>NC_136919.1:111237982-113755035 GCF_949752795.1 Hyperoodon ampullatus
GTTTTGATTTGCATTTCTCTAGTAATTAGCAATGCTGAGCATCTTTTCATGGAGCACTTTTTTACTTATGGGTTCAGACAACAAACAAATAAATAAACAAAAAAAATCAACAACAACAAAGAAAAAATCACTAGGCCCAGTTCAGAAGGAAATTATTCAGAGACTAGGGAGGAGAATTCCGTTTGATTCTATAAGTATTCTGAGTGCCTACTATGGGTCGGACACTGTTCCAGGCAGAGGGGTACAGCAACAAACCAAACGAATCTATTCTCATGGAGCTTGTATTCTATCAGGATCAGATGGATCACACACACATACACACACACAGACATATACATATTAGGAGGCCATGAGTGTCTGGAGAAAATAAAGCCGTGCTAAGGGTATACTAGAGTGCCACTGTGAGAGGAAGGTGACTTGTATATGTGATGGTCAGGTCACCTCTCTGATAAGCTGACATTTGAGCAGAAGCCAAAAGGAAGAGAGCAAGTTATTTGGATAACTTGTCTATTCTAGACAGAGGAAACAGCAAGTGCAAAGGCCCTGAGGCAGGAACATGCTTGTGTGTTCAAAGAACAGCTAGGAGGCTGGTGTGGCTGAAGCAAAATGAGCCAGGGCCAAGTGGTAGGGGAGAAAGTCAGAGAAGTAGTGGGGTGGGGGTGGGGGGTAGATCCTGATGGACCATGGAAAAACACACTTAAGGAAAATAGCCCACGTGGTGCACCAGAGTGACCCCGTCTGCATTTCAGTGATCTCCATCATTGTGTGAGGTCTTCCTCAGAAAGCCCCACTTCTTTTGCTCTTTTACACTGTCAGCAAATCTCAAACCATCAGGCACGAAGCTGGCTTGGGCTTATGCTATCCCTGGGCCTATCCTTGTCTTTGACAACATGAAATGGGTGCTGACTTTCCACAAGTGACTATAGAACCAACAACTGGTGAAGGTTTCCTCAGGAATTATTGCTTTGTAAATCTATTTGGGCAATGTCAGCAGTCTCCACGTGGCTGGGGTCCTGTCGTTCCTGTATCCGGTCCATTTCACGCCTCACTGTTTTCTCAGCCATTACTGATGGCAACAGCCTTCAGTCTGCATTAGGGCACAGCCATAACTGCACCCAACATTACTTTAGACACAGCTATGAGTTTCTCTCCTTCTCCTCTTTAAGAGGACCCACCAGGGCCTTGATCTCTATCTGCCTAAGCGGTGGTGGCCCCTTGTCTGCAACCCCAGTTTCCTCAGCAACTAACGCTATGAGCATCCACTCTTTTCTAGCACCTTCTGATTATCTCTCATGTCCTCACCGGACTTCCCCCTTTGCTTTGCTACCACTCACCCGCAGGATAGAAGAAACAAACTGTGGTTGTTACTAGGTGATTTGAAGGTTGCGGGGTGGTGGTGACTTTGGGGATTTTACAGGATCAGAGCAGAGTGGAACTGCATAGAAGTGTAGAGGGTGGGTTTTAGAGCCATTGTGGGTTTCTCTTTTGGGGGTCTGGCTAATCTCAGGCAGGCAGGAATGCCAGGCTGCCTCTCAGAAGCCCTGTATCAGTTGACTCAAAGTGAGAGCTCTCAGGAGGGGCTCAGGATGTCCTTGTAAGGAGAGGGCTCCCAGCGGGGAGAGGGGTGGCTTTGACCGAGGTGCTGGTACTCTTCAACTGCTCCCCCTCCCCAGGGCTCTGCAGTCTTTCAATGATGTCATGCCTTTCCCTGAGTCCCTTCACCCTCGGGCGCCCTGTGACTCTGAACTGAGATGCAGTAGAGAGTGGAATGCTTAAACACACAGATGGCCTGGCTTCTATCTGACACTGTAGCTTACTAGCGTGGGACCTTGGGGAGCGACCTATCTCTATGCCTCAGTTTCATTATCTACAAAGTGGGCATAGTGATAGCCCTTACTTCAAAAGACGGTTACAGGGTTCATACAGGTAAATATAGGTAAATTTCTTAGAATCGGTGATGCATGGAAAGAATCCAGCCCTTATTACTGATAGAAATGACTCTGCAGCACTTCTTGGCTCCAACTCAAGGTCTGGGGTACCAGGCTTGTGCCCATTTCAGGCCAGAGTCCTCCCAGCCAGAATTATGCTTGGTAGATACAGGTACTCTCCTCTCCTTAATGAACAAAAAGATGAATGAATGAACAACAAAAAATGAATGAAAATGAATGAATGAAAAGCCTCAGATCTTCAAGCAAATGGATAAGTTCTCCTTTGTACCCATCTCCTTGGAGCTCTAAGTTCATTTTGCCTATAATTAGAGAATCAGGGTGAGAGAGAGTTCAGGAAAGTGGTCTTATGCAAAGTGAGACCTCTCAGTTCATACTTATGCTTGCCTTTGCACTAGGTCACCATACAGGAGATTTAAAAATAAACCAGATATGACTTCTGCTTTCTAAGAACTAACAGTCTTATTAAAGGACAAGATGAAAAGAAATGAGGTGTTGAATCACAGTGAGAGTTTAGAGATGAATATCTATGAGGATTAGAGTAATCTGGGAGAGAGTCTTCACGGCAGACATGGGAACTGTGGATGGGGACATTTGAACAGGTAGAAGGGAGATCGTTTCGGGGGAGGACAGGCACCAAGGCAAGAATGAACATATAGTTATTCATGAAGAGAGCCAGGGAGGGACTTCCCTCGTGGCGCAGTGGTTAAGAATCCTTCTGCCAATGCAGGGGACACGGGTTTGAGCCCTGGTCCGGGAAGATCTCACACACTGTGGAGCAACTAAGCCGTTGCGCCACAACTACTGAATCTGTGCTCTGGAGCCCACAAGCCATAACTACTGAGCCTGCGTGCCACAACTACTGAAGCCTGCATACCTAAAGCCTGTGCTCTGCAACAAGAGAAACCACTGCAATGAGAAGCCCATGTACCACAACGAAGAGTAGCCCCTGCTCGCCACAACTAGAGAAAGCCCGCAGTCAGCAACGAAGACCCAGCGCAGCCAAAAATAAATACATTTATAAAAAAAAAAAAGAGAGAGAGAGAGAGAGAGAGAAGCAGGGAAGCAACTTTACCTCCTGGGGATGGTCCCAATCTATAAGAATATGCATCATTTACATTCCTCTCCAGGCCTTCCTCTTAGTTTAGGGTAGACCAGAAGTCTGGGAATATAAGATTACAGAGAACTCTTAACACCCTCAGATTATAAACATAGTATGAAGAACAGATTGAACTAATAGTTGTCAGGGCACTACCTTTTTTTTTTTTTTTTTGGCTGCGTTGTGTCTTAGTCGCAGCACGCGGGATCTTTCGTTGCAGCACGCGGGCTTCTCTCTAGTTGTGGTGTGCGAGTTTTCTCTTCTCTGGTTGTGGCGCGCAGGCTCCAAGGGGCAGGGGCTCTGTAGTTTGCGGCATGTGGGCTCTCTCGTTGAGGCGTGCGAGCTCAGTAGTTGTGGCATGCGGGCTCAGGTGCCCCGCAGCATGTGGGAACCTAGTTCCCCCACCAGGGATCGAACCCGTGTCCCCTGCATTGGAAGGCGGATTCTTTACCACTGGACCACCGGGGAAATCCCAGGGCAGTATTTTAAAATAGATATCTCATACCCTTTCACAATGATGCTGAAGTTGGTTTTTCTGTATATGTATATTTTACAGATGGAATCAGGAGATCAAAGGGGCAAAGCTCTACATCCAGGCTGCAGAGCTGGTGAATGGCAGAACTGAGATCTGAACCCAGCCCTCCACTTGTGTGTTCTTGCTACAACACCTCATTGCCTTACACACACTGAGGCCTCTGACTTCACTTGCTGCAAAGGAGGGAGAGCGGGCCTTTAGGGTTGCTCCCTCTCCCTCAAATGGGGAGCCCTTGAAGAGCCATCTCTGGACCATCTCCCACACGCCTCTTGTCCTGCTAGTTGCCTTCCCTTCTTTGCAGCAGAACGTTTCATGCATAGGGAACCTGAGGCCTGGAACTACGGGGGTAATCAGCTCGGGCTGAGAGAACTTGGCAGTGAACGTCAACAGGAAATGAGGGAGGAAAGCACAGGCCTGGGAGTCAGGAGAGATAGCTTCTTGTCCTGGATATGCCACGAGCTGTGACTGTCACCCTCATTGCTGGGGTTCTGTTTTCTCATCTTTAAAATAAAAGGTTTGGACTAAAGGAGAATGTGATTTTTTTTCTTCTCTAGAACTTCAGGGCAGGTGAAGCTGTGTGAGTGAAATTGCAGGATTTCTCCTGCTCTGTACTCTCACTATGGACGGACACCCCTTTTGTCCAAGATGGGGACTGGAGGCTTCCTCCTGGTTTCTGTTCCTCACCCTTCTTTTCATCTCTCCTGTATCAGCAGCCTGAATTGTCTGGATCCCCCCAGGGGCTGTAGAATCAGTAGCCAAAATCTTCTTTCCTGCCCTAATGCAGTTGCATTTCCCCAGGGTGGAGTGCAGGAAATTAGACTGGCTTGGCCCTGGCTCTGTGGTTCAGGCAGGTGGGGGAAGGCAGAGAATGGCTGGTTATATTTTTTTTTTTTTTTTTTTTTTTTTGGTGGTATGCGGGCCTCTCACTGTTGTGGCCTCTCCCGTTGCGGAGCACAGGCTCCGGACGCTCAGGCTCAGCGGCCATGGCTCACGGGCCCAGCCGCTCCGCGGCACGTGGGATCTTCCCGGACGGGAGCACGAACCCGTGTCCCCTGCATCGGCAGGCGGACTCTCAACCACTGCGCCACCAGGGAAGCCCTGGCTGGTTATATTTGGTGTCAGGGGATTTGGGGGAGGAGCTGGGGGCTTGGCAGAATTTCCTCACAGCTTGGAGGCCCCCCGGAGTCTAGGGGCACTGCCTGCCCGATTCCCAGAGCTCAGACACAGATGGTCCCTGTCAGTCCTTGAATGGGGGCGGGTTCTCACTCCGGTGAGTCTAGGGGGAGGGGTCTCCAGAGGCCTCTGCCCAGCTGGCCATCTCCTGCCTGAAACTGTTTAGTGTAGAAGGAGGAGGGAGAAAGACCAGATGGGCCCCAGCCTTTGGGCCTCAAGGTGCAAACTCAGTCCCAAATCTCTGTTCTACTGGGAAGGGGAGGAGAGACACCTCCTTGTTAGGCAGCTGTTTCTTTGGCAATTAACCGGTGGGGCTTGGAGGGCACTCAGGATTAACACCAGAGTGCAGCAGCCAGCCCTGCTGCTGAGATCTCTGCGGGGTGGGGCGGGGGTAGGGAAGAACCCTCGCAGGCAGGCTGGCCCATGCTGGGTGCCTGGACACCGCAGGTGAGATTTCAGCTGTAGGTGGGAGGGCCGTTTGGAAGGGATGCTCTGGAAGGGAAGACAGTGCTCAGGGAGAATGAAGAAAGCACTTCCCCAGACTCTGTGTGTGCTGGCTCGAGGCTTCAGTGGAACGAGTACTCCACAGTAAACGGTGCAAGAGAAACTTGTCAGGTTTAGCTGCTTAGAACACCCTTGGCAGTCGCTCTCTTCCCACGGCTGCTGCCGTGATCCTTTGCTGCCTAAAGCAGTCATTCCTTCTGCACAAAGGCTGTTCCCGTGTCTCCTGAACACTCTTGGGATGGGAAATAGAGAGCAGAACTGTCCCTACCACCAACAGGGTTGTCCTTTCATGCTGATGTGGCACCTCATAAACCAAAACAGCTGGAGAATGAGGCTGTGCGGGCAGGGACTCAGGCACGTGGGTGTTCCACCTGTGCCAACAAGCCAGGGCACCTGCCCCAAGCTGGCCAGGAAACCACCATCACCATGGCCATGAGGGAGGCGATGGACAGGGGTGGGGTGGGCTCTAGGGAGGGAATGAAGCACACCTACAGTTCTGGTTCTTTCTTTCCCACCCATGAGCTGAGCATACTTGAGCAAGTTGCTTAAATCTTTCCGAGCCTCAGTTTTTTTTTAGAAAAATAGCAGTAATAAAACCCACCTGGGTCAATATAGGTACATATGCTGTGTAAACTGTCAGGTACTATAAAAATATTGTTTTGGCCGTCGTGTCATTTATTGCTAAGGAAAGAAGAGATGGTCAGAATAAGTTTGGGCACAAGGCCCTGTGTGTGAAGAGCAGGAGAGGGTTGGACAGCAGTGACCGTGCTGGGGGTGCAATTCTAGCTTGTAATAAAGAAGAAGAAGAAGAAAAAAAAAGAAAACCAAAAGGTACCTTGCAAGTACTGGATTTCCCTGCTGGTTCAACAGGTAGGAGAGATTATGGGATGGAAAGCAGTGTCCTCAGCTGGTCCGAACACCTGGGGACTTCAAGGTGAATTATTTCAAGGGATTTTCTTTTTTTTTTTTTTGCGGTACGCGGGCCTCTCACTGTTGTGGCCTCTCCCGTTGCGGAGCACAGGCTCCAGACGCGCAGGCCCAGCGGCCATGGCTCACGGGCCCAGCCGCTCCGCGGCATGTGGAATCTTCCCGTACCGGGACACGAACCCGCGTCCCCTGCATCAGCAGGTGGACTCTCAACCACTGCGCCACCAGGGGAGCCCTCAAGGGATTTTCTAATTCAGAGGCAAAGGAAATATTTTAGTCAGTGTGAATCAATAACATTTCCCTGCGAAACTGTTTTTCAAGTGTGCATAGGTCCTCTTGTGATTACTAAAATATAGATGCATTTAAAAGCATCATAGAATTCATGGTGGCTTTTTGGTTTGATGAATGTTCTTAAACAAGAGAGACTATTTGATGAGGATAATGGATGATTTGGTAACTCTAAAGGATGGATGGGGACCACTGTTGCAGGATGGGGTTTCTTCATGGAGATAGGACAAGATGCATCTGAGGACAGAGGGGCTAAGGACCTGGGGCCTGGATGTGGGGTGAGGGTGGAGGCCAACTGGTGGGCTGTGGAGAGACCTGTGCAACCTCACCCCAGGAAGAGCCTGGGCTCTGGGGTCAGCCAGGGCTGACTTCAAATCCCAGTCCTACCCCCATATTGGCCTTGGGTAGTAAACAAACATATGCTGTAATCTTTAGCCTTTATAGAATTTATGAGGATGAAATGGAAGATTATTTTCAAGCCATACTAAATCCTTGAAAATGTGAATTGAATAATAAAAAGATGGCATCCTCTCTTTGACAGAATATTTTCCTTCTTGTATTTTCTCTAGTCCACTGTTCTTAGATTAGGAGCTCAAAGAAGCAAATCTAAATTTAGAGAGTTTAATTAAGAAGAAAAACAACCCACGATGTTTATTTTCTCTCTAAGAAGCAGGGATAGGGAGGGAGTCCATTATTTAGCTCTTGTTTCCTTGAAGGAAGGAGCTGCACAATTTTCAGTGGGTTTTCTGGCTCCATCTCAGTCGTTTGGTTGACAGGGATGTTCCCAGGGTTTCAAGGCATGGATTAAACATCCTCCCCAGCATCAGGAGTCCATGAGGCTGCCAGTGGTACAGGATGATCAGAGCATCCCTGCTCTGAGGTCTGGGACTGTCATTCATCTTCAGCTCAGAGTGGGTGCTTACACATTCAACTGAGGGATGAATAAGTGAAAGAAGGATCGAATGGTCAGCCCGTGCCTTGTCTTGCCTGGGCGGCTGCTAGAGCTTTCCTAGTGGTCCTGTCCTCCTTCTCCGGCCCATATGCTCACCCATGCCTCAGAGTCTAGTCTGGGATCAGGAACTGGTCCGAGTTTCCTTCTCTGAGGTGTTCAGATCCCAAATGCAGGCTGCTGGATGCAGCACTCTCACTGGGCCGTCTGACCCTAGGACTTCAATCTCAACCTTGTCCCGTGAGAGCAGGAGAGGGGGTGCCTTTTTTCTGAGGCAAACTGTAGTTTGAGGGGGGCCGCCCGAATCACAAAGTCTGCCCCGCTCCTACCCCTCCTGCCCCCAGTCCAACCACACAGAGTGCAAAAAAAAAAAAGATGTTAGGGGCTTCCCCGGTGGCGCAGTGGTTGGGAGTCTGCCTGCTGATGCAGGGGACATGGGTTCGTGTCCCGGTCCGGGAAGATCCCACATGCCGCAGAGCGGCTGGGCCCGTGAGCCATGGCCGCTGAGCCTGTGCGTCCGGAGTCTGTGCTCCGCAACGGGAGAGACCACAACAGTGAGAGGCCCGCGTACCGCAAAAAAACAAAAACAAAAATAAAAACAAAAAACAAAAACGGGAGAGGCCACAACAGTGAGAGGCCCGCGTACCGCAAAAAAAAAAAAAAAAAAAAAAAAGGTGTTAGACGAATTCACATCACTAATATTAAAATGCTAATAACTGGGAGTGAGACCTCCTGGGGAACATTTACATTTTATTTTATTTTTTTCGGTACGCGGGCCTCTCACTGTTGTGACCTCTCTTGTTGCGGAGCACAGGCTCCGGACGTGCAGGCTCAGCGGCCATGGCTCACGGGCCCAGCTGCTCCGCGGCATGTGGGATCTTCCCGGACCCGGGCACGAACCTGCGTCCCCTGCAGCGGCAGGCGGACTCTCAACCACTGTGCCACCAGGGAAGCCTTACATTTTAATAGACTGTGCTTAGGGCCTGGCATGGAAGTTTGTGAACAAGGAGTCTGGAGATTTGGATTTGGTCCCCGGGGTACGATAGAAAGCCCTTCAACCTTGCGTGAGTGATATTGCTCTCTCTCTCTCTCTCTCTCTCTCTCTCTCTCAGTTCCTCTCTGAATCTCCCCCTCTCTCAGTCTGTAAATTAGAAAAAAATTGGACTAGGTAAAACACCCAATATAACAGAGTGCGGATTAACTGGTGCATTCTTTGTAACAATTTTATGAGAAAAGTACTATTAATGGCACCATTTTACAGATGAGAAAACTGGGGTCCAGGGAAGGGAAGTGCCTTGCTTGAAGTCGCTAGAGGTTTAGGAGCAGAGCCAGGTTGCCAACCCAGGCCATACTCTGCCAGCATCTACCCACCGCTCACACCTTCAGGGTCTCCCTCTCACATTCAAAAAATAAACAAACCTGTGTTGTCACAACAAGGAAGAAATCACAGTGGGTGAGGACTGAGGGCAAGTTTGCTTAGAGTCTGTCAGGTGCCTCACCTCCGCCTCCCTTCCCGCCCCCAGGTTGCACACCCTGGAGTTGGGTAGTTTGCTGGACGCAGGTACGGTGTTTACAGTTGCATGAAAGGCAGTCCCAGGCCTTTTAACCATCTGTGTCGCCTGGCTTCTCTTTCATGTATCAGGTAACGTCTTGCACACACCGTCAGATCTGCATTTTTGTCAGCAACTGTTTCTAATGATGATAGTGGGTTTCATGAAAACAAAGATCTCCCCCCAGATCCTGTGTGTGAAAACAAAATAACAAACTATCAGAAATAACAAGTGGAAGCAATCAAAGTAGAATTAGATTATTGGGTATGCTAATGGTGTGGGATGAAGGATTGAAGCTGAGAAGTGTGTCCAGCAGGGGTGGCCCCCTTCCCGGCAGGGGCCTGGGGACCCAGGACAGGAATGAGCACTGGGTGGTCATGCTGCTTGGAGGTGTGGGTGGGAACAGGGAGGTGAGCACACCTTGGCAGGGGTGGTGGGAAGGGGGGTGAGACAGGGAGGGAAAGTCGAGGTCCCTGGAAGATATGTGCCGGCTCCTTAGGAAGCTGTTTCAATGGAGTTCAGAAGTCCATGAACATAGGTTTAAACTCAGAAGCTGGTGGCCACCTAGGGGACAGACACTGTCTGAAGACCTAAAAGAGAATATACAGTTAAACCAGAAAAAGGAACATAAAAGACATCTAGTGTAAACCTCCCTAGAATAAGACAGAAGTGCTGACAGTTATGGGTCCTTCCAGGAACAGGCAGGGCTCTAAGCGTGGGCACCGCCCACCCAGTGGTTCCGTGCTGCTGTTATCCCTGCTTTAGATGGGGCCGCAGAGCACACAGGGTAAGACACTTGCTCTTGGTCAAGGCTGGAGCCTGCACTTGAACTACATGGGCTGACTTAGAGCCATGCTCCTGAACTCTCTTCTGTGCCTAGAACAGCTGGTTGACAACGTGGCAGAGCAAATGACAGTGGGTGTTAGAGGGGAGGCCCAGGGGACCCCAATATCCCAGGCAGGGCCTTGGAGGAGCGCTGCCCTCCGCACAGGGCAGTGGGGACATTCTCTCGCAAGCATTGAGGCTCCTCAGGCTGGCTTCATTGGGGTCCTCTGGACCTTCTTTTGTCAGACTTCTTAAAGATGAGGAAATCCTGATGAGCTACACAGATGGACAATCGTGTTTTACTGGCTTTAAAGAGCATGTTCATGGCTTTTCCTCAATTAGAATACCTGAATCTAGCCTCCCTGAGGGACCTCAGGCTGGGTCATTTTGTCCTGAGTCCAATCTTGGAGGAGCAGGTACCACTGTGGATGAGGTAGGGTAGGGACCTGGGGGTCCAGGCGCTCTGTGTATGGACTTTTGTCCACCTCCCTTCTCAACCGTGCTTTTTGGGTTCCTGGAACCTCTCAGGAATCTAGAGGCAAATTGTCTCTTATCTTCTGGGTATTCCTCTCTTCAGGCCTTAAGCTGTAAACGCTTTACTCTGATAAAAGACTTATCATTCCTCCAGCCGCTCCTTTCCAACAGCTTTATTGAGCTGTAATTGACATACAACAAACAATACCTGTTTAAAGTGTACTCCTTGAAAGATATGGTGTGTGTATATCTATCTATCTATCTATCTCAATACAATGGAATACCATTCAGCCATAAAAAAGAATGAAATAATGCCATTTGCAGCAATGTGGATGGATCTAGAGAGTATCATACTATGTGAAGTAAGTCAGACAAAGACAAATATCATATGATATCACTTCTATGTGGAATCTAAAAAAATGATAGAAATGAACTTACTTACAAACAGAAACAGATTCACTGAGGTAGAAAACAAACTTATGGTTACAAAAGGGGAAAGGAGGGAAGGATAAATGGGGAATTTGAGATTAACAGCTACACACTACTATATATAATAGATAAACAACAAGGACCTACTGTATAGCACAGGGAACTGTATTCAGTATCTTGTAATAACCTTTAATGGAAGAGAATCTGAAAAAATATATAAATATATTTAACTGAGTCACTGTGCTGTACACCTGAAACATTGTAAATCAACTATACAATTAAAAAAAAAAAGTGTAGTCCTTGGTAAGATTTGCCAGATGCATACACCTGTGAAACCAGCAGCACAGTCAAGATAGTGACCATGGTCCAGCACCTCCAAAGCCTCCTGATGTCTTTTTTTTTTTTTTTTTTTTTGCAGTACGCAGGCCTCTCACTGTTGTGGCCTCTCCCGTTGCGGAGCACAGGTTCCGGACGCGCAGGCTCAGTGGCCATGGCTCACGGGCCCAGCCGCTCCACAGCATGTGGGATCTTCCCGAACCGGGGCACGAACCCATGTCCCCCGCATCAGCAGGCGGACTCTCAACCACTGCTCCACCAGGGAAGCCCTCCTGATGTCTTTTGTAATCTGTCGTCCCATCTCTCCCTGAACCCAGCTGCCCAGACACCATTATCAGCTTTCCCTCCCTCTTGATCTGGTGGCATTTTCTAGACTTTATGTAAATAGATTCATACAGTAAGTACTTTTTATCAGCTTCTCACTAAGTGTATTACTAATTCAAGTATGTTAGTTTTAGAAAACAAGTTCCTACTTAAAATAAAAAAGGAAACAATGCATCCGTTCAGTTGCTAAGAAATTTTACGTCTCCAGCACAGCTGTGTCTGCATCCAGAAACAGTGCTTCGTCCTTGTTGTGACTGCTCCCGGTTAAGAACAGCATATTACTTTGAGATTCATCCAGTAGTTGCATGAATCCATAGTTCACACGCTTTTGTTGCTGAGGAGTATCCACTGCATGGCTGTACCACCTAATCAAAGCATCCAGGCCCCAATCCCACCACATCCCATATCTAGAGGCAAACTACAGTGCCCTGACATCCTCATTTTAAAAAATTCAGCACAATTGTATTTGACAGATGATAAGCTCCCAAACACACTGTTTTAGATGGTTTTTAAATATTTTAAAATATTTTAAATGGCAGTGTTCTCTTAGTAATAATAATAAATTATACTGATTGGTTCCTCCCTCATTATTTTCAAAGCCTGGATGCTTTGTTTGGCTGGTTGACACCAGGCAGTTTCTTCCTGAAGGCAAAATGTCGCTGGACGACGCACTAATCTTTTTTCACCTGATTTTACCCATTTCCAGGACGATTATTATAAAAACAGGGGATTTTATTATTATTATCATTATTGTTATTATAGGGCTTTATTTTTTTTAGATCAGTTTTAGGTTCACAGCAAAATTGAAAGGAAGGTGTGGAGTCTCTGTAACCCCCCTGCCCACCCCACCGCATGCAAAGCCTCCCCCGTTAATCAACATCCCCCATTAGAATGGTACATTGTTACAATTGATGAACCTTCATTGATACATCATTATCATCCAACATCCATAGTTTACATTAGGGTTCACTCTTGGTGGTGTACATCCTACAGGTTTAGACAAATGTATAATGACATGTATCCATCATTATGGTACCATACCAACTTTTTCACTGCCTTAAAAAATCCTCCATGCCCCACATATTTATTCCTTCCTGCCCTCAACCCCTAGCAACTGCTCCTCTTTTTATTGTCTTCGTAGTTTTGCCATTTCCAGAATGTGATATAGTTGGGCTCATACAGAATGTAGCCATTTCAGATCGGCTTCCTTCACTGAGGAATATGCTTTTAAGGTTCCTCCATAGATATTCATGGCTTGATAGCTAAATTCTCTTTAGCACCGAATAATATTCCATTGTCTGGTTGTGCCACAGTTTGTTCATTCACCTTCAGGATGTGCTGGTTGCTTCCAAGTGTTGACAATTAAGAACAAAGCTGCTGTAAGTATCCATGGGCAGGGTTTTGTGTGGTCATAAGTTTTCAGCTCTTTGGGGTAAATACCAAGGACAGCAGTTGCTAGACTGTTTGGCAAGAGGATGATAAGTTTTGGGAGAGACCACCCCACTGTCTTCCAAAGTGGCTGCGCCATTTTGCGTGCCCACCATCAATGAGTGAGAGTTCTTCTCGCCTCACATCTCCACCCGCATTTGGAGTTGTCAAGTTTCCAGATTTTGGCCATTCTAGTAGGTGTGTAGTGGTATCTTGTTGTTTTAATTTGCATTTCCTTGATGACATATGATTTGAATATATTTTCATATGCTTACTGGCCATCTGTTAATCTCCTTTGATAAGGTATCTGATAAGGACTTTGGCCTATTTTTAAAATCGGGTTCTTTGTTCTCTTATTGTTGACTTTACCATGCTCATTTTTACCAAGAACTGTTCATTAAAGGGATAAATGCCTAGCCAAAGTTCCTGGTTCACCATCAGAGATATCAAATGTCATAGCTGGAATGACTCTAGAGACCAACAAGCCCCTGATCTGAGCTGATTTATATCCTCCCCAAATTTCTATGTCGAAGACCTAACCACCAGTAGTACCTCAGAGCATGATTATATTTGGAGATAGGAACTTAAATAGGTCATTAGGTTAAAATGAGATTAGTAGGGTGGGCCCTCGTCCAATATGGCCTGTGTCCTTATAAGAAGAGGAGGTTAGGGCACAGAGAAGAGACCATGTGAAGCCACAGGGAGAAGTCAGCCATCTACAAGCCAAGGACAGAGGCCTCAGAAGAAACCAACCCTGCTGACACCTTGATCTTGGACTTCCAGCCTCCAGAATTGTGAGAAAATAAATTTCCATTGGTTAAGGCACCCAATCTTCAGTACTTTGTTATGGCAGACTTAGCAAACTAGTACAGCCTCCTAACCCCCATTTAATTCAGCCAGCATTGACCAAATGCTTTCTATATAACAGGCTGGGCAGGGGATGTATTAGGAGAGAAAAGATAAGGTTTCCATCCTTAGGAACCTATGGCCTAGTTGTTTCATTTTGCATTTGAAGAAACGGAGGCTCAGATGGGTGAACTGACTTGCTTGAGTTAATAACACAAACCCTCTTTACTTCCTCTTCATCCCTTTGGTCCCTTCCCCCGACATCACAGGCTGACCCTGCTTGTGGGCTTGGAGGACACTGACGTAGTGGAAAAGTGCCCTGAAGTAGGGGTCTGAAAAGCGAAGGTCTAGTCCAGATTCGGTCCTTATTAGTTGTGGAGCCTCTAGTTTTAAACATGCCTCCATGAAATGGACATGATAATCCCCACCCAGCCTCCTCCCCAGGAGGCCATGTGGACCAGAGGAGATAATGTAGGCAAAGCACTAAAAGGAAAGCATAATTATTGGGACGGTGGAGGCCTGAGCGGCAGCCTCTTGGATCCTGTCCAAGATGCAGGGCCCCAAGTCTGCACTTGCCCCCAAAGCAAGTGTTTGCCATCTGGCTTCTGGGAGAGCTGCTGCTCTGAATGTGCTAATAACACAGGCCTGGACCTCCCTCTGCAATTACCTTCTGCCAATCTAGATGCAGGAGCCCCGGCTCCAGAGACAGCATTGGTCTTTGTGGCATTTTAAGTATATGGTGTGTGTCTGAGGAAGTGTGCCCGAGGTGTGCACATGGGGACCTGTACACTGTTTACCTTCAGTCCCCCTGTGACGGCGAATTCTACATGCCAATAGGTGTCAACGTGGTGAGGCCACAGTACCTAGATAGTTGGTCAAACCCCAGTCTAGATGTTTCTGTGTAGGTAGTTTTTAGATGAGATTAACATTTAAATCTGTGGACTTTGTGTAAAGTGGATTAATCTTCAAAGTGTGGCGGGCCTCATCCAATCAGTGAAAGGCCTTAAGAGAAAACAGATTGAGGTCCTTGAGGAAGAGAGAATTCTGCCTCCAGCCTGTTTGCTGACTCAAGCTGCAACATCAACTCTTCCCGAGGTCTCTAGCCTGACAGCCTAGCCTGCAGAATTCAGACTTGCCAGCCCAAACAATCACACGAGCCAATTTCTTAATCCACACACAACACACACACCATATCGGTTCTCCCTGGAGAGCTCTGACTAATATGACCCCTGTATTAGTCAGCTTGGGCTACTATCACATAACGCCATAGACCGGTGGGCTTAGACAACAGGCTTTGATTTCTCACAGTTCTGGAGGCTGGAAGTCCAAGGTCAAGATGCCAGCAGATTCTGTTCCCAGGGAGGCTCTTCTGCCTTCTCACTCTGTCCTCACACGTTGGAGGGACAGCGAGCTCTGGTCTGTCTCCCTCACAAAGAACCTAGTTTCTTCATGGGGCCTCCAGTCTCATGACTCATCTAAACTTAATTATCTCCCCAAAAGCTCACCTCCAAGTCTCTGAATCTCCATCACATTGAGGGTTAGGGCTTCAACATATGAATGTTAGGGGGCCACAAACATTCAGTCCCTACCACCTCTGTATCCCCATCCTCAAATAACTTGCACTTATTGAGCATTTGCTACACTCGCTAGACATTGTTCTAAGCACTTCATATATATTAACCCGTTTAATTTTCATAGCAGCTGTATGAAGTGAGGATTAAATCATCCCTATTTTACAGTTGACGATGCTGAGGCACAGAAAGGCTAGGAAATGTGTTCAGTGTCGCACAGCTAGTGAATACCTCTGGGGTCTGCTTTCTAGACCTTTGTGCTGTGCTGCCCCTCCAGTGCAAGCCCACATCCTCGACGTGGAATGGGCGCTCACATCTGCCCAAACAGCAGAGACTGCAATGTCCCACAGGTGAATGCATTCGTCATCTCAGCCACGTGGGACACACACACTTCTGGGAATGGTCCCCTGTGATGTCAAGACATTCCCGCTCAAGGTATATCACCTGAGATCGGGCTGCGGCTGTTCTGTGCCTGCTCCTGCCTTGGCTTACGGTGGCTGGATGGTGCCTTGAGTGCACGCCGGCACTCAGGGGCTGCTGATGGGCAATCAGATGGATGGCCTGATGTGACGCTGCAAAAGCAAACCAAGGTGCTGTCTCACATCTGGCCTTCCAGGTGTGGAGCAGTGGGAGGTTGACATAATCTAAAAAAAGGGAGGCGCTTCTGGCTCCAGCCTGAGTTCATATGCTTGCCTTCCCTGCCTCCCAAATCCCACTGGAATGACAGCAAAGCTATAAAAAGGAAATCAATCCATGACTGTGCTGAGAACAGCACGTGTGTCTCTCTGTGCCCAGAGATGTTGATGAATCTCTGAAAGACAGGAAGGAGATGGGAGCATATGGATGGGTAATCTAGAGAAGAACTAGCTGCAGCTTAGAATGTGCTCAGCAAAGTGCTGTACATGACCTTCAAGTACTGCTTGAAAAATAGACTCTGTGCAGTATTACTTTTGTGATGATCCTGACAAACAGCAGAAATAATATATTTCTTCACTTTCAATCTGCTATGGTTCCCAGTAACACTGAGATGCTCTTTGTTACGGTATATTAACCGAGTCTGGGCTGCAGGAATTGTACGCCTGCTTCTGGGGGCAGGTGCTTTCAATCTAGGGGTCTAGGGACTTGCTAGAGGCCCACAGATAGGCCTAGAGAGGTTGGGACTCTTCTGGGGTTGTGAGCAAACATTATTGACTCCTTGGGCATTTTTCTGGGGTCTTGAGTCCATTACTTTGGTTAGATTTGCAAAAACTCTGTGACCCAAGGCCATAGTGCACTATTAGAGTTTTATGACGACTTTCCCAACTTCCCACAGCTGGTTAGTTGGTAGCTGAGCAGCTCCTTTGGGCCCTTAGTCATCAGTACCTTTTGTCCCCACTATTAAAATTGTGCATTTCAAAATGCTTTTGTGTATATTGTCCTATTTGAGTCTCACAGTAGCCCATAGAGAAGGATCAAACATGCATCGTTATCTTTACTTGAAAAGTGAGGAATCTCACACACGGTGAGGTTAAAGTGTATCTCCAAAGTCACACAGCAAGGTGATGGTAAAGCCGTCATGGGGCCATAGGTCTCAAGACTCCAGGTCAGTGCTCTTGACTGCTTCCTTAGTCTCCTTAACAAATGAAAAAAGCACTTCTGTTCTCTTAATGTACACCAGTAGCTGTATGTTCAGACTCCTCCAAAAACCTGGTCCAGCAACCCAGGGTATGACCTCAAAAATCCTCTCCAGAGCCCAAATCCTTCACATGTGCCTTTCCTCAAATAATAACTATCATTACAAAGGGAGTGGCAGAGGCAAAGGAAATACCAGTTCCTTTTTTAGCCCCTATGGCATCCCAAAGCACTTTCTATCTCCAAATGCCCAGGAGGAGATGGCCATCCCCTCCTTCTGCACTCCCTCTCCGAGAGCCAGTGCATCCCACTGAGCCCTTTCCTTGGCTTTAATTGATGCCATTGGGTAATAGTTGATCACTGCCCATAGTCCCACAGCATGTAAGGAGCGCTGAGCTGGTGCCACTGGGATCTAAGCAGCAGTCCTTAAAATCTGAGCTGCTATCCCCCTCTCTGCCCCTCCCCGTCTCAGAGCTGCATCAGGCTGGAGAGATCTGTCCCATATCTGCACCTTGACTAGCAGGGGCTGCCGATGCACATCTGTCAGCTATCCTGGCCAGAAACCACAGCAGTCAGCTGGAATGGGCTTAACTGACCATTCCTTGTCTCCATCTGTAGGTGCATCTAAAGATTTGGCTTTGGAAGGTTCCCAGCTAATTGACTGACAGCTGGCCTTTGGATAGACAACTGTCCTATGTGTTTATCTCATCCCCAGACTAGGAATTTTCAAATTCCAACTGAGCTTTCAATCACTCACAGGCATTTGGTGGGGATGGAGAGGCATTGTCTAAAGTGCCATGTTCAATGTTCTTGTTAAAGGCAGCTTAATGCTAGAGGAAGGGTGTGGGCTTTGGATTCAAACAGACATCAGCTTGTTGGGAGGATTAAATAAGTTAGTACATATTTAAGTGCTAGGAGTCATGACTGGCCCACAATGAGCTCTCTGAGTGTGTTAACTATTGTCATAGAGATTAGAGATCATGCCTCCAAAGCCCAGTGCATATTGGTTATTATTATTATAAGCCTAGTTCAATGCAGGAAGCCTCCAAAAACAAAATCATCCTTCTTCTCCACCCTGAGCTTGGAGCCAAGTTGGTGCTCATTAGAGACATATAGGTGCCTTAGAAATCAGTCTGGATATGGAGGCAAAAGGCCTGAACTACAGTCTTAGCTTTGCCATTCATTGGCTCTATAATCTAGACCAAGTCACTTTAATCTCCAGGATTTATTCCCTTCGGGTGGATTGGACACCGAGGACCCTATATTGGATTGACTATTGTCCCCCTCCCTCCAAATTAATGTCCACCCAGACCTCAGAATGTGACCTTATTTGGAAACAGGGTCTTTGCAGATGTAATTAAGAGGAGTTCATCTAATATGACTGGTGTCCTTATAAGAAAAGAAAGGACACAGAGACTCAGGGACAGAAAGACCCATAGGGAAAATGCCATGTCATGGTAGAGGCAGGGATTAGAGAGTTGAGTCTATAGACTAGGAAGCCAGGGATTGCCAGTGTCCACCAGAAGCTGGAAAAGGCCAGGGAGGAGTCTCCCTTGAGCTGTCAGAGAAAACACAGCCCTGCTGACACCTTGAGTTCAGACTTCTGGCCTCCAGAACCATGGCAAAATAACTTCTTGTTGTTTTCAGCCATCTGGTCTTTGGTTCTTTGTGATGCAAGCCACAGGAAACGAATATACACCCCAAAGAGCCTTCCTTCTCTAATAGACTTAATTTAATGAGACACATGAAGTCCTGTCCGCTTATTTGACATCATCCACCTGTTTTCACCAGCCTGATCCCTAGAAGTGCCTGAGACCTGGGCTGTTCCTGAAAAAGCAAGGAGGGGGACTTCCCTGGCGGTCCAGTGGCAATATTGTAACATATTCAATAAAAACTTTAAAAATGGTCCACACCAAAAAAAAATCAAGGAGGGGAAGGAAGGAAAGGAAGCAAGTTTGAATACGGAGCGGGGGTGGTGGGCAGCAGAGGACAAAATGCCAGAAGAGGCCCTGTAGGGCTTGGAGAAGGGGGATGGCAGGAAAGAGCTCCGTGGCTGGGGGGAAAGCCCTGCTACATTAGTGGGGTCCTTCCCAGAGGCAATGCATCACCAGGGAAAAATGCCTTAAATGGATCAAAGCACAGATGGAGATCTAGGAGCCTCATGGTTTGGGGAGAGCTCAGGCTTTGCCATTGAATCAGCTTTGAGAATTTGGGACACATGGACCTATATTTGCCAGTGAACTTGTGGGACTCCTCTTAGCAAAATGCTTAATGGGCTATTTGTCTCTGGAAGGTGGGGAATGAAATGGCATTTTAACCCTAATATAGGATGGGCATTGCGCTGGGAATTTTTACAAATGTTTTGTTCATTTACTTTCGAGAATAACGATGTGGTAGTTACTAATAATTCTAGTTTGCAGAGGAGACTCAGAGCTGTGAATTTGCTCAAGGTCACAGTGGCTTGTCAAAGATCTGTCCTGGGGGGAAGCTAAGGTCTGTGCGACTACGAAGACCAGCCTCCTAGCACTCAAAGTGGCCATTTCCCATTTTTGTCCCCATCCATCTCTCTTTCCTCTTCTTCAAGCTCTTATCCATCCATTTAGAGTTCCCACAGTGCCATTCTCACTTGCAGAGGAAAATTCAAAGAATCATAAAATGTCATAACAAGAAGGAAATTTACCACCTTTTCATTTTAGAAACCAAGAAACTCTTTTTGTGCTTTCGTTTCCCCAAGGTGAGCTGTCTTTTTTTTTTTTTAATTAATTTATTTTTAGCTGCGTTGGGTCTTCGTTGTTGCGCGTGGGCTTTCTCAAGTGCGGCGAGCAGGAGCTATTCTTTGTTGCAGTGCGTGGGCTTCTTGTTGTGGACCACAGGCCGTAGGCGCACGGGTTTCAGTAGCTGCAGAACGTGGGCTCGGTAGTAGTGGCTCATGGGCTCTAGAGCGCAGGCTCAGTAGTTGTAGCGTACAGGCTTAGTTGCTCCACGGCATGTGGGATCTTCCCGGACCAGGGCTTGAACCCGTGTCCTCTGCATTGGCAGGCAGATTCTTAACCACTGTGCCACCAGGGAAGTCCCGAGCTGTCTTTTTAATCCTTTAAATCTGTTACATCTTTGAAGTGTCTGATTTCCCAAAGACACAGTGAGAGGAAATGACCACACGAAGGATGCTCAGCCAGTGAGGGTGAGCCAAGGTTGGACCAGAGCGGGTCCCCTAGACCACACTAGCTCTGGAGAAACTGTGTCATCAATGAAACGCCAATGGACAGGTTGCTTCTTGGCATCCCTGAAGTTTCTAGGAACCAGAAGAAATTCTTTGAAGCCCTCTTCCATTAATGAGAAAATAATGACAGAAAAACAGAGTTCCCTTTGCCTGAATGGTCTATAAAGGGACTTAGGAGGCAATGTCTACAAATGGAGCCTATCAAGGCCCTGAACTCATTCACTCATCTGTTTACCAACTTTGATTATCTGAAAATCACTGACGACCAGAAACATTAATCAGAGGCAAGCCAGGCACAGATAGCTCATCATTTTTTTTTTCCTGGAGAAAATTTCAAAATTTCTTATTTATTTCATTGTATTTATTTTTTTAAATTTATTTTTGGAATTCTTTTGAGATATTGCTTATATGCAATAAACCATACATATGTAAGTATACAGGTTAATGTTTTGATGTATATGAACAGCCATAAAATCATCATCACAATTAAGATAACAAACATTTTCATTACCCATGTCGAAAGATGTCCTGGTGTCCCTTCCCTGCCTCTACTCCCATTCCCCAGGCTACCCTGATCTGCTTTCTTTCACTATAGCTTAGACTGTATTTCCTAGACTTTTATATGAATGAATTGTATAGTATGTACTTTTATTCAACGTAATAATGTTGAGATTCATTCAAGTTGTTGTCTGCATCATGGTTTACCCATTCAATAGATGGGTAGCATTCCATTGTATGGATATACCAGCTTATTTATCCATTTTTTAATGGATGGGCTTTTGTGTTGTTTTCCATTTCACCATCATTTTTAAACATATATGCACAAGACACTCTAATATGTCTTCCCTTTGGTACCCAGGTGTGCTGAGTGCCTCTGACCAGAGCACTCTGATTCTATTTCCCTCTCTGGGGACAAGGATGTGACTTTTTAAGTCTCAGAAAACCTGTGATTCAAGAGTCACCTAGTTCCACCCAGAAACCTGGTAATCAAATCTCTTTATGAGTAAGTAATGCAACTCTATATAATAGGATTAGGACAGAACACGACCAGGCTGCACTAAAACAAAAGGATCAAGCAATAGGTCTTGAAAAATCACTGAACAATTTTCAAATTTATATCCAAAGACAGAAACTGGAAAACCAGCCCCCAGAGTAATTATGTCTCAAGGCTTTTTGTATAAAACACTGGTTGCTCTGGATGATAATAGATGTTTTGTAAACAAACAAACAAACAAAAGCAAAGCAAACTAACAAAAAAATCAGATTTCTTGATTACTTAAATTTTAGAAACACTGAGTAAAATTAAACAAATTTAAATTTCTTTATTGCAAGACTTTTGAGAGCCTTTAACACATTAATGTTAATGTTCATATACATTCAAAGGGAAGTGGTATGGATGGGGCGTGAATTTAGTTTAAAATTTCCCAAATGTATTTAACCACCAAACATTTTTTTTCCTTGTAAACTAGTATTCCACAAGAACATACTTTGAGAAATGTTCTTCTTGAGACTTAATCATTCCTCAAAGCAATTTTATGTAAAGGAAAAAGAAAGCAGATAATAAAATATAAAAAAAGAAAAACTAAAGTGAGTTTGATTCAAGATTTTTTTTAATTGGGGGACCCAGTTTTCAGGGAATTCCTTGAATCACAAATAGACGACTCTGTTAGCCACTAAGTATCAACTCCTTTTTCTAAGTCTTTTTTTGCCCCCAATATGACAATCTTAAAGATTTGTATTATTTTTAATCATAATAAATGACTGTTCGGTGGAAGCTTTTCCCTGCGATCTCAGGATGGTTCTATGCCGTGTCCTCTCGGGGAGCTCCTCTTGGTCCTGGTCCTTCCTCATCCCTCCTGGAGGTGAGTGGCACTGGCAGGCCATCCCTCAGAGGGTGGGGGGCCCACCAAACGCACTGGTTCAGCTGCAACAACAGGTGTGATCTTCGTGATGAGAGCGTGCTAGTGTTTATGGGAATCCATAAAACAACATCTTCTCAATTTATAAGCTCTCTACTGTAATCTAGACTCCACAAATGAGCAGTCTTTTGCATAATGAATAGAGGAGGCTGTTTTATGCACTTTTATGTTGTTCCAAGTCTGTGGTTTCACTAAATTTCCACCTCAAAGATATGTAATTAGAGCCTTAATGATCTGCTGTCTTGGTCCTCTCCACCCTCCTCTGGAATCCATTGCAATCTCACAGGCTGGTTTCTGACAGGAACAAACACAAAGCGTGTGTGTGTGTGAGCGTGTGTGTGTGTGTCTGTGTGTGTGTGTGCGTGTGCATGTGTGCGCATGTGCACATCCGTGTATCTGTCTTGTAGGTTTGTGTGGGTAGAAGGCATGACTCAGTCTTCTAGAAAGTGAGATGGATGGGTGGGTGGAGCCTGGGTGTCAAACATCTCCCTTTTGCTGACCTCTGGCTTTCCCTCCCGCTATGGGGTCACTCACAGTTTCCTCCTTCTAGGTCCCAGACCCCAGGAGGTTTATATTCTACTATCCTCCCCATAAGCCTGGTCATTCCTCTCCACCAGGCTTTCCCTCATGCTGTTCCCACTGCTAAGTAGGCCCTTCCTTCTTCTCTGGCCCAAACACTTTTTCCTTCAAGGCTCAGTTCAAACTCTTTTTGTTCCATGAAAACTGCTCTTTCCCTTCCAGTCCTTCAGGATCTTTCTTTTCTCATTCATTTTGTGGTGTAAGTTAGTACCACAAAGCTCTGCATTTATGTTTTCAGTGTTTTTTTTTTTTTTTTTTTTTTTGTGGTACGCGGGCCTCTCACTGTCGTGGCCTCTCCCGTTGCGGAGCACAGGCTCCGGACGTGCAGGTTCAGCGGCCATGGCTCACGGGCCCAGCCGCTCCGCAACATGTGGGATCTTCCCAGACCGGGGCACGAACCCGTGTCCCCTGCATCGGCAGGCGGACTCTCAACCACTGCGCCACCAGGGAAGCCCTTGAGTGTTTTTATGTTGACTGGAGGTTACGCTCCCTTGGGTTAAGGACTGTGTTCTATATTTCCTTGTCCATGTGCCCAATATCTAGTGATCCTCTGACTGCTTTTGGTTTGGGAGGAGGGACTGAAGCCATATTTTAGGAGGCTTCAGACAGAGACTCCAAGCTTCTGGAGCCATTTATGTATCTTTATTCACTGGAATTATACAGTATCTGAATATTCTTGAGGGCTAGAATTTGGGATGAAGTGGATGTAATCCAGGTTCTAGGCAAAGTGGATGTGAAACAGCCACATCAAGATGGTCCCACTCATAGCCCTCAGTTCTCACAACAGCCCTCTGACTGAGGTGTTAAGCATGTTCTTCTGTGAAAGTCCCTGTCTTCTCTTGGCCTTAGCTCAGCAGGAAACAGAAGACTCTGGATGGTGCCAAGAACTGTATGATATGGTGAAAAAGGTTGTGTTTTTGAATCAGATATATTTGGCTTTACTCCTTGGCTTTAAGTTTCTTAATTACGGAACACTTGACAATTTTTCTGAGTTTTGATTTCTTCCCATTTAAAGTGAGGTAAATAATGTCTCTGGTGTCAGGTGGCTGGGAAGACAGGCCTTCCATAATGGCCGACCATAATCATCAGAAAAGTGATGGCAATAGATGGAGGGTGGAGAAGGCAGGCATGATTTGTTCTTTGAGCATTCCAATCAGACTTACATAAGATGAAGAGTCTTCTTTTCTCATAACTATTTCTGAAGCCTACTCAGGATCTTCTTATAATCCATCATCCCCTGCAAATTCCAGCTGAAGTTCGCTAGCCAGACCACGTAAGCATTCAAGATATGAGACCCAGTGTAACCCAGGTGTTCGAGCCAATGTCCAAAATGCAGCTGTTGTGCCTATATCTTAACTGAGGCTCTCTTTCTGCTTTATGGTAGAATCTAAGGGGTCTCAGCTCCCTTTTCTGAGTCCTATTTTCTGTCCCCCCAAAGACAGAGGCATCCAAATAATGCTAATTGGAAACTAGTCCTCAAAGCAATATTTCATGGGGTGAATGAAAGCGTTAAAACATTCCCAGCAACAACTTGGGTAATGTTATGGACGAGAGAGGACCTTCAGGCTCTCTAACTGAAGCTTTCACTTACAGAGAGGGAAACTGAGGCCCAGAGAGAGGAAACTACTCATGTTCAAGGACAGAGCCAATGAGGGGTAAAATTAGGCCCCCAGGAGCTATTTCCTGGTTTCTGGTTCATTTTCCTGACACCACACCTTGGAGGCTTTCATGCATTGAAGAAAAAACAATGGGCTGGGCCCTTCCTCTTCATCCTTGATGTTCCTAAGAAGCAGGTAAATTTCTCTCAAGTCCCAATTACTCTTTTCTCTTGCTGAGAGAAAAGAGAGAGGGGTAAAGCCAGCTCCACCAAACAAATTCTATACTAATGGACTCAGAAGGCAAAATCTACAAGTGGAACATATTAAGGCTTTGAACTCATCCATTCATTCATTTAACTAATTCTTTTTTAAACCACTATTTAAAAAAATTTTTTTATTGAAATATAGTTGATTTACAATGTTGTGTTAGTTTCAGGTGTACAGCACAATGATTCAGTTATGCATATATATATATATATGTATAGATCTATTCTTTTTCAGATTCCTTTCCCTTATAGGCTATTGCAAAATATTAAGTTTAGTTCCCTGTGCTATACAGTAGGTCCTTGTTGGTTATCTAGTTTATATACAGTAGTTTGTATCTGCTAATCCCAAATTCCTAATCTATCCCTCCCCCATTTCCCTTTTGGTAACCATAAGTTTGTTTTCTATGTCTGTGGGTCTATTTCTGTTTTGTAAATAAGTCCATTTGTATCTTTTTTCTTTTAAGATTCCATATATAAATGATATCATATTATATCTGTCTTTCTCTGTCTGGCTCACTTAACTAATTCTGATGCCAATATCTACATAGCATTCAGTTCTTCTCACAGACACACGAAACCACATACACCTATATTAATATCTTTGCGTTATACTTCCCCCAAACTTGGTGCTTAAAACACCATTTTACTTCCTCTGAAGTCTGTGGGTCAACACTTCGACGTGGGCTCAGCTCAGGAAGAGGATCCTGATGGTAAATGAAAGACTACGAGATGGTGCCAGGCTGGATGCTTTCTCTAGGGGTCAGTAAGTATTGCTTTTTTTTTTTTTCAACATCTTTATTAGAGTATAATTGCTTTACAATTGTGTGTTAGTTTCTTCTTTATAACAAAGTGAATCAGCTATACATATACATATATCCCCATATCTCCTCCCTCTTGAGTCTCCCTCCCACCCTCCCTATCCCACCCTTCTAGGTGGTCACAGAGCACCGAGCTGATCTCCCTGTGCTGTGTGGCTGCTTCCCACTAGCTATCTATTTTACATCTGTAGTGTATATATGTCCATGCCACTCTCTCACTTCGTCCCAGCTTACCCTTCCCCCTCCCTGTGTCCTCAAGTCCATTCTCTATGGCTGCATCTTTATTCCTGTCCTGCCCCTAGGTTCTTCAGAACTATTTTTTTGTTTTTAGATTCCATATATATGTGTTAGCATATGGTATTTGTTTTTCTCTTTCTGACTTACTTCACTCTGTATGACAGACCCGAGGTCCGTCCACCTCACTACAAAAGACTCTATTTCGTTTCTTTCATGGCTGAGTAATATTCCATTGTATATATGTGCCACATCTTCTTTATCCATTCATCTGCTGATGGACACTTAGGTTGCTTCCATGTCCTGGCTATTGTAAATAGAGTTGCAATGAACATTGTGATACATGACACTTTTTTAAAATAAATAAATTAATTAAAAATATATATGTATATACACAAATATACATACACACTCACAACAAAATATTAGTCATAAAAAAGAACAAAATCTTGCCATTTTTGATAACATGGGTAGACTCAGAGGATATTAAACTAAGTGAAATAAGTCATACAGAGAAAGACAAACACTGTATGATTTCACTTATATGTGGAATCTAAAAAGCAAAAACAAATGAACAAACATAACAAAACAGAAACAAAATCATAGATACAGACAACAAACAGGTGATTGCCCAGGGGGTAGGGGTGGGGAGTTAGTAAGATGAGAGAAATAAGTGAGGGAAATTAAGAGATACAAACTACCAGTTATAAAATAAACGAGTCACAAGTATGAAATGTACAGTGTGGGGAATATAGTCAAAAATTATTTAGTATCTTTGCATAGTGACAGATGATAACTAGACTTTTCATGATGATCATTTGAAATGTATGGAAACAGTGAAACACTATGTTGTGTGCCAGAAGCTAACATAGTGCTGTAGGCCAATTATACTTCAAAAACAAACAAATTCATAGAAAAAGAAATTGGGTTTGTGGTTACCAGAGGCGGGAGGGTGGGGCAGGGAGGAATTGCATGAAGTTAGTCATAAGGTAGAAACTTCCAGTTATAAGACAAATAAGTAGTAGGGATGTAATGTACAACATGGTAAATATAATCAACACTGCTGTATGTTGTATATGAAAGTTGTTAAGAGAGTAAATCCTAAGAGTTCTCATCACAAGGAAAAAATTTTTTTCTATTTCTTTAATTTTATGTCTACAAGAAATGATGGATGTTCACTAAACTAACTGTAGTAATTATTTCATGATATATTTAAGTCAAATCATTATTCTATACACCCCTTAAACTTACACAGGGCTGTATATCAATTATATATTAATAAAACAAGAAGAAAAAATAAGTAAAGAGGATCAAAAGGATACGAGTGACCATCATGCTAGGAATTTACTCTAGGAAATAACTGTGAACTTGCCAAAATGCGTACTACAAAGTTGGTCAATTAAATATTATTTATAATGACCAAAAAAAGGGAGATTTGAGTAACTGTGCCATAATCATAAAATAAAATTTGTATTCATTAGAAATAATGTTAGAGAATATGGAAAATATTCGTTGTATACTAAGAAGTAGAAAAAAGTAGATTTTAAAATTTTACATACAATATGGTCCCATGTGAAAAAAACTCAAAAGGATTTACCTCAAAATCATAAAGTGGGAGATAAAATTACAGATGGGTTTTGTTTCTTTTTTTCTTATTTACATTTTGAAACTTTCTATAATTAATACATGTTGCATTTATAAGACATGATATTTAAAATACAGTTCAGAATTGCATAACAGCTTTCAAAAATATGTATTCATGAGGAAAAATACTGGGAAATTCACACCAAAATAGTAGCATTAGAATGAAGGAGTATAGGTTTGTTTCTTTCCACATTCCTTCAATGTTACTTACATTGAAAATTAATAATATAATTTTAAGAGGCTAAAATATTTTAAATCTGGGGATTATAAAATTTTTAATGCTTAATTTCTTTTTTTTAAACATCTTTATTGGAGTATAATCACTTTACAATGGTGTGTTAGTTACTGCTTTATAACAAAGTGAATCAGCTATACATACACATATATCCCCGTATCTCCTTCCTCTTGCATGTCCTTCCTGCTCTCTCTATCCCACCCCTCTAGGTGGTCACAAAGCACTGAGCTGATCTCCCTGTGCTATGTGGCTACTTCCCACTAGCTATCTATTTTACATTTGGTAGTGTATATATGTCCATGTCTCACTTCTTCCCAGCTTACCCTTCCCCCTCCCTGTGTCCTCAAGTCCATTCTCTATGTCTGCATCTTTATTCCTGTCCTGCCCCTAGGATCTTCAGAACTATTTTTTTTTTAGATTCTATATATATGTGTTAGCATACGGTATTTGTTTTTCCTCTTTCTGACTTACTTCACTCTGTATGACAGACTCTAGGTCCATCCACCTCACTACAAATAACTCAATTTCGTTTCTTTTTATGGCTGAGTAATATTCCTTTGTATATATTGTGCCACATCTTCTTTATCCATTCATCTATCGATGGACACTTAGGTTGCTTCCATGTCCTGGCTACTGTAAATAGAGCTGCAATGAACATTGTGGTACATCACTTTTTTGAAATACGGCTTTCTCAGGGCATATGCCCAGTCGTGGGATTGCTGGGTCTTATGGTAGTTCTATTTGTAGTTGTTTAAAGAACCTCCATATTGTTCTCCATAGTGGCTGTATCAATATACATTCCCACCAACAGTGCAAGAGGGTTCCCTTTCTCCACACCCTCTCCAGCATTTATTGTTTCTAGATTTTTTGATGATGGCCATTCTGACTGGTGTGAGGTGATACCTCATTGTAGTTTTGATTTGCAATTTTTCTAATGATTAGTGATGTTGAGCATCCTTTCATGTGTTTATTGGCAATCTGTATATCTTCTTTGGAGAAATGTCTATTTAGGTCTTCTGCCCATTTTTGGATTGGGTTGTTTGTTTTTTTGATATCGAGCTGCATGAGCTGCTTGTAAATTTTGGGGATTAATCTTTGGTCAGTTGTTTCATTTGCAAATATTTTCTCCCATTCTGAGGGTTGTCTGTTCGTCTTGTTTATGTTTTCCTTTGCTGTGCAAAAGCTTTTAAGTTTCAATAGGTCCCATTTGTTTATCTTTGTTTTTATATCCATTTCTCTAGGAGGTGGGTCAAAAAGGATCTTACTGTGATTTATGTCATAGAGTGTTCAGCCTATGTTTCCCTCTAAGAGTTTTATAGTGTCAGGCCTTACATTTAGGTCTGTAATCCATTTTGAGTTTATTTTTGTGTATGGAGTTAGGGAGTGTTCTAATTTCATTCTTTAACATGTAGCTGTCCAGTTTTCCCAGCACCACTTATTGAAGAGGCTGTCTTTTCTCCATTGTATATTCTTGCCTCCTTTATTAAAAATAAAGTGACCATATGTGTGTGGGTTTATCTCTGGGCTTTCTATCCTGTTCCATTTATCTATATTTCTGTTTTTGTGCTAGTACCATACTGTCTTGATTACTGTAGCTTTGTATTATAGTCTGAAGTTGGGAGCCTGATTCTTCCAGCTCCATTTTTCTTTCTCAAGATTGCTTTGGGTATTTGGGGTCTTTTTTGTTTCCCTACAAATAGTAAACTTTTTTGTTCTAGTTCTGTGAAAACTGCCATTGGTAGTTTGATAGGGATTGCATTGAATCTGTAGATTGCTTTGGGTAGTATAGTCATTTTCACAATGTTCATTCTTTTAATCCAAGAACATGGTATATCTCTCCATCTGTTTGTATCATCTTTAATTTCTTTCATCAGTTTCATATAGTTTTGTGCATAGAGGTCTTTTGTCTCCTTAGGTAGGTTTATTCCGAGGTATTTTATTCTTTTTGTTGCAGTGGTAAATGGGAGTGTTTCCCTAATTTCTCTTTCAGAGTTTTCATCATTAGTGTATAGGAATGCAAGAGATTTCTGTGCATTAATTTTGTATCCTGCTACTTTACCAAATTCATTGATTAGCTCTAGTAGTTTTCTGGTAGCATCTTTAGGATTCTCTATGTATAGTATCATGTCATCTGCAAACAGTGACAGCTTTACTTCTTGTTTTCTGATTTGGATTCCTTTTATTTCTTTTTCTTCTCTGATTGCCATGGCTAGGACTTCCAAAACTATGTTGAATAAGAGTGTCTCGAGAGTTGACAACCTTGTCTTGTTCCTGATCTTAGAGGAAATGGTTTCAGTTTTTCACCATTGAGAATGATGTAGACTGTGGGTTTGCCATATATGGCCTTTATTATGTTGAGATAAGTTCCCTCTATGCCTACTTTCTGGAAGGTTTTTATCATAAATGAGTGTTGAATTTTGTCGAAAGCTTTTTCTGCAACTATTGAGATGATCATGTGGTTTTTCTCCTTCAGTCTGTTAAAATAGCTTATCACATTGATTGATTTGTGTATATTGAAGAATCCTTGCATTCCTGGGATAAACCCCACTTGATCATGGTGTATGATCCTTTTAATGTGCTGTTAGGTTCTGTTTGCTAGTATTTGGTTTAGCATTTTTTCATCTATGTTTATCAGTGATATTGGCATGTAGTTTTCTTTCTTTGTGAAATATTTGTCTGGTTTTGGTATCAGGGTGATGGTGGCCTCGCAGAATGAGATTGGGAGTGTTTCTCCCTCTGCTATGTTTTGGAAGAATTTGAGAAGGATAGATGTTAGCTCTTCTCTAAATGTTTGATAGAATTTGCCTGTGAAGCCATCTGGTCCTGGGCTTTTCTTTGTTGTAAGATTTTAAAATCACAGTCTCAGTTTCAGAGCTTTGCTTGGTCTGTTAATATTTTCTATTTCTCCCTGGTTCATTCTCGGATGGTTGTGCTTTTCTGAGAATTTGTCCATTTCTTCCAGGTTGTACATTTTATTGGCATAAAGTTCCTTGTAGTAATCTCTCATGATCCTTTCTATTTCTGCAGTGTCATTTGTTATTTGTCCTTTTTCATTTCTAATTCTATTGATTTGAGTCTTCTCCCATTTTTTCTTGATGAGTCTGGCTAATGGTTTATCAATTTTGTTTATATTCTCAAAGAACCAGCTTTTCATTTTATTGATCTTTGTTATTGTTTCCTTCATTTCTTTTTCATTTATTTCTGATCTGATCTTTATGATTTCTTTCCTCCTGCTAACTTTTAGATTTGTTTGTTCTTCTTTCTATAATGACTTTAGGTGTAGGATTCGGTTGTTTATTTGAGATGATTCTTGTTTCCTGAGGTAGGGTTGTATTGCTATAAACTTCCCTCTTAGAACTGCTTTTGCTGCATCCCATAGGTTTTGAGTCGTTGTGTTTTCATTGTCATTTGTTCGTAGGTATTTTTTGATTCCTCTTTGATTTCTTCAGTGATTGCTTGGTTATTTAGTAGTGTATTGTTTAGCCTCCCTATGTTTGTATTTTTTCCAGACTTTTTCCTGTAATTGATATCTAGTCTCATAGTGTTGTGGTCAGAAAAGATATTTGATACCATTTCAATTTTCTTAAATTTACCAAGGCTTGATTTGTGACCCAAGATATGATCGATCCTGCAGAATGTTCCATGAGCATTTGAGAAGAAAGCGTTTTCTGTTTTTTTGGATGGAATGTGCTAGAAATATCAATTAAGTCCATTTTGTGTAATGTGTTATTTAAAACTTCTGTTTCCTTTTTTATTTTCCTTTTGGATGATCTGTCCATTGGTGGAAGTGGGGTGTTTAAGTCCCCTACTATGATTGTGTTACTGTCAATTTCCACTTTTATGGCTGTTAGCATTTGCTTTATGTTTTGAGGTGCTCCTATGTGGGGTGCATAAATATTTAAAATTGTTATATCTTCTTCTTGGATTGATTCCTTGATCATTATGTAGTGTCCTTCTTTATCTCTTGTAATAGTCTTTATTTTCAAGTCTATTTTGTCTGATATGAGAATTGCTACTCCAGCTTTCTTTTGATTTCCATTTGCATGGAATATCTTTTTCCATCCTCTCACTTTCAGTCTGTATGTGTCCCTAGGTCTGAAGTGGGTCTCTTGTAGGCAGCATATATACGGGTCTTGTTTTTGTATCCATTCAGCCAGTCTATGTCTTTTGGTTGGAGCATTTAATCCATTTACATTTAAGGTAGTTATTGATATGTATGTTCCTATTGCCATTTTCTTAATTGTTTTGGGTTTGTTATTGTAGGTCTTTTCCTTCTCTTGTGTTTCCTGCCTAGAGAAGTTCCTTTAACATTTGTTGTAAAGCTGGTTTGGTGGTGCTGAATTCTCTTAACTTTTGCTTGTCTGCACAGGTTTTAATTTCTCCGTCAAATCTGAATGAGATCTCTGCTGTATAGAGTAATCTTGGTTGTAGGTTTTTCCCTTTCATCACTTTAAATATGTCTTGCCACTCTCTTCAGGCTTGCAGAGTTTTTGCTGAAAGTTCAGCTGTTAAGCTTATAGGGATTCCCTTGTATGTTTTTTGTTGTTTTTCCCTTGATGCTTTTAATATTTTTACTTTATATTTAATTTTTGATAGTTTGATTAATATATGTTTTGGTGTGTTTCTCCTTGGATTTTTCCTGTATGGGACCCTCTGTGGTTTCTGGACTTGATTGACTATTTCCTTTCCCATATTAGGGAAGTTTTCAACTATAATCTCTTCAGATATTTTCTTAGTCCCTTTCTTTTTCTCTTCTTCTTCTGAACCCCTATTTCAAATGTTGGTGCATTTAATGTTGTCCCAGAGGTCTGTGAGACTGTCCTCAATTCTTTTCATTCTTTTTTCTTTATTCTGCTCTGTGGTAGTTATTTCCACTATTTTATTTTCCAGGACACTTATCCCTTCTTCTGCCTCAGGTTTTCTGCAATGGATTCCTTCTAGAGAATTTTTAATTTCATTTATTGTGTTGCTCATGATTGTTTGTTTGCTCTTTAGTTCTTCTAGGTCTTTGTTAAACTTTTCTTGTATTTTCTCCATTCTATTTCCAAGATTTTGGATCACCTTTACTGTCATTACTCTGAATTCTTTTTCAGGTAGACAGCCTATTTCCTCTTCATTTGTTTGGTCTGGTGGGTTTTTGCCTTGCTCCTTCCTCTACTTTGTGTTTCTCTGTCTTCTCATTTTGCTTAACTTTCTGTGTTTGGGGTCTCGTTTTCACAGGCTGCAGGTTCATATTTCCCATTGTTTTTGGTGTCTGCCCCCAGTAGCTAAGATTGGTTCAGTGGGTTGCGTAGGCTTCCTGGTGGAGGGGACTGGTGCCTGTGTTCTGGTGGATGAGGCTGGATCTTGTCTTTCTGGTGGGCAGGACTGCATCCTGTGGTGGTGTGTTTTGGGGTGTCTGTGGACTTATTATTATATTAGGCCGCCTCTTTGCTAATGGTTGGGGTTGTGTTCCTGTCTTGCTAGTTGTTTGGCATAGGGTGTCCAGCACTGTTGCTTGCTGGTTGTTGAGTGGAGCTGGCTCTTAGCATTGAGGTGGACGTCTCTGGGAGAGCTTTTGCCATTTGATATTACATGGAGAAGGGAGGTCTCTGGTGGACCAGTGTCTTGAACTCAGCTCTCCCACCACAAGGGCACTGACCTGACACCCGGCCGGAACACCAAGACCCTGTCAGCCACATGGCTGACAGATGGAGCCTCGGCTCACCCGTGTGCCAAGGTAGTGAGCCCAACATTTCCGTCCTCCCAGGCTGTGTCTCCCTGACTGTGCCCTCCATGGAAACTTCTGCATCTCTGAGCCTCTCTTTGTTAGTGTCTACTAAGTATTTTTGCAGTCACTTGGTGGCTCCTTGGATCTGGGGGTGTCTAGGATGGCCTCACTCACACGTCTGGTTGTCGGTGTGGCTGTCATCCAGGCTTCTCTCTCCACATGATCTCTGATCATCAAGAAGGCTAGCTCAGCCTTTGCCACATGGCAGTAGCAGAATTGTAATCTCAGCAAGTGAGAATGGCACCTGTAAATGCTGTTGAGACCTTGCTAGGAAGGCATACAATGTCACATCTGTCGTATTCTTGTTGTCATGTCTAGCTGTCAAAGCAAGTCACAGGGCCAGCCAAGGTTCAAGGAAAGGAGACATAGATGCCATTTTTTGATGGGTGGAGCAAAGTCTTATTTAAAGAGGAATGCAGACAGGATAGAGAGGTTGTTCTTGTGGACATTGTGTGTCTCTATCTATCTTTATCTCTATCTCTATCTTTATCTCTACCTCTATCTCCAGCTCTGTCTCTACCTATATCTGGATATTGAGATGGATATAAAAATGCATATAGACATAAGTATATAGATAGATCAGTATTCTTCAATACATAGATATTCACATATAAATGTAAAAATAAACACACACACATATTCTTGTCCCTGTGGAGCTTCCATTCTAGTTGCAGAGACTCAGCCTGATATTTGAAAAGTGACATTAAAGAGGGCTAAAATGAGAGGAGCAACAAAGTGCTAAGTTGGAGGAAGAAAGAGATCCCTGAGGGCCCATGTGAAGGTGAGAAGGAGCTGCAGGGTCTTGAGTTTTTGTTTTCCTGCACCCATGAAATGTGCTAGGCCTATCCAGGTACTGATGAGCAGACTGGTCCAGAGGAGATGAGGGATGTGGGTGAGGAGGGAGAGAAATCAGGGTGAGGAGTTAGATTGGGTTAAGCCAAGGGGGACCTCAAATGCTGGTTGAGTAATTCAGATCTGGATGAGTGGGAGCCATTGAAGGATATTGAACAGAGATTATTTTAAAAAAAAATTTAGTGAAGTACAGTTGATTTACAATGTTGTGTTAATTTTTGTTCTACAGCAAAGTGAGTCAGTTACTCTTTTACTCAGTTATTCTTTTTCATTTTCTTTTCCATTATGGTTTATCACAGGATATTGAATATAGTTCCCTGTGCTATACAGTAGGACCTTGTTGTTTATCCACCCTATATATACTAGTTAACATCTGCTAATCCCAAACTCCCAATCCATACCTCTCTGCCCTCCCCTGCTTCCCCCTTGGCAACCACAAGTCTGTTCTCTATGTCTGTGAGGTGTTTTGTTTTGTTTTTTAATTTTTACATTTTTTTTGGCAATGAGCTTTTGGATCATCCTTTTCCTCTTTTTCCTATCCATAATCTTCCCCTCCCCCAACCAAGCCCCATGACTCAGGGAAAGTTTCTTCCCAATTCCTTCCAGAGGGTTAACAGGTATTCCTGGTTTACCCAGTTGAAAACTGCTGTTAACTGGGGCCACCTCCAGTTTGCCCCAAAACTGAGCTCTTTCTGGTCCTGAGATTTGAGGGTCATTCATCCATTCCTTTATTTAGTTCACATTTATTGGGCCCGGCATTGTTTTATACCCTATATTTATATTTCCTTATTTAAGCCTCAAAACAATCATTACCTTGAACATAAAAAAAAAATCAAGGTCTAGAGAGTTGAGGAGCATATTCAAGGTCACACAGGATTCTAGATTCAGACTCAGCCCTGGCTTCAGTCCCCACTCACTACTCCAAGTCCAGGCTCTGTCACCTTGCTTGTCACCCACAGGGAGGGACTGGCTCTGCCACGTGGGCTGTCCAGGGTGGCTTCACGAAAGGGGAACTCCTTGAGCAGGTCCTACTCTAAAATGTTCACAGACATTGAGGGGCTAATGTGTTCAGCCTTTCCGACCTCTTCCCAGATGCTGGGAAAAAGTCCGGGGGTGGCATCAGCCAAGCCCCTTAGCAAGGGCAGGCGGCAGCAAGCCTGCATTGATGCATGGACTTTGAGCCCTTGTGAAGGCTGCCTATCTCCAGGACCAACGGCCCATCCAGACATCCCTGAGGAGGCGGTAGCAGCCTTTCCAGTGCCTGGAGGAACCTGTGAGAGTTTAACCAGGTGGGACAGTGGGGAAAGCCCTGGAGGGAGACACCTCTGGGACAGGCAGGACTGAGGAGATTCTGTCACCTCTGAGGATTTGCATTAGCTGGCCTACTCCATTCTGTGTTAATTTAAACTTGCTTTTGCATTTTTTTGCCTGTAGACTTTATGGGGTTTTACATCTCCTCTTTTACATGGTCTTCACAATGTCCCCAGGTGAGGCTGGCATGGGCGCTGTTGTCCCCGTTTCTCTCCCATGAAGAAACTGAGGGACAATGTCAAAAGATGGTGAGGGAGGAGGGACAGCGACATATTTATTGAGCACATGTTATGTGCCCAGTAACTCATGGAATCTCCTCATGACTCCATCTTTAGGGATTAGGAAATTGAGGCTCAGAGAAGGAGATGGGATCTCAAATGAATTCAAGTTTATTAGTTACAAAACCAGGGCAAAATTCAGCACTTCAGACACCCCAGGTCTGACTCTTGCCTCCCTGCAGGCCCTGTCCTGTATCTAAGGTCTCAGGAGCGAAGACTCAGGGTGGTCCCCAGGCTTAGCCCCATCGGGCTGGGGCGGAAGGAGAAGGACGTTCTCAGAGCTGCCTGGGCTGGATGTGGCCAATGGCCTTCCACTCCCGCTTCCTCCCCTCCCCCCTCCTGAGCAGCCAGCTCCACTCCCACAGTCCCCTCTTTGGCAGTGTGTGGGGTCTGCCCATCCACTGGCAGATAGCTGTGGAAGACTTTAGCTCACAGGACGTTCAAGCCTGGGGCTTTCCTCTAGACACAGCTGGGACATTCCCCCCAGTCCTCTGGGCTGGGACCTCTGGGATGCTTCTTCTAAAGGCCACGTGGTCTCATTGATTTGTCCCAGGGGCTGGGATCTCCAAGACCCAGAATTCAGACCCCCAGATACTTTGCTTTTCCATGGCTTGGTCTTGCTCTTTGCATGAAAGGGAGAAGATTCCTACCCACTCCCCAAAGTTGTCAAATGATCAGGAGTGAGAACGAAGTCAGTCATAGACTTACCATCTCATCACATAAACTACTGAGCACCTGGGGGACACCCAGCACTGAGATGGGCTCTGTGTGTAGGAAACTTGCAGGGAAGGCTCCTTGCCTTCAAGTGGTTTACAGCACACAAAGAGAGCAAATAACTGAAAATAATGAGAATATAGTTATGAAGAAGGCCCACCACTGTCTCACTGAATATTACTTCATTTCTTCCCCTTTTTGATTTGTGATCTCCAGGACCCATTCATTTGTTCATTCTTTCATTCATTGATCTGTTCATTTGTCCATCTACCCACCCATCCATCCATCTATCTACCTTTCCATCCATCCATCCACCTTTCCATCCATCCATCCATCCATCCATCCATCCATCCACACATTCATCCATCCATCCACCCACCCACCCATCCAGCCATCCATTTGCCCATCCATCCATCCATCCATCCATCCATCCATCATTCATCTCTCCATCCATTTGGTCACCCAGTCATTTGAGGAGCACAACAAGGTACTAGTCTAAATACTGGAGATACAAAGAGGACATGACAGACCCTGCTCTAGGGAAGGGGACTGATCATGTAGTAGAAGGCAGCAAATGTAGTGAAAGAAAAAGCCTTGGCTTAAAGTAAGACCAAGGCTGTAATTCACACTACACTCACTAGTAATAATCTCTGTGTCTATCTGTTCCACTCACCTTAAGGTTACTTTATATTCTCAGTATCCCTACTGCTTAGCATAGTTCCTGACCCCAAATAAGAGCTCAATAAATGTTGAATGAAAGAACAAGAGAAATAAAGCAAAGTGTGTTGTAATCCCTTTCGAAGTCTACTTCCTCATGGGAGAAAATGGGTGTTAATGATAGCCTGGTAGAGGTTAAATAAATACAGTACTTTATTTGCCTAATGGGACGCAGTACCTGGATCAATAAATATTTCCTTTTTGCTTCCTTCTTTAACTTGGGCATGCCTCTTTCCTGCTCTCAACCCTTTTTCACAAGTTAACAATGAAGGGGTCAGACTACTGTCTGAGGGCCTGACCTAGTTTGATTCGAAATACTAGATAATAGTCTAGCTCTTGGCATTGTTCCTGGGAAAGTTCTGCACGCTTTTCATAGATCTAATGCGGAGCTCGCTGTATATTACCAATTAAATATGAATCATCTGTGGGATGCTTCAGGCTACTCATGGATAATACTTTAGTTGCTTAGAAATGTATAGTAGGGAGGGTCCCTAACAGTGACCCCAGTTTTCTTTTTCCTTTCCCCAAACACAGGTCACTGCTTGTTTATTTATTTATTTATTTATTTTTGGCTGCGTTGGGTCTTCATTATTGCACGCGGGCTTTCTCTAGTTACAGCGAGCAGGGGCTACTCTTCCTTGCAGTGCACGGGCTTCTCACTGCGGTGGCTTCTCTTGTTGCGGAGCATGGGCTCTAGGCGCTCGGGCTTCAGTAGTTGTGGGACACGGGATCAGTAGTTGTGGCTCTTGGGGTCTAGAATGCAGGCTCAGTAGCTGTGCTGCACGGGCTTAGATGCTCCGCAGCATGTGGGATCTTCCCGGACCAGGGCTGGAACCCGTGTCTCCTGCATTGGCAGGCGGATTCTTAACCACGGCGCCACCAGGGAAGCACCAGGCCCCTCTGGATTTCCGTATGGCTTTTTAACTATTGTCTCTGTTACAGGTCTGAGAAACAAAGCTGCCCAGATGAGATTTTGATATTAACGACTGTGCAGGGAGAGACTACTCTATGTGGTGGTCCAAAATGGCATTTGGGGACCCCCTGCTGTCAGTCAGACACCGGAGGTTTGGTCGCTAAAACCCTGGAATTTGGTTTGCACTGCCCCCTGGTGGCAAGACTAGTATTTGGTCTGCGGCCCCTGGTGACAGCCAGGGAGGCGGCAGGGGAGGGGGCAGTGTTACTGGGCCAAGCCCCAGAGCCCCCCGGCAAGACGGTAAAGAGCAAAGATACAGTTCCAGTGAACTTCCTGAACACTTCTTAGGCTGTCTAAGACAGCGTGGAAGTCATCCAAGAAGAATAAGGAATCCATTCTGCCCCCAGGGAATTTGTTTTCGGGCCTTCTGACCTCCTCCTGGAGAATACCTGTTTTCTGGACTTCTCGTCATTCATTTACCGGTTCATTCCTTATTTCCAACTTTTATTGAGCACCTTGTATGTTCCAGGCACCATAATGGGTGCTGGAGTTACAGAAGTCGACAAAACAAACAACAAGCCTTCACCTCATGGATTTTTACGCTCTCAGATCCCTGCCTTAATGCCTGACCCTCAAAACACTTACAGCGTCTACATACTCCTGTAAAACTTTGCTTACATCTGATGGCCAGTGAATCCTTCGCTGAGGCATTGACTGGTTGGAGCTTAAAATGTTCTTCTAATGGGGTATCTAGAGGGAACTGCAAAAGAGAAAAACCTCAAAGACGGACAAGAATGTATGATTAATGAAGGAATTTCAGGTACTGGAGGTGGGCCATTTGGAGACACAATTGGGAAATTCCTTGCATTCTCCAAAGCATACCAGCCAAGCCACTTCCTGCTCTGCCTGTGTATAGGACTGGCTCTTCCAGCTGTGTCTCCCCATCAAGGTTGGTTGGGGTCACACGAGAACAGTGGGGGCTATGAATGCATCCCTGGACTCCAAAGAAGAGGTCTATGGAGTTTCTCTTTCCATATAAAGAAGAAAAAAATCCCAATTGTATTTGTTCTTGGTTCTGTCCTCAAGGATTTTATCATCTTCTGAAAGAAGAGAGAAGTTATAGATATATATACTTACAAGAGAGGCACAGATAGGGACTAGGGGAGTTCCAAGAGGGGAGAGGCAATTGTATTTATTTATTTAGACCATGCTGAGAGGCATGTGGGGTCTTAGTTCTCCGACCAAGGATCAAACCTGAGCCCCCTGCACTGGGAAGCACAGAGTTGTAACCACTGGATCACCAGGGAAGTTCCCAGAGGAGTGGTGATTTATAGCTGAGGCATCAGGGGAGATTCCATGAGGAGAGGTATTTTATTTGTTATATTATTATTTGGGAAAGTCAAGCCTTGATGCAGCAGGAAACCTGGTGCTAGAAGAGGATGTTTGGACAGCCACTGGGGAAGTGGAGCTCAGTCAATTCTCCAGGACTAGAGGGTGGAGGGAAGGATCCTCATTTGGCCTCTGGAGATGTTCTTGGGAATTGCTAATCTAATAAACCATCATCTAGTCTCTCCCCACCCACCCCTTCACCTCCTGGGTGCTAGCAGGTCCGATCACTGAGCTAAAGGTCAATACCCTGGATGGACTGTCCTGCCATCTGCTCCAGACCTGAGCAGATGCATTAAGGCTTTGAGTTTCTATAAAATTTGCAGATGGTGGCACAGGTCAGCTCAGTAGCAAGTTTCTTTCAATCTAGGATTCTCTTTTTTTCTCCTTCCGTAGGTATTTACCACTCTCCTCTATTTCAGATTGGCAGCAAAGTGGGACTTAGTTTTTGTTTGCAAAATGCTACTGCTTTATCTATGCCTTCTATATTTTGAAGCTGTGCTGGTGCTGGGGTGCAGTCGTTTCGTTGTGCATCTTATGCAGCCTTTAGGAATTTGGAAAAGTGGGACACTTTAAAGACTTGTGGTTGGATTAATTCACTTTTGGAGTGTGGAGGGAACCACACTCAACCTATGATACCCTCAACCTGGGGTATTCAAGGTACCCCAAACTCCCATGCTGGAGAAAGAGTCCTGCTTATGATTAGGATTGTGTCAGGGAGCACAATGGCAGACAGATCACAGGGAAAAACTGGGTGGGGGGTGCAGAGTGTCACTCTTTGTGTGTGGGACTTAGGATAATGTTTCATTTCCTCGGTCACCACACTAAGGTCCTTGGCACTCAGGTTTGCTGCTCTTCTCTCTCCTGCCTCCAGAGGGCGATCTAGCCACAGCTCTTTTGGCAAAAGCCGCAGAGGGGGAGTGTTACGGCAGGGCCTGGCTACACTATCCTTTCTCACTTTCCCTCCACACACATGCCCATGTGTTTGGTCCAGAAAGACCCACATCGGTCTGTGAGCCTAAACCACATGTTCCATTCAAACTTCTGGTGAGTCTGAATTGGGTAACACAGGGCTTGCACCACCAATAATCACGTCACTTGTGTGCGAGCTCCTTTGTAAATGTCATGGGGAGGACAAATGATCCACTGGGTATAACTAGGCGTTCCTAGGTCCTTGGTCACCAGATGTCACCATCTATTTAATTCTTTTATTTATTTTTAATTAAAAATTTTTTTTATATTGGAGCATAGTTGATTTACAATGTTGTGTTAGTTTCAGGTGTACAGCAAAGTGATTCAGTTATATGTGTATCAATACAAGTATCTTTTCTTTTTCAGATTCTTTTCCCATTTAGGTTATTACAGAATACTGAGTACAGTTCCCTGTGCTCTACAGTAGGTCCTTGTAGATTATCAACTTTAACGTCTATTTATTTCTAATGCACTGCTGGTTGTGTCTCTACCTTGCTCAGGATCCCAGGACCCCTTAGCAAAGGCCTTTTGTAATCTGTCCCCAACTGACCTGGCCGCTTTCATCTTCTCTGTCATTGCTGCCATTCATGGGCATTCTTGAGGTGCAGGGCAGTATAGGCAAGGAACCTGGGGTGAGAAGGAACAAGCTGGGACCCTGGCTCTTTAATAGACTGCATCCATGATGGTAGTTGCCGTGCTTCAAACACAAATAAGGAGAGTGGAAGCTGCCGTCTGTGTCTAAGCACAGGGAACACTGGCTGCTCTGTGGCTGAGCCAGGCGGCCCGGGCACGGCCTGACCATGAATCGTTGCCCACCAAACAGGCTCCACTGGGCTCCTGAGCAGATGGCTATCATTTGGGACCCTTCCAGCCTCTTTAGAACCTGGCATTCTACTGGCTGTCGGGCCTGCTTCCCCCACTTCCTGGGTTGGAGAAGCCGCCAACTTCCAGGCTGTAAGACGGCAAGTTTCCACCAGAGGCTGCTGCTGCCCTTGTGTCTCGCATTCTGTCTTTTCCTTTCCATTTGGGAGATCCGACTCCACAGTCCACTGCCCTTTTCTGTTACCTCCTGCTTCCAAGTGTCCAGGTGTAGTTCAGGGACCTGCTGGGGGCTTGGGCAAGACTCTTGAATGCTTGGATTTTGATGTATATTTGGTGGGAAAGGGCCGTGTTCCAGCAGCACGGTGAATGTGAAAGGGAAAAGGACTCACTTCTTCCTTTATTCTCCACTGATCATCTCCCCACACGCCCTGAAAGGGCTGTGAGGCCGGGATTGGGTCCTGGCTGGTCTTTAAGTCTCTTGTTTATCAAGGAGGATATTCCTCACAGACAAGATGCACTCGTGGCTGCCGCAAATGCCCTGGGAAGGACCAGGAATTCTACTTAGATTTACAATCTGAAGGAGATGCAAAATACACACATTGGCCCAGGGAACCTAGCCAACTGCAGCTGAAAACTCCTGTGTCCTCACCAGGCTTCAGTAAAGCCTGCTTTATTGGCTCGGGGCTGAATTGCTTTCTCCTACTGACCACCCCCCACCACCACCTTCTCCTGCCCTGTCCCCTCTGGCCAGCTCTGAGAGCCTCTGGCACAGCTGTATTTCTTTCTAGTTTGTCCAGGCTTGGGCATTGTTCCCCCCAACCCCGCCCACAGAGAGGGTAATTTACTGAATCCAGTGCTTAGATTACTGTAATTCGACCCAATCTGCTGTCTCCCGTGTTGTGTCACCTACCTCCAGCCCCAGACCATCCAAATTCAAGACATAAATCACCCGCTGCCAGCGTGCCACTTCCCTAGACAAGAACCCGTGATGGATCTCTATTGCTTTTTGAATCCAAACTACTGCCTGGCATTCAAGATGCTTCACATTCCTCTCCGGTTTTCATATTCAGCCAACTGTGTCTCTATTCTCTGCTTTGCCAACACAGTTGTCTCTATACTTCACCTGAAACTCCCACTAGTGAAAAATATCCCAGAGCCAAAAAAATAAAAAGCAAAAAAACTTTAAAGACATACCAGGCACATTCGTATGTCCTGGCCTAGAATCGCCTCTCATGTTTGTTTCTCAATTCCAATGCTACCCATATTTGGAGTCAAGTTTCAAATCCCACCTCTTAGACAATCTGAATCCCCAGTGACATCTTTTTTTTTTTTTTTTTTGATAGTCCAGAACATTTTTGTCTGCAGCAGACGTGCTGGCATGTAATTATGTGCAAGATGCTGATGTTGAGTTGTTTTATACTCATTTACCCAATTGTTCAGTAATCATTCACTGAATACTTACTATTATGTTCCAGGCTTTGGGCTGATTCATTCATCTACGAATCGTCCCTGATTTTTCTCTCTCACCTCCACGACCAATCAATCAAGTGGGCTGAAGGATGCTTCCAGAATGTGTGCTATGCTTGGCCATGTGTCCATACCTCCACTTCCTCCTTGCCCACTCTGCACGGCTCCTGTCTGCACTGCTGAAATAACCTTCCAATGGGTCTCCCACGTCTGTTCTTGCCCCAGTGTTGTCCATTCTCCACAAAATAGATTGTATTCTTAAAAATTTTTATTTTATATTGGGGTAGAGTTGATGTACAATGTGTTAGTTTCAGGTGTACAGCAAAGTGATTCAGTTATATATGTACACGTATCTATTCTTTTTCAGATTCTTTTCCCACATAGGTCATTACAGAGTACTGAGTAGAGTTCCTTGTGCTATACAGCAGACCCTTGTTGATTACCTATTTTTTTCTTTTTAACATCTTTATTGTAGTATAATTGCTTTACAATGGTGTGTTAGTTTCTGCTTTATAATATAACAAAGTGAATTCAGCTATACATACACATATATCCCCATATCTCTTCCCTCTTGCGTCTCCCTCCCTCCCACCCTCCCTATCCCACCCCTCTAGGTGGTCACAAAGCACCAAGCTGATCTCCCTGTGCTATGCGGCTGCTTCCCACTAGCTATCTGTTTTACATTTGGTAGTGTATACATGTCCATGCCACTCTCTCACTTCGTCCCAGCTTACCCTTCCCCCTCCCCATGTCCTCAAGTCCATTCTCTGGTAGGTCTGCATCTTTATTCCCATCCTGCCCCTATATATAGTAGTGTGTATATATTAATCCCAACCTCCAAGAGTGTGTTTTAAAGGAGAACATCAGATTGAATTGGTTCATCACCTTGGTTAAACTCCCTCCATGTTTAAAAACCTCCAAGGGTGTTCTACTGCGCTTAGCATCAAATAGAAATAGAAAATAAAATAGAACACCCCACCCTGGCCTCTAAGGTTGCGTGCCATTTGGGCCCTGCCCACTTCTCCAGCCACATCTCCTGCTTCTGTCCCCATCAGTCACTGGCCTCCGCCTCCCTGGTCACCTTTCCATTCCTAGGGTGGCATGCCAGTACATTCCTGCCCCTGAGCCCCACTCCTGCTGTTTCTGCCTGGGGTGCTCTTTCCAGATGTTCAGGCCACTAACTCTGTGTCATCCTTTGGGGTTTAGCTCAAGTATCACTGACTTAGAGGAGCCTCCCATCACTGTATTATTAAATGTTGCCTCCTGGCCTCCCGGTTAGTCTCTTTCCCAAGATTTTGTTTTATTTTCTTTATAGCACTTGTCTTATTCATTGGTTTATTTATCACTACCCACCCTTACCCCCTCTAGAATGTGAATTCCAGGAAAGCTGGGGACTTGTTAGTCTTGTTTTCTGTGGCATTGCCAGCACATAGAACTGCGCCCAGCACCTGGGAGAGACTCAGTATTTGTGTAAGTAATGAATGAGTGATTAAAGGACTGTGTGAATACAGGCATCCAAGGTGAATAAACATGATCTCTGCCTTCAGATAGTTCACAGAATGCTTGTAAAGGAGCGAGACTAAGAAACATTTCTAATCCAAGGAAACAAAGGCTATGAGATGTATAAAACCACTATTTGAACACAGATGAGGGAATAACTAAATCTACCTCAAATGAATGAATCTTATCTCTTTGCTTATATTATGGTTCCATAAGGACAAACTATCTTACACGTCTATTATACTCCCCACTGCAGTGGTTTCTAAATGTCAGTCTCTGGACCAGCTGCAACAGAATCACCCGGGGAGCTTAAAAAACATCACAGATGTCTAATTCTGACTCTGCAGGTCTGAGTGAAACCCTACGATCTTTGTATAAAAGGTCCCTGGGGGTTTCCAAAGCACACAGGCTTGGGGACCACGGTGCCACATTGCCCAACATAGGGCTGAGTGCATTGTAAGGGCCCAGTGTTTCTGCCTTAACTGAAATAAATCCATTTCTGCCTGGCTCATTCTTTTTCTGATGAGTCCCAGCTAAGCCTGGGGTAAATCACCAGCATGTCTGAGGTTCCTGGGACCGGGGGTGTGATGTGAGAAGATACAGGCGATCATTCCTTTTTCCTTGCCTGATGGCTCAGTGTTGCTCATCTCTCTTCACAGCGATGGTTACTAACAGCCTTATGGGTTTTTTATTTTTTTAATGAACAGCACACAGGTGTTCTCCTATTAGTTCCTCCCCTGTGAGTATTGCAAGGCGGCAGAGATCCGCAGCCTGGAGATATGCCCTCCCAGGGTTGGAAGTCTCCTCTTTCTGTAGGCAGTGGGCCTGGGGTTGAAGGGAAGGAGGGAGTCTGCATGTTTGTGCTGATGTCAGAGAAAGGTTTGTAACTCACATACACAGTGCTATATATAAAATAGATAATTAATAAGGACCGACTGTATAGCACAGGGAACTCTCCTCAATATTCTGTAATGGCCTATACGGGAAAAGAATCTTAAAGAAGAGTGGATATATGTATATGTATAACTGATTCACTTTGCCGCACACCTGAACCTAACACAGCATTGTAAATCAACTATACTCATAAAAATTTAAAAAGAAAGAAAAAGAAAGAAAATTCTTACCTTAAAAAATGTTTGTAACTCAGGCCACAAAGAAGGATCCATGGGCTTCCACTGTCTCCGGTGTTTATTCACTGTGGGCCTGTGCTCAGCAGGTTGGTGGCCTGGAGGCCAAGGTAGGAGGTGACTTTCCTCCAGCATTGGGAAACCTCTGGGGATCTTCCACCTGTCTTCGTGTCTTGACCTGTCATTGGGAGAACCTTAGCAGAGAATGGCTGGGTAGCCCGGGCTTACCAGCAGATTTCTTGAATGCTGGTGATTCCAGGATTTTTATGTAGGAGGAGCTTAGAGGTGGCAATATTTTGAAGTGGGAGCTAGAGGCCTTCTCTGGAAGTTGTTTTATAGCAGGCATATTGTTTGTACTTGGACTGTGTGTTGGCTAGGGGTCAGACAAAGATTATAGAGGAAAAACACCAGAGATCTCCCCATCACCTTATGCCACCTACCTATGCCTCTCATCAATGTCACCTCTACTCTCATGGCTGAATCTTGGAAACAAAGTTTCTCCAAATCTCACCTCCTCCCCGCCTTTCTTCACTCTCTTACAGCAGCTAAGATCATCACAAAACAGTACATTCTCAGCTAGGCTTGCTTTTAAGTATTCTGGCTACAAATGGACAGACTCAATGTGCATCATAGTTTCCATCAACTACTTGGAACAGGGCTGGGAATGAGGAGGGAAGGGAAAGGGCTCCAGAACAGACAGTATCACCCCAGTGACCATGCACTGAGGCTCACGTCTTTAGGAGAGGGAATGCCTGAGTCCTGCACACAGACAGACACTCTTTCCTCTTCTCCTATAGCAGGATTCATAGAGAGTTGATGTTTGACGTTCCAGCCCATGATACAGTAGAAACAGCACATTTAGAAGGGAGCAGAAGTTGCTAGGAGCAGGTACAATGACAGTGGAAAAAAGAAAGAGACAGACAGACAGATAGACAGATGGACTGACTCTCATGGAAGACACACTGACTGCCAGGGCCCAGGTTGCCAAGTGGAGGGTATGGGGGTCTAGGAACCAGAACACCCAAGTTCTCACTCTTGTTCTACTACTAGCTCCCTGGGTGGCCTTGGACAAGTCCATCAAGCCTTTCTAGGACTCGGTTTTCTCATCTGTAAAATGGCAATAATAACAACCTCAAACACCCCTGGTGCCTGTCCAATGAGGGAACAGGTGCTATATTCTCATTTTTACTTACCGGTTCTTTTGTTTGCTTGCTTGATAACCAAAATAACAGACTTGTTTGTTGTAAAAACAACTTGTGAAAAAGAAAAAAATAAAATAGAACAATTCAGAAGTACATAGAGTCAAAGCAGAAAGTACTCTTTACCTCTTCATGCATGCCCTTTTCCCCAGATCTTATTTCTCACTGTTCTTAGAGTGGAATGTATCCCTTTAGACTAATAGCACTTTGTAAAACTTAAACAGAGTACAAGTATAAGGAATGAAACCAAGGGGATAGAGCCATTGTATCTTGACAGCTCCAAGGGCCTCTCTGTACAGAAATTCAGAAAAAGGACTTCTTTTCTGAATGCAAAACAAACAAGAAACTGAGGGAAAAGGTTAAATGATGTGCAACGCAGTCTGTTTAATAAGGCAGGCACACATATAATGCTTTTGATAAAGACTTCCATAAACATTGTAAACATATATAGAAGTTCTGGTGCTGAACGATGACCTTCTGTCCTTCAGACAATTCACTTTGGTAGAAAAGATCCTTCTCCACCTACGCTATCCTTGTGCTTCACACTTACCAATAAGTTTACAACAGGTATCACTAGGCTGAGAAGTTAATCCCTTGCAGGCATGCAGAGTAGATACCAAAGGCAACAGATGAAATAGTTCTCATCAATTTCCTTTATCAGTTGGTACACATTTGTCTTGATTTTTGATTTGTGATCGTTTCTCTCTCTTTTAATTAATTAATTAATTAATTAATTAATTAATTAATTAATTATGGCTGTGTTGGGTCTTCCTTGCTGCACGTGGGCTTTCTCTAGTTGCTGCAAGCGGGGGCTACTCTTTGTTGTGGTGCGTGGGCTTCTCATTGCGGTGGCTTCTCTTGTTGCGGAGCATGGGCTCTAGGCGTGCAGGCTTTAGTAGCTGGGGCACACAAGTGCTCAGTAGTCGTGGCTCGTGAGCTCTAGAGCACAGGCTCAGTACTTGTGGCGCATGTGCTTAGTTGCTCCGCGGCATGTAGGATCTTCCTGGGCCAGGTATCGAACCCGTGTCCCTTGCGTTGGCAGGTGGATTCCCAGCCACTGTGCCACCGGGGAAGTCCTCGTTTCTGTTTCTTTACGTTGGTAACCACCCCCCCCCCCAAATTTTCATTAACTTGAGCATAGGCTAAATTAGCTAAACAGATTCATCCCCTCCTCATTTTTCGCTCTGCCTTTTCTGGTTGGACTTCGTTTTTTCAGCCCGCTGCATCTAGCTCTGGTCATTCTTTTTTTCTGGCCGCGCCCTACGGCATGTGGGATCTTAGTTCCCCGACTGAACAGGGATCAAACATGTGCCCCCTGCATTGGAAGTGTGGATTCTTAACCACTAGACTGCCAGGGAAGTCCCTAACTTTGGTCATTCTTGAAGCCAGGAATGTCCTCATGTCTCCATGTGGGTGGCTCAGGGGGGAATACCTTCCTCGTTTTAGGAAAGTCAAGGTCGCATCGTGGAAGTTCTCCCAGACTCAGAATCAGGAGTCCAAGACCCGAGACCTGTGATATCGTCTTCATTTCACTCCTTTGGGTCTCAGATTTGTCCTCTGTAGAGCCATCTTTCCAGCTCAGAAGATTTAGGGTTCTGGGATTCTGTACTTAGATATGGTTTGCCTGCTAACCTTTGCCTAGAGTGGGACTCGAAGTTTCCGTCTCACCCCTTGGCTGGGCTCTTTGTCCTTCTGGAGACCCAGATGCAGACCATAAGTGTGGGCTCCCAAGGAAAGGGGCCAGTTACCCCACAGGGTTTATGTATCCAGCCCTGCCCTCAGTCTCAGGATGGAAAATTACAGAAGAGTTGGCACCCGGGGGACCCAAGGGCGTAAAGCTTTGACCATTTCTCTTCAAGAAGACAGGTTTAAATTAGTCTCAATTTGGGGCTCAAGAAACCACAAAATTATAGAACTTGAGCTAACAAGGCTTTTAAAGACCTTTTAAAATTTTAGTTTTCTTTTTAATTATAAAAGTAATGAGCCAGTAAAAATAAATTTTGATAGTACTTAATGGTGTAAAATAAAAAGTAAAATGGCCTTTATTCCCATTCTCAGTGACACTTTGCAAGAAATTCTCTGTGAAGAGTTTCTTATATACGTGCTAGAAATGTGCTGTGCATTATCACGCATCAATATACATCCTTGTGTCAGCTCACCTCCACTCGCACTTAGGCACACAGACACACGTGGGGCCGTTTTATCAATACAAACTTTGCACCTTGCTTTTTGTGTTTAATGAAATATGTTGGAGCTTTTCCATGCCAACACCCATGGATGTTCCTTGCTCTTTATAAGGCTGCCTAGCATTTTCTGAGGGAGAGGACACTGGCTGCAACAAGCAGCAGACAGCTGGTTTATTTCTACTTGTTGCCATTGTGAACCTCTCAGAGAGCCTTTCATTTAATGTCTTCTAAAGTTTGATCCTTGGAACACAAGTTTAGAAAAGCTCAGTGACAAAAACAAACAAAAACAGCCAACCAGCCAACCACCAGTTTAGAGCTGAAACAAACGTGGGAAACATTTTATTTATTTATTTATTTATTTAGGTCATGCCATGCGGCTCATGAGATCTCAGTCCCCCGACCAGGGATTGAACCCAGGCCGTGGCAGTGAAAGCGCTGAGTTCTAACCACTGGACAGCCAGGGAATTCCCAGCATTGTATTTTTGATGTCTCCTTCCCACATCCTATGAAAAGCTCAAGGAATTCATTCAGGAAGGAAACCTGAAAAATACGGCTTCACTCTTTGTTTGCCAACTTGTTTTTGATCAATTTCACTCTGAAAACATTCTCCCCTAAATCATCTATTTATATCTGAATGTAAGTCGATGTTAATGTTCTGTATGAATATTCAGTAGTGCTCTAGGAAGACATCTGGGAAAGGCTGTCCTTCACTTCACAGGTGAGGGGCCCAAGGCTCAGAGAGAGAGGAGTCCCGGGTCCAAGGCTATTGAGCTGATGATTAGCAACAGAGGCAGAACTAGAACCCAAGGCCTGTACTTTGTCTACCACGCTGCTTTCAGAAGCCCCTTTTCAGGCTGTGAAACTTCTGCAAAAGCGTTCAAAGAGTTTGGCAAGAAAGCTGAGCGTCATAAAATCAGCCTGGGCATCATCTGGGTTAAAAAAATGAGCTTGAAGTAAGCAATTACTTTAATAAGAAGAGTTTGGTAAATTCATCGGTTGGTAACTAGCTTCACACTCACTGTGCTTTGTGTCATTTTTATAAAGGTGCAGCGTCGCGCCGGGAGTTGCCTGATGAGCTGAAGTCTCATCCCAACACTATAGCCCTGAGAGAGATGAGGTGGGCATGGCACTGGGGGCTGGGGAAGGTTGTGGGAGGGAACCATCTGACTTTCTGTTTCCAAGGCTTCCAAAAAGTTGAGATCAGGAAGGTATATGAGACCTGTGATGGTTAATTTTACGTGTCAACTTGATTGGATCACAGGGTGCCTGGATATTTGACCAATCATTATTTCTGGGTGTGTGTGTGTGAGTTTGGGGGTGATGTTAGCATTTGAATCAGTGCACTCAGTAAAGAAGACTGACCTCCCCAATGTGGGTGAGCATCGCCCCATCTGTTGAGGGCCTGAGTAGAGCAAAGTGCAGAGGAAGGAAGAATTCCACACTTCCTGCCTGATTGCTTGAGCTGCAACATTGATTTTTTTTTCACATATTCTTTTTTTAATTGAAGTATAATTGATGTATAATATTATATAAGTTACAGGTGTGTAGTGTAGTGATTCACAATTTTTACAGGTTACACTCCATTTATAGTGATTATAAAATATTGGCTATATTAATCCCAACCTCCTAATTTATCCCTTCACCCATATGCACACTACTGTATATAAAATAGATAACCAGTAAAGACCTACTGTATAGCACAGGGAACTATACTCAGTAATCTATAAGGGAAGATAATATGAAGAATAATATATATATGGATATATTTATGTATGTATAATTGAATTGCTGTGCTGTATACCTGAAACTAACACGATCTTGTAAATCAACTATATTTCAATTAAAAAAGAATGATTAAGCTGGCCTTAAAAATATATTAAGTAGGGACTTCCCTGGAGGTCCAGTGGCTAAGACTCTGTGCTCCCAAAGCAGGGGGCCTGGGTTTGATCCCTGGTCAGGGAACTAGATCCCACATGCCACAGCTAAGAGTTTGCATGACGCAACTAAAGATTCTACATGCTGCAACTAAGACCTGGCACAGCCAAATAAATAAATAAGAAATATTAGAAAGTATATATTAACTATATTCCCTGTGTTGTACAATATATCTCTGTAGCTTATTTTATATATAATAATTGGTACCTCTGAATCCCCTACCCCTATATTGCCCCTCCTCCCTTCTCTCTCCCCACTGGTAACCACTAGTTTGTTCTCTATATCTGTGAGTCTGCTTCTTTTTTGTTATATTCACTAGTTTGTTATATTTTTTAGATTCCACAAACAAGTGATATCATATAGTATTTGCCTGTCTCCGTCTGACTTATTTCACATAGCATAATACATTCCAGGTCCAAACATATTGCTGCAAATGGCAAATTTTCATTCTTTTTTATGGCTGAGTAATAGACCGTTGCAACACTGATTTTTTTAAATTAATTAATTTTATTTTTGGTTGTGTTGGGTCTTCGGTGCTGCACGCAGGCTTTCTCTAGTTGAGGTGAGCAGGGCCTACTCTTCGTTGCGGTGCGCGGGCTTCTCATTACAGTGGCTTCTCTTGTTGTGGAGCATGGGCTCTAGGCGCACAGGCTTCAGTAGTTACGGCACGTGGGCTCTAGAGCGCAGGCTCAGTAGCTGTGGCGTGCGGGCTTAGTTGCTCCGCGGCATGTAGGATCTTCCTGGACCAGGGCTCGAACCTGTGTCCCCTGCATTGGCTGGCAGATTCCTAACCACTGAGCTACCAGGGAAGCCCCTGAAACATTGATCTTATACTGCTTTCGGCACTCCTGGTTCTCAGGCCTTCAGTCTCTGATTGAATTACACCACTGGCTTTTCTGGGTCTTCAGCTTGCAGATGGCAATCTCAGATTCCATAATTATGTGAGCCAATTTTATAATACATGTCTCTCTATATATATTCTGTTTCTCTGGAGACCCCTAATAGAGGGCCTGAGGTTAACAATATTGAAGCCAACAAGTCCTCAGCTAGTTCTGGTGGCATCTGGGAAGCTTAAGAAGCTTTTCAGGACAAACTGTTAACCTCACTCAAGGAGACTGCTCTTCCGTGCAGACTTGATTGAGGGTACCTCACGAAGAGTTGAGGAAGGCATGAAGGAATGAAGAAGCTGCTCTGGGCCAGCAACTCTCCAAGAGCATTCATGGACACTGTCTCATCTAAGCATCACCATCTTCAAAGGAGTTCTTATTCTCATTTTACAGAAAAAGAAATTGAGGACACGAGAGAGAAAATGACTTCCTAAGTGTCACACTGAGCTGAACTGGTATCTCTAAGGGATGCTTCTGAGTTACCAGCAAAGCCACTTATGAATCTCTCTTGTATTAAACCTTGACTTTGGATTGTCTGTGTGTCTTCCAGGTCTCCTGAGAGTCTGAATGAATCTGACCTTCCTGGACCCCCAGCTGCAGAGAGGCCACTGTCCATATGCTGTTGGGTGAAGACTAAGCCTGACCTTTAGTTCAGTCCTGTCCCAGCCCTTCCTAGCTGTGTGATGTTGGACAGCTTACTCAACCATTCTGTGCTGGGGTTTCCTCAGCTGTATGACAGAAATAATAAAACCTACCTCCCCACATGGTTGGAATTATTTTTTTTACATTTAATTAATTAATTAATTTATTTATTGGCTGCTTTGGGTCTTCTGTGGCTGCGCACGGGCTTTCTCTAGTTGCCGCGAGCGAGGCTACTCTTCGTTGCGGTGTGTGGGCTTCTCATTGCGGTGGCTTCTCTTGTTGCGGAGCACAGGCTCTAGGCGCGCAGGCTTCAGTAGTTGTGGCACACGGGCTTCAGTAGCTGTGGTACATGGGCTTAGTTGCTCTGCGGCATGTGGGATCTTCCCAGACCAGGGCTTGAACCTGTGTCCCCTGCATTGGCAGGCAGATTCTTAAGCACTGCGCCACCAGGGAAGCCCCACATTGTTGGAATTTAATACAACAAGGTCGGTGAGCATGTTTTTAGCCCAGTCCTGGAATGTGGTTTCGATCCATTCCCTTTACCATGCTGGGCCCCACTGGTTGTCCCCATTTCTGATCTCCTCTACAGTCTTACTTAAATATTGTACCACTCTTCCAGTACATCAAAAGCTGCTGTGGGTCCTGGATGTCTTTTGCTGTCCATGTTGGGTGGACCTGACCGACAGTGAGTATTTGCCACATAAACGGCCTCATGTGTAGTGGGTACTCATAAACCTTTGCTGGATGATTTGATAATTGATCTCCTCTCTCACTAGTGCTTGTCCCCCCCTTTTTTCCCCTCAAACTGCCTGTCTATGTCCTGGTCCTGGAAGCCCCACTGGTATCCAGGGACAATGAGGTGACCCCAAAATTACCCACCTGCTTCTACTCTTGTGGCTAAGACAACAGCTCTTCCCCGGATCAGCTATGATGTTTTACCCTTGGGGTCTCAGGTTCTTTCTTCATCCTGTTTTCCATGGGCACCTACTGAGGTCACCCAGCACTCCCTCCCAGGAATGAGGGCACTCACTGCCCTAGTAATTTCTCCCATCTTTTTTCCTGTATTGATAGCTGTGCGATGCTGGGTTGCCATGGCAACTGATTGATTAGCATCCAATTCCCAGACTGGGAAACATGCAGCCATAAAGAATTTCAAATGATGCCTGATTGTCTGCTGCCAATAGCCTGATTGCTGCCATTTTCTGGCAGGTAGCTCAGCCCTAACAAGAAACCCTGTGCTGTGCAATTATTGCGACGTGATTGATGCATCACTATAGTTACAATCGGCAGTGTTCCCCACTCAGGAGATTTTTTTTTTTTTAAAGAAAAAAAACCTCCCCCTTTCAGATGGAAATGCTTATAAATGAGGAAGAAGTATGGAGTGGCGGAGGGAAGTGGCTCTGGCAAAGGAGGTGAGTATAAACTAAGCAAGAGCCCAGTTGGAGTTTCAGAGGTAACGAAGGGAGGGGGGGAGGAGTGGTAGCCTATGGTTGGGAGAAGGAAAAAGGAGTGACTGCTGCTTCTGCTGCCCTGCCCTCTCCAGCTCCTGGGCCTTGCAGCACGCTAAGGAGTGGTTCAGAAATCACTTTCAAACTAGAGGCCTGAAAAGTGGAGGGATGCAGGATGGAGGACAAAATATACACAGGCCACAGGGGGTGTGCTGCTCAGGCCAATTACTGAAGCTGTTCTCTTGGGTTTCAGTTATTTGTGGTGGCCAAAGAGCAAGCCGCTGGGCCTGGAAGTAGTCAGGGAAAGGGGCCATAGTGCCAGGTGGAAGCGAGTTTGAGAGTGAGCCAGTGTGAGGGATGGAGCCTGCAAGGAGGCTGGTGCTCCAAGGCTTTGGGGCAAAAGAAGCCTTTTCATCTGACCCAGGGACAAAGTGCCTCTCTTGTTCCTCAATTGGATGTTGAATACTTCTCAGGCTGGTAGAGAGGGAGAAAGAGAATAAAAATATTTGTGATTGTTAGGGTTAGATGTCAGCCTTTTGTCTTGTCAAAGCTGGCTGTTATTGGGAAGGTTGCAAACCCCAAGTATCTTCCAAGTCATGTCCACAGTTCAAAGATACCTAGTCATGGTGCTATTGATAATTCTTCCCCTTGGGTTAAGGATGCCTTTCTTTCTGCAGTCTTCTTTTTAAAAGCAAATACTCCTAGAAATAGTATTATTTAGCCACTTAACATAAATGTGAATGTGTTTTTTAAACCACTTTATTGAGGCATGATTGACATACAAAAACTCTACATGTTTAATGTATACAACTTGATGAGTTTTGAGATAAGTATACATCCATGAAACCATTATCACAATATGCCATAAACATATTGATCACCTCTAAAGTTTCCTTTTTCCCTCCTTATTTATCATTATTATCAGTAGTGATAAAAACATACACGTGGAACAAGGTGAGTATGCCTCCTCTTGCCACTTTTGTTTTACATAATACCAGAAGTCCTAGCCAAAGAAATTAGACAAGAAAAGGAAATAAAAGGCAACCAAATCAGAAAAGAAAGAAGTAAAATGATCTGTTGCAGACCTTATATGCAGGAAGCTGAAACACGCCACAAAAAAAAGCCTGTTAGAATGAATAAAAAAATTCAGTCAAGTTGCAGGATACAAAATCAACATAGAACAATCAGCTGTATTTCTATATACCAACAACAAACTATTTGAAAAGAAAATTAAGAAAACAATCCTATTTACAATAGCATCAAAAAGGATAAAATATCTAGGAATAAATTTAATCAAAAAGGTAAAAAACTTTTACACTGAAAATTATGAAACACTGGTAAATGTGTTTTATACTCACTTTACAATTACTTGAATTCTTTTTATCATAATATTTGGGGGTTTTTTTTGAATTTTTGAATTTTATTTTATTTATTTTTTATAAAGCATGTTCTTATTAGTCATCCATTTTATACACATCAGTGTATACATGTCAATCCCAATCTCCCGATTCATCACACCACCACACCCTCTCCCCGCCGCTTTTACCCTTGGTGTCCGTACGTTTGTTCTGTACATCTGTGTCTCAATTTCTGCCCTGCAAACTGGTTCATCTGTACCATTTTTCTAAGTTCCACATATATGTGTTAATATGCGATATTTGTTTTTCTCTTTCTGACTTACTTCACTCTGTATGACAGTCTCTAGATCCATCCACATCTCAAAAAATGACCCAATTTCGTTCCTTTTTATGGCTGAGTAATATTCCATTGTATATATGTACCACATCTTCTTTATCCATTCGTCTGTTGATGGGCATTTAGGTTGCTTCCATGACCTGGTTATTGTAAATACTGCTGCAATGAACATTGGGGTGCATGTGTCTTTTTGAATTACGGATTTCTCTGGATATATGCCCAGTAGTGGGATTGCTGGATCATATGGTAATTTTATCTTTAGTTTTTTAAGAAACCTCCATAATGTTCTCCATAGTGGCTGTATCAATTTACATTCCCACCAATAGTGCAAGAGGGTTCCTTTTTCTCCACACCCTCTCCAGCATTTGTAGGTTTTCTGATGATGCCCATTCTAACTAGTGTGAGGTGGTACCTCATTGCAGTTTTGACTTGCATTTCTCTAATAATTAGTGATGTGAGCAGTTTCTCATGTGCTTCTTGGCCATCTGTATGCCTTCTTTGGAGAAATGTCTATTTAGATCTTCTGCCCATTTTTGGATTGGGTTGTTTGTCTTTTTAATACTGAGCTGCCTGAGCTGTTTATCTATTTTGGAGATTAATCCTTTGTCCATTGATTCATTTGCAAATATTTTCTCCCATTCTGAGGGTTGTCTTTTCGTCTTGTTTATGGTTTCCTTTGCTGTAGAAAAGCTTTGAAGTTTCATTAGGTCCCATTTGTTTATTTTTGTTTTTATTTCCATTACTCTAGGAGGTGGATCAAAAAAGATCGTGCTGTGATTTATGTCAAAGAGTGTTCTTCCTATGTTTTCCTCTAAGAGTTTTATAGTGCCCTGTCTTATATTTAGGTCTTTAATCCATTTTGAATTAATTTTTGTGTATGGTGTTAGGGAGTGCTGTAATTTCATTCTTTTACATGCAGCTGTCCAGTTTTCCCAGCACCACTTATTGAAGAGACTGCCTTTTCTCCATTGTATAGCCTTGCCTCCTTTGTCATAGATTAATTGACCATAGGTGTGTAGATTTATCTCTGGACTTTCTATATTGTTCCATTGATCTATGTTTCTGTTTTTGTGCCAGTACCATATTGTCTTGATTACTGTAGCTTTGTAGTATAGTCTGAAGTCAGGGAGTCTGATTCTTCCAGCTCCATTTTTTTCCCTCTAGACTTCTTTGGTTGTTTGGGGTCTTTTTCGTCTCCATACAAATTTTAAGATTTTTTTGTTCTAGTTCTGTAAAAAATGCCATTGGTAATTTGATAGGGATTGCATTGAATCTGTAGATTGCTTTGGGTAGTATAGTCATTTTCACAATATTTATTCTTCTAATCCAAGAACATGGTATATCTCTCCATCTGTTGGTATCATGTTTACTTTCTTTCATCAGTTTATAGTTTTCTGCATACAGGTCTTTTGTCTCCTTAGGTAAGTTTATTCCTAGGTATTTTATTCTTTTTGTTGCAATGATAATGGGAGTGTTTCCTTAATTTCCCTTTCAGATTGTCATTAGTGTATAGGAATGCAAGAGATTTCTGTGCATTAATTTTGTATCCTGTAACTTACCAAATTCATTGTTTAGGTCTAGTAGTCTTCTGGTGACATATTTAGGATTCTCTTAGTATCATGTCATCTGCAAACAGTGACAGTTTTACTTCTTCTTTTCCAGTTTGTATTCCTTTTATTTCTTTTTCTTCTCTGATTGCCATGGCTAGGACTTCCAAAACTATGTTGAATAATAGTTGTGAGAGTGGACATCCTTGTCTTGTTCCTGATCTTAGAGGAAATGCGTTCCATTTTTCACCATTGAGAATGAGGTTTGCTGTGGGTTTGTCATATATTGCCTTTATTATGTTGAGGTAGGTTCCCTCTATGCCCACTTTCTGGAGAGTTTTTATCATAAATGGGTGTTGAATTTTGTCAAAAGCTTTTTCTGCATCTACTGAGATGATCATATGTTTTTTCTTCTTCAATTTGTTAATATGGTGTATCACATTGATTGATTTGTGTATATTGAAGAATCCTTGCATCCCTGGGATAAATCCCACTTGATCATGGTGTATGATCCTTTTAGTGTGTTGTTGGATTCTGTTTGCTAGTATTTTGCTGAGGATTTTTGCATCTATATTCATCAGTGCTCTTGGTCTGTAATTTTCTTTTTTTGTAGTGTCTTTGTCTGGTTTTGGTATCAGGGTGATGGTGGCCTCACAGAATGAGTTTGGGAGTGTTCCTTCCTCCGCAATTGTTTGGAAGAGTTTGAGAAGGATGGGTGTTACCTCTTTTCTAAATGTTTGATAGAATTCACCTGTGAAGCCATCAGGTCCTGGACTTTTGTTTGTTGGAAGATTTTTAATCACAGTTTCAATTTCATTACTTGCGATTGGTCTGTTCATATTTTCTGTTTCTTCCTGGTTCAGTCTTAGAAGGTTATACCTTTCTAAGAATTTGTCCATTTCTTCCAGATTGTCCATTTTATTGGCATAGAGTTGCTTGTAGTAGTCTCTTACGATGCTTTGTATTTCTGCGGTGTCTGTTGTAACTTGTCCTTTTTCATTTCTAATTTAATTGATTTGAGTCCTCTCCCTCTTTTTCTTGATGAGTCTGGCTAATGGTTTATCAATTTTGTATATCTTCTCAAAGAACCAGCTTTTAGTTTTATTGATCCTTGCTATTGTTTTCTTTGTTTCTATTTTATTTATTTCTGCTCTGATCTTTATGATTTCTTTCCTTCTGCTAACTTTGGGTTTTATTTGTTCTTCTTTCTCTCATTCCTTTAGGTGTAAGATTAGATTGTTTATTTGAGATGTTTCTTGTTTATTGAGGTATGCTTTTATAACTATAAACTTCCTGCTTAGAAGTGCTTTTGCTGCATCCCATAGGTTTTGGATCCCCGTGTTTTCATTGTCATTTGTCTCTAGGTATTTTTTGATTTCCTCTTTGATTTCTTCAGTGATCTCTTGGTTATTTAGTAATGTACTGTTTAGCCTCCACGTGTTTGTGTTTTTTACTTTTTTTCCCCTGTAATTCATTTCTAATCTCATAGCATTGTGGTCAGAAAAGATGCTTGATATGATTTCAATTTTCTTAAATTTACTGAGGCTGGATTTGTGACCTAAGTTGTGGTCTATCCTGGAGAATGTTCCTTGTGCACTTGAGAAAAAAGTGTAATCTGCTGTTTTTGGAAGGAATGTCCTATAAATATCAATTAAATCTATATGGTCTATTGTGTCATTTAAAGCTTCTGTTTCCTTATTTATTTTCATTTTGGATGATCTGTCCATTGGTGTGAGTTGTTAAAGTCCCCCACTATTATTGTGTTACTGTCAATTTCCTCTTTTATAGCTGTTAGCAGTTGCCTTATGTATTGAGGTGCTCCTATGTTGGGAGCATATATATTTATAATTGTTATATCTTCTTCTTGGATTGATCCCTTGATCATTATGTAGTGTCCTTCCTTTTCTCTTGTAACATCCTTTATTTTAAAGTCTATTTTACCTGATATGAGTATTGCTACTCCAGCTTTCTTTTGATTTCCATTTGCATGGAATACATTTCTCCATCCCCTCACTTTCAGTCTGTTTGTGTCCCTAGGTCTGAAGTGGGCCTCTTGTAGATAGCATATATATGGGTGTTGTTTTTGTATCCATTCAGCAAGCCTGTGTCTTTTGGTTGGAGCATTTAATCCATTCACGTTTAAGGTAATTATCGATATGTATGTTCCTATGACCATTTTCTTAATTGTTTTGGGTTTGTTTTTGTAGGTCCTTTTCTTCTCTTGTGTTTCTCCCTTAGAGAAGTTCCTTTTGCATTTGTTGTAAAGCTGGTTTGGTGGTGCTGAATTCTCTCAGCTTTTGCTTGTCTGTGAAGCTTTTGATTTCTCCATCGAATCTGAATGAGATCCTTGCCAGGTAGAGTAATCTTGGTTGTAGGTTCTTCCCTTTCATCACTTTAAGTATATCATGCCACTCCCTTCTGGCTTGTAGAGGTTCTGCTGAGAAATCAGCTGTTAACCTTATGGGAGTTCCCTTGTATGTTATTTGCCGTTTTTCCCTTGTTGCTTTCAATAATTTTTCTTTGTCTTTAATTTTTGCCTATTTCATTACTACGTGTCTTGGTGTGTTTCTCCTTGAGTTTATCCTGTATGGGACTCTCTGCCCTTCCTGGACTTGGGTGGCTATTTCCTTTCCCATGTTATGTTTGACCATAATCTGTTCAAATATTTTTTCGGGTCCTTTCTCTCTCTCTTCTCTTTCTGGGAGCCCTATAATGCAAATGTTGTTGCATTTAATGTTGTCCCAGAGGTCTCTTAGGCTGTCTTCATTTCTTTTAATTTTTTTTTCTTTATTCTGTTCCACAGCAGCGAATCCCACCATTCTGTCTTCCAGGTCACTTATCTGTTCTTCTGCCTCAGTTATTCTGCTATTGATTCCTTCTAATGTAGTTTTCATTTCAGTTATTGTATTGTTCATCTCTTTGTTTGTTCTTTAATTCTTCTAGGTCTTTGTTAAACATTTCTTGCATCTTCTCGATCTTTGCCTCCATTCTTTTTCCGAAGTCCTGGATCATCTTCACTATCATTATTCTGAATTCTTTTTCTGGAAGGTTGCCTATCTCCACTTCATTTAGTTGTTTTTCTGGGATTTTATCTTGTTCCCTCATCTGGTACATAGCCCTCTGCCTTTTCATTTTGTCTATCTTTCTGTGAATGTGGTTTTTGTTCCACAGGCTGCAGGATTGTAGTTCTTCTTGCTTCTGCTGTCTGCCCTCTGGTAGATGTGGCTATCTAAGAGGCTTGTGCAAGTTTCCTTGAGAACTACCTCTTTCTTTCTCTCTCTCTTGCTCTTGCTTTCAGTTTCACTCTTTAACTCAAATTAGTTCTTTTGTGTTGAGTTAAAATAAGCTGTTGTCTGATTGAGGATGTTATGTAGCATCAATGATATGGAAAAAGAGGACTTAATATGGTTCCCAAGCAAGCGCCCAAATAATTGCTGAAATTATTTATACAGGATGATGGCATGGTCTTTCCATCTTGATTGTGGAGGGGTGTTCCTGCTAGTGTTGGAGGGTCTCCTGCACAGGTGGAGGGTGGTTGTGGCTCATCATGTGGACAAGGACACTGGCAGCAGAAGTTCTGGGAAGTACTCCTTGTTGTGAGCCCTCCTAGAGTCTTATTTAGTTTTTTTAATTTTTGCATTAATTTATTTTTACTCTTTTTAAAAAATATTTATTTATTTATTTTTGGCTGAGTTGGGTTTTTGTCACTGCACGCAGGCTTTCTCTAGTTTCAGCGAGTGCGGGCTACTCTTCGTTGTGGTGCGCGGGCTTCTCATTGTGGTGGCTTCTCTTGTTGCAGAGCACAGGCTCTAGGAGCACAAGCTTCAGTAGTTGTGGCTCACGAGCTTTAGAGCTCAGGCTCAGTAGTTGTGGCACATGGGCTTAGTTGCTCCACGGTGTGTGGGATCTTCCTGGACCAGGGCACGAACCTGTGTCCTCTGCATTAGCAGGCAGATTCTTAACCACTGCGCCACCAGGGAAGCCCTATTTTTACTCTTTGGGAGAGGGGACAGGGTCATTAATTTTGTCATATAATGGAATCATAATAAATGGTTGTTGCATGAATGAATGAGTGGAAAGATGGTTACAATGATGGGGCAGCCTCAAAATACATGGGGAGTAGGAATTAGGTACAGTAAGATATGAAGGGGGTAGTGGTTGTCAAAATTATATTGGAAACCACTAAAGACCAGCTCTAGTCACATAAAGGGAGTCCTGGATCCAAGCTACTTCCAAAGGAAGCCTGGGTTAAAGTATCAAAAATATAGGCAGGCTAACATCTCTGGTGCTTGACATTATTAACTGTTACTCTCACATTCTATAGCAAAGGAGAGGTCCCTGTAGACACATGCCTATCGCTGTGGCTACTGATAAGTGTCACTTGCCTACAGTATGGATCTGCCCATAAGAAAATGATTGCCATCTATAGGTTGATCCCAGTAGTCCAGTTACTTTCAAAGGAAGAAAAGTGGATTCAACTGTTTATTTACTACTTCTGTCTTCTTATTTGACTGTGAACCGGGTTCACAAAGTCCTAAGTTCAAGTTCAACTCTACAACTTATCAACTGTGAAAGCTTGGGCACGTTATTGAACTTCAGTTTTCTGTATGTAAAATGAGGGATAATAACAGCACTTATTTCATTGGGTATTTAAAAGGATGAACTGACAGAATGCCTGCAGATGCTGTATTATTATTACAGTGTCTAATCCTGGCCTAGAAGTTGAATGTTTTTTACTTAAAATGTATGAAAACGACATAAGTGATCACTTGAAGAGATAGCACACATAATGTTGCTATAATGATCAGTGACCCTACAGTTGTAGGCGGTGGGGGAAATCAGGAAGGCTCTTCTTTGGATTTACCTGAAATATGTTCAGCTAATGTCTTGCTTGTTGTTGAACAGCAGCTATAAAATGTTTGTGCTATGGCACAAATGTAAAAATAAGTCCATTTATATTTAAGAGATAAACTATATCCACATTTGTAGTACCATTTAGGACCATTGAAGACCATCAGGTTTGGTGTCCCCAACTTCAGATAACCTAGACAGATAAAAGCTGGTTTCCATGGGAACGAATTTTGTTTTCTCTTCCATCTAATTAAAATCCATTTACCCAAGTCTGAATGTTTTATAAGTACTTTCCAATGAGTTCTTCACTTGATTTACCAAGCTCAGTATAAGCACAGGGAACTTAACCGTTTGCAACATGTTAACTTCGTCAAGTGCCAACACCCTCGAGTTTGCTGTGACTCATTCTTTGTTTATTTGGCTCACTTGCAGTTCAGACTAGAAGATCAGTTTCCACAAGCAACTTGTCTTATCTAACATTCTGTAGTCTTTCTGAGGAACGTATAGTTTGGTGAACATCCTGGAGGAAGAAGTAGCTGAGGAAGGAGTTACAAGATGGTGATATAAAACACATTTCTTCGCATGTATCTGAGGGCAATGTGTACATTTTAGGAACTTTGATTTGTCCCTTCAATTCCAGCATATCTGTTCAATGCCTTGCCTTTTTATCCACTCAAATGCTATGTTTTCCCCATGTCTCTCCCTCAAACTCTGCTGTTTTCTAGTATTGAATAACTGTTATTTTCATCATTTCTAATCCCCAGCAAGAGTCCTCAACTTACATGTTCTGGGCCCTTGGAGGGTTGGGAAGATGTCCGAATGACTTAGGCTGGGCTGTGCAGAGGAGGGAAGAAGAGGACCATGGAAACTTAAGCTCACAACTCGGAAAACAAATACCTTCAGAAAAGAGCATCACCGTGTGCCTTTTCTTTTCTTAGCCTCTGATTTGGAGATCAGTACTTGTGTTCTTCTCTTTGGCTATTTTCATTTGGAGAGCTCCTGTGGCCTACAGGAGCCATGAAGCTCCTGTCTCGTTCTATTCATTGCCCAGGTGGCAAGAGGCTCGTGGGTCTCTCTGATAAGTTTTGGGATCTGCACATGATGAGGGCTCTCCCAGCTGCCAGGTCTCTGCCACATGCTCTGCTTGGAGGAGACAGATAAGGGCAGGGAGTTGAACAAACCTCTGCCAGCTGGGAAGCTGGCCTGGCAACCAGATGCTGGGCTGAGCAAGCTATAGTCTTTTAGGCTGGATTTGTTTTGGAGCAGGCTGGTGCGGGGAATAGCCAGATCTTGCCAAAGGGCAAACGGATTCCAGATGGAATAGAAAGCTTGAGAGGTTAATAGGCTTGGGGCATGCTTCATGGCAGGGCCCAGGGGGTCCCATCAACATGTTTCCCAAGGCTTTTTGGGAGAAGCCCCAGGGAAGGGATCCGTAAACTTCCTAAACTCAGCAGCACTTATACCAATGCGTTATTTATTTTCCATGACTATCTTACAATACGAGGCTACTTTAAGGCAGGCATTGAGTCTTTAGCCCTCACTATGTCCCCAGAATTTAACCAGGGCCTGGCGGTGAATCAGGACTCACTTAACTTTTGCTGATTTGAATGGAATTGATGGAAATTCATGGGGTATGTTTAGGGCCAGAGAGAGACACCTGGGTGCCCCAGACAAGTTAATGACTTGGCACCACTTGAAACAGTATTAAATGTTTTCTCAACAATTATTCAGAGAAGAGGTTGAAGGCTGAGTGAGCAAAGGGCTGCTAGGGAAGACCCCCACATTTTCGGACCACTTCAAATCGCAAAAGACCTGCCGTTAAACAGACCTACCGTCCTTGGAGGCATTTGAGCAATCACTGCCACTTCAGCCTGCCCTTTGCGGGGGTCTCAACCTGGAGGTTTCCTTTGTAGGAGTTCTGGTAAATATTTTCTTCACCAGATTTCCAATGATGTTTATCACTTTCAGAGCAGTGCTCTAGCCAGCTGCCTGGATTTCCCTAGCCTAAGCCAGTGCTGCAAATGTAGAGATGGGGTTAAGTCAACTACTGTTGATTATGTCTTCTTGTATGAAAAAATATATTATTATAACAACATTAAGTGCCCTTTTCAAAGAATAACAAATTACTTTCTATCACAAGGCTGTAAGAAAAAAGGTTATATTTTTTGTGTGTTCTGGAAACTTTGGCCATAATCATACATATTTTACATCAATGTAATCATAGTGAACATAACATTTTGCTTTCTTCTTTATTCACTTCACATCACATCAAATGATTTTCTGTATTGTTTCATTCTTTTTCTATTTTAATAACTGCATAATGTTCCATCCAGTGGATAAACCAACTATTCAGATTGTTTACATGTTTTTTGTTATCATAAGCAACTATGCAATGATAACGTTGTGCATCTAGCTTCTTTTTCTTTTTAAAATTATGTTATTTAGGGATAATTTCTAGGAGATTGGTCAAAGACAATGGCCTGCTGGAGCTGACCACACCAGCTTGTAAGAGCCCACTTTGTAAATCACTTCCCAAGTCTGCATTCAGGAACTTGAAGTCAGCTGTGGTAGGTAAAAGTACATACACCACAAAAATTGACAAATGCTACAAATCAGGGCTTTTATTTTGTTTTGTTTTTATTTTTATTTTTGGAGAGCTGGCTTGCCAGCACAACACTGGTCAAAAGGTACAAACGTATTTATAGCTCTGTATGTATTGATTGCCATATTATTTTCTTAAAGAACTTGAACCAATGTATGTATAACCAGTTTGACTGAGACATCTTAACTTGTCGAGGTATAATCATGAAATACTTATATTTCTTCAATAGTTACTAAGTTGTATTTTGTCAAAACCCCCTTTCCCGCTGGGCAGTGGGCTCCCTTAACATATCTGAATCCAATTCCATAATTTTTGGCTCTTTAAAACAGTGTCACTTTGGTTGCTAAGGTTTAGTTCTGTCTATTTAAACATTTTGTTTGGATTCAAAGCTCACCCCATTCTCCTTGTATAGGTGATGTGAGACTCCAGGATTTGGAACAAAGGGGGATAGTTATTTGCTGCCCTCACTAGCAGTGGTAATCTCCAAAGGGAGAAGGATTTACATGGTTGCCCCAGTGTGTTGGCTGTTTTCCTCTTTGTTAGTCACATCTGCGGTTCCCCGTCCCCCATGAGTGGTCACATGGTCTCTGCCCCTGCTGTTGTCTATTGCTGCCTCCTATATGTCACTGACTGACTACCTTTCTGTATGGTTGATGTCCCACTGTTAACTCTTTTCCTCCTGAAATAACTAAAAACTGGACAAAATATATGAAACATTATATGAAACAACACATTGGACATCAGGTAACAAATGAGAGTCATTCCTGAGAGATGGGCAAAAACAGGGCAAGCTCTATGATTTCCCTAGCTTGAGAGAGTTTCCAGGTTGTAGCTCAGAGAAGGAGAATCCAGGTAGATCCTGAGTTGAGGGGGTAAATCTGGGGGTCTGGGGAGACCAAGGAGATCAGGGTAGGCAGGGCAGAGTGCAGAGAGGAGAGAGATCTGAGTGAGGACTTGGAGATAAGCAGAGGGATCCTGCAAGGCTTTACTGAGTACTGATCAGTGCATATGTGTGAGGAAACTACTCGAGGCTGGGAAAGAACCACCCAAAAGGATTAGAGGAATATACACCAAGAGCAAAGAGCTTTGGACTTGCTCTTGTTCACAACAGCAGAGTGAAAATCTTCATAACTTCACAGGGCTTTGGGTAGAGTACTCAGAAAAGTTTGATTTTGTAGTAGATCAAAATTAGACTTAGACCTAGTGCTCTGGTCTCACTTAACAAAGATTGAAAGCAAGACATGAAAAGGATCAAATTGTTTCCAATTAACTTAATTGCACCTCAGTACAAGCTCAAGAATTTTAATAAGAATATAAAAATATTCAGCAACATGATAAATACCACAATGTCTTGTGTTCAATAAAAAAATTATGAGACATGCAAAGAAACAGGAAAATACATCTGATAATGAAAAGGAAGTTTGGCTTAACATTTGAAAATCAACCAATATAATTCACCATATTGACTAACTTTAGAGAGGAAAACCATATGATTATCTTGATGAAGACAGAAAAAGCATTAAAAAATCCAGCATCTATTACAGATAAAAACTCTCAGCAAACTAGGAATAGCAAGGAATTTCCTCAACCTGATAAAAGACATCTATGAAAAACCTACATTAGATATCACACTAAATGATGAAACGCTGAATATTTTCCTCCTAAGATCAATAAAAAGGCAAAGAGTTTCACTTTCATCACTTCTATTCAACATTGCACTGGGGAATTTAGCCAAGGTAATAAGGCAAGAAAAAGAAATAAAAAGCACCCAGACCAGAAGGAAGAAGTAAATCTGTTTTGTTTCATAGACAACACAACTATCTAAGAAGAAAATCCTATGGAATCTACCAGAACACTAAGGAAGTAATAGTGGGTTTAGAAAATTTATAGGATATGAAACTGGCTTACAAAATTCAATTTATTTCTATATATTAGTAACACTCAGAAATTGAAATAAAATGTTAAGTAATACTACTCAAAAGAACTTAAAAATATGATATACTTAGGGATAAATCTGAGAAAATTGACTTGTACACTGAAAACTATAAAACTTGGCTGAGAGATATTTAAGAAGACTGAATAAATTGAAAGATAATACCATGCCATTGGATAGGAAGATCCGGTATTGTTAAGATATTAATTTTTCCCAAATTGATATATAAATTCATCATAATCTCAATTAAATTCCAGAAAGCTTTTTTGTGTTTGTGTGGAAATGAACAAGCTGATTCTTAAATTCATAGAAAAATGCAAAGAACTGTAATGGTTAAAGCAATTTTGAAAAAGGAAAACAAAGTTGGAGGACTTGTCACCACCTGACTTTAAGACTTATAAAGCTATAGTAGTTAAGACAATATGACATATGTATAAAGATAGACAAATTTATCAACAGAATAGAATAGAGAGTTTGGAAATAGACTATTCATATATATGGCCAATCGATTTTCAACGAGGGTGTGACGGCAATTTGATGGAGAAAAGTTAGCCTTTTCAACAAATTGTGCTGGAATAAATGAATATCCATAGGCAAGAAAAAAACAACAAAAAAAACACCACCAACAACAACAAACTTCAATTTATTCCTTTTACCATATACAAAAATTAAATTAACATGGATCATAGATCCAAATATAAACCCCAAAGCTACACAACTTCTCAAAGAAAATATAGAAGAAAATCTTTGTGATCTTGGACTAGGGAACAATATCTTAGAGATGATATAAGAAGTATGATTTGTAAAAAGTAACTTGATAAATTGAACTTAAGAACTTCTGTTATTTGAAATATACTGTTCAGAGAATAAAAAGGTAAACCATAGATTAGAAGCATTTATTTACAAATCAGAAATCCAATAAACGTGTTGTATTCAGAATTTATGAAGGTTTGTTAAAACACAATAATAAAAAACCCCAAAAAACTCAGTAAAAAAAAAGGGGGACAGATTTGAACATCACTTCACCAAAGAATATTGGCAAATAAGAACATAGAAATATGCTTAACATCATTAGTCACTAGAGAAATGCAAATTAAAAGCAGAATGAGATACCATTATTCACCTATTAGAACAGCCTGAATTAAAAAGTCTGACCGTACTAAGTGTCTGTGAGGTTGTGGAAGAACTGGAACTCTCAACTGCTGGTGGGAATGTAAAATAGCACAATCACTTTGTTTTTATTATTTATTTTAATTATTAATTGAAATATGGTTGACATACAATATTATGTTATTTTCAGGTATACTACACAGTGTTTGACATTTGCATACATTATGAAGTGATCACCTCGTTAAGTCTAGCAACCATCTGTCCCCATATTGAACATGTTCCTTGTGGTGTATATTACATCCCTATGGCTTATTTATTTTATTTTATTTTATTTATTATTTTTTTTGCAGTACGTGGGCCTCTCACTGTTGTGGCCTCTCCCGTTGTGGAGCACAGGCTCTGGATACGCAGGCTCAGCGGCCATGGCTCACGGGCCCAGTCGCTCCACGGCATGTGGGATCTTCCCGGACCGGGCCACGAACCCGTGTCCCCTGCATCGGCAGGCGGACTCTCAACCACTGCACCACCAGGGAAGCCCGAATGTAGAGACTTTTTTTTTTTTTTTTTGCTGTACGCGGGCCTCTCACTGCTGTGGCCTCTCCCGTTGCAGAGCACAGGCTCTGGACATGCAGGCTCAGTGGCCATGGCTCACGAGCCCAGCTGCTCCGTGGCACGTGGGATCCTCCCGGACCGGGGCACGAACTCGTGTCCCCTGCATCGGCAGGTGGACTCTCAACCACTGTGCCACCAGGGAAGCCCTTATTTATTTTATAACTGGAGGTTTGTATCTCTTAATTTTCTTCACCTATTTTATTCCCCCACCATTTTCCCCTCTGTCAACCACCTGTTTGTTCTCTGTATCTATGAGTCTGCTTTTATTTTGTTTTGTTTTTAGATTCCACATGTAAGTGAGAGCATATGGTATTTGTCTCTATCTGTCTGACTTATTTCACTTAGTATGATACCTTCTACATACATTTTCGTTGTTGAAAATGGCAAGATTTCATTATTTTTATGGCTAATATTCCATTTATATATTTACCACATTTTCTTTATCCATTCGTGTATTGATGGACACTTACGTTGCTTCCTTATCTTGGCTATTGTAAATAATGCTGCAATGAACATTGGGGTGCATTTATCTTTTTGAATTAGTGTTTTTATTTTCTTTGGGTAAACATTCAGAAGTGAAATTGCTGGATCATATAGCAGTTCTATTTTTAATTTTTTGAGGCACCTCTATACTGTTTTCCACAAGGGCTGCACCAAGTTACATTCCCACCAACAGAGTACAAGTGTTCCCTTTTCTCCACACCTCGCCAACATTCGTTATTTGTGGTCATTTTGGTGATAGCCATTATGACAGGTGTGAGGTGATATCTCATTGTGGTTTTGATTTGCATTTCCCTGATGATTAATGATGTGAGCACCTTTTCACATCTCTGTTGGCCATCTATATGTCTTCTTTAGAAAAACGTCTTTTCAGTTTCTCTTTTCATTTTTTAATGCAGTTGTTTGTTTTCTGATGCTGAGTTGTATGATTTCTTTGTATACATATATATTTTCTTTGTATATTTTGGATGTTAACCTTTTATCAGATATATCGTTTGCAAATATCTTCTCCCATTCATTAGGTTGCCTTTTCATTTTGTTGATAGTTTCCTTCACTGTGCAAAAACCTTTCAGTTTGATGTAGCCCCCCCAAATAGCACAAATACATTGAACTGTCTTTTTAATGAGTTAATCATGTACGTACCATATGATCCAACTATTCCACTCCTAGGTATTTACCCAAAAGAAATGAAAACTATGTCCATACAAATATTTATACATAAATGTTTACAGCGGTTTTATTTTGTCATAGCCAAAAATTGAAAACAGGCCAACTGTCCATGAGCAGTTGGATGAATATAACAAACCATGGTATATTCATTCAATGGAATATTATTTAACAATACAAAAGAGCATAGTACTGATACAAGCTGCAACTTGGAAGAACTGCAAAGTAATATGCAGTGTAAAATAAGCCCATCACAAAAGAGTATGTGCTCTATGCTTTCTTTTATATAAACTTTTAGGAATGCAAAATTATCTATAGTGAAAAAAGCAGGTCAGTGTCTGCCTGGGGATGCAAGGGGTGGGATGTTGTGTGAGGAAGGGATTACAAAGTGGAAGGAGGAAGCTATTGGAGGTGATGATCACTGACTCAAATTACAGAAGGTATCACCATGTGAAAAATAGTATTATCTGACCTTTTATTTTGAGAGAGCAGACAGAGTCACAGGTACAATTTAAGATATATTCTGATTAAGTTTTCAGGAAGTTTAGTCAAATTTAATATACACTACCAAACATAAGGTAGATAGATAGCTAGTGGGAAGCAGCCGCATAGCACAGGGAGATCAGCTCGGTGCTTTGTGATGGCCTGGAGGGGTGGGAGAGGGAGGGTGGGAGGGAGGGAGACACAAGAGGGAAGAGATATGGGAACATATGTATATGTATAACTGATTCACTTTGTTATAAAGCAGAAACTAACACACCATTGTAAAGCAATTATACTCCAATAAAGATGTAAAAAAAAGTAAGTAAAAAAATAATAAAATAAAATGCAATTCTCAAGTAAAAAAAAAAAAAAAAGCTTTTGAATGTTATTGAAAACAAAAACACCAAGGGGTACATTGTTATGTTCTGCCTATTTCCATCTCTAGATTTCTGCTTCTGTCTCTTTGGAGTCAATGAGGTTGAATTCTGGCCCTGAAATATGTGTGGGCACTTACTTTTTCCAGCCTTAGAAGCAACTCATGTGTGATCATCCCTTGGATCCCAAGAGTAAGACTAAGGGTGGATTAGATTAGGAAGCAGATCCCTGACTTCCCATCAAATCTCTTTACCCAGTAACACTCATCTAGTTTCATGAGACAAAATACTGGAAAAAGTATTTTAAGCAAGAAGGGATATTGATTGGCTCATGTGACTGGAAAGTCCAGGGGTAGGGTAACTGTAGGCATGGCTGTATTCAGGGCTCAAATGATGGCATCAGACCTGACCTCTTTCTTTCAACTCTCCTCTTCATCATGTTTCCACACAGTGGCCTCGGGAATCTCCTGGTTACAGTTCCAGACCTGATATCTAATCAGGGTCAAAACCAGGAGAAAAGACAGCTTCCATTCTATAAGAGTCAAATGCAACAGTTGGGTTACTGAGACAGGGAGAGGGACACTTATACTAAGTATACCATATGGTCTGGGATGTGAGAAGGAGTGTTCTCCTCAAGAACTTTAAAGAATTTATTTTCCAGAAGTACAGTAGGCAGATGCTGGGTGAAATTCACTAATGTCCCAGGATTTGGTGTGTCTGGAGCTCATTCCTGATTCTGCATCCCTGCCCAGTGATTCTGGAGAGCTCTGGGCTTTCAAGAGCTTCATTAAGTCATAGACTGATTTACTGTTGGAATCTCAGGGAAAAAATTCAGGTCTTTAGTTTTGGGGGCAAGGAAGGGCAGAGAGAAGATTGGCTGGATCCTTGGGCACTAGAGTTTTAGGTGCCTTATTTAAGTAGCTACACCTGGAAGACCGATGGTATAGAGATAGGCCACAGTGAAGCAGGCATAACCTCATTGTTCTCCATTTTATGGTATGTGTGGGCTACTGGGAGGTCCATTCGAGAAAAACCAGATGCTGGGGGTCTGCACCAGGACCTGCCTTGGTGACTTGAATCCTAGTGACATCATCTTCATACTTCAAGGAAATAGATCTATGGAGACTGCATCTGCAAAACCCTTTCCTAAGATGTCAGGTTTGATCCTAATACTAATCATGACAATAACACTGAAGCAGGGGTAAAAAAGTATAATTTTATTAGCACGCAGCAGGATTTCTCTTCAGGAAAGTGCTCCCTTGAGAAAAATCTTGACCAAATGTTTAGGTTAGAAGGTGAAATCTGAGAATGTGGATGTTGACAGTTGCAAGGACAATCAAAGAGAAAAATGGGTTTTCCTCCTGAAAAGAAGCTTGATGGTAAGCTGTGAGGTCCATGAAATGGAGTGGTCCAAGCAAGGGTCTAAGGACATCTTAGACTGGAAAAGTCCAGTGTTCGATTTTAAGTTCTCTGCCGTGTAACCCCCACCCTCCACCACACTGCTCTCCCGCATCTTCAATAATGTCTACTAAACGCACAAATTGCAGTCTGAGTGTTATTCACTTATTTAATTATTTATGGTGGAAACCAAGGTAGGGGTTGAATTTCCCATCTGGGTCTGTGTGGGGCATTACACAAAGAGCATGAGATGGTTGGATGATCCATAAACTGAGTGAATGAGAGCTCAGAGCTGGAAAGATGAAAAGATTTTCCCTTGGGAATTTTACAGACATTTTGGAGTGGAGATGTCCATAAAGAATGGAATTGGAAGTTTAAGTTTTTTCTAAAGAGATTTCAAATGGCAGGGAGGTCCAGGCAATATCTGGTTAATAGTAGTAGTAGTAATCATAATAATAATAACTATCATTTATTGTTTGTGTACTCATGCCAGGTGTTTTGCATAGTCTTTGATATCTACTACAAGATAAAGTATCATCCTTATCTCAATCCTTACCTTCTCTCCTTTCCTTACATTTATTGCATTCTGTTCATTTACCTGATAGCACTCATCCCAGTCTGTATTTATACGCTTACTTGTTGACATATGTTTTTCAGTGCCCTCTCACTGGGTAGCAAATTCCACAAAGGCAGACACCATGACTGTTTCATTGTCCATTGTTAAATGGCACTTAACATGGTGCCAACACTTGGTGATCATTCAATAGATGGTAGCTATTATTAGCATAGCAGGTAGTCAATAAATGAACAAAATTAAATGAATAAGTTAATGTGATGAATGAGTGACTCTTGTAGATGAAGAAACTGGGGCTCAGAGAAGTTTACTGACTTGTCCGAGGTCACATGACTAATAGCTGGCAGAGTCAAGATGCCATTGCCAGTCCTACGTCTAACCCCAGCTTGCTTCACATTGCATCTTTCTGCTTCAAGCTCTGAGGTAATTTCTTGGGAGGGATTTCCAGCCTGACTCAGGAGAAGCTTATGTTTCTATGCCAAATGTCGCTCACTATCTCATAAAATTTGGGGGAGGAATAAAGAGGAACCTGAAATACCCTGAATCCAGGGAATGAAGCATACTTAAGCTCTCCAGGGGCTCTGCACACAGCCTGTGAATTATGAGAGCACAACCCTCTGTGTCTGTGTCTGGCACCTGTACGATTATAATGCATGAAATGTGCAGCCAATGGAGTTCATACCGAGACCTTGCCCTTGGGGGTGGTAAAGATGTGGGGAGACCAGTGGACCCCATTTTCATCCCACTGGAAGGCCAAGGCTGCCTTGCAAAGATCTCGGGGAGGAGGAGACCACTGCATGGTTGGGGAGCTTCATGAATGTAAATGGATGTGTGCCTTCACCAGAGTAGCAGTGACATAGCCACTCAGATACGTGCTTATCACCAGCAACTCAGTAGGAATAACACACTTACATGTCAACCTGCAAGGGGACCCATATGATCTCTTTAAACAGAAAATGTCAAGCATATCACTGGGTTTTTGTGCTAACAAACATTGAGAAGAAGCAATTTATTTCTCCATTTTTTCCTTCTTGGCGTCCGCCAGCACTCTGCACCCAGCTGTCTGAGTGGTCTGAAGGCTTGGTCCGGGTGGCCCCTCCAGGTCCTGATGTCCTTCATTTGATCCGGCCCCTGCTGTAGACAGCGAGCAGCTGAGGGACACTGTGTCTGCAATTTCCAAAGCAGTGTGTCCACTCCCCCAACCTGCCTCCAGAGAATAAATATCTGTTCCCTGATGAGGCAAATCTCAAATTCCCTCTGAGCTCCTGGGACTCTGACCAGTGTCTATAGACACATCTGAGGCAAGGATGGGTTTTTATGTAGGTGACCTTGAACATCTTATCCAGCAATCTTCAGGGAAGGGCCCTGGAAGTTGGGAGTTCATAATGGTAACATCCTAGAGCACAGGTAAAAGAGCATTGACACTGGAGTCAGAAAACTCTTGGGGAAATTCTGGAATTGTTCTTCACTACCTGATGGCTTTGAACCAATTAGTTTACCTCTGCACCTCAATTTCTTGACCTATAAAATGGGAAGAATAATGACCACCTCTAAGGGAGATTACAAGGGTTAATATACTGTATTTATTATTATTATATTGTAATATAGTATACAAATATTAGATATAATATATTCTCTAGAAAGTGTCTGTTATGGTGGGCACATAGTAGGAGCTCAAGAAGTGGTAGCTAATATAAGTTATCAGATCTGTTACGTGCAAAAAGATGTTCATCTCAACACTGTTTATAAACGTAAAACTATGGGGCTTCCCTGGTGGCGCAGTGGTTAAGAATCCACCTGCCAATGCAGGGGATGCAAGTTCGAGCCCTGGTCCTGGAAGATGCCATAGAGCAACTAAGCAGTGCGTCACAACTACTGAGCCTGTGCTCTAGAGCTCATGAGCCACAACTACTGAAGCCCGAGTGACCTAGAGCCCGTGCTCTGCAACAAGAGAAGCCACCGCAATGAGAAGACCGCGCACTGCAACAAAGAGTAGCCTCCCCTTGCCACAGCTAGAGAAAGCCCGCATGTAGCAAAGAAGACCCAACGCTGCCAAAAATAAAGAAATAAAGAAAGAAATGATTAAATAAATCAATTATGATTTATTTATACTCCTCTGATGAAATATTATGCAGCCATTGCAAATCATGATTTTTAAAGAAATGAGGAAACGCTCACCAAAGAAACATCAAGTAAAAAATTCAAATCATATATATGATTAAAAACATATATACCTCCTAATTTATGTATAATCAACTAAATGATGGTATATGCATATATAATTGGACAGAACTCTACCCATCTCCCTTAAAAGGATTTGGAAAACTATACCTCCGAAAGCTATAGTTTACCTAAGTGGTGAGAATATGGACAGTTTTCATTTTCTTCTGTATTCTTTTTGTGTGTTCCAGATTTCCCACAATGAACATTTCCTACAATTACAATACAAGAGAAAGTAAACATTATTACTTTTTAAAAGTGATGTGAGAAGCTGCACCTTGTTTTGTTTTGTTTTGTTTTGTTTTGTTTTTTGTTTGTTTTTACAAAGCAACAGCTAGCTGAGAACCATTAACTTTCTCCTCCATCCATCCAGATGCCCCAACCTCAGTCTGGCGTGGGTGAGACAGGGATGGCCCCCAGCCTGTCAGGCCAGCAGCGCAGATGGGTTCCACATGGCAGGGGGAGCATCCAGCCTTGCTGGGTTGTCCTTCCCCCACTTCCCCATTGGCATTTCCTCTGGTATTTATTCACTCACATAGCCTATAGAGTTAAAAGAGGTTTGTTGCTTTTCAGGCTGTTGAGTGCAGCCAGGGTAATTTAGTAGAAAAATGTCATGCTAATGCAATTCAAAGTTCAAATGATCTTTCATTTCGAGGGAAAGAAGAATGTGTGTGCAGTTGGAATGCTAAAACTCACTACTTGCCCTGCAATTCAAATAGAAATATGAGCTGTAGGGGCTACATAAGTCACACGAAGTACTGTGAGTGAAATGCGCAAAATGAATAAAAATGATCCAGAAGCCATTTATTAGCATTGCTGGGGGCCAGCACCAAACAAGAACTGTAGCCATCAGAAGCTGTGTGAGGAAGGAGTGTTTCCATGAAATTACAATAATGCCAAAATATTGAGGAAGGAAGTGATCAGTGAGGTTCTTCTTATGAATGTCACAGGCCACCCTCAGCCCCCCAAAGAGCTGTGCCCTTTCTAGCCCACATGCCCTTTCCTCCTCCCTGGATGCACTTGGCAGGTGGAGGGGGTATGGAGCCCAGGGAAGAGGCCGTATTGCCCACAGTTATGCCTTCTATCGGAGGTGGAGGCGGCAGGGATAGAAGTCGATGGAAGAGTTGCAGCCCTGTGGGACTCTGGTCACAAGACAGGGGGTTGGCCCCTTCGTGAGCTCACCAGGTGCACGAAGGTGACTTCAGCCTCCTCCTCCCGTTCCACTTTAGGTCCCACCTGCCCCTCTGCCATGAAGATGTGCTTGGAGGAGAGAAAGTCAGTTTTTTATATCTTAATATATATTTGCCACCTCACGTCGGCTCAATAAGAGATTAACATTTTCAGACACAGCTGTTATAATCCATTGACATTTTTTCATTTCCCCCCCGCAACTTGTGAAAAGGATATGAGGCAGCAGTGTGTGGATAGTTTGTCCAAGTTCCTTTCTTTGGTTTTTTAAAATCAAATTTGATGTATTGTGGAGACCTTTCTTGTCACCATAAACATGACCTTCTTTGCTGTCATCATTATATTTTCCATCTTTGTTATGGACTGAATTGTGTTCCTTCAATATCCATATACTGAAGTCCTAATCCCTGCTGTGGCTGTATTTGGAGATGGGGGTCTATAAGGAAATAATTAAGACTAAATGTGTTAAAAAGGGTGGAGACCCAATGCAATAGAATTAATGTCCCTATGAGAAGAGATACCAGACTCTCACTCTCACAGGAGTGCACTTTTTCTCTCTCTCTCTCTCTCTCTCTCTCTCTCACTCACACCCCCCCCTGGCATATGCACCACACCAAGAAGAGGTCATGTGAGTACACAGTGAGATGGGGGATGCCTACAAGCCAAGAGAAGGGGCCTCGAAATGAAACCTATCTTGCCATCATCTTGATCTTGGACTTCCAGCCTCTAGACAGGTGAGAAATTTCTGTGGTTTAAGCCCCCAAACTTTGGTATTTTGTTATGACAGCCTGAGCAGAATAATATAATCTTTTATAAGCAAATCCCAAAGGAAGACTAAGGATATGAAAGATCCTTACTTATGCAAAGACAGTAATGTAACAACCCAAAGAAATGGAAAAAACAAAGCCCCCAAACCCTAGCATTCAAGGCACCTGTGAGTGTGTATGCGATGTGTATACAGGCAAGAGTACAGGTGTTATTTCTTTGGTGAGTGTTAATTTTCCTTTATGTTTCATTTAAGTGGGTGAAATTTTTTTCTTTATATGTTTCATTGTAGTGTAGAAGAGTGATGATTTGGTTATGGTGTTGGGAGGGGGATGTTTCAGAGGTGAGAAGAAAGGAAGAAGAGGAACTATTTTCCTTTCTTTTTATATCTAGTCCCAAGAGTGGAAAAAAGAATTACATTTATTTATATGCCCATATTTCAATATATCTGTTATGCATTTTTCCCCAAATTGACTTCCATAGAAATACGAGTTCTGCAAAGGTTTAGTAATGAAAGGTCTTGAGATTTTTCTTTGGTCAAGTGAGTTTATGAAGCGTTTTGCATGATTTTTCAAATCCTGTGCATTATGATTCTCCAAGAGGCAGACATGGCCTGTAGTAGGTCTCAACATATTTGACTAGGACCCTCTTTTCACCTTTGATCTTGGGGAACATACTCAGTGTCCTGGTGCTGCAATGGAAGACCGTGGATGATGAGTCGCACAGTCCAGTTCCAGTCCTGCTTTCCCACCCATTTGGTGCCTAATCTTGAGCAAGTCGCCTCTTGGTGCCTTGATTGCTTTGCTATAAAATGAAAGGTGGATTGTATGATCTTGACTCTTCCCCCTTTTCTATCATCCTGTGATTCTATTTCCATGACTTCCTGGCTCTCCTGACCCATGTTGTACTCTTGGGCCAGGCATCCATTTCCTCCGAAGTATAGAAATTCATATTCATAAGTATAGAAATGCTCAACCTACCTTCCATAGAGGTCTCTTGTCAAGATCAAATGAGTTAATGCAGTTGAAAGAACTTAGAAAAAAATAAAGTGTTAAATAATTTCTGATGCCTCCAGGGAAAAGGTTATGCCTTCCCTGTCATTCTAAGTGCTGTACAAACCAGGTGAAACAAAGTTGAGGAAAGACAGACCACTCAGAGCTCAAGCTCTGGAGGTGTATTGCTGGGATTTAAATCCCAACTCTGCCCTTTCCACTGGAATGATCTCAGGGAGGTTACTAATGTTCTCTGTCTCAATTTCCTCAGTATTAAAATGGGGATACTCTCTCCTGTAGTTGCAGTGAGGATTAAATGAGACAATATGGGTCAAGTACTAAAAACGGTGCTTGGTATTTAGTAAACGCTCAGTAAATATGAAGTATTCATCATCATTATCAAATAAAGGAACAGCCACAGCAACGATAAAAAATAAAAGGATGAAGTGGTGGAAGTGGTCACAGGACTGGCCAGCTTGAAGGCTCTTAACACTTCAAATGAGTTGGATGTTCCCTTCCACTCTTTGCTGGTCTCTGCAGGCTAATAAGTTAAACACATGGATTGGTCTTGCTGTTAACAAGTGTTTATTGAGGGCCCCATTTTGCAAGCCTTAGCACTCACTGTGAGGCATACATAAAAAGACAGGCTTCTCCTCCTTAAAAAGGTGATAATTTAGAGAGAATTAAAATTGTAAGCTCCCCAAACAATGAGAGGAAAGCAAATGTCTGGTAGCATTCTGCCTTTCTCTGCTAAGTTTGTGAATGCTCATGGCAAGAGTAATCATTGAAATTTTCATAGAAAAGCTGGGGCTTGTCCAGGTCCTTGAGTGAGATGGATGTGGAAAGCAGAGAGGAGAGGAGAGGAGTACATCATGAGTAAGGAAACAGAAGGAGGCATGTTGTATTGGAGGTGGAAGAGGACACCAAGGAGTGTAGATTCAGTTAGTGAGTGGTGGGGCGTGCGTTGGAAGGGAGGTCCCTGAATACCAGGCAGAGGAATTCAGACTTCGTACAAGGGAAAAGCAGCACAGGACAAATTGCTTTTCTTTGTAAACTGTCTGCTTTCTTCTTGTGAAAGAGGAAAGGTCATACAGTGAAAGTGAGTCATCCTTCTTTCCCAATCACTTAGCATTCAGCATAAATCAACGTTTGCCTTGGGTGAACAGGCAGGTAGTTATTTGCAAGGATGAATCAAATCATGCAGCGAATACAGGTGCTGTCTGTCCTCCTCCTCTCCCGATGCTGGCCAGGCTTCCATTCACTGGAAATGCACTGGCACTAGGGGATTGGTGAGGATGAGTTCTTTTATTTTCATTGAAGTATAGTTGCTGTACAATATTATATAAGTTACAACTGGACAATATAGTGATTCACAATTTTTTAAAGTTATACTCCGTTTATAGTTATTGTAAAATATTGGCTATATTCCCCATTGTGTACAATATATCCTTGCGTATTATTTTATACATAATAGTTTGTACCTCTTAATCTCCCACTCCTATCTGGCCCCTCCTTCCCTCTCCCCACTGGTAACCACTAATTTGTTCTCTATATCTGTGAGTCTGCTTCTTTTTTGTTATATTCACTAGCTTGTTGTATTTTTAAGATTCCACATGTAAGTGATATCATACAGTGTTTGCCTTTCTCTGTCTGACTTACTTCACTTAGCATAATGCGGTGGGATGTGTTCTTAAAGAAGGGTGAGAATGCGAGCCCCCTCCTGGTAGGGTATGTCACCAAAGAGCTTGTTTCTAAAATCTTGGAGGTAGGAAATTGTTCCCGGGGTGTGTGGGCGTGTCTGGAATTTTAACTTATACCACTGGATAGATGATTGTATCCTAGAGCAGGGAGAAGTGTTTTCATGGGAATTAATAAAACAAGGATAAATTGTCTTCACCTTATCAGCCTCCTAGAAATTCGGACTTGCAATCTGGGGCATTTAAAAGCCCATTAAACATGGTCACTGTGCTGCTATTGATTGCGTCAACCCTGCATCCCCCACGGTCAGAGATGCCAGCCTCCCATCCTTCCCTAACCTGGCCACCAATGTGAGCAGTCAGCTATATAAGCAGAAATGATCCTTTCTGAAAATCTATATATTATTTAATGCCTTTGCCCTTTGCCTCAGCTCTCTCCATGAGCTTCTCAGCCAGGATTTCAATCTGCTTTGGATGCTCTGCAAGGAGAATTGGACAGCAAACTCTGGTGGGAATCATGGCTCTCTGTCCCTGATGTCTGGAGTCTCATAATTTATAGTTCTTTCATGCTGGGGCTCTGCAGCTCCTTAATGGGGCCTTGCGGTAAAGTTTGGGTAGGGAGAAATCATTCCACTTAAAAATGGTTCTGCTTTGACGGTCTCTGTTTTACTGGGAGTTTTTCTTCTCCTTTGTCTTTAAAGCCAGAGTCTTTTCCTAGAATAAATGTTGCCTGAATGTTGGAGAAGAAAGAGGGGGAGTGTTAAGTCTCCAAAAGATTCAGACACCAGCAGTGCCTCCAAATGGCTTTGGAAGTTCATTGATCAATCAAAAAATATTTAATAATTGCCTACCACATGTAAAGCATAATGTTAGGGACTGTGGAAACTATCACAGTGAATAAAGTCTAGTCCTTTTCACTCTCAAAACTCAATAGCTTCTCACTGTTTATTAAATTCAAGCCAAACTCATTGCTCTGTTTTCCAAGGCTTCATGCAGTTGGCTCCAACCCACCTTTCCGCATGTACCCCATGCTTTGTCTAACCTAGATTACCTCGTGCTCCTTTTGTGTGAGGATAAATGCCCCTTGGACCTGCAGATCCCTCCCTCCATCATTTCTGTCTACTGAATTTTGTTCATTTTTTACAGGTTAATTTCAAACACCACCTTCTCTATGAAGCATGCCCTGATTTAAGCCCCAGTTGGATATGAACCTTTTTCCTTTCAACGTCCTCGGAACTTGGTATGTCTTCTCTTTTCTCCAGAGAACAGTGCTTGGGAGAGTAGGGAGAGGAAAAACATTTGCTGATGGACTGATTTAATAGGGTTGAAGGGCTCTTAGGGTTCTATGGAATTGTCAGTGTCAAAGTGGCAGAGAAAAGACTTGGCTTGAATTTTGAACTTGGTTACTAGTTCTGAGAATTAAAACAGAAATTTAACTGAATTGCCAAACAGATAAAACAGGAAGGGTTTAAATGTATACGTGTTTATACCCACCGACTGAGTGATATTTTTACAAACAGCTCAAAATAGAGCATACTGAGATGAATATTACTCTTCAAAACAGTCACTTTCAGAGACATACTTCACTGACATTGCCACGAAGCATGACATTAGCATTCAGAAGATCCCAACCTTGGTGCTCCCACTCCAGCCCACCTTTTTTATTTCCTGCTGTTGTAACATGAGCCTGCACAATTTCCACTTGGAGAGAGTGCTAGGGACACCAACAGGGTCCACAGGATTGTGTTCAGTGTCGAGGAGAATGTAAAAGGCAAGTTGTGTCCATCAGGAGTTTACAGCTGCACCTGAGAGAAGAATGAAAAATATCAAATCATAATGCAGAAAACAGTGCATGAAGTAGTGTGGCAGTGAACCACTGAGACGAGAAGAGTTATCTGAATTCAGGGAGGAGTGTGTGGGTGGGGACTTAGCAGCATGGATGGATGGATGGATGGCCAGATGGGGAGACCAAAAGGGTCCCCCAAAGACTTCAGGAAATGGGGTGGGAGGTTGGGCGTTCTGGCTGGGAGACTTGAAGTGTCTAAAATTGTAACTCACGATTTCACCACCCACATCAACCTCTCTATGCCCCAAATCTCCTCTAAAAATTAACCCTGCCTCCTGACTCTTTATTCTGGTACATGACATGGAGTACACTCACAGTCTCCAGAGCAAAAAATTCAGTCCATTTTGCCTTTTTGCTTTCACTAGATGCCTGTATCTAGTCAGTCACCCATTATTATATTTCACATGGATTGCTTTTGTCTCTAAGTTCAGCCTGTAAATAGAGCCCAAGGTCCTCACAGCTTTTGCCTTTTCAATATTGTTCCAGTTATCTATGGCTGTATCACAAACTACCACCTAACTTAGTGGCTTAAAGCAGCAACCACTGTAATATACCTCATGATTTTGTGGGTCAGGAATCTGGGCCGAGCAATTATTATGTTTCCCATGGCATCAACAGAGGTCATTCACTGGTATTCACTGGGGTGTTGGAAGGTCTGGAGAGCACAAGACAGTACGCTTTATAACTGTCACCTGCTGGGGATGGATGGAAGGCTAGGCTCAGTTAGAATTATCCACCAGAGTGCCTTTGCATGACCTCTCCAGTATGGTGGCCTCAAGGTGGTCAGAATTCTTAGATGGCAGCTCAGAGCTCCCAGAGCAGAAGTTCCAAGAGCCAGTAAGTGGAAGCCACTGTGATCTTAAGACTGGGTCTGGAAACAGGTGTGGCACTACTGCTACCATGTCGTGCAATCATAGAACCAGCGTAGCTCGTGAGCAAGAATGTAGATGGCACCTCTGGATGGAAAAAGTGTCAAAGACATTGTGGCCATCTTTAATCTATGACAAATATCACTTTTTTCATTTTGACAGCAGGGGGCAATGGAAAGATTTCTGAGCTGACATCTGGGAGACCTGGGAGCTGGTCTCAGCTTTCCTGTTAGCCAATCATGTGAACTAGAGGGAATCCCTTTACAATCCCAAGACTTACAGCTTCCTCAGTGATGGGTGGGTTCAGTGGTTCTCAAAGTGTGGTCCCTGGCCAAGCAACATCAACTTCACCTGAAAGATGTGTTAGAAAAGCAAATTCTCAAGCCCCATCCCAGAACCACTGAATCAGAAATCTTGGTTAAGGCCCAGCAAGTGTGTGTTACCAAACTCTTCAGTTGATTCTGATACACACAAAGTTTAGAGAACGCCTGGGTTAGTTGATCTCCAAAATCTCTTTCAGATTTCTGTAATTCTAACTACAGTAGAAGCCCACTCATCCCATAGGACCAACACTGATAGTCAATTAATTGAAAAAAAGAATCAATTAAAGTCAGGAAGTTAAAAGCTACTCATATACTTGAAACTTTATTTTAATGAAAGAAAGCCAGTCTTTTGATATAGGGTCAAGGCCTTTCTTTGAGTATGAGTCTGCTAGTTGGATTTTTATGGCAACTTTCTCAAATAAACCATATCCTTAATACATTATCTAAGATTTTTCAGGTTTCTTAAAAGCAGAGCAAACACTAAAGACTTTGCAAAGGAATCTGAAGAACTCATTTCCATGACTCATCTTTATTGACTATTTCTGAAGCATCTGACTTGTTGGTTTACATAACAACAACAATAAAAACAACCATTGTAATATTTGATTATGTCATTATAATAACAAGAATAACTGGAATAAGCAAGTTTAGGAAGAAACCCAACTGGTGGGAGCAGAAGGTTCATTGAACCAGGTAGTTGCCTACTTGTCACAGGCATTCACTTTGCTATGGGCATCAACCGTTTTGTTTCATAGAAGAGATGAAGAACGTTGGTCCATCTGGAGAGCTGGTTCAGGGGAAACTGAGTAGGAAAGTTTCTCCTGTATTGCTGATTCCTCCTTACCAGTACTCATCTTCTTCCCTTTTTTTCATTGGATTCTTGACACAAATTTAATTCAAACCCTTTCACCGAACACTGAACTATCACAAAAGCACCCTTGCTGGTTGCACTACCTCACCCTTACCTCCTTCTGTCTGCATAAATGCATAATTACAAAAATCATGTCACTCCCATCCTCAGCTGGTAGAGTAAAAGAACACTAGATCAAGAAGGTAAAGACCTGGTTTTGAGTCTCAACTTACTGTTTCTAGCTGTGGATCATTGGACAACTTATTTAACTTCTCCAGGCCCTGTCCTTCAAACAAAGATAAGAGAAACCAGTATTACACCTATCTCAGAGGTTGTTGTGATGATCAGGTGGCCTTATATAGATGAATATATTTAGAAACCTGAAAAGTATTCTATGATTTTAACTTTTTTTTTCATTACTATGTGGTAAAACCCAGTCTTTTTAGCTCAGCATCCAACAGACCGTTCCCTAGCTTACCTTCACAGCTCTTTTACTCAAATCTCTCATGTGTCCTTTTCACGGTAATGGGACTGCTCTACTCAGGGTCTTATGTGCAAACCTAAATCTTCCCATACTTCTATGCCTTTGACTACTTTTGCTCAAATGCCTTTTTCCTTTGCTCTGCCCCCTGAGCTTTTGCCCCGAGTCTGAATTGGACAGAGAACCAGCTTCCAGTTCCAGAGCTGACAATGTAACTAGGTTGGTTTACCTCCAGCTGAGTGGGTCTTTACACAGAGACACTGATACACAAAAAATGGGCAGAACACAAGCAAGTCAAAGCAGGCTATCTCCTGGCCTCCTATGATTCTGTGGAGAAAACAGATTTCTAACCAAAGAAGAAAGTTAAAAGTTATAATTTCTCACTGTTATACACAGGGTGTGGCAAACCCTGAAAGTAGAGAAGAGAGTATTTTGTTCTGATAACCTGCAGTTCATCAATGAAATGGCATCTTTCCTTGTCTTATTGGGACAGAATTGCACACTTGTCAATGGAACTTAGAGGATGAAGCAGTAATAACAGATTAGGTGTACTCTGGGCCCTATCAGGTCATCTATTTTGTGGTCATTGGGTGATGGGATTGCTCTTATTTTTCATTTGATTTTTTAAACTTTTATTTATTAAAAATATTTTTTGGCTATGCTGTGCAGCGTGTGGGATCTTAGTTCCCCAACCAGGGATCAAACCCACGTTCCCTGCATTGGAAACACGGAGTCTGAACTGCTGGACTGCCAGAGAATTCCCAGGATTACTCTTCTTGAGACAAGCCAGGCGATGGGGGGCTGAGGTGCCAGGTACAAATAAGCCTCAAATCCTTTTACAATATGTAAGTTAAAAGCCAGTCACACTCTTACATTTAAGCATGACCTGGATTCTATTCAGGTGCAAGCAACAGGAAATGTGACTAAGAGTGGCTTAAATAAATAAGGGGTTAACTTATTGAATGCAACATGTGCTCTGAAAACAGGCAGTCTTCAGGTGCAACTGCTCAGGAAGGTCACTGAAGACCCAGACTCCTCTCTCTTCCTGCCCTATCATCATTAGCATCTTCAGCTCTATCATCTTCAGCATCTTCAGCTCCAGCATCTTTAGCACCTTCATCTTTAGCATCTTTAGCATCTTTAGCATCTCTAGCTCTATCATCATTCGCATCTTCAGCTCTATCAATTTTAGCAACTTTAGCTTTCTTCTTTGTGTCTACAAGATGGCTGCTTGGCCTTCAAGCATTGGATCATGTTCCAGGAAGGATGAAGGGAAAGAGTAAAGTGGCAAAGCACATGCCACTGAGCCCATTCCTTTTAAGGAACTTTCCTGGAAATAGGGCTATATTTGCCAGCAGTTTACACCAGGTAACATTTATAATTATTTGTTATTATTTTGAATAATACCTCTGCATAAAATCCCCACCCAGTAACATCTGCTTTATCTCATTGTCCAGAACTAGACCACAGGAACACTGTTACCCGGGAGGAAGTGTGGAAAATTGAGTATCTTTTTCTTAATTTTTGTATTGGAGTATAGTTGATTTACAATATTATGTTAGTTTCTGCTGTACAGCAAAGTGAGTCAGTTATACATATGTTCACTCTTTTTTTAGATTCTATTCCCATATAGATCTTTACAGAATATTGAATAGGGTTCCCTGTGCTATACAGTAGGTTCTTAATACTTATCTATTTTACATGTAGTAGTGTGTATATGTCAATCCCAATCTCCCCCAAATTGAGTATCTTTACTTGGGCACCTCACCACCCCCAAATGAGATCGTGTTTGTATCACCAAGGAAGAATGCAAAAACAGATATTGGACAGACAATGAGTAGGGTCTGCCATAATCTCTAAACTCAAACTGTGTATTGTCAATAAATTGCACCACTTGGATTTATATTTAAAGCTGACCAGCTTCACAGGGAGATCAGCTTGGTGCTTTGTGACCACCTGGAGGGGTGGGATAGGGAGGGTGGGAGGGAGACACAAGAGGGAGGGGATATGGGAACATATGTGTATGTATAACTGATTCATTTTGTTATAAAGCAGAAACTAACACACCATTGTTACGCAATTATACTCCAATAAAGATGTAAAAAAATAAAAAATAAAAAATAAAAAAAAGCTGACCAGCTTCAACTATTTTAGGGACCATTAGGTGACCAAAGAAAGAAAGTCTCATTTTAAAGGGACATTGCTTGGGGAGCCTCAGGTCATATGTCTTTCCAGACCTGGCTCAAATATCACAACCTTCAAGAAAACTTCCATTTATCACAGCTCTTACTGTTGGCCTTGTTCATTCCTCACCCCAACCAAAGTGTAAGTTCCCTGGGGGGTAGGACCACATTTTAAAATTCTTTTTATTTCCTATGGGCCCATAAATGGTACTGAACACAGCATAGTTACACAGTAGATATTTATTGTTTGGTTCACAGGAAATAAAATCATGGAGCTAGCCTTGAACTAGATATGACCATGGGGCAGTAAGAAGACAGTGTTTCTGGATCTAGGAGAGTGGGTGAAGGAGAAATCAGGTTAGAAAGGTATTTTGGGGCCATCCACTCATTTATACGTTCATTTAATCCTTTAATGTACTTATTTAGTATCTATTTTATGCCAGACAAAAATAAAGCTGTCTTGATCTGTATTCTATTGGCTTTACAGCATAGAAAGACTCAAATACAAATGGCATAATTTTGTAAAAAATTAATTATAGATTACCTGTACATAAGACACCTTCTACTGGCCTGGTATGTTTGTGATTGGGAAGAACACACATTGTTGGAGTCCTGTGTTATTCCAGCCACCAGACTTCATATTTATTGTCAGACATGCAGTCTCAGTTAATTATCATTGCAAACCCATTGCCCTCTTATGTTTGAGGAAACTGAGGCCCAGGGGGGTTATGGGCTGCTCTGGGTCACACTGCTAGTCAGTGGCAGGGCTGGATTTCTACCCAGTGGGTCAGAACGTTGGCCTCACTCCTGTTCTCCAGCCCCTGGTCCCTCCCAGAGGAAACACTGATTGTCCAGAAGAGTGATGATTTTGTCTCCTGAGAAGTAAAGAGAAGGCAGAGAGCACAACCCGGGGGCTCACAGTTCATTGTCCATGTCACAGTCATTCTTTTTTTTGTTAAGTGAAGCAAGGAGGAGGACTAGAGAGAGGAGACTGTGGGCAGTCATGACACTCTCAAGCCTTCTATCTGTCTCACTAGACACTGATTCACCCCCACCAGAGCTGGCTCATGCCAGGTGAATGGAAAGGCGTTTAACATGGGTAGAATAGCAACTGTATTTGTTAGGGATTGGAAGATTTCCCTTTCAAAGCATCACCTCTGACTGATGTCCTGATCCCAGCACTGATCGCTGGGCTCACTTGCCCCCTTGTTGAAAAGCAAACCGTCTGTTTTCAGCTAACCAATGCCTCTCTCATTGCTCCTTCACCCAGACTCCTAGACCCAGAAACACTGTCTTGACACACACAGGATACTCTGGTTCAATCATTCATTGGTGCCTACCTCATGCCAAAAACTAGGTACTAGGGGAACAGCAGTGAGTACATCAGACAAAAATCTCTGGCCTCATGAAGGCTTCATTATAATAAGTAGGTTCATTCCATCAGGTAGCAAGGCTGAAGAAAAGAGGCAGGGTCAGGTCAGGAGATTAGAGAATTTGGCTCTAAGACAGGAGGTGGTCAGGAAAAATGCAAACCTTACCATACAGTTGGGGGCCTGTGGGGGAGACTGCTGAAGTCTGGGGCAGTGTAAGCACCAGCCTCAGAATACTCAGAAAGTGAAGGCAAATTGTTTCCCATGTCACACTTTTGTCTGGGGCCATCCAGTTAGGCCAGAAACAATTCAGTATTTTCCTTAAATTCTAAGGCTCTTGTTGAATTTCCCTAGACTGTGAGTGCCTTGAGGGCAGGCCTGGGTCTATTTGGATCATGGCCTCCTTGGTGCCTGGTACTTCATACGTGTGCAGCAAACACTTACTGAATGAATTGTTGAACAAACGTGCAAAGGCTGAGGCTTTGCACCTTCATGTATATTTCCATTTTCTCATTCAAATCTAATGGTATCCATAGGAGGAAAGCATGATGATTCCTATTTTTCCATTAAAAAAAAAGCCCTGGGATATGGAGCTGGTAAGGGAGTAAATAACAAGATCAGGACTTGAAGTCAGGATTGTGTCTCTCCAAGGTCAATATTGGTACTCTTTTTTACTTGCCTCAGTTCTTCATTCTGCTCAACTCTGGCTTCTCACCCAATGAAGCTAGACTTTGCTACCACAAGAAAATGCCTTGACTCTGAGAATTCTGTGAGTCCTGAGCTGGCAGATTTCCCTTTGGTTCCCTGGGTAAACATCCCTCAGGTCCCTCCCTAAGGTGTAGTCTAGGACTAGTCCTTTATTCCCAGGATGGGCTCATTTACTCTCAGAACTTAATATATATATATACTGATGATTCTCAAATATGTGTCTCTCCTAGAACTGCTCACCAATGTGACCAGACTTCTACCAGCCATCTCCACTGGGATACCACACTGGGACTTCAACACTTACCCTGTAAGGTGTCCATTTTTCTTCTTCTGATGTGGCTCAATGAATGACATTCCTCCCTAACCCAAGGTCCATGATACAAACATAGGCTTCTCCCTTCTCTCACACCTCATACCGAATATATCATTTTGGCCTATTGATTCTGTCTCCTGAATATCTCCTGAATCCAGATCCATGTCTCCACCTTTCTGACACCACCCTAGCTTATGCTACCATCATCTCTTGCCAAAACGTCTGCAAAGCCCTCCTAATAGGCCTCCCTGCCCTTGATACTCTACTTTAGTTAATTTGTCATGTTGGAGCCAAAGTGTTCTTTCCATAACTTAAATCTGATAATTTCATGCTCTTTATTAAAATATTTAAAATAAAATAATATAGATGTATACTATATATAATAAAATAATATATCTTCAGTATTTACCCATTAACCAGAAGATTAAGCCCAAGCTCAATGATAAGTTTACAAATTTGGCCTCAGTTTGACTTTATGTCTCATCTCTTGCCCCCAACTTTCTACTCCCACCAACTCTGCCTTTCAGCCCATGGGAGCAGAACAGAGTTGAGCTGAGCTGAGATTCCTCTCTCACACACGCCCCACTTTCTCTACCTCTGGACCTCAGCCCGTGTTGCCCCCTCTGCCTGAACTCCTCCACTTTATCATCCCCTCAGTCTCCTGGCAAGGATAACACCTACGGATTCTTTAGTTTTTCTTAAATCAACATTTGTTCAACATTCAATTACTTATTGATTACCTAACACATAGTTCCAGGTGCTAAGGACTTAGCAGTCAAAAAAAAAAAAAAAAAAAAAGAGAGAGAAAATCTCTCTTCTCATGGAGCTTAATATATTTACGAGGAGTAGATAAACAATCAACAAAATAGGTTAGTATATACACCTGGCAGATGGTGATAAATACAAATGAGAAAAATAAAATGGGAAAGGGAGAGGAAGTGGGGATTTGCAATTTAAGTAGAATGTCCAGGGAAGCCTCACAGAGGAGATATTTGTGTCAAGATCTGGAGATGAGGGGGCAAGCCACCCGACTGTCTGGGGGTGACTGTTCCAGGCAGAGGTAACAGCAAGGGAGAAGAGAAACAAAGTGAGGGGAATGGGGTGTGGCAGTGTGTGACTGTGCCTTACTGATGACATCTCTAGCATTAGGTAGCAGCATCACACCCACCACTTCTCCTTTCAGCACTCATCATAGTGGATGTAGTGGTCTGCCTGTGGTTTTTCTCTTCCTTCTCTGTACCCTTATCCAGAGTTTTGCGAGGGTAGGGGGTGTTGCACCTGGATTACTCTCTGCTGTGGCCGCAGACCATTTCACAGTGACTGGCACAGTCACTAAGTGAGAGAATCAATGAATGAGTAAATCTCACTGAATTTTTGTGCTTATCCTGTGATACATCCTTGTGTCCACTCCATCTCCCTCATTTCACTGGGGCTCCTCAGCACTCTGCTGCTCCAGGAAGAGACCTTTTCTTACATTGTATTCAGGCTTTGCCACTTTATAAAACCCTCCACCTCCAAGCGTGGGAGATTATGGTGCCTCTGTTACATTTGATGAAAGAAGCCTGTCTACTCTGTTGGCAAAATCAACAGACCAGTGATTATAGGACAATCTAGACAAATGCTCATGATTCCAATCATCTCAGGTGGAAACACTGACCTAAAATGCTGACCTTCCATCCAGAGACCACAGATCTCCATTTACCTCCCCAAACCCAATTTCAAACATTCAGCTCATAAGCTGGGAAATTAGGTCATCAAACTTTGCATCTTCTGGGGGCTCCTTGGATGCACTGAACAGTAGAGGTCCTCTGTGACTGGTCCACTAGGGAGCTTTGTTGTCCAGTTCGTGATGTCATTGTGAAGTCTTCATGTTGTTACCAGCATGAGAGCTGTTTTGTCCAGCTGTCCCTGTTGCATGCAAACCAGCAAGGTGCTGATCCTTTGAGATTAGTAAGAATATGTATCCAAAAGGTTAAGAGGTCCTGGGCAGGTAATTTTTTTCCACCAGGTTTTTCACACTCACCAGAGTTTCCCTGACATCAGAGTAACCATGAGAACAAAGTGTGAGTCACCAGGCCCCTGAGATATGAGTTTCTCATTCATGCTTTCCTTGCTATGTCTTCCCATCTGCATTTTGAATGATATTGTACAACTGCTGCTGGAAAAATATGGAATTAATCAACATTGAATATGAATGAAAAGAAGAAAACCCTGTTACCTGAAAGCTTTCTACACTTTAATATTCTTAAATAAATGAAGTAGGAGAGACTCTTTAGGTTCTGTTCTATTCTTGTAAAATTCTTTCTTTTAATTATTATTTTTATTTATTTATTTATTTATATTTTTGGCTGCACTGGGTCTTTGTTGCTGCGCGCGGGCTTTTCTCTAGTTGTGGTGAGCAGGGGATACTTTTTGTTGTGGTGCACGGGCTTCTCATTGCAGTGGCTTCTATTGTTGTGGAGCACAGGGTCTAGGCGTGTGGGCTTCAGTAGTTGTGATTCGTGGGCTCTAGAGCACAGGCTCAGCAGTTGTGGTGCACAGGCTTAGTTGCTTCGTGGCACATGGGATCTTACTGGACCAGGGGCCAAACCCGTGTCCCCTGCATTGGCAAGCAGTTTCTTAACCACTGTGCCACCAGGGAAGTCCCTGCTTATTGTAGAATTCTTATTCACTATCTGGAGCTGAATGAAGTGGGCTGGAGCAGCAATAAAGATAGGGCAATGAGGTATCACTTCACACTGGTCAGAATGGCCATCATCAAAAAGTCTACAAATAATAAATGCTGGAGAGGGTGTGGAGAAAAAGGAATCCTCCTACACTGTCGATGGTAATGTAAATTGGTGCAGCCACTATGGAGAACAGTATGGAGCCTCTTTAAAAAACTAAAAATAGAGTTATCATATGATCCTGGAATCCCACTCTTGGGCACGTATTCAGAGAAAACTATAATTTGAAAAGATACCTCCACTCCAATGTTCATAGCAGCACTATTTACAATAGCCAAGACATGGAGGCAACCTAGGGTCCATCAACAGATGAATGGATAAAGAAGAGGTGGCCCATATATACAATGGAATATTACTCAGCCATGAAAAAGAATGAAATAATGCCATCTACAGCAACATGGATGGATCTAGAGACTATCATACTAAGTGAAGTAAGTCAGACAGAGAAAGACAAATATCGTATGATATTGCTTATACATGGAATCTTTTTTTAACATCTTTATTGGAGTATAATTGTTTTACAATGGTGTGTTAGTTTCTGCTTTATAACAAAGTGAATCAGTTATACATATACATATGTTCCCATATCTCTTCCCTGTTGCTTCTCCCTCCCTCCCACCCTCCCTATCCCACCCCTCTAGGTGCTCACAAACCACCTAGCTGATCTCCCTGTGCTATGCAGCTGTTTCCCACTAGCTATCTATTTTATGTTTGGCAGTGTATATATGTCCATGCCACTCTTTTGCTTTGTCACAACTTACCCTTCCCCCTCCCCATATCCTCAAGTCCATGCTCTAGTAGGTCTGTGTCTTTATTCCCGTCTTACCCCTAGGCACTTCATGACCTTTTTTTTTCTTTTTTCTTAGATTCCATATATATGTGTTAGCATACGGTATTTGTTTTTCTCTTTCTGACTTACTTCACTCTGTATGACAGACTCTAGGTCCATCCACCTCACTACAAATAACTCAATTTCATTTCTTTTTATGGCTGAGTAATATTCCATTGTATCTTAAAAAAAGGGACACAAATGAACTTTTTTACAAAGCAACACTAGACTCACAGACATAGAAAACAACTTATGGTTACTGAAAGAGAAAGGCGGGAAGGGATAAATTAGGGATTTGGGATTAAAATATACACACTACTATATATAAAATAGATAAACAACAAGGACCTACTATATAGCACAGGGAACTATATTCAATATCTTGTAACAGCCTATAATGGAAAAGAATATAAAAAATTATATATATATATATATATATATATATATATATATATATATATATATATATATATATATATAACTGAATCACCTTGCTGTACACCTGAAACGAACACATCATTGTAAATCAGCTATATTTCAATAAAAATTTGAAAAAAGATATGACCAGTTCCATGCTCCAGCCCAAATATCATTCTTACGTTGACCAGAAGTGGAAATGACTGGGGATGGAAAAGAGCCCTCTAACTAGCCTCTTTGATTTACACACATGGAAACTATCTAGTAGAGAGGACACAGCCAGAGTCAGACCCCAGCTTGAAACGGAATGACAAAATAATGCATCTCTTTGGATTTGCTTCTTCATGTTGGCGTGAGCTACCTATACTATCCTAGACCTGCAGCATCTTCCTCAGCCTTTTCTCCAGGTACTTGAGCTGGAAATTTATTTAGAGAAAGCAAACGGATAAAGAACAGTGAATCAGGGTGTAGGCCATCTTTGTCAGGATGCCTGGGTTCTCAAATTGTGCACCTACAACTTCTGAGCTCTGTGAGCCAAACCAAGTTTCTTAAAATCTCCAAGCCTCAGTTAACTCATCTGTGAAATGGACGTTAAAACAGCACCCCCAGGATAGGGTTACTATGAGAACTGAAGGAAATACTGCGTGGAAAGCACTCAGCAGCTCCTGCCACATAGTAAGTGCTCAGTAACTTGCTATGATTATTAGCTATGATTATTATATGGTCCTTTTGAGCAAAGAGGCTGTTGGGATGATACCTCTAGCCAGCGCTAAAATTTGCATCTGTGGTTTCACTTTGGTAAAGAATAGCATTCCCGGAAGGGTGGCACTGCCTCAATTTATGCAGCAGCTTTTTCTGATATCCTCCCTGACTCTTTCAGTCTAATATGTTTTCAGTTTCAATTTGCATCAGCCCAGAGCCTATCCTTGCCCATCTTTATTCCATTGCCCCGGTTTTAAATACATAAGATACTAAAACTATCAACAAACCAGGGACTTTACATAATAAGACACAGACAGCACAATAGGCTGAAATACAGAACAGGAAGGGCCTCCTTCCCTTCAAAGGTGAATAATGGAACAAGAGTTGCATTTGTTAGTGCGAAGTTCATTGCTGTCAGTCTGGGGCTTAAGCTGCTTGAAATGGGTTAGAGGGTAATATGAAGCCCAAATCAGACCCATTTGAAAACACACGGAGAGAGAGAAAGGTAATGGGTTCTGGAAAGAACCTACTTTCTTTTTCTCTCACCCCTCCCAAGCCTCATGCTAAAAGCAAGTTAGTGAAAGGGTCAGTTCTGCTAAAAAGAGCCAAGGCTGAAAGCAATTTCATCTCCTGAGGAAAGTACAGGGGAGCCAATTCCCCAACCCAGATTTCAGCTTTTCATTTGAGAGCAGGGCTGGGAAGGGAGAAAGAAACTCTGCAGAGACAGGTTAGGAAGGTGTGTGGAGCCGGAGGTGGGGGACCCGGGTTCTCACATATCTGAGGATGCTGGATGTGTTTATGGGTGCAGCCAGCTGTCCTTGCCTGGCCTGGGTTTTGTGGCTTTTGGCTTTGTAAACTGTAGGGAAGTGCATGGCCCCTGGGCTCAGGAAACATGGGTGCATGACCTGTCGCTTCATGACCTGTGCTTTCCTGAGATTTCTTCTCTCTGCAAGGCCAAGGTTAGACAAGATGACCTTCAGTTTCTTTCTAGCACTACCATATTCTAGCATGAGCATTCCCTGCCTGCCTGCCTGAGGACCAGAGGACTCTGCATCTGGGACTACTAAAGGGTTTCTGGTCACATGTCTTTCCTTCAAGAGTATTTCTTGTCCCACGTTGCCAACACTTGGATTCTCTGCCAGACCATTGCTGAACCCTGGGGGGCCGTCTGAGCCAGCCTTCTCACTTGTCAAGACAGCACCTCTGTTGGTGCTGCAGGATTTGGTCTCCCCTTGGGATCACTAGAACGGGAAATAAAGGAAGGAGCTGGCAGCTCTGGGGGTGGCAGAGGGAGCCAACGGTCTGGGGCTGGAGAGATAGCACGTTACTGCCTTCCAGTCCTTGGTGGAGGGAAGCAGAGGACAGGACGGCCGGGGTGTGTTCTACCGCATTGAGGGAGTTCTGGAGGAGCCAGAAGTCTGGTCCAGAAGCCACTGGCTGGAGAGGAGGGAAGGGGCCCTCTGCAGAGCTTGTGTTAACTCAGCTGGATGAGCTCTCCCACTGCGCTGTTTCACAGTGAGCCTGCCAGGCCTGGAGCCTGCTCTGTCCCGGGGGGCTGGGAGCTCCCTGCTGTGACTGAATTTTAAATGAAGAGGTTGGTCGGGATATATTTATATTAGCTGCAATAATTACGATAAAATGTGTAAACCTAGAGAGAAGGCTAATGTATACTGTGGATGACATAGATGTCGGGTGAGCCTCTGAAGCTCCAATTACAAGACAAATTTCCTTAACGAACTGACTGCCTGAAAATGCCCTCGTTGTTATTCTGACAACAGAAGCTAATGCGTTACTCTTCCCTTTTAGAATAAAGAAGGAGGAAAGAAATAAATGGCAGTTGTCTCCCCAAGTTAATAACCTGAGTTGATTCTTCTTCTAAGACTGAAAATGCCTAATGAGCCAGGTTCTAAGCCAGGCTAAGAGGAACAGCACTAAGTCTGACTTAAGTGGCTATTCTTATCTCCACTGAAAGAAAGCCTGAAAAGAAAATGACCTGGTTTTGCAGAAAGGGGTCCAGAGATTAAGGCAGGGGAAGATGCTCTGGACTGAACTGTGCCCCCTCAAAATCTGTGTGCTCCAGTCAGAATGGCCATCATCAAAAAATCTAGAAACAATAAATGCTGGAGAGGGTGTGGAGAAAAGGGAACACTCTTGCACTGTTGGTGGGAATGTGAATTGGTACAGCCACTATGGAGAACAGTATGGAGGTTCCTTAAAAAACTACAAATAGAGCTACCATATGACCCAGCAATCCCACTCCTGGGCATATACCCTGAGAAAACCATAATTCAAAAAGAGTCATGTACCAAAATGTTCATTGCAGCTCTATTTACAATAGCCCGGAGATGGAAACAACGTAAGTGTCCATCATCTGATGAATGGATAAAGAAGATGTGGTACATATATACAATGGAATATTACTCAGCCATAAAAAGAAACAAAACTGAGCTATTTGTAATGAGGTGGATAGACCTAGAGTCTGTCATACACAGTGAAGTAAGTCAGAAAGAGAAAGACAAATACCATATGCTAACACACATATATGGAATTTAAGAAAAAGAAAAAATGTCATGAAGAACCTAGGGGTAAAACAGGAATAAAGACACAGACCTACTAGAGAATGGACTTGAGGATATGGGGAGGGGGAAGGGTAAGCTGTGACAAAGCGAGAGAGAGGCATAGACATATATACACTACCAAACGTAAGGTAGATAGCTAGTGGGAAACAGCCACATAGCACAGGGAGATCAGCTCGGTGCTTTGTGACCACCTGGAAGGGTGGGATAGGGAGGGTGGGAGGGAGGGAGACGCAAAAGGGAAGGGATATGGGAACATATGTATATGTATAACTGATTCACTTTGTTATAAAGCAGAAACTAATACACCACTGTGAAGCAATTATACTCCAATAAAGTTGTAAAAAAACCAAAAACAAAACAAAACAAAATCTGTGTGCTGAAGCCCTAACCCCCAGTATGATGGGTTTTAGGGATGGAACCTTTGGGAGGTAACTAGGTTTTGATGTGTTTGTGAGTTAGTCATTAGTCTCTTTGGGCTCTTAGAACAAAAATAACGTAGATGGGATGGCTTAAACAACAGAAATTTATTCATCACAGTTCTGGAGGTTGAAAGTCTGAGATCAGGGTGCTGATAGACAACAGAGAGTGTCTGGTGAAGGCCTCCTTCCTGTTTCACAGATGGCCATCTTCTCTTTGCATCCTTACTTACATGGCAGAGAGCAGAGAGAGAGAGGAAGCAGGCTCTCTCATTTCTCTTCCTCTTCTTTTTTTAAACCTTTCTTTAGTCTCTTGAAAATTAATAACCCATATTTTGATCATTTATTCACTGTGTGACTATGGATACTTCCTACTTTAATTCACACATTCTGGCAAAACAGGAAACAGTGGCATGTTTCAGTCAATCACTTCTGTTTGCTCTAAACTTTATCCTAACCAAAGCAAAAGAGCTGTTATTTAAAATGAATGAAATATCATTTATTTCTCAATATGTCTCTTCTTATAAGGACACTAATCCAAACATAAGAGCTCTATGCCATGACCTAATCACTTCCCAAAGGCCCCATCACCAAATATCATCACATTGGGAATCAGGATTTCAACATATGAATGGTGGGGGGATATGGATGTTCAATCCATAGTAAGCCCTCATGATGGAACTTGACCATACTGGAACCCTGATCTTGGACCCTCTAGTCTCCAGAACTGTGAGAAAATAAATTTCAATTGTTTAAGACAACCAGTCTATGGTATTTTATTATAGCAGTCTGAGCTGACTAATACAGACTAATACTAATATTAATACTAATACTAATACTAATACTAATATTGAGTTGGCAAAACATTTTGTTCAGGTTTTTCCAAACAGCTTACAGAAACACCTGAGTGAACTCTTTGGTGAACCAAATACTAATACTAATACTGACTAACACTGGCTAGTATAAACCTGAGACCTTGACAAAAAAATTTGCTCTAGAGGCTCTAGCATTAGGATAATGAAGTAAAAAAATCTGGTTTCAACGTCAGCTTGGTCTTTTCTTAAACTGTATGGAGATAGGCAATTACTTAGCTTTTCTGAGTGTCAATGAATTCTTCTGTAAAAAAGCAATACTAATACTATCAAGATCATATAAATGTCATGGAAATTAAATGAGCTAATACATTGAAAGTGCCTAGTGAAAAGTGAGCACCTAGGGGCAGACTTAGAGGATGTCAAGGACATCCGATCAGATTAAAAGGAAGTAGAAGCAAGGCTGTCCTGTTGAACTGGCCTTTGGTGTGCAGTTCAAGTTCTGATCCTCCACCCATAGAAGTCCTGGAGCCTCTAGATTTTAGAGCCATTGGAGTCTCCCAGTAAACTGGTCTCTGGAAAGAATCTGGTCTTTGGAATCATAGTGACCTGGATTTTAATCCCAGCTCTGCTACTTCTTACCTCAAAGTGTCATAACCCCTCCGAGCTTCTGTTCCCTTCTCAGCAACTTGGAGATAACACCTTCCTTCTAGTATCCCATTGTGAGGAAAAAATGACATATATGCATGAAGCATGCAGCACAGTGCCTGACACTCCTAGCCATCCTACTAAAGTTAATTCATGAAAAGATGCTCAACATCACTAATTATTAGAGAAATGCAAACCAAAACTTGAGGTATTACCTCACCCTGGTCAGAATGGCCTTCATCAAAAAATCTACACACCATAAATGCTGGAGAGGGTGTGCAGAAAAGGGAACCCTCCTACACCATTGGTAGGAATATAAACTGGTGCAGCCACTATGGCGAACAATATGGGGGCTCCTCATAATACTAAAAATAGAGCTACCATATGATCCAACAATCCCACTCATGGGCATATATCTGGAGAAAACCATAATTTGAAAAGATACAACCACCCCAATGTTCATTGCAGCTCTATTTACAATAGCCAGGACATGGAAGCAACCTAAATGTCCATCAACAGAGGAATGGATAAAGATGTGGTACATATATACAACGGAGTATTACTCAGCCATAAAAAAGGGAAATAATGCTATTTGCAGCAACATCATTGGATCTAAAGATCGTCATACTGAGTGAAGTAAGTCAGACAGAGAAAGACAAATATTATATATTGCTCATATGTGGAATCTAAAAAGAAGGCTACAAATGAACTTATCTACAAAACAGAAATAGAGTTACAGATGTAGAAAATAAACTTATGGTTACCAGGGGGTAGGGAGGGGGGAGGGATAAATTGGAAGACTGGGATTGACATATATACACAACTATAAAAAAAACAGATAACTATTAAGGACTGCTATATAGCACAGGAAACTCTACTCAATACTCTGTAATGGCCTATATGTGAAAAGAATCTCCTTCCCCTCTTGAAATAGTTCTAGACCCCACATAGGTAATTTCCTATCAGTCTTGATATCCAGGACTGGGAGTACCAATTTCATGAAAAAAAATTTATGTATGTTTCATATATATATATATATATATATATATATATATATATATATATATACGAGTATTTTATACTTGTAAACTGTAAGAGTCTGTGAAATTTAAAAAGACTATTATTGTTATTTATCAAGGGTGAGGCCAAGAGGCCCAGAGGTACCATTGGATAGTGGGCTTCTGCCATGCAAATACAGGGAAATAGGGTTTGATAATCAACTTGTTCTTAGGTGTTTTTTAGAAAGGGGAGTGGTTGAATGTTTGTGGAGCCCCCATTTGCCAGGCACTGTATCAGACACTTTATGCAGTCACAGGTACATCGTGTTATTATTGGGCAGACAGTCCCAGACTGTGACTCCTACCATGATCATCATGTATTGCCTAGAACTGTAACTTACAAATCAGATGATTTATTTCCAATAGACTATATGCCCCGTAAAGGTAGACACCATGTTTTATAAATATTCACTTTCTCCACAGATCCTGGGATAACGTATTAAAGGAACTTGAGAGATATTTAGTGACTAGGTGGATGTGTGGTTATATTTATTTATTCATTAATTCTATAATTGTTTATTGAGTATATTCTATGTTCCAGGCACAGTTCCAGACACTAGGGATAGAACAATTAATGAAATAGACCAAGTCTACTTTGCTCCCATAGAGCTTGCTCTCCAGCACAGGAGCACTACACTTGAGATGTGAAGAGATCTCACATCTCAAGTGGAGAATGGAAATGGAGAAAGTGGTCAGTGGGTTGGGAGATGACCTGCCAAAAGCCACCTATGAGCCATCTGGATACCCCTCATTATGTAGACATGGGAGCTTGGTGTCACCATAGTGTCCTGTGTTCATTGAGGTCCAGGCTTCCTAAAGGTGAGCACTATAGGTACTTTCAAGAAGTCTTGTGGTCCTGAGCCAAGGAGCCATTAGTGCTCTCTCCCTTTTGAAGTTAATAGAATTTACTTTTTAGAGCAGTTTTAGGTTTACAGAAAAATTGCGCTGGAAGTACAGAGAGTTCCCATATATCCCCTTGCCCTCAGCCCCCAATTTCCTTTATTATTAACATCTTGCATTAGTATGGTGTATCTGCTACAATTAATGAGCAAATACTGATACATTATTATTAACTAAAGTCCTAGTTTACATTAACGTTCACTCTTTCAGTTGAATATTTCATGGATTTTGACACATATATAATGATATGTATCCACCATTACATTACATACAGAATAGTTTCAATGCCCTCAGAACCCCTGTGCTTCACCTAGTCATCCCTCCCTCCCTGTAGCTCCTGTTGACCATTGATCCTTTCACCGTTGCCATAGCTTTGGAGCCTTTTCCAGATTGTCATATGGTTGGAATCATACAGGATCCTTCTCTTTTAGCAATTTTGTTCTGTTTCAGCTTAATTTGGCTGCTGCCTTCCTCAAAGGAATGGAACTCAGAACCCTCTCTCCTTCCAATCGCCATCGGGGCGCTTCCTGTAATTGAGAGGCAGCATGTACAAGATAAGAGTCTTCGCTACTTAGCAAATAGGATAGATCCACTGTTAGCCCAGAGGGGAAAGACTGGATCTTTGCAGTTTCCTCGATTCAGTAAAACACATTTAATCACTTAAAGGCTTTTTGATGATGAGCTGCGGGTGATTTTTATCGTTTCAGCCAACTCCCAACAGTCTCTGCTGTGTCCTGAATAAGAGAACTGAGGAAAAAGCAGGGGCATGGGTTTGCTTGTTTGTTTGGGTCTGTTTCGCTTTATTTATCTGTTTGAATTATCTACTTTTGCACTTAAAATGACCCAAATTTGCCAGGCAACTGCAAAGCTTCCATTTGGATGCAGGCGCTGTGGCGCTGGCACAATGGAGCTGCTGGCTGTGAGTCTGCCCCATGCACAGTCCCAGAGGTTCCCTTGGGAACAGGGATGGGCTCTGGCCCTGCTCTTCCCCCGCAGTGCACAGAGAGTGAGAACCGTGCAGAAGATGGGCAGGGGAAGGGCAAGTGTGGGTGAGATTTTGCGTGTGTGTTATTTGTCAGAATTAGACCGCTAGTAGCACTTATCAAAAGTGACGTTTATTGGGTGTGAAATGTTCTAATTTGTTAGATAACACAAGCTGTTTAGTATTAAAGCAACTTTCACACAGCACAGTCTCCTCTGTCATTAGGGACCTCCCAGGATTAATTACTGAGATCTATGCCCCGACATTCAGATGCCTCCCAGAACCATAAACTTATAAATCACGCATGAGCTGATTGCCAAGAAAATTTCCTCAAAGCCATGAATCTCCCTGTGAGGGGGAAGAAGACAAGTTAAGTGAACAGCTTACCCATGAGCGCTCCCTGGAGACCTGAGTTCCTGGTTGGAAAGACTGACTGTCCCTGCTTCTCTCCAGCTGGAGGCTGCTACAATCACACCTCATATCTATGCACAGTTTTTTATTTTTTATTTTATTTTATTTTTTTAACATCTTTAGTGGAGTATAATTGCTTTACAATGGTGTATTAGTTTTTGTTTTATAACAAAGTGAATCAGCTATACATAAACATATATCCACATACCTCCTCCCTCTTGCGTCTCCCTCCCACCCTCCCTATCGCACCCCTCTAGGTGGTCACAAAGCACTGAGCTGATCTCCCTGTGCTATGCGGCTGCTTCCCACTAGCTATCTATCTTATATTTGGTAGTGTATATATGTCCATGCCACTCTCTCACTTTGTCCCAGTTTACCCTTCCCACTCCCCACGTCCTCAAGTCCATTCGATAATTCTGGGTCTTTATTCCTGTCCTGCCCCTAGGTTCCTCAGAAGCTTTTTTTTTTTTTTTTTTTTACAGTCCATATATATGTGTTAGCATACGCTATTTGTTTTTCTCTTTCTGATTTACTTCACTGGGTATGACAGTCTCTGGGTCCATCCACCTCACTACAAATAACTCAATTTCGTTTCTTTTTAAGGTAAGATTCCACTGTATATATGTGCCACATCTTCTTTATCCATTCATCTGTTGATGGACATTTAGGTTGCTTCCATGTCCTGGCTATTGTAAATAGAGCTGCAATGAACATTGTGGTACATCACTCTTTTAGAATTACGGTTTTCACAGGGTATATGACCAGTAGTGGGATTGCTGGGTCTTATGGTAGTTCTATTTTTAGTTTTTTAAGGAACCTCCATACTGTTCTCCATAGTGGCTGTATCAATTTACATTCCCACCAACAGTGAAAGAGGGTTCCCTTTTCTCTACACTCTCTCCAGCATTTACTGTTTGTAGATTTTCTGAAAATGGCCATTCTGACTGGTGTGAGGTGATACCTAACGGTAGTTTTGATTTGCATTTCTCTAATGATTAGTGATGTTGAGCATCCTTTCATGTGTTTGTTGGAAATTGTATATCTTCTTTGGAGAAATGTCTGTTTAGGTCTTCTGCCCATTTTTGGATTGGGTTGTTTGTTTTTTTGATATTGAGCTGCATGAGCTGCTTGTAAAATTTGGAGATTAATCCTTTGTCAGTTGCTTCATTTGCAAATATTTTCTCCCATTCTGAGGGGTGTCTTTTCATCTTGTTTATGGTTTCCTTTGCTGTACAAAAGCTTTTAAGTTTCATTAGGTCCCACCTGTTTATTTTTGTTTTTATTTCCATTTCTCTAGGAGGTGGGTCAAAAAGGATCTTGCTGTGATTTATGTCATAGAGTGTTCTGCCTATGTTTTCCTCTAAGAGTTTGATAGTGTCTGGCCTTACATTTAAGTCTTTAATCCATTTTGAGTTAATTTTTGTGTATGGTGTCAGGGAGTGTTCTAATTTCATTCTTTTACATGTAGCTGTCCAGTTTTCCCAGCACCACTTATTGAAGAGGCTGTCTTTTCTCCATTGAATATTCTTGCCTCCTTTATCAAAAATAGGATGATCATATGTGTTTGGGTTCATCTCTGGGCTTTCTCTCCTGTTCCATTGATCTATATTTCTGTTTTTGTGCCAGTACCATACTGTCTTGATTACTGTAGCTTTGTAGTATAGTCTGAAGTCCGGAAGCCTGATTCTTCCAGCTCCATTTTTCTTTCTCAAGATTGCTTTGGCTATTCGGGGTCTTTTGTGTTTCCATACAAATTGTGAAATTTTTTGTTCTAGTTCTGTGAAAAATGCCATTGGTAGTTTGACAAGGATTGCATTGAATCTGTAGATTGCTTTGGGTAGTATAGCCATTTTCACAATGTTGATTCTTCCAATCCAAGAACATGGTATATCTCTCCATCTGTTTCTATCATCTTTAATTTCTTTCATCAGTGTCTTATAGTTTTCTGCATACAGGTCTTTTGTCTCCTCAGGTAGGTTTATTCCTAGGTATTTTATTCTTTTTGTTGCAGTGGTAAAAGGGAGTGTTTCCTTAATTTCTCTTTCAGATTTTTCATCATTAGTGTATAGGAATGCAAGAGATTTCTGTGCATTAATTTTTTATCCTGCAACTTTACCAAATTCATTGATTAGCTCTAATAATTTTCTGGTAGCATCTTTAGGATTCTCTAAGTATAGTATCATTTCATCTGCAAACAGTGACAGCTTTAGTTCTTCTTTTCCGATTTGGATTCGTTTTATTTCCTTTTCTTCTCTGATTGCTGTGGCTAAAACTTCCAAAACTATGTTGGCTAATAGTGGTGAGAGTGGACAACCTCGTCTTGTTCCTGATCTTAGAGGAAATGGTTTCAGTTTTTCACTATTGAGAACGATGTTGGCTGTGCGTTTGTCATACATGGCCTTTATTATGTTGAGGTAAGTTCACTCTATGCCTACTTTCTGGAGGGTTTTTATCATAAATGGGTACTGAATTTTGTCAGAAGCTTTTTCTGCATCTATTGAGATGAGCATATGGTTTTTCTCCTTCAATTTGTTAAAATGGCTTATCACATTGATTGATTTGCATATATTGAAGAATCCTTGCATTCCTGGGATAAACCCCACTTGATCACAGTGTATGATCCTTTTAATGTGTTGTTGGATTCTGTTTGCTAGTATTTTGTTGAGGATTTTTGCATCTATGTTCATCAGTGATATTGGCCTGTAGTTTTCTTTCTTTGTGACATCTTTGTCTGGTTTTGGTATCAGGGTGATGGTGGCCTCATAGAATGTATTTGGGAGTCTTTATTTCAAAGTCTATTTTGTCTGATATGAGAATTGCTATTCCAGCTTTCCTTTGATTTCCATTTGCATGGAATATCTTTTTCTATCCCCTCACTTTCAGTCTGTATGTGTCCCTAGGTCTGAAGTGGGTCTCTTGTAGACAGCATATATACGGGTCTTGTTTTTGTATCCATTCAGCCAGTCTATGTCTTTTGTTTGGAACATTTAATCCATTTACATTTAAGGTAGTTATTGATATGTATGTTCCTATTACCATTTTCTTAATTGTTTTGGGTTTGTTATTGTATGTCTTTTCCTTCTCTTGTGTTTCCTGCCTAGAGAAGTTCCTTTAGCATTTGTTGCAAAGCTGGTTTGGTGGCGCTGAATTCTCTCAGCTTTTCCTTGTCTGTAAAGATTTTAATATCTCTGTGAAATATGAATGAGATCTTTCCTGGGCAATCTTGGTTGTAGGTGTTTCTCTTTCATCACTTTAAATATGTCCTGCCACTGCCTTCTGGCTTGCAGAGTTTCTGCTGAAAGTTCCGCTGTTAACCTTATTGGGATTCCCTTGTATGTTACTTGTTGTTTTTCCCTTGCTCCTTTTAATATTTTTTTCTGTGTATTTAATTTTTGATAATTTGATTAATATGTGTCTTGGTGTGTTTCTTCTTGGATTTATCCTGTGTGGGACTCTCTGTGCTTTCTGGAGTTGATTGACTATTTCCTTTCCCATATTAGGGAAGTTTTCAACTATAATCTCTTCACATATTTTCTCAGTCCCTTTCTTTTTCTGGGCCCCCTATTTCAAATGTTGGTGTGTTTAATGTTGTTCCAGAGGTCTGTGAAACTGTCCTCAATTCTTTTCATTCTTTTTTCTTTATTGTGCTCTGTGGTAGTTATTTTCACTATTTTGTCTTCCAGGTAACTTATCTGTTCTTCTGCCTCAGTATTTCTGCTATTGATTCCTTCTAGAGAATTTTTAATTTCATTTATTTTGTTGTTCATCATTGTTTGTTTGCTCTTTAGTTCTTCTAGGTCCTTGTTATATGTTTCTTGTATTTTCTCCATTCTATTTCCAAGATTTTGGATAATCTTTATTATTATTACTCTGAATTCTTTTTCAGGTAGACTGCCTATTTCCTCTTCAGCTGTTTGGCCTGGTGGGTTTTTACGTTGCTCCTTCATCTGCTCTGTGTTTCTCTGTCATCTCATTTTGCTTAACTTACTGTGTTCGGGTTCTCCTTTTCACAGACTACATGTTCATAGTTCCCGTTGTTTTTGGTTTCTGCTCCCAGTGGTTAAGGTTGGTTAGTGGGTTCTGTAGGCTTCCTGGTGGAGGGACCTGGTGCCTGTTTTCTGGTGGATGAGGCTGGATGTTGTCTTTCTGGCAGGTAGGACCACATACCGTGGTGTGTTTTGGGGTGTCTGTGGTCTTATTATGATTTTAGGCAGCCTCTCTGCTAATGGGTGGGGCTGTGTTCCTGTCTTACTAGTTGTTTGGCATAGGATATCCAGCACTGTTGCTTACTGGTCATTGAGTGGAGCTGGGTCTTAGCTTTGAGATGGAGATCTCTGGGAGAGCTTTCACCATTTGATATTACATGGAGCCGGGAGGTCTCTGGTGGACCAATGTCCTGAACTCAGCTCTCCCAGCTCAGAGGCACAGGCCTGACGCCCGGCCAGAGCGCCCAAGACCCTTGGGCCATACAGCTCCCAAGTCTACAGTTGCTTCTAAAGTCTACCGCCTCAATTTCGGGATGATTCGTTGTCTATTCATGTATTCCACAGATGCAGGGTACATCAAGTTGATTGTGGAGATTTAATCCGCTGCTTCTGAGGCTGCTAGGAGACATTTCCCTTTCCCTTCTTTGTTTGCACAGCTCCCGGGGGTCAGCTTTGGATCTGGCCCCGCCTCTGCGTGTAGGTCACCTGAGGGCGTCTGTTCTTCGCTCAGACAGGACGGGGTTAAAGGAGCAGCTGCTTCGGGGACTCTGGCTCACTCAGGCCGCGGGGAGGGAGGGGCACGGAGGCGGGGCGAGCGTGCGGCGTCAGAGGCCGGCGTGACGTTGCACCAGCCCGCGGCGCGCCGTGCGTTCTCCCGCGTAAATTGTCCCTGGATCACGGGACCCTGGCCGTGGCGGGCTGCACAGGCTCCGCGGAAGGGGGGTGTGGAGTGTGACCTGTGCTCTCACACAGGCTTCTTGGTGGCTACAGCAGCAGCCTTAGCGTCTCCTGCCCGTCTCTGGGGTCCCGCTTTTAGCTGCAGCTCACGCCCGTCTCTGGAGCTTGTTTAGGCGGTGCTCTGAATCCCCTCTCCTCACACACCCCGAAACAATGGTCTCTTGCCTCTTTGGTGGCTCCACACTTTTCCCCGGACTCCCTCCCGGCTAGCCGTGGTGCACTAACCCCTTCAGGTGTGTTCACGCCGCCAACCCCAGTCCTCTCCCTGCGCTTCGACCGAAACCCGAGCCTCATCTCCCATCCCCGCCTGCCCCGGCGGGTGAGCAGACAAGCCCCTCGGACTGGTGAGTGCCGGTCGGCCCCGATCCTCTGTGTGGGAATCTCTCCGCTTTGCCCTCCGCACCCCTGTTGCTGTGCTCTTCTCCGCGGCTCCGAAGCTTTCCCCGCCCCCACGCCACTCGCAGTCTCCGCCCGCGAAGGGGCTCCTAGTGTGTGGAAACCTTTCTTCCTTCACGGCTCCCTCTCACTGGTGCAGGTCCCGTCCCTATTCTTTTGCCTCTGTTTTTTCTTTTTTCTTTTGCCCTACCCAGGTACGTGGGGGAGTTTCTTGCCTTTTGGGAGGTCTGAGGTCTTCTGCCAGCGTTCAGTAGGTGTTCTGTAGCGGTTGTTCCACATGTACATGTATTTCTGATGTATTTGTGGGGAGTAAGGTGATCTCCACGTCTTACTCCTCCGCCATCTTGAAGGTCTCTCTATGCAGTTTTTTAGCCTTTCAAAAAATTCCGTCTGCAGAGGTGCTTTCTTTATCATTTATCATTGCATTGCTAGCACCTGAAAAGCATCTGGCACATAGTAGGCCCTCAATCATGATGCTGGATAAATAAAAGCCCTAGAAAGTACAGGGATCTTCCTGGCTCTAAGAAGTGGGTGTACCGCTAGTCCCAGATCACACAGGATCTTAGAGACGGATGGTCCCAGAAGCCGATTTCTTCTCTGAATTCAATGTCTTCCCTCCTTTTGAATCGTTCTTCAAAGCAACATTGTCTCAGGCCTCTGAGGTCTTCCAGAGCAGCACTGCTGACCTCCACTTAAACATAACATTTTTAGGGATTGTGATAAAAACAGTAATGCTTCAAATGTAAGGAAGTTTGCTGGGTAATTCCAACACTGCTTACACCAAAGCTGGAGTCAACACAAAGGTGAAAGATACCTGCTATTTAGCAAAGTACTTTGGATCACTAATAGTTCTTTGGCACAAGAAAATGAATATAAAACTATGAGGTGAATGACAGTGAACATCAGGAAGAATTGCTATGGGCGTCTACTTCTATGAGGTGCATCAGTAAAGGGTGTTGAATCTTCTGTATTAGTCATTCACTGTGTAAGACAGTAAAATATCACATCCAAGGTAATCCAAAAGCATGTGGTTTCATTCTCCAAAAAGATACTCCATCTCTAAACCCATCACTCTAGTCCAAAACATTGTGACGTCTTACTAGCTGTAAAAGCCTTCTAACTGGTTTCCCCTTGTTTATATTTGTCCTAAAATACCTCATAACCACTGCTGTAAACATCTCCATAGTTTCCCAATTGCACTTACATAAAAACAAAGTATTTTTATCATGATCCAGAAGACCCTTGTAGAAGCTGGCCCCTGGCTCCCTTCCCAACCTCTCTTACCATGCCCCCTCTCACTATGTTCAGCCAAACTGGTTTTCTTTTAGTCCCATAGATGTGCCAACTTTTTCCTGCCTCAGGACCTTTGCATATATGCTCGTCCCTCTGCACGCAAGTTCTTCCTCTCACTTTCCCCATGGCTGGCTCCCTCTCATCCTCCTAATCATCTAATCATCCTTCTAATTTCATCCTGAATGTAATTTCCTCAAAGAAGTTTTCCCTGGCCACACAATCTCAACTAGACCTTTCCCTATTAGTCTCTCTTAAAGCACCCCATTCATTCCCTTCATAGCACTGGTTGTTTGTCTTTTCATTTTAGTCTTAACTGCTCCCCTTACATCATATGATATGTAAGGGCAGGAACCACGTATATTTGTTATGCCAGTAGCATCTTAGACCTTATGTAGTGCCTGGCCCCAGAAAAATATGTATTTTATGAATGGAGGAAGGCATAAATTAATGAGTACCAAGCAACAGAATGCATTTTTAATGTTCCCAAGGAGCTTACAATCCATTTGTGTTTGTTTGTGTGCATGTAACATTTATGCCCCCAGAGCTCAGGGATTTTTGTCTATTTTGTTCACTGACATAACCTCGATACCCAGAACAATGCTGGGCCCGTGATAACTCAAATAAGTATAAATAAATATTTGTTGGATGAAGGATGAACAGAAATAGAAGGAACTCTAAGGACATTTAGCAGGGAGACCTAACCTAGTCTAAAAATCAGAGAAGCGATTTGTGAGCAAGAGGCATTGAAATGGAGACCTGGCATTATCCACACAAAGGGGAAGGAAGGTGGGGTAAGGCAGAGTAGTTCAGACATAGGTCAAGGCCCACGGTAAGGGACAAATGCGAGCTTGGCATGCTACAGGTTCTGAAAACAATTCAGTGTGCAATATGGCTGGTAGACACGGAGGGACATTCTTGCATCCCTGGTTCCAGGGAAGGAGTCTTCTGGGTAGAAATTGTATTTCCCCAGTGTAAAAAAAATAAACTGGCGTTCTTATGGGTCTTAATAAGTTTGGTCAGGACAAGTCAGCTCTGTTCACTGGTAATAAATAAATTATTTTCTCTGCATAGCTGAGGACAGGATCCAGAGCTGTCAGGACCTCAGCAGGGATGGCTGCCTGTGAGGCTCTGCATGACGGGCAGTCTGCCTCTCCCTGCAGTCAGGACAAGGCCCCAGGACTCAAGAGCTCCATGATCTATGCTTGGCGCTGTCCAGTGCCTCATCTCTGGGTCCCTGGCTCCCCTCCTATTAATACTTTTGCTCTTACCTTGCTTGGAGGTTAGGGGCAATGTCTAATTCTGCTGGGATTTCCCAACCTCATTGAATACACAGTCTTGCACATGGTAGACATTCTACCCTCAGTGAGGAATTGGATTAAACTTGGCAATGCAGAGATAGAAAAGGCCTGAGAAAAAGATGACTGCATTGATCACCTGTCTGCATGGTTCCTAACCTCCTCTTCTGTATCTCCTGTCTTGCTTTTACCCAGAAGGTTCTTCCATGCCTCCTCCCAAATTCTCTCTTCCCTTCTATGCAAGCCATGGGAAACCCTGAACCTCTATTTAGAAATAAATCTAAGGTTCTTTTTCTTTTGCTCAGTGAATATTGATTGAGGGCTGACCAGGAGCTGGGCTGGGTGCTAAGTTCTGGGGATGTCATTAATAACAAATAGGCATATTCTTTGCCCTCAAAGAGTTACAATTTAGTAGGAGAGTCAGATATTAAATTTAAATGCACTAATAAATATATAACTCAAATTGCAATGTAGGTTGTACATCAGCTGTAGGAAAAGCAAAGAGTCAGAACACAGGTAGCTTATGTTTGGGGGAAGTCTAAGCAACACTTGAGTTGAAATTAACACATAGAGGCAAGTAACCATGCAGAGAGTGGGTAAGAGCCCTTTAGGCCAAGATGAGGGCATGCAAAACGCCCAGAGATAAGACAAAGCTCAGTGTGGAAGAGAAACAGAAGGAAGGTCTGGGTACGTTGGAATGAATTTGGAAGCAGACCTGGCTAGGTTAGGCCTTCTGGACCAGGTTCAGGATTCTGAGTTTTATCCTTAACTTAACGGGAACCCCCTGAAGAGTTTTAAGCAGCAAATGACATAATCTGATTTACATTTTTACAAGATCATTCCAGCTGCTGTGTGGAGAAAAATTCAAAGATGCTAGCAAGAAAGATATTGCAACAGTCTATGTGAGAAATAACAGTGGTTTGCACCTGGGAGCCAGAGATGGAGAAAAGCAGAGGAGAGAGGTTTTTGAGGTAGAAATGACAAGATTAGTGATGGCCTGGACTGGGGGAAGAAGGACAGGAAATGGTACAAATGGCTTCCCAATCTCTGGTTTGAATCAAAGAAAGCTCCTTCAAGGGTCTTGCCTTGTTCTATTTGGTTCTTGCAGTGACTTTGGGAAGAAGGTAGCCAGGGGGTGTTTTGTCCCTGGTTAACAGAAGAAAATAAGAAACTGAGAGATTAAGTGATTCATCTGGAGTCTCATGGCTGGCAGGGAAAGGCCAGGACTAGCTCCCTCCTCTCTAGACCCTGGGTCCAGCCATCTCCCACTGACGCCCGTGGAAAGTGTCCATGTCCTGTAAACAGGACTCTCCCCATCACAGGACCAACATGGCGGCCCCATTGCTTGGGGGCTGGCAGCTTCTCTGGCCCCTTTGTCTGCAGCTCCATCTGCGCCTATCCTGTCTCTCCCCCCTGCCCTGGGCTCACTCTTACTTAATGACTCTCATCTCCCAGAAAGTTCCTCCCAGAATCCACAATGGGCAACATTACGAACTCCTCATGTCTGGTGATAACTTTTTATGAGGTTTTTATTCTTTTACAATATATTAAAGACATATTTTTGCCAGGTTTTTACTTCGGGTTATTTCTTGTCCTTGAATCACTCCTCTTCCCCCCCACCCCCCCGGCCCCCTTCCGTTCCTTCCCTCACTCCCTTACCCGAGCAGGCTCTGCACTGGAGATGTTTAATTCTTCTTTAATCTCAATTCCCTGAGGTACATGAAAGCAGCTTTACGAGCCCATAAATCCAAGAAGATAAAGTGCATTTTTATTAGTTGTGTTGGCATCAAAGGGAAAAAAAATGGAATCTAATGTGAAATAGTCAATAATGAATTTGCGTAATAGCCCTCCTCATCACCTCAACGGGTCTCACTGAAGGCAGTGGCCTCCCGCGTAGGGTGTGAACCTGGCAGCCTTTCTCAGAGCATGAGGCAAGGGGTACTGCCCTGCCTGGTTGTATTTTTATTTTTATTTCCTCCGGTAGGAAGACATTTCTTCCAGATGGAGCTAGGAGGCTTGAAGCAGGGGGTGGAGAGGGGAGAGGTTAGAGCATTGGTCATCAGGGGGCGGGTATGGGCTGGCTAGGGGTTGAAGCCCCCAAATCCTGGTGGCTGCCAGGGGTCCTGTCTGCCCTGCTCTCAGCCCAGGTGGATGTTTTGTCCACTGAGAGCTTTGGGGACAGAAAGATAAAGGGAAGAGTCAGTGACGGACCTATGTCACTAACAGAGAGGATGTGCTACCTCAGGGGGCAGACCAGCTCCGCAGGTGGCCAGCATCCCTGTGAAACCAGAGAATGAGGATTTCCTTCATGAATGTGGTGCTCCACCCACGCACCAAGTGAAGGCACGGTGCCTCATGGCACCGTGCTGACCTCCAGGTCAGAACTTGGTGAAGGTTCAAGTTCATCTCGGATCCTGCAGGGGGTCTCCCTGGTACCCGCTCCTCTCATGAGCCTAGTGCTTTTGCTAATGACTTCCTGTCTCATCCTGTCTCTGTGGCTACAGCTCCAGGGTTTGTAATCCCTCCCTGATTTCTCCCCATCCCTCCTCCCTTTCTCATCCTTTGCCTCTTTTCCCCCCTTCTCTCCCTACCTCCCTCTACCTTTCTTGCAAGTCCTCAGTCTTGCAAAAAAAGACTGAGAGAAAGCCCTTGTGCCTAGGCTGCTACCCACAGCGAGGGCCCTGATCCTAACATCTACAGCTGGGCAGCCGTTCGGGTTAATTTCCTGAGGATACTGAAGCTACTGGTAGATCTTTGACTACAGTGTTAGGACCTTTGGGGGTTGAAAGGAGAGCTCTTTTCTCCTCTTTCATAGAAAATGGGAAAGGGGCGTTTTCAGGGATAGAGGGGAGTTTGGTTTCTGCCACACGGCCACTAGATGGCAGTAGTCAAACGCGCAAAAAAGTAAGCAGCCCGCAGTCCATCAGCATCCCTCTCTCCCAGCATTTCTCCCTGCAGAAGGAAGGGCTGGAGAAGATGTTGAGAGAAGATGCAGAGAACCAACACATAAGTAGGACCTGTAGGACCTGAGGCAGGCATCTGCCTTGGAAAATGGGTGGGTCCGCAGCAGCTTCGTGGTAGCCTAAGAGGACCAGGCAGCCTGCATGCAGAGGGCTGCCTCCCCCATGTGGGGCTTGCTGTCCTGCCCAGTAGGAAACCCAGCCACAGGGTTTCCAATGCCTCTGCCACGGTCCTTGCCAGGTGAGGTGGGCATTACCACACCTGGATACAGCTGCCTTCAGGTGTGACCCTCAAGGTGCTTGGCCTTACAGGGGAGAACAAATGGTTTCCAGTTTCTCAAGGTGGCTCTGAGGATGGGCTGTAGTTTCATCTTATTTCAAGGATGCCCTGCGGTCATTAAGGGAAGGACACAGTGCTGAAATTGGCATAAGGTTGTAGCTTAAACTCCCTATTGTGAAAGCTGCCCATCTGCCTGGAGGAGCTGGAGCCTGGACCAGCCTGTCAGTCAACACATCGACAGATACAGGCAGGAGATAATGGTAGTTGTTGAACAAATATTTCTTGGATAGTCTCTGCCCTTCAGGACCTTATAATTGAGAAGGAGAGAGAGACAGTGTGAAGCAATTAGAGAATAATGTAGTTCAGGGCTGCATCTTACTCTCAGTGAACTGGAGTTTAGAATAGAGAGAGATCACGTAGGGCTTGTGAAATTTGAGCTAGGTCTTGAGGGTTTACAAAAGAAGAAGTTACAGAATGACTAGAGAAGACAGGAAGGGCCATGGCATCATTAAAACATTTTATCTGCAGGAATGGAGGGTTTATGCTACACTTAGCAAGATCAGGTAGACCTAGGTTGGTGGTGGGTACTTGAAAGTCAGGCCGAGGAGTTTTGTTCTTGAAACCAAAGCAATAGGGAGCTACTGCAAGTTCTTGAGCAGGAGAGTGGCATGCTGGAAGTGTTAGTTGAGAGAACTCTCAACTATGGCTCATGACTGGGAGGCCATTGAGTACAGGGATGGTGGGTCTTCCTTTTCTGTGGCTCTCAAAGGAACCAGGGTAATGCTTGGCCTTGGTCAACATTCGGTAAATGTTGAATTGAGTGGATGCGCAGCCGGAGCCCCAAGGGCACTGAGGCCAGCGATGGACTCCCTCAGGGGAGGTCAGATTCACTGGTGAGTGAGTGGAGCAGAACTAGGACTGCCGGAGGCTTGGCTGAGTGCCGCCCACACCGAGCACCAGTTTTCCGAGGGCTGCTTTGTTCACTGGCTCAGCAGAGCATGTGAGATGTGATCACAAGCTCGAAATAACACAGACAGTCTCTGCTCTCTGCCACTTCCGATTTTGCTGATCCAGTTATCTGACAATGCCGAAGAAACACCTATACTTTCCTTCCCTTCCTGCGCAGCCCACTTGTGGGGATTTCTGCAGTCTGAGGGATACCAGTGCAGGAGGCGCTCTGCCTGCAGCCCCCTTCCCCAGACCGGGGTGTCCTCTAGGGGTAGAGGGAGCACGTAGAGGCAGCCTTATCCAAACACCAGTGGAGGCGAAGCGTCTTAGTGCTTTTTGGCTTTCTGCTACGGTCGGGGTAGAGCTGACTGAACAAACACCCTGTTTTTTCCAGGTGTTTTCACCTTCATGTTCATTTCTGATTTCCAATGGTTGCTATCGTTTCATTCATCTGTAGTTGAACAAACTGAGGAGTGGCAATGGTAGGTGATTTACAACAGATGGAATCCTTTCTAAGCTCCGGAACCTGGGGTGAACCCCTGCCCTATTCATGCCAGACCCTGTGTCTGTCTCATGAGACCCTGCTGCCTGGGCCCAGTCTATGTGGATGGGGGATGCAGGGAGGATCCAAGCCTGCCACGGCAGTTCTCAAATATGGAAGTGCCATCAAAAAGGGTCCCTAGTCAAGTTCCCTATGGATGCCCCACTCTAAGAGGTGCGAATGCTCAGACCTTAAAAGTCTTCACTGTTAAATCAAAATGGTCTTGCCAAGCTGGGGCTTGGGCTAGGGACATGCAGGTAGGAAAGGAAGCCCTCTGAGAAATCCTGTATGCTGGATGGGAGCATCTTACAGATCATTTCCTGGATTGACAAGACAATGGCCCTCCTTTACTTGTGTTCTTCCCCCCCACCACACATCCATGGACCTCCTCTCCCTGTCACTGTTGTGACTTGGTACAACCACTTCTGTCACTGAATTTCCCCGAGTCTGGGGCCTGTGTTGGCCTCTATTACTGTTGACTTGCTGTGGGAAGGCACCATCTGTTCTCACAGCCAGCCAGCATCCATCTGCCCTCCATACTTCAGCAGCTGGGAGGCAGGACGGAAACAAGGCAAAGGACACATTCCTATATAAGGCCCTGGGGCCTTTTCTACATTCTCCATATGCCAGGCTACTTACTGGACAGCCCATGTAGAAGCACCTTCAATTAGCCATCAAGAACACACCCTTCCCCAACACTGCTCAAAAGAAGAAAAGGTGAGATCTTTAGGACCACATCTGAGAATCTGAGGCTAATACACACCTTGCCTCTTTGTTGCTTTTGTTTACAACTCCTCCCTCCATCCTTCCCATATCCTCCCTCCTGGCGACTTCTACATCTGCATACTTGGTCCATTGAACACTGTAGCTTCTCAGTGCCTGACTGTCACCTCCAATCATCAGCTCAGGAATCATCTCAGCCCCACCTCAGTCGACTACTCCCATGCCCATAACCCAGATTCTGTCATGATCGACTGAACCACCTCTAATATCTTGATGTCAAATATCCAACTGACCACCATCCCCAGTTTTTCAGTTTACTCTCTCTATTACCCCTGCTTCAACAATTTTTGACCCCCCAGAACTTCCGGATCATAAAATCTAAACTCACCGTCCGTCACATTTTCCAACGTGTTTATTCCACGTTCTCTTATTAAAATCAATCCACTGACTAACCCATCAGTCCCACTATTCCCCTCTCTCTCCATCCTGGAAGCCTCTCACTTTTGGTTAAACCCAGCTCCCCACTTACCTCCTATCTGCATCCAGGTGAATGGAAATGATGAAAAGCTGCAAATACTTTGACTGCTCTCACCTTAAACCCACCTAACCCAGGTGGGCCCACATTCCTACTTCATTTCCTGTTCATTTCTTGCTCTGACTTCATGTGGCAATTATTTCACAACTTTCTACTTCTCAAATATCCAACACCCTCTCCACCTCTTTACTCTTAAATGACCATCGATTTCACTGAGAACATAGAAGCAATCAGAGAAATTCTTTTTCTTTTCGTAGCCACAGTTCCCAGCCTCTGTGCCAACAGGCTCTACCTTTTCTTCTGTCACAGAAGATAAACTCTTCCTAGAAGCCAACCCATCCACTTGTCCAGAGGAACATGTTTCCTTCCACCTATAAGACTTTATCCCTATAGCTATTCTATTGCTTTCCTGCTTCAGTTTCATCTCTCTAGATCAGTATATCACACACAAACATGCGGAAATAATACGCATCTTTAAAAAAAAAAAAGCTCTCCAGCTAAAACCTTATTTCCCTTTATAGTAAAATTCTTGGGGTTTTCTATAATTCTTATCTTCACTAATTCGCCTTCTATTTTTTCTTGAACTCTCTTTGTGGAAGATTGTATTATGGTTCCCAACTACTGGCTCCTTTCTCTGTAAGGATTATGTGTCCCTGGTGGTTGCCATGTGACCTGCAGGTGGAGTATACCTCCCACCCCTTCAGCAGGCTTGGCCCTGTGGCTGGCTTCATCTAGGAGAATCAGAGTAGACATGATATGGGGCATGTTTGAGCTGAAGCTTTCAGAGGCATGCAAGTGCCACCAGCTATCTTTCCCTAGGCTACAATAACTGCAAGCCTAGATTAGAGCTACTCCTTCAGCCTGGATTTTGAAATGAGAAGTTATAAGGAGCAGAACTGTAGCTGACCCAGAGCTGCCAACACATAGCATGAACAAACACAACAAAACATTGCTATTTGACAAGTCCTTGGGAGATGGTGGGTGATGTTTACTACAGCCTTACTGAGTAAATTCTGACTTTCCAAACAGGAACAAAAAAATTGCACTTCTCAAAACAATTTCCATGTTACCTAATCCAGTGATCAATTATTGGTCCCCTTCTTGTTGAAACACTGATTATACTATCCTACTCAAAACACTTTCATGTCTTGGCATTGGGAAGCCCACTTTCTCTGTTTTTCCTTCTACTTCACTGGTCCCTCTTGTTACTGAATCCAAGCTCCTACCACTCACCAAACGACAGGTCAATCACTCGAGAAATGAGGTGCTAGGACAAGGAATAGCGACTTTATCTGTAAAGCCAGCAGACCAAGAAGGTGGTGGACTAGTGTCCCAAAGAACCATCTTGCCCAGGTTTGGATACTAGTTTCTTTTATAGAGCAAAGAGGGGGAGGTGAGGAGATAAAATAAAAAAGGTGCTAAGATGTTGCAAATATTTCCTGGTTCTGGCCAGACTCTGGAGGGGACGTGTTAATTTCTTCCTTACTGCAGCCTTTCACAGGTGGGCCTGGTCAGGATGTTTCCTGTGATCTAGACAAAGGTATTTTAGCTTAATGCTCAGGTATGGGAGGCAGGGTTCCCAGAGATGGGCCTTTATGCATACTTTAAGCTATGAGTAACATCACTTTAGTGATTAACTTGTAGCAAAAGCAATAGAATTCAAAGGTTAAAGTAAGAGAAACAGATCCAATATGGAGTCAGATTTGTTCTTCCCTATTACAGTCTGTCAGACTCCTTTACTGGCTCCTTCTCTTCTTCTTGAGATCTAAATGTTAAAATCCTAGAGCATGTCTCTTCTCTACCATTTTATCCTAGGTAATCTCATTCACCTGTGGCTGGAATTCCAAATGTAACATCTCTAGCCCCTTCTTCTCCCCTGAACTCCAGCTGGAGATATAATTTCTTACTCAGCATGAAACCGAGCAAGACCCTGTGGAGCTCCTGGGCATGGAAACCTTTCTGTTCCCCATTTCTTGTTTGTAGGGGACAGACTCCAGCCTCCATGACCTTCCCTGGGTTCCAAAGGGCAGATTAGAACAGTTGCTAATCAGTGAAGGGAGGGGATGCAGAGACAAGGGGGGAGCAGCCAAGAAACTAGAGTGCAACCTTCAGGCAGCATCCCGGTTCCACCTCAAGGGATACACATAACAATATCTTTGAGCTTTTTACAGAACTAAACCCCCAACAAATGGAAGATGCCAGCATTCTTCATTCCAGAGAAGACCACCTGAGGCCAGATTAAAAAAAAAACAGAGAAACTCATCAAAAGATTACCTAAGACCAGATTAAAGGAGTGCAGGTCCTGCACACACCCTAATTTTATCAGCAACCCCACCATTGAACCATTGCTATAAAACTCTCACAAATCCTCCTGGTTTGGGACACAGTTTTGGAGGGGAATGAACCTACTGTGTCCCCCTTTGCCTGGCAAAGCAATAAAGCTGTTCTTTTCTACTTCACCCAAAACTCTGACTCTGAGATTTGATTCGACACTGGCACACAGAAGCTGAGTTTTTGGCATCAAGCATGCCCACTTGCATGCCCAACACAGAGCTCTCAATTACCTCCAACCACCTTTAACAAACCTACTCATCTCCTTGCTTCCCCATTTCAGCAAATGGTGCCACCATCACGTCACACTCAGTTGCTCAGGCCAAAAAAGACTTGATATCACCTTTATCCCTCTCTTTCTCTCACACCCCACATCCAATGCTTCCATGGAGTGAAGGGGACAAAAGCCTGTTTGGAAAGTCAGAATTTGCTGAGTAAGGCTGCAGTAACCATCAACTATTAGTGCTTTAGCACTTACATTATTATCACTATGATCTAATCCCAGATTCTCTCTTGCCCCGACTATTGCAGTAGACTTCAACCTGCCCCCACCCTGTTTCCACTCCTGCCTCCTTGCACTCATGCCGTACATTGAGCAGCACTGGGTTTTTTTTTTTTTTTTATTTTTTTTTTTTTTATTTATTTTTGGCTGCATTGGGCCTTCGTTGCTATGCACGGGCTTTCTTTAGTTGCGGCAAGCGGGGACTACTCTTCATTGTGGTGCAAGGGTTTCTCATTGAGGTGGCTTCTCTTGTTGCCGAGCACGGACTCTAGGCGAGCAGGCTTCAGTAGTTGTGGCATGTGGGCTCTAGAGTGCAGGCTCAGTAGCTGTGGTGCACGGGCTTAGTTGCTACACAGCGTGTGGGATCTTCCCGGACCAGGACTCGAACCCGTGTCCCCTGCATTGGCAGGCGGATTCTTAACCACTGCACCACCAGGGAAGCCCGGTTCATTGTTTTCTGAATGTAAATTAGACCCTATATTTGCCCTTGCTCAAAACCCTATGATGGTTTCCCACAATTCTTAGACAAAAGCCAAAGCCCTTATCACGGATGCCAAGGCCCTGCAAGATCTAGCCCCCACCTATCTTTCCAACTTTGTTTTTTGTTTCCAACTTTCTCCCTTTCTTATCCATTGAAGTCAAAGCAACATTCTTGATATTCCTCACACCGACTAAACTTTCTCCACCTTAGGGCCTTTGCACTGGCTGTTCCCTCTGCTTGGAACACACTCTTTCCCTGGATATCCTTAGACTGGCTTCTTCACTTAGGTTTTGCTCAAACATCTTCTCTTCTTAACCATCCTATCTAGTTAGACACCTCCTCTCTATTATATTTTAGTTTAGTCCCTGATCTATGTTCTTTATAGTCATTAGCACTAATAAGGAATATTATAGATTAGTAGTCAAGAGTAGGCTCCCTAGCTATGGCAATTAACCTCTCTGTGCATTAATTTTCCCACCTGTAAAATGGAGATCAGAGTAACAGCACGTATAAAGCTCTAACAAGGCTTAAATGAGTTAGTACCTGTAAAACGCTTAGTAAAAAAGAACCTGGCAGGATTCAACGGTTGTTGGCTATTTTTATCTGACATCAAATTCCCTAAACGTACATTGTCTATTTTCTCCATATAGTGGGAATTTGTATTTCTGATTCACTGTTGTATTCCCAGCACAAGGAAGGTGCAAAAACTATATTGATAGAACTGCCTCTGCAAACCCATCTTAGGAACTTGTACTTCATCTTGTGCACTAGTTTTTTTCTTTTTTTTAAACCTCATAAATTCTATTTTTTTTAAGATTTATTTATTTTGGCTGTGCTGGGTCTTAGCTGCGGCATGCGGGATCTTTTTTTTTTTTTTTTAGTTGCAGCATGAGGGATTCTTATTTGCAGCACGCATGAGGGATCTAGTTCCCCGACCAGGAATCGAACCCGGGCCACCTGCATTAGGAGTGTGGAGTCTTCCCCACTGGACCACCAGTGAAGTTCCCGTGCACTAGTTTTTAAAAATCATATTTAAGTTGGATTTTATTTAGTCTGACACACCCTCCCCCAATAGTGTTATTTTATCATTATTTTGAATTGATCTTTAATTGATCACTCTACAGTTGAAAGTTTCCCCCTTTTTTCTCTCTCAGCATTAAGCAAGAGAAGATCAGGGAAACTGATAAAGATTCCTGACTTGAAAACAGTCATTCTCTTATTTGTCTGTGTATGAAAGTTTCGATCTTTACCTATTGGATTCACATGAAAAGGATTATATCACCATTTGGGCTAATACTGTGTAGCCTGACTGCAGTCATTGAAGGTAAATGTCATCCTTAAAATGATCACTTGTCAGTTGCTGAATCTTTTGCTGACTTCTTCAATACAACCTGATCTATAATCAATAATAATCCCTTACATGGCATTTAGTGTGTACAAAAGCAACCTTTGCAAACCATTATTTATGTCATCTTCAGCACTATTCTGGAAAACAAGATTGTCATCATACACAATTCACAGCAAGAAGGGTCCTCCGCTGGGTCACTTGGAGCCAGGAAAGAAAAGCTCTTTACCACTGGCCTCCAATGGGAGCTCCCTAAAGACTGGCTGTAGAGAAACTCACAGGGTACTATGAACGATGCTCAATGGTTATGCTGCTGGGATTTGCTCTTCTCTTTTGTGGGGCCATTGAATCAGAAGCTGTTAAATTCTGGTTTACTAGAAGGGCCTCAGAAATCATTCTGGCTTCCAGCCTCTGTTTTCCCATATGAGGAACCTGAATATATTAGCTGAGGTGATGTTAGCTGGTGGCACGGATAAACCCTCACATCCCAGTGGCTTCACATAACGGAAGTTGACCTCTCACAGTGGTAATGCAGGGAGAGACCAAGCTCCTTCCATCCCTGGCTCTGCCATCTTTGGCAAATGGCTACTAGTGTTACTGTGGGAGAGGAAGGAGCAATGGTGATCCTGGGTGAGACCGTCTTACCAGCCAGGCTTGGAAGTGGCACACATCACGTCCATCCACATCTCATCAGCCAACACTCAGTCATTTGATCATCTTAACTGCAGAGAGGCTAGGAAATGCAGTCTCACTATTAACTCAAAAGGAAGAGGATTCAATGTGACCAGTGAACAGCTCATGGCAGCTACACCAAGCAGGTCATGTGACTTTCTTGAGCCCCATCCACCAGTCTAGAAGAGGCAGGCTGAGTCTGTATTCAGGCCCTCTCTTTCTGGATATGATATCTTCTCCTTAGTTCTCCTCACCTTTCTCTTCTCTTCTTTTTTTTTTTTAAATTTATTTATTTACTTATTTTTGGCCGCATTGGGTCTTTGTTGCTGTGCGTGGGCTTTCTGTAGTTGCAGCGAGCAGGGGCTACTCTTCGTTGCAGTGCACGGGCTTCTCATTGTGGTGGCTTCTCATTGCAGAGCACAGGCTCTAGGCATGCAGACTTCAGTAGTTGTGGCACGTGGGCTCAGTAGTTGTGGCTCGCGGGCTCTAGAGCGCAGGCTCAGTAGTTGTGGTGCATGGGCTTAGTTGCTCCGCGGCGTGTGGGATCTTCCCGGATCAGGGTTCGAACCCATGTCCCCTGAATTAGCAGACAGATTCTTAACCACTGCGCCACCAGGGAGGTCCTCTCTTCTCTTCTTTATACACTGGCCTTCATTATGCAAGTTCTCCATTGTTTCAAATTTCATATTTTCCTTGAGTTTTACTTGCTGGGCTATGAAAAGAGTAGAAGAAGAAGAAGAGGAGGAAGAAGGGGAAGAAGAAGAAGGAGAAGAAGAAGAAGAAGAAGGAGGGGGAGGGGGAGGGGGAGGGGAGGGGGAGGAGAATAAGGAAACTTTAGCTGTCAGTTATCCAGATGAAAGAGCACCTGAGAGGAGAAAGTGTTAATAACAGAAAAGAGGAAGTTGTCCTACTGGAAGCGTCTAACATCCTACTGTAATCTGTAATCCTTTCTCAAGTTTCTCCCAATGGTCCCAGGTAATAGAATATTAGAACTGAAAGGACCTCAGAAATAGCTAACACAGAAGAAAGAAGCTGCCACCTTTATTAATTCATCATGGAACCTTAGGCAACACTCCAGGACCTCCCAACTCAAGAAATGAGATCATGCCTCACACCAGGTTGTCATAAAGATTATGTGCTAATGTAGACAAAATGGTGTGGCCCAAAACCTGGAATATAGTATGTTCTCAATCAATGCTAGTTGCCTTTGAATCTGAATCAAATTCATGTCATGTTACAGAATGGTCTGTGCCCCCTGACCAGGTGAGATTAATTTGGTGCACAGGCTGGGGACTGGATCTTTTAAGTGGCCCAAGTGCTGTACGAGGAAGCCACAGTCACCTGGAGAGATCCAGGAACTGGCTGCTGGGATGGAGAGCAGAGGCTGGACCCGTGAGTTACTCTCACAGACTTGTTTCTTATCCTAGAGCTAGCTGCACACCTTAGTCTCCCTTGTGCACTTGTCCTCCCTCTTCCCAGCCTTCCCTCTGTTCAACAGACTCCCCCAGCAGCATCACAAGCCCCATTGTGAAGCCCACCCCCAATCACAGATAAATTCTCATTTGAACTTCCATGTCCTTACTATGTGACTTTGGACATTTAATAAATGGTGGCTATTATTTTATATTCAGTTCAGTATTATTTGCAGGGCACACTGCAGTTACCACCCTACCACCCTCTGAGGGGCTTCACTGCCTCTGGAAAACACACACCATCCACTACCAAGAGACAAAAATGTATTCTCTCACATGGGAAAAGCAAGTCCACTAACACTTGGTGCTCCTGAGCATTAGATCCAACCAAACTGACAAACGGGGCCCTGAGGCATTAAAGATGGTTTAAAACAGTTATGAAACATCTCTCATGTTAGAGTCTCCAGTGTCCTGATGATGTGTGCAACAAGGTCCTGGACCAGGAAGAAGGGACTTGAGAGACTAATTACTGCCTCCTGTGCTGGGATTTGTGAAGTTCTAAGTGACAAGAAGGAAGAGAAGATATTGTAGAGCTCAGGTCCACGAGGCAGGTGCTGCCTGTGATCACAGTGTTGAGACACGAAGGACCATGTCTGCACAGCCCCAGCCCCAGCAGATTCCAGGAGGCAGCAGCTACGGCAGCATGTCCAGAGGCTCTGTGCTACATGCCCCATCACTTGCCCCATCCATGAACCAAGTCAATGCATGAGCTCTCTCATGTGTTTTTGAAGATGCTCCTCTTTGAGTTTTTCTCTCTTTTTTTTTTTCTTCTTTGACCAGAAGAAGGTGGCAGCTGACCTGCCCCCTCAGCTATGGTTCTTTTTTCCCTTTCACAACAGTTGTGTTTGTCACAAGCTTTGTGTAGCATTAAGTGTGGATGATATTTGGGAAGTGGCTGAGTATAAGTGTTGGGACTTTATAAAATCATATGGATCTGAGTTTGGACCTAAGCCATGTTACTTGCCTGCTGTTCCTTACCCCTCTCTGTGTCTCAGTTTCTTCATCTGTTTAATGGGATAATAATAGGACTCATAGGAGTATTGGAGTCATGTGAGATAATTTCTGAGCATAGTTGCTGACAAGTAGTAATCAGTCAACAGGTCAGTGATAAAACAATTACTATAATCAACAATATCATTATCATTATCAAAATCAAAATGACTCTTGGGAATCACCTTCCAGTAGATCATCTTAACCTCTGTTCTACAAAAAGATATTGAAAAGTCTGTACTTCTAAGTAATAGCCATAGGAAAAAAAAATTAGGATTCTGTTCTAATGTGCTTCCAGGGTAAGCTGGGTATAGAATCCTCTCTAAAATCTTTTAGGAGGGTGGGCACATCTGTCAGGACTCTTTCAGTATCAAGTGACAGAAACCTAATTCATATTAGCTTAAGGGAAAAAGTATAATTTTCAAATAAGCAGGTACAGAGATAATAAAAGACACAGACAGAAACTTTCTCCTCTCTCACTTTTCCTCTCTTTCTCTCAAACTAAGTTACTTTCTCTGCTCATCACTCGACTCAGTTTCCATCTCTGTGTTGGCTCCCTTCTCTCTTGCTCTCCATTTGATTAAGGACACAACCATGGGCAATTCTGGAGTAAAATCCTTAAATTCCTGGAGAAAGAAAGAGCAATTTCTTAACTTCCAACTACTGAAAATTCCAGGGAAGGACTTTGATTGGTCTAGTGTGAGTCACAGTCCAAGCCTGAGGGGTCTGATTGGTCCAGCCTGGGTCACGGTCCAAGCCAGAGACCAGGGAGCATTGATTGGCAGCTCTCCCAAAGTATAATGGTCCAGCCAGGGAGGAGCAGTTCTCTAAACAACAGTGGCGAGACCTGCTAACAGAAGAAAGTAAGAAGGTAAGGGATGGATGCTTGGTGGTCCCAAACAGCTAATGTCCACTGCAGTTGGAAATGCTAGACACTTCAGTTTTTCAAGATTCTCAGAATCTTGTTCAGCTCTAGTCTGACCCATAAACCACAGTGGTTAAGAGTGTAGGTATGGGGGCTTCCCTGGTGGCGCAGTGGTTAAGAGTCTGCCTGCCGATGCAGGGGACACGGGTTCGTGTCCCGGTCCGGGAAGATCCCACATGCCGGGGAGCAGCTGGGCCCGTGAGCCATGGCCTCTGAGCCTGCGCATCCGGAGCCTGTGCTCCGCAACGGGAGAGGCCACAACAGTGAGAGGCCCGCGTACCGCAAAAAAAAAAAAAAAAAAAAGAGTGTAGGTATGAAGTCTGACTACCTGGGTTTGAAATCCATCTCTGATGCATCTTTGATAAGTGACCTTGAACAAGTGACTTAATCCCTCTTGTGCCTTAGTTTTCTTATATATGAAATGGAGATGACAGTAGCACCTACCTCACAGAGTGCTTTTGAGGATTAGATGACATAATTAACATATAGCATTTAGCACAATGCCTGGTGCATATTAAGTGCAGAAGATATGTTATTATTAATACATCATTATCATTATCATCATCATCATTTCCAAAAGCTGGGCCAAGGCCCAGGCACTGACCACTGCTTCTAAACAGGGCTTCCTTAATAAGCCTCACAACACTCTTTTTTATTCAAATTGTTTGTCATCTGCTGAAGGCCAAAAAAGTGCCCTGAGATTCCTCCTTTATTAGTATCCCAGATGGTCTCATCTTTCCTAGAGACCAGGGACTAACAAATACAGTGCATTAGTTGAGTTGTTTTGTGGGAAAGAAACAGGGAACAATAAGATATGACACAAGGCACCTCGAAAACAAAAACAAAAACCCTAACACCACCAAAGTCAAGAGCTTACTCTGAGGACAAACAATTGAGAAAAAGTTCAGACAGATGAAGTAACTTGCCCAAAGTTATCCAATCCATAAGTAGAGGCAGGATTCAAACCCAGGGGACCTCTCTGTCATAGGCCTCGATCCCATGCCTGACTTTCAAAGCCTTCTGTAACTCAGTTCCACCCTACTCAGACATTCTCATTTTCTAATACTTTCTAAATCTTCTTTGAATTATTTTTTGCCTTTTCTTGATCTTCTTTTCTTTTCTGGAATGCCTTTCTCTCTTCTCCTCACCTGTCTAAATCCTTCAAGATCCAAGTCAACTTTTCCTTTTCCACAAACCCATCACAGGGGACTCCTGCCCTTACTGACCTATGGCCTCAGTCATCATGACCAAATGACCAACACTTCCCTGTCCTTTGATGATGTCCAATATTTTAGCTCCACCCACCTCTTTGTGTCCCTCCCTCCTCCAGAGCTTCACACAAAGTTGGGAACCTGGTAGATTAAATTTCAAGATGGCAGGATCCCAGGATATGCAGAACAGTGGAGCTGAGATTGGCTAGAATCTCAGCACTTAAGGTCTTTGATTTGTATGCCTGGAAGGGATTGGCTGAGAGGAGCCTAGGGCTTTCAGAGAAGGCTGGAAAACCACACAGTTTCAAATGCCTTGTTAAATTCAACCAATAATTACAGAAAAATCTTATTGTCACTGTTGTCAAGTTTGCTGTTGCAGTGCTATGAAGACCACTCTGAGATTTGCTCCACCTGCTTTACACAGGGTCCTTTCCTAGGACTCTCAAAGAACAAGGAAGTCTTGGGACCAGAAGGTCAGGGACCACACTAGCCACAGTGATCATCCCTGGGGATATAAGGACTTACAGGTCTCAAAGGATGCTCACAGCAGCCCCCTTTACCCTGCCCTCAGCACCTCGAAGTGGAAAGTATCGTAGTAGTAATGCCATCTCATCCATGGGAAGTTAATGGGTCCTGAGATCACAGGGACTTATTGGAAAAACCAAGACTAGAATTTAGGTCTCCTGAGTTTGGGTTGATGCTGTTGTCATAAAAGAAAGGAACTTTGGGGAAAAGTATTTTCCAATTTCTGACTAGTCTACCCAGGGCATCTCTCCAGCGCTGAGATTAATTCTCTGCTTCTCAGCCCCAGGCAGCTTTCTGTTTGGCTGACAGCCTGGTTGAAGGAAACTCCGGGAAAGGCAGGGTAAATGGGGCCAGTGACTGTCTCTTCACTCTCCCTCTGCTCCCCATCTGGGGTCCCCCAGCTACACACCCTTTATTTATTTATTTATTTTATTAAAAAAGTTTTTTTAACATCTTTATTGGAGTATAGTTGCTTTACAATGGTGTGTTAGTTTCTGCTTTATAACAAAGTGAATCAGCTATACATACACATATATCCCCATATCTCCTCCCTCTTGCGTCTCCCTCCTACCCTCCCTATCCCACCCCTCTAGGTGGTCACAAAGCACTGAGCTGGTCTCCCTGTGCTATACGACTGCTTTCCACTAGCTATGCACTTTATGCTTGGTAGTGAATATATGTCCATGCCACTCTCTCACCTTGTCACAGCTTACCCTTCCCCCTCCCCGTGTCCTCAAGTCCATGCTCTAGTAGGTCTGTGTCTTTATTCCCGTCTTACACTCTTTAAAGTGTAGAGGTACCCCCAAATGAGCACTTCCCTCAGAACTGGTGAATTATGGGTATAATTATGTTACTGAAGTTGAGTAGAGGAAACAATGAGGCTTTTACTACATTTTCCCACAGAAAAAGAAGAAAATGAAGACAAGAAAGAAAAGAAACAGGATAGATGGATAAAAGGCAATTCTTTGCCATCAGTTAGACCTTGTTGAACGTGAATGTTTCTGTCTCTATAGCCCTTGTGATCATCTGGCAGCACTTACTCTCTCTGGACCTCTGTCCCCAAGTCACCTGTCCCCTACTATGCACCACATCCCTCCTTCAAACATCCCTGTCATGCTCCGCACCGGGCTGCATCTTTCAAGTGTTCTTGGTGACTTCCTTTCTCAACTCTTCTGAAGTCTAATCTAGCCTCTCCTAAACAGCTTCCCTAATTCTTGGAGTGCTGCCTTCTCCCCTTCCTTTAAAAGCTACCTCCCCCAACTCTCTTACATAGTTTCCCCGTCCCCAGAGTCCCGGCCTGGCATTTCCATCATCCGACTGTAGACTGTTGACCATTATGATCTTCCTCTGAGTCCTCCAGGGATGCTGCTTACACTGCATAAACATTTCTTGTCCTGGTTATCTCTGGATCTCTCACATTGCCTTTCCCCTTCTCCGGCAAAAGTTGAAGGAAAGAAAATATGGCTACATGGACTGTAAGGCAGAGGAGTAAGAGAGAGAGGGTTTTGAAATAGGATGGAGATCTGGATTCCAGTCCCGATTCCTCTATAAAGAAACCTTTCATTTATTTATTCGCTCATTCATTCACATATTCACTTATTCATCAAACATTTAACTGCGTGTTCTCTGCCACGCATCCAGCTAGGGGCTAGAGGTTACAGAGATGAATAAGGGATAGTTTAGCATAGAAAGTGCTAACTGTCTCTGGGGAGACAGACACATGGACACGCAAATACAAGGAGTTGTGGTCATGTAGTAACTAAGACAGATGGAAGGTGGAAGAGTCATGGAGGAGGTCCATTTCCACCCTAGGAGGCTAAAGGAAACTTCCCAAGGAGGGACCACTGATCTGAGTCTAACTGGGAGGAAAGAAGAAAGCAGGGCACACCAGGTAGGGAAGGCCACTAAAGCAAATGCAAGGGGCTTGGAAGTGTGTGGCAGGGAGATGGTGGCTTCATTCAGTGGAGATAGGCATGCATGTGGGTTTATTGCTGTTATGCCTGGACAGGAAGTGCTCAGAGATGTTTGGGACAGATCATAGCAAACTTCATAGGCCATAGTAGGAAGGTTGTAATTTATCCCATAAAAGATGAGGAGTCATTTTAAATTTTTGAACAGAGGATGTGTATATTTTATTTTGTATATATTTTTTTACCATCGATTTGGGAGTGGATTTGAGAGGTGCCAGGAGATGAATTGGGAGGCTGTAACAAGAGTCCCCTGGGAGAGGGATGAAGAGAGGGGACACATTTGAGGGATGTCTTGGAAGTAAAAGCAGCAGGACTTGTTGGCTGATTCCATGGAAGTGAAGTAGAGGGAGGGGATACAGGCTGAGACACAGACTCTGGGACGACCCAGGCACGTGTGCGAGGGTGAGGAGAGGGAGGGATGGGGCAGAGTCAGGGATCTGGGGACTTCTAGGTGGAAATGTCCAGCAGACAGTTGTGTGTAGATGAATCTGATGGAGGAGACAGGGGAGAAGTCTGGCTGGAGATGGAGATTTGGATCTCTTCAGCTTAGAGCACCCAGGGAGGATGTATCCACGGAGTTGTGGACACCAGCAGGAGGGAGAGAAGCCCCACCAAGAAGTTGAATAGTCACTCAGCACCAGGAAGAGAAGTCAAAGACAGGAAGGAAAGTATCAGATGATGAAGGTATAAACATGCCCATTAGTGGTGACCATGAAGTCATTATGGAGAGCTCTCTTCAAGAGACAGTTGGGGCAGAAGTTTGGTTTTGGTGAATTAAGGATTGGATAAGACATGTGGAAATAGAGACTATAAATATGGACTATTTTTTTACAAACTTTTGGCTGAGAAAGGAAAGAGTTTTGCCAGTAGCTACAGGGGATCAAAGAATCTATGAAATCTCTATGAGACGTTTAACCTGGGACAGGGCACTGAACCTAATTTAAGATTCAAATGCAGAGACTTGGTATGAAGGACATTTCTGGAGCCTCTGCATTGTCACTGCTGAAGAGCTGATCTAATATCATATTCAATTCCACGTATCTAAGTCTCCATTGATAAATTCTGTTTAGAACTCAATGCTGGGAAACATTTGTTTCTTCTGAATAAATAAACTCTCTTTCTTTCATCTGACAGCAAGACCTTGCGATGCATTGGGTTTTCTTCTTTACTTTGCCTGCCAGGAAGCCCAGAGGCAAATTAAAACCTAGTTACAGTGAACAGTTTATTTCTGGTTCTTGGCATAAAGTCTCCTCCTTTGCCTATGCGGTTTCTGATTTCTTTTATACTTTATTTTATATTCACATGCATATGAGTAGCTAAATGTTTTCTAAATGTTCAATATAAGTTTACTGAGCAAATAAAACCTGAAAATGGTGATTTTCTTCATAAACTAAAGTACTTAAATTGTCATAACATGTTTTCGGCATATAGTTTTTGACCAAATGTGGAAATGTTTCTACAGTTAAACTTCAAATGCTAGTCATTATGTAAATATGGTTTTATTTTAAGCCACTAAAAATCCTTTCTGAACATAAGGAGGGTATAAATTACAAAAAAAACGGGAAGAGGCTTAACCTTTTTGGGTCTCAGGCTCCTCATCTGTGAAATGGTGATAATAGTTCCTGCCAGACTGCCTCAGGAGATAATGGATATAAGAACAATTTGAAAAGGGTAAAACATTCTACAGAGTCCTATAAATAATAATATGATTTTTTTCTTTTGAATTCCTCATAACACACAGCACAAGTCCTTGGCTGATTTATTGAAAATGGATGTGTTGGGGGAAGGGGGTCTTAATGACCTTTGACCTTTCTGATTCTAAGGGTCCACAAGTTGGACTTATTTTTCAGAGGATGATGACAATTTGCTTTATTTTTTTAAATTTAATTTTATTTATTTTTTTATACAGCAGGTTCTTATTAGTCATCCATTTTATACACATCAGTGTATACATGTCAATCCCAATCGCCCAATTCATCACACCCCCACCCCCCACCCCACCACTTTTCCCCCTTGATGTCCATACATTTGTTCTCTACATCTGTGTCTCTGTTTCTGCCCTGCAAACCGGTTCATCTGTACCATTTTTCTAGGTTCCACATATATGCGTTAATATACGATATTTGTTTTTCTCTTTCTGACTTACTTCACTCTGTATGACAGTCTCTAGATTCATCCACATCTCTACAAATAATTCAGCTTCATTCCTTTTTATGGCTGAGTAATATTCCATTGTATATATGTACCACATCTTCTTTATCCATTCATCTGTCGATGGGCATTTAGGTTGCTTCCATGTCCTGGCTATTGTAAACAGTGCTGCAATGAACAATGGGGTGCATGTGTCTTTTTGAATTATGGTTTTCTCTGGGTATATGCCCAGTAGTGGGATTGCTAGGTCATATGAATACCAGTGATTTTTAGACTTTTGGGGTATGAGGTCTCCTTTTTAAGTTCTTAAAATTTCATGCACTTACACATTGTAGTGGTCCTATGTTGACTGAGAAGATGTGTAATGTCAAAATGCCACTCTGGTTACAGTAATGTATTTAAATGAATTTTCTAGTCAGGCAAACTATTCATCTATGTTGTTTCCCAGGTGTTTGAGGAGGGATAGGAGTGTGGTGGTATATTAATCAGAGTTCCCTGGAGAAACAGAACCAATAGGATATATAAGGATTTATAAAAAGAGATTTATTATAGGGATTGGCTCATGTAGTTATGGAGGCTGAGAAGTCCCACTCTCTGCCATCTGCAAGCCTGAGGCCCAGGAAAGCTGGTAGTAAGTCCCAGTCTGAGTCCCAAAGCCTGAGAACTAGGAGCGCCGATGTCCAGGGGCAGTAGAAGGTAATGTCCCACCTCAAACAGAGAGCAAATTTGTCTTTCTTCCACCTTTTTGTTCTATTCGGGCCCTCCACGGATTGGATGATGCCCTCCTTCACTGGTGAGGGTGATCTTCTTAGTCTACTGACTCAAATGCTAATATATCTTCTGGACACACTCAGAAATAACATTTTACCAGCGGTCTGGGCATCCTTTAGCCCAGTCAAGTTTACACATAAAATTAAGATTTACAGGTGGGGAGCAGGTGGTCAAAAGGTCACCTGCCATCCTTGTTACACCCTGATGACTGGCCTGTTTCAATGGGAATTTTTCTCAGTAGATTTTGTGAGCATCATCTGGTTTGGGAAACTACAAGGGTGGGTGATGCATGGAGGAGAAACAGCGTCGAGGTTGATGTAGAGCAGCCGCCTGCCTGCAGACCTGGAAGGGGCCGTTCCTGCCTTGCTGTGAGGTCTGCAGGGTTATTGAGGGAGAAGGGATGATGGATAGAAGCGGGGCTCCCTCACTGCCATTGCCCGCTGGCTGGGCCATCACTCACAGCCCCTGATAGACTACCTCCTCTGCACAGGCACAGCTTTGGGGTGGGTTATGGATGAGCTACAGTAAAGACTATTTTTTCTAATTACATTTTTGAACTCGGACATGGCTGTCCATGGGAGGTGGGAGGTGTCTGATTCTGGGGAGGTAGAGAAATAAAGTTAGAGGAGAGTGTGGGAGGTTTTTGCTGTGTAGATGATGCTATTTAAAGAGCTAAGAAAGATCTCCAGGTTTCAGGAATGGCTGTGGATGAAACTATGACTGGCCTTTGATGAGCCTTTCCATATTCACTCACTTATTCATTCATCAAACGCTCTCTGAATGACTGCAATGTGCAATGTACACAGGCATTCCCTAGACAGAGCTTGTCACACTTAAGCATACAAAACACCTAGGAACCTTGTTAAAACTAGAAGCTGATTCAGTGGGTCTGGGGCAAGGCCTGGGAATCTGCATTCCTAACGAGCTTCCAGGTCTACCACTGCTGCTGATTCACAAACACATTTTGAGTAGTGAGGGCCTAGAACACATACCAGATAATATATGGCTCTTACCCTGGAGGAGCTTTCAGTCCAATGAGGAAACGGATAAGTAAACAACTTATTGCAATTAAAGTAAAAAGTGCAGTTTTATGATAGAAAGACAAGAATAACACAGGGGCAGGAGAAAAAGGCCATTAGTTCTGACTTGGAGGATCAGGGAAAGCTTCACGACATAGATGTTTAAATTGCACCTTGAGGGTGCACTGAATTTTAATAAGTAAGGAGAGTGGGAGAGGGATGGTGGAAAGGTCGCAGTGAGGATGCTTTCCAAGGCTGATGGAAGATCTGTTACGGACTGAATATCTGTGTCCCGCCAATATGCTGAAACCTAACCCCCAATGTAATGGTATGTGAAGGCAGGGCCTTTGGGAGGTGATTAGGTCTTGAGGGTGGGGCCCTCATGAATGGGATTAGTGGCCTCATAAAAGAGACTTCCACAGAGCTCCTTTGCCCCTTCTGCCATGTGAGGACACAGCGAGAAGACGGCTGTCTATGAACCAGGAAGCAGGTCCTCACCAGACACTGAATCTGCCAGCACCTTGATTTCAGACTTCCAGCCTCTAGAACTGTGAGAAAGAAAGGTCTGTTGTTTAAGCCCCCTAGTCTGTGGTATTTTGTTATAGCAGCCCAAACAGACCAGACAACCATGAACAGAGGCATGTTCATGGTGAGATTACTCCCCAGTGACAGTGGGATTTCTGGACAATGCAAGTTGCTAAGGAGTTTGGGCCTTATTCTCCAATGAAAAGCTTTGTTGGGATGGGAGTGACCAGATGGAACCTATATTGAATTCACTTCCTCACGGGAGATTTAAAGGGGTGGGTTGGGCAGGCTGGAGGTGGGAGGTCAGCTGGGAGGCCCTCTCAGTCTCTGTGAGAACAGGAGAGACAGGACTGCTGATGGGATGGAGAGAGGGGCAGGAGAGGAGGACTCAGCCCAGGGCTCCAAACCCACCACGCTCAGTCTCCACAGCTCTCATTGTTCACCCAGGAGGCAGTGAACTCTACATTTCCACTTTTTTCATGACAGTATGTCCCATTGCTCTACCTTGAATACGGGCTTTTGGGGCTGGGGAGCCTCTTTTGCACCTGGCAAAGTAGCTTGTACTCAGCAGATACTCATTAAATATTTGTTGTTGACAACCATGTGAGGAAAGTGATGAAGATGAACTAATTCACAGTGTACCATTAGAGATTTGATCCAGTGGCTTATGGTTTCCATCCTGTAGTCTGTTCTTCCTCTTTGTTTGGCTTGAACATCTCTGGGGAGCAAGATTGAGAGGAAGTTGTCCCATCAGATGTTAAAACATCCTTTAATGGGTGATGAGGTCATGCATAGCTTCCCCCAGGAGCACTTGCTTTTTAAAAGAAGATGCCTGAAGAGACCCCTTGAGGCTTGCTTATCTCCCTGCCCCCAGTCTCAGACTGAGGACAGACAGGAAAGCCGGAGATGCCTCAGAGATGGCCCTAGGCTCCTGTGTGAGAGAGGAGACCTGGGGTGTCTTAAGGGTTTCCCAAGGCTGTGCAGCCGGTTAGTGGCAGGCATTTCAGACATGTTGTTTGCTCTGGAACAAGCTGGCATCTCTGGAATCGCAGATGTCACAGACAGACCGTAGGACATCCTTCAAATTCTGGGCTGGCAGACACTGAACACTCTGCGTTTATACTGGCCTTCGTTGCAACCTCTAAATCACCTCCCAAGAAGGAAAGAAGTGAGGGGCCTTATGAATGAGGCTTTTCCAACATGTGCTCAGAAATTCAGTGCAATAAACTGCAATGGGACTCAATCCCAGGAAGTGTGCCTTATTACCCCTGAGGAAGATCACTGAGACTCAGAGAGGTAAAGTGACATGCCCGGGATGCAGGGAGGACAAGCTGGTCTGAACCCACAGCAGCTTCACTTAAAGCACTATGTGTTGTTCTCTGTCCTATGCTGCCTGGTGGCATACACAGTAAGCTAGGGGGACACGTGCCTAGGGAAGAAGATTAGTGTCAGTGTTTAATGCATGGCCTTCATGAAGGCTGCAAGGGACAGTGTTTGTTTTTTTTTTTTTTTTTTTGCGGTATGTGGGCCTCTCACTGTTGTGGTCTCTCCCGCTGCGGAGCACAGGCTCCGGACACGCAGGCTCAGCGGCCAAGGCTCACGGGCCCAGCCGCTCTGCGGCATGTGGGATCTTCCCGAACCGGGGCACGAACACGTGTCCCCTGCATCGGCAGGCGGACTCTCAACCACTGCGCCACCAGGGAAGCCCCGGGACAGTGTTTTAAAAGCAGCAGGGGCTCTTCCGGGAAACCAGCGAGGGCAGTGACCAGGGCTGCCTCGTTCCTCTCCCCTGCGGGGAGGAAGGTCCCACCATCGTCCTGCAAACCGTGCCAGCATCCCATCTCCTGAATTCAGAGTCACTGTGGAGCACCACTCCCAGCCAGAAGCATCCTCTCCTCTGCACCATATCAAGGCAGGAAGGAGAAAAGATACAGGTCCAGACCTCAGCGCCAGGCATGGAGTAGGGATGAAATAAGTAACTGGAACGAACGGATGGATCCAGGGCACTAGCACTCAGAATTCCAGCAGGTGATAGGGTTGAAAGAACATGGACTTTGGAGTCAGAATTGCTTGGGATTAAATTCTGTCTCTTCTTTGTATTTGCTGTGTGACGTTGGGTGAGCCCCTAACCTCTCTGAATCGGTTTTCTCATCTGCAAACAGACGTGGGTAATAATACGCACTTTACTTGTGTGTGAAGCATGATTGAGCAAAACTGTGGGGAAGTTTCCTTTCTTTTGCAGCCCTGGATTCTACTCTTACTCTATGCTTGTTAACTATGTGCCTTTGGGAAAGTCACAGTTTCCATACTTGTGAAATCAGGGCTGATATCATCCTGCTTACCTCCCACGCCTGTTGTAAGGATGGGTAACGATAAACCAGTAATGTCAGTAATGACAACAGGAGCAGCAGCAGCATGGCTGCTCTACACTGAGCACTGACTGCAGAGCCCGCGTTTTCTGAGTGTGTCCTGGGATTAAACAAGACATCAAATACCTAGAACTATACCTGGCACAGACTGTTTGATACTGTCATTATTTTGGCCCCAGAGGGCAATGGTGGGTGAGATAAGCTGATGCCAAATCAGGGGTCAAAGCTCGTGGTCAAGAGTGCCCAGGCAGTAGCTGCAACTGGGAACTGTTGTCTGAACATCTCCTCTTTCCCTTTCAGACCAGCAAGGATGTGTAACCTGCTCAGGGTCTCAGCCCAGAGTCCAGGTCCTGACTCCTAGCCCAGTGCTGGCTCCTCAAAACTGCTGGGCTGTCCTTCCAGGGGAGGCACCACCAGACCCTTCCGGCACTCAGCCCTCTCTCTCCTGGATTTCAGGTAACAGCTGCTTGGTTTCCCAGCTGCCATTCCGGCCTCTAGCCTATCTTCTTTTCTCCTCTATAATCTTCCCAAAGGGCAAACCCAATCCTGCCACTCCCCTGCTGAAAAATCCATTGCCTGGCCCTTAAATCTGAACTCCTTACGATAGCTCGACCCTCCACCCAGCCATATGCATGCTCTGAATGATTTCCTAAGGCTGTGCATTGCCTCATGTCCCCTGGCTTTTGCAGATGCTGGTCCCTTTGCCTCCCACACCCTCTCCTATCCACTAGTTCATCCTTTAATTCAGCAAATTATATTGAGCTCCTATTATATGCCAGAAATGGTACAAGATGCTGACATTCTAGCAATTAGCAAGATACAGTGTTTTTGGCCCCTTGGAGTTTACATCACAGTGGTGAGAGACACAGCCTAGAAAGAGAACCAAGAACCAAAATATGTAGGTAGTTTGTATTTATTTATTTGTTTGTGCACGTGTATGTGTTTGGGTGGGAAATGCCACGAGGAGAAAGTAAATAGCACAATATGATTGTCCCTCGGGTGAGGGGCTGGTGGCTTTAGACACGCTAATGTTTACTTATCCACACACTAATCAGGCCCACCTCCTCCAGGAAGCTTTCCTGGATCAGAACCTCCTTAGTCTGTGTTCCCAGAGCACCCTGCCCTGCCTTGCCCATGCCATCTCTGGGCACTTGACATACCAAACATAACCTGGGGTTTAGTGTCTGTCTCCGGAAGCTATGAGCTCCCTGGGGGCAGTGGCTGTGACTCTTTTGTGCCTGGCCCCGAGGAAGTACAGCTGATGGCTGTGAGTTTATACACGGGGCCCTTGGTCAGATGGCTGGGGCAGGGGGAGTGAGACATCAAGGAGGAGAGCCTGGTGAGGCTGCCCCCATTCTATTTAGAAGAGTGCAGTTGAAAATAAAATTGTGGAGGTCAGCTGGGTATTTGTATATAAATGACAAAGGTGGTCAGGAGCTTTTGATGAGCTCCGCATTCACCCTGCTCCCATCACCTTCCTGTCATTTTCTAGTTATTTAGAACCAACCGGCCAGATAGCCCTTAACCGAGCAATATACATGTTAATGTGGAGAGCAGAGGCTGAGACGGAAGTAGCAGGCAAAACACATTATTCAAAGGGAAGATGAGAAGGAAAAGCAATGAATGGGGTAGAGGCTGGGGGCAGCTGTTGCCTTCATCGAAAGTCACCACCAGCCTTGTCTTCCTAGGGCCTGGCACCCTGCAGTGCCCTCCACCCCACTCCCCACTGCCCAGACTCTCCCTTCCAACACTCCCCTCCCAACAAAACACCCTTAGTTTATTTTTAGCACTTTCCAGAAAGCCCCTGGCAGCCTTGCTTTAATTAGAATTGTACTCAAGTAACCTAGAGCTACTGATGGAATGATTTCTTCTCATCTTGTTGACATTGTGTAGGGGGAGTGGCCAAACCTGTTTTCAGAGGAGTTGAAAATTTAGCATTTATTTAGTTCTCTTGGCCAACTGGTATCCATCCCAGGAGGCATGTGAGAGAGAACACCAGAGCTGGCAGGAGGAGGGGGCGCTAGCTTCTCCTCCACTCACGAGCTGTTGGAGCTGACACCTTCACCTGTGGGACGAGCCGTTTCCTTCACCTGTGCAATGGGGTTCCCACGCCTGCTAGCTTTCCTCCTGGGTTACAGTGAAGAGCAAATGAGTCCAGGAGAGACAGGGATATTATGAAATGAGGTACAGTGGAAGCCCTGCAGTGTCAATTACCTAGGCTTGCGCGGAGAGGACGAGGAGAGAAGGTAGGACAGAGAAAAGGGGTCAGAGCCCTGGGTTCTCGAGTGCTGCTGCTTCTACCCTTCTCTCTTGGGCAGCCCACAGCCTCTTTGCAACCAACCCCTCTGGCTGGAGTCTTAGGAAGGAGAGAATGGCTGGAAAGTTCTTTGTTTTATTTGTGTGTGTGTGTGTTTTTAAAGCAAATGATTCAGGAGACCCTCCAGGGTGCTCTGGAGGATCAGGGACCCTTGCGGTTCCAGGCCCCAGCTCTGCAAGTCATGGACATGGCATTGGAGGTACCCAATAGGTGGGCTCTGGTGGGCTTCCCAGAGTCTGCCTAGGCACAGCCAAGGTGTCAAGGTGTGTGGCGAGGGCCCACAGCCCTCCTGGCAGCATGCTCAGACAGACACATGCCCGCAGAGGTGAACACACACAACTACTCTGATGCAATCCTGCACACACCTCCATGGGCACACACACGCATGCTAAAAACATATAAAACTTTGGCCTAGGAACTATATTAGTCATTGCAGGTTGGGTTATTCTGCCTGTACTCTGTGTTAGCCATTATAGGTTAGGTTACCTTGCCATAACAAACAACCCCAACGAGCTCAGTGACTTAACACAACCAGAGTCTATTTCTCTCTTTTGCACATTTATTGTGGATCTGGGTGATGCTTCAGGGCAACTTCACTCCAGATGTTGGCTCGGTCCTCCACAATGCATTATCTTAACAGCACCTCTGCATTCATACATATTGCCATGGCAAGATCGGAAGCAAGCACCAGCCATTAAATGCTTTGGCCCCAAAGTGACACAGGACAAAGAAGTTATACCAGCAAAAAGTGGGTTGGCTGTGGCAAGGTCACTTACCTTTAGAGGATGGCAGGTGTCTATCACTAGTGCTGATCAGGTCATTCCTGATTAGCTGGTTCAAGATTCCATTTCTGGGGAAAACTGAAAGAGTAATTGTCTTGGTTTGGTGATGTGGGGCTCAGCATAAATAACTCTGCTTTGGACCTATTGTCTTGTTTTTAACAGTATCCAACAGAAATATTTGTAGGGATGGGGGGACAAGATGCTAGAGTAGGAAGATCCTGAGCCTGCCTCCTCTTGTGGACACACCAAACTTACAAATACATATAGAGAAAATATCTCTGAGAACCACATGAAGACTAGTAAAAAAGATTTTCTACAACTAAAGATAAAAAGAAAAAGCTACATTAAGATGTGTGCAAGGGTGAAGATGCAATATGGCTGGGACCCAAACCCCTGTGTTGGAGACCCAGAGGCAAGAGGGATCAGGAGGTCTCAACCCCACATCAGGCTTCCCAACATGAGGGACATGTATGGGAAAGAAGAGCTCCCATAATACCTGGCTTTGAAACCAGTAGGGCTTATGTGTAGGAGAGCTGGAGGACTGGAGGAGACCAAGGCTCTACTCTGAAAGGGAACATGCAAAAACTTACTTGCTGCAAGTCCCAGTGCAGAGGCAGCACTTTGAAAAGTGTCTGGGTCACATGTAAAGAAGATGCATTAGCTAACTTTAGGGTGTGTGCCTGAGTCAAGGATTTGTTGGAACTTTTTCCAGGTATGGAGGAGCTGGTGAGCCCCAATTTTAGCTTTTTTTGTTTGCTTTTTGGTTCACTTTCTACCTAGGTGGCCCATTGCTGGTGGGCACCATTTTTGACTCTTCCCATGTAACTCATTAGCACCACTTGCCTTGCCTCAGGTTGACCTGCCAATCCAGCTGATGCTCCTCCATAGTGGTCCCCCTGCCTCACCAGACCCAGCTGTCATCCTTAGCTGCTACTGGTGTACCCCCAAAGCAGTTCCCACCACAAGCTTTAGTCCCACACACCAGAGTGCTCATGACAGTTGTGGCTGGACCTTACAGCCAGCTGCATCAGGGGACAGGCCTGCACACTAGGACACTTGCAGCAATTGTGGTCCAGCTACAGGAATAGGACACATGCAGCCCACACTGGGGACACCCTCTGAGCACCTGGCTCTGTCACCTGGGGTAGGACCATGCTACTGGGCCCCACAGGACAGCTTCTACACAAAGCCACTCTTCCAAGTCCAGGAGACATACCTGATACTTAATACATACAAATAAACACAGAGAGGTAAAATGAAGAGAGCAAGGAATATCTTTCAAACCAAAGAAGAAGATAAAATCTCAGCAAAAAGAACTAAACAAAACAGAATAATCAATCTTCCAGATAACTGTTCAAGGTAATGGTTCAAAAGATGCTCACCAAATTTAGGAGAATAGAGGTACACAGTGAGGACTTCCAAAAAGAGAAAATATAAAAAAGAACCAATTAGAACTGAAGAATACACAAACTGAATAAAAAATATACTAGAAGAAACCAATGGCAAACTAAGTGATGCAGGAGAACAGATCAGAAATCTGGAGGACAGAGTAGTGGAAATTATCCAATCAGAATAGCAAAAAGAAAAAATGAAACAAAAAGAAGTTAGAATAGTTTAAGCGGCCTCTGGGACAATATCTAGCATATTAACATTCCCATTATAGGGGTCACAGAAGGAGAAGAATGAGAGAAAGGTACAGAAACCTTATTTGAAGAAATAATGGCTGAAAGTTTTCCTAACCTGGTAAAGGAAACAGACATCTAAGTCCAGGAAGCACAGAGAGTACCAAACAAGATAAATCCAAATTGACCCACAACAAGACACATTATAATAAAATGTTAAAAGTTAAAAATAAAATAAAATTCTTAAAAGCAGCAAGAGTAAAACAAATATTTACATATAAGGGAGACCCATAAGATTATCACCTGACTTTCCAGCAGAAACTTTAAAGGCCAGAAAGGAGTGGCATGATATATTCAAAGTACTAAAAGAAAAAAAATTAAAAAACCCAAGAATACTCTATCTGGCAAGGTTATCATTCAGAATTGAAGGATAGATAAAGAGTTTCCCAGACAAGCAAAAGCTAAAGGAATTCATCACCACTAAACCAACCTTGTAAGAAATGTTAAAAGGATTCCTTTAAACAGAAAAGAACAAACCCATAACTAGAAATATAAAAGTTATGAAAGATAAAAATCTCACCATAAAGGCAAACATATGGTAAAGGTAGTTGATTGACCCCCTATATAGCTATTATGAAGGTTAAAAGACAAAACTAGTAAAATTATATGTATCTACTAAGTAGTTAAAGGATACACAAAATAAAAGATGTAAAATATGACATCAAAAACATAAAACATGTGGAGGTGGGTAGTAAGAATGAAGTGCTTTTAGAATGTGCTCAAGCTTCAGTGATCATCAACTTAAAATGGACTGCTACATATATAAGGTGGTATATAAGAACCTCATGGTAACCACACCAAAAAACTAAGATACACAAAAAACAAAGGGAAAGGAATATAAATGTAACACTAAAGAAAGTCAACAAATCACAAAGGAAGAGAGCAAGAAAAGAAGAAAGAAACAGATAAGAACAACAAAAATAACCAGAAACAATTAACAGAATGGCAATAAGTACATACCTGTCAATAATTACTTTAAATGTAAATGGACTAAATGCAATAAAAGACATAGGGTGGCTGAATGGATTTAAAAAGAAGAACCATGCTAACTACAAGACACTCACTTCAGATTCAAAGATACTCACAGACAGAAAGTGAGGGCATGGGAAAGTATATTCCATGCAAATGGAAACTAAAAGAAAGCTGAAGGAGCAATAGACTTTAAAACAAATACTGTAACAAGAGACAAAGAAGGGCTTAAATAATGATAAAGGGATCAATCTAACAAGAAGATATAACACTTATTAATATATATGTACCCAACATAAGAGCACCTAAATACACAAAGAAAATATGGGAGAAAATACACAAAGTAAAGGGAGAAACTGACAGTAATACAATAATAGTAGTGGACTTTAACACCCCAGTTACCTTAATGGACAGAGCATCCAGATGGAAAAGTCTATAAGGGGACACTGGCCTTAATGGAAACGTTATAACAGAGGGATATATATATATATATATATATATATTCCTTTCAAGTGCACATGGAACATTCTCCAGGATAGAATAGATCATATGTTAGGTCACAAAACAAGTATCAATAACTTTAAGAAGTTTGAAATCATATAAAGGATCTTTTCTGACTACAATGATATGAAACTAGACATCAACTACATGCAAGAAAAAAACTGGAAAAAAACACAAGCACTTGGAGATAAGCATCTTGCTACTAAACAACCAATGGGTCACTGAAGAAATCAAAGAGGAAACCAAAAAATTCTTTGAGATAAATGAAAATGGAAACACAATGTTTCAAAATCTATGGAACACAGCAAAGGTAATTCTAAGAGGAAAGTTTATAGCAATACAGGCCTACCTCAAGAAACAACAAAAATATCAAATAAACCACCTAAACTTATACCTAAAGAAACTAAAAAAAGAAGAACAAAACCCAAAGTTAGTAAAGCAAGGAAATAATAAAAACCATAGCAAAAATAAATGAAATAGAGACTTAAAAACTGTAAAAAAGATCAATGAAACTAAGAGCTGTTTCTTTGAAAAGATAAACAAAAATCAATAAACCTCTAACCAGGCTCATAAAAAAACAAAGACAGAGGGCCCAAATAAACAAAATCAGAGATGAAGGAGGAGAAGTTACAACTGGCACCACAGAAATACAAAGGATCATAAGATGTTACTATGAACAGTTATATACTAAGAAATTGAATAACCTAGAAGAAATATATAAATTCCTAGAAACATTCAAGCTGCCAAGACTGAACCAGGAAGAAATAGAAAATCTGAACAGACTAATTACTAGCAATGTCATTGAATTAGCAATCAAAAAATTCCCAACAAATTAAAGTCCAGGAAAAGATAACATCACAGATGAATTCTACCAAACATTTAAAGAAGAATAATACCTATGCTTCTCAAACTGTTCCAAAGAACAGAAGAGAGATTTTTCTAAACTCATTCTCTAAGACTAGCATTACTCAGACACCAAAACCAGAAAAAAGACACTATAAAAAACAAAACAAAAAAACCCAAAAAAAACTACAGGCCAATATCGCTGATAAACACAGTTGGAAATATCCTCAACAAAATATTAGCAACCAAATTCAACATTAACAGGATCATACACCATGATAAAGTGAGATTTATTCCAGGGATGCAAGAATGGGTCAAATCTGCAAATCAATCAACATGATACACCACATTAACAAAATGAAGAATAAAAATTATATGATTATCTCAATAGATGCAGGAAAAACTTTTGACAAAATTCAACATCTTTTTATGATAAGAACTCTTTAAAAAGTGGTGTAGAGGGAACAAAACTCAACATAATAAAGGCCATTAATGACAAAACCACAGCTAACATCATACTCAATTCCGAAAAGCTGAAAGCATTTCCTCTAAGATCAGGAACAAGACAAAGATGTCCACTTTGGCCACTTTTATTCAACATTGTATTAGAAGTCCTAGCCACAGAAATCAGACAAGAAAAAGAAATAAAAGTCATCCAAATTAGGAAGGAAGAAGTAAAACACTTACTGTTTGCAGATGACATGTTACTATGTAAAGAAAACCCTAAAGACTCAACGAAAAAAGTATTAGAACTGGGCTTCCCTGGTGGCGCAGTGGTTGAGAGTCCGCCTGCCGATGCAGGGGACACGGGTTCGTGCCCCGGTCTGGGAGGATCCCACATGCCGCGGAGCGGCTTGGCCCATGAGCCATGGCCATTGAGCCTGCGTGTCCGGAGCCTGTGCTCCGCAACGGGAGAGGCCACAACAGTGAGAGGCCCACATACCGCAAAAAAAAAAAAAAAGTATTAGAACTAATACCTGAATTCAGTAAATTTCTAGGATACAAAATTAATATACAGAAATCTGCAGAGTTTCTATACACTAATAACAAACTATTAGAGAGAGAAATTAAAAAAACAATTCCATTTACAATTGCATCAAAAAGAATAAAGTACCTAGAATTAAATTTAAGGAAGGAGGTGAGAAACCTGTACTCTGCAAACTATAAGACATTGATGAAAGGTAGCGAAGATGGAATGAATGGAAGGAAATACTGTGTTCAGGGACTGGAAGAATTAATATTGTTAAAATAACCATACTAGCCAAAGCAATCTACAGATTCAATACAATCCCTATCAAAATACCAATGTCATTTTCACAGAACTAGAACAAATAATTCTAAATTTTGTGTGGAATTTCAAAAAACCCCAGATAGCCAAAACAATCTTTAGAAAGAAGAACAAAGTTGGAGGTATCACACTTCCTGATTTCAAGCTATACTATAAAGATTTAATAATCAAAACAGTATGGTACTGGCACAAAAACAGACATATAGTTCAGTGGAACACAACAGAGAGCCCAGAAATAAACCCATGCTTATATGGTCAATTAATCTTTGACAAAAGAGGCAAGGATATATAATGAGGAAAAAATATTCTCTTCAAAAAATGGTGTTGGGTAAACTGGACTACTACATGCAAAAAAAGGACCATATTCTTACATCATATACAAAAATAAATTCAAAATAGAAAAACAAATACCATATGCTTACACACATATATGGAATCTAAAAAAAAAAAAAAGGTTCTGAAGAACATAGGGGCAGGACAGGAATAAGGATGCAGACGTAGAGAATGGACTTGAGGACACAGGGAGGGGCAAGGGTAAGCTGGGAGTAAGTGAGAGAGTGGCATGGACTTATATACACTACCAAATATAAAATAGATAGCTAGTCGGAAGCAGCCGCATAGCACAGGGAGATCACCTCGGTGCTTTGTGACCACCTAGAAGGGTGGGATAGGGAGGGTGGCAGGGAGACGCAAGAGGGAGGAGATATAGGGATATATGTATACATGCAGCTGATTCACTTTGTTATACAGCAGAAACTAACACAACATTGTAAAGCAATTATACTCCAATAAAGGTGTTAAAAAAACCCCAAAAACCAAAAAAACAAAATAGATTAAAGACTTAAATGTAAGACCTAAAACCATAAAACTCCTAGAAGGAAACATAGGTAGTACATTCTTCGACATCAATCTTAGCAATATATTTTTTGATGTCTCCTCAGGCAAAGGCAACAAAAGCAAAAATAAACAAATATGGCTATATCAAATTAAAAGCTTTTGCATAGTGAAGAAAGCCATCAACAAAATGAAAAGGCAGGGCTTCCCTGGTGGCGCAGTGGTTGAGAGTCTGCCTGCCGATGCAGGGGATGTGGGTTCATGCCCCAGTCTGGGAAGATCCCACATGCCGCAGAGCGGCTAGACCTGTGAGCCATGGCCGCTGAGCCTGCGCGTCCAGAGCCTGTGTTCTGCAATGGGAGAGGCCACAACAGTGAGAGGTCTGCGTACCGCAAAAAAAAAAAAAAAAAAAAAAAGAAAAGGCAACCTAAGGAATGGGAGAAGATATTTGCAAATGATATATCTAATAAGGGGTTAATATCCAAATTATATAAATGAATTATGCAACTCAATATATTAAAAAATTCTGATTAAAAAATGGACAGAGGATCTGCATAGACATTTTTCCGAAGAATACCATACAGATGGCCAACATACACATGAAAAGATGCTCAACATCACTTGTCGTCAGGGAAATGCAAGTCAAAACCACAATGAGGTATCACCTTACACCTGCCAGAATGGCTACTATCAAAAAAACAACAAATAACAAATGATGAGAATGCAGAGAAAAGGGAAACCTCATGCACCTTTGGTGGGAATGTAAATTCGTGTAGTTATTATGGAAAACAGTATGGAGGTTCCTCAAAAAATTTCAAAATAGGGACTTCCCTGGTGGCGCAGTAGTTAAGAATCCACCTGCCAATGCAGGGGACACGGGTTCGATCCCTGGTCTAGGAAGATCCCACATACCGCGGAGCAGCTAAGCCCATGCACCACAACTACTGAGCCTGCGCTCTAGAGCCCACAAGCCACAACTATGAAGCCTGCATGCCACAGCTACTGAAGCCTGCATGCCTAGACCCCGTGCTCCGCAACAAGAGAAGCCACTGCATTGAGAAGCCTGTGCACTGCAACGAAGAGTAGCCCCTGCTCGATGCAACTAGAGAAAGCCCGTGTGCAGCAACGAAGACCCAATGCAGCCAAAAATAAATAAATAAATAAATTTATAAAAAAATGTTTTTTAAATAGAACTACCATGTGATCCAGCAATTCCACTCCTGGGTATTTATCTGAAGAATAAAAAAACACTAATTAGAAAGGATATATGCATTCCTATTTTAATTGTAGCATTATTTACAATGGCTAAGATATGGAAGCAACCCACATGCACATCAATAGATAAATGGATAAAGATGATATAATATATATGTAGATAGATATAGATATACAGATATATAGAGAGATAATGGATATATATAATGGGATATTACTCAGTCATGAAAAATAATGAAATCTTGTTATTTGCAACAACATGAATGGACCTAGAAGGTATTATGCTAAGTGAAATAAGTCAGACAGAGAAATACAAATATCATATGATTTCACTTATATGTGGAATCTAAAAACAAAACAAATGAACAAACAAAACAAAACAGAAAAAGACTCATAGATACAGAGAATAAACTGGGGGTTACTAGGGGTGGCATTAGGTGAAATAGGTGAAGGAAATTAAGAGGTCCAAACTTCCAGTTATATATAATATATGTTGGAATGTAATATACAGCATAAGGGATATAGTCAATAATACTATAATAATTTTGTATGGTGACAGATGGTTACTGACATATCTTGGTGATTCTTTCATAATGTATTTAAATATTGAATCACTATGTGGTACACTTGAAACTAACATAATATTATACGTCAACTACACTTCAATAAAATAATTCCAGGTTTGATAACTACAAAAAGAGAAATATCCGTAGGTATCATGTTCAAAAGACTAAAATATTTTTCAGATTCATTTTGCTTCTTCATCTCATAAAAACCTAGTGATAAACTCCTCATAGGTGAAGGAGCTTGGAGAGGTCCTGCTTCTCATGGGGAATCCTGTCATGCATGGAAGCCATGTGTCCTGCTTTTGTGTCCAGAACCTCTTCTTCCACATCACAATGATGTTCATTCCCCTCCAACTTGTTGGTTCTACACAAATAAAGCAGACTGCAGTCCCTGTCTTAGTGGTAAGGACAGCCCGTCGTGCCTGGTTCTCTCTTTCCAAGTCTGGTGTCTCAGAAGAACCTGTGCTGAAGTAACGGGAATCTTGTGGACGCAGCACCTGGGCCATGGGCCAGTGGGAAGGGGGCCTGCAGTGACTTCCAAAAGGAGGTGCTTTGTGAGTCTGGTCTCAAAAGAGGAGACTTGGCCAGGCTGGTAGGAGAAGATGGACATTCTGGGCCAAGACAGCCAAGGAGCAAAACAGCAAAAAGGATTTTCTTTGGGCCCAGCCCCAAGATTTGCTTGCTGGTGGCCATTCAAAGTCATGAGAATCTCTCACTTGACTCTTGAGCCTGGAGAAGAAGTATAGTTTGCTGCTACTGAAAGGAGGAGCATCCCACTGCCCCCAGGGTTATGCCCAGGCCCCTTGGGGTCTCAGGAGGGGTGAAGAGAAAACCAGCTGGGGAAGAGGAATGGGGAAAAAGAGTAAGAAAAGACTATCAGAGGCGGGGCATTCTCAGATTGAAGCTTACAACCATGGACAACTAAAGCTAGAGGAGCAGAGAAAGCAGGCCGTCCAAAGTCTGCACTGGGCTGGACCTGTTGTGTAATACGTTCTTCTCCTTCTGACTTTAAAGAGTTTTTAAGGGGATCTTGAGTTTGATTCTGTGAGTTAATAGTTAGGAGGTTGTGGGTAAGTTGTGTGATGTCTTTGAACTTCAGTGTTGTCATTCAGAAAATGGAGGTTATAATGCCAGGTTCATAAAATTACGAAGACTGAATGAAAAAATCCAAGTTAAGTAGATGTCAGAGACCGTACATGTGCTGAATAAATACATTTCCTTTACTCTCTGCTTGTCAGGGGACAGGTGACAGTTCTCCCTTCCTCAAAAGGTGAAGGAACTCAGGCCCCAGACCAGGTCTCAGTTCCTCCTAGAGCTTTCAAGGTCTTCTGGCTGAGAGGAGGGTGATCATTGTACTGGGGGACTGTCACACAGTCCTGTTTCTCCAGCAGTTAATATCAGCTCCCCACTCCTACCCCAAAGCATCTTGTGTCCACAGTGAGAGCCAACTGTGGCCACTCCTCTATCAGGATAACAATTACACTTACCCCCTTCTGCAGGGAGTCAAGACACAGGCAGAAAGAGAGTTGAAATGTTTTTTCCAGAAGCCCTGCAAGCAGAGAGAGCTGGAGCTGGAGCTGGAATTCCCAAGCCTTGGATCTCTCGTTCCCTGCTTTCCTTATTTGAGCCATGTTCCCTCTCCTCCATAGCCCAATTAAAAAAAAAACAAAACAAAAAGCAATGCTGCCTGAATAGAAAAGCACAAAGCTAGTTAGGGGAAGAGTCTGGCAATTAGCTGTTGTTGGAATTTTTTTTTTTCCTTCAGATGGTTCAAAAGCCTTCACAAATAATTTTAGAATAGATGGGGAAATAAGATAGCAACAGTGTTTCTCAATAACAATGACAAAAAACAAGACTGTGGTTTCCCTCACTGTTTGGCTTGCAGCTTTCTTGGGAAGGAACATGGGGGAGGGCGGTATCCCCAGGCTGGTAATGGGAACCAGGCTGGTGGACCTTGCAGAGGATGGAAGGCTGTTCCCTTATCTCTCATGATCACTGTTTTTGGAGGATACAGCAAGGCCTGAGTCTTTAGAAGGAAGGGATTGGAGCCGACTGAGAGCTGGCAGGAGGCAGTGGCCCCCAAGTATTCCAACAAGGATGGACGACCCACTGGCTTCCTCCCTCACTCCCGTGATTGTCTCCCAGAGACTGCCTTTCCGATTGTCCCGGTTGTGTACCAGGCAGCCTGTCTCTCCTGGGTGAGAAGCATCAGTGACAGATAGCTGAGTTCTCCTCAGTATGTGGAGGGTGGGTTGGCTTCAGGAGTGGCCCAGGAGGCTCTGAGCTCCATCCTTACTCAGCAGTGAGTGTAGTTTGACATCGTGACCAGTGGTTTTAGTTATCAGAGTAACTCTCCTTCTTGAGCTGCCACGAAAATGTTGGTTTGCTGAAAAAGTTAGAAACTTTTAGATGGACAACCTTTAAAGGCACTCCTGAGCCTAAGAGCATGTGATTTTTGAGACGTTGGGTGGCTGGCCCAGGGCTGGGGGGAAGCAGGAGAGGCACCGTGGCAAAAAGTGAAAGGAGGTTTTGCTTTCAGGGATATGCAGGCACAGGGTTGGCCTCAGAAAAGGGCACCTCCTTAAACATGGCATCCTTGGCCCCTCTGTAGGCTCAGCCCAGTCCCAGCTCTGGTGGGTGAGCAGATATTCTTCCTTCTTAGTTCCTGGAAAGCCACATGGTCATCTGAGGTCACTTAGACTAGCCAAGAAAGACAGCCACCCAGTGAATGGGAAGGATGATAAGCTCTTGTCTGAGCCAAAGAAAGCTCAGCCCATGGGAGAAGGGAAAATACAAGTATAATAGGGTCAGGGGCTTCCTTTCCAGCACATCTGAGAGATGATGGGGGAAGAAGGGGTCTGTAAGGTCAGAGGGAGAGACCTGGGTTTGCATCCTAGAACTGTGATCCTGGACAAGTCACTTCACCTCTCTGAACCCCAGTTTTCTCATCCATAAAACAAGACGATGATACCCTCCTCAAAAGATTGTTGAGAAGGACATAGAAGGTCACAGAAACGACAGTCTTGGGATGTGAAAGACGTTCATAAAATGTAAATTTCTCACTCCTTCCAGATAGTACCGGGGGGAGAAAATTCCAGAAAACCTTAAATCCATCCATTGAACCCATCATCGCCCCCATCATTCTCAAGTGAAGATGCAGAGAGTTGTCCTTACAACGTGTTACCACCCTTTCTGCTTCCTGCCTAACTTGGATAGCCTTGGTCTTCCCAGAGTGGGGGGCTAGAAAGAAGGAAGAAGTGGCATAGTTATCTTACCAGACATTCCAGAGGCGGAGATACTCCTGGGAGAGGGAAGTGGGCATAAGGGGAGAGGCGAGGAGAGGCAGCATTCACTGCACTGGCCTTTGTGCTGGGTGTGTTTGTGTGTGTGCTAAGGGGCTGGTGTTCAGATCAGTTGAACTGACCCAATATCTGGGGTCTTTCTTCTGCACCTCTTTTTTTCTATCTTGAGGTATCTTTTTTTTTTATTAGTTTCTGCTTTATAACAAAGTGAATCAGTTATACATATACATCTGTTCCCATATCCCTTCCCTCTTGTGTCTCTCTCCCTCTTGATTCATATGTGTAGGCATGGGTGTCTGCCTCAGATGGCTCCACCCCTGCCCTTATAATGAAAATAGTGATGGAAATTGTACCGATATCAATGGAAGTTGTGGAAGTGTAACTTAAATCTATTCTCTCTGGTCCGAAGCTTGTGGTCTGGCTCTGTTGCCATGCCACACCCTGGGGCTGATGTTCCTGATTTATTCGCCCAAGTCTAGGACTCTTCCATGAGTTTGTATGAGTTAAGGCAGAGGTCCCAACCTTTTTGGCACCAGGGACTGGTTTTGTGGGAGACAATTTTTTAACAGACCGGGGATCAGGGGTATATGATGGTTCAGGCAGTAATGTGAGTGATGGGGAGCCGTCGGGAGCACCAGATGAAGCTTCGCTCACTCGCCCGCCACTCACCTCCTGTTGTGCTGCCCGGTTTGTAACAGGCCGCGGACTGGTACCGGTCTGCGGCCTGGGGGTTGGGAACTCCTGAGTTAAGGTAACACTGTTGTCAAAAACAAAGCTCAACTTGTAGGTCCACACTTGGAACACTTGGCTTCCAGGGTTGCCATCCTCATCTGCCGTTGTAAAAGGAAAGAGCATGGAGAGCCAAGCCCAGGAGGCTTCATGAGCCACTTCACTTTCCCTCACATCCTACTGGAAGGAGCTCAGTTAATGGCTACACTGCAAGGGAGGCTGGGGAGCTGCTGCTCTGCCTTGGAGACAAAGGACTTCTGCATCAGCTGACAGTGGCTGCGGTGAGCTTATTGAAGGGCAAGGAGCCCTTGGGGGTCACCTCCCCTGGCTGTCCTCTGTTTGCTGCCCATTGCCTGATTCCGACCTTGGCCTGTACCCAGTGCCGGAGTCCTATTTCATATGACCGCCATTGGAGACCCATAGAGTTCCTGACAATCTTTAATAACCCAGGTAGGGAACGGGTCCTGGGTGATCCAATTGCTTTCCCAGAAGAAGAGTATATTGGCTGTGAGGTGAGTTTGCTTGTCATGTCCTGTAGCAGGGTTTGTTTAGACAGGGGAAGCTGGCCTTAGAATTCATGGAATGAGTATAACTGAATCACTTTGCTGTATACCTGTAACTAACACATTATTGTTAATCAGCTTTACTCTAAAAAAAAAAAAAAAATCTAGGCAAAAAAAGAAAAAAAACCCCAAACAAACAAAAAATAAAACAAGAATAAAACAACAACAAAAAAGAATTCCATGGAACTGTGTTTCCAAGGAAGAGGGAATTGTGGGGTAACAGAAGGGGCTTGGAGGCAAAAGAACCAAGTTCTGATTTTGACTCCATCCCTTACTGCCAGTGGGCAAGTTACCCTGCCTCCCCATGCCTCAGTTTCCTCATTTGTGTGATAAAGCAAATCTTCTCCTAGGCCTACTGTGAGGAATGGACATGATGAAGGTGTTTGAAAGTGTGTGGCATATACTCTGCCCTTGCTACATGTTAATATCAGTCCTACTGGGAAGGAAGGAAATTAAGCCCGCTTCCTTTTCTTAATCACCAGCAATGTCTAGTCCCTGCTGTGCCTTCTTTTCACCAGCAGAGCATTCTCAAAAGTTGTGTATCAATTGAATTTTTTGGTCTAAATTAAATCTCATTTCCAATGCACCGAGGGAGCTGAGGATTTAAAAGAATTCTCTAGTTTGTCTTTTTGTAAAGCTAATAACCACCCCTTGATGCCTTTGGTACAAATCAGTTTTTTCATTTATTGGCTTTGTTGAAAGTGGGGTTACCTTGTATTTATTAAGAAGCCCACATATACAGACTTGGGGCTGGCACAGAGATTGAACAAGTCAGCTTAACAAAACTGGTCCCTCCTGCCATGGGGGATGCAGCTGAAGAGAAGCTGAATGATATCAGGCAGAGAACAGAGCCATGGAAAACGCTTGGGGAGGCCACCAGCTCCTCTCTCTGTTGGCGCTGGTGAATTGTGGCTGGGACCTGCCAAGGGGGACAAAGGAGGAGGACATTTCCATTTTACATCTGTGAGCGCTCTCCCCAGAGAGAGTCCCACTGTGCCCAGGTGAATTCTTGATGCTGCATTTCTGTCCCTTTATTGGTATCTATTCCTCTCCCCCGCCCACCTCCTGTCAACTGTTTGCTGGTGGATAAAACAGTGTTCTCCTCCTCAGATCCCTAGACACGTGCCCTGAGGTCCCAGGACTGACTTCAGCACAGACACAAATTGATCCGTCTAGTCTTTAAATCTCATTTGGTTTGTCTGTTTTCCCTAATAAGAAGAATAGAATTAGTTAGCTTGCTACTCAGCAGGGCTCCAGTATGGAATTTACGTAAATTATCTCCTTAATAAAATTACTAAATATAGCATGAACATAGTTACCAAGGGGTGGGTGGGGGGGAAGTAATGCTCTTAGATTGTGTCTTTAAAAAACAAAGCAATGTTCCACCACCAAGGGAAATGAAATTTCAGCTTCTTAACCAGTAGGTACAACGTGGGGGACTGGGGAACAGGAAGCTCAGGAAGGGTAGGGGACAAAGACGGAGAGAGAGGATGGGAGAAATCTCTAAGCCAGACACAGAGATAACCATTTAATTAATTGCTCTCCGGGGATTCGCTGGGTGTTTGGAATGAGGTCAAGAATGTAAACAGTTCTTGCCTTCCTGAAAAAGATACTCTGATTACCTTCTCTCGTGTCAAAGATATTGTTCCAGTAAAATAAAAGTACTAGATGTGACAGTAGGTCTGGGTATTGTGTGTGTGTGTGTGTGTGTGCAGGCCAAAACTGCGGGTGGGGGCTGGGTAGAAAGCATAATGTTAGAAACTGGGGGCAGAAACGGAAGTTTTGTATCAGAGGCACATTTTAGTGCTACCTACGGGAGAAAGACAGAAGAGACCCCACAATGTTTTGATTCCTCCCTTAGTTCTTACATGCAAGACGTTCTCTCTATTCTATCTCCCCAGAGTCTCTTGTCTTCAAGGCCCCCTTCACTCCCCTTATTCAGTTCCTTCTCTGTTTCAGCACTCTCCATAACTCTCTCCCACGACCCACTCCTAACCTCTCATATTCCATCTTCATAGGGCCGCCAGAGGCATCTTCCCAAAGTGTGCTTAGGTCATGCATTGTGCCGAAAAAGTCTGTGGTCCCTGATATTCTCACCCCATAGTCCTCAGCCTGACGTTCAGGGTCTCCTACCTCACACCTGACACTTCCTGCTCAGCCTCCTCCACAAGATCCCACCCTAACTCCCACCTCTGGTGATACCAGAAAGATGCTCTTCAGATGCATCCTCCGCAGCCAGGCACACCCTCCCCAGCTCTCTGTGTATGGTCCACACTCGGATGCCCAGGCCCAGCTCACACTCAGCTACTCCATCCCTCTGTGTCCCACATCACTTCCAGCTACAGCTCTACATGGTGCTGGTCCTGGCTTTTCAGTAGAGTCAGATGTTTACTTTCTGAATGCAAGGCAGCTTGGTGTAGGGAACCAGCCAGACCAGGTTCGTACTCCAGATCTACCACCGACCAGCTGTGCAAATTCAGATGGGTTTCTTCATCTCTCTGGGACTCAGCTTCTCCATCTGTAGAAGAGGAATAGAGGCGTCTACCCTATCGAGCTGTTAAGGGGATCAGATTGTGCAATGGCTACAAAGCGCTTCATGCAGAGGAAGCATCCAGAAAAAGAAATGTGTGTTATTCTTGTCTGTCTCCCTCTCTTGGCTTCTGAGCTCCTACAGAAAAGTACAGTGTCTTCTTCAACTTTGTATTCCAGCAACTAGCACAGTACTATCACAGGGCAGACTTTGACAATTTCTTGAATGAATCAGGGCAACGAGCAATGAGGGTTCCCACAAGGATCCCCTTTACTCCTGGTTATCCTCCTGTTCAGGACCTGGGTTCCGGGGATATGTTAAAAGGAAGAGAGTGCTGCATATGCACCTACATATTTGTATGCTCCATCCCTTCTCTGGCAACTGCCTCATCCCTCACTGTAGGCAGCATGAACCAGTTTATAGCAGGGATCCATCCATTCCTCTCACAGCTGATGGACCAGGAACAGAACTAAGGAGTCAGGACAAAGCAATAAACAAAGAAGACAAACCTCCAACTATATTGGGCAGATCTCCCAAAGCCCCTCCTTCCTTTTTTTCTACACCCACAGTCTCACTTTGGCTCCTTTTTCATGTCCCTCCCCCATTGACCTGGCCCCCTTTCTCTCTACTTATCCTGCACTTTCCATTGGAGTCCCACGGAAGTACCACCCCCCTCCAAGACCACCCATATGGTGTCTTTTATCTGGGCCATACACTTGACCTTCAACTTATTTGATGAGAGATTATTTCCAAAAGGTTTCGTTCAACTGTACTGTATCTGCTGCAAGACTGCAGATTCCTTAAGGGTATGGACACTCCCTAGGGCCTTGTGCCATCATGCTCGTTAATGGAATAACAAAATGACTGCACTCTATCTTCTTTAAAAACAAGTAATTTACTATGGTGCCAAATTCAAGAGGTGGATGAAGATACCTAGGGTAAAATTTCCCTCCCATCCATGTTTCTAAACTACTAGATTGTTCTCCCTGGAGGCAACAGTTTTATCGTGTACCTTTCCAGAGATATTTTATGCATCTGCAAGCAAATAGGCATCGCTATTCTTTTTCCTCTTGTTACATATGTAACAGCCTGCCATATGAACTTCTCTGTACTTTGTTCTTTTTTTTTGGCTTCGGAATCTATCTTGGTGCAGTGATTTTAAAGATATGTCCACAGATTCTTCAATACTTGTCTCCTCAAGAGGTGGAGGTAAACTCCCTTGCCCTTGGCTGTGGGCTGGAAGGGACTTGCTTCTAGTGAGTAGAATGTGGCAGAAGAGGTGGGTGTCACTTCCAAGACTAGCTTATAAACTGTCTCTTCTGTCTTAGGAGCTCTCTCTCTTCCTCTCTCTTGAATCACTTATCTGAGGGAGCCACCTTTTTCATCCAGGTGACACCCAAGCAGCCTAGGAGAGCTTCTCAAGCTGAGGGACTGAGTCCTGCCTGGTGAGCGTGGAAGCTGATCTTCTGAGACCGGCCAACAGTGACGGGACTAGATTAGGAAGCAGATCCTGGATCCTCCCCAGTCAAGTCTTGAGATGCACCCAGCCCTAGTCCACAGCTTGACTCCAGCCTCATGGGGGACCCTGAGCCAGAAGCCCCCAGCTAAGCTGCTTCCAAATTCCTGCCCATGGAAACTGTGAGATAGTAAATGTTGCTTTAAACCAATAAATTTGTTAGCAGCAATACACTTGGAGGTCCTTCCACAAGGGAACTTAGAGGGTGTGTGTGTTCCTTTACATAGCTATTTTGTATTTTATTGTCTGGTTGAAGCACTGTTTATTTTAATCAGTCCTCCATTGATAAGCATTTTGGCTATTTCCAAGCTGTGTTCTTTAAACAATGCTGCAGTGAAAAATGTGATACACATAGCATTTTACATGTATGTGAATGTATCTGTAGCATAAATGCCTAGAAATGGAAAAGCCATGTCAAAGGGTTTATGTTTCTTTTATTTTGACATGCTCTGCAAATTGCCTTGCACAGAGGCTGTGCCAATCCACACCTCTTCTTGGCCATAGATGGGAGGGCTGGTTTGCCCATATCCTCACCATCTTCTGTGACCCTTCTGGAACAAGGCACGTAGGACAGACTTAATATGTTTGGTGATTGACTATCTTCTGCATCTCAACAGGAAATGAATCAAAATCCCGTTGGTTTGTCTAGGATCCCAGAGGTTCTCTGGCCTCACCCAGCGAATTCGGTCTCTGCAGTGAGTAGTAGCAGCAGCAAGTAAGAGCAGTGCTGGGCAGCTGCAGCAGCCTGGTATGTTGAAAAAAAAAATACAAAACCAGACTAAGGCTTGTCTGTTTCAGTTCCTGCTCCTAGTAAGAAAGGAAACACCCAGGGGCCTGAAAAATCTGTGCTGTGGAGACGTAAAGGGAGATCTGTAGTTTGCAGGTGTCTGGTGACCTTCTAGTCGCCGTAGGGGAGGGAGCTGCTGGCCGCCTCTGAACCTGGCCGGGGAGGCTGAGCCTTCAAACACTTCCGCCCCAGCTTTTCTCTCTGAGCAGCGGCTGCCAGGGGCTCACACAGCAGGCGGTGCTGTATGCTGGCTGCAGCAGAGTGCCTGTGAAGCCGGCTCCCAGCTGACTGAAGTGGGCAGGTGCTGGCTCTCACCTGCAAGCCCCAGTGTCTTCTGGCTCTTGGCCATTGAGGATGGCAGTCTTCTCCCAGTGGTGTGCAGGCTCCTCTTCCCTTGATCTAGGAGGGTGGGAGAGGAAAGAGGAGGTAAGCAGCCTCCCAAAATTCTGAGGGAAAGAGAACTCCCTGGGTACAGGGTTTTCTGGAAAGCAAGGATGCTATGTCCTTTCCTGGCTCCCTGTATCCAAGGAATGGAATGGTTTCCTGTAAGTGGCTCTTTCGTGCACTCATTCACTCAACCAATATTTCCTGAGCACCTACTGTGTGCAATGTACTTGCTCTATGGAAATCTCCAGCTTCTTAGGGAGCTAATCCCACCCAGCACCCATGATCTGTGTCCATTGCTAGATGCTAAGTGCGCTTTTCCGTGTGCTCTCCTCTGTCAAGGGAAGCCCGCCCTTCACCCCCCTTCTGCTCTCCATCGCTCTTAGAGGAAATCCAAGTGCCTCCACCTGCCACTGTTCCTCCACCGGAATACGATGGCTCACATTTCCCTTTCTGGCTTTCTGTCTATCTGCTTCTTACCTCAAAATCTGCAATCTAGTCACACTGAACCTGTTTCTCTTTGTTCATTCATCTATTCAATCACTTATTCTTCCATTTTTATCATGTACAATATGCCAGGCACTGTGTTCTGTGCTACAGGTATAGCTATGCAGAAGTGGTAGGGTCCCTGCCCTCAGGAAGCTAACTTCTGGTGTTGAAGAAAGACAGTCAGTGAGCAAATGGTACCCATTGCAGGTTGTGACGGTGCCTTGAAGGGAATAAATAGGCTGATGGAGACAGAAGAATGAATAAAGGCTGGCCAGGGAATGTCTTTCCAAAGAGGTGACATTTAAGCTGAGGGCTGAGGACTGGATCTTGGGGACCTGCTTTCTGAGCAAAGGGACTGGTGAACAAAGACAAAGACTGTGCTCTTTTAACCCCAGGCCTTCATTTGTTGCTGCTTTTATTCTCTGGCACCTTCCCCAGACTGAATCCTGCTCATTCCATGCAGATGCCTCTTCCTCCAGGAAGCCTTCTCTGGCTTCTCCTCTTCCTCCACTTGTAGATCATGCTTCCCCTCTCATCCTGTGTAGTGCTTGTTACACTGAATGTTTCTGCCCGTTTACTTAGTCAACTCTGGACTGGCTAGAACCATGTCTGACTCATTTGCTATCAGAACCTGTGGTGGATTGAAATGTGTGTCCACAATGATATGTTGAATAATCCCTGGCACCTGTGAATGTGGCCTTATTTGAAAATAGGATCTTTCAGATGTAATCAAATTGAGGTGAGGTCAGACTGGACTAGGGTTGGCCCGAAATTCAATGACTTGGGGTCCTTATAAGAAGAGAGAGGTTTGGAGACAGAGACACACAGTGGGAAGACGGTGAGGTGAAGATAGAGGCAGAAATTGGAGTGATGTAGCTACAAGCCAGTGAGTGCCCAGACTGCGGGGAGTCACCCCAGCTGGGAGGAGGTGAGGACGGATTCCTTCTCTAGAAGACTGACTATAAGAAAGATTTGCCTCTAAAGTCTTCACACGGAGTGAGGCCCTGCCAACACCTTCATTTTAGGCTTCTAGGCTCCAGAACTATGAGAGAAAAAATTCTGTTATTTTGGGGCCTCCCTGGTGGCGCAGTGGTTGACAGTCCGCCTGCCGATGCAGGGGACGCGGGTTCGTGCCCCGGTCCGGGAAGATTCCACGTGCCGCAGAGCGGCTGGGCCCATGAGCCATGGCCGCTGGGCCTGCGCGTCCGGAGCCTGTACTCCGCAACGGGAGAGGCCACAACAGTGAGAGGCCTGCGTACCGCAAAAAAAAAAAAAAAAAAAAATTCTGTTATTTTAAGCTACCCAGCTTATGGTAATATGTTAGAGCAGCCACAGGAAACTCATATGGAGCCCCAGGCCTGAGAGGGCTCCTGGTCCAGCACATTGCTCAGTTGAATGAATGAACACCCTGCTGACTGAAAAAAAAAAAAAAAGCACAATGTGAGAATTGTGAGTTAAGTTTTACTGGGGGCAAAATGAGGACTATAGCCCAGGAGACAGCATCTCAGAGAGCTCTGAGAAACTACTCCAAAGAGGCAAGGGGGAAGGTCAGCATTATATATGATTTTAGTAAAGGGGGAGCACATGCAGTGAAGCACACATTTGGGGTGAAGCTGGGAGCTACTCAGGAGGAGCGGACGTCACCGTTAATGATTTTAGTGCTTTTCTGTAGATGAGGAGATGCAAGAATTGGGCTCATAAAATCTTCAGAAAATATCTAACTATCTGAAGACCTGTTCTGCCAGTTTTTCCCAGAGCACAGAGTGCCACATTGCTGATCTTCACCTGAACTCCGTTCAGGGGGCGTTGAAGCTCAGCAGCTACAGGGGCTCATAATTTAATTCTTGTAGAAGTATATGGCAAATGCCAATCTGTAGTTGGCAGTCCTAAACCGCTGTCACCTCCCGTGTCCAGTGTGACCTCTGCATCCCCTGTCCAGCCAGCAACCCTCGCAGAGCACGGCTGCTGGGCAGGGAGGAGGCCTCATGCCTGCTTTGTGTTTTCCTGTGGGAATTCCCTTTCTGGCATGTCTTGGGGAGATTTGTGTTTTTAAATCTTGAATCTTGAGAAAAATGAGTGGAGAAATCAGAAAAATGGTGAAAAGTATAAGTCTCTTGTGAGAATTAAAGCTTACAGTAAACATAAAGACCTCACAGCTTTGAAGGAATTCACTGAATCAAGCTGATAGCAAGATTGGGAAATGCTTAGGTGTGGAATTGAGGGTTAAGGTGGACATTCCTGGGCACAGGGGCAGGAGTAGGCAGAAGAGATGAGGTCATGATCTGAGATCTGATCGGTAGTCATTGTCAAGTTGAAGCACGTATTTACCACCCTGTCTGCTAACATTCACCTGTGCAAATAAAATACATATTACTAAGTTTATGTGTGCGGTATCCTGTTTACAGATACTTTGAACGATGTTCCTAAAAATAACAACTTTTGGAAGCAAAATAAGTCCTTAAATTGGTAATTTGACAAACGATTCTGTATGATGCCGTTAACCTGGGTGAGACACCTGGATATTACATTATTCAAATTCCACCCAAAAATGTTCTCTGGTGTTTTCTGGCATTTAAATATTCACTATAGGCTACAGTTTTCTCTCTCTCTCTCTCTCTCTCTTTTTTGTGATATCTTTTTATTTATTGATTGATTTATTTTTGGCTGTGTTGGGTCTTCGTTGCTGCGCGCAGGCTTTCTCTAGTTGCCGGGAGCGGGGGCTACTCTTCCATGCGGTGCGCGGGCTTCTCATTGCGGTGGCTTCTCTTGTTGCGGAGCACGGGCTCTAGGACGCACAGGCTTCAGTTGTGGCGCATGGGCTCTAAAGCGCAGGCTCAGTAGCTGCGGCGCAAGGGCTTAGTTGCTCCACGGCATGTGGGATCTTCCCGGACCAGGGCTCAAACCCATGTCTCCTGCATTGGCAGGCGGATTCTTAACCACTGTGCCACAAGGGAAGCCGTAGGCTACAGTTCTTCGTAAATTACTACTAAACTGAATTTTTCTTGTTTATTAAATAGCTATCTTAAGAAGTATATTCATAATAATAAAGAGTATGAAGAATGTTGGAAGTATTTAAAAAATAATTTGATTTGGGGGATTCTGATTTGTTGCTTCCAAATCTGGAGGATTAATATCTGTTGGGGATTTGGAAGCCTTATAGTTCTACCTTAGACATAGCTTCTGCACCTCAAGTAACAGTTGGCTCAATCTCAAACCTGTCACAATCCCTTTCTTCGGGTTGAAAGTGGGACTATGGTGGGGCCAGTCTACTTGCTCAAGAGGGAGTCCCACTCTTCCCTGGGCCAGCTGTGTGACCTTGGGCAGACAAGGTCACCTCTGTGGGCAGTTTCCTTATCCCCACTCCGGTGCACTGAACGCCTGCTTGGATGATGTCACAGGTTTCTCCAGCCCTTGCAATCTGTGATCTAATCTCTCTGTTTGGGCTACATTTCCAAGTGAAAATATTCCGTAACCTACTTCCAACTCAGCTGGCTGCTGGGCAGGCTTTTCCTTGTGTCCAGGGAGTGTGATTTCGGGAGGGTTTATCTGCTGCTTGACACTGGGCACATCCCTCATGTGCATTACTTTGCTTCATCCCCATCACAACCCTGTGAGGGAAGCTTAATCCTATTTTACAGATGATCAAGCTAAGGCTCAGAGAGGTCACGTATTGTGTCCAAGGTCACAGAGCTGGTAAGTGGGTCAAGGAGAAGGGGGGGTGGGGTGGTCCTGTGAAATGACCTCTGGGCTTGGGTGGAAACAGGCTGCACAGAGAGCCCTCCTCTTCCTCTTTGCTTTGTTTGCATTTCTTGCCTCCTGCACAGAGGGAGTCTCCTGTGGAGTGCTTTATGGACCAGAGGGAAATGGACATCCTGTGGGAAGTGCTGGCTGTTCCAGCACTGCCTAAACTTTGGTTTCAGTGCTGAAGAGAGAAGGAAACTCTGGTGCAGATTAAGGTATGGGGCGGGGTATAGGCTTCTGTGTCTTCTTCCTGGTCCGTAGGGGCTTGGTGAGAGGCCACTGTGTGCCGGGCATGCTGTCTGCCCTGGGGTACAGAGGTGGATCAGATTCGTCCCCCCAGAGTGGGCCTGTGGTGTGATGGGGGAAGCAGGTGAGGACACAGTCCCCTGGTAGTGCTGGGTGTGGCTGGAGGACCCATAGGGCCAATGGAATCACCTCTCCCACTCTAGTACCTCAGTGTCCCCTTCTGTAAAATGGTACGTGGGGAATGGCAGTTCCTTCCTGATTTGTATTTCCCAGATGTATGATCAAAATAAAGCTGTCTTTATACTCCCACTTTTAAGAAGTGCTTAATGCCATACATTTTAAGCTCTAGAACAAATGGCCATGATATTTACGTTACGTTCACTGGCCAGAGGATCGATGCAGGTATCTTTAGGGGAGAAAGCTTCCTTCTGCTATGGACTGAATTCTGCCCACCCCACCCCTAATTCATATATTGAAGCCCCAAGCCTCCAATATGACTGTATTTAGAGACAGGAATTTGGGGAGATAATTAAGGTTAAATGAGGTTATAAAGGTGGGGCTATAATCCTATAGGACTGGTGGCCTTATAAGCAGAGGAAGAGAGAGAAACCTCTCTCTTTCCACACCGAGGAAAGGCTATGTGAGGCTAAGCAGAAGGTGGCCATCTGCAACCCAAGGAGAGAGCTCTCACCAGACACCAACTCTGCTGACACCTTGATCTCAGACTTCTAGCCTTCCCACCATCAGAAAATAAATTTCAGTATTTAAGCCCCCCAGCTGGGTAGCCTAAGCTGACTGATACACTGTCTTAGTCCATTTGGACTGTTATAACAAAATGTCATAGCCTGGATGGCATATTAACAATGGACATTTATTTCTCGCAGCTGTGGAGTCCAAGATCAGGGTACCAGCATGGTCAGGTGAGGGCCCACTTCTTGGTTCATAGCTGGTGTTCTCACCTGGTAGGAGGAGCTAGGGAGCTCTCTGAGTCCTCTTTTACGAGGGCACTAATCCCATTAGTGATTAGGTGACCTAACCACTTTCCAATGGCCCCACCTCCAAATACTCCCAACTTTTCAGGGGGTTAAGATTTCAACATATGAATTTTGGGGGACACAGACATTCAGGCAATCGGTGCCTCGGTGGCATGTAAATGTGCTTAGACTTCAATTATTCACATGAAGAAAAGGCGTGTGTGTGTTGGGGGGGAGTATGGATGCGTGCATGTAAGGCTGGGGTGTGTGCATAGGGGCGTGTGTCTGTATGTACATTACTACTACTTTAGACAAACCTTCCAAGAAACACAATCAGAAAACGGGTGAGAAGTCCCCTCCCTGAGAGTAAGAGGCCCCCTTCTCTGTGGTGTAAGCACCTCACCACAAAGGAGCCCCCTTCTGAGACCCTGACGGTATCTGAGATCTGGAGGCCACGAGTTCTGTTTCTTGGCCCTCACTGCCTTGTTCCCCTGCCCCAACGTGAACAGGCAACGTGAACAGAGATCCAGCTTTATCTCTGTCTCCTAGCAACCACGCTTGGAAGGTGGAAAGAACATGGCAGGGCCTGGAGATTGGGCTGGGTCAGGAGGGCAGGCGGGAGACCTGGGCGCTGCTCCAGGAGGCCCGCATCTCAGGGCTAGACAGATGCTTTCTCAGTGGTGTCGCTAACGGTGGGGTGGGCGGCGGTCATTATTGAACTGTATAATAAGTTGACAGAATGGATAAGAATGTTTCATCAAGCAATTACACAAAGGAGTCTGACTTGTTCCAACACACAAAGGTGATAGCTGACAAAAATTAAATGTTCACGTGTGCTGGTGCATTAGATGTCTGCCACCAGACTGGAGGGAGACATCCCTTCTCCTGGCAGAGTGAAAACAGTTCAAGCAAGAAGCATCTCCTCCCTCAGCCGCTCATCCCAGTAAGTGTCCCCCGGGGTCCTGGCCTCTCCCTCATGCCCTGGGAGCCTCTTACTCCAGCCATCTCTAGAAGAGTGGGGCTCAGACCATCATACTCTGCCTTCCTCTGCCTTTGATGTTCGTCTTAACCAGAGGTCATGTGGATGAAGATTAAAGGTCGTTGGAGGAAAAGCAATGTCACAAAAAGCTGCTTGCATCTGAGGATGGTGGGGAGAAGGTGGGGCTTGGAGAGAGGCTGTCTTCTTTTATTTATTTATTTATTTATTTATTTATTTATGGCTGTGTTGGGTCTTCGTTTCTGTGCGAGGGCTTTCTCTAGTTGTGGCAAGCGGGTGCCACTCTTCATCGCGGTGCGCGGGCCTCTCTCTATCGCGGCCTCTCTTGTTGTGGAGCACAGGCCCCAGACACGCAGGCTCAGTAGTTGTGGCTCACGGGCCCAGTTGCTCCATGGCATGTGGAATCTTCCCAGACCAGGGCTCGAACCTGTGTCCCCTGCATTGGCAGGCAGATTCTCAACCACTGTGACACCAGGGAAGGCCGAGATTCTGTCTTCTTGTCTGCTTTGCCTAAGTCATAAGAGGAGCCCTTCTAACTTTTCTTCTGTTTTTCTCTGCTTTCCTTTGGTGACCTTCCCTTTCCCTTCCCTCTCCTTCTCTTCTCTTTATTAAAGGAAGGTTTGGGGAGGAAGGTTTAGCGATCACATGCAAGTTCATGAATATTAGCTGCTACAGATGAGGAGACAGTCTTATGGGGTGAAAAGGAACAGGATTAGGAATCCATAGGCCAGGGCTTCTATTTCTGGCTTTGCCACTGGATTGCTGTGTGATCCTGGGCAGCTGGGCCTCCGCTGCCTCACTTCTAAAGCACACGGGTTAGACTAGATAGTGTTCAGGGCCCCTTGCAGTTCTAAATTTCTGGACTACCCTGCTGGCTATTTCACAAAAATCTTGAGATTTGGCGCCTTGGACCTCCCTAAGTGACTGCCTGCCATTGTCACAGCAATGGGGAGGGGGGGCAGGGCTGACATGCTGCTCAGACTTTCCCTTCCGACTGTCAGAAAACACTGAGCGGGGCAGTACTGGGTACAGGACTTACTCTTTTTCTGGTTCCCTCACCCCTGTACATTTTTCCCCAATGAATATATCTTTATTATTACTATTATTATTGGACGATTAAAGTCCTTATACATGTTGCAAAAAGAAATTCAATTGCAGACATATTCCAAGTGAAATTCCCCCTTATAACCATATTCATCCATGGTGTCTATGTTCCTAGAGTTTTAAAAGCACACCCGTATATATGACATATGTGTTTTGATTAGCAGAAGTTTGATTCTTGCTTTGATTTTCTGATTCATGGACTGCTGACATGGTGACTACCAGGACTGTCGTAGCAAAAGGAGGGAAGGGAGCAGCGGCTTCTGAGGGGAGGCAGAGAGACACGCTGTCCCCATCGGCAAGCTGGGTCCTGTCTTCTGGGCACCAGGAGTCTCCACACTCTCTCCTAGTGCCAGGTGTGTGGAAGTTTCAACCTGAAGGAATTTTAGAACTCGTGATGGATAATTGTATGTGTCAACTTGACTGGGCTAAGGGATGCCCAGATAACTGGGTAAAGCATCATTTCTGGGTCTGTTGAGAGTGTCTCTGAATGAAGTTAGCTTTCGAATCAATAGACTGAGTTAAGAAGATGGCCCTCACCAATGATCGTGAACCTCATCTAATATGTCAAGGGCCTGAATAGAACAAACAGCTGGAGGAAGGAGGAATTCACTCTCTGTGCCAGAGCTGAGACATCTGTCTTCTCCTGCCCTTAGAGGTCAGTGCTCCCTGGGCTGAGTTATACCACCGGCTTTCCTGGTTTTCCAACTCGAAGACAGTAGACTATGGGACTTCTTGGACTCCATAATCATGTGAGCCAATTTCTATAATAAATCTCTTCTTATGTATATCCTATTGGTTCTGTTCTCTGGAGAACCCTAGCACAGACCTGTCGATACATTTCCACAAAAGCACAAGTGAGAAGCTTCTTAACCTTCTAAAAGCAAGCGTGAAACCAGCTTGTTGTTAGAACAATGGCAGAATCTCCAGGGATTGCTGTTTCTTTCTCTCTCTTTAAGAAATTTAAACATTACAAAAAAAATGCCTTTTATTGTGAAGAAATTAGAAAACAGATAAGTTATAGAAAAAAATCACAGTGTTCCTTTAAAAATTATTAAGTGTTTTTTTTTTAATCAAAGAATAAATAAACTTTTTGCACACATATATTTGAGTAGCCTTTCCAGTGGCTTGTTATTTGCCATTTGGAGACAGCTTAAAGTCATGTGTCACCTATTATACCTCCTGGGACCTAGACATGGAAGTCACATTTATTCAGCCAGGCCCTTGGAACACAAAGATGAATATAGTCTGGGCTCTTGTTCTGAAAGTTCTCACAGTATGTTAGGAGAATGGTCCCCCTTTCTTACCTCCAATCACGAAAGTACAGTATGGTGTGTGCTAACATTTAGAGATATACTAAGCATCATGGGAGCGGAGAGGAAGAAGTTGTTAATTGAACAGATGTAAATCTGGTAAACTTCAAGGCCATTGAGCTAATTTAGAACATCTTCCTATTCAGACGTTAATCCCAGATACAAGCTATTTACTTTCATTATGAGGGAGCTTTAAAGATTCTTGTGGGCGGATTTGTAGAGAGGGGGCTCCAACTTTTACTTTGAGTTGTTTGAGGCAGAGATGTGCATGGTAACATTTTATTTTCTCTCTGCAGAAGCCCTGCACTCTCCACCACCTAAGTCTATTGTCTTCCATATGGGTAGGTGGGTGAATGTGTGTCACGCTCTAGGGCAACAACACTGGCTTCATTTTTAGTGTGTGCCAGACTGCAAGTCTTGTGATTCTACCAAGCTGGAATAGACTGGTTATACACAGAATTCTTCCCTATAAGTCCTCAGAAATCTGTGTGCAACCAGCCCTAAATCAACTGTCACTCATTCTGGAGGAAAAGTATGGGATGGATGAGAGCATTCTCAGGCCATTACAGGAAAGTACATTTAATATAACTTCAAACCCAGGAAGAGAAATCTATTGACTTAGGTTGAGTTAACTGGTAACAGATCTTGAGACAGAGAATTGCATATGGAAGGCTTCTTGTAGATTGCTCTTAGGAGATACACTGGTAAGAAAACAAAGAGGACTGGATTAGGCAGTGGAAGAAATTAACAGATCAGCAATGCTGTTGCAACTGAGGTTTCAGCTGATCCTGCAGAGAGCTCTGGAGGTGGGATAGAATTCAAAGTTGCCCAAACTGAGGCAAGAGTGTGGCGGCTGTGTCCTCACATCAACCAGTCCCTGGCTATGGGCTACCTCCTGGGAAGAAGAGTAATTTTGGATGAACCGGATTCCTGCAGCCCACGGTGTTTCCCAGTGAGGCACGCAATGTTAAGCTGTCAGCAGTGATATTCCCAGCAGCAGAGGGATGGATGTTAGGAGAAATGGAGACCTAGGGAGACAACAGTATCCACTACAGTCTACTTCTTGTGCCACTCAGATCTACTTACTTCTTATGTCTCAACTGGAAACAGGTCCTTCAGGATTCACATGGGTCACATTTTTAAGGAATTTACAGACAAAGGATTAGTGGGACAAACCATACCTCTTATTGCTATGGTTGATCTTGAAGTCATAATTAATACTCACCATTGCCTACTCCATCACCATTCTAGATACCCTTTGCCTTTGATTGACATTTTTAATAGTTTAAGTGGTTTGTCTGGTGGGGTGAGCCAGGCCCTTATCCTTGAGGGGTCTGAGCCTCTGGTTACCATGCTCTTCTTAGGACACAGATAACTGTATTTGTCAATGTACTGCTAAAACAGGGCATATGAGCACTAAGAGATGCCACAGTAGATCAGTTTAGCACCAGAGATATTCTTTCCTGTCCCCAGTGTCTAGTAGCAGCCCCGTCTTTTGTTAAATGATTTTTTCCCATGCCTGTTGGTCTTTAGTATGAGGATCCCAAAGTAACTGTTAACTGTTGCAGCTTAAAGTTTAATGGATTCTTTTTGAGACCTGCAAGGCAAAGTATTTCCCCTCTGAGAACCAAGACCTCTAGACCTACAGAGCCTAAGACTGTAGGATTGGGAGCATAAATTACTCAAGTGGAATATGGGTTGATGGTAAGTGGACCCACTCCTACTTCTACCCTTTAGTTTCCTGACTCATGTATTCCACTTGTAGGGGATACAGTACCCAACAATGCTCATTAATTTAAGATCCATACTGCATCCAGACGATGGTATCATCTTCAATTTGACATCTCAGTTGCTTCTGTAAGAGACAATTGCACTACTCCGCAAGGTTGGTGACTCCTGAGGGTGCATGCTCACTGCTACTGCTATAATTGGGTTTTTTAGGGGCCTTAAAGTGGGTCTGTTGGCCTAAGGCAATGTTGGTTGGGATTTTATGTCAGCTGACAAAATCCTTTCTAAGTCTTCAGTTAGTTGGGTTGACCAAAGTCCTATGGGTAGAAAAGACAAGCCCATATTGGACATATGTGTTGATATTAGTCAAATTGAATCATCACTCCTTTCAGGGTGAAAGGATCAACTTGCTGTCAAGTGCCTAATTGATTTCCTCAAGAAATAGGGCCAAATATGGGGGCTCAGCCTTGGTGTCTGCTGCTGTCAGGTTGGATATTTAGTCGTAGCAGTAACTGGATCAGCCTTGGTGAGTAGGAGCACCTCCTGTTGTTTCCACGAACAGCTTCCATCCCTTATATCATGATTATTCTACTCATTTACCCATCATATCAGCCCTATGGTGGCCCATAATTAACACTGGCTGATGTGAAATGACCAGGTCATCAAGTTCACGTGATTGTTTAGTGTCTCTTCCATTCTGGGTATTCTTTGGTGCTATTAATATGCAATTCTATCTTCACACTTTATATCTATCCCTCTTTGTCCATCCAGATGAGTTTCCTAAGACTTTGCTCCCAATCTTCTAATTTTTCTCCTTTCGGGACTCTGGTTCAACTAGCCAGTCAAATAAAAGATGCTCTAAGTCTATTAATATTTTTACTTTGGGCCATTTCTCTTTCCGCAAAGTGGAGGGCTGGATGCATTGCCCAAAGCCCTGACAATTGGGAAGATTTCCCCTCGTTGCTATCTTTCAGGGCCACTCCTGATGGGACTGTAGCAATAGTAGTTCATTTTCAGCTCACATTGACATACCAAGGTGACCCATCCATATACCGACCTCAGACTTTTCCCTCGTCCATTAGCTTAGTATAAGGGAGCCCTCCCGTGACCTCCTAGTCCCCGTAATAGGTGTGAGCCATGGGAGAGAGGCACAGTGCAACCATGGTAGATGACATGGGGATTGAGATTACCTGCTCATGTAGGCTACCAGCAGATCAGAGGTCTTGCTCATGCCCCATCCCAGATGTACCTCTTCCAGCTTACAAAGCTTGATGCTGGGTTGTCCTAACTGTATGGCTTGGTGGGTATGACCTAATTCAGCTCATGATGGAGGTCTGGCTGCATGGCCACTTGATGTTCATGCTCACGTAGTCCATCTTTACTAAGGCCTCGTGGCATACCAGGTCTTGCCTTTTAAAAGAAATGTCTGTTACAGATGGCATGGTCTTGCTCCAAAACCCTAAGAGTCACATTGTGATTCTTATTAGGGCTTGCTATCAACTTTACTTGATGTCTTCTCCAAACACAGAAACCTCTAATACCACAAGGTCTGCCAGTTTGTATGGCCAAGTGACAGGACTGTCTGTGCCACAGCCTGGACCTGCTACAGAGCCCTTTCTAAGCCTCACTTAAAGCTGGCATCCTTTTGTATCACCTGGTAAATGGGTCAGAACAGTTTTCCAAGTGTAGAATATGCTGCCTCCAGAACCCAAAGAGGCCTACCAAGCACTGTGCTTCTTTCTTAGTGGTAGGAGTAGTGAAATGCAATAATTAGTCATTTATTTGGGGAAATGTCATTCTATGCCCCAGATCATTGGATGCTAAAACTTCACTTCTGGGGCAAGACCCTGAAACTTACTAGAGTTCCTCTACACCCGCTGGAGTACATGTGCTTTACCAAGGCCTCTGACATATCTACCTCTTCTTGCTTACCTGGTGTAATTAGCATGATGCCACCAAGACAGAGGACTAATTTGATCATCTGTGGAATGCACAGATGGTTCAGTTTTCTTTGGTAGAAGGAAGGTGAATTAACAGAGCCCTGTGATTTGTGAATCCACACTGTTTTTGATCCTCCTTAAGAAAGGGAGAGAAGCGGAGACATTTGCCAGAGTAATGTTGGCATGTCATGTGCTGGCGTCTGTTAATCTCCAAAGCTACCACATCTGGCATGGTCGCTACAATGAAGGCTGCTCTTTGGTTAAGTGGGCAGTAGTCTACTACCATCTACCACGATCTATCTGGTTTTGGGGATCCTAGCATTCCCACTGCGATCAGGAAGTCCAGTTCTGCAACAGCATCGCCCCTTGTCAGCTCCAGCTTAATGGCGCTGGTATCCTTTTACCGGCACATTCCTTGTCACTTTGGTAAAAGGAGTGTCCTCTTAGCTTCTGATGGAACATAGTTAGCTGGTAGGTTTTCTGCCTATATCTGCTCTATCACACCCACTTTTCTGAGCCCTTTGAGCCCTCTTCCATCATCTGGCAGGGAAGTTCTGGTATATCTATTTAGTGTGGACCATTGCTTTTTTCAAGCTTCCAAGATTAAACCTGGCAGTTTATTAGCACCTTCTCCTAGGATTCTTGCCAGGGTGTTGAATTCTGTATCATGAGGGAATTTTAATACATTTGCATGCTGAGACACTGTCCTTTATCCAACAAAGGACACTGTCCTTTATTCGACCCCCTTGAGCCATCACCCTCAGGATCCAGTCCCATCTTCTCCTTTACATATTTGCTGTATAGTCCCTCTCTTCCCTTAAACTGACCTTGATGGCTGTGTCATGATTTGACCATGCTTTTGACCATAATTTGACCATGATCTCTATTGGTCTGATTAACAGAAGGGGATTGGGGCATAGATCCTGAGGGGAACCAGCAAGGTCTAAAAGGCACCTGACTAATTTGAGGCCTCATGTGACACTCAGGCAAGCGAGGGTGTGCTCACTTGTTTTCTATCACAGAGGATAGGCCATTTCTGCAGGTCCTGCAGGTTTAAGGGAAGCTGGGAGTTCAAAATTCTCAACTACATCAACCCAGATAACCACATCCCAAGTCTCAGAGTCCCAAATCCTTTTCTGTATGACCTTGATTTTGGCGTAGGAGACCTGCGAGCTGAGAAGTCAACCTTCTCTGAAGCTCTGCTGCTCCCACATAATTAAGTCCTGAATTAAGTCCTTTGTGCTGACAGCCTTCTGCTGCAGGAGTATAAAATTTTCTTCAATGCTGCAGAGGAAATCCTGCTTTTACATTTTGCCTTGAATTGTCAACGAATTACCATGAGTCTAATTCATCTGTCTTTGGTTAGTGACTCAGTGGCATTCTGCAAGAGCCACCGATTCCACTGTTGTTCTAGTTACTATTTCCCTTCATGCTTCTCCAGTGCCGGAGATATTGCCCCAGCGCATTACCTTCCGTTAGTGTTCTACCACATTTAACTTTGGTAGACATTTTGCAGTTGCACTGCTACAGCACACCAGAGACTATCCATACTACACCAGCCACCACTGATGGGATCCACAGGCCAGCTGGCCTGGGAGTAATCACCTCCAAACTCCTATTTTATAGTCTGCTTTCTAGGATCACTCCTGATACCAAATGGCTTAGATTGGGTTCAGAAACAGACTATGAAACATTAATTTTGTCCAATGTTTATTAGGGAGTTGTCTGGGGGGAAATACCTGTCCAAAAAAAAAGTGAAGAAGGCAAGATTGGTGATGAAGAAGAAGAAAAGGAAGAAGAAGGGGGAGGGAGAGGAGAGGAAGAGAAGGAAAAAGAGGAGGAGGAGGAGGTGGGGGAGAAGAAGAAGAGGAAAAAGAGGAGGGGAAGAGGAGGAACTCACCTCAGATGAAGTTTCCACTGAGGATCCAGCCAATTCCATGGGGAGCTTTGAGCTAGGACGTCTTTTTGGTATTACCCCGGTTGAGGCAAAGGTGCTGAGACTTTGGATTCCCATATCAGCTCATCATTGGCCACAGCTTGTCTCTTAAGAGAGGTGTAACCTTAGGAAGGCGATTCCTTGTGGCTGAAGGCAACTCCCAATGAGGGACGCACCTATGACTTGTCTGTGAACAATGTTCTCAGCAGCTGGGCACTGAATGAATCAGCCCTGATGAGGGGATCTTAGGAGAACACTAAAGTGTCCACTGCAGGTACCCTGTGATCAGGCTTCCGACTGAGCAACCAGGAAAGGACTGGATTTAGGGAAAGTGGAGGAGCAAAGATAACATATTGCTAGTGGCAACATTAATTTCACACCTGCCTAGGATTATAAAACATTATTCTGTTTGATCTTGGATGAGATTTTCAGCCTTTTTGTGCCTGAGTTTTTTCAGCTATAGAATGAGATGACTAATTTAGTAAAGAACTGAAATGGCACCCAGCATATTGTAAACACTCAAAAAAAATTTGTTGTTATTGGAATTGATTTTATCATTGTTATTTTTCAACAATGCAAACTTATTTTTCAGCTGCATTCATTTTCCTTCCCACAAACCTGGCTCTTAACTGTTTTTCTCCAAAAACAAAACTTCCACTTCTATCTTGTAGATTTCTTCTCTTATTCCTGAAAGATGCCATGCAGCATGCTTACACCATTGCCCTTCCTAGACTCTGCCTTCACTGACCTCCTATAAAGCTATCTAAATCCACCCTGTCCTTTGAAGGAGTGGAAGAAGCGTGCACATATATTCAAGATCCTCCGCTTACTGCATGATGTTGGGTAAGCCATTGATCACGTCTGAGGATCGATTTCCTCATGTATAAACTGGGGATTATAGCCACTGCTACACTAGCTCATCATGAGGATTAAATGGAATAACTAAGTTAAACCCCTAGCAAGGTGCCAGGTACACTTTAGTTGCTCAGTAAACAGTAGCTATTGGACCAAGTAGCAATGCCAATATTATCTAACCACAGAGTCATTCAGTGTAGAGTTATTCAAAGCTCATGATGTGCAGGTACCTGTAGGGGACAAGGAGATGCAGGAACTACGGCCCCTCCCTCAAGGAGAAGAGCTTCCCAGAAGTTTTCTCCAGCCTCGCCTGCTTGTGTACATCTCCCCTCTCCATCTCTCCCTCCTCAGCATCCACAGCACGGACCCATTATACATCTAAACACCAATCTCCTTGACACTGTACTTTACATTTTCCTGCGTGCCTGTTATGCTCTCCAAATAGATTATGAGCTGCTTGAGGGGAGAAACTGCCATATTCCTCTTTATCCCCCATACAACACCTAACACAGAAATGCGCAATGCCCTACGCTCTCTAGGTGTTTGTTCAATAAATTAATAAATGAGTATTTAGGATTCTCAACAACATAGAGAAGTTTCCACTTTGCAGGTGGAGACCTTTTAGAATCATGACATCCCTTTTGTAGACTGTGACACAAAAATGCACCCGGCATGTGTAAGTAGCATTTGGTGAAACTTCTGTTTCAGTTTTGAATACATGTCATGGGCTGGACTGTGGTGTAAAAATATATTTCTTACTGGGAGTCACGATAAGAAAAAAAGTTAGAAAAACACTGGCAGAGTGCCTATCATGAGGTCCCTGGTGCAGGTGCTAACCCCCTCCTGGACAGAACCAAATAAGACACTGGGAGCCAGGACCTCTGTGCGGGCAAGGCAGCCACTGGGTTCAGAAAAGCTCTGCTGGGATTGGTGGGGATTAGAGAAGATGGCAGTCAAGGGAGGGGAGGAGACCCAGCACAGTGATTCAAACCATTTTCTGGGCAAAAAGCAGGCACCACAGGTGCACCTTTCCTCATGTGCCTTTCCCTTTGAAAGACACAAAGCACTTGATACCCTGCAATTGCTCAACATTTTCCTTTGGGATCCGTTTTCTCTAGAGCTTTAAGATTGTAACAGAAACATGATTGCCTCCGTTCTCTCCCAACTTATTAACCTGAAAAGGTAGCCCAGAGTTATTAACCTCTGGAGATTTGGTGATAATTTCTTGAAGCAAAATTTGTACACACAGCTTGACAATTATTGAGGGGACCACAGGACAACCTCCTCGAAATTGAAATTACGCTGGGAATTCTAGGACAGATGGCCTCTCTGTCTATAGGAGCTTTGAGCTTGAATTCAAAGTGTCCTTGTCCCAGGCACCCTCAGGAATAGGAAGCATCATGCCCATGGGAACGTGCAACCTCGCACCTTCCCGAGTCTGCAGTGATGGAGCTCGAGTTCTGTGCTTTATTTTGCACAAATCCTTCCCACCTTGCTTCCTGGAGTCTGCACCTAAAGCCGGTCTGTCTTCTATTTGTACTCTGAAAAGTGCTTTAATTGGGAAGGTAAAATACAATATCAAATGCCCTTTTTGTGCTTTGTGGAAGGCCTCTAAAGCTTAGCTTAACTCAAAGAGCTTAAATCAATAGCACCAGCCCATTTTCTAATCACAGAGAATTTAATAATGATCAGGAAAGCCATTGTCAGTCTGATCTGTGGGACTGTTAGGACTTTAACTCTTGGAAAACAGCTTCCTGTCAAACTTACATACTGTTATCATATTAAATGCCACTCAGAAGGGTATTAAAATCCTTCTTTAGAGAGAAAGCTTTACAGGGGTTCTGTCAAATTATATGCTGATGAGCTGGCTGCCTGGGGAGAGAGCTAAGACAAGCCTGGACATGGGAAGGACAGAATATTTCTCTTACAGAATAGACCAAAGTCAGGAAGGGAGGGGCTTGGTGTCTGTGTCTTTAATTCTGGAAGACCCTTGAGATGCCTTAGCTCAGAGGTTAGAAAGTTTACTCATATTCCGTGAAGCCTGGAAAACTCCTTGGGGGTCCATGATGGGGGGAGCAGCTCCTGAAGTGCCAGTCAGGACACTCCCGGACCCCTAGAGAAGCCTAGGACCCACCGGCTCCAGCAACTTAACCCCATTCATTATCAGAGAGATCCATGATGCCCTTAGGTCCCAGCCACACATATTTTGGAAGTGCTGCTGAGGTTTCCAGACCCGATGCCTAGGCAACAGTGGAGCCTTTCATGAATTGAACCTGACACTGTTGTTTTTAGGGATTAAATTTTCAGAGAGAACCATTTAACTGGGGCAGATGGTTAGCCTTTAATGAAACCCTAAAGGAAATGGGGAGGAGTGTGGACAACAGGGGATAAACGTAAATGGAGAAGAGGAAGTAATTGAAAAGCTGGAAAAGGAGGGGAACAGGAGAGCCCAGGATGGCCGCCTGCCTCTCTGCACATGTGCTTCTTTCAGCAGCTAAACATCTGTAGAGAGAAGGAGAAATGAGTGTGTCTGGGCTGAGCAGAGCTTGTACCTCCTGTTGCTTCCTCACATCAGACCCGGTCCCCCCATCCCCAGCCAAGGGCTGCAGTCTCCAGGAGTCCAGGGTCTTTTCCAAGCCATGGCCACTAAGCCCAGCAAAGGTCCCAAAGTGAAGCAGCTGCACAGCCTGCATCCTGAGTCACCAGCTCTGGGGACTGCATGCTCCCTTGATACAAATGGAAACCCCATCTCCACTTTGCTTGCTTTAGGAGCTAAGTCTTTTACAGTCACACTTCATAGGTTTTAACCCCTTTGGGCTCTTTCAGAAGGCTTTAGCCTTCCAATAAACTTATAACACATGCACGGAAGCAGCCACACCACTGATTTTAGATATTTGGCAACTCAGAGATGGTAAATGAACCCTCCTGGTAAGTGGCAGCCTGTGGCCAGGATGCTGGCCTGGGACCTCCTTGCAGCGTGTGTGCCCATCTGTACAACCTGCCTTGGCTTCTCTCTGTAGGGGAACAAACTTTACCACCCCAAAATGCCTCTTTCGAGCTAAAAGAATCAAGTCCCAAAAGACTCAGGAAAAAAAACTTTGAACTTCCCCTTTAGCTGCCTAAAGAATTTAGATAGAAGTCTTGTTCCTAGAACAGAGCTATCACCAGAGTTATCTGCAAAGAATATGAGCTAGACAAGGATATATTGTACAGCACGGAGAAATATAGCCAGTATTTTGTAATAACTTTAAATGGAGTACAACTTATAAAAAATATTGAATCACTATGTTGTACACTTGAAACTACTATAATATTATAAATCAACTATACTTCAAAAAAATAAAAGAATATGGGCCAGGTGTGGTGGGGGAAACTTGGACAGGGCCTAGAGATCAGAGTCCACTCTGTGTCCCATTGTCTCTGCAGGGCCCAGACAACATTGGCTCACCAAAAATTTGCTTTTCCGTCCCCATGTAAATTGCCTTCCTTCCCTTCAAAGTCTCAAGCAACTACCCCCAACATCCTCCTTTGTCTTTTGCTGAAAATTGTATTTAAGGTGAGTGTTTTAGCCCTTCTGGTGAGTTGTTGAGTTTTCCCGGATCTCTCCTATGTATACATGTTACTCAATTTTTGTATGATTTTTCTCCTGTTATCAGTCTCATGTCAATTTAACTCTTAAACCAACAAGAAGAACCTAGAAGGAAGAGGAAAATTTCTTCCTCACTGACACCTCCATGTGTAAAGTGAAGACTCTGGTTCAAGTTTGGAGCCTACACACTGAGCGACCAAAAGAAATGTCACGATCTCTCCGATCCTCCCTTTCTTATTCTTAAAATGAGGATAATAATGTCTAATTTAAGGTTTAAATGTATGCAATGTTTCTAGCACGAGATCTGGCACTTTTAAGTATTCAGTGGAGCTGTTGCTAGTATGCTTTCTGAAAAACTACAAGAAAAAATAGATCTGGAAAGAAAATTGGGAACACAGAAGAACGAGGAAATATTGAGGTAGGAGGCAGATGGGCCCCCAGGGCAAACAGTTTGAGTTTGTTCCCAGTGGACCGATATTCCGACTCGGGACAGTTGAGAGAGCGGGCTGGGCCTTGCCCAGATAGAAGATAAGAAACCACATATTCCTCATTCTTGAAGTCAGGAGACCTCCCCAACTACACATGCACAGAAAGGCTCCTTGGCCTTTCTTGCCCAGATAGAAGATAAGAAACCACATATTCCTCATTCTTGAAGTCAGGAGACCTCCCCAGCTACACATGCGCAGAAAGGCTCCTTGGAGTTCAAAAGGGGAGTGATGCCAACTGATGCTCACTACCCATAGGACTCTTCGGTAGAATCCATCTTGGCTAAGAGATGCGTGCAGCCACATGGGAAAATCCTGAGATACACCAAATATGGACTTTGAACCAGGCAAATCAGAATGATTGGCCAAAGGAAACCTGGAAGAAATGCCCCATAAAAGTGATTCAAAGTGCCACGGGGGCGCGATTCTCTCTCTCTGAGCCCGCCCGTGTGTCTATCCACATGTACTATACTTCTTTTTTTCCTAATAAATACTTTACTTGTTTCACTACTTTCTGTCTTTGCGGCAAAGCCATAGAGCCAGGGCCTTGTCACTGACCACTGGTCTAAAGGCTAGGATTTGGTGCTCTCACTGCTGTAACCCGACCTCAATCACTGCCTAGGAACTGAAACCCTGCTTCAAGCTGCCGAAGACCGAGGCCACCCAAGATCAATATGACCCAAGTTTGAAAGCTGGACTCTGTGGAAGACAGCTGTCTGGGGGGTATCAGGGCTATCATCCCTAGGGGCTGGTCATGAGCATGACAATGATATCTAGGTGGAAAGGCCAGTGATTGAGTTACAACACTTATTGTATATACAGAAAGGACCAACTTTAAGCAAAACCTGAGTTAGAGCTGCCCAAGATGGCCAAAGCCCTTCTTGGCCTCAAGGACTATACACAGCCCTGAGATAGCAAATTATCAATGAAAGCAAAAAGTCTGTATGCTACCATATCTTCTCAATTATCATTGAGAAGGAGCAGTGGTATTGATAATTCAAAATAACCATCAGCCAAAATGTCTTGTATACTGTCTACCTCCTCCACCAAATAAAAGCTTAAGAGGGACTTTGTCTGTCTTCTTCCCTGCTGTAGCCCCATGTGTCACATGGTATGCACAGAGTGAACTTTCGTTGAACGGACAAATGTTGAATGAATTCATGAAACAGATCAGGGAGGGCTAATCAATATTCAATTATTTGATATTGAATATGTTGATTAATATTGCAATTTTAGGATCTTAAAGACATGTGCATGTTTAGTCAGTTTTTGAATATTCCTTCTTTAGCCTGTACATGCTTCTAGATCATCACCTAGCATCTCTCTTACTGAAACCATGCACCTCAGATTGGGACTTGAACCCACGATCTTTCAATTAGAATCACTCACCTGGTGTCTGGATTTACTGGTGCTCAAGTTCTTTGTGTCTCAGCACAGAAGGAATTCAACGAGAGGCAAAGTGATAGGCAAGAAGTAGATTTATTAATATAGGACACTTGTGAGAGATGCAAGCTGGCAGGCAAGGATGCTTGGGCCTGAGGATTAAGTAGGCTACAACTTTATAATCAAATGAAAGTGGGGGAGGGGAAAAGACTGCCTTCTTCGAGTAGACGTCAGGCTTACATCGCTAGCTCCTCCTTTGTATTGGGCAGGAGAGTCTGACCCTATGAGGTCAAACTAGGACTGTCATAGCACTTATTTAAATCAGAAGAAAGGTGGTAACATTCTTCTTTCACCTAATGTCCTGGGGCATATCCCGTGCTTTTATTTATGGCTTTATAGTTAAGCAAGCCTGCTTCGTTCCACGATGTTCCAATAGTTTTCTTGAGCGATCATTAACTTACAGTGGTCTTCCAAAATTTCCTAGGTTTCCTTCTCTACCTATAATCCCCTACCGGGATTTCTACAACTACCTGTATAACTATCCTATTCTATCCCTATCATTACTGCTCATTTGCTGCCTGTTTTCTGCCCACTTTGTTTGCAACCTCAAACCATGTCTAAGCAGAGACCAGTTAAAGCCAGGCAGTGATATGAAAGTCTTCACTCTAGAATGAACCTATATTTTGAGAAAGTTGGGATGATTGGGTAAATGGGGTTTAAGGTGGTCTGTATCTGGCCATCTATCTGTATTCCCTGGTCCTCACAGACATGTAAAGTTCAAGAGTGAGAGGCAACCCCTACCTCCTCAGAATCTTCCAAGAATTGAGAGCACTGGCAATGTGTCTGGCACCACAATAATTGAAATTAATTGGATTTTAGAGATAATAACATTTATGCTAATGCAGGTATTGAGAGGAGACAATAGTCCTGGAGATAAGTACCTTGGAGAGGTGGGGCGGGAGAATTTGCAGTCCCAGCAGGAGAGATTAGGAATCCTGGAGCGGGGAGCTGCCATGGTGGGGTTAGGTGGGATAAGGGACAGGAAGTTATAAAGAAACTGGGAGGCTTTAGAGAAGCAAGAGAGAGGAGCAAGGGGGAGAAGTAGAAGAACCTCTTTGGATAAGGATAATAGTCATAGAAATGTGCCAGATGCCCCTTATTAAGTGCTTTCTATGTACCAAGTGCTATGAGTTTTACAATGAAGTCATTTTATCCTCATAATAAGCTCCTGAGATGGTACTATATTGTTTCCTTACTTTAAAGAAGAGGCTTAGAGGGGTTTAAATAACTGGTCCCAGGTTGCTTGGCCAATACATATGCAAAATAAATACTCTACACTACCTCTCATTTGTCCAAAGCAGGAAACAAAGAGCAACGAGGACCAAAAGAGGTGAAGTTCTAGAACAGCTCTGAAGAGAGCGATTTTGACAAGGGCCTGGGGACTTCCCTGGATGTCCAGTAGTTAAGACTCCACGCTTCCAACGCAGGGGGTGCGGGTTCGATCCCTGGTTGGAGAACTAAGATCCCACAGGCCGCGTGGTCAAAAAAAAACCTAAATAAATAAATCAAAAAAAAAAATTAAAACAAGGACCTGAAGGAAAGACCTGGGACCTGAGAGAATAAAGATCTGATTACAGATAGTAAACCCTTCACAAGAAAGGACCCTGGCTTACAGGTTTGTCCCTGGCCCTTGCATCACTGGTGGTCTGCCTGTGGGGCTCTCCATGAGTCCTGACAAGTGAGAGGTCCATGAAGAGAAGGTGGACCGCAAAGCTATGCAGTCAGCTGGACCTGCTCATGAAGCAAACATTACTCTGTGTGAGCGTGAAAAAAACCCACCACTCCATCCTGGTCTGTATCCCAATAACTGGAGTAACTGACTTCTGCAGACCTAATCTACACTGGGGTTGTTAGCACAAGTTTGTGTGCCTGACGCACAGTGAGGCCAAGCAAACTGAAACGTAGGAGTTTGGAGCAGAGAAAGGTTTATTGCAAGGCCATGCAAGGAGATGAGGTGGCTCATGCCCTGAAAAGCCTCGAACTCCCCAAAGGGTATTGGCAAAGCATTTTTAAAGGCCAGGTGAGGGGGGTGGGTGGCAGGGTATGTGATCAGCTTGTGCACAGTTCTCTGACTGGCTGATGGTGAGGTAACAGGGCGGTGTCACAAGGGTTAACATGATCAGTCCTTAGGCTCCAGGAGGCCTGGGTCTATGGGCTCAAGGTCATCAAATAGTTCTTCCATTTGGTGGGGGGTTTTTACATCTGCAAAACAATTCAGGAAACTTACATCAAATCTAGGTGCTTCAGAGAGGACCTAAAGCAGAGGATATGGGGGAAGACCCGTCCTGGGAAGGCCCCATAGTGTCCTGCTTGTTTACCGGGTTTTCACACTCTGAGAAAATACCTGCAAACTTTTATTAACTGTATTGAGCTGGAAGGGGCATAGTGAAGAAGACAGAGAGAGATGGGCTGGAGAGAATGGAATCTTGGAAGAGAAACCCCAGATCACATGAGTGACCGTGAGAGAGGGAGGGAAACCTCACTGTGGGTGTTCTGCCTCGAGTAGGTGTAAGCTATTCTGTCTAGGGTCTTTGAGGGTTCAGTAGTGGAATAAGCAACCACCTTGGAGAGAGACATCTGGGCCCTCTGAGACACGTTGGCACTGCTTTGTGTGCAATAGTGTGATGTGGTATGGAGACATTTTGGAGATAGAGCTGGACTCAATTGCAAGCCTAAACATCTGCTTGCTGGGTGACCTTGGGTAAGTCACCTTGCCTCTCTTATACTCTAAGATGCTTAAGGGCCAAGTAGGATACGAATACCCAGCTCCCAGCGTTTTCCTGGAGTCTCCAAAGAGTGATTCAAACCCTTGACCCATTGGAGACACTCCATGAACAGCATGAATTTTATGGAGGTGTTTCTACTCTGACCAGGTTGGGGGAGTGGAGAACAGAAAATTTAGGATTTCTCCTCTTTATCTCTGAATTTTAGTGTTCTTTTCTATATTATCAAATATGTCCCCTGAAATATGAACTTTGACCTCCCAACCCTGTTTCACTCAGATTTAAGTCAACACTGAACTTTGTATTTCCCAGATGGAAGGCTCTGTCATTATTAATCCATTTGGTCATTTTTTTCCTCTCATTTTGAGCCTTTTTCAGTTACTTATGCTTGAAAAGGTCTAAAATGTACCTTTAATCTCCTTGTCATACAGCAAACCGCCACTTCCAGCTTTCTTTTTATAATGAAAGTATTCTTCATTCAGTATAATGTTGTGCTATGGCTATATACAAAACTTTTTTTTTTTTTTTTTTGCTATCTGGGTCAAATCATGGGACTCTTGTTGCATATTTGAGAAAGATGACAAAATTAAAATGGGCGTGAGATTAACAAACACACTCAACCTACCAGATCTGGTCTCAAACTGAATGATGTTTAAACGGATTCCAATGCCATGGTATGTTTAAATTTCATGAAGTCTTCTTGGCTTGCCTTCCAAGTTATTACGAAAGCCATTCACCTCCCTACTAATCAATCTTGGAAGCCTGGAAATTCTAGCACAACCACCTGCCATCCCCTCTATCCCAGGACCATGCCACTGCCCCGTTCTCCTATTTCTCTTGGTCTTTGTCTCTGGGAAAACTTACACAAGCCATATACATCTCACTTGACCTTTCTGAAGCATAAACACAGCACCATAATGACAGTCAATTAAATAAAAAGGATGTCTGTCCCGACATTGCAGTGCCCTGAAAACAGCGAAAACTGCTAGCCACTTAAAAGCAATGAAAGGCATCAAACCGGGTAGAAATTGCCGTGATGCTCTTAAGTTCAATTTTCTTTGTAGCTCGATTTCCTAGCTTTGCACTTTCCTAGGTAAATCACATTAATAGCGGAGAAGGGGGGCATGGGGAGATTGGTGGTAGAGAGCCAGACAGTCCTTTGGAGTGAGAGCATCTCATCCTGAGCCATCAGGGAATAGAAACAGGTACTCTTGACACGCAGTATTCAGTGGTATGAGAAGTCATTTAAATAGGAAGCGGGAGCAGAGGTCTTCTGCTGGCAAAGAGTATCTTCATTATTGCTGTCATGGTGCCTGTTAACGATCCTCATCTATCATTTGCTCAGTACCTCAGTGAAATAAGCCAACCGCATATTACAGCAGAGCTCGGATGTGCCAATCTCTCTGGAAAGCATTAAGCTATCTTCTGTTATTCATTCTCCCCACCCTCTGCTCCTTTTTACTGCCCATTAATGAACTTTCACTTGCATCATGTAACACTGAAGTCCTTTGGCCAATTGTGTGAAATTACAGGTGCTCTGTAGGTGCCCTTTGTCACCTGTTTGCCATCTTTGTTGAAGCAGCGGGCTGGAGTGGATTTATATTTCTAACATTACTTGACTTCTGCCCATTTCTGGATGGAAACAATACACTTTTAGCTGGCCCAATGAGTCTCTGCCTTTGGCTTGAAAAACTGGCTTGTGCCCAACCTGGGTGAAAAACTATAAAGCCAGTCTTGACAGATGCCTTTAAGGGATCCTTTCAGCTCATAAACCATGAGGGGAACCATGAGGACATCTCAGAGCATAACAAAGTTGCCCTTTCTATCCCGGGAGGCTCTGCTGTAGAACATCTTGAGATTACTTTTGGCATGCCTCCTCTGGGATGCTTCCCTTACCATAGAACTATTATCCCAATTGTTTCGATTCAGAAAAAAAGTTAGCTTGTACTTTTGAGCTATCTTCTAGGAACTGGCATATAAAAATAGGGGAAACCAACACTTATAGAACATTTATTATCAGCCAGGTGCAGTGCTACGGGCATTTATGTTAATTCTCAAATCAGCTCTGCAAAATAAGTATGAAAACTGGTTTTAAAAATGTGAAAGGGCTTCCCTGGTGGCACAGTGGCTGAGAGTCCGCCTGCCAATGCGGGGGACACGGGTTCGTGCCCCGGTGCAGGAGGATCCCACATGCCGCGGAGCGGCTGGGCCCGTGAGCCATGGCCGCTGAGCCTGCGCATCCGGAGCCTGTGCTCCGCAACGGGAGAGGCCACAGCAGTGAGTGAGAGGCCCGCGTACCGCAAAAAAAAAAAAAAAAAAGTGAAAGCTGAAGCTTTGATAGGTTAAGAAAAGAATCCAAGATTGAAACTACAAAACTATTACTTTTCTATTGCACAAGGAGGCAGTGCTGAGCAAACTGAGAAAAATACACTCAGGTCTTGGCTCTGCCACTTGTTAGCTGAGTTACCACTGGAAAACCATTTATCCTCTCTGTTCCCTCAGTTTATCACCTGTATAATAAGGAGTGGAATACTGTTCAGTTCTAGGATTGTTATGAGATTAAATTAGACATCATTACAGCCTTGGGCACAAGGAAGGTGCTCAATGATTGTTATGACATTTCTTTCCTTTCACACATGCTACTCAGGGAGACAGCTAAAAAAATCTCAAAAGAGAAGATAAGATATACTCATGTGAAAAAAATGGAAGCATAAAAGCACTAAATTTCACAACACCATTTATTGATATTATATACATATAAGTAGTATGGTATAGCACTTAGTAGAAAAGCTTATCATTAAGGTAATACATGGGTAGTGCAGACGCTAAAAGCAAGAAGAGTCAAATGAGGGAAAGATAACACGGAAGTCAAAGGAATGACAATCACCTTTTTCCCAAGACACCTTTGATTTTTAAAAATGATCTTTATTTTTTTAATAGGCAGTACATTTACATGGCTCAAATATCAAAAAGCTTGAAAGTCCACAAGGGGAATTTTTCCCCATATTTCTAACTTTTAGTCCCCCAATATTCCTCCCCAGGGGCAACTGGTGTTGTCAGCTTTTTATCCTTGCAGAAATAGAGTCTGTGTTTATAAGCAAATACATATAAATAATCTCTCTTACCCCTTGATATATTCTGGACTATTATATACATTGTTATGTCACTTAAAAGATATTTTAGTGGGCTTCCCTGGTGGCGCAGTGGTTGAGAGTCTGCCTGCCGATGCAGGGGACATGGGTTCGTGCACCGGTCCGGGAAGATCCCACATGCTGCGGAGCGGCTGGGCCCGTGAGCCATGGCCACTGAGCCTGCACGTCGGGAGCCTGTGCTCCACAACGGGAGAGGCCACAACAGTGAGAGGCCGGCATAGAGCAAAAAAAAAAAAAAAAAAAAAAAAAAAAAAAATATATATATATATATATATATATTTTAGAGATTACTGTATATCAGTATATAGAGAGCTACCAGCATAACATTCTATTGTATGCATGCATTATAATTTATTAAATCCCCATTGATGGATATTAATTTTATTTCCAATCTTTTTCCACCAGTAAAAATGCTGCATTGAATAATCTTATGCATATATCATTTCATATGTATGTGTGAGACTATCTATAAGAAAAATTCCTAGAACTGGGTTTCTGGGTCAAAGATTTTGTTCATTTGTAAAGTTGATAGATGTTCTCAAATTATCCCCTGTAGAGTTTGTAATTTACCCTCCTTTAACATCCTATGAGAGTACGTGTTTCCCTTCAGCTTTTCCATCCTAATATACAAAAATTCTAGATTTTTATCAATCTGATAGGTGAATATGGTATCTCAGTGTAATTTAAACATAAACTTTTCATTTATGAGGGAGATTGAGCATGCTGAAGAGTTACTATATTTTCTTTTCTAGAAAATGCCTCTTGTAAAAACTTTATCCTTTTTTCTACTGTATTGTTTATGTGTCTTTTATATGTGCTTCAATTATATTTCTCAGTTTGTCATTTGTCTTTTAGCTTTGTATGTTGTGGTTTGTTTGTTTTTTTCCACCAGGCAGATGGTTTTGTTTTTAACATAGTTAAATTTTAAATCTTTTAAACATGGCTTTTAAAGTTCATTGAATTGGGCTTCCCTGGTGGCGCAGTGGTTGAAAGTCCGCCTGCCGATGCAGGGGACACGGGTTCGTGCCCTGGTCCGGGAAGATCCCACATGCCGCAGAGCGGCTGGGCCCGTGAGCCATGGCCACTGAGCCTGCGCGTCCGGAGGCTGTGTTCCGCAACGTGAGAGGCCCGCGTACCGAAAAAAAAATTCATTGAATTGATGTAGAATTATTCTACTGTGATTTGGGTTCTTGGTCCCCTTCCATATCCCTCCCAACTCTGTATGGAAGAAAGTCCCGAAATGATTTTTCTACTGTTCCATGACTCTGTTATAGAGCTAGGGGTAAGGCCCATCCACTCCTCTGCATGCATGTTGCTTAATACTGAGAGCTTAATAAATATGAAATAGATGAATGGAAGAGTGGATACAAGGATGAAGGAAATGCTGAGCTGCTGAATTCAGGCCCTGACTGTGATATGTGAGTCTACAAAGCACACAGACTAGATGTTTTTGGATTCAGTGCATTTATTCATTGGTGAGTGAGTTAACAATGCAGTATACAACATCATTCACTTTGTGAGTGGCCATTAAATGTTAATAGTTACGTGCAACAGGTAGAATAAAAGGAGAAAAATAAAGGAGGTCAGGATAAAAACAATAAAAAAAGCCTTCAGAACCTTGGACAGCAGCAGGGCAGGCAGCCTTAGGACAAATTATGAATAAAGGGATCAGTTTGGGGGGCACTAGGACTTCCCCTTTGAGCCTGGGGTATAGTGTCACTTCTCTTCTATAGAGCTGGGTGTTGGGTTTTCAGTACCCCTTCCCCTTAAAAGTGGTTGATCTTGGCCTGTTCTTTGCAGATAGCTGTCCTTTTGCTGACCATTTTATACAGAATATGGTTTGTCTCATCCTGAACACACAGGTCCTGTTCTTGGCTACTTGACACGGGGACGTGATCTGCTCAACAAATCATGCTAGGATGGTAATGATTACCATTAATTTATAAATGTTACTCTTTAAGCCCAAAGAATATATCTCTTACAGGAAGGTTTTATAAGATAAGAAAGTTGACAATTGAAGCATTTTGAGCCTGAGGAATTTGGTTTACAAATTCCTAGTATATCTGGCTCTAGCAGGCATTTTTACTTGCAGTAGTTGTTGTAGGTGGGTAAACTGTGCGTGGATCTTTAAATTGAAGAGAAAATAAAAGAAGAGGTACCTTTATACTAATGTCCCTAGGTCATTGTAGTGTCATGAGGAGTTTGGGAATGGGGAGAGTGTGCCAGGAAGTGGGGCTACCAGACCCCTGAAAAGGTCTCTCTGATACCCCTGATAGCATCCCTGGAACTTCTGCCTTCTCAATTCCTCTGAACAGCCAGCAGTAAATAGCTCATAGTCATGCTAATTCTGTGTTTTGTTTAGTCTCATCCCTTTTCAGCACCCTTGACCACCCATATACTTTTTCTTTTACATTCTGGTCCCTCAGCCTGGGAAGAAGGATGTGACTCTGCCTGGCCAACACACCTCAGAGTATTCGATCATCCTCAATAGCCAGGTTAGATGTGTGTGGTTAAGTTGCTAAATGCTCATTCTCGTGGAAGTCATTGCCTTGATTCTGCATGACAGCGTGCTGTTTACTCTTGCTCAATGCATGACACCAGTGGGAGGGGATGTCTGAGGACTTCATCAGAAAGTGAAAAGAATGTCCCCAGAGGAGCAAATGATCTTGATGCTGGCAAATAAGTACATATGCATTTATATTTTTTTCTTAGATAATTCCAAGAGAGGGGGTGGAAAGTGAGAGAATGTCAGGTTGCCACATCCAGGCTGTCAGAAACGCTAAGGCAAAGTTTTTCATGGTGCTTTAATACTTCAAGTGACTTAGCTTGAAAAAAAGACAGATGATTATAGAATCTTAAAAAAAAAAAGAAAGACAAGGGGCAGGAGAGAGAGAGGATCCCCCCCACCTGAAAAGGACCCAGAGGGTGGAATGGAGAAACTAACATCTATGCCATATGCCACATACTGTACTAGTTGTTTTACATATATTAACATAAATAATTCTCACATATCATGATTAAAGCATTTTTAAAAACATATTATAGTTGAAGAAACTGAGGTTCTGGGAGATGAAGTAATTTTCGTGATGTCTCAGTATTAATACACAGTAGAATAAATCAGTCTCATTCCAAAACTCATCTTGCTATTTCATCTCATTCCTCCCCCAATTATACCCTCCTGTTTTAAAGGTGGGCAAACTTAGACCCAGGAAAATAAAGTGTCTTCCTCCCATTTCTCAGTCCAGAGCAGCCGGAAGCCAAAGAGGAGAAAAAGTGAATCCTTTCATCTCTTCGTTTTGTCCTTCACGTCTTTAATGATGTGTTTTGATCACCACAGAGATTTTGCTGTTAATGTAGTTTGAATCCCTTTCATGACAGGCTCCTTTAAGTGATATACACTTTATGAGTTGATAAAGTGGTTGCAGTTTGGAGCTCAGGCAGTGGCACAAGGTACAGAGGGCAAGCTTCTTCTAGTAACTCATTACTCAGCATGCCAGCCAATATGCAGGGACCTTGACAGGGACCCATGCAAGCGTGCCTATGTGTGAGTGTGTGTGTGTGTGAATGTCCAGAGACCAAGCATGAGTAATTTTTTTTTTTCTTTTTTTGTCTGTCAATTGATTCCTCCCAGCTAGACCACTCTGTGCATCCTAGAAAGCTTAGGGAATTTAGTGGTCCATAAATCATCCATGAAGTCCCTGAATGAGGCTCTCTCTATTGGAAATGTAACAGTAACTCTATCAAGAGTATATTAGAGTTGTGGCCTCATCATTGTTGTCATAACATCTTTCAAGTCATGCTCTTTGCACTTGCTGTCTAAAGCTGGTGTTTGGAGATAAGATTTTGCTATGTGTCATCAAGCCAGAAACTCCTAATGTAGAAACGGAGTTGTGTTTTCAGCATGACTAGCATGAGAGTAACATGGAAACCTAGAGCTAAACTGCTTTGGTAGAGCCCAGGTCCCTCTTATGAAATGCAAAGGATAAGATCTCGGTGGTCCAGGCATGCTTGGACTACGGTTGCCCAAAAGAAAAGAAAGCCTTCATGAATAGAAGTACTTCTCAGCAAAATCAGCAGCAATGATTAAAGGTGGTGTAGAAGAAATGATTTTGCACTCTTAGGCAGGAAACCGGCATTACAAACCTGGCTATAGTTGAGCCAGTGATGCACAATGTGGCCTTAGGAGAATGAATTAACTTGTCTAGACCTCCATTTTCCCATCTCTGAAATGGATATAATGATATCTGTTCTACTTGTTTCATAAGATTACTTCAAAGAACAAAAGAGCTTATATGCATGAAATGGCTTTAAAATATCAATGGCCCTATGTGTCCACAAGATGTTCTAATTATCAGGGTCGGTGTCGCACTCTCCTCATTCAACCAGCAAAGTTCTGTTGATTCTTTATTCCTTATAAACTTCCCATTGGGATCTGCAGAGTTATGATATGGCCCCTAAGGTTCCTGTTCCTAGTGCATGAGCCCTGTGTGATCCTCTTTCTTTCAGTGTGGGTAGAAATTGTGATTATGATGCGATAGTCATTACTATGTTGATGTTAGCTTATATAACACTCCATCATAACAGTCTGGGATGGACAGTCTCCTGCTGGCCTTGAAGAAACAATCTCCATGAGTTCTACAGCTGCAAGGAAATTAATTCTATTAACAACCAAGTAAGCCTGGAAGAAGACCTTAGTTCTCAGACGAGACCCCAGACCCAGCTGACACCTTCATTTTATCCTTCATTTTATTCTTGAGCAGAAAATCCAGCTAAGTTCTGTTCAGACTTTTGACTTACAGAACTGTGAAATAATAAATATGAGCTGTATTAAGCTGCTAAGTTTGTGGTCATTTGTTACACGGTGATAAAAAACGAATATACCCATTTATTCCTTTTTATTTCACTTCTGTTGCTACCAAATAAATTCCAACAAGTGTCTTCTTTTGTTCTTCTTTTATCTGTACTATTTCCACAGACTTCCTGGAGTCAGTCTTTCTTTCTCTCTGCATCTCTTCTCCGGGTAATCTATTCCATACAAAGAGAGGTGACTTTTATATACTGTATATTGTTGATTCCATTGGTGAATCTCATTTTCACATTTCTGAAATAGGGCTGTGTCTCATGATGCATGTATATATTTATTGTAGTGCTTGTTTTCTTCCCCAAAAGCTCTTATTAAATTGGTGATGTACTTTACCAATTAATAGTGCCGAAGAATTGAGGAAATCTGGTAGTTCAGTCTTAAACATGACTGTGGAGCTCTAAGTAACTTCTAGTGAGAGACTTCAGATGCCTTCTAGGAGGAGAAAAGTAGGTTCCCTTCTCATGAACCTGTTCAATGGCATCAGTAGTAAAATATGCTGATGACCAGCCCTTGCTCTATGAAGAAGCTGCTGCAGGTAACCATGGGATTTGGTATATTTGCATTTATTTTTCACCTTCTCATTGCTCCAGGTTGGGGGCATCCTGGATTCCTTTGTCACTCCTCTTCCTCTTTGACCCCAATGACCTGAAACAGGCTATTCCCTGATTCCCAAAAAATATCACGAATGGCGACACATTCATTTTGGTTTGCACATCTATTCTGGGTCTGGCCTATGAGAGTGGCCATCTGAGATCTCTTCCCAGGGGTCCTAGGCTATCCTGTTCCTTCCCTTATGTAAGCTCTGATTGGATTTATTTTAGGCAGAGAAAGAGAGAGAGCTCTGGCACATGGCCAGAAGGCTCAGATGTCACTCATTAGTTGTATGACCTTGGGAAAGTCACTCCTCCCTCCCCTGGTCTCAGTTTTCTCATCTGTACAATGGTGTTTTCTAAGGTTCTTTCTTCTATTCTCTAAGCCCAGCCGATCTTTCGCCTCTTTATTATAAATCTCCCTAAAGCCGTAGCAGAGGTTGGGTACTGACTACATGTAGTCGGTCCATGCCACTGAGGGCTTATGGTCTTCCTTGGCCTCCCAGGAGAGGGTGGGGAGAAGCCTGGGCCCCCTTATGCATCCCATTGTTCTCAGCAGGAGACAGAGCCATAATCCAGATTTCCCACAGCACATTTCCCTGCACAACCAGACTAACTGACATCCTTCTGTCTTCAAGTTCATTCCTGCAGATGTTTCCAATCCTCATCACTTTATCATAATTGTTATGATAAGCATTTCTGCCAAAATGATAGTAAAAACTCAATTTCCCTGAGCAAAATTAACAACAAAAAAGTGTTCATGGCTGGTGCAACCTGGTTATTAAGCTGTAGCAGGAATTGACTGCAGCTGGGAAATAAGATATAATTAAAATCTGGGGCTCTTCATCATGTGTCTCATTTGTGCATTTGCAGCGCTGTAGATAAATGAATTACTGAGGCTGACCAGCTTAAGCTGTCAACTGGGAACCTGTCCAGTGGAATTACATCCATCTGAATGTCAGAGAGAGAGAGTGAGAGTGGGCGGGGTGCGGGGGGAGGGGCGGCGTAAGTACATACATTCAGGAAAATACAGCAATAACTTGGGTAAATAGGTAAGGCAGGAAGGTAGACGGGAAAGACTCCATCATGGACTCCAGTTTAGTTCTGCACCAGCTGTGTGATCTTGAATGAGTCATTTATCTCTGGGATTCTTAGCATCCTCTGATAGTACCAGGAGAAGGCTGTATATATTATTATTCATAAGATGCTTAGCTCTAACATTATGGGCTGCTATTCTACTTGTTCAAGGTAGAAACGACAGGTCTAACATGAATAACTTGGAGCCATAAGAGTAAAAAAGTCACAGATTCATTAGCAAAAGACAAGACTGATGAAGATGAAGCCAAGAATCATGAGCAGTGGATTCAGTTACTCTGGTTGGTCTCTTGTTTTTCAGTTTATGTGGGCATTATTATCTCATTAACTCTTTTTTTTTCTAAATGATCATGCTTTTATTAAACTCATGTACAAAACTCTTATCTTCTGAAGCCCTTGGCTGGGCTATTCATTATAATGTTTTGCTTGTTATAAAATCAAAGGATTTTTTTGTGACTGACCTCTGTTTGGCCCTTCCACTCTATGGCCATCCCTAGACATAGCTGTACCTCCCAGTCTTTCATATCCATTTCAAATAAAAGGCATATGTGTGTTACATGTATTATGGGTCTCAGGGCCTCAACAGACCTCTGTGGTTTTGACTTCATTTATACACTTCAGGTCTATTGGAACAAGCTGGTGCTAAGTGAGAATAATTTTTATGCCTGATTATTCATGTGGTATTCTTACCTTGGATGGCCCTGAAGGCATGGACAGTAGGTCATAGATGGGACTCTGCTCTGGAGTTGTGACGTAGGACAGAAATGTAGTGGTCAGCAGGGTACCTGGAAAGCAAACATCTGTCACTTCAGTTAACCTGCTGGATGAAGCTGTCCTTCACAAAGAGGGTTGAGTTGATGAATTATAGGCTCAGTCTGTCTCTCAAGGTGGCTACTTCTGGCTACTCTCAGGAGTTTGGTCACATGTCCATTAGTTTATCTTCTAAAATCCCAGAGAGGCTTCATCCTCCAACTCCCCACATTGTCTCCCATGTCTCTCCACAGGGACCATGTTAAGACCCTCCAAAACCCCCTGTTGCTAAATGTCCATCGACAGAGGAATGGATAAAGAGATGTAGTACATATATATATAATGGAATATTACTCAGCCATTAAAAAGAATGAAATAATGCCATTTGCAGCAAATGGATGGACCTAGAGATTGTCATACTGAGTGAGGTAAGTCAGACAGAGAAAGACGTATATCATATAATATCATTTCTATGAGGAATTAAAAAAATAATATAAATGAACTTATTTACAAAACAGAAATAGACTCACAGACTTAGAGAATGAAATTATGGTTACCAAGGGGGAAGAGTGGGGTGGTAGGGAGGGATAGTTAGGGAGTTTGCGATTGACACGTACACACTGCTATATTTAAAAAGGATAACTGGGCTTCCCTGGTGGCGCAGTGGTTGAGAGTCCACCTTCCGATGCAGGCGACACGGGTTCGTGCCCCGGTTCGGGAGGATCCCACGTGCAGCGGAGCGGCTGGGCCCATGAGCCATGGCCGCTGAGCCTGCGCTCCGCAACGGGAGAGGCCACAATAGTGAGGGGTCCGCGTACCGCAAAAAAAAAAAAAAAAAAAAGGATAACCAACAAGGAGCTACTGTATAACACAGGGAACTCTGCTCAATGCTATGTAACAACCTAAATGGGAAAAAATTTTGAAGAAGAATAGGTACATGTATATGTATAACTGAATCACTTTGCTGTACACCTGAAACTAATACAACATTGTTAATCACCTAGACTCCAATTAAAAAAAGACTCCATCAAAACCTTCTGTTGCTATGACTTTCTTCAATGCCAAACAAGCTGTATGGAGCAAGGTGGGCTCTTGGTTCTCTCTGGGCTTTTGTTTCCCTAACTGATGAATGTGTGAGTGGACTAGATAATATCCAAGTTTTCTTCCTATCTTGGCCTGTCATGCTTCTTAGACAGGTGTAAACAGCTGTGGCTGGATTCTAACAGAATTGTGATAAAGATTCTTAGACCAGTTTTCTTCTTACAACCATGTAATACAGGTTTTCATGGATTGAAGTTAATTCCTACTCCAGCCCTTCAAGATAAAAGCAGGCAAATCTGAAAAGGGACAATGAAGGGAAAGGGAAAAGGGCCACTAAAATATTTCCAACACCAGGGGCTTGGCCCTGTGCTGGATTCTGCCCCCAATATTATATCATCTGGTGGCACGTTAAGTACATAGGAGCTCAGGCTCTGGGTTCTGACTGCCTGGCATAGAGCCCTGGCTCCAATACTAAGTATCCATATGGTCTTGGGTAAGTTATCTAACAATTCTGCACATCAGTCACCTGATCTGTAAAATGGGTACTAGAACACTCTCACTACAAAGTTACTGTCAGAAATTAAATGTGTTTGTACATGCAAAGGACATAGAAAACAAATTGACACATAATACGTGCTAAATAAATGTTAGCTGTTATTACTATTATTCAATCTTAACCACACATACCCTTTACAGATATAGAAACTGAGGCTCAGAGAGGTTAAGTAGCTTGCTTGAACTCACCTAGACAGTTATTGGTAGAGTAGAGTTGGGATTCAAACCCAAGTTTATCTGGCTTCAAAGCCCATATTCTCTTTTCTGCTCTAAAGGGCTTCAAAGACAAGGGTCTGGAAGAATTATCTCCCCCTCAGTTTTGGCTTCTATAGCATCACCATGAGAATGTACTAAAGAAAACTGGGACTCACTGCTCATTTTTCACGTGGACTCTTGTTCAAGAAGGTGGCCATCATGCTGAGACTTCGATGCTTTTAGCATGTATTGAGGCTGAGTCTAGTCAGAAAGCCAGGCTGCAGCAGAAACTGTGCCACTTGGCTTCAGAAAAGCCCTTTCCACTGGCTGGTGGGGGAGAGGCAGAAAGCGTGCCTCCTTTGGAATCAGACATTCATCATGGACATAGGCAACTTAGCCTCTGTAAGGCTTGGTTTTCGCATCTAGGAACAGGAGCCTGGGCCACCCGCCTTGCAGGTTTGTGGCCAGGGTGGCACGGCACTGCCTCTGCTAGTTTCCTGGAACATTACGCAGGAAATCTCAGCTCATCTTCATTTTTCTTTCTACTTTCCCTTTTCTTTCTTCTGTTGCTCCTTGAGTGGATAATTCTTCCCAACAATCTGAAATTGGGTATCTATGCTCTTCCAACCATTGCTGTGTTTTTACATATATAAATAAAAGCTTATTGAGGATTGTAATTGCTCAGGGATTTCCTTCCTTGAAGCCTCTTTGGGTAACCAGAGTCTCCCTGGCTTCTCTCACACTCTTTCTGAAGTTACCACTTTAACAACACATTCAGAGTGTTTTTGTTTTATGAATTCTAATATAGATGAAAGTTCTCCCCAAGAGATGTTTTTAAAGCAGGTGTTTTTAAGTGAATATCCACATGCCTATTTCTGTGACTAAAAGTCATTTTTTTTCTTCCAGACATCAAATTGCTCTAGTTTTCAGGCAGCTCCAAGGTGGTCACCTGTCTTGTTTAACGTTTCTTTAGCTTTCTCTGAACTGCACGCTGAAAGCCCCATATGTGTGTGTGTGTGTGTTTTGTATGAGTACATATGTATGCACATGTGTGTGTTGAACATTCAGAAAAGTTTGTCCACAGTTTAATGTCCACCTCCTCTCTTACAATGGTTCAAGAAAATAGCTGTAACATCTCTGAAAATACCTTTAAGTGAGAGTCTTACTAAGTAACAATCCATGTGCCTATTCTGTTGAACTTATCTGTTTCCTTCTGGTAGTGAATTGTAGGAACTGCCCGATCAAGGGGAAGCTTCTGGTCTTGACTCCACGCAGTGGGCATGTGCCTTTGGCCCAAGGGCTTATAGAGCAGGGCACAATTGCTGGAACCACAGTGTTTACTGGAGAGAGGAACAGCCAGAAGAGAGAGAACCACTGGGGTGAAGCGTGATCCTAACAGAATTTCCCAAACTGTTGTAGCTAAGGGAACTTCCTGTAGGAGATGTTAATAGTGATCTCTCCAAAGTTAGGGTCACAAAATCTTGGGCCATACCACTCTTGCAGCTCCATCTCGGGTGTCAGGATGTCTGTTTATAGATGAAGGGCTCTCAGTGTCCTGCAATTAGAAGTATTGCCTCTCTTGTGGTGGCGGGGTAGGATAAATTAGGAGTTTGGGGTTAATTTACATACACTACTATATATAAAATAGATAACTAACAAGGACCTACTGTATAGCACAGAGAACTATACTCAATATTTTGTAATAACCTATAAAGGAGAAGAATGTGAAAAAGAATGTTGTGTTAGTTTCAGGTGTACAGCAAGGTGACTGAATCACTTTGCTGTACACCTGAAACTAACACAGCATTGTAAATCAACTACATTTCAATAATAATAACAAAAAAAGAAGTACTGCCTTTCTTTTTACAAGCGTTTCCCAACGTTATTTCAACAAGGAGCACTTTTCTAGCTGCACACGTAGTACCATGCTGTGGAACGCCATTCTGCAGGACATCAGTTGTGAAGTGTTGATAAGGGCTGGAAGAATCCTCTGGAGAGGATCCTGGAAACTAGGTTCATCCCTGTGGAAAAGACTAGAAAACAATGTACTTCTGATCTTTGAGACCATAGTGCCAGAAAGAATAGAACATCGGGGCTGGGAAAGAACCTGTAGTCAGCCCACGCAATCCCAGCTTGCTCTGCTGGGGAAAGGAGCCTTGCTCAAGGCCCTTGAAGTAACAGTAGCAGAATGGTGATGACAAATCCCCTGTCTCCCGCCCTCTGTGTGAGGTGCTGCAAGATGCCAAGCTCACTACATCGTCCAGAAATGTGGAACAGGGGGAGGGAGAGAGATTGAAAGCACAGGAGGAGAGATGCAGAAGAGACAAAGGAAGGATTTTTGGATACTGATCCTTAGACCGGATGGCCAGGGGTGGCGGGGGAATGGCAAAGCAGGGATGCACGTCAAGTAGAGCAGATTTAACATGCTTCTGGAGAGAGTTATAAAAAGTATCAGAGTAGAAGAAACTGTGCCTTCCTTGGAAAAGGGCGTGGAGAGATGGGGATGCAACACCTGTGGAGAGCTCGCAACACTCCGCAGAGAACGACTTCTGGAGCCATTTGGCAGAGATTAGGGAAAAGAAAAAGTGGTCATGCTCCAGTTACAAAGAAAAGACATATGGAGATTTAGATTATAAACAGGTAGAAGAGGAGGAATGAGGTATCCCTTTTTGAGATAAAGTCTCTCTAGGAGCAATGCTGAAATTGAAGCTGAATCCAGCCTCTGTACCCCGACAAAAAATTAAATCTCAGAGACAGAGTTTTGGGTGAAGTAGAAAAGAACACCTTTATCGCTTTGCCAAGCAAAGAGGGACACAGCAGGCTAATGCCCTCAAAACTGTGTGTCGCAAGATGGGGGTAGGTGGTGGTGTGATGAGTCTTATAGTCAAGGGGTGGGGTTGCTGATAAGGGTCAGGGTGTGTGCAGGGCTTGCATTCCTTCAATCCAGAGATCATCTGGTGGTCAAACTGTGACCTTCTCTGGAATGAAGAGTGCTACATCAAGTAGTTAATATCCGTCTGGTGGGGTTTTTAGTTCTGCAGAAGAGCTCAAAGATATTGTCAAGTATAGCCCTTGAGGGGGGAACCAGGACCCTGCCCCCAAGGCTGCTCCTCTCTTGTCTCTGTAGCCCCTCACTTCCCTGATTAGCAACTGCTTGAACCTGCCCTTTGGATCTCAGGGAAGGAAACACAGAAAGGCTTTTGCGCCCAGGAGCCCCACAGGGTCCTGCTGGGTTTCAAAATGTGTCGGTTGAGAGTAGTGATGGATCCCTTTCCTTTTTAGCACTTTACAGTTTACAAATTACTTTTACCTGTGTGGTGTCGCATACCCTCAGCAGCTCAGCCATGTTCTTGCATCATGGGAGCTGGGAGAAAAACCATGGGTAAATCTCACTATATAAAGTGGAGGGCAGGATAGGAGGGAGGGAAAGGATGACTCTTTGGGTTTCATCAGGTTATGGGAAAAACAGAGGGGAAGTGTACATAGGAGAGCAGTTAAAACCCACAGACTCTGGAAGCAAACTGCACGTGTTCAAATCCCAGCTGTTCCACCTAACAGCTGTGTGACCTCAGGCAAACTATTTAACCTCTCTGTACCTCAGTTTCCTTATAGGTAAAATGGGGACAATCGCAGTACTGACTTCTAGAAGTTTTATGATGACATATTTTTATACTATGTAGAAAAGTGCCTAAAAGAGCTAAGTAAATGCTTGAAAAAAAGTGGGAAAGCCCCCTTCAGAGAATAAATTTCTTTATGGCAGTTACTATGTATTTTTAAAATAGCATTTGTTAAGATGATAAATTTAGGGTTTAATCTTTTTGAGGGAAGGTGCTTTTGGAATTGCTAATATAAATGTATGTTCGTGCACAGTCCTGCAAAGGGAACTAACTATTAAACCATGTCACTGGAGACTGAAAAATGCCTTCATAATATCTCAAGACCCAGAAAATTAGCTGATTTTTCAGTCTCTGGGGAAAAAGTGGACCCTGCTATTGGCACCTACTGCAGAGCGTCACCTGCCTGCCTGTGCCCTGTGATGCCAACAGTCTCAGAATATAAGCAGTGCCCACCTGGGCCCCAAGAGGGCTCTCTCACTGTGCCCCTATGCATGGCCTCAGGGTGGAACCTTAGCCTGGTGGTGGGAGTCCATGTCCCGACTACAGCCCCCTCTGTTCCTCCTCACCTTCCCCCCAGTCCACACTTGGTGGTTCACAGCTTCCCAAGTTCAAAGACAGCACTAGAGCATCTGCCAGCAGATGTCAGCCACCCTGCTCACTTTTTAAATTCCTGCAGGAGATACCTTGTGGTCTCAGCTTAGCCCAGGGTTTGGCATATGGAGCGGACTCAGGAAGTGGCAGATTTTATGATTTTGGCTTCTAGTGCCTTCTCTCCCAAAAGGCAGGGTAACGACTGCTGATTTAGACACTGGAAACAAAGGAGGGTGATGAGCATGCCCAAGGGCAACCTTGGAACCTCCCCACCCCGAGGTCTGGTGCACCGAGAACATCTGCACAGCATCCCTTTCCTTCACTTTTGGCAGCGCGGCTTCAGGAGAGGCAAGCGACGAGGACGTCTGCGTGACACTAAGTCCTCAGAGCTCCTTGAGAAGGGCTAAGTACAGTAGTTTGTTGCAATGACTCAAATGTAAAACAATAACGCAGAGGCATAATAGCACGGACCAAGAATACCTACTGCATGTGATGGGCTGTTAATGGGAAAAAAACAGTTTGATTTGGTGGCAGAAAACCTTCAAATGGCTTTGAAGTACACTCTGGATGTGTACTCTGCAGTGTGGAGAGCTAAGTTTTCTATCAGGGCTAATTTGGACCACTTCCGCTCTGCCTGCCGAGACCATTCTGCTGATGGAGGCCCCTTTGCTGCTCCACTTTCCCCACAACTTGAAGCCAATGTCTGAGGCTTCATTTGTGTGCCCATTCTCTTTCTCTCTCTCTCCCCCTCTCTGTTTCCTCTTTCTTTTCTCCATCTCCCTTTCAGAGGAGCTGCTACTTCAGGGCACTTTCCTAAGTGAGTAATGGGGAGTAAATACACTGTAGCCATAGCACCTGCACCTGGCCACGTGGAAAGGTGTGAGACACAGTCTGGAAATCTGCTCAGACCTGGGAGAGACCTCGCCAACCAGGCCCAAGGCTCTTGTTTCACTGTTAGGAGGATGGTCCAGGGAGGCAAGTGACTAAGGTCACTAAGGTCTCCCTGCTGCCAAGCAGAAGGGCTGGGACTGGAAGCCCTGTTTTGCCCCCTTCATCGTCTCCCTGGAGGTCTTCCCACCTCTCTTCCCTGTCCACACCATCCCCACCTCTGACCACACTGACTTAGGGGCCTGGTACAACTCACTTCCAGCACTATCTCTTGGGAAGACTAGGGTTAGACGGCCTCATGTTTGAAAGGAATTTTAGAATATCAAAAGAAGATGTGGCACATATATACAATGGAATATTACTCAGCCATAAAAAGAAACAAAATCGAGTTATTTGTAGTGAGGTGGATGGACCTAGAGTCTGTCATACAGAGTGAAGTATGTCAGAAAGAGAAAGACAAATACCGTAGGCTAACACATATATATGGAATCTAAGAAAAAAAATGTCATGAAGAACCTAGGGGTAAGATGGGAATAAAGACACAGATCTACTAGAGAATGGACTTGAGGATATGGGGAGGGGGAAGGGTAAGCTGTGACAAAGCGAGAGAGTGGCATGGACATATATACACTACCAAACGTAAGGTAGATAGCTAGTGGGAAGCAGCCGCATAGCACAGGGAGATTAGCTCGGTGCTTTGAGACCACCTAGAGGGGTGGGATAGGGAGGGCGGGAGGGAGGGAGACGTGAGAGGGAGGAGATATGGGAACAGATGTATATGTATAACTGATTCACTTTGTTATACAGCAGAAACTAACACATCATTGTAAAGCAATTATACTCCAATAAAGATGTAAAAAAAATGCATATACAAACAAAAAAGAAAAAAAAAAGTCACTAAGCCCAACCCCGCACCCAGGGAAACAGTTCTCCTCCTCCTTTCCTTCTTAAATCTCACTCCTCCTTCCTGGGGCTGCCTCCCAAGAAGCGACCACAGATCCTCTCAGACTTGCATCACCAGGGCAGCACTCCACACACCAGCAGGCTCCCCACGCATTTCCCGTCACGTTTCCCACCCTCTCAGTACCCTTCACTCCGATGAATTCACGTTGGATGCGAGTGACAGTTAACATAATGGAGCGCTTCCTAAGAGATTGCCCAAGGAATTAATCTTTAAGGGTAGAATTCCACATTATGGCAGGCCACAAGGAACCCACACCCACATGCACACACAGATAAACATACAGACACACACAGAGACACACACAGATACACAGACCTGCACACAGACAAGTTTTTTTGTGGGAGACTTTCACATCTCGCCGCTAAGAAGACTGGCTCCACTCCTGTAGGGAAACAATTCCTTTGCAGACAATCAGCATACTCAATTCAGTTTAGCAAATCATCCCATAGTAAGTTGAATTGGCGATTGGGATCGACATGTGTACACTGATGTGTATAAAATTGATGACTATTAAGAACCTGCTGTATAAAACAAACAAACAAATAAAGAAAAAAAACCAACTAATACTAAACTTTCTTTGGGTTATTTGTATGGAAATATGTTAATATAAATGTTTCAGACATTAAAAAAAAAAAGATATGTTGAAGTGCTAACCCAACCTGCGAATGTCACTTTATTTAGAAATAAGGTCTTTGAGATGTAATCAAGTTAAGGTACGGTTATACTGGATTGGGGAGGACCCTAACCTATGACTGGTGTCCTGACAAGAAGAGGAGGGGACACACAGGGATACACACAAGGAGAATGCCATGTGACCATGGAGGCAGACATTGGAGTGATGCATCTACAAACCAAGGGACACCAAGGATTGCTGTAAGCTGGGAGGAGGCAGGGAAGGATGCTTCCCCAGAGCCTTCAGAAGGAGCCCAGCCCTGCTGGCACCTTGATTTCAAAGTTCCAGCCTCCAGAACTGAGAGAAAGAATACATCTCTGTGTTAAGCCATTAGGTTTGTGATCATTTGTGATGGCAGCCACAGGAAACTAATACCATCCCTAAGTGCTCATTTAAGTGCCAGGCTTTCTTCTGGAAACAGCAGTGGACGAGACATATGTGGCCCCTGTACTCAGGGAGCTTACTGAGGTCTCTTTGCAGGGGCTTGGGTCAGGGGCTAGTCTGTGGGTGGGGAGGATTCCACTCTTGGGCTCCCTCAACGCATCCTGCATTGGCTTCACTTGGCTTCCCTTCAGTTCCACAGTGGACGGTGTGTCCCCCCATGGCCAGCACTGGGCTTAGAGCTGGTTGGATGGGGCCCAGTCCTGTCTTTAGATGCTGACCTCCCCAACTTTTTCCTCCACTCATGGAGTTTGAGGAAGTATTTGCCTTTGGTGTTAAGTAGACTTGGTTTTGAATCCTCACTCCACCACTTTTCAGTTAAAACTTTCATGTCCTTATGTGTAAAGGGGAATATTTGGATGTTGTGAGGAATCTGGGAGGAAGATACCAGGGTAAATCACAGAGTCAGACAGACGGATGGACCTGGGTCCTATCATCTCTTCTTCTACCCACCACTTGCTAAGGTTGTGATCTTGAGCAAGTTACTTAACTTCCTGGGCCAGCCTTACTTTCCTCATCTATAAAATAAGACCAGTAATAGCATTAATCCCATGGTGTGTCTGTGAGCACTGACTGAGTTACATCTGTAAGATGCTAGTAAGAATTCCTGGTAACTAGAAGGTGCTCAAGAAAGAGAAGTTGATATTATTGCTTTACTGATGAGGAATTGAGTCACAGAGAGGTGACATGATCTGTCCAAGGACAGTCAGAGGCTGAGCTGGTCCCCAGTACCATTTCTCAGACTGATGGCTTCTCTGAATAGCAACTGTTTCTATCATTTGAGGGACTGTGCTTGTTGAGAGTGCCAACCCTGGAATCAGATAAACATAAATGCAATTTTCTTTTCTTTTTTTTGGCAGCACTGCACGACTTGTGGGATCTTAGTTTCCCCACCAGGGATCGAGCCCGGGCCCTCGGCAGTGAAAGCGCAGAGTCCTAACCACTGGACCACCAGGGAATTCCCCATAATTAATTTTAAACCTAATTAGTTACTAGCTGGGTGATCTTGGACTTGCTCCTTTACATCTGAGGGCCTCATTTTTTTCACCTATACAATACAGATACAGATTCATTGGGGTTGTCATGTGGGTGAGATTAGAATGAATATAAATACTTAACCACACTGTACGCATTCATGAATGTTTCTGGCTATTATTTGTGTGAGCTAGAAGTCGTTTCAGTATATCTAACTAAATAACAGTGGCTTTAAAATCCTCTGGTTCATTTTTTCCTGTAAAAGGGGTATGGAGACAGCAGTCTACGAATAGCATGGTGGTGCCAAAAGGTCGCTAAGGACCCAGGTTCTACCTTTCTTTCTGCCCTGACATCCTCAGTATGTGGCTTCTATCCTCAAGGTTACATCATAATCCCATATCATGTCCATAATCTGAACAGCACAGGTGTTTATGTGAGGTGGGGTTGGCGGGTGGGGCGAAAGCACAGAAGACCACCTCTTAGCTGAGTCGGCTCCCTTTAAGGAGCCATTTCTCAAGTCGACACTTTGCTTGTATATTATTGGCTGGAACTTAATCACATGGTCACACCGGGCTGCAAGGGAGGCTGAGAAATGTAGTCTTAGAGCTGTCCTCAGTAGAACCCAGGCTCTGCTACAAATGTAACAGGGAAATGGATATTGGGAAGGCAAATAACTGCCTCTGCCAGATTGTTGTTATTGTTCTTATAATTGTTATAACTATGTGCCAGGAACCTGCCCTCTAGGAATTGACGGGTTTTAATGCAGTGTTGTAAATCCTGTGAAGGACGTGCACCATGTTGTGGGAGTACTTAGGAAGGAGAGATGAACTCTGTCTGAAGGCATCGAATGGTTACATAGAAGCAGTGATGTTTGAGTGGTTTCCTAGGGCGACAGTGAAGGAAGGGACTTCCTGACACACAGAACACCACACACAAAGTCTAGTTGTTTTGTTAGCCTTCCCCTTGACTGCTAGGAATTGGCATTTTGGAAATCGTGCTGGGAGTGGAGGAGGAGGGGGGGCAGCCTTCCAGAAGCTGTCCTGGGACTTCTTTCATTCACACAATCTCCAGGGCAGATGGTGAGGGGTGCTGGGCCCTGCTATTCACAAGGCTTTCCCAATTCTCCATTCCGATTTCACCAGACAGCAATCTATTTGTTAAATAAAACCAGCTGGTTATTGAAAGAAACATATTTATTGGGACTTAACTGCCATGTGCAAAATGGGTATTTACTACCTACTTGTCAAACATTAGGGAATTTGTGTTTAATAATCACTTTTTTTCAATTAACGCACAAAAAATACCTCCCATTAATTCTAAATTAAATGCATATTTGCAAACCTCTAATTCACAACGTAATCAAATTACCTCTTTCCAGTCTGTTTCTGATCGTTACATGTTGGTGAAAGGATCTCAGTTGATGTCCTTAGAGACAATTTTCTTTTACCCACATGCAGTTGCAACTTGGACTAGAGGACAATTTTTTCATCCCCTTCCTCCCTTGTTTGTTTCCTCACTCATCTCCTTCTTGTACTACAGGCACCTAGAAAGTGCCTATGGCTAGAATATTTGCATGATCTAAGCTGATGGTTTAACCTTTACCTCTGTCTTTAATAATCCAGTGATAGAAGTTCTTGGAAAATCTGCCAAATAGATCTTCTCTCACTGTGTTACAGGGAAAGATTGCTTGACTGGGAGTCAAGGGACCTGGGTTTTAATCCCGAATTTTGTTGTGTGACCTTGGGCAAGTCATTTTCTTCCTTAGAGAATTTGTATCTGAATAAAGTTAAGCAGGTTTCTTCACTGCAGCATTTCTTAGAGATATTACTATGTTAATGTGCGCAGAGAGTCTCCAACTGGAGAACGGATATAATTTCCTTTTTCCAAAACTCCTTTGACCACTGAACTCTTTTTTTTTTTTTTTTTCCTTTTCATGAAGCATCTGGGTGGATTGATGATATGAGGAAAACACTCTGGCAAAGGCTAGGCAGGATGTTTTCCAGGGTTATCTGGCTCTAGCCTTTCAGGCTTTTGTTTTTTAGTTCAGAAACCTGGACTGAGCTTCTGAAGGATGACTTGGCACTATGGACCTCCATCCACCAGACACCTCGACTTCTGACCCCAACTCTGGCCACATCAGAAGCCACAAGCAGGCATTGCACACATCCTCAGAAGCTCTGCTTCTTGTGAATCTGCCAGACAAGGAAAACAATGGAGTGATCTCTGGAGCCCCGCTACTCCCTGCTGTATCCAGCTGCACTTAGCATTCAGCCCCTGTTTTCACCAGCACAGCAATTACATGCTCAGCATGCACCTCGGAAATGTTTAAGTGGTAACAAATGCCCTGAGGGTTTATTATCATCCAGCAGTGCAGACGGCCCTTGCACAGGGCATGGGGCACGTTAGAGAAGGCAGTGATTCCTTTTCTCGTTTGCTGAGCCATGTGGCTAAACATATGCTGGCATTGCAGGGAGAGGAGCCTGGACAGCCTCCTCTCCTTGGCACCCTGCCTGGGCTGCTGCAAAAAGCTGGCTACTGCCGTCCCCTCCATGCAATTCAGCATCAGTGCAGATACTCTGCCACCGTGGCTGGGGGTTGAGCAGCCCCAACCTGGCCAGAGAGGCAACTTCATAATGCAATTCATGATCAGTGTGGAAGAGTTCTGAAAGTGCACAGGGGGGTGGGCTGTCAGATGTCCCTGGTCACCTCCCTTCCCTGTCCAGGATCGTTCAGGTCACTAAGATAGTGGTTCTAATGTCTCAGGACTCCTGTACATTCTTAGAAATGACTAAGGACCCAAAAGACTTTACTTGATGCTGATTATATCTGTCAGTATTAATTACATTAGAAATTAAAACAGAGTCAGAAAAATATTTATTAATGCATTGAAAAATTACAATAGACCGCTTGCATGTTAACATACATAGCACACATTTTTTTTCATGAGAAATAACTGTATTTTCCAAAGCAAAGAACAAATGTGGTGAGAAAAGTGTCTTTGCTTCACATTTTTGCAAATCTCTGTAATGTCTGGCTTAACAGAAGACAGCGGATTCTCATATCTACTTCCATAGGCATCTATTGTGGTTTGTTGTTCTGGCTGAAGCATTTGAGGAAGATCCAGCCTCACACAGGTATGTATTTGAGAAAAGGATGACCTCGCAGGTCCCCCTGAAAGAGCCTAGGGGACGCTCAGGGGTCCCTGGGCCATACTTTCAGAACTACTGACCTAGTGTATATGTGTGGGGAGGAGATGGGGTGGAGCAGTGTTGGTAGGTAGTCTACACAGCAGAGAATTAGCCACTTCTCAGATTAAATGTGCTTCTTTTGCCTGGGCTATTGCTCTAGCCTTTTAGCTTGTCTCCTGAATTCTATTTTTGTTCCTCTCTAAGCATCCTCCACACAGAAGCCAGAGTGAGCTTTTAGAGATAACTTTGATTGTATTACTCTCTTGACTCCAACCTTTTAATGGCTCCCCATTACATGCAGACTAAGATCCCAGCTCCTGGGCCTGTGTGCCCTTATCCTTGCCCAAATCTCCTACCTCATTTTTTAGTTCTCTTTCCCTTGCTTACTTCACCCCAGCCTCACTGGCCTTTTTTGTCTCTGTGAACATATAAGAGTCCTGACTGAGGGTTCTTAGCTATCTGTTCCCTCTCCCTGGTGTATCCTTCCCTCAAATCTTGGCATGACTGGCTTGTCTTGCCATTTAGATTTCAGATCAGATGTCACCCACATTGACAAAAAAATGTTTTCTTCGTAGTGTTTATCACTATCTGCAATTGTTTTAATTATGTTGTTTACTTCTTTATGATATGTCTTCCCGCATGAGAATGTAAGTTCTATTGGAGCAAGGACTTTGTCATATTCAATAATGTATTTTCAGTGCTGGTACGTAGCAGGTGTGCAGTAAATATTTTTGAATGCCTTAATGAAAGAATAGCTGCATAAAATAATATTTGAACTGGAAATCAGAACTGGTTTTTGTTTCCAGCTTTGTGGCTTACTAGCTCTGTGGCCTTGGACAAGTCTCTTGAGTTTTAGTTTTCTCACAAGTAAAATGATGATAACAATACCTAGCTCTCTTAGTCAGTTTGGGCTGCTACCACAAAAATGTCTGCAAAGAAAAAACTCACTCTTCCTCCTGGGTTTCTCCTTCACTCTCACAACAGTTCTGACACCAGATGCGTGAGGATTTTTTACCCACACCAAGCAATTCTGCAATACCAGCTGGGTGTCTGACAATTTATCTCAATTCTGATATATCTATACGTGGAGATATTGTCAGATACCACAGGTTAAGGGCTCAATCCCATGAGAGTGTCCCTTACTTCAGATGTCAATCATGAGTAGCAGGTCCCCAAGTCATCCACAGCTTTTGTCTGACTTGGCTACAAATCAGAGGTTCTCATGATCTCCTCCCCTTTGGATTTAATTATTTTCTAGACCAGCTTGCAGAATTCAGGGAAACACGTAACTTATGTTTACCAGTTATTAAAGGGTATGATAAAGATACAGATGAAACTCCAGATAGAGTGATGCATAGGGCAAGGTCTGGGAGGGTCCTGAGAGCAGGAGTTTTGTTCCTGTTTAGTTGGGGTATGTCACCTTCCCAGTACATGGGTGTGTTCACTAACTTGGAAGCTCTCTGAACCCTATGCTTTTGGAGTTTTTATGGAGGCTTCATCACATAGGCATAACCAATCATTAACTCCATTTCTAGCCCCTCTCTGCTCTCTGGAGAATGGGGGGTATGGCTGAATATTCCAAGCTTCTAATCATGGTTTGGTCTTTCTGGTGACCAGCCCCCAACCAAGAGCTCACTAAGAGTTACCTCATTAGAAATAAAAGCACTGATATCAACCAGGAAATTTCAAGGGATTCAGGAGCTCTGTCAGGAACAAGGAGGAGACAAAATATTAGAACAGAAGTTGTTGCTAGTGCTCTCGTTACTGAGGAAAGTACAAGGGTTTTAAGCGCTCTATGTCAGGAACCAGGGGCACACACATATATACTTTATATATATATATACACATATAAATTTTTTCCCTATGATCTCACTATACCATAGACTGAGTGGCTTAAACAACAGAAATAGACTCACAGACATAGAAAACAAACTTATGGTTACCAAAGGGGAAAGGTGGGAGTTAGGGATAAATTAGGAGTTTGGGATTATATATACACACTATTATATATAAAATAGGTAATCAACAACAACCTACTGTATAGCACAGGGAACTCTACTCAATATTTTGTAATAATCTATATGGGAAAAGAATCTGCAAAAGAATAGATATATGTATATGTATAACTGAATCACTTTGCCGTACACCTGAAACTAACACAACATTGTAAATCAACTATACTCCAATATAAAATAAAAAACAAAAAACAAAAAACTATAAATTTATTTATCCAAGTTCTGGAGGCTGGGAAATCCAAGATCAAGGCACCAGCAGATTCAGTGTCTGGTGAAGGCCCTCTTCCTAGTTTACAGATAGACACCTTTTTGCTGTGTCCTCACATAGTAGAGAGAGAGAGAGAGTGAGCGAGCATCTCTCTCATATCTTTTCTTATTGGGGCACTAATCCCATTCATGGGGGCTCCACCTCATGACCTAATCACTTCCCAATGGTCCCATCTCCAAATACCATCACATTGAAAATGAGGGCTTCAACATATGAATTTTAGGGGAACAAAAACATTCAATCCATAGCAATACTGTATAGGGTTGTCATGATATTAGAGTGTAAAGCACTTGTTACATAAAATGAACGAATGTAAAGCACTTGTTACATAAAAGTCATTCTATAATTGGCTCCCCCTTCCTTCCCTCTCTCTAACCTGGCTTGCCAACAACAGCTCTGACTCCAGATATGACTTCTATGGCTGTCTGGAGGGGATGCTGCTGCCTAGGCTCTGGTCTGGTAAGACCTGGAAAACACCTCAGGGACACTCAGCACCATCAATGAATTTCACAGATGAGGAGATTAAGACCTTGAGCGGGAAGACAAACAGCTCACCTTGGGGCCCATCCTTCCAATATCCCACACTTCCTGGAGCCCCCTGCTGGTGGTGTGGCTGAATGGAGACTCATACTTCTAACAGCAGGCGTGTGCTCCTCACTGTCTACTTCTGAACACAGTAAAACTCCCATCTTGTGCTCCAAGCACTCAAGGCTGGGTCTTCAAACTGTGGCTCCTCGGACACGTGATCAGAATTAACTGGAATATTTATGAAAGTGCGGGTTTCTGACCTCACACCAGACCTACTGAATTAACTCATTGGGAGGACAGGACCCAGAAAACAAGTTTCCCAGGAGATTTTGATGCAAGTTAAATTTTGAAGAAAACTGAAATGGGAAGCAAGGAGAAGTTACAAAAATTATTTTCTTTTATTCTTCCTTACACAGCCACCACTTTTTCTATGGTTTGTCAAATATTTATACAGTAGCCCAAAATTTTGAGAGGACAGTGGCTCTCAGACGAGAGCCAGGAGAGGTGGCTGCTCCAGGGCTGCAGGGCAGGGGGAAGCCCTCCTTGGGTATTGCTCACAGCCCTGTTCTAGGCTCTCTTTCCCTGGACAAGTGAGGTGCAACAGCGAGCTCAGACAATCCGTAGCAGTGAACATCATGTGGAATCTCGTGGCAGTACATGAAAAATCTGTTTGAATAACAGCCCCAGCAGCTCTTGCCAACTTCTCAGGATCCACTAGAAAAACAGAACAGTCCTTTTCCAGCATCCCATAAATCATCCCACTGAAAGCCATCAAAATGCAGCCCGAAAAGACGTTTTCACTAGTAGCTCAGCTAGAGGACATACACTCCAGCCCACTCAGCTCGTCTCCCCTGAGAAGCAAAAACAAGATCCTGGGAATAAGGGGTAAGCTTACTGGGAGCAAGGTGTCACTCTCCATCCAACACAGGGCCTTGGATTCTAAATACAACTGGACCTGGCTTTCCTCAAGGGTAAATGGTTTCATCGGAGAGGCAAATATTCTTCTGGAACGTCCCTTGTATGGACAGCAGTTAGTGCTGTCCCCGGTCCTCTGATCGTGGAAGAAATTGTAGAGACAGATAGGACTGGGGTGGAATCCCAGGCCTCTGCTCATGAGCTTTTAGATCTTGGACAAGTCATTCGACAGCCTTGAGCTTCAGGTGTTTAAAGATGATAAAATATAGCTCACAGCATAGTGAGTAGTAGACGGGCCAGAACAGATGGCATCCCTGTATGTGCCCAATGCCCAGCGTTAGCAGTTGCTTGATGAATATTCTTGGCCAGTAGTGGAGGCCCTCACGTTGCTTAAGGAGTAGTAGGAAATAGAAAAGTTACATGCGTTCCTCTTCCCCGTGTAGGAGGCAGTAGACCTGGTTGCAGGCTTAGGATCGCGGTGTGACTTTGGAGAAGCCACTCTTCCTTTCTGAGCTTCAGCATTCTCTCCTGGTAAGTGAAGAGGCTGATCGTGAAAGTCTCCTCCACGCTAACTCTGACTTTGGAATTTCAATATCCAACAGACCAGACCCAACACTGTGATTGGTTCTCCTGGGCAGTCTGGCCTGCTGGCTCTGTGAATATTTCCTAAGGGGGTCTGTGGGCTCATCTGCAAAATGGAAACAGCAACTTCCTTAGTGTTTTGCCCGGGGGGTTGGGGTGAAGCTTTAGTGGTACAGAGACTTCAGGGCAGACTCTACATTTTTTTTTAATTGTTATACCAGCCACTAACTTTATGGCTTTATTGAGTGAATAAAGAATGGACCCCTTATTTTTCTTCATGTGAATTACATCCAAAAGCTATATCCAGTATGCAAAGAATTGGGTTTTTTTTAAATTAATTTTTATTGGAGTCTAGTTGATTTATAATGTTGTGTTCGTTTCAGGTATATAGCAAAGGGAATCATTTATACATATACATACATTCACTATTTTTTAGGTTCTTTTCCCATATAGGGCAGACTCTTAAAAAGGAAGAAACACCATACAAAGGAGGCAGACTTTGTCCTTTTGTCTCTTAGGCCCCGGCTCTCCCTGCCTGGGGCTGGGTGCTGGGCAGGGTGGTGGAGGTTGACAGGTAAGCCAGGGCTGAGGGATGAGCACAGACCCTGGCTACTTTGGTCTTCCAACCGTGGGTGGCTCAGCTCTGCTGTCTGGGGGCCATTCCAGGGAAGTTGTGAGGGGCAGGAGGAGGTAAGGGTAGAGGATCCAGGAGCCGAGGTAGAAGAAGCCAAGCTACAGGAAAGGAATCGAATGGAGGACGAAGGAAGGGAAGAGAGGAGAGGAAATCGTGCTCATTGTTTTCTCTTAATTTCGCTTGGGCCTCAGCACGACCATCATGAGCAATTCAGAACACCTCCCTCTGACCTCTTAGCTTGAGTTAAAAAATCATTCCAAGCCAAACTGCGGTGCCTAAATCTATCGCAAATGTCAGCAGCCGGGCCTGAAGCCAGAGCTGTGATCTTCCTCATGTCAATAAATCCTTGAAGTTTCCTCTCCCTTGGAAGCCTGGGTTTCTTCTGATGCTGCTGCTTTCTACCCCAGGCTGCCCTTTCATGAGTAATTTCTTTTAAACCAAGGATCACAGCTGTGAGCCATAATGAAAAGATTTCTTCTGGACTGAGACTGCAAAGAAGCCACTGCACCAGCAGAAAAAAAAGCTGGGAAAAACCACAATTAAAGCCAATGCCCCAGTAAGGATGGTAGAGCACAGTGGGTAGGCAGAGGCCTGGCCATGTGCGCATCATCACCCTCACACCAGGAACCAAGGAGTCTTCAGGTGGCTCCTGTCCTGTGGATCCTGCAAAGATGCCAGGGAGAAGAGGGGCTGCCATGGACACAAGAGGTGACAATAGAATGAGAAGGTGAGCCATGCACTCAGGTGTCTGCCCCAGACTTTGTCCATGACCTTGGGCTGCAGGAGAAGGGAGGGCTGTCCCTGCGCCTCCTGCCCACACTCAGCTCAGGGACAGGCAACAGAGGCAGGATTTGCACGAGAGCTTTTGACACGATCTGTCTCATCTTTCTCTGGAGAGACATAGCTCCCTGACCACCATGGATCTCCAGCATCATTGTTTGTTTTGACAATGTGTGTCCCACATGGGGTGCGAGAGAGGGACGGGAATATAATTCAGTTGGGAATGAACATTCCACTTTGGGTGCTGGGGCCACACTCCTGCCTCCACACATGGGGCTCAAGCTTATCTCGTACCTGCTTCTTGGAGTACACGCCTTCTGGCTCCAAAGGGAGGGAATTATACTGGAATTTATCTGAGTGTGATATTTCTATTTTTTTAATTTGATATTTGATATTTATTTGATATTTCTAGAAATATCAAGTGATATTTCTATTTTTTAAATAAGAATGCATCAATTCAGATTGGGTTAATACCCTTTGAATATGTTTTGGGCCACTTTTTACCAACATAGGTGAAAATTCACTTTGGTTCTACAATTGAACTTACCCCAGGGATGCTATTTGAGCATTATTTAGGCAGCTCTGTACTTCCCCATGTAATAACATGTTCTTGAAAAGTTGTAGAAAATATGAATTTTGATAAATACGATCATATTTTAATGTAATGGAAGTGTTTGTTGCTTAAGGGAATTCCGCGGTGAATCATCTTATAAAGTAGAGAATCCTTTTATAACACAAATAGCCATTCCCAAGTTATCCTTTTCTTCTTCCATGTGGTTTTCGTAAATCAGATTTGCTTGAATAGAGCCATTCCTGTACATGTCAAGAGCCAGCCTCCCCCAGTTCCTAAATGGCTAAGGCAGAAAAGTGGGGAGTTAGTCACTGGCTTGGGAGTGACCTGTCCCAGGTGTGCCCTCTCTTAGAGAGAGCTCTGGACAGGGATTGTGGGCCTCTTGGTGCTAGGTTCTGAGTCTCTTTTTCTATTATAACTGTCAGGAATTAGCAGTGTGGCCCTGAAAATGTTGCTAGCTAGAGTCCAGATTTCTGAATCAAAAGCTCATGGTTAGAATGTGTATCAAATGAAAAATATCTTGGATATCATTTTTAAAACTCTGAATATCATGTGTTTTGTTCCTTCTGCAGGTTGTGGGATCCAAAGCATCAGGATAGGAGAAACACTTCACAACAGAACTCTGAGGGGAGGGCTCCTTTATAGCCTCTCTTTCCTGTCACAGTATGAGTAGACATTAATGGATTGCAGTGTCAGTGATCAGGGATGGTCCCCTCTCACTTGGGCGCTCCGGCCGGTTTTGGGAGGCATGAGTTTCCTGCCGGCACTGGGCTTTGTGAGGCGTGGATGTGTGTGCGTGTGCGTGTGTGCTCAGGAACTCATCATTCCCACTAGAGTGACATTTTTTTTTTTGTAAGTGTCAGGACTCAGGAAGGGCTTCACAGAGGAGATGCTTTTTTTTAGAAGATGTCACGGGTAGGAGTTTATTAATTAATTTATTTTTGGCTGTGTTGGGTCTTCGTTTCTGTGTGAGGGCTTTCTCTAGTTGTGGCAAGCAGGGGCCACTCTTCATCGCGGTGCGCCGGCCTCTCACTATCGCGGCATCTCTTGTTGCGGAGCACAGGCTCCAGATGCGCAGGCTCAGTAGTTGTGGCTCACAGGTCCAGTTGCTCCGCGGCATGTGGGATCCTCCCAGACCAGGGCTTGAACCCGTCTCCCATGCATTGGCAGGCGGATTCTCAACCACTGCGCCACCAGGGAAGCCCTAGAGTGACATTTATTTATACCAAAACTTCCTTAGCAGAAGCTAGAATCCTGGTCAAAGGTCCTCTTTACAGTCATCCTCTTAATGCAGATTTACCCTTAAACTGGATCACCCCTAAGCTACCAAAATCTCATGGAATCTGTAGTGACAAAACAGAAGTGGTGGGAGTGAGAGAGGGTGACGGCGAGCAACAAACACTTTATTCTATCCAGAGATTCAGCCTTATAAAGGGATGCTGGCTGTAAAGGGGGCTTAGCACCTGGCATTTATCTGAAGCATTTTGAATTTATTGAGTGTTTGTAGTAAATAAGAAGAAAAGACCCAACCGTACTTGTGAAACGAGTGAGACGGAGAGCAGTGAAGGCTTTCCAGCCACTGGAAAAGATCCATGAAGATGACAGAAGAAGGTGGAAAGGCCTGGACGGGAGCAGCTTCGACAGGATATGGGAAGCGAACGGGATCCTCAGAGCCAGGGAAGGAGGGAGGGGATGCGGGCCAGACGGAAGTGGGGAGGACTGGGACAGTGATTGGATAGATCACAGGTTGAAGGGAAATAAAACATTGCAGACACTTGGGGAGCTGAGATGGAGGATTTAAGAGATGAACTGAAGGAAGAGGCCTGGCCCATCTCCTGAGTCACAAGCAGCTGAGGAGGTCACAACAAGAGAAAAAGGTAACCAGTCCAAGAGGACAGGATGTTTTCTTTATCTTCTCAACGATGCCCATGAGACAAGGCTTTGTTGTTACAGGTGTAGGGACAAGTCACTCTCCTCCTGGGCTTTCCCCAGGTGGTCACCCCTGGTGAGGCCAGGCTCCTGAGGCTAGGACTGTTTTGGTTGTGTCTGGGTGTCACCATCTGTAGACACGGGTTTCACAAGTGACTGTCCCACTTGTACCTGTAACCACAGGTCCTGGAAAGACCGCTGTTGGGAGCAAAGGGACAATGGTCCCTCCCTGGTCTGTGTCACCCATAGAACTTTTGCTTTGTCTGAAGGAGGTGGGGAGAGTTTTGGATCTTTTTGTGAGAAGGGAGAGGGAAAAGAAGAGATAACATCATGCTTGTTTCCTGCTCTACTTGTTGGAAATAGTGAAAGGTGTCTAGGAAGAGACGGGGTAGGGCAAGAAGCAAAAAGATACTTTTGGGAGAAAACAGGGACAAGTGAAGCACGGAGTCAATGAGAGGGAAACTCTCGGCTGCAGTGGTGATGAGGTTCTTCAGTGGTTTGCTGAGAGGCTTCATCCCTTGAAGAAAGGGAACATGGTAGATGTTCTTTGTTGACTCCCTGCCGCCCCATCTCCTGCCCCAGGTCTCTGAGTAAAGGAAAATCTCCCTCTGAGGCCTAGAAATTCTTCGGGATGGGTTGATAAGGGAGGGATCTTTGAACTGCCTGTAGGACTAGAAGAGCAAAACTCCGAGTTATTGATTTTTTGTGACTTTATTTCTAGCTGCAAGTTGATGAGACCTTGACGACATTTGAATGACACATTCACCTGCAAGACTATTAAAATTTCACAAGTTGTGACTTTTGATTTGCAAGATTACTTTTCTTTCCAAGGTTAGCTTTTCATGAAGGAAGGGTTTATACCCCTGTTATGGGCCCTTAGCCCCTGAATGTTCTTTGTGTTCCCTGCAGGTGTTGAGGTGTCCACGTCCTACACATCACCCCAGAAAGCCCTGAGATCTCTGATAAAGGCCAAAGATCTTAATTAACAGATTATCTTAGCTAACAGACAATTAGAAGAAAATGTACACCAAAGCATCATTAATGAATGGGTGGATTCTCCCCAGCCGTGGACATTAGGCAGTTAATGTTGGAAGTTTAAAAACACGAGTAGTCATAAATGTGAATGCATACATTTATGCATATTTACTAAGCATTTACAGTATCCAATGCTCTGTGAGGCTCTACAGAAAAGCATACAAGATATGAAATACTGTCCCTGACCTCAAACTATGCTAATGCCACTTCATTTAGTTAAGGGAGAGCTTAAAAAATCCCTATTTATGGGCATGAAGAACACTGGCACCTACTATGTAATTTATATATATATATATACACATATATATATATGTATTTTTCTCATTGGAGTGATATAGTATCAACAAACTTAAATTATAGTTTCTTTATTGTCCTATTTTCTCAAATTGTTCTCAATAAGATCCATGGAGTTCTTCCCCAAATATACATATATATATATACATATCTATGTATAAATACATATTTGTCTATCTATCTATCTATCTATTTTCCAGCACTGATATAGAGATTTTATTTAAATTGCATCATGTTTTTATAGCACACTGCATGTTTGTCACAGGCAACTGCACAGTTTGAATTTTTGGCTGCATCATGTCACTATACCCACGACAGCTCTGAAAGGAGTACTTGATGAATACATCTGAGCTGAGAGCCCAAAGTCTCTCTCTAAGGCCACATAGTGTGTTCACTGATGGGACAGTCCGTCACAACAGATACAGTTTCCTCAAATATTAACAATCTTACTCCATCTGAAAAGGGCAGAGCAAACTGCAAAAAAAGTCAAGTTACTTAAAAAGCAACACACAACCGCCAGTAAATTTTAATGATTGAGAAAATGCTTGGAAGAATTTTATGTATCTGAGACAGGCATAGTTTGTTACTTTTTCAATAATCTCAGGAAATTCCCAGACACAAGATCTCCATCATTCAAAGCCATTTAAACAAATATGTGTATAAATGAAACAAGGAGAAAGGACTTGAAAGGTTTGCAAAGTTCCAGAAAGAAGTTCTTCTCTGTCCAGATTATTCTTACTTCTTTTTTAGTGTTTCTGTTGGAGAATAGAGACCATTTTATGTCTCAGACAGGGTGAGAGAGCTCGTGGTTGGTCATTACGTTTGGCCCATAGTTTTTGTCCAGAAGAGATAAGAATGGGACTACAGACACCCCTCCCCTTGAAACTGTTGACCTTTCATTCCAAGGTAACTTGATTTTGGAGTGTAAGTTTCTTTGAAATACATCAACTTCAGATGACATGATTTAAAAAGTATAATAGTCCCCCCTCCCTTATCTGAGGGGAATGCATTCCAAGACCCCCAGCTGATGTCTGAAATCCTGGATAGTACCGAATACTACATATACTATATTTTTTTCTCTGCATACATACCTATGATTAAGTTTAATTAATAAATTAGGCACAGTAAGAGATTAACAACTACAATAATAAAATAGAATAATTATAACAATACACTGTAATAAAAGTTATGTGAATGTAGTCTCTCCTCTTTTCTCTCTCAAAATATCTTTTTTAATTTCTTTTTTTATTGAAGTAGAGTTGATTTACAATGTTGTGTTAATTTCTGCTGTACAGCAAAGTGACTCATTTTCAAAATATCTTCTTGCACAAATTTAATGTCTTTTCTATTGTAACTAAGCACTTATCATGCACTCTGGTGGTAACTTTTGCAGTTTGAGGGGCGACAGAAAAACTAGCATGGATTTCTTTTTTCTTCTTCACTATTTTAACATAAGATTAATTCTTATCTTAGATCTTAGCAACCTCAGTATATGATTTTTTTCCTTATTAAGTTGAGAACTTTCACCTTTTCACTTAAGGAAGCAATTTACAGCTTCTCTTTTGCATATCCATATTTCCAGCCTCTCTACTGTTGCACTTTGAAGCCGTTATTAAGTAAAATGAGGGTTACTTAATCACAAGCACTGTGATACCGTGAGAATTGGTGTGATAACTGAGATGGCTACTAAGTGCCTATGAGGCAGGATACGCTGGACTAAGGGATGATTCACGTCCTGGGCGGGACAAAGTGGGACAGCACAAGATTTCATCACGCTGCTCAGAACAGTGCACAATTTAAAACTTATGAATTGTTTATTTCTGAAATTTTCCATTTACTATTTCCGGACCGTGGTTGATCGTGGGTAACTGAAACCATGGAAAGCAAAACCGTGGATAAGGGGGACTACTGTAATCTCAGTTTCAGCAAGGGCTAGGAGCAGTGCAGATATTATTATTATTATTATTATTATTATTTCAAACGGGAATGGAGGTACAGTAAAATCACTTTGACTACTCTTTGTATCCCAAGTTCTAAAACTGCCTGAGGACTATAACAGAATCAAAGTAAGTTCTGTGTGGTGAGGTGCTGGGGTGGAGGCAGAGTCCTTCTAAATTTGGCAGATCCTAGTACATTACATCTCTAAGATGTGGGTTTGAATGAGAGGCGATTGAATCCACAAAACTTTCCCCACCCTTACCACTAATGGTTAGAATACTGGGGATCCTGTTTATATTTACAATATCATCTGACTTTTATTTTTTTCACCAATACCACATTGTCTTGCTTGTTGTGGCTTTATAGTAAGCTTGAAATACAGTAGTTTAAGCCTTCCGGCTTTTTATTTTTTCTGAAAATTGTTTTACTATTCTAGGTCCCTTGGAACTTGTTAATTTCTACCAAACGGCTTCTTAGCTTTTAAATGACGTTGCAATGAATATATAGATCAGTTTAGGGGAGAATTAACTTCTTAACAATGAGCCTCCCAATCCATGAACTTAGTATACCACTCCATGTATTTGTCACTCTTAATTTTTCTCACTAATGGTTTGTTTTCAGTGTACATATTTTATTAAACTTATCCCTATGCATCCCATCATTTTTGAAACTACTGTAAATGGTGTTAAAAATTGTGTTCTAATTGTTCATTGCTGATAGTTAGAAAAAGAGTTGACTTTTGAACTTTGATCTCGATATGGCACCCTTGCTCAATTTACTTATTAGTTCAAACAACTTTTCTTGTGGAGCTGTATATATCATAGTTAAGTATTTTGACTTTACTTTGAATTAGATGAGAAGCAATTAGATGAAGTTAGAGGCAGCAAAGTCTGCTGATAGATCATATGTGGGGTATAAGAGAACATATTTTAGGAGTTTAATTTTTGAACATGTTAAAGGTAGATATTTAAGGCTGTCAGATGAATCTGGAGGTCAGAGAGAGGTCACTGAGGAACATATGCATTTGGAATCACTAGCTTATTAGTGACGGTTAAGCCATGGAATTGATTCAGATCATCAACATTTAGAGGCTGAAATGATGATGAAAAGTCAGCAAACAAGTCTAAAGAGGGACAATTAGAGAGGTATGAGGAAAACCAGGTGTGTGGAAGCCAGGAGAAGCTAAGAGAAGAAAGTTATCCAGTTAGAGTGATTTATTGTGTCAAATATTGCTTATAAACCCAGTAAAATTAAGACTGAGGATGACCATGCAGTAAGAGGTCCCTGGTGACCCTGACAAGCAGTTTTGGTGGAACGTTAGGAGTAAAAGCCTGCTTGGTGAGCATTGTGAAGAGAAATTGGAGGCAGTGAGTACAGAGAACTCTTTCAGGGAATTCTACTCAGAGCGGGGAAAGGAAGTGAAAATTGGAGGTAAGTGGAGTCAAGAGAGGTTCGTTTGTGTTTCTTGTTTGTTTTGTTTTCCAAAGGGAGAAAAAATGGCATATATTTAAGCTGCTTTGACTGATCTAGTATGATCCAATGAGATAGAGGAGAGAGGGGTGACTTGAATGGCTGTGAAAAGGTAAGAGGGGAAGGGATCTAGTGCACAAGGGAAAGAAACCGCCTTAGCTGGAAGCACAGATGGCCCATCCATAGTGACAGGAAAGAAGGCAGAGAGGGCATATGCAGGTGAATGTGTAGGTGTCCAGTGGGAACTCACGGACATTCTCTTCTTACTGCTTTAATTTTCTCATTGAATTAAGTTTGGTTAATTCAGTTAATTGTTGTAAAACATTTAGTGTAGTGCCTGGCATGTAGTAAATTCTATGTAACCCTTTGTTAAATAGGTGCCTTTTCTGGGTTTCCCAGAATCTGATCATGGAATTAATGGTGATTGAATACAGACTTTCATCTTTGTTGTCTGAGTGCACAGGCATCGAGCTAGAAGTGGCACCTGAGGTTGGGCTATTTCTTTGTGTTACCTGGGAGAAGATGTGATCTTTTTGGGTAATTGCTACATGTGAATCCTTGTAGTTTCTACTCTATATATTACTAGAATGATGAAAACACTTCCTTTTTTCTAAGTGATAAATGTTTTAGAGGCATTGGCTTACTGTTGTTGTCTAAATAGATGGGCAGGTTTTTTAGTAATATAAATAAATAATAAAAGGTAATATAGATATTCAACACTTACTATGTAAAGGGTATTGTGTTAAGTGCTTCATATTTGTTATTTTATTTAGTACACCCAACAACCTCATATGCAAGACCATATCATGCACATTTTACATATGTGGAAACAAAGCCCAGTGAGCACCAAATCACTTGATGAAATTAAGAGTCCAGGACTTCTTACGCCAATTGTCATGCTCTTCTGCTACACCTGTTTCTTTTATAAGTAAGTTATCATTGAGTGATGGGCAAGAGCACTGGGCTGTGTAGTGTTACTCAAGTATTACTCCAGCTTAACCAATAGCTGGCTGATCGAACTTGGGAAGTTACCTCATTGGGGATTTTTCATCTGTATTCTGTGAACTCAGATGATCTCTAGCATCCCTTCTATCTCTAACATGATGAGATTTTAATATTTCTATCATTGTTTTCTTGTACTACCCCCATTTTTTAAAGTATCTAGGTCAGGGCCTCCCTAGGTGAGAAGGTGATTACAGATTTAATCAGGGCAGAGCTGGACGTAGCTGTGGATTGGAGGAAGCTGCGCCCTATTGCTTCTCTCTCGGTGGCTTTCCAGTGGGTTACCAGCAGGGTTAAGCAGCCCCAGCCTCAGGTCTAGGGTGAGAAGTGAGAAAACCTTGGTAGGTCCAAGCTGCAGCCTCCCAGAACACTTGTCCAAGGGCCTGACGGGCTAGTTTTAGTGCTTGGTATTTATTATCTTTGCAGTACCTCGGCCTGGAGCCTGGGGCCTGAGCCTGGAGAGTGAGTGATTAGACATGGGGCTCTCATGCATCTAACTTTAAAAAATCTCAATTATATTGGAAAGAGGGTTCAAGGTAACAGATGGGGTCCTGGAGACAATAGTGTAAATAACGAACAAGTGCACTTACCATGATGCATCACTGGTCCCGGGGTGCTCATGGAGCCTGCATCTGGACAGGCTCTCCAGCTGGAGTGCCCAGAGACAGAAAATCCAGGAGGTGGCAACACTCACAAACAGTACAGCCCTGAGGACCCGTGTGCACCTCTGGGCCTCCTCTCAGAGGGATGACTGGCTTGTGAGCCTGGGAGTGTTCAGGCATCGCACAGGGGCTGGCCAGAGAAGTATTTCGTGAAGCAAGTTGGTAGAGTCGAGAAATGAGTGCATATCCAGATTCTTGGAGATGCAGGGACGGAGTGGAGGAGGTACTGGACAGAGCAGTTGAAGGCATGGAGCCACTGGAAGCATAAGTCAATAACAGAGAGTATCTTTTGATTAAAAGGGGGTATAAGGGATCTTTAATTCAACCACCCTATTTGCAGATTAAGAAACTGTGGCCCTGGAAGGGGGGAGACACAACTTTCTAAGGTCATCCAGCAGGTGGGTGGCAGGCCCAGGATTGGATTTCTCAGTGTCCTGGTTCCCAGACCCCTTCTCCAATTCTGTTGCACTTGACTCAAGACAGCTTCCCATAGTGACCTGTCAGGTTTGTAAACAAGAAGATGACCCCTCATCTTTGCTGCTGCTACTGTGATTTCATAACCTGACAAGCAATGTGGGTCAGGTCCTGTGTATTGAACAGCGTTATTCACTGAGGGTGATGATGAGAAAGCAGGAAGGGAATGAGAGGGAAGCTAGCTATGTGTGTCAAGAAATGAGTGCGTATCCACATGGGTGCATGTGAAACAAGGAGAGTGGTTCTCTGGTGAGCACTGCAGGACAAGAGCAGAAGACTGGAGAAATGTGCCTAGGACATCCAGCAGAGCTAGGAGCCATGAGGCTTTGTTTAAGGACGTGGCTCCTAGAATCAAAGGACCAAGGCTGGAGTCTCAGCTCTGCCACATCTGAACGCATGACCTAGAGCGAGACACCCAACTTCTCCAAGGCTCTTTTGTAGAATGGAGCTAGAATTTGGAAACAACCTAATGGAATCTTAAGTATGAAGAGGCTGTACATTAACCCCTAAGAACAATGCAAATAAGAAACATTCTGATTTTAATGGAGTGAGGGAAAGTTGTTGTTGGCTGGACTTAGAGATGGAAAAGTGTGTGAAAATTCTCTCTTGCTGGGTCTCAGAATGGAGGGGCTTGGGGGGAAGGGGAGATAAAGAGTCAGGAATAAATTGTAGGCTCTGCACTCAACACAGTGTGGGAAGGGACCAAGAGGAGACCAGCTTGCTGGGAATGATAGGAGCCAGAGATGCATGGGGAGAAGGCTTTTTGTCAGCAGGCACCCCAAGGGTGGGTAGGAGGAGTTTAGATTTTATTTGCAAAATAGGGAGTCACTTGGATCCTCTGGAGTGGACTAATACGATAAACACAGCGTTTTAGAGGATCCATTTGCTGATAGCTTAAAGAATAGATTCATTTATTCATTCAAAGTTATTTACTGAGTATCCAGCCCTGTGCTAGATGCTGGGGACACAGTAGTCAGTAAACCCAGATGAGGTCCCTGATTCATGGTGCCTCGAGTCTACTGATGAACCAAGGCAGGAGGTGGCAAGTCAATGGTGACTGGAAGGTTTCCAGGGCCCTACAGTGTTGAAGTGTGAGGTTCCGTTTACACTCAAGCTTAATCACCAAGAAAAGAGTAGTGGGCATCTTGTAGTAGGTATTTTCCAAGAAGATGAATATCCCAGTCAAGATTATTAAAGAGACTATTCCTGATATCAGAGCAGACCCCCATCTAGTTGTGAAGCCCAAGATTTCCATGGTAAGCCCATGATGACAGAATCCAAAGCAAGGCAGACCTCAAATGGATGGTTTGAAGTTAGTTTCACCTTTGAGTGGGTTACATCTTTGTGCCTCAAGATACTGGATGTGGATTTTTTCACCCCTGGAAGTCACCTTTTTGGGGACCATTGGCCTTACTTCTTTATTTCTCTTAATAATTAATTTCAGTTCATACCAATGTACAGCTTTTAAGCATCTTCTCTGTACCAAGTGAAAGCTCTTTCTCTCAGCTCCTGGTCACTGGATATAGCTGAGTCTGCTGTATATTTACCAAATATTCAATCTTCACTCCCAAATAGCAGGACCCTGGTTTTTAGCTAGACACATTTCTAGGAGGAAATAGCTAGAAAGCACAAAGACTGCAGTTCTCAGCCTCCTGGCAGCCAGGTGTGGTGATGTGACTAAGTTCTGGCCAAAGGGTTGGAAATTGATGTCTTGTGTGGAACTTCTCAAAAGGTTCCTTCCTTCTCTCTCCATCCTTCTGCTGGTGACATAATGCTCAGGTGGGTCCACAGCTAGGGATGGTAAGCAAAGAGCCAGGAGAAACCTGGGTGTCTGATGATCACAGAGCATCTGTGTGAGACCAGACTCAGAAGGTCTTTTCCTTGAAGAAAGACATACATTTCTATCCCATTTATAGTGCTATTTTCCAGGTCTCCCATTGCTGCTGAACTAAACTTTAACTGATGGATTGGGATAAAACATTTTTTCCCCCTTTGGGTTCAAAATTAATCCTCTGATACCAGGTTGAACATCTCTGAATCTAGTCTTGGAAGGTTCCTGGGTCCATAACTCTTCTTTTCCTCCTCTGGGCACAAATCCTGTGAGGTACCTGAAGTGCTTTTGTGGAGTTTAGAGGTGAAGAAACTTAGCACAAAACGTACATGACAGTGATCAGCACAGGGCTTGTTGCATAATAGCTGCTGAATAAATGTTACTTGAGACTAATTTGAAGAAATCTTCCTGCTTTCAGCTGGCACAATTCATCTCTTCCTATTGTAAATGTCCCCCTTTCTTTTGAATCAATGACTTCTCAAAAAGGTGCACATTTCTTTACAATTTCATCTCTATAGCTTTACTTCTGGGGAAATATATATATATATATATATATATATATATATATATATATATATATATACATATATATATATACACATATAAATATATAAAGGTTGTCTAAAGCCACAATGTTCTAGGCTAGCTCTCTTCTAAAACACAGACCCTCTGTTGTCTCAGTACAAACACAGACCATATGTAACCATAGTTAGAAAATTACTATGATTGCTCTGCTCTGACAGATTGATTCTTAAGTCACATATGATTTTGGGCAAGGGTTGTGCAGCCAAAATTCTGCTGTCTTATTTTCTAGTAATATGACATGGCCATCCATGCTGGTTCATGGGAGTTTGCCTCTTTACAGCCTCCTGGTGCCATGTGCATTTTCGTGGAGGCCCAGTGGGAATAGTGATTTCATACAATGGAGGGCACTCTGGCTGCACCTGCAGGCTGGTGGAGGAGCTGTTTGTGGGCTATGGGCTACTTGGCACTTCCTAAATCATACAGCCCAGGGGCAGGCACACTCAGTCCAGGGCAAGGCCTCCCCGCAATTCCAATTAGCAACAACTGGGTGCTTTCTGTGCTGGTATTGACTTTCCACAACAATATCTGATTTCAGAAGTGATATTGAAAAGGAAAATGAGCTCGAGAGTGCACTCCAGGCACATAAATCACAGAAATGGAAAGGCTTCCGTCCTCTATTTTTTTAAAAAGCATACAACATATGAACACTTTTTTTTTTTTTTTGGCAAAAAGAAAACCTCAGACACTAGAGCCAAAATGAAATCATGACTTCACAAGCACTCCCCACACCCCACCCAAAGGAAATTATGGTTGGAATTTTAGCGTGTATTCTTTGGAGTTTTTTCTGTAAGTGTGCATGTGTATGTTTGCGTCTATGCATCCTAAATGGGGTCCCACTGCTGCATGTACTGTTCTATGCCTTGTTTTTCTCACCTAGTAACATTCTTTTCCTTGTTGTTACATCCACATCTGCTTTAGTCTTTTACTTGTCCAGATACAATGAACTGTGTTTTCAGGGGGTCTTAAGGATTCATCAGATAGTCAGGGACTCTCCAAGGGGAAGGAAGGGAAAGAAGCGACACTTGGGGCCTCAGACCCCACAAGTGATATTAACAAGAGAAATTTCAGTTGTACTGTTTTTCATATTGGGCTCCCACAAAATTTTGCTTGGTAATAAGAATTGTGGGGTTGAGTATCCTCTTTAAGCCAGTGATACAGTTGAATGCTCTCATATTATTCTTTCTGAAATGCAGGCTCAGAAAGTTAAAGTGACTTCCCCAGGATCAACAGAGAGAGTCCAGGAGAGAGCAGGCTTGAATCCAGGTCCTTAGGCTGTATTTCAATACCTTTGATGCTCTACCCTCAGGCTCATCCTCTTTTCTTCGAAGATCTGGACACACCAGGCACCCATTAAAAGGAATTATCCTGTCTTGACCCTGAAATGAGGCAGAAGTTTCATTATAATCAACACATACATCAGCTATCATATGTGTGGCCTACTTAGAGTCACGGGGTCTAGTTAGAGGTGAGGGGCGGAGCCATTATGGAGTTTGCCGTGGCCGAGGACCAAGCCCAGGACCTCCGTCTAGTTAGGAAGGGGGTCCCGCTTGCTTATAGCGTATATCCAGACTGCTGTTTCTTTCATTTCATTCATTTAGCACCTGCTTTGTTAAGGGTACTTTCTATACATCTTTCTATTAAAATCATAAATTCCTTATGAGATATAGATTATTCTTACTTCAGCAATGCAGAAATTGAAGGCAAGATGACTAGTCAGAGGTGCAGTGAAAGTTGGAACCCCCAGTCATCTCTAAGACCAGTCCCCTTTTTGCCCAGCAAAGATCTCCCTCTTAGGCTTGGTCAAAACAGTGCACGTCAGGTACGTGTGCGGCTGCCTTCTGCTCCACAGGCCAGTGCACTGCAGGATGAGCATCCCTGGTGTATGCATTAAGAAGGAATTCTGGGGCTTCCCTGTGGCGCAGTGGTTGAGAGTCTGCCTGCCGATGCAGGGGACACGGGTTCGTGCCCCGGTCCGGGAGGATCCCGGATGCCGCGGAGCGGCTGGGCCCGTGAGCCATGGCCGCTGAGCCTGCGCGTCCGGAGCCTGTGCTCCACAACGGGAGAGGCCACAACAGTGAGAGGCCCAGGTACCGCAAAAAAAAAAAAAAAAAAAAAAAAAAAAAAGAAGGAATTCTGTAATTGGGTGTTGGTGCCAACACCTTGCTTTACTATCACCCTTATCGCTGGCCTCCAGGCGATACCAGCTGCTGCACCAGAGCTGCCGAGAGCTGCCTTTCTTTTCTCTGGCTTCTCTCTTATTTGTTTTTAGAGCCCACTGGGCAGGACTAATATGCAGTAAAACTGATCTGTGTACTTTCCAGGCCTAGCTGAGAACAATAGCCGTGTGCTTTAGTTGGGAGGTATTTAATGAATGATTTATAAGATATTGAAGACAAAACTTGAAAGATACATGGGCAGTGCTGAGGTGCAACATTCTTGAGGAACAGAAAACTTTAAGTGTTGATTGGCTGAGATGATTTAGAGGGCAGCCCAGGGTGGCCGTCCAGCCATCCTGACACTGTTCTGGCAGATTCTCTCCCGACATCTGCAGCCCCTGATGCAGGTCTGGGGAAGAGACGTGCTGGGTAGCAGATCTCAAAGGAAACTTCTGCTTCACCTGTGACCAAGGTCTGAGGGCTTCCCTACCCACAACCCTCTTGGGGATGCAGCTTGCTTTTCTAGAACAGAGTACAGTGTGCTGAAGGTGAAATATTTCCTGGGGAATGGCCTCTGCTAGGTAAATTGATCTTGCTCTTTCCCAGAGGAGTTCAGTTCAACAGTTCTGTGCAGTTCAAAAAAGCCAGCTGGATGTCTGCTATGTTCTGGGCACAGAGTTAGGTCTGGGGGAGTAGAGATGAGCAAGGTTGACAAGATCCCTGAATGCAGAAAACTCATAGCCTTCCCTCTGATATTTTCCAAACAAACAAACAAAAAAGCCAGTGTGGTCTAATAGAAAACATGAATTCAGAACTATCTAGAAAAATTTGGCTGATTACTGACTCCTAACACAGTAAAGAGATTGAGAAATCACTGGTTTGAAAAGTTTTGTTCTTCCCAAATTCACTTTGAATACACACGAGCCCTCTTTTTCATTTTTTTTTTTGGCCTCACCACGCAGCATGTGGGATCTTAGTTCTCCGACCAGGGATCAAACCCGTGCCCCCTGCAGTGGAAGCGTGGAGTCTTAACCACTGGACCACCAGGGAAATCCCTACATGATCCCTCTTGACTCACTCACTTAGCGTCCCACCAGGGTCCACCTTACCTTCTAGGCTTACTCGTGGCAGAACTATAAAATAGGTAAGTGGTCCCATGCCTCTCCCTCTCAGAAGTCCTTGCTTTCTTTTCTCCTCTCGCATCATCCTCCTCCTCCAAACAAAAAAAATTCATCAACTCTGCTCTGTCCGGGGTCCATCTCAAAGCTCCTGGACCTGCACCATTTCCAGGGCTCAGTGGTTTGCATTCAGATTCTCAAGGACAAAATAGCTTTGAGACTCAGAAGTATGGCTTCCTTGGTGGTAGAATTTCAGTTGGTGACAGCAACAGATGCTTGGAGAGAAAAAGAGGAGAGGATCCTCCCCGGCTCGTTGAATCGTACTGCACGTCTGGACACCAGTTAGTGTTCTGATAACCAGGCAGAGCCATCCTATTTTCTGCCCCTCTCAGACCACTGGAGTGGGTTCAGCTCAGGAACCATGAATGTCTGCTTTCAGGATGCAACTCACAGCCTTTTGGGCCTACAGTTCTGGGCCCATCCCAACCCTTGATTCTGGGAATCCAATCATAAAGGAGAAGTTACCAGCCTTACTTTAAGAAACCTGGCTATTGCAAGTGGAAATCTAAACTTACCCAAAAGGTGAAATGGGGAAAAACTTTGTTTATTATAGAAAAGCAAAGACATCTGACACACTTGCAAGAGTTCAGGAGAGAAGGGCCTTGACTATGTGCCAGGCCACATGTGGGCTCATCTATATGTTCACAACCACCGTACAGGTGAGAATTTTGAGGACCAGAGAGGATAAATGACTAGATAATTGTAGCTGGCTCGTCAGTGTCAGGGTCCAGATTTGTACCCAAGTTGACTGTCATTCAAGCTAAGCCAAGTCAGCCAAACTTTTCTGAATGTCTGGAGTAAAGCATCATCTCTGCAGAGGAAGGTGCTGCCTGGTCCACCTCCTGGGACCACATTGTGGCTTCCTGGCTGCCTGCCTTCACTTCCCACCATGGTGGCCACTTGTTCATTCTGCACAGCTCTGGTCAGTGAAAGAAAGATGCAAGCTAATTAGCCACATTCCTTTTTTATGAAGGGAGAGAGAGACCCAATATTAACCTCATCGTTTTGAATAATGGCCACACTCTAGCCTCTCCGCATCCAGTAGTTCCAAGGTCAGAATACATTACAGACAGCCTCAATATCTCCAGCAAACAGTAACTGACCACAGCCAGGGCACTGTGATAGGCCACAGAGAGAGGAGAATATCGGAAGCTCTTGAGAGGTTAGTTTAAAACAATTTAACTACAGTATGCTGAGGCTGACATGTGCTAGATATTATAATGGATGATAAAAAGATTAAGATACAAGCTAGATCAAAAGGTCTTATTGTCTAGTTTCAGATGTAGGATATATTAATGAAAACTATATTAAAATATAAGATAGCAGATAAGTAGGGATTGAAACATGAAAAAGTCAAACGTTGGACTTGTCCTCAGGAGGACTGGATTCAACTCTTAACACTGCTACTAGCTGTGCAGTCTTAAGCAAGTCACTGAACCTTTCTGAGCCTCATGTTCCTATATTGTAGAGATGATAATTCTAACGTCACATGGTTATTTTGGGAAAAAAATATGATAACTGTAAAATTAAATTTTATATCTGTTATGTAGATATAGATAAAAATTTAGATATATAGCTATATTAAGTGTTGAACGTGCTGGTTAATTTTCAAAAGCGGCCTAAAGCAACCATCTATTTGGCTTACACTTTTGTGAGGTGGTAATTTGGACCAGAATCAGAAATATACTTCTTCCGTTGGTCTTGGTTGATCTCTGCTGGGATCTCTATGCCTATCTGTGGTCAGCTGGCAGGCTGGTTAGCAGCTGGATGATCTAGGATGACCTCACTCACATGTCTGGTGGCTAGCAGGCTGTTGACAGGGGTGACCTGGAAGAGTGAGCCATGTTTCTTTCATCATCCAGCAGACCAGCTCAAGCTTCTTTACACCCTTAGTTGAGTTTGAATCTAACAGATTGAAAAAGCAAGAAAGCCCCAGCTAAACTGGCACCAGGGTCTCTGAGGATGGGACAGAAAATAACTCATCAGCTTGTATCTTTCCTCACTACAGCGATGGGAGACATCCATGTGAGCCTGGGAAGATGAACAACATTATATTATGTTGGTTCTACACCATGAACTAAACTATTCCGTGTATTCAGATTTCACCAGTTTTTCTTTCAATGTCCTCTTACTATTTCAGGATCTGATTCGGGATACCACCTTGTGTTTAGTCATCATGTCTTCTTCTTGCTTCCTGATCTGTGACAGTTTCTCATTCTATCTTTCTTTTCAGACATGTCAAGGTCATGAAAGAGTATTGGAATTTTGTAGAATGCCCTTCAATTTGAGTGTGTCTGATGTTTCCTTGTGATTAAACTGGGATTATGGATTTGGGTGAAGAATACCACCGAGGTGAAGTGCCCTCTTCACCACTCATAGCAAGGGGTATGTGATCAACAGGATTTTGTGGATAATGCTGACGATGATCATCAGTTTAAGGTGGTGTCTTCACTGTAACGCTACTATTTTTTCTTTTCCATACTCTATTCTTTGGAAGAAAGCCACTAAGTCCAGCCTACAGTAAAGGAAGAAATTAATCTGGGATGGATAGAGCTTTTTAAAAAAACTTTTTATTTTGAGATAACTGTGGATGCGCATGTGGTTGTAAGAATAATACAGAGCAATCCTGGGTACCCTTCACCCAGTTTCCCCCAGTGATAACATCTTGCATTACTGTAGTACAATTTCATCACCAGGAGATTGACATTGATATAATTCAACTACCTTATGCAGATTTCACCATTTTATATGGACTCATTTGTGTGTGTGTGTGTGTGTGTGTGTGTGTGTGTGTGTGTATGTGTTTAGTGCAATGTAGTTTTATAGGTTCACTGATGGGTAGATTTGTGAGATCAACACCATAATTAAGAGACAGAAAAGTTCCATCATGTCAAGGATCCCTCGTGTTGTCTTCTTATAGCTACAACAGCCTCCCTCTGCCTCCCTCCCCAGCCCTTGGTAATTACTAATCGATAATATCTCCATTTGTAAGATTTTGTCATCTCAAGAATGTTATATAAATGGAATCATACAGTATATAACCTTTTGGGACTGGTTTTCTTTTCACTCAGCATCATTCCCTTGAGATCCATCCAAGATGTTGCCTGTATCAGTACGTATCCCTGTTGATTGCTACATAGTATTCCATGGTGCGGATGGACCACAAAATGTTTAATCACTCACACATTGAAGGACATTTGTGTTGTTTCCATTTTTTTGACTATTATGAATAAAGCTGCTACAAATATTCACATACAGGTTTTTGTGTGAACAAAAATAGTTATTTCTCTGGCATAAATGCCTATGGCAGATGGGTTTTGAATAGAATCCAGGGTATTAGTGATTTTGCTTTGTTCCTCTCGATGCCTGGATTGGGCTAGTGTCTGTCTATAGTACCTCCACTGGCCCTTACCAAGGATGCTGAGCAAGCAGATGAGGTGGTGCTGCTGCCTTTCAAACTGAAGGGAAGGGGCTCTATTCTTTCCCTCTTAATGGTCTTCAGTGATGACTTTCTTGGCTGCCCAGAAGGAAGCAGGCATGCTGATTCTGCAGTGGAGCAAAATCAGGGCTTCTATCAAGCAAGCCCTCCTGGGCTCCCTCTGCCTCTTGGCTTGTTTGTGGCAACAGTAGGAGAAACTTACCCTCTGGCAAGTCTCAGGGAGACTCTGGGAACCACAAGTCAGGCCATTTAGGTCATGTGACTTTTCACATGACCTAAATGTTCATTAATATCTCATTTGTATGTGGTGCAGTGAACTGAGAACCTTCCATCCCTCTTCCACTGGAGTAGAGATTTAAGTGTCAGATATTCTAACTGGGCCTGTCACCACTGGATGGCTAAAATAAAAATTCACAGCAGTTGAGGTGACCTTTAAAGTGGGAAGAAGTCAACTGCCCCATGTCACAATAATATTAGGGTTATAGTTTTACAAGGAACATGTCGGAGCCTCATTAGTTGAAACAATACATTTATCTTGTGTGAGATTGGACTATGTTATTGCCATTTAAAAGACATGCCTGTTTTGGTGAGGTGTCTTTGTTTTGTGGTAATTGGTGAGAAAATTAGGCACTGCTCTTGCTGGTAGGGAGCCTGAGCAGAACTGGGGCACTCACCACCTTCCTTTTACTTGAGACCAGAGTCTTCTCTTTTATTTTAGTACTTTTTAAATTGAGGTATAATTGATGTGCAATATTATAGAAGTTTCAGGTATATGAGTGACTCACAGTTTTTAAGGATTATGCTCTATGTGAGTTATTATAAAATATTAGATATATTCCTTGTACTCTGTAATATATGTTTGTAGATTATTTATTTTATACATAGTAGTTTGTATCTCTAATTCCCTACCCCTATCTTACCACTCTCCCTTTCTTCTCCCCACTGGTAACCACTAGTTTGTTCTCTATATCTGTGAGTCTGTTTCTTTTTTGTTATATACACTAGTTTGTTGTATTTTTTACATTTCACATATAAGTGATATCATTTCATTCTCTTTTCTGACTTATTTCAATAAGCATAATACCCTCCATCCATGTTGCTGCAAATGGCAAAATTTCATTCTTTTTTATGACTGAGTAGTATTCCATTGTGTGTATACACACACACACACACACATATCTTTATCCATTCATTTTGTTAATGGACACTTATGTGAATGGACACTTATGTTGCTTCCATATCTTGGCTATTGTAAATAATGGTGCTATGAACATTGGGGTGCATACATCTTTTTGAATTAGTGTTTTCATTTTCTTTAGATATGTACCCAGGAGTAGAATTGCTGGATGATACGGTAGTTCTATTCTTAGTTTTTTGAGTAACTTCCATACTGTTTTCCACGGTGGCTGCACCAATTTATAATCTGACCAACAGTGTACTAGGATTCCCTGTTCTCCACATCTTTGCCAACATTTGTTATATGTAGACTTTTGATGATAGCCATTATGAAAGGTATGAGGTGACATCTCCTTTGGTTTTGATTTGCATTTCTCTGATAATTAATGATGTTGAGGATCTTTTAATGTTCCTGTTGGCAAATTGTATATCTTCTTTGGGAAAATGTCTATTCAGGCCTTCTGCCCATTTTTTGATTGGGTTGTTGGTTTTTTTCATGTTGAGTTGTATGAGCTGTTTATATATTTTGGATATTAACCCCTTATCAGTCATATCATTTGCAAATGTTTTCTCCCATTCAGTAGGTTGTCTTTTGGTTTGTTGTTGGTTTCCTTTGAGTGCGAAAGCTCGTAAGTTTAATTAGGTCCCATTTATTTATTTTTGCTTTTGCTTCTTTTGCCTTAGAAAACAGATCCAAACAATACTGCTGCAATTTATGTCAAAGAGAGTTCTGCATATGTTTTCTTCTAGGATTTTTATGGTTTCCAGTCTTGCATTTAGGTCTTTAATCCATTGTGAGTTTATTTTTGTATATGGTGTTAGAAATATTTTAATTTTATCCTTTTACATGTAGCTGTCCAGCTTTCCCAGCACCGTTTATTGAGAGACTGTTTTGTCTCTATTGTATATTCTTGCCTACTTTGTCGAAAATTAATTTACCATAAGTGTGTGGATTTATTTCTTGGCTTTCTATCCTGTTCTGTAAATCTATATGTCTGTTTTTGTGCCAGTACCATACTGTTTTGATTACCGTAGCTTTGTAGTATAGTCTGAAGTCAGGGAGTGTGATACCTCCAGCTCTGTTCTTCTTTCTCAGGATTGTTTTGGCTATTCATAGTCTTTTGTGTTTCCACACAAATTTTTAAGTTATTTGTTCTGGTTCTGTGAAAAATACCATGTATAACTTTCCATCTGTTTGTATCATGTTCAATTTCTTTCATGCATCATCTTCAATTTCTTTCACCAGTGTCATAGTTTTCTGAGTACAGGTCTTTTGCCTCCTTAAGTAGGTTTATTCCTAGGTATTTTATTCTTTTTCTTGTGATTGTAAATGTGATGGTTTCCTTAATTTCTCTTTCTGATAGTTTGTTGTTACTGTATAGAAATGCAACAGATTTCTGCATATTAATTTTGTATCCTTCAATTTAATGAATTCATTGATGAACATCTAGTAGATGGTGGCATCTTTAGGATTTCTATGTATAGTATCATGTCATCTGGAAACACTGACAGTTTTACTTCTTCCTTTCCAATTTGGATTCCCTTTACTTCATTTTCTTATCTAATTCCTGTCCAATACTATGTTGAATAAAAATGGTGAGAATGAGCATCCTTGTCTTGTTCCTGATCTTACAGTAAATGCTTTCATCTTATCTAATTCCTGTCCAATACTATGTTGAATAAAAATGGTGAGAATGAGCATCCTTGTCTTGTTCCTGATCTTACAGTAAATGCTTTCACCTTTTCACCTTTGAGTATTATGCTAGCTGTGGGCTTTTCATAAGTAGCCTTTATTATATTGAGGCATGTTCACTCTATATGTACTTTCTGGAGAGTTTTTTTTTAAAATCATAAATGGATGTTGAATTTTGTCAAAAGCTTTTTCAGCATCTATTGAGATGATCATATAGTTTTTATTTTTCAATTTGTTAATGTGGTATACCACGTTAACAAATTGTGGATATTGTACCATCCTTGCATTCCTGGAATAAATCCCGCTTGATCATGGTGTATGTATTTTTGCATTCTTTTTGGTAATATTTTGTTGAAGATTTTTGCATCTATGTTCATCAGTGATATTGGCCTATAATTTTCTTTTTTTGTGATGTCTTTGTCTGGTTTTGGTGTCAGAGTGATGCTGGCCTCATAGATTGAGTTGGAAGCACTCCTTTCTCTGCAAGTTTTTGGAATAGTTTGAGAAAGATGGGTATTAACTCTTCTCTAAATGTTTTTGGTAGAATTCACCTGTGAAGACATCTGGTCCTGGCCTTTTGTTTGCTGGGAGTTTTTAAAATTACTGCTTCAATTTCATTAGTGGTCATTGGTCTGTCCATATTTTCATATTTCTATAATGGAGGGGTCTGAGGCTCAGACTGGAGGATGTGGGAGGAATTCAGGGGATTGCTGAAAGAGAAGGAGAAGCAGGGGACCAAGTAATTGGGATAACAGGGCCAGCCTTGACTTCTTCCACATCCACAGTTCTTAACATCAACATGCTCATCATCACTGATTTCAGTGTGTTTATGGTGTGGGGAAAACTGAAGCCTTGGGAAAGGGCTTCCTGATGGCCTTATGGGGTCCCTAGGAAAGACTGTGCTCAAGTGGCACTGCCCCTCTTCTCTGTCCCTGGCACAGGGTCCATTTTAAGAGTAAATCCTCTACTCCCCCTGTCCCTGTGCACTTCCCCATAGCTTAGCTGGGGACACTCTGAGAAAGAGGCCCTGTCAAGTTACATTTAAAATGAGGGATTAAATCAGTATGACCCCCAATGTTGCCTGGTCATCAAGATGTTGGCAGCCTTAGAAAAATTTCAAATTCTAGTCCCTACCCTAAAGGTACTAAATAAGAATTTTCAGAGGGGAGACAGGAATCTATATTTTACCAACTCCCCAAATGATTTGATGAACAGCAAGATCTGAGAATGGTATACTGGATGATGTCTACTATTATCCCTCAAGGATGGAGGATGAGGAGAAACAGAGGTAGAAAAGTGACTTTATTTTTATAGCCAGTATCTTTATCCCATGAAAATCTGAAGCTTTCTGTATGCTCTTGTTCTCATAATCTCCCCATCCAGGCAAGGTAGTAAGAGAAATGCCACACAATTTGCAATCCTTTTGGGAGATGATGAAACACAATTGGAATATTTCCTCTAAATTTCTTCCTTTTCAGAAATATTTAGAAATTATTCATCTGACAAAAAGGCCCGTTGGAAAAATGAAAACTTTTGGATTCCAGAGGCCATTCCAAACAATGGCCATTCTATTCTTTCATGGCCACATTTTTGAAAGAGCCTTCTCTGCTCACCATCTCTACTTACCTCCCATTCTCTCCTTAATCTGCCTGAGTCTATGTCCCCTTCCACCCTGCCCTCAGATATCTCACACAACCTAGCATTTATTGAGGCTTACCATGTTCCAGGCATTTAAAATACATATCTAGTCATCACATCAGCCCTATGGAATAGCAACACTGGCATGATTGTCCCTATTTGATAGAAGAGGACACTAAGGCACAGAAAGTTTAATTCTCCTAAGTGTCACAGCTTATAAATGTAGAGATCAGGTTTGAGACTCCAGCAGTCTGATTCCAATCCCCATTTCTCTATACTAGAGCTAAAAGTAGACCCTTTCCTGAGCAAGATTAGATGGGTGGGGAGGATCTGGGGGCTGCAGGTAAGGTGCAAAAGTCAAGAGAGGAAGTTGGGACTCAGAGGCAAAGGATCTCCCCCTTGATATTGGATTGGGATGGACCCAGCAATTCAGCTGCAGTTCCCTTAACTCAGCCTGGAGAATGTAAGAGAATAATAGAGAGAGAGATTGTCCTGACACGTCATGATGGTTTGACAGCTCCAGTCTCCACCATCACCTCCATTAAATCACTGAGTTCAAGAAAGTGAGGGAAGAGGAGGAAAATAACTCTAGGTTTGAGGAATATTTTCTTTAAAGCATGTAGTCAAATGGCCCCACCACCAGACAAGCAGATCACATACAGATGATTTAGCTGCAATATGGTCGAGTTCATGGAGTGAAGAATTCCCATTCCCATCTCTGAGAAGACTGGAACTAAATAAATTTGAACTGACTTTTGACAGTGCAGTGCTTGAAAATCTATCTGAGCTCCTATTTAAAGGCACATAACCTTATTTTAAATTAGCTTCTCAGGGTTTGGCTACGACACTCCAAGGTTTAAAAATATACATTTCCTTCTACTGTAAACGCCTTCTTTGCTTCGAAATTTTCCAGATATCTCTGTAACAGGCTTTTAAAAAATCTATTGGGAACTCTAAGGCTCTCTGCACAAGCTAAGGTTGGTAATAACAGCAACAAACAACACCAACAACTATTTTTTATGCTAAGTACTTTCTTGTGTTATCTCATGGAAATCTTCACAAAAACCTTATGGGGCAGGTAATGTTATTCCCAGCTTGCAAGTGAGAAGTCTGAAGTTCAGAGAGATTAGGCCACTTGCTTAAAGTCACACAGCCACTGAGTGGTGATAAATGAGTGTACTTGCGTTCTGGCCAATCTATAAATAATGTAGCTGTAAGCCTTTGTACTTCAAGGATGAGTAACCCAGGATATCCAAATTCCAAACTTGGGGACTTAGGGGAACCCTCTGCTCATGGGTTCTCTTAGGTTAGGCTCCAATTTGGGCTGGAAGGTTTTGTTTCTGGGTGAAGTATTTGGTTGGGGGATATCTCTGCTTAGTCGTTCACATCCAGCCCTTGACTTAGTTTTTCTGTCTGTGGTAGGATGAAAAGTGTCACACACTGGGTGCTGGTATGTCTAGGGGGCCCACATCTTACGTATATTTAAGGAATCTCACTGTAAGTGTAAACAGGTGGACAGGCCCAGCGAGGGCATTGGCTAGTGCAGTACTTGGAGGAGGGCTGATTGGCTGAGCCAGGGTCCGGCCTCCACAGCCTGGTCCTGGGGACTCCTGGCCCTCAACTCCTACCTCCCAGCCTCAGTGTCCAGGTTGGGGGCAGCAGAGTACTCCGGTCCTGTGCTTATTCCCTTTACACTCCTGGCCTGGCCAGACTTCCTTCCCAGCCTGGAGTCTTAACTACGGGGAGCAATTACACGAGAACAGAACAACAAATTGGGATCAATACAGAGAGTTGACTGTCTACTGGAAGAAACACAATTTATGACTTGGTTGGATTATGCTTACCAGCCAAGAATAGCAATAATTCCAAGCAACCCCACTGACCAGGATCAATCATGGCATTTTATTACTTTGTTAAACCCTGCTTGCTCCCTACTCCCCAGCCTCCATCTTATTAGAACCCAATCTCCAAGGAAAATATTGCACTTGTTATCAAATTTTAGAAAGAGAATTTATGGCAAAGGCAGATTGATTTAAAGACTTCTTCTAAAATGGGAGCGGAGGGCGGTGGAAAGGTAAGTTTGGTCTTTTAGATTGGTTCTTTGGCTTATCTCTCCATTTTATGACATAATCTGTTGTAGCATTACCCAGGGTGCCCTGGGCTGAAGCTTCTTGCCCAGCATTAGATAAGGGGGAGATATTGTCTGGGTGTAAAGTTTAAAGCCCATGGTAAGGGCTCATTTTTCTCATTTCAGGCAAGGGAGAAAGGATATAAAATGGAAAGCAAGCAATCAATAAAGAAGAAAGATAGAGATCTTCTCAAAAAAGGAAAAAAAAAAAGAAATCCTCACCTCACTGACTGCTCTTCTAACTAAGATTTTAACAGGCAGATAATGAGCTCACACATCCTCTGCTCAGGGCAGGGACTGGAGAGTGATCCCCCATCACCAGCATAATCCACCTGCAGCCTGCAAAATGGGGTGCAACTCCCATTAGGGGCTTTTGGATTTTTTGCATACAACCCGGCCTTCCTCATGACCGTTAGTCAGTCTTTAAAATAAGAGCAGAAGAGTTAATTACTTATCTGGCAATGGGGGTGGGGAATTGTGGTGGTTTGTTCAAATCAGGTAATAAATGCTGTGCTCCTATTCTGCTTAAGTGTACAGAGCTACACCCAATTACTCATGAGACAATAAAGGAAAAGGTGAAAAGTATTCTTTGGTTAACCCTGGAGTTTATGATAGTCTAGTCGGATTTAATGGCCCTACAGTTATTCTGTTGTTAGAAAATCAATATTTTCCTAAGAAAGAGTATGGACTGCCATAAATACACTCCCAGTTATATGAACCTTGGCCACAGAACTTACATACTGCAGAGGCCATGAGTGGCGAGGAAACAGCCTTCAGAGGCAGCAAGGGAACTAGGTACCCCATAAAGAAGCCCACACATCTGTTTAGGGACTCAGCCGATCAGAGACTAAAAGCAGCTGTTCTGTGCCTGTCAGGGAGCTAGGGGTGCTCTGTCATTGGTTTTCTACCTGTGGGGTTCCTCCGTGTCTGTGTCAGCCATGCTGGAGCAATGGGGGCATAGCAGACAAGAATGTACCATCATGGCCAGGTAGGATGTTTGCAAGAGTGATAAAGGTGAGAGACTCCCAAAGCAAAGGCAGCAGGGTGTCATGGCATGAACACAGGGCTAGCAATCAGAAGACTGAATTTGATCCCTCTCCCACTTTCCTGTGTACACTGAAGCCAGTCATGCAGCCCCATTTTACAGAGGAGGAAACTGAGGCTTTGAGGGATTTACAACAGCTAACATGCTGAATGGTTTTGAATTTAAAAGAAGGTATGTGTTGGACATTTGCCATTTATTTCAGCTGTCTAGCACCTAATATCCCTTCCTATGTTCAAGAAATTCTGCATCTTATTGAATCTTGGTAGAAGTTAGAGCTCCCTTTCTGCCATAGAATTAAAAAATGCCACATAATTGTTTTTTCCAAACTTCTTTGCAGTTAGGGCTCCTCTACGCGATGCGGATGTGGTCAGACAAACACATCTGCTGCAGATTTGAATCAAGATTAGTGAGGTAAAGAATCAGGGACAGTAGGTCATCCTCTGATTATGGTAGAGGTGATGGAAGTGTCCTGGTTGATTCTGGATGTAGTGGTTATAACCACAGTCCAATGCTAGCAGTGCCAGAAACATGGCCATGTTCATGGAGGCAATTGTTATCCTTATTAAACCGTCCTGTGGATGGATTCTGAATGCCATTTCTGGCTGTGTAGGCTCAGAGCCCATTTCCTCAAGGGTCCTGTGTACATTGTCATATCTCTTTTATTATAAAGTGTATCCTTTGGTCTGAGGGAATGATAGGGGGATTTGCTACAAAACATCAGATGTTCTGCAAGGTCTCAGATGGCAGAGCTGGCAAATGCACTGCGGGTGGAAAAGCAATGCAATACCCAAAATATGTATGGAGTATATCTATCTGGAATCCCTGCCTCCTCCAGGCAAAAGGAATCCAGTGTGATCAATTTATCACCAAGTTGCTATTTGATCTCCTTGAGGGATGGCACCATACGTGGGGCTTAGCAACAGTCTTTGTGGCTGACAAGTCAGGCATCTGGAAGTACAGTGACTCTCAGGCTTGGTGGGAAGGAGCCCTTGCTGTTGGGCCCATAGGTAGCTTCTACCTCTGCTGCATGACTGCTCCATTCATGAGCCCACTGTTTAAGCAATGCCATGATGGGGGCTGTTGGACTTCTGCTGGATGAGTCTTCCCATCCGTCTGCTCGTTGAGTGCTTCTCCTGATGTAAATATTCTCTTCTCCACACGCTCCATGCTCACTCTTGTGGGTCCACACACACGCTCCTTTCTCATGTTTCTGTCCCTGACCTTTCAAAATGACTCCTTCCAGACCCCCAAGCAACCATTTAATCCCTTCACCACTGCCTAAGAGCATATGTATATGCCTAACTCAGGCTGCTTCACCCTCCATACACAAATTTACTGCAAAATTCTGCCCACTGGAGGGAATTCCACTCACCACTGTCTTTCAAGACTGTTCCTGGGGGGCGGGGGAGGGTATTTTATGGCAAAAGCCCCTTTTATGTCCAGAGCTAAATAGCAAGCTGACCTTTTTATGAACCAAGCCTGGGTGTTTTTCTCTCCATTCAGCTGAAGAGGCCAGAGGTATAAGTTGCATGAGACGTTTGATGCAACAGCAGTAGTTGGCATATGGGGGTCTAGGCCACCCTCCCTGTGTAGTGATTGCTGCTGTGCCCATTCAACCTTATAACTTAGTGGGTCTGAAAATATCAAGCTCACTTCTGGCACCTACAGTAACATAGTCATTGATATTCCACAGTCAAGTGGCTTAGTAGCATGCCAGGCACTGTTTTTTAAATGCTGAGTAATAGTTGTTGTAATGCTTTTCTGTAGCTACTTTGTTTTTGCTCCAGGGCCCTATGGATCTGCAACTCAACTCAGCAATTTTGGCTTTTAGAAATGCCATAGAACATCCTTACCTACCATGGATATTTCTAAAAGCCATCAGAGCTGATGAATCATAGGGGCCAAGCATTAGGGCCACTTTTACAAGTTATACAGAACCCTCTTTTGCTCTGGGCACTACTCAAAAATGGACAACCTTCTGAGTCACTGGGTAAACGTGTCACAGCAGTATTCTTAAGAGTTGTGTATGCTCTCATCAAAAATCCAAAGAAGCCTGCCAAGTGCTGGGTCTTTTTCTAAATGGTAGGAAATGCAGGTACAATAACTTGAGCTTCACATTGGAGAGGATGATTTGACAGGCTGCAGACCACCAGCCCCCTAACATTTTCACTGATGTAATAGTCTCCTTACTCTTTGCAGGTTGACCTTCCAATAACCAGTGCACATCATATATCCTTCCAGAGTATCCAGAGTTCTTTCTACTTTTGGCTCATCAGGTCTGGTTAATACGATTTTCAAGAGCATCTGCCAAGATATCCTGATTCCAGGTCTCAGAATACCGTGCCTTTTCTAATGTTACCATAGGAAATTTGCCAAGCCTGTGAATTTAGCCACATTTAGAATTTTGCGACATTTGAAAATCAGATTGTGGGCCTAATTTTCAGTCGTCTTCCTTCCATCTGCAGAAGATCAGGGCTTTCATATGGTTTTGCATTTTATACAACCATAATGTGTCTTATTTCACCCCATGTATTACCAATAATGGGATCCTTGTCATCTGGCCAGCAAGGGATCTAACTTCAGAATCCCATTCTTAGAATATCCTTTTTGATACCGTTTCTGGTGCCAACTGACTTCATATGGATTACCCAAGGAGACCCTGAGACAAAGGTACAAGTGCAAGTATGTTATTTGAAGGAGATGCTAGCAACACTGGTAGGCAAATGAAAAATAGACAGTTAAGGAAGAACGCCAATTAAGATTGTGTTCTCAGGCAAGTTTCCACTGTAGGCAAATAGAGCATGATTTTGCTGGGCAATTCTAGAAACCAGCGTGGAATATGCAGCTCAAAATTATCCTGCCTGAGAGGTGAGGGAGGAGGGATATTTATCAATTTCCATTAGTCATTGGTTGAGGGCTGCCCTAGTGGGGCAGTTCCATGACACTTTCAGCTAGAGTGAACTTCAGCAGCCAGAGAATTTAGTTACCAATGGTTGGAATTTGCCCCAAAGTATATGGAAATGGTGAGCCACTAGTAGGACTTGCTCCACCATTGGTCAGTTATCTCTGAGCAGGACCAGGCCAATAGGGGTGAGGAGATGTGGAGATGGCAGTGCCAGGTGTAGAGCCTGGAGCTGATAGCACTGCACCCAACTCTGAGGGGAATATATGTCACATAGAGCACTTAAGGTGGCTTTGCACATAGTAGGCGTTCAGTAAATGAATACTAATTATTTGATGTCTGAGGGACACAAGAGAAGCAGGGGGCTAGGAGGGATGTAGTAGACAGACATCATTAAAAAGCTGGCCTCCGCTGCCCCAAGTGCTGGGGTAAAGGATGGTCCATGTGCCCTAAGTCACGGTAGGCATCTTTGTAGCCAGAGCACTGCTGCTTAGAGAACCTTTTAGGAAGGAAGGAGTCTCTTTCTTGTCCTGTGGCCTGAGGCAGGTAGTTGGTCCAGAGAGGCTCCCTTGTCAGCAAATCTGGTTGAATTGTGTGGCCTGTGGGGGGGGGCTCATTATCTCCTCCAGTCGCTTGCCCAGAGGCTCCTGGATCTGCTCCTGGGAAACAACCCTAGGAAACAGGAAGAGAGAAAGTGGCTGGGGAAAGAATGAGCAATTACAAGGGACAAGCACCAGCCCCAAACATTCAATTACTTTTCAAACAGGCTATTTACAGCCCATCAAACAGAGCCTGAAGGGAGTGGGTAGTGTACAATGTGGGAAAGGTCAGGGTTCAAGGAAGCAGGACCCGGAGCCTCAGGACTGGCTCTGAGCTGTGTGAGGCTGAGAGACACAGGCATGGCGGAGCAGCAGATTGGAAGAGAACAGCAAAGGGTGGGCAAGACCCCTCTCTGATCATCCCTCTTGACCCTGAGGTCTCTCCTCCAGGAGCCCAGCTCCTCTCCATCCCAGTCATTCCCACCATGTCCAGCACCTTCCCAAGCCCACACCCTCATCATCTTGATCCTTTCTTACCTTCCCCCTGGTCCTCAGCTCAATATCCACCACCCTGCACAGAACTTCCCTGATGACCCAGTCCACCCTGATCACTTGCTTTCTGAAAATTTGGAACCTTTACCCTTTTCACCATTCACTTTTCACAGGATTTTTTGTCAATGTCTTCTCTCGAGTTCAAGTTCATTGACTTCTTATTTTTCATCTGTGCTTCCTCTCCTGATCTTAGCCCAGTGAGTAACACATAGAAGAGGTCTCTGCTTAATTACCATAAGCCTCAGTTTCCTGTTCACAAAATGAAACTCAAAATAGTACTTTCTTCTTAGGATTGCAGTAGGAGCTGTGGCATCACTGCTAGTTAAGTGCTCAGTGCTGTGGCTACTACACAGGGAGTACTCAATAGTAATGTGATAGGTCGTTGCTTGTTGAGCTGTTCATAGTCGCCAGGGCTCAGAGAAAGCCACAGTGGTCAGGCCACCCTCTTATTTCTTCCACACTTTGACTCATTTAAGTTAGGCCATGAAGACTTAATTTGATCACAAGATGTATTTTAGAATAATTTCTTGCAAACCTTTTTGGCATGGAACTATGTAAATTAGTTCTATATCATCAAGATTTAGAAGTCCTCTCTTGTGTTCATTAGCGTGGAATTTGAGGACTTCTACCTATGTCTGATTCAGGTATCTTGCTCAGCCTCATTTTCTAAAGAGATTGTTCACCAGAGCCATTTGTGATCATCAGAGTGAGTGAAATCTTCAAAGGCATGTCTGCGTTAGGAGAAGCAGCTGGGGCACTATTTGCCAAGCTGGATTGACCATGCGGGAGATGAGAACACTTGATGATGCCCGTTAGTGATGGCCTTGACGGACACGGCACCTGCTCCTATTTTAGGATTGGCTTTGGTTAGCTGGATACAGGGTTGGGGCAGCTGTCCCCTCTGAATCCCTCTAGAGAAAACACTGCAGTACTAGAATCAGACCAGTGTTTGGATCTTAGCTGAGACTTGATACTGTATTTTTTCTATTTGTCCTCCAGACTCTTTCTCCACCCTTCTCCCTGCTCTGTGTCCAGAATGCTGATCTCTATGAGCTGCATCAGTGTGTCCTCTTGCCCTCTGGCTTCCACTTGGGTTTAGTCAATGGGAGGCACTAACAGGAGATCAGAGAGTGAGGTCAGGGTACTTATTCCTTTGATTCTCTCCTTCCTGGCATGCAGATTGGCAGACTGATTTCTTTATCCAAGGCCACAGTTCCCACAAGGTGCCCTCTTCTACAGCTTACCCCAGGTTCCAGTTACCATTCACTCATTTTCCCCTAGGGCTGAAAGGTGGGGACATCTGTGGTTGTCCCAGGATATTTCATAATCCCTTGCTAGATCCCCTTAATCTTGCTCATAACTTTGTAAATGATCCTTGCATTAAACTCTCCTAAACCATTCAGTCATCCCTCTGACATCTATGAGGCAACACAGTACAGTGGTTAAGAGTGTAGGGTCTGCAGTCAGATTATCTGGGTTCATATCCTGACTTGACTTTTCAGTAGCTGTGTGATCTTGGAAAGTTGCTTAACTTTTAAGTGTCATGGTTTCCTGTAATATGGGACTAATCAGGGTACTACTCTGATTGGTTTATCATGAGAAAGAGAAAGAGAGGAGGATAGTCTAGAAAGAAGCAACAGCATAAATGGAGGCCCAGGGACAGGCAGGAGAAAGATATGTGCAGAGGTGAGATTCATCTAAGGAAAAACTTCCAGAGAATAAGACCATCAAACAATAGCTAAGGGAGGGGAGGATGCTGGGGAGTTGGAAGAACACAGTGAGTGCTCATCTTTTTTTTTTTTTTTGCAGTATGCAGGCCTCTCACTGTTGTGGACTCTCCTGTTGTGGAGCACAGGCTCCGGACGTGCAGGCTCTGCGGCCATGGCTCACGGGCCCAGCCACTCCGCGGCATGTGGGATCTTCCCGGACTGGGGCACGAACCTGTGTCCCCTGCATTGGCAGGCGGACTCTCCACCACTGCGCCACCAGGCAAGCCCGTGAGTGCTCATCTTTGAGTATGGTTATTTGAAGAGTGTAGGCAGGACCTTTAGCCAATGTCATATTCTCCCAAAGTGCTGGAAGGCTGGAATTCCATTAAAACTCTGGAATCAGAGGTGAATTCTATTCTAGACTACAGGTTCTCGTCCCCCATTACCAACTAATTATATATTATTATAATATATAATTAGAATTCTGATATTATAATATCTCTTATATTGGCACCCATACCCTCTTGACTCATCTTTTTCTGTTTTTGTTTTTTTTTTTTTTAGTTAATAAACTTTATTTTTTAGAGCAGTTTTCAGTCTGAAGCAAAACTGAGTAGAAATAGAGAATTTCTATCTACTCCCATCTTCACCAGCCCCACTCCAGCCTCCCTCACTAAGGACACCTGCACCACAGTGCTACCCTTGTTGCCATCAGTGAACTGAGAAATCATTATCACTTGAAGTCCATACTTTACACTGGGGTTCATTCTTGCTGTTGTACATGCTATAGGTCTGGAAAAATGTATAATATGTATTCATCATGATAGATCACATATAATAGTTTCACTGCCCTAAAAATCCTCTGTGCTCTATGTATTCATCCCTTTCTTCCCCCACACCCAGCAACCACTGATTTTGTTTTTGTTTTTTTTACTATCTCCATAGTTTTGCCTTTTCCAGAATGTCACATGGTTAGAATCATACAATGTGTAGCCTTTTCAGATTGGCTTCTTTCACTTAGTAATATGTTTTTAAGGTTATTCCATGTCTTCTCATGGCTTGATAAATCATTCCTTTTCAGCACTGAAGAGTATTCCATTGTTTGACTGCATCACAGTTTATTTATCCATTCACCTACTGAAGGACATCTTTGTTGCTTCCAAGTTTTGGAAATTATGAATAAAGTTGCTATAAACATCTGTGTACAGATATTTGTGTGGCCTTAGTTTCCAACTCATTTGGGCAAATAACAAGGGACATGATTGCTAGATTGTATGGTAAGAGTATGTTTAGTTTTGTAAGAAACTACCAAACTGTCTTCCAAAGTGGCTATACTATTTTACATTTCCACCAGCAATGAGTGAGAGTCCTTGTTGCTCCACATCATTGCCAGTATTTGGTGTCAGTGTTCTGGATTAAACAACAATATCTCATTGTCGTTTAAATTTGCAATTCCCTAATGACATATGATGTTGAACCCCTTTTCATATGCTTACTTGCCATCTGTATATCTTCTTTGATGAGATGTCTGTTAAACCTTTTGCCCATTTTAAATCAAATTCTTCATGTTTCTTATTGTTGAGTTTTAAGAATTCTTTATTTTGGATAACTATAAAATTTATTTGGATAAATATCAGATTTATCATTTGCAAATACTTACTCCCAGTCTATGGCTGGTCTTATTCTCCTGACAATGTCTTTCACTGAGCAGAAGTTGTTAATTTTTTTAAAAGTTTTTCTGCATTTATTGATCTGGTATGTACTGCTAATTCCACAGAAAAAAAGTGTCTATGCTCCAGAAGTTGTTAATTTTAATCAAGTCCATTGACTCTCCTTTTGGTGTTGGCAGTTGTTGTGGCAATAGGTTGCATGCACAGGTAGCCTGACCAGAGTCTACCTAGGCTGCACAGCTTATCTCTTACTCTCTTCTCTTGGGCTTCTTTTTCTCCACCTTGGAAGACACTATAGAACTCTGTTCAACTGTGCTGGCTTATATGCCAATTTCTAAGGGAAAGGGAGTTAAACATCCCTTGGGGCAATTGTTTGCCAGTGGGGTCAGGAGCCAGTACATGAATATCTTCTCTCCAGATCTTGTGTAGACAATTGTGAAGCACACTGTACACAACTCTTCAGAGATCCCTAGTGGGTTGAGTCCCAGTTGCTCGCACTTATTGAGTCTACTCAGCAATGCACCCTCGGATTGACTTTTCCCCTTTTCCCTTTTTACTCTCCATTCCCTTCATCCTATTCTTTAGGATCACTTCTCAGAATAAACTACCTTCTGGCAAGCTTTTATCAAAAGCTCCATTTTTCAGGGGGGAACCCCAAGCTAAGACATTATTTTATTTGGTTTTCTGTTATTAAGCGCATTTTCCTGTTGCATTTTATGCTACTTTAATGAACATAGTTTATGTCTCTTAATAGTACACAAATAGCTGGAAGTGAGCCCTTCATAAATAAAACCACAGTTTTAATGATGCGTCTAAATAGCCATCGTCTTCAGTGAGTTACGCCTTCCAGCAAGTTGGGCATATGCTGAAGCAGGATGGTTCAGTCGAAAGAGCAATAAAGTGGAAGTCAGGAGCGGTGGCTCTCTTGATCCCACCCTCCCACCATATAATTGTATGACTAAACACACTTTTTTTTGGAGGGGGGTGTACACGGGCCTCTCACTGTTGTGGCCTCGCCCGTTGCAGAGCACAGGCTCTGGACGTGCAGGCTCAGGGGCCATGGCTCACGGGCCCAGCCGCTCCGCGTCATGTGGGATCTTCCCAGACCGGGGCACGAACCCACGTCCCCTGCATCAGCAGGCGGACTCTCAACCACTGAGCCACCAGGGAAGCCCTAAACACACTTTTTACAAAAGCTTTATTGAGATATAATTTCTATGCCATAAAGTCCATCCATTTAAAGTATATAATTCAATGTTGTTTTAGTATATTTATAGAGTTGTACAACTATCACCATAATCTAACTTCACAACATCTTTGTCAGCATCCCCAACAAACCTTGTATCCATTAACAGTCACTCCTCATTCTCTCTCCCCTTCTCCACTCTTACCTTTCTTTCCCAGGCTCAGGCAGCCACTAATCTCCTTTCTGTCCCTATAGATTTTCCTATTATGGACATTTTAGATAAACAGGATCATGCAATCTGTTGTCTTTCATGACTGACTTCTTTCACTTAGCAGAATGTTTTTGATGTTCATCAATATTGTGGTATTAGTTGTGTGATTCTGAGTAACCACTAACCTCTTTGGTCCTGCTTCCTCCTCTGCACATCAGAAGAGAAGGTCTCCAAGGTCCTCTCCAGCCCTAAGAGTCCCAAGGGAAGCAGATGTAAGGAGCAGAGAAACCCAGAGGAAAGGTGGCTCCAGCTTTTAAGATTTCAGCTTTGAATTGAAAGGAGCTGAAAGAAGAGCTGCATTTTTTATTGCTGAGCTCCTATTCGACAGTTGGTGCCCATCTGTGTGCAGAAACCAATTACCTATGAGGAGTAATTGAAATCATTAATAGCCACAAACAAATGTGTCTGTGCTGCAAGTAATTTGCAGTAACATTTAGTAATTGACAGTAATTTTTAGTAATTAAACTCTTAAGTAATTCATTTACCAAGCCACGCAGCCATTTTATGGGGTTCCTCGGTGTTCTCACAGCAAATCTTAATTACTTAACCCAAGCACCAGGAATATTTCTGTCATTTCTAAAAAAATATAGTGAGTGTGCTATTCTTAGTAAGCTCCAATAGAGAGAAAGCCAAAGAGAGGAGTTATTTTCCTGGGTGGCAGTAATTAAAAGACTGTGGGTAGCTTTTGGGCCAATAGTAAGTTTGCTGAGTGAAGCCCTTTAGACATGATTTTTATCTATGCTGCATGGAATGTCAAAGTGAAATCTGGATTAGAACAACTTATTTTTGTCTCCTCTTCCTCCTCAATATTTTGGCTCAGTGTTTTCCAGGTTTTTTCAGGCTATTACAAACTCATGCATGAGCTGCTTATGACCGAGAACAGTCAGAGGGACCCACTTCTGTCTTCAAGATACCGTCTGAATATCTGAGCTTGATATTCACTGTTCCCTGCAACCTGGCTCCATTACACCTTTCCTAGTGATTTATGACCTGTAGGGGACAGTGTTAATTGCTAACTCAGCATCTAGCCCTGCTTTCTCCTTTCTAGTATCTGTGATTTTATTCAGGTAACTGCCCCTTCTCGGTGCAGCCTATGTGAATGGGGGAAGCTGGGTCCTGGGGTGGATATTGATTAATCTAAGCCAGTCATAGTAACCCCACTGTAATCCCGCTCTTGCTAGAGACTAGTTCAAGAGTTACTATTGGTCCAGGAGTGATCATGTGATCTTAGCTGGCCCAATCAGAGTGAGGGAAAAGGCTTTCATTCCAGGTGTAGGGGAGAGAATTTTTTCTCTTTATCTTGCTGGATGTGAAGAATATCAGATGCTGCTGGCAGCCACCCAGATACCATGTGGGAAACTAGCCTGAGAACAAAGTCTACACAGAAATGGGCAGAGGCAAGAGAAACTGTCGAGAAACTTAACTTGAGTCCTACTGTTCCTGGACTCAAGTTCTGCTTCTGGACTTCTTGTTATGTGAGATAATACATTTTTCCTAGGTTTAATCCAGTTAGAGTTTGGTATTCTGTCTTTCAAAGCCCCAAACATCCTAACTCATTTACCACCAGTTCCCATCTTCCACTGCAATCTAACTGCTCCATTCCTGAAACAATCTGTACACCTTGGCTCACACGATATTGTCACAGCTTAGAATGTCCTATGCCACTTTTCTCTATCTGGGGAAAATTCTGCACAAGAAAAATCATGAATGTCCATGCTCACGGCCAACACTACCTCCTTTGCAAAGCGTTCACTGACACCCCAGCCCTGTATGAAATTATCTAGCATGTTGTCTGAGCACCATACTTGGTGTTTCTCACTTAGAGGTGCATGCACACACATCTTTTCCACTAGTTTCTGGACAATGGAGAATGTATCAGCATGGCACTAACCTGACAATCTGAAAGGGAGAGTGAGCTAGATGCCTGTGGAAACTAACACCAAGAGGGTGTGTAGAGAGAAGTTTGTCAAATATTGCAGACATTCAGAGGAGAGGGAGCTCATTTGGGGCAAGGCTGGCTAGGAAGATATGGAACTTCCTTGAAGAAATGGAACCAAAACTGGGATCTTTAAAGATGTGCAGTTTTTTGATAAAGGCTATATGTGAATTTATTTTAAAAAATTCATTCTGTTATTTTTTCCAACTTTAGTGGGATATAATTGACATATAACATTGCTTAACTTTAAGGTGTATACTATGTTGATTTGATACACTTGTGTATTCCAATATAATTACTGACACAGTATTAGCTAATACCTCCATGATGTAACACAATTATCATTTCTTTTTTTGTGTTGAGAACATTTAAGATCTACTCTCTTAGTAACTCTCAAGTATATAGTACAGAATTATCTATAATCACCATGCTGTACAGTAGATCCCCAGAACTTTTTCACCTTATAACTGGAAGTTTGTACCTTTGACCACCATCTCCCCATTTCCCCAAGCCCCCAGTCCCTGGTAACCATCATTCTACTCTCTGTTTCTACGAGTTCAGCTTTTGCAGATTCCACATGTAAGTGATATCATACAGTATATGTCTTTCTTGTCTGACTTATTTCACTTAGCATAATGTCCTTAAGAACCATTCATGTTGTCATAAATGACAGGATTTCCTTCTTTCTCATGGCTGTATAATATTCCACCCTACATAAATACCACATATTCTTTATGCATTCAGCCATAATAGGCACTTAGGTTGTTTCCATATTTTGACTATTGTGAATAATGCTACCTGTCACTATTTATTGAGTATCTACTCTACACCAAGCATTGTGCCAAGTTTTTTCCCTCCCATATGTCTCACCTTATTTAAATTTCAAAACAACTTTCATGGAATATATATTGTTTATTTCCATTTTACAAATGCTCAGAGATGGATATGATTTTTTTTTTTCCAGAGTTGGAGATAGATAGGCTTCAAAAACAGATCTCCTAACCCTGGGTCCAGAGAAATTTTTATACCTCACAGCTACTGTCCAACACTCACCCCAGCTGTTCTCATTCATTTTAGGGCAAGGGACATCATATGTTTTCTGTAAAGGGACAGAGAGTAAATATTTTCGGCTTTATGCGCCATACTCTCTGTGTCAAAAGTCTTCCACTCTGCTATTACAGCACAGAAGAAGCCATAGATAATGTGTCAATAATATGTGCTCTGATAAAACTTTGTGGTACTGAAATTTGAATTTCACATAAATTTCACGTTATGTCATATTATTTATTCTTTTTGCTCTATTCCCCCCCCCCAACTATTAAAATAAGTAAAAACAGGCTGAGGGCTGAATTTGGCCTATGGGCTATATTTGGCTTGGCCCTCTTTCTCCAGCTATGCAGGGAGATGAAGGGATAGCTTACTCCTCCCAAGCCCCCTCTCCTCCATCCCTCTCTTCACCACTTCCTAAAGCTCACTGTGACAGTAAAAACCTCCCCAGCATCCCTGGCCTTGACCTCCCAGGAGCTGTGCTCCACTGCTTGGCTCCAACCTGTTTATCAGCACAAGACATTCTTTTAGTTTAGCAATCTGCAAAGGTCTCAGATGAAAAGCCTTCATCTGCCCTTTTTCTCAAGCTTGACATAATTAGCTGCATCTCAGCCCCACCTTCTATTCTCTCCTTTAATGAGCAGTGCCAGTCCTGAATCACTTTAAAGGAGCAAGCAGCCCCTTGGTATCAATTAAAAGAGAAACACTTTCCAATGCATAAACTGTAACAAGCTGTGAACAGGTACAAAGAAAAATCTGGAGGTTCTGGCACTGTTAACAGAGCAGAGCGCTTTGCAAGATTTGTCTCTCACTCTTTTGGAGGCAAAAAGAAAACAGGGTCAGCCTCCTAGGTAATATGGAAGAGGCTGCACCCTGGAATCCTCAAGCCAGAGACTGGGGAGCTGTCCAGTCGGCATGTGCTGAAATCTTTCAGCTCCACCTTCTTGTATTCTCAGATGGAGAAGCCCTGTGCAGCCCCAGTGAGCTGCGTCCAGAGGAGATGATTAAAGATGAGTGTTTTAGCTCTGTATGAAGTTACATCTCTCTCATTTTCCTCCCCTGAAGTGAACAATCAAACAAGCCTTTTTTTCAGATAGGGGGTGATGGGGAGGTAGTACATAGTTTCATTAATCTCCAGGTTCTCCAGAAAAGCCAATTTGATTATTGTGAAACATCAAGCACTCTGAGAGTATAGTTACTTGTTAGCTTGGTTGTATGCCCTCCAGAAACTCCACGCTGGGGAGACTGATCCACATGCCAGGGCTGCATGGGAGAGGAGGGGCCAGGAGTGGGAGGGATGCGTTCTTGATCTATTCAAAGGATACACGCACAGAACCTTGGGTGGATCAGGTGGACACCTGATAACAGAGTTGCCTGCGCAAAACTGGAAGGCTGGCAAAGTTATTTTTTGAGTCCTCCAGCCGTCCCTTTGAAGTCTTGTCATCTCTTTGTATTGTCTCCTTAATCTTCCAAGACATTGAGAACATTTATACTTCAGTGTCAATGTCTTTCAACACCAAGAAGTCTGTGTTTTTCTCTTACTCCTGGAAATAAATTTCCTATCAGAAAATAGTTAGGCACATACTGTGAAAGTTGGAAGTGCCTTTTCCTGTCATCTGAAGTGACATAGGCAACAGCCTTATTCAGGTATCAGGCTGGTTCTAACGGTTGATCGTTGCAGATTCAATGTTGCCCACCCAGAAGGGATTGCACAGGGATGCTGGATGGGCCATGCTTTCCATCTGAAGTACTAGGTGGAGAAAGAGATGCTGCTCTAAGCCCAGGCCTTCAAGAGTTACCCCCCACCCTGCCCCCATGTCAGGAAGAAGCATTCATCTTCAGTTGCTAGAGTGCTTTTCAGTTTGCAAAATGCTTTTTTATATGTTATATTTTGTTGATCTCCTGCCCACCCTACAACCTTGAGAGGTTAGAAGAACCAGGATAATAATAAGCTACACCATATATATATACTTATTATTATTAATTATTATCATTATGAATGAAACTTCACCTTTGCAGAGAAACAGGCTGATAAAACTTGGTAAATAATAATGATGGTTGCTATGTTCCTGGCCTTGCTCTGTAGGTTCTGTTTGTGATGCTCTCATCAATCCTCTTGTCTTACATAAGAAAATAGCAGGATTAAATAACACTCCCAGTATCCCACAGGTAGGAGGTGGAAGAATGGATATTAGAATCTGTACCTAACTGACTCCAGCATCAGAAGTGGTGGAACAGAGTAGATGACATTAAAATGATGCCCTGGCATTGCACACAGAAACAGGGAATCACTAAGGTCGGATTGTGCAAGGACACACACTTCAGTGGTAGAGAAGCTAGATTTTCTGAACCATAGCCCAAGACTCTTCCTACTGGACCAAATTTGTGAAAGAGTTCATAACTGGTTTCTCCAGGAAACCCAGCATCACCATTCCTCAGCCAACATGCAGCAGCAGCCAAGTGGTAGCTGCATATTGATCTTGTCACTGGTGATTAATGACTGCCATAAATTAATAACTGCATGCACAAATTGATTTTCAGAGATGTAATAATTAGATTTAATGTTTGCCACACCATGTATTTATGTGTTTAATTGTCAGCTTCATTATTAATTTTAATGAACTTTCATTGGCTCACGATATTCACATCCCATTAGGTATGTGACGTCTTTCCCATTTATGGGTGAATTTTATTCTCTAGGGTCCTAGAGTTGACTTTCCTAGGGAAGAAATCACTGAATTTTCTAAATTCTATTTCTGTTTCTCTTTTTGGTCTCACATGGACAGGTAAGGTGCTTTGGCAAAGAGATGAGTTCTTCCAGGTCAGTCAGAGAGAAGGAGGCAGAGAAAGAAGTGATACTAGCAGCCCCAAGTGTCCACCTTATTGCTAGAGTAACTTGCTGTGTGACCTCAGGGAAGTCACCTCACCTCTCTGGGCCTCAGTTTTCTCATCTGTAAAGAAATGGGAAGAGAGGAAATGAAGAGAGGGAGTTTGTAATGCCTGAAATGGATGTCTCAGACTCAGCTTCCTGCAGACCTAAATGAGGACTCTTTCCAGAAGCGAGAAAAGTGAGACAAGGGATTTGGGCAACATTTCCTCAGGCTTGCCCTGCTTTAAACATGGACTCTGTCTTGGCAGAAACTCGGCTGCTTTGGCAGGGTACGCAGCTGCATGTTTTGTTGTGGGGCTGGCTGTTATGATGGCAACAGCACTGGAGCTCTAGTGGGGTTACTACCATCACGTTCACTCATAATTTGGAGCCTGGGCCACCGGGAAATTGCAGACAATTTGGATGAAAATGGTTGGAAAATTGCAGTGTTTAGGCCTCTCCTATCAGTTCCTTTATTTTTTTTCCTGTTTTCTTTTTTATTTCTTCCCCCCCCATCACAAAATTACTTTAGAAGCAGAGGAACAACAGGCTAGACCAGCGAGATTGTTTTCCCAGTCTATGGTGTATTTTGCAAACAAACATGTAAATTGATACAGAATTTAACCACCCTCAGACAAAGTGGCTAAAAAACTAGAGGGGGGAGAAAGGCTCTATGTGAAAACTTGGATTCACTGAAATGTTGGGGGGAATGTTTGTCCTGGTTAATTGAATTTCTGATTGGATGTGGGTTAACCTGGAAACCTTTCTCTCTTTTTCAAATTGTTCTAAAGTGAGTCCACTCACCTGTTTTTGTATTCAATTAATTATTCAAAAAGTTTCAGCCTCTGTCTAATTCAAAAAGAATTTGAGGAAGCCACCTTATTAAATAGTAAATTAATGCTATCTTTTTATTGATAATCGAGATTCATGGCCAAGGTGTTGAAAATATTTAACATTGTTCAGTACAGTAAATGGAAATGCATGAAGTCTGGGAGATAGATTGTACAGACTGTCAGGATTGCAATAGGCATCAAATGGTCCAATCAACTTGCTCATTTAATATCTGTCTTCTATATGTCCAACTGATTTCTAGCCTTTACTTAAATACCTCTACCTGAAGTAGTCCATTCTATTTTTGGACAGATCTAGTTATAAGTTTTTTCCCACTACAATGAGGCAAAATTTGTTCCCCTATATTCAATTCATCATTGGTTCTAATTCTATCCCTTGAGTCAACATAGAATAAGCTTTCTTTTTCCACTTCCACATGTCAGTGTTTAATGCATTTGAAGAACATTTCCTTCTTTCCTCCAGAAGGATATCCCTTTGTTCTTCTAGAAATGGTATAGTGGAGTTGGTGAGAGTTCAGACTCAGGGGCCAGCCTGTCCGTGTTAACCTCCGACTCCCACTTATTAACTGTGTGTGTGTGTGTGTGTATGACCCTGAGGGAACTTAGTCCCTCTTTGCCTCAACTCTCCCACACAAGAGAAAGGGATTGTAACAATAAAACTGAAAGGATTGTTCTGAGGATTAATCAGGGCAATATAAGTAAAGTGCTTAGAAGTATCTGACTGACAGTAAGTATTGTTAAAGTGTTCTTTAGTATCATGGCATTGTTTAAGACCCCTTTTCTCTGTGGTCTCTCTCTACTGAACAGACTCCAATTTATTTCCATTATTTAAAAAAAGTGACATTCATTAATTTATCAACTTTTTATTGAGCATCTACTATATAATAAACATGGGGATATACAGGTAAAATAAGTACTGCTGTCATGGAGTTTTTAGTCTCCTAAGAAAGACCCACATAAACAGATACTTCTTTAGCATGGTTATTATATGTGCAATAAAATGGAATTATAGGCTGCCATAAAAGCAAAATACAAAGGCACTTAATTGAGGGCGGGGAAGTGAGACATTTAAGCTGAGACTGGAAGGATAGGTAGAAATGAAGCAGCTGCTGTGAGAATGGAATAGAGAGAATTAGAATTAGATGGCTCCCTGAGGCTAGAAGTTGGAATGTTTGAGGAAATAAGAAAGCAGTGTTCCTGGAAAACAATGACTTGGGGATAGGGGATGGGATGAGATTGGAGCTGTAGGAAAGGGGTCTTAGATCGTGTAGGAGTTTGTACATCATAGTAAGGATACTGGTTTTTGAAAAGTTTTAAGCCCAAGGAGCAATGACTTTATGTGTGTATGTATGTGTGTATGTATATATGTGTGTGTGTGTGTGTGTGTATAATAGATAGATAGATAGATAGATAGATAGATAGATAGATAGATAGATTGCTCTGGGGGGGTAGATATAGAAGACAAATAAGGGGGCTATTACATGAGTCCAGGTGAAGAAATATGATCAAGATGGACTAGAACTGCAGCAGGGAGATAGAGTAGTTTTAAGAGAAACTTAGAAGGAACAACTGAACTTGGTTATGGATCAGATATGAAGCATGAGGATGACATCTAAAGGATGTTTCTTGAGTTTCTATCATGATTGGCTGGGAGGATTGGAAAATGATGCTTTCTTGAGATGGGACCCACCAGAGCAGAATCTTGAGCTTGAGATGCTTGTGCTGAACAGTGTTCAGGCAGCACATTCCAAGCCAGCCTTGGACATATGGTTCTCAGGCTCTGGAGCTTAGAGATCCAAAGTGGTGTAGAGATGGTAATTGGGGCCATAAGGGGAAAGGAATCCCCTAGGGGGTGAGCAGAAAGAAGAGGAAATGTGGCATGGGAGAGCCTAAGAGAGCCAACAGGTAAAGGTTGAGTAGAGTTAGAAGGCTGGAATGGAGTTGAGAAGAAGGTGACCAGAAAGGTAGGAAGAAAATCAGGAGAATTTTCTGTGGTGCCAAAGAAGCCACAAGACAAGAGTGTTTCAAGAAGGAAGGAGAGAGTGGTCAACTGGGTTGTTGAAAGATACTAAGAGGTCAAGTGAGAGGAAAACTGAAAAATGTCCAGTGGATTTAGTGGTATGAATGTTGTTGGTGACTTTACTGAGAGCTGTTTCAGTGTTGAGATGGGGGCAAACGTCAGACTGGGGCGTGAATGGGAAGTGGGTAAGTGGAGACACAAAGTAGAAACAATTTTTTTTTCTTGAGTTGTTTGGCTGTGAAAAAAAGAACTATAGAGCTAACAAGAGGATGATGTAAGATCTAGACATTTAAAAAAATTTATTATTACTCTTATTAACGAGAGAGATTAGAGCATGTTCAAATGCCTATGGGATTGATGAGGGGGGTGGAGAATTTAAAGCCTCAGGGGACAGAGGCAGGGTGATTGATAAGATTAAGACTGTTTAGAAGGGGGTGGGCTGGGTCTCGAAAGCACTTAGAGGAGTTGGCCTTTCCTATGAGGAAGGGGACCCTCTCCCTGGTGACAGGGGGTGCAGGACCAGATAAAGATGGGCTTGTCCATTTGGGGGCAGGAAGTTGACAGATATCCCACTAGATGTCGGGGTGGTCCCAATGAAGTAGGGATCTGGGTTCATTGCCAAGGGTGAGGGGGGTGGTGCAGAGGATGGAGGGTGCGGCTGGCCCAGTGTAGAGTGGGGCTGTCCCCTCTTATTGATGTGAGAAGATCTTGCCTTCTTGTATTTACTGGTCATGGAGGGCAGCCTTTCACTGTTGTACCGTGTTGAGTTCAGTGTCCTGATTACCCGCAATTTACCCCCAGTTCTGCCAAGCCACACTTCACCATCCTGACCATTTATAACTGGAATTTCTGATTCAAAGATATTTGTGTGTGTGTGTGTGTGTGTGTGTGTGTGTTTTCTTTGAGCCAAATCTTCTCCTGAAGGCGGTGGTTTGCTTTAGAAGGAAAAAAAAAAAAAGGCAGTAGAACATGTTGCTGGCTAGCCTGGGACAGATCCCAGTGCAAATATTAGCTATGAATGGTGCCCTCTTTAACTCCTGAAAGTATCCCGGTTAGTGTTGTAAATAATATGGTCACTCAACCTTTTAGGGCTGTTGTCCGAGGATAGCAGATATCATTTCTGTTCCCTGAGCACCACGTTCATTGGGTCTCAGTGAATCCCACTTTAGAGGATATCCCCAAAGCCTTGGCCTTCTTTACCCTCTACTCCCAAAGGTTGAGCCCTTGGTCAGACCAGATGGGCAGGTAGTATATCTCTACTGTTTCCCCATCCTCATCCTAACAGTGACTACCTGCCTTACCAATGCACACAGGTATGACCTACCCTTAAAGGACTGAGAACTGAAAACGTTTAAATTTGCCACAAAGTGTTGAATGGGGGTGGGGTGAGGGAAGCAGGTCATTCTCACTCCCCAGAGTTCATTCCTGGCCCTACAGTGCCCCCAGTGACGGATTGGGCAGTGTTCCCTGATAATTAATGTGCTCTTGGTACCCTTGCCTTATTGATCGCTCTCTTCTTTTCGGACACCACACATCCGAGAGCGCTTTGGTACAATAAAACAGCCACAGGCACAGTCCATTGATCTATAAAAGCCTCTTGAAACAGAAAGGGTTTTCTGGCTGGGTTCAAGAACCTCAGCAGAGAGAATTATATCTTACTGCCTAAGACACACCCAGGGATGTTTCCTGAGGGAAGGAGCAGATACCCCTGGCGATCCTCCATTCCAGGGCCCTTTTCAGAAGATGCTGCTCCTGATGGGGGCTCTGTGAGTGGGTGGGGCGGGGTGGGGGGGAAGGGCTGTGTGGGGAGCAGGCGTAGAGTGAAATTGGAAGGTGTTTGTTTTATAATGGTGGGCACTTTTTTTTTTTTAAGGCAAAATGAATAAAAAGCAAGTAACAAGGCGTGAATGAGTTAAATCTGGAAAGAGGCGGTGAGCCCTGACCCCTCCGTGGCCTTCGGACACCTATGGTGGGCTGGGTGGGAGGCAGTGTGCAGGTAACTCGGGAGAACAGAACAGTCATTCAGTTGTGGTGTTACATCAAAATGAGGCTCTGGGTGTATTTCAGTTAAGCAAACCTCTCTTGTACGGGAGTAACAAAGCCTTGGAAATAGTGTGAGGCCATATCGTAGCTCAGGCAAAGCAGTAGCCAGGACCTCTTTCAAGTGCAACATTTCATCTCCTAGTGGGAGGGGTGGTACCAAGGGAGGCAAGGGAAGGTCTTCTCAGGTGGCTTTTCATAGCCCAGGAGGCGCCCATCCTCCCGCCCCCCCCAATACATCTGCCCCAGTGTGCATTGGACCTGGCGCTCTGTGCAAAACAGCAGCCTAAGGCACCCAGAAGCCACAAGTAGCCAAGCGTGGAAAAGAACAGGATGCTGTCCTGTGACAGGTGGGAGAGGCGAGTGGTCAGAGAGGTCACCTCTCACTTGAAAGGTCCGCTGCAGCCCAGCTGCCTCCAAAAGCAGCATTCTGATAGAAGCAGAAGTGAGGTGGAAAAAATGTCAAGGTGACGGAACAGAAGTCACCCAAATCTGTTATAAGCTACATTCTGGGACCAGTTCAAGGGAACCTCTGTGAGGAAGAGCCGGGGACACCTGTGAGGCACCTCCGTCTTGAAGGTATTTCCTAGGTCGACTGGGGGGTGGCAGGCATGGGCAGTGTCTAGCCCAGCTCCAGCACTTTCTTGCTGGGCAAACTTAGAAGAATCACTCAGCCTCTCTGATCCTCTGATTCTCCTCTGCAAACTGGGAATTATAATCCCTTCCCTCGTTACCTGACAAAAATGCCAAAACAGAGCTAAGAGGGCTGAGCAGGTGGGGATGCTACTAATAGGATGGGATGATTCCCTCCCTAGAAGGCTAGTGCCAGAAGGGTGTGGAGGCAGAACTGGGATTCCAAAACCAGGTTTTCTCCACGTGGCTTAAGCTTATCCTCTTAATGTCGTCACGATCTTCTTCACAGCAGTGCTGGGATCACAGGTTTTTTGGTTTTTGTTGTTTTAATTTTCAAATCTTTCAGAGCCCACCAACCACCTTGCTCTGTGTGGTGCAGTCGGGGCTTAATGAGACCTTTTGGCTTCACTCAGCATCAGGGCTCAGAGGGGCCAGTTAGGGTGTGTGTGTGTGTGTGTGTGTGTGTGTGTGTGTATGTAGCCATTTCTCCCTTGAAGCTCAAAGGGTTAATCCCAGCCAGACCCTGACCCTGGCCCCCCTTTGTTTTTCCTGGTGGAGACCCTCATCCCTGACTGCTTGATGACAAACTATTTGCTTTTCTTCCCTTTGAAACAAAGCCTCCATTTGGGTTCTGGGGAGGATTAAAGGGATGCAGGGATGCAGGCAGCTACCGCTGGTTTGTTAATGAGCTGCTCTGTTCTAAGGCCTCTGACGCCCAGGGAAGGGATGCTGGGCTGGGATGCCCACGATTGAGGAAGTAAGTGGACTTAACCTGTGGTGGCCGGGCTGCCAGTGCTCACATTCTGCAAACAAAATGAGGAAAATATGAATCAGGAGAAGAGAAAGCACCTGAACGGACTCAGTGGTGCCTTCCAGAGCCTTGAGTGGGGGAATGCGATTTCATTTAACGTCACCATCGATTTTCATCCCATCACTGCCAACTGTGTACCTGTGAGAACTGGGGCTGCAAACTCCCAAGTTTGAGCCCAGGCTAGGACACAGGCTTAGGGGAGGGGACAGCTCCCAGCTAGGGGTTGGGGGTAGGGGCTTCCCATCCCCGGGAGCACCAGGCGGCTGTGGGCGTGACTCCTGCAGTTTCTTCGGGGACAAAAGTTTCCTGTGCTTTCCTTGCCCCTCACACTCATGTGGCTAAACACAGCAGCATCAGAGTGTTCCTTCCGTGAGTGTGATGTGCACTGGATGGATGTATTAATAAAGCTCGCGTTGGAGTGCAGCCAGAGGGGGCAGTCAGCTGAGGTTCCAGCGCTCAGAATAGCAGCGGGAGGAAGGTCGGCACGAGGGTGTCGCCCGCACGTGTGTGCACGCGTGTGCGTGTCTCTGTATGTACGTGAGTGTGCATGGCCATGTGCATGTGCCTGTGCCTGTGTGGTGGTCTGATGCAGAAGGGCAAAGGGCCTCACAAATAGCAGGAGGTGAGATGAAGGGGGGTCAGGCACAGCAGCACCAGCCGAGCCACAGTCTTCCCAGGGCCTGGAGCAAATGGGTGTTTCAAGGTGAGAGCAGCTGGGCCCAGACACTGCTGTCCAGGGACCGTATCTGTTCCTAGACCTGCGGCTTCTGCTCCCAAGCATCACAGAAGAAAAACCCACCAAACCAATCACTTCATGCTGCACTGACAGCGCTGCCCTGTGCTGCCCTGCCTTTCCTCCAGTCCAGACCCTGCAGTCTTTTCCTGCTGCTATTTCCCAGCAGAGGGTGTGGGCTAAGAACAGCGTCGCTGTCCTGTGGGCCACCCTGACCCTCCCTAGACATTTCCATCCCCCATCAGTTTGCTTCTTTGAGCTCTGCTGCTGGTGTTTGCAGCCTCTTAGTCAGCAAAGCTGGCAAAAGGGTGAGGGTCATGGAGTCTAGTCGGCTTTGAATCCGACTAGCTTAAGCATTTTTAACCAGGCTTCCTTGAGCCACGTCTCCCACATCTGTAAAATGGGCTGATGCTAATACGATAGTTAATATGAGGATGAAATCAGATAATGCTCCATAAATGTGTTTTATTAGGCCTTTGTGAGGATTAAATGGGCCCATTGCATATGGAGCCTTCTACACCACCCAAAGGGAGGTGAGGTTGGAACTCCACAAACGTTTGCTGCATCCTAATCCCAGGTGGGCCTTGATGACCTCTAGGGCATCTTCCAGATTCTAAGGTCTCTCAGGCCTCAGTTTCCTGTCCTGTCTATCTGCTTGACCCCTTCTCATCTTCCTGTGGGGTTCCTGCCTCATAGGCCAGGCCCTGCTGCTCAGGTTCAATCTGGACTAAGACAGCACATTAAAGAACTTTGAGGGGAAAATCAACTGTTTATCAAATTAGCCCGAATTCTGGAAGCCTGGGTAACACAGGAGGAATCAGATGCTAATTAATGAACAGCCAACGCAGCCCCACTGCCGATGTGCATAAATATGCATTGTCAAGCTGTTAGGTAAACAAAAGCAGGATAAAGTGCTGGGGAGCCGGATTCATTATACCTAAGCTCCTGGTGAGCCTTTGCAATAGGGATTATAGCCTCTGCAATTTTAGCTTTTTAAAGACTTAAAAAAATGTTTTCCCTACACCCTCCTCCACTCCCCACTCTCTAGTTAGAATTTTGCTCCTTTCCATTATCAACTGCCAAACCCAACACGACGCAAACCAAGGCAGGGCTGGTCCTCACATCAGCAAGAAGGGTCCTCTCTTACAAGGTCTGGCTCTCCTCTCAGGTCTGTTGGTTTTGTTTTTTTTTTTTTTTTGGCAGTGTGTGGGCCTCTCACTGCTGTGGCCTCTCCCGTTACGGAGCACAGGCTCCGGACGCGCAGGCTCAGCAGCCATGGCTCACGGGCCCAGCCGCTCCGCGGCATGTGGGATCCTCCCGGACTGGGGCACGAACCCGTGTCCCCTGCATCGGCAGGCGTACTCTCAACCACTGCACCACCAGGGAAGCCCCAGGTCTGTTTTAAAGAGAGAGGGAGAGAGCCCCAGAGGGAGAGAACAGCGTGAGGTTGCCATTGTCCCCCCAGCCCACACCGGCCCCACCCATCTTAAATGAAGATGTAGAAACCATAGGGTCTATCTGTAAAACTTGCCTGATGGATGGTTTTAGTCCTTTCTAATTACAGCTAACTGGAGCTGTCAATTGTTTAAAACCCTGAAACTGATGCAGGGAGGTCAGGCGAGTCAAACTTACCCAACTGTACAGATGATAATTAGATGCACTGAAGTCAATAAGCATCAGAAGGGAAGCTCTTACTTTTCCTGTACATGAGGGGACCTCGGAAGATGCAGCGGAGCCACTGCCAGCCTCTTTCTGGGGAGGAAGTGAGATCTGGCAGCTTGGATGCTCTATGCTAGAAGCTTGCTGCTTGGTCCCAGAGACTCAGGGGAGGCAGCCCCGCTGGTACATGTCAGTTCATTTCAGCAAACATTTATGGAGTGTCTCTGCTGTGCTGGGCACTGCAGGAGGCTCTGGGGAGGCAGAGAGGCAAATTCTGGCCATGGAGGAGTTCACTGTTTTGCTGAGGAGACCAACACAACCAAAGATCCAACTGAGGCTCTGGGTGGCGGGGCGGGAGTGTGGAGCGGGTGTGGAGGGGCTAATGATGTCAGGGGGAGCTTAATTTTGCAGTCCCGAGTCTCTCTCAGCTAATTGACTGATGAGAGGGTACACTGGAAGTGACTCTGGTTTCTGGGGAGATTCTTCCCTTCAAGGGCTGACTGTTCTCTGGTTTGCAGGTCTGTGTCCACAGACTTACCTGGACAGACTCGTCTGGCCCCTGTAAATGAGAACAATGCTACTCTCTTCACTGAGTCCCAGTGGGGAAGGGCCAGGAGAGCTCTTTCTCTGGAGGAGAAGGTTTGGGTCTTTGGAAAGGTGGGCCAGTTGGCAGACTCGAGGTGGTTGCCCATGTACTGTGTCTCAAGCTCTCCTTTAGGGGTCTTTGTGCCTCCAAATATCTCCTAGCCCATCCACCTGCACGCTGCCAAAATTGCCACTCCTTTGGGGGAAAAGGAGGGGCATTCACCTTGATGCAAAAATATTGGCTCTCTGTACACTGATGCCAAAATGAGATACGGAGACAGAGTTTTGGAGGAGAAAGAAAGGGTGGCTTTATTCTTTGCCAGGCAAAGAGGGAACACAGCAGGCTAGTGCCTCAAGAACTGTGACCCCCTCCCTGGAGAATAGGGAGAGGTCTTATAGTGGCTGCCTGGGCTCTAGGAGTCTGATTTCTTCCCTGTCCCAGCTCTGTGACTTTAGGGTCGCTTAGCTCTTGGAGCTAATGAATGAACCAGGCTGACACACCACATAGGCCATCACAAGTGAGATAACTAAGGCTCCAAGAGCTAAGATTCTGTCTTATAGTTGGGTCTCGTGGTCAGGGGTATGCGATAAGGATCAAGGCAGTAACAGTCTTGCATTTTTCTTTCTTCTGAAAAGTTTCAAAAACCGGCCACAACACTGGGTCTGGTCGTCTCCAAGGGTGGGTTTGACAAGAATAGGGTGTTTGCAGGGTCTCCTAATCTTGATGAGCTTTAATCTTGCCCCAGGGGGTTTCGTGACTGCTCTTCTCTTGATTAGCAACTGTTCAATCTGCGCTTTGGAACTCAGGGAAGGTCATGGCGGCTGGAGTCTTGCTTACAAAAAATGGGGGGCCAAAAGGTCTCTGTGCCCGTGAGCCCCACAGGGCCCTGCTCGGTTTCAACCTCTGTGAATGTCTGCTCTCCTAGGCAATTCATACCTCTTCTGACCTTCATAAAATCATGTGAGGTCGGTACCAATGTACCCACTTTACAGATGAGGAAACTGTGATTCAGAGATTCAGGTTTTAATTTTTTTCCTTTGTGCTTTTCTATAATTTTTATTTGTTGAATGAAGAATCAGTGATAATTCTAACCAGTAATAAAGTCATAACAAAAAACCTTAAAATTAAGAAAATTTGCTGATAATATTGTTGATTTATACAATTAAAAAATTATAGTCATGACTACATTTTATCTTATATGTTTCATATCTTTAAATTTAGAAAGTTCTTTTATTTCTAGGAATTAGATAATACCCCCATTTTTATGGGTTTTAGTTAATAAGTTTTCATATTTTATTTTTTTTATTATTATGAGCTTTATTTTTGTCTGTGTTATGCGCATCCAATCTCCAACAGCAGAGTCAGGGGCTTCCTAGGAGAGCCTACGACAATGACTATAGCAGTGTTTTCCATAGGATGACCTCTCAGGTACCTGCAAATTCATGGGCCTGACTCCAGGTCTGTGGATTCAGTTTTTGGGTGTTATGCCCAGAAATCTGCATCTTTTACCAGCCCTTCCCCTTTGCCAACACCCCTGTGACTAATACTTATTTTAGACGTTGCAACATACCCTACTAAAGGGAAAAGGAACAAAGAGAAATCATTGATTTATAAGTGATAAGACCCCCACTGAAGGCACAGTTTGACCAATGGCTAATTACAGATGGAGCAAGCTGCATCGCCACTTTTGATGAGAATTTTCTCAACTATGTAATGATGAATTTAGGTTGAATAATATGTTAGATTTTTTCAGCCCTAAAAATTTTTTTGGCTCTCAGTTCATTTTTCTAAAATGTAAATAATACATTTGCTCTGCCTATGTAACCAATATATGAGGTTATGAAGGTCAAATGAGTTAATGATCATTAAAGCATTATTATATTACTATTGCTATCATTGCTACTGTTTGAAAAATTCATTAGCTCTTCATCCCCTAGAGTGAATAAACATATTTATTGGACGCTTGGCCTAGTCAGAATAGAATATTTTTTCCTACTGCCTCCTGAGGGTAGAGACTAGGCAAGTTTTTATCAAATGATCACTAGGCAAACAGCTAGAAGATCTCTCCCAGCCTTCATTGCCATTGGGTATGGCCATGTGACTGAATTCCAGCTAAAGAAATGTGATTAAATGCTTGGCCCTTAAAATATCTTCCATGTTTTCTCTTCCCCCTCTGCCAGATAAGTGACAGTGTCCAAAATTACTTTGGGTCACCTTGACCCTAGTTGCCTCTAGCCTTGGTTTGGACCTTAGGCGAACAAGAAATAAAACTTTTTTTCCTCAAGGGACTTCCCTGGTGGTGCAGTGGTTAAGAATCCGCCTGCCAATGAAGGGGACATGGGTTTGATCCCTGGTCCAGGAAGATCTCACGTGCCACAGAGCAACTAAGCCCATGCTCCACAACTACTGAGACTGCTCTCTAGAGCTCGTGCGACACAACTACGGAAGCCCATGTGCCTAGAACCCATGCTCCACAACAAGAGAAGCCACTGCAATGAGAAGCCTGCACACCACAACGAAAAGTAGCCCCGGCTCGCAGCAACTAGAGAAAGCCCTTCCCCAACAAAGAAGACCCAATGCAGCCAAAATTAATTAATTAATTAATAAAAAACCCTTTTATGCCTCAAATCACTGAAATCTCGGGATTTATCTGTTACCTAACCAGATTTCAATTTAACAAACATATTCTCCCCATTAGGCACAGGGAATTTTGTGTTCATTTGTAGGATAAAAGAAGGTGATCAGACAATATTTTTCAGGAATATAGATAACATACATCTGCTTTCAATTACTAATGGTTGTCATTGGTGTAAGCTTTCTGTCTCAGCTCAAATGTCACCTCCTAGAGAGGCCTCCCTGGCCTCTCTGTTCAAAGTATTCTATACCTCCTACCTCCAGGTAATTTTATCTCATTGCAGGTACTTTTTAAATGGAATCTATTAGTTTCTAGAATGTATTATATTTTATGCTGACTTGTTTGTTATCTGATTCTCCCATGAGGAGGAAAGCTCCATGATGGTAAGATTCTTCTCTGTCTTAGTCACAGATACATTCTCAGAGCTTAGGACATGTGCTGACACTGAGTCAGCACTCATTTGTTTTAATAAGTCTTTCCAACATTAGTTCAATACATTTCTTCCACATTAAGCTCCAAATATGACCTCTTGGTCATCTCATATCAGTATTGTTGCCTTGGAGTTTTTATCAAAGTCCATGTGCCATCAGCTTATTTCATAATTTTGCCTGTGCAATTGAGAGATCCTTTGAGTTAGGAAACTAAACTGGGACCAAAGTTGGTGGGGAGAGAGAGAAGGAAAAGAAGGATAAAGAGGACTCCTGAGAGAGACACTAAAAAAAGGACCCTGACGTGAGTGTATGACTTCAAGGAAAGTGAGGGTACATGTCTGTGTATGCATGTGCATGCACATGTGTCTCTGTGTAAGCGAGAGATAAACATAATATATTATCCTCTGGAAATTTTCTCAATTAATTATTATAAAAGCATTGCCAATGCTGTTTTGCCCATGAATATTTTTATCATATACTATACTCTCCATACTATAATAGAAAGCTATCATCTAACTGAGGTTCTGTCTGAGTTTGGCTGCTAAATCCTCATCTCATTTCCCTCCAAGATAATTTCTGGAAAAGCCTTCACATTTGGGTAAAACTAGACCTTTAGGAGTCCCCCTCCTATTTTCCTCACTTAGTGATTTTTGAGCAGCTGTAGCAGAGCAAAACTTGTCATCCCCAAATATCTCTTTGGCATGAGGATTATTTCGAGCTAAAAAAAGATCAAAGCCCAAAAGACTCAGGAAGAAACATTGACCTTTCCCCTAACTGACTAAAACAAAATTAGATGGAGGGACTGTTCCCAGAGTAGAGCTATCACCAGAGATATCTGCAAAGAATATGGGTTAGGGCCTAGAGTTCAGGGTCTACTCAGTGGTCCATTGGCTCTGCATGGCTTAGCAAATATTTGTTTACCAAACCTTTGCTTTCCCATCTCCATGTGAACAGCTTTCCTCCCTTCTGAAGTCCCAAACAATTACTCTTAACATATTCTTTCGTCTTTGGTTGAAGATGGTATTCAATGCTAGGATTTTAGCCATTTTGGTGAGTTACTTAGTTTTTCTGGATCTCTCCCATGTATACATGTTATTAAACTTCTGTTTGATTTTCTCCTATTAATCTGTCTCATGTCACATTTTTATGATTTAGAGGATAACATATATGCTCTTAAGCTGGGAGACTCCTATGCCTTTACTCTGTGATAATTTTAGGCATCATGACAGCCTCAATAGGGCTGAAGGCCCTTCTCATGGTGATGAAGTCCAATCCCTGAAATAACTGCAAAGAGATTGAAGATCTACTTACATATAGGCACTGAGCTAGGGAGGGTCTTTCCCCTGCTCTATTATCTCCCCAAGTCCCAATTCAGACCATTGTGCTGCTCACATTGTCCTGAGATGCAGACCTTGGGTACCAAATGTGATGCCACCCAGGCCAAGTGCTATGCTGATTAACAGGGGATAGTGTGTCTCCCATTTCATACTCCATTAAGGAAGGAAGAAGCAGGCTGAGCTTGCAAATGATGACAATAACGAGGTTCCGGTTATCTACCTGGCCCTTCTCTCCCCTAGTCCCCAATTGCTTTGCTGTCTCTCCCAGGTGAGGGCCGTGTCAGTAAATCCAAGCAGAGTCTGACATGTTGGACATGCTTCAGCCAATATGAGAGGGCTGGGGTAAAGCCATTTCCCTTGCAAACCCAGGGGACAGGCTGTGTGACGGCTCTAATTCTTCCTTTGGGAGGTGAGGCTCTGAATCCCTCTGTCTGTATTTCTTAATGAGGCAGCCATGCTAAGGGAGTGATCTGTGTGTGGATTGCTGAAGCATAAAAAATGCCAGTGAGTGGATTGAGAGGAAAATGAAAGGTTGTTTGTGTGTGTGTGTGTGCTCTGGCAGCTAATGAAATCAGAAAAAGAAATGGAACTCACCCAATGTTGAGAAAATGGGAAAAAAAGAATCAGATTAACTTAAAAAAAATTAGAGCAGCTCACTGGAATGTCAAAATATCTTTTCATACAGGTTAAGCAAAGGGAAGATATAATGTGGTTTCAGTAGTGTTTTTTGGCCAAAAATCTCTAAGCTACGCTCCTCCTATCTATAATTTTTTATGGCAATCTTGCCATTCAACTTGATTATGAAAACTCACGTTTGTGTATGGTATTAACATGAGTTATGACTGAATGTAGAAATAAGCTTATGACGTAGAGCACAAGCTTGGCCTGTACATATGTCCATGAGATATGTGTAATGCAGCCATAAGAATATGGCACACCAATGGTCAAATACAGGTTGCTTCTCACAGCAAGAACAAACACTTAGCAAATGTGTGAATTATCTCTCTGTCTCAACTAACACAGACTGAGAAAGAGTCATTTCAGAAATTAGGCAACAAGTTCCACACTTGGAAAGTTCATGAGCTTCCAGCTATAAAACAGTTTATGACGGATTTCCATTTGAAAGTGTGAATTGAAGCTGTTTCTATTTATTCCCTCATCCTGGCCTTTTTTTGGGCTTTGGCCAAGATGAAATTTCCTTAGTTCACTCATTTGCTGTTCTCCTCTTTGGCTTACTTTTTCTTGAACTTCTGACCTTTATCTAAACTCTTTCTGCTGTTCCTTCTGGAAACTTGCTCCCTTATAAATAAATTTTAAAATATTTTTATCTCTCCTAAAATAAAGTTTGGCCTTGTCCTTGGTGATACCGCTGTGCTTGCACACTCTCAGATAGAACTTGTTCAGCTTTTTGAGACCACAATCACAAAGCAGGAGGCATTGTTAGCCTTCCAATCATTTACCCTAACTGCTACAAAGGTTTACTCCTGGACCTACTTCTTAAACCCATTTTCAGAGATGCATGCCTTCAGCTACAATCTGCCCCATTTTTTTCACTACTCCATCAATCTTCATGTTTAATCCTTTACATTCTTCAAGGTCGAAGACAGCTGTCCAAGAGTATTTCTCTCCATCCCCTTCTGCTTTCATTTTGAATGACTGCAGTGCCCATGTTGGTAATTTCCTCACCTCCCTAATTCAGTGATTGACACCCCAATTTCCCCTTCACAACCCCCTCCCATGATCACATGCTGATACTTTCTACCTCAGCAATATGAAACTGTAATACCCCAATTTCCACCACAGCTTCCTCCTCCACTTCACTCAAGCTTCAATCTGATTGGTTTTATCACATTATCCTGTGAGCCCTTAACTTTCTCTAAATGTAAGACTCCCGAAAGCATTCTGACAAAGATCCCCTTGACCTCCTTCCTAATTGCCAAATCCTCCTCTTTCTCCATCCTTTCTTATGTCTTATTTGAACATGTAGTTCGCACTTCCTATAATGAAAATGCCTTCTCCTTTGGCTTTTGTGTTGTACTTCACATATTCTTCTTGGTCTCCCTCTTCCTGTCAGAGGGCTTGAATGTCTCCTCATTCTGTACAAAGGAATGCTTTCTGAGTCATTTTCTGGCTTTCCTTGTTTCTTAATCTATATATTCACTGAGAAATTTTACTTATTGTTTTGACTGTAACTTTCTCTTGAAAGACCTTTCTCTTGAGCTCTGGTTCAACACATCCAGTAGCCTGTTACATGGCCCAAAACATCCCAAATAAAAATGTTCAGTATTGAACACCAAAACTATTTCTCTTCCAGTGTAGGTTTTTCTTATTTTCTTTTTTTTCTTTTTTTATACAGCAGGTTCTTATTAGTTATCCATTTTACACATATTAGTGTATACATGTCAATCCCAATCACTCAGTTCATCACACCACCCCCCCGCCACTTTCCCCCTTTGGTGTCCATAAGTTTGTTCTCTATATCTCTGTCTCTATTTCTGCCCTGCAAACTGGTTTAACTGTTTCTAGGTTCCACATATATGCGTTAACATACCATATTTGTTTTTCTCTTTCTGTTCACTCTGTATGACAGTCTCTAGGTCCATCCATGTCTCAACAAATGACCCAATTTCATTTCTTTTTGTGGCTGAGTAATATTCCATTGTATATAGGTACTACATCTTCTTTATCCATTCGTCTGTTGATGGACGTTTGGATTGCTTCCATGATCGGGCTATTGTAAATAGTGCTGCAATGAACAATGAGGTGCATATGTCTTTTTGAATTATGGTTTTCTCTCGGTATATACACAGTAGTGGGATTGCTGGGTCATGTGGTAATTCCATTTTTAGTTTTTTAAGGAACCTCCATACTGTTCTTCATAGTGGCTGTATCAATTTACATTCCACCAACAGTGCAAGAGGGTTCCCTTTGCTCCACACCCTCTCCAGCATTTGTTGTTTGTAGATTTTCTGATGATACCCATTCTAACTGGTGTGAGGTCATACCTCATTGTGGTTTTGATTTGCATTTCTCTAATAATTAGTGATGTTGAGCAGCTTTTCATGTGCTTCCTGGCCATCTGTATGTCTCCTTTGGGGAAATGTCTATTTAGGTCTTCTGCCCGTATTTGGATAGGGTTGTTTGTTTTTTTAATATTGAGCTGCCTGAGCTGGTTATATATTTGGAGATTAATCCTTTGTCCGATGATTCATTTTCAAATATTTTCTCCCATTTTGAGGGTTGTCTTTTCATCTTGTTTATGGCTTCCTTTGCTGTGCAAAAGCTTTTAAGTTTCATTAGGTCCCATTTGTTTATTTTTGTTTTTATTTCCATTACTCAAGAGGTGGATCAAAAAAGATCTTGCTGTGATCTATGTCAAAGAGAGTTCTTCCTATGTTTTCCTCTAAGAGTTTTATAGTGCCGGGTCTTACATTTAGGTCTCTAATCCATTTAGAGTTTATTTTTGTGTATGGTGCTAGGGAGTTTTCTAATTTCCTTCTTTTACATGTAGCTGTCCAGTTTTCCCAGCACCACTTATTGAAGAGACTGTCTTTTCTCCATTGTGTATCCTTGCCTCCTTTCTCATAGATTAGTTGACCATAGGTGTGTGGGTTTATCTCTGGGCTTTCTATCCTGTTCCATTCATCTATATTTCCATTTTTTGCCAGTACCATATTTTCTTCATTACTGTAGCTTTGTAGCATAGTCTGAAGTCAGGGAGTCTGATTCCTCGAGCTCCATTTTTTTCCCTCAAGACTGGTTTTGCTATTCGGGGTCTTTTGTGTCTCCATACAAATTAAAAAAAATTTTTTTTTAGTTCTGTAAAAAATGCCATTGGTAATTTGATAGGGATTGCATTGAATCTGTATATTGCTTTGGGTAATATAGTCATTTTCACAATCTTGCTTCTTCCATTCCAAGAACATGGTATATCTCTCCATCTGTTGGTATCATCTTTAATTTCTTTCATCAGTGTCTTACAGTTTTCTGCATAAGGGTGTCCTGTCTCCCTAGGTAGGTTTATTCCTAGGTATTTTATTATTTTTGTTGAAATGGTAAATGGGGGTGTTTCCTTAATTTCTCTTTCAGATTTTTCATCATTAGTGTATAGGAATGCAAGAGATTTCTTTGCATTAATTTTGAATCCTGCAACTTTTCCAAATTCATTGATTAGGTCTAGTAGTTTTCTGCTGGCATCTTTAGGATTCTTTATGTATTGTATCATGTCATCTGAAAACAGTGACAGTTTTACTTCTTCTTTTCCAAATTTTATTCCGTTTATTTCTTTTTCTTCTCTGATTGCTGTGGCTAGGATTTCCAAAACTATGTTGAATAGTAGTGGCGAGAGTGGACATCCTTGTCTTGTTCCTGATCTTAGAGAAAACGCTTTCAGTTTTTCACCATTGAGAATGATGTTTGCTGTGGGTTTGTCTTATATAGCCTTTTTTATGTTGAGGTAAGTTCCCTCTATGCCAACTTTCTAGAAGTTTTTATTATAAATGGGTGTTGAATTTTGTCAAAACCTTTTTCTGCATCCATTGAGATGATCATATGGTTTTTATTCTTCAATTTGTTAATATGGTGTATTACATTGATTGATTTGCATATATTGAAGGATTCTTGCATCCCTGGGATAAATCCCACTTGATCATGGTGTATGATCCTTTTAATGTGTTGTTGGATTTTGTTTGCTAGTACTGTGTTGAGGATTTTTGCATCTATATTCATCAATGATATTGGTCTGTAATTTTCTTTTTTTGCAGTATCTTTATCTGGTTTTGGTATCATGGTGATGGTGGCCTCATAGAGTGAGTTTGGGAGAGTTCCTTCCTCTGCAAGTTTTTGGAAGTCTGTGAGAAGGATGGTGTTAGCTCTCCTCTAACTGTTTGATAGAATTCACCTGTGAAGCCATGTGGTCCTGGACTTTTGTTTGTTGGAAGATTTTTAATCACAGTTTCAGTTTCATTACTTATGATTGGTCTGTTCATATTTTCTGTTTCTTCCTGTTTCAGTCTTGGAAGGTTATACCTTTCTAAGAATTTGTCCATTTCTTCCACATTGTCCATTTTATTGGCCTAGAGTTGCTTGTAGTAGTCTCTTAGGATGCTTTGTATTTCTGCGGTGTCTGTTATAACTTCTCCTTTTTCATTTCTAATTTTATTGATTTGAGTCATCTCCCTCTTTCTCTTTATTTATTTATTTATTTATTTTTTGCGGTACGCGGGCCTCTCACTATTGTGGCCTCTCCCATTGTGGAACACAGGCTCCGGATGCACAGGCTCAGCAGCCATGGCTTACGGGCCCAGCCGCTCCGTGGCATGTGGGATCCTCCCAGACCGGGGCACGAACCCTCGTCCCCTGCATCAGCAGGCGGACTCCCAACCACTGCGCCACCAGGGAAGCCCTCCCTCTTTTTCTTGATGAGTCTGGCTAATGGCTTATCAACTTTGTTTATCCTCTCAAAGAACCAGCTTTTAGTTTTATTGAACTTTACTGTTGTTTTCTTTGTTTCTATTTCATTTATTTCTGCTCTGATGTTTGTGATTTCTTTCCTTCTACTAACTTTGGGTTTTGTTTACTCTTCTTTCTCTAGTTCCTTTAGGTGTAAGGTTAGTTTGTTTATTTGAGATTTTTCTTTTTTTCTTGTGGTAGGCTTGTATTGCTATAAACTTCCCTCTTAAAACTGCTTTTGCTGCATCCTGTAGGTTTCGGATCGTCATGTTTTCATTGCCATTTGTCTCTAGGTATTTTTTGATTTCCTCTTTGATATCTTCAGTGATCTCTTGGTTATTTAGTAACGTATTGTTTAGCCCCCATGTGTTTGTGTTTTTTACGTTTTTTTCCCTGTAATTGATTTCTAATCTCATAGTGTTGTGGTCAGGAAAGATGCTTAATATGATTTCAATTTTCTTAAATTTACTGAGGCTGGATTTGTGACCGAAGATGTGGTCTATCCTGGAGAATTTTCCATGTGTGCTTGCTAAGAGAGTGTAATCTGCTCTTTTGGGATTGAACGTCCTATAAATATCAATTAAATCTATCTGGTCTACTGTAAAGCTTGTGTTTCCTTATTAATTTTCTGTTTGGAAGATCTGTCCATTGGTGTAAGTTAGGTGTTAAAGTCCCCCAGTATTATTGTATTATTGTCGATTTCCTCTTTTATAGCTGTTAGCAGTTGCCTTATGTATTGAGGTACTCCTATGTTGGGTGCATATATATTTATAATTGTTATATGTTCTTCTTGGATTGATCCCTTGATCATTATGTAGTGTCGTTCCTTGTCTCTTGTAACATTCTTTATTTTAAAGTCTATTTTATCTGATATGAGTATTTCTACTCCAGCTTTCTTTTGATTTCCATTTGCATGGAATATCTTTTTCCATCCCCTCACTTTCAGTCTGTATATGTTCCTAGGTCTGAATTGGTCTTTTGTAGACAGCATATATATAGGTCATGTTTTTGTATACATTCAGCGAGCCTGAATCTTTTGGTTGGAGCATTTAATCCATTCACGTTTAAGGTAATTATCGATAGGTATGTTCCTATTACCATTTTCCTAATTGTTATCGGTTTGTTTTTGTAGGTCCTTTGCTTCTCTTGTGTTTCCCACTTAGAGAAAGTCCTTTAGCATTTGTTGTAGAGCTGGCTTGGTGGTGCTGAATTCTCTTAACTTTTGTATGTCTGTAAAGCTTTTGATTTCTCCATCGAATCTGAATGAGATCCTTGCTGGGTAGAATAATCTTGGTTGTAGTTTCTTCCCTTTCATCACTTTAAATATATCATTGCACTCCCTTCTGGCTTGTAGAGTGTCTACTGAGAAATCAGCTGTTAACCTTATGAGAGTTCCCTTGTATGTTATTTGTCATTTTGTCCTTGTTGCTTTCAATCATTTTTCTTTGTGTTTAATTTTTGTCAATTTGATTACTATGTGTCTTGGTGTGTTTCTCCTTGGGTTTATCCTGCCTGCGACTCTCTGAGCCTCCTGGATTTGGGTGGTTATTTCCTTTTTCATGTTAGGGAGATTTTCGACTGTAATTTCTTCAAATATTTTCTTGGTTCCTTTCTCTCTCTCTTTTCCTTCTGGGACACCTATAATGCGAATGTTGTTGCATTTAATGTTTTTCCAGAAGTCTCTTAGGCTGTCTTCATTTCTTTTCATTCCTCTTTCTGTATTCTGTTCCATGATAGTGAATTCCACCATTCTGTCTTCCAGGTCACTTATCCATTCTTCTGCCTCAGTTATTCTGCTATTGATTTCTTCTAGTTTATTTTTCATTTCAGTTATTGTATTGTTCATCTCTGTTTGTTTGTTCTTTAATTCTTCTAGGTGTTTGTTCTTTAATTCTTCTAGGTCTCTGTTAAACATTTCTTGCATCTTCTCAATCTTTGCCTCCTTTCCTTTTCCGAGGTCCTGGATCATCTTAACTGTCATTATTCTGAATTATTTTTCTGGAATGTTGCCTATCTCCAGTTCATTTAATTGTTTTTCTGGGTTTTATCTTGTTTCTTCATCTGGTACATAGCCCTCTGCCTTTTCATCTTGTCTATCTTTCTGTGAATGTGGTTTTTGTTCCACAGGCTGCAGGATTGTAGTTCTTCTTGCTTCTGCTGTCTCCAGTGTGTGCTTTTCTGATAAGCAGTCACAGCACCAACTCAATTGTTCAAGCCTGGATCCTGAGCTTCATTCTTGTTTTCTCATTTCATCCCTTCTAACCAAAGAATGAATCATTAATTTATGCCAACTTAAGTTCTTAAAGAGTTCTCAGTTTTTTTCTTTATCTTCATCTGCACTGATAGCACTAACACTTCAGCCTTTACCATCTTTTCCTAGATATCGTAGCAGAATTTTAACAGTTTTTAAATCTATCTACTTTCACTAGAGTCAATTTTTTAAAGCATGAATTCATTTATAAATTTTCCTTAATTGAAGCCCTTCAATACCTCTTCCCATATCACTACAAAGTCAAATTTTAGATCCTATCTATCAAGATGCCTTATGATCTGATATCTACCTACTTATTTAGCTCCATCCTTTCCCACTGCATTAAAGATTCCAGTGAATCCTAAACACCTGTTATTACCAAAACATGGCTACCAAAACACATCTTTGTAAATGCAGCTCTATTTCACCCTGAATTATTCTTCTACTTTGTCATACCAACACTCTATTTTTCATTCAATATCTCGTTCAAGTACTACCTCTAGCTTCAGCTTACCTCTTTAGCATCATCTAACAACACTTTCCACCTCTCGATCCCCATCTCCATTCATGATGGATTTCCTATATTTCCCCCAAACATATCATGCTCTCAGGATTTTACTGTTTCCTTCACTTTTACTCTCCTTTTTCTCCTGGTTAATCTCCTACTCAAGCTTAGATATCATTTCCTTTGAGAGGACTTTCTGGTCCAGATCCCCAGTATAAGTTAAATCCTCTTGTTTTATGTTTCCATTGTAGCCTATATCTCCTCTTTGGCAATAAAACACTTTTAGAGGCTCTTTTAGTGTTTGACTTCCACAAAGACTATTATATCCAGAGGACAGGAGCCTAGTCTATATTTTTATTATTTTTATATCATCAGAGCTTAAAACATTGCCTGGCACATATTAGATGCTCAATAAATATGTGCTGGATTCTGATGGAATTAAGCTTATTAATGATGCCTGCATACAGTTGACCACAAACTTTTTCAACCCCACCCCTACCCCTGCCTCACAATTGTACTTTCATCCATCAGTGTACTAATCTCACATGCCATGTCTGAATTCCCCTCAACAGCTGGGGCTCATGGCACAGCTCCCAGTTCAATTCATATTGGAAATGAAAAATAATCCATCTTAATTATCAGTCTGAAGTGGGGGCAGCAGTCAGAGGAATGGAAACCAGAGACATGAGAATTGGCCAAGAAACTTGGCCAGGTAGGTTGGTGTGATCCCTTGAGACCCAGGGCAGATACAGGAACTCTTATAGGTCACATGTAAGATTCCAAAAGGTGCTGAACAGTCTGAGACACAATACTTTTATTTATTTATTTATTTATCTATTTTTGTCTGCATTTGTTCTTTGTTGCTGCATGCGGGCTTTCTCTAGTTGTGGCGAGTGAGGGCTACTCTTCATTGAGGTACATGGGCTTCTCATTGTTGTAGCTTCTCTTGTTGCAGAGCATGGGCTGTAGGCACACGGGCTCAGTAGTTGTGGCTCGTGGGCTGTAGAGCACTGGCTGAGTAGTTGTGGCACGTGGACTTAGTTGCTCTGTGACATGTGGGATATTCCCGGACCAGGGCTCGAACCCATGTCCCCTGAATTGACAGGCAGATTCTTAACCACTGCGCCACCAGGGAAGTCCCACATTATGGTTTTGTTAAAGTGGTTGTAATAGGGATTGTTGGTATATCTTTACTTGCCAACCTTGTCTTCTAGACTTTGAACATTGTGAAATCAGGAGCTTTATTTTAATCAATTCAAATCTCAAGCCCTCAGTAAATTGTACCCTTAATAAAAATCTGTAGAATAAATGTGTGTAAAGTTATTATTCTCATCTAAAAGCTTATTGTTTACTGCTTTATTTGTAAATAAAAGCTTATTCCCTCTGCCTTGATTAGAAAGGTTTGTGTAAGAACGTGTTGAACTTTACATATTGTTTTGAAATGCAAGCTTCGTGAAATTCAATTTATAACATCCAAACACAATTTCAGCCTATTAGGGGCTTGTAATTAAGAAATAACCTGCTAGTTAAATAAACCATTAGCTTTGGAAATCAAAGCATAAACAGATGAACTTGCTATGTGTGCTTTCCTGCTGTGGCTATTAGCCCAGGAATTAGCCAGGAAATGATGCACTCTGCTGAATGAATTGACAGAATTTCAAGTGGAAGGAACTCCTGAGGCTAGTGGAGTGCTCTGTTGTTGAAAGGTTACAAGGTGTAATTGAAATGTGTTGCATGGCGGGAGTGCCTACTGGTTCTAAATTATTCCTCTTCTGCATCATCTAATTGATTTTCCCTTGAGTATTAGACCAGGGGATTGTGGGGGCAGTGGCAGTGGTCTGCCCTGGGTATAGGCAATAATGGTGTAGTTTGTCTGTAGAGAATTAAAAAAATAGCAACACTGACTAAAAGTTGTTCACCATTCTGTTATCACCATGCACTGGCAATTCTAATCAATATCAGTGACAAAATAATCTTCCCTCCAATAATTCTTTTGTCCATCTACATTCTAAATAATTGCTGTAGTTACTATTGAGCTTTAATAATATACATGTGAGCTTCAAATTGGCACATTTTTATTACTTTTAGCAAACATTGCTTTCCATATGGAAATTAATTTGTAGAACACCTATTTGTACAGACTCCTGACACATGTGGCCTAAATACAACTGTTTATTTCCAGAGTGAATATATAAGTTATGAATCATTCAGACTTGTTACCAGTACATAGTTTTGTCTTTAAACAGTAAATAAAAATTCTTGCCAAATCCAATGTCATAAAGCTTTCTCTATATGTTTTTTTTCTAAGTGTTTTATAGTTTTAGCTTTTAACCTTTGATACATTTTGAGTTAATTTTTGTACATGGTATGAGGCAAGGACTTAACTTCATTCTTTTGAGGTAGATATCCAGTTTTTCCAGCATCATTTGTTGAAAAGACAGTCTTTTACCCATTGAATAGTCTTGGCAGCCCTGTTGATTGTCATTTGACCATATATGTGAGGGTTTATTTCTGAGCTTTCAATTCTATTCCATTGCTCTATATATCTGCCTTTATGCCAGTACCACACTGTTTTGATTACAGTAGCTTTGCAGTAAGTTTTAAAATTGGGAAATGTGAGAGCTTTAACTTTGTTTCTTTCAAGATTATTTTGGCTATTTGTGGTTCCTTGAGAGTCTATATGAATTTAGCATGAATTTTTCTATTTCTGCAAAAGAAGTCATTAGAAGTTTTATAGGGATTACATTGAATCTGTAGACTTGCTTTGGGTAGTATTAACAACTTAATAATATTAAGTGTTCCAGTCCATGAACATGGAATACTTTTCCACTTATTGGTGTCTTCTTAATTTCTTTCAGCAATTTTATAGTTTCCAGTGTACAAGACTTTTGCCTCCTTTGTAAAATTATTTCTAAGTATTTTATTCTCTTTAATGCTATAGTAAATGGAATTGTTTTCTTAATTTCCTTTCTGGACTGTTCTTTGTTAATGTACAGAAATGCAACTGATTTTGTGCATTAATTTGTTTTCAATTCTGCAAATATGCTGACTTTTTTATCAGTTCTATGTGCATGTGTGTGTGTGTAAGGTTTTCTACATGTAAGGTGGTCATGTTGCCTGTGAATAGAGAAAATGTTCCTTCTTTCTTTCCAATCTGGATGCTTTTTAAATTTAATTTTCATGCTAATTGCCCTGGCTAGAACTTCCAGGACCATTTTGAATACAGGAATACCTCGTTTTATTGTGCTTTGCTACATTATACTTCTCACACACTGTATTTTTTGCAAATTGAAGCTTTGTGGCAACCCTGAGTCAAGCAAGTCTATTGGTGCCATTTGTCCAACAGCGTTTGCTTACTTTGTGTCCCTCATTATTATTATTATTATATTTGCTATAGTGCTCTGTGATTTGTGATCTTTGATGTTACTACTACAACTTGTTGAAGGCTCAGATGATAGTTAGCATTTTTTAGTAATAAAGTATTTTTAAAATTAAGGTATGTACATTATTTTTTTTTTTAGACATAATGCCATTGCACACTTAACAGACTACAGCATGGTATAAACACAACTTTTATATGCACTGGGAAACCAAAACAATCTGTGTGACTCACTTTATTGTGATATTTGCTTTATTGCTGTGGTCTGGGACTAAACTTGTAATACCTCCAAGATATGCCTGTACAAATAATGGAAGTGGGCATCCTTGTTTTGTTTCTGATTCTAGAGGAAAAACTTTCAGTCTCTCATCACTGAATATGCTGTTAGCTGTGGGGATAGTTGTTTTACATTAGGGAGATCTTTGAAGGCTCGCATTTGTATGACTCACATTTATTGAGCATTTTCTAAATGCCCTGATGTAGATTTCCCTTTTCTCATTTAAACTTCACAAAACCTCTGTGAGGGAGTTTTCTCCGCTTAACAAATATGGGAATCAAGATTCATAGAAATCAAGTAACTTGACAAAGTTTACATAATTAGTAAGTGACATATATGGGCTTTGAATTCTGTTTTATCTCACTTAAAAGTCCAGATTCTTTCCACTTTACCAAATAGCTTCTTGAAAAAGGAACCAGGTCTCTCTAGACTTACATTTCATTTTCTCTTCCATAGTATCAAGCAGAGCTGGACCCATTCAAATGCTCAATATCTTGTGGATGGATCCACTGCCGACATAAAAACCCATTTCTAAATGCCCTGAGAGCTTTCTTGTCCCAATAGAAAAGTGAAGCTGGATCTCTCAGGCAGTCAAATACACTTTCCTCTTGGCAAGCACAATGCCTAATTTGGGGTACAGTCTCTCTCGCTGGGCCACTAAGCCTGGCTTCCAAAGCCATTCATCCTCCAGCCTACATCCACAACTCTCTGTCTCCAGTATTTGCAGCCATTGACACTTGGGAACCTACTGCCTGATTCAGAGCAGCAGCAGTGTCTCTGCTGCTTTTTTCTCTTTGTTTGTGCCTGGGATCATCCCAGTCTCACCACCAGTGGCATATTGCTCTAGAGAAACAAGGGAACCTCTTGAAAAGCCATTCCTCTCCTAAGACTACCTTCCTTCTTTGGCCAGAGTGGAGGGAAACAAAGCATGGCAGGCAAATTGATTACAATGTCAAAAGGAAGGGCTAAAAGTAAATTCTCAGACTAGATCCCATTTCCCAGAACAGACATCTTTAAAGTGTTTACAGCCTTGGCCCATAGGTGTTCTAGGAAAGAGACAACCCTGCTCTTGAATATCCTTCTTGGGTTCTGAACTATGCAGAGGGGCAGAGCAAAGCCACAGGTAAAAACAAAAACAAAAAACTCCCTCCATTAGGATAACTCCACAAACCCACGTTTTCTGGGACCTCTTGATCACAAACAATCCTGTTCATGTGCCATAAGGCAGAATGACTACCATATGATGAACCATTTTGTTTTGATTTTTGCTTCAGGAAAAATGATCACCATAATAGGAAAAGTAAACAAAAAAGTCAAAAGTACTTTAAGAGGACAACTTTTGGGCTTCCCTGGTGGCGCAGTGGTTGAGAGTCCGTCTGCCAATGCAGGGACACGGGTTCGTGCCCTGGTCTGGGAAGATCCCACATGTCGCAGAGCGGCTAGGCCTGTGAGCCATGGCCACTGAGCCTGCGCGTCCGGAGCCTGTGCTCCGTAATGGGAGAGGCCACAACAGTGAGAGGCCCGCATACAGCAAAAAAAAAAAGAGTACAACTCTTGTTTCAATACTCTGTGGGAAAGCATATATGTACGTGTGTACGTGTGTGTGTCTTACAACTACATCTCTAGATGCTGATTGCAATTTAAGCTCATAGAAAACAATAATTTTCAACCTCCACCAGTTTCCCCTAAACCCACACATATTTTGGGTAGAATTGTTTGGCAGCTCTTAAAGGATCAAGAATGAGACCATGGCCTAGAGACAGAACTTTCTTTGAGACTCCCTGCCTGCATGTGGAATGGGAGACAGGAAGGGAGAGGGGCATGGTTCAGCTTCCATCTGGGAAAAGCCAAACTCCTTGTGACAGTCCAGAGAGCTAGCTTCAGCCATGGCAAGTCTGGTTACGCCTCTTGATACCTGAACCTCCTATTCCAGCTTCTCCGTGGAGGGAGCTCTGGGGTTGGACTGTATGCAACCATAGACATGGGAGTATCAGCAAAGACCTTGGGCTGTGTGATGTAGAGGAAAGAGCCTGGACTTTGGAGTACTGCCTTAGTCACTTCATACTTGTGTGACCTTGGCCAAGTTACTTAACTTCCTGATGCTCACAACCCTCACTTGCACGATGGAGGTAGTGCTTCTCAGGGTCCTTGGGATAATTAGGAAGAACATATGTAAAGTGGTTGGCACATTGTCTGAGCACAAGCAATGGTAGTTATTGGTATTAATAGAGTTGATCTACTCAACAAACTTGTGTAGCTGAGAATATTGGAGTTCAGAGAAGTGAAATAACTCATCAGTGTCATGCAGCCAGTTGATAAGAGCCAGGACTGGAACCTAGTGATTCTTTTTCTAAATCACTTTGCCTCCTAAGATCTGCAGCTGTAGGAGGTATAACTAAAACACACTCTTGCTACTCTTAAGGACTCTGTAATTTAATGAAAGACAGATATATGAAAAAAATCCACAAGGGTACTTAAGTAAGAAATGGAGAAATAAATGCTTGCATGTATGGTGTATTTGCTCAAATTCATAGAGTGGGAGAAAGTCTGTGCCATTAGCTAGACAATTGAAGAGAAGCACAACACTGTATTTGGTTCCTGCTTATAGGTAAGTGAAGTTGCTTATTTTTCTGTTTCAATTTTCTTGGGGTTTATAAAGCCTGTAACTGTAGAAGTCATTTTGCCTCACTTCCTATGTGACTTTGTTTACTTTTTTAAAAAAATAAAGTATTTTCCCAGTGGATTCTCAAGACAGGTTGTATGGAATGTAACTGACTGGGCTCCCCAGACACACACCATCTGTGCCCACCATGGAGAGGACCTGACTCCCATTGTCCCGTAGGTGACTAGGACTCTCCCACTAAGGGTAAGTTAGCAGACAGATGGGGCAAACATCTCTTCTGTGTGCCAGTATGTCTCCCATAACACGATGCCTGGCACATTGTAGGTGCTTAATAAATGTTGTTTCAACAAGTTACACATAGATTGGGTTCCTTTGCATCCCTAGTTTACTTCCCTGCTGCAGCAAGAAAGACCAGCACAGGGAATGTTTCTCCATCATTTGTTCAGGTAAGACATGAAAAGCTCTTACCAGGGATGACCATACTGAAAAATCACTCTCTCCAGCGTGGCTAGTTTCATTAGGATGCTGGAATCTCCTTTAAATTTTCCCAACTTCAAAGACCTTCTCCCAGCTTCATCAGCCAGCATGACTTTACAGAATCCAGATGAAGTCCAGCCTTCTTCACAAACCTCCTCTGACCACCCAAGCTCTTACTTGTTTCCCTTTCCCGTGCAATTTGCACACTTAGCATATAACTATGTGGCATCTCTTGTAGTATGCTTACACTCATCCCTGTGTGTGTGTTTTCTCCACACAAGCCATATTAGTACCTTGAGAGGAGGGACTGTTGTCCTCTATCTTCTGGATCTTTTGTGGGTCCTCACACAGGTACATGTGGTTTGTAATATGTGCTCCATAAGCTTGATTCAGGAGTCCTCTAGTTCTTGGAGGGTATGGCTGCTAACATCTTAAACTAAGCATGTTGTAAGTGACCTTATTTCCATGTATGCTTTTGCTTTAAGGACACTTAGAGCCCAGTGTATAGTCTATGGCTAGCAGTTGCCCATGACTGCATAGTTTTTATTTATATAACAGCAGCCTTGCTTCTTTTTAAACCTGCTACACTTATTTTCTTTTCACGTATTCTTCTCTCTCTTTCTCTCTTGTACATAAGCTTATACAAAGAGGTTGTAAATGAAGAAATATGAAATGTAAACTTCTCCATTTGAAGGTGTCAGTGGTTAAAAATGACCTACCCACCTTAGGTTGGCCATTTGGCACTGAAATAAGAAACACAAGGCATAGTTGAAAAGATTATATCTCCAACAGTGGAAACTCAGGTAACATAGTAGTTGAATCAGTTCCTTGGCATCCTTCTGGTTTCCCACAAGTTTTGTACGTGGTACTGGGGTTGCTGATGCTTAGAGTAGAAAAGAAGTTACAAATGAAACTTGGTCTTTCTTTATTTGCTCATATCCTTACAATTTGCTTATATCCTATTTATTGGCTTATATCCTTTATTTGCTTATATCAGTCTTTTAGCCCCTTGAGAGCAGTGCCCAGGTTGAGGGTTTAAGACCACCCACAAAGCTGTTCACATCTGTTTTCCCTGAGACCACACAGTGGGGGAAGAGGAACTCTTTAGTGGAAGAAATGAGTCACAAGATTTGTTTTTCTCCATTTTCTTCCAGTCTAAGGAGCCCAAACAGGGGAAGCAAAGAGGTAATAGAACAAGGAAAAAAGAAAATGCAAAAGAGGAAACGATTTCATGACAATAGAATCCCAAAGAATCATAACTGACACTCTCATTTTATAGATGAGTAAAACTGAGGCTTAGAGTGGGGAAATAACTGACCTGATATCACAGAACAGGCTGGTAATCACCTCTTCTGAAGACTGAGGAGACTTTTCTAGCTCTATAGCTTCTCCTGCCTTAGAATTCCAGTTCAGAACAGACTCTTCATCCTGTTCTTGTATGTACAGCCCCCGGTCTTCAACCTCTCTGTCCACTTAAAGCCCAGACCCAACTCTCTGCTACCTTATCAAGGACGCTATGGCTGAATGCCTTCTTCTGTGCTGGAAGGCAGAATTTCTCCAAGAGTGATCCCTGCACCACCAGCATCCAAATCCCTTGGGTGACTCTTTTTTTTTTAATTTAAATTTTTATTGGAGTATAGTTGATTTTAATTTTTATTGGAGTATAGTTGATACAAATATCCACTCTTTTTAGATTCTTCCCATATTGGTCATTACAGAATATTCAGTCGAGTTCCCTGTGCCATACAGTAGGTTTTTACTAGTTATCTATTTTATATATAGTAGTGTGTTTATGTCAATACCAATCTCCCAGTTTATCCCTCCCCCCATTATCCCCTGGTAACCGTAAGTTTGTTTTCTAATCTGTGATTCTATTTCTGTTTTGTAATTAAGTTCATTTGTACCTTTTTTTTCTAGATTCCACATATAAGCAATATCATATGATATTTGTCTTTCTCTGAGTTACTTCACTTAGTATGACAATCGCTAGGTCCATCCATCTTGCTGCATATGCCATTATTTTGCTCTTTGTTATGGATGAGTAATATTCCATTGTATATATGTCCCACATCTTCTTTATCCATTCCTCTGATGATGGACATAAGTTGCTTCCATGTCCTGGCTATTGTAAATAGTGCTGCAATGAACATTGGGGTGCATGTATCTTTTCAAATTATGGTTTCCTCTGGATATATGCCCAGGAGTGGAATTGCTGAGTCATATGGTAGTTCTATTTTTAGTTTTTTTAAGGAACCTCCATACTGTTCTCCATAGCGGCTGTACCAATTTACATTCCCACCAACAGTGTAGGAACGTTCCCTTTTCTCCACACCCTCTCCAGCATTTATTGTTTGTAGATATTAACACTCGTTTATGATAAAAACTCTCCAGAAAGCAGACATAGAGGGAACCTACCTCAACATAATAAAGGCCATATATGACAAACCAACAGCAAACATCATTCTCAATGGTGAAAAACGGAAAGCATTTCCTCTAAGTCAGAACAAAACAAAGATGTCTACTCTTGCCCCTTTTATTCAACATAATTTTGGAAGTCCTAGCCATGACAATCAGAGAAGAAAAAGAAATAAAGTGAATCCAAGTCGGAAAAGAAGAAGTAAAACTGTCACTGTTTGCAGATGACATGATACTATACATAGAAAATCCTAAAGATGCTACCAGAAAACTACTAGAGATCATCAATGAATTTGGTGAAGTTGCAAGATACAAAATTAATACACAGAAATCTGTTGGATTTCTATACACTGAAAACGAAAGATCAAAAAGAGAAATTATGGAAACAATACCATTTACCTTCACATAAGAAAAACCCCAAAAAAACCTAGGAATAAACCTACTTAAGGAGGCAAAAGACCTGTACTCAGAAAACTATAAGATACTGATGAAAGAAATCAAAAACAACACAAACAGAGGAGAGATATACCGTGTTCTTGGATTGGAAGAAGCAATATTGTGAAAATGACTATACTATCCAAAGCAATCTATAGATTCAATGCAACCCCTATCAAATTACCAATGGCATTTTTCAAAGAATTAGAACAAAAATTTTACAATTTGTATGGAAACACAAAAGACCCTGAATAGCTAAAACAATCTTGAGAAAGAAAAAGAGCTGGAGGTATCACACTTCCTGATTTCAGACTATACTACAAAGCTACAGTAATGAAGATAGTATGGTACTGGCACAAAAACAGACTTATAGGTCAATGGAATAGGATAGAAACTCCAGAGATAAACCCACACACCTATGGTAACCTAATCTATGACAAAGGAGGCAAGGATATACAATGGAGAAAAGACAGTCTCTTCAATAAGTGGTGCTGGGAAAACTGGACAGCTATATGTAAAAGAATGAAATTAGAACACTCCCTAACACCATACACAGAAATAAACTCAAAATGGATTAAAGACCTAAATGTGAGGATGGATACTATAAAACTCTTAGAAGAAAGCATAGGCATAACACTCTTTGACATAAACCACAGAAAGATCTTTCCTGACCCACCTCCTAGAGTAATGGAAATAAAAACAAAAATAAAAAAATGGGAGCTAATTAAACTTAAAGCTTTTGCACAACAAAGGAAACCATAACAAAATGAAAAGACAACCCTGAGAATGGGAGAAAATATTTGCAAATGAAGCAACTGACAAGGGATTACTCTCCAAAATATACAAGCAGCTCATGCAGCTCAATATCAAAAAAAAGAAGAACCCAATCAGAAAATGGGAAGAAGATCTAAACAGACATCTCTCCAAAGAAGACATACAGATGGCCAAAAATCACGTGAAAAAATGCTTAACACCACTAATTATTAGAAAAATGCAAATCAAAACTACAATAAGGTATCACCTCACACCAGTCAGAATGGCCATCAAAAAATCTACCAAGAAACCTTGGGCAACTCTTAATGCCTTCTGAGACCTACTGAGTCAGTTGCTGGAGGTGGGTCAGGGAATTTGCATTTTAACAGGAGCACTAGGGATGGCTGGGCACATTAAATCTCAGAACTGTAGGCCAAGGGGAAGTGCCAGTGGCAGCCATCTATGTGCCCTTCCTCTCCCTTCTCCCAGAAGCCCAGTGGCCCTTTCAGCAGCAGATGGGGAAGGACTGTCAAGACAGGGACTCCCCCTAGCACCAGAGGGATTTTGCAAACAAAACTTTTTATACAACCCTATGTGTTGGGAGACACCAGTTTCATCTCTTTAGGGTTGGTTTTAACCAAGCTCAGTTTGTCTGTGAGCTAACAAAACTGTTATTCCTCTTTCCCTCATCTCTGCCCTCCCCTCCTCCTCCCCCAACCTCAAGACTCCCTTTTACACATTTCTAACTTTATACGACTTTGAGCCCTTGTTTACCTTCCTCTTAATGACCACTCAAAAGGCCAGGGGCCTTCACATTTCCTTCCACAGGTAATACAAAAACAGCCACAACAGTGACAATAGGGTGGTGATGCCCCAACACCGGCTCCAATGAAGCCTTGCAGTGTCAACCAGGGCACACTTATTGTCACTTGCCCAACTTGCTTCAGATGATGTTGTCAGATTTTTTTCCTCCTTTCTTCAAATCAATTGTCCTTCTCACCGAGAGGGTGTCCATGACAAGGTGTGGCCTGTGGATGGTACGTGAATGTCTAGCTCAATGACACGGCAGCCCCACACTTGCCCATGTAGGTGTGGTCTGTAAGTGGCAGCTTCTGTGGGACATAACAAGGAAGAGATGAGCACAGTGGAGAGAGAAGTGATGTGTAGAAGAGAGGAGAAACCTCAGTTTCCCTTGTGAGGCTAATTAGATGATGTGAGAGAGAAAGAACTCTTGTGAGGGGGGAGACAGGTGCACAGTGAGTTTGAGAGCCAAGGGCCTCTGTTTCCCTTGGACATTGCCTGGTGAAGGATGGAGAGGTTTGTTTTGTTATCACTAAGGAAGGAGATCAGCTCAGTGCTGGCTGCAGGGGAGAGATTACCCAGTGATGGCACCGGAGCTATTTTGTTCTCAGGCACAGATGTAATGATCTCTCTAATAGCGACCTTGATAAGCCCATGTAAAAGTTGTTTGGGTTTTTCCGTAAGATGTTATGAAAAACCTGAACAAACTTTTTGGCCAACCCAATAGATAAGTACATATTGGGCAAGGCCTCTTTATCAGGTGGGTTGAAGGATTCAGCCTACACAGGTAGATATATGCATGGAAACATTTTTTTAAATTAATTTATTTTTGGTTGCATTGAGTCTTTGTTACTGTATGGTGTGAGGGCTTCTCACTGTGGTGGCTTCTAGTTGTGGCACGTGGGCTCAGTAGTTATGGCGCACAGGCTTAGTTGCTCCGCGGCATGTGGGATCTTCCCAGACCAGGGCTCAAACCCGTGTCCCCTGCATTGGTAGGTAGATTCTTCACCACTGCGCCACCAGGGAAGCCCTGCATGGAAACAGTTATGCATGCCTGTGTGCACACCTACGTAAGTACACACATATACCCCCCACACATTGGCACAAGAACACACACACTTACATTTTCACACAAACATAAAGATACGCATACATAGATTTAAATACACACATGTACAACTGTCCACATATGTGCATGTGCCTCCATGCAGTCATGCTAAAACTTGGTCATCTAGATCAGTCCTGTACACAGCTGTGCATAGGTACATATACAAATAAGAATAAAACAGAAAATGTGCCTATGATATGGTGGCCATGTGACTTGTTGGAGGCCACAATGAGCCAAGGATGTGGCTGTAAGTAACAGGAGGGCAGTGGTCAAGCCTTCTGGTCCTCAGAGCACTCAAGTGCTGGGTACAGAGTGGGTACAAACTATGGTCTTATGAATTGATGGACGCCATGGCTTACCTTGCTGACTTCTGCCTTGACTTGATTATGACAACCATGGAAAAACTTTCTCCCCTTCTGTCCTTTTGTGTGAGTGCTTGGAGTGTCTTGGAGCTTTCTCCTTGGCTGAGATTGTGCTTATGAAGCCCCTGCTTTATCACCTGACTCTCCACTCCCAGAACCCCACCTCACAATCAAGTGAAAACCTTATTTCCATTTCTTTTCAAAAGAAAAAGACAAATCCACACCAGTCCATGTGATCTGGGCTTCTTTGGAAAATAGAGCATGGCCCTGGCACAGGGGAGGCCAAACATGCCATCTGTGAGCTCCTGGGGTTTGGGGGTGATGCCCGGGGCTCTCTGTGACACACCTGGGATCTCAGACAGACCTTGCTGAAGGGGGTCCTTGTCTCCCTCACAGCAGCAAGGAAGCCTGAGGTGTCATGATAGGTGCCAGGCAATGATTCCTGACATACCTATGGTTTATTAACAAAGGTTATATCATCATCATCATCATCATTAAATACCACCGTTAGAAAGAGTGTATATTCTTGGTCCAGCTGTACTTGTTTGCTTGGTCAAGTTGAAGCAAAATAAAACAGCACATATGTTCTCTGGGTCACTGGAGGAAGGGAGCTCCAGCCCCTCATGCTTTAAGAGTTAGTATCACCACTTAAGAAGCAAGAGGCCTGGAGTCCCAGATTCAGGAGCCTAGAAACAGTTCCCTCTCCCTGGGGAGTTCTTGATTTAATGAACTTTGTCTTCAGTCTTCATTTCCTTTGCACTTGTTACTGATTCCAGCTTATACTACTTAGTGTTTGAACAGGAGAGAGAAGGAATTGGGATGTTAATTTTGAACTTTTAATTCCATCCTTTTGCTTTTTCTCCTCCAAGAGCTTTCTCTGTTTTTTTCTTCTCTTATTTGTTCTCCTTTCTCTTTCACTACATCCTAACGACCAAGGGGATAACTAGAGAGCTTTTGCCTCTGCAGCCACACCCTAAAGACTTAGAGTTCCTAAGACTATGGCCTCCCATTTCCTTGATCCCTCTCTTCAGCATAAGCCACCTTTCAGCCCATCTTCTGAAGAGTCAGGGTGAGCTTGTGACATCAGAGACTCTAAGCTTTTAGTTCCAGGGGTGACTGTACTGATGGGTTTAAGAGAACTAATTTCTAGATCCTCAACTTCCATAGTTTCCTGGTATCAGGTAGGTTCTCTTTGTTCTCCCTACCCACTGCCCCTTTCAGAAAAGCCCTTTTCCCATTTTACAAAACCAAGGCATGCATCCTTCCTCAATTTTACTCTGGTTCCTTGTTCTATGGTATAAACACCTCCTGGAAGCCAGACCTCCTTTACTAATGAAAGCCCTAGAAACTCATGGGACAGCTTCCTCGTCTTACTGATTTTATCCATTTTTCTGATAAGGATGAAGCGTGTGATAGAAATGGAGTATGTTAGCCCCTTTGGGGAGGGTGGAGGCAATGGGAGTTATGGCAGTTCTGTTTAATGACCTCACCTCTCCCAAGCCTGACTTTTGTCAAATAATGCTTTGCTGTTGTGGGAGAAAATGGTGAGAGCAAAGCAGAGAGAAAATTGGTAAGAAATATTGAATGCTAAAAATGTCTCTTTTTTCACAAATTTAATCACAAGCAATTACGTTCAGCTATTCTCAGTAGTCATCCTTGGGAAGTGTCATTATCTGGAAAGAAAAGCACCTTGGAACAGCTGAAACAGTAGAGATTAGTGACACGGATTCTATTAAATGTAATGGGAATGTTTTCCAGGGCTACCAAATGATAGAACCTATGGAAAAAGCTTTACCTGCTTTCTTTTAAATTCAGTGTATGTCAGTCTGTAAGTTAGTTAAAATCTATTTTATCAAATTGTATCATGAAATATTTATTCCATTTAGTCATTTCTCAGTTCATTTTTTTCTTATGGAAATGCTTACTATTTTCTATCTCTGATTAATAAAATAAAATGATATTCTAGCTGCCACACCATTTTGTTGTTACCAGTGTATATGTTTCTCTTTCATGAAATATACGGGAAAAGTCTTGATCACATCTCACGATATTAATGGCATTATTTCTAACGTTATATACATAATTCTTATTTAATGATTTTCAAAAGCTGAAAGACAGATTCAACGCATGCAAACACACACATTTACCAAAGGACTACGAAGAGTTTTATTCTTCTTGCTTCATAAATAACACATTTTTTTGGCTACAAATTTCAAACTAAGTAGTGAGAAATAGCATGTAGATTTATTATTGTTTTCATAAATTATAAAAATAGACAGTATTAGCTTTATATCAGTTTAATCTTGATTTGACTGCTTTTAATAATCTATCTTTTAAAAAACCTCAAATTCCACTATATATTTCTCAGTGATTTTTAATAATATTCCTGAAATGTATATTAATCTATTTGTTTGAATTGAAAAATGAAGTCAGACATTTTATGACAGAAAGTGAGTCTGATTGTGCTGATGGTTTGACATTGATGACTGACATTTCCAATTAGGTTATGAGGCAGACATTTTCCCCTAAGCTGAGTAAGCAAAATCTAAACTTAAAGGATGTGATGAGATAAAAGCAGTTTATAGAAAAATATTGTATTGTCAGAGATGTATTGAAATTAGCAACATTTTTAATTTTTCCAATCCTATCTGAGTATATCATGCTAAACAATATGTCTGTTAGTGGGAAAAAAATAATGGGTACCATTACTGGTCATTTAATAAATTTTGGAAGTCTTTTTGGTATCCTTCCCAGAAACTGAGAAAGTGAATGATTCTAATAAGAAATAAAAAGTAAATGAATAAAAATTCACACACACACACACACCTATTCCTTTTCAGGCCAGGTAATTTCCAATTCTTTGCTTTCAGCAAAAGCGCAGAAGAGCCTAATCAAACTGCCGGTAAACAGTGTCAGTCAACTGATCACTACAAACATAATTTTTTAATAATAGATCGTCAAGTGATTTTTAGCCTAGAGGAATTCGAAAAAGCAGTTTGACGTTCTCCTAACAATCTCACCTCTTTCAAGTGAATAAATCTTCTAGCTCTAACATTTATGGAAATGTAAGGCACGAATAGAAAATGTAAAACATGGAAAGAAATCTTTTAGTATGTGAGCCCTGATGGGTGTGAAAGGACTGCCTCAGCTCTGACAACCTGTGAAGGTCACCCTGCATCTGATGTCACTGTGAGGAGCCTCAGTTCACTTCTCACGGCCTGTGCTTCAACCTTCTTGGTCCCCATCTCCCACCCCGCCCCCTACTCCTGAGCACTGGGTCTGCATGAACGCATGGTCCTTCAGCAGCAAAACGCTCTGTATACTAAACCTCTTATCTGTATCCTCCTTTTGCTTTCTCGTCTGGACTAAAACACGGCCCCCTCCAGAGGACAGTGCTTTTCTGGAACTCTCTGGAGTGGTGGCTCTTGGTTCACCCTCATCGCTTGCACTGTTGAGCTTGGAGGTGAGGTGGAGTCTCCTCCTCCTCCTTATTGTTTCTTACAGTCTGTTGTCCCCCACCTTCCTTTTAAACACGCGGCATTGACTTTTACGTCTTCAGACTAGGCCACCTACGATGCTCATTACCTTCTGATCCCAGGGTTCTGCCCTTTATTCTTCAGTGAGTTTAGCTCCTGGCTCATGGTCCTTCTCTCCAGTTCTAGTTCTGTCTGATGCCTGGTGATTTCCATGTATATGTGGGACATATATATATGGAAACATATATAATCCTTTAATTCTTGACCTTCTAGTTCTTTGAATTCCTTTCCTCCAATAATTGTATCCTCTATTCTACTTTACACTTCATCTTCTTCAGCCCATGGCCATACCCTGCCCTATTCTTTCTAATATAGCCCACTTTCTGACCTCACCTTTTATTTTTCCAGCTCATTCCCTCTGACTTCAACAAACTCTTGATGCTACCCGATATACTTAGCTTAAAACACATTATTATATACTGGGAAGCGCAGGGCTGGAGGGATGGCAGGATGCCCTGGCCCACAGCCCTGAGTGGTCTAGTGTCCAGTACAAAAATAAGAGATTCATAGGCTCTACCTCAAAATTTCTGAATCATAATTTTTAGGGGTACAGGTACAGAAATCTGTTGTTTTGTTTAAGCTTCTTTTATGGTTCTGATGCCGCTGGTGGGGAGGCCAGCTTTGAAACGCTTGTCTGCAGAGTCACAGCAGCAGTGCAAACTTTATGTATCATGCAGATGAGTTCTGAACTAAACTTGTTGACAGTTGTGTCTCTGAGTTACCCAGTGCTGACTGCATGTAATTGTGTAAGTAAACAATGTACCTTACTATTTCTATAGAACATATAATAAAAATGATTATGGAAAAAAATACATTATTATAATTCTTATAACCATCTTCACATACATTTGTAACTGTCTTCCCCCACATATTAATGCCCTTTTAGGAGAATCAAGACCCTAAACAAACTCATCGTTACTTCTGCACCTAAACCCATGCAGCCAACCCTAAAGTGAGAAAAACATACAACATGCTGATAGCCTTACTGTCAATTTATGGCCACAAACCTTAAGTTGAACCACAAGGCTCCCTGACATTCATATTATATTTTACATAATTTTTTACAACACTGCTTCCACTTCACTGATAAAACTGAAGCAATCAGAAGGGAATGTCCATGTGCTCCCATCACCACATCGACACACCTATCAGCATCTACACCCACAAACCTTGCCTTCCCAAGTGTTTAATGAAAAAGAACTGTTTGTGTTTCTCTCTAAGGCCACTTGTGCAACAAACTTCATCCCTGTCATCTACTGAAAGATATTGTGTCGGTAATTCTCTCCTTTGTCTCTTGTGTCATCCATACTCCCCTCTCTAATGGGTTATTACCATCATCATACCATGAGGTACCTATTTCTCCAATCTTAAAAAAATCTCTTGATCTCCCTGCCTCTCTGTTCCCCCCTTATATCAAAACTCCTAGAAATATTTGTTTCTACCCACTATCTTCAATTCCTGTACTTCTGTTTTCCTCAATCCCATGCCCAGCAAGATTTTGCCCTCAAATACTCCAACAAAATGACTCTTGTTTGTTTAAGGTCACAGTGACTTCGATGTTGCTAAATCCATAATCAGTTCTTAAAGCTAATAGCATTTGACCTTTTAGTAAGCATTTCACAGCTATTCATTCCTATTCCTGAAAACATTTTTGTCTCTTGCCTTCCTAAACACTGCACACTCTTAGTTTTACTCTGAATTTACTGGTCATATTTCAATCTACTTTTCTATTTCCTCCTCTTCTCCCTTATCTCTCATTATTGGAGTGACTCAGGGTTTAATTCTTAGACCTTGTTTCTTCTCTGTTATGCTGCCTTCCTAGGTGATCTCATCCTGTCCTTGGTTTCACATTCCACCTCTGTGCTGATGACTTATATCTCCAGCACAGACTGTGCCCCTTAACTCCTGACTCCAAATGCCTATTCACTAGTGATGCCTAATAGAAATAGCAGGCTTATCTTGTCCAAATAATCTTTTTTTTTTTTTTTTTGCGGTACGCGGGCCTCTCACTGCTGTGGCCTCTCCCGTTGCAGAGCACAGGCTCCGGACGCGCAGGCTCAGCGGCCATGGCTCACGGGCCCAACCGCTCCGCGGCATGTGGGATCTTCCCGGACCGGGGCACGAGCCCAAGTCCCCTGCATCGGCAGGCGGACTCCCAACCACTGCACCACCAGGGAAGCCCCCAAATAATCTTAACTTGCCAAAACCTTCTTCACATGTTTCTCCATCAAAGCTCATAACAATATCATCCTTGCATTTGGACAGAGTAAGAACCTGGGTGTCATGCTTGACTCCTTTCTCTCACACGCCACATCCCACATGTCATGAAATCATGTTGCTCTTCCTTTACAATACATCCAGCATGTAAACCCTTCTCACCAACTCTTCTGCCACCATCCTGATCTTGCCTGGATTTTTGTGATAGACTCCTAATGGCCCTTTGTTCACAGTCTTGCCTACCCACCTATAGTTTATTCTCAATACAGCAGCCAGAGTGAGTCATTCTTATGATCAAAGGCTCAAAACCCTCCAGTGGTTTCCCAGCTCACTCCAGGTGAGAGCCAGTGTGCTTACAATAGCCCACAGAGGCTAAAACTCTGATCTACTTACCTCTCCAAATTTATCTCCTATGACTCTCCTCTCATTCTTCTCTAGCTCTGCTGGCCTGTTCATAGTTGTGCCTCAAATAGTCCAGGCATCTGGGCATTTGTAGTGGCTGTTTGCTATACCTAGAGTATTCCTCCTCCAGGTATCTGCAAGGCCCATTCCCTCTTTGCTTTCAAATGTTTGTTCAAGTATCAATCTCTCATTAAGATCTACTCTGACTACCAATTTAAAATTGCACACCCCTTACCCTGCTTATTTTCTCTATAGCAATTACTATGTTTATTCTAGTCATTGTCTCTCTCCCTCCCTAGAATGTATGCTCAATGAGATAAGGGTTTTTATAGTCTGTTTTTGTTCATTGCTATCACTCAGGGTCTACAAGATTGCCTGGAAGTAAGAAGTACTCAGTGAATATAGTTGACCCACATAACTCATGAGTTCTGAATTTGCAAATTTACCTACTTGATAAAATGTATTTATAACCCCCAAATCCATGTTCATGGCACACTTGCAGTCATCCGCAGACAATGCACTGAGCAGTGAAAAAAAAATTTTTTTTAACATCTTTATTGGAATATAATTGCTTTACAATGATGTGTTAGTTTCTGCTTTATAACAAAGTGAATCAGCTATACATATACATATATCCTCATATCTCTTCTCTCTTGCATCTCCCTCCCGCTCTCCCTATCCCTCCCATCTAGGTGGTCACAAAGTGCTGAGCTGATCTCCCTGTGCTATGCGGCTGCTTCCTACTAGCTATCTATTTTACATTTGGTAGTATATATAAGTCCATGCCACTCTTTCACGTCATCCCAGCTTAACCTTCCCCCTCCCTGTGTCCTCTGGTCTGCATCGTTATTCATGTCCTGCACCCTAGGTTCTACAGAACCGATTTTTGGTTTTTTTTAGATTCCATATATATGTGTTAGCATACGGTATATTTTTTCTCTTTCTGAATTACTTCACTCTGTATGAGAGACTCTAGGTCCATCCACCTCACTACAAATAACTCAATTTCGTTTCTTTTTATGGCTGAGTAATATTCCATTGCATATATGTGCCACATCTTCCTTATCCATTCATCTGCTCATGGACACGTAGGTTGTTTCCATGCCCTGGCTATTGTAAATAGAGCTGCAATGAACATTATGGTACATGACTCTTTTTGAATTATGGTTTTCTCAGGGTATACACCCAGTGGTGTGGTTGCTGGGTCATATGGTAGTTCTATTTTTAGTTTTTTAAGGAACCTCCGTACTGTTCTCCATAGTGGCTGTATCAATTTACATTCCCACCAATAGTGCAAGAGGGTTCTCTTTTCTCTACACCCTCTCCAGCATTTACTGTTTGTAGATTTTTAATGATGACCAATACCTCATTGTAGGTTTGATTTGCATTTCTCTAATGATTAGTGATTTTGAGCATCCTTTCATGTGTTTGTTGGCAATCTGTATATCTTCTTTGGAGAAATGTCTATTTAGTTCTTTTACCCATTTTTGGTTTTTCTCCTTCATCACTTTAAATATGTCCTGCCACTCCCTTCTGGCTTTCAGAGTTTCTGCAGAAAGATCACCTATTAACCTTATGGGGATTCCCTTGTGTGTTATTTGTTGTTTTTCCCTTGCTGCTTTTAATATATTTTCTTTGTATTTAATTTTTGATAGTTTGATTAATATGTGTCTTGGCCCGTTTCTCCTTGAATTTATCCTGTTTGGGACTCTCTGCACTCATGGACTTGGTTAACTATTTCCTTTCCCATATTAGGGAAGTTTTCAACTATAATCTTTTCAAATATTTTCTCAGTCCCTTTCTTTTCCTCTTCTTCTTCTGGGACCCCTATAATTCGAATGTTGGTGCATTTAATGTTGTCCCAGAGGTCTCTGAGACTGTCCTCAATTCTTTTCATTCTTTTTGCTTTATTCTGCTCTGCAGTAGTTATTTCCACTATTTTATCTTCCAGGTTACTTATCTGTTCTTCTGCCTCAGTTATTCTGCTATTGATCCCTTCTAGAGTATTTTTTATTTCATTTATTGTGTTGTTCATCATTGCTTGTTTCCTCTTTAGTTCTTCTAGACCCTTGTTAAATGTTTCTTGCATTTTCTCCACTGTATTTCCAAGATTTTGCATCATCTTTACTACCTTTTACCCATTTTTGGATTGGGTTGTTTGTTTTTTTTGATATTGAGCTGCATGAGCTGCTTGTAAATTTTGGAGATTAATCCTTTGTCAGTTGCTTCATTTGCAAATATTTTCTCCCATTCTGAGGGGTGTCTTTTCATCTTGTTTATGGTTTCCTTTGCTGTGCAAAAGCTTTTAAGTTTCATTAGGTCCCATTTGTTTATTTTTGTTTTTATTTCCATTTCTCTAGGAGGTGGATCAAAAAGGATCTTGCTGTGATTTATCTCATAGATTGTTCTGCCTATATTTTCCTCTAAGGGTTTTATAGTGTCTGGCCTTACATTTAGGTCTTTAATCCATTTTGAGTTTATTTTTGTGTATGGTGTCAGGGAGTGTTCTAATTTCATTCTTTTCCATGTAGCTGTCCAGTTTTCCCAGCACCACTTATTGAAGAGGCTGTCTTTTCTCCATTGAATATTCTTGACCCCTTTATCAAAAATAGGGTGACCATATGTGTTTGCGTTTATCTCTGGGCTTTCTATCCTGTTCCATTGACCTATCTTTCTGTTTTTGTGCCAGTACCATACTGTCTTGATTACTGTAGCTTTGTAGTATAATCTGAAGTCTGGGAGCCTGATTCCTCCAGCTCCGTTTTTCTTTCTCAAGATTATTTTGGCTATTTGGGGTCTTTTGTGTTTCCATAAAAATTGTAAAATTTTGGTTCTAGTTCTGTGAAAAATGCTAATGGTAGTTTGATAGGGATTGCATTGAATCTGTAGCTTGCTTTGGGTAGTATAGTCATTTTCACAATGTTGATTCTTCCAATCAAAAATGTGGAATGGTTCAAGAATTTGCATGACATCATTGAGCAGGGGCCATGCTAATCTTCTCTGTATCATTCCAATTTTAGTATATTTGTTGCTGAAGCAAGCACTGAGCCATGAAAAAATTGAGTCACCTGCTGTGCACATTCCCAGCTGATGTTGAGCAAGGCAACTCGCTTTCTTCTTGTTTCACCTCTCATACTGTAAATAAGTGTCCTTTTTGTGGTCTATTTTGGGCCACGTTTTTTCCTTTTTTTGGTGTGGTTGGTGGTTTCACTGTTGAAAATGGAATTATTCCTTTATTTTCTGGCACTGCATATTGCTCTGGAGGCAGCTGTCAGAAGGCAGCCTGGATTTTCTTCCTCCATTTAAGGAAATTTAGCTTTAAAAATATCTTGGAATAATTTTTGTCTGCAATTTTTGGGTTCTTTATTTCAGGAATACTTTTCATCCATATGTTGTATCATTTCTGCCTGCCCTTGATATCTATTACTTTATCTGTACTCATTTTATCTTTCCCTTTCCTTCCCTTTGCATTCTCTCTGGAAGGGCTTTCATTTCAAGACTTTAACTTTTCAGCCATGTCTATTCGGCTTGGGCTGTTCTAATTATTAGTTCTGTAATGATACTGTTTGTGTGCTCTGTTGCCATAGTTCTGCAATCCCCCTTTTAATCTCATTCTGTTCTTTTGACATTTTGTCTTTAACACCTTTGTAAAAAACAGAATTCATGTTATTATCAAGTCATTCCATAGCCTGAAGCCCTTGCAGGGTATCTTCTTCTGTTCTTGGGTTATGTTTTCTGTCACCTGAATTATTTTTCTGTAACCACACTTCCTTTATTGGTTTTTGCGTGATAGGTTTCCACAGTCACCATGACATGCCCACTTTGTCCCCTTGCTCATGCTAAGTGTGAGCAACTTTGACTGCCATGGGGAGGTCTAGGTAAATTCCTCTTAACATTTTTCCCATCTTATTGAGACATTTTTGGCTTCCACTCTGAGCCAAATTTGAGAGGTATCATGTTCTTACTGCTTTTCAGTACCCTGGTGGCTCAGTCTGTCAAAAAGTTCAGCCAGAGTGCATGAAGTTTTGCTGGAAAACTAGAGGTCAAGTCTTTCTTCTGAGATTTAAAAAAATACCCTATGTTAGAGAACACCACATATGATCAAGGGTATATCCTACTCTTGTGGGGAAATACCCTGTGTTTTCAATCATTCTCCTGATTTAGACTGGAATTCTGAAAAATGGTGAATCCAAGTACTTTTCTTTTAAACATTATTTATTTATTTATTTATTTATTTATTTATTTATTTATTTATTTATTTATGGCTGTTTTGGGTCTTGGTTGAGGCATGTGGGATCTTTCACTGCAGCATGTGGGCTTTTCATTGTCGTGTGTGGGCTTCTCTCTAGTTGTGGTATGTGGGCTCCAGAGCATGTGGGCTCAGTAGTTGTGGCATACAGGCTCAGTAATTGCCACACGTAGGCTAAGTTGCTCCATGGCATGTGGGATCTTAGTTCCCTGACCAGGGATCAAACCCGCGTCCTCTGCATTAGAAGGTGGGTTCTTAATCATTGGACCACCAGGGCAGTCCCATCCAAGTACTTTTTCTGCCGCTGTTGAGATGGTATAATGGTTAGGATCAACTTTCCCTGATTTCCTTATGTAAACCATGTAGCTAATAACATCATGGGGTTTCTATGAGTCTTAAATAGAATGTTGCATATAATGGTTTATCATCATGCTACAGATACCCAACATATGTTAGGTGTGATTATTTTATTGCAGTGAAGATTCTCTTCTGAGGGCCTCTCTTTACTTTTGCCCTGGGCTGCATACTCACCCACTCACTCTTTAATTCCACTTCTTCCCAAATGGGGTTGCATTCTTGGGATCTTACACACTTACTGTATTTGCCTCATATCACTTATTGAGGGTATGTATGGAGGAGGATGAGGTATATAGGATGAGCACAACGAATTATTTCCTTTATTGATTTTCTTGGAAACTACTTTTAAAAGTGTATGACATGAGGTCATATCCTATTTATTTCAGGTTGCTGATGGTGATAATTTTGTTCCTGATGTTAGTGTCAATAGGTTATAGGGTGGGATATTGTTTATCTTCCTCCATTCATCATGTCTATCTAGAAGTTCAAACAGGATCAGAGACATAGGGGAAAGAGGCAGGCCCTCGAGCAGGTGTCTGAGTGAGGGAAGGAGCAGAGGTAGAAATGGGTAAGAGGAGGTGGTGAAGGGCAGAGGCTGGTTAGCAATGAAAGGAATAGTGGGTGATGAACCATGGTAGGTAGGAGACTTAAGGCTGGTTGGGGATTTTGGAGCCCAGGAGGAAGAACTGAAATTAGTGGTGGATCTAAGCTACTGATCTTCTATAAGACCTGATTCTCCTGCCAGGTCACCTGTTGATGTGATGTCTTTCCCAAGTGAACCTATGGGCTGCCATAGCCACATGACCCAAAGATTCTGACTGGGGTGGACATGCATCTCTTGCTCTTTAGTAAAACAGAGACCACCAGGCAGGAAGGCAGATGCAGAAGATACCAAAGTTCTGTCTGCTAGGGATAGACATGGCTGAGAGTTCACCTGGTCCTATTAGTCTTAAGTTTTATCTACCTCTGAAATTTGGGGACCAAACAGCTCCAGGAGCCACTTCTAAGGATATACTCATAACCTGGGGCTCTAACATTGGTTTGGGCATCAGAGAGAAAGACAATTAATTCATCACTCCATTAGTACCATGACTTTGTTCACTAAGTCGAGTTAACTTTGCTCCTGAATTGAGAGCTTCCAAAGTCATTGCTGATCCATGTGTATACAGAGCCAGTGCTGAAGCCTCACACAATAGATGCTCCTTAATTAAATGAAGAAAAGATATATCAGTTTCACAGCACTCCAGAAGTTAGAGAATATCCTTTGTGTCCCTTCCCTCCCTCCCTCCATATTGCCCTCTCTAATTTAGCACCAACTTCTCCTCAAGGAGCTCAAATCTGCCAGTGGAATGAGGAATCATCTAGCAAGCAGGTTATTTTAAATCTTTAATAGACATATTACCTTACATTATGGCTTCATCATCCACCCCTCAGTGTGAGCACCAATAGAACATCCATCACTATTAGTGTAACATCCCAAACACATAAAAAAGATGAAAATGTGCAGCTAAGTTGGGTGTAAGGGAGCCCAGACTCTCTGACTGGCTTTCTGTTAGACTGTGGGCACACAATCAGGCCAGGATGTGGCTTTCCCATGGGCCATAAAGGGGAGTAGGGTGTGCTCTGAGCCCAGAGTGCTGTTCCTGTTCATCCTTCTCCAGAAAGACAGAGCCTTCCAGCACTGAGCTGAAGCTGTAGCTGTCATTTACAAAGTTCTAGTCTCACTTCTATTACTGGCCAACCTGAGGCCACTGGCCAAAACTTGGAGTCCCAGGTCCAGAGCAATCAGATAGGAATAATTTATTTACTGAGCCAAATCCTGAATTAAGCTCTTTTCACTTTTGTTAGCTCATGGAAGCCCTATGATCACCATATGAAGTAGATATTATTATTCATATTTTTATGAAGGAGAAAACTGAGGTTCAAAAATGTTCTGAGACTCATACCCTGGAAAGGTTATTTTCTTAGAATGTGGTCATTGGACAAGACAAGTGTGTGGAGTATTGAAGCGAAGAGGAGGTGAGGAGATGCTGTTCCAAGCTTGGAGGCGAGAGGGATGTGCCATTCAGGTGTGAGTGGCACCTTCACTTGCATGTAATCCTTCAGAATGCCCAACAAACCACTGCGTGCCTCTTTTATTGTTTGCATGTACATGTATGTGTGTAATTACTTATGTCTCTTTTGGGCTCATGCAGAGTTGAGTTAGTCCTACATTTCAGCTCTCAGCACTGTCTACATCATTCAGCACAAGACCCCTCTTGCATTGATTTCCCCTTATTCAGCCCCTGATCCTCACTTCCATCCCCATCACCTGCCTAGATGTCTAACTCTGTTGTACTGGATATATATCCTTTTAATATTGTGTACATGTTTGTGGTTTATGTAATGGCATTTTGTTATAGACCTCACTTTGTTTTTTAAATTTTTTCCCTTACTTTTAGGCTTTTAGATATAACCAAATTTGCTCTGTGAGCATCAAACTCACTCGATGTTAACTCCTGTGTGCTGGGAAGGTATGTATCCACACATTTTGCTCATCCTCAGCCCTGGAGATAGACACTATAGGTCACCTTCAACTCTGGCAACTGTACACAATACAATGACTCAATAAACACAGCCTCCTTGGCCCCTAGGGATTTGCACCAAACTTTATTGGCCATTCTCCATTGTTTTCCTTCCTACCATCATCACTTGTTTAACTCCTCATCATCTCTTGTCTGGGTCCTTACAAAGGTCTCTGCCTCCCACCTCTCTTTTTTTTTTTTACTTAAAAAAATTTTTTTTTGGAATATAGTTGCTTTACAATGTTGTGTTAGTTTCTGCTGTACAGCAAAGTGAATCAGTTATACATTTACCTATATCCACACTTTTTCAGGTTCTTTTCCCATATAGGCCATTACAGAGTGTTGAGTAGAGTTCCCAGTGCTATACAGAAGGTCCTTATTAGTTATCGATTTTTTAAAATAGATCTTTATTGGAGTATAATTGCTTCACAATACTGTGTTAGTTTCTGTTGCACAAAAAAGCGAATCAACCATATGCATACATATGTCCCCATATGCCCTCCCTCTTGAGCCTCCCTCCCATTCTCCCTATCCCCTCCATCTATGTCGGCACAGAACACCGAGCCGATCTCCCTTTGCTATGCTGCTACTTCCCACCAGCCAACTATTTTACATTCAGTAGTGTATATATGTTGATGCTACTCTCACTTTGCCCTAGCTTCGCCCTCCCACCCCATGTCCTCAAGTCCATTTTCTATGTCTACCTCTTTATTCCTGCCCTGCAACTAGGTTCATCAGTACCATTTTTTTTTTAGATTCCATATATATGCGTCAGCATATGGTATTAGTTTTTCTCTTTCTGACTTACATCACTCTGTATGACAGACTCTAGGTCCATCCACCTCACTACAAATAACTCAATTTCGTTTCTTTTTATGGCTGAGTAATATTCCATTGTATATATGTGCCACAACTTCTTTATCCATTCATCTGTAGATGGACTTTTAGGGTGGTTCCATGTCCTGGCTACTGTAAATAGTGCTGCAATGAATATTGTGGCACATGTCTCTTTGTGAATTATGGTTTTCTCAGGGTATATGCCCAGTAGTGGGATTGCTGGGTCATATGGTAGTTCTATTTTTAGTTTTTTAAGGAACCTCCGTACTGTTCTCCATAGTGGCTGTATCAATTTACATTCCCACCAACAGTGCAGGAGGGCTCCCTTTTCACCACACCCTTTCCAGCATTTATTGTTTCTAGTTTTTTGATAATGGCCCTTCTGACTGGTGTGAGGTGATACCTCATTGTAGTTTTGATTTGCATTTCTCTAATAATCAGTGATGTTGAGCATCTTTTCTTGTGTCTCTTGGTCATCTGTATGTCTTCCTTAGTGAAATGTCTGTTTAGGTCTTCCACCCATTTTTTAACTGGATTGTTTGTTTTTTTGATAATGAACTCCATGAGCTGTTTGTATATTTTGGAGATTAATCCTTTGTCTGTTGATTCATTTGCAAATATTTTCTCCCATTCTGGGGGCTGTCTTTTTGTCTTGTTTATGGTTTCCTTTGCTGTGCAAAAGCTTTTAAGTTTCATTAGGTCCCATTTGTTTATTTTTGTTTTTATTTCCATTACTCTAGGAGATGGATCAAAAAAGATCTTGATGTGATTTATGTCAGAGTGCTCTTCCTAAGTTTTCCTCTAAGAGTTGTATAGTGTCCTGTCTTACATTTAGGTCTCTAATCCATTTTGAGCTTATTTTTGTGTGTGGTGTTAGGGAGTGTTCCAATTTCATTTTTTACATGTAACTGTCCAGTTTTCCCAGCACCATTTATTGAAAAGACTGTCTTTTCTCCATTGTATATCCTTGCCTCCTTTGTCATAGATTAGTTGACCATACGTGTGTGCGTTTATCTCTGGGCTTTCTATCTTGTTCCATTGACCTCTGTTTCTGTTTTTGTGCCAGTATAATATTGTCTTGATTACTGTAGCTTTGTAGCATAGTCTGAAGTCAGGGAGTCTTATTCCTCCAGCTCCATTTTTTTCCCTCAAGACTGCTTTGGCTATTCAGGGTCTTTTGTGTCTCCATACAAATTTTAAGATTTTTTTGTTCTAGTTTCGTAAAAAATGCCATTGATAATTTGATAAGGATTGCATTGAATCAGTAGATTGCTTTGGGTAGTATAATCATTTTCACAATATTGATTCCTCCAATCCAAGAACATGGTATATATCTCCATCAGTTGGTATTATCTTTAATTTCTTTCATCAGTGTCTTACAGTTTTCTGCATACAGGTCTTTTGTCTCCTTAGGTAGGTTTATTCCTAGGTATTTCATTCTTTTTGTTGCAATGGTAAATGGGAGTGTTTCCTTAAATTCTCTTCCAGATTTTTCATCATTAGTGTATAGAAATGCAAGAGATTTCTGTGCATTAATTTTTTTTTTTTTTTTTTTTTTTTTTTTTTTTTTTTTTTTTTTTTTTTGCAGTACGCAGGCCTCTCACTGCTGTGGCCTCTCCCATTGCGGAGCACAGGCTCCGGACATGCAGGCCCAGCAGCCATGGCTCACAAGCCCAGCTGCTCCATGGCATGTGGGATCCTCCTGGACTGGGGCACGAACCTGTGTCCCCTGCATCGGCAGGCAGACTCTCAACCACTGCACCACCAGGGAAGCCCTGTGCATTAATTTTGTATCCGGCAACTTTACCAAATTCATTGATTAGCTCTAGTAGTTTTCTGGTGGCATCTTTAGGATTCTCTATATATAGTATCATGTCATCTGCTAACAGTGACATTTTCATTTCTTCTTTTCCAATTTGTATTCCTTTTATTTCTTTTTCTTCGCTGATTACCATGGCTAGGACTTCCAACCAATGTGGAATAATAGTGGTGAGAGTAGAAAACCTTGTCTTGTTCCTGATCTTAGCGGAAATGTTTTCAGTTTTTCACCATTGAGAATGATGTTTGCTTTGGGTTTGTTGTATATGGCCTTTATTATGTTGAGCTGGGTTCCCTCTATGCCAACTTTCTGGAGAGTTTTTATCATAAATGGGTGTTGAATTTTGTCCAAAGCTTTTTCTGCATCTATTGAGATGGTCATATGGTTTTTATACTTTAATTTGTAATATGGTGTATCACATTGATTGATTTGCATATATTGAAGAATCCTTGCATCCTGGGATAAATCCCACTTGATCATGGTGTATGATCCTTTCAATGTGTTGTTGGATTTTGTATGCTAGTATTTTGTTGAGGATGTTTGCATGTATATTCATTAGTGATATTGGTCTATAATTTTCTTTTTTTGTAGCATCTTTGTCTGGTTTTGGTATCAAGGTGATGGTGGCCTCATAGAATGAGTTTGGGAGTGTTCCTTCCTCTGCAAATTTTAGGAAGAGTTTGAGAAGGATGGGTGTTAGCTCTCCTCTAAATGTTTGATAGAATTCACCTGTGAAGCCATAGGTCCTGGACTTTTGTTTGTTAGAAGATTTTTAATCACAGTTTAAATTTCATTACTTGTGATTGGTCTATTCATATTTTCTATTTCTTCCTGGTTTAGTCTTGGAAGGTAATACCTTTCTAAGAATTTGTCCATTTTTTCCAGGTTGTCCATTTTATTGGCATAGATTTGCTTATAGTAGTCTCTTAGGATGCTTTGTATTTCTGCAGTACAGTACAGTACAATCCATTGTAACTTCTCCTTTTTCATTTCTAATCTTATTGATTTGATTCCTCTCCCTCTTTTTCTTGATGTGTCTATCTAATGTTTTATCAACTTTGTTTATCTTCTCAGAGAACCAGCTTTTAATTTTATTGATCTTTCCTATTGTTTTCTTTGTTTCTATTTCATTTATTTCTGCTCTGATCTTTATGATTTCTTTCCTTCTGCTAACTTTGGGTTTGTTTTTCTTCTTTCTCTAGTTTTTTTAGGTGTAAGCTTAGATTGTTTATTTGAGATTTTTCTTGTTTCTTGAGGTAAGCCTCTATAGCTATAAACTTCCCTCTTAGAACTGCTTTTGCTGCATGCCATAGGTTTTAGAGTGTCATGTTTTCATTGTCATTTGTCTCTAGGTATTTTTTAATTTCCACCTTGATTTCTTTAGTGATCTCTTGGTTATTTAGTAACGTATCATTTAGCCTCCATGTGTTTGTGTTTTTTACATTTTCTCCTCATAATTCATTTTTAATCTCATAGCATTGTGGTGAGAAAAGATGCTTGATGTGATTTCAATTTTCTTAAATTTACTAAGGCTTGATTTGTGACCCAAGATGTGATCTATCCTGTAGAATGTTCCATGCTCACTTGAGAAGAAAGTGTAATGTGCAGTTTTTGGATGGAATATCCTATAATTATCAATGAAATCTATCAGGTCTATTGTGTCTTTTAAAGCTTCTCTTTCCGTATTTATTTTCATTTTGTATGATCTGTCCATTGGTGTAAGTGAGGTGTTAAAACCCCCCCTATTTTTGTGTTATTGTCGATTTCTTCTTTTATAACAGTTAGCAGTTGCCTTATGTTTTGAGGTGCTCCTATGTTGGGTGCATATATATTTATAATTGTTATATCTTCTTGGTTTGATCCCTTGATCATTATGTAGTGTCGTTCCTTGTCTCTTGTAACATTCTTTGTTTCAAAGTCTATTTTAACTGATATGAGTATTGCTACTCCAGCTTTCTTCTGATTTCCATTTGCATGGAATATCTTTTTCCATCCCCTCACTTTCAGTCTGTATGTGTCCCTAGATCTGAAGTGGGTCTCCTGTAGACAGCATATATATGGGTTCTGTTTTTGTATCCATTCAGCAAGCCTGTGTGTTTTGGTTGGAGCATTTAATCCATTCACATTTAAGGTAATTATCGATATGTATGTTCCTATGACCGTTTTCTTAATTGTTTTGGGTTTGTTTTTGTAGGTCCTTTTCTTCTCTTATGTTTCCCACTTAGAGGAGTTCCTTTAGCATTTGTTGTAGAGCTGATTTAGTGGTGCTGAATTCTCTTATCTTTTGCTTGTCTGTAAAGCTTTTGATTTCTCCATCGAATTTGAATGAGATCCTTGCCAGGTAGAGTAATCTTGGTTGTAGGTTCTTCCCTTTCATCACGTTAAATATATCATGCCACTCCCTTCTGGCTTGTAGAGGTTCTGCTGAGAAATCAGCTGTTAACCTTATGGGAGTTCTCCTGTATGTTATTTGCCGTTTTTCCCTTGTTGCTTTCAATAATTTTTCTTTGTCTTTAATTTTTGCCTATTTCATTACTATGTGTCTTGGTGTGTTTCTCCTTGGGTTTATCCTGTATGGGACTCTCTGCCCTTCCTGGACTTGGGTGGCTATTTCCTTTCTCATGTTAGGGAAGTTTTCGACTATAATCTCTTCAAATATTTTCTCGGTTCTTTCTCCTTCTGGGACCTCTATAATGCAAATGTTGTTGTGTTTAATGTTGTCCCAGAGGTCTGTTTTGCTGTCTTCATTTCTTTTCATTCTTTTTTCTTTTTTCTGTTCTGTAGCAGTGAATTCCACCATTCTGTCTTCCAGGTTACCTTTCCGTTCTTCTGCATCAGTTATTCTGCTATTGATTCCTTGTAGTGTAGTTTTCATTTCAGTTATTGTATTGTTCATCTCTGTTTGTTTGTTCTTTAATTCTTCTAGGTCTTTGTTAAACATTTCTTGCATCTAGTCAATCTTTGCCTCCATTCTTCACTGTCATTATTGTGAATTCTTTTTCTGTAGGGTTGCCTATCTCCACTTCATTTAGTTGTTTTTCTGTGGTTTTATCTTGTTCCTTCATCTGGTACATAGCCTTTTGCCTTTTCATCTTATCTATCTGTGAATGTGGTTTTTGCTACACAGACTGCAGGATTGTAGTTCTTCTTCCTTCTGCTCTCTTCCGTCTGGTGGATGAGGTTATCTAAGAGGCTTGTGCAAGTTTCCTGATGGGAGGGGCTGGTGGTGGGTAGAGCTCACTGTTTCTCTGGTGGGCAGAGCTCAGTAAAACTTTAATCTACTCTACTTCTGATGGGTGGGGCTGGGTTCCCTCCCTGTTAGTTGTTTTGCCTGAGGCAACACAACACTGGAGCATACCTGGGCTCTTTGATGGGGCTAATGGCAGACTCTGGGAGGGCTCTCGCCAAGGAGTACTTCCCAGAAATTCTGCTGCCAGTGTCCTTGTCCCCACGGTGAGCCACACTCACCACCATGCCTCTGCAGGAGGCCCTCCAACACTAGCAGGTAGGTCTGGTTCAGTCTCCCTTGGGGTCACTGTTCCTTCCCCTGGGTCCCAATGCACACACTACTTTGTGTGTGCCCTCCAAGAGTGGAGTCTCTGTTTTCCCCAGTCCTGTTTAAGTCTTGCAATCAAATCTCACTAGCCTTCAAAGTCTGATTCTCTAGGAATTCCTCCTCCTGTTGCCAGACCCCAGGTTGGGAAGCCGGAGTGGGGCTCAGAACCTTCACTCCAGTGTGTGGACTTCTGTAGTACAAGTGTTCTTCAGTCTCTGAGTCACCCACCTAGCAGTTATGGGATTTGATTTTACTGTGATTGTGCCCCTCCTACAGTCTCATTGTGGCATCTCCTTTGTCTTTGGGGTATCCTTTTTGGTGAGTTCCAGTGTCTTCCCATCAATGATAGTCCAGCAGCTAGTTGTGATTCTGGTGTTCTCACAAGAGGGAGTGTGAGCACGTCCTTCTACTCCGCCATCTTGGTTCAGGCCCCAAAACATATTTTCTTGGTGACTATGTTTGCTCTAATGTTCGGGGATCTCAAAAAGACAAAGTGTTATTTGAGACTCCTTCCTGAGAGGTGCAGCAACTTGGTTGAGTGGCAGAAGCTCAAGACCAGAAATCTTAAGTTATGAATATAATTCTTGTTTTTCCTCAAACAATTGAACAACCTTTGCAAGTAAAATAAAGAAATTAGACATAATCTGTAATATCTCTTTCCAATATGAACTTCTATGATTTTATGACCTGAAGTCTGAAAACCAGGTTAGAGATCTCCTTTAGCCCCTTATTAAATAAGTTTGCATAAGTTGTTAACTCCTAGCCTTAGTATCTTCTTTTTAAATGTAGATGAAGAAACTTTTCCAGGGCAATTTCACAAATAAGCTGTAAGAACCAAGTAGAATAGCACTAGTGAAAGTGCTATGTACAACATAGCTATAGATGGATGTACATCATGGTTTGTATTCTTTTCAGTTTGTTTGTTTTTTAAAAATTGTATTTATTTATTTATTTATTTATTTTTCACTGTGTTGGGTCTTTGTTTCTGTGCATGAGCTTTCTGTAGTTGTGGCGAGCGGGGGCCACTCTTCATCACGGTGTATGGGCCTCTCACTGTCGTGGCATCTCTTGTTGCAGAGCACAAGCTCCAGACGCGCAGGCTCAGTAGTTGTGGCTCACGGGCTTAGTTGCTCCGCGGCATGTGGGATCTTCCCAGACCAGGGCTGGAACCCATGTCCACTGCATTTGCAGGCAGATTCTCAACCACTGCACCACCAGGGAAGCCCCTGAGTTTTTATTTCATCTTAATTTCTTCATTTTTACTTTTATTAATGGGGTGAGAATTGGCTTTTCTCTTACATCAGTGTTTCTCTCTCCGGGTCCATATCTGTGTAACTTCTTCAGTTGCACCTACTCACACCTCCTTTTCTGTCTACTACAGAAGAGGTTTTGCTAGCAGATTCCTAAATCTATTACAATACTGTGATACTGAATCAAAAGAAACGTAGAGGGATACTTAGTCTGAAAGGAGAGAAAAAAAGGGTCGGGAGTAACAGAGAGGCTAAACTGACCGATATGATAAGCTGTCCTGAGAGGGTTGGAGAAGCAGCTCGGCTGGAGGATCTGGAGAGAGTGCTGGAGATTGCATGTAAAGGCCTTGGAGTGGCTGTGGGATGTGAGAGAATTGGAAGTAGACAAAGCGCTTTAAAAAGAGTTATGTCAGGTTATGAATTAGATCTTCTTTCACATTCTTTAAGAGGCATAATTAATGCTTGTGATTCCTTTTTAATTACTATTTGGTGGCTGGATTTGTCTCTTTGAAAATGAGTCGCTCCAGAGACTGTGTAATATAGCAGGTCATTTACCACATCATGATGGATTGAAAGTTGGTTGGTTTTTTTGTGGACCACCTGCAAAGGGAAAATGTGTGGTATTTGGGGATGAGTAGTGAGGAGGGCAGGGCTCTGGGTCCTGCTTGCTTGGGTCCCTGTGCTGGCTCCATGCTGTACCCAAGAACCAGCCACTTATGCTCCAGGTCTGGGCCAGTTTGTGGGGTTCAGCTGAGGGTCTGCTGATAATCATTAGTATTTCCAAGGCCACACATTGAACAGCAAGGCTGAGGCCTTGCAAACTAAATGGTACCTGGATGTTGTAACCATGAGACTCAGAGAGGCTCAGCAAACAAGTGATTTGGGAGGTAGTAGCTTTGTGGGGTGATGACCCAAAGTCCTAATTCTTATTCTACTGTTGTGCTGTGGTGAGAGGGGCACAGATGATGTCCAGGAATATCAGTGAAGGGGAAACTGGTAAGTGAATGATGATGACATGCCAATGTAGTCTGATGATATTGGATCTTTATCAGTTGTCAGAACAGGAGGCCAGTTCTTGAGCTGATGCTCTGGTCTATGTACCATGGGTGGGGTGGCCATCTCTGAACCTTGCAGGCAGTATTTGGGTGTCTTCTACCATGGGGAAAGCTGGCTTCTTTAGGGTGAGTACCCTCCCTATCATACTGCTTTCCTACAGTCATCCTCCAATCCCAAGTTTTGATGGAGATCTTAACCAGAAGCTAATTGAAGTAAATATCAGAAGTAATATAAGTGACAGCTACAGCATTTTTCAAATATAGGCAGGAGGTAGATCTGACATGGTTTGGAATTGTTTTGACTAACCCCTTGCATCCTTTCACCTGGCCCTCTGCCTTCATAGCTTCCCACACCAGATGTCAGTAACACTTGTAATGTCCTTTGAGGTGGTCCTCAGTCTAGTCTGTGCTGTGTTCAGGGCATGTAATAAATGTTTGCTTTAATTCATAGTATAGCATAATAATTAGGAAAAAAAGGGATTTGGGAACCAACCTGCTTGACTTCAAGTCTCAGCTCTGCTACTTAGTAACTGTGTGATATTGAGCAAGTTACTTAAGTTCTCTGGGCCTGTGAAATTGGGCTAATGAGAGTATTAAACTGATAGCATTTGTTGTGATGATTGAGTTGATATTTGTAGAAATAGGAGAGACTTAGTACATAGATAGTTTTGAGAAATTATCATTGGTGTAGCTAAACATAGAACAGTGCTCCTCAAAGGATGGTCCCAGGACCACCTACATGAGAGTCACAGTAGGTCCAGGAGGTGGGACAGGAGTCTGTTAAGTGAGAATATGCTTGACCAGGGGAACCAGAATCTGTAGGGATAGGGCCAAGCATTGCCTCTGTCAACAAGCACTCCTGGGGATTCTTAATTAAAGATAAAGAACCCCTGTGGTAGGCAGGATTCTCCTGATGCCCTGCCCCAAACACACACACAACTGCTGAGCCGTGGTTATTCAAACACTAATCTAGGTGCTGCTGTGAATGGATTTTGCAGATAGAATTAAAATCCCTAGTCAGTTGAATTTAGAATATGGAGATTATCTGGGTGGACTTGATCTATCACAGGAGCCCTTTAAAAAGCAGAGGGCTTCAAAAAGATTTAACAGAAGGGGTTATCCTAACCATTGCTGGTTTACAATAGAGGGGGGCATGTGAGAAGGAATGAAGGCAGCCTTGGCTTCTCTCAGGGACCTCAGTCTTACAACCTCAAGGAACTGAGTTCTGCCAATCAACTGAATGAGCTTGGAAGCAGTTTCTTCACTCAGAGATTCCAGAAAAGAGTATATCCCTGCTGACATCTTGATGCTGGCCTTGTGAGATCCTGAGCAAAGGACCCAGTTGAGCCTGCCAGGACTTCTGACCTATTGAACTGTGAGATAATAAATGGGTGCTGCTTTAAGCAGCTGAGTTTGGGTCAATTTGTATTGCAGCGTTAGATTGTAACTAGTACAACCACAGACAGAGTGGGAAGGGCACTGGACTTGGAATATCTTACTAGATGCCTATCCTCTGACAAGTTATGAACTTTCCTTTCCTTCACCAACAGTAAAAATAAATAATACATACTTCACAGAACTGTGGTGAGAATTAAGTGAAATGAGATATACAAAACAGCTTTTACTATATAAAACATCCTTTTAACAATGTAGGGATTCCTGATTTTTTCTTTTCCAAGCATATTCTCTCTATTGGAGCTTATTCAAAACACAAGCAAACAAGCGTCTTTGTAAACCAAGTGTGTCCCCAACAACACTCTGTGGTTCTGAGGCTGAATAGATTACTGTCCCCACTTTATATGTGCCTACACACTGCCTAGGGCCCCAAGCCTTGTGCTGTTTCTGCCCAGAGGCTCTTGGTCCCTGGGAAGTTGCTGCTGTGCCTTCTGGAAGGTCTCATCCTCATTTTGGGGGCATCTTCTTCACATCCCAGAGCTTCAGCAAACACTCTTGAAGCAGATGCACCTTGACTGTCTGGTGGGTATGAGTGAGCCACATGGAAACTTTTTATTAGTTGCTGTGTACTACCACCAGCAGCAGCTCCACACCCTCCTTCAAGGAAAGTGTGAATACTTTGATAAGCCCCTTGGGTGGGAGGACACCCTAAGGACATGTGAGAACCACAGAGAGCTCTCCCTGAGCAAATGAGTGAGCTTTTTATTAGTAGAGTTTGTAGGTAAAGTCCAAAGCAGTTGGGATCATATAATAAAAGTGATTTTAGAAGTTACCATAAAGGGGAGAAGACATGAGACGATTGTCAGTAGGAAAGGAATTTTAGGGGATTCTTTGCCTCAAGAGGCAAAGCTGGGAGGCCATGCACTACACATCTCCACGGTGTGTCATTCACATAGATTGTGCTATGCAGCCTTCCCAGAAATGTCTGATGGAAAATTTCATTATAGTTCTGCTATTTTGTGTACCATGTAAAACCTCCTCCTCTCTCTGCGTGAAATCTAAGTGAAATCTGCATGACTTTCTAATGCAATGTTTTGGAGGATATGGTCAAGTAAGTACCTTACACAGACTCAAGCTGGGTGTGACAAAAGAGCCAAAGCCCAGCATGATGAAGCGAGAAATCCAGGGCAATTCTTGGGTACCCACTATGGATCTGGCAGTGTGCTGGGGTAGATACATATGTAAATATATTCATACTACATGAAAAAGTTTAAATCATCGCAATAATCCTGCAGGATATTATTATTCCTAGTTAGCAGGAGAGAAAATTCAGATATGTTAAGCCATGTGATAATACAAAACAGAGGGCTGGGATCGGACCCCAGACCACATGCCACCCACTGCACCACACTTTCTGCTTTAAAGATGAAAGGAAATATGGGCAAAGGGACTTGCTATTTTCTCATTTCATCAATAATTTCCAGAAATCCTAATGCTAGGTGACTTGGGGGAAGCCAAACACCAGGGAGCTTAGGCCAACTCTCTTACCAGTGTCATTAATCTTAGAGAGGGGCTCAGGCTGAGAGAGTGAAGCTCACCTGTTGAGTGACATTGTCAGGGAAAACATTCTACATTCTCTGCTTAATACTGTCTAACAGAGGGAAACAAATATCTTCACCATTCCTCTCTTTCATAGAGAAATCTATGCCCAGAATTTTCAAAAAGCAGCTCAAGAAACAAATAACCTTTGTCCCATTAACTTATCATTTTCATAACTCGATAATAGGGCTCTTTCAGCTGGGCCACAATATTATAATGAAGCATGTCAAAGAGATCTTAAAGCTTAATGAATACAAAGAAATTAAACTTCCAAACCTGCTGATTTGAACAATCACCACTGCCCACCCCCATCCTCTTTTTTGGTATATTTCTGAGCCATTAAAGAAACTAATTACTTTTTCTTCCATTTGCCCAATAACTGAGGTCAGATTTGAATGTGTAAGCAATAAAAGGCCCACCCCTTTGACTTTACATCAGCACAGGCAGAGATTACCTCTTGTGGTGATGAGGCTTTCTCTCCCCACTTCCTTGCTAAAGATATATTATTTTACAGAAACATCAGACAAGGACCTGCTTTATAATAATCATATAACTTAGAGCAAATATAAATAATAAATGCCTGAGAATAAAAGGAAAGAGGCAGTATTGGGGGCTCTATTGAGCTGTGAGGAACTGCTGACAGAGCAGTTTGGTGACTAAAGGGAAATGATGGCTGGTGGGAAAAATGAATATAGTGCTGACTGATCAGGGATGTGTTGGTAGGAGAAAGGAAGAAGCCAGCCTTTTAGATATCTTGAAATAACAAAAAGCACCCCCCATGTGGTTGATGGAAACCATTTCCGTGATTGATAGTAATGACACACTGTTGTTGGAGGGTCATGGGTAGACCAGTTGTTCAGGAAGACAGTGCCTGAGGACCAGTGGGAGGAGAGCCCATGGAGGTGCCCACAGTATGGGCTCCATCTTCAGGCAGACATGGAGACCCTCTTGCTTACTTGTGGTGAGACCTTGGGTAAGTTACTAAACATCTTTGTTTCTCCATCTGTAAAGTGGTCATGGTCACTCGGGAGGGTTTTTATAAAGATTAAAGGAAACACATCAGTGCTTAGCTGAATGCCTGGTCCATAGTAGGGTGTCAACAAATAATAGGTAAATTTATTGTTAAGATAAATTCCAGTAATCAATGGAAGACTTGAATTTCAGAGTAAGGAGATTAGGGGCTACCACAACTGTGGGCCTCTCCATGCCCTTCAACCTTCATGAAACAGGAAGTGAATCAGTTTCATCAAATTAGACAGTCAGAGGGTCTTTGGGAGCAGGGCTCACGAATCCACTTCTCCTTTGCCCAAGTTTTTGTGGCTTAGGAATGTTGAGGCCAGGCAAGAGAAGAGGGCAGGGAAGGCTCCCTGGGTTAGGAAGGGCACTGGTCTTGGAGTCAGGAGTTCCAACACCAGCCCTTCTTCCAACTCAGTAGGAGAGTTTGAGAAAGTGGTTTATTCTCCACAGACCTTTATTTCCTCATCAATAAAAGCTAGGGTAAAGGAGACTGAACTATCTACCTTATTAATCTCTTCCAGTTGTGATATTTGAGAATTCCACTCGTGGAATTTAAGGTCCCTAGAAGTCACATCTCATTGTTTCTGCTAAGATCCGCAGTTCCATCTCTGCAGGCTGTCATCAGATCCCAGCACAATGGGTGTAAGAGGTCCTTCCTGGACTCCATGTCTCTTGCTTTGCTAACTCCAAATACCCATTCAGGGATGCTGGCTTCCCCCAATGTCCATAGCTGAGTGCCCTGGGGAAAGAGGCAGGTCAGATGCCTCCAGTCATTTTTTTTTTTTAATAGAATGAGGTCGTGGATTATTACATAGGCATATGGGAGTCCACAGATTGATTATTTATTTATTTATTTATTTATTTTCGGCTGTGTTGGGTCTTCGTTTCTGTGCGAGGGCTTTCTCTAGTTGCGGCAAGTGGGGGCCACTCTTCATCGCGGTGCGCGGGCCTCTCACTATTGCGGCCTCTCTTGTTGCAGAACACAGGCTACAGACGCGCAGGCTCAGTAATTTTGGCTTACGGGCCTAGTTGCTCCGCGGCATGTGGGATCTTCCCAGACCAGGGCTCGAGCCCATGTCCCCTGAATTGGCAGGCAGATTCTCAGCCACTGTGCCACCAGGGAAGCCCCAATTTTTAATTATAGATGGCAGATGCCGAAGCCATGGATTTATGAATGCTTGTCTTCTTAACCAACATGCTGCTGGCTCCCAGTGACTCCCTCTCACCTGACCTATATGATTTATACATCTACCACCTGCCACGGTAAGCCAGAGGCTGAGCTGCAGAATTTCCAGTTGCCTCACACCTTCTCAAATACATTCCAGTTATCTTGTGCTGTCATGATAAACTCATCTGCTGAAAGGGGTCTTACCACATGGAAGGCTACTCGCATCCTGCTTCCCCCACAGCCCACCAGCTTTCCCCCTCTTTCTAATCCAGAATTCTCCTGAAGCTCCTAATGCCTTGGATGAGATTAGGCTTTGCCCCTCTCTCCTGGCCCTCTGGAGGATCATGGTTTCCTTTAATGAAGGTTACACTGATGGATTTGGACAAGAGTCAGGACTAGTGAATTTAACGGTCTCTGTGGGAGAATTGCCTCTGATTTCACACTCTTCCTCCTGAACTTCAGAGCACAGGGCCCCAACTTTTCCTTCAAAGCTGGGATGCATCAAATTCAAATGGGGTCTCTGAGAGAGACCCTGGGTTCCTGGAAAAGATTTCTAAATTTATTTAAGTGCATCGTGATGTTCCTCTGTAGCCAGCACTTACCCCAAGTTTCTGAGAAAGAAGTCTGTGTTTTTAGGCAAAGAAAGTGTTATGACCACCTCCCTCCTCATTTATGTTCTTGAAAAGAGTATAACTGGCTAAGGTTAAGAGAAGGGACTGGCTTTTAAGGAAATGATTCCACCAGTTGTGTTCCTCTCTGAACCCCGTTTGGTCATGGAACCTTCAGGGTAGAGGGCAAGGTGGAAGAAGGATATCTATTAACCCTCAACTGTAGTGCTAGACACTTTACATCACTAGTGGAAAACAGTTTCCATAGGGCCAGGCAGGTAAAATAAATGAATGAATTGGCCTTTAGTACAAGTGAGACAGTAAGGAATGGTGGGGTCTGAGGAGATCTGAAGAAAATGTGCCCCATATACAGAAAATAGTTACTACTTAGCTTTAACTGGTCAATCTTTGGGGGAAATTTAGGTGTAAAGTTACCAGATCTTCCAGTTTTTCAAGAGAGTATGGAAAGGCAGCTTTTAGAAAATATGAATTCTCTTATTTACAAATGATGAGCAAATAATTAAAAAAATAGAAAATGTTATTCTATATTCTTCGGGCTAAGCAAAATATATCTGCTCACCATATTTGACCTAAAGATTTCTAGTTTTCAGTGTTTGCTTTACATGCTTGATCTGATTTATTACTTTCAACAATCCTAGAAGACAAATTTTATTAGGTCATTTCATGGGGAGAAGAGACTGAAGGTCAAGAAAGTCAAGGACTTTGCCCAGAGTCCCACAGCTAGTAAGTGGTGGAACAGGGGTTCTTCCAGGGAGGGTCCCCCCTGGATGTCTGCTCACTGCTCATATTGCTCTGCCAAGTTGCACAGAATCATGGAAGCATGACTTTTTCTTCTCTCCCTTCTTCCCTCACATGCTTCAGGGCTTTCTAAGAGTTATGAATCTTCTTATGAATTTGCCAGATTTGGCCCCTAGGTATCTGAGAACTCCAAGAGCATCTTCAGAAAAATGTACTTGTTTCTGAGTCAATGTGCTCACTATGGCTCATTCAAGTCTGGCTTTCTAAGTCCCAAATAATGTTAATTTTTCTTTCCCTTTTACCTTCTTATTTTAAGTCAAGATATCCTTCCCTGGTTTTTATATAAAAGGAATAAAGTCAGATTTCCAGAGGTTCCAAGTCAACAAATACATACAGAATTAAATTAGAGTTTCTTGGTTGCCAAGTAGATTTGGAAGTTGAAGAAGTTTGCGGAATTAGCATTTATTGAGCCTCTATGATCCTGTGAAATGAGAATTATTGGCCTCATTTTACAGATGAGAAAATTGAGTTAAGAACGTTTAAATTACATGCCCAAGGTCATACAATGCCCAAGCAATAGAGCTGGGATTTGGACTCTGGGCAGCCTGACTCTAAATTCAATACTCTTTCCATTGTACGTGCTACCTCTGAATATTACAGTATATTTGTCTGTGCAAATATAGTTAACAGAATGGCTGAGAAATTCTGCTTTTGAATTGAGATGTTTCATAGGACTGGAAAAAAGAGAAGTAAAATATGTTCTGGTTTAACAATTTTATATGGGTTTTGTATACATGGAACTAAAAGTAGGAGAGAGTCAACTTCAGTTTAACCCTGTCTGAAATTCAGACATTTATTATTCTCTCAAAAATGATCATTAATAGAGTTAGCACAAGATAATATATTGTAGTATTTCACAATAGTATATGAGTCTCCAACTGTATAATTCTATATACAACTTTGTGTTCTTATTGTCTATATTTTATAACTGTGTATGATTCATTGCTGTTTCTTTAAAAAGTCAAGGGTCAATAGTAAATATATACATTGCCTATGGTATATTTATATATCAGCTTAGAATTTTACCCAGTGAATATATCTTCACATTTATATATATGAAACATATTGTATATGTGATATACAAATATATATTTATATTAAAATTATGTATAAATTTGTATATATATTGAATTAAATAAGTTATATATAATTATATTATATATAAAATGTATATAATATAGGTTGTATAAATATATAACTATGTGTTTATATATTACATATATAAGTTAATACATACAAATATATAATTACATTTATATGCATTACATATATGATATATATATAGATATACAAAAACTGAAGAATATATTCATTAGGTAGAATTACAGGTTGACTTTTTTTCTTTCGGCACTTTTAATGTGCCATCCCATTGACACTTATTGTCATTATTTCTGGAGAAAAGTCAGTCATCATTTTCATCATTGTTCCACAGGACGTATTGTGTCTTTTTTCTTTGACTGCTTTTAGATCTGCTTTTTATTTTAGACTGTTTGATTACAGGGTGCCTAGGTGTGGTTTTCTTGGTAATTATCCTGCTTGGGGTTCATTGACCTTCTGGGATCTGTGAGTTGATATCCCTCCAGCTTATTAGCTATTGTTCCTCAAATATTTCTGCTGCCCCACTCTCTTCCTTTTCTCTTCTGGGACTCTGATTACTTGTATGTTAAAACATTTGCTATTACACAGCAGGTCTAGGATGCTCTGTTCTGTATTTTATTCACCCATTTTTGTCTTTGTGTTTTAGTCTGGATACTTTCTAATGGTATGCATTTAGGTTCATTGACCCTTTCCTTTACTGTGTTCAGTATTCTGCTAATTCACTTAATAAATTATTTATGATATTATATTTTTAATTTCTAGCACTTTCATTTGCTGTTTTTTATAGTTCCCCCATCTCTGCTGAACGTTCCCATTCTTCACACATGTATTCACCTTTCCACTAGATCCTTTAGCATTTTACCATAATTATTTTAGTCTCTTTCTGATAATTTCATTATCCAGGCCATCTCTGGTACTGCTTCTACTAACAGTTTCTTGTCAACTTTGGGTTACGTTTTCTTGACTTTTTGTGTTCTTATAACACACAGAACAATAAACACTGAAGTCAATAAAGTTTGCTTCCATTAAAGTTCACTCTTGTTTTTCTGTTCCACTATGAGAGAGAGGGCTGAGTCAACCTGATGTGGACTAGGCTGGGTTGAAATGGGTCTCAGCTCTGTTATCCCTTTAGTTTCACTCAGTTCACTATAAGAACAAATGCCTTGAGGACAACATAGGCATTTTCTTTTAATCAGGAACTGAGATTTCACAACTGGTGAGATTCTGGAAATTTGCCTCTGATTCATGGCTTTCAGGTATCTGGGAGACTTCTCTCTATTTACAGCCCAGCTGACACGTTTGGGGTCATTAGTGAGTTCTCTTTGTCATTAACTCCTACTTGTTGCTTTCTGCAGCTTTGGTGTTTGCACTCAGTCCTGCCAGCCTCTCAGGCATTGGAGGTCTTCAGAAGGCCTGGGGTGTCTTGGGAGTTCTCTCTTGTCAGTTCATTTAGAGTTCTTTGAGTCTTCAGTTCTTTGATGGTTTCTTGAAGCATAATTTATTTTCTTTTGGTTGTTAGGGTGTAAAAAATGATTTCATAACTTTTTTTAATCCATGTCAAAAGCAGGACTATTTTGGTAATTATTAATGTTGTTGGTGGTGTGGCAATGGTGTGTGTATGTGTGCTTTTGAGAGTGTCATCAACAAAAGCAGGATTTATGTCTAATTAGCTTGCTCTATGCAGTGTCTAGACCCATGACATATATTTTTCCATCACTGTCCCAGATAATTTTGTCCTTGTAGGTCAAGCTGTCTGGTCACAAGTCTCATGATCCCACAGTTTTGCAAACAGCTCTTGATAACATTTCATGCATCTCTCACATCCTTGCTACTCATTTTCCATTTTTGCTGCTGAATTAGGTATGGTCAAATAGAAGTGATCTTTTCTTTCCCTCCCATTTATGCATGTGTATACACACACACACACACACACACACACATTTACTAGGAAGACAGAATAATTAATCTACTCCTGGAATATGGCTTATGGCTCAGTATTTTGTTACCATTCCCACTGACACATAAAATTAGCTCCTGTATCATGTTAACAAAGTGTCTCACTATAGACCAAATGTTTTTAACACATTTGGAAAGAGTCAGGAAAAAATAATTCAGAATCTGAAAAAATTTGAAAACAGACTTTTAGCTCTTTCCTTGAAAATCTCTTAAGGTCTGGAAGACCTATCCCAGCATTGCATTCAGTCTATATCCCAAGGAATAGGGACAATAAAAGGACAGCCAGAGATAAATGCCAGTAGGTCTTTGGGAAATGTCCTGAGCCAAGAAGTCAAGTGTGAGAAAAGGGAGGCAAAAATGTAGTTCATGGTAAGAGCCTGGTAACAGGTGAAGGAAAGGAGAGGAGGTGGAGAGGGACATCTGATATAGTTGTGCCAACAGTGGCTTCCTGGCCCAGAACTGATGGCTTGGATTGTTTCACATTGGAAGGCACTACTTGCCCTAAAACATTAACACTCTACTATTTGGTTCACATAATTTCATTTTAATTTAATGCAATTCAATTCAATCCAACCGATACATTAAATATATATTAGGTAACTACTATATGTCTAATGCTGTGTTAGTCACTGTGATGATTAGAGAAAAAGAATGTGCAAAATGGCTCTGTTCTCAAGGAGATTGTGAATATAATCCTACAGTCGAAATAAGAGCTGTGCAATATTCATCTAAAATTAGAGAACAAAATAAGAGAACTAGACTGAATGACCGATCAGGGTTTTGATTCCAGATCAGCAACTTACTGATCAGGCCATTTAATTTCTCTGTACCTCACTTTCTCCTTCTGCAAAATGAAGGATTGTAATAGATCAGTGGTTCTCAAACGTATTTAATGTCCCCTTTTATAAGAAATAACTTGTAATGCCTCATTTACCAAATCGAAATGAAACTTTTAGATATTATAAAGCACTTATATACATAATAAAAATTAGTATAATGCCCTAACTATAATATAAAGAAGGAATAAAAAAGTAAGCATTTAAAAAAATAATATATACTTCAAAATGTAAATGTTCAGATATAGCTACAGTAGGTGATACATAGAAGTAGTCAGATAGTTGCACCTGCTTATAACGAACGTGTTTGGATTAACAGAAGTGAGATCAGAAACCATTCTGTACTAGAGGTACATTAAATGAAAGAGCAGAGGCATATGCTTATATTCTAGTACTAAAACACATGTAAGAGTAATGAGTACAGTACCAGACTTATTTGTGTATAAAAAGAGAAAGACAGAAATAGCTTTAATTGAAGCAAGGACATTCAAATTATAGGCTGTGGAAGTAGAGAAAATGAGGAAGCGTGTTATTGCTCACAAGAGAGCTGATCCTTATTTATAAATGTAGTGTCAGAATAATGCCTGACGTTGTGACTTGGGATGGGATGTGATGCATCATGGAAAGCATATCTCTGGTGTGAAATCCCTTCATATGCCAAGAGGTGCATTCAGGATGTCCAGTGGGACACTCAAGATTTGTATAGGGACTGTCCCCAGCATTGCAGGACTTCTCCCATCCCTGCTTCTTTCCACTACATGCTACTACTGCTCTACAAGCATTATGAGAACAAAAAACACCCCCATCCGTTTTCAAAATACCTCTCAATTCAGAGGTCCTTACCACGTTTGAAGTTCCATCAGTCTACTGTTCTAAACAGTCAGATCCAAATGAGTGGGAAAGAGAATAATCTCAATGGCAAGACATGATGGGGAAGATCATGAGAACAGAACTGTCTTGACGGAAGAAGTAGGGCTTGAGTTGGTCTGGAAGGGTGGGTAGAATCTGGCTAACAAGAGTGGTGCATTCCAACACTTTGTTGTGTTGATAAACATAATAATCAACATTGCAAGGAGAGACCTTATAGCATTTAGGTATTCATAATTTGACAATTCCCGAGCCTGCCCCTCCTATAACTCCAATATGTGGATCCTACATGATGCTTACATGTTCATTACAACAGATCACAAATTTTTGAAGGGGGCTTGACACACTTTGAAGCAAATACGTTGCATTCATTAACATTCTACAAGTTTAGACGTTTTATGAGTTAGAACTGAGTTTAAAATGGTAATGATTCTGGAAGAGGAGCTTCAAGATGGCGGAAGAGGAAGACGCGGAGATCACCTTCCTCCCCAGAAATACATCAGAAATACATCTACACGTGGAACAACTCCTACAGAACACCTACTGAATGCTGGCAGAAGACCTCAGACCTCTCAAAACGCAAGAAACTCCTCACGTACCTGGGTAGGGCAGAAGAAAAAAGAAAAAAACAGAGACAAAGAATAGGGGCGGGACCTGCACCAGTGGGAGGGAGCCGTGAAGGAGGAAAGGTTTCCACACATTAGGAGCCCCTTCGCGGGCGAAGACTGCGGGTGGCGGAGGCGGGGAGCTTCGGAGCCACAGAGGAGAGCGCAGCAACAGGGATGCAGAGGGCAAAGCAGAGAGATTCCCGCACAGAGGATCGGTGCCGACCGGCACTCACCAGCCTGAGAGGCTTGTCTGCTCACCCGCCGGGGCGGGCGGGGCTGGGAGCTGAGGTTCGGGCTTCGGTCGGATCCCAGGGAGAGGACTGGGGTTGGCGGCGTGAACACAGCCTGAAGGGGTTAGTGCGCCACGGCTAGCCGGGAGGGAGTCCGGGAAAAAGCCTGGACCTGCCGAAGAGGCAAGAGACTTTTTCTTGCGTCTTTGTTTCATGGTGCGCGAGGAGAGGGGATTAAGAGCGCTGCTTAAAGGAGCTCCAGAGACGGGCGCGAGCTGCGGCTAACAGCGCGGACCCCAGAGACGGGCATGAGACGCTAAGGCTGCTGCTGCCGCCACCAAGAAGCCTGTGTGTGAGCACAGGTCACTATCCACGCCCCCCTTCCGGGGAGCCTGTGCAGCCCGCCACTGCCAGGGTCTCGTGATCGAGGGACAATATCCCAGGGAGAAGGCACGGCATGCTTCAGGCTGTTGCAACGTCACGCCGGCCTCTGCCACCGCTCTGAATTCCGTACCCCTCCCTCCCCCCGGCCTGAGTGAGCCAGAGCCCCCAAATCAGCTGCTCCTTTAACCCCGTCCTTCCTGAGCGAAGAAAAGATGCCCTCAGGTGGCCTACACGCAGAGGCGGAGCCAAATCCAAAGCTAAACCCCAGTAGCTGTGAGAACAAAGAAGAGAAAGGGAAATTTCTCCCAGCAGCCTCAAGAGCAGCAGATTAAATCTCCACAATCAACTTGATGTACACTGTATCTGTGGAATACCTGGATAATGAATCGTCCCAAATTGAGGCAGTGGACTTTGGGAGCAACTATATATATATATATATATATATATATATATATATTCCCCCTTTTTCTCGTTTTGTGAGTGTGTATGTATATACTTCTGTGTGTGATTTTGTCTGTATAGCTTTGCTTTTACCATTTGTTGTAGGGTTTGGTCTCTCCATTATTTATTATTATTATTTTTTTGGTATAGTTTTTAGCAATTGTTATCATTGGTGGATTTGGTTTTTGGTTTGGTTGCTCTCTTTTTTCTGTCTTTTTTTTTTTACTTAAATTTTTTTTTAATTTTTACTAATTATTTTTTATTTTAATAACTTTATTTTATTTCATTTCATTTTTTCTTTATATCTTTCTTTTTTTCTCCCTTTTATTCTGAGCCATGTGGATGACAGGGTCTTGGTGCTCCATCCGGGGGTCAGGCCTGTGTCTCTGAGGTGGGAGAGCCAAATTCAAGACACTGGTCCACAAGAGACCTCCCAGATACACATGATATCAAACGGCAAAAATCTCCCAGAGATCTACATCTCAATGCCAAGACCCAACTCCACTCAACAACTAGCAAGCTACAGTGCTGAGCACCCTATGCCAAACAACTAGCAAGACAGGAACACAACCCCACCCATTAGCACAGAGGCTGCCTAAAATCATAATAAGCTCACAGACACCCCAAAACACACGACTAGATACGGACCTGCACACTGGAAAGACGAGATCCAGCCTCATCCACCAGAACACAGGCACTAGTCCCCTCCACCAGGAAGCCTACACAACCCACTGAACCAATCTTAGCCACTGGGGTCAGTCACCAAAAGCAACCAGAACTACGAACCTGCAGCCTGCAAAAGGGAGACCCCAAACACAGTAAGTTAAGCAAAATGAGAAGACAGAGAAACACACAGAAGATGAAGGAGCAAGGTAAAAACCCATCAGACCAAACAAAGGAAGAGGAAATAGGCAGTCTACCTGAAGAAGAATTCAGAATAATGATAGTAAAGATGATCCAAAATCATGGAAACAGAATAGAGAAAATACAAGAAACATTTAACAAGGACCTAGAAGAACTAAAGAGCAAACATATAATGATGAACAACATAAAAAGTGAAATTAAAAATTCTCTAGAAGGAATCCATAGCAGAATAACTGAGGCAGAAGAACGGATAAGTGACCTGGAAGATAAAATAGTGGAAATATCTACTGCAGAGCAGAATAAAGAAAAAAGAATAAAAAGAATTGAGGACAGTCTCAGAGACCACTGGGACAAAATTAAACCCACGAACATTCGATTTATAGGGGTCCCAGAAGAAGAAGAGAAAAAGAAAGGGACTGAGAAAATATTTGAAAAGATTATAGTCGAAAACTTCCCTAATATGGGAAAGGAAATAGTTAACCAAGTCCATGAGTGCAGAGAGTCCCAAACAGGATAAATTCAAGGAGAAACGGGCCAAGACACATATTAATCAAACTATGAAAAAGTAAATACAAAGAACAAATATTAAAAGCAGCAAGGAAAAAACAACAAATAACATACAAGGGGATCCCCTTAAGGTTAACAGCTGAACTTTCAGCAGAAACTCTGCAAGCCAGAAGGGAGTGGCAGGACATATTTAAAGTGAGGAAAGGAAAAACCTACAACCAAGATTACACAGCAAGGATCTCATTCAGATTCGACAGAGAAATTTGCTAGTATTCTGTTGAGGATTGTTGCATCTAAGTTCATCAGTGATATTGCTTGTCTGTAAAACCTTTACAGGCAAGCAAAAGCTAAGAGAATTCAGCACCACCAAACCAGCTTTACAACAAATGCTAAAGGAACTTCTCTAGGCAGGAAACACAAGAGAAGGAAAAGACCTAAAATAACAAACCCAAGACAATTAAGAAAATGGCAACAGGCACATACATATCGATAATTACCTTAAATTTAAATGGATTAAATGCTCCAACTAAAAGACATAAGACTGGCTGAATGGATAGGAAAACAAGACCCGTATATATGCTATCTACAAGAGACCCACTTCAGACCTAGGGACACATACACATTGAAAGTGAAGGATGGAAAAGGATATTCCATGCAAATGGAAATCAAAAGAAAGCTGGAGTAGCAATTCTCATATCAGTCAAAATAGACTTTAAAAAAAGACTATTACAAGAGACAAAGAAGGACAATACATAATGATCAAGGGATCAATCCAAGAAGAAGATATAACAATTGTAAATATTTATGCACCCAACATAGGAGCACCCCAATACATAACACAAATACTAACAGCCATAAAAGGGGAAATCAACAGTAACACAATCATAGTAGGGGACTTTAAAACCCCACTTTCACCAATGGACAGATCAGACAAATGGAAAATAAATAAGGAAACACAAGCTTTAAATGACACATTAAACAAGATGGACTTAATTGATATTTATAGGACATTCCATCCAAAAACAACAGAATACACTTTCTTCTCAAGTGCTCATAGAACGTTCTCCAGGATAGATCATACTTGGGTCACAAATCAAGTCTTGGTAAATTTAAGAAAATTGAAATCTTATCAAGTATCTCTTCTGACTAGAACGTTATGAGACTAGATATCAATTACAAGAAAACATCTGTAAAAAATACAAACATATGGAGGCTAAACAACACACTACTAAATAACCAAGAGATCACTGAGGAAATCAAATAGGAAATCAAAAAATACCTAGAAACAAATGACAATGAAAACATGATAAGCCAAAAACTATGGGATGCAGCAAAGGCAGTTCTAAGAGGGAAGTTAGTTGCAATGCAATCCTACCTCAACAAACAAGAAACATCTAAAATGAACAACCTAACCTTACACCTAAAGCAATTAGAGAAAGAAGAACAAAAAAACCCAAAAGTTAGCAGAAGGAAAGATATCATAAATATCAGACCAGAAATAAATGAAGAAGAAATGAAGGAAACAATAGCAAAGATCAATAAAACTTAAAGCTGGTACTTTGAGAAGATAAACAAAATTGATAAACCATTAGCCGGACTCATCAGGAAAAAAAGGGAGAAGACAAATCAATAGAATTAGAAATGAAAAAGGAGAAGTAACAACTGGCACTGCAGAAATACAAAGGATGATGAAAGATTAGTACAAGCAACTCTATGTCGATAAAATGGACAACCTGGAAGAAACAGAAAAATTCTTAGAAAAGCACAACATTCTGAGACTGAACCAGGAAGAAACAGAAAATATAAACAGACCAATCACAAGCACTGAAATTGAAACTGTGATTAAAAATCTTCCAGCAAAAAAACCCCAGGCCCAGATGGCTTCACAGGCAAATTCTATCAAACATTTAGAGAAAAGCTAACACCTATCGTTCTCAAACTCTTCCAAAATATAGCAGAGGGAGGAATACTCCCAAACTCATTCTACAAGGTCACCATCACCCTGATAGCAAAAGCAAACAAAGATGTCACAAAGAAAGAAAGCTACAGGCCAATATCACTGATGAACATAGATGCAACAATCCTCAACAAAATACTAGCAAATACAATCCAACAGCACATTAAAAGTATCATACACCAAGATCAAGTGGGGTTTATCCCAGGAATGCAAGGATTCTTCAATATATGCAAATCAATCAGTATGATTCAGCATATTAACAAATTGAAGAAGAAAAACCATATGATCATCACAATAGATGCAGAAAAAGATTTCGGCAAAATTCAACACCCATTTATGATAAAAACCCTCCAGAAAGTAGGCATAGAGGGAACTTACCTCAACGTATTAAAGGCCATATATGACAAGACCACAGCCAACATCATTCTCAATGGTGAAAAACTGAAACCATTTCCACTAAGATCAGGAAAAAGCCAAGGTTGCCCACTCTCACCACTATTATTCAACATAGTTTTGGAAGTTTTAGCCACAGCAATCAGAGAAGAAAAAGAAATAAAAGGAATCCAAATCGAAAAAGAAAAAGTAAAGCTGTCACTTTTGCATATGACATGATACTATACATAGAGAATCCTAAATATGCTACCAGAAAACTACTAGAGATAATCAATGAATTTGGTAAAGTAGCAGGATAGAAAATTAATGCACAGAAATCTCTTTCATTCCTATACACTAATGATGAAAAATCTGAAAGTGAAATTAAGGAAACACTCCCATTTACCATTACAACAAAAAGAATAAAATACCTAGGAATAAACCTACCTAAGGAGACAAAAGACCTGTATGCAGAAAACTATAAGACACCGATGAAAGAAATTAAAGATATACAAATAGATGGAGAAATATACCATGTTCTGGGATTGGGAGAATCCACATTGTGAAAATGACTCTACTACCCAAAGCAATCTACAGATTCAGTGCAATTCCTATCAAACTACCACTGGCATTTTTCACAGAACCAGAACAAAAATTTTCACAATTTGTATGGAAACACAAAAGACCCCAAATAGCCAAAGCAATCTTGAGAAAGAAAAACGGAGCTGGAGGAATCAGGCTCCCAGACTTCAGACTATACTTCAAAGCTACAGTAATCAAGACAACATGATACTAGCACAAAAACAGAAATATAGATCAATGGAACAGGATAGAAAGTCCAGAGATAAACCCACGCATGTATGGTCACCTTATTTTTGATAAAGGCAGCAAGAATATACAATGGAGTAAAGACAGCTTCTTCAATAAGTGGTGCTGGGAAAACTGGACAGCTACCTGTAAATGAATGAAATTAGAACACTCCTTAACACCATACACAAAAATAAACCCAAAATGGATTAAAGATCTAAATGTAAAGCCAGACACTACCAAACTCATAGAGGAAAACATAGGCAGAACACTCTATCACATAAATCACAGCAAGATTTTTTTGACCCATCTCATAGAGAAATGGAAATAAAAACAAAAATAAACAAATGGGACCCAATGAAACTTAAAAGGTCTTGCACAGCAAAGGAAACCTTAAACAAGACGAAAAGACATCCCTCAGAATAGGAGAAAACATTGCAAATGAAGCAACTGACAAAGGATTAATCTCCAAACCTACATGCAGCTCATGTAGCTCAATATCAAAAAAACAAACAACGCAATCTAAAAATGGGCAGAAGGGCTTCCCTGGTGGCACAGTGGTTGAGAGTCTGCCTGCCGATGCAGGGGACGCGGGTTCGTGTCCCAGTCTGGGAAGATCCCACATGCCACGGAGCGGCTGGGCCCGTGAGCCATGGCCACTGAGCCTGCGCGTCCGGAGCCTGTGCTCCGCAACGGGAGAGGCCACAGCAGTGAGAGGCCCGCGTACTGCAAAAAAAATAAATAAATAAAATAAAATAAAATAAAATAAAATAAAAATGGGCAGAAAACCTAAATAGACATTTCTCCAAAGAAGATATACAGATTTCCAAGAAACACAGGAAAGAATGCTCAACATCCTTAATCATTAGAGAAATGCAAATCAAAACTACAATGAGATATCATCTCACACCAGTCAGAATGGCCATCATGAAAAAATCTACAAACAGTAAATGGTACCCTCTTGCACTGTTGGTGGGAATGTAAATTGATATAGCCACTATGGAGAACAGTATGGAGGTTCCTTAAAAAACTAAAAATAGAACTATCATGTGAGCCAGCAATCCCACTACTAGGCATATACCCTGAGAAAACCATAATTCAAAAAGAGTCATGTACCAATATGTTCATTGCAGCTCTATTTACAATAGCCAGGACATGGAAGCAACCTAAGTGTCCATCGACAGATGAATGGATAAAGAAGATGTGGCACATATATACAATGGAATCAATGGAATATTACTCAGCCATAAAAAGAAATGAAATTTAGTTATTTGTAGTGAGGTGGATGGACCTAGAGTCTGTCATACAGAATGAAGTTAAGTCAGAAAGAGAAAAAAATATACCGTATGCTAACACATATATGTGGAATCTAAAAAAAAAAAAAAAAAAAATGGTCGTGGAGAACCTAGGGGTAGGATGGGAATAAAGATGCAGACCTAGTAGAGAATGGACTTGAGGACAAGGGGAAGGCAAAGGGTAAGCTGGGCCAAAGGGAGAGAGTGGCATGCACATATATACAGCACCAAATGTAAAACCGGTAGCTACTGGGAAACAGCCACATAGCACAGGGAGATCAGCTTGGTGCTTTGTGACCACCTAGAAGGGTGGGATAGGGAGGGTGGGAGGGAGACGCAAGAGGGAGGAGATATGGGGATATATGTATATGTATATGTATATGTATAGCTGATTCACTTTGTTATCAAGCAGAAACTAACATACCATTGTAAAGCAATTATACTCCAATAAAGATGTTAAAAATAAAATAAAATGGTAATGATTCTGAATGATAGAGATTTCATCTTCGTCAAAAAAAGATTTCCAAAAATAGTCACTTGGGGTGAGGTGGAGGGGAGAGTTTCCCACGGTGTTAGAAAGTTGTCTTAGAGACCCTGGGGGTCCAACACTTATTGATTTGCCAAGTATCCCTGAGAGTTTTCACCTTGCAAATACGAAGCTCTCCTCAAACTAACTGACATTCCATTGAATGTCCCCAGATGTTACTGAGGTTTAGGCTTTTAAGAGCAGCTTGGAACCTTTTCATTACAGGGGGTTTTGATGAGAGCTCTTAAGTCTGAGGAATATGTCATCAATCCCAAGTGCATTAATAGCTGAGGGAGCCACAGTATCAAGTGCACCTGAGCCTTGCCTCAGTTGGCACTTTGGAGGAGCAGCTGTGGGTGGCAGGCACTGTAAGAAAACTTGAGAGGAAGCTTTGGCTGCCCTGGATGTGAGGCTGGAGAAGGGAATGAAAACTGGCCAACACAGGGCATCAATGGACTTCATAACCACCTCCTTGAGCCATTGCACGCAGGATTCAGAGCCCTTCTCTTCTGGCCGGTGACAGGTCAAGATAGAAGCAATGTCGGGGAGATCTGGTTCAGACGTCCCTTTCTTCAGGTGGGAAAAGGGACCACTTTTAAGCCCACTTATCCCTGTGGGATTTCTGGGAAAATAGGGGGAACAAAGGGAGGAAGTATGATACAGGAAGCAGTAAGCACATAAAGAGTGCGGGCCCTGGAGGCACAGTGGGATTGGACGGGGAAAGGCATTGCTTTCAGAATCAGACCCCTGGTTTCTGGCTGGGCCTGGTCATTCATTGTGTGACCAGCCCCTGCCCAGTGAACCAGCCTTCACTCACTCCATGCTCTTGGGGGCCCGCCATGCTTCCTTTCCCTTGGTCCCTCAGATACTTCTTGCTTCTTTGAACCACTCACTTCACATCACTGACCCCTCAGCCTGGAATTTCCAGACCTCCACCTGTTGGTCTAACTCCTACTCAGGAAGTAGACAGCCCACCCTGGAGAGTAACTAAAGAGAGCTCAGTGAAGGGACTTGGGGCCCAGGTGAGCACAGGCTCAGGGGCACCATAGAGGCATGGTGAAGCACCAGGAACCAGCAACGTGGGAAGAGTTTATGTCCCACAGGCCTAAAGCAGCAGTAGGAGGAGCAAGTGCTGGCACTTGGAGAGAGCTGAGCTGCAGGAGGGTGTTCCTGCAGCTGCAGGAGGGTGTTCCTGCACCACCAGAGCAGCTTCTGGACCCTGGGAAGCTGGAGAAAAAACAAGCAGAGGCATTACTGCAGGAAAACCGTGACCTTCTCAAACAGAATGAGTCAGAAACCACAAGAAGGAGACCACCGCCTCACTTTCACCTTCCAAGTCTTGTGCAAGTGGAGGTCATTGGCAAAAGCTAATTGGTTTTCAGAATCATAGCTGCAAGGGATTCTGGGAAATATAGTTATTTTTTTAAGGTTTCCAGCCTCTGCAGATGGAAGGAGGATGAAAAGGAAGATGAGAACACCCATCTAAGTATCCACTACACCTCTGGGTCTTTACTGGTATGTTCCTTCTGTCCTACCCCCTTCCAGCTATTGCATGTTTCTCACCCTCACCTAATCTAGGGCTCTGCTCCTTCTTCCTTCCCAGAGAGGCCTTCGTCTGTATACAAATCAGCACCCACTCCCTCCCATTCTCTTACCTCGCTCTAGAACCTTCATATCTCTCATCACTCACTACCTGAAGTTAAAACCTATTCATCTAATATTTTCTCTCCCCACCAGAATGTAAGCCCATATGAGCAGGCATCTTTCCTATTTTTGTCAATCACCCTGCGTCCACTGTCTGTTTTTCAGTAAATCTTTTTTGAAAGAATGTTGAATGAATAAACCAGGAGAAGAGAAGATGCAGGCCACATGTTGAAGGGCCATTATGAGGCACACTGGAGAGTTAGAAACAGTCTTTTGATGGAGGTGATGCTGGGAAGGAATCGTGGCAGAGAAGGAGTGTGATACTGCCTATAATTGAAAGGTAATTATTCGGGAGGCAGCTGAGAAGGCAGCCTGGAGAGGGGTGCGATGGAAGACAGCTGGTCAGCAAGGCGGTGGGTCCACCAGCCATTTGAGTGGGACCTGTGGACCCAGAACACTCTGCCAGGCCCGCGGGAGGTGTGTCCGTGTCCTGGGGGAGGCTGGTGAGCTCTACCAGTATGAAAGGGCTAATCCCTGTCCCCCGAGGAGCCAGAGTTCTATCTGGGGAAATTGGAGTAGCAAGCGTGAACTATGTGGAGCACATGAAGAAGCACAAATTATCACAGCATTAGTACACAGGTCCCTAGGGTACCCTCAAGAAAAGAAGAGCTGGCTTTGGGCATGCTTGATCCAGAAGACTTCCTGGAAGTCACGATATGAGTGATGCACCAGAGGAGCATTCAGGGCAGCTGGAAATGCAAGAAATCTGCCTGGGAACTAGTTGGAAAAGCACTGGCGGGAGACTTCTTGGTACATGGGAGGGATACGTTCAAATGCATTCTTTTTCAAACTTGTTGGATACATAACTAAAGAATCTAAACTCAGTGAAATTGTCTCAGTGTTCTTGTCTTACTCTCTAAAGCATATGCTCTGTGACCACGTCTTCCTGCTTGTAATGCTCTCTGTCCTTGACTTCAGTCTCCTTCTCTGGTTCCTCTTCTTTCTCAGGTAGGGAGCACATTCTACATCTTATTTTTTCTTCCTCCTTACTGCCTATTCCTCCCAGGGCCGCTTCTATGAACAAGACCCCCAAATCCACCACCCACATTCTGAACTTGAACCAGCTTTACCAACGTTTCCTCCAGGATGTCCCACTATGAGAGGTGATGTAAAATCAAACCATCTTTCTCCCCTGTGACAGTTAATGTTATGTGCCAACTTGCCTAGGCTATGGTGTCCAGTTTGGTCAAACAGCAGTCTAGATGTTTCTGTAAATGTATTTTTTAGATGTGATTAACATTTAAATCAGAGGACTTTGAGTAAAGCAGTTTACCCTTCATAATATGGGTGAGCCTCGTCTAATCAGTTGAAGGACTTAAGCAAAAAGTCTGAGGTCCCTGAGAAGGAAGGAATTTTTCCTCTAGACTGTCTTTGGACTCAAGACTGCAACATCAGCTCTTCTCTGGGTTACCAGCCTGCAGCCTGGAGTGCAGATTTAAGACTTACCAGCCCCCAAAATTGCAATGACAAAAAGCCAATTTCTTAAACTGTCTCACTCTCTCCATACCCATATATATATACAATCATCACCAAATCTTGTCTATTTTACCTTCAAAACTTTCTTTCCTTTTCTATTTCAATCACAATGTCCCTGTAAAAGTCACTGTCTTCTCTAACCAGGTCTACAACTCTGTCTTTTTTCTGGATCTCCTTGCAATGTCTCTTGCCTCTTCCAATCCATGCAATAGTGGTTTTGCTAAATAATAAGCCTCATTTTATGATTCTTCTACCTAAAACAATTCAATGGCTCCCCTTGGTCCCTGTGATAACACAGAAATTCACTAATGCTGATGAAAGAGCCCTGGATGATCTAGCTCCTGCTGCATATCTCATTCCATCTCCATCTCTAACAGACTCCCACCAATATACTCTACTTCTTGAGGGAACCATGATCTATATGCCTCAGGGCATTTGCACAGGCTATTCCTTGGCCTGGAATACAAACTACCCACATCTTTCCTCTGGCTAACTCCTACTCAGCATTTAGCTAGCATTTTCTTTTTTTTTTTTGCGGTACGCGGGCCTCTCACTGTTGTGGCCTCTCCCGTTGCGGAGCACAGGCTCCAGACGCGCAGGCTCAGCGGCCATGGCTCACGGGCCCAGCCGCTCCGCGGCATGTGGGATCTTCCCGGACCGGGGCCCGAACCCGCGTCCCCTGTATTGGCAGGTGGACTCTCAACCACTGCGCCACCAGGGAAGCCTAGCATTTTCTTTAGGAAGTTTTTTTTGACCCCTCTAACCTAAGTTAGTTTCTTCTCCCACATGATACTATCACACTTATCATTATATCATTATTATTTTAATGATGATATTTATTATTGTATTATTATTACTGACTTGATTTTCTACATAGCTCCCTGTAGAGTGGGATTGGGTCTTGCTCAGTAAGTATCATATCCCTAGTGCCTTGTACATAATAAGTGCTCAACAGTCTTTTAATGAATGAATACATACATAAATAAATTTCACCTGTCATTTTTTAGTGCCACTACCTATACAAACCCCTTGCTGGGTCTATTTAGTGTCTTACTAACTTCTTAGTCTCTGCTCTGTCTTGCCTGTCATTATCTTTTACTCTGCTGCTGATGCTGCTACAACTCCTCTGATTGAAGCTCTCAATAACCTGCTGTGTATTTTGGCATTCTAGGCCTCATGCAATGAATGTTCCTTCTCCCATTCTAGGCCAATGAATCTACTGGCCATGTCCCATCTTTCCTCCCTGTAGTTTTCATCATGTTGCCTCTACTTGGAAACCAAAGTCTATCCAGTCTCTAACTCCCTTCATCCTCTTCTTTGGATTGAAATTAATTACTTGTTCCTCTAAACACCACTTCATTTACATAATGGGAAGAGTTAGCAGATACAAGATCCTGCCCAAGCTACTTCATTTCTGGAATCTTAGTATTTTTGCCTATAAAATGAGACTAATAATATCTACATCATCATCACAATAGCATTGACTCATCTAGTTCTTGCACGTACTGCGTGCTGGGTAGGCTCCTAAGCACTCTGCATATAACTTATTTAATCATTATACCTAACCTCTTTTAGAGATAGAATGGAGGCAGAGAGAAGTGAAGTAGTTTCCCCAACATCACAGAGCCAGGAGGGGCAGTGCTGGGATTCAACCCTGACAACCTGGTTCCAGGTCTGTGCCCTCAGTCACATTGCCACACTGCCTGATGGGGAGGAAAAGTGGGCTAGCGGATGAAGATGCTTAACACAGAATGCAGCTCTGGCAGGCACTGAGTTGGTGATTCTGCAGGCCTGGAATAAGGTGTCTTTCAGTGTGATTCTGTCACATAGGAGCTGGTTGACCTTGAAAAGCTTTTTTTTTTTTTTTTAAATAAATTTATTTATTTATTTTTGGCTGTGTTGGGTCTTCATTGCTGCTTGCGGGCTTTCTCTAGTTGCTGTGAGCAGGGGCTACTCTTCATTGTGGTGTGCAGGCTTCTCATTGCAGTGGCTTCTCTTGTTGTGGAGCACGGGCTCTAGGCACATGGGCTCCAGTAGTTGTGGTGTGCGGGCTTAGTTGCCCCGCGGCAAGTGGGTTCTTCCCGGACCAGAGATCAAACCCGTGTTCCCTGCATTGGCAGGTGGATTCTTAACCACTGTACTACCAGGGGAGTCCTTGAATAGCTTATTTATCCAAGCCTTAGTCACCTCATCTGAAAAATTGGCATATTGCTGCTATTTATCTCATAGAATTGTTCTCCAGATTGAAAAAAAAATAACATATTCAATGTGCTTAGAATAGTACCTGACACACAGTCAAATCTTCATAAATGTGTATTTTTATAATATATCATAATCATCATGATTATTTTATCACACTCTGCTTTGTATTATAGTAATTTCTGTGCTCAACTGTAATCCCTTCTATAAGATTGTAATCTTTTTGTTCATGCACTGTGTCTTACACTCTTGCACATCAAAGGTATACAGTGTTTGTTAAATGAGTGAATAGGATCCTTTCATTGTGATTCATTTAAAGGATTATGGCATAGGGATTTCTGGCCAAGAAAAAAGTCCCCTAAAAAGGCAGTAGCTGTGATGTCAATGGAAGATGCCAATTACATCTTTCTTTCCTGTTCTACCTGCTGTTCCCGTTGAAAGAATAAAAGATTAGAGGGCTGGGACGTTCAGTCTTTCCATCCAGTTGAAGTAAGATGTGTAGTATCCATCATATAACTGGGTCTGAAGGAGTCAGCTTCTTCCCTGTAGTGAAGAAATCCCATTAGTGTTTTTCGACCCAAAAGGGTCTCTTGGTATCTCCATGTGTGATACATAGCCTAGTGTAATGGGGGTACAGAAATGTAAGGAATTCTGGAAAGAATCAGGGCTTTGGAAGAATTAGAGCTCTGACTCATCATTGACAGAGTGATTTTAGGCAAATAATGTAAATAAAGGGGGGGTGTCTCATTTTCCTCATTTGTACAATGTTGAAAAATCAAATGGGAGATCATACATGAATGCACTGCAGAAACTTTTTAAGGCCCTCCTTGGGTTGTCAGTGGCTGTTGTGCTAAATGTGGGTCTCCTGGGGTCTGATGTCTCCCAAAGTATAGACAAACCATGGGGGGAATTGAATCCCTATCAGAAGGTGGATTGAGAGTGTCAGGGAAAGAAACCACTGGAAGGAATTTTAGGGATCATCTGGCCCAGCAATTCTCAAACTTCTGCTACCGCCATCGTTTTTGCCATTATCTGTGTAATCTCTGCACTATTGTTTATGTGGTAGTTTCCTTTAACAGCACTCACCTTTTTACTTAAAGATGTACAGAAAGGAGACCTTCTTTCATTACTGTAAATGGAAAAACCAATATTACTTCCCATAAATGGAAGGCAGAAAAGGAACACAAAGAGAACCCAGCAATATCGTTAAATTCTAGGTAGGTACTGCAGCTTGCCAAGGTTCTGAGCCCGAGGCCTACTTTGTCTTCCTTGGAAAGGCAACTTAGCAGATATTAGAGAGGTGGTAACCAAAAACTTGAACCAAGCTGACACTTGGAGGATTGAAAGATTATTAAAAAGGAGATAAATTTCTCACTAAGGATTAAATGTAACTTCATGCTATACTCTTGACCCACCTCGAGTCATTTTTCACTGCCCCACATTTTAGAGAAAAATGTGACGTTAGCCCAACCTTCCCTTTGACCAATGAGGAAACTGAGGCCCAAGTGGATTATCACATCTTTTGTTCACACCACAGAAGGGCTTCCCAGGCCAGAGGTCTGACCAGGTGTGTGGGTCACCTGAGAGTCACATCCCTGCCACCACCACCAAAGGACATGCATTCCATCAGAGGCACCTTTCACCATCCTGAGGACATTTGCATTTATTATTTCCCTCAGTTCCCATAGCAGCCTGATGAGGTGAACAGACTCCACGTGATTTTGGCCGTTTTATAAATGTCGAGACGAAAGCCTCAGGAGGTTGCTTGCCATTTTAAGTTCCCACGGCTGGCAGGTGGCAGAGCCAGCCTCTGGCACAGCCTCCTCATTACACTTTCTTTCTACTGGATCACCCTGCCTGTCAGAGAGGCCATCTTGACCTTGTTTCCTCTCCTTCTGCTCCGTGATTGAAATTTATAGAACATACACTGGTTATATTCCCTGCCAACAAGATACTGTAGGCCTTCTACATGGTTTGAGCTTTCAAGTTCACCTGCTCATTATTCTAGCTGAGGCATTCAGGAAAGGAAAATAAGTGTTCTGAGTCAAACCCCATCTCTTCAATGTAGCATCAAGCATAAAGCAGATGATATCATGGTAGCCGGTAAGCCAGCAGGTCTTGCCGTGGCCAGGTTGAGTGGCCGAGTGACCGTGCTACTGTGGCGGGGGAGGGAGCTTAGTGGGCAGTCAGCTGGCAGTCTCACCGCCACACTTGGCCACACCTAGAATCCCCTTCTCCCTCTGTGCACAGAATTTCTAGTAATATCTCTCAGTGCCCCTCACTTTTTGTAAAATGAATTGCTCATGTTTTGGACTTCTTAATTTGTGGGTAAGTAGCTGCAATCTGTCTTCAATGCTTTCCCTGTAAACTACATGATCAAGTCTAAACCAATTAGCCTGGCATTCAAGTCCTCTATTGATGTGGCTAAGTGATTGCTCCAGGCTGCATGGGCTGCCCTCCCCAAACTCCCCTACCTGCTCAGACCCTACTAAGCCTGCCTGAGGAAACTCAAAATCCGTTTCTTAAAGCCTGTCGAAGTGCCTGGCTGGTAAGGAATCTTTCTGAACTTACATTTGTTTCATAAATTATGAGGAAATTCATTGTGCTATGTCTCTTTGCATCTTTTTATTTGGATCTGTTATTGATATATTTTAGCCTTAAGTATTTAATGTATGGTTACCTGGGATCTTTGAAATAGACTGTCATTTTTTTTTTTTTTCAGGTCAGGGTGTGTACTATTCTTCACATTCCACTGCTTCCTGCTCTGGATTGCATGTGAAATCGACACTCAGTACACATGTGGCCAGGAAGTACCTTCCCAGTCAAGGTAGAATAATAAAATGTTAAGAGTTTCAAGAACCAGGCAAAGGAGTTTGGAGTTGTGTTTATTTCACTCTCACTTGCTGGAACATAAAGTTCCACGGCACACATTGTTTTTGCCTCTCCCTGAAGGAAACAGCTCCTTTCTACTAAGCTCCACAGTATGGAAGAAAAGACACCCCCGGTCTTTGTAACTCACCCTCTCTCTGGCTGTAGTCCTTTCTGTCCCAACCAGAGAAGAAGCAGAGAGCTTCAGTTCTCTGCTCTTCTTTCACTCTCTTCCATGCTCCCTTCCTTCTTTGCTTTTCCCCCTCCTCCCACCGGGAGTCTATTCCCGGTGGCCTTGCGGAAATGTGGAGAGGCTCATTCTTCGCCTGGGCTAAGCAGTCAGGGAGTAGATTCCAGTATGCATTGGAGAGCCTGAAGGAAAGAGGCTGTGCCTGGGCTGTAATTGTCATGGGGGCCCGTTGTCATGGTGACTCTTGTATCAGGCAAGGTGATGTGGAGGAGAGAGAGAAAAAGGGAAAGGGAGAGAGAGAGAGAGAGAAGATGGCAGAAAGAAAAGGGAAGGAGGAAGAGAGAGAGAAAGACAGAGGAGGGGTTTCCTGGAAGATCAGAGGTTCTTTTTTTGCATTTTGTTTGTTTGTTTGTTTGTTTTTATCTTTGGCCACACCGAGCGGCATGTGGGATCTTAGTTCCCCGACCAGGGATCGAACCTGTGTCCCCTGCAGTGGGTGCGTGGATTCTTAACCACCAGGGAAGTCCTGACCGGAGGGTCTTTAATTTGGGAAAGACAGCAGGAGCTTAGGTGGGCAATGACCATCGCTGCAGGAGGAGAAGGCAAAGGTAGGAGGAGGGGAGGTGGAGAGATAAAGAGGTGGGAAGGAGGGGAGGGGAAGAAAAGAGGAGATGAATGAAAGACACAGGGGAGGGTGGAGAAGGCAGAGGAGAGGATGAAAGAGGGGCTGAGGAACGGAGCAGGGCTGGGCGCTGGGTGGGGAGGGGAGCCGGCGCCGCTCGCGGCGTAATCCTTAATTATCGCCCCGATGTTTTCCATCTCTATCTGTTCTTTGATCTCCTGTGTTACACATTAAATATGAGCAAGCAAATCTGCATCTCTTGTCTAAAAACTCGATGAGGCGAGACTTCAAACAGTGGAACAAAACGGGCAGCGCCTCGCTTTTTGTGCTGCCAGATTGCTGGCCCAATTAGGTTAAAAGGAGCCCTGAAATCCTCTTCTGATCTGAGCTGGGCACGCTCACTGTGCCTGCCACTGGCTCCAGGTGTAATGAGATCAGCAGTCCTGGGCTGGCCAGCTGACCCCTCTCCAGGTACCCCAGGCCCTTAGAAGGGTTACCCAGAAGCTGGCATCTGGCACTCAGGACCACCTGAGCTGAGCTTGCCAGGGGAGGCCCCAGGCAGTGGGGACAAGGCTGGGTCAGACCCGTTCTCTGCGTGGCTGGGAAGCGTTGAGCCACCGGACAGGTGCCTGAACACCAGGACGAGCTGCTGAATCTGACCTTTGCCTCCCCTTCCAGGTTTCCATCAAGGTGCCTGAGATTCTGAGGCAGCTGCACCCACTGGTCCGTGGAGTCAGAGTCAGGGTCTGGTCGGCCAAGAGCAGTGATCTAGCTACCCTCTCTGGGCCTCAGTTTCCCCCTCCTTAAATGCAGAATGAAACTGGAGACTCCAGTGTTATATGGTGGATGCTTGCCTTGTCCTCGACACCTTGCAAGACGCCTCTGAAGGGAAGCCCCTGCAATCCCCAGGGTCCCTGAAAGGAAGGCCTTTTCCCATCCTGCACTGCAGGGCACACGGCCCATAGGGGCTCTTCTATGCCCACATCCCTTTCCTCAAGCTTGCACTTCACCATGCCACCACTTTCTCGTACTGCCTGGCCACCCCTGCCGGAGAGAAGGGTGGGCCAACCAAATAAGCTTATTCATGCTGAGTTAAGGGAGACCAAATGGGAGCATTTATATCTTGGAAAAATACTGGAGAAAAGTCAACTCTTCACCCAGAGGAGTGTCTCTGAAGACCCAAGTGTTGAATTTTATTTTTAGGAGGCAGTGGAGCTGCTCCTGGCCTTCAAATCCTGCCCCAAAGGGGAATTGCTGCTCTGTCCATGGTCTTCTGGGGGTTAGTGGTTGAGGCTGTAAATATCAGCTTATGACTTGAGGCATCCCTATCTTCCTCCCTTGTCATCCTCCATATTCCAGGAATGGCCCCTGAGCTCAGTGGTAATTCATCTGGGTGGGTGCAGGGGGCTGGCAGAGGAGGGCACAGGAAGCCATGTCTTAGAGGAGTTCACCACCAGAGTGGACACGGCATGAAGCTGTCAGTCTGCTCTCCAGGGCATCACGGAACAGAGCGAGGTCCCATTTCCCACCCAGCCTCCCCCTCCTCATCCGTGAGGCTCTGTCCTTTAAAAGCCTTTCACGGGCATCTCTTCGGCCCCCCCGAGCCTTCTGGACCCCTGACTGCTTGTCAGAGTGAGCCCCTAGCTCCAAGCCCTCGAGGGCTACCAGCAGTGACAGTTATTATTTTAAGGAAGGTGGCCCCCAAGAAGTAAAATGCATGGTTCCTGAGTGTGGCAAGTGGAGAGCTGGAGCAAGCAGAAGACCCCACCCTTGGCTGTGTTTCTCCAAGTCAGGCGAGAAACTGACTGGCGTGAAGAGAAGGCTCAAGTGGAAAGGCATTCTTTTTTTCTTGGCATTTGGGAGGTTTTGGGGCTCAGGCAGCCCCCATCTTGGCCTCTGAGCTCAGGAACAGATAGATGAGATCATACCAGGCCCAATAGATCCCAGATACTTGATTATCAGTGTGGGGTCCCAGGAAGAAGTAGTGATGCTTCCATGACCTCCTGGAGGCCCCTGACAGCCCAAATGAAGCCCAAGGTAGAAGTGGTGGGGTTCTCCCTGTTGATACTTGGGAAGGATGGCATTGATAAGTGTTTAGAAGCTTATTGGGAGTCTTCTGTCAAGTGCATTGATCCTCAGCACAGAACGGTGCTGAAGAGCCAGCTTTGGACTGGACTTCACGGACTACATCCTAGGTCTTCTTGTGTGATCTTATATTAGTTACACAATGCTCTGTGCCTCAGTCTCCTCCTCTGGGAAGTGGCTAGTAATTGACCTATGTTATAGCCCTGCCATGAGGATGGGAATGCTACAACAGTGCCTGGCACTTAGTATTCAACAAATGTTATCTGTTGTTTTCATCCACTGCTTTACTCACTTCTCACAGTATCCCTGAGGGCAATAGGAAAGGTAAAATTTCTTTTAATTGGAACAGAAAGGAAAGACTTTGCCCAGCACACAAGGGGCAGAATCCTGCCCTTTGTCACTTTTTCCATGATGCCAGGTATGGTGGGGAAGAGGAATCTTCTGCCTTTTTTTTTTTTTTTCCTTTGGGGGCTGTGTTGGGTCTTCATTGTTGTGTGAAGGCTTTCTCTAGTTGTGGCGAGTGGGGCTGCTCTTTGTTGCAGTGCATGGGCTTCTCATTGCAGTGGCTTCTCTTGTTGCAGAGCATGGGCTCTAGGCACATGGGCTTCAGTAGTTTCAGCATGTGGGCTCAGTAGTTGCAGCACATGGGCCCTAGAGTGCGCGGGCTTCACTAGTTGCCATGCATGGACTCAGTAGTTGTGGCTCATGGGCTCAGTAATTGTGGCTCACGGGCTCTAGAATGCAGGCTCAGTAGTTGTGACGCACGGGCTTAGGTGCTCCGCGGCATGTGGGATCTTCCCAGACCAGGGATAGAACCCATGTCCCTTGAATTGGCAGGAGGATTCTTAACCACTACACCACCAGGGAAGTCCCAAATCTTCAGTCTTGACACGTGGTAGTCCTTGATTTTACTCCCAATTGTTTCTAGTTTTCCCTCTTTCTGAACATATGGTAGGATTGTAATAAAAGATAGTTATGACCACGTGACTTGATTTGACCAATGAAATGTGAGCAGAAATTATATTTGCTGCTCCTGGTGAAGTTCTGAGATGTAGGGTAGAACTTGTCGCATCCCTTTCCTGCTATACTGATCACATGAGCACATGTTGAGATGAAACTTCTGTCAGCTGGGTCACTGAGGGACCAGGATGGACACAGTAACACTGCCAACTCTCGCTGGACACAGAGTGTAAGCCAGAATGAACTTTGATTCTGAGAGACAGGGGTCACTTGTTACTTCAGCATAACCAAGCATATCCTGACTAATTTGTTGTAGATTACACTAGTGTGTCCAGAACACAGAGTCTTCCTCCTGATGGAGTCTGCTTCCCAGCTCTCAGCAGAGCCCAATCAGAAGGAAGGGTGTGAGCAACTGACCACTGTTCTCTGCCTCTTCTCTCTCAGTCTTGATCTGTTTCCTAGTGGCAGCAATCAGCTCAGGTGGTGAGAGGTAGCAAACAGAAGAGGGATTTTGTTTGTGTGTTTGTTTTGTCTTACATTTTATTACCCCAATGGAAAGACTGGGATCCTGGACCTCCTGGGAGATCCAATAGTTAGGACTCCATACTTTCACTGAAGGAGGCACGTGTTCAATCCTTTGTTGGGGAACTAAGATCCTGCATGCTGGGTGGTGTGACCAAAAAAAAAGAGAGAAAGAAAAGAAAAGAAAAGAAAGACTGGGATCCCCATTCACCAAGTTGCTTACAAGAGCCTCCTAATACCTTAGATGAAATGGAGAGACTCTGATCACACAAGCATCACTGGAACGAATGGGTTCTGAATGGGGCTTTGTTTGCTCTTGTCTTGGGCCATCTCTTCTCAAGAACTGGATCTCCTTGTCTAAGAGACTTAGTCTGGGGCTAATATTCAGAGCCTCCTTCCTGGGGCAATAGGCCTGGAAGAATCCTCAAACAAACACTGCCTCATATTCTAGAGGAAAGGGAGATTCCAGGTTACCGATGAACCTGATGTCAAGCTTTACCCAGTCTTTGAAAGCCAGGACCAACAGCATAGTTTGAAGGACCTGGTACAAGATAAAAATGCCAGGTTACGGGTTCAAAAGTTTTAGGAATTTCAAGCTGGTGACTGCAGGGCATTAAACCAAGCACAACGACGTTCTCAGATTGTACGTTCACGAAGCTGCTCTGCTGAATGAGCCATTCCTTCACAAGGAGAGAAAAGGAAATCCAGTTTAGACCATGGGACATACCCACCCCCTTGACATGCTTGAGCGGATTCCAGGAGGAGCTCAGTGAAAAGCCATCCAGGCTATGAAATGACTCCAAACCCAGGCTCTGTGATGTGGGCCATGGCCAGCTTCTTAACTCTCTCCTTTGAGTGGCAGGTAGACTCTCCCTGTCCTGTTGTTACGATGCAGTACAAGAAGATGACAATTCAGAGATTAGATTTGGCCGTGAACCCTAGAAAGCCAAATACCCGTTCTGCCTGTGCTGTTTTAAATGTTCATGGGAGCTGAGGAAGAAATTCAGAATGCAGGGAGGAATATGTACATTTAGGGGCTTCTCGGGATCCGCAGTTGCACTGTTCATTTCCTAGTTTATTTTCTGACTTCTCCATGGGAGCTTTCATGCCATGAGGTCGGACCCCTGCCTGGCTCATCTTCCTTCCCCTACGTACAGCACGACTCAAAAGTAGGTTGTCCATTCACCCCTGTGGTGTGAATAAATGAGGAGGGTCACAGGCTGCTGGCAGGTGTGTTTATGTGAACACAATGTGGAGTCGTGTATGTGTGTGTGTGAGTGTGTGTGTGTGCATGTCTTTCCCCTTCTCCACCCAAACCTGCGTATAAGTCAGGATGGGACATATTTAAGCTTAAATGACTGCCTTTCCAGAGAATGTTCTCTTTTACAGGGGATTCAAATGCCTTGCTTGATTCAATCAATCATCCATCACCTAAACATCTAGATGTATTAAATGTCTAGAATGTATTCATTCAAAAGAAATAACCATTTATCAAATGACTATAATGGGTCTAAGTTTCATGCAGACTTAGGGTTAGAAAATGTATTGTGTGACCTCAGGCCCCAGCCCCCCTCCTCTGGGGTGGGGACCAGAACGGGGTTCAGGCTTGACACTGTCCTACCTCCCTGGCATCGCAGAGCTCTCTAAGATGCTGTCTGCATGTCTCTTTGACTTTGGGCGAGGCTGGGTCCTAAGAGAGATTCAGGAAGAGACAGGACAGGATCTGAAGGTGTCGCTCCTGCACCTCTGAAGACCCAGCCTGTCTCCACACTCCCCAGGGTGCCACAGAGAGAACAGAGCTAGAAAAGCCAAAAATGTCCCCAAGTTAACAAACACAGCCTCTTCCTCTCCAATTCTCTCTCTCCCCATTTGCTGAAATGGTAATTTTAAGTCTCTAATAGTTCCTCAGAGCACTGAGGTGAGGCAAGATGGGGATTATTTATGTTCACATCTGCCAGCCTGCCTTCTCGGGTGATGGCAAGGCTGATGGTGCTGCTGATGAAAGCTGCCCGCTCCGCTCCACACGGCGGCCAGGAGCAGAGTGGGCTTTGTTGCGTCTCCCCGGTGACCAGCCTGCCTGCTACTCTCAGCTCTGGGCCAGCCCACCATGTTCTCTCTCCAGGCTTCAAGTCAGCTCCAGCGGTCCATGCATATTCATGCCGAGGATGCAGTGCCCTCCCCAGAAGGGCTGGCATCCTGGGCATTTATTAATCATTGTCCCCAGCTCTCTTGCGTCCACCCAACCGGAGGTCCCTGCGTAGGAAGGCTGCAATGTCACCACCAACAATGGGCTCCGCAGAGTGGAAAAGAACAATAACAACATATAATGAGGGGATCCTGTTCCAGGGACTGAGCACTGCGGGGAGGGACTCAGCATCCTCAGCTCCACCAGGAAGTGCAGCTGCCATTGTGGTTGCCTGATGTGATCTTGGTGCAACAATAGCTTCAGAAGCTCAGGGCACCTGCAGCTGGTACTTACTGGGCACCAGGCCTCTGTTGAGAACCTGGTATGCATTTCCAGAGATACTCTCCCATTAAATGCTTTCAACACTGGGGACAGGTATTCACACCCTAATTTTATGGATGAAAACCTGGCATTTGGGGAAGAGAAGTGACTCATCCAAAGTCACACAGCCTTCTATGAAGTGATAGGTTCATATCCAAGACTCGGAACTCGTAGTCTTGCAGGTGCACTGCTCTCATGCAGCCTCCCCTGCAGGAGGGTTATAATCAGAGGCATCTCCAAGGAGTCTGCTCACTCTCTCTCTTCTCCATTTTTCATGTAAGAGTTTGTCAAAACCTTGCTTCTGGAAGGACTTACACAGGTTCCCAGTTGAGTGTCTGAGAAATCAGAGCTGAGAGGGGTGTGGAAGATCCTTGTTTCAATAAATTACCAAACTAAAGTGACAGCCAGATCCCAACCTAGTTCTTCCAGCATTTTGCTCTAGGTCTTTTACTCACCCCTGCATGCCCAGACTCCCAGGCCTGATGCTTAGACCCACCACACTCTGTATCCACAGCTATCCTTCTTATCTCTCCAGCCCCTGAGCTCTGACTCCATTCAGATTTCCCAGGCAGGCCCCCTCACTGCCTCAAAGATGAGCTACACTCAGTTCTACCTTTTCATCTTTGCATAGGCTGTTTGCTCATCTTCTTTTTCTAAAATGCCATTTTTTTCCTGGTCTCTGTCTGAAATTTTTAGGTGCCGTCTTCACTGTGGATGTGCCTCCAACTCCCCCATCCTCTCTCAGAACTCTTACTGTGCACGGTGTTAGACTTTGTTTATCTCTACTTAGAAGTCCTTGATTAGATCAAGGGGGTAGGGCACTTTATTCAGCTCTTGAATTTTCTTCAGTGTCTGATAGGGACCAGACACAAAGATGTTCCTCAGACATCCTGAGGAATCAGTGGATGATGATTATGATGTTACCCATTTATAACCCCACATCTCCGATTTCACTACTCCTGTCTGCTCCCAGAGTAGCACACAGCAACTCTTCTTTCTTGACTGCAGGAAATGTTTAATGAGGAGCTATTGCATGCTGGACACCATAAGAGGTGCTGAGGGTTCAATGGTGAGTAAGCATCTCTTCCCATTAGGAGATTAATGTCTCGTGGAGGAGACAGAATCATAGGTTGTTGAGAACGAAAGAGAAAAGAGAACTGTTGGCTGAAAGATAAGCCTTTGGGGTCCTTGACAACACTGGGAAGGTGCCCAGTGAGTCTGTTAAGGATCTCGTTCTTCCACTGCCCACTTCATCCAGGTTTTCTCCACCTGCCATTTGCACAGAGTGACCCTGAATTTCCAATGATGTCCCGTCTCATCTCTAGACTTGCCAGCCTGTAGCAATTAACTCTTTCCTTTCTTTTATTACGTCTTCCCAGGTAGATGTCTTTTTTAGAAGGCCCTATGCATTCCATATGGAATTACTAGCGACTGGTAAATCAACTTTTATTCTTCCCCTTGGAGACAATGATGAACGAATGACTATTAGAGGGACTCCAGGTACTGGATACAAGTCATTGGAAGAGTTGTTTGGGACAGAGTTGCAGCTTTCTACATGCTCCTCAAAGCATAACATAGAGTTGATAGCAACAGCTGCTTACACAACATACAATTGCTCTCAGCTTTTTGGCAAGAAATTAATTCTCCATTGTGAACTAATACAGTAAGTCCCCTACAAAAGAACCTTCAAGTTGCAAACTTTCAAAGATGCAAACGTACATTTACATGTCCAATCACATAAGTTAGTTCATGTGTCTGGGGTACACTGTCACATGCGTGCATCCTCTACAAGTGGTTGTGCTTTTGTGTACTTTACTGTATAGTAGTGTATAGAGTACAGTAATACAGTATCTTTATTTCTTGCCTGTTCACTTGATGCCAGTCCCTGTATGCCAGCTCTTGTACTGTACTGCTGTATTTTCAAGGTACTATACGGTAAGATTAAAAATGTTTTCTTTATATTTTGTGTTTGTTTTTTACGTATTATTTGTGTGAAAAATATTATAAACCTATTGCAGTGCAGTACTATATAGCCGATTGTGTTAGTTGGGTGCCTAGGCTAACTTTGTTGGACTTACAAACAAATTGGACTTACGAATGTGCTCTCGGAATGGAACTCGTTAGTATGTAGGGGGCTTATTGTAAATGATGTAGGATTAACACCTGACTCTAAACTGGGACTCAAAAATGTGCTGAGAAGAAGAGTGAAAAGACATGCTGGGACCCAGCCCTGATAGCACATCAACAAATTCTGGCCACTTGACTAGATTTTCCACTGGGTGAGAAGTTATGCAGCATAGAAAGAGTGGAGTTCCAATAAGTGGAAATATTCCAGGACTCTAATAAAAAAGAGGAAATAAAGGAAGGCAAAGAGCCCTCAATCACTTAAACATTTTGTGTGTATGAGTGTGGGGAAAGAATGAGGTCAAAAGTGTGATCCTGCAGGTAGATTTTTATCAGACTTGCAATAGATAAGATGATTGATGTTTCCAAAGGATCATTCTAATGTGAGGGATGGGTTTGGTGGCATCCATAGAGAATGTTGGAAGACCAGTTGGAATGATATTGCTATAGTCATGGAGAGAAAAGCAGTTGAGGTTTCCAAGATATATTTTTGAAATAGAATTGCCAGGACTTGTTGATGGATTGGGTCTAGGGGATAAGAAAGAGCAATCCAGAGTGACCCCCACGTTTCGGACCTGAGCAACTTAATAGGTCCCATTTACTGACATGGAAAGGACTGGAGAAGGAACTCATTGAAGGGGATATCAAGAGCTCCCTGATATGTCTAAAATGTCCCTAACATGTCTCAGACATGTTAAGCCTAACACATCATATATCCAAACAGAGATGTCATTATCAAAAAAACCCTATAAATAACAAATGCTGGAGAGGGTGTAGAGAAAAGGGAACCCTCCTACACTGTTAGTGGGAATGTTAATTTGTACAGCCACTATGGAGAACAGTATGGCGGTTCCTTAAAAAACTAAAAATAGAACTACCATATGACCCAGCAATCCCATTACTGGGCATATACCTAGAGAAAACCACAATTCAAAAAGACACATGCACTGTAATGTTCATTTCAGCACTATTTACAATAGCCAGGTCATGGAACAACCTAATGCCCATTGACAGACAAATGGATAAAGAAGGTGTGGTACATTTATACAATGGAGTATTACTCAGCCATAAAAAGGAATGAAATTGGGTAATTTGTAGATATGTGGATGGATCTAGAGACTGTCATACAGAGTGAAGTAAGTCAGAAAGAGAAAAACAAATATCGTATATTAACGCATATATGTGGAACGTAGAAAAATGGTACAGATGAACCATTTTGCAAGGCAGAAATAGAGACACAGATGTAGAAAACAAACATATGGGCATCAAGGGGGAAAGTGGTGGGATAAGGGTGGTGGTGTAATGAATTGTGAGATTGGGATTGACATATATACACTAATATGTATAAAATGGATAATTCATAAGAAACTGCTGTATAAAAAAATAAATAAAATAAAATTCAAAAAAAAAAAAAAAAGAATGACCTCAAGATCCTGTGGGATTCTCAAATCACCCCAGGGAAATTCTATTTTCTTCATTCCACTGAAGTGTACAGAAAATATTTTAAAGCTTTTCAATAGCAAGGTTTTATACTAAAACAAAGGATGTTAGGTGAAGCCTAGTGAAGCTGATAAGCTCATGGACATAGAGCCTGACACCATGGGTTCACCTCTCAGTAAACAGAGGCAACTTGGGTTTCTTATTTTTTAAAGAAACTATACTGGGATCCATTCTTAGATCTTCTATGAGTATTCAATGAGTTAATATTTGTAATATGATTAGTGCAGATTATCTCTCTCTCTCTCTGTCTCACACACACACACACACACACACACACACACACACACACACACACACGGTACTCAGAGTTGGGAAAGGTGTGAGGCAGACAGACGCTCTCCTATACTGCTGGTTAGGTAAAACAATTTAGATATTTTTATCAAGAGCCTTAAACATACTCTTAACCAGGAACTCCACTTTCAAGAAATTGAGACAGAAAAGCTGTGTGGAGGTGGGTGGTGGGTGAGATCTGTTGGATTTAAATAAGAGCTTAATCTGATTCACAGAAACATGCTCAGAGTTGCTTGGGAGCGGTGTCTGAAGCCCGTGGGCAGTTGACAGTGTGTCAGAGCGTCCTTTATGGGCACAGTTGGTTGCACCATGGCCTGAGATGGCAGTGATGCAGTGTGAGATGCTGCAGAGCACGGGTGGTACCCCTCCAGGCCAGCACAGTCTGCCCGCTTGCCCCGGGGGCAGCCTAGTGGAGTCAGAGCTAATTTGGGCCTGGCTCAGACACCATTTGACAGGCTTTGCAGCCTTCCCACTGGTAGGTCAGCTCCAGCCTTCCACTCACTGCAGTGGGTCTTGAGGACCTACTACATGAGAGATGATCTTAAAAGTCAAATTTCTGTATGAATATGGGGGATTATCATCCACAGGATTTCAGTCTTTTAATCTCCTTAGGTTAAATTCTCAGATGTCCTAGGGTGTCTTTAATTTTTTGTCAGAATTCAAGATAATTCATCTTTAATCACTTTAATTTAAATAAATAAATAATTGGAAAGCTACATTTTTAAGGAGGACGGTTGAAATCAAGTAGGGCACCCCAAGTCGATATATTAATATTCAGAGACACTAGGGAAATGGTTAGAATATTCATTTATTTAACGGGAAATAAGACATTCATTTACTTAACAAATAAGAGACACTTAAATCAACCAAAAATACCTCACCGAGCCTCACAGAGTCCAGCTAGGTGAACTCTTACTCTTATCTTCCGGGGTGAGGGAAATGAGGCCAATCAACTTGCCTAAGGCTGGATGGTAGAAGTGGCAGAGCCAGGATTTGAACCCAGGTCATCCCAGCACCAGCCAGTTTGCTTCCGCAACGTGGCAGCCAGTCACTGGGCAAAGCCTAGCATCTCAGTGTGCTGTTAGTCCTCTGCTGTGCAAATGTTCCAAATTACACATAAGGACATTGAATCTGTTCCGTGATCTATGGAGCCACTTGGGAAATAGAAGCAGAATTATGGAGATGAGTCATTCCATATCAGCAGGCAAACTGTAATGGAGTTTTATTACCATTTTATTATTTATGTATTTGTCAAAAAAAAAATCAATGGGAAGAATAATGCAGCAGAGCCCTCTCTGATGGCTGTTTCCTCACCGGGCTCTTCCTGTGTGTGTGTGTGCCCTACAGTGTGCTTGTGAGCATGTGTGTTTGTGCATTGGTCTCCCACTCTCTTACAGACACCCATACTCTCTGAGAGTGTGGGTTGGGCATAGTTTGTGTAGAATTATATTTTAGGAATCCAGAGGCTGTATTTGTGATGTGTGTATGCGTGTGTGAGAGAGAGTGAAGACATTGTGTGCATGACTGAGAACATGCCTACTGAAATAACTCTTCTGTAACCCCTGAGATGCTGAATTTCTTTATCTTACCTTTACTTTCTTTTTGTGTGTGTGTGTGGGATCTTAGTTCCCTGACCAGGGATCGGACCGGGCCCTTGGCAGTGAAAGTGTGGAACCCTAACCACTGGACCGCCAGAGAATTCCCCTTTTACTTTCTTTTAACTGCCAAAGGAAATGCACAGTGTTCTAGAACTCTCTTTAGTCCTTGGATTCCATTTGCCACAGCTGGCTAGTTTTGACCTTAACCAAGGACCTCCCTGGCACCCAAACACCTTGCTTCCAAGGTCCCTCTCCCTCCCCCCTCTCAAGGCTGAGGAGGACAGGTGGTTTCCCCAGTGCTTGGTTGTGGAGGAAACTTACAAGTATCTCTCAGGGAAACACTCTGATTGAGGCATGAATCATGCACGGTGGGGGAGAACTCAAAGGCTCTCAGACCCATGCAGCTCAGACTCTTCTTCTGACATGATGGGTTCCTAAGTTTGAAAATATGAACTTTGACGTCACTCTTGCTCTTATTTGAAAGAAGAAAGAATAGGATGTTTCTGGAGCTTAGGTTGGCTCCCATCTTCTCAACCCTTCTCTGGAGGTAGTAGGGTCTTTTCTGGGTTTCCATGGGTTAGCATCATGGAAACAAGCCTGGCCAAAATGGCAGAGGTCATCTCCAAAGAAGGACTTTGCATCATACTCTACAAGGGCCATTGTGTTCCCACTTCACTGCTCCGTCTCTATTTTTGAGCTGGAGTTAGTAGAGGTGAATGTGTCCATTTTTATTGGGGTATATTACACATAGATCAGAGGCTCAGAGTGGTGATGCCAAGGGGTATAAGACATGGTCCCTACCCTATGGAGTAAAAATTCTACCTGAGGAGGTAGCAGTTAAGCAAAGTCCAATAAAAATATAAGGTAATGAATAGTTTTATTCTGGGACAGTACTTGCCCTCCAGAATGTGAGGTCCTATTAGTATCTATGTCTTTCTTGCGTATGCTATATCCTCAGTTGCTGCAATGCCTGGATTACAGTAGATACTAAGTAAATATTTATTCAAAGAAAAGAAATGAATGAACCTAGAAACCCCACACCTCAGACACACTAATCCCATTAAAATTCAGCTAACATATGTTGAGAACTTACTACAAGTTAAATATTATATTGGGAAGATTCCAAGTTCAGAGTTCCTTCTAGCACACTGCCTTGTTTTTCTTTCCATTTCACCCATTTATTTTGTCTTTATCTCTTTTGTGCTACTTTCCCCTCTCCTTGCTTCCTCTCCTTAGGAGATGGCCCTCTCTGGGTCCTGTGGGTTCTACACTCAATTTTCTGGACCATCCAGAAAGGTCACTGCCTCTTAGCCCCAGATTCTAAATAGACATGCTAAGTCCGACGCCGCTTGACAGTAAGGGCAAAACAAATATGAGCAGAACCTAGCTCTATTGCTTTCCTTTCACCAAAAATGCATTAATAAAGTTAATTAGCATTGACCTAAAAAAAAACATCTGCACAATAACCTTCTGGCATTAGGATCAAATGCAATGAAGCACAAGCAATAAGAACTCCATTACTGCTCCCCTCTTAGAGAATGTCACTGATCCTCTGGCTGAGAGGGAGGGGCCAGGCTCTCATCTATCCCAGGCTCTCCCTGCTTCCTCTAAGCCTCACTGTGGGACTCTGAGTTCCAGCTGGTGTGTCAAAATGCAGGCAGGTGTGAAGGTGAACTGGGTTAGGCCCCAGGTAGGAATACCTGTAGTTAATACAGTAAATATAAGACTCACAGAAGTCTAGAGTTAACACAGGCTTGGTTTGGGCTGTAATCAGTATATACAAGGGCCAGAGCATGGGGAAAGAAGCAGGCCATCAGGGATGGTAGCCACCCCTCTGCTAATCAAGACTGGGTGTTGGCAGATGCTCAGAGAGTTGAGCAAGCAGGTGCCCAGGACCCTTGTCAGATATAGCAGAAACATGGCCCAGGGGAATAAGGGTAATTCTAGACCGCATCCTCTGGCAGCATAAGGTGACTAATTCATTGTTTCCTCGATCAGAGTTAGTTCAGAAATTGGGCAAGGATATGTCTGTTGTTATTGACCCCATTTGCAAGTCAGTGACTCTCTCCCTTCCACACCCCATCACCCGACATTTCCAGTGACCTTGTTTTATCATTGACTTTCTAACGTATGCCAGGCGTTAAGGAGCTGGGATGTGTAGACACAAATATGAATAAGACACAATATTTGCCTTCTAGCTGTCTTCAACCTAGTGGGATTGAATTAACAACCCATTGTATTTCTGTCCCTTTATCTTACTTCCCTCTACCCTTATTCTCCATGATACTGTGAGATGTTTGAGGGAGAGTCCCATGTTGGTATTGGGTCTTTCTTATCTCATCCTCTACCTAAATCTCTCCAACCCATTGCTCCTTTCCTGAGGGCAGGACTGGGAGTTGGAATGGAGGTGCTGCTGGACCAAATCCTATTCATGCCCCCCTGTTATGTATACCACGTGGGGTCCCCATGGCTCCTGGGGCCCTGCACTGGCCCATGGACTCAGAAAAGTGCGACAAGAGCTGATGTACTTCCCTTTAGGAATATTCGAGGTGGTCACTCTTTTATAGAGGTCACCTCAAACTCTAGAGGAAGGTTTGCTGAGGTGGACGTAGGCCACGGGGAGTGGAAAGGAACACATTCAGAGATAGTATCTTGTCTATGCAGCCCTTGAAAAAGACATGCATTGGCCCCAAAGTCAAGGAGATGCTCAGAAATGACAGGAAAGATAAAGAGTAAAAAGAAGGAGAAACACAATGCAAACCAGCCTGGATGAGGGGAGGGTGTGGGAACTTCCCAAGGACACAAGTAAACCCTTAAAATATTTAAAATGGAGATACTTTGCTTGCGCACTAATATTCATTTCCACCAACCTAATGCTCAATTCCATCAACCTGAAGTCTGAATACACACAAATGCATGTTTGGAATGTTTCAACCAACAGTATGAGAAAAAGAGCTGCAAGATTGTCAGAAACCTATTGCCTCCTCGTCTGCCTGATTCCTAAACCCTGCATCCATCCTCTGTCCAGGTCTGACCTGCCTCATTTGCAAATAGCTACCTAACTGCTTTCTTGGCCTCTCATTCTCCTCCTACCTGACCAGAATTGTCTTCTCAAAACACAGATGTGATATCTGTTTAAGAAGACCTTAAATGCTCCCCGATATACAAGGGTCCACAAAATCTATCTCCATCCTGCTCTCTGCCTTTGATCCGCTGACACCAGACTGGCTGTTCCTTAGTCACTCCCTTCTCTGCCCCTGATGAGAATGAGTTGCTCTAGCAGCATGGCGGTTCTCTGGTTAGCCTGGAAGAATGGAAGAAAATTCCCATGGGCCTTGGAGTTATTTGTTTGCATGCCTCTCTGCTTCTGCTTCTGGGCTACAGGCTCTTGGAATCTATAGATACTAGTATTATGATAATAATATCAAATATTTACCAAGCAATTATTATTTAACTTTGCATGCAGAATCTCATTTTAATCCTTAAAGGTAGGCAATATGATTAGGGTTTTTTTGTTGTTGTTGTTGTTGTTTTAATAGAGAAGGAGCCTGAAGTAGGGGCTCACAGCAGCCGGAGCAGGGTCCAGGCAGGTTGACTTTTGGGTCTAAGCTATTTCTGGTCTTTGGAACTGCTGATGTTCATAGGAGGTCTCCAGGAGCATAGCAGGCCCATCAGTGTTTGCAGACTGAAACAATAAGTGAACGAGAGAATAAGAGGAGGGTAAGGGAGTAAACCATTCTGGAAAAGTAAGCCTATGGATTGTGCTGGGAACAAAGCTTCAGGAAGCATGCTCACACTGTCTTCCTCTTGACCAACTGGTCAACCTTGGAGGAGGAAGCATCTAGCAGGATAGCCTCAGAGGTGCTGGAGAGACCTCTGTCCCCCACAAAATACCTCCCTCAGCTGCTTGATGATGCCTGAAATTGTACCATTACAGCCTAATTCCTTTAGCTTAGGCTGCAATTCCCCCGTTAAAATGCAAATACTCCTGGGAGAGGCAAGTTATTAAACTGTATTAATCTTTTATATCCCATGGTGGTTTTATTGATCAGATCCTTCTCTTTAGAAATAGCTGGGATAAGGGAGAAAGATGGAGACCATATAAATGTCCCAGGCTGCAGGGAAGAGGGTCACTTGGAAGGCGAGGGCTGGGGGGAGCAGGAATCGAAGGAGGAATAATGAGAGCTGGGGAACCTAGACACAAACTTTTTCCACGGTGTTCTATTGTGCAGGGCCATAAAGGGCTAGCAGCATGTGGTTTTGAATGTCCTGGGTGAGGAAAGGCTCACAGGCTCCAGCATCAAAAGGACCAAGTTACTGGGTCAAGATGGCGTTCTAACTCATCATAGCAGCCTTCATATCCTCTGTCTTATCTGAGAGAACAGCATCGCTGGCAGCAGCATAACCACTGCCAACAGTTTTTCCAAGTGTCTTGTGGACTCCCTGATGACTTCCTGTGCGGTGTTCCTGGAAACCCCTCCCACTAATTCAGCCCAATGAGAGAGCCCTGAGCTGCTCCACTTCCTGTGTGATGCTGCTCATTTGCTGCATTTCTCTGACCCCTTTGGCCCGGAGGTGATGCCTTGGCTTCATTCTCTACCCTGTACAGACACTTCTCTGAAATCCTTCCTAGCCTTCTACCACTGCCTGGACTGCAGTCAGAAACAGATTATGAGAGAGATCCTTTCTTAAGGACTCGTCAGGGTTTCGAGAACAATTTTATTTTATGTGTTTTCAAAATACTTTGTTCTGCCTTCAGATTTATGAGAGGCCCTTTATTACTTCAAAAAAATATTTAAAACAAAAATAAGAGAGGAAGGCTGAAGCTCTCGGCCTCCATTTCTTTGGAGCCAGCCCACACAGACATTCTCCCTAACCTTCACCCACCTCTTTGCCTCGGAGACCCTGGCAGCTGTGGTCTGCCATGCCATTCCAATGTTCAAGACTTAGGCAAAAAAAAAAAAAAAAAAAAAGAATTAGGCAAAGCTGTACTTGGGAGAGTATTTCTATTCAATATATAGTGTTTATCCACCTGATGGAAAATCAGCTTGGATTCCACCACATGGAGTACATTTTTTGTTGTTCAATGATTCATTGCAGTTCAATGATTCAGAGATTCATGTACCTTACTTTTGAAATTGAAATAGCACACAATAGCATTTTAAATGGAAAAGAATATGGTTGTTATACTTAGTAGTTGCAATGAGAGACAAAAATTGCACTGAGGGTTGGATGGTATCTTAGAACTTGACGGGGGGACAGGAGACCTGGGTTCTGAATGAGCTCTGACCCTAATAAGCTGTGCAGCCTCAGGCTTCAGGAATTCTTTCTGTTATTCATTCAACAATTATTTATTGTGTCTGCTATGTTATTTGACATCATGCCAATCTAAAAAGGGAGGTGATGCATTAAGTGGCTTCTTCCCTGTGTGAGATTCTGTGGAATAGCTGATTTTAATAAGCATTGAAAATCTTGGATGTTCTCTAAGCCTAAGAATGATGGACAAGGATTTCCCTCTCACTTCTCAAAAACCTAACGAATTTCCCAAATGTGAAGGTCATAAGAACCTCAAGCAGGTGGCAGCTGGTAAATCTTGCCCTCCTCATTTTGCAGCGTGGGAGTGCCAAAGAGTCTGGGTTCTTTATAATTCACGTGAGAGAGTCAAATAAATTTTACTTCTTTCCCAGTGGATTTTATTTTCTTGCTCTGAAGGCAAATGGTTCTGTCACAGGGATTGTTTCTCAGGAAGAAAGACCCTGGTGGCACTCTTCCAAGTCCTTTTTTTTTTTTTTTTTTTTTTCTGCGGTACGCGGGCCTCTCACTGTTGTGGCCTCTCCCGTTGCAGAGCACAGGCTCCGGAAGTGCAGGCTCAGCGGCCATGGCTCACGGGCCCAGCTGCTCTGCGGCATGTGGAATCTTCCCGGACCGGGGCATGAACCCGTGTCCCCTGCATCGGCAGGTGGACTCTCAACCACTGCGCCACCAGGGAAGCCCCCCAAGTCCATTTTTATAGACCCTTTCCTTTTCTCCTTCACTGCTTCTTCCTTGGAAAGGTTTGGAATTCTTACTCTGGCAGGCACTGCCCTAGGCTTTAAGCCTAAAGCCTCTGTCCTTGAGAAACTCTCAGCATAAGAGGCGGGGCTGGAGAATCATAAATGAGAGTCAGATAGTGTGGGAAGAGGACCGCCTCAAAACTTGAAAGGATCCAAGAAGCCTTCTTCTTAGAAACAGCACTTGAATTTAACCCTGAAAAGTAAATGAGTTATATAGGCAGATAAAGTGTAAATGTTGCTCTAGGCTGATGGAATAGCACAATCAAAGGCCCTGAGGTGAGAGCATATAGAGAGAGGAAGGATGGAAGGAGGCCAGGTACATTGGATGGAACATCACACAACGAGGCTGGGGGCCCTGGCTAGGATAACCTCCAGGAAGCTTGAAGGTGCCACTGAGACTCAAAAGCAGGGATGTGGCATGATCCTCCCTCCATTCTCCCTACATTTTCTGTTGTCACAAAGCAGCCCCTCATATATTAGATCTAACTCTCATTTACCCCTGCCTCCCATCAAATCTACACCCTTTGTCTCATTCCTTTATGGAAATTCTATCCTTCCGCTTCTTTTGTTGCTTTTCAAGAGGAGAACTCACTAATCCAACCTGATAATAGTTTAATGAATAACCTTTCCCTTTAGCAGGATAAACATAAAATCAAAAGGAACAAAACTGAATAGTGGACTTTCAGACATTGAGATCATTTAGAGAAGGCGATTTTCTTTAGGAAGGGGCTCCTCCCCATTGGCCTTTGGGCATGTAGGCCAGCAGTGGTGGTCACTATCCCACCAACCTGCTTCTTGCCGGACTCCTATAAACAAATGGCCTGCTCTGATTCAGTGTGACAGGGGCTGATCAGCCTGAAATGCCATCTAAGTGAGTTTCCAGTCCTTCTGCATTTCTCCTCCATCAGACTACCTGGCTCTCTCTCTCTCCATCACTCAGCTACTTTGTCTCTCTTTACGAAAAGCTCCCATGGCTCACAGCAGCTGTTAGCCCAAAGAATGGCAAATGGCATGGCTTCAGGAAATAAGTCTGCCATCCAAATGCCAGAGCGTTTTTAAAATATAGTAACAGAAATCTCTGGGGTTGATGTTTGTGTTGAACTCTGAGGGGCTTTAGAGAAAAAGTATGTGTTTCAGCTTTTCTGAGAAATGAGTAGAGTGCCTTGGGAAAATAGTCCAGTACAAGAAACAAGACAAACACCCACAACAGAGTAGATGATTCAACGATGAACTTTGTGTGGATCCAACTCTAAGTGTCATAGGTGTTGAGAGGGGCAAAGAGGCGGTGCTGGTGTAGGTTGCCCTGGAGGAAATGTGCCTTAAGCTGGGTTGAAACTGTGAGATCTTTCTTTAATCATGTTTGGGTGCATTTCTATACATGCTGGGTTGGACCTGCTTCCTGCTCTCACTGGGCTGGAGCCTTAGCTGCTGCAGAGACCAGTGATGATGCTGACAGGATGCAGGCTTTGGAATCAGATGGACCTGGCTCCCTGTGACTTCAGGCAATGTACATGATCCTATAACATCAGTCTCTTCTTCCAGAAAAGGAGAATGACAAACCATTTACCTTATTTACCTCATGTAAAGAGGTAAAAGAGGTAAATATATTTAAAATAACATTGAAGTTGCTGAAACCTCTTACTAAGATGTTAGATTCTATCCCTGTGGTTCCAGTCCACCTATTAGAATGACCCAAGCCTGAGTAGTTTTGCAGAGACCTGAGTTGTGGGAATCCACCTACCAAGACTGTCTCTGCTAGAGCCCACAGGCTCCTCTGGGACCCTCTGCTGCTGATGCTAGTAGAAATCTCATTCTCTACCCCGCCCCTCAGACACTACGGAAACGAAGACGTCAATTTCCAAATGACAAATACAGCTATAGCTGTGCTCTCCATTCCCATTTTAGGAGGCTAAACTTTCAGCTGTACAACCCCCATACATCCAGGCTTTCAAAAACTCCATCCCTGTGAACACTGAGAATATCCATTTTCACCATCTCCACTGCATGAAATGAAGCTAACTTATTGAAAAGTTGCTTGCCAAGTACAAGTATATTATCTCTGTTATTCATCACCACAATCCTCTGAGGCAAGGGTCATTAACCCCACTTTGATAGATGAAAAATGGATACTGTAAAAGATTAAGTGACTTCTCCAAGTTCACACTGAAACCAGCAGAGCCGGGGGACTCACTCTGACCTGAAGTGGTACAACTATTATTGATCTGATGATATGTCTGACTTGGAGTTCCAGAAATATACTCACGCACATCCAATCTTCATGGAAGAAGGTGGGCTATTCTAAGCACACACACAGATAAGCAAATGGATGACTCTTTTATATAGTCACTGTACATATATAATCCTTTGCATATGTATCATTCCACCTGGTCACTTGCTGTGTGCCCATCCACAGATGTCTGTTAGGGAAAATGCTCCTTTAAAAAGATGGGAACTATCCTCCAAACACTGAGCTTTGCTCAATGCTTTCGGGTAGGAGTTAGTGGGAGAAGAGATTCTGACCACTTAAGATTGTGCAAAACTGCAATTCCCTTGAAATTGGTTGTTCCAGCAGTTCTTACAGACTCGTGGCTGCCCTTTGGCTCTGCCTCAGGCTGCCCACTTAAGAAGTCACTTTATCATGCCTCCTTGTGATTGTATTCGTCCAAGCACTGCACTCAAAGGTCCCTTTAAATTAAAAGCTTTTAAAAAGACCTCTCTGAACAACAGAACACTGGGGAGGAGGGCCGGGCAGCCTTGCAGGAGGTTTCGGGCCTCTAGGTTCCAGGCTACTTGTTTTACTTTTTTAGCTGAAGATGTGGGTCACAGCCAGTGACTGGGATGAACCCAGCTAATCTGACACAGAAGGTCAACTTCTAGTGTTTCTCGTGATTTCCACAGCATTATATGCACAGCACAGGCAGATGAGTTCTCTGAGATAGGATGGTGGGGATGTTAACCCTTTGGCTGCTTTAGGACTGCCTTCCATTTCAGACCCAGCTTTGTCATGGTTCCCTGTAATTAATCTCTAGACTTAGGACATATGCTCTTGGTACATTATCTCAAAGAGATGAAAAAGGTTGGTATTCTTCCACAATTTCTATGAATGAGGAATGCAGGATGAGACGGAATGGCAGAGTCTTAACGATGTCTGGGGAGTCAGAAGAGGAACTGTGATAGATTAGATTTTTGGCCCCAATTCTTCACCCTTCCTGGCGACCACACTCTTGCCTCCTCATGGGAATGGCATACTTCCTTACCCCTTGACTTAGGGCTCAGTCATAGGACTTGCTTTGGGCAAAAGTGTTAGGTGACATGAGCAGGGTCTTGAAATGTACTTGAGCAGTAGGGCTTGCCTTCTGCCACCTCCTTAAGAAAAGCACGTCCCAGTTAGCCCACTAGCTGCAGGTAAAGGGTGAGAGACGCATGGACCAGAGCCACCCAGACCCACCTAGTGAACGGGAGCTGCCCAGTGAACCTGCAAACCCATGAGTGAGAGATAATCACTTATTGATATTTGCCACTGATATTTTGTGGTTGGTTGTTATGGCATCATTGTAGCAATGGCGAACTAATATAAGTACCTATTTGTGTGGCCATAAAATTCAACTTCCTCAGGTCCCTCCCTCACTCACAAAGGATTTATAAGATTTGCTACCTGTCAGCACAATGCTAGGCCCTGTGGAGACACAGGATAAGCGGAAGATATGACCCCTGCCCTCAGAGATACCACTGTCTACACGGGGGTAATAAAACAAACACCACAACTCAATGTGGCATTGCATTGTAGCTAAATCATAGTCATTATAATGGGAAGGACCAAGCCAGCTGCCAACTGATCTTGTCAGGGATTTAGACCTCTATGCCCCACTTTTTGTATCTTGCACGAGTGTATACGCTGACTCTGAAAAGGTGTATTAAATAATAATATAACTAGATATTTGCCATAGATTGTCACACCCCCATACGTATATGTGTATACCATGCAGAATGATCACGAGGAGGGAAAGTCTTATTTATTGTTAGCCATACTTTTTTATTGCAGGTCTTACATACATGTTAAAAATGAGATATCTGAAACAAAGAGATGTTAAACATGGTCATGGTCATGCTGTGATTGAAGGAGCTGGGATTGGTGTGACTCTGGAGGCCATGTTTCCTTCCTGTCCACTATCTTGCCCCCCCTCCTCTGTCCAGAGGCCACGTGGCATGGCTACATTGGCTCAGCTTTGGAGAGATGGGTCTGGTGTGCCTTCCATCTCTGTTGCTTCCTAGCTGAGTGACTTGGGATGTGTTGTCTCATCTCTCTTATGTTCCATTTTCATATCTTTAAAATGGGGATAATTACCACCACGGAGAAGTATCATAAGGATTAGAGATAATTTGTCTTCCATGGGCTGAACTGTGTTGTCTCCAAATTTTTATGTTAAAGTCCTAACCCCTCCCCCTCCCAGGACCTCAGAATGTAACTTTTGACAGATAGACCCTTTAAAGAGTTGATTCAGTTAAAATGAGGTCAGTAGGGTGGGCCCTGGTCCAAACAACTCATGTCCTTATAGGAACAGGAAATTTGGACACAGACACACAGAAAGAAGACCATGTGAGGACACAGGGAGAAGCCAGCCATCTACAGCCAAGGAGAGAAGCCTCAGGAGAAACCAACCCTGCTGACACCTTTACCTCAGACTTCCAGCCTCCAGAATTGTGAGAAAATAAATTTCTGTTGTGGAAGTCACCCAGTCTGTGCTACTTTGTTGTGGCAGCTCTAGAGAACAAATACGATGTCTGAGAGTCCGAGACAAGATGGCAGAGTAGAAGGACCTTGAACTCACCACCTCCCATGAGAACTCCAAGATCACAACTAACTGCTGAACAACCATCGATAAAAAAGACTTGAATCTGTGGAAAAAAGATATTCTACATCCAAAGGCATAAAGAAACAATCCAACAAGATAGTAGGAGGGATCACTCGCTATATAATACAATGTCTGAAACTCCCGCATAGAAACAATACCCAGTCAAGAGTGACCTCTGCAAATTCGGCAAATTTACCTCCTCTCCTCCTGCTTCTTTTTATTGCCTTTTTCTCTTCCTTCTTCCCTCCTGTCCCTCCCCTCTCCTTTTTTTTTCTATTTCTCCTTCTCCTTATTTCTTTGCTTCACCCAAAATACATAGACCTCCAGCCTCTCAGCTTGAAGAGAGAGGCTGGGTTGTAGGGAAGCAATCCAAGCCGCATTTATGCTCATATAAAAGGGAAAAGAAAGACTCTGGCACTTTCCTGTACTGGTCAGGGTCACAGAAGTGTAACCATCAGGTGAGACACCCACATGCTCATGGGACAGAGTCTGCTTTTAAGATTATGGAGTCTAATAAATTGGGTATCATGAAAACAGGGGCTCCAGAGATTATAATAGCTCATAATTATCTTTTACTTAACTAGAAAAACAAGGAGCTGATATGGAGGGAGGTGCCTTCTCCTACTTCATCCCACAATTTTAGGGCTGGATTTCTGTTCTGGAAGAGCCTTTTGGCTATGGTCCCCATGATCTAAATCCATACATTCAAAGCTAGGGAGGACCAGCAGGTGGCCCAGGATGCCAGTGGGAGAGCTGCCCAGCCATCCTTTAGCTCTTCCCAGGAGTTGTTAGAACAGTCTTTGGCAATCGACTCCCCTTCCAGAAAAGAAACTTTCTTCATCCAGAAAAGTGAGTGTAATCAGACTGGCTGGCAAAACCGTTTTGAGATTTCTTGGATGAGAGGCTCTGTGTAAATCCAGGGCACAGTTGTTTTCATACCTGGTTGGTGGGCCAGGGGAGAAGGGAAATGGGAAAGCACAGCTAGAATGCCTCCCTGGCAGTTAGTCCCCAAGCCTCTCCATCACAGCCTGACACTGCAAAACAGCTCACAAACAGAGCAGTCACGGAAATCGGTGGGAAAATGGAGGACCAGGCAGGCAGGCAGGCTGCAGAGAGAGAACGCGGGAAATAAGCAGGAGGTTGGAAGGTCAGATGGGAGAACATTCACACCGAGGGGCACAGATTCAGCAGATTAGCCCTCTGTTACTCTGTTTCTTTGCCTTCGAGATGAGCAGTTGAACCCACTTGTCATTTCTGGGACTTGGACTACAGACTTTCCAGAAATCCTCATTAACAAATACAGGGGACGTCCAGGTCAGAAGTCAGGAGAAGGGATAAGAAGATGAGGGCCGAGAGAGTACAAATGGAGGCGAGAATGCAGGAGGAGACGAGGACAGGCAAGGAGGGAGGAAGGGGAAGGAGAAAGAAAGGCGAGGAAGGGGTTTCCCTGGTCCCAGAGTCAGAACCTGACCTGCCATCGCCAAGGGCAGCTTCCTAATGAGGCTTTGTCATCTTCCAGATGACTTTAAGCAGGAAGGGATAGCAGCCTTCCACGTATGCAGGCACTCTCACCTCCAACAGGAGGATGACAATTACTTTGAAAAGCACACCTGAACTTTCTAGGTGATATGCAGCCCAGGGTCTTATTAAGAGAACAAGCAAATATAGTGGCTGGGAAGTTGGTTATCCCTCTGCATGGGGTAGCAAGAAGTCTAGTTCCTGATCCTTTATTTTTTTTCTCTCTAACAAAAGAAGAGGATCTTTGAAATGGGAAGAATCGCATGGTCGTTGAAAGCTACCTGGCCTGCCATGAAAGACCCTTTTCTGTCTCTCGTTCCTCAAGGCAGGACTCTAAATAACACTGCAGGCTTGCACAGACCGCTGTCAGGAGGAGGCTGCCTGTGTCAGCTGCTTAATATGCAGACTGAAGGGGTCATAAAGTCAAGGGCTTGTAACATTTAATGTGGATGATAAAGGAGGGAAAACACCCTGAACAGAAGGCAGGTCTCGCTGTCTCATTATGTGTGAATGGCAAGGGCTCCTCCTGTCACTGCAGCTGGAATCATCCACCATGGGAGCGCAGGTGTGTGTATATCAGGGGGCACATGTGTGGGCATCCATGGGTGCACACTTGAGCATGGATGCACACACATGCTACACATGTAGCATCATAGGTGATGGCCAACAGGAGAATCATAACTATTGGAAATACACATATGTATATATGCCCTTGTATTATATTGTATCCACAAATGTAAAATGCCTTTGTGGAAATACACCATCTATAAAAGGTGATTCACGGGACTGCATCAGCTCAGGGACTTCCTTCTCCTGGGGAGAATTACCTTCTCAGGACAAAGAAGAGGAGCTGAGAAGACTCATAGAATTACCCATTCACTTCACTGCTCCAGAGTCCGTACAGGAAGAGTCAGTATGATAGCTTTAACCATTGGCAACCCCCAACCTCTAATTCCTGTCCTTCCTCTGATGGTGATCATTCCAACCAAAGTGCTATGGTGGCTTCTGGCTGGTGGCTTCTGGCTCTGGTGCATGCCTGAGCACAGCTGGTCCCTATTACAGATGGCAGTTTTGCTCTCTCTTGGGAGGGAAACCAGTCTCCTCATGGCTACTATTTGCCTTCTCATCAGAGACATTGGCTCTCTATTATCTAACAGATCCTTCTTCTCTTGAGAAATCTGGAACGTGCTGCCCTGCACAGGGACAGAGGACTCCACAGTGAGGCACAGCACAACATCCATTGTCTGTGGCCTAAGAAAAACACAGGTATACTGGCCTTGATGTCAGTCACCTGCTGTTTTGAATTATGTTCTGATAAAGGTGCGATTCCAGGGACCTAGTTTCCATCCACCAGCTACAAATCCTCACTACTCCTTCAAGGTCCCAAGCAATCATTAACACATGTCATTTGCAGTGGCTTGTGCTTACATGCCAGCGTCCCCTCAGTGAGTGTGCAGGATATCTCAGATTCTCTGTACCATGCCCCTTCTAGGGTTTCTAGAAGGAAAAGACACTTTAGTAATTAAAATATACCTGATGACCTCCAAGGCAAATACTGGAAGAATAATCCGTTTGGAAGGAGGAAAGTTTTGCCTCTGACAGCTGAATTTCACTTACTTAGAGTGTCTCATTGGTTATGATGTGATCTCAGCTGGGGAGAGGTGGGAGGATAGGGTTAGGACTTCCCTTTGACTATGCACCACATGCTTGGACAAAACATGACCCAACCCATAATACTTTATAGCACAATTGCAACGATGCTGAAACATTTATACAAGAATTTGCCAAAGGGGATAGGAAAAAAGAAGGGAAATGAAGACAGAAAGCAATAGGGATTCAGACTATCTTGTTTATTAAGGATGACCCAATGCCCTGAAGTCATTCTATCTCATTCCACAGGAACCGTAGAAAGAAAAAAATGGTGCCACAAGAAATTCTCACTTTTAAATCTGATGCTTTTCTTTCTCCTACTTCTATGCTAGATGAGGACACCTGGAGAGTATAAAACTCTTGGTTTTGAGGAATATTTCCTCACATCCTGCCTACACATATAATGTAAGGCCAGAAGGAATTTCAGGGCTCATGCAGTGGATTAATTTGCACACCAGGATCCTCATTAGAATCACCTAAGCAGCTTGTTATAAAGGCAGATTCTTGGGCCACAGCCCCAGACATTTTGATTCCATGTGTCTTGAGAGGACACTGGGAATGTGTATTTTTAACAAGCCCTTAGGTGATGTATCTTCCTGACATTTCAAAGATCAGGAAACTAAGGTTGTAGATGGGACTTATTCAAGGTTACATGGATGTTTTTGTTAATGTTTCTCCCCCTTGGACAACCTTGTGCCCTCATCAGCAGACCTCAGCAGAACCCATGGGAGAAACAAGAGGCCTCAGATTCTATCGTTGAACCCAAGTCTGCATGTCTGATACAGAGTGAGTCCAAACAAACCAAAACATCAGAGTTTGGAGCAGAGAAAGGTTTGTTGCAGGGAACCAACCAAGGAGGATGCGCAACTCATGCTCAAAAGACCTGAACTCCTCAATGGCTTTCAGGGAAGGGTTTTTAAAGGCAACATTTGGGGCGAGGGCTTTCTTCTGATTGGTTGGTGGTGAGGTAACAGGGTAGTATTCCAGGAATCTTCATCAACTACCTTCTGATCCAACCAGTCTGGGATCTATGTGCTTGTGCTCAGCATAAAGTCAACATCCTTCACTTGGGTGGGGGCCTTAGTTCCTGCAGAACAACTCAAAGATATGTATCAGAGAGTTATGTATATCCCTTGAGGAGGAACGAGGGCTCTGTTTTATCACAGCGCTTTGTTTCTTGGACACTTTTACTTTGTTTCTGCATCCCCTCACTTCCCTAATTAGTAACTGCTTGAAGCTGCTCTTTGGAACTCAGAGAAAGCCTGGGAGACTAAAGCACTTTTGTACAAACAAGAAATGGGGACATGGAGAGGCTTTTGTACCTGGGAGGGCCCAGCAGGGTTCTGCTCAATTTCAATCCCCCCTTTTCTTTGATACTCCTCAATCAAGAGGTGAACAGATGCAGGACAAGAAAGGGAATAAAGTTTTGGATGGAGAGGTTAAATGATAAACTCAGCAGAGGACTTGGGTTCTAGGGGAACTTGTTTCAATGCCAAAGGAAAATTTCTCTGCTTGGCTTTCTACTAAAGAGCTCATCTCCAGGGTCAGAAATGAAAGAGGGTTCCTGATGAAAGAGAGAACCTGCTAGTTCACCCATTTGGAAGGGGTGTGCCCACACTCCCTTAACCTTTATCATTCAGACCCAGAGAAATCCCAACTCTGTGAAGTATTTCAGTAAGTCCCCACCTACTGCCAAGGCTCTTGGAGCCCAGACTTTCTGGGAGTTGGTAGAATGGAGAGAACTCAGGAAGAGTATGAAAGAACCTGAGTTCTGAGTCCAGAACTATCTAGGTGACTTGAGGCAGATCATTTCCCCTTTCCAAGCCCCAACTTTCTCTCAGAAATTTTAAGATCCCTTTTCCAAGTTGGGAACCCTATTGGCATAGCAGTGCACACAACTCTGAGTAATGTGCTAATACTGAAAGAAGTGTATGTTAGCGGCTTCACACAAGAGAGGGAGGGAGAAGGGAAAACTCAGTCCCATTGTTGGCCATTAATAGGGCTGTGGTTTAATACAAGCAAACAGACACCCACAGTTTCTAGACACTGTCTATTCACAAGGATATGGAGCAGGGAAGGGGTGTCTAGAAACTCTCTCTATATTGGCAAAAACTGTCTCAGCTCTCTCCTCTGCTGCACACATCTCCTCTCTCCCAAGCCTCAACTAAGCCCGTATATCACTGAGAATGAACCTCGGAACTTAGGTGGTACAAGTGCAAAGAAGTAGTTTGACCATGGGGGCAGGGATCATGAGTGCTGCTATGAAAGTCTGTGGGTGGACCTTCAGATTCAGAAGCACACTGGTTGTGGTCTCATCTTAGAACCATAGCCTATGAAGTCTGGTGGTGACTCAGAAGTCATTTAGTGATCTCACTTTCCCATTTAGAGGATGAATCTGAGGCTCAGAAAGGTAAGTTCTTACTCAGTGCCATGTCACTAAAACTCATCTTCTCTTCTTCCTAAATCTATTCCAATTCTCTCTTTCTAGCCCACGCCATCTCTCTCCTCTGTGAACTCATGTGAACTCACTCTATAACACATGTGCCACCATGGCATCCATTACATGTTGCCTTTTTGTCCCTTTACATCTTGACCCCATGACTAGGCTCTCAACAAGGCAGGGACTGTGTCTTTTGTGTGTCCTCCATGTATGAGACTATACACAGAATAGATGCTCAGTGAAGATGCATTAGCTTGAAGAAGGCAGTAATAACCATCACTTAGAAAAGAAGGGAAAATGCTACAGAAAGTATGCAGAACACTAGGAGATGTATGCATCTTTATTAATCTCTTTAAATGAACTCAGGATATTCCTCCCTTACCACCCTTACCCCTGTTCAGCCACCTTGGATAGCACCCTCTCCCCTCCTTCTAGTGAACAGACCATTAATCCGCCCTTACTTACCTTTCCATCTCTCAGTCCATCTTGACCCTGAGTCTTGCCTTCTGCTCTTCACCACCCTTGGAGTGCTTCCTTCCTACACAATAGGATTCTTGGAGTTTGTCCATTCTGTTAACCCCATCCTGCAGCCTCAGCTGATTCTCATGCTTGGTCTGGTCCTTTCTGCATCTTTGCACACTATTTCAATCATACCCAACTTTCCCTTGGTCTTTTCATCCTCGAGCATAGTCTCTTAGACAAGATGGAACATAGAGATTGAATTAAAGGATTCTAGGCACAAGTGAGGCCTGGACATAAGAACAGGGGGGGAAGAAGTATTCACTTCCCAAGTGAAGTGAATATGTATGTCTGAGAACCCCATAAAACGATGGCCTTTCCAAACTCTAAGTACCATTTTTATCTCCTTGGTGTCTTTATACACAAAGACTATAATTCTTCACTTTGCCTTGGCATTTGTCAAAAGGTTCTATTTGTTTCTCCCTTTTCTCTCTCCTCACCCCCCTTCACATGCACTCACCATCCTCACACACACTCCCCAACACTTTTTCTCTTGAGAACACAAATCATGGGTACAGGTGATGATTCATGGGGTGGGGGGGAGGATAGAAGTTATTTTTTCCTAAAGATCCTGGCTATATTTCTCTTGACTCACTCAGATCTGGTATGAAGACAGACCCAGAGCTGTGTTTACCAGAAGATTTTGTTTCATTCCTCACTCTCTAGTTCTTTATCCCTGCTAAATCTTACCTACAACTCAGCATAAAAAAATTAAGGTCTTTTTTCTTTTAAAACAACCCCCCACTCCTACCGCCACCCAGGCAGCTCAAAAGGAGACTGTGAAAGTTGGTTCTGGCCCAATGCTCCTCTGAACAGCGGTATTCACTGCATAGCTTATAAACATAAGTAGTCAAAGGCAAAGGCCAGTTGACATCGAGGGACGTATCTAGGCAACCTCGGTGCTAAGCAACAGATTGGAACTTAAAGTGTCCTGGTCCACCCCAGTCAGAGCAGGCTGCTCAAAACTTGACCTTGACTGAAAGGAGAGCCTTTGTTTGGGTGGACGAGAGGCTAGAGGTGGAGAGGAGAAGAAAGGAGAGAAGATGGGGACAGGAGAAGTGGTAGAAGAAGGGAAAAGAGGAGTAGAAAGGAGACGAAAATGGTGAAGGACAAGAATGCATAGAAGATGGTTGGGTTCAAACAACACTGAATACCATTTCTGACTGTCATTAAGGCTAATATTTAAAGAATGGTCTGTAGTTTTCTCAGAGTAAATGGCCACAGTTAAGATTTTTAAAACTGTTTTGCACATGCTATGTGCTTGGCGAATGCATCTCCTAGGGTGTCAGAATATTCCCTCTCAAGAGCCTTTATGACCTGGATCATCCATGGTCCAGAAATCAGTATCACCTCACTTCCTGGCTTCCTCCTATAGAACTAAAATGCAGGCATGTACTGGGAGATTAATTTCTGACTGGAGATGCCAGGCACAGAATTGTGGATGGAACTGTGTGGAAAAAAAAAAAAAATGGAAGAGAGGGGAGGGGAGGGTTGAAGAGGGAGGTGAGATTAACAAGTTCAACCTGATAATAGGGCAGGATCAAGGGCAACCTTTGGGCCAGTATGAACTCCCTCCTTGCTTTCTACTATTCTGCAAGTGTTCTTAGGAAAGAGGCCAAGAACTGTCCGTAGATTCCCTCTATATGGTGAGACATCGTAGTGCTCAAATGATCCAGCCAAGCCTGTCTTGGGTCACACAGGTCAGGGAAAACAGCTTGACAGCCATGTTATAATTAGACTGAGAATGCTTCCCAGGGGTAGAATAGCTTGAGGTATTAGGATGCCAGGGAGCACCTGGTATTTAAACCCCCATCCCAGTGTCTCTTCTGCTCTCAACCCACCCCACCCACTTCTCCACATGCTTTTCTCATGCACCATCTGTTCTGAACAAGCCTCTCCCACTCTCTCCGCCTCCTTCCATTGGCTGAGAGCAGTTGCAGCGTGGCCCAGACCACACGAGCCACTTGGTGAAGCCTCCTCACACACACTAGCGGGACGATTGGATGCCATTTTAACAAGGCTTTGGAATGGGATCATTAAGAGCTGCCATTCCCTTTTTCTAAACCAGTTTGTCTGTATTAGTTGTTGCAGGCTGTCAGAATCTCGCAGACTCATGGAGAGACGTCTGAACCCTGGCAATGCTTGGCATATGGTGAGCATGGCATGTGCTTATGAGCTGTGTCTCGTCCCTGATTGAGATCTATCATCACCAGCCAAGCCTCCAAACTGAGCAATTTAAGAATTCCAGGCTTTTGTGGTTTGCCTCCTCCCCAGGGTGATTCCCAGGCCTAGTTTGCCTGGAAAGTACCAGGTGTGTTTGGTCTGCGGTTGATGAGATGTCTCTTTTTTTTTTGGCTTTTAAAAGCCAGACAGGAAGAACATTGGAAACATCAAGCCCATTGTAGTGCCAGATGAAGGTATTCTGAAACAGCTAAATGTGTGTGTTTGTGTCTATGTGTGAAAGAAACTATTGAAAGATAGGTTTCCAGGGATTTTGCATCACACACACACACAGACACACAGACATACACACACACAAATATACTGGCAAGGGAACAGAATTTTTTGGAAAAAAAAAAAGCTATGTTATCCAAAACTCATGTAAACAACCAGACAAAATATTTTTCTTTTATAGAACACTTATGATTTAATATAATGGGCATGTGTTTTTAGCCACACAATAACTGAACTCCCTTAATACATTGGAGGAATTCCCCATCTTCCGAGTCAGAAACTGACTGCTATTATATAATGAATATACTATTATATATTATCAAAAGGTATTATATAATCACTATCCTAGACTATCTTTCAAGTTGAGTAGAGATACATCACCTGGCTCTCAACTAGACACACAAAATCATTGTAAATTGGTGACAAAGAGAAAAAGAACTGTAGAGAATATTTTTTAGAGAGTGGTGACAATAGCAGATCAGTAGAAGCCACATCTGCACCCAAAGGCAATAGAGGCATTTGTGACTTGTGTCCAATTTCTGTGGTAAACCACAAGACAACCTGTGACATCTAGTGCCCAGAGAGGGCAGCAGGGATGTTTTCCTCTCATTAGTTCTGTGATGTGATTTGGGGCTGTGTTCCTGGCTTTGTAGCCATCAACTCTGGTTCTCTGTACTTCCTGAAGATTTTGAAAGCCACCCAATTTCCTTTGGAAAATTTCTTCTGCTAAACCAACTAAAGTTGATTTCTGTTGCTTACAATTAAGAACCATGACTGGTACAAAAGTTGGTATGAGGCTTGATCAAAGACAACAGACTCTCAGGCCTGGAATTGATAACCTGGTCTTATTAATTTGTGGAGCAGTGAATATCCAAATTCCATTATAGGATAGAATTCTGACAGTGTCCTGCAATGGCAAAACTGCTTATCAAATTATCATCTGTGGTGTTCTATAATAATATGTCCACTGAAGGCAAAGCTTAGGGGCATCAAGTAGCCAGTTACAAGAAACAGTGTGAATGACAAGGGGAAATCAATCACCACTGAGTAGGAAAGATTTTTCAAATAGTGCTGCCAAATATCAGTAAAAGAAAGAATGAATGGAGTAAATTTCTAAATTCTACAGGAGAAGCAGGCACCTTCTGTGAGTGTACTAAAAGACTCTGATTTCTTCCATATTTAAGGTTGAAACCATCAAAACCAAGCTTAAAATTTGATCCCATAAGTATCAAGTATAATATTCACTGTATTCATAGCTTCATTATGTTTCTCAGATTAAAGCTAAAACATTTATGGGGAAAGAGTGGCACTCCAAAACTTGCAATGGGATATATAACACAAATCAGAAAATTCAAAGTATGATGACCTCCAAGCTCCTCTAAGCATCATTTAATAGTCAAAACAGCCCCCCTCCCACTTTTTTTTTTTTTGTCTAATTAAGATATTCCTGTCTTGACTGAAGATCCTGTACTGACCTCATTTAAATAAATTACCTTGCAAGAGGAAGCTAATTTTTCTAATAGCCCATCCCCACTTTTTCTCCTAATCTCAATACCTATAACTTAAGTCACTTTCCAGTATGTCCCGGGGAGTCATGAAGTAAGGGCAATTATGCTGAAAAAACCTGCTACTTCTCCAAATAGCAAACAATAAATAAGGCCACAACCCTGCAGAAATTACAAAAAGTAGTAGCATTATCAAAGTTTGGAATATGCAGGGGTGATGTAATAGATTTGATAATTGTTCAGCAAATATCCACTACACTACTTTTCCCCTTTGAAAGGAGAATAAGTTCTGAATTACTACTTTTGGGTTTGGCCATATGACTTGCTTTGGCCAGTGGGGTATGTCTAATGGACTATTCTTGCATGATTTAGCTTAGCACCTGGTCCTATAATTCATCAAGAAGAGGACACTCCCCAGGTAGCTGTTAGCTCAAGAGAAATGAGGAGACATGTAGAGGAGACCTGAAACCAATATGCAGCCTAGAGCTAGAGTTCAGAAGCTAAAGAGTGGAGCCTAGATCCTGAAGCCTGGAGACCAGCCTCACCAGCTGAATTTCAGTCAACCTACATTTTGGGATAATATAATGTTTCCAGCATTATTGCAGCCAATATTTGATGAATATACATAGTGTCTTCTCGCATATTCCTACTTAATTCCCTGTTTATCCAGTGCAGAGAAATGATAGCTCTTGGGTTTTGAAGAATGTGATGTGGATTATCATAAGCTCAATCAGGTAGTGACTCCAGTTAAAGCTGCTGTTCCAGATGTTTCCATTTTGGAGCAAATCATACAAATTCTGCATATGATGTGATCCTATGTATCTGTAAAATGTTTTTTCCCCATTTCTATAAGAAAACACAGAAAAAAATGAAAATTATAAGTTTGTTTCACCCAGCAGGGATAACAATATATCCTTGTGGTCTTTACTTATCTGGCTCAATAATAATTTAGTCCACAGACAGATACTTTGCTTATCTCACTATCCCACAGAACATCATTCTGGTTTACTACATCGATGACATCACAATGATTGAACTTAGAGCATTAAAAGCAGTATGTAACCAAAAAGGACAGATGGATTTTAGATGGAAGGAAACAATTTCCATGATAATGCAGGGGTCTTCCATCTCATCCAGGGACATGTGAAATACCTCTCCAAAGTGAAGAACCATTTGTAGTCTTTGCTCTCCCTGTCTTTGAGAGAGATGCACAATGCTTGGAGGGTCTCTGTGGCTTTTGGAGATAACATATATGTTGTTCGTATATACGTATTGCTCTCATACGTATTGACAATCTTAGATGATTCTCAAGGTTGAGTTACAGTTTAAGTGGCACAGCTGTTTGGCTGTTAAGAGCCTTAGATCCAATAAGATTAAAATGTCAGAGATACATTAAGGTGCTCTAAGACCCTGTAGCAAGTCTTGAGAGCAGAGTCTCAAGGTTGGGACCTAGGATTCTGGAGCAATGCCACGTTTCTTCAGCAAAGAGCTTCTTCCCTTTTTGGGAATCAGTTCTTAGCTTTCTAAAGACAGACTATGGGACACAAAGTAAGATGTGACCTGAACTGCCTATCTCAAGTTGGGTACTATCCGATCCATCAAACCATATATTTCAGTATGTCCACAAGACTGCAATGTCAAGTAGAGGTAACACATAAGAGATCCTGATCAGGTAGTTTCTGCATGAACATGTAATTTTCACATACAACTCTCATATTTTCTGTGTACCTACTCCTGCTATACTGTCACCCTGCTCTAAACCCACACCTGTGGTCTCATAATCACTTAACTGAAGACAGAAAGTTCTAGTTAGTTTACATATGCCTTCAAAAAATAGCCTACCTTTGGCTTTATAGCCCTAATCAGAGATTGGCTCTGATGGGCGATGGAGTAGTGAAATTCTTTGAGTTCTTGACTTCGCAACTAGAAGAAGAGAGGAATGCTAATAGGAAAAATCTCAAAGTGCATAGCATCAAGTATCTAAGAATTTCTGCCTTACCTTGCAATATTCAAGTAATATGGTGAATCTTTATTGAGCATATATTATGTGACTAGTATGATTCACATAGGTATGGAGCAGAAATGTCACGTATTTTCTTCAAAAATACGAATTGTTCCCATATTACAACTGAAGTTTTAGCTAGTGATTCATTCATCACAGATTACCTTGCCAAAGGTAACATCAAATTTGGTTATGTGTGAGAAAAAAATGGATTTCTATTTTTTGGAGGGGGTATATGGTTATAATAATTATTGCACAGAGGGAAAAAAGATTGCTACTCTTACTGGAAAGAGCCTTGGCTCTGCAAGCCATGTATCTCACATTCTGTGGTCAGGCTTATCTTAATTTTGGTATTGGACTACATAGTTGTTGTAAATAAAGGAAATAACCAAGCTACATAATTTAATTAGATTCAACAAATATGTGAGTTGGAAATCCCTTCACACCCTCATGGGACTTGGGATTTTGCCTAGGATGAAAGACAATGTAGTATATTTATACAATGGAATACTACTCAACCATAAAACAGAATGAAACAATACCATTTACGACAACATGGATGAAACTAGAGATTATCATACTAGGTGAAGTAAGCCAGACAGAGAAAGACAAATATCTTATGATATCACTTATATGTGAAATCTAAAAAAATGATGAAAATGATACAAATGAACTTATATACAAGACAGAAATAGACCCACAGACATAGAAAATAAACTTATGGTTACCAATGGGGAAAGTGAGGGAGGGGTAAATTAGGAGTTTGGGATTAATATACACACACTACTATATATAAAATAGGTAACTAACAAGGACATACTGTATAGCACAGGGAATTCTGCTCAATATTTTGTAATAGCCTATAAGGGAAAAAAAGAACCTGAAAAAAATATATACGTATGTATAACTGAATCACTTTCTGTACACCTGAAACTAAAACAACATTGTAAATCAACTATGCTTCAATAAAAACAAATAAATTAATTAACAAAAAACAATTAGTGGATACAACAGTGTAGTATATGATTATGAGAAAAAGAGAATAGTGCAGAATTTAACTAATATATCAAATTCATAAGCATATATATGTATGTTAAATCTGTATATGTGTATGCATGTGGGCATTCATAAACTCTTCATCTAGAAAGGATTTAAGGTGACTCCATAAACATATACAAAAAGATGAAATAAAAGTTAAAATATCCAAATGAGGAAAGTGGGAAAAAGGAAAATCAGAATATCAAAGATAAGATGTCACAAGTGGTTAGTATACATGATACATGTTGTACATTTAGTGTAAGGGGAGATAAATTTGTCTCTAAACTCTCCAACACCCAACTCAATAAGGAAAACAAAGAAAAATTGCTATACTTTTAAGGACAGTTCTAAGAATAGGCTGAGGAAAGGGAAGATGATATTTATTCAGCAATTATCCCATTTATTTCCAAAATAAATCCTATGTAAAATGTGTTGGCTCCTATTTTAGAGAATAGGAAATTGAAGGTCCAAGATGTCTTAAAAATATTTAGAAAATTTCTCAGCTATTAAGTATAAACCTAAGTCTCCAACTCCAAAGATCATCCTATTTCCATTACAACATGCCGTTTGTAAGTCTTGTCTGAGAAAGAGCTCTGACCTAAAATAATTAAGCAAAAATGTGTTGGGTGGTCAGAGCAAGACATTCTTGTCTATTTTTCCTGGTGGATCCCTTCCAATAGCAGAGACTGGATATAATCAGAAACCCCAGTGGGTTGACCACATGGTCTAAAGCCATTTCAGCTTCCCATGGTAGTAGGAGTTGAAGACAGATAAGCCCCATTACTCCTTTTCCACAAATGTGCAGCCATCTTGATGGAAGGAAAGAAAGAAAACAAATGATAGAATTAGAGTATACAGAAAGCTCAAGGCAAGCAAATTAAAAAAAAATGATAGATACTCAAGAAGGAGGATGGTAAATTGTATTTTTCTCTTCTAAAGGTATCATGAAGAAAACTTCTGTCCAATTTCCTGGTAATTACTAGCTTTCCTGGCAGTAAGTTACCTTCTATTAATTACCTTTATTTATTGCTGTTAGCAGAATGACTATTACAGTAAATCAAGCAATTAGCAGTTTGCCATATTACACGCAGAAGAGAGGTAACAAGATGTGAAAGAGATTAACTTTCTGCTTTATGTTTCATTCAACATTTCTTTTCAGGGTTTCGGCCTTTGTACTACTACTATTATGGGTATTTTGTGAGTTTAGGTGGAGTTCTGAGGTCCTTCCAGGGGGTGGGTCTTGGCTCTGGCAGCCAGGAGGTTAAACAGAGTCAGTCAGGAGTTGCTGAACTATTTCTTTACTCAAACACTGGAGATAACAAGCATGAAATTGCAGGTTGCAACAAGAGATGAAGAATAATGTTGACTGGTCCTAGTTTTGTATAGAACTTAAACTCTTATGTCATAGATAACTATCTATGGCAGGAAGACTTTCCCAGGAAGGTTCTGTGATAACAAACCTATGATAAATTGCTAACAGAATTTGGGGTACTCAGAAATATTTTGCTGTATTTCTTAAAAGTTGTAGAATAACAAGGTCCTGTTGGAGGCATACGTGACTAAGAGAAAGGAATTGCCCATATTCTAGAAAAACCTCTCCCAGTTGGAGGCACCCTGTCTCCATGGTCTTCTCCTGATTAACTAACGTCCCTGGGTCACCTAATGAGGTCCTCAGTTCTCCACAATTATGCTTTAATATCCATCACCTCACTCTAGGCACTGCTTGGTATTTTAAAATAAGATTTTAAAGTTTTTAAAGATTTTAAAGGAATCAGATCCTGCCTTTCTTGTCCTCCTAACTTTTGTTGAATGGTTATTGCCCTCCACCTTTTGATTTCATTCATTATCACAAAATTTATAAACTTATTCTGACTAGGGGAAGAGAAAGAATGAACCAGAATTCTCAGCCCATCAGGGAATGAAGTCTGAAATTAATCTGGCTGCTATGGACTTGAAAACTGGTGTCCCCAGGTTGAACAGTGGGTATTTTCCTGTCAACCAAGCCATATCCTTCACAGGTCCCAGGAGTTTGGTTCATTATGTACCAAAGAGGAAGGTGGGCAGAGAAAGAGGTGGTACAGAGGAGGATTTCTAGCATTTATTAAGCCAATGTGAGACTCTCTCGGCATACCTTGTCTCATCATTTAATCATAATAACAAACCTATGATATCATTGTTCCTGAATTATAGGTGAGGAACTGAAGCTGAGAAAGGCTAAATCACTTGCACGTGGTCGCACAGCTTGTAAATAGTAGAGCTGGGATCTATGATTATGTCTGTCTATTTCCAAAATCTATATTCTTCTTATGCCACCACCCTATCACCTCCAGAACTTCTGTTGCAAGCTACCCTGCAGTTCCCAAAGAGGCTCAAGAATTGTCTGGCCATGTTCTGTTAGTGTCTTGGACCTAACCTCTGAGTCCCTGCAAACTTCATTCCTGATCATCTCGCCTTTGACCATCTTCCTTGGGTGGATTATCTTTTCTTGGACAGCAACTGCTTATCAGACAAGATAGCTCATTTAATCTCAGAGATCTAATACCAGAAGTCTCACTAGTCCAACTAGAACTCTCATTCCCACAACAGGCAATCATCCTGAAAGATGTAGATGAAATTCTGAGCAGGTGCCTTTGGCTTGAAGTCTCTACAGACTGCACAGAATAACTTAATTGCATCTTAGGGCCTTTCACTCCATTACCAGGACATGGGTAACAGGGATTTCTCTATATTGATGGTGTAAAGTGCTATAACCATTTAAGAAAACTGTTCAGCATTATATGCTGACTTTGAAAATATGTATACCTGTGCCTGAACAATCCTATCTTAGGTATTTTGTTCTTTCCTGTTCTGCTGTAACCACAAAATTATCACAAACGTGGTGGATTAATGCAAAAGAAATTTATTTTCTCATATTTCGAGAGGCCAGAAATCAGAAAACAGTATTACACAGACAAAATCAAGGGGATTATTGGGCCCATTCCCTCCAGAGGCTCTAGGAGAGAATCAGTTCCTTGAATTTCCAGCTTCTGGTGCCTGCTGGCACTCCTTGACTTGTGGCCGCATCTCTCCGATTTCCACCTACTTGGTCACATTGCCTCTTCCTCTTCTGTTTGTGTCAAACCTCCCTCAGTCCCTCCTTCCTAAGGACTCTTGTGATTGATTGCAGTTAAGGTTTACCTAGAGATTTCAGGGTGACCTCCTCATCTCAAGATCCTTACCATAACCATACCTGCAAAGATCCTTTTGACAAATAAAATGATATTTATGGGTTCCAAGTATTAGGACTTAATATCTTTGAAAGCTGTTATTCAGCCTTCTACAGGCATATATTCAACAGATATGCATACACATATATACCTGGAGACATGGATAAGAATGTACATAGCACGTATTCATAATAACCCTAAACTTGGAGAACCCAAATAGCTATCAGTGGTTGAATGGATAAGTAAGGTATATTCATATAATGGAATATCATGTAGCAGTGAAAATGAATATACTTCATTTACATGTAATATTATAGTTAAAATCATAAACCTAATGTTGAATGAAAGAAACCAGATGCAAAAGAATACATACTGTATCATACCATTTTTAATTAACTTTTGAAGTCCACAATGATTTATAATGTATTTACATGTACATTACTTCATTAGATTCTCAAAACTGAGTAGCATAATTAATACATTTTTCCCATATACAAATTTGGAAATGCAAGTTTTTAAAGGCTTAGCTAGCTCTAATTAAAGATTCAGCAATACCATGATATATATATAACTAAAAAAATGTTGATAGAATGGATGAGATCCTCTTATGAGTCTTTCTAATTTGTTTTTTTTTTAATTGAAGTATAGCTCGTCTACAATGTTGTGTTAGTTTCAGGTGTACAGCACAGTGATTCACCTATATATATATATATATATATATATATTCTTTTTCAGATTCTTTTTCCTTACAAATTATTACAAAATATTGAGTATAGTTCCCTGTGCTTTACAGTAGATCCTTGTTCATTATCTCTTTTATATACAGTAGTGTGTATATGTTATGACACCATTTTACAAAATTCAAAATGAGGGAAAATAAGCTAGAGTACTTAGGGATGCATATATTTAAGTGCTAAGAGTTTGTGCTGGGTTGAATAGTGGCCTTGCAAAAGAGGCATGTCCCCCTGGCACCTGTAAATGTCATCTTTTTTGGAAATAAAGTCTTTGAAGATGCAATTAAGATAAGATGAGGACATCGTGGGTTACGGTGAGCCCTAAATCCAATGACTGGTGTCCTTATCAGAAGGCCATGTGGAGACAGACAGAGTGGATGCTATGTGAAGACAGAGGAAGAGATTAAACTGGTATGTCTACAAGCTAAGGAATGGTAAACATTGCCTGGAGCCACCAGAAGCTAGGAAGGGGAAAGGAAAAATTCTTCCCTGGAGCCTTCAGAGGGAGTATGACCCTGCCAACACCTTGATTTCTGATTTCTAGTCTCCAGATCTGTGAGAAAATAAATTTCTGCTGTTTTAAGCCATCCAGTTTGTGGTAATTTGTTATGACAGCCCTTGGAAACTAATACAGAATATAAATTAAAACAAAAAAGTGATTATCATAAAAGTTGGGATAATGGCTACCTTTAGTGGGGAGGATGGGTGATGTGATTGGGGAAGGGGCCTGAAAATGTTCTGTTTCTTGACATGGCTACTGTTTATAATAGCTGTAAATAATGATTTATTAAATTCCTTACTTATCTTTGTGCTCTCTTTTTTCTTTCTGTCTTCTATTTTTCAATATAAAATTTTAATAGTTTTCTAAGACACTCCTGAGCCTTCTTATAGGGAAACTTATCCATTGAGATTCAGAGTTTGCCAAGCAAGCCTCAGGAGAACAGTTTTGTGGCATCTGTGACCAGAACAATGGGGTTTGGATGCATCCATCAAGGAGATTCAGATACACAAGAACTTATCAGAAATCTAATTCTCCTCCTGGGAGAAAACTCGTCCTAATAGAAAGGGACCGAGCCTGCCTGTTCCAAAAAGGAAAATTCTTGGCAAATCCTGGGATTTGTCGACCAGCTCTCTCCCCTTTCTAACACCCACCTTATATACTTTTATGAATCTATGCATATTGGGTATATAGAGAGTTGAAAGTAGAACATAAATTACTTTACTAAAATGTCATCTAGGGTTTTCTTTGTCAAAAGAGCATCTTTCAGATGTTTTCATTTTTATATTTAAAAAATTGTTTATTGGAGTATAGTTGACTTACAGTATTGTGCTAGTTTCAGGTATACAGCAAAGTGAATAAGTTATACATATATCCACTCCTCTTTAGAGCATCTTTCAGATATTTTTATTAGCTAGAAACTTTCAAAAGGGAGGATGTGTTCTCATTTTGAAAAATATTGAATGGCTTTAGTGACTTGAGGGCCCCATGCCCTGGGAGAGGCTGGAGTGTTCCATGGATGGCGGATGTGGTGATTGACCTAAACTGTTTGTGAGGTTGTGGGACATGTGCTCTGGGAGCACCTGGGAGGTGGTGGACTAAAGAAGCAGCAGGCAGAAATTCCGTACTGCTGGCTGGGGTAAGAGGCAGAAGACAAGGGATATGCCAGGAATTACACTTGTTAATGGAGATTTTGGGGGATTCCAAACCTTTATTCTCACCAGAACTTTCCAAGAGTCAGTTCTTGGTTGGGTCATGAGAGCTGATAGAAACGGGATGCTGAGGAAAAAGGTGAGTGAGCAGAGTGAGAAACCAGTTTTCTTATTTTTGTTGGGAGTATCGAGGCTGGTTGAGAATTCCTTATCTTTGGCAGCATGCTCCCTATCTTTCTGTACAAAATGAGGAGAATACCTAGCACACAGAAGGTCACAACCATCAGTGGAAAGGAAATGAACATGTACCAACTTCCTGCTCTCTACCAAGCACTTTATATTAATTATTCCACTGAACTCTCATAGGAACTCTACCCCTATTTATAGTTGCGACTATCAGCCAAAGACCCCATTTAATCAAGAGGAAACATTGCCAAAGTCATACAACTTGAAATTTGTGGAGCTAGGATTTAAAGGCAGAGTTCTGTGGCTCCAGAGATCCTATCATTTCCACATCACATGGAATGATGTGAGTTAATGCTTGTGGAGAGAGCCCAGTTAAGACCTTGAGATGTCCTAGGAACTGAAACCATATCCTCCCTCTGTAACTCAGTAAAGCCAATACTAAAATAAGTCTAAGGAAGCCCAACACAAATCTGATGACTACTTTGGTAACTCTTCTGAAATACCAAATGTTTAATTCTTCACCAACAAATGATTTTGGGTGCCCTTTCTTTGCTGCTGTGCTAAGAATATTCTGCTTTTCAGACAACTCAGTATTATACATGACAGCAAGTAAAGTAAAATATAAATTGGCAAAAAAAGGCATAATAGCTGTTTTATCATGATATTTATACTGTGGATAATTACTTGTTGTAGTATTATTTGTATTTGAGAAGGTTAATTGTTAAGACCAACGAACAGAGAGGTAAGTCTGGGAGGTGACAGCATGTATGTTCCTTTGAGGATCCCACATCAGTGTTCCATTGTACTATAAACAGTATAGTGGATTCCAAAATACTTTTGGCCAAACTGTGTTCCTTCTGTTCCTAGTGGAAGCCCATCCTTCCCACCCCTCTGTTTACCCAACTGCTAAACCACTATCAAGATCCAGTTGACAGTTTGCTCCCAGAACATATTCTCAGATCATCTGAATATGTAGAATATCACAGCACTGAAAAAGGGAACTTATAATCAATCTAAGAGGTAGTATGATGTAAAGAAAAGAGCATGTACCCATTATATTGAATTCCTTTTCTTTTTTTTTAATTTTTATTTATTTATTTATTTATTTATTTTTGGCTGTGTTGGGTCTTCGTTTCTGTGTGAGGGCTTTCTCTAGTAGCAGCATGTGGGGGCCACTCCTCATCGTGGTGCGTGGGCTTCTCACTGTCGCAGCCTCTCTTGTTGTGGAGCACAGGCTCCAGACGCGCAGGCTCAGTAGTTGTGGCTCATGGGCCCAGTTGCTCCACGGCATGTGGGATCTTTCCAGACCAGGGCTCGAACCCGTGTCCCCTGCATTGGCAGGCAGATTCTCAACCACTGCGCCACCAGGGAAGCCCTTGAATTCCTTTTCTGTTTTTGAATTCAGTTAAAAAAAAATTATTCCTTTGTATATATATGCCACATCATCTTTATCCATTCATCTGTTGATGGACATTTAGGATTTTTCCATGTCTTGGCTATTGCAAATAGTGCTGCTATGATGCTATGAACATAGGGGTGCATGTATCTTTTCAAATTATAGTTTTGTCTGGATAAAAAACAAGGTCCTACTGTATAGCACAGGGAACTATATTCAATATCTTGAGACAAACCATGATGGAAAAGAATATGAAAAAGAATATATATATATATATATATATATATTTATATATAACTGAGTCACATGGCTGTACAGAAGAAATTAATACAACATTGTAAGTCAACTATACATCAATAAAATCAAAAATTAAATAAACAAAATAAAATAAGAAAAAAACTTTATTAATTCCTTCTCCCTAATTTTCATGTGAAAATGTTCCTCCTTTAACTTCTTTAGTTGAATACTCAATTAATTTGTTTTCATCATTTCAAAGTAAAAAATATAAACATTTAAGGCTAAGAATTTCATTTTGAATACAATTTGGGCTACAATCCAGAAATTTGATATGAAAGGTTTACTTTGTTATTTTTTTGTATATAGTCTCTAATCACATGGTTTTTTTTCTCTTAGAACGAAGAGGTATTTAGGAGTTTTTCTTGGCTTTTAATTATGAGTGACAGTGGATTTTAAAATATAAACTTCTGTTATTATTTTCTAGAATTACTATATATCGTTGTTACTAAAGAATACCACCTATAATAATTGTTGAAATTTATTGAAGTTTTTTGCCTATTAAATTGTAAAGTTTTATAATGTTTCATAAGCACTAAAAATAAAAGATGTGTTTTACACTAATAGGATGAAGAGCTTGAAATTTATGTGCAGAACTTGCTTTATTCCTATATTTAATTTGCCTTGAATTTTCATTTGTCTAATATTAAAACTGTCTTTTGAAAATAATTTCCTTTGATATATGTTTATTCATTTCTTTTAATTATTCTCACTTAGCTTTGTCACAGTTTTGTCTTGTTTAGTCTTCTCTTAGTGAAATAATTTACTTTACTGCTCAGGCCAATCTCCAAGTCTTTGACTTAATTGAGGAGTTTAATATATTTAAACTATTATTTATAGTTTTAGTCATTGCCATAATTAAAAGTTCAGTCTTACTTTTAAAATCTTATCATATGCTGTTTCTTTTCTTAATGTCTTTGATTATATGAATTATATTTTGCTTGGTGTTTATCATGCCCATTATTTCTGAAATTATATAACTTATTACATTGATGATTTGTTTGATGTTTCTCAAAAGCATTTTCTAAATCTATGTATCTTTAATTACCAAAGTGAAAAATGAACCAGCATTATATTTGTGTATCCCTCAGGCAAGAGTTTGGGAACATTTTTTATTTTTTCCATTCTTTCCCTTTCACCTTTGCATGTTTTTGTTAATAGAAAATTTTGTTAGTATAATGTAATATAATTTGTTAATAAAACTACAGCTACTGTATCAGTTTCAAATTATTATATCTTACAATATAAATTCTCTCTTTCAAGAGACATTTTAATGCATGCATTCTTTTTGAACCAGATCTGCAATTTTAAGACTTAATTCTGTGTGTCCCTGGTTGCAGGACTCATCACCATTCCTTCTATACCATAGTTTTCCCATTCTTGAGCTCTTACTTTTGTCCACCATAGTAATGTATTTTCAAGTAATTTCTTTCTAGAAGTATATATGGGTGCTATATTATCTGGGCACTTGCCTATCTGCCAGGAAAAAAAAAATATTATTGAAGTAGTTGACTCACAGTGTTTCAGTTGTATACCAAAGTGATTCAGTTATACATACATATGTATTATTTTTTATATTCTTTTCCATTATAGGTTATTACAAGATATCAAATATATTTCCCAGTGCTATACAGTAGGTCCTTGCCATTTATCTATTTTATGTATAGTAGTGTGTGTCTGTTAATTTCAAATTTTATCCCCCCCACCTTTCTCCTTTGGTAACCATAAGTTTGCTTTCTATTTCTGTGAGTTTATTTCTGTTTTACAAATAAGTTCATCTGTATCATTTTTTAGATTCCACATATAAGTGTATCATATGCTATTTGTCTTTCTCTGCTTAGAAGATTTTAATAAAAATAAAATTATTGCAAAATAGGCTCCCTCCCTTTATAACTTCCTGTAAGGTCACTCCATTACCTTCTGATTTTTAATGTTACAGAGGAGAATTCTGAGGCCAGTATGATCTCATTCTTTTGTAACTGTATAATTAAAGTTATTTTGGATGTAAGAAAAGGAAAATGACTCTGATTAACTGCTATGGTCTGAATGCTTGTGTCCTCCCCCAAAATCCATTTGTTAAAATCTTAATGTGGTGGTATTAGGTGGTGCTTAAGTCATGAGTGTGGAGCCATCACAAATGAGATTAATGTTCTTAAAATAGAGATCCCTCTTCCCTTCCACCATGTGAAGGCACAGCAAGAAGACCGGCTGTGAACCAAGATGTGGACCTTCAGCAGAAGGTGATTATTCTGAAAACTTGATCTTGAACTTGATCTTGAACTTCCCAACCTACAACTGTGAGAAATAAATTTCTGTTTTTATAAGTATTCTGTTATAGTAGCCCAAATGTACTAAGACACTAACTTAAGAAAACAAGGGATTTATTGAAAGGATTAATTTACAGAATTGAAGGAAGAATTGAAGGAAGAGCTGAAATCCAAGCTTTGGGAAAGTCAGGAACCAAGCACCTAATTATAGGTGCTTCATGGATCTTTCTAGGGTAATGCTATTAAGGTAATTTAACTTGAATGCTTCCAACAACTCAGTGTTTCTATCTAAGTTTCCCATTTTGGGGAGAGGAAATCAGACTGGTCCAACTTCAGCCAGCTATATCACAATATCAAAGAGTTTTGGCAGGACATTCAACTCCAATACGTGGGGGACCCAACACTCTACCCTGAGGATTTGCTCAGCAAGAGGAAATCATTTAGATCTGGGAGCCAGCTTGACTGGAGCCCACTGTAGTAATTAACTTTTTCTATATGACATTTTATAGGATTTTTTTCTTCATTCCTGTTACAAAAAAAAAAAAAAAAAAGCCAGAATAAGTTTAGAATCCCAGATTTTTCTTTAGTCCTGGAAGATTTTCTTCTAACACAATAAGTTTATTGTTTCTATTCCTTTTGTTCTGATATCTTATTCCAAAACCCCAGTTGTCCAAACATAACATGCTTGTTCCTTGCTCTCCACATCTGTAAATTTATTGGTGACCATTTTTATATGTTTTTCTTTTATATTCTAAGAGAGACTCTCAGTTGATTTCTACACTAATTAAGTGATATTTTTTCACTGTCAACTTCTGTTTTTTAAGGCTCCAAAAAAGAAATCTTTAAATAAACTTCTTTTTTGGAGTAATTTTACATTTATAGAAAGGTTGCAAAGGTAGTACAAACAGTTCCCATATGCCTTCACCCAGTTCCCCAAAGGTTAACATCTTACATTACCATGGGACATTTGTCACACTATGAGACCAACATTGGTAAGTGTATCAGTTTCTTACTGCTGTTGTAACAAATTATCATGAACTTTATGCTCTTACAGTTCCAGAGGTCAGAAGTCTAAAATCAAGGTATTGGCAGATCTGCATTCATTTTGGAGGATGTGCTTCCTAGCCTTTTCCAGCTTCTAGAGGCTGCCTGCTTTCCTAGTCTTTCAGTCCCTTCTTCCATCTTTAAAGTAAATCACTCCAACCTCTGCTTCTGTGGTCTCTTCTCCTTCTCATGCTTTTGACCTTCTCACCTTCCTCTTATAAGAATGCTTGTGATTACATTGGACTCACCCAGATAATCCGGGATAGCTCTTCATCACAAAATTCTTAACCACACCTGCAAAATCCCTTTTGCCATGTAAGGTAGCATTCAAAGATTCCAGGGGTTAAGAGGTGGACATCTTTGAGGGGGGCATTATTCAACCTACCACAGAACATAACATTGTTATTAATGAAACTCTAGTTATTTAAATTTCATTAGTTTTTTACTCATGTTCTTTTTCTGATCCAAGATCCAATCCAGGATATCAAAATGCATTTAGTCATCATGTCACTCCAGAGTCTCTGGTCTGTGGCAGTTTCTCAAAAAAGGATTTTAATTTTGCCTCTTCATTTTTCAGTTTTCTTATAATTTTCCCCAATATTCTTTCTTTCTTTTTTAAATTCATCTGGTTATATCTTGCCCCATTTGGTTCTTACCATATAATTTTCTGCCTCTATTTATTTTACTTCTTTTCTTTATCATTTGTTTTTTCTTGGAAAGCAATTATTTTGCATTTCATTGAAAATGTCAGTTTCCTGAATTTTCTCTTTTCATCCTGCAGTAGATGTTTTTGGAGTACTACTCTTCCTCTGAGTCATCAGGACATGCTTCTTTGACTTTGTTCTCTATGTGGTTCTCAAACATGCTGAAAACAGTCTATATCCAGTGTTGGCCAACACACAGGAAATGTGGATTACACTCCTCCCCAATGTATGTCCACATGGCTGATGGAAGAATCACTTTCTCAGATCAAGAACCAGAAGGCATGCGTCTTTGAGACATGAGGGACATGACAAAGAAAGAAGAAAAAAATTTTCCTGTCCACTTCCAGGTGCTTATGAGAGGACACCTGGCAAGGTTTTTCTCGTTATAAACCCATCTGCTTCATTTTTAGAGAAGGTCCTTTCAATTTTTTGTCAATAGATTGTCTCTCAGCGTATGTTTTCATTGTTGTTAGGTGTGTTAGTCTGTTCAGGCTGCTATAACAAAGTACCATGGACTGGCTGGCTTATAAAAAACAGAAATTTATTTCTCACAGTTATGGAGGCAGGGAAGACCAAGATCAAGGTGTTGGCAGATTCCGTGTCTAGTGAGAATCCACTTCTTAGCTCATAGAAAGCTATTTTCTAGCTATGTCCTCAGGTGGCAGAAGGAGCAAGGGATGAGGCCTCACTCTCATGACTTCATGACTTACCTCCCAAAGGCTCCACCTTCTAATGCTATTACATTGGGGAGTTAGGTTTGTAACATATGAATTGACTGGTGGAGGGCCACAAATATTCAGTCCATAGCATTAGGGGTAGTTCTTTTCTGTGTCTAAGGCATAGGATACAGACATCTAGAGCTCAGGCATGAAGGTGCAAATTTGAAAGTTATCAAACATAGAGACAATATTTGAGGCTATAGGACTGACTGATATGACCTAGGGAGAGAATAAATATAGTCAGAGAATTGACAAAGACTCAGCCTTGAGCACCAGGTTATACCACATATTCACAGCTACTGCAGGTCTGTTTGGGGGAGTAGTAACTCTCACTTTCTTACGTGAGAAAGTCCTCACTTCTAATGAAGTATCATTTCTTTTTGTTGGTTTGTTTTCTTATTTTAGTAATACATTTATTTAAGTGGGCTTAAAATTATTCTGGAAATGTGTTTAAGTGAAGATAATATTTGGGTTGTGTGCATCTTATTTTATTTTATTTATTTATTTTTTAACATCTTTATTGGAGTATAATTGCTTTACAATGGTGTATTAGTTTCTGCTTTATAAAAAAGTGAATCAGTTATACATATACTATGTTCCCGTATCTCTTCCCTCTTGCATCTCCCTCCCTCCCACACTCCCTATCCCACCCCTCTAGGTGGTCACAAAGCACTGAGCTGATCTCCCTGTGCTATGCGGCTGCTTTCCATTAGCTATCTATTTTACATTTGTTAGTGTATATATGTCCAGGCCACTCTTTCACTTTGTCCCAGCTTACCCTTCCTCCTCCCCATGTCCTCAAGTCCATTCTCTAGTAGGTCTGTGTCTTTATTCCCATCTTGCTCCAGGTTCTTCATGACCATTTTTTTTTTTTTTTAGATTCCATATATATGTGTTAGCATACGGTATTTGTTTTTCTCTTTCTGACTTACTTCACTCTGTATGACAGACTCTAGGTCTGTTCACCCTCACTACAAATAACTCAATTTCATTTCTTTTTGTGGCTGAGTAATATTCCATTGTATATATGTATCATTTCTAATGAGGCTTAATATGAGCCTCCTGAATGCTGAGGTAACATTCTATAACGGAAAGAATTATTCTAGTGTGGAGATGGACTCTAAAGTCAGAGTTGGGTTCAAATCTTGGCTTGGCCACACTTAGAAATAAAATCTGGAAAACCACACTTACATCTAAGCTTCTGGATCTGTAAGAGGGGTTTACTGAGAAGACTTACCACAGAGGATTTTTTAAGAGCTTCATTGATACAGAATTGATATTCAATAAACTGTTCATGTTCAAAGTGTATAACTGATACGTTTTGACATACATATGCACTCATAAACTATCATCTTGATCAAGATAATGAACGTAGTCATTATCTCCTCCTTTGCAATGCCTCCATCAAACTCCTCCACAAGGCAACCACTGATGTACTTCTGTCACTGTAGATCCATTTGCATTTTCTACAACTTTATATAAGTGGAATCACACAATATGCACTGTTTTTTATTAATTAAAAAAAATTTTAACATCTTTATTGGAGCTTAATTGCTTTACAATGGTGTGTTAGTTTCCACTTTATAACAAAGTGAATCAGCTATACATATACATATATCCCCATATCTACCCCCTCTTGCATCTCCCTCCTGTCCTCCCTATCCCGCCCCTCTGTGCAGTCACAAAGTACCGAGCTGATCTCCCTGTGCTATGTGGCTACTTCCCACTAGCTATCTATTTTACATTTGGTAGTATATATAAGTCCATGCCACTCTCTCACTTCATCCCAGCTTACTTTTCCCCCTGCCCGTGTCCTCAAGTCCATTCTCTACGTGTTATGCACTCTTTTTTTCTGATTTCTTTCATTCAGTTTAATTATTTTGAAATTCATCGTATTATTGCATATATCAATAATGCATTCCTTTTTATCACTGAAGTCCAATTAATCATCTTTTTTTTCTTTTATAAATACAGTAAGTCCCCTTCATATGAAACTACAAATTGAGAGCTTACGTGTGTTTGCATGTCCAATCTTGCAAGGCGTGAGTGAAATTGCAGCTTTCCCTCCCTCTCCTATTGCTGAGGATCCTTCAGCTCTACCATCTCCCAACTCCTCTCCCTCCTCCAGTCAGTAACTCTTCTTGCCCGTTCACTCGATGCCAGCCCCTGTATGTCAGCTGTTGTAATGTACAATTGTACTTTTCAAGGTACTGTACTGTAAGATTAAAAATATTTTCTTTATTCTTCATGTTTGTTTGTTTTTATGTATTATTTGTGTGAAAAGTATTATAAACCTATTACAGTACAGTACTATATAGCTGATTGTGTTAGTTGGGTACCTAGGCTAACTTTGTTGCACTTACAAACAAATTGGACTTATGAACGCCCTCTCAGAACGGAACTTGTTTGTATGTAGAGGACTAACTATAATGCTTTAGTTGTCATATCTATCTAAGAAATATTTGACTCAAATCCAAGGTCAAAACTATTTTCCCTTGTTTCCTTCTAGAAACTTTATGAGTTTAGATTTTACATTTAGATCTTATCTCCAAATTTTTCATTAAATTCAAAATAATTTCTAATTTGCCTTTTGGTTTTTTGATCTAAGAATAATTTAAAAGAATGTAATTTAGTAAACAAATATTTTACTAATTTTTTCCAGGTATCTTTCTGTTAATTGATTTTTTTTTAAATTTCATCATGGTCAGAGATCCTACTTTGTATGACTTAAATCTTTTAGATTTATTAAGACATTTTTTTAATAGCCCAGAATATTGTCTATTTTGGTAAATGTTCTGTATGCGCTTGAGAAGAATGTGTACTCTGCTGTTGGATATTGTTGGGTGAAATGTTCTAAAAATGTAAATTAGGTCAAGTTGGTTAATAGGTTTGTTCAAGTCTTTTATACTTTTAGATATTTTCCTTTTACTTGTTTGGTCAATTATACAGAGAGGGATATTGAAATCTCTAAGCATAAAGTGGATTTATTTATCAGTTTTTGTTGCACATATTTTGGAGCTCTGTTATTAGGTACATAAACATATAGGATTGTCATGTCCTCTTGATTAACTGACCCTTTTAACATGTTAAAAATAACCCTCTTCATCCCTGCTAATGTTCTTTTCTTTGAAATCTATGTTGTCTAAGAGTAATATAGCTACTCTAGGGTTTTGTTTTTGTTGTTGTTGTTTTGCTTTGTTTTTTCACTATTTGTTTTTTTTTAGTGCTATCATGCTATATCTTTTCCATCCTTTACTTTTAACCTATTTGTGTATTTGTATTTCAAATGGGTTTCTTGTAGACAGCATAACTGAGTCTTGCTTTTTGTTTTTTTGTTTGTTTATTGTTCATTATACCTGATAATCTCTACTTCTTAACTGTGATGTTTAAGAAATCTTAAATTTAATATGATTATTGGTGTGATTGAGTTCAATTCTACCATATTACTATTTGCCTTCTACTTTTTCTTTATTTCCTTTTTCCCCTTTTCCTGTCTTCCTTTGACTATTTTGTATGATTCCATTTTATTACCTTCATTGGCTTATTAGTTATAACTTTTTTGTTTTATTTTAGTGATTGCCTTAAAGTTTATATCAATAGTATACCTCTTTAACTTACCACAATTCAATCTTTAAGTGCTGTTATACCACTTCATATATAAATATAAGAACCATATACAGGATATCTCCATTTCTCCCTTTTAGCTTTTATGCCATTGTTGTCATACATTTTACTTCTGTGTTATAACACTTATAATACATTGTTATTGTTTTTGCTTTAACAGCTGGTTATCTGTTAAAGGTTTAAAGAAAAAAGAAGTATTTTATACTAGCCACTTGATTACCATTTCCAATGCTCTTTACTTTCTGTGTAGTTGTATATTTCCATTCGATGTCATTTTTCTCTGCATAAAGGACTTTCTTTATAAAACATTTTTTCTTTCTTTTTTCTAACGAATGCTTTCAACCATGGTTTGATAAATCCAATGTTTTGTCAAAATTCAATGACATATGCTGCATAATTTTTATTAATTCAGTAAAACCCATTTTAAAATTTAAATGTTATCTCTCTCCTTCACCTCAGCTTGGGTTTGGCCTAGCTCAGTATATTAAGTGTGATGGGTCTGTAGTTTATGCTTTTATTCCTCCTTCCTCCCTCTCTAGATTGTTTTTGTGGTTCTTGTTGTTGTTGGAGACTGGTGTAAGGGGACAAAATATATTGGAAGGGGTGATCTTAACTACATGGTCCCTAGGTTGGTCTGGTTCTTTTGCTACTTGTGGTATCCCTGATGTGGTGGTCTCCATGTAGATCATGAGCCTAGATTTCTTAGGGTAGTATTTGATCTCACTTTGGTCTCTTTAGTAACTATGGATCCCTTAGAGAGCGACTGTCATGTTTCCTGGGAGCAGGAAGAAGCAGGGAGCTGTCATGCTCCCAACCCCTGTTCATAGGGCCCACAGGGTTCCTCTTCTAACCTGAATTTTCATATGGAGCTCCTGAAACTGCTAAGTTTTTCTTGGAGTGGAAACTGCCCAATTTCTTTTCCAGGGGACCCCCCCCCCACATTGTCCCTATTAAGTTTCCTGGGTTAGACCTATTCCAGCAAGCTATTTTCCATCAGAAATGTCCAGGAAGGAATCTGGCACCATCTTTATGTTTATGTACATCCCGAACTTCAAAATACTCATGTTAGATTCCCTTCACCACTCCTGGGGCAGCACCATTGTGGACTGGATGTACTGTATAGCTCGATAAGCATCCATCCTGGGAGTGAGAGCTTGGTGTCCATTCCTGTTGGTATCCCAGTAGCTATACTGATTCTCCTGAGCTTCCTTACTTAGCTTGGTGGGTGGCTGAAAATGATTTCAAGAGCAAACAGCTTAAATGATTTCACATTCAACCTTCCTTTTATGGCCTCTGCTCATATAGATTGGCAATGCATTGTGAGGAGCAATTTGAGACTGTGGTAGGTAGTTGCAAGCTTGCTTCATCACCTCTTATTTAGCTCAGGCCCCAATTGTTGGAGGCTTCTTTCAGAACACTAAGAATAGCTCCCTCTTTTCTTTCTTTAGTTTTGGGCTCTGACTATCCATTCTAGGGAAACAAGCTATTACTTAGGAATAGGACATACACTGGAAGACATTTATAATAGTTACTAGACAGACCAAACTGTTCTGAAAAGTAGTGAGCTTCCTGATTTTTGACTAAGTGTGTTAGTCAAAAGGGAATTACTGTTTGTAAAGAATATGAAAATGAAGCACCTTCAACATCTTTTCCCATTCTAACATTTCTAGAGGTAAATAGGTTATTGGTTTTGTTTTTGTTTTTTGTGAGGGAGAGGTTAGGGAAAAAACAATCATTGAATTCTACGTCTTCTTATCCAGTTAATGACTTCACAAGCATTTATTGGGCACCTACTTGGTGCCAGGCACTATGTTAAGATATTGTGATACACTGATGAAAGGAAAGAGTAAAAGTCAAGTGCAATGAAAATAGAGAGAGGTGCCTCCTACCTGGTGAGGCCTATATTCTCTTTTATCCCTGGATATTTCCTAAGCAAGATGCTATGTTACATATGCAGGTATGTATTATATAAAAAATTATATATTGAAGCATGGTCCCTGCCCTCAAGGGCTTATGATAAAATTAGAGGCAAGCTTAACACATGAAAATAGCTAAATTTTACTATAAATATTAAATGACTACACCATTATGTGCAAAATCCCAAAGCCATTCATGGTTATTAACAGGATTCTGCAGAAATTGAATTTTATGAGGCTAACTATCAGTGAAACCAGGATGGTCACAGAAAACTCAGTTGAGGAGATGAGACTCTAGCTATGAAAAATCTCAGAATGGCTTCCCCTCCCTTCCTCAGGAAGAGCCTGAAGAGCCACAATTTCAAGAGTTCCTGCATCTTCAGTGGGAACATCCTATTCTCTACATAATGAGATGTTGGGGGAAAGTGTAGCATTTTCCCTCATGTTTGGGCAGGACAAGCTAAAGAGTTTGAAATAAGGCTCTCCAAGATGGTCTGTGGGTGATGAGAACAGCAATTTAACCAGCTCTGTTATTATTAGATACAGATCGTTTTAGGTGTGTGGAAGTGGTTATTCTATAAAAATGTAATCTCTGAGTCATTCTCTGAGCATGTGGGCCCTGAGTGCTGAGCCTCAAGTTTCAAGTGCATGCTCCTCCCCAATATGTAGCAAATGTAGCAATTCTCTCATTATGATGTTCAGCCTTCCCAACTCCCATCTGTGAGGAAAGTGATCTCTTGTTCATGCACAGGAAAAGTGTCTGGATAATTTATTTCAAGGATATTTGAAAGTAAATAAGAATCAAAGCTGTCTGACTAGTGATATTAAGTAGAACCCCCTCTCCAAGGGTACAATATACATATTTGCCACCTAATTTAACTGAATGGATGAGAGAGATACCTCTATTCCAAAATATTGATCTCCTGTACCACTCAGGTTCCAGAGTGCCTGAAATTCCAACATTATTGACTCACTTCTTTTGTTTTCTCTCTCCCTGGGTTCTTTGATGTACCAGCAAATAATCTGTACTGAACTGCTAGTGAGAGGTCAGACCTGCTTGCACCAGTAGTCTTAGGGAGGAATGCATAGAAGGTACAGTGAAAGCAACCTGTTACAGCTTGAGAAAAACATCGATTTACTTAAAATATACCTCTTTGAGAAACATCATACCAAGTCACCCTAAGAATAGGAGAATTCAATACCAATGCAGCCCATTAGGACCCCCAAAGGGGATGCTTGGTAAATCTTACTTCTGAAAGACAAGAAAGAGTGGAAACTGGTCTTTTTCCAGGAAACATTTTCTCCAGGAGTACTTCCGTGGGCCTTCTGGACATAGAATATCTCCTTCCTTGGGGCTTCTTTAGTTCTTTGCTTGGGACTTCACTTCACACTTTCTTCTCCTGAGCATGTAGTCAATTGGATGGAGCATGTTTATAATGGTTTCCCCACTAGACTGTGAGTATCAAAGATGGTAAACGCCTGTGGTTAGGAACCTTACCTTTGCAATCTCTGTGTCTTCCCATTGATTAACTTTCATTCATTCAATTATCTCATCATGGAGTCACCAGAGCAGATGGTCATTTTGTCCAATACAATTATCCATCCTATGCTAACCCCTAAAAACACAATTTGACCCTGACCTCACAGAACTTATGGAAGAGAAAAATCCATTTAAAAAGAAGACAGTAAATATCTGGAGGTTGGTAAAACAAAATAACAGGAAATGTTCCCCCCACCCCCTTTTTTTTTCTATCTAAGGTGATTGGGAAAGCCTTCATAGAAATGTTCTGAAGGTTCTTGACTGTGAAACAGAAACTGCCCTAGAGCTCTCCATCATGCATGAGGACTCCCATGTGAGAGATGATGACTGGCTCCAAACAGCATGGCCAGGAGAAAGTGGGGCCTGAGACCTGGACATTACCCTCTGTAAATGCTGATCCAGAGGGTCAGGGAAGTGGGGAAGAAGTGATTATGGCAGTTGAGAGACAGGCAGAAAGTGGTAGTTAAACTTCCAATTAGCTGAGAAAGTGTAGTTTCAAGTGGTCCAGGCACCCTTTATACCTGGCAGCCTGGAAGACTGATAGACTGTCAGTCCTGGAAGTGTTTACTCAAGGGCATCAAGACCTTGGGTGGGTGGGGTTTATGCTGAACTCCATTCTTACGGGGATAATCAAGACCACCAAACAGGATAACAAAGGACTGCGTGATGGATAGAATAGGTTCTCATAAATATTGAGTAAATGAATGAATACAGTTGAGGGTAAAGATGAAGGCAGAACACTTGCCCCATTGACTGGGATAACTCAGCATATGAAGAGGGAGACTAAAACTAAAGTTGTATCTTTTGGACAAATTAGTCCCCAAGGGTTGATCCTAAAGACATGGTTCTGACTGTCGAGCAAAAGAACTTAAGGAGTAAGGCAGGGGCTCACTGCCCCCAGATTCTAGGATTGAGTAACTTAATCTTAACCACCACCAATTGGTACACGTAAGGTTCTCATTGTACTACAGCCTCAGTCACAATTAGACTCAGACTGACCCCATCCAGACTTGGGGAGGTGAACATCCGTGGGCTCTCAGGTGTGAGTAGCCAAGAATGAAGAGCAGACATGAGGCAGTAACTGGCAGGGTGCAATGCCCAGAGCAAATGATTAAAGAGTGAAAATGGAATCAATTATCTTTCCAAAGACTGATGCATAGCTACTGAGGTTTCTTATCCCTGAACTGACCAACTATCCTGAGATTGTGTCAATGCAGCCCAAGTCCTCAAGAGAAAAATCCAAAGATGGGTTGTTCAAAGCATTGATGATTTGAACAGATTGAGCACCAAAGAAGAGGCCACTGAGATCTTGCTGCTAGGGTTCCAATTTGTTAGCTTGTTTGCTAAATCTGAGTTTTAGAAGAAGTGACCAGAGAAGTTACTGCTCCATCCACAGAGACACGTGGGTCCTAGAAAGTTTCCATCAGTTGCCCTACTTTGGTGGATATTTAAAGAAGCCTGTTTAGTTTTTGGTAGTGTGTTTATCAAGGTAACACAGTCAATGTGCAGAGTGCCTTCTGCAGGCTCCTCTTGACCCACACTCCTCACTCTCCTCCCTTCTCCACCTGCTCTGTGTCTGGGGATAGGACATGGGCTCTCAGCAGCAGGTCCCTTGCTTCAGGATGAATTCAACCTCAGTAGGTGATAAGAGGGAAAGTGGAAGCTGTGTTTATTCTCCCAGCCTCTCCCTCCCTTTGGGCTGGCGGTGGGTGGCTCCCTTGCCCAAAGCTCTCAGGTACTGTCAGACACACAGTATTATCCAGGTCCAGGAATTGCTTCCCCCACCCCTCACTCCCTCCCGTTCAAGGCTAGTGGGGCTATTATAGTTCCACGGTTTGTCCCACTGAGGTACTATCTGTAGAGGTTTCCCTAAACCCTGCCCACACCTTTGTAGATAGTCTTTACATCTATCTACATCTTTCATCTCTCTTTCAACTATTTTAGTGGGCCATCCACTTCAGTCTGAGACTCTGCCTGGTGGTCTGAAGCATAGGCTGGGTCTCCCAATGGGCCAGTTCACTGTGTTCACCTGTCCACACTTGAGCCTGTCCTGCCTGGTGAGCCCCACCTCTCAGAAGGAGTGAGAACGGGAAGGGCTTAGTGAAAATCCATGCACACAGCCTGAAAACTGCCTAAACACACATCCTTCTAGACCCAATGGCATAATCTTCACTTTCTGATAACAAAAGCTAAAGCTATGGACGTTTGGTGTTTTGTAGTCAAATGCTTACAGAGCCTGAATTTCCTCATCTATAAAATCTGGATGACAGCACCGGTCTCACAGGGTAAGGAGGATAACTGAGTAGAATGAACAGCCCAAGGCCACCAGCTAGTAAGTGGTAGAAACAGAATTTAAACCCATGACTTCTGACTCCAAGTTCAGAGCCCTTTCCACCAAACCATGAGCCTCTGGACAGCACATCATCTTTGCACTGCTGGAAAGCATAGTTTTGATTGAACACCAGGGAGAGAGCAGGTGCCAATCAGTAGGTCTTTGGGAGGGTATGAAAGAAATAGAAGGGCTCCCTGTACTTCTGGAGTTTAAAAGTATTTTTTGTTTCTTCCACTAGATGGTTAGGACAGCCAAGTGTTCATAAACCATTGCAACTGCAAATGGAAGATCATACAGGACCAAGAGAGTAAAACTGAACAGTAGTAACCTTTACCATTGTACTGACTGCTGATCACATGAGAATTCTTTTATACACTGTGAGGTATATAAACAACTCTGTGAGGTAGATATCGCTTTCCCCTCTGCATGAATGTAGAAGTAGAGATCAGTAATCATGCAGTCGCTAAACAGAGTCAAAAATGCAACTCAGTTCTGTGCAGTTCCAAAGCCTGGGACCTGGAGCCTTCCCCACCATATCTGTTATATTTCTGTTCCATCTTCTCTTCCAGAAAAGATAAAAGTCACAAAGGACATACTCCAGGGAACATATTTCCTTTTTCTTTTTGGAGGACATTAAGCCTTCAAAAGGTACACAAACATTAAGAGGTGATCATTTCTACATTACAAGTGGAAGCTGATGGTGTGCTTTTCATCTAAACTGACCCAACTTTCCCTGCAGGTGAACCCAGAGGCCCTTGCTGAGTTTTGAAGGAGGAACCACATCTGGACCTCATACTATTTGGTGCATTCTGGGTCCCCCACCCTGGAGAAGACCGGGCTAACTGCTCAGGCTTGGGTTTCCACACACAGCTGGCCTTTTCTGCTGATTAATAATTGAAAAGAGATGAATAGCAAATGTACCCTGTGATAATTACCAAATTCCTATACAGGGAGGGAAGGGATCCCACCAGGGCTTCATAAATATTGAATCAAGCTCCTGCATCTCTGCAGGATGTGGCTTGATGCCTCTGCAGCCTCTGGCCACATCTCAGGTCCCCTTTAACCTGGTATCTTCATAGCCCAAGTCAGTGGACCAATCAGCAGAGAAGATAGGGAGAGCTGCATCCCTGGGAGGTGTCTCCTGAATGCTGGATGGCACATTACACTGCCCCAGACCTTTCTCTCTGCAAACCTCTCCTTCCTCTCCGAGGTACAGAGGTCCACAGGGGAGGGTTGAACAAGCTGTCTCTGGGTTTTAGTCTTTTTTTTTTTCGCCAGGGTCAACCACTCTTACTGAAAACGGTGTTTGGACTCAGAGCTTGAAATAAATTACTCAGAGCAGCCGACTCCCTCATGTAAATAATTTAGCTTAATAAATAAGTTAAAGTCTACAGTCTCTTCGGCGGCCCTGGCAGCTCATTCATCTCCTGTCTCCTCAGCTCGTCAAGCTGTGCCCTGCTGCCAGGTCTTCTCGGAGGCTGATGGCCTTTTCCTGTCCTGTCACAACAAACAGCATTTTATAGGAGGGGAGCCCTTTCAAGTGTTTCCTCTGGGTCTTCGCAGTCACTCAGCGGAGTCATTGAAACAAGCAGCCAATTTGCAGCAGGGCCCCGTGTGCAGGGGTCAGGTCAGGGGCTGGGCCCCTCCTGACTGGAGCAGGTCCTTGGGGAGAGGATTGGTTGGGAGACCAGGGAGAGAGAGGCCAGGAGGGAGCTGTGGTGGAAGCTGAGAAGAGATCTGCGAGGATGGCTGACACTGAGGCAGGAGGAAACAGCAGGTAGGCACTAAACCCCACCTGGAGAAGGAGAGAGGAAAGAAAGCCACTCAGCTAAGTGGAGACCAGTGTCAAGTCAGCGTTACACCTAATTGCCTTGGGAAGTTGGGAGTCACAAACCCACGTTCAGAGCTGACCACCTGGACAAGTCACTTCCCTCTTCAAACCCAGTGTCCCGCCTCCTGCGATGAGGGGGAAGCCACTTCTTGGTGAGGCCCTACTGTGTGCAGGCAGGGGGGAGGCGCTGGCACACAGGACTCATCAGATGCCCACAATAACACGAGCAAGAGGCCGGCCAGTGGGTGCACCGGCGTTCTCCAAGCTTCTTTTGTCTCTAACACACTGTGATCCATCTCCTCTAAGCTTGGCAGAGACAGGAAGCCCAAGAGTACACGCACATCCATCAAAAAATAAATGTTCCTGTTGGAAGAGTCATCAGAGCTGTGCCATCCATTCTTTAATAAAACAGCCATGTGCTCGCCTCTGAGACCAGAGATGGCTGCTGTCCCCCACACAGCTGTCCTCCAGGGCCATGCCGATGAGGGAGCTGGCAGAGACCAGCCCTGGCTGGGAAATTCACTCCTACACCAAAGAGGGCTCTTCCCACCAGCGCAAATCCCAGCCCAGTACCACAATCCAATTAAAGTAATTTTTGCCTAAACGGCCCTTGCAGAAGAGAGGCAGCAGCCGAGGGGGGCGGAGGGCGGGGCTCAGCATCCTTCAGGGAAACCGGATGACTCGAAAACACAAGAAACAATTTCTCTAGATGGAAAATGAATGCAATGAATCTGAGTGCGGCAGGAAATCTTATGAGAAAATAAGACTTTGGGAGGATTTATGGAAAGACATAATTGCAACAAGTATATTGATTTTACATAGATAAGAAAACAAATGTTGGCAGGGATTGAATTTGGTTTGTTACATTTATTTCCCCACAGAGTTAATGCATTTAAAGACATGGTTTATTTTTCAAATGGAGAAACATTGTTTTCAGAGACCTTTATTAGGTTCCTGCCAGTTCCCCTGACTTCTCTTTCCAAGAAAATTGCTTTGCAGGTGAGGTTGGAGGAGGAAAGACATGGGGGTCTTCCTGTGTCTGAGGGGTTCCAGAAACAAAGGCTGTTGGTGCTTCCCAGGCAGGGAAGAGTCACAGGTAGTCACTTCCTGTTCTGTGTCCTGACTTCCGCTGGGAGGGGAGCCACTGGCGCTAGGGTACAGGGAGAGAAGTCAGGGCCATGACTACATTGTCAGCCTACTCATACGCATCTAGAAGCTCAGACCCAAGGGACTGCAGGCCCATGGCCACGTCATCATTAGAAACCTTCTGGAAGCAGAAACCAGGGGCCCTGCCTTCTGGCTTTCCTTTCCAAATCCTTGCACTAATCCCAAAGTTGTATTGCTGCCAGGGTGGGTTTGAAGTATCAATGTTAACGACCATTTCTGAGAGCCTATAATTGTCAGGTACTGTGTTCATCCTTTCATGGCCCTGTGAGGTAGCTGTAATCTCTATTTTCCAGATGTGAATATTGGGCCTCAGAGATTAAGAGACTTGACAAACTGATCTGTTTAATTCCAAAGCCTGTGAGTTTAACTACCCCTTCGCTCAAGGGTCTCAGTTTTGTGCCAGGTCTTATAACAAGGCATTTATTCCTAGTTCCGTGCAGTGAAGGAAACCAAGATCCCTGAATCCCAGCAAGGATGGCCCCTCAAGCCTGGTGGCCATGTTCACAGCTGGATCCAAGGAGAAGCAGGGAAGGAAGGACACAGGCAGGAAGAATGGAGACTCCCTGCCCATTGGGACTCTGACCCTGGTCCCTGAGGACCCCTCTCAATGAGGCCAGTGTCTTGGGCTGGGTCAACTGATGGCCACACACATGCCATCTTCCCACTCCGATAGTGCTTAGCCAGCCATCCCTGGACTTGAGGCCCATCCTTTGTGTGAAGCCAACATTTGAAAACAATTTAAGTTAGCACTTAGGAGCACTTTGGGGTTTACAAGGTGCTGTTAAATGATATTTTTTTAACCATAACTTATTCTTCACTTTCTAAGTGAAGTTTTACAAAAAGAGAAACTGAGATTCAAAGAAGTTAAGTGCCTTCCCTAAATGGACACAGCCATTAACAGGAAGATCTGGGACCAAGTCCCATATCTCCTGAAGGAGCCCCAGACTCGATGCAAAACAGGTCTCCTTGCAAACCTCGGCTTGTTCCTGCTGATTCATATGTGAACTGAAGCAATAGCCGCACCCTTCCTTGGGCATGCTGGGGCACCCATAAAGCATTTCCATCCCTCCCTCGTCTGATAGCTTTGGCCAGGTAAATTATTCAGAATTAATCCTACTTGCTCCTAAATCCCCCGGCAGCTTTTCACAAGTAACTAATACTTGTCTTAATCACATCTGAGGCACAGCTTTATATACCACTTGCAGCAACACGTTCAATTATGATTGATTGGAATTTAAGTTCTGATTTCTCTTAGAACATAATCAGTCCTGAATGGGAAATTTTTACAGTGACAATTAAAATAATGAAAGTGAACTTTAAATGACATTCAAACAGTGTCATCTGGGAATAACTCCACATTGCTGGCCTCCTGCTGCATTCTGGGAGCTCTGCTACTCAGCGGGATTCACTTGCGCCTTTCACCACTGTGAATGTATTTGGTGTGGTATGAGGACTAGGAGTTAAGCCCTCGCTGGCAGCCCTTTTAAAACCCTCTGCACGTTGTCTGCTACTTAATCATGTGTTTCCCTTGGCTGATTTATATTTACATCTAAAAGGCATGTTAATTGCACAAATTTGTAAACAGTCACCAAATAACTCCATGGAGGGAAACTGCCTGCTTTGGGAATCCTCTTCTAGGAAACACACAGAAGTGTGAAGAGTCTTTCTAAATTGTGGATCTGGGCCCTGGAAATCCATATCATCTCTACTAACAGAGAACATGTGCGGTGTGATCTTGGGCATTATTCCTTTGTGAACTTGCTACACACAAAATAAAAGAAAATTCCATCTAAGATGGAAGGGGATTATATCCACACCTTAGACTCTTAGTATATCTTGTTTTTTCTTCCTGATTCAGGACAAGACACCTGTGCCTACCAGACTGCCCTGGTGTTAGAGGCTTCTGAAATCTAGTTCCATTGGATTCTATCCCTAACAAGTCATTTTAGCCTCTCCATTGTCTCTTCACCACCCACTACGCTTCCTGCAGGAATTATTTATTTATTTATTTTTTTAACATTTACAATTTTATTTTCCAAATACTTAAAGCATTCACTATATGCCAGGGTTTGTTCTGAGCACTTAGAACTCTTACTCATCTCTTCTTCCTTAAACACTCTGAGACAGATATTATTATCCCCATTTTAGGAATCCTCTTTTGAGACACAGAGAAGTTAAGTCACTTGCCTAAGGTCACACAGCTGGTATGAGGCAGGCAGAATTGGGTTTTGAAAGCAGACAGTTTGAGTGTGAAGTCTAACAACCGCACTGTTGTTTGTAGAATCTAGTATGTATCTCAAACCTTGGGCCTCATTTTACCCTTTTTATTTTTTTTTATTATTTATTTATTTTTTATTTTACTGGCCCTTTTATTTTATTTTTTTTTCAATTTTTTTAACATCTTTATTGGAGTATAATTGCTTTACAATGGTGTGTTAGTTTCTGCTTTATAACAAAGTGAATCAGTCATACATATACATATGTTCCCATATCTCTTCCCTCTTGCTTCTCCCTCCCTCCCACCCTCCCTATCCCACCCCTCTGTGTGGTCACAAAGCACTGAGCTGATCTCCCTGTGCTATGCGGCTGCTTCCCACTAGCTATCTACCTTACGTTTGGTAGTGTATATATGTCCATGCCTCTCTCTCACTTTGTCACAGCTTACTCTTCCCCCTCCCCATATCCTCAAGTCCATTCTCTAGTAGGTCTGTGCCTTTATTCCCGTCTTACCCCTAGGTTCTTCATGACATTTTTTTTTCTTAGATTCCATATATATGTGTTAGCATACAGTATTTGTCTTTCTCTTTCTGAATTACTTCACTCTGTATGACAGACTCAAGGTCCATCCACCTCACTACAAATAACTCAATTTCATTTCTTTTTATGGCTGAGTAATATTCCATTGTATATATGTGCCACATCTTCTTTATCCATTCATCTGATGATGGACACTTAGGTTGTTTCCATCTCCTGGCTATTGTAAATAGAGCTGCAATGAACATTTTGGTACATGACTCTTTTTGAATTATGCTTTTCTCAGGGTATATGCCCAGTAGTGGGATTGCTGGATCATATGGTACTTCTATTTGTAGTTTTTTAAGGAACCTCCATACTGTTCTCCATAGTGACTGTACCAATTCACATTCTCACCCGCAGTGCAAGAGTGTTCCCTTTTCTCCACACCCTCTCCAGCATTTCTTGTTTCTAGATTTTTTGATGATGGCCATTCTGACTGCTGTGAGATGATATCTCATTATAGTTTTGATTTGCATTTCTCTAATCATTAATGATGTTGAGCATCCTTTCATGTGTTTGTTGGCAATCTGTATATCTTCTTTGGAGAAATGTCTATTTAGGTCTTCTGCCCATTTTTGGATTGGGTTGTGTGTTTATTTGTTATTGAGCCTGCAGGTCTCATTTAAATTTATAGTTTGCCTTAACCTGAAATGCCTTCATCCCTCTGGCTCCCCTGTATCCCAAGCCGCCCATTCTTGAAGCTCAGTTTGTCCATATTCTCACTGACACCTTCCTTGACAATGTCAAGCAGCCCTGCTCACTCCTCTCCCTGGCTATTCTTGAACATTACATTTAATCTAGCACTTTATTAAGATGTCAGCAGTCTTATTGTGTTGGAATCAGAAACTACCTTGAAAATCTTGTTTATTTTTAATAAAGTTTCAGTTAGACAGTGATAAAAATGGTTTGTAAGAGAAAGAACAAAAACAAAAATTTGGCAAAAAATGTGTTCCTGTTTTGTGGAATCTCTGAAAGCATGTTTTAATTTCATTCCCTTCATTTCACAGCTGAAAAAAGGTTCAGATGTTGTTCCAATGCTTCTCAATGACTTTAATACAAACCATTTCCTCCCACTGGATCGTAAGCAGGGATCCTATTTTATACTTTTTATGTATCTGTCACAGTATCAAGCATAGTTCTCAGGAGCCAAGGCCAAGGTCAATCAGGTGTCATCAGGAAATAAGCAGCATTCATTACAAATTTAAGGAGAATTTAATAAAGGGACATTTACAAGGATGTGGGTATGGCTTAAGGAAAAGTACAGTACCCCAGGTTTATCAACTCAGAGAGGGCATTACCACCCCTGGGCCTGAAGGAGCAGAACCTTGGAAGGATAGCTGTTAGGAGAAGGACATTTAATAAAAACTTAGACTTTGGTAAAGGGAAGGGAAGTCTTTGCCAATCAGCAGAGACTCAGCAGGAAGGAACCCAGACACAAATATCCTGACCTTAATCTGCTCCCGCCCTCTGATCTCCAGCTGGTGACTTCTATGGGCCAAACCCAGTGGGAAGCCAGAGAACAAAGGCTAGCATGAATAACCATCCCAGTTCGCCAGGAACTGACAAGTTTCCTGGGATGGGGGACATTCAGTGTTAAAACCGGAAGTGTCCTGGTCAAACTACAAGGGTTGGTCCATCTAGCAAGAGAGCAGCTCATAGAGGCTAGCCTCCTGGGCATGACGCAAAATGTGGAGAGTGAATTTAGAGGAGAAATCAGGAGATAGATACCATGGGACCACAGTAAATATTTATAAATTTGAATAAAGAACCATGATTATTGATATTTCTGAGTCTATTTCTTCCTGATTTGTAACCACATGGTCAGGTTAGGAAAATATGAGAGATAAATAATTTCCCTAGTTTCAGCTCATTTCCACCAGGCTTGTGGATAACTTCCACCCCGCTGACCATTCCAGTTAGCTTGGAAGACATTGCTGTCTTTTATTCTTCACACCCAGTCATACAACTATGATTCACCAAGTGCCTGTTCCATTTCAGCCACTGTGCTAGGTGCAGGGCACACACCTGGAAAATAGTGAAAGGTCACTACTCTCAAGAAGCTAACAGGCTACAGGAGAAGACAAGGTTATGTTTACTAAGAGTTAACAATATAGAACTTTATAGGTGACAAATAAAGGAAATCAATAGTTTTTTTTTAATTGTATTTATTTTTTTGGCTGCATTGTGTCTTTGTTGCTGCGTGTGAGCTTTCTCCAGTTGTGGCGAGTGGGGGCTACCCTTTGTTGTGGTGCACGGGCTTCTCATTGTGGTGGCTTCTCTTGTTGTGGAGCACAGGCTATACGTACGGGGGCTTCAGTAGGTGCAGCACATGGGCTCAGTAGTTATGGCATGTGGGCCCTAGAGCACACGGGCTTCAGTAGTTGTGGTACACAGGCTCAGTAGTTGTGGTGCATGGGCTTAGTTGCTCCATGACATGTAGGATCTTCCCAGACCAGGGATCAAACCCATGTCCCCTGCATTGGCAGGTGGATTCTTAACCACTGTGCCACCGGGGAAGTCCGAAATCAATAGTTTTATGTGATGAGACATTGGATAAATGTCTTATCACATAAAACTGGGATAAAAGCGTCCTAGGTCCCTATGGCTCTCCAACTCTATGAGCTGTCTATGTGGTTTGAGGGAGTTAGTGCAGTTTTCACAGCAGAGGCAAAAACTAGGCTCAGAATGAATAAGGGTCCTGTTACCATAACTCAGTGATTACAATATGTTACCATGACTCAGTGATTATTGGCTGACTAACTCTCATAGTAATCATTTGAGGTGGATATTGATTATCTAAATTTCACATGCAATGAACTTCAGAGAGCTTGAATACTTTTCACCCTGTGACCCAGCCAGTAACTCGGGTCTGACTCCAAAGCCCATGCACACACTTTTCATTACTCTGTGCTGCCTTTCCAAGAAGTTTTAAAAGAGGGGTGTGGTTTCAATTGATGTAGAGGGAAGAAAATAATCAAAGTCTTCAACTTTTCCTAAGCCCAAACTTTCAGAATCCTCCTTTCCATGTATCAGATTGCAAAAAAAGCCAATGATTGCTCACTCCTTCCTGTATTTACAGTTTTGTCCATGTGACTTTGCAGTTCCTTCCATAAATAATTGGAGTCTATTTATCTTCCCCTTGAATCTGAGCTTTTCTTGTGAACTTTTTGGCTAATACAATGCAGTGGAAGTGAAATGTGCCAGTTCTGAGTTTAGATCTCAAGAGACCAATGACAATTCTGCTCTCTCCTAGAACCCTTCTCAACCCCCATATGAAGAAACTCAGGCTATCCTGCTGGAAAGGCCACAGAGAGCAGAGGCAAGCCACTCCATCTGAGGCCATTCTATATTATCCAGCCTGCACCCAACTCAGAGGAGGACTGTGGACTCATGAGTGAGCCCAACTGAGACAGAAATAACTATTCTCCATATACCCTGAGAAAACCATAATTCAAAAAGAGTCATGTACCACAATGTTCACTGCAACACTATTTAAAATAGCCAGGACATGGAAGCAACCTAAATGTCCATCAACAGATGATTGGATAAAGAAGATGTGGCACATATATACAATGGAATATTACTCAGCTATAAAAAGGAATGAAATTGAGTTATTTATAGTGAGGTAAATGGACTTAGAATCTGTCATTCAGAGTGAAGTAAGTGAGAAAGAGAAAAACAAATACTGTATGCTAACACATATATATGGAATTTTAAAAAGCAGTACTGATGAACCTAGTGGTGGGGCAGGAATAAAGATGCAGACATAAAGGACAGACTTGAGGGTACAGGGGATAAGGGGAAGCTGGGATGATGTGAGAGAGTAGCATGGACATATATACACTACCAAATGTAAAATGGATGGCTAGTGGGAAGTTGTTGCATAGCACAGGGAGATCAGCTCAGTGCTTTGTGACGACCTAGAGGGATGGAATAGGGAGGGTGGGAGGGAGGCTCAAGAGGGAGGGGATATGGGGATATATGTATACATATAGCTGATTCACTTTGTTGTACAGCAGAAACTAACACAGCATTGTAAAGCATTTATACTCCAATAAAGATGTGAAAAAAAAAAAAAGAAAACAAAACTATTCAACTGAGCCTAGCCCAAATTAGTTGTTTGCAAAATCATGAGCTAAATAAAAGTCTGTTATTTTAAGGCTCCAAGTTTTTGGGGTTTTTGGATGCAGTAAAAGCTAACTCATTCACTATGTAACTATTAATGCAGTCCTCATTCCATCATTTAAAGTGAGTCAGCCATATAAGCTAGGATCTCTCACCTAGACCAGATACTACCTGGGAAACTTCCCTAGACCCTAACTATTAAAGGTCATTCTTCTCATTTCCTTCTCCCCAACTAGTTGCTGAACCCCAACTTGGACTAGGTCAGTGTGCCAACATATGTAAGAGTCAGTTTTCCTGAGCATCAAGATAGCTACTTTGATATACATAATGGATGTGAATGTGGCCAAGACTGTTCACATAGCAGACAATGAAGGAACAAAATATAATAGATTGAAAATTAAGCTTGGAAGGGAATATCTAATAGATTCCTTCACTGATGCTGAATCTCTACCTATCTCAAGTTTTCTAATATTTCTTGTTGTGTAGAATTATAATCAACTTATTAAAGCATCTACTATTAAACTCTAAATGTATTTTTTCCCTTCAAAACTAACCAAACTAAGTCAGAGTTTGTCAAATGTTTCACCAATAAATCTTTTATATAATAAAAAATTACTAACCTTGTAAAGAAGCAGAGAAAGGGGACTTAAATTAAGAAATAAAACACTGAACAGAAGAAGATCTCTAACAACCTGAATACTGGAGTAAATAGATAAGGTTTTCAAAATAGCTGTGATTAAGATATTAAACAAAATAGACAAAAGGTGGACAGAATAGATGAAAATATAAAATTATTTGAACAATGAATAGAATCTAGAAGGTAAATCAAACATGACTGGGCACAATAGAAGACAAGGTTAGTGAAGTCAAACACAGCCCAGTGGAAAAATAAGCAAAACAAAGCACAGAAAGGAGAAAAGAATGGAGAATGAAGAACAAAGCATTACAGAGGTATGGGCCATAATCAGAAGGTCTAACATATGTATAATGGAGTCCAAGAATAAAAGATGAGAGAGAGAGACTTGAATAGAAGGAAATATTTGAAAATTTAATAGCAAACATTTTTTTAATTCAGAAGAAAGACAACAACTCACATATGCAAGAAGCTCAGTAAACTATAAGCAAAAGAAGGAGCAAAAATTCAAAGAAAACATATCACATATCACAGTCATAGTGCTTAAAACCAAAGACAAAATGATAAGCACAACCACATTAGCTTCAGGACTTCTAACCAGAAGACACACACAGAAATGATATCTTTAAAGTGCTAGGAGAGAAAAAAATACCAGCTAGGATCTATATACAGGGAAAATATCCTTTAAAAATAAAAGCAAAGTAAAGACATTTTAAGATAAACAAAAGCTGAAAGAATTTGTCTCTAGTTCTTCCATAAGAAAAGTAATGATACTAGCTGTGTATTTATAGATATTTATAGAAATATTTACCAGAAATGGAAAATATTTGGGAAAATAAGGCCTTTTGTGTTTTTAACTTATCCTAATTTCTTAAAAGACACTTAAACTTTTAAAGCAAAAACAATAGCATTATATTTGAAGTACATAACATGCAGTAGTAAAATCTATAACAAAATCACAAAGTTAAGGTGTACTGTTGTAAATTCTTATACTACTGTATATGTGTTCAGTGTAATAATAATTAATGGTAAACTGTAAAAACTAAAGGTGCATATTGTATTTACTAGGGCAACTATTAAAAATATATGAGTAAGTAAACTAAATGTAAATGGGCCAAGTACTTTAGTTAAAACTTTTGAAGTTATCAGGATGAATTTGTTTTAAATGTCCAACTATATGCTGTTAAAAAAAATAAACTTTAAATATAGAGATACAGATAGGCCAAAAGCAAAGTTATTGGGGGAAAAAGATGTACTGTGAAAACACTAAAAAAGAAATTTGGACAGCCTGAGGGGGGACTTGGAGTGAGGAGTTCTGGAGTTTGAGGTCTCTCCAGAGAACGAATGATATTCCCCATGTAGATTAGTCACTTCGGATCCAGCCGAATTTCTCTCTCCAGTGAGGGTGGATGTGGAGTGGTCCCCTGCAGTAGGAAGAGCTTTCAACTAAGAATATTTTCTTTGGAAACAGCAGAAGCAAGAAGAACTACAATCCTGCAGCCTGTGGAACAAAAACCACTTTCACAGAAAGATAGACAAAATCAAAAGGCAGAGGACTATGTACCAGATGAAGGAACAAGGTAAAACACCAGAAAAACAACTAAATGAAGTGGAGACAGGCAACCTTCCAGAAAAAGAATTCATAGTAATGATACTGAAGATGAGCCAAGACCTAGGGAAAAAAATGGAGGCAAAGATTGAGAAGATGCAAGAAATTTTTAACAAAGACTCAGAAGAATTAAAGAACAAACACCTAGAAGAATTAAAGAACTAACAAACAGAGATGAACAATACAATAACTGAAATGAAAAATACACTAGAAGAAATCAATAGCAGAATAACAGAGGCAGAAGAATGGATAAGTGACCAGGAACACAGAATGGTGGAACTCAGTGCTGTGGAACAGAATAAAGAAAAAAGAATGAAAAGAAATGAAAACAGCCTAAAAGACCTCTGGGACATTTTAAACACAGCAACATTCGCATTATAGGGGTCCCAGAAGGAGAAGTAAGAGAGAAAGGACCCGAGAAAATATTTGAAGAGATTATATTTGAAAACTTCCTTAACATGGGAAAGGAAATAGCCAGCCAAGTCCAGGAAGAGTAGAGAGTCCCAGGCAGGATAAACCCAAGGAGAAACATGCCGAGACATACAGTAATCAAACTGACAAAAATTAAAGACAAAGAAAAATTATTAAAAGCAACAAGTGAAAAACAACAAATAATATACAAGGGAACTCCCTTAAGGTTAACAGCTGATTTCTCAGCAGAAACTCTACAAGCCAGAAGGGAGTGGCACGATATATATAAAGTGGTGAAAGGGAAGAAACTACAACCAAGATTACTGTACACAACAAGGATCTCATTCAGATTTGATGGAGAATTCAAAAGCTTTACAGACAAGCAAAAGATAAGAGAATTCAACACCACCAAACCAGCTCTACAACAAATGCTAAAGGAACTTCTCTAAGTGGGAAACACAAAAGAAGAAAAAGACCTACAAAAAAAACCCCCAAACAATTAAGAAAATAGTAATAGGGACATACATATCAATACTTACCTTAAATGTGAATGGATTAAATGTTCCATCCAAAAGACACAGGCTCGCTGTATGGATACAAAAAAAGGGCCCATATATATGCTGTCTACAAGAGACCCACTTCAGAAGTAGGAACACATACATGCTGAAGGTGAGGGGATGGAAAAAGCTCTTCGATGCAAATGGAAATCAAAAGAAAGCTGGAGTAGCAATACCCATATCAGATAAAATAGACTTTAAAATAAAGAATGTTATAAGAGATATGGAAGGACACTGCATAATGATCAAAAGATCAATCCAAGAAGAAGATATAACAATTATAAATATATATGCACCCAACATAGGAGCACCTCAATACATAAGGAAAATGCTAACAGCTATAAAAGAGGAAACTGACAGTAACACAATAATAGTGGGGATGTTAACACCTCACTTACACTAATGGACAGATCATCCAGACATAAAATTAATAAAGAAAAACAAGCTTTAAATGACACAATAGACCGGATAGATTTAATATATATTTACAAGACATTCGATCTGAAAACTGCTTATTACACTTTCTTCTCAAGTGCACATGGAACATTCTCCAGTAGATCATATCTTGGGTCACAAGTCAAGCCTCAGTAAATTTAAGAAAATTGAAATCATATCAAGCATCTTTTCTGACCACAACACTATGAGATTAGAAATCAATTATAGGGGGGGAAACATAAAAAACACAAACATGTGGAAGCTAAATAATTTGTTAGTAAATAACCAAGAGATCACTTTAAAAATCAAAGAGGGAATCAAAAAATACCTAATGACAAATGACAACAAAATCACCATGATCCAAAACCTATGGGATGTGGCAAAAGCAGTTCTAAGAGGGAAGTTTATAGCTATAAATTCCTACCTCAAGACACAAGAAAAATCTCAAATAAACAATCTACCCTTACACATAAAGGAACTAGAGAAAGTAGAACAAATAAAGCCCAAAGAGAGTAGAAGGAAACAAATCATAAAGATCAGAGCAGAAATAAATGAAATAGAAACAAAGAAAACAATAGCAAAGATCAATAAAACTAAAAGCTGGTTCTTTGAGAAGATAAACAAAATTGATAAACTTTTAGCCAGATTCATCAGGGAAAACTGGGAGAGGACTCAAATCAATAAAATTAGAAATGAAAAATGAGAAGTTACAATGGATGCCACAGAACTACAAAGCATCATAAGAGACTACTACAAGCAACTCTATGCCAATAAAATGGACAACCTGGAAGAAATGGACAAATTCTTAGAAAGGTATAACCTTCCAAGACTAAATCAGGAAAAAATAGAAAATATGAACAGACCAATCACAAATAATGAAATTGAAACTGTGATTTAAAATCTTCCAACAAACAGAAGTCCAGGACCAGATGGCTTCAAAGGTGAAGTCTATCAAACATTTAGAGAAGATCTAACACTCATCCTTCTCAAAGTTTTCCAAAAAATTGCAGAAGAAAGAATACTCTGAAACTCATTCTATGAGGCCACCATCACCCTGATACCAAAACCAGACAAAGATACTTCAAAAAAAGAAAATTACAGACCAATATTAATGATGAATATAGATGCAAACATCCTCAACAAAATACTAGCAAACAGAATCCAACAACTGATTAAAAGGATCATATACCACGATCAAGTGGGATTTATCCCAGGGATGCAAGTATTCTTCAATATATGCAAATCAATCAATGTGATACCTCATAATAACAAACTGAAGAATAAAAACCATGTGATCATCTCAGTAGATGCAGAAAAAGCTTTTGACAAAACTCAACACCAGTTTATGATAAAAACTCTCCCAAAAGTGGACATAGAGAGAACCAACCTCAACATAATAAAGGCCATATATGACAAACCCACGACAAACATCACTCTCAATAGTGAAAAATTGAAAGCTGTCCCTCTAAGGTCAGAAAGAAGACAAGGCTCTTCACTCTCGCCACTATTATTCAACATAGTTTTGGAAGTCCTAGCCACAGCAATCAGAGAAGAAAAATAAATAAAAGAAATACAAATTGGAAAAGAAGAAGTAAAACTGTCACTGTTTCCAGACATGACATTATACATAGATACTCCTAAAGATGCCACCAGAAAACTACTAGACCTAATCAATGAATTTGGTAAAGTTGCAGGATATGAAATTAATGCAGAAAATTCTGTTGCATTCCTATACACTAACAATGAAAAATCAGAGAGAGAAATTAAGGAAAAAATCCCATTCACCATTGCAACAAAAAGAATAAAATACCTAGGAATATACCTACTTAAGGAGGTAAAATACCTGTACTCAGAGAACTATAAGACACTGATGAAAGAAATCAAAGATGACACAAACAGATGGAGAGATATATCACATTCTTGGATTGGAAGAATCAATATTGTGAAAATGATTATACTACCCAAAGCAATCTACAGATTCAATGAAATCCCTATCAAATTACCAATGACATTTTTTACAGACCTAGAACAAAAAAACTTAAAATTTGTATGGAGACACAAAAGACCCCAAATAGTCAAAGCAGTCTTGAGGGAAAAAAACGGAGCTGGAGGAATCAGACTCCCTGACTTCAGACTATACTACAAAGCTACAGTAATCAAAACAATATGGTACTGGCACAAAAACAGATATATAGATCAATGGAACAGGATAGAAAGCCCAGAGATAAATCCACACCCCTATGGTCAACTAATCTATGACAAAGGAGGTGAGGATATAATGGAGAAAAGAGAGTTTCTTCAATAAATGGTGCTGGGAAAACTGTACAGCTACATGTAAAAGAATGAAATTAGAACACTCCCTAACACCATACACACAAATAAACTCAAAATGGATTAAAGACCTGAAAGTAAGACTGGACACTATAAAACCCTTAGAGGAAAATATAGGAAGAACACTCTTTGACATAAATCACAGCAACATCTTTTTTGACCCACTTCCAAGAGTAATGGAAATAAAAACAAAAATATACAAATGAGACTGATGAAACTTAAAAGCTTTTGCACAGCAAAGGAAACTATAAACAAGATGAAATAACAACCCTCAGAATGGGAGAAAATATTAGCAAATGAATCAACAGACAATGGATTAATCTCCAAAATATATAAACAGCTCATGCAGCTCAATATTTAAAAACAAACAACCCAATTAAAAAATGGGCAGAACACCTAAATAGACATTTCTCCAAAGAAGACGTACAGATGGCCAAGAGGCACATGAAAATCTGCTCAACATCACTAATTATTAGAGAAATGCAAATTAAAACTGCAATGAGGTATCACATCACACCAGTTAGAATGGCCATCATCAGAAAATCTGCAAACAACAATTGCTGGAGATGGTGTGGAGAAAAGGGAACCCTCTTGCACTGTTGGTGGGAATGTAAATTGATACAGACACTATGGAGAACAGTATGGAGATTCCTTAAAAAACTAAAGATAAAATTACCATATGATCCAGCAATCCCACTACTGGGCATATATCCTGAGAAAACCATAATTCAAAAAGACACATGCACCCCAGTGTTCATTGCAGCACTGTTTACAATAGCCAGGTCATGGAAGCAACCTAAATGCCCATTAACAGATGAATGGATAAAGAAGATGTGGTGCATATATACAATGGAATATTACTTAGCCATAAAAAGGAATGATATTGGGTCATTTGTAGAGACATGGATGGACCTAGAGACTGTCATACAGAGTGAAGTAAGTCAGGAAGAGAAAAACAAATATCGTATATTAATGTATATATGTGGAATCTAGAAAAATGGTACAGATGATCCGGTTTACAAGGCAGAAATAGAGACACAGATGTAGAGAACAAATGTATGGACACCAAGGGTGGAAAGCTGGGGGTGGGTTGGTGGTGGTGGTGGGATGAATTGGGAGATTGGGATTCACATATATACACTAATATTATAAAATAGATAACTAATAAGAACATGCTGTATAAAAAATATACATAAAATAAAATTTAAAGAAAGAAATTTGAGCTGGTAATATTGTCAAATTTGTCTTTAAAACAAAAGGCATCACCGAAGATAAAGAGCAACACTTCATAATGGTAAACGAGTCGATTAATCAAGAATACCTGGTGATCCTAAATGTTTAGCACCTAATAACAGACCTTCAAGTAACATGAAGCAAAAATCAATAGAACTGAGAGGAGAAATAGTCCACAACCTTAGTTGAAGTTTTTTAACACTCTTTTAGAAATTGTCCGACCAGGTGAAGAAAAATATCAGTAAGGATAGAGAAGATTTGAATAACACTATCAACCAACTTTACCTAATTTATATAATATTACTTTCTACAATAACCTAATGCATATTATTTTCAAAGACACATGGAATATACGCCAAAATATACCATATGCTGCCCCATAAAACAAGTCTCAATACATTTTTGGCTGAAATCACAGTAAGCTTATTTTATGATCAAAACAGAATTAAATTAAAACTCAACAAAAAGGATATCCAGAAAATCCACAGATATTAGAAAGTTTCACAATATAATTTAATAACACCATAAGGGAAATTAGAAAATATGTTGAGCTCATAAGGGTAAGAAATCATATGGTATAATAGGTTGAATAATGACCTCTTAAAGATATCCATGTCCTACTTCCTGAAACCTGTAAATTTGTTGCCTTACATGGTAAAAAGAATTTTGCAGATGTGATTAAGTATTCTGCAGTAGGGAGAGTATCTTAAATTATCTAGGTGTGCCCAGGGTAACTACAAGAGTCCTTATAAGAGGGAAGTAGGAGGATCAGTCAGAGAGAGAAGATGTAAGAATAGAAGTTAAGATCAGAGTGGAGAGAAGATGGTACACTTTTGGCTTTGAAGATGGAGGAAGAGGCCATAAACCAAGGATCATAGGCAGCTTCCAGAAGCTGGAAAAGGTAAGAAAAGTAATTATTCCCTAGAGCTTCCAGAATGAGTGCTGGCCTGCCAACGCCTTGATTTTATCCCAGTAAAACTGATTTTGAACTTTTGACCTCCAGAACTGTAAGATAATAAATTTGCTTTGTCTTAAGCCACTAAATTTATAATGATTTTTTGCAGCAGCAATAAGAAACTGATACACAAAAAGTTAGAAATTATTTGAAATGAACAATAATTTAAAATATATTAACATGTTGGATGTAGCTAAAGTGCTGCTAAGAGACAAATTTGTACTTTAAAATGTCCGTGCTAGAAAATAACAGAAGTCTAAACTCACTTACATAACCTTTCATCTTAATAAACTAGAAAAGGAAGAGCAAATTAAACCAAAGTATGTAGAAAGAAAGAAATTATAAAGATTGAAAATTATAAAGAATGAAAATCAGTGAAATACTAGGACTTGGTTAGTCCTTTATTTATCTGAGAAATTTAATTCATAATTTAAAACTGCCCCACAATGTAAACTTCAAGCCCAGCTGGCTGTTCTGTGAAATTCTATTAAATGTTCACAAAAAAATTACTCATATTACCCAAACTCTTTCACAATAGGAAGAGAAGGAAACATTTCTCAAGTTGTTATATGAGGCTGGCATAACCTTAATATCAAACCTGACAAGGACCTTACAAGAAAATAAAATTAGAGACCAATATCACTCATGAACATAAATGAAAGTGTAGAGGAGGCAAAACTTTACCTCTACGTATCTTACACTTTAAGCTGGGACTCTGTGACAAAAAGACAGATTAACAAGAAGAAAACAGTTTATTAATGAGTGCAGTACACATCACACAGGAAAAAAAGTCTAAGCAAAAAAGAAGTTAAAGCAGCAGCTTCGAACTCCAGCTTCTATAACATCTTCAATAGAGAAAAATAAATTGTAGAGAAATGGCAGGGGAAAGGAAAGCAGTTTTAGGCTTCCAAAAGCCTAAAAAGTTTTAGGCAGCAAACTGTGGAAAGGTAAATAAATGGGAGGAGATAATGGAGTAAGGTTTATTTGCAGATTCCTCTGTTGCTGTCTCTGAGCTGATAGGAGTCTGTCTGCAGTAAAAGGAGAATTTATATCTGTGTTTAGGCAGAAAAGGGGAAGGGGAACTTTTTCTGCATTTGCTGCTTCTTAATTGCCTTCAGCTCAAAATAATTTTTATGTCAAAGAGTCATATTTTGGGGTGACATATTCTGGTTTCCTTCAAAAGCAAAATTCTTAATAATTGTTAGCAAATCAAATCCAACAATACATAAAAAGTGTAATATGTCATGATAAACTGAGGTTTATTCCAGGAATGTAGGTTAAAGAAGTGAAAATCAATCCATGTAACTGATCATATATAAAAAGAGGAGAACACTCGTAAGAACATTTCAATAGATGCAAAAGGCATATAAAAATTTCAGCATTCATTCATGATAAATAAAGAAATAGGAACTTCTTCAATCTGAAAAAATTAATGTATGAAAAAGCTATAATTATTATCATTTTTAATGGAGACAGTAAAAATGTTCAGGATCAGAATCAGGAAAAGGCATGGTTATTCACTCTTACCACTTCTATTCAATATCATGCTGGAGGTTCTAGCCAATGCAATTAGGCAAGAAAAAGCGGGGAAAAAAAGGTATGAGGGTTGTTAAAGAAATAAAACTGCTTATTTGCAAACGATAATAATTGTGTATATGGAAAGTCCAAAATAATCCCCAAACAAAACAAAACAAAAATAAAAACAATAGATCTAATAGGCAAATTCAGCAAGATATGAGAATATAAGATAAACATACAAATATCAAATGTGTTTTGTATGCTAACAACCAGCAATAGAAAAAATTAAATTTAAAAATCAATACCATTTATAATGGCATAGAAAACATACAGCTCCTGAAAAAGAATTTAACAAAAGGTGTAAAAAAACTCTACAAGGAAAACAGCAAAATATTGCTGAGAGAAATAAAGTAAGACTTAAATAAATGGAAAGATATACCATGCTCATGGGTTGGAAGATACAACGTTATAAAAATGTCAATTCTGTTCAAATTGATCTGTATATTAAATGCGGTGCCAAGCAAAATCCCAGCAAGCATTTTTATAGAAATAAGTAATCTGTTACTAAAATGTGTATAGAAATGCAAAGTGATAGCCAAAACATTCATGAAAAAGAAGACTATAGCAGGAGAATGGACACTATCTGATTTTAAGGATGACTGACAAGCTACAGTAAACATATGGGCAGACAAATTGATTGGTAAAACAGAAATAGATCCATGCATAAGAGGTCAAATGATTTTTAACAAAAACTACAGTGCAGTTCAATGGAGAAAGAAATGTCTTTTAAAATGAATAGTCTGGGTCAACTTGAAAACTGTAAGAAAAACATAAAATTGAATTTGACTTACACCTCATATTATACAAAAAAGTTAACAAGCTGAATTGTAGATCTAACTATAAAACTCAAAACTATAAAACTCCTAGACAAAAACAGAATATGTTTGTAACCTGTTTGTAAGTAAAGATTTCTTAGTGATGATAAAAGCTCTGACCATAAAGAAAAATAAAACAGTAAACTAAATTTTATCAAAATTCAAAATTTTTTCTCATCAAAAAGAAACTTTAAAAATGAAAAAGAAAGGCACAGACTGGGAGAGAAAAAGGTAACATGTAGGCATTTAATCCATAATATATCAAAGACTCCTAGAAATCAGTAATAAAAAGACAAAAATCTAATAAAATAGATAAAAGATATGGAAAAACATTCACAAAAATATGATTAGTCATTAAATACATGAAGATATGCTCAACATTTTTAATAGTCAGTGAAATGAAATTAAATGTAAAATAAGATTTCACTGTACATTTGGTAACATGCCTAAAATTAATAGTTTCAAATGTTGAAGAAGATGCTGGGCAACTGGAAATATCAAACATGGCAGGTAGAGGTGTAAAATGGTACCACCAGGGTGGAAAACTGAGAATTTATTATGATTCACTAATTCTACTTCTAGGTATTTACAAAAAATAAATTTTTAAAACATGCACACAAAAAGACTTGCATAAGAATGTTTATTTCAGGGTTATTAATAATAAAAGCTCAGAAACCACTCCAATGTCCGTAACAGGTGAATGCATAATTAAATTATAATTATTCACACAATGGAATATGATTCAGCAATTTAAAATGAACTAATAATACACACCACAACATATACGAATCTTAAAAGCATCATATTGAATAAAAGAGACCAACCATAAAACAGTACCTATGTGTGATACCATTTACATGAAGTTCAAGAAGAAGCAAAACTAGTTTGTGGAAATAGAAATTAGAATAATGGTGGGGTTGGGGAGGAGGGAGATACACTGGAATGGAAAACATGGGAATTTTTAGGGTGATGGCAATTCTCTGTATCTTGATTGAGGTATTGGTTCAAAATTTATTGAACTGTATACTTAAGATCTGTGTATTTTACTGTATGCAATTATAACTTAATAACAAAAGTGCTAACCAAACCAACCAACCAAAAAAAAAACCACCAATCTCACCCCTGAGCTTTCTCAAAGTAAAAAATCCTCTGAACCATATTTGCCTCTTCCTTCAACCCTGTGCACTAAAACTCCCCAATGCCAATCCCAATTCAGTAGTACACTGATAAAGCCAGAGCTTTGGCTATCCTGGGATGAGAAGCCAGGGAGAGATATAAGGACTGTGTGAAGTTGAATCAGGGATAGAAGTGTCCAGCGATTGGTTATCCTAGACTAGCAAACAGAGACTAGAGTCTAAGGATAGAGTTGAAGGCAGTCATCAGTCTAAGAAACCAACTCAAGAAGAATGTTAGCAGAATATCCACATAGAAGAATCTCATTTAGACTATCTCTCCAAGCAGAGATAGGGAATGTATTAGCCCAGGGTTGAGAGTAAGAACATAGGAGCTGGGGAAGTCTAAAACCAGGAATTGGAGCCCCAGGCATGAGGATGCCGAATGTAGGATCCAAGTAAGGCCGCTTGACCATGCAGGAACTAAGATACAAGCCTAGAAGCAAGAAACCAGGCAAGCTTTGTTATGGTACAAGAAAGAGCCTGAGTCTTTGGGAAATTGAAGTACCCAAGTCAGATTGGATCCATCATTACTAGTGGTTTAGTTTACTCGCTACAAATACCAGGCTTAACCTACAGGTTGAAAATAACCAGTCACTACTATCCTACCAGGGCCAGGAGGGATGTAGGGTCAGCACTGGTATGGCCCATAGCCCACTGGGCTCTGGGCTTAGAAAACACTGAAAGATATTTGTTTCCATACAGCTATGGCCATGAAAATGTACAAACCCCCCACTAATGTGTAAGTGATGCCTGAACTCACACCATTAGCTGTATAGTTGTAAATAAATGTGTTTCTAAATAAAATACAATTGTCCTAGTGCTGGCAGCATAAGAAAGTAGCTAGCTAGATTACTATCCATTGTAATGTCCTAATATGTATTAGCTTATCGCTATGCCCTGATTCTGTGTACTAGGGATTATAAGAGAGATGTATCTGGAAGGCAGCCCTAATTATTGGGCAGCTGACAGCACTAGGCACTTTTGGGGAAGGGGCATACCAACCAGGATTCGAGGAAGGAGATCCAAGCAGAGAAATTCACTGTTCTTACCACAGGGCTATGATTTAACATCCTGTTGATCACACTTTGTGTGACCAACACTTCAAAAAGCACTAATTCCCAGCTAAGACTGAATGTGTGAAGGATGAAAGGAGGGCCATTCTTGGTGCAATACCCTCCCTCCCATCCCAGTACCGCTCAAATCAAGTACACCCAGGCTTCCTCTTCCCCTCTGCTTCCATCCTCCCAGCTCCAAAGTTGTCTTTCCTATTCCTATACATCAGGGTCCTGCTCTGTGATTATTAATTCACACCAAGGTGATACTGGGTGATAAAACATGAATGGCAATTCAAAGTGTTAATGGTTATTCAAATCAACTAACCACCAGCAATAGACTAGTTAATTCACTTGCAATCCATCAGACTTTTAGCCCAAAGGAATAGGGTGGTGGACATGCCAGGCTGGCCAGTAGCTCAGTTCCACTGACCAAGCGTCGGGCATATGCCTGCCTCATACAAAATCATTGCCCCATGGTGTGTACAAGGAGAACACCTTACACACCTCAATACACTCTCAGTGAAAGCCTGACTTGTGGCTTTTATTTTCCTGGATTTCAATGATAACAGCAAACGTACATTTAATGAGCTCCTACTGGGCTCCAGACACAGGTAAGTGCTGGGGATGCTGAGATGAACAAGACATCTGCCCTGCCTCCTAACAGCTCACACCATATTTTCTCTACTTCTCCCTGCTGTGTGAATCCTCTCTTAATTGAAATGTGGCATGTACTTAATCCATGGTGCTTAAATGCATGCATGCATATTTGAGATACAGGATCAGAATAAATGATCCTGTTACACGAAGGTAAGCAAAGAGACATAGCCTCATCCCTGCCCTCACGCGGGTTGCATACATACTAGTGGAGAAGAGAGAGATTAATTACTGTCATATCCAAACACAAAAATATGAACTCTGATAAAAGAAGGAAAAGTGCAAATGTCTAAGCCTGCTTAAGTCTGGGGGGTTGGGGAGGCTTCCTTGAGGCAGTGATATTTGAGCTGAGATGAGAAGGGAGAGGTAAGAGCCAAGCAGGGGAAGGAGCTGAGGATGAGGTCAGTCTATGTGGAGGGAATAGAACGAAACAGGGTCTTGAGGAGGGGGACCATGGCACATATGAGGAACCAAGGAAGGTCTGTGTGCCCAGAGTAGAGAGCAAGAGGAAGTGTTGTCAGGGCTAAGTCTGGAGCTGCAGGCAGGAACCAAATCTGGTGGACAACATGAAAGACTGGTTCTCTATCCTAACATTAATGGAGAACAACTAAAGGGTTTTAAGGAGAGGGACAGCAAGGTAGAACACGGTAAGTGTGGATAAATTGTTTCCTTTCTAAGCCTTGATCTTCTGTAAATTAAGAAAGATCTATTGGATGATCTTTTCAGTTCTTCCATCTCCAATATTCTATGATTCTGTGGCCCTCAGATACACCTCCCCGCCTTTGGTAGTTATCAGCATCATCCACAGACACTTCCAATTCTTCCTCTGGGCATATTGCATGGCTGAACTTCCCTAGATCCTTGGAGTTAGGTGTGGCCAGTGACATGCAAACAAAAGTGACCTGGGAAAATTCTAGGTGGAAACATTAAGAGCCAACGTGTGATTTCCCAGCTCCAAGCTGACCATCGTGGAAGTGAGAATAATGAAGAGCACAACTTTCAAACAACCTGCAATGGACAAGGAAAGTGATAGACTAATTAACTAACTAAATAAACAGATGCTTCCTTATTGTTTGAAGCCACTGAGATTTAGGGCTGTTTGTCAGCACACCACTGCCTGATACAACTGATACAACTCCCAGGCACGTACAACCAGTACACGTCAGCAAAGACATTTGAGTCTGTTGTTTGGTCCATGGTATATAGTTGATGGCCAAGAAATGTTTTAAAACGTGACACACTTCCAGCTGATGTTTTCCAAGTCATTCACTCTGTACTTTGTTTATCCCATCTCTGAGATGGAACTGACCTCACTCCTGGAACTGCAAGAGCTAAAGACTAATCAGAAGATGACAAAGCTCTTGATGCTGGCGAAGAACTCTCCAGATGCTAAATAACAGAGTGGGCTGGCATGGGCTCCTGGCCCTGGGAAGAGCACACATGGAGAGCCATTGCCAATCCCTCCCTCCAGCTTTCCTCCACCATTCAGTGAAAAACCCAGGCTCCAGAGGAAACTGTTAGGTCTTTCATGTTGCAGTGATGAGAGCAACTGTGGTTAAGTCCTTACAGATCCTACCATGTTTCTTCAGGTAGGAGATGCAGCAGTAACTATGTCCCTCTCTATCTTTTGCCCTGCTCAACTCTTGACCATCTCTCTTTTTTTTTTTCTTATTTTTGGCTGCATTGGGTCTTGGTTGTGGCGCACAGGCTTCTCATTGCAGGGGCTTCTCTTGTTGCAGAGCACGGGCTCTAGGCACAAGGGCTTCAGTAGTTGTGGCACATGGGCTTAGTTGCTCCACAGCATGTGGGATCTTCCTGGACCAGGGCTCGAACCCGTGTCCGCTGTATTGGCAGGCAGACTCTTAACCACTGCGCCACCAGGGAAGCCCAGGTCTTGGCCATCTTTGATGCTGGCCTTGAGCCAGCTGCCACATACACTCACACTCACACCACACACACACACTCACACCACACATACACACTCACACCACACATACACAAGCTCACACCACACTCACATTGCCTTTTCTCCTTATGGATATCACCATCACTGCTAAGCAAAAATATGCTATTTTTGGTTACCCTGGAGTTCATTTTAGTCTGATTCTCCCTAAGGAAGTGAGAGCCTGAGCTGCGTCCTGGGCCTCCCCTCCCCCACTGTGGTTGGTGTCCCCACGTTGTCCTTGACTGAGGCCAGACTGAGGCAGAGAAGGGAACCAGCGAGGCCCTGAGAGGGAGATGGGAGTGAAGCTCTCATTCCTGGCTTTGAACAGCATCCTGGTGGTCCTGGGCATGGAAGGGCTAGTGCCTGGAGAAGGAGGGCGGATGATGGACAGAGGGTGTTTAGGGAGGAGAGCAGTGAGGCTGTCTCCTGGGAAACAAGCCTGTTACCTCCTCCTAGTTATTTTCCATTGTTCACCACTGAATGCTTCATTTTCTTGATTGAGAGGCGCTGTGCTATCCTGGACCCCCCCCACTGGGCCCCACCCAGCGCTCCCCTCCCCTTCCCTCCCCTCCCCACGCTTACCTTTAGGCAGCAGCAATCAGATCACACTCTCATGACAACTTCAAGAAGGAAATGTTGTTTACAGACCTCAAAAAAGAGAAGGAAAGGGGTCAGCAGTCAGAAGCACTTGCCATGCACATACAGAACCCTTCTATCACAGGCCCCCTTTTACAGTCCTCTCATGGGACACTTTGTGGCACTCAGTGTTGGTGGGAGTGATGCAGTGGCCCAATGTTTTGGACTCTCTTACCCACAAGAACCTGTCCTTCAATTCTAGGATAGACGCCCCTTCACTCCTGCTAGGACACTGGCTGTCTGTCTTCGGGCAAGTTGATGAACTAGCCCGGGCTCCAGGTTCTGCACTCACAAGATGATGAAGGTGGGCTAGGTGTCTTCTCATGCAGGACATTATTACCTGGTGGCTCTCATGAGAGCAGGGAGCCCCCTGGAATTTTGTGCGACTATTTTTTTTTTGGCTGTGTTGAGTCTCTGTTGCTACACACGGGCTTTCTCTAGTTGCTGCAAGCAGTGTCTACTCTTCTTTGCAGTGCACGGGCTTCTTTTGTTGTGGAGCATGGGCTTTAGGCACGCAGGCTTCAGTAGTTGGATCACGTGGGCTCAGTAGTTGTGGCATGTGTGTTCTGGAGCACAGGCTCAGTAGCTGTGGCGCATGGGCTTTGTTGCTCCATGGCATGTGGGATTTTCCTGGACCAGGGATCGAACCCACATCCCCTGCATTGGCGGGTGGATTCTTAACCACTGCACCACCAGGAAAGTCCCTGTGCAATATTTTTGGGGTTTTTTAGGAATTTAAAGTGGAGGGAGGTGAGGGTTCATGGCCTAATCAAGTCAATTCCCTGGGAAGTCTCAGCATTGGAGGAAGACCCATATAGAAGAATAGGATGAGGGGTGGGAGGCCAGTTAGCTATTAGCTCTAACTTGCACCCTGGGAACTCAGCAAAGGAGGACTCTGAGTCCATTTCAGAGGACAAACAGTAGAAGCTGAGCAGGAGGTGCAGCTGGGATGCAGAACAGCACCCCACTAGACAGCAGAGACCCAGGCAGACAGGGGAGCTCCCTCCTGGGCATCAGCAATATGAATACTTAGTGTCTCCTTGACACTTCGGTAAAGACAATGCTATAGGTTTATCATACCATTTCCTCTTCCTGGGCACACAGGAAGACTACATTTCCCAGGCTCCCTTGAAGTTAGGTTGGGTCTACTTTCTGGCCAATGGGACATGGGCAAAGCATTGTTGCAAGGCTTTCCTAGGCCAGGCCCTAAACCTCTTCTTCCTATTTCTTGGTGACCATAAGGCATGGCTGCAAGTGATACCAAGTAGAAATAATCTTTTATTGGGTTAAGTCATTGATATTTGGATGTTTATTTGTTGCCACTGACAGGCCTAGACTTTTCTGCATAATGCAACTTTTCAGCCCTCAGGTGTAAGACAGTGAAACTCTATTTCTAAATGCTATTGACTAGTAAATACAAAATACCTAATATCCAGCCAGGCTGAGGTCATGCTAGTCTCATGGTCAAAGGGACCATGGCAGGGACTAATGCCCCCAACCCGTCTGGGTCTACCTCAGGATGTAGTTGCACATGTGGTTATAGAAATATCTTAGAAGTGAGAAAATTCTTTCATGCATTTCTATAGCAGGAGAGAAAGATGACATCTCCAAGCACTTCTGTGGGAGACTGATTAAGAGAGCAGATTCTGGAGCTAAGCAGCCTGAGTTTGTATCCTAGTTCCAACATTGCTGTGTGACCTGGGGCAAGTGGCTTAAGCTTTCTGTTCCTCATTTTTCTCACCTTTACTTCATAAAGTTATCGTATCAGTTAGTGATTTTTGTGTCACAACCTGCCTCAGAACTCCATAGATTATAATGTCTAAGTATTTATCATTGCCCACAAGTCTGGGGCCAGCTGGGTATATCTGGTCTCGCTCCTGCACCCGTGGGCAGGAAATTGGCTCTGCTGATCTTAGATGAGTCTCTCCACATGCTCTGGATTAACTGATGGTAGGCTTGTCTAGTGGCCTCAGCCAGAACAACAAGGCTGGAGGCTTATTCCAGATGGTCTAGGCTTGTTTACATGGCAATGGCAGGATTCCAAGAGACAGATGTGTGGAAGGCTCAAAATCAGCACGACATCACTTCTACCAGATTATTCTGGTCAAAGAAACTCATAAGATTCAAGGGATGGGCAAATAGACTCAAGTTATTTGGTTGGAGGTGGGGAGTCATATTGCAAAGTGAGAGGATACAAGGAATCTGTTAATAGGGGTCATCAATGCAGTTGATCTCCCTAGTTATTGTGAGAACTAAATGTGTTAATACGTGTAAAATACTTAGAATAATGTTTGAGATACACTATATAGTAAATGTCCAACACACATGCACAATTGTTATCTCAACTACCATTTTCTTCTGTAAACTTTTCACTGATAAAAATTGAACACTTACCATGTGTGCAGTGTTAAATAAAATCATTAACCATTTTGCATCATTCTCTTATTTAAGGTTCACAACCATCCTAAGACATAGATTTTAGCATTCTTTATTTTATAAATGATAAAGCTAAGGCTTAGAGAGGTTAAGTAACTTGCCCAAGTTACCAGCTAGTCAGGGTCAGAACAATGATCAAGCTGAATCCATGTTCTTGGTTACTAAATAAATAGCCTCCACAGGCTTAGAAAGAACCTCACTTCTTACCTATGTATGAGAAGGGCTACCCCAAACTTCAGAGAAGTGTACTTTTCTCTTTTGCCCATTTGATTGACCATGGACTCAGGGATTGTAAGCACTCAGCCATGGAAAGAAGAGAGAAATCTGGGAGGTGTCCAGAATGATAATGTGACTAAAGGCCTTCTGTCACCTACAAGTCAAAGGCAAACATTTGGGTACTGAGGCTGGGTGGCCACTAGCAAACACTAGTTGGCTAGTGCTTCCCTCACTCTTGGGCTTCTGAGCACCCCCAGAAGATTGCTAGATAAAAGGGTCCCCAGGGGTCAGGGCAAACTTCAACCTACTTCTCTCCTTCATGGCATGACATTTCAACAATTGAAAGCTAAGCTCTCAAACTCTCTTTTTCAGGGACTTGGGTCCATGGCTGGACTAGTCATGAGCTTAGAGCTCTGTGTCTGGGCATCTCTCTGTGGTACCAGTGTTAGCTCATGCCTCACCTCCCCGTCCTTGCCTGCCCCAGCTGCTCACAGAAGGAATGGCTGGTGCCTCCAGCTCTAGGATGTATTCCTTTGAAGATAGGGGTAGGTGTACATAAGGGATGTTTGCCCAATCTTCTGAAAGGTGTTTGAAAGCAAATCTTGCTGTTTAAGCACATCAATATGGGTTAAGTAAGTCTGAGCCCTGTTTGCCTAACTTGTCTCAGTCATAACTTTTCTTCTCACTACAGTGTTGGCCCAGAATATACCTCTGGCCTGATTTCTAGTTCCTTACAAGAACTGGATGCCTGACTAGAGTACCCAGCCTTTCCTAAACACATAAATCCAGTGATGATCTTGTTATTGAATCCTGCTTCCCCTACCTTCAAGATGTAATTCTTCTCAAGGGCTAACTCCAGGTAGATGAGAAAAATACTGAAGCCATACATGGACCCAGCAAAAAAATGGTGCTGTTATCAGCTAGCAAAATCTGCCAAGAGAACAGGAGCTAGAGAGACAATATGGGTTACTGTTATTGCTATTCCAGGTCTAGAACAAGTATGCCATCACCTGCTGGGGTTCTGAAATTACATTGCCAAACTGCCTGCTGGGGTTTGCTGGCCTTTGAACACTATGCATTGAACTATTCAGCTGCTCCACAACCCATAGGGAACAGCCCCAGATGTTGGGTTAATTTTTCCAGCTGCCATATCACTCATTCACAGCTTGTTTTTGCCCCTCAATGGTGCAAATTACTCCCAGACAAAGGACACTTCAGAGCTGAAATCAATTGAGTTATGGCCAAACACATGGTCTTTGATAACTTAATTATGGTGTTTGATGACCTCAGGGATTGTCCTTTTTCTCTCTAACTCTATGAATCTTCTCATTGGTGATAAGGATTGAAACCAAAGATAAGAGTTTTTTCCTTTTAAAAGAAGAAGGAGGAAAAGAGAAGAATCAAGAAGCAACATGAAAAATTATTTAGGACCCTCCCTCCTAAGTTTGCCTCTTCCTAGGAAACGGATGACTACCTGGGTATAAGGAGGACAAGAGAACATACCAGAGCACAGGGGCTCCCTCAGACAGCCTACGTGTGAATTTTGTTATTACCAAGTGCCAGTTCTGTGCCCTTAGGAAACCTACTTAACTTCTCATATCTCAGGTGTCTCATCTGTAAAAATGAGGATAATAACAGTTCCTACTGCAAAGGTTGTTTTGAGGATTAAATGAAAACATTTGGGCAAAACACTCAGAATACCAGTTGGAGTATAATTACAACTCAATAATTCATTTAGTAGTTGTCAAATACTATGTTAAGGACTTTAGTACATTATCTCATATAATCTGACACTTTGAGACGAGTTGTGAGAGTCTTGGTTTCCTCATGGGAAAGGTGAGGCACAGAGGGGTGAAATATATTGTTCAAGGTGACACAGACCAAAAAGGACAGATCCAGGATTCAAATCATATCAATGCTTTACCCAAGAAGGAGCATCTTGAGCAGTTCTCCCAATTCAGAGGAAGCAGCCTCATAAATATTAAACAAAACTAGAAGGCAGAGCTGAGATGCAATCCCACTAGCTGTTCAGCCTTGGCCACATCACTTCTCCTTAGCTGTAAAGTGAGAAGGTTCCAGAACTGAGAGTACGTAGAACAACCCTGGCCTTCCCATCACCATGCAGGGTTTCTCCAGCATTGCACCTCCTCCAGTCAGCTACCAACAAATGGTCCATGTGCTTCTTGGGATCTTCTTTGCTTCTGCCCAGAGCACAGCGGCTACAGGGAGAGCTTTTCCTCCCTGAGAGAAGAAGACACAGCAGCTCAGAGAGGCCTCTCCTTGGCTGCCTAATTTTCCTTTCTAGTTCTCCAGCCATATCAGCCCCAGAGTCTGGAATGTTTAGCAAGTGAAGAGGGACTCTACAAACGTTTAGGGGATTTAGTTTAAGTGAATATTACATGGAAATGCAATGATAATGTACAATATGCCTGCCTAATTAGCAGAAACTTAGAATAAAGTAAGGAGGTTTGCTCTGAGGAAGCTTCTTTCAAATCCAAATCAGAGTCTCAAGGGAACACAGTCCCCCTCTCTCTCCCACCTTCTCCTCCAGCAGGAATTTGTATGCTGCCCTCCCTCTGAATTTCAGAAACCTGGGGTCTCTATCTTCCCTGCAGAAAAGGAATTTATTAAAGCATTCACTGCATCCTGAATTGAGAAATCAGCTGCCCAGAATCCGTGATCAATATGTTTTCTCTAAGTGATGAGTGTTTCCTTGGAATATGTCCTTCATGTTCTTTTCATGGTTCAGAGCTCCTGAGATCCGGGCTAGATTCAGCCATCGGGGCTCTGACCGCTGCTGGCTCTTCATTCTCTCAGCCTTGGAGCCCTCCAGGATCCTTAGCACCTAGCACAGGCTCTGATGTGGTCCCTACCCACCAGTGACTCAGGCGTTTGTAGGGGAGACTGAGCAAATGAGAGGTTCCACCCCTAGCAGGGCTTGATCGTGTATACTTGGGGCCGGGGGAATGCCCTGTTGTTTGTCTCCATTCATTCCAAGCCCATGTCCAACAGAGATGCTAGTGTAGGTCAGCCCCCTGTGACATTAAAATTCCCCAGCAAGCCTCTCCTCTCCACTCATGCTTTGGAAGACTCTCACTGCTGAGATGCCACACTGCTCTGTTCATTTATTTCCTCGTAATCTTCACAGTTGTTAGTTGTCTTCTGGCCGGGGGGTGTGCTCTGCCACCCACTCTTCCTCCTTTTTCTCCGGCTTCTCCACCACTTGGTGCCAGTCTCTGTGGCACAAATGTCCATGTTGATGTTTGCCCTGATCCCTGGGGACCGTTTAATATGGCAACTTTCTAAGGGTGCTGAGAAGCCCAAGAATGGGGGCCACACCTGGAGTTTGCTAGTGACCCTCAGCCTCAGTGCCCAAATGTTTGGCTGTTGACTTATAGGTGACAGGAGGCCTTTGGTCACATTATCATCCTGGACACCTCCCCTATATCTCACCTTCTTCCCATGGCTGAGTGCTTATAGCCCCTGGGCCATGGTCAACCAAGCGGGCAAAAGAGGTGCTAAGAAGGTTGAGGGTAGGAAGACAGGGTCACAAAGCCAGCCATGGAGTGATGCCCGGCATGTCATTAGCTGCACCAGCTCTAAGAATAGAGTAAGAACCACAAGTTCAAGCGATTTCTCCTTGCATGCATGTGTGTGCATCCTTGTGTGTGTTTTGGGAAGGCGTTAATGTCCATGTTTCTGGATCCTGAACTATAAGTCAGGTGTAAAAAAAGAACCTAAGGCTTGTTGTCTTGGTCATATATTGATGCTTTACAGATCAGTCCTAAAACTCAGTGACTTACCATAGCAATGGCTTACTTTTGCTTCTACCTCTGCAATTCGCCTGATGGTTGGTTGATCTAGGCTGGGTTTTGAAGGAAAGGCACTGCTCCAGGTGTCTGTCATTTTCCTGTAACCAGTATGTTCTCATGGGGACAGCAGAGTCACAAGAGAGCAAGTGAAAACATGCAAGGCCCACGATAAGTCCATGACAATGATGTGGAGGCAGGGAGGGGTGAAGAATTGGGGACAACAATTCAGTCCACCACATTTCCATATACTTTTGCTCATTGCACCTATATCAAAACCAACAGAGATGAAACTGCTGACACTTCTTTCCAGATTTTAGCCTGCTCTCCAAGTGGCAGGGATCTGCTTTCCCCATATGAGGTGGGCTTCAGGAGACTTGGATTAAAGCAACACACTTCAGAGGAGACATCTGCGCCCTTTGGTCAAGGCTGCTCAGGACCTGGGGCTCACAGGAATAGGCAAAGCCTGGCAGGGCACCTGGACAGCCAAACATTGGGCGAGGTGATGGGTGTTAGATTCTAGTCCATGCTTGCCCCTAACTAACACTGCCACTGTAGGCAAGTGATTTTCGTTTATTTCAATCTTCTTTGATCCTGTGAGTAGAGGGTAAGAAAATCTCAATTTTCTTGTTTATTTGAGATGTTTCTATTGCTATAAACTTCCCTCTTAGAACTGCTTTTGTTGCATCCCATAGGTTTTGGGTAGTTGTTTTTCCATTGTCATTTGTTTCTAGGTATTTTTTGATTTCCCCTTTGATTTCTTCAGTGATCTCTTGGTTATTAAGTAATGTGTTGTTTAGCCTCCATGTGTTTGTATTTCTTACAGATTTTTTCCTGTAATTGATGTCTAATCTCATAACGTTGTACTCAGAAAAGATACTTGATATGATTTCAATTTTCTTACATTTACCAAGGCTTGATTTGTGACCCAAGATATGATCTCTCCTGGAGAATGTCCCATGAGCACTTGAGAAGAATGTGTATTCTGTTGTTTTTGGATGGAATGTCCTAGAAATAACAATTAAGTCCATCTTTTTTATTGTATCATTTAAAGCTTGTGTTTCCTTATTTATTTTCATTTTGGATGATCTGTCTATTGATGAAAGCAGGGTGTTCAAGTCCCCTACTATGGTTGTGTTACTTTCCATTTCCCCTTTTATGGCTGTTAGTATTTGCCTTATGTATTGAGGTGCTCCTATGTTGGGTGCATAAATATTTACAATTGTTATATCTTCTTCTTGGATTGATCCCTTGATCATTATGTAGTGTCCTTCTTTGTCTCATGTAATAGTCTTTGTTTTGAAATCTATTTTGTCTGATATGAGAATTGCTACTGCAGCTTTCTTTTGATTTCCATTTGCATGGAATATCTTTTTCCATCCCCTCACTTTCAGTCTGTATGTGTCCCTAGGTCTCAAGTGGGTCTCTTGTAGACAGCATATATATGGGTCTTGTTTTTGTATCCATTCAGCCAATCTATGTCCTTTGGTTGGAGCATTTAATCCATTTACATTTAAGGTAATTATTGATATGTATGTTCCTATTACCGTTTTCTTAATTGTTTTGGGTTTATTATTGTAGGTCCTTTCCTTCTCTTGTGTTTCCTGCCTAGAAAGTTCCTTTAGCATTTGTTGTAAAGTTGGTTTGGTGGTGCTGAATTCTCTTAGCTTTTGCTTGTCTCTAAAGGTTTAATTTCTCCATCAAATCTGAATAAGATCCGTGCTGTGTAGAGTAATCTTGGTTGTACATTTTTCTCCTTCATCACTTTAAATATCTCCTGCCACTCCCTTCTGTCTTGCAGAGTTTCTGCTGAGAGGTCAGCTGTTAACCTTATGGGGACTACCTTATGTGTTATTTGTTGTTTTTCCCTTGCTGCTTTTAATATCTGTTCTTTGTATTGAAATTTTGATAGTGTGATTACTATGTGTCTTTGCATGTTTCTCCTTGGATTTATCCTGTATGGAACTCTCTATGTTTCCTGCACTTGATTAGCTATTTCCTTTCCCATATTTGGGAAATTTTCAACTATAATCTCTTCAAATATTTTCTCAGTCCCTTTCTTTTTCTCTTCTTCTGCTGGGACCCTTATAATTCGAATGTTGGTGTGTTTAATGTTGTCCCAGAGGTCTCTGAGACTGTCCTCAATTCTTTTCATTCTTTGTTCTTTATTCTGCTCTGCAGTAGTTATTTCCACTGTTCTATCTTCCAGGTCACTTATCCGTTCTTCTGCCTCAGTTATTCTGCTATTGATCCCTTCTGGAGAATTTTAATTTCATTTATTGTGTTGTTCATCACTGTTTGTTTGCTCTTTAGTTCTTCTAGGTCTTTGTTAAACGCCTCTTGTATTTTCTCCATTCTATTTCCAAGATTTTGGATCGTCTTTACTATCATTATTCTGAATTCTTTTTCAGGTAGACTGTTTATTTCCTCTTCATTTGTTAGGTCTGCTGGGTTTTTTCCTTGCTCCTTCATCTGCTGTGTGTTTCTCTGTCTTCTCATTTTGCTTAACTTACTGTGTTTGGGTGTCCTTTTCGCAGGCTGCAGGTTCGTAGTTCCCGTTGTTTTTGGTGTCTGTCCCCAGTGGCTAAGGTTGGTTTAGTGGGTTGTGTAGGCTTCCTGGTGGAAGAAACTAGTGCCTGTGTTCTGGTGGATGAGGCTGGAGCTTGTCTTTCTGGTGGGCAGGTCCACGTCTGGTGGTTTCTTTTGGGGTGTCTGTGGCCTTATTATGATTTTAGGCAGCCTCTGTGCTAATGACTGGGGTTTTGTTCCTGTCTTGCTAGTTGTTTGGCACAGGGTGTCCAGCACTGTAGCTTGCTGGTTTTTGAGTAGAGCCGGGTCTTGGCTTTGAGATGGAGATATCTGGGAGATTTTTGCCATATGATATTACGTGGAGCTGGGAGGTCTCTTGTGGACCAGTGTCCTGAACGTGGCTCTCCCACCTGCGTGGCACAGCCCTGATGCCTGGGTGGAGCACCAATAGCCTGTCCTCCACACGGCTCAGAATAAAAGGGAGTAAAAAAAGAAAGAAAGAAAGAAGAAGGTAAAATAAAATAAAGTTATTAAAATAAAAAATTAAGAAAAAAAGTTTAACTAATAAAAGGAAAAATGGACAGACAGAACCCTAGGACAAATGGTAAAAGCAAAGCTATGTAGACAAAATAACACACAGAAGCATACGCATACACATTTACAAAAAGAGAAAAAGGGAAAAATATATGTATATCGCAGCTCCCAAAGTCCACCTCCTCAATTTGGGATGATTCGTTATCTATTCAGGTATTCCACAGATGCAGGGTACATCAAGTTGATTGTGGAGCTTTAATCCGCTGCTTCTGAGTCTGCTGGGAGAAATTTCCCTTTCTCTTCTTTGTTCGCACAGTTCCCTGGGTTCAGCTTTGCATTTGGACCTGCCTCTGCATGTAGGTCGCCTGAGAGCATCTGTTCTTCGCTCAGACAGGATGGGGTTAAAGGAGCAGCTGATTCGGGGGCTCTGGCTCACTCAGGCCGGGGGGAGGGAGAGGCACGGAGGCGGGGCGAGCGTGCAGCGTCAGAGGCCGGTGTGACGTTGCAGCAGCCTCAGGGCGCCGTGCGTTCTCCCGGGGAAGTTGTCCCTGGATCACGGGACAGTGGCAGTGGCGGGCTGCACAGGCTTCCGGGAGGGGAGGTGTGGATAGTGACATGTGCTTTCACACAGACTTCTTGGTGGCGGCAGCAGCAGCCTTAGCGTCTCATGCCCGTCTCGGGGTCCGTGCTTTTAGCCGCAGCTCGCGCCCGTCTCTGGAGCTCCTTTAAGCGGCGCTCTGAATCCCCTCTCCTCGCGCACCAGGAAACAAAGAGGGAAGAAAAAGTCTCTTGCCTCTTCGGCAGGTCCAGACTTTTCCCCGGACTCCCTCCTGGCCAGCTGTGGCGCACTAGCCCCTGCAGGCTGTGTTCACGCCGCCAACCCCAGTCCTCTCCCTGCTCTCCGACCGAAGCCCGAGCCTCAGCTCCCAGCCCCGCCCGCCCCTGCGGGTGAGCAGACAAGCCTCTCGGGCTGGTGAGTGCCGGTCGGCCCCGATCCTCTGTGCGGGAATCTCTCCGCTTTGCCCTCCGCACCCCTGTTGCTGTGCTCTCCTCCGCGACTCGGAAGCTTCCCCCCTCCGCCACCCACAGTCTCCGCCCGCGAAGGGGCTCCTAGTGTGTGGAAACCTTTCCTCCTTCACGGCTCCCTCCCACTGGTGCAGGTCCCGTCCCTATCCTTTTCTCTCTGTTTTTTTCTTTTTTCTTCTGCCCTACCCAGGTACGTAGGGAGTTTCTTGCCTTTTGGGGGGTCTGAGGTCTTCTGCCAGCGTTCAGTAGGTGTTCTGTAGGAGTCGTTCCACGTGTAGGTGAATTTCTGGTGTATTTGTGGGGAGGAGGGTGATCTCCACGTCTTACTCTTCTGCCATGTTGAAGGTCCTCACAGTCCAGAAATTTATTTTTTCAAAATTTGTTTCTCACAGCTCTGGAGGCTAGAAAGTCAGTTTCTGGTGAATCCCCTCTTGTGGTTTGCAGGCAGTCCATAACAATGGTTTCTGGAAGCCTTGAGAATAATTAATATTTCACTCCTGGTAGTTGTTCCACGAGGCAGCCAGCTCTATGTGTTGGACTCCATTTCAGTCTATACACAAAACCCAAGCTACACTGTTTCTCGAATTAAAACCCAGAAAGAAGTATTCTGAGTTGAGAGGGCTTGTGGTGTGCAGGGACAAGGGTGAGCTTTGGAGTCCAACCCAGACTCTAGTAGCATCACCACCACTTGTCTCCTCTGCATCTTTGGGCAAACCGCTGGACCACCCTTCTCCTCCCCAAAGGCTCTTCCACCTCCAGATAATAAAATAGGGAGACTGAAACCTACCTCATAGATTTGTTTGTAATCCAATAAGAGGAGGCATGAGAAAGTACCTTGGCAAGTGCAAAGCTCGGTCCCGGAATGGATCAAGGAGATCAAGAAGAAAGAGGAATGTCCCTGGAGATGCCTGGCATCCAAAATGAAGGCAATCCTAGTTAGCGCAGCCTTGTTTGTGTCACAGGGGAGGCCTCTGGAAGCCCTTAATTCCTAATTACCCTTAGATAATGAATGAATACAGTGGTAAATGTTATTAGAATAATTTACTGTTCATGAAGAACAAGGGACAATTAGAATAATTCCCTATTAGTATTCACATGCCCCGTGCCGAAGAGGTTCCCACCATCTTGGGCTCCCAGGGCCCCCATTAGAGGAACAGGATCCCCCTCCGCAGCACCAGGCTGTATCCAGCAGGGTTACTAGGCAAGGGAAGTTATTGGCTGTGTAATTAACTATGTAATTAACTCAGAGTGCAGAATGCCATCAGCACCTAATCTAATAGAAACGTGTAATTAAATTGTGTCTTTAATCCCTGGGAAAGGCTCTGGATTGGGGTGTGGGAATCAACCTGGCAGCGTGCCTCCAGGTCTCCATTATCTTCATTTAGACAATTAATTGATATTCAAGTTACCTTTCTCATTCAAACCTAATTGAATTTCTCGCTACTCCCCATGAGGTGTAATGTGTTTATAAAGATGCTCTTCTTCATTCACCGCCTGGAGAACCCACAGCAAAGCGGTCATCACCTAGCTCCCACAGCCTCTTACCCAGATACTAGATGCCAGCAAGTGTCCCCTTTAAGAGGCTGATTGGTGCTTTGCTTTCTCCTTGGTATCTTTGCATCTGAACAGCGGTAACTGGCTGGAGAGCCACTGTGACTAATGAATTTTCCCTCCTTATTGAGCCAAAGTCAGACGGTTGTTGCCAACATGTCCATTTTGGTTTTTTAGCTCTCCTTTCACTTTGCCTGATTCTGATGCATTCTTCCTAAATTCCCTCCTTGCCCCCTGGAGCGCTATGTTACATCCACCTTCCTCCTCAAATCCAGCCCTGGGAGAGCCAACCGCACTTGTGACTTTGTCAGGCTTCCCTGCTCTCTCTACAAAGACAAGGCTCACAATCCTAGAACCCAGACAGCCTCCCCCAGGCTTGGCTTTCTCCTGGGCTACAGAGGAGAGAGGGGCTGGGAGGGGAGAGGCTCCATGGAGATGGAGGTGCGGCGGAGAGACAAGGAGACTCAGGGTGAAAAGGGCAGAAAGACAACGGGAAACAGCATGGCAGCAGGAGAGGAGGATAGAGGAGGGGAATGTCGGGAGTAGGATGAAACAAGCTGGAGCGTAATAGGGAAGGTGGAGAGAAAAGAGAGGGATGTAACAAAAGAAGAGGGTGAGAGAGAAAGAGAGAAGGGAGAGGAGAAGAGCTGAGGAGAGATGCCCCTGTTTAATAGAGCTGTCCTCAAGGACGCGGTGCATGTCAGCGAGCCAGCCAGCATCAGCCATTCGGGAAAGATCTGTGAAAGGCTTGACTATCAAACAGAGGCAACGACTGGAGTGGAAGCTTCCGATTGCACCGTACACCTGATAGCCTAATCTGAAATGAGAATCTCCGTGATGCGGGGTGGGAGAGGCATAGCCATTCTCAAAAAGACATCATTTTTTTTTAAAGCAAAAAAATAAAAATAAAACTTTTCCCATCCCCTCTGCCTTCAGAAGTTGAACAAAAGTGCATCCATTCAGAGGCATCACTTATCTCCAGTGGCAATCAGCTTAAATATGTCCCATTATCAAGCTGCCTGCTACTGTACATCAGCGGGTGTTGTACCAACGCAGAGTCGAGTGTGGATGGCAGACTAGTAATTGCTCGTCTGTTTAAAGAAACTTCAGTTCCCGGAGAGGGGAGAGGAAAAGTCAAAGCCAGTGGGACGGAGCATGGGCCCGTGCAAAGCCTGTGCCATGAGCTGCAAGCCAGCTCTGCTGGGGAGGGGGCATCCCAGGGAGACTGGTCTCTGGAGACTAGATGAGGGCTGGGGGCAATAAGGCATGGCTGGAAGGGTCCTTTCTGGGCACTACCAAGACCTGGGAACAGAAGGCTGACTGGGAAGGATTGTAGAGGGGAACCTGTTCTCACCCAATTACAGGGTCCGATTGGGTGATTTGGGGGGTGGGTAGAGATTGGGATGTCAGGGGCTGTTGACTCCCCCAAATCTCCCCTTCTTACTTTTTGTACTGCTGGGAATGTCAACATTACTTACCTGTATTTCAATCATCCAATGACCTTTTTCTTATAATTATTTAAAAAATAATGGTACCCTTGCCAGGGCTGTTTAAGTCTTGAATTGTCAATGTGAGTCTCTGATCTTCATCACAGATGTTGTGTCTCTGCTTTCTTCCTATACAGCCTCACCCAGAGCTGGAGGTGTCGTAAATCCTTAGTACAATTGGATGAATGGAATGATGCACCCACAAAGGTAAATGAGTCTTAGTTTTTAAAGGCTAGCAAGGTCCTTTGTCTTACTGGATCATCATAAAAATGGCATAAGGGAGCTGAGGTTCACCGTGTAGGATGACTTGCCCAAGGCCACAGACCCAGTAAGGGATGGAGTTGCCACTCAGCTCCTGGCAGACCACAGCCACTGAGCGTGACGCCCCATCTGCATGTTCCAGGCAGCAGGGCCGGAAGAGAGAGCTCAGCCCGCCTTCTACTTCTCACTCAATTCCAGGTTACTAGGTGACCTGGACAGATCTTTTCTATTCCCTTCCTGTTCTATAAAATCTGAAGCCATTTCCTGTTTTTGGCTTGAGTCTCAGACTATTGGTGCTACGGGTGGGAGAAAGCATAAAGTATATTTTGTGGGAGGTGGTACTACTACTCCCTGTCCCCTTCTCCCTAGTAGTGAAGTGCTTGATTCAGTAGGTGGCATTGTGGTACATGCACTGAGCTTAAGGGATAAGGAAAAATGTCCCCGCCCCTCCCCCATTCTAGTGCTTTCCTTCACTAATAAATCAGGAGACCTTGGACACATCCTTGAACCCTTGGGTGCTTTCAGCTTCCTTATGTGTAGAACAAAGATATTCATATCTGTTTTCCCAACTCTGCAGGATTATTCTAAGGATCAAATAGTGTAATACACATGAGAATGTTCTCGAGTACACAGAAGCTTTTCATTTTGTATTTCTAGGTATATTTATATTCATTAGGCTTAAACACTAAAACGAAGGATGAACGGCCTCGAAAGCATAGAGGAAAGACAATTTGTGTCTTAGGCAACTCTTACAACTACAGTGCATCCTTAAGGTAACCATTTGTTTGTTTTAAGGAAAAGACCTGGCTCTCCATAAAGACATTCAGGAGTTTCAGGACATGAAAACGGGCTTTGGATGTCACAAGTTTGTTTAAATTTCACTCCAGGGAGCCCAGCTCAGTAAACACTCTCATGTGTAGAGAGCCCCCTTAATCAAGCCAGTGAATCTTTTTTTGGGGGGGGCGGGTGGAGGGAGTTGGGTCTTTGTTGCTGCACGCGGGCTTTCTCTAGTTGTGGCGAGCGGGGGCTACTCTTTGCTGCGGTGCGCGGGCTTCTCATTGCAGTGGCTTCTCTTGCTGCAGAGCAGGGGCTCCAGGCGCACGAGCTTCAGCAGTTGTGGACCAGGGATCAAACCCGTGTCCCCTGCTTCGGCAGGCGGACTCTCAACCACTGTGCCACGAGGGTAGCCCCAAACCAGTGAATCTTAACCTAACCTTCACAAAAAAAGTATAAATAGAACCCTGAATAAATAATTTTTATTTTCCTGCTGAGAATCTCAGTTGGGGCTCAGTCTCTACTGTAACATGTTATACAAATGCTATATAGAGCATGTATATGTCTCCCCTGATGCAAACTATCTTTGATTACACCAACACAGGACTAGAAATCAAAGACTCAGGTTCTAGTCACTGCTCTGCCAGGGACTCACTGTGTGACCTTGAGAAAATCACTTAATCTTCCAGAGCCTCAAAGTCCTCATCTTGTACCAGGGAGATCAAGGGTTTGCACTTATTGATGGCCCCTCTCCCAACCATGGAGTCCATGTTTTTGAAAACATCTACTAATCTGCATTTACTGCATGATAATTCATTCATTTCCCCAAGTCTGAAAATCAAAGGCATTTGTAACTGGTAGCCAGAGCTTCTGATCAGACTTATATAATCAGAGTTAACACACTGAGCTAATGCAAACTGAAAGCAAAGAAGTGTGATATTTGAGTTTGTCATGTAGCCTCATGATGGGTAAGTAGGGGGAATGTATTAGGCTTTTTGAAATACTAACAATAGCTCACCAGGTTCTATCACCTCCTGTGCCCAACCCCAGTGGTCTTTTTAAACAGATCGGGATTCACCCAAGTACCCACTCACTCTGAGTCCCTGTCCGGCTCTGAGAATTGAAGATGCATTTATTCTGGGGATTTAGGAAGACGTACAACCTACAGATGTCCCTGACCTCAGAAAGCTTACATTCTAGTGAAAGGGGAGACTGACAAACACACACACACACACACACACACACACAGAGACACACACACAAAGTAATAGGTAAATTACAAGGTATATTAGAAGGTGATAAGGGCTTCAGAAAGAAACAAAGCAGAGGAGTCAGGGGTGATGATTGGTGGGCCAAGGCTTCAGTTCATGGTCAGGGTAACATCTGAGCAAAGACTTGAAGGAGGTGAGAAAGCAAGGCCTGCATGCTTAGAAGGGAAATAGCATTTCAGGCTGAGGCAGCAGCAGGTGCAAAGGCCCTGAGGTAGAAACATGCTTATTATACTCAGATACCAGTACAAGGCCAGAGAGCCTAGAGCAGAGTGAACCAGGTGGGTAGCCAGAGATAAGTTCAGAAAGGTAAGGGGAGCAGCTCTGATACGGCTGTAGGCCAATGTAAGAACTTGGCTTTTACTCTGAGTGAAACGGGAGCCACGGAAGGATGGGTGCTTGGGTGTAACAGAGTGTCATGGTCTGACTTAAGTTCTGAAGGGATCATCTGGTTACAGTGAATTGACAACAGACTGTAGGGAAACAATGGTGAAAACAGGAAGACTAGTTAGGAGGCTATTGCTGTGGTCAATCCAGAGGTGAGAGTGGCTTGAACAAAGGTAGTAATGATGGAGGTGGTGAAAGGGGTCAATTTCTGAAGATCGAGGGCTCAGGACTCGCCAATAGACTTGATGTGGGGTCCGGGAGAAGAGCGGAAGTCAAGTTTTGGGAGTCCATGATATATACTCTGTACTCTGATGAGGTTATTCCATCTATATACTTACCAATGTATTATAAACATATAATGTAGCACTTTGTAGAAGGTCCCCTGATTTATGATTTTGTGTAAATTTCCCTTGACCTCGAGGGAAATCACTTAAATAAAATAATGTGTGAGAATATACAATATTATGTGAATTCTGTGGAAGAATGATATGCTAGGTGATACCTTACTTTGCAAAAAGTGGTGGGAATATCCCAGGCAGTGGCAGCGCTCAAGGGAGACATGTAAGTCAGGGTTCAGTCCCCCATCTCTAAACAGACTGAGTTTGTTTAAACTGGAGAGGACTTTCCAGGCTTTAATGTCCCTTAGGATCACTTTGATTCCATAAACTCTGAATGTGCATGGAAAGTAAAATAACCCTGAGAGCCTTCTTCTGATGAAACAAGGTTTAGGAAAACTAGCCCCCTTGTTTAAAAGAGAAAGAAGGAAATGGTTCTCAGCTCCCTACTGAACACAGAGAAGAAACAGACTGAAACTAAAGTATGATTCGGCCACCGTGAAACCTTTTTGGATCATGGCAGGATGTCAGTCAATAAAGGGTTAGGTCAGATCTAATTTTTATAAAGAGAGTTCTACAGAACAGTGGGTTCAAGGACTACTAGTAGGTGTTATCTGAAAAATATGTATGGTACACATACAAGTTTGAGAAATAGTAGACTGAACAAGATGAATTGATTTTTGAGAGTCTTTAATATGCTATTGCTAATGTTTCCAACAAGATTAGTTTAATATGCAGAGTTTCCTAAATATTAGGGGGCATGGGACCCCATTCATCCCCTTGAGTAATGCCTCACCTTGAGAAATGCTGATCCTGACCCAGGGAATAGTTGTAGGACTACAGTGTAGTAATTAGCCTTAAAAGCAGGAACATTTTCTATCCAGGATGGGTTGTTTGCTGTTCTTGCCTGGATGGTAGATGAATAGATGAGATAGTATTACTTTTAGGCACCAGTTCAATGGTTCTTTCCATTTAGATTAAATTCAACTAACTTTTTTTGAGCTCAGCTACATGCCAGACACAGAGGTCTGGTTTAGATACCATTTGTACCTTCAAGAAGTTCTCAGAATTCCATGCAGGAGAAAAACAGCATGGGAACACTTATTTGCCATAACTGTTGATAAATGCTACCCCTGATGTATGTACAAAAGAGCTAGCAGACAAAAGTTTAGAGAAAGAAAATAGCAAAGAAGTTGGAAATATGGCAGATCTTGGAGCTAGCAAACATGGATTTGAATTTTACCTTGTCGCTGTAGATGTGTGACATCTGGGTAGGTTATGTAACTACTCTAAACCTGAAATGTAAATTAAATGTCACTTCAATTCAAAGTTGCTTGGGAGGGTTAAAGGCCATAAATTCATATGAATCTGGCCTATAGTAGATGCTTAATCAATGGTGGCTTATACCATTATTATTATTATTCTATCAATTATTCTATTAACAGCAATAATAAATGAACAAAACCATGCCAATAATATTTCTGCCTGGACAATATGGTAAGGATGGTTTCAGAAAACTTATTGAGAGGTATTGACATTTAAGTTGCTTCCAGAATAAAGACTGTGTAGATAAATAAGAAAATAAATTCAGAGGACAACAAGGGAAGGAAACTGCACTGGGGTTTATGGCATGAGTTAATGCCGGGTCAGACTGTGAAGACACTTGTGTGGCAAGGTAAGAAGTTGAAATAGCTGATGCATGCACTGGGGGTCCTATTGATGGTTTTTAAAGAAATGACATAATCAAGTTATACAAAAATGCACTGGGACCGCCCTCTCTTGTTGAATCACAGACTGTACTCTCTCCATATCCTTTGACCACTCAAGAGTTGATGGTGTCTTGCTGCCCCATGTATGTCCCACTGAGATTTAAATTAGTATAGAGCCTACATTCGTTGACTCTGGGCCCAGATACACTCCAGTTGCCTCCACATACCTTAGAATAAGCGTTTTCATATTGTGCTGTTGAGAATTTTAAAGTTCAGTGGAGATCATTAATTCCAGGTTCCAAATTAATTTGATTCTCATTTCTTGTCATTTTAAAATATATTTTTCTGGGCTTCCCTGGTGGTGCAGTGGTTGAGAGTCCGCCTGCCGATGCAGGGGACACGGGTTCGTGCCCCGGTCTGGGAAGATCCCACATGCCACGGAGCGGCTGGGCCCGTGAGCCATGGCCACTGAGCCTGCGCGTCCAGAGCCTGTGCTCCGCAACGGGAGAGACCACAGCAGTGAGAGGCCCGCGTACCGCAAAATAAAAATTTAAAAAAATAAAAAATAAAAAAAATAAAATAAAATATATTTTTCTGATCAAGTTGCAATAGACAAACATACGCATGCATAAGCACGCGTGCACGCGCTTGCACACACACACACTACTCAGATGTTTTATATGCCAAATGATAATATGCAGGGCCTGACCAGCGTGTAAAGTTGGGCTGTTAGTCTAACATGTTTTTATGCAGATCTCAGAATAAAGCTTCTCACAAGGTCTCCTGCAGGCTTTTGAAATTCTTACAGCTAAATCAGTAATTAGTACAGTTATAGCCCAACACCATTTTGTATTTTTTATTTTATTTCATTTTACTTTATTTTATTCTAATTCAGACCTTCATATATTTGCTCAAGTAAAATTGTTTGTGCAAGTACCCTACTACTTATCCACTTGGATTAAGATTTTCCTGATAATGTACAGCCAACACAAAATATAGACATTGAACCCTGAGATGCACAGGACTACACCTGTCATCCATAATCCTGATTTAAAACTTTTGTGTTCGTTGAAATTTTCACATTGGGTTGAATTTATAGTGAAATTTATAGTGAAATTTTAAATTCATAAATAAGTCTCTATACAAAATATCATCTCCTCTATTTTATGTGTTAAGATTCCACATTAAGTTTTATTTGGGAAGAAGGGATATATTTTGCTGAAAAATAAAAGTAAAGAAAATCATCATCCTAGACCACAAATCATTGTCTTTTCCAGTACCAGTGACTGAAAGTTTTCCCTTATGGAAAAGTAGGGAGAGAGAGGTGGTGATGGCAAAGCCTCTGTTAACAGCACAGACTCCACATACAGAGGAGGAGCTAAAAGGGCAGATTTCTTCCCCCTCAAATCTCTAAACATTCTCGTGATGGTTGGTTTGTTCTCTGTGTATTGAAGGGTAGAATTTGATTTCTCCTGTTGTTGTTGCTCTAAACCATATGACTCCATATTTTACCAGTGGTGCTAATCAAGAGAAGAGGAAAATGTGTCTAGTTGTTTATTTCACACACACACATACACACATGCACACGACTGCAGATCAAAAGCAGACTAAATATGCTTTTATGTGATCACATCACAGATGCACTGGGAGTACTGTACAGAGGCAGGTACAGTTGTCTTAGTTCATGCACAATGCATGTCAGAAGTAAATACTATTGCAGCAAGCTGTTTACTCCTGGAAAGTGATATTTACAGGTCTCAATAAGTGAGGCTTTCTTTCTGGCATTGCAGTGCTTTATGTAGCTTGGATGAATGCAGGCTGAATTTCCAGCCTCCAGCCAAATGGTATTTGTGACAAACCTAGCATACGATGCTTGAGAGATTTTTCAAGCACAATCTCCACTTATGGGCCAAGTTGAAAAAAACACGGATTTATTCTTCCCATTATACAGATGAAGAAGAGAAGTCACTGCCTGTATAGGTGATGGCTGCTTGTCCGCAGTGACATGGGGAGTTGAAAGTCAAATACGAATTCAGTTTTCAGTCTTGCACTCACTGGTCATTGCATTTGAATGAGTTATTAACCCTGCTGAGCCTTAATTTCTTTATCTGAAAAATGGGATTAAAATACATGGTGATTGATGATCACCTGGAAAGACATCAAATGAGATAACAACTATTAAGCTCTCTATATAGAGCCAAGGACAGAGGTGGAATTAGAAAAAACATATGCTTCCTCCTTGATAGCCTCCCCTTTCTCATATTTCCAGATAGAATATTACTAATGTGCAGAGTTGCTCGTGAGGAATAAAGAATATAAATTCAAATGTAAGCCGACATGTGGTAAGTACTTAATGAATGGTGGTTAATGACGCTCTGCTAATGGTAATATTAAATGAACAAAGCAACCCTAACACTATTTCTTACCATCTTGTACAGAACTGTGAACGACACCACCATAATAGAAAATATCTTATTTGTTCACCAGTTAGGAAGCTCCTTGCTGAATGCTAGGTGTGGAGTATTTGGGCAGAGCATGGTTCCATGTCAAACCTCCTTTGCAGAGTGGACTGAAGTATCCAAAGTATGTGAAGAAGATGGGGTCTGAGCCCGCCTTTGAGGGAGAGGAAATGTTACTGACCACTGTTCTTGGCCTTCTTAATCAATAGAAATTGATCAGAGACCAGACAAGAAATTCCGGCAAGGCTTTATTGGGGTCCCGGCTGCAGCGGCGGCTGGGAAGTGAGAACACACAACAGGTTGCCTTGCTTGCTCGCTCCCTGAGGGCGGGTAAGATTGTTCCTTATATGGGGTGAGGGCAGGGGTGTGTCCAGGGGTCGGGCCGGAGGGGTGGCTTAGGTGTTTTGCCCATCCCTTAGGTGGTGTTGTGTGCAGGGAGCATGCGCAGTACCTGCTTTTGCTCCTGACCCCCTGCTTTTGCTCCAGGCTCATCAAAAGTGGCAGCTGGGTTCTTTGGTCTCTTTGTATCTTTCATCCAGAACTTGCCCCAAGTGTGCATGCACGCAGTTATTTTTAGTCCCAGTTTCTTTGTGTTTTGTTGCTGGAGGAGAGGTGTGTCCAGGTGCAAGCATTGCAGCAAAGGGTCCCAGGTCCCAGCGAAGGGTCCCAGGTCCCAGCCTGTCTCAGAAAGCGTAGGATGAATGGAAAGAAAGGGGAAGGCATTTCAGGGAGAGGACCCAGCAGGGGCAGAGACCTAGAGATAAGAAGGAGATGGTCCTGTGAGGAGGAATAGGGAAGATTCTGGCATGGCTCGAGAATAGGGCAAGCATCCAGGAGCAGAGAACAGAAGGAATGTCCCCGCACCTCTAGAGGGCCCTGAGACCCCAGCTGAGGAATTGGGCTTTATTTTGCAGGCAGCAGGGACACATCAAAGACTCCTGAGCAGAGAAGTGTCATGACAGAAAAAAGAGTTTAGTTTTAGACAGGGGAGGTGAAGAATTCTGGATGGCTTGGAGGATAAAGAGATTAAAACCAGAAAGCCTAGTTAATGAGTAATTGCATTTCAGGAAGATGGAGATGAGGGCAAGGACTAGGTCCCCAGCAGTTACTGTAAGAGAGAACAAGAGAAGTAGATTCTGGGGGGAAGGAGAGTGAGAGTTTCAAACCCTGCCTGGTGCAGTGGAGGGGAGGTCCCGTATAAGTATAATGAGGTAATGTCTCACTGGACCAGGAGACATGGTACAGAGGAAAGGAACTTGGAAATGCCATCAGAACCGCAATCAATTGGTTTATGCAAATGTTTCATTTCCCCCCTGTCTCCCCAAAAGGGAAGACATAATTTGCACATATAGTATTATTAATATCTAGAGCTTGGGAAAACAAAATGATGCTTAAACTTCAGACTTTTAAATCTTCCAATTTGCACTGCTCTATGCCTTGCTAAATTCACTGCACTGGAGACCTTTTGATGTTCTGCAAAACCTCTCTCCACACTCTTTTCCTCTTGATAAAACATTAAATCAGTGCATTTCCCACCCCTATCCCTCCCTTTTTCCCCTCTAAAGATGAGTTTTTCTGGTAACTGAAATTCTGTTTCAATATGTAGAGTTCTGAAGGGAGTGACGGCTGCAGTTGTGATATTTCACATCGTTAGGCTTTGAGACTTTAGGCTGTAAAATAGATGCCTATTAGAGTTTATAATTCAAAATGCTTTTGTCATGAGGACGTGGGGCAAAGACCGACAGAGGGCAGATTCCTGGAGGGTGAGGAGGGTTTACATTGGGCTGTACCTGGGGACTGCACTGGCCACTCCAGTTATATTTTAAATGAACATCTAAGAACTTAACGAAGGCAAATTCGTTTGTCATTTGTTTATCCAAGCCACCTTTTCTATCCTCAGTCCTGTGCTGTTGGGATGGTAAATGTGTGTGTGTGTGTGTGACTGTGTATGGGACATAACAGAAACACAGCAACTACTTTTGGGGAAGAATATTCTAGCTCAGTGTTACTCAAACTTTTTAAAAAAATTATCATCCCCACCTCCTATCCCTTGAGCCTCTTAGACATTTTTTTTCTAATTTCCCCCCCACTATGAAATTTTAATACTGCAGACATGCTATATATTAGTTTATGTACTGAATGTAATATACCTGTTCTTTATCCATAAAAAGAGTAATCTTTTCCCCTTTCCCAACCAATTTTCTCCCCCTCAAGGGAAATATTGTCCCTGTAGAGCATGCATGTTCCATTTGGAGTGGAAACAGTTATATGTCTCCATTACGTCCTGTGTTGGAGGGCACTACAAAGAGATGAATAAACTCAGAGGAGGGGGGAGTGGGTTGAATAGTGGCCCCAGAAAGATATGCCTCCATCCTCACCCCAGCACCTGTGAATGTCATCTTATAACCAAATGTTATCTTTTTACAAAATACCATTTTTAAACCAAATTACCACATTTGCAGATGTAATGAAATATGTAGAGATAAGATTATCCTAATTTATCAGAGTTGGCCCTAAATCCAAAGACAAGCGTCCAAATAAGAGACACGTAGAGGAGAGGTGCAGACACAGAGGAGGGAAAGTTCCTGTGGAGATGAAAGGAGAGATTAGAGTGATGCTGCCACAAGTCAAGGGATGCTTGGGGCCACCAGAAGGAATGCTTTGGGCTACTAGGAAAACTTTTCCTCTAGAGCTTTTGGAGGGAGCCTAGTCCTGCTGACACCTTGATTTCAGACTTCTAGTCTCCAGGACTATGAGAGAGTACATTTCTGTTGTTTAAGCTGCACAGTTTGTGGTAATTTGTTACTGTAGTCCAAATATAGGAGATTGTGGCCAGCTTTGCCTCAGAGAGTACGAGGACATCTCTAGAGGACATGACTTTTGAGCTGGATCGAGACAAGTAGGAGGTCGGCAGGGAGAGAAGAAGAAGAGTATCTAGCAGAAAGAACAGCACATGGAAATAGGTAAGGGTCGATGAGTATGTGCCTGTGCTACCCAGGCGCACTTATTGCTTGAGTTCTCCCCGACCTCGACATTTGGAAGACCTGAAGAGTTTGGCGCTGGGCCCTTTTTAATCTCTGTTTATTCTCTCCCTCCTAAATGAGCTCATCCTTTTCCCAGATACCCTCTATGTATTGATAACTCCCAAATGTTTATCTTCAGACCCAACCTGTTCTCCACAATGGAGACTCACATCCAACTGCCACCTGAGGCCCCCATTTGCCCATCTCCCAGGCATCTCCATAGGTGTCTACAATGTCAACTCTTAATTCCCAACTCATACTGTTTCTGCTTAAGTCTCTCCTTCTCTGTACCACCAACAATAAGCATTTCTAGGTAACAGAGTGCTCAGTGAGAGACTTTGGAGTCCTCACTGATTCCTCCCATTTCCTCAGTTTCCACCTCCCATCCATCAACTTCCCACTAGTTCTTCCTCCAAGATTCCTATCATATCAGTCCCCTTGTCTCTGTTAGAAGGATGGTATAACATAGTAGCTGAGAGCAGGGCTTTAGAACTGCCTCATTTCAAATCCCTGCTCCATCTCTATCCTTGCTTCAGTTTCTCATCTGGAAAATGGGATAAAATAGTCCCTTCCTCCTAGCGTCATTGTGAGGACTAAATAAATTAATCCATGTGAAGGTTTTAGGACACCAACATTAACTGTTAGCTGTTATTATGATCACTGCCAATGCTTGTAGTCAAGTCCCTACCATCCCACTTGTTCTATTACTACAGCTCCTACCTGGACTCTCAGATTCCCTGCTCAGCCTTCCCTCTAGAAACCATTCTTTACACAGAAGGTTTCCTCCTTCCCACTACATTTAGAATAACACCCAATCTCCTTACCACAGGCTTTGCATGGCCAACCTTGTCTAGCTCTTCAATCTCATGTAACATCTCCTCACTTATTCTAGGGCTACACGTTCAGTACAGTAGCCACTGGCCATGTGTGGCCATTGAGTCCTTGAAATGTGTCCTAGTATCAACTGAGAGGTGCTCTAAGTGTAAAATACACACTGGAATTGGAAGACCTAGCATGAATAGAACTACATAAAATATGTCACTATTTTTAAAAAATCTTGATTGCATGTTGAAATGACAGTATTTTGGATATGCTAGGTTAAATAAACTGTTAATTTCACCTGTTTTTTTTAATGTGGCTATAAAACATTTGAGAATCATGTATGTGGCTCATTGCATCCCTATTGAACAGGCCTGCTTTCAGGACTTCTTCCAACTTCTGGAGCACTCCAAGCCATCTCCAACCTCAATCTTTACACTTGAGGTTTTCTCTGCCTGGAATGCCCTCACCCTGCTCTTTAAATGGCTAGTTTTTCTCATCCTTCAGCTTCAATGTCACCTCTTCAAAGAAGTCTCGCCTGACCATCCACCTATATCCTTCTTGGCACAGTTTCCTTCTTCTCTACCTCTCCCACTAGAAAGCAAGCCCCATAATTCAGGAACCATTTGTCCTGTTTACTGTTGTAGCCCCAGCACCTAGCAAAAGTACATCTTCAGTACACATCTATGGAATAAATGAAGCAACAAAGAGATTACTTCTTAAAGAAGACATTTCTTACTATTTATAAGGTTCTCTGAGCTCTATGAAGGGCAAAAAAAAAAAAAAAAGATAAAGGGGGCATTTTAGAATTCTGCTCCACTGAAGACAGGGCTGGACATGAAGTATATTCTAAACACTAGGAGGCAGAAAACACTGAAGTGACATAAAACAGAAATTGGGATCTATCTAAAAGTAACTGCTTATGTATGCAACAGCTGTCCTAGAGGCCCAGGACTGGGAATAAGGGTGAACTTACCTGTAGTTAAAATACTCTGCACATCTCCAAGTAAGATTTAAAGTGCATTAGAACTGAGCCCCAGCATAATGCAGTGCCACTGTGCCTGAAATATTCATAGTAGCTAATACCTACCAGGTGTCAGAGAATCTGCTAACCATATTGCATAGGATATTTTATTTAATTCTCATCATCTGTTAAGGTAAGTTCCGGCACTATTTCTACTTTACACTAAAGAAACTCAGACAAGGCAATAATTCATCTCAGGTCACATCGTTAGTCAGTGATAGAACCAGGATTAGGGTCCACACTTGGCTGAGCTCTTGAATGCCGTGATACCAGTCTGCAGAGAACAGACCAGGATGCCTGCCTGAATTCCAGTTCTTGCTTTGCTATTACCTGGGCAATTTTAGAATAGTCCAGACCCCAATCTCTCTTCTTCAGATCTACCCCAGAACTGCTTATCTTTCAGTATTTCCTGCTCATAGAGTCCCCAGATAGGGATTATCCAGTTCATCCACCCTGGAGGTGGATTTGACTTGTTTCCCTTCCTAATCCCTGCAACCAGTCACTAAATCAGAGGCATTGTTTCTATTTACAAAATACTCTGCAACTTGCCCCCTCCTCACCACCTCTTCTCTCACTGCCTCAGATCAAGCTCCATCACCGCCCACATGGAGTAGTCCCACAGGTTCCCTACTGGCCTCATCTCCAATCTCTCCCACTGGAATCTTTCCTCTAGCTGGTGCTGAGTGATCCAGTCTAACATGGAAATCTAATTGCATCAAGTATCTCCATTCTCCACCCCTTCAACATATTTAGTAGCTTCCCATGGCTCATAAAATAAGGTGCAATTCCCTTGACTGAGCATATAAATTCCTTCACAGTTTCCCCCAGCCTATGTGTGTTAGGCAGACTTTGAAGGTAGCCCCAGTGATCCCTTCCTCCTGGTATTCACTCCCTGTGTAACCCTCTCTCCTGACCAATAGAATATGACAAAAGTGATGGGATGCTACATCTGAGATTAGAAAAAGACCTTGAGTTTCACCTTGCTGGCACTCTCATGCTCCCTTGAGCTCTCCTTAAGCTTTGCTCACTCGGATGAAGCCAGCTGCCATGTTGTGAGCTGCCCAATGGAGAGGCGCACATGGCAAGGAACTGAGGGAGGGCTCCGGCCAATGGCCAGTAAGGAACCGACCCCTGTTAACAGCCACGTGAGTAAGCTTGGAAGCCCATCAACCCCCAGCAGATCCTTGAGATGACTGCCGTCCTGGTTGACACCTTGATTTCAGCCTTGTTGGAGTCAAGACCCAGAACTAGAGGCATCAGCCAAGGTGTACTTGGATTCCTTCCTACAGAAGTTCTGAAACAATACATGTTTGCTGCTTTAAGCTAAGTTTTAGGATTACAGTGCTTATTGAGCAGCAATACATAACTAAGACGCTAGGTGTTCAGCCTCATGTTTTAGCAACTTCTACTTACACATCCAATATTCCCATCACAGTGAACTTGTAATTAGTCCCCAACACATCCTGCACGCTTCATCCCCAGGCTTCTGTATATATCATTTTTTTTTTTACTCTTAATGCCATCTCTTTATTTTCTGCCTGGTAAACACATGGTCCTTCATCAAAACCCACCTGTAATAGCACAGCTGTTCAGCCGCCTTTCCCAATTTCCCAGCTAGCCATTCCTCCTCTATGCTCCCAAGACATTCGCGTATGCTGGTGAAGGGCGGGCATATGGGTGAAGGTGCTCCTTTGTCTCCATCTTCCCTACCCCTGCTCTCCTCACACACACTCCTGCCCCCATTGGATCCAGAATCCCAAGGGAAGCAACTCTGCTTTCATCTCCTTCATCTCCAACACCTAGCACAGAGTCATGTACGTATGTGCCATTTATGTTTTTAGTTGAACAGAACTTAAAAATTGATGTTAGATGGATGAAACTCTTGTCTTAATTTCATGTGTAAGACAATAATAATAATAACAGTATAGAATAATAGCCATAATAACAAAATAATACAGTAATGATAATAGTAAAGGTATAATACTACTACTACTAAAATAATAATAATGATGATGATGATGATGATAATGATAAATCCATGAGTCAGGCTCTACACTAAAGGTTTTCACATCCATTGTCTCTCTACCTCAGGATACCCTACATATTATTAAATTATATCCATTCCACACAGGCTCAGGGAGGTTAAATAACTTGTCTAGAGCCTCAGAACTAATGGTGGAGCTGGAATTCAATCCCAGATCTGTCTGATTTCCTGGTCAGTCCTTTTTCCACTACCGTCTTTAATTAAAGGGTCTCCAAGAATAAATTGTTGAGGAGGATGTGGGTAGTCCTTTAGAATAGGAATGCAGATTCCTCCAGGTTCTGACACAGGTATGTAAAGGTCCTCAAGGAGATGTGTGGGACAGGGGACAAAGGCAAAGGCACTCCTTCCCCCAGACAAACCAGTGAAGAATGACTGGAGAAAAGATCAATAACCCTGGTGGTAGTGGGGAAGGTGGTTTGTAGGGGAGGCCCAGGAGGACCTCCCCAAATCTATTAGGAAAATGCTCCCCGAGGCCCTGAAGCCGAGCAGCAGATCCAATTAGCTGACTGATATATGGATATATTCAGGATGGAGCAGTGTTGGAAAGGGTTGCACTTGGCCTTGGGAATTTTGATGAGCTTTTAAAATTCAGTGGGCACCAACACTGAAATTGTGGATGCAAGCTGGATCTGAGTTTTGCTGCACACATAGGAAAACATGAGGCACTCCTCCTCATGTGGAGCTGGTGCACGTCATTACTGCTAACATGCTACCGTGCCACGTACTTTCCGAGAGTCAATGGTTCCCCAGAGTTTCTCTTGGGAAAACCTTCCTCCACTACCCTCCATCACTTATTCAGCAAGGTCTTGACCCGGGGGACTGGAGTAGGTCTAGGACAACTTTCAACAGACTGAACTTTTGCTGCAGCTCATTGGAACAATTGTGACTTTATTTTATTTTATTTTATTTTTTTTAACTTTTAATTTTATATTGGAGTACAGTTGATTAACACTGTTGTGATCGTTTCAGGTGAACAGCAAAGTGATTCAGTTATACATATACACGTGTCTATTCTTTTTCAAATTCTTTTTCTCATTTAGGTTTTTACACGATATTGATCAGAGTTCTCTGTGCTATACAGTAGGCTGGTTGCCCATTTTAAATACAGCAGTGTGTACGTGTCAATCCCACACTCCCTAACTTTCCCTTCCCCCCTCCCCTCCCCTTAACCTTAAGTTCCTTCCCTAAGTCTGTGAGTCTGAAACAATTGTGACTTTAGCAACAGGTTAACCCATCAGAGCCTTCCACCAAGCTGTCAAATGCAGGAACCAGGGGTCCAAGGGAAGAGGTGTGTGTCCCCTCCATGTGGTGTGGTACTTTTGAAACCATTTTAAAATGATATTTTAAATTACTAAACAGGATCCAGGGAATGTTTTTCACTGTTGGGCTTTAAGGCTTTAAGTCTGTTTTCCTTTTCAAAATTATCCTGTTTCCCTTATCTCTCTCCCCTTCCCCTGCGAGCTGTGATATTGAAAGACAAATTTCCTAGAGGGGTTAGGGAGGCGGGTGTTGAGAATTAACATATCAAACAAACTCAATAAACCAAATGGAAATTAGCAGAATCCGGACTCTGACTTGGAGTCACTGCACTAAATTGAGGTTAATGTGACCCTGTCCTTTCTGTTTTTAAACAAAGATGGGGAAATAGAGTAAGTTCTGTTCCAGTTCCCTCCGGGCCCATCGGCATTCCTCCTCCGTGGTGAAAATAAAAACAACAAAAGAAAAGGAGGGGAAAAAAAGAAAAAAAGATCCCAAACATTTAGTGGAATATATATGTATATTCTCTGATATATAACTTAATAAAAGTTTATGGACCCAGGATAAGGAAGCCACACTGAACAGATGCGCTGGGACTGAAATATGGTTCAATTAAGTCTGTAACGGGGTGAGCTTTACTTTGAACATTCTCCAAGTTGAAATGAAAGCTTTGCAGAACAGATAAATCAGGCAACATAGAATAAAAACGCTGATCTGGCACCGCTCCCAAAAGGAGGGGAGGAGGGGCTTGAGGGTTGGATGGGGAAGGGAGGAAGGAGGTGGGGGCAACGAGCCAACCAGGCGTCCCTATTGGAGGCTCGAACAGTCGTTGCCCTATGACAGTAGATAAACAACAGCTATTTAAGCCATTCCAATCAATGCCTTCTGTGGCAGCTATTTATCTATTGAGGGGATGGAAGGGATTGCCTAGTGCAATTAAGCTGTTTGCTAGCAGTGCCTTCAAAAGTGCTTTGCCTATAGGCACTGAGCCATCTGTGGCTTATGGCCAACCTTCCTGCCGGGGGAGGAGTTTGGTCTGAGAAAGTAGACAGCCGTCCTTTCCTGCACTGCCCACCCCATCACCCCAGGCCAGATCTCCTCCAGGAAGCCTTCGTTGTCTGTCCAGCTCTTAGGACAATAGAGTTCCTAGTCTTTCTCCTTATTCTCTTCACCTCCCTGAGGTGTCATCCCTATCCCCACCTTTTCTATCTGTTCTACAAGGTTGGTTTCTCTGCAGAAGGTGATCAGTGTGGATTATAAGTCTTGGTTGGGTCCTGCCAGACCTAAGTTTGAATCTCTGGTCGTGGGCATATTCCTCTCTAAGAGTCTGATTCCCACAGGAAAGCCTACTGCACACAGTTGCTGGGGGTGAGGGTCCAATGAGATGAGACATATAAGTGGTGTTGCACAGTGCCAGAGCTCAAGCCGTGTTAGTTTCTTAGGTCAACCTCTCTCCTTAGTGGAGCAGAAACCAAACCCACTGTATTTATTGCTGGGGTTCTGCAAAACCATACTGATCTTTCTATCTTTCACAATGTACGATGGTTTCCTCACTGAAAATCTTTTTGAGCCCCTGTGAAGTAGTATATCTGAATTTGATGCCTCTTCCTTCGTCCAGGACAAGGCAAACTTAAGCTGCTGTCTAATTCTTTGGACTTCAGTTTGCTCTTCTGTGAAATGGCATAATAACCACAATAATAGTATCTTCCATGCAGAGTTGTTGTCACATTCCAGCATGATCATGCATGGTAAAGATGCTCAGACATGGTTACTCTGGTTATTTTCTCTTGGCAAGGACTCTCTACATCTCACAGCAGTGAATCAGTTTCCCTAGGTGCCAGAGAGCATCTCACAGAGTGAGAGCTCCCTAGTGGACCTTAGCTATCCCCAGTTTCTTGTTGTCCTCCAATGGAGACCTGAGCTCCTCCAGGGAGGGGTCCGTGTCTGCTGCATCTTTGTATTTTCCAACGTCCAACTGTTTCTCTGGGCACATCTGGGTACTAAATGAATCTCTACTGAATTAAAGTATGTGGAGTGGGGCAAATTTGAGAAAGTCAATTTCCTTCTGTAGACACTAGAGGATGGCGTTCATCATGACCCAATTGCTAACCAGCGGCCTCCATCTTTGGGGCACCCCGTGTCTCCTCTCCTCGCTCTTTTCCCTGGCTCTTTCCTAGGTCGAGAGCGCATCCTGTGTCTTTCTCATCCACCCCTGGCCTCGGGGGGAAAAAACAAGATCCCTGACACTTGGTGCTGTCTCCCAGGGGCTCTTTCCCAAGTCTGAGTTCCCCCAGGGGAATGAAAGGCTTCTGCAGTCTAATAGCAGAACACTGCCTCCACTGGAGCAGGTGACTTCTCTGGTCTTTTGGGAGGAGTTTGGGCATTCAATTAACCCAGCATTAGGGAAGGAATGGACATATGGACACTGTGATTCCAGTCTGCCTTCTGTGACTTTACAGTCATACTTCTGCAGTGGTTGGGTCTTGAGTGGAAGGTCAAGATGCTGGGAACACCTGGCTGGAACAGCTCAGGGTCCTTGGACCCTTCCTCTCCTCTCCCTGAGGCTCCCTAGGAAGCCCCTAGGATGTCCAGAACCTCAGCTAGAAAATTGTTGACTCTTCTGAGGTCTCAGTCAGGTCTTCAGTGATCATGATGGAGGACCTGACTTTGAGCACCAGATGCCTACCTACACAGTGTGATTTGCAGGTGAGTCAGGAAGATCCAAACTGGATCCCCAGGACCTGACGTGCAGCCTGAAAATCCAAGTGATCTCATTTGGCACAAATCAAATAAACAGACAAAGCTATGAGATAGATCTTTCCTGCCTTCCCCACCTAATACACTAGAACCTCAGCTCCATGAGGAGAAAGAATTTGTTTTATCTACTGCTGTATTTCCAGCATCTACAACAGTCTCTCACTGCTCAATAAACACTTGTTGAATGAATAAGAACTATTACAACCCATTTTACTGATGAGGAAACTGAGTCCCAGACATCTTTACTGATTGTCGTAGTCCGCATAGCTGGTAGATGGTAGAGGCTGTATTCACACTAGGTCTCCCTAACCCCACAGCTCATGTTTTTCCATGTGAATTTGGTTGTGATTCTGTCCCTACACATGCCCACCTTGGGACAGGGCCCCAGCCTCCCAATACCCACCTAGTGATGCTACAGTTGAGCTTTGGGTACAAGTTTGGAGAAGTGGAGTTGGCTGCAGACTGAGATGAAGAGGAGCAGTGCCCCAGGGTCCTGTGCAAACCTTGAGTGTGTCTCCACATGTGCTCATCCATAGGGTCCTCATCTGTGAAAAGGGGGTTACCAGCTGCCTCATAGAGAGGGTGTGAGAAGCAAATAAGATCCCTGGTGGGAATGGGAGTTGAAAAGCCATAATGCAATATCTGCCTTTGAATGCAAATTGTTCAATGCAAAGTCCCGCAGCTTCCCCAATAAGGAGGAAGGCACAGAAAAGGAGATGGAGGTGAATGGCTATGATCATGTTCTGACTGCATTAATCGGCTTGCTTATTTGCTACTCCATTCGGAACCCTCTGCCCTCCCCACTTCTCCAAGAAAAGGAGATTATTTTTAATTACAGGTTTACACTGGATTAATGAACCTCCACAATAAGTTAATGAGCAGGACACGGCACCGGGAGACAGCATATTTGATTACTTTCAGAGAATTTCTTAAGCTTCATTATTTCCAGGCCATCCCTGCAGAGTCTCTGTGGCCTGGGTGAAGAATGCATGAAAGATGCCCAGGATTTCTGGAATGTTCCATGTGTGATACCTGCGACCCTGCCGCATGAAAGAGACACTCTTTCCTTTCATGAAAGGAAAGCCCAAGACTGCTGGGAATCATCTTAGCTGTTCTCCAAGGGAGAAATTTCTCTGATGCAACCTAGTAGCCCAAAGTCCCCTTAATAATTACCATAGAACAGGACAGAATATTCCTGCTTCTCTGTGCCCTCTGTTTCCATTTTGTGTTTAGATCCTATCATCACACATTGGATTCTTGCAAGAAGTTCCTGATGGATTCCCCAGTATAACTTCCCTTAAAATCCTTCGGTGGCCATCCTTGGCCTGAAAGATAAAATCCAAAACCTTTGGTTCATTATGATCACAGCTTTGCCTCCCTCTCCAGAGAAATCACACAACTTTTGTGCCTCTGAGCATTTAAGTGGTGTTCCTCCTGATTGGAGAACCTTTTTCTTCTCCATCCTCTTGACACTTCAGGACAAATTAGGAGGGAAGCATTGCCTGACCTTAAGAGGCAGCTTCAGGGGGGTGTCTCATCCATCCCAGAGCACTGCACACACAGGACAGAACACTTATGTGGGTCTCTGCATGGTTTCACTTTCCTACATGCCTGCCCTCCTGGCCAGGCTGGAAACATCACACAGCCTTACTTACTCACCTTTGTGTCCCCAGCTTGGTACAGATACACAGCAGATCATCAGTGAATGTGGGTTTCACTGAATTAAAGAATGAACAAATGACTGAACAAATAAGTTAGTGAAGAACCTGTCTTGATTTGAAGAGAAGAGAATTTCCTTGAGATTTTCTCACACATGCCATCTCTGGAGTTGTTCTATTGGAAACCTGAATTCTGTTCTCACCCACCACTCTCCAGCTTGCTGTAGCTCTCAAGGTTGACTAGATTCCTCTGTAGTAACAAACGTTCCCAAATTTTCACAGACTTGACACAACAGTGTTACTCTTGCCACGTGTTGACTGTGGTTTTCTGAGGGGCTATACTCCCCATAATAACTCAGAGATGCAGACTGGCAGGGGCTCCACCACCTTGTGGTGGCCCTGTCAGGAATGAAGAGAGAGGCTAGAGAATTGTACAAGGCTTTTTGATGCCTCAACCTGGAAATGATGAACACTAACATTTTACTGGCCAGAGATCATCACAAAGCCCACCTAACAGCAAGGGGTCCACAATATGCAGGGAAGCCAAACAAACATTTTAGGAATCTTACCATCTCTGCCACACTGACCTTAATTAAGTCTCTTTCCATCCCTGGGTTCAAAGAACATTGTGTCCAAATTTACTATTACATAAATGGGGAAACAGAGACTTCCCCCATCTCTGAGGTCTATGGTTTAATTAATTCTAAAACTTGATATGTGTCAGGATCCTTCTGGACCTTGTAGATTTAGTTTAATGGCTCTGTTGAGGGCCTGAATCCATTTTCTGGACCTCCAACCACAGCTTATAACCTCCATGGGGTTAGCCCACTTTCCAGCCTTTAATGGCTTCAGGGACGGACAGTACTTTACCCCTCTACATCTTTATTTCCCCACCTTCTTCCCTTTAAAATGCTAAGTGACCCTCTTCTTTGAAATCAGTCCTACACAGCATCCTTTGCTTTTTAGCATATATTGAACCTCATGGGAGAAATTTCTATGATGACAGCTATATACAAATATTTGTAAGATTGTAGATTGTCTTGACTTAATGTTTCATGCTGCTTTGCATAGATACTGCCAACTCATGCCAGTAATACACACACCCATATAACATTCCCATTCAAATTCATTTAGGATTTTAAAGTTCAACTGCAGCCTTGGCCAAGGAAGGAAAAAAAGGAGGGAAACTGTACACCTAGTGTTTTGTCCCCAGCAGAATAAAATGTGGCACTTAGACAGAATAAGTCCCAGAAATAGCTATAATTCTGCACCTATAGCAATCTGATTATCCAAGCAGACAAAAGAACCAGGGCCTAGGAGACCCAGGAAGGATGCATGCCATATGTGGTTACCAAGGTCTAGAGGTTTATTTTTAGAAGAACAGTATGGTGAGTTGTTATACCTGTTTACCCAAGAGAGAACCCTGGGGAAAAAATGCTGTCTCAATCAGCATTGAAGCAGTTGGCATCTATAGGGGTTTGTTGTGAGTATAATTAATAAGCCAAGATATTTTTTATTGGAATCTGTTTCCAACATTAGAGAAGCAGAAGCACATATGATGTGTTCACTGCCCTCCAGCAGCTTCCATGTGGATTGAAGAAGAGAGCCAGTACAGATGCTGAGAACAATTCAATATCCAAGCCAGGATGTACTCCTCATTGCCATGTGAGGAACTCAAAGGTACACTGTGGGCTTAAGAGGATCAGGACAGGCTAATGAAGTGGGCAGATCAGAGTGAAAACAGAAAGGCAAAAGGCTATGTGAAAGGACTGTTTAGACAGAAGGAACAGCGTAGCTACTGTGTGGTGGTGAAATTATACAAGGTGTTGGGTGGCTGTGAAATAATTGATCAGCTAAGAGGATAGCAGAAGGCTGTAGGGAGAGATTTCCAAGATATTAAAAGCCATATCTTCCTCCTTAGAACCCTAAAGGCACTCTCTCTTTAATGATCATGATTCTCCTCTTCACCTGAGATCTGTGAGTTTGAGATTTATCCACATTCGCAGAGTTCAACACTCTGAAAATCATTTTGTTCTTCTTCTCCTTCCCTCCCATTGGGTCAAGCATACTGTGTCATATTTAGAAAGCATGCAGTACAGTATATATTCATTGAGTTGAATTGAATTGAATTGAATTGGACTACAGCTAATTCTGAGAGCCTTATGGCCAGCAGAAGTCTAATATGGGAACATGTTGGCCTGTAATCTGTAACATAGTTTAAGGAGTTTGGTCTTTATCCTGAAAGCAATGGGGACCCAATGATGATTGTGGGCAAGGGTATAATATGTGTAAAAGTCAGTGTGTAGCTGACTTAAGTGGAGAGAGTCAGGAGACTTAGAGACCCATTATGAACGCCTTGAAGTTGCTCAGGTGCCAGCCTTGGATGATGTGAAGACTATGAGCTCAAATGCTCGCAGGAGCCAGGCAGACTCCTGAGACAGGAGAAGGTAATTAGGCATGTTCTTTTGGCAGACGCACTTTGTTTTCATGTTAAATGCATTAGACTAGACTGTACCTACTAAAAGAAATAGCTCTGTCCAACTTTCTGGACTCATGAGGTCTTCTCAATCTGTCTTGTACTTTTCCTGATTTCAACAGAGTCAGAGATGCAGAGAAAATTTTCTTTCCTATAAGGGAAACATCAGTCTGAGCATGATCATAAATGGTAGCTAACACTTGATCTCAATGCCAAGAATACTGTGAGGAGTGGTGGGCGCTGAGACAGACCAGACCCTAAGAGGGGATAGTTGCTGCTTAGCTATAGCTGATTGTCAATGAGCAGAAATACAAGGCTGATCACCAGATCTTATTTTTGGAAAGAAAGTGGAAATCCAGAGTTCTCATGACTTCTCGGGATCTTAAAATACTGACTCAGATGTGTTTAAAACACTGTAGGCGCCAAGCAAAGTAGAGGTGCAGATCTCCACTTTTTTGGTCTCTGTATATAAAAAGAATGAATCTGGATCCCAAAACCAAGATTTGAGTCCCCACTGACCGCGAGCAAGCTCCTTCACCTCTTTAAGCCCCAAATGCCTAATATAAAAAATACAGATAATACTTCTCTTCTTGTAGGGTGGTGAAGATTAAATGAGATAATAAGCAAACTCTAAGTGCTATTAAAAAAAAACTTTAAGTCTTGAAGTCTGGGGTGCAAGGATACAAAGGTGAAATTCCTTGGGTGGGATAGGTTAGGCAAAAAGATATGTGGGTTCAACTTGGGGCAGTTCTGGGTCTGGGACATTGGTGACAGTGTCCCAAGAAATTATTTGGTCACAGAAAGCATCTGAAACCTAGGCATGGAAAACACCTTTGGCCACATTTCTCTAAGACACTGCCAGCTGTAATTAGCGGTCTATGTAAAGAAAGATACTTCTGTGAGTGAAACGTATATGATTTTTAGATGAGCACAACTCCTCTCAGATATTTGTTGAGTTCAGAGCCCTGAGAATGAGCAGCGTTCCATGTGTCAAGTTGAACAAGTAGAAAACAACAGCAAAATCAAGAGTTAAAGATGATAAACACAGGCAGATCCTGGTCTCCCACCTCTGGAGAGGCCTGACATCTGTCCTATCTTTAAAGCTCAGCTTGCATTTGGTCTCAGTTTGATAAGCTCTCACTGAAAGCCCCTTTTCATGTCCTCGGCTTTCACCATGGTTGGCTGGCTGAGCTACCGGAAATTATCCTACAAAAAGATGGAGTTGATGTTGAATGATTTTGGCTGAGATGCTCTTTCCAGAGTTAACCCTCTTCCAACATTTGCATCTGTTGCAATCTGTTCTACAGACTTCACAGAGGGGCCAGTCATACAACTAATACAATTAAGGGGCAGGCTGGATATCTTTTAAACCTGCTGTATGTGTCTGGATACATGGGGTTTCCAGAGGGAAACTTACCTATATTCAGACGTGCATGGGTATGTTTTATTGAACAAGCCCACCCAAAGGGGAGAAAGAGGGCCAATATGACCTGGCAGCAAAGCCTTTTCATGAGTGGGAGGGGTGAGGGTGGGGTGGGTAGGTGGGTGATTTTGAAGATAGTGTGGTAGCTATCCCTCCAATGAGGTCCACAGGATCCTTATGCTTCGTGCCAGAGAGATAAGATGATAAGACTGTGTGGAATGATCTGCCTTACTGAAAACTCTGTACAACACTGAGGCACTAGATTCTGTACTCTTGTATCTGAGGGCTTTATTTCCAAGGGTAACACAGAAGACAGCTCACTCCCAAACTCACCACTGACCACCACAGCTATCCCATTATGAAATAGGACTGTGAGACAAAGTATGTTTCTAAAAAATTATTTGTGGTTTATCTGAAGGTAAAATTTAACTTATAATCCTGCTTTTTTATTTGTTTGTTTGTTACTAAATCTAGTCACTCTACTATGAAATTACCACTGTTTGGGGGGCACAAAAGTACCTCATTGAAGCAGAGTTTTCAAGCAGCCCCTGGGGGCTTTGCTGGGGGCTGGGTTGAAAGGCAGGTAGTTTGTGGTGAGAACCAATGAAATATCGGTGAGTGTTACTGACAGTGTGATGCTATTAGTCCTACAGGCTTGTGAAGTTTGGGAAAACTTAGGTTTTACATCAATACATTTTCACAAAAAACTTAAAAAAGAGTATAGTTGTCATTAGACAACCCTTGCACTGATTTTTTTTATTAAGATATAATTATATACAGTAAAATTCACATTTTATAGTGTACAGTTTTGACAAACGAATACAGTCATACAAACAATCAAGATATGGGACAGTACCGTTATCTTCACAGTTCTGCTGTGCCCTCTTGTAGTCAGATGATTATCTTAATATATACTGAAAAAACATTTGACAAAATTTAACATACACGCATCACAAATCTCTTATTAAGCTAGATATAAAAGGAATCTTCCTTAGTATGATACAGAAATGGTATGATACCAAAAAATATGTAAAACATCATACTTAATGGTGACATATCGAAAATATGAAAATATGAGCAAATGACACCAAATATCATCGCTTCTGTTCAACATTATTCCAGGAATTTTTACCCAGTGCAATAAAATAAATTTTAAAAATTATAAAGGCTTAAAATCTAAAAATAGAACTACCATATGACTCAGCAATCCCACTACTGGGCATATACCCTTAGAAAACCATAATTCAAAAACAGTCATGTACCACAATGTTCATTGCATCTCTGTTTACAATAGCCAGAACATGGAAGCAACCTAAGTGTCCATAGACAAATACATGGGTAAAGAAGATGTAGCACATATATACAGTGGAATATTACTCAGCCATAAGAAATGAAATTGAGTTATTTGTAGGGAGGTGGATGGACCTAGAGTCTGTCATACAGAGTGAAGTAAGTCAGAAAGAGAAAAAGAAATACTGTATGCTAACACATATATATGGAATCTAAAAAGAAAAAAAGGTTCTTAAGAACCTAGGGGCAGGACAGGAATAAAGATGCAGACGTAGAGAACGGACTTGAGGACACGGGGATGGGGAAGGGTAAGCTGGGACGAAGTGAGAGAGTGGCATGGACATATATACACTACCAAATGTAAAATAGATAGCTAGTGGGAAGCAGCTGCATAGCACAGGGAGATCACTTGGTGCTTTGTGACCACCTAGAGGGGTGGGATAGGGAGGGTGGGAGGGAGGGAGATGCAAGAGGGAAGAGATATGGGGACATATGTATATGTATAACTGATTCACTTTGTTATAAAGCAGAAACTAACACACCATTGTAAAACAATTATACTCCAATAAAGATGTTAAAAAATTTTTTATTTGGGAAATATAGTCACCACATAATTACTGGGTGATGATACCATATACATAATAGTTATGGAATAAATCTTAATATTTAATTGGAAATAATTTATATATCACAGTTAGTAAATTGATATATTAAAAACAATACTTATTAAAAGGATCATGTCCCTCCATGAACTTTTGAGGTTTTATCGGATGCCAAACTCAGTCCATTAATTAAAGGCCACAACAGATTGTGGATACTTTCAAAAATCAGAGGATCTCAGGGTCAGCTCAGGAGCCCAGATCCCTCCAAAGTAACTGGATTTATGGCCATTTCTTCTAGGATTCTGGGACTGGACAGGCATAAAACAGTGATTAAGATTCAAACTCTGGGGCCAGAATGACTTTGATTTAATCCTGCCTCTCCACTTCCTAGCTGCATGAACTTGGGCAAGTTTCTTAATTCTGTTAAGCCTCAATTTGAATCTTTGAAATTGAGATAATGATTGTTATCTCACAGATTATGGGAATTAAATGAGATCATGTCTCTGAAGTGCTTAGTACAGCGCACACCAAGTATTAAACACTGCACGAATCATAGCTGTCAGTATTTCTAATTGTTTATTTGGGGGAATAAACTCTTAGGAGTGCACTGCCATATATGCTCCCATACATTCAGGACTATTTACTTATTATAGAGGCATGTGAAGGTGTCACATCCTTCTGTCAAGACCCGTCTTTGTTTTTGGCCTAAACCATAATCATGAGTCAAAGGCACTTTGAGCTGAATGAAAGGTAGATAAAACTCTGTAAATAGTGCCAGGATCCTCTGGGGAAGGGAGGAGGGAGAGCAATGTGAACAAGCTGAGTTATTCAAAGGGACAAATTCTAGATCAAAGTCGCTGGAGAATGTGGGTCGCTGGATTATTTAAGATCCTGGGATATAGAGGTGGGTGTACTCCAGGTTAGAAAGCACACCACAGCCTCCACCAGACTTTTAGTGACTGTGTCTCATTTATCTCTGTTTGCTTGCTTGTTAGTGGCATCAGCTGGGAATTTGTACAGGGAATAGGGACACAGAAAGAGTGGCCCATTTTAACCAGAATATGTGTTGAGAAACTTGCCATGAATGCATTAGAAAATTTGGACTCTAATGCAAAGTAACTCAGTAAAATATAGTCATGCTTTGAAGGTGTATCAGACAGTTACGGAAGAAGATAAAACTCTGTTGACATATATACTCTTGGGCAATGGGCCAGTAGTTGCCTTTTGTGACTGTGCTAATTGCCACATGGATAAAAAGATGTTAACATGGGTGAAATAACTGTGGCTGACACTTGAGCAATGAGTGTGAATTTTGATGCATTATTGGGGGGACAGAGTTCCTGAAAGTCAAGAGCGTTTGAGACAGAAACTCAAAATGGAAATATCAGGGTATGCAAGTATCTCTAAACTATGGGAGAATTCTGAAGGAAACACCATCTAGATTCACAGTTACCTAGAGGATGGATAAAAAGAAGAGGAAACGAAAACCATGGTAGGTTTTGATCACTGAACATCTTTAGAAGTTGATGGAACGCCATAGAGTTTGTTTTCTTAAGTTATGCTCTAGTGACACATTTTTCCTGGTTTCTTAATTAAAATTAACTGTATTCTTTCATTTCTTTAAATTAATTAATGAATTTTCTGAGTTCCTGAAACATGTGTTCTAATTCTACTTTTAAGCACGTTTTATCCTAACTTTTATAAGGCACAGTCCTTTTTACAGCTTTACCAGTTTAAGGAACCCGGATCCTAGTTACAAATGTGAATGATAGTTCATCATGTCCCTTGTCGTGAATGGCATCAGATACTCTACCTCATGAGCTGCAAACTTATATCCTGCATAGAATCCATGCATGTGTTTTGTTTGGCCTGCATGATGTTAAAAATATATATATATATTTCAAATGTCTTTTGAAGGGCCATGCATTTTCCAGGGGCATGTTTTCTAGATTTCCATGCCTTGGTGTCTTACACCTGGCCTACCTCACTCATTTACATCATTTGCATCACCCTTGCAGGTTTGAGATTTGTGATTTTAATTGTAAAGTAAAATATAGCTATTGAACAAAGCAAATATGTGCATCTTAATATTAGGGAAAGAGGAAAGAAATTTAGTTTGGGGACTGAAAGGAAATATTTAGTTCCAGCCTTAGATAAAGAGTAGAAAGGAGTGAACTAGTCAAGTATTGAGAAAGGATACTCGGGAAGAAACATACTGTAGAAGTAAAAACTACAGGTTGATGAAGGAGAGGATCTTTAGTGTGCATGTTGAGAGATTAAGATACAGCCTGAAAGAGAAGCTAGAGGCTGAAAGCAGGTATCTAAAGGGAAAAGGGCCAGGGTGCATAAATAAATGTCACTTCCATACTCTGGATCTAGCTAGTTTGGATGATTTTTAGATCATCAGTTGGTGGTATGATGTAGGAAAATAAAAATCAAAGCAACGTACTCCTTCTAACATTGTCTTTTCTGAGATTTTGGAAGCTCTCAGGTTATCTCATGGCCCTGTTGTTAGAAGGTCCATGTGACAGTGAAACCTGGTAATGATGGTTGACAGAGCCATCTTCACCACCAGCATGAAGCTCTCAAAGGTACATAGATGTCCTATTTATTTTTGCAAAAACCACATTTTCTGGTCACTAAAATGCATACGTTTCTTGTGTCCTACTGTGTTAAACCATGGACATTTTGGTGTTGGATGAGGATATGTCTCATCTTAATCAAGAGTGAATAGGAATCCATGATAGCCTTCTGATAGGCCTCTCTTCTTGGAAAAGGAGCTTTTGCCTATGTCCAAAACCAAAGACAATGAAGATATGCTGCAAACTATGAACCAACCATGTCTATCCTTCCATTTAACACTTCCTCTCTCTGCACACAACTGGCACAGGACAGGCAGAGAAGGAGAAGCAAACTGAAATTTGCACCAGCCCAGCCAAGCCACCTAATAAGTCCTTTCTGTGGACTGCAGTTTGGCAAACGTTCCACTGGGGCCAACAGAGTGATGGTAAGTAAAGTTACTAGAGAGAACAGGTCACTAACGCTCCCAAGAACCTGACTCTCCTTTTGCTTAGCAACCTTAAAGGTCCTCCATGGAGCTTCAGGGAGCATCCCAGTCTTGAGGAGGTACATGTGGCTTCATGAAAGGTACCAAAATTGATCAGGATATATCAGATGATGGAGCAGGAGTATTGGAAGATTGAAGAGCAGAAAGCTCCTGTGTACTCAGTAGAGAGGACCAGCAACTCTCTGATCCAGAGGAGAAAAGCAGTGGGTACATCAGCAGAAGATTGTTAGTCCTCTCCGCAATATGGAAGTGGTCACCCGCCATCCTCCTGCCCTATGACTCAGGTCCTCAGCAGGTAGGTGGGGGTCATAGCTATAGCATCTGGTGCTTCCTGGGAGGAAATGAAGGGATCACAGGGAAAGAGAAAGCAGAAGAGGGATTCAGAGCAAATGGGAAGGAGATTCCAAGGTTGAAAATATGTTGTCGAGCCCTGTACATTAGATGCGCTGTGTAAGGTCTTACATGTTCACTTAAGGAAAGACTTAGTTTATCAGCAGTAAGGTGATCGGGTCTGCAGTCTAAGCCCCCAAGATTTCTCTGTGTCTCTGGGCAGTCTTCCCTCTATATTTTGTTGGGGTTGGTATAAGATGGTGTTATCTGTTCATCCTCATAATATATGTTTGTTTTAAGATTTCTTGTCCAATTTCTCAGAAGTTCCTATGAAAGAATCCCACGTTAATCTCCATTTTACACATTAGGAAACTAAGTCTCAAGATAATTCTGCTAGGACAGAGTGGATTCAGGATTTGAACCCTTGCTTTTATGACTATAAAATATTGACACTTTCAATTTACTACACTGCTCACAAAATGCATTGTAGTTATTTCAATAATCCATATGTTTACATATGTATAAGCCATCATGTCACAGAAATAGACGCAAATATTTTTAGATAACATAGTTCTAGTAACTGTAGGTAACATATACATACTCCTGTATATAAAATAGATAACTAATAAGGACCTACTGTATAGCACAGGGAACTCTACTCAATACTCTGTAATGACCTATATGAGAAAAGAATCTAAAAAGAGTGGAGACATATATATATATATATGTATATATATATATATATATATATATATATATATATATATACATATATATATATATATATATGGTTCAGTTTGCTATACACCTGAAACTAACACATTTTAAATTAACTGTACTCCAATAAAAAAATATTTTTTAAAGTGATTTTGTTCCTTCTGGGTCCTCAGTCATGCTGCACTCCATGCAGCCCTATGAGCGGACAATGGCTTTTGTCTGGTCTGGGAACTGCTTCGGCTGGCACTGAATGCGTGTTATCTCAGGTACATCATTTCCCTTCTCATCACCTCAATTTTCTGACCTGTGAAACTGCAACATGGGATGAGCTGGTTGATCCCTGAAGTTTCCTCTGGTGATGCTCTGATGGAGACTGCTTTGCATGAGCCTTCTCAAACTCAGAGCTTGATCCTTGTCCAATGGTTAAGACCACAGCACCTCGTGAGCAAACCCTGACCTGGGAATCAGAGGTCTGGGTTCCCCTCCTGGCTGTGTGACCTTGCTCAAGTCACCCTCCACCCGGGGCCTCAGCTCCCTCACTGGTCAAGGTAGAGGCGTCACGGTAATTAGATGACCTCACAGGGCCTTCTAACACCAAGTCTCACCTTCCATTCCCACAGGGAGAACAGAGAGGCTGCCTGTTCATATTCTCCAGACATTTTTAGGCAGCTCTGCAAACCAAGGGTCAGGAGCCCCATGTGAGATGGTCTGTTCCTGCTTCACTTAAACCATTCACCTCATGATAATGTTCTGGGGGGTGTCAGGTTATAACAAGGATATAAAAATTATGAGCTGGGTTTGTCATTGACTTCATGGTCTTTAACGACCCTGCTGTCTCCTTAAGCATATGGCAAGTAATCTTATGGCTGAAGCTTGGGGAAAGGAATTGTCTGGAAGGACTTCTGCACAGAGGAAAAAAGCAAGCGAGGCCTTCCCCAGCAGGCAATAAGCTGGCATGATAATAAAGTGTGGTGGAAAAATGAAACATTAAAACACCCAATAAAAACCTAACTGCTTCATCACCATTACTAATGAAAATATATGATTGCCTAATAAAATGTTCCACGCTGGCCTCTGACCATGGGTCTGCATTTATTAACACCTGTTACTCTTGTCATCTCCTTCCTGGGAAGGGCAACCTTGTACCCCAGATGGCCCGTAGCCTGGGAAATTCAGTGTGGAGGAGTTTTTGGCCAGTGGGTCCCACAGGAGAACTCAGTGGATCTGGGGTCCATCAGCAGCTGCCTGGCTTCTACTTGTGATTTCTTGAGTAACAAAGAGGCAAGAGCAGTGGCTGGTGAGTCAGCCAGAGCAAGAAAACCGGAGATGCAATCTGTCTCAAATGTGCCTTGCCAACTGGGAACATGCCAGCTGGGTTATGAATGCAAGGAACAGAACCTAGGAGTTTTGCAATATGAAAGTGTAGCAATACACTTTAAAAAGCAAAACAGGCTTCTTACTGGACATGAAAGAAATAAGTGAATTATTTTGCCCCTCCTTAGCTCTTCCCCTTTGATGAGTATTTCACCCATGTTCAAAACAGAGTCACCAAGATCATCTAGAATATGAAATTCTTGAGCAACTTGCAGCCTGACATTCAGAATCAAGCCTCACATTGAAATGTATATACTAATTGCATTTACACAGCATTTTATCATTTACAGTACTTCTGAAACATGATGAAATCAGTTGTCACCCCCAACACATGTATGATCTCCTTTGATCCTAAAATAAACCTTGTCAGTTGGCAATCTAATTATTCCAAAATTTACTGATGATATTTGGAGTGGTCAGTTAAATTACTGATGGTCTCATAGCTTGTAGGTGTCAGAGCTGGATCCCAAACAGTGACCTCAAATCCCTTCATTTGGTGTTCTGGCATCATGAAATGAAAAGAGCTTACCATGCCCCAAGGTCACCTTTGTCCAAAGAATGGCTACCACATCCATGCTCAAAGCCACATCAAATATTACTACAGAAATAATAGAATTTGTGTGATGGAGATGAGGGTCCTCAGGGAGCCTGGGGTCTCCACATAGAGAAAGAGGAAGGAGCTATACTATGTGAGCAAGACCTCCTCCTCCAGAACAGCCCCTTGGTTCTCCCATGGCTGAACCATCATGTGTAAACAGTCATCACTCTGGGTTCTGGAAATTTTTTGTCTGTGTTACCAAACTGACCTTTCCTTTTTACCTTTGTAAGATGAAAGGATGAAATTAGATAACTTTCAGGTTTTTCTTCATGACAACTCTTCATATCTCTGTGATTATAGAAAGACTTGGTGGTACTAATGTGGGGAAACAACATTTAGGCTTAGTTTAAAAGAGAAAAAAGTGCACATCAATTAAACAATTAATATTTACCAGAAACTGTTCATATATCATCTCATTTAATCATCAAACAACCTTTTAAGATAAATTATTATTGTCGCTATTTTATACATCCAGAATTTGAATCTGATTTAAGACATTTGCTTACGACACAATGGGGTTGATTTTATGCCTGGGATCTTCCCATTGCACCACACCAGCTCCCAGTGACATCCCCATCTTGAATTTCCTTGTCTCTATCAGAAAGACCCTTGGATCTTAAACCCTATTATCTGGCTTACTATGGCTCTCTTCTCATAACTTGCCTCCCAGTGAAGGTACTTTATTACTGGCTATATCCTCAAGTACATTTTTCCTTTCCAGCCACTACAATTTTCACAAACAGAGGGGCGTTGTTAACTTGAGATTTCCTCGCTGGACTTGATGTTGGCTGATTGCATTTTGCTGACATACACTCCTCCTGCTGTGTTGCCGAGATAGTCCCCTATCATTTCTGCATCCTAAGCTGGCAGGGTGTGTGGCTTTGCATCATCTTTTTTCCACTCCAGAAAAAATAGGATAGAACTGCTTTATGGATGAAAATAAAAGTCTCATATAATATGAAATCCAGATTATTGCTTTCCTACAAGAGAGAGAAGAAAAACTTACCAACATGAATTTTTCCTCCCAGTCTTCCTCCCTCCATCCTGTGCTTCCCACTGTTCACTCTTCTTTATCTTTTTAAAGTATATATCATTTGGAAAGCACAGTTCTACAAACCTGATGGGAAGGTGTATAAATATTGAAAGACTTAATAATGGTGCTCTGAAGGCCCATGTTATGGGTTTAGATATGGTATCACTAGCCAGAATGGAGTGACTAAAAACTTTGCAGCAACTTATTGGAAATTTTTGCACCCGATTCACCCATCACCTAACAGAGTCTTTAAAATCAAAGGCACGGGTCACTCAGGACTCACTGAAAGGAAATGTCCCATGGGCATAAGGACAGAGAAGAGACCAGGCTGGCAGGAGGTAAGAGCTGGGGCTTCAAAGCAGAGAAGCGTTTGGGGGAGAGGACACAGAGAATTCTGGAGAATATCAAGCACAAAGGCTAAGATGAGTGATAACAGAAAAGATGTGTGGTTTCAAAAGAAAAGCTTCCCCTTTCTCAGTTTAGTATAGAACTAACCCAATCAAGGACAGGCTGATGTACGCAACCTGAACATCAGACATCATGACCCAGGATGGAGTGAAAGGCAGAGCTTGCAGAAGGCCCTACATGGTGGGTGATCGTGGAGCCAATAATTGACCCCCACTTTGCTTTTTCACCAGCTGCTTAACTATATGCAAATGACAAACTATCTATGGATCAGTTTCCTCATCTGCAAAGTGAGAAGCCTATTACCTATTCCATGTGATTATTAGTACTTATTTAGTACTTATTAAAAGAAGTACTAAATAAGATGCTATTTTAAGACACTATCCTCAGCTCATAATTAGCACCTAATAACTATTAACATCACTATACAGGTTTTTTTTCTTTTATCAAGGTCATATTATGAAATTTATAGAATCTGTAGGGTTTTTGTTACTTTTTCTTTTCTCTGCAGCTCTCTTCATTTTGTAACTTCCTCTCTTCCCTGGGGGAAAGCTAGGGGAGGAAATAAATGGAAAGGGTTGTGATGAAAACCTTTGCAAAGTGAGTAGTCAAAGGTTCATGCCTAAATGAAGAGACACAAAGTTGCAGGTAACATGTCTTAGAGCAGCAGTCCCCAACCTTTTGTCACGAGGGACCGGTTTTGTGGAAGACAATTTTTCCACAGGGGTGGAGGGATGGTTCAGTTGGTAAGGTGAGCAATGGGAAGCAGTGGGGAGTGGCAGATGAAGCTTTGCTTGCTCGCCCACTGCTCACTTCCTGTTGTGTGGCCCAGCTCCTAACAGGCCGAGGTCTGGCACTGGTCCCAGTCTGTGGCCCAGGAGTTGGGGACTCCTGTCTTAGAGGACTGACGTGACCTAAAGGGAAGCTCAGCATCCTTCAGTCCTTTGTGTCTAGGTCTGGGGTCCAACTCCCAGAGAATCCAAAACCCAGCTGTCAGGATCCAGACTTCATTCTGGTCCTACTGATGGTTTACAATTAAGCTTAAGGTACTAGCTATCCCAGGACACAGAGAAGCCACTTGGTCATCCTTGTGAATCAGATGGTCTTGGCAAGGAAATGGTACCTTTTAGGTAATGAGTAGGCAAGGGTGAAGGGTAGCAGTAAGCTCAGAAAGAATAGCCCGAAGTGACTACTTGAGACAGAGACGGGCTGTGAAAACTCCTTTTAGTCATTTATTCATCAACAAACATTTATGCGGTACCCACCCTCTAAGTCATCGATTTACATTTTACCACTTTTGTGCAAACCTTCTCCTTTCTGTCTCCACCCAGAACAAAAACACAGGGAGCTTTAGAAAAAAGGGAAGATATGGGGAGACCACAGTAAAACTGACTGCTTACATGCAGGAAATTTTCAGAGAGACAGACATTCAACACACATTTATTGAGACCTATTCAGGTCAGGCATCATGATAAGTACTGTAAGAAAAACAAAGATGAATAAAACATAGTCTCTGCCCTTGATGATCTCACAGTGTAGTGGGTAAGACAAACAAATAAGAATATGAGAGTGATACATTTTGAAATAGAGTGGTAGGGAAGGGGCTCTGGGAGAAATCATAACTACCAGGCAAGACATATGAGAGTCCAGGGCTCTTTGGTGCTTGGCAACTGAGAGCTGGACCTGACAGCAAAGCAGGAGCTGGAGGGAGACCTTCAGCCTGACCAGGAGGGGGGAGGGAATGCCATCTATGAAATGGGGGTTCTGGGATCAATGAGTAAAGCACTAGGTTTTCATATAGATTTGGGGTGTTTTACTTTGTTTTATACAGTGAAGGTCAGTCATTTAAACATAATGTTTGCAAATCACAATCTCTAGAAAGATCAAGTGACTTTGTGTCATTCAGCCAGAAACTGCCAGTACCCAAATGACAACCATCAGCGGTGGTCAAACTGCTTCTCGGGGCTCTCAGCAGCAAACGGCAGCCTTTCAAAGGCAGAACAACATGGGCTGTAAACTCACCAACCCTCATTTCTGTAATGGGTCTGCCGGTTTCAAATATTCTACTTGTGCTGAATAAAAGTTTACTGTTGTTAATAATTATAGCATCTCAACAAAATTCCTGCACAATGCAAGTTGCTGCTCCACCAGTTATAGTCTCGCTTTTACCAAAGTTTCAATCCATTCTGTAGCAACCAGGAGGTCAATTAAAATGTGAAGATTAAAATCATAGTAGGGGATTTTAACACCCCACTTTCAGCAATGGACAGATTATCCAAAATGAAAATAAATAAGGAAACAAAAGCTTTAAATGATACATTAAACAAGATGGACTTAATTGATAATTATAAGACACTCCATGCAAGCACAACAGAATACACTTTCTTCTCAAGTGCTCATGGAACATTCTCCAGGATAGATCATATCTTGGGTCACAAATCAAGCCTTGGTAAATTTAAAAACATTGAAATAGTATCAAGAATCTTTTCCAAACACAACGCTATGAGACAAGATGTCAATTACAGGAAAAAATCTGTAAAAAATACAAAACATGGCGGCTAAACAATACACTACTTAACAACCAAGAGATCACTGAAGAAATCAAAGAGGATATCAAAAAGTACCTAGAAACAAATGACAATGAAAACAGGACAACCCAAAACCTATGGGATGCAGCAAAAGCAGTTCTAAGAGGGAAGGTTATAGCAATACAATCCTACCTCAAGAAACAAGAAATATCTCACATAAACAACCTAACCTTCCACCAAAGGAACTAGAGAAAGAAGAATAAACAAAACCCAAAGTTAGCAGAAGGAAAGAAATCATAAAGATCAGATCAGAAATAAATGAAAAAGAAACAAAGAAAACAATAGCAAAGATCAATAAAACTAAAAGTTGGTTCTTTGAGAAGATAAACAAAATTGATAAACCATTAGCCAGACTTATCAAGGAAAAAAAAGGGAGAAGGCTCAAATCAATAGAATTAGAAACGAATAAGGAGAAGTAAAAACTGACACGGCAGAAATACAAAGGCTCATGAGAGATTACTACAAGCAACTCTATGCCAATAAAATGGACAACCTGGAGAAGTGGACAAATACTTAGAAAAGCACAACCTTCCAAGACTGAACCAGGAAGAAATAGAAAATATACACAGACCAATCACAAACACTGAAATTGAGACTGTGATTAAAAATCTTCCAACAAACAAAAGTCCAGGACCAGATGGCTTCACAGGTGAATTCTATCAAACAGTTAGAGAAGAGCTAACACCTATCCTTCTCAAACTCTTCCAAAATATAGCAGAGGGAGGAACACTCCCAAACTCATACTACAAGACCACCATCACCCTGATACCAAAACCAGACAAAGATGTCACAAAGAAAGAAAACTACAGGCTAATATCCCTGATGAACATAGATGCAAAAATCCTCAACAAAATACTAGCAAACAGAATTCAACAGCACATTAAAAGGATCATACACCATGATCAAGTGAGGTTTATCCCAGGAATGCAAGGATTCTTCAATATATGCAAATCATTCAATGTGATATACCATATTAACAAATTGAAGAATAAAAACCATATGATCATCTCAATAGATTCAGGAAAAGCTTTTGACAAAATTCAACACCAATTTATGATAAAATCCCTCCAGAAAGTAGGCATAGAGGGAACTTACCTCAACATAATAAAGGTCATATATGACAAACCCACAACCAACATCATTCTCAATGGTGGAAAAACTAAAACCATTTCCTCTAAGATCAGGAACAAGGCAAGGTTGCCCACTCTCACCACACTATGATTTAACATAGTTTTGGAAATTGTAGCCATAGCAATCAGAGAAGAATAAGAAATAAAAGGAATACAAATTGGAAAAGAACAAGTAAAGCTATCACTGTTTGCTGGTGACATGATACTATACATAGAGAAGCCTAAAGACTCTACCAGAAAATTACTAGAATTAATCAATGAATTTGGCAAACTAGCAGGATACAAAATAAATGCTCAGAAATCTCTTGCATTCCTGTACTCTAATGATGAAAAATCTGAAAGAGAAATTAAGGAAACAATCCCATTTACCATTGCAACAAAAATAATAAAATACCTAGGAATAAACCTACCTAAGGAGACAAAATACCTGTATGCAAAAAACTATAAGACACTGATGAAATAAATTAAAGATGATACAAATAGATGGAGAGATATACCATGCTCTTGGGTTGGAGGAATCAACATTGTGAAAATGACTCTACTACCCAAAGCAATCTACAGATTCAATGCAGTCCCTATCAAATTACCAATGGCATTTTTCACAGAAGTAGAACAAAAAATTTCAAAATTTGTATGGAAACACAAAAGACCCCGAATAGCCAAAGCCATCCTGAGAAAGAAAAACGGAGCTGGAGGAATCAGGCTCCCTGACTTCATACTATACTACAAAGCTACAGTAATCAAGACAGTATGGTACTAGCAGAAGAACAGAAAAGAAGATAAATAGAACAGGATAGAAAGCCCAGAGATAAACCCACACACATAGGGTCACCTTATTTTTGATAAAGGAGGCAAGAATATACAATGGAGAAAAGACAGCCTCTTCAATAAGTGGTGCTGGGTAAACTGGACAGCTACATGTAAAAGAATGAAATTAGAACACTCCCTAACACCATACACAAAAATAAACTCAAAATGGATTAAGGACTTAAATGTAAGGCCAGACACTATAAAACTCTTAGAGGAAAACCTAGACAGAACACTCTATGACATAAATCACAGCAAGATCCTTTTTGACACACCTCCTAGAGAAATGGAAATAAAACCAAAAAGAAACAAATGGGACCTAATGAAACTTAAAAGTTTTTGCACAGCAAAGGAAACCATAAACAAGATGAAAAGACACCCCTCAGAATGGGAGAAAATATTTGCAAATGAAGCAACTGACAAAGGATTAATCTCTAAAATTTACAAGCAGCTCATGCAGCTCAACATCAAAAAACAAACAACCCAATCCAACAATGGGCAGGAGATCTAAATAGACATTTCCCCAAAGAAGATATACAGATTGCCAACAAACACATGAAAGGATGCTCAACATCACTAATCACTAGAGAAATGCAAATCAAAACTACAATGAGGTATCACCTCACACCAGTCAGAATGGCCATCATCAAGAAGTCTACAAACAATAAATACTGGAGAGGGTGTGGAGAAAAGGGAACCCTCTTGCCATGTTGGTGGGAATGTAAGTTGATACAGCCACTATGGAGAACAGTATGGAGGTTCCTTAAAAAACTGAAAATAGAGCTACCATAAAACCCAGCAAACCCACTACTGGGCATATACCCTGAGAAAAGCATAATTCAAAAAGAGTCATGTACCAAAATATTCATTGCAGCTCTATTTACAATAGCCAGGACATGGAAGCAACCTAAGTGTCCATCAACAGATGAATGGATAGAGAAGATGTGGCATATATATACATAGGAATATTACTCAGCCATAAAAAGGAACAAAACTGAGTTATTTGTAGTGAGGTTGATAGGCCTAGAGACTGTCATACAGAGTGAAGTAAGTCAGAAAGAGAAAAACAAATACCGTATGCTAACACATATATATGGAATCTAAAAAAGAAAAAAAAGGTCATGAAAAACCTAGGGACAAGTAAGGAATAAAGATGCAGACCTACTAGGGAATGGACTTGAGGATACAGGGAGGGAGAAGGGTAAGCTGGGCCAAATTGAGAGAGTGGCATGGACATATATACACTACCAAATGTAAAATAGATAGCTAGTGGGAAGCAGCCACATAGCACAGGGAGATCAGCTCAGCGCTTTGTGACCACCTAGATGGGTGGGATAGGGAGGGATGGAGGGAGATGCAAGAGGGAGGAGAAATGGGAATATATGTATATGTATATGTATATGTATATGTATATGTATATGTATAGCTGATTCAATTTTTTGTAAAACAGAAAGTAACACACCACTGTAAAGCAATTATACAGCAATAAAAATGTTTAAAAAGTTTTTAAAAATTTAAAAACTTGTGATGACTTAGGGAGACAGAGGAGGAAGCTCTATGCCCTTGTGTGGAGGGGACCCACTGAAGCAGAGGACAGACCAGGGTGAGAAGCAGTATCAGAGCATTCCTGGCATGGCAGACAAAGTCCATACAAAACTCGGTCCACTAACATCCACTGCTTTTTTTACCCTCTCAACTTTAGAATGGAAGAGTGGGAGGAGCAGCTGTGTTTCCCTCCTAGGAAATAAGAACATGTTTCCAGAGGTAGAATACTTTTTTTACTTTCATCTCTCAGACAACCTCCATGAAACAAATACTCATTAAATGAGACTTCAATCAGACACTCCAGGCAAATGAATTTGACTTAAGATTTCAATCACAATGAAAATGCAATTATGCAGAGTTAACATTTGGGAAATATTCAACCCTTCCTCCATAGATATCTTTTCCTAAATTGTCTAGTAATGAATGCATCCATCCTGTTCTGGTTAATTCTGTCAAAGGAAAATACAGAGACCTGAATGATCCAAATGACTGGTGTGACTCTCCTTTTCCACAGGAAGACAAGACTATCCATAAAATTCCATCTCAGAGCCTGGCAGAAAATTCTGCTAGCACTTGGTGTTTAATAAATGCCAACTCAATAGGAGGACACTGCTCTCCCACCAAAGTTTGAAAGAATCAGTCTTTTTTGCTCAAATGAGCCAGCTCTTATATTCACATGGGACAATTTTAGCAATAAATCTCATTGAACTACTAAGTTTAAGAAACTATGATGGATGATAAAACATTAATAGGAGTTCCTATTAATTTTCAGTAGCTTATAAACTGCTTAGAAAAACTAGACTTAGACATATGAAAAGTTGATAAACTTAATTTATAAATTAGACACGTAATATAAGGTAGTAAATGCTATAGAAAAAGTGTCAGGTGGGACTTGCCATTTTAAACATTGGTTGGGGGAGTGGTCAGGGTGGACCTTGTTTAGAAGGTGACAGCTGAGCAAGAACTCAAAAGAAGTGGGGGTGAAGGTCATGAGGATGTGGCAGGCAGGATCCCAATAGAAGAGATGGCCAGTGAAAGGATTTAGGAAAGGCTCTGCAAGGAGGCTGGTGAGACTGGAGCAAGGGAAGAGCAGTAGGAGAAGAGGTCCAAAATGAGGCTGGAAGGCAGACCATGCAGAGCCCTGTAGGCAACTACAATGACTCTGGCTTTTGCTCTGTGTGAAATGGGAAACCAATGCAGGATTCTAAGCAAAAAGATGACTCAAACTTACTTAAGTTCTGAAAGGATCATTCTGGCTGTTGTGTGGAGAATAGACCCCAGGGAGGCAGAAATGAAGCAGGGGGACCTATTAGGAAGCATTGCAGTAATCCAGGGGAATGACTACGATGGTGGCTTGAACAGGAGGTGATAATGGAGGTGGTAAAAGGTAGTCAGATAATGAGTGTATTTTGTAGATAGAATATGATGGATTTCAGAGTGCGATAGGTGGCTTCAGGATGTATAATTTGAGAAGACTTCACAGGAGAGGTTGAACGTTAGCTGGCTCTCTAATAGAGTACGATTAAGATAGGTGAAAAGTAACTGGGAAGGAGTATCAGACAGTGAAAAATGCACAGCATCAAAAAGTACAGCTTTTAGAAAACAGTAGGTAGATTAGTTTGGCTGGAGTTAAAGGTTTAGGAAGACCAGTAATTTGAGATTGGTACACGGAAAGGGCAAAACATACACTTTTAGGGATCCCTGTTGGATGAGCCTTGATCCCTGAATGGCCCAGGCTTATTTTACTGTCCAAATCCAAGAATCCCAGACGTGGAAGATCAGGCCAATGTGACTCACCAAAAATCGTTGTCTGCTACAACACTGCTAGCTAACGGTTGGTTAGCCTCTTCCTAAGTACCTCCAATGGGCTACTTCCTTAGTTTGGTAGAGCCCCTTCACAGGGGGGCATTTTTGTTTTGGGATGATATCTCAGGTTTGAACTGAATTTGCCTTCATGTAACATCTAACCATTGGCTCGAGTGCCTTTTCAGTCACTAGTCACTAGTTCATTTATGCAAGAGACATTTATTAAGTGCCTACTAATAGAAAATGAGGAAGATAATTAACACTACTTGAATTTCTTCTTGGGGCTACAGTGAAGGCTAATTTACCTGGATTATCGCATTTAGTAATCATAGTAATCTGATGATATAGAAGACCCTCAAATCAAACTGTGCCTCCTAATGAAGGATGTATATACGAATGTGTGTGGAGGTAGTTGATAAAGACACAAAATCAGGTCTTTCTATAACGGGTTAAAACTTTCCCAGAGAACAGCAAATAATTCAACATTTTCTTCTTCCTTCTTCTGCTTCCTTTGCCTTGTGTGTTTGTGAGAAGAATGTACATTCAAGGTATTTGTGCATATCTCTGTCTAGTTTAGCAGGTGGCAGAGTAGAGAAAGATTTAGGCAGAGGCTGCAGCCTCAAGCACAAAATGGAGTGGCTGTTGGGGGGCAAGGTGGGAATTCAGTGATGTGAAGCCAAATCCAACAGTCAATTCCATTACTTCCATTTCAAAGAGGAGGGCTGGGGCTACTGTGGCTAAGGAAATGTCTCCATGTCAAAGTTTTTAAGCGGAAGAGCCAGGGGGAGTGCAGCTCTAACAACTTCAAGGACTTCCATGGTCCCAGGGCACTGCACCAGACACCAGCTGAGAACCTCAGAGGGAGGCGCCAGACTCGAACCTGTCCTCACCTCACTCACAGACTGGTGGGAGATATGTGGAACTAAAATAAGCCAAGGTGGAGAGGCCCAGGAGTCATAAAAGCAGGAATGGGGGTGTAAGATTACTTCTGGCTATAATGTTCACAGGTTTGGAAAGGGCATGAGATTTTTGATAAATGGAAATGATCAGGGTGAAGAAGAACAGGATGGCTAAAGATGTAGAGGTGAGAAAACCCGGGTGGTATAAGCAAATAAATTGTTCCATTTGACTCACATGCTGAGGTCATGAAGGGAAGTCAGATGAACAAAGTCAGAAACTATTACATGGTCCAGATCACAAAAGACCATGGATGAATTTCAGGATTGGAACCCATAGGTAACCAAGAATTCTTGAACGTTTTGAACATTGAGTAACTTGGTCAAAACTTTGTGCATCAATTCTGATCTCTGGGGGCAAGAAAGTAACTTTAATCCCTCTGTACAGAAGAGTCCCTCAAATGTTTAAGAGAGGTGATCTGTTCCTCTTACTTGTTATCTTGATGCTAAGTATCTCCATTTAAAATAAAAAATGTGGGCTTCCCTGGTGGCGCAGTGGTTGAGAGTCCGCCTGCCGATGCAGGGGACACGGGTTCGTGCCCCGGTCCGGGAAGATCCCACATGCCGCGGAGCGGCTGGGCGCATGAGCCATGGCCGCTGAGCCTGCGCGTCTGGAGCCTGTGCTCCGCAATGGGAGAGGCCACAACAGTGAGAGGCCCGCCAACGGCAAGAAAAAAAAGAAAAACAAAAAAAGATAAAATAAAAAAATTTTTTAAAGCTGCTTGTCTTTAAGACATGGTTGCAAGCTCCTTAACATTCTGGTCATCCTCTCCTGGACACCCTACAGGTTATTATAAGCAAGTTATATATGCAGCTAACATTTATTAAAATCTTACAGTATGCCAGGCAGTATGATGAAGATTTTCAATGGATTATCTTATGTAAACATCACAATGGCCCTATCATGGAGGTGTTATTTTATCCCCATCTTACAGACGGGAAACCTGAGGTTTAGGGAGGTTGCCTAAGGCTAGTGAGTGTCAGAGGTAGAATCCAGGCTTTCTGCCTGGAGAGCCCAAGTGCCTACACACTACACCACCCAGCCCACAACCCATCCCCAGTAAAAAAGAAACTCTCTGGAATTTGAAGCTAGATTCCAGAGCACCACACTGTTTTCTTTCCTGGATCTTATTTCCTTACCATCATTAAAGAGTTTGGACAGGAACCTTTCTAAGTTTTAGTTCTGACATGCCGTTTTATTTGTTCAAGTAATTTGGGTCTAATAGGGTCACAGTAGAAGTGATTGCATTCACTGAACTAACACTGCAGAAGAAAGGCAGAGGAGTGAATTCTAAATCCTAGCCATTCTTCAGATCACCCTGGAAAGACCCCATCTACCCTCCAACACCTTATTTTACACAAACCAGAGATAGCTAATAGATCTTTGGGATAATGTGATGCATGTTTAAAGTATACTTTAAATTGGATATAATCTTAGGTCCACATAGCATTTTTAAAACTAATAATGTTAGCAATAATAATAATAATTTACTGATGACTGGGAAGATGGGGAGGGAAATATGCTTCTGACTGGTACAGAGAAAGAGAAATTCAATACCTTCTTTTATCTTTTAGCACTAAAAGCTTGAGTTAAAAATGATTGAGGGCTTCCCTGGTGGCGCAGTGGTTGAGAGTCCGCCTGCCGATGCAGGGGACACGGGTTCGTGCCCCGGTCTGGGAAGATCCCACATGCTGCGGAGCGGCTGGACCCGTGAGCCATGGCCACTGAGCCTGCATGTCCAGAGCCTGTGCTCCGCAACAGGAGAGGCCACAATAGTGAGAGGCCCGTGTACCAAAAAAAATAAAAATAAAAATAAATTTAAAAAAAAGATTGAGCACCACACTATAAATATAAATATAAAAGGGTATGGAAATATGAGAAAACAATCCCAACCATGCTGAAAGCAATGGGGTGTCCAGACTGGGTGTGACCCGATGGGAAGGGCAGACACCTCTAGAGAAGGTCTAGCTCACTCAGATTGACCTCCATCATCAGCCAGGGTGAGATGGCCAGTTTGAAAAGGTGAGGGACGATGGAGAGATCCTTGGAGCAATGTGGTTTCTCATAATCTCCACCCTTGCCTCTGCCCTGGCCAGTCCCCCTCTAGCCAGACCACCCTGACCCACTGGGCAATATAGCAGACCATTCAGTCCTGTGTAGTAAGTGCCACACCTGCCCTCATCCTGGTCTTCTGAATTCTGGATCCAGCCTCCTGGCTCTTGATTCTTGCCTGCACTTAACCGAAACAGGTATTTGGGCTCCTGTAGTATCTGCTGAGTTGGATTCTCTGTCCTGACCCCTCCGAAATAGCCTTATCCCATTGTTGCCTGGCTGACATGTGACCATTTTCATCATGTAGCTTGTCAGCACAGTTGTCCATGTGCTAAAGGTCCTTCATAGTGTCTGGGTTTGTGTTGGGCTTCTGTCTGTATTCAAGATACCTGATCCTCCTGCCTAGATGGAGGGGAGAAGGGCCAAACTGGGAAAAGTTTCATAAGCAAGAAAGCTTCTTACCTGAGACTGACCTGTGTTTGGATCAAAGCTGGAATCCTGGAACTTGTGCCCTTCAGGTGGTGCTGAGACCAGAGATGGGAAACTTATCACAAAGTGAGTCATCCATTTCAAGGCTAGGTGAAGAGTGGGAGTCAAGGCATAGCACCAAACATGGCTGCCTGAGAAATAAGAGGTGAAAGAAGGAACAGTGGGCCACTTGGAGGTAGTGTGGATGAATCTGGAGGCAGAGGACGTCGCCTGCAGCCTTTGGCAGGCACTTTCAGCTGGGGACTTCGGCATGGGTTCATTCATATTTGATGAACCCTTTAATTCAGTGCTGAAATCTAGGGTTCTGAGTCAAAAAGATGGATTTGCATCCCAGCTCTACTAACTGCTAGCTGCCTTGTGATTGTTCCAGAATTTCTACATTGAGTGCTCGAGGGGAGCCATCTGGTTGGAATAAAGGCTTGGAAACTTGTCTTAAAACTGCCTTGGCTTGGTACCATAAGTGATATTGAAAAGAATTAAGTATCCATATCTAAGTACGCCTGAGGGTGGAATGGAGGAGTGGTATTAGTCAGCTATCATCACATTAATGCTACATAACAAACAACCACAAAATCTCAATGGCATATAACAATAAGCTTTTATTTCCATGCTCACTGGTATGCAGGTCATCTGGGGTAGGTCTGCTTCAGGCTACAGATCTGCCAGTTAGCTCAGCTCTTCCACATTGTACTTGACTGAGTCTGGCTTCAAGCAGAGGACCCAGTCCAGGTTTCCTCTGCATGTCTCACAACTTCCTTGAACTAGTGGCTCCCTGAGACATTTTCTACTCCTGGAGAAAGGCAGCACAGGAGAGTAAACCCAACCACACAAGCACATTTCAAGCCTTTACTCGTCACATCCACTGGCTCAATGGTCAAAGCAAGCTTCAGGGCCACGCCCAGAGCCAAATGACAAGGAAGTGTGTATTTTCCACTGCTATAGCAGAGAAAGCATGCACTGACTAGCTGTGTATCCCTGGGCAAATTACTTAACTGTTTTGTGCTCTAGTTTCCTCTCCTGTAAAATGAGAATAATGATAGTGATAGTACTTCTTTCATAGGATTATGGAGACATTAAATAAGTAAATATCTGTAAAGTACCTAGAATACCATCTGGCACAGAACTTGGTAGATATGCATGGCAAATCCAGAACTCTCTAGGCCACCCCTTCAGCCATGCTGCAGACCCCACTCTGATCACACCTGCTAGCAAATGGGTCCTTTGCCTCACCTTTCCTTCCAGTTGAATCCTTGCTCTTTAGTCTGTGCTTACTCATCCCTGACTGTCTCTCCTGCACATTCACCTCTTCTAGAACATTTCTGGCAAGGACTACCCTCTTCCCAGATCTGCATTTCCTCAGCAGTTCTCTACTTTTAGACCTCATTCAAGGCTTGCCAAGGGTTAAGGGCCTGTATGACTTGGAGGCAGGTAGCAAGCAAGATGTCGGAGCCTGGATTCCCAAAAAAGAGGCAACGTAGGGAAAGTCTGGGAGCCCAGTGATAATGTGGAGGTATTCAGAGCTCTGTGAACCACTCAGGTGATAAAACTTCCCCTGTACTTACTGACCTTTGTCTCCATGACCCTAGCTTCTGTCTTTTCCAGTTGTACCAACAAGTTTGTAAACTAGATCCTGTATTTTGCATCTTATTATAACTATCTTTGCCCCGGGAGATCATCAACTCCAAAGGGCCAGGAGTTCATCTTACTTGTGTCTGTAGCTACCACTCCCTCCCTTCCTCTCTCCTCCCTGATCCCTTCACAGCAACCACAAATCTTTATGCGTAGGAAGACCTTTGTATTTGTTGAATTAAATATTGCACCAACCTGAGGGAAAGTCACCATTAGGGTTACTGTCGGGATGAACTGCCAAAACTCGTTTCTCCCCTTCCTAGAGTACCTTGGATATCAAGACACGGGAGAAATCCACACGCATATCCCCATGCCGAAACACACACACACACACACACACACACACACACACATTTAGAGTTTAATCGCCCTATTTATCTTCTGGGTTACCAACATTTGGGGTGAAGAAAATGTGAAAAAGAATGACTGAAGAAAAAAATGTCTTATTTTAAACATTGCAGCTAATTCCATTAATTATGTTGTGATGCCCTTAAGCATTTAATTTCAGAGCTATTAAAACTTAAATTATTTATTAATAATTACAGATCATTACCTGATAGTGTTCACTCCGCAGAACAGGTGATGAATAATTTATCAGCTTTGACATGGCACTCTCCTCACAGCCCTGTTTAGGTGGTATCTATATTTGTACATGTCAGTTTGCCAATATATGTGCCTGTTTGTGTGAGCCGACCTGTTCTTTCTGTTTATACAGGATCTTCCTGAATCCTGAATGTCATTTAAAACTTTTCACTGTTATAGTTTTATAACATAGATTATAGGTGAGATATAAATAATGGTAATATTGTGTAGATAAAAGTGTGCACTTTCTTCTCATGGCTGAGATGGACTTCGGCTCTGAGTAAATGAAAATTACATTTGTTCATTACAGAAGTTTTTCTCCCTCCCTTCTCCTCTATTTCAGGATCTTTAATAATAATTATGATTGTATCATTACTATATACATTATTGCTGTGTACATTCATGAGCATGAATTAATACTTTAGTTTAAACCTGTTGAAAGATTATTTTTCATGAAAATTAAAACAAAATTATTAAAATTCAAGTGTATAAAAGAATTTCATAATGAATCCATGCAAGCAGAGATTGACAAATGAATACTGATATTACAATGAGATAAAAACAAAAGTCTAGATATTACTAAGCCTATCCAATTAATTTTAACATCATCTAGAATGGTTCAACCTTGTATCTGTGAAGAATTCTAAGTGATGTCACTAATTACCCACACTGGAAATTACTCAAGCTATATATATACCAAAAGAGCACTGTTACACATGAGTGATTTGATCACATACCATGTATATGGACATAAGTGAACAATTAACTATTTTAGGAGTTTAAAGTAGAGGACATGTCTTTACTCAACACATACTTTTTGAGTATCTAGTTATGCCAACACGATGCTGGAGATACAGCTGTAAGTTCGCTGAGGGAAGAGACTTTAGCAGATTCAAAACACAATTTCTAATAGCTTTATAACGTGCTCTTTCTCAGTTGATCTTCCATCATTTCTTTGCCTTCTGGTGAATTTCCCAGGAATGAGACAAACTCTCCATTCTAAACAAGATGGATTTTTGTCAGAAAAATCAATCCGTTTACCATGGCATGTCCTCTGCCTCAGCCTGTGTAGACCTGCCGTTAGCTCTTCAGGGCTGTGTGTCTTCAGTGCTATGAGTATCTTGTGGATGGATTCAGGTACTTAAGGAGATGTGCCAGCCCTTTTCCAGATTAATCTTCTAAAACTCATATTTTAGGCATATTGACCTCCTACCCAAGGTTTTCAAAATTTTTCTCCTGCCTAGTGATCTAGAACCATAGATATCATATGGATAAAAATCATCATGGAAAAGCAAGTTTCAGGAACAGCCTTGCATTTTGATACTATTTATATAAAATTTTGAAATATGAAACCTCATATTCAGCAGATATGGCTTGATTCCTAGCCTATGAAAATAGATTTCAGAGTGAGACTGAGAGACAGGAGTTGAGGATTTCCCAGTGAACTTGGACCCATCCTCATGTTCTTTGTGCTCCAGCCTCCAGGGCCTCTTCACATGAACTACATGGTGATTCATTACCAATGAAAGGCACCTAAATTATTTGACTGCCACAATACCAACTATTTTTCCTCCTTTTCAAATACTTTAGTCTGGTTCACCAGAATTTTGACTAAACTGTCAGCTATGTATAACCCATTCTTCTTATCAGTACACATTTTACTTCTGAACATTATACAAATTAACAATTACTTTCAACAGCATAAATATATATCATTTTAGTTTCTCTGGGGTCACATCAGCTGAGAGCACAATCACTGGAAATCAGTCACAGTTTTGCTATAGCCTTTTATAGCAAAAAAGCTGGAGAAGCAGCACTAAAAATGTTGCCTATTAAATTTGGGGGACCCTGAGATTTTCTAAAAGTGAAATCTGAGTAGTTATTGTAATCTTCCATTTGGCCACTGGGTCACCTCTTGTTTTGTTTTCTCACTCACCTTTGGTGATACAACCTTTCATTTTATTGGAACCCTTACATCTCTTTTTCCATGAGATCTTGGTTCACGATCACAATGGGCAGAAGGGGAAGATAATATGAGTGACACCAGACAGTGCTACTTTTGAAATCTTCCTTCCCTCAAACCTGTAGGCAAGGTTCCTGGACATGGTAAGTAAACCCTAAGGTCTGCCCAGGTTCACAGCAGAAAGCAACTGATACATTCAAATAAGAGAAGAGGGTTTAATAAAGGGATTATGTGGCAGGGTTAGGGAACCCACAAAGAATATTACAATATCTCCAGGACTGGCTACCTTGGACTTAAAGGGCAGGGGTGGAATGGTTACTGAGACCTGGAGAGGGTAGTTCTACAGACATGGTTGCCAGGCAAGAGCTCTGACATTCGAGAGATGATGGAGCCAACCCATGACAACTCAACAAGGAGGAAGCTGGAGGCCCCCTCCGCCAAACTCCTGCATGTGTCTCCTATTGGCCAAATCTAGCCAGAAGCAGGGGACAAGAGAGAAAGTTGCTGCAGTTTATACAGGTCAGCTTCCTAGAGTATAGAGCTGGGTGGATCAGGGCAAAGCATAGATCTACAGGGGCAATCAGATATGTCCAGTCCACCCTATTTCTCTTTTCCCAAAGAGTGAGTGAGAGAGTGGCATGGACATATATTTTCTTGTCTTTTATACCATCTGGAAGGTTAAGAAGCGTCCCTTGCTTTCTGCCCTCAGAACTATTCCTTAGTGGAATAACTATCTGCCCATTTCTTTCCCTTTCCATGAAAAGGCTCATCAGAAATTATTTCAGAGCAGTGGCAACAAGTGGATTCTGAAGCTAGGCTGCCTGTGCTCAAATCCTGGTTCTACCACTACCTGCCTGGGTGCTTGAGCAAGTTATTTAAAGTTTCTGTGTCTCAGTTTTCTCATTTACAAAGTTATGATGGTAATAGTACCTACCTCGGGAGGTCACTGATGACATGTAAAGTGCTTGGCAGGGTGCCTGGCACATAATAGGTGCTTATAGATGCAGGCTTATAGATGCAGAGATGATGGAACCAACCCATGACAGTTTATAGATGCAGAGATGATGGAGCCAACCCATGACAGCTCTATACTCTAGGAAGCTGACCTGTATAAACTGCAACAACTTTCTCTCTTGTCCCCTGGCTTCTGGTTAGATTTGGCCAATAGGAGACACATGCAGGAGTTTGGCGGAGGGCACCTCCAGCTTCCTCCTTGTTGAGTTGTCATGTAAGCCAGGGCCTGGTGACTCACTTCTATCAAATAGAATATAGAAAAAGTGATGGGACATCATATCTGATATGTGACAAAATAACTGCAGCTTCTTACTTGGGGACCCTCTCTTTCTCTCTTCTAGATTGCTCAACTTAAGGAAAAGCCCTTAAGAGAGGTACTGAAGTCCACCACCATGCCCATGACCACATGAGTAAACTTGGAAGCAGACTTCTTGCACGTTGTTAGCCTTAGATGAGCCCAAGTTGTCCACCAACAGCTTCACTGCAACCTCAACCTCTTAAGAGACAGTGAGCAAGAGGAACCCAACAAATCATGCTGGATTCCTGACCCATGGAACCTGTGAGATGACAAATGTTTGCTGTTCTGAGCTGCTAAATTCTGGGTTAATTTGTTACACAGCCACAGATAATTAATACAGTCAGAAAAAAAAATTGGCCTTTTCTAACTGCCACTCATCCTTGTTCCCATTGCAAATTCTCTTACCATCAACCTCTACTTATTCTAAGTATTTTACTGGGCCTTGGGGAGTGAGGGTTGTGGGAGGGGTGGGAAGAAGGGAGTTTCACTAAGCAGGACCCTATTGGGCCTTACCAGGACAGACTCCCCCCACCCCCCCAGGTCCTCTGCTTTACCTTCTCTCCAAAGTACTGAGATAATAGTATCTGATGCACATTTCTTGAGTTGTTTTCCAGATGCTAAAACCACCACCAAGTGGAAGAAATTAACTACTTGATGACCATGAGCATGTAACCCCCAGACCTACTGGAGCCTAAGGACTGATAAAGTTAACCCCTGGACACTGCCCTGTTACCTCACCGTCAACCAATCAGAGAAATGTGCACAAGCTGATCATGTACCGTGGGACGTCCCTCCCTTACCTGGTCTTAAAAATGCCTTGCTGAAACCCATCAGGGAGTTCAAGCTTTTTGAGTACTAGTTGTCCTGAATTCCTTGCTTGGCTTCCTATAATAAACGCTGCACTTACATTCACCACAACTCAGTGTCAGCAGACTGGCTTTACTGCGCGTGGGCAAGAAGACCCAAGTTTGGTTCAGTAACAAGAGGACTTAGTGGTGCAATCAGTCAGCTTCCCAGTGGTGGGAGGAAAAGGGTTGGCATCAGCAGTTGATAGCAACAGTTAACGGTAACTCATTCAGACCACAGGCTCCTCACAGGCCCGTCACCAAGACACTGTGATAGTTGGGAGTTTTGTGGATGCACTGATGCTGTGTCTTTTGTGACTTCTGCTCTCCCTCAGGCTGTTCTCAAGAGACATCTGACCTAATTTCACTTGTGAAAGTGTCAGTGAAAGGTTTGGTGAGAGTTGTTTAAAGCCACCCCTGCCTTGAAGGACAGCCTGCTGGCTGTTCTCTGCTTGTATTGATGCTCTTCTTCAGCCTATATAGTTGTGTCCCTAATGATAGGGACCATGTCTGTGGCATTCCTGGGTGTCTCAGAAATACCTTAGAAAAACAGACCTCAGTGTAGGCAAAGAAAACAGACTGTGAAGGTTGATAAGGTAGAATGTTCAGGTCTTCATCTAGCTTAGCTACTTAGTAGAAGCTGGCCTGCCAGGTGACCCAAAGCCAGGGGTGGCAGATATACATGCCAACTCCAAGCTCCCTGGTGGGGCTCTCACTCCCCTAGGAAACAGCTTGCTCCAGTAGCTAATGAGAGTGCCAAAGGGAGCAAAACACCCATTAGGCAGCCTGTCCCCAGGGCACTGACTTCCTGCAGAAGTTGCTGCAGGCTGGTAGGCCTGGGAGGAGATGGGGAGAGCTGAGGAAGGCCTGGCTGCTGCAAAGAGGACCCTGCGATGATGCCATGCCTTTGTAACTTGGCAAACAGAATTTGATGCTGTTTGAACTTGCAAACTAATGATAAGAAATAATTGCTAAGTAGCTCAGTAACTGACAGGAAATTACTCTTTTTTCTCCATAACAATGCTGCAAGAAGATTCAATTAGGGCTACTGTAGATTTTAAAAAAAGTTTGTTTACATGATTCATTTCCAGCAATGACAATAGATGGGAGAGATAGGAGGATTGGGGAAAGGAGGGGCTGGAAGGGTTTAAAAACCTCCCAGCTTGTAGCTGTCTATTGAGGCAGGGGGAGGGGAAAAGCTAAAGTATATTCGTCTCTCCACTCTGGCTCTCCAGCCCTCCGAGGACCTGGGAAGAGGCAGAGGAGAGATGAGCCTTGACGTAACATCTGATCAGACAGCTTGATGGGAGTAAGTGGAGATCAGTTGGAAACCAGGGAGAGGAGTCACCTGACCCCGCCCCATCCCACTGATCTCTGGTGGCCTCGGCCTGCAGCAGCTTGAAGCAGTATTTGGGTTCCCGATCAGAGATTGAGGTCGGGCAGTGGCAGTGAGAGAGATGAATCCTAGCCACCAGACCACCAGGGACCAGTGGCCAGTGACAAGACCCTGGGCTGTCAGCTATGAAGAAATGAATTTATACATAGAGATGGAAAGTAGTGAAGCCAGTAAAGTTTATTAGGAGGAAAAAGAGTACGTGTGGATAGACACATGGGCGGGCTCAGAGAGAGAGAGTTGCACCCTCGTGGCAGTTTGAATCACTTTTATGGGGCATTTTATGAGGCTTTCCTTTGACCAATCATCTTGCTTTGCCTGGTTCTGAGTCCATATTTGGTATATCTCAGTGCTCTCCCCTGCGTGCATGCGCGCTCATCTCTTAGCCAAGATGAATTCCAGTGAAGAGGCCTATGGGTAGCTGGCATCACTTACTATGAGGTGGTGCCCCCTCTCTTTTTGACCTCCAAGGAGCCTTTCTGCACATGTGTAGTCGGGGAGGTCTTGACTTAGAGAATACGGAATATGTGGTCTCTAATCTTCTATCGGGGAAGGGCCCAGCCTCCTCCATCATCCTGCTTTTATGGAGTTTTTGCTATTATGGAGTTTCTGTCTACAAGGGAGAAATTGTTCAGCCTTGGGCCCATATATCTCCTGCCTCACCACCTCCACCCAAGTTGCTCTAGATGGGTGGCTTAGAGCTGGTAGAAAGGGTCCATGGGCACTGGGTGACCAAGAGCTATCTGGGGCTGAATGGCATCTTCTCTCAAACATTTGCCCCAGCCCACCTATTACTGCATCTTTTCCAGATTTGAGTTCCCTAATCCCCAGAACCAAATCTTGGTCCTGAGTTTCATTCTCAGGGTCTTAGACTTAACTGCAGTTTTTGTTACATCCAAGGATGTTTGAAATTTGAAAAAGAGTTCCCCCTTTAAACCCCTTTAAAACTCAAAAGAATGAGCCTCTTATGATGAGATTACTAATAGTGGTGGAGAGATAATTTAGCTCAGGGGGTCCTATAAGACTCCCCTTAAAGATGCACCCTGGGTCATTAGCTTTTCTGTCCCACTGAGCTGAAGAATAGTGAATCAGGGGCTGGAGAAGAAGAGAAAGAATTCTAGAAATCACTGCAAAATACACATGTCTGAGTCTGCTCAACATCTCTGAGCTGGAGTCTCAGTTTGGCTTTGAGTGGATGAGCCTGAAATCAGATACTGGCTCTGCCACCTACTGGCTGTGTGACCTTGGGCACAACAATCAACCTCTCATTGCCTCAGTTTCCACATCTGTAAAATGGGGGTAACTGTGACAAAAATTCGGGAAGATCTAGTATGTGTGATCGTGTTCAGGACAGTGCCTGAAACACAGTCAGAAGTTCTTGATAAGGGTTAGAAACTCATTCTCCAGACATGGCTGCGATGTCTTCAACTTCCCCAGAACTTTTAGCCCACAAGTTGCCAGTGTAGCAGCGTAAGGGCTTTGGGCCAGAGGGACAAGGGATCAGAGGGACAATCTCAGCTCAGCTTCTACCACTGAACATCCAAAATAAAGTACCCTTATAAGTCAGTCAATTTTGGGGGGCAAAATTATCCACATAAGTCAGAATTTCCCCCCAAATCTCTCCTTGTGAGTTACCCTAACATTTGAAGGACAGGTGGAAAATGGGGAGGCAGTGTATGTTGGGTAAGGAGACTAGCTATTTAAGGGCAAATAGCTACTCAGAATCACTCTTCAGTGCTCTGGAGGCCAGGTGTCAGGAGCCCTCCTCAACCCCACGGTTTAGGGGTATCTCAACACAAGCAAGGCCCAGAGACTCCAAGGAAATGGTAGCCAGGAGAGAAGCTGTAGCAAATGTTATCTTTAATGCAGTCAGGTTCCCTGGGTAATCCAAAGCACAGTTTTCCCCCCCTTATAAATAAACCCAGGGAACCCAGCTGAACATGGGTTTGCAGTTCCTTGCTACTTAGAGAAGCAAATCTGCATTGCAATTTATTGTTTCTTATTGCAGGGGTTTTTAGAGAATAAAGTTGAGTTTTTTTCTGTATATTCACATTTAGTGAGATCCAATCCATTCTGTCTTTCTACCTTTTTCCTCTTCCTCCCGCTTCATTCTCTCTTCCACCCTCCCCAACACCAGAGAGGCAAAATCTGTGGGAAAGGGGGCTTTATTTTTATTTTTTGGAACTGTTAAAAAAATTCAACTGAATAAATTTAATTTTTTAATTGAAGTATGATTGACATACAATACTGTATTAGTTTCAGGGGTACAAAATAGTGATCTGACATTTATATACATTATGAAATGACCACCACAGTAAGTCTAGCTACTATGGCACCATACAAAGCTAAATTGCTAAATTGCATCAGTGTTATTGACTATACTCCCCATGCTGTATATTACATCCCCGTGACTTATTTATTTTATAACTGGAAGTTTGTACCTCTTAATCCCATTCATCCATTTTGCTCACTCTCCAATCTCCCACCCCTCTGGAAACCACCAGTCTGTTCTCTATCTATGAGTCTGCTTCTGTTTTATTATGTCTGTTTGTTTTGCTTTTCGGATTTTACATATAACTGAAATTATACAGTATTTCTCTTCCCCTGTCTGATTTATTTTACTTAGCATAATACCCTCAAGGTCCACCTATTATTGTAAATGGCAAGATTTCATTCTTTTTTTATGGCTGGGTAATACTCCATTGTATAAATATACCACATTTTCTTTATCTATTCATCTATCAATGGACATTTAGATTGTTTCCACATCTTACCTATTGTAAAGAATCCTGCAATGAACTTAGGAGTGCAAGATCTTCTAGGCTTTATTTAATGATTCATGAATTGGGCAGCATCCCATCTAGCAGATAGAAAGGACCTCCAAGGAACTGTACAAAATGAAAGACTTTTATAGGCAGAAGGGAGTGGCATGAGAAAGCTATACTAGCAATAACTGGATTGGTTGTGACACGGTCACCTTCCTTTAGGGGATGGCAGGGGTCTATCAGGCAGATGACCTCACTAGGGCTGACCAGGTCATTCCCGATGACTGGTTTAAGATTCCATTCCTGGGAGAGGCCAAAACTCTAAGTATTAAGTCTTGGTTTGGTGACATGAGGTTTAGCATAAGTGACTCAATTTGGGACCTGTTGTCTCTTTTTCAACAATCTTCCCATTCCCTTTTGATGAGACTCTCAGCCAAACTGAGAGATGTGATCAAAATTTAAAGCAGAAATAGAGACATGGATGTAGACAACAAACTTATGGATACCAATGGGGGAAGGTGGTGGGGAGTAGGATGAACTGGGAGATTGGGATTGACATATACACACTATTATGTATAAAATAGATAACTAAGGAGAACCTACTGTATAACACAGGGAACTCTACTCATTGCTCTATGGTGACCTAAATGGGGAGGAAATCTAAGAAAGAGGGGATATATGTATACGTATAACTAATTTACTTTGCTGTACAACAGAAACTAACACAACATTGTAAAGCAACTATACTCCAATAAAAATTAATAAAATTTAAGGCGTTAATGCCACTCACAACTAGTGCTCTGAAGTTCTTGCAGTTTCTGCTGATTCTCTGTGTGATATTCACTGGCCATGACTTCAGGTTCACATTTTTAACACTGGTCATTCTCTTCATTCTTTTTCTGGTGTTTCAGTCTTAGGGAGACTATTTGCTTGAAAGTCAGTGGCTACGAACACACATTTGAAGTTTTTGAGAGAGTATATTGCACCAGGAAGACTACGATGTTCTTAATGTCTAGAGTGTAATTCAGAGCCATGGTCTCCAAGACGCTAGCCAGTTAGAATCAAATAAATCAAAGAAAGATGCTGTTGAAGGAGTCACTTTCTTAAGACAACTGACTTGTTCAGTGATCTTATGTAGCTGAGTCTCAACTTCCCCAGAAGTGTTAATCCAGGTGTAGCAGGTGGTGTTGGCCACAGCACAGATATTGCCTTGCTTAGCTAAAGGATAATCAAGGGCCATTCTAGTATCAAGAACAGCTTTGTCCAGAGAGTCTAAGGATTTTTTTGGGCAGCTATTTCTTCAGCACTGGATTCTGCAATATCTTCAAGAATTAAGGAGAAGTTCTTGATTATAGCCTCATTTGTACTCACTCCTAGCCAGGGAAGTTGGGACCTGCTAAAGGAAGCAAATCCTGAATCATGAATGTCTCCTGTTAGGTCCCTTCTAACTCAACGATTTCAGGAGAGTTGACCAAAAAGTTGTCTCAGTTTGATTGTGAACCGTTAGAGCCACACTTAGATAACCTAAAAAGCATTGCCTTGTTATACACCAGCCATCTGGGCATGCATAGTCCCAAGGAGAATAAGAGCTACCACGGACAAAGATAAAACCTGGTAGGGCACAAACACTCTCACTGTTGGCACTGTTAATGGATTCATTTGCAGGAATTGTTACATTTGCCTGTTCAGGCCAGGGGTCAGTTAGATTTTTAATACATTTAGGAAGTAAATCTCCTAGCTTGAAATAAAAAGTTGTTCTAAATTCCTTGCAAAGAAGGGTGCTGCTGGTGAGATCCTTTGGTGATTGGCGGCAGATCTGCTTTAGATAATCGTAAGAGTGTTGGGGGTACAAAGGTACTACAGTGTGCTTAGGTATTTGTGCCTAGTTGGGCAGGTACAGTTATAAAAATAGAAAGGTGAAAACAAGGCACTGGATGTTCTGGCTGTAAAAGCCAGACTCTGTAAGTGACTTCTGAGGAGGGTCAATTATTGTTTATAGTGACATTGGGAATAAAAGAAACATTGGTCGCAGGGAGAACCAGGGGGTCTTTAGAGTCATGGACAGATTGGAGTTTTTGAGGAAAGATCCAGCAGACTGAAAATTTACCCCATTTAGCAATGGCTTGTGAGATGTGGATGATGATGTTACCTTTCAGACCAATACCAGAATAAAAAGAAAGAGAAGAAAAAGCATTCATGTTTAGTTAAAGTATGAAGTCTTGATCCAGCATCTTGAGTGGAATCAGTCTACCATGAAGTAAGCTCCTCTTCCTAGTTGATTTGATTTGGGGGTCTCCAGCATTTACACAGGGCCAGATGTCTGGTGTACCCTTCTTCAGCTGGGAGATGTGTACCCAAGGCTCAAGGCCTTTTAGTTTCACAGCAGTATCAGTGGTCAGGAGCACTCGGTAAGGTCCTTTCTGTGAGTCTCACTTTTGCAAAAACATCACAGTAAAACAATAACTATAAATGAAGAAACCTTAAAAATGGTTAAAGATCTGGTAAAAGTTCATTACAATGTTACTGACAAGGGAATTTGGTCATTTCTATGACATATAGCATTTTAAAATAATAACTAAAATTATGACTGATAACACTACACTAGGATATATCAGAACATAAGAAGATTTAACATCACTTATTTGCCAATGCTTCATGTGATTTAACACATTGAATAAGTGTAATTAGTGTAACATCTCTCTTTTATAAGGAGAGAGAAGAAACCTTTTGCGATTTTCCAGGTGTCCTCTGTAAAATCCCCAAATTACTTACAGGTCAAAAAGACTTTATTTAGAATTTAATTTGGGTTATGTTGTCAAAAACATCAAAAGGTTTTAAAACACTTGGTCAAATAGGATCATAGGGCTCTGAAATAATACTTAGTTATCCAGTTAACCATAGTAAAAATAAGGACTTCACAGGCAAATATAAAATGTTAAATACTTGTGAAACAAAACAAATCAAAACAAAAAACCCTTAGCTCTTTTAATAAAGAAGTCTCAGTTTTCTTAAGAAACCAAAGACCTGATACAGACAACTTGAAACATAGGAAATTATTTTGACAAAACATGGAATCTTTGTTTTCTAGGCAGATTACTAATTGGTAAAGAAAAACCTTTCACAATTTTTTATCAAGAGCCGATCAATAGTCTAAGAAAACTTTGTTCTCTTAGCAGATGAAAAAAATTAAGTTCCAGTTTTATATAAGTACACTATTGATATTGTTATTGATATTAATATAAGCTTATTTAAAAAAACTTAAAATAGTAGTTCAATTTTAGCTAACTTAACCACACTCTCTCTTCCCAACTTCTTATACCATTTTGCCTTTATTCTCCTCTTTCTCATTTTGAATAACCAGTTTTACTTTAGGATAAATTTACTTTCTTTTCTATTAACAAAAATGTATCTCCATACCTCATACCTTTTCTTAGCCAAAAATACATCCACTTTCTTTGGGTACAGAGTTGTTTCCCTTATTATTTTTAGTAGCTTTAATAGCATGTACTAATTAGAATATTTAATCCTTAGAAACCTTAATTTCTAGTGAAAACTAAGCTGCAGGCAATTATGAACTGTTATGCCAGCATTCTTGAGATTGCAAATACATGAGTGCATTTCATAATTTTTAGGAACAGATGCTTCTTCATAGTGCAATCTTTCAGTATGGCACAGGAAATGTTCACTAACAGATCTAAATATCTTTAGTGTCTCTGTAATAAGCCTAAAGTAGATAAACCTATGTTCAGTAATTAATATTTCTGTATTTTGTCTTGTTTGGAAATAATCTAGATATTCAAAGAATTTCTGCCATTTAACTTAACATAGCAAAATTTTAATGTTTTAAGTTATTAAAGAGATTTCAGATGCTATTTTAAAGTAGACATACCATAACACATAATAATTGCTGAAAAGTTCACCTAAAAACTCTTATCCCACTTACATCTATTTAATTCACTTGTTCTCAACAGTTATGTTTAGATTACTCATGAAAATGTCATCATATCAAGTTACTTTTCCTGCTGACAAATTTTGAAACAGAAATAACATGAACTTATTTGACTAGTAAACCCAGGTGGAATAAAAGCTGAATTTTTAACGCTAATAACTCTGAAGACATGCCTATTTTAATTAAATGAACAAACTTAAATTAGCTTTTATTTACTAAAGATTATTTCAGGCCATTTGAACTTGAAAAACATTTGGGTTACTTTCTGTATTTCTGAGAGATTTTGGAACTCAATTCAAATCAGCATTTGTTTGTTATTTTTAAGCTAATTAAATAAAGCTCTTTTTACAAATTAATCTTAGCAATATCACCTGGAGGTAGAAAAATATCACACATTTGTAACATATATAGACACACATAGGCATGCAGACAGCTGCATACAGACAGAAAACTTTTAACTTTTGTTTTAAAATTTTAACCATGAGACAGGTTTGATAATGCAAAACTCATTAGTTTATGAAAGAACAGTTTGATCCAAATTGTGTTTCTGGTAGATGGAATAAGTTTAGATTACGTGATCAGATGACTAAAACTTTTTATTAATATTTCTGGAGAAGACACATGATTGTTCATTTGCGTATGTCCCAAATAACTTTCCCTCTCTCCTTTTTTGAAGACCTGATAGACCATTTACATCTCAAAGGCACAGGGAAAGAACACAAGTACTTCCAATAAGAACTCATTTCTTAAAGGTCAGAATGTTTACAATATTCACAAGCCCTTTGAGATGAATAGGGTAGTTTGGTGGATTGGTAAAAAAAAAAAAAAAAAAATTGGTGGATTTTGAATAGTTTCTAGATCTGCATTTCTGGTTTTGCAAAAATCTGTAAGATAAGGACAGTTGTTTTTAATTCCTCAAAGAATTGGGTTGCAGCCTAAATGATATCAAGGGGCTGATATACCCAGGCAACTACATTATCTTCAATATTCTTTTTTTTTCTATCAGGAAGATTTTCAACTAAGATTGAAATCAAAAGATTTCTATGTTCTGGATTTAGAGCTGTTTGTCTTTGGAATGTTTTAGTAAATCCTTCCACAACAGCTACAGAAGGTTTTTCTTTCCCTCTGCGCACAGTAAATTTAGGAGAGTAGGCCTAAAAGAAAGTTCCTATCAGGCTCTGAATATTAGCTTCCAATTTAACAAACTTCTGACCATAAAGTTACTTAGGAAAAAATCCTTTCGAATATCTTTTCATGTTTGAGTCAGGACAAACAGTAAATATTCCTAGCAGTAATGTATTGAATGACCACCCACCTTGGGTGCACCTAAAAATGGTGCAAAAGATATTACTCTTCCAAGATCCAGAGTTACTCCCAAAGATAGCCAAAAGGAAGAAGGAGAGAGAATTCCCTTGAGGGCTGGCAGCAGTTTGGTAGGACCTTACCTGCAAATAAGATGCAACTCACATTTCTGCCTGGCCATAATTTGGGGCTCCAACCTGACCGTTACCAAGCCAAGTTCTCAGGACACAAAACAAGACAAACAAGAAGGTAACAGCTGTCCCTGAAAGAGATATGATCAATAACCAATGGGTCTGGATTTAGAAGGGAAGGGACAACATGAAATTTTATTTTTCTCTTGCAACAGGGCTTTGCAGACTGATACTCAGGAGAGCTGACACTGGCAAGAATCTTCACCCTTCACTGGCTTCTGCCAGTTTTCCCAGGATCCCATCTGCAGGCTCTGAGTGGGGTTTAAACAGAGCGTTCAGCTTGGGCATCTACCATAAATTGGCAAGGTTTTCCATTAATTCTAATTTTAGTTTCCCTTGGCTATTTAAGGGAATAATGTAGGAGTTTACTAGAAAATCCCTCAAGGTTCCATCAAACCTGGGAGGGACCCACACAAGAACCCTCATTTGAAGGTAGATATGGGGGTGTCTGTAAAACCACTAACTTGGTGGACTTTGTGTATGGTCATGTAGTCTCTTCAGAGTGGAAGACGATTCAGAGAGAGGATTAGCAGGATGAGTAATCAAGTAAAGGAGGATAGAGGGGGAGCAGTAGGAATCGCCTTCATTATATGTTCTTCTGTTCCAGATACCTCTCGTGTCTTTAATTTTTCATTAAAGATTTCTTTTGCAACAAATCTTTCAATGAAGCTAATTTGGAATTTCGAAGACTTTTTGGAGGCTTCTGGGTACAAATTAAGAGGAATCCCATTCTATTATGTTCGTTTGATTTGAGAGCCCTTGCAGTCAAGAGCACTTCTTAAGTGATTTGATCTATTTGGAATGTTCCTCATAATTGCCATTGTAATTCTAATTGTCCTTAGTAAGATTTTGCCATTTTTGTAGACATCTGTGGTTTCCAGGACCACAGTTCTTAGACATGAAATCAGCAGGTATGCCAAAAGGTAACAAGCTTAACTCTTTGGAAGTTAAGGATCCCATTTCTTTAGTTAAGCCTTGGGTCTCTTGGAGCCAAACTAATACCTAAAAGGGATGTGCTGCTTGATTGGGGATTGTGAGATGTTTTACAATGTGGTGTTTTACAATGTGGTGTTTTACAATGTCCACACAGTGTGCCTCATTGCTTGGAAATTTTCTTGAGGTTGGTGGCTGATCTAGTGTCAATCTAACCTATTTTGAGACCAACTTATCCTAACACAGGAGTCTTAAGAGTTGGGTGGTGAGTCCTCTAACATCTTTAAGTGCTCCATCTGTGCCCAGCAATTTTGTGGCTTTTGGCTTCTGAGATACCCATTAGCAATAACCTTTACTTCATGTGCACATTAATCAGTAGTAACCAAAAGATGTTACTGTGGAATGGCAATTCCCAGTGTGGAAGTGGGTGATCTTGGGTGGCCTTGGTCTGCAGCAGCTTGAAGCAGGATTTCTGTTCCCAGCCAGAGGCTGAAGTCAGACTGTGGTAGTAAGAGTCCTGAATCCTAGCCACTAGACTACGAGGGCCAGTGGCTAGTGACAAGGCCCTGGCCTGTCAGTTCTGTAGACATCAATTTCCACAGAGATAGAAAGTAGTGAAACAAGTAAAGTGTTTATTAGGAGGAAAAATAGTACCTGTGGATAGACACAAGGGCGGACTCAGAGAAAGAGTTGCACCTGCATGGTAGTTTGAATCGCTTACATGGGCCATTTCTTCTGGGTTTCCTTTGGCCAATCAACTTGCTTTGCCTGGTTCTGAGTCTGTATTTGGTTTATTTCAGTGTCCTCCCATGTGTGCATGCACATTTCTTAGCCAAGATGGATTCTAGAGGAGAGGCCTATGGGTAGGTTGATATCACTCCCTTTTTGACCTCCAAGGAGACTCTTTGCACGTGTATAGTCAGGAAGGTCTCCTTGACTTTGAGAATAAGGAATATGTGTTTTTTTGGGGTTTTTTTTATGAGCAGGAGGCTCAGCTTCTCCTCCCTCCTGCTATTGTCTTCATCTTGGAGTATCTGTCCACAGGGGACAAACTCCAGCTGCTCAGCCTGGGGCCCATCTATCTTCTGCCTCATGGGGATTAGAGAAAGAACTGAACCAGCAGTCCCCCAACAAATGAGGACTGAGGACTAGGATTCCAATCACATGGGAGCTGTAGTTTGAGCTTAGGGCTAAGGGCTTGGGTTCCAGATGGAACCATCTGCTAGCTCAAGTTGACCTGCCCTGGAATGGAAAGCCAATTAGATTGGAAACGCAATGCTAAGAGTGTGGATCTCAAAACTAAGAGGAACCTAACCACAACCCTCAAAACTGGTGAAGAAAACAAAGGATTCAAAGAGTTCATGGGTACCAATACCTGTGTTTCTTGTCCCTGAAGCCGTCAGAATTTTCCTTTGGATTCTGTCACTACCACCAATACTGTTAAAAAAATAAAATTCAACTAAATAAAATCTAAATATTTAATTGGCTTTATTTAGTGATTTATGAATCAGGCAGGATCCCATCTAGCAGGTAGAGAGGAGCTCTGAGTTGCTGTACAGACTGAAAGATTTTATAGGCAGAGGGAGCAGAATAAGAAAGTTATACTAGCAAAAAGTGGATTGGTTGTGGCAAGGTCACCTTTCTTTAGGGGAGGGCAGGGGTCTATCAGGCAGATGACCTCACTAGTGCTGACCAGGTCATTCCTGATTGACTGGTTTAAGATTCCATTCTTGGGAGAAGCCACAACTAATTAAGTATTAAGTCTTGGTTTGGTGACGTGGAGCTTGGTATAAGTGACTCCATTTTGGACCCGTTGTCTTTTTAACAGAACCCAATTACAGTTGGTATCACAAAATTAACATTCACAGCCATGAAATTATGCTGTAGACTCTTTATAGGAATCACTCAATCAAACAGAGTGAAATCTTTTTTACATGGTAATCATTTCCCACCATCAAATTTCATAGGAAAGAATAGTTTGATTGAACCACCTAGTTAAACTGTGTATGAAATTAGTCATTCTCACCATAAACAGTGTTCTGCTGCCTTCACAGACAAAAGCTAACAGAATCAAGGTAGTAACTGGCTGGGAAACGACAGGTCCTAATTCTGCCTGAATTGTATTCCTGCTCTTTTTACCATCAAACTGGAAACCCTAGAGTTATGTGTTTCATGGTGTGGGTATTTTTTCCCTTCATCTAAGGTGGTCCCACATAGTGGCAGAGTCAGGGAAAAAGCTAGTTTTTGACCTTTTTCTTATTAATTAACAATGTGACCACAGGTAACTGACTTATGCTCTCTGTGTAAAATCAGGAATTGGACTCAATCTCTTCTTGTTCTAAAGCAATGTTATTTAGTGGAATCTGTTTCGACTTCTGCTACATGAAAAGATCCATTCTTTAGGACCAGTTGAATGAGCCTGCTTCCTTGGGACAAAGATAAAGAATGGAATGGAAGAAAATAAAGAGATAACGTTGAAATCAGCTCCTTTGTAATAAGACAGTGTTATGTGTTAGTTCTCTGAGCTCGTAAACAGCTTCAGAATGCCTCTCAATGCAGTACTCTAGGCATCCACCATCAATCAATGAGTGGCATGTGATATTAAAATATATTTGCCATCCCGAGTTTAGAAGAAATAGGGGAATGGACAAGATGCTATTATAAGGTTCTTTCTAATTCTAGAATTCCATAACATTCAATGAAAACATCGATATAAAATTGGATCCTCAATCTACTGTTGTCAGATTTGTATAAATATCACAATTAATTTGTGAAATATACTTGCAATGTCTACTAAAGATAGTCTGTCCTGCCTAGTAGAGTTTTTCATTTTCTCTATCATGGATTTGTCATTTGCCACATATTTTCTGCTAATGAAATATTGTTGATGGTGATGTTGATGGTAATTATCACTACTATTATTAATAATAATAATGATAATAATAAGTCATTCTATATTTCCTTATAAAAAATTAAAGATAATGACCCAGCTTTATAAAGTATAACATTCCTTTCTGACTTCCCCCTTCCTGACCTTGGAAATCACCAAGCCCATCGCTGGTATGCAGAAGGACCTCAGGGACAATGAATCTCTTCTTCTACACCTTTTTCCTCCTCATCTTCATTTGCATTTTCAAGTGATATTTCAGTTCTTCAGATGTGTCAATTAGGATGGCTAAGTGTCAGTTCTTGAGCTGATGTCTCTCAATTCAGCTCTGAGAAAAAGACACTGGTCCTTGTGACCAGCAGGTAAATGCACATAAAAAAGTACCAACAATTCTCTATATACTGACCCACATTTGCTAGACACTATCTTTGCTCTGTTGGACTCTTGGCTGATGACCATTCTGGGATTTAGAAAGGAGCTTCTTTATTTTACTTATGACAAACTAAAATCCAAACTGAGACAGTGACTGTCCAGGTCTGCAAGGAAGTTGGCATCGGGGCATGACTAGAACCCAGATTTCCTAGCTGCCATGCAACTTGAACTTTGTACCAGTTCTTTTTGCATCACATCATGCTAGCTAGCCAGTTAGATGGTAATCTATGTTTGGGTTGAACAGGTGGATGTTCTCATTAAATCAGACCTTGTTCTCAATTACAAATTGAATTTAAAGTCACTGTGTGTCGACACGAAGTTTTCAGACTGTGTGGATCAGGACACACTCATTGTGGAATACGTTCACAACTATACATGGGCGTATACACATATGTGTTTGCATTGCTTCCCACACATGAATACCCAGCACAGCACACACTTGTTAATTTAATTTATTTATAAACATAACCTGCCAAATTTCAACATGATGGATGATTTGGGGCTTTAATAAATCCAACATTGAATGAGCCCAAGAAAATGCCTGGTGTCAGCTTTTCACTAAATGCAATTAGTCATGTGGAAATATTACAGATATTAAAAATCATCTTCAGCTGAATTTCAGAAATTTGGTAGAGTACACAGAATGTAGGCAATCTGCTTGTTTAGAAAGCAGGAAAAGAATGGCAGAGAGGGGAGAGAAAGAGCGAGAGAGAGAGAGAGAGAGAGAGAGAGAGGATGAAGAAGGAGGAGGATGATGGGGAAGAGGGAGGAAGAGGTGAGAAAGAAATATTGACAATAAAGAGAAAAAGAAAATTCTACTTGCCCTCAAGACTGCACTAAAGTTATTCTTCCCTGGATGTACAGCAGAAGTAGTGCTATTCTTTGCCTAGTCTTTGCCCCGTGCATATTGGTAATGCAGATGGAATGACAGCCCCTCATTTTGATGACCTCACTGCCTCACTATAACACAATTTCATTTCCCCTGCAGTCATTCGAGAGGGAGTCAAACAACTTTCCAAAAGAGGCAAAGCCAATAGCAAAGATAGTTGGCCTAGAAGCTCGTTCTGCTCTCCATCAGAAAACTGCACACACCACTAGAAATGACCCTGCTAGTCTCAGATTTTGCCTGCCTCCCATGTCTTCTTCTTTCCCGGTATCACGCATCCTCTGGACCTTAGGTTGTAGGTCCTGGACAGAAGCAGCCCTGGTAGAAATGATCTTGTGATGGTGATGGGTCATTTCTCCCTGTGCTGGTCCTTTTCTCATGCATTTTGGCTGCGAGTTTCTTGAAGATGGGGCTGTGCCTTTTACGTTCCTGGGTCACCAGAGGCTGGTTCAGAACTTGGCACACGAGAGGTTCTCATGAGTATTTGTTGAACGAATGAATTGTTTTGACTTTCCTCATCTCATCTAAGGTGAGGAAAGATTCACTAGATTCACTAGGATCTTATAAGTAAGTTCTTTGAGAGGTATATGCCTTCCCTGCCAGAGAGAGACGTATTTTTGCAGAGTACAGAAAACAAAAAGAGGGCAATTTAGCTCAGAACCTCTATTCTCTAATAGCGGGATTAGAAGTTTTGGTGGAGCACCTTCTTGAGGTCATTCTTGAAGTTGACCTGCAACGTTAGGCTAAGCCTAAATTAAGGTGATTGGAATTTTTGCTTCACTGTGTGTTGTTTGTTTTCACTGCTTGGTCCTGTGATACAAATACGCCTGGGAGACAGCATGGCATAGTGGTCCCATGGCTCCACCATCAACTCACTCTATAAGCAAGGCCACCTTAAGTCACCTAACCTCTCTGTGCCTCAGTTTCCCAATCTGTAAATGGGGATGATAGTGCTTATATTAGATGGCTGTTGGTGAGGATTAACCAAGCTAATAAATGTAAAACACTTTGAACAGTGCCTGGAACACAGTAACTACTCTGTAAGAATCAGCTATTATTTTTCTTAGATCTCATTCTGTACGACTGTGAAATGGGAAAAATAAACAACTTTCACATTTCCCATTTGTATGATACTGAGCATAGCATAGCAAGTGCTGTATCTGAAATAGGGGCCCCATTTAGTAGCTTGAGGAGATGATGCCATTCATATCTTTGAATCTAGTACTGGCAATGAGTACAATGGGAGAGAATTTGCCAGGAACATCCTCACCCAGGGAAAGTCTGCCATCAAGAAGGAAACAGAGGGATGACCTCAGTTTCTGAGTCACTAAGTGTGGGGACAGAAATCCCGATAGCAATAAACAGAATTTGGTGTGTAAACTGTGATTTGAGGAGTAGATCCTGTGGTGAAGTTGGGGCTGGTTTTTAAACTTAATTATGCACATGTTTCTCTGGCAGAGTTTACTGAATCATGTGGTATAAACCATAAACAAACACTAAAAACCTGGCTGGGTTGACGGCTGCAAGCTACAAAATGATCTTTTAAGATCAAATATTTATTCCGAAATCCCAGGAGCCAACCTCTCGGCATTAAAATCAAAAGCAAGCGATCCATTCTTCCTCAACAGTAGATTATGAATCTTCTTCCTGATTGGAATATGCACAAATTACCGTCCCCCTCATGCCACTTCACATGGAGGAGCCAATTTAGGCGACACACACCAAATGCATAATCTAAAGGATTAGTAGGTTGCCTTGGCAGTGAATTATTACTACAGAGCTTGACATAAATCAACCTCGAGATGTGCCATGCCATTAGGGGAATGTAAACGTCTGGGCTCCCCAATAGCTTTCTGGATTCCCTCTGCCAGGAACTCATTAGGCTTGGGACGTGGAAACGCTTGGCAGGGTGGCTTTGAGGGTGGCTAATGGGGAAAGGAATGCAGACATTCCATCCGCTGCCTACTACAAACAACCTCCTGATTAGCTGCTAAACCCAGGCCTCCTCCTCATTGTGCAGGGACGGGAGGCTTTACTCAGGTCCCCATCCCCTCCCCAAAGCTGCTGCCTCATTACTAATTTCTATTCCATTTGGGAGCCGAAATGCAAGCTGGTATCACCACCGAGAGCTTTGCCTCAGTTCTGGGTTGCTCCTTAGAAGACTTGGGGTTTTTTTTGTTTGTTTGTTTGTTTGTTTTTGCTGTACGTGGGCCTCTCACTGTTGTGGCCTCTCCCGTTACGGAGCACAGGCTCCGGACCTGCAGGCTCAGCGGCCATGGCTCACGGGCCCAGCCACTCCTTGGCATGTGGGATCCTCCTAGACCGGGGCAGGAACCCGTGTCCCCTGCATCGGCAGGCGGACTCTCAACCACTGCGCCACCAGGGAAGCCCTTGGGTTTTTTTTTCTTTTTATGGAGCAAGTCACAAGGCAGCTTAAAGTTCATAACTCTGCCTGCGGCTGGTGACTTGGCCTGTGTGTTTTCACCATAGTTACAGATATATGCTCACATACATATTGAAGCGTAAGTATAAATATCTCTGTGTTGTGGCCCACCTGAGGGAAGCCGTCCTCCTGTGGGGAGGTTAGGCTATCTCCAAATGACCACCAGGCCTGCTCATCTGCCACATCCTTGCAAGTCCAATCACCCCTCCCGGATAATAAAAGTTTGATAGAGATCCATACATGTTGAGATGCCAGTTCAAGCTAAATCAGGGAAAGCAAAAGCAAACAAACAAAGCCTACTTGGAAGATTCTGCTGACACATTTAGGTTTTTGAGGAGCTTGTCTATGATGGCTTTGAAGCACCTATAGGGATACAATGGATGCTTACTGTGTACAAACCAAGGGGAAAATATTATTATTGTTGTGGTTAGGACCATCACTTTCTCTCTCTTCATCCTGGCTTGTTTTGTCTACTTTAATAAGACTTTGTGCTCCTTAAATAGATATTACCAGCTGAAGTCCCAGGGGCCACATGTACTGGGAAGACAGATTTTGTTTATTCTATTTTTTTAAATACAAGCCAATATTTCAATTAGAGAATCAGATTTTCTACTAAAAAGAAATCATAAGACTAGGTCTCCCAGGGCCCCCATTGCCCTGTGGAATACCCACCCATTCAGCCACCCCCTTAGCTGGGCACACTTTCCAGTGTAGCACACGCCCCACCGTTCCCAATTACCCCACAGATACTGAAGCCCAGCCCTTTCCACACCTTTAGTACCTCTCTGGCCACTGTAGACATGTAAGTCCATGACCCCTGGACTAACTTGATACCTGCATGGTGTGGCTAGAGTGGGGCTGCCCTGTTTGAGAGGAGCACCAGCTCCAGGGGCCTCTGTCCTCACATCCATCTCTGTTCCAGAGGGGTTCCCGTTCCCAGATGTAGGAGTTATTTACTTTCTAGGTTGTCACTGAGACTTGGTGGGGACTACGTCAGCTCTCACATCTCTGTAGCAGTGTCAGCCAAGAAAGACCTGGGACCTCAGTTGCTACTGGCCCCAGTGGCCATCTTTGGCCATCTTTACTTCCACAATTCCTCTGAATCAGGCAACTGAAACCAACTGGATAATATCCAGACCCAGGAGCCAAAGTAACAGGATGGGACAAATACCCACTCCAGGGAGTCCTCCCCTTAGAGAGATCTAGACAGTGCCGGCGAGCCCTAACACAGGAGGTCCTGCATGGTCTGGGTGGGCACCCAAGTACAAAAATACTTATATGAGTTTGTTGAAAACTGAGGAATGCAGAGGACTTCTGGTGCCAAGAGCAGCACTGTTACAGCACTTCTCCATGGATGGTGCCAAGCTCTTTCAAAACACTGACTGGGGTCTTTGGGTCTTTGGTGGCTCTGTAACTGACCATGTTTCTCTGGACTTTTACACCAGGAGAGTCTCTTTACACACAAGGTATGATTTCACCCCACCCCAATTCCTGAGCACTCACGATATGGTTACCTTAGATATAACTGTTCCTTGCCCTTTCTTACATGTATATGAATATATTTTATAAAACATCCTAGTGGAAATGCCATGTTTAACCCACTCTTCACTCCTGCTCTGGCCTCCATTTGTAGACAAGTCATTTTATCTCTGTGCATTGTCAAGCTGCCTGATAGTGGACAGAAGCCCCAAGGTTTTGCATTGGTTCTGGAGAGCCTAAGTCAAGCCTCCTGAAGTTCTTGTCTACCACTCTTCACTTGGGAGTGACAGGAAATGGAGTTGATGAATATGATTCTAATGAAACACACGTAGCACTAAACCTCCTACTACTGGCAGCTCAGTCTCATTCACTGCATTCCTTCACCAAACACACCTTACTTTATTGCCACCTTCTCATATTTTCTGCCACCATTTATGTCCTGGAAGGTTGCCAGTAACTCAGGGATCTGAGTGCTGTTCAGAAGGCCCACCAGAATACCAGTTGGTGGCTAAAGGACAAGAGGAGGTAGACCTTGATTGGCTGCAGTCATCCTGGAAGAACATCTAGAGGAGGTGCTGCAGACTCTCAGACCCACACCCACAGCTGTCTTCTGCAGGGGACTGGTATTCAAGACCCTCTGCGATGATGGCACCTTGTGCCCTCCTGGCTCTGGTCCCTCCCTCCCTTGGGCTCATCTCCACTCCACAGAGCCCAGTTCACAGGGGCTCTGCTATCTGGCCAAGACCCTGGAGAATTTGAGTATGTGGTGCAAGAGATGATGGATTCCCAGCAGTGGCAAGCCCTCTCTATCAACTAGTTTTCCTGGAAACCAAACAAGTCAGAACCAAAGTTTCGGAAATCTATCTTGCACGCTCAAAACATGCCAGAGTATGTTGGAGATTTCCATTAAATAAACCTGGAAAAGTCTGATCCTGTTCCATCCAAAGGAAGAGATGAATTGTGGGAAAAAATGGTGTCAGAGACACGACTGGTTTCTCATCATAAGCAGTTGCAGCTATGTTCACACCGCTCAGGAACCTTCTCCAGAATTTGCATTCTAACCTCTGCTTTAAAACACCTGACTTTCACGTGGTTTCCCAATTCCACTCTGGCTAGGCTTCGACACAGCCCATCCAAGCCAGGGCCAGCAAGCTCAGGCCCACATTCATTTGAGATAAGGGATCAAAGCTTAAAGGAATGTTTGTTTTCTAGCTCAGTCTTGATTGCTCCTGGTAATGGAAGAGTCTCTCCTTGCTCCCACGCCCTGTCTAGCAAGTACTCTCGCCTTCCTCCTCGATCTGTTTTGTTAATCAAAGCCACTTATAGCATGTTTTTGAGTGTCCTCTGAGCGCCTGCCCACTCTCTGGCTGAAGTGCTAAAGGAATGAAGAAATGTCCCCAAAGCAGCTGCAGACGGAAGCAGCCGCTGCCTTAAGGAGGGTAGATAATCCACAAATTGGATAGTGAGCCAATGAATAAATACACATTGATTATATTCATTTAACTACCAGTATAACTGCCTATGGGAGGAGGGACTAGTGGGAAAAAAAAAATTGATGAGCTGTTTAATGTGGCTTACTGGCGAGACAGTTTTAATGTCATGTGGCTTTAAGAGTCCTGTTTAAAAAAATTAATGTGGAGATTACATTTTAATGGGTCTGAGTCCATAGGCAGCGGGTTGCAAATACGGGTCTCTAGGGGCAGTTCCTGCACTAGGTTCTTTGCTCTGAGATCCTCTTAGGGGGAAGAGGGTAACGCATCATGCTGAACCTTTGTTAAGTGCCAATGGTGCTACATGCAGAATACAGAGTGCAGTCAGGTGGGAGATACGAACAGCGGTGTGGCGGCTCCCAGCTGCTGAGCAGGTAACCTAATGGGATGACCTAGGGCTGGGGAGCTGGGATGGGGTTGAGACAAGGTTGATGAATGAGTTGGCCAGTGAGTGGGCCTTGATGCTAAAAGTGATGGAAATCAAATCCTAATGGATTTAGAGGAGACTTAGATGATGTTGGGTGGTATCAAGAGAAGCAGAAAGAGAAAGAGAAAGAGAGGAAAGAAGAGAGGGAGAAGGAGGGTGAAGAAGGAAGAGGAAATTAACTTGCCTCGTTTATTCCTCTATCACTAAAATTCACCCTGACCTGTACCTCCTTGTTCACGACACTTTTACCAGTAGATTTAACTTTAAACGTTACTCGAGTCATTCAAGAAATCTTGACTGGACCATTGCAACTCACAAGGATTTCTCATATTGATGATCTCCTTGGATGACATTTCATGGATCATTGTAACAATATTTTGCTCTTGTATTAAAATTTATCTATTTTTTTCAAATATTCCATAAGCTCCTTGAGGGCAGATCTTGTCATTTACTTATCCCTGCATTCCTTACAGTTCCTGGTATGATGTTGGAACATAGAATGTGCAAAGTTGGTGGTTATAAACTGTACTTAATATGAAATTGAAGTCTCATGCAAGTTAAAGAGCCTCTCACACCCCACAAGGCTGAGGCCCTTCGGTTTTCTTGACAAATACCTAGATGGCTGATTCTGACTTACATTCCTCTCCTAGTTTCCTCTCTGCCATAGTGTCTGTTCTCTAGAACCCTCCGCTTCCTCTCCTTGATTTCCAAGTTCCAGCCCTAGAAAGAGCGAGTCGGTGGCAAGGGACCTTCCCACCATCTCTGTAGTAATCTTGAACAAGCATGCTCCCAGCCACAAGGCTTGTCTTTGGGAGCCTGGGGACTCTCTTCTCACCCAATTGAAGCTCTCAACATTTCATATAAAGCCACTGAATCACCTCTCGCTGGGTCAGGAATTTCTGCAAGTTCTCTTCTCTGGTTTCCTTATTCCTGAGCTACGCCCTTGAATCTGGAGCCCCCTCTGTGAGTCCTTTGAATTACCAATTAGATAGGAAAAGCCCTGCCTGGTTCTGGGTCCTCAGGATGCCACTGCTCACTTGGATCGGCCCTTTTGGTTCTTCGTCCTGCATTTCAGGGACAAGTAATCCTGGCCCTTGTGCCAGATCCTGTCTCCCATATACCCTGCTTGTCAAAGAGGGATCACGGAACAAGGTTTGTCATTAAACGACTGACCTGAGCAAGAAAAACCAAACAGTGATCACCCTGCCTCTCTGTGGAGGCATCAAGGAGTGAAATGCTGGTAAACGGAGTTTCATTTCATTGCTATCATTTGGAAGATCCATGTGTTCCCAGAAATATGGAAAACTCTCACTCTGCTTTTTACCTCCGATGTTCCCTTTAAACACTGAGCTCCTTTACATTTGGCTTAAAAGCAATCTCTTTCAATGCTATAGAGCCTTTAACTTTTCAAAGCATTTTTATACCTTTAATCTCATTTGATCCTTATAATGTCCCTGTGAGGTAGGCAGGGCAGGCATTATTAAATCCATTTGAATAACGAGCAAAAAAGGCCCAAAAGGATGATGTGTGTTGCTCCATGTCCCTTGAGAAGAGACCCCTGTTTCCTGACTCCTGGGTCAGTGCTTTTTTATTTTTATTTTTTATCATTCCAGGGATTCTAAGTGACTTGGCCATCCTCTTTTCAAGCTCTCTTGTGTCCTGTCTCTGGCAGGAGAAGGAAGAGAAGGGAGGATGTGTGGGGACGGGTTGTGGGGGAGGTGAAGGGTCCAGAAGGGTAAAATGCTTACATGACTTCCATATCGATAGCTACTCATTAGCCAGGGAGAGGTCAAGGTACCTGTCGATAATGATGTCTCCATTATGGTACTTAATGGAAACGGTGCAGTACCTGCCCCATCAAAAACTAATTTGCCTGAGAGATACCCAGGCCCAGCACAGCAAGAATGAAATTCCCACTGGGGCCAGCTCCTGGAACTGAAGCCAAAGCCATTAGTATCAGAAGGCCCAGGCAGTACATCCAGCATGTCCTGCTGATTCAGACAGTGCAAAGACTCCAGCCATTAGTGGGGCCAGGTGGGGACTGAAGAAGCAGCCCTGGAGACTGGATGCTTAGTTAGATTTATCCAGGCTGCCTGCAAATATGGGCTGTGGAAAAGGGCATAGAGGACACTCTCTGCCCTAGGTCCATGGGGTCTTGGCGTAAAAGCTCTGCCAGTTCTCTAAAGTGTAGCCAAGTATTTCTTTCCTCTCCGAACCCCATCCTAAACATAACTATGCCCAGATCTTACCCAGGGCATCATGAAGGTATGTCTCCCTATTTGTTGTCTTGCTTCTTCTCAAGTTTAAGGTGGGTGGGTTGGCCCTTAGACCTACAGAGCCACCAACACCCTCAACTCTGGTAGCCATGGCTGACATAGAGCAGGAAGGCTGCTGAGGTACACTGGATGGCAACAATGTAAGTACTGGACTGGGAGTCTGGACGCTTGGGGGCTAAGACTGTCTCTGCATTAGCCAGTTGTGTGACATTGGCTAAGGCTCTGTCCCTTCATGTGTAACTACTTTATCTGATGATGGGGTATTAATAGCTGCTCAGCAGGTGGCTGTGAGGCCTTGATTTCAGTTGGGAAGAGAGGGGACAAGAGAGGCTATAAAAATATAAAGAACTCTAGAGGCAAAATATTGCTCTTCTACAGATGAGAGGACTTCCTTTTTTCCCCTAAGGTAGTACTGCCAGCTGGCATCCCAGGAGACCACCATGTAGACAGTAGTCATGACACAGATTTTCTCTTGGGGTCCTGCTAGTTCATACAGAGCATAAGCTCCAGTCAATAAAGGAGTCAAAGATGGGGAAGAGAAGGACACTCAGGACCTGTCCATGGGCCTGCAGCCTGGCCCCTGTCCAGGGACCTCAGGGGCCAATACCACCCAGGTGATCTCTTACTTCTCCCCTCTGCCTCTGGTGTTGCCACTCCCATAGTAATAGATTGACAGGTGGCAGCTGTCACATGGAAAAGATAACGTGTGTTCTCCAAAGGCCTGTCCCTCTCTCATCCATGTATCCTGAGGGTCCACAGATAGTGGGGGTTGGGAAGACTCAGCCAAACTAAATAATCCTCCAGCTTTATAGAAGAAGGAAACAAAGTCCAGAGAGAAGAAGCTGCATCCCCAGTTAGGGATGAATTCAGAGTAGAACCTCATTCCTTCAAGCCAGGAAGGAGCTCCTCATATGGAATCAAGTGATGGGATGGAAAAGATGTGATCATACTATATCTTGATCCAGCTAAATCTCTGGACCAATCCTATGTCATAAAATACCTTTTAGAAGACCCCTATCACCTTACACATTCAATCTACTTATTTAATTCTGCAAGAAGCTCTAGATCTGTGTTGACCCAGATGGTAGCCACTGGTTACATGTGGCTATTCAGTTACAATGAATGAAGTTAATAAAATTAAATGTCTCAGTCGCACTGATCACATTTGAAATGCTTAATAGCTACATGGGGCTAGTGACCACCGTATTGGACAATAGATATGGAGTATTTCCACCATGGAGGAAAGTTCTATTGTGCAGCAGTGGTGGAGGTGTGGGGATTAGTTCTTTCATTTTGCAGATGGGAAAACTAGTGCCTGGAGAAGGGAAAAGATAGTACATTGTCTCAATGCTCCAATCAATAACAAGAGACACTCTACATTTTATTATGTCAAATACCAATTCTTTGGCAATAAAAGAATGATCGCTTCCCATCTGATGGTGGGAAATGGAGGCTCTCAAATTTCTATAAGGAGTGGCCTCAAGGAAACAAACTGATTGGAATGAGGTTTTTGATGCATGTTTTCATATTATTTTAGGTAAGATTGAGAAAATATTGACTATCCATATCAAAGATTGGAGAATAGATGAAGATGTGGGGATTGACTACAGCCACACTTCATGCCATCCCCCATAAGCTGCCTTTCTATATCATTTTTATAAAATAAAGAGAAAGTTTATAGAGGCTTCCCCCAAAACAAACAAATAAAAATTTGCTTAACATACTAGAGATATTCTTGTTTGGTGGAGATGATCCAACTTTGACCGTACTGAAAACAGCTAACACATACTATATCGTTATTAATAGAAAAGTAGTATTTAAAAGAGGGAGATAAAAACCCAGATTTACAATAATGGTCAGACTATATCTATGTTGTTCTATGGGGCCTCATTTAAGCAAGACTAGAGACAAACAGATGGACATTATAAAGTGTAGAGTGAAGCCTGGAATAAGAGACTGGGAAAGTTTAACTTAGAGAAAAGAAGGTTCTGATGGATTACACACACACACACACAGACACACACACACACTCAGTGGAAAAAAATATGCTTGTTACATGTTTACCTAATGGGTGCGACTTTGGCTTATTTCCAGCATTGTTATTATTATTTTATATTAAAATCTCATTTTCTTTAAAATAGCATTTTAAAAAGTTCACTGGGAACTTCATGTTAAAGGGAGGCTGATTTCAATAATAAGATAGCATTTGACAAATCTGTTGTAAAAAGGTCTACAATATGAAATAGACAAGGCTGAGCTTATTCTTTTCACATTAGTCAGGATAGGTTTTCCTATTTCTTGTTTTTATTTCTTATCTGTCCTAAGGATTTTAAAGAATATGAGGAAGTTTCAGGGAAGAAATAAATAAGGGAGTTTTGATTGTGTTGCCTTTCAGGGCAAGCTTGGGTGAGAAGGAGATCTCTGATTTGAGGCCAAGCTGAACACACTGCAGGCAAACCCTCATCCAGCCCACTGCCCAGAGTCCCCATCCCTCTCCACATCTTTCTCCAGTGGCTGGGAGTGGCAGAGCTACTCCAAAGCTCTCTTTTTATTCTGGAATCGACAGCTTGGCTCCAGACATAATCTGACATAAGTAATAAATGGTGGAAGTGGTGTAGAAGTCTCAGAGTTTGATTTCTAAGTTTTTGCTAAACTTTTAGCAGAAATAAAGGAAATCAGGATGGGACTGATTCTGTATCTCAAAGCTGCCACCTCCGCAGACTAGCTTCCTTCCCTGTTCATCCTCACCTAGACAGTAGCTTGTGAAGAACGTTTCTTACCTTTCTGTAGCTTCTACCTGCCTCAGACCCCCAGCCCACCTGTAAGAGCTCTATTGTCACAGCCATTCACATAGAACAAACCTTGAGTTATTGACGACACACAGATCATCATCATCACCATCATCAAAGTTCAAGAGGTCTGCTTGCTTTGGAACATGCTTCACATGGTGTTTCAGGGAGCCATTGAGGGTATTAAAGGAAGTCTGAGCAAAGAGGTCTCACAGCTGCACCCTCCCCACTCCATACCAGAGCATTTTTATGAGGCTGAAAGATTTCAAAGTATGTTGTTAATCTTTTATTTGAAAATACTTTCAAATACAGAAATACTTTCAAAATACAGAAAAGTTGCAAAAATAAAAAACAAATAACTCTTGTATACCCTTTACTCAGATTCATCTATTGATAACATTTACTCCATTCACTTTACTATTTGTGCATTTGTGCTCTAGGTATGCATTTTTCTTTTTCTGAACCAGTTGGTGGTAAGCTACAAGTATCATGGCTTTTTACCCATAAATAGTTTAAAATGCATTTCCTAAGAATAGAGATATGGGAGAGATTGGTTGAAGATGGCAGAGTAGAAGGACGTGTTCTCGCTCCCTCTTGTGAGGACAATGGAATCACAACTAACTGTTGAATAATCATCAACAGGAAGACATTGGAACTCACCAAAAAAGTTACCCCACATCCAAAGACAAAGGAGATATCACAATGAGACAGTACGAGGGGCGCAATCACAATAAAATCAAATCCCATAACTGCTAGGTGGATGACTCACAAACTGGAGAACACTTATAACACAGAAGTCCACCCACTGGAGTGAAAGGTCTGAGCCCCAGGTCAGGCTTCCAAACCTGGGGGTCCAGCAATGGGAGGTGGAATTCCTAGAGAATCAGACTTTGAAGGCTAGCGGGATTTGACTGCAGGACTTTGACAGGACTGGGGGAAACAGAGACTCCACTCTTGGAGGGCACACACAAAGTAGTGTGCGCATGAGGACCCAGGGGAAGGAGCAGTGACCCCATAGGAGACTGAACCAGACCTACCTGCTAGTGTTGGAGGGTTTCCTGCAGAGGCGGGGGGTGGCTCTGTCTCACTGTGAGGACAAGGACACTGGCAGCAGAAGTTCTGGGAAGTACTCCTTGCCGTGAGCCCTCCCAGAGTCCGCCATTAGCCCCACCAAAGAGCCCAGGTAGGCTCCAGTGTTGGGTTGCCTCAGGCCAAACAACCAACAGGGAGGGAACCCAGCCCCACCCATCAGCAGTCAAGCAGATTAAGGTTTTACTGAGCTCTGCCCACCAGAGCAACAGCCAGATCTACCCACCACCAGTCCCTCCATCAGGAAACTTGCACAAGCCTCATCCACCAGAGAGCAGACAGCAGAAGCAAGAACTACAATCCTGCAGCCTGTGGAACAAAAACCACATTCACAGAAGGATAGACAAGATGAAAAGGCAGAGGGCTATGTACCAGATGAAGGAACAAGATAAAACTTCAGAAAAACAACTAAATGAAGTGGAGATAGGCAACCTTCCAGAAAAATAATTCAAAATAATGATAGTGAAGATGATCCAGGACCTTGGAAAAACAATGGAGGCAAAGATTGAGAAGATGCAAGAACTGTTCAACAAAGACCTAGAAGAATTAAAGAACAAACAAACAGAGATGAACAATATAATAACTGAAATGAAAAATACACTAGAAGGAATCAATAGCAGAATAACTGAGGCAGAGGAATGGAGAAGTGACCTGGAAGAGAGAATGGTGGAATTCACTGCTGCGGAACAGAATAAAGAAAAAAGAATGAAAAGAAATGAAGACAGCCTAAGAACCCTCTGGGACAACATTAAACACAACAACATTTGCATTATAGGGGTCCCAGAAGGAGAAGAGAGAGAGAAAGGACCCGAGAAAATATCTGAAGAGATTATAGCCAAAAACCCCCATAACACGGGAAATGAAATAGCCACCCAAGTCCAGGAGGGGCAGAGAGTCCCATACATGATGAACCCTGGGAGAAACACACTGAGATACATAGTAATTAAATTGGCAAAAATTAAAGACAAAGAAAAATTATTGAAAGCATCAAGGGAAAAATGACAAATAACATACAAGGGAACTCTCATAAAGTTAACAGCTAATTTTTCAGCAGAAACTCTACAAGCCAGAAGGGAGGGCATGATATACTTAAAGTGATGAAAGGGAAGAGACTACAACCAAGATTACTGTACCTGGTAAGGATCTCATTCATATTCGATGGAGAAATCAGAAGCTTTACAGACAGGCAAAAGCTAAGAGAATTCAGCACCACCAAACCAGCTCTACAACAAATGCTAAAGGAACTTCTCTAAGTGGGAAACACAAGAGAAGAAAAAGACCTATAAAAACAAACCCCAAAAAATTAAGAAAATGGTCATAGGAACATACATATCGATAATTACCTTAAACGTGAATGGATTAAACGCTCCAAACAAAACACACAGGCTCACTGAATAGATACAAAAAGAAGACCCATCTATATGCTGTCTACAAGAGACCCACTTCAGACCCCCTAGGGACACATACAGACTGAAAGTGAGGGGATGGAAAAAAATATTCCATGCAAACGGAAATCAAAAAAAGCTGCAGTAGCAACTCTCATATCAGATAAAATAGACTTAAAAATAAAGAATGTTACAAGAGACAAGGAAAGACACTACATAATGATCAAGGGATCAATCCAAGAAGAAGATATAACAATTATAAATATAGGATTTCCCTGGTGGTGCAGTGGTTGAGAGTCCGCCTGCCCATGCAGGGGACACGGGTTCGTGCCCTGGTCCGGGAAGATCCCACATGCCGTGAAGCGGCCAGGCCCGTGAGCCATGGCCACTGAGCCTGCACGTCCGGAGCCTGTGCTCTGCAACGGGAGAGGCCACAACAGTGAGAGGCCCGCATACTGCAAACAAAAAATCTTTCAAAGCATAACTGATTAATAGAGAATTAGTTCCATCTTTCAGCCAGAGAAATACATTGTCCCTTGAATAAATGTGTCACATATTAAAAATGTATTTGAGAGAAAATATTGTAAGAATTCTAGAATGTACACTCCAAAGTACATTGGCAGAAAAGAGTTAGGAGCTCTGGTTTTGAATACTAATTTGACTACTGTGGTATAACCTTGGGCAAATCACTCATCTTTGTTTTAGTTTCCTCACCTGTAAAGCAAGGGAATTACATCTGAGGACAACTGAAAGTCATTTTCAACTCTAAAGTTCTTGGAGTCTAAGATATTACCTTTCATAAGGGTGTGTGTGTGTTTGTGTGGTGAGATAGAGGAGAAGGAAAATGTGTCTGCCTTGATATGGAAAACTGGCGTCTGACTATAAATTCTGTTTGACTCTGGGCATAGGTTGTCATTCATTAGGGAGTTCACTGACCACAGTGGTCCAAACAGCCTAGCCTCACTGCCTAAAGGGGACTCATACAAGAGCTATCTCTGAAAATTTCTCCTGAAGCACTTGTACGGCAGAGAAAAAGCTTTTGAGGTAAACAGAAAGGGCTGCCGATACCCTTCCCTCCTCAGCTCTTTGAATCTTTGACAAGGGATTTAACTTCCCTGAGCCCCAGTGCTCTCATCTATAAAATGGGGGAATAATCAAGGTTTCCCATAGTTTGAGACCAGCACAAATCAGTTCCATTTTTTGAGTCTCCTGGTTCATTAAACAAATGAAAAAAATGCCAAAACCAGCTTCTCAATAATCAGAACATATGTTAAATGTTTACATTCAATAAAATAATATTTTAAATACATACAGACATGTGGGGTAACATCATTTGGCAACACTAAGGCCCTTTGTGAAAGTGAGGGCCAGATAAAACAGCCCTCCCCTCTATATCCCCACCCTGACCCAGCTACATAGTTTCCTTATGAAAAAGGATTCAATGAAAAAATGTTTGAAAAGTGCCTGGCATCACATAGACAGTAGGCACACAATAAATGGGAGCTATTACACTAAAGATGACATGTGGATGAATCGGAAGTTCAGCAAGACCTTGCAAACTCTTCCATGTCACCCTGAGGAGTGCAGTGTAGACTGAGAGTTTGCCTGGTACAGCCCTGTCCTTGGATTTCCACGCTTGTCTCCAGCTAATCCTCTTAGCAGCCATAAATATCCTTAAATGCAGCCCCTCCAACCTGGACCTCCATCTCCCTGGCTGTTGTGCCAGACAGAACCAGGAGGGCCACTTGAGTCTTTATGAAAGTAGGCAGAGGATCCCTCCTTCTCTTTGGCATTTATTTACTGTGGATTATTTATTGTGGAAATATGAGATGGATGGTTAAGGAAGGAGAGAACAAACAAACTTACCTTCCTCGCTTGCCTTAACGTGTTTGAGTTCCTACTTGTACATTCTGAAATGTCTATAATTTACTTTTCAGTTTTGCAATGTTTATAGCTTTTATGTCATTTGAAGGTTATTTATAACAATTATGTAAGGAAGCAAAGTGCCATAAACTGAAGTAATTTACTGTAAAATATCTGAAATGCTAAAATATCAAACGGTGCATTACAATAGTGTTAGTACTGCTCTTGGAAAAAGGAAAAGGGGAAAAATCAGCTCAAAATGTAGCCTCTACCCCATCAGCCAGTCTCTTACATTCATCTTGCAGAGATTTATAAACTCGGGAGCAACTGACAAATATTAATTTAACTGTTTTGAGGGAGGGGCTGGGAATAGAGAGAACAGGAGATGCCTTGTTACAGCACTCATGAACTTAGATGGATTATTTTGTAACGAAAGGATGCAAAGGCAGCCAGACACGGTGGATATCAAGTCAGCCATGACTTCTACTCCTTCTACTAAATCCTGATGTCTTGAATTCAGATGACGTATTAGAGCTGGTAAGGGCAGGAGGGAGAGAATTAAGGATTGATAAATCTGAGTCTGGATTGTTAGTTTCAGGAAGCCAACAAAGTAACTTGAGCTGTCAGGTCAGTGAGAGATTAAAGTCTGATAGGTGTCCACCCCAAGACAGGCAAGAGCCTCCCCAACCAGGGACAGGAGTTTGGTCTTTTGTAAGACCATGGCTTGATAAATAACTTTTTCTCATTCATCCTTTTATTTACTGATTCAGCAAATGTTGAAAACCTACTATGAATAAGGTGTTGGAAATGCAATGGTGAGCAAGAGAGCTGCAGCCTTCAGGAAATTTAAAATCTGAATGGTCCATATTTAGAACTATGGAGACATGTTTACTATAAAGATGACAATCCAACAGATTCCATTCTGAGCTTAGAACAAGTTATCTTACTGAAGCAGCCAATGAAAATATGATCGTGCTGTGGGAATATGAAGAATGCTTCTTCTAGACCAGTGCAGGGTGGTCTGCTTTCTGAGGATGTTGCTGGGACTTAGAGCTGGTGAGGAGGGATCACTTCACAGACAGCTGCCCCCTGCTTTTGCTTCAGCTGTGAAAAGGAAATAGAGTTTCTGCTACGTCTATTTATGCAGGGCTCTGCTGAAAGGAAAACTGCCTTGTGGTCATTTATCAACCTGAACTAGCCACAAAGAGACTAATGAATTTCAGGTCCATTATCTCCATGTAAACCAGGGCACAAGGACCCTAGGGACCACTTCTCAGTCGTAAACCCCTTGCTGAAGCTCTGGAGTGGTGGAGATATAGAGATTTTCATAGTTACTAAAATAGGAGGGCAATAAAGAGATGGGCAACTTGGTATTAGACACAGGCTATTTAGACTCTTCTCTACTAGGTGTGCTTTAGTGGATGATGAGAAAGGCAGCTTCTGCCCCCAAAACGTCCCCTCCTCTGGTGCACAAAAAAACCCTTCAAGTTCATAGTACCTAAAAATCCTCATTATCTCTGGAGGTTAACCTTAGCTCCTCCCTATTGGGACTCTTTGTTAGTTTTTTTTTTTAATAAATCTATTTTTTGAAATATGTATCCAAAAAAGTGAAAACATGGCAAGTGTACAGCTTGATGAATTATCACAAAGTTAATGACCCATTTAAGCACCACTCACATCAAGAAGTAGAACATTCTCAGCACCCCAGAAACCCCTTTATTCTCCCTCCTAATCATTACCCTGCCTCCTTCCCAGACATCAGCACTGTTATAATATCAATGCAGTACATCTCCCTTTGTTTGCCTTCACTGACTGTTTCAACAGTATGTCTGAAAATGTATCCTTGTTGTTGCTTACAATAGTAGCTCATTCATTTCCATTGCTGTATACTATTCCATTGGAAGTTCATATCACAATTTATCCATTCTATTGTTGATGGACTTTAGGATTATTTCCAGTTTGTAGTTATGAGTGCTGTTATAAATATTCTTCTACAAATATATCTTTTGGTGAACATGTATACACATTTCTGATGGGTAGAAGTGGGATTGCTTAATCATAAGGTATGTGTATGTTCATCTTCATTACATACCTGCCAAACAGTATGTTGTCCAAAGTGAATTGCTCCTACTTACATTTCCCCCCACGATGGATGAGAGTTCTGGCTGTTTCACAGCCTCAGCAATCTTTTACATTTTAATCATTATGGTGAATGTGTATTTGTATTTCCTTGTGTTTACTGTGGTTGATTTTATATATCAATTCTATTGAGATATAACTTCATGAACTATGTACATATTTAAAATATATAATTTGATGAATTTTGACAAATGTATACTTCTGAATAACTATCACCCCAGTGAAGGTATAAAACATTTCACCATCGTAGAAAGTTACATCCATTTGCAGTCAATCCTTGCTCCCTGCCACCCCAAGACAACCAGTGATCTATCTCCATCACCACCGGTTAGTTTCACTATTTTAGAACTTCATATAAATGGGATCCTTATAGTATATCTGCTCTTGGGTCTGGCTTATTTGACTCAGCATCACATTTTTGAGATTCATCCACGTTTTCACTATATATTGTATATCAGTAGTTTGCTCCTTTTTATGGCAGGGGAGTAATCCACTGTCTATAGTTCACAATTTGTTTATCCATTCACCTGTTGACAGGCATTAGGTTGCTTCTCATTTGGAGCTACTGTGAATTAGGCTGCTATAAACATTTGTGTCCAAGTCTTTTTGTAAACATATATTTTCATTTCTCTTAGATAAATACCAAGAATGGAATTTCTGGGTTATAGATGAGGTGTATATTTAACGTTATAAAAAACTCAAAACTATTTCCCAAAGTGCTTGTGCCATTCTTCACTTTACCATCAATATCTAGGAGTCCCAGTTGCTCCACATCTTCACCAATATTTGGTATTAAAATCTTAGACATCCTAGCCAATAAGAGCTATCTCCTTATCTTTTAACTTTTCATTTTCCTGATACCTAATTAGGAAATAATAATATTTTTAATAATATTTATTGTCCATTTAGATATCTTGTTTCATGAAGTGCCTATGTTATTTCCCATTTTTGAATTTTGGGTTGTCTATCTTTTTACTTGTTGAATTTTAGGACTGATTTATACATCTTTGATACTTGTCCTTTGTTGGTTATATGTTACAAATATTTTCTATAGGATTTCTTTCACAAGATAAATTCCATTGGACATACTGAGTCACGTCTATGTAAGTTAATGTTTAAAATCAATTCTGTTTTTTAGCGGAGGAATTGGACTGTAGAATTTATTGAGCTATGAAGAAGGTAAGAGAAGGGAACAGCAGAACAGGCCAGAGTGATAGGTTTGGGGTGGAGAAAAGGAGCAAACATGATGTTGCAGTGGAAAAAGCTTTGGGAGCTGGCATGACAAAATGCTTCAACTCATACACAACTGGTGGTGGTTGCCCATGCTGAGCGGGATTATGGTTGAATCTGAATTTAATGGGAATTAATGTTATGACTAATAATGAAATCACCCTTGGCCTTGTAGTGGTGAAGTGTGTGTCATTTGCCAATTCTAGTACAGAACTTAGCATTTCAGAACTCTAAGAAACCTGGGAATTGTCTATCCCTCTCATTGTTCAAATGACAAACTTAAAATCCAGAGCAAAGTTAGTTGCCCAATGTCACAACATTGGCCTATATGCTAAAGACTTGTGTAGCCTACTCTGGGTCTGAAAAATGGGAAAACACATGAACTTAGCATCTTTGGGCACAGCTGTTCCGCGGCATGTGGGATCTTCCCGGACTGGGGCATGAACCCGCGTCCCCTGCATCGGCAGGTGGACTCTCAACCACTGCGCCACCAGGGAAGCCCTGGACTTAGCATCTTGGTAGACAATGTATGGTGTTTATCAAAGATATGTAATATGCAGTTCTGTACTCAAGGAGCTTTCAGTTGGACCAGGGGGTGATACACCCCACATAAGCCTTGGGAACAAAAGAAGGGGCTCTAAGGTCGAGTGGAAGTACAGAGTTTAGATTTGGAACAGAGAGCGCTGACAGTGACTGGCTTTGATGGCCCTGGGAAAGTCGTGGTAGGGCTTTCCCACCAGGGTCTCTGCCTATAAAAGGGTCTTCAGAGTCAACCATATTACTTCTTTCCAGAGATCAAACTGTATTTACCTGTTGGTTAGCTAAGCTCTTGAAGGCCTGCCCTAGATGTGGGTTTGCAGGCGCTTCAACAGAAGCGGTTGCTCAATAAACACTTACCCACTGATGGATGGATTGAGCTTGTTGAGAACAGTGGTTGGGAAAAGAAAGTGAACTAGGCTTCTAGTCTATTCTCAAGGGCTGTTAGTCTAGGAGATTCTATCCCAGAACATGCAGGAGTCAAGGTTCTGCTGAGACATGTCATTTTAAAGGGGCATCAGTGCCACATCTCAGCACTCAATGCATATGCCCCGCAAAGCTAGCAGGTTTGCAAGAAAAGCAAATATTGCTCCTGAAGAATAAGCAATAAAAATGGATATTTATACACCAGCTTGTTTTTATTAATGATTGTAATAATAGGTGCTGCTTATGGAGCAAACTCTGTTCAAGGCAGAGTTTTAGACACTTTCCAGTAACAAAGTGCCTTCACAAGTTTTTCTCATCTCATCCCACAAGCACCCTATGACTTAGGCAGAATAAATAATGTTTTCATATAACAGATAAGTAAACAGAGGCAATGGTTTTCTTGTATAAAATGTATGGAATTTGGAGGCAGACAGGCCTATGTTTAAATGTTAATAAGTTCTTAGGTTTTTCATAGTTGATTTCATTTAATATTCACAGTTGACCTGAGAAATAGGTATTGTTATTTTCAGATCACAGGTAAGGAATTTGAGGCACAAAAAACATAAGTATCTACAAGAGGAAATGTATGGCAAGGCTTAAACTAAACCAGGCCCCTAACTCTCAGGGAGCCTGCCCTCATGATCTGATGTGTTATCATCCTCATTTTGATATCTTTCATCCATATTTTTTTCAGTGCATATACTTTCTACACTTGTGATCCAATTGTGTACACAGTTTCATAAAGAAGGGAATGGTATGGGCTGGGCCTGTGGACACTCATTATGGATGTTCAGCCCAATCAAAGAATAGGAAGATGTTCCTGAGTATAGAGGAGAGAACAGTTATGTCAGCTCTACTGCGGACTAGCCCTGCTTGTCACCTTATCCCTCTGAGATTCCCTTCCCTAATATATGACATAAAAGTGTTTCATTGCCTAAAGGGTTTAGAGTTGAGAAAATGAAGGAGAAACCATACCTATTGTGTATTGGCCACTGCTGGGTACAAAGATGGGCAAAGCACCATCTCTGCCCTGGAGAAAAGAGAGCTCTTCACTGTAGCCTGCCAAGGCCAACATCTTGCCAACGTCTGCCCCCCCCCCACCAAGTGCTCACTCCTGTGCATCCCTCATGGACCATGCTTCACTTTCCCCTTTGCTTCCCTCTTCTTCCTACTCTCAGCACACCCTATCAGTCTGTCTCCCATTCTCTTACAGCCTTGCATCTGTTGTACCAACCTGATATATTAATTGGTACTAAGGTGTTCCTGACCAATGGCTACATGTGAAGTTGCAGTAGTAGCTACGTGGGGCTGATGAGTTAGGTAGGAAGAGGTTTGCATCCCAGCCTCATCACATCTTGTGGCTTTCAGCAAGGTATGTGGCCTTGCTAAGTTGCAGTTTCTTCATCCATTATCACAGGGATCATCACTTCTAAGTCTCACTGTATTAAGCACTCTGTAGATGCTCTCTGGCCACAGACAGGATTATTATTGTTCTTGCACAACATAACATTTGCAAAGATGGGTCTAAGGAGCTGACTCAGCCTCCAGAACCAGCCAGGGCACCTGCACCACTGACAAATTTAAGATAATGAGCTGGCTATGGGGCAGCCTCTTGAGAAAGCCATGTAGGGTGGTGATTCTCATTCTTAAATGTGGAAACAGATATTCCATTAAGAATTTCAGTCATTGGATTGTTAAGACTTAGTATCTTGGTGGGAGGCAAAGGCCCCCCAGGAAGTGAAACCAGTAAAGGCTTATTAAGTCTCTTCTGGATCGGTGTTGATGAGAAGGCAAAGAAAGCAAAGGGTGGGCTTGGAGGCTGAAGGACTCAGTTCAAACCATCTTTCCAGTTGAAGGACTTCAAAGTGAGGATCACCTCAGGGAGACCACATCCCAGCTCTGACACTTGTAAGGTGCATGGCTGTGTCACTGGGGGCAAATTACATCACATACCCTGTAAAACAGGGTCTGTAAAACGGGGTAAGTAACACCAACCCACCTGGCTGTTGTAGAGAATTAAATGGGAAAAGATATAAAAACTCTTTTGTGCCTCCTCCAACGTGCAGACCCCCACTGTCCTGGAGGGAGAGGAGGAAGCAGGAAATTAGAATCATGACCCTAACTTGGAAGACCCAGAGCCCTGAGCCCTGGCTGCCTGGCTCTTGCTCTATGAGGATTCTCAGCCTTCTCCAGCAGACCCGTGTCTGGCAGGTACCTGGTCCTATAAAGAAAGGTCTTCTCCCAGCGCCACTGCCTGAACTCTGTTTCCAGCCTGTCATGACTGTCATGAGCCTGTGTTTTAGGGGGCACCTCTTCTGAGAGCATTGCCTCCCAAAATCAGGAAGCAGCTGGCACCAAGGAAAGCATGGCCTCAGGAGACTGGGATTCCAAACCCCAGCTCTACCACCAGGGAACCCTGTCACAGAGGGTGAGGGCCCCCTTGTCTTCTCTGAGGCTCAGTTTCTCCACCTGTCAAATGAGGGGTTGAGTAGATGATGTCTCAGGGTCCTTCTAGCCTGAAAACTCTCTGACCCCTCAAAGGCCAAACAAAAAGAAACAAAACCCCGGGGACAGATAAATTCCTCAAAATGAAAAACCATAACTCAGTTATTAGACACAGGTATTGGAGGGAAGGCAGGAACACCGACACAGCTCTCACCTGCAAAGGCGATCTCTCCGTCAATTCCCCTCTCCGTCTCCAGCCCTTGTTCCACTGCTAAAGCTCACCACACTCAGGAGAAGCATCGGTGTTCCCGGCATCCACGTGGAGACAGGCTCTGAGGGGGTCCCAGGTAGAAGAGGTACCTGTTTGTTGCATTGCTGAGCCTCGGAGCTCCACCCTCCCTGACAATTCTAGGGAGCTTTGAGCCCTCCCCTCCCCAGCTGATGGCCCAGATGGCCTTCAATGTGGAGGGCTATACTTGATTCATCTCTGAGATGCATGAGGGAGTCTTGGAATGCCTTTGGAGAAGGCTTGGTTAGCAATCAGTCCCATCACTTCCTTGTTGCATGACTTTGAAGAATGCTTAATCTTTTCCGGAACCTCAGTTTCCTCAACACCAAAATGGAACTTACAGCTCTGCCTACCTCAAAGGCATTGCTTTGCATGTCCAATTTTTTAAAAAAAATGCACTTGAAAGTCTTAAGTTAGGGCTAAAGCACCAAGAAAGCGTCAGGTCTCATCATTACTGATATCACGTCAGTATTTCAGGCTTTAGCCAGCCTTCCCATCACCCCTCTTCTTTTGATGCTGCCACCTAGATGTTGGCACTGATTCTGGATGCTGTGAGAGCATCCGGTGCTTGGCAGCAGCAGAGAAAGAACTGGGGATGCCCACACCATGGTCTGCCTGCAGGAGGAAGCTGAGCTCGGTACCCCGGAGAGGAACCACACAGGTGGTCCATTCCTGTCCCAGGGCCACCCAGCACAGGTGTCAGAGTGGCTGTACCTGGTCATCTGGGTCCCTCCTCCTGTACTACCCAGCAGGAGGAAACTGTCACTTGTCAGGACAGGACAGGAAACCTGGCAGAAGAAGGTATAGCCTTCCCTGGAGATGTCGCTGCTTCCCACCTTTACTCTCGTTAGGGTACAAGTGGCCCCCACCCCTCCGTGTGCAGGAGCTGGCTAATTCCCTAGGAATAGGGCTTATTAGAAAACAGGAGTATCTTTGCTCTTCCAACTTCATGCACTCTCCCCAAGTCACACAAAAGGACAATCAGCCCAACTGTGGAAGCACACCTGCTTACTCTGGAAGCTCGCAAAAGCCAGGCAGTCATGGTCACTGTCCCATGGTACAGCCCATGTTGTGCCCTCAGGTCAACTGAGCCAGTGTCTCCTCAGAGCCTGCTCAGTTTTGGACATGGTGGTGGGCTCTGGGCAGAGGAATCAGGGACTACAGCCCTGAGCAAGGGTCTTGGAGGAACCATCAGGACCTGTGAAGTCGACGCTGCTTGTCACTGTCAGGCAGTCAAATAGTTTTCCATCTGAGAGAGTTCATTGCAGACACGGTGCTCATGATCGCCTCTAGATAAATTGAGTGCATTCGAAGTCATTAAGAAAAATGACCTTTTAATCCCACTTGTAGTTGAGAGGGCAGGCTCACACAGCAGCCTGACTAACTCTCGCCATCTCTTCCCGAGGGCTGCATGCTCATCATGCTGGGACCCCTGGCCCAGCTGCCTTTGAGGACGTTCAAGGCCTGGGTAGCCAGTAATGAGCCACAGCTCTGAGACCTGACCGAGTATTACTGTGAGACTCTAACGTTGCTGTTTCCCCTTCCTGAGGGTCCTGTGTGGCCCATCCTCTTCCTCCACCCCTTAAATAGTTCTGCTGCTGAAGGACTACTGCTGTACCTTTCAGCATAGCCACTGCTGCTGTACTGGGCATCAGACAGAGGCTCACACAGCCGACAGTGCTTTCTCGTATTTCTTTAGCAAATACATCATCTCCTTTTGCCTCGTGGGCATTGCAAATCTTCCCTCCTGAAAGCTGATTAATGCAGGATTGGGGAGGTGGGGAGGTTTGGTGTAGGGTCCCTGACCTCAGGATGCAGGTTGGAGGAGCCCTGTACCCAGGCAGCAGGGCAGTGTGAGGGCACAGGTGTTTGGCTAAGATGCTACCCATCCAGGACACCAAAGGGTATGTTACCAAGGTGATGAAGGCCATTGGTCAGTCTCCCAGGAGCATCTCTCTCTCTGTCTTTCTCATCACTCTTTTGTCACCTGCCCTCACAGCCTCCCAAACACAGGTACTCTCTCTCTGTAACTCCTGGTCATGTGCTCACTGTATGTTTGGTGCAGGGAAAGCCACTTTCCTGTCCTACTGATAAGATAGACTTTGAACTAGAGATTCTCAGAAGGACTTTTTGCCCTGACAGTTAATGATTCCACGACTTTGTTCTTTTTCTTTCTTTCTTTCTTTCTTTCTTTCTTTCTCCCTCTCTCTCTTTCTCTCTCTTTCTTTCTTTCTTTTTTTCTTTGACCCTGGAAGTTCAAATTTCTTCCTTTTCTTGCAAAAAAGTGGTTCTCCTAGTCAAGGCTTCTCAAAAAACGAGATAACTTTTCCTTCCACTGACTGCGTGACAGGATGACAGCTCTTCCTGGGAGGACCCAGGAGCCTGTGCACCCTCTGATCTGTGCTGGACTCATGGTAGACAGCTGTCTTTATTTTGAGTTACTGGGTCAGCTGTCTTGCAATTGTTTTCCCACAATGTGCTGGGCAGTCTCTGCTGTGTCAGGAAGTGTCTCTTGTTTGGGTTGTTCTGCAAGAACAAAGCCAAGGAACAGGGTTATATGGCCTCACCATATAGCAGCAACCGTGTTCACCAGCTAATTGGGGTCCATCTCAGCAAGGAGCCTGGCCTGAGAGAAGCTGTTAATGAAGAAAGAGGAAGCACATCTCCTCCCCCCATAACCCTGGGGGATGCCACACAGACAGAAGCCAGGACATTGAATGGAGAAGCATGGCCACAGTTGGAGGCAGTAGCTGGAAAAATCACCTACGCCCTCCTGTCTCCTAGGGATCCTGGTGACGTGGGTGTATCTAATTGTCTAATAAACTGTTATTACACTAGTACTAGAAATAGCAAACCTGTTAAAACAAGGGGAAAGGGGTGGGGGGGAAAATAACCTAAACCCAGTGGCTAATGTAGGTAGAGGAATGACAATCTATGTGTCTAGAAGCTTCCTTTCAGGCAAAGCAAAAAGAGAAATAGGGTGGATTTGCCCATTTTACCTGATAGAAGGAAAAATAGCATCTTCAAGAGAAGCAAAAGCCACCTCTTCCCCACAACAGGTGCCAATGACTAACTGGGATGTCCTTGTGGTTTCTTTACAAGGAGCAGCCAGTGGACAGTGACCTCCACTAAGATTGTGGATGATGGGAAGGGGAGGCTGAAAATTGGGGAGCAGGTGTTGGAGCTACCCTGCAACCTGGGGCAGCAGATAGATGCCCTGTCCTCACCCCTTCCCTTCCCTCTCCTGCCTCCCTCTGCAGTCTCCACTTTCTGGTTTCTCAAAACTGAGCAGAGGGGAGAGGGCTGGGCATGGAACAAAGCCAGGTAGGTAGTGCAGACGCTGAACCGAAACAGCTGGGAGATTTAAGGGAAGCTTGGAGGGAAGTAAACTAGATTTCTATTTCTTGTTTGTACTGTTAAAATGTTCCTTTAATGTGAAAGCCTTTCTGTTAAATGAAGGGGAAAGGGAGCTTGACGACAAGTAGCAGCCGTAAAACAAAGGGAACAAAAAGAGGAAACGCTGAGATGGGTTTTGCTGCTATATATATATGGAGACATAGAGCCGGGCTGATGGATGGAGCCAGCCTCACTCCTAGCAAAGAACCAACTGGAAGCAGGGAAAAGGAGCCAATGAGTAGAGGAAGGAAAGAGCCTTGTCTCCAGAACATCACAGGGAGTTAAGTTGAGTTTCGGAAAATAAAATAGCCAGGTAAGCTGTGCCTTACAGCACAGAGAAAGAAAAACTAAGAACAGGACAAAGCTGGAGAGGAATTTTGGGCCCTCCCATTCAATTTGCAATTGCAAATTCCCCACAATCAGCCCTGACTGCAGGCACAGAGATGATCCAAAGTCTAGAAGGTCTCAAGCCATTGGATGGAAAATACTTGCAATAAATGGATCTCAGAATGGCCTTCCATGTTCAATCTAGCTCCCAAGATACACACACACACACACACACACACACCTTCAAAAAGGAGCAAATACGTTACAATAGCAAGAAACACGTAGAAGTATAACCGTCTTTCTGTAGGTACAGAGGACCATAAATTTTGTGTGGGACCAATAAAATAAAGCCACTCTCCTGCAGGAATGGTACCCGTTATTGCATCCGAGGCGACCTATAGCCACAGAGACCTATAAATCCAGTGTTTATAGTCATTCCACATTCATGCTACAGGTAATTAAATTGTGGGTGCACGTCGCCTAAACTCCAGGGCTTCCCTGTAAAGTCCCAAGGCCATCAGACGGAGGGCAGAAAGATTCCATCGGGAGCCCAGGACCCAGACTGGAGAGCCCACCCCTTCCGCGACCCTTGGGCTCGCTAAGCGCCTCTATGCCTGTTCATCCCCCAAGTTCATCGGCTTGCTCTGCAGAGGACACCAGAAAAGTGGGGCGAAGGCTGCTTACTTGTGCTCGTGCTTCTAGAAGCTGGGGGTTGGATTGGAAGTGGACCCTCCCATTTCAATTCTTCTGTCTTCTGCTGTCCTCAGAAAAAAATTTAAACGTGTGATGCACAAACCACTTCCTGTGGTCTGACCTCAGTCTCGTTCGGAGGTGAAGCCCCATCAATACCTCCCGCGGATAACTCTCGCCACGCTGAACACCACCCAAGACTCAAAGATGCTCCTTCCCCCTGGAGTGCCCTCTTCGCCTCCCTTCCCCTTCCTCTGAGTAGCCGATGCTCAGCCCCGTGCTCAGGTAGGAGCAGCTGCCCTTTCTACCTTCCGTCCCCTCTCATTGTCCCACTTCTGATATTGATGCTAATCACGCATCTTCCCCTTAAACTGGAAGGTGCCTGAGTGCCAGGACTGTTGGGTTTATCTCTGAATTTCTGGCGTTTACGGCAGTGCCTGGAATATGGAAAGGGATTGATCAGCGATTGTGAAAGAAGACACAGATGTCAAGAGGTCTGCCTCTCACCACTGACACGGAAGGAGAGGTGGTCCCAGCACACGGAGATGCTGAGAATACACTGGCCACCCCAGCCTTCCTCCGGCGCTCACAGCTCATCACCACTCTGCCTGGGAACGTTCAAGACAGAGGCCAGCGGTCCTTTATTCCTTTGTACTTTACATCAGCCACTATAAGGAGGCTGGGACCGTCAGGTGACCCCCTCCCCATCCCTTGGATAATAATAATCTTCAAACAGTTCTGAAAGCTGAGGGGCACCCCAGCTTCCCTCCCGCCCTCTCCACCCTCTCCACTTAGGTCCTCCCTGTCCACTTCCCTGCTTCATAGTACTGACCACCACCTGAGGGACTGTACATTTTAATTCTAGATGTGTCTCCCCTTGCTTGAATGTTAGCGCCTTGAAGGCAGCACACTTTGTCTTGCTGTTTACTGCCTTACGCCTGTATACGGGAGAAGCCCAGTAAGTGTCAGTGAATGAATGAGTAAAAGCAGCTGGTTCTCAGACTGGATGTCATTGCTGCCAAGTTCACGCATTCCTTCTACATTAAACCTGTAGCCCCTTCCCCACGTCCCCTGGAAACCTGAAACTTGGCAGAAATGACTCAAAGCTAATATTTATTTAGGATGGGAGTGGCATCTAACTATCCTCCTTTCGATTCAACCTCCCCATGCATGCCATCCCCATTGCTCCCCAGACCCCAGGGGCCAATTCTTCAGCTGTCCTACAATGGCACTGTGGACACACAGCCCTCTGTCTGCTCCTGGGGTCTCACTCAAGTCCTGAGCATCTCATTATCCTCATCTGACATCACAAATCAGGGGAAGGTGCCTAGAGACAGGCCAGTCCTCACACACGGCTTGACCAGAGCTCCTTCCTTCCCCAAAGCTCAGCTTCTCTTGGCTGACTTATTTGTAAAGCCTGCTTAGTAAAAAGGATGCTAGGCTGAGCAGGAGACCAGAAACTAATGTGCATGAGAGCTAGAGAATTCCATGGCCATGATCTTACTATTTTACCACATTTTGTAGGGGTCACAAATTGTACACCTATTTTAAAAATCAGATAAATGAGGCAAATCAGATATGTTGCCCAAGGTCACACAGCAAGTAAAGAGCAGATCTTCAAGTCTAGATCTCTTTGACTCTGAAGGCCAGTCTCTTTTTTTTTTTTTTTACATCTTTATTGGAGTATAATTGCTTTACAATGGTGTGTGAGTTTCTGCTGTATAACAAAGTGAATCAGTTATACATATACATATATCCTCATATCTCCTCCAGCTTGCATCTCCCTCCCACCCTCACTATCCCACACCTCTAGGTGGTCACAAAGCACCGAGCTGATCTCCCTGGGCTATGCGGCTGCTCCCCTGTAGGTATCTATTTTACATTTGGTAGTGTATATATGTCCATGTCACTCTCTCACTTCGTCCCAGCTAACCCTTCCCCCTCCCCATGTCCTCAAGTCCATTCCCTACATCTGCATCTTTATTCCTGTCCTACCCCTAGGATCTCCAGAACCATTTTTTTTTTTTTTTTTAGATTCCATATATATGTCTTGGCATGTGGTATTTGTTTTCTCTTTCTGACTTACTTCACTCTCTATGACAGCCTCCAGGTCCATCCACCTCACTACAAATAACTCAATTTCGTTTCTTTTTATGGCTCTGTAATATTCCATTGTAAATATGTGCCACATCTTCTTTAGCCATTCATCTGTCAATGGACACTTAGGTTGCTTCCATGTCCTGGCTACTGTAAATAGAGCTGCAATGAGCATTGTGGTACATGACTTTTTTGAATTATGGATTTCTCAGGGTATATGCCCAGTAGTGGGATTGCTGGGTCATATGGTAGTTCTATTTGTAGTTTTTTAAGGAACCTCCATACTGTTCTCCATAGTGGCTGTATCAATTTACACTCCCATCAACAGGGCAAGAGAGCTCCCTTTTCTCCACACCCTCTCCAGCATTTATTGTTTGTAGATTTTTTGATGATGGCCATTCTAACAGGTGTGAGGTGATACCTCACTGTAGTTTTGATTTGCATTTCTCTAATGATTAGTGATGTTGAACATCCTTTCATGTGTTTGTTGGCAATCTGTATATCTGCTTTGGAGAAATGTCTGTTTAGGTCTTCTGCCCATTTTTGGATTGGGTTGTTTGTTTTTTTGATATTGAGCTGCATGAGCTGCTTGTAAATTTTGGAGATTAATCCTTTGTCAGTTGCTTCATTTGCAAATATTTTCTCCCAATCTGAGGGTTGTCTTTTTGTCTTGTTTATGGTTTCCTTTGCTGTGCAAAAGCTTTGAAGTTTCATTAGGTCCCATTTGTTTATTTTTGGTTTTATTTCCATTTCTCTAGGAGGTGTGTCAAAAAGGATCTTGCTGTGATTTATGTCATAGAGTGTTCTGCGTATGTTTTCCTCTAAGAGTTTTATAGTGTCTGGCCTTACTTTTAGGTATTTAATTCATTTTGAGTTTATTTTTGTGTATGGTGTTAGGGAGTGTTCTAATTTCATTCTTTTACATGTAGCTGTCCAGTTTTCCCAGCACCATTTACTGAAGAGGCTGTCTTTTCTCCATTGTATATTCTTACCTCCTTTGTCAAACATAAGGTGACCATAGGTACATGGGTTTATCTCTGGGCTTTCTATCCTGTTCCATTGATCTATATTTCTGTTTTTGTGCTAGTAACATACTGGCTTGATTACTGTAACTTTGTAGTGTTGTCTGAAGTCGGGGAGCCGGATTCCTCCAGCTCTGTTTTTCTTCCTCAAGATTGCTTTGGCTATTCTGGGTCTTTGTGTTTCCATACAAATTGTGAAATTTTTTGTTCTACATCTGTGAAAAATGCCATTGGTAGTTTGATAGGGATTGCACTCAATCTGTAGATTGCTTTGGGTAGTAGAGTCATTTTCACAGTGCTGTTTCTTCCAATCCAAAAACATGATATATCTCTCCATCTGTTTGTATCATCTTTCATTTATTCCATCGGTGTCTTATAGTTTTCTGCATACAGGTCTTTTGTCTCCTTAGGTAGGTTTATTCCTAGGTATTTTATTCTTTCTGTTGCAATGGTAAATGGGAGTGTTTCCTTAATTTCTCTTTCAGATTTTCCATCATTAGTGTATAAGAATTGAAGAGATTTCTGTGCATTAATTTTGTAAACTGCTAATTTACCAAATTCATTGATTAGCTCTAGTAATTTTCTCATAGCATCTTTAGGATTCTCTAGGTATACTATCATGTCATCTGCAAACATTGATAGTTTTACTTCTTCTTTTCTGATGTGGATTCCTTTTATTTCTTTTTCTTTTCTGTTTGCTGTGGCTAAAACATCCAAAGCTATGTTGAATAATAGTGGTGAGAGTGGGCAACCTTGTCTTGTTCCTGATCTTACTGGAAATGTTTTCAGTTTTTCATCATTGAGAATGATGTTGGCTGTGGGTTTGTCATATATGGCCCTTATTATGTTGAGGTAAGTTCCCTCTATGCCTACTTTCTGGAGGGCTTTTACCATAAATGGGTGTTGAATTTTGTTGAAAGCTTTTTCTGCATCTATTGAGAAGATCATATGGTTTTTCTCCTCCAACTTGTTAATATAGTTTATCACATTGATTGATTTGCATATATTGAAGAATCCTTGCATTCCTGGGATAAACGCCACTTGATCATGGTGTATGATCCTTTTAATGTGCTGTTGGATTCTGTTTGCTAGTATTTTGTTGAGGATTTTTGCATCTATGTTCATTAGTGATATTGGCCTGTAGTTTTCTTTTTTTCTGACATCTTTGTCTGGTTTTTGAATCAGGGTGATGGTGACATCATAGAATGAGTTTGGGAGTGTTCCTCCCTCTGCTATATTTTGGAAGAGTTTGAGAAGGATAGGTGCTCTTTTCTGAATGTATGATAGAATTAGCCTGTGAATCCACCTGGTCCTGGGCTTTTGTTTGTAGAAGTTTTTTAATCTCAGTCTCAATGTCAGTGCTTGTGGTTGGTCTGCTTATATTTTCTGTTTCTTCCTGGTTCAGTCTCCTAAAGTTGTGCATTTCTAAGAATTTGTCCATTTCTTCCAGGTTGTCCATTTTATTGGCATATGGTTGCTTGTAGTAATCTCTCATGATCCTTTGTATTTCTGCAGGGTCAGTTATTACTTCTCCTTTTTCATTTCTAATTCTATTGATTTGAGTCTATTCCCTTTTTTTCTTGATGAGTCTGGCTAATGGTTTATTAATTTTGTTTATCTTCTCAAAAACCAGCTTTTAGTTTTATTGATCTTTGTTATCATTTCCTTAATTTCTTTTTCATTTATTTCTGACCTGATCTTTATGATTTCTTTCCTCTGGATAACTTTGGGGTATTTTGTTCTTCTTTCTCTAATTGCTTTAGGTGTAAGGTTAGGTTGTATATTTGAGATGTTTCTTGCTTCTTGAGGTAGGACTTTGTTGCTATAATCTTCCCTCTTAGAACTTCTTTTGCTGGATCCCATAGGTTTTGAGTCATCATGATTTCATTGTCATTCTAGGTATTTTTTGATTTCCTCTTTGATTTCTTCAGTGATCTCATGGTTATTTAGTAGTGTATAGTTTAGCCTCCATGTGTTTGTGTTTTTCAGATTTCTTTCCTTTTAATTGTTATCTAGTCTCATAGCGTTGTTGTCGGAAAAGATACTTGATACGATTTCAATCTTCTTAGATTTACCAAGGCTTGATTTGTGACCCAAGGTATGATGTATCCTAGAGAATGTTCCATGAGCCCTTGAGAAGAAAGTGTATTTTGTTGTTTTTGGCTGGAATGTCCTATAAATATCAATTAAGTCCATCTTGTTTAATGTATCATTTAAAGATTGTGTTTCCTTATTTATTTTCATTTTGGATGATCTCTCCATTGGTGAAAGTTGGGTGTTAAAATCCCCTACTATGATTGTCGATTTCCCCTTTTATGGCTGTTAACATTTGCCTTATGTACTGAGGTGCTCCTATGTTGAGTGCATAAATATTTACAATAGTTTTATCTTCTTGGATTGATCCCTTGATCATTATGTAGTGTCCTTGTTTGTCTCTTGTAATAGTCTTTTTTTTTTTTTTTTTTTTTTTGTGGTACGCAGGCTTCTCACTGTTGTGGCCTCTTCCATTGTGGAGCACAGGCTCTGGACACACAGGCTCAGCAGCCATGGCTCACAGGCCTGGCTGCTCCGCAGCATGTGGGATCTTCCTGGACTGGGGCACGAACCCGTGTCCCCTGCATCGGCAGGCGGACTCTCAACCACTGCATCACCAGGGAAGCCCCTAATAGTCTTTATTTTAAAGTCTCTTTTGTCTGATATGAGAATTGCTACTCCAGCTTTCTTCTGATTTCCATTTGCATGGAATATCTTTTTCCATCCCCTCACTTTCAGTCTGTATGTGTCCCTAGGTCTGAGGTGGGTTTCTTGAAGACAGCATATATTTGAGTCTTGTTTCTGTATCCATTTCAGCCAGTCTATGTCTTTTGGTTGAAGCATTTAATCCATTTACATTTAAGGTAATTATCAATATGTATGTTCCTATTACCTATTACCATTTTCTTCATTGTTTTAGGTTTGTTATTGTAGGTCTTTTCTTCTCTTGTGTTTCCTGCCTAGAAAACTTCCTTTAGTATTCGTTGTAAAGCTAGTTTGGTGGTGCTGAATTCTCTTAGCTTTTGCTTGTCTGTAAAGGTTTTAATTTTTCCTTTGAATCTGAATGAGATCCTTGCTGGGTAGAGTAGTCTTGGTTGTAGGTTTTTCCCTTTCATCACTTTAAATTTGTCCTGCCATACCCTTCTGGTTTGCAGAGCTTCTGCTGAGAAATCAGCTGTTAACCTTATGGGGATTCCTCTGTATGTTATTTGTTGCTTTTCCCTTGCTGCTTTTAATATGTTTTCTTTGTATTTAATTTTTGATAGTTTGATTACTATGTGTCTTGGCGTGTTTCTCCTTGGATTTATCCTGTATGGGACTCTCTGTGCTTCCTTGACTTGACTGACTATTTCCTTTCCCATAGTAGGGAAGTTTTCAACTATAATCTCTTCAAATATTTTCTCAGACCCTTTCTTTTTCTCTTCTTCTTCTGGAACCCCTATGATTCGAATGTTTATATGTTTAATGTTGTCCCAGAGGTCTCTGAGTCTGTCTTCAATTCTTTTCATTCTTTTTTCTTTATTTTGCTCTGCAGTAATTTTTTCCACTATTTTATCTTCCAGGTCAGTTATCTGTTCTTCTGCTTCAGTTATTCTGCTATTGATCCCTTCTAGAGAATTTTAAATTTCATATATTGTGTTGTTCATCATTGTTTGTTTGCTCTTTATTTCTTCTAGGTCCTTTTTAAACATTTCTTATATTTTCTCCATTCTATTTCCAAGATTTTGTATCATCTTTACTATCATTACTCTGAATTCTTTTTCAGGTAGTCTGCCTATTTCCTCTTCATTTGCTTGGCCTGGTGGGTTTTTACCTTGCTCCTTCATCTGCTGTGTATTTCTCTGTCTTCTCATTTTGCTTAACTTACTGTGTTTGGAGTCTCTTTTTTGCAGGATGCAGGTTCATAGTTCCCGTTGTTTTGGTGTCTGCCCCCAGTGGGTAAGGTTGGTTCATTGGCTTGTGTAGGCCTCCTGGTGGAGGAGACTGCCACCTGTGTTCTTGTGGATGAGGCTGGATCTTGTTTTTCTGTTGGGCAGGACTGCGTCTGGTGGTTTGTTTTGGGGATCTGTGAACTTATTATGCTTTTAGGCAGCCTCTCTGCTAATTGATGGGGTTGTGTCCTTGTCTTGCTTGTTTTTTTGGCATGGGGTGTCCAGCACTGTAGCTTGCTGGTCATTGAGTGGAGCTGGGTCTTAGCATTGAGATGGAGGTCTCTGGGAGAGCTTTCACCATTTGATATTACATGGGGATGGGAGGTCTCTGGTGGACCAATGTCCTGAACTCGGCTCTCCCACCTAATAGGCTCAGTCCTGACAGCCGACCAGAGCACCCAGACCCTGTCAGCTACACGGTTGCTAGTTTTGGAGGATCTCCTGCAGAGGCATGGGGTGGCTGTGGCTCACCGTGGGGACCTAGTCTCCTCTTTTTAACAGACATGAAGCATCCTGAGGAATAAGAAAGGCCACTGTTGGCATTTATTTTGGTGCCTGTCTTGAGTGTGACTTCTCCCATCAACATCTGAAAGTTCCATTACTTTGAGCTGTCCATTTGGCTAAAATGGCATGGATGTGACTCTAGAGAATCTTGGAACAAAAAAGTGTCTTAATGATCATATAGATGAAGAAACTTAAGCCAAGAGGGAAATGGTTGCATCCCAATTCTCACAAATAATGATGAGTCATGGCACTTAGAACCCTAGTCTTCAATTTTTATGCCTTTGTGCTGACCCCATCAGGTCTGCTTTTTATGGTCTCAGCGCAGCAAAGGGACATGAGCCACCAGTTTCACCCCACGTACCCATCCCAAATCGGGTGGAGGATTCACTGAATGGGCCATATCGCTGCACAGATAGGGATTCCTAGAATGTCAGAGATGGGCCAATCCCCCAGGGAACCAGGGGCAGCAAACATGGGGGCAGGGGGTGGAGGAGGGGCTGGCATGTGCCAAAGGGCAGTGACAGGTGACACTTGCCAGAAACAGAAATGGGGACAACCTGAAGACAACTTGGGGTCCCACCCAGCTCCCAGATTGATTATACTTCCAAAATAGACCCTGTTCCTGTTTTTCAATAGCTGTCTCACTTTTGAAAGGGGAACAGTGAAGTAGTGTGCCTGGCAAAAATCACACCACCCTGGTCTCTTTAACTCCACCCAGTAGGGCCACAAATCAGGCAGCCTCCAGGGAGCCGCCTCAGGATCGGACATTTATGGCCCTCCTTTGGAAATCCAGCTCGCAGACAGTTTCTGCCTCATAAGCAGACCTGCCCACGTAGAACCTAGACATTCATATTGTTGATTTACGCCTTTAATACCGCGAGCTTCATTTAGCCAGCCTGGAAAACACATTTCGTTGTGGGAAGCTGGAGATTTTCTTTCCTCGCCCATCCTCACTAGACATTCATTTTGATAGTGGGTTTTGTCCTTGTTGTTTTCCCTGTTCCTTTTCCAACAGGTCTATTCTTCTGTCTCGGGCAGTGTCCCTTCCAGTTATGGCTGGCCTGGGGCTTCTCCTTTCCTGGAGGCAGGGGCCAGATACTGGTTGAGATAGGTGAAGAATGCTCACTGAGATTTTAACATTTTCACAAAAGGCACTGTAGTCATAATAGTAATTACCCTCCCCCACCCCAGAAATAGTAATTACCCTCCCCCACCCCAGAAAAAATTGCAGCACACTAAAAATTTCCACCATTTTCATTTATCTAAATAAATGCACCGTTTTCACACTTGCAATTAAGCTTACATACACGCTTAAAAATACTTTTAGTCAATATTGCTTCATGTGCCGAAACGTACTTCTTTTGGTAGTGAAATTGCTTTCTGTGGGGAGGCGCAGGGTAATGAAGATTTTGTAGATTGTTTTATTCCAATATATCTTGAGTCATTTTCCAGGGTAACATACAGCAGAATAGCATATGTGATAGCTCCAGAGCATTATCTCCACATGTTCCCTGGGGGCCAATTCATTTCCTTTTCAGGGATTCTCCTTAACTTATGCATCAAACCATGTTTTTCAAGTTTTTTTAGATTTCTCACTTTCAATTTGGTATGTCTTGGTTTTGCTGTTTTTTATTCCATCCTTTTTCTTCCCTTCTCATGTGCTTTTTAGTTCTTTTCATAAGATCTCGTGTTCTCTGCCCCCTCCTACCACACAAACACATATCCTCAACTCCCCCATCTCAGTCTCTTCTAGGCACCCATGCTATTTTTTTTCTCAGCGGTGAAGTCACTGAATCTGCTGGTGTCTGTGGAAGCTGATGGGGGTGGGGAAGGAGAAAAGTCTATTGTCTCATCTTCGCCAAGAGGACATTGTATCTTATCATGACTGGGGCTTGTTTAAGGTGACAGGTCACTGGGTCTAAGCCCACAGGTTTACTCACTCCTGTGCTCTCATTTGGTCATGTTGGGAAACCAGCATGGTTAGATGCACTCCAGGATCTCCAGGAGGAGCCACCAGGGCTCTTACAGGGATATAAGCCATATGTGTCATCCCAGAGAGTGAGAGGAGCAGGTAGTTATGGGACTGGGACCGGGTTAGCTTAGAGCTTGGAAACGGTCCAGGTAGATGCCCCAGGTAGGCAACTGGGGAGCTCAGCTCTGAGAATGAAATGACAGAGCACAGAAGGTGCCCACATTTTCCTACATCCCCTCGTCTGAGTGTGGCTTTGGTGTGGAGGGAAGTTGAGTCCAGAAGGACACTCTTGCTGGGAAGGAACTGTGGTACACGCAGCTGCTCTTCCATGAAGAAGCTCTGACAACTTCGAGGGAATGTGAGGATAGAGGAAGGCATAGTGATGACCCTCCTCTGTTCCACCCCAGGATATGACCCAGAAGGAAACTGAGGCGGGCAGGAGGACGTGGCGGGGAGGGGATTGTCTTGCTTATGTTTCATGTTGTGTATGTGTTCTTCTTCTTCATGCGTTTTCTTTCTCTCTTCACCTTCATCTCTTATAAAACCAGAACAGCCTCTTCTCTAGCAGGCACCCTCTCTGCCACCCATCCTACCACGCCTACTGCAGCGACAAATGATGCTCACTGGAGCCCCCGCTCAAGACGTTCAGCTTTTAATGAGAAAAGGCAGGGCCGAGTGAGCCAGACTAGGACTTGAGCAGGGGTTCCAGAAGCTGTCTCCCACTTGCCACCTGAATCTTCCCTCCCTTCCCCCCACCTCCACCTCAATTCCTTCTGTGGGCCAGAGACGGACCGTCATCAGTCCTCCTTCTTCTTATTCGTGGGGGAAGGGAGGTTGGAAGTCACATGTGTGTGACCAGTGCAGCAGGGAGGTGGGGGGAGGAGGGAGGTGCTTAGAGAGTGGATGACAGAGAGGAAGTGAGGAAAAGGAGAAAGGAAACAGGAAGCAGGAGGAAGTGGAGAAAAGAACAGGTGGGAAGAAGCACATCAGGAACTGGATAGAAGGGCGGGAACAGGAGAGGAGGAAGAGACCGTGCAGGGAAAAGAGAGCATGTGTTCGCTGTATATTTATGCATGTGTTACATGGAATGGGAGGAACAGGGAGACTGACTCATCACAGGACAAGCTCCAAAGGAAGACAATATTTGAGGGACACAGTTCTCCTTTTGAATCTGGCTCTTAGGAAAGGGGCAGAGCCTGGGGAAGAAAGATACCTTTATTTTCCCTTAACTCCCAGCTGATTACACTCCATTTCTTTGCTCCTATTCTCCAAGAAAAGTGCAATTGCTATTTTGCTCTCAAATGGGGTCTATATAATTAAAAACAGCTTTGTAAGTAAGCATCAAGAGGGGGGAAAAGATGTCTGTCTGCATGCGTGGAGCTGGGGGACAGTCTCCAAGCCCACCATGCCTTTCTTGGGTAGAAAGGTTGTTTTTGTTTCCCTGAGGAAAAATGCCCCCTCTACTCTGCACTGTTTGCTTTGGCATGAAAGAAAGAGAGCTTTATCTGGATGCAGCCTCTGCAGGGAGTTGCCTTCTATCTGCTTTGCATGCTGCGCACCGTAAATTGATACTGTGCTGATAATTCTGGGGAGGGCGGGTGTGTGCCGGAGAACCCGTCATTGTGAGCATCTGCAAAAAACCACTTTGCTAGGAAATGATCTTTTCCCTCCACACAATGGCAAGATGTTACCCTTGGAATCTTCTCCTGACAGCGACGATGGTGACAGAGAGTGAGCATAATTTCCATGTTTCCACTGAGGTGGTTATTTATACAATTCTGTGCTGGAGTCAAAGTCTTTTTTTTATTTTATTTTTTTTAACTTTGCTGGCTGCTGCGGCTTTTGCAACAAAATAATTACTTTTGTGCCACGTACTTAGGTAACAAGATAAACAAGAGGCAACATAAATGGAATGTAAATATGGAACAAGTGCTTGTGAAGGGAAAAGGCAACCCAGGGAGAGAGAGCCTGGCTTGTTTTCCTGCATCTGGTAAATCCCCAAGGAGCCGAGAAAGCTTCCTTCATCTGCCCCTCAGTGGTTCTGCAACTCTGCAGGGAAGGACTGCTGTCCAAATCCTGGCGAGGAAGCCAAGTGCTCAAGGATCAGGATTCAATTCATATTATGGACAAGGGTGTGTGTAAGCCAGGCGGGGAAGGACACAGCACTGTTTGTAAAACACAGAAAGCTGCCTCGTGGTCCCAGCTCTGACGCCCATTCTCCAAGTAACTTTGAGCAAGTCATTTCCCCTCCCTGGATCTCCATGTACTCATTTCTAACACGAGTGGTGAATTAGGTGAGCTCACATGATTTCTACCAGATATTTTCATTACTGAATAGTCTTTGGAATTCACAACTGAGGAATAGAAAATGTGGAATCTAAATTTCAAATCTGAACCTTTACCTGGCCAGGCAGCTGTTGTTTTATAATATCATCTGCAGTAGGTTGAATAGTCGTTAGTACCCCCAAAGATATATCCTCCCAGAATCTCCTGTGAACGTGACCTTATCTGGAGAAAAGGTCTTTGCAGGTATCGTTGTTAAGAATTTCCAAATGAGATAGATTAGGGTGGACCCTGAATGCCATGACAAGTCTTTGTAAGAGAATAGAAGGGGAAACAGACCCAGAGGCTCAAGGAGATGGCCATGTGAAAAGAAAGGCAGAGATTGGAGTGATGCTGCCACAGGCCAAGGAACGCTGGGAGCCACCGGAAGCCAGAAGAGGCAAGGAAGGATTCTCCCCTAGAGCCTTTGAGGAAACACGGCCCTATTGACACTTTGATTTCAGAGTTCCAGCCTCCAGAACTGTGAGAGAACATATTTCTGTTGTTTTAAGCCATCTAGTTTGTGATACTTCATTACAGCAGCTCCAGGAAATGAATGAACCATCCATAAGCCTGAAATGAGAACCCATCCTCTTGGCTGGGTCTTCCCCTGTCTTCCATATTTTAGAAGATTAAAATCTGTCCACGTGGGCATAACCAGAAAAAGGAAAAGAGAAGAAGATCTGGAGGCAAAGAAGGATAAGGGGCATCGCCCTGCCCAGCGCCCGCCTTGGCAGAAGTCTCTCTGGAACATGTCATGAGAGGGTCCCAGCTATGGAAATATGGGGACAATGATGCTCCACAATTACCCTAAAGTGATATTGAAAAACAATATCATCTTGATGATATAACCAATCTGTATTTATAATCTCAAAAGTAAAATTAGTGTACTAATAGTGACATGGAGGAGGAATAAAGAAAAAGTAATTTATAATAAAATGTTGTTTTCAATATGTAAGTGATTGAGTTGTCTATACTACAAAATATTATAAGGTAGTACTTAAAGGTTTTCACTATATTTGGGTCACTGTGAATGCAGGACTGATGCAGGTGAGTTGTACTGATAACTCAAATAGCATGAAGAGCTTTGCCTTCAGTGACATCTTTTCTGGAAAAGTGAACAATCTTTCCTTGATTTATAAGAAGGTTGCATTTCTGGAAAACACAGGATATATTAAAACATAGTATGGTTTTATGTCATACAGTGGAGTTAAGTTCTGGGACTAGGTAATTATAAGCAGGTTTTTCACCTACATATGTGTCCTATAGGCCATTGAGAAGTCACACAGGGCACAGGACATTTCCAACTTGAGACGACTTCTCCACATGCTGCAGTGGATCCAGCATCTCTGCTCCCGCCCTGACTATCAACACTACCACCAGTCACTAGGAAATGTGAAAAACACCTTCTCAGATTTCCCAATTCACCCCCAAGAAAGGCACCAACCCCCTTGTGAACAAATGGAGTCAATATTCCTCTAAGGGCTCACTCAGCCCTGTGCTGCACCCCACGTGAACCCACGTTCTCTGGACCATTGTACATGGTATCAGTGCTTAAAGTGTCAATCAACAAACACATATTGATTTTTCAGTCTTTGCTGTTGTGCTGAAGCTACAGAAGAGGTAAGATATGCATGTGCCCAAGCAGGGCTTGGCATGCTCTGAACACGGGGACCCAGCTCTCCTTCTTCTCTCTTCCCTCCTCCCTCTCTCCCCCTTCCCCGACCCATTCTCCATTCTTCCTCCCTCCCTCCTCTCTCCTCTTTTCCTTCCACACTTCCTTCTTTTCTTATTTTCACTTTTCCTCCATTCGTTTATTTTCCCTCCCTTTTCTTCCTTTTTTCTTCCCTTCCTCTGCCACGTGCATTCTAAACTCCAGTCTAAGGAGCAGCATCAGGCTGATTGGATAAGAATGGCCAGGGTCTAAGCGCTCCTTCAACCTCCTGGAACCGCTTGCCCACAGAGCTTCAGGCTCAGAAGGTCTAATTCTTACACAAAAGCTGCTCCCAGACAGGACATGACAGGACATAAGTGGACACCATTGTCAGCTCATTTCTAAAAGAAGACTCTCTCTTGGAGCCCTGTATATGGAGAATCATTTCAACTAGATATTCCCCCCTAAACATGTACAAATTATCCACCTGGAAAAATATCAAACTCATTCTTTGGCACAAGAGCCGTTACAGAAAACAGCTCTCCAGGAGTGGACATCTGAAGCCAGGTGTAGAATCAGTGGAGGCCACGCACACATGTAACTGACCCACACCCGCGAGGCTGTTTGTTGATATCAGCTACTGGCCCTCTTCCAATAGTTATGTGGCATTTAATGAGTAGCAAAGGTCAGTTACAGACGTGAACTGTACATGCTAGTGACTAAACATAAAAAATAAGATGCATCCAACCCAAACAAGTCCATGAGTAGGAGAGACGTGGACACATTTTCAAACAGGGAGAAATGAGAGAAAGAGGCAACTTGGCAGGGATGCAGGTTGTCTTGTTGTGATTTTGTCAGTGATCACTGGCTGTGAAGGTGGAAGCTGGGTGAAAAAATGAGGCTGGAGCAGTAAAAAAAATGTTTGAGTCCAGCCTACATGGGTTTGAATCCTAGTTTTGTCCTTTGCTGGGACCTGGGAACTCAGACAAGCAGCTTCACCTCTTTCATAAACTGAGGGTAATACCATCTACCCTCTAAGACAGTTAGGTGGCCAGCTGGGAAAATCAATGTGGAAAGCTTGTGACAGTTCTGGTAAGTTGCAAATGCTCCGTGAATTTTATTCTGTCCTCCCATCAACCTTCACTTCACTAACAAAAAGCTGAATAATAGGAGGGGACAGTACCCAACCAGAAGAGCACAGAATTGGATGGTTGAATGGATATATTTGCCTAGGAGACTGAGAATAGAGGAGTTGTTCTGAGAGCCACCTTGGGTCTGGATTCCAAATGCTCAGAGTCAATTCTGGCAGAGTCTGGCTTCCATGTAGAGGAAACACTTCCCTAGTCAAGGCTGTTTAGGTGAGTCTCTTGTGGAAAGGAAGCTTGGGAAGAATGTGAATAATGTCTTGTGAGGCTCTGTGCAGCTCCAGAGCACCCAAGGTCATCACTTATTTATCAACCTGAATGCGGTCTCCTCTAAAGCAGAGAACTCCTCTGGAATCTTCTCTGCAGAGGAAGATGAATCTAGAATGCTTTAAGGTCATCCCAGCCACAGCTTTCCAAGAACAAAGGGATCTGTATCAGCAGCCTACATTGATCAAACCACAAGCACTTACTGAGTTTTTCTAGATGCTTTATCTTCCAAAGTGCAAAACTGATCATGTCACTTCCTTGCTTAAAGGTTTCCATTCACTCTTCACCACCTATGCGACACAGCTGAGGTTCCTTAGTGCAGCTGACAAATCCCTTCATCTGACCACATGCCCACCTTCAAATCCCGGTCCCCAAATGAGCACACTTGTGCCACATACCAACACACATTGTGACACAAGACCTCTTGTTACACCTGGAAGAAATCATGCTTCCTCATGCCTCTGTATTTTTGGATGTGTTTTTCCTCTGCTTCAATTCCTGTTCCTTTTTTTGTCACTAGACAGATCCATCTCACACATTGTCACCTGTGTCATGCCTTCCCCCATAACCACCAGCAGAGCTAGTCACCTCTCCCAAGCAGAGATAATGAATTATTCCTATTCCTTATTATCTCTCCTTTTCGAATTCTGATTCAATGTTTGTTGAACTTCCTCATTGTATCCTCCATGTCACTGAATCTCTCCTATTTTCCAGCCCTTTGTCCCTCTGTGCTGCATTCTGGTATTCTTTACATCTATCTCCAAGTTTATGACTGAGTATGATGTGTTAGTTATTTTGTTTCTAATTATGTTTTCAATTTCTAGAATGCTTTTTCTTTTGTCAAACCCAATAGATTAACTTTAATATCCTCTTGTTTATAAGCCCTACTTACAAATCCCACTTTTATTTCTTTAAACATGCTTAACAAAATATCACAGACTCCTGGCTTAAACAACAGGAATTTATTTTCTCAAGTTTTAGAGGCTAGAAGTCCGAGATCAAGGTGTTGGCAGGTTTGGTTCTCCTGGGGCCTCTCTCCTTGGCTTGTCGACGGCCGGCTGCCTTCTCACTGTGTCCTTACGTGGTCTTTCCTCTGTGTGTGAGCATCCCTGGTGTCCCTTTGTGTGCCCAAATTTCCTCTTCTTATAAGGACACCAGTGATAGTGGATTAGGGCCCACCCATATGACCTCATTTAACCTTAATTCCTCTTTACAGGCCTTATTTCCAAATACAGTCACATTGGGGGTTAGGGCTTCAACATATGGATTGGGGGCAGGGCACAATTCAGCACATAACATATGATAAATGTGCTTATTTTGTTTCTTATAACTATTATCTTTATTGGTCTGATTCTGTGGTTTGAATGTTCCTGGTAGCTCTTGCTCATTGTCTTATAAAAATGAGTGATTTTCCTATAGGAGCATATATTTTTTTGGACTTATATGTAGAAATTCTTTGAAGACTGTGTTTAAAGTATGCTGCTACACAGAGAATTTCCTTTTGCTTCCAGCAGGCACCTGGGGGTGATTCTAACTCATGGCCACTTACAGCTCCTCTTTGCGTTTGGATTTTGTGGGGAGTTTTTTTGAGGGAAGAGGAGGCAGGGGGCTGTAGTACACAGGATTAGTATGAGTTTCAGCCCTTAACGCATAGGAGGGTGGGTTTGGAGTTAGGAATTATTTGAAGAAAGTTTACTTTTTGTTACTCTCAGATAGATGGCCAAGAAAGCCCCAAACCCTCACCCTTGTTTCTGCCTAGCTGGTTTAATTTTTGAGGTTTACCCTCTGTGATCGATTAATTGTATAAATGGCCCCAGTTCTCCCCTCTTTCTGTCTTATTTTACTAGGACCACAGTAACAAATTACCACAAACTTGGTGGCTGAAAACAACAGAAATATATTTTCTCACAATCCTGGAAGCCAGAAGTCTGAAATCAAGGTTTGGGCAGGGCCATGTCCCCTCTGAAGGCTCTAAGGGAGAATCCTTCCTTGCCTCTTCCAGCTTCTGGGTGGCTCCTGACATTCTTTGGCTTGTGGCAGCGTCACTCCAATCTCAGCCTCCATTTTCATATGGTCCCTAGCCTTCCTCCCATGTATCCCTGTGTGTCTTCTCCTCTTCTTAAAGGGCACCACTCACTGGATATAGTCCCTCTTGCCCCAAATCCAGGATAATTTCACCTTGAGATCCTTAACTAATCACATCTGCAAAGATTCTTTCCAAATAAGTTCATATCCTGAGGTTCAGGTAGACATAAATTTTGGGGGAGCACTTTTCAACCCACTACACCCCGTATGTATATATCCTATGCCAGGTCACTTTGTCGTAACCTTCCCCTCTGACTCTCATCCTAGCCATGTAACATTCTTTCAGCAAGGGGATGTTACCCACTGTGGCACAAGCAGACACTTGCAGAATTGCCAGGACATTTCCTCTTGTTGTTGTTGCTCTCTGCCATTGCTATGAGGGACCTTGTGCCTGGTTCCAAGCAGAGGCTTAGAGAAACAGGTAGCTGCTCATCTAATGGGATCCTAGTAGATGGCCAGATGATCTGCATACCTGTGAGTGAGCCCAGCCACGATCAGCAGAACTGCCCCTGTCAGGCCAGTTGTGTGGGTAAGAAACAATTATTCCCTGTGCCATTGAGGAGTTGTTAATATGCAATAGACTAGTGATGGGTAACCCCTCCAAGTGGGTCTCCTTTCTAGGGTCCCCGCTTTATGGTGGGGTCTTCTATCTGACCTCCACCATACTCAGATCCTAGGCTTTATTTCTTATCCCTCGATACTCTAGGGCCACATTAAAATCGATTCTCCAGGAAAGCAAGGATCTGAAAAGGACTCCCCAAGGAAGGTCAGCTCCAGGGCACACCTAGCTTCGTGGAGTCACACTGAGTCAGGCTGGGACTTGGGACTCTTTAGTGGAGTGCTTCAACCTGAGAAAACATCTTCTCAAGCAAGAGAATACAAATAAAACTTTAAGGGACTAAAAGTAACTACATACATGCACAGTTGGGGAAAATATGAACAGTAAGATTTTAAGGCCAAAACCCAACTGCCACTTCTAAGATGTCAGGAGCAAAAGCAGGGTACCATATGTGATCCCTACATACAGCATCACCAAGGGGGGGCAGACCACCTAAGCCACCCCTCTGGCCCAATCCATGGGTTTCACCCCTAACTTCACCCCATTTAAGGCACCAGTTCGCCCCCCCACCCCCACCCTTTGAGAAGTGAGCAAGGGAAACTGTTTTGCTTCCTTGTGCTGCAGCATGAGTCCCAGTAAAGCCTTGCCTGAATTCCTGGTCTGGCCTCTTTTCAATTTCTATTGATTAAAAGAGTCCAAGAACCCGAGTCGGTACCAACATGGTCTTGTCAACTTCTGACCTCTGAAGAACTCTCTTACATTCCTGACAAACAACAATTGAAAAAATATTTTTTTAATCCAGAATTTTCAGGTATGCAGCACCGGAAGGTGTTGTTAAGCATGAAGCTCTCTTTTATCATTAGTTATCTAACTGCGTCTACCTCCTCACCAAGCTGTGGTTTTCCAACTAGGAGAGACACTGTAAAGTGCCTTGCTCCACTTGCCTTTCTCTATGAGTCCTCCTCCAGGACAGTTCGTTAACTCTTACCTAGACAGTCATTATTCCTCCCAGAACTCTCTTTCTGAAGAAATAGTCAAGGAGAACCTCTCGGACACATGCTAGAAATTTCACCTGTTTTTGTGAACACACAGGAAGGCTCCTCTTCTGGGACCTCCACCAATTCAAGAATCAGAAATTGACTGGAGCCTCAGGCCATTAAGGCACAGCCCGAGGGTCACTTGTATTCTCCAGAATCAGGGACTCACATGTCACTGAAACAGCCTCAGTCCTCAACAGCCAAATCCATATCCATGATTGTTACTTGCTACCAACTCAGAGAGGACATTTCTCTATTTCAGCTCACATGGCAAATACTTTCTTTCCTGTACAGATTTAGCATTTTCATAGTATAGACACTGGTGTTTTCTCATGAATAAGTCTCTTATAAGTACCCACTGGCTGGTTCTGTTCAGTCTGAATCTACAGGAGATTATAAGCCCCCCTTCCAGTTCAAGACAGTCTCCTGTACTTTCCTCCAATATGTATCCTATCTCCTCCTCCACCTGCCGGCAGTGGGCTCCTGGGAAGTAAACACAGTGATAGACCTGGAAGCAGGTGTATCCAGGAACCCATAAGCCCCTAGCATTTGCCACTGGAACTCACTGCTGGCTGGGTCTTTGCAGTTTTTATCCAAGGGGTTGAAATGGACATCTTGCCATGGATGCCATATGGACTCAGTTGCTTCTTGGAGGATGGGAATAGCCACATTCAAACCAGAAGTCAGGAGACCTGCATGGCCAGACACCTTTTTCACCATCAATTTACTGATTTATAAGCACTGATTGAAGGATGAAGTACATAAGCATGTACCTGAGGTAGAATTGAAACCCAATATGAAGAAAAAGAAAGGAGGAAAGAAATGAAGGTTTAAGTCAAGGGAGGGCACCTCAACTCTGGCCGATAAAGGATCATACTGCTGACTTATTAGGGGTTTTCAGTTTGACATAGAAGAGTGAGAAGTCGAAGAAGCATCCTGCTTGGGAAGACAAGGCATTTCAGGTGAAATCCAAGTTTCCCGGCATGCACTGCACTATTCTTTTCCTCATTCTCCTGAAAAAGCAGATGTAGCATGTTTCCCACTTGAGATGTGGTAAGTCAGGTCTGAGCAGTGGAAGATGGTTCATTTTTAATAGTACATTTGTTTCATTCCACCCTCATTTGAAAAGAAATTTGATTCGATAGACTGAGGTCTATAATCAGAATCCCAAATTATTAACTTATATCAGCATGAGCAGTCAAGTTTCAGGGGATCCAAAGTTCAGACTGAAATTTTCTTAATTTACAATAAAAAATACAACTGTTCCAAAAACTGCCCTTAAAAGCTGACCCATGTGGAGCCAAGTCAAAATTTAAAGATTCTCTGAGAGCTTGGAATCAGAGCAAAGAAGTTAGAGGGATGGCACATGGCAGTGGCAGCTGGTGACCATAATCTGATTCACTATCTTTCAATAGGGTTAGTCTGGCATACATATCAGGAATACAGAAAGCCTACTGACGTCAGCCCCTGGCATCTACTTCCCATTAGGATGGTCCTACCTTTGGGATGGGGTACTCTTTTGGGTGAGAACCCTCTGCTCCATTAGTTGGACTGACAGTGCCCCTGCTTGATTTGGGGAATCTGTTTTCTTTCCTTCACAGCTGACCAATTCTCTTCCAGTCAATAAACTTCTTCTTTAGATTTGTTCATGCTTCCCACAGAGTTACAACAATCATTAGACTATCATCATTAGGAAATTCTCTCTTAGCTTAAGCCTACCACTATCTCTCTGTAAGTTTTTCCCACTAGTGGTCCAGATTCTAGCTCAGCATGAAACACAGAGAACCTCTATGCCTTGTTCCATGGGATAGCTCTTCAAGAATTTGAGGTATGCTATTATCAAGGTAGCCACATACCACTGTGTAAGTTGTACACTGAACAAAGGAATATGGTTGTGGAGAGGAATGTGGGTGAGAAGCCTGGTGTGAGGCTGTCCCTCTTTTCAGAGAGGTGCTTTTCTCTTCTTTGCCAGAGTCTCCGTATGAATTAGCAATGGACATGGCTATTATGGTGCTCCAGTCTTGACATTTAGGGGCCCAACAACTATTTCTCAACGCTTACAGCCTTCTGAAATCTGTATGTGACCCTCTTAAGATACATTCAAACTAAGCAATGTCCTACATAAAAGTGACATCCAGAATTGGCTAAAAGCCACAATGAGATGCCTACATTTCCCTGATTCATATATTACTATTCACATGGCTGAAAGTTACACTAAATATTTCTAGCAGCTTCATCACACCATTGGCTCATGCTGAGCTTATGGTCCAAAAAAATCACAGGTTTTTTTTCCTTTGAGAAGTGCTGGTCATATCAGGTCTTCCAAATCTTGTGCAAAACATGGATGATAAATTAATTTCTCTTAAAACTCAACATGTTAATTTTAACCATCAATGTTGCTGACTGAGGTCTTTATGAATAGCACAATTCTGTCTATCTGTGTACTGTTCTCTCTCCTGTATTTGTGTCATTCACCAGGTTGATAACCTACTTTTTACAGTTTTGAAGAAAGCAAGGCAGCAGGGAGGGAGAAAGAAAAAGCAACAAATATTTTGGTGTACCTTCTATGTTCCAGGCACTGTATTCTTACGACAGCATCTTCCTTAATCTTTACAACAATCCAGGCAGATGTGCAATAGTATTTACTTGCAAGTTCACAGCTAATAAGTTACAAAGCCAAGATTCAAATCCAGTCTCATTTCATTTAAGCCAAGTTCTTCCAACAACTTGAAAAAGCCCCTAAAGTATGAGGAGGCCCCTTAAAATATGAGGCCCCTGAAGTCATTCTGTAGAATGTCTCACTGGTAGGGCGAAGAGGACAGCTCTCTGGCATAACCTCTAAGGTCTTTGGTCAGGGGATGGCTAAGCCCACTGTGATTTGCGAAACTGTAGGTCTCCTATTGGGAACCCCAGGTTGGATTCCCATAACAGATTTGCTCAAGGAAAGGATGGTCTCCTAAACTTCAGAACATATGCCCTAGTGTTTGTCAATGTCAGTATATCCTCGTTATGCTTGTTTTGAGTTCAACTCTACTTTTCTTTTCTCTCTAACTGGTACAGTTGAACTCACACCAATATTTACATGTGTTCTCCCTCTGGGAGACTCAGTCAGAAAAAAACTATGGACAAATTGGGATTTGTTTGCCTTATACCACTGCTTTCTGAACAATTCAGATTAAAGCAGAATATTTTATTTGGAATTCTAAGATCACTTAGTTCAATTCTGTTATTTTAGTTAACCAAAGAGGTTAAGCAACTCCCTTAAGACTGCACCATAGGCTACAGAAAAGTCTTGTTCCTTAACTTTTAATCCAAGAAAAATTTTCATCACACCACACTGCTTCTCTTTTTATTTTAAAATGATGAAGTAAATTTTCTAGACCAGTTTAACTTCTGAAGATCCCTGGTAAACGGTTACTGCTTTGCCGTAACTGTCATTCTAGAAGGTTCTAAGGGGACTAGCTTTTGCCCAGGCTGTGGTCCAGGCCTGGCTCCACCCTTGCCCTCTTCTGTGGCTATGGTCCTCAGTTACTTTTTTTTTTTTTGACTTTTTGTTGTTGTTGTTTTGTTTTGTTTCACAGTACGCGGGCCTCTCACTGTTGTGGCCTCTCCCGTTGCGGAGCACAGGCTCTGGACACGCAGGCTCAGCGGCCATGGCTCATGGGCCCAGCCGCTCCACGGCATGTGGGATCTTCCCAGACTGGGGCACGAACCCGTGTCCCCTGCATTGGCAGGTGGACTCTCAACCACTGCGCCACCAGGGAAGCCCCTCAGTTACTTTTTCTTACCTAGCCCTTGTGCAGTACTCCATATATGAGAGCAATCAATAATCTCCTTATTAATTAAATGACACTTTATAAAAGCACTCCTCCAGGGACTCTGAGAAAGCCAGCTTTGGCTGACTATAAAGTTTTAGGTAATCATTTAAGAAAAAAATTGTTATTCATCATCTTTATGGCAGATCACAGCCACCACATTCTCCCCAGGAGTTCAATCCATCAAGCTCCTCAATGCAAGGATGGCTAACAAGGTCGCTGTCACTTCAGGTGAAATATACAGGTATCATCAGAGGCTCCTGACCCTTACAAAGGTGTAGCCACCTTCCCATCTCAGCAGGCTCCATCCAGGAAGCCAGCAAGATGGCCTTGCCCTGCTTTCCATCTCCATTTGCAGAATAGGGGTGGGTGAGAGGAAATCCTCTCATGAGAATGGTTTCCTTTGGACAAGATGTCTGAGGTTATAAGCCCAACACTTTATGTCTGAGATATTCATGAGAAAATGGTTTGGTTATGGTAACAGGTTTTTGTGAGACTTTCAGCCATCTGGTCCACATTCCACATTTACGACTACTACTACTACTACTACTGGTTGTATAATATTTTGCAAAGTGATTTCAGTTATGTTATCTCACTTGGTCCTAACCTCAGTCTTGTAAGATAGGAAAGGGGTTATTATCATTCCCATTTCTCAGAGCAGGAAACTGAGGCACAACTATAGTCACTTGGATTATGGCAGCATTGTAGGATTTGAGCTCAAATCTGGCTTTAGATTCTGTGCATTTTAAATGATTATATCACCATATCTTCCATCCTCACCAACCTTGTTTCTTTTCTGGATGTAGTGTAATTGCATTTTAAATTAAAGGGTTTTTTTTTTAGCCTTTTCTGTTTGCCTGAACACCTTCCCTTAAATAAAATGCCCAGAAACAAGACAAGATACCATGCTTGGACTCTTCAATCAACTCTGGATGGCCAGGAGCCACCATGTTTTTCTCACTGTTATGGAGAAACTTCAGATGGTGTGGCAGGCCATCCACTGCCCTGAACCCCTAGGCTGCTGTGAACAGACCCGAGCCTTTCTCTGACCACTGGGGCTCAGGTGAGGGTGACTCAGATCATTGTCTCAGGGCAGGCTTGCTTCCTGTTTCTCCAGCCTTTGAGAAAGGAGACTGGAGTAGATCTGAACTGAATCCAGAGCACACCTAGAAGTCATGTGTTTGTGTGTGTATGTGTGTGTTAAGTCAATAGAAACATATCCAGATTCAATTTATATGCACTGCATTAAGTGTTTTCATATGGCTTATTTATTTAATTCTAATTCTTTGCAGTGGATATTATTGTCTGCTTTTTTCAGACAAAGAACTGAAGCTCAGAGAGGCCAAGTGACATGATACTTGGTGATATGCCTCCCTTTCCCCTCCCTCCATGTAGATGATGAAAAGCTGTTTCTGTAAAGTCCATGTAATTATGGGTCACTCCACTTCTTCCTTTGTGTTTGCTTTCTTCACTGGCTATGACCCAATGAGCTGTAGGCTAATTCTTCTGTCACTACTATCCATTCTCTCCCTGGTCAGCAGGCGGTGGGCCAGAGAGGCAGAGTAAAAGTTGTCCAGGGCTGGGAGGAGGTCTGCTGTCCTGTCTTGAGCGAGGGTTCAGCTTTTCCTAGCATGGGTTGGGCTGTAGATCCTGGGAGATGCGAGTGGGAGGCTCCTGACGGAGGATGTGTGGTTCTCTGTTCTTGTTATTCCCTGACATGCTGAGCCTCTCCAACTGATTTACCTGCCACCCTGGGGCCGAAAGCTGGTGTTAAAATACCCTGCAATGGGGACTTCCCTGGTGGTCCAGTGGTAAAGAATCCACCTTACAGTGCAGGGGACTCGGGTTTGATCCCTGATCAAGGATCCCCACATGCTGTGGGGCAGCTAAGCCCACATGCCACAACTACTGAGCCTACATGCCACAGCTAGAGCCTGTGTGCCACAAACTACAGAGCCCATGCACTCTGGAGCCCATGTGCCACAACTACAGAGCCCACGTGCCCTGGAGTCTGCATGCCACCACTAGAGAAGAGAAAACCCGCTCGCCACAACTAGAGAGATGCCCACGCACCACAATGAAGAACCCGCATGCTGTAATGAAAGATCCTGCATGCCTCAACAAAGATCCCACGTGCCACAACTAAGACCTGACGCAGCCCAAAATAATAAACAAACAAACAAACAAATAAATAAATAACAAATCTTAAAAAAATACCCTGCAATGGAAATGGTCCATGCAGGCAGGAGGGGCAATGTGTTAAGTCATAAGAACAGGTGTTTGTTCAGAATAATGGTGAGTGAGTCTGACACATTCCTCTGCACATTGTCAGGGGCAGGAGAGCAGAGAGGGAGAGAGGGAGACAAGGATGAGAGTAAAGAAAAAGTAAAACAGAGAAGAAAGAGAACAAAAGGACCTGAGTGAGGTTAACCAAGGAAAAAGGGAGGGAAGAGAAACTATAATGGAACATATGATGTTTTCAACTGCCCTCTTGTGGACTTTCCCTGTGCCCTGGCACCCCCGCCTCCCCATTCCTGGAGATGGTCCATTGGTGTCACTACGAACAAATTCCCAGAGTCAGACCAATGTCCATGCCCTCACGCTCTTGAGAAGTCTTGAGGAATTACAAAATTCCTTCCTCTTAGTTCAGTAGGGCTGGATGAGAATCTCAAGAGAATATTTGGTAAATGATAGGTAGATATATGATAGATAGATATAGATGATACATAGATATAGATGACAGATTAGATAGATAGATAGATAGATAGATAGATAAATAGATAGATAAACATTCATTGTCTACAGATCCATTAAAACATGAGTGAGTCTATGGGGTCCTGGTTCCTCAGTCTAATTTAACCAAAGACACAGTAGGGAATGAGAGCAACATAAATCTTGTTACCTGGAAATCCCCAAAGCTCCCTCTTTCCAAATCTTTCCTATTTCTCCATCCCACTTTCTCCTTTTCCCATCTTCCTTTTCTAGAGGAGAATAATTAACATTTTTGAATGTTTATAATGCGAAACCCCTGTATTAGCTTTTGTATTTGTCAGAAGCCTTCTAGTTTTAAGCATCATATTTTCTAACTCAAAGTAGCTTAGACATAAAAAAGAAAATTCATGGACTCCAACCAAACCTTGAAATGGTAAGAGGGATTTCAGCCCCCAGGGTTGGTGGGCCCAGGGCTGAAGAACAGCAGCGGGCCTTCTGGCTCTGTGTCTGTCTTTTCTCCTCTGTCCAGGTTGGAGCCCATTCCCTCAGGCTCCTTTGCGTGGAGGGGCAGAGGCACTGTTAGTTCTAGACTCCCTGGACTTGGAGCTGACAATCAAAGGGAAAAGAGGGCAGGCTCTGAGTCCCAGCTTCAGAATAGAAATGCTCAGGGAAGGACTCTGGTTGGTCTCACGTGGATCACATACTCTACCCTGGACGAATCACGAGGCCAAAAGGATGGACGAAGTGACTTGCAAAGACTAGGTCTCCTGCCCCAGTCTGCCACCAAAGGGTTGGGGGACTAAGATTGGCAACTTTAAGGGATATAATAGTGAGAGTGGGGGGAACTGATATCTACGAGGATGTAGAGGGTAATATTGCCCAGAAAAAGGGAGGAAATGAGCCACACAAATGAAAAACAACAGGTGTCCACTGCGTTATGTTACATTCTTCATTATATGTACTCCTCAGGTCAACGCTAGGATTTACTAAGCTTGGAGATACAAAGTCATGTGTGTTGTTTAACATGGATCCCCAGTAGCTGGAATGGGGCCTGGCTCATAGTATGGACTCAAATATTTATTGATTGAAAGTGAGGTACATGTTCTCAATAAGCCCATTTAATGAGGCTCAAGCGGGGAGAATAATCAGTGTAAGAAGAGGCATTGGGCCTCAGGGCTGTCTAGCCACCTTCTACCTCATTTCACTGCCTCCTACTGTCCAATGACCATGACAGTAGCTCATTGACAGTGACAGATTTGTGCCTTCCTATCAGAGCAGGACTCCATACAAGGCCTGCTCAGCAAGTCACTTCCTTCTCTCCAAGGAGGCAGGAGAGAGAGATACTGCAGGTGGGACCAGCTCAGGTATGAGGCAGGCCTGGCAGGAGGTGGAGGACTAGAAAAGAACTTTGAATCAGTGCTGAGGGGACCCTCCTTGCTTTGAAAGCTGATGTCCTGAGCAGGAGTCAGGCATGCCAGGGCATGGCATCTAATACACCTGTTGGATTCAGAAGTAGCTCAGGTAACTGTCAGTATTCAAGCAATGCTTGGAGGAGGGTGGGTCAGCTGGTGACACTGGAAATCAGGCTGATGGAGGCATGTATTTTGAGCAAAGGAGCTATTTCAGAGCAGGATGCCAGACACAAGAATGGACCTAGGCCTGGTGACCAGGCCCCAGACAAGCCAGCTGGGGTCCAGGGAAGACTGGCCAGCCCCAGCAAAGAGCTGCCATTCTCGGCAGAGACCTAAGGCAGCGGCTGGGTGGTAGAGGAAGGTCATGGGTTGGCTGCCAGTGGGTGCCCAGAACTCACCCTAAGATTCTCAGAGTGGGAGAGTTACAAACAGTCTCATTGCAGACCCCTCACTCACAGCAATGCCTGCTGGGAAGGCTGGGAAAGGAAGAGGCTGGCAGGAGAAACCAGCAGAGAGAATCAAATCCAAGTCAAAAGGAGTAAGAAAAACCCTCCCATTCATCTAGGGAGGCAGTTCTAGAAACTCTCCATCTTCCTCTTTTGCTCTAGCCAGGCCACTTAAGAAACCCCACCATGCATTGTTTTCTTCTTGCCCAGCTCTAAAGGCTGAGGACACACATCCCCACTTCCTTCCATTTTCCAGTCAAAGACAGCAGTCAATCGGCAGCTGTATGTTAAATCTCCTTCTCTCAAGACCCAGCTGGGCCCGAGCATTGGGCTGTGCAAATCTAACCCCACAACCCTGATGCAGCACCTTTGACAGAGTCCCAGCTGGGCTGCCTGGCAGTGATGAGCCTTTGTGACAGTCCACAATCCAGTGAGGATGGTCCCCGTGGCTCTTTGCAGAAATATGCCTGGGTGACATGCAGCTGTAGAGTCTCTGAAGCCAGCTTTGAAAAATAAACTAAAGCAAGAAGTTAAAACATCCCCATTAGTGTTTATCTCCCGTTTCCCCATTAAAACAGAGAGAGAAACCAGTGTCCCGTTTCAATTCGTACTTTAAAAACTGGGTTCAGCAGCCAAGAGCAGAAGAGTGTTGGTAACTGGCTGCTCCGAAGGAGCTGTTGAGGGGGCCACTTCCCAGGAGGGTCATCCCCTGTTCCCTGTTCTCTGGAACAGGCGGCTCCAGCCTCACCGTGAGCCTCCTGGTCCACTGTCCCCACGTGCCTGGCCTCTGGCTAGCAGGAGGTGGCCTGGCTTCGCCCGGCAGTGGGGCCTCCCTGGGCATGTGGCTGGGCTCGCCAAGCAGCAAGAGAAGCTCCAGGGCCAGAGCAGGCTATTAGCTCCTGTGAAGAGCACTCCCTTGATCAAATAAAACCTGCACTGTTTACCGTGTAAACTTGGACCGAAGCAGCAGCACAGAGTGGGGTTCATAACAAGGGCTGTTAATGTTTATGGCTGACATTGCAGGTTCCTCGAGCCACTATAATAAGCCCACTGCAGCCTGAGTAGCTGCAACCTTCCAGGGGAGGCAAAGAGGAGGAGGAAGAAGCAGAGGGGAGGAAGGATGCTGTCTGCCTTCCTGATCTGGATTGCAGGGTCCCTTCCAGTGACCGAAGTGTCTGCTGAATATCTGCTGTGTACAGGGCATTGAGCCACATGCTGGTATATGGAGGTGGATAAGGAAAACTGTTACCAAGCACAAGTTCACATCCCCGATGCACAGTGAAGCGAAACAAACTGAAACATCAGCGTTTGGAACCAAGAAAGGTTTATTGCAGGGCCCTGCAAGGAGATGGGTGGCTTGTGCCCCCAAATTCCCAAACTCCTTGAAGGGTTGCAACAAAGGACTTTTAAAGGCAAGGTGAGGGAGAGGTGTTGTTAGTTGTTGCACACTCCTTGGTGTAGGAATCCTCTGTTCTTGCAGCTCTCCATGTATGTCAGGTAGGTCACAATGTTCCTGTAAACCTCCAATAAAACAAATGTTATTCTCTGTCCTGAAACTTTTTATTACTATATGAATGGAGTCTTAAAGGTCAGAGCCTTGAGAATAAGCTATCCTGTTTATTTCACACTGTAGGCAACATTCTTTTACAAAAGATGCAGAGCCAGCATGACTAAGCACAGGCAATAGAACAGATCTAATATGGAGTCAGATTTGTTTTTCCCTATTGCAAAACCACCAAGGATGCAAGCAAATGAGTTCTAGGACAGGGGTGCTCGAGGTTTGGACTGAGTAGGCCCCTATTCTCTGCATCAGGGAAGATGTCCCAGAGCAAAAGCATACGGTTTCCAGCTGAAGAGCCTCAGTTGAGGAAAATTGAGGTGATTCTCTTCTTTAAAAAAAAGTGGGTCCTTGGGAGGAAGATGGCGGAAGAGTAAGACGCGGAGATCACCTTCCTCCCCACAGATACATCAGAAATTCATCTACACGTGGAACAACTCCAACAGAACACCTACTGAACGCTGACAGAAGACCTCAGACCCCCCAAAAGGCAAGAAACTCCCCACATACCTGGGTAGGTCAAAAGAAAAAAAGAATAAACAGAGACAATAGGATATGGACGGGACCTGCACCAGTGGGAGGGAGCCGTGAAGGAGGGAAGGTTTCTACACACTACAAGCCCCTTCGCGGGCGGAGACTGCAGGTGGCGGAGGGGGAAAGCTTCGGAGTAGAGGAGGAGAGCACAGCAACAGGGGTGCGGAGGGCAAAGCGGAGAGATTTTGGCACAGAGGATCGGTGCCCTCAGGCACACACCAGCCCGAGAGGCTTGTCTGCTCGGCCGCCAGGGCGGGCGGGGCTGGGAGCTGAGGCTCGGGTATCGGCTTTCAGTCGGAGCGCAGGGAGAGAACTGGGGCTGGCGGCAGGAAGAGAGCCTGAAGGGGTTAGTGCTAGCCCGGAGGGAGTCCGGGGAAAGGGTCTGGAGCTACCGGAGAGGCAAGAGACTTTTTTCCCTTTTGTTGCCTGGTGCGCGAGGAGAGAGCATTCCCCTCCCTCCCCTCTGCCTGAGTGAGCCAGAGCCCCCGAATCAGCGGCTCCTTTAAACCCGTCCTGTCTGAGCGAAGAACGGACGCCCTCCGGCGACCTACGCGCAGAGGCGGAGCCAGGTCCAAAGCTGAGACCCGGGAGTTGTGAGAACAGAGACAGGGAAATCTCTCTGTGCAGCCTCGGAGGCAGCGGATTAAAGCTCCACGGTCCATTTGATGTGCCCTGCGTCTGTGGAGTGCATGAATGGACTGTGAATTATCCCAAATTGAGGAAGTGGACTTTGAGGACAAGATTTAAGACTTTCCCCCCTTTTTTCCTCTTTTTACAACGAATTATCTCAAATTAAGGAGGTGGACTTAGCAAGATTTCAGACTTCTCGCCCTTTTCCTCTTTTTACAACGAATTATCCCAAATCGAGGAGGTGGACTTGGAGAGCAAGATTTTTGATTTTTCCCCCTGCTCTCTTTTTGTGAATGTGTATGTGTAATCTTCTGTGTAAGATTCTCTCTGTATAGCTTTGCTTCCACCATATATCCCAGGGTTCTATCGGTCCGTGTTTTTTTTCAATAATTACTTTTTAATTTTAATAACGCTACTATATTTCATACTTTATTCTATTTTACTTTACCTGCTCTTTCTTTTTTTCCTACCTTCCCTTCCTCCCTCCCTCCGCTCCTCCTTTCCTTCTTTCTTTTTCTTTCCTCCCTCCCTCCCTCCCACCCTTCTTCTTTCCACTTTCTTTTTCTTTCCTTCCTCCCTCCCTCCCTCCTATCTTTCTTTCTTTCTTTCCTTCCTCCCTCCCACCCTTCTTCCATTCACTCTTCCTTTTGCTTTCATTCCTCCCTCCCTCCCTCCTTTCTTTCCTTCTTTCTTTCCATCCTTCCTCCCTCCCTCCTTTCTTTCTTTCTTTCTTCCTTCCTTCCTTTCTTCCCTTCTTCCTTTCTTTCCCTCTCTCTTTCTTTCTTCCACTAATTCTTTCTTTCTACTTTTTCTCCCTGTTATTCTGAGCCGGGTGGATGAAAGGCTCTTGGTGCTGCAGCCAGGAGTCAGTGCTGTGCCTCTGAAGTGGGAGAGCCAACTTCAGGACACGGGTCCACAAGAGACCTCCCAGCTCCACATAATATCAAGCAGCGAAAATCTCCCAGGGATCTCCATCTCAACACCAGCACCCAGCTTCAGTCAACGACCAGCAGGCTACAGTGCTGGTCACCCTATGCCAAGCAACTAGCAAGGCAGGAACACAACCCCACCCATTAGCAGAGAGGCTACCTAAAAACATAATAAGGCCACAGGCACCCCAAAACACACCACCAGATGTGGACCTGTCCACCAGAAAGACAAGATCGAGCCTCAACCACCAGAACACAGGCATTAGTCCCCCCCACCAGGAAGCCTACACAACCTACTGAAACAACCTTAGCCACGGGGGACAGATACCAAAAACAACGGGAACTACGAATCTGCAGCCTGCAAAAAGGAGACCCCAAACACAGTAACATAAGCAAAATGAGAAAGCAGAAAAACACACAGCAGGTGAAGGAGCAAGATAAAAACCTACCAGACCTAACAAATGAAGAGGTAATAGGCAGTCTACCTGAAAAAGAATTCAGAATAATGATAGTAAAGCTGATCCAAGATTCTATTTCCAAGATCCAAAATCTTGGAAATAGAATAGACAATATGCAAGAAACAGTTAACAAGGACCTAGAAGAACTAAAGATGAATCAAGCATCGATTAAAAACACAATAAATGAAATGAAAAATACTCTAGATGGGATCAATAGCAGAATAACTGAGGCAGAAGAATGGATAAGTGAGGTGGAAGATAAAATAGTGGAAATAAGTGATGCAGAGCAAAATAAAGAAAAAAGAATGAAAAGAATAGAGGACAGTCTCAGAGACCTCTGGGACAACATTAAACGCACCAACATTCGAATTATAGGGGTTCCAGAAGAAGAAGAGAAAAAGAAAGGGACTGAGAAAATATTTGAAGAGATTATAGTTGAAAACTTCCCTAATATGGGAAAGGAAATAGTTAATCAAGTCCAGGAGGCACAGAGAGTCCCATACAGAATAAATCCAAGGAGAAATACGCCAAGACACATATTAATCAAACTGTCAAAAATTAAACACAAAGAAATCATATTAAAAGCAGCAAGGGAAAAACAACAAATAACACACAAGGGAATCCCCATCAGGTTAACAGCTGATCTCTCAGCAGAAACTCTACAAGCCAGAAGGGAGTGGCAGGACATAATTAAAGTGATGAAGGAGAGAAACCTGCAACCAAGATTACTCTACCCAGCAAGGATCTCATTCAGATTTGATGGAGAAATTAAAACGTTTACAGACAAGCAAAAGCGGAGAGAGTTCAGCACCACCAAACCAGCTTTACAACAAATGCTAAAGGAATTTCTCTAGGCAAGAAACACAACAGAAGGACTATACCTACAATAACGAACCCAAAGCCATTAAGGAAATGGGAATAGGAACATACATATCAATAATTACCTTAAATGTAAATGGACTAAATGCTCCCACCAAAAGACACAGAGTGGCTGAATGGATACAAAAACAAGACCCATATATATGCTGTCTACAAGAGACCCACTTCAGACCTAGAGACACATACAGATTGAAAGTAAGGGGATGGAAAAAGATATTCCATGCAAATGGAAATCAAAAGAAAGCTGGAGTACAAATTCTTATATCAGACAAAATAGACTTTAAAATAAAGACTATTAGAAGAGACAAAGAAGGACACTACATAACGATAAAGGGATCGATCCAAGAAGAAGATATAACAATTGTAAATATTTATGCACCCAACATAGGAGCACCTCAATACATAAGGCAAATACTAACAGCCATAAAAGGGGAAATCGACAGTAACACAATCATAGTAGGGGACTTTAACACCCCACTTTCACCAATGGACAGATCATCCAAAATGAAAATAAATAAGGAAACACAAGCTTTAAATGATACATTAAACAAGATGGACTTAATTGATATTTATAGGACATTCCATCCAAAAACAACAGAATACACATTTTTCTCAAGTGCTCATGGAACATTCTCCAGGATAGATCATATCTTGGGTCACAAATCAAGCCTTGGTAAATTTAAGAAAATTGAAATTGTATCAAGTATCTTTTCCAACCACAATGCTATGAGACTAGACATCAATTACAGGAAAAGATCTGTAAAAAATACAAACACATGGAGGCTAAACAATACACTACTCAATAACGAAGTGATCACTGAAGAAATCAAAGAGGAAATTAAAAAATACCTAGAAACAAATGACAATGGAGACACGATGACCCAAAACCTATGGGACGCAGCAAAAGCAGTTCTAAGGGGGAAGTTTATAGCAATACAATCCCACCTTAAGAAACAGGAAACATTTCGAGTAAACAACCTGACCCTGCACCTAAAGCAATTAGAGAAAGAAGAACAAAAAACCCCCAAAGATAGCAGAAGGAAAGAAATCATAAAGATCAGATCAGAAATAAATGAAAAAGAAATGAAGGAAATGATAGCAAAGATCAACCAAACTAAAAGCTGGTTCTTTGAGAAGATAAACAAAATTGACAAGCCATTAGCCAGACTCATCAAGAAAAGAAGGGAGAAGACTCAAATCAATAGAAATAGAAATGAAAAAGGAGAAGTAACAACTGACACTGCAGAAATACAAAAGATCATGAGAGATTATTACAAGCAACTCTATGCCAATAAAATGGACAACCTGGAAGAAATGGACAAATTCTTAGAAATGCACAACCTACCAAGACTGACTCAGGAAGAAATAGAAAATATGAATAGACCAATCACAAGCACTGAAATTGAAACTGTGATTAAAAATCTTCCATCAAACAAAAGCCCAGGACCAGATGGCTTCACAGGCGAATTCTATCAAACATTTAGAGAAGAGCTAACACCCATCCTTCTCAAACTCTTCCAAACAATATCAGAGGAAGGAACACTCTCAAACTCATTCTACGAGGCCACCATCACCTTGATACCAAAACCAGGCAAGGATGTCACAAAGAAAGAAAACTACAGGCCAATATCACTGATGAACATAGATGCAAAAATCCTCAACAAAATACTAGCAAACGGAATCCAACAGCACATTAAAAGGATCATACACCATGATCAAGTGGGGTTTATTCCAGGAATGCAAGGATTCTTCAATATACGCAAATCAATCAATGTGATACACCATATTAACAAGTTGAAGGAGAAAAACCATATGATCATCTCAATAGATGCAGAGAAAGCTTTCGACAAAATTCAACACCCATTTATGATAAAAACCCTGCAGAAAGTAGGCATAGAGGGAACTTTCCTCAACATAATAAAGGCCATATATGACAAACCCACAGCCAACATTGTCCTCAATGGTGAAAAACTGAAACCATTTCCACTAAGATCAGGAACAAGACAAGGCTGCCCACTCTCAGCACTCTTATTCAACATAGTTTTGGAAGCTTTAGCCACAGCAATCAGAGAAGAAAAGGAAATAAAAGGAATCCAAATTGGAAAAGAAGAAGTAAAGCTGTCACTGTTTGCAGATGACATGATACTATACATAGAGAATCCTAAAGATGCTACCGAAAAACTACTAGAGCTAATCAGTGAATTTGGTAAAGTAGCAGGATACAAAATTAATGCACAGAAATCTCTGGCATTCCTGTACACTAGTGATGAAAAATCTGAAAATGAAATCAAGAAAACACTCCCATTTACCATTGCAACAAAAAGAATAAAATGTCTAGGAATAAACCTACCTAAGGAGACAAAAGACCTGTATGCAGAAAATTATAAGACACTGATGAAAGAAATTAAAGAGGATACAAATAGATGGAGAGATATACCATGCTCCTGGATTGGAAGAATCAATATTGTGAAAATGACTCTACTACCCAAGGCAATCTACAGATTCAATGCAATCCCTATCAAACTACCACTGGCATTTTTCACAGAACTAGAACAAAAAATTTCAAAATTTGTTTGGAAAAACAAAAGACCCCGAATAGCCAAAGCAATCTTGAGAACGAAAAACGGAGCTGGAGGAATCAGGCTCCCTGACTTCAGACTATACTACAAAGCTACAGTAATTAAGACAGTGTGGTACTGGCATAAAAACAGAAAGATAGATCAGTGGATCAGGATAGAAAGCCCAGAGATAAACCCACGCACATATGGCCAACTTATCTTTGATAAAGGAGGCAGGAATGTACAGTGGAGAAAGGACAGCCTCTTCAATAAGTGGTGCTGGGAAAACTGGACAGGGACATGTAAAAGTATGAGATTAGATCATTCCCTAACACCATACACAAAAATAAGCTCAAAATGGATTAAAGACCTAAATGTAAGGCCAGAAACTATCAAACTCTTAGAGGAAAACATAGGTAGAACACTCTATGACATAAATCACAGCAAGATCCTTTTGGACCCACCTCCTAGAGAAATGGAAATAAAAACAAAGATAAACAAATGGGACCTAATGAAACTTCAAAGCTTTTGCACAGCAAAGGAAACCATAAACAAGACCAAAAGACAACCCTCAGAATGGGAGAAAATATTTGCAAATGAAGCAACTGACAAAGGATTAATCTCCAAAATTTATAAACAGCTCATGCAGCTCAATAGCAAAAAAACAAACAACCCAATCCAAAAATGGGCAGAAGACTTAAATAGGCATTTCTCCAAAGAAGATATACAGACTGCCAACAAACACATGAAAGAATGCTCAACATCATTAATCATTAGAGAAATGCAAATCAAAACTACAATGAGATATCATCTCACACCAGTCAGAATGGCCATCATCAAGAAATCTAGAAACAATAAATGCTGGAGAGGGTGTGGAGAAAAGGGAACACTCTTGCACTGCTGGTGGGAATGTGAATTGGTACAGCCACTATGGAGAACAGTATGGAGGTTCCTTAAAAAACTAAAAATAGAACTACCATATGACCCAGCAATCCCACTACTAGGCATATACCCTGAGAAAACCATAATTCAAAAAGAGACATGTACCAAAATGTTCATTGCAGCTCTATTCACAATAGCCCGGAGCTGGAAACAACCTAAGTGTCCATCATCGGATGAATGGATAAAGAAGATGTGGCACATATATACAATGGAATATTACTCAGCCATAAAAAGAAACGAAACTGAGCTATTTGTAATGAGGTGGATAGACCTAGAGTCTGTCATACAGAGTGAAGTAAGTCAGAAAGAGAAAGACAAATACCGTATGCTAACACATATATATGGAATTTAAAAAAAAAATGTCATGAAGAACCTAGGGGTAAAACGGGAATAAAGACACAGACCTACTTGAGAATGGACTTGAGGATATGGGGAGGGGGAAGGGTAAGCTGTGACAAAGCGAAAGAGAGGCATGGACATATATACACTACGAAACGTAAGGTAGATAGATAGTGGGAAGCAGCCGCAGAGCACAGGGAGATCAGCTTGGTGCTTTGTGACCGCCTGGAGGGGTGGGATGGGGAGGATGGGAGGGAGGGAGATGCATGAGGGAAGGGATGTGGGAACAGATGTATATGTATGACTGATTCACATTGTTATAAAGCAGAAACTAATAAAAAAAAAAAAGTGGGTGCCCATCATCCCAGGGACTCGGTTTCTCTCTTGAACGGCTCCCTCATTCTTCCATAAAGGAGCCCCTCTGAGCTTTTTCCCTGCAATCTTTTGGACTGGCACCTCCATATTGGAACCTTTAAATTTGATTAGACTGGGCTGGTAGTGAGGAGGCAGCACATAGCAGTGAGGAGACCTTGAGAGAGCCCAGTGGTCCCCCAAGCTCTTCAGAAGACCAACGTGGGACCATGGGACACTCTGTGAGTGGCTGACTGACATCTACCAAGGCAGGACTGTTTAGCCCTGAACCCACGTGTGCTGACTGGGCCCAGGACACTTCCAGCCTAAGTGGTCCAAGACGAATGGTCCTCCCTGGCTCTAGCCCTGCTCTGCTAGTCCCATTGACTGTGCTGTTGGGCAGACCACTTCTCTGGGCCTATTTCCATGTTTGCACAAGGAGGGATTTGGGCCAGACAGGAAGCACTAGCTTGGGTTAATCAAGCCTGACTGGTTATAATGCCAGACACAGGATGTGTGTATGCATGGGGAAAAAACACCATGGGGAGGTGGTGGACAAGGCCCCAGGCTGGGCTTCTGGGGCTCCAAGAACCACCAGAGTGTAGGCAACAGTGTATGGATATGTGTGTATTTCTTGGCAAGGGGGTCAATAGCTTTCATCAGATTCTTAAAGAGCTCATAAATAGTTAAGAACGACTGTGTTTAGATCTAATTAAGGTTCTTTCAATTTCTAAGTCCCTCTAGTTCTAAAACTTCCTCACTTCCATTGGATTCTCTCTGTGAGTATACATTCTAGATGGGGCTGCCCTGAGGTCTCTTGAGTGCATAGTGGGGCCACATTCTGGGATGGAGTTAAGGGGACTCACCTGCACATGATGGGTTTACATGGCACAGGGTTGTAGGCATGGCTTTTGGAGTTCCACAGAGCTGAGTTTGAATTTCTTCTCTCCTATTACAGTGACATCTGTGAGTCTCAGTTTCCTCATCTGTAAAATTGGCATAATAATGCAGGGTGACTCCAAGCCTGTAAACATAAGCAAATATATAATAGGTCATTTATGGAGAGTACATTAAGATCCATGATAAAATAACATTAACAGTATGTTTAGACTTTATAGCCACTGTTGAGTAGCATCTACATCAGAGAGTGGTTTAGAAGATTGTGTATAATGGTAAATATAAATTGCCTGGCATGGTGCAAGTACCAATAAATGTTACCAACCATGATAATTATCATTTTTATGTTTGTGCCATGGTGTTCATCCTGGGCTAAGATTTTCCTCCTGTCTCCCTCCAGATGATGCCTCTGACTACAGGCACACCCCCAAGTTTCCCTGTGATGCTGTGTCAGGAGGAGTCCTCACATTTGGGACCTCATTGGGAGCAGATAGACCCAAAGAAGATGGACCAGAGGTTCAGGCATCCAGTCAACAACTAGAGGCCCAGAGGAGGACCCTGCAGGGATAGCAGACAAGTGGTTCAGAGGGTGGAGGGGCAGGCAGGTACCAGGGTCCTGCAGCAGCTGAGAGAGTAGTTCAAGTGGAGGCACCCTGCAGGTGGTCCCCAAGTGTTGATTGTGGCCAAGGGAAGATGAAAAGGAGTCCAGCAGGTGAGTTCTGCTCCTGATTGCCACTGTGATTACTTCTCTTCAGGGAGGGGGCTGCAGAGGTCAATGTAGTGCAAATCAATGTGGGTGACTGAGCATTCTCCAAGAGCAGAGATGGCCCGATTCTGCCCGTAAACCTGTATCTGCAAAAGCCTCTCCCCATCCACTCTTTTCTTTTTTAACATCTTTATTGGAGTACAATTGCTTTACAATGGTGTGTTAGTTTCTGCTTTATAACAAAGTGAATCAGCTATACCTATACATATATCTCCATATCTCCTCCCACTTGCATCTCCCTCCCACCCTCCCTATCCCACCCCTCTAGGTGCTCACAAAGCATGGAGCTGATCTCCCTGGGCTATGTAGCTGCTTCGGGAAAACTGGACAGCTACATGTAAAAGAATGAAATTAGAACACTCCCTAACACCACACACAAAAATAAACTCAAAATGGACTAAAGACCTAAATATAAAGCCAGACACTCTAAAATTCTTAGAGGAAACCATAGGCAGAATACTCTATGACATATATCACAGCAAGATCCTTTTTGACCCACCTCCTAGAGAAATGGAAATAAAAACAGAAATAAACAAATGGGACCTAATGAAACTTAAAAGCTTTTGCACACTTTAATTGGAATGGAGTGCAGCCTTGTGGGGGTGGGGTGTAGTAGCTGGTGGTGGGGTGGGCAGAGATGCTTAGAGAAGCTAGAAAGGCTCTCCAGGTTCTCTGCATTAGAGTCAGATCCCCAGGGGGAAGGGATGAAGCAAAGTTTGGAATGAGGGGAGGTTGTCTGATGGATGGAAGCAATGAAAAAAACATCTATTAGTGGTGCTTTTTTTTTTTAAAGACTAGGAATTTATTATAGGAGTAAGATTTTACATGGTTATGGAAGAAGATGGAGAATTAAGTCCCTGAAAGGGGCAGTAGGTGGATCAGGGAAGAGTCACTGACAAGCTCTCCTGAAGCACTGGCACAGGTGGACAAGTGAGACCTTGCAGGGGAATCTGGAGAGCCAGGCACATCCAGCTGCCAGAATGTGACTGGAAGGCTGTTGTTCGTACATCCATTTGTGGGCCTGGTGTCACTCTAAATCTTTTCATTCCGAAGGTTATGGTAGAGACAGGAATCTTTTTAAGTTCCACAGGTAATTCTAATGAGAAGCCAGGCTTAAGAATCACTGTGTTAAATAACTCAAAAAGTCCATTCTAACATGGAGACTAGATGATCTAAAGTTGACTTCAGGCTGACAAATGTTATGTCTCTTAAGTGGTAGTTGGTGTTCTCCTGAGAGAACAGTTCCTGAGGAAGCTAAGTAAACAACTTCCTGATACTGGAGATTTGCTAATTAAACACTTGGTACAGGCTCTGGGGGGAGGGGGCCAGACAACTATGGAATCTGACTTCTGAGAGTCTTCCAGCTTTAGGAGAGAGGGCAGCGGCTCTCAGGGCCAGTGACCTGAGGTTTCTCCCAGCCTCAGTCTGGAGGCCCTGGCTGCTGTCACTACAGGAGGCCATGCTCATGGTGGGACCACATATGGGAGAGGACAGGGGAGGGGCTGAGCTGGGCATGCAGTGACAGGCATGGTGTGCTGTCCACCTTGACACCTATGAGCTGTGTGGCATGCAGAGCCAGCAATATCTGACATGTCCAGGGGGAAGGTCACCCAGATATCACCCAAGGGTGCACTGCTAAGGATTCTGCCCATGGATGCCTAGCATTTCTGCAAGACTGCATCATGACTTTGGTTTAAGCACAGGACACCCCTGGGCTTCTCTTCTGGAGTGCATATACTCCTGGGAAAAGTAATGTATTAAATCACTGTCTTCTGTAAAGGAAGTTGTTCAGAGCAGATAGTTCCTTGATTGGAGAAATGGGACCTCAGAGGGTGAGTAATCAGGGACCAGGGAAGGAAGGGAGCTGCAGGCCACCTCCCCACTGAGAGCATTGGAAAGATGAGGAGGAGTGTGCCTAACCCACCCCTAGGCTCCCTGTCATCCTGCCCAGAGGCCTGAATAATGCTCCAGAAAGAGAAGCACAAGTGAGGAGAAAGAGGAGAGGGAACAGGGGGACATGGATGAGAATTCCCACAAGCTCATGTCAGGAATTTGCTTTTCCCAAGGGGTTTTCAGACAATTTGGGCCATTGTACTGGTTCTGGGGAGTGGACCTGGATGAGCAGTTCCTTTTCTTCCTACCTCCCACTTTCATTAGGTGACAACACCAGGTGTTCCACTCCCCATCCCCACAAAAGCCTATGAAAATAAATGTTTGGTAAATGGAATCATCTTCTGGAGGAATCATCTGCATCCATTCCATGCAGGGGATGGAATCCTAGGAGGAACCCTGCAGGGAAGGAAAACTCCTTTCTGTGAAGGGAGTGCATCCAGCCCGCCTCCCACCTCATTATCCAAATCTAACGCTCATGGTCCTTCCCTAGAGAGAAGGCCCAGTCTCATCCCCAGACAAGAAGCATAATTCACTCTGTCTCCAGCCTTCCAGGAAATGCCCCTTCTTCATCAGGTAGAAACCCAGCATCTCCATCTGACAAGAAAGCTACCCTGCCTTGCACCCAACACATCCCATAGACCTAGAGTTGTGCAAAGCCAGATGGGTTTGAAGGCAGAGAGGAGCTCGCTTCTCCCCATATGGAAGACCCAGGCGCAGAGTTGAGTACATGGCAAGGAGACAGCTCCCAGGAAAAACGTATTTGCCTTCCAAGATAGATTCACCAATGTCCAGCTATGTCACACTGAGTCCTTGAGCATAGAGGAGATTAGTCAATTAGAGAGGAGGATGGCAGCGGGGAAGCTCTTGGTGAAATCTGTGTTGGCTGCAGTCAGTGTCCACAAAGCAGGGTCTGCCCATACTCTCTGGGCACCATTTCCCCAGTGAGCACCATGACAGAGCTCCCTGAGAAAATGTGGGCAGGGGAAATGGAAGGGAGAAGGGAAAAGTAAGCACAGGGCTGAAGCTAGCGATGTTCTACCATCTCCTCACCTGCTCTTTTTTATACAGCTCTATTTTAGGCTGTCCACTTCTGTCCTGGTTTTTCTAGCTGGGAATAGGGGGAATGTCTCCTGTTCCCACTTTTTCTACCTGCATCTAACTTTCCCAGCCTCAGTAAGCAGGTTCAGCCTTACTTCTGCCATCTTATTTATTCCTCACAATGACTGGGTGAGGTCAAGATGTTCATGTCCTTGGGAAGATAAGGAAATAGAGGCTCAGGGAAGTTAGATAACTTGTCAAAAACTACATTACCTGGAAAGATCAGGGTTGGGATATGAACAAATATTTCCTGACAATAAGACCAGCCCACTGGTTCTTCCATTATGCATACTGCACCTGTAGTACACTCTTGGAGGTCCTCCTGTGGAACCTCATCTAAATTTATCCTTCCAGACTGGCCCTAAGAACAACTTGTCAAGACCCTCACCAGTGGACCATTGTACCTTCCAGAGTAAGAAGCAGAGATGTCTGGATCTGTGAACTCCACTCAGCAACAACTGCTTGTGGGAGACCTGTAGTGTGGGAAGCCCCTGGCTTACCTGAATCTGTCTCTGGTTTCCAAGCCTCAGGAGACTACATGAACCGAGAGAGGAGGAACCATTTCTGTTGGTAAATTTCCAGAGACTGCAGGATCAATAACCATGGACTCCTCTAAACCTCAGAGACAAGAACCCTTCCAGTTGTTCAAGGTGTTGTGGGCCATCCAGGTGGGTAGAAGGGCAGTTTCATTAAAGCTATCAAGCAAATCCAAGACTGAACGACCAATATTGTTAAGATGTAAATTCTCTCCAACTGATTTATAGATTCAGCACGATTACAATCAAAATCCAAGCAGGCTTTAAAAAAAGAAAACAAAACAGAATTTGACAAGCTGGTTCTAAAATTGGTATAGAAATTCAGGGATCTAACATAGCCAAAACAATTTTGAAAAATAATCAAGTTGGAGGACTTATACTACCTGGTTTCAAGACTTACTACTCAACACTGCATAGTACTGAGTAAGGATATACATATATCAATGAAACCGAATAAAGCAAGAAATAGACCCATACTCATATGTACAATTTATTTTTAACAGAGGTGGCAAGGCAACTTGATGAATGAAAGGAAAGTCTTTTCAACAAACTGTACTCATTGATTAATTTGCATATATTGAAGAATCCTTGCATTCCTGGGATAAATCTCACTTGATCATGGTGTATGATCCTTTCAATGTATTGTTGGAATCTGTTTGCTAGTATTTTGTCCAGGATTTTTGTGTCTATGTTCATCAGTGATATTGGTCTCTAGTTTTCTTTTTTTGTGATATCTTTTTCTGGTTTTAGTATCAGGGTGATAGTGGCCTCTTAGAATGGAGTATTCTTCCCTCTGCAGTTTTTTGGAAGAGTTTAAGAAGGATAGGCGTTAGCTCTGTAAATTGATATAGCCACTGTGGAGAACAGTATGGAGGTTCCTTAAAAAACTAACAATAGAACTACCATATGACCTAGCAATCCCACTGCTGGACATATACCCTGAGAAAAACATAATTCAAAAGGACACCTGTACCCCAATGTTCATTGCAGCACTATTTACAATAGCCAGGACATGGAAACAACCTAAATGTCCAATGACAGATGAATGGATAAAGAAGATGTGGTACATATATACAATGGAATATTACTCAGCCATAAAAAGAACAAAATTGGGTCATTTGTAAAGATGTGGATGGATCTAGAGTCTGTCATACAGAGTGAAATAAGCCAGAAAGAGAAAAACAAATATCGTGTATTAACGCATATATGTGGAATCTAGAAAAATGGTACAGATGAACCTATTTGCAGGGCAGGAATAGAGACAAAGACATAGAGGGCAGACATGTGGATATAGGGGGAGAAGGGGAGGGTGGGACGAATTGATTGACATATATACACTACCATGCATAAAATAGCTAGCTAGTGGGAACATGCTATAAAGCACAGGAAGCTCAGCTCACTGCCTTGTGACGACCTAGATGATGAGGTGGGAGGGACGTTCAAGAGGGAGGGAATATAGGTATACATATAGCTGAGTCACTTCATTGTACAGCAGAAACTAACACAACATTATAAAGCAATTATACTCCAATAAAAGAGAAAACTGTGCTCAAACAACTAGAACTACCTAAAAGGAAAAAGAAATGAACCTTCATCCTTACCTCATGCCATACAGAAAATTAAGCTGAAATGGATTATAAACCTAAATATAAGAGCTAAAACTATAGAATTTTAGAAAAATTTATTGAAGAAGGGCTTCAAAACCTTGGATTAGGCAAATATTTCTTAGGACACAGAAAGCATAAATCAGTGAAGACATAATATGGTAAATTGGACTTTATTAAAATGTAAAATTTTTGCTCTTTGAAAAATACTATTAAGTAAAGATAAGCCATAGGTCAGAAGAAAAATATTCACAATACATACATCTGACAAAGAAATTGTATCCAAAATATATCAGTAATTCTTACAACTTAATAATAAGATAAGTGAATTTAAAAATGGCAAAAGATTACACAGATACACTCTAAAGAGAATATATGAATGTCCAATAAGCATATGGATAGATAGATGCTCAACAGCATTAATACATCAGGAAAGTGTAAATTAAAACTACAGTGAGATACAATTACACACTCATTCTAATAGCTAAAATTAAAAAGAGTGATAATACCAAGTGTTGACAAGGATCTGGATCAACAATCTCTTGTATAATGTTGGTAGGAACATAAAATGGTACAACTACTTTGGCAAACTGGTAGAGAGTTTCTTGTAAAGTTAAACATATACTAACCATTAGAGATACCAATTTCACACTTGGGTATTCATCCAAGTAAAATGAAGACATACATCCAGACGAGGACTTGTATGTGGATGTTCATAGTAGCTTTATTCATAATAGCTCTAAACAGGAAACAACATGGGTCAATCAATATGTGAACAATAAACAAATTGTGTTATACCTGTGCCATATGATATTGCTTAGCAATAAAAAGAAATGAGGTAATGATACATATGACAATATGGATGGATCTTACCACATTCTGCTGTGTGAAATAAGTAAGACATGAAAAAGTATACATAGTAAAATTCCATTTATATCAAGCTCTGGAAAACACCGATCAATAGTGACAGCACATCAGGGTTGCCTATGGTCAGTGGTGGGGATTGAATCTAAAGAGACACAAAGGAACCACCTTTTGGGGCGATAGAAATATTCTACATTTTGATTATTACACAAATACATACGTGTGTGTATAAGTATGTATTTGTTTTTTACACTCATCAAACTGAACATGTGAAATGAGTACATTTTTATAGTATGTAACTCATACCACAATAAACTTGCTATAAAAAGATAACATATACCCAATCTTCTCTCACTCTGCTTGCTAAAAACCATAATGGCTCCCACTGCACTTATAATAAAATTCAAACTCCCTACATGTTCTACAAGGTCCTGCATGGTCTGGTGCCATCTCTCACCACTGGACCCAAGCTCACTGTCTCCCAGGCACACCAGCGTGCTGTCATTTCCCACTGTAGGCCTTCCCATGGGTAATTCTGCCTAGAATGCTCTCTGAGCAGCTCCATGTCCCCTGCCTTCTGGCCCCACCCCCAACAGTTTTCCATAAGCCTTTGCTTCCTCTGAAAAGACTTCCTTCACTCCCCCATTTAAATGTGGTCCCCGTATTATCTTTGCTCATGACATTCTTTTCCTACTGATCATAGTCCTTATCATAATTTGTTCATGTGAATTAATATGGTGTCTCCTTAAGTAGACTGTCAAATCAGTCTAGACTATAAAATCAAAATAGAACCTAGTGTACTCTGCTCACTACTGATCCCTAGCATATAACAAAGTCCCTGGCACATAGCAGATGTTCAATAAATATTTGATGGATAAATGGACGGATGAATGGATAAATCACTGAATCCGTACCTTCTCCTCAGGGAAGAAGTCATTTGCAATGAATGAAGCACTACAGTGAGGACAGCATATGGTAGAATAAAGCACCAGACTTGAATCTCAAGTTCTGGCTTTCTCACTAGTGCACAGACCAGATCTGATTCAGTAGAGCTGGGTTGAGGTCCAGGAATCCTAACATTTAACAAGGGACCCAGGGTAATTCTTATGCTTAAGATGTATGGAAATAACTAGGTGAGCACATATGCACATATTCCTATAAACACAAGCAAATCCATATGTAGAAATTTTTGACCCATTGTTTGTTTCAAAAAATGGGATCCTATTTTCCTCATTTATCTGTATTGTATTTTTCTCACCCAGCGGTCCCTTGTAGAAGTACCTCTAAGTCATTTGGTATAAAAGAATTATTACTTCTTTTTTCTTTATTAATAGATACATAATAGAACATGGGTGGTGTAGTAGTCCTTAGTGCTATTGACCAACACTTTAAGTTCCCTTCCCTTCCAAGTACATGGTAGGATTGTACTTTCTGGCTCACCTATGGCTGAATGGGCTGAAACATTTAATCATCTGGTGCAGACCCTCCAGAACTCTTTTTCCCTCTGTCATAGCAGCTGGCAATGTTCAAAGTGGTGGTTGCTGCATCAGCCGGGGTCTCTGAATGATCACGAGGAGCAGATTCCCTTACTGGCTTAAATTGGGCATATAGAAAGAACAAGCAACCCATTTTTATTGATTTAAGCAACTGTGACTTTGGAATTGTTTATTCCACATCAATACCCAGCCTAGCCTAAGGGAAACATGTTGTACCAGAATTTCTTCAACCATTCTCTATTGATAGATGCTCACTCTGTTTCTAGTGTTTTTTTCACTAATAACGACACTCCAATGAACATCCTTTTATGTATATTCTTATACACTGGTATGAAAATACACAAACAGAAAAATAGGAATGGATACATAATAGGTTGAAAATGGGCTATGAGGTTTTGTAGAGAAGGGCTTGTGGCTGAGGATTATGAATATGGAAGGGGTTGGAGAGGGGAGAAGGAATTAAAGGAGAAAAAATCACAATTCATATCAAAAGCTATGTACAACACGATCACTTTTATGCAGTTCTGTGAAAGTATAAATCTACACCTCTATCCAGTTCAACTTAAAGATATATACATATATTTGAAAGTATAAAAAGTAAATTATTTAGTAATTTTTTAAAAAAGAAAGCCACCAGATTATTTAAGACCCTAATGAAAATGCAAATGTTATTTGGGATGATCATATTCTAAGGGATTATCAAGCAGTTATTTATACTTCTACTTAGGTTACATTAACGGATTAGTAAGTGCATGCTGACTGAAGGAATAAAGTGGCATCACTCACAGCAGCCTGGTTTTGATGTGGTGGAGAGGGGAGAAGGAGAGGGAAAAGGCTGGAATGCCCTTTGATGATAGGTCGAAAGGGGGACTTTAAAGGGGCAAGGAGCAGCCGGAGAGCATTGAGAAGGCAGGTGAAGACTCCAGATGTGATGGAGAGGGGTGTGTGAGCAACACTAATGGGGCAGAACTAGTAAGTAAAATAGACTGGTGAGATCATCTGGTCTAGTTTAATTTTACAAGAAGGAATTATTTTCTTTTCAGATTATCTCAGTGACTTGCACAATGCCTGGCCAGTCAGAGGAAGAACCCAAAACATGTGATGATTAAGTGGTGGCGGGGCGGGGGGAGAGAAAGAGAGAGAGAGGGAGGATGAGAGGGAAAGAGAACAAGGAAGTGACTGTTTCATATCTTATCAGTTGCAGGGGTAAAATCTAGATGCAGTTTTTTTAAGAGTACTTGAAATAGAAAGAAACAAGGAAAGAAGGGAAGTGAGGGAAGGAGGAGTGGAGACAGATCCCTCTCTCTTTCTCTCTCTCTCTTTCTCTCTCTCTCTCTCTCCATGGTCTCTTCTCCCTCCTAGGAGTGGAAGTGGAGGTGTATTGGGTGTGGAGAAAAGGCACCAGCTGGCCCGTCTCTCGTGTTCCAGGTTGTATAGCAGAAAGGACTTCTTGCCTCTGGATGAACACCACACAGACCCCAACAGCATGAGCCTCTCAAGTCACTGCCCATGAGCACTAGAGTCTGTCGGTCACACTTGCCCACTAGCTGCCTCTGTTGTAGCGGCCACCTCCAGGTCTGTGGACTGATCCTGTCAGTCAGGCTCCCAGTGGGATCAGGCACAGTCACCCAGCCCTTTCTCGGCTCAATTCTTTTTTTTTTTTAAATTTATTTATTTATTTTTGCTGTGTTGGGTCTTTGTTTCTGTGCAAGCGCTTTCTCTAGTTGTGGCAAGCGGGCTCCACTCTTTATCACGGTGCACGGGCCTCTCACTATCATGGCCTCTCTTGTTGTGGAGCACAGGCTCCAGATGCGCAGGCTCAGTAGTTGTGGCTCACGGGCCTAGTTGCTCCGTGGCATGTGGGATCCTCCCAGACCAGGGTTCGAACCCGTGTCCCCTGCATTAGTAGGCAGATTCTCAACCACTGCGCCACCAGGGAAGCCCTATGCTCAATTCTTTGAAGGAGATTTGTTGTCCAATCAACTGGTTGATTATACCCAACAAAACTGATTATAGATATGTTAATGAAACAATCATTTTACTGTTTGTAGTCTTCATCTCTCTTTCCATTTGTATTTTCCCCAAAAAGTGATCCTCAGTCTTAGGTGCCCAAATCTATCCTTTTCTCCATACATGACCATCCCTTGAAGGTAATATCTCCTAGACTATGCTAGCTCTTTATGAAATGTAGTGAACTGTGCAGGGATTCAAAGGGGTTTAACAGGAGACCTAATATACTCATCTATACCAAGGTTCTAGAGTCTGATAACCCCTTAATGTGTTATCTCTGCAAGCAGATTTGCAATATTATAAAGCACAAAGGAAGTAAGTTTTTATACATCAGCTAATAAGGCAGTGGACTCAGGCTCAACTTTCTGAACATGAATATGTTTAATATAAGTGGATCATAGAATCTAGGTGGTTAAGTATCAGATGATTTGGGATGTGGTAAGTATAGAGTGGATACGGGCTATTAAGAATTGAACTTGGATTCTGTTTCGCATGGGATGCTTTTAACTAAAAATAATAGATTATACAACTAAGTGTGACTAAAGATTGAGGGAATTTTATTATATCACAAGAATTCTAGAGTTTGGTTAACTTAGCAGCTGGAAATATCTCCTCTTTCTTTTGTATTACATTTGATTTCAAGGTGGCTGTATCTATCCTATGTACTGTGCAAATGCAACATTCATTAAAGAAACTGGAGGAAGGACCTCTACTTTCATTCCTCATGCATCCTTTTTTCAATAGGGATAAAAACCTTTACAGAAATGCTTTGTATTAATCAACATGAACTTACTATCATAACACAAACCACCAAAATTCCTATGACCAAACACAATAAAGGTTAATTTCTTGCTCATGTCATAGTCATCAAAATGACTGGGGTGGGGAGGATGCTCGGCTCCATGCAGACACTTAGGGACCCAGGATCCTTCCAGCTAGTGGCTCTGGCATCCTCCAGGGTCTCAGAAAAATCTTCTGGATTGTCAGCATCTGGCCTGTGGGTGAGAGCAAAGATGGTATAGAGAAGGTGCAGAAAGTGATATACCTCACTTCTATTCACATTCCATTAGTGAAAACTAGCTATATGACCACAGTAAGATGTAAAAGGGCTAGAAAATATAATCTAATTCTCTGCCCCAGAAGAAGAGGAGAATGTGGATTCTGGCAAGTACTAACAGCCTCTGTCACACACCCCATCAGATATCGTCTCACTTCCCACTGGCCAGGAGTTGGTCAAATGCTCGTGACTAAACCAGCCGCTGTCAAAGGGAATGAGGATGATTGGATTGACTTGTGTGGTTCACAGACCCTCAGGTGATCCCCTGTGCTCCCCACTTTCTGGTATTCATGCCCTTGTATAACCCCTTCCCCTTGAGTGTGGGTGGGATATGTGACCTTCCTCCAAAGAACAGAATATGGCCAAGGTATGTGAGGTCCCTCTTTTTGGCAAAGGTGGTGGAATGTCATTTTTATAATTACTTCATATCACGTTATATAAGACTCTGTCTAGAGATTCTCCTTGCTAGTTTGGCGAAATAAGCCTCCATTTTGAAGAAGCCACATGGCAAGAATCTGTGTGCAGCCTCTAGGAACCAAGAGCAACCTTGGGTCAACAGCCAACAAGGAATAGAAGCTCCATATTCTACAGTTGCAAGGAAATGATTTCTGCCAACAAGCTGAGTAAGCTTAAAAGCAGATTCTTCTCCAGTCAAGCCTCCAGATAAGAATGCAGCCTGGGAGACCTTCAAGATGGTGGAGGAGTAAGAGGTGGAGATCACCTTCTTCTCCACAAATACACCAGAAATATATCTACATGTGGAACAACTCCTACGGAACACCTACTGAATGCAGGCAGAAGAACTCAGACGTCCTAAAAAGCAAGAAACTCCCCACGTACCTGGGTAGGACAAAAGAAAAAAGAAAAAACAGAGAAAAAAGAAGAGGGACAGGACCTGCACCTAGGGGAGGGAGCTGTGAAGGAGGAAAAGTTTCCACACACTAGGAAGCCCCTTCACTGATGGAGACAGGGGGGTCAGGGGGGAAGCTTCAGAGCCACGGAGGAGAGCTCAGCAACAGGGGTGCGGGGGGCAAAAAGGAGAAATTCCCACACAGACGATCGGTGCTGACCAGCACTCACCAGCCCGAGAAGCCGGTGCTGACCAGCACTCACCAGCCCGAGAAGCTTGTCTGCTCATCCGCCGGGGCGGGCGGGGGCTGGGAGCTGAGGCTCGGGCTTCCGAGGTCAGACCCCAGGGAAAGGACTGTGGTTGGCTGCGTGAACACAGCCTGAAGGGGGCTAGTGCACCACAGCTAGCCAGGAGGGAGTCAGGGAAAATGTCTGGAGCTGCCTAAGAGGCAAGAGACCATTGTTTCAGGGTGCACAAGGAGAGGGGATTCAGAGCACCGCCTAAACAAGCTCCAGAGACGGGGCAAGCCGCAGCTATCAGCTCAGACACCAGAGATGGGCAAGAAATGCTAAAGTTGCTGCTGTAGCCACCAGGAAGCCTGTGTGCAAGCACAGGTCACTCTCCAAATCTACCCTCCTGGGAGCCTGTGCAGCCCGCCACTGCCAGGGTCCCATGATCCAGGGACAACTTCCCTGGGAGAACACAAGGCCCGCCTCAGGCTGTTGGAATTTCATGCCAGCCTCTGCCACTGCAGGCTCACCCCACATACCGTACCCCTCCCCCCCACCCTGGCCTGAATGAGCCAGAGTCCCCTAATGAGCTGCTACTTTAACCCCTTCCTGTCTGAGCAAAGAACAGACACCCTCAGGCGACCTACACGCAGAAGTGGGGCCAAATCCAAAGCTGAACCCCAGGTGCTGTGCAAATAAAGAAGAGAAAGGGAAATTTCTTCCAGCAGCCGCATGAGCAACAGATTAAATCCACACAATCAACTTTATGTACCTGCATTTCTGGAATATCTGAATAGATAATGAATCACCCCAAAATTGGGAGAAACTGTAGACTTGGTGTTCGCTTTCTACATCTAATTTGTTTTTGGTTTTATGTTTATCGTAATTTAGTATTTAGAGTTTATTATCATTGGTAGATTTGTTTATTGATTTGGTTGGTCTCTTCCTATTTTTCTTAATATATAGATATATATAATTTTTTCCTTTCTCTCTTTTTGTATGGATGTGTATACTTCTTTGTGTGATTATGTCTGTATAGCTTTGCTTTTACCATTTGTCCTGGGTTCTGTCTGTCCATTTTGTTTTCTTTTTTTTATTACTTTAAAATTGTATTTTATTTTTAATTTTTTATTGTTCGTTTTAATAACTATATTTCATTTATTTTTCCTTCTTTCTTTCCTTCTTTCTTTCTTTCTTCTCGCCTTTTCTTCTCAGCTGTGAGGCTGACAGGGTCTTGGTGCTCCAGCCGGGTGTCACATCTGTGCTGCTGAGGTGGGAGGGCCAAGTTCAGGACACTGGTCCACAAGAGACCTCCCAGCTCCATGTAGTATCAAACGATGAAAGCTCTCCCAGACATCTCCATCTCAATGCTAAGACCCAGCTCTGTTCAACAACCAGCAAGCTACAGTGCTGGGCACCCCATGCCAAACAACTAGCAATACAGGAACACAACCCTACCGATTAGTAGAGAGGCTGCCTACAATCATAATAAGGTCACAGACACCCCAAAACACACCACCAGACGTGGTCCTCCCCACCAGAAAGACAAGATCAAGCCTCATCCACCAGAGCACAGGCACCAGTCGCCTCCACCAGGAGGCCTACACAACCCACTGAAGCAACCTTAGCCACTGGAGGTAGGCACAAAAAACAACAGGAACTACAAACCTGCAGCCTGCAAAAAACAGATCCCAAACACAGTAAGTTAAGCAAAATGAGAAGACAGAGAACCACACAGTGGATGAAGGAACAAGGTAGAAACCCACCAGACCAAACAAATTAAGAGGAACTAGGCAGTCTACCTGAAAAAGAATTCAGAATAATGAGAGTAAAGATGATCCAAAATCTCAGAAATAGAATGGAGAAAATACAAGAAAGTTTTAACAAGGACCTAGAAGAACTAAAGAGCAAACAAACAATGATGAACAACACAATAAATGAAATTAAAAATTCTCTAGAAGAATTAAAAATTCTATAGCAGAATAACTGAGGCAGAAGAATGGATAAGTAACCTGGAAGATAAAATAGTGGAAATAACCACTGCAGAGCAGAATAAAGAAAAAAGAATGTAAAGAATTGAGGACAGGCTCAAAGACCTCAGGGACAACATTAAACAACACAACATTTGAATTACTGGGATCCCAGAAGAAGAAGAGAAAAAGAAAGGGACTGAGAAAATATTTGAAGAGGTTATAGTTGAAAACTTCCCTATTATGGGAAAGGAAATAGTCAGTCAAGACCAGGAAACACAGACAGCCACGTACAGGATGAATCCAAGGAGAAAAAAGCCAAGACACATATTATTCAAACTATCAAAAATTAAATACAAAGAAAAAATATTAAAAGCAGTAAGGGAAAAACAACAAATAACATACAAGGGAATCCCCAAAAGGTTAACAGCTGATCTTTCAGCAGAAACTCTGCAAGCCAGAAGGGAGTGGCAGGACATATATAAAGTAATGAAAGGGAAAAACCTACAACCAAGGTTACTCTACCCAGCAAGGATCTCATTCAGATTTGATGGAGAAATTAAAACCTTTACAGACAAGCAAAAGCTGAGAGAGTTCAGCACCAGCAAACCAGCTTTACAACAAATGCTAAAGGAACTTCACTTGGCAGGAAACACAAGAGAAGGGAAAGACCTACAATAACAAACACAAAACACTGAAGAAAATGGTAATAGGAACATACATATCGATAATTACCTTAAATGTAAATGGATTAAATGCTCCAACCAAAAGACATACACTGGCTGAATGGATACAAAAACAAGACCCATATATATGCTGTCTACAAGAGACCCACTTCAGATCTAGGGACACATACAGACTAAAAGTGAGGGGATGGAAAAAGATATTCCATGCAAATGGAAATCAGAAGAAAGCTAGAGTAACAATTCTCATATAAGACAAAATAGACTTTAAAACAAAGACTATTACATGAGACAAAGAAGGACACTACATAATGATCAAGGGATCAATCCAAGAAGAAGATATAACAATTGTAAATATTTATACACCCAACATAGGAGCACCTCAATACATAAGGCAAATGTTAACAACCATAAAAGGGAAAATCAACAGTAACACAATCATAGTAGGAGATTTTAACACCCCACTTTCACCACTGGACAGACCATTCAAAATGAAAATAAATAAGGAAACAAAAGCTTTAAATGATACATTAAGCGACACGGACTTAATTGATATTTATAGGACATTCTATCCAAAAACAACAAAATACACTTTCTTCTCAAGTGCTCATGGAACATTCTCCAGGATAGATAATATCTTGGGTCACAAATCAAGCCTTGGTAAATTTAAGAAAATTGAAATCATATCAAGTATCTTTTCTGACTGCAACACTACGAGACTAGATATCAATTACAGGAAAAAATCTGTAAAAAATACAAACACAACAGTACACTACTAAATAACCAAGAGATGACTGAAGAAATCAAAGAGCAAATGAAACAATACCTAGAAACAAAAGACAATGAAAACACGACAACCTAAAACTTATGGAATGCAGCAAATGCAGTTCTAAGAAGAAAGCTTATAGCAATACAATCCTACCTCAAGAAATAAGAAACACCTCAGATAAACAACCTAAACTTACAGCTAAAGCAATTAGAGAAAGAAGAAAAATAAACCCCAAAGTTAGCAGAAAGAAAGAAATCATAAAGATCAGATCAGAAATAAATGAAAAAGAAAAGGAGGTAATGATAGCAAAGATCAATAAAACTAAAAGCTAGTTCTTTGAGAAGATAAACAAAATTGATAAACCATTAACCAGACTCATCAAGACAAAAAGGGAGTAGACTCAAATCAATAAAATTAGAAATGAAAAAGGAGAAGTAACAACTGACACTGCAGAAATACAAAAGATCATGAGAGATTACTACAAGCAATTCTATGACAATAAAATGGACAACCTTTAAGAAATGGATGAATACTTAGAAAAGCACAGCCTTCTGAGACTGAACCAGCAAGCAATAGAAAATATAAACAGACCAATCACAAGCATTGAAATTGAGACTGTGATTAAAAATCTTCCAACAAACAAAAGCCCAGGACCAGATGGCTTCATAGGCGAATTCTATCAAACATTTAGAGAAGCGTTAACACCTATCCTTCTCAAACTCTTCCAAAATATCGCAGAGGGAAGAACACTGCCAAACTCATTCTACGAGGCCACCATCACCCTGATACTTAAACCAGACAAAGATGTCACAACGAATGAAAACTACGGGCCAATATCAGTGATGAACATAGATGTAAAAATCCTCAACAAAATACTAGCAAACAGAATCCAACAGCACATTAAAAGGATCATACACCAGGATCAAGTGTTGTTTATCCCAGGAATGCAAGGATTCTTCAATATATGCAAATCAATCAATGTGATACACCATATTAAAAAATTGAAGGCGAAAAACAATATGATCATCTTAATAGATGAAGAAAAAGCTTTCAACACCCATTTATGATTAAAAACCCTCTAGAATGTAGGCATAGAGGGAAATTTACTCAACATAATAAAGTCATGTTTGACAAACCCACAGCCAACATCATTCTCAATAGTGAAAAACTGAAACCATTTCCACTATGATCAGGAAAAAGAAAAGGTTGCCCACTCTCACCACTATTATTCAACATAGTTTTGGAAGTTTTAGCCACAGCAATCAGAGAAGAAAAATAAATAAAAGGAATGCAAGTCAGAAAAGAAAAAGTAATGCTCTCACTGTTTGCAGCTGACATGATACTATACATAGAGAATCCTTAAGATGCTACCAGAAAACTACTAGAGCTAATCAATGAATTTGGTAAAGTAGCAGGATACAAAATTAATGCACAAAAATCTCTTGCATTCCTATACATGAATGATGAAAAATCTGAAAGAAAAATTAAGGAAACACTCCCATTTACCATTGCAACAAAAAGAATAAAATACCTAGGCATAAACCTACCTAAGGAAACAAAAGACTTGTATGCAGAAAACTATAAGACACTGATGAAAGAAATTAAAGATGATACAAATAGATTGAGAGGTATACCATGTTCTTGGATTGGAAGAACCAACTTTGTGAAAATGACTCTACTACCCAAAGCAATCTACAGCTTCACTGTAATCCTTATCAAACTACCAATGACATTTTTCACAAAGTAGAACAAAAAATTTCATAATTTGTACGGAAACACAAAAGACCCTGAATAGCCAAAGCAATCTTGAGAACAAAAAATGGAGCTGGAGGAATCAGGTTCCCTGACTTCAGACAACACTACAATGCTACAGTAATCAAGACAGTATGGTACTGGCACAAAAACAGAAATATAGATCGATGGAACAGGATAGAAAGCCCAGAGATAAACCCACACCAATAGTGTCAACTTATTTTTGATAAAGGAGGCAAGAATATACAATGGAGAAAAGGCAACCTCTTCAATAAGTGGTGCTGTGAAAATTGAACAGCTACTTGTAAAAGAATGAAATTAGAACACTCCCTAACACCATACACAAAAATAAACTCAAAATTCATTAAAGACCTAAATGTAAGGCCAGACACTCTAACACTCATAGAGGAAAACATAGGCAGAACACCCTATGACATAAATCACAGCAAGATCCTTTTTGACACACCTTCTAGAGAAATGGAAATAAAAACAAAAATAAACAAATGGGACCTAATGAAACTTAAATGCTTTTTCACAGCAAAGGAAATCATAAAATAGAGGAAAAGGTAGCCCTCAGAATAGGAGAAAATATTTGCAAACAAAGCAACAGACAAAGGATTAATCTACAAAATTTACAAGCAGCTCATGTAGCTCAGCATCAAAAAACAAACAACCCAATCCAAAAATGGGCAGAAGACCTAAATAGACATTTCTCCAAAGAAGATATACAGATTGCCAACAAACACATGAAAGGATGCTCAACATCACTAATCATTAGAGAAATGCAAGTCAAAACTACAATGAAGCATCACCTCACACCAGTCAGAATGGCCATCATCAAAAAATCTACAAACAATAAATGCTGGAGAGGGTATGGAGAAAAGGGAACCATCTTGCACGTTTGGTGGGCATGTAAATTGATACAGCCATTATGGAGAACATTATGGAGATTCCTTAAAAAACTAAAAATAGAACTATCATATGACTCAGCAATCCCACTACTGGGCATATACCCTGAGAAAACCATAATTCAAAAAGAGACATGTACCACAGTGTTCACTGCAGCTCTATTTACAATAACCAGGACATGGAAGCAATCTAAGTATCCATCAACAGATGAATGGATAAAGAAGATGTGGCACATATATACAATGGAATATTACTCAGCCATAAAAAGAAATGAAACTGAGTTATTTGTAGTGAAGTGGATGGACCTAGAGTCTGTCATACAGAGTGGAGTAAGTTAGAAAGAGAAAACAAATACCATATGCCAACACATATATATGGAATCTAAAAAAAAATGTTCTGATGAACCTAGGGGCAGGATAGGAATATAGACGCAGATGTAGAGAATGGACTTGAAGGCATGGGGAGTGGGAAGGGTAAGCTGGGACGAAGTGAGAGAGTGGCACAGACTTATATACACTACCAAATGTAAAATAGGTAGCTAGTGGGAAGCAGCCACATAGCACAGGGAGATCAGCTCTGTGCTTTGTGACCACCTAGAGGGGTGGGATAGGGAGGGTGGGAGGGAGATGCAAGAGGGAGGAGATATGGAGATATATGTATATTTATAGCTGATTCACTTTGTTATACAGCAGAAACTAACACATCATTATAAAGCAATTATACTCCAACAAAGATGGTAAAAATAATAATAAAATAAAATAAAAAAGAATACAGTCTGGCTGACATCTTGATTGGAACTTTGTGAGACCCAGAGCAGAAGATCCATCTAAGCTGTGCATGCCTGGACTCCTGACCCACAGAAACTGTGACATAATAAACATGTGTTATTTGAAGCCAAGACATTTGTGTTAATTTGTTGTTCAGCAGTAGAATACTAATACAGCTTAGATCCATTGTGGTTAACCAGTAGAAGTCAAAGGATGCCAACTTATCTGACCAACTTGAGAATGAAGACCCAATCAAAATCAGGCTCTTCCAGGAGGGACTGTGGGATGCTTGGCTATCGCTACACCATGTACAGTGTTTGCTATAGACTGCATTCTACAAAAACAGGTGGCAAAGCCCATGCTGCAGTACTCTCTGGAACAAACACAACAGTGTAGGCTCTTATATATAGCATTTTACATTTTAACAGAAGTAGAGATAAGTTGTCTATTAAATGGAAATGAGTATTATGAAGTTTTAACTGGGTTATGTAAAACTACCAAGACATCAGTGTTTGTAAGGTCCAGGGACTCTTTGAGAATCTGATGAGATTCTGGACACCCTCTTCTCAGAGAAAAATGTACTTGAATACCTACACATAAAATTTTGCCTACAATTTTAGAAGATTAAGAGATCTCTTGAGGCCTATCCAGAGGCCCACAGGTTGGCAACATATATGGGGTTGAGTGACCTGAATTTTGGGTCACGTAGATATGAGAGAGTAATAGCAGATGACAGTTGTACAGAGTCAGAAAATGTTCTGGAAACCTCAGCTTTGTATGGCAGAAATTTTTTCAGAGTGTGACTCAGGGCTCACCTAGAAGAGTTGAGGCTGGAAAGAGTAGAGAGTATCCCGAGGCTACAAGACTGATGGGCAAGGATAGAGACAGACTTTCTGGATTAGCCTAAACCTGGAAACAGCTTGAGGGAAATACAGAACAGCCAGGGGTTTTGAATGGAGGAAGGCACATGACAGCACTGGAAAGGGGAGAAGATGAGAAAGTAGAAGAATAAGAACTGGAGGAAAAATAGCCACACCTTCCAGGTGGAGGACGGCATTACCTCCTCTACCTGTCCTGTCCCCTGTCCAGGAGTGAGAATGTGGAAATAAAAAGGACAAGTAAAAGCTGCATTTCTAAGGGATTTTTGACTTCTCTATGACAATGGTTTAACTTTGTTTTTAATTCAATTATAATACAAAAAATTAATATAAGCATTTTCTGGATCATATAGATAACTACCTTATAACCAACTGCCAGTTTCGTTGCCCACATTTGCCTTTGTGCTGCGATTGTGTCAGTAAAAATTAGCACTGCAATAATTGACATGGTCCAGTGAGAAAAGAACAGAGGGGAAATTACAACGTAAATGGTGAGCTCCTGCCAAGTGAAAGCCAAATGACTTCATAGACGTTGGCGTATTAGTGGGAGAACTGAATCATCACATGGCACATGGAAGCAGAATCAGGCCAAACTCAAAGGACCTCTTGGATGTATTCATATCCTTGGAGGTGACTCAGTTTGAGCAAGCAATATCTACTGTAACATTGAATTAATTTTTAAAATTTGAATTGTTTTGATTCTCTAATTTTCTATGTATTTGATCTGCAACTTCATTTTTATTTTGTGGTGGTCATTAGGGCTACTCACAGATATCCAGTTCTTCTTTCTTCCTGGACACATGGCAGCACAGAACTTTGGGGTCCCTCTGTTGAATAGAATACATGATTAGTTCTGGCTACTGAGTTGTGAGATATCCTTACCATTTTTTTTCATCTTCATCCCTATATCTTTGATCCAAGAACTCCAAGAAAAGCAGCATTGCAATTATCCCTAAAATAGGCCATCCAGAACCGGTGCACAGTACTTGCTTTTGTTAAAATCTGATAGAGCGAGACAGATCAAATGCAGGACTTGGGTGCTGTCAACACCTTGGTCATTCTAGACTGGAATTATGACACTTGTCAGATGGGATGCTGAGCAGTGTAAAGGTCACCTATAGCCAATCCTCTTTAGACTCAGGGTTTCTCTTTGACCCCCTCCAAGGTATGATGTGCTTAGGGCTGGCTGTTCCCTCTTGGCTGAGCCAGCTGCGGTGGAAGGAGGCTCTGGGTCTATACTCCACAGAATCTTTGCATCTCCTCAGCATCAGTTGCATTAAAAATCTTATCCATTGCCATGTGCTGAGGAAAACCCTGGCACTCAAAGACATTTTTATTGATGATGATGATGGTAATAATAATAATAATAAATAATTTTATAGCACTTTTATCCAGTGTAAGTTGCAAACAAAAATAGTATATTCAATCAATAAATGTGTCCTACCCTCTGTTTTTGTCTCTCAGAGGCTCACCCCTCCACCCCCTATACATACATCACACACCCTGTGGATCCCCGCCCCCAACACACACACACACACACACACACACACACACACACACACAGTGCTGTTGCTTCATGGTAACAGCTCACATTTGCCTGAAGTGGAAATTTACAAAGTACAGTTCCTACATTTAATCTTCTCAACAATGCTATTAGTTGTCATTTTCCTCAGTCTCACATAAGACAACTGATCAGAGAATGAGAAAGTGCTGATTCTGGGACACTCTCTGAGATCCCACAGGAGAAGAGCAAGGCTGAGGTCAGGGAGGGAATCCCCGAACCTGAAATGCCAGCTGGGCCTGTTCAAGTGCCCCCTTACAGGGAGCTAAGTCTAAAAAGCTGTGACCAGAAAGCAGAGTCAGCAGGACAAACCAAAGTTGGAACAGCACACAAGAAGACATGATTGGAAGAGAAGGTAAGTTTGAAAAGTTAAAGCGAAAAGAAAATGAGACAGACAGAGGCTAAAGAGATCCAGGACTGTCAGAGGCTAGTGGGGAGTTTAAGGATGCTCTTTTCTTGGGAGGGGGCTGGTCCTTACAGCGACACGATGTCACTAGATATTTTGACTCTAAATCTGGGCCACTTTAGATTTTTATCCTGAGGTTCATGTATATACAAAACTTTGTTTCTGTGTGTTTTCAGATGTGTGTTCTTTGGGGCACACAGTTCATAGATTTTATCATATTCTTAAAGGGAACTTTTTGGTCTCCCACCTAAGCAACTGAACTGCCTTCACTGTGTGCCTTGGTCCCCTTCCCTGGCCTCCTGAATTCCGAGATTTAATGTCCCTCCCCATCCTTTCCAGTCCTGGAGGGTTCTCCATGAACCACTCTTCTAGCTCATCCCCAATGAATCAATTAATAGATTGATTAATTAATTGATAGAGAACCTCTTTCGTATCTAAACCAGTACTAGACACCATTACAGAATATACATAAGACATAGTCTTACCCTCATACACTTTAAGATCTGGGCTTAAGGACAAGACATACAATGAAGGGCCAAGGGTAAAAGCCAGCATAATAGTCAGTTGGTAAGATGCAGACAAGTTGCTGTCAGAAGAGGAGAATTGAGTGAGGTGTTGGGTTATCAGGCAGCCGTGTGTGTTGGTGAGGTAGAAAGAACCATGCCTGTGGAGACAGATGATCTGGGTCTCAGTCCTAACTACCACCTACTGCACAGTCTTGGGTGAGTTATTAACGTCTCTCATTTGTAAAGTTAGGGACAGTAACACTACCTTGGTATGTGTTGTCATCATTACAATGGGGGTTATGTAAACTGATGTGGATGGAAGTGCCTAGCTCAGGGCTGATGTTCTGAGAGTGATCCATAACCACCAGGATCTGAGCTACATAGGTATTTACTTTAAAATGATGTATTGTTTGGTTTTGCATGTCAACAAACATTTTATAAATTGAATCAGACTTTGCGTATTCTTTATCACTCAAAAGAATATGTGTAATGGTCATTTATTTTGATAGATGGGGCTCTGGTTAATCCATTTTTACTTAAATCACTTTACCATACTTTATTTATACTGTCCTCTGTTAGTAGACCTTTTGTGTTTTTTCCCAAATCTTTGCTACTATAAATATTTATGTAATAAACATACTTGTAGCTATGCAAGAGTTTCTCCAGAAGTGGAATTGCTGGCTTCTAGGGTAGAAAGCCAAATTGTTTATCAAATATTTGTAACAATTTACATTCTCATCAACAATATATGAAAATTCCCATTGCCTTGCTAATACTTGATCTTGTCAGATTCAAAAACTTTTTTGTGCCCTTTGATGGCACAAAATGGTGGATGTGTTTGATTTGCATTTCTCTAATGATTAATACGATTAAATAACTTTTCATGGCCGTAGCAGATTTTGTTTTTTTTTTATTGATATGCCTTGTTATGTCTTTGTCCAACTTTCTATGTCTACATTTTTAGGTCTTTTTCTTATTGACTCATAAAAGTTCTTTTTATATTGTGAATACTAATTCTTTGTCAGTAAGTGTAGCAAATATCTTCTCAAAGTTTTTGGTTTGTTTTTCTAATTTCTTCATGCTCTTTATGATAAACAGAATATCATAATTATAAGGCCGATAAATGTGTCAATTTTTAGTAATATATGCTTTCTACAACATGTTTAAGAAAATCCTCCCCACCCTGAGGTTAAGACATTTTTTGACATTTTCTCAAAAATGTATAGTTTTACCTTTTACATTTAGAAACTTTACCCATCTGGACTTGACTTTTGTTTTTGTTTTTGTGGTTTAGGGTAAGATTCCAATTTAACCTTTTTATATTGGTGAACAAATATCTCAGCACAAATTATTCAAAAATTTAATCTTTTCCCCATTGATCTGCTAAGTTATCTCTGTAAAATGTCAACTTTCCAAGTGCACAGATCTGTTTTTCTGCTCCCTACTCTGCTCCACTATATTAATCTGTACCAGCATTATATCACACTGTATTAATTACTATAGATTTAATAGTAATTGTTAATATCTAGTAGAGAAAATCTTTGTCCTTTTTCTTAAGAATTATCTATCTTGGCCCTTTGCTCTTCCTTATTTATTGTCATGTTCCAGTTAGAAATCTATTGGTATCTTTATTGAAATTTCATCAAATGCATAGATCAATCTGAAGACAACTGGAATCATTTTGAAGTTGAATCTTCCCATTTATGAACATAGTATATCTATTTATTTAGGTCTAATTTAATGCCTTTTAATAATGTTTAAAATTTTTCTCCATAAAGAATTAGAACATTTTTGGAAGATTCATGGCTAGATAAATAATAGTAATAATAATAATATGGCAGAGTAAATTTTTTGTAAGATTTTTGCTAGTATATATAAATTTTAATTTGTATATTAATCTTTTATCCAGCCACCTTGCTAAATTTTCTTCTTCTAACAATTGATTTATGGATTCTTTTAGATCTTCTATGAAGACAATGTTGTCATTGAACAATGATGACTTCTCTCTTTCATGTTTTGGACTGTCTTTCAGCAATACAGATCATTTCCCCTTTTCTGCACTCTCCCCTCTATCACTGGAGTTAGAAGCCTAGAAAGTATATTTATCAGAATCTCTACCGTCAGAGTTTTCAACTAGGTTCCACCATCGAGAGGCACTTACATAAGGCTGAGAAGCTGTAAGAGAGGCCAGAGCTAAATCAATATTCTTCCAATAGCAGCAGGCACATTTATGAGCTTTGGTAGCGTGAGACTTCATATGAGCTTCCTACAAATCAAACACCTCATGGCTAGAGGAGTGTGACTAGTAAACAACTTCTTGGATTTCCTGCAACTTCCTGACAGCTATCTCCCTACGACTGAGATCTAGTGACAGCCTTCCTTAACCTTTATTTCTCTAGCCCTTCCTATATTTTTAAGTACTTAAGTAACTTCCTACTTGAAATACCAAAAGTGGTTCTTATTGGTCAAACTCTGACTGATTATATTATTTTGCATCAAAAGTGTTTCCAGGAAACAGATCTAGAATGATGGAAATTGGATTTATTTTGTGATCTGGTTATATACAAAGGCAGGGATAGTTTCTCTATTGGTAGAAAATGGTAGACAATGCTGGTAGTTCACAGACTGAAGTGGCAAAGGGATTATGAAATTTGTCACCTGAAACTCATAAAATGAATTACTATTTAAGGCAAGGATATGAACTACCAAGTATCTGGCTACATAAATAAGAATATCAAGAACAGCGGGGTCGGCTGAATACATATGACTGCCCTGGAAAGTGTAGAGAAAGAAAATGACAAGCTTTGTTCTTTTAATTCTCACTCAAGTTAATGTCAGGAAACTTGCTTTTCTACAATTGCACTAAAATAATATCTACCATAGTTGTATAACCAATGTACCTAAAAATCAGCTACAAAGCTTGATGTTATAGGTTGCAGAATTACAACATAAATTGAATTCATGGCTTTCTAAGAGCTCTTATGTAAAAGTGAGGGCACCGATTGAGAAAAAATTGGATCTGAGAATTAGAATAGGGATATTTTGGTCAATTTGGATATATGTAATCACAATGATGATTCCTTCCTAAAAATTCCACTTGTCCTCAGAACCAGCCCATCTTCCTCTGTTCAAAAACACAAGCTTGTCCTTGCTTAAAAACCAAGTAAAGATCTCACCTGAAGCCGTTACCTTGCATGAGAATATTGATTTTCCTCAAGACCCAGCTTCATCACTCCTCATCGCCTACAGGACTCAAGGAATGAGTACATATTGTTATTTTACATGCTAAAAGAATTGCAGGATTAGGCTAATTTACATCACAGGAAACCAGATGAATATGTGTGGGAATAAATTCTAGGGGTGCTAGATCAGGACAAGAGTAACACAAAATAAGATTGGGTCAAATGTATTGACATGAGTGCATTTAATGGATATTCTAGATTTAGTGTGTTAGCTAGAACAACTGGGAATTGTTCTAATACTGTGCTTGGTACGTTGACTGCAACCCGAAATCAGTGGAACTACAGTAAATGTAGAAGCCAGGACTTCTTTAGTATAAGGTAGAGGAAGAAATCCAATGTCTTAAGAGACATAGGGAAATTGCAATGTATTTATCACATGTGACACTGTCTCATCCTCCCTCTACTATTTCCCTGGAGAGCTCAAAGGACACTTCCTTCATCAAAAAACCTGAGAAACAGATTAGTGAAGGGGACACCAGACTCATTAAAAAGCTCCACAGTCCTCTGTAGAAAGATTTGATGGTATAGATGCCTCCCTAATTTCAATGGAGATAATGATATCCTGGAGTGGTAGGGGTCAAGTGGCAGCACTTAGCTAATGAAGACCAAAGGGCATATTTACTCAGATAATGCAACATGGTCAGAATGGTAGTCATATCCTAGCCCCACAGGGGTCTTTGGTGGAAACAAATTCATTTTAATATCTCTAGGGTTGAAAGAGAGGCCTTACTTGATATGGATAGCTGAAACAACTTCAAGCCTGGTAAACCAAATCTGGGAACCAAAATCATGATTTTCACCCAGTTCCAAGATCTGAGATAGTTCACAGACTCAGAGCCTCTTGATTAAAGGCAAGAACAGTGTCCCTAAGGAAAGACTCTACAGCCCTGCTACAAGTATGCAACAGATTTGGTAAATCTGTTACCAAAATTTCACCTAGCGACCTATAGCTATTTATCAAGATGCCTGTGTACAAAGAAAAGGGACCTAGACTCCAGACTTTGGGGGGATTACTAGATATTCTCTAGGAGTAAATACGTCCCTAGAAAGCCCACACTTCACTATCACCCACCAATAAGAGCAAGGCATTATGAGATCCTACCATGAGACCCAACACAGTGAGTCTAAACCATCTTTAATTGAAAGTGAGATCCTAGGGGCTTGTCTTATGTGGAAATCTCTAATTCAAATCCCCATGGTCCCTTGTATGTGTCCAAATTGTGTCCCTTGGCCCTATACAACTGTGGAAATGTAGGCGCCAAATCACTGAGGATTGGCAGAAGCCAAAGATAGTCACTGGCTTCAGCAAGCTCACATTTCCAAATTTGTGTTTTCACTTTTTTTTTCCTTCTGAGGATTTCATTTACTTTTTTTGAAAACCCAGTGCATGTATTTAAAAATATGGTTTATTTCCATAATTTTATCAGGACTTCTTATTTTACAAAAAGGGAGTTATAAAATCTAGTTTGCCATATTGAAAGAAACAAAATTCTCTATCATAGTATTAATAGCATTTAGTATACTTGATTTTGTGCCATAAACAGATTAAATAGATAGATAGATAGATGATAGATAGATAGATAGATAGATAGATAGATAGAGATATTTTCCATTCTACTGAATGCTAAGTTCCTTGCAAGCCAGTGACTGTTATATTTATCCTTGCATGAGTTCAGTTTAACAAACACACAATGAATGCTTAATTCATGCTCAGCACTGTTCTGGGTGCTAGGGATCAAGCCTGGGGTTCCTGATTTTCATGTTTAAATAAGGTTGACTCTCCAACCAGTGCCTCCTTTCTAGTTAGATCAGTCTTTACTGGGTGCTGAAACATCCCATGCTCATTCTGTGTTTTTGTCTATGCTGTTTTTCTCTACCTGGAATGCCTTCTTCTCTACCCCCTTCCTAGCCTATTCCTACCTGCTTTTAAAGGGTATTAAACCTCACCATCTTCATGAATCTTACTCAATATTGAATAATAGAGAAGCTCTGTTTTTCCTCTGCCTTTCAACATGCTGCTTTTGCTGACCAATTTAAGATTTGAGTACTTATTTCCTTACGTGGTTTAATATTGCCAACCACCCTGTCTCCAATCCATTGCTAGATTTCAAGCTGCTTGAAGATGAAGGCTGAATCGTATACCTCCCTTGTATTCTCCACGGCTCATTGCACAAGCACTGGCTACATAGAAAGTGCTCAATAAATATTGAATAATTGAAGAGGAACTCAATAAACAACAATTGCTTAATTGACTAGCTCCACCAATAAATCTTGCTTTGAACAGAAGCAGTGCCAGTGAAGATGCTCAAAAGGCAGGCTGGGTCATTGTTACTCTGGACAGTGAAACTCTCCATGAAAATAAGAGCTGGTAGAAGAGGGCTGGAGAGTTGGCCTGTCCTGACTCCTGCAGGGTCTCTGAGTCACTGAGAGCCTAGATGTGTGATTCAAATCCCAGTTTCACTACTTTCCAAGCATTTGAACTTGGGTAAGCTGCTTAAATTCTCTAAGCCCCAGCTGCTTCATCTTTAACCTGGAAGACTTAGCACCTACCTCTCATGGTCACTGTGAGTTTGCAATGAGGATGACGCACATAAAGCATTTAGCACAGTGCCTGGGCCATTATAAATGCTCAATACATGTTCATTGATTTTAGCTGTGGATTGATCCTGAGGAGTGGACAGAAAGAGACACAATGAGAAAACTTTCATTCTGTACTGGTAATACCTTCCACTTTCGTATTTTACAGCATTGCACCATTTTAATCTAATCATGTTCATGTGAGGGAGTTAAGCATTAAAGGAAGTTGTGCAAGTGAGTGAGTGGCAGAGTCATTTGGAAACTGTCAACTCCTAATACAGGTCCCTTCCTCCATCCACATCTGTACAGTGGGATGGACCCAGGGAAGAAATATAGATTTCACTTATGCCTCTCATCATTCCACAAATACACAGTGAGAACCTATTGCATACCAGGTGCTGTGCTGGGCAGCAGTATTACAGTTGTGAACTAGGTATCCAAGGTTTCTGCTTTAGGGTCTAAATGCACAGCCAAAGAATGTGACAGACACTTACACACCATTGAAGGTATGTCTCCTGGAGCTAAGAAACTCATAGCTAGAACCCTCACCCAGTCTTCAGGGAAGGGCTGTCAGGAAAACTCCAAGGAAGTGACATTTGGCATGAGACCAAATAGATGAGATGAAGGTGGCAATTTTATCCCCCACAGCAGCTGGCATTTGAGTGGAAGATAGAGAAGACAGAGTCTCCATGGCGGCTTTCAGACCCAGGCCCATTGGCACTGAGCAGGAGGCATGGACATCCTCTCTATGCCTCCTGCTAGGCAGAATCAGGATATCAGTAGCACAAAGCAACACCTTCACTCAGGGTCTCTGAGTCCCTGCTCTCTCCTTCCCATATCACCCCACTGCCTCCAGAGAGAAAGAGAACAAAAAGCTATTGTCTCCCCACTCTATGTTTCATGGGAGAGAAAAAGAAAGAAGGTGACTTCTGGATCTCTTACTTGAGATAGAGTGTTGTCATGGAAACAACCTTTCCCCTGGGATTGCTTGGACTAGCAGGAAGTGACAATGGACTGGCAGGAAGTGACAACCAGAGCTGGGGACATTGGCTGGAGAGGTCATAAAGGGCTGTGAGAGGTGCTTTCCCACCTGGCTGCTTCCTCCACTATTTAGCCCTTGCAGCAGTCTCTCCTATCAATCCACACCCATCCTCTCTCCACATAAACAGCTCCCTCACTTATCTTTCCACTTCTAAATGAGAAACATTGGCAAATCACCTGTCCACAGCTTTTCACCTAGATTTGTCTCATTCAATCCTCTCAACAAACTTGGAAGTCATTCATTTATTCATCCAAAAAATATGTATCAAGAACCAACTGTATACCAGGTGTAAGATTTATTGTGCTACTGTCATTTTATGAATGAAGAAATTGAGCCTCACAAAGGTTAAGTGACCTACCTTGGGTGACATACTGAGAAAATGATAGAGTAAATGAGTAAATGGTAGGGCTCAAGTCAGCTGACCTGACTTTAAACCAGTTTGGAAAACACCAGAATTCAGTGATCTTTGGGTTATTCCATTTGGGAGTACATATAAAGACAGAATAAATGTTGGACATGCACAGAAAATAATGGCTAAGCTGTTACATCAAAGAATGCATTGGCAAATTCCATTCCTTCTGTGTTGAGCCTATTAGAAACCAAAAACCAAACCAAACAAAAACATGAATTCAAGTCCTTTGTCTTTTCTTCAATGCCTACTCCTATCTCCCGTTCCAAGAAAAGCTCTAATACTTATTTACACAGAGGTGTATGTGGCAAAAATAGCTTAAAATGCTACCCTACCCATGGATGAGAATGGTAAGCAGGGGTGGGACTGAAATCCCAACTGTTACTGGGCTCACAGGAGAGGTCTGTTTTTGCAAAGTCAGCTGGAATGGAAAGGACCTGTCCAGTCTTAGGCATGGTAGAAATTTGAGGGGAGGGGTGTAATGAAAAACCCATACTCCGTGATGTGTTGGAAGCAGGAGAAGGTGAAAGATCTTGAATGCAGTGATGTCACAAAGCCAGACAGAGAAACCAGACTTTGGGGATTAATGCAGACTATGTGGTCACATTCACTCCTTCTCCACCACCCCTCCCAGGAGCATAGAGATGAGGAAATTACTAGGAAAGCAGCAAGCAGTATTCTGATGGAATCAGAGGGAAAGCTCCTCTGACCCACTCTCCCACATAGGGGCATGGTCCCAGAGCTTAATCTGCCACTTCTTGATTGTGTGTTTTTGGGAAAATTATTCTCTAGCAACACTTTTCTCATCTGCAAAATGAGTGTAATAGTATCAGACTTGCAGAGTCTATGTGAGAGGGAAACCCACCACCTGTGTGACGTGGGAGGAGGCTGAGCCTTAGAGTAAAGTAGGATTTGGGATGAAGACCCCTGTTCTTGAGCCTCTAAACACTCAGCTATGCAATCATCTGAAAGGCACCACTTCTCCAGAGCCTCAGCATCCTCAGTTTTCAGATGAGAAAAGTAACAAACATGTGCCTTGTTCAAATCAAAGGAGATAACAAGTAAAATTAAACATGCTATTAAACTATAAAGTCCTATTCAAATGGAAAGACCCGTCATGCCTCTCTCCTAAATGGGACACTGTGTAGCATGAATACCTATAATCCAGCTGCTCTTAGCCTCCAGCATGTCCCACTAGTGCCCATGCTGGGGGGGCTACAAAGGAGTGGAAGGTGTGGGTCCCTCCCAACAGCAGAAGAGCCCCGAGGTAACTGGCAAGCAGGATGTGGGGAACATTTCAGGCTACACTATCTCAGTGAAAGGTTGAGGCAAGGAGAAGGTGTGAGATGCAGGAAAGGAAGCGTGGAGGAGGCCAGTCAGGGGGCTTCCTGGTGGAGCTGATGCTGTGATGGGCAGACAAGGTGTCCTGGCCTGAATGCGTCCAAAGGCAGACAAGGATTGGGAAATGTAGTTTGTTTGGGAGATGCTCCCAGGAAGCACAAGGGAGGGAGTAGAACTGGGAGACAGAGAAGGGAGCAAGGCAAGTACAAGGTGAACTACTGGGCAGGACACAATCATTGGGCGCCCCCTAGGAAACTGAGAGGTGAAGAAGCTGTGGGAATCCACTGATTCCCATCCGCATAGATTAGGCATTGCTTCCAGGCATTCACTCCCCCGGACACTTTCACTTCTGAGCCAAGCATATTCCCTTGGCCAGAGGAAGTTCCCAGGCAGACACACAAAGTTGAGGAGAACTGTGGGTATGTAGGCCAAGGGGATATGGGTGGGACCCCAAAAGCATCTGCCAGCTTCAGGAGAGAAGAGCCAGGGGCACTCCAGGCTGAAGGGCCAGCATAAGCAAAGGCAGGGGAGAGGAGTGAACACTGTCATATGGGATCCATGGTCATTTTCCAGAAGCCCAACATGAGAATATGTAGTTTGACACTGATGTGTAATTATGGATCAGAAGTTCAGCAGTCAACTCTAGCTAATATCTAAAGTCAACTTAGCCATTGGACACTATAGGCACAGTATTTAGGACCTAGTATAATGGTACTTTTAGGGGCCCATGCAAATGTTTTCATTCCTTTTAAAATCAGAAGAAAAGCATGGATCATATTCATATACCAACACAGTTGTAAAATATGGTTTTTAATATTATTTTATGGAGAAAGGAGCCTATGAAGGTAAAAGTGCCCATATGACCCGAGAAAGTCATAAAGTGATCCTGCTAATGGTTGTAACAAGCAAACCTTAAAGTTTCATTGTCTTAACAAAGCCGAGGTTTATTTCCCAGACACAGCAGGGCTGCCATCTTCTACATATGGCTTCCATGGTACCCCAGCTGTCAGCATTCAGGCGACAGACGAGGATGAACCAGGGAGGATTGCACATGGGAGTTTTCACAGCCAGGCCCAAGTGATGGACATCACTTCCACCCACGTTCCATAGGCTGGATGTCAATCACATGGCCACACCCAACTGCAAGGGCTACTGGGAACTGTGGTCCCTTTGTAGGCCTGGGAGAAGAGGAACGGGTTTAGTGAGGAGTTAGCCAGGCTTTATACAGAGGAAAAGTGTATTTGAAGTGAGGACTATCCAGGTTAGTCCCAAAGAGAGCCAAAGAGACACCGCATGGAGCAAATCTTGAGATCTTGTTCCCCGACTATGGAAAGGCAGGGAGGTCAGGGCGAGGGTGTTAGAGGCAGTGCCACTGCAAAGTTGAACTGTTCTGCTCCAGTTCCCTCAATGTCCAATTGAGAATGCCCAGAAGTTGCCCCCTGCCCACCGCTGTGAAGGTTTTATTTAAAGCACAAACACTGCAGCTCTTTTCTCCACTAAAACACTTAGTCATCCCCTCTCAGCAGTTGGAAGGGTTCACCACTCACTTCTCCCCACAGGGCCAGCCAGCACCCAGTGACTCAGTCTCATCATGACTGACACAGTCAGCATTCGTATTTTCTTTATCACTTTGCACTCTGTCACTTTCCCGGCTCTGTTGGTATATAACGGGTTTTTTCATGACTTTAATTGCTCATCCTCAGTCTATAGCTCAGTGAAACCATAGCAGAGGTCATGTTACCAGGGCGCACACAGAAGCCAAGTTTGAATGACTTGCTCAGGGTCGCCCAGCTCCAGGGTCCTGCAGATGAGGTCACACACCCACCAAGGTTACTATACTCTCTTAAGACCCTCTTGTCCTTCCCCAAGGAGGAACCTCCTCTATACTTATCACCTACGAGTTTTCACTCACTTGTCACACTGGGAGAAATTACGCTTCTCTGAATGATAAACCTGGGCATCCATGTGCATTAAAATGAAGTGGAGATCAGGGAGATGGCTGTGCATCACTGAGGAGTATGCAAGGCTGGGATGGGCTGGGCTGGGCTGAGCAGAGAGAGCAGAGCTCAGCTGCCAAATTCTACTTCAACAATGGCAGATCTACAGGGAATTTCTGTTGAATTACATATATTGCTGGACGTGAATAATTAAGGATTCTGATGTGGTCAGGTAGATTAATGTCCCTCTGAAAGCTCTGGATCAATGTTGGAAGGGGAAAAATAAAAGACATGCATAATTTAAAAAAAACTATCAGAAACTTTGCTTGACAGGATGACATTACTGATTTTTTTATGATCTTCTCAAATATACTCTATAACTGTCATTAATTTAGTATTGTTAATAGCTCATCCTTCAAATGTCAGGCAAGAGAAAAAGCTGAAAAATAGAAATGCTTAGGGTTGGAAAAAGTCCAGAGAGGAGGGGAAAACTCCAAGAGCATGAAGACCTTGGCTACTTCTAGCTTCGTCCCAACTCCCAGACAAGCTCTCTGTTGCTGTGGCTTCTCTCCCTTGGGCTCCTTTTTTTGTGGTTCATAAAGATGGTCTAAGCTGGCCCATTCTGGACATCTGCTGCCTTGGCATTGGCCGGCTTTATGCATGGATGAAGTGGCCGGGATCCAGTGTGGGAGGACTTTGGGGTGCTCCAATAAGTCTGTCCTAAACAATAAATACCTCCTGATGGTACCTGATTTCCAAGTGTTCATGATCAGGTTAAGCACCCTGTTGGATTAAGTGTTGCCCTCTCACAGCAAGGTCACTTTTAAAATGCAGATGCCTCTGGAAGGAACAATACACTAATAGTATTAGTAAGGAATGCTTACAGAGCGCTTACCATGTGCCAGGCACTATTCTAAGTATTTTATATGCATTAGCTCATTTAATCCTCACAGCAACCAAGATTATTATTATTCCCAATTCTATGTATAAGAAAACAGAGACAGAGGTACTAAGTAACTTACTTGAGGTCATAACAGCTAGTAAGTACTGGAACTAGGACTCAAACCAGGTCTGATGCTAGTAAACTATATCTTTTCTCTCATATATATATATATATGTTATATATATATCTCCATATATATGTACACAATGTGTGTGTATTTCAGGATTCTGATATGGTCAGGAAGATTAACCTCCCATATATGTGTGTGTGTGTGTGTGTGTGTGTGTGTATACACACATATATTCTTTATATGTATGCCATATATATGTACATGCATATGTGTGTGTGTGTGTATATGTATATATATATATATATATATATATATATATATATATATACTCTTGCTAAGTTCCTGATGTATTAATTGAGTGGGTTTCTCTGCAAAGTAGAAAGCACTCAGCTCTTCCAGAAGGAAGTGGAGCTGAGATGGCCAGGGGTGGGTGGTGGAGCTGTGAGGGGGTAAGGAGGTGTTTTTAGACAGAGGTGCAGAATACCGTCCCTTTCTCTGACAATACCCAGCCAGCTGCATCTCTTCTAAAAGACTCTGGGAGTGTTCCCCTTTTTGCTTTACTGGGTCCCATGTTGGGATGGAGCCTGCTCTCCACACTTTCCAGATGGCTCTGCATTCTGACTCTAGCGTCTGGCAAGGCACGTCTCATGGATAACTGTTGGTAATAGAATTTAGAAGTTTAGGTTCTCCAAAGACTAGGGGAGACCAAAAAAGGTCAAAAGTCCAAATATTTAGACCTGAACAGGACCTGCCACTAGGGAGCAAAGGTGGAGTGTGGTGGGGACAGAATCTTTAATGAGAGAGAGCATGGAAAACAGTGCCCGCTGGAAATCAGAAACCCTGGGGTTGAGTAGATGATGTTGGACAAGCTTTCTCTCTAGACCTCAGTTTTTGCCTCATGAAATGAGAGTATGGCCAGTGAGGCCTCTGCCTGGCTTGTGTTCCTATGACATGGATCTTCCCGCCCCCAGCGCCACCAGGAGCCTGTGGCTGAGGTGTGGTGCTGTCCAAGGAAGGCAGGGTGGGAAGCAGTGTCCTCGGGCATCTGCTCCTCAGCACAACCTGTCGCACCCATGGGACACCAAGTAGTTTCTCAAAGGACCACAGTATCACATCCTCCTGGGGGCAAATTCAGAGATAGTCCTTAAGAGAAGGGATGGCTAATCTTACATTGTGTCAAAATACAGATTTGATTTACCAAGTCAGTACAGTTGCTCAGGGGAAAAATCATCCTGAGGTGTTTGACTGATCTAATGAGTCTTCAATAGAAATGAGCAAGCTGGTTGCCCATATAGACACAGGCTGAGCCAGAAGAGGATAGTTTGATCAGCTGCCTGCAAAAGGGACCGGATGCCTTCACAAATCACAGTGCACAAGCCTGAGAGCATGTGTGCATGCGCGCACGCACACACACACACACGCACGGTCTCTCACTATTAAATTAACCAAGTTGGATCTCAGCTATGGGAAATCTGCAGTTTAACATTACATAAGTAATTAATATCCAAGGGACTTGGTTCACTTTGCTTTTATTGGCTTTGCCATAGATACAGATTGGAAAGGAGTGTCCCTTCTTCCAGCCAGCGAGCTGTCTCCCGCCCACCCACCTCCTGAGGATGAATATGTTTCTATCTCATTTGCATCTGATTATTAGTGCATTGAAGCTATAGTCACGTAGATCCTCTTTTTATTCACTGGAAATTAAGTTACAAAAGTTCTCCTACGTTGTAATTTATGTTCTGGTTGGAGCCAATTGTTTTTTTGTATTCTGGCAAATATCACAGTCTCTAAGAGTTAATGAATTCATGAGTATTGATTTCTAGGGGGAGTAGCATGCAGAGTATATTGGAAAATACAGAAGCTCAGCCTAATGTCAAAATGTTTTACCTTCTCCCACCCAAGCCTTACACACACTTGGAAAATTCTTGCGGACTCCAGGCAGCTGATCTCTGTAGGCACCTGTCTAGACAGCCTAGTGAAGTGGAGTGTTCAAGGGGCACCTGCAGAAAGCTATGCCTTTTGAATGCATTAAGTGATGGATACCATAGGAACTAGATATTTTATGTAATCTATTATTTTAGGAAAAAATCAGGAATCATTGTCAGCCCCCACACTGGCTATTCTTTAATTCCTCAAAGCTGGTACCACTGCCTCTGCCAGTACCAGAAGTCACAGATTGACAGCCTCCTGATCTGTTTTGTTTGGGTGATATATATATATATATATAGCCAACATTTCACTATTTGGAGATGTCATAAAACAAAATCCAGATTTTGACTTCCTTCAAAAAATCTGAAGTTCTGACAGTACTGAGTTGACATTCAACCTGACAGCAATTTAGGGATGTTGAGAAGTAGCTCCCTTTAATCAGGTCAGGGGGATACTCTGCAATTTTCCACAGTCCTCACCACTTCTGGATGGAGGCCCAACATGATTTGCCATTTTTTAAAATCACACATATGCTTTTGTTTCTCTTGTGGGAGAGAAATATATCTCTCTACTACAAAATCTATTAAAAGTAGGAAAATAAAAATAGACCTGGAGACCTAATATTTCAATAAAAGGGAAGAACATATTTCTTAGAGCAGGTAAAACCATGTTTCTGCTTATTTTCCAAAGGGAGTGTTCTTACAGATTTTTCTTAAACTTGGCCTGCTTTACTTGATTTTGATACTTGCCTTTACCCTGGAGGCATTTGAATTTGAGACCCTTGACTCACATCTCAGCATTGGAGGTTTTTAGGAAAACCCTGACATGAAGCAGGCCCTTTCACCCTGACGTGGCTCCTCCATATGGGGGTGCTCAGTGTCAGACACCCTACCAAACCCAGGGGCTGGGCCCTCCCATCCCTGGGCCCTCCCTCCCCTGGACCCTCCCTCCCCTGGACCCTCCCTCCCCTGATGCTCTGACAACTCCCACTTCCCTAAGTCCTGAAGCTCAATGCTGAGCATCAGCTTAAGAGCTGGGATCCTACTGTCTGTAGAGGGACCCTCCAGAGGTAACAACTTCTGGGCCTCATCCCCAAGTGTCTCGGTAACACCGTTTGATTGGTACCCATCACAGTCTTCCTATTGAAGACTCCTGTGTGCCTATAACCAGGATCATTCCTGAGTTATATAGCCTGTCCAAACTCTTAGCCTGTACAACCCTCCACCCCCTACTTCTGCTGGGCATTACCCCAAAAAGGATGAGGGGATGAGATCCATTGGGAAAAAAAGGGCAGTGTCCTAGAGCTTGAAGAAAGTGTCACAATCAATCACCTCAGATAAGAGAGAGAACTGGTGTGGGGCTTTTCACAGGTGGGCTGAGGAGCTCTGGCTTTGTCCACTGCCTGTCATCTCTTTTGGTTCATACAAACAACATGCATAAGCATTTCCAAAAAGACCATAGGCTGCCTTTGAACCTCGAGTTACAAGGTCCACCTGGTCAATAAGGCTCTTGTGCTAGAAAGATGGATGGAGTCCAGGGCAGTTTCACATTTCACCAGACTCAGAGTGTTTATGAGGGACCAAAGTGCTGACAAGCATCTTCCCACTTTTATTTATTTATTTATTCTGCATCTTTCAAGGAGTTTGTGAATGAACTAAAGGGTGCGTGTTTAGACCCAAGATGACAGCCTTCCTCTGGGTGGTTGAGAGTCTGAACCTGAAGCCCAAAGAGAGGTGATCTCCTAGAAGGACAGATATTCTCAGTTCCTGGGGATGCACACCTCCTTGCTGTGCTCTCGTTCTGTTCCCACCCAAATATCACAGCAGACACCAGCAGCAGCTGCCATGACTCCTGAAGAGGCGGCTGTGTGCCACACAGGGTCATCATAGGATATTCTGAGAAAGAAACCTGTCAAGGCATAATATTTCACTCATCTCAACCTGGACCACTGTGGGAAGGAATCTGTGCTGTGAGTGAGCATCCCTACTTCTTCCTGTCTGGTACCATTTCATCAGGAGCAGCAATTCCAGAGACTAATCCTGGGGAAATTTCAGTGTTGCAGGTATGTCTCCCACCCGGCAGGTGTGGCATCCATCTGGCATTCCAGGTGAGGGTAAGCCATAGGACAATCCATTAAGTAGGTGGAGTTGGTATTGACGACTACATCCTGGCCAAGGATGGCTAATTCCTTCTACCCTAGACCGTGAATCTAGACCCATACTAAGGGGAGTCCTGATCCTGGGTTAAGAGTCTACAGAATGGCTGTCCCACAATGCCAACTCCATTCTTGCTCCTGGCTGCCCACATCTCTTGTCTGGGGCCTCTTACTCCCATCTCCTAGTTTGGCTTGTTTGTTTGTTTTTCTAATTTCTAACATTTGACCTTGTTTGTGTTATCTCCTTCATTTCTTTCCCTTATTGATTCCCCTGACATGTTTCTTTTTTTAAGTTTTATATTGGAGCATAATTGATTAACAATGTTGTGTTAGGTTAAGGTGTACAGCAAAATGATTCAGTTATACATATACATGTATCTATTCTTTTTCAAATTCTTTCCCCATTTAGGTTATCACAGAATATTGAGCTGAGTTCCCTGTGCTATGTTTCTTTTCACCTACCTGTCACAGACGTGAACTGGTTTTAGCCAACAAGGTGAAAGTTAATATCCATTAGCTGTGTTTCCAGGAAGGCTATTGTATTGTATATGTACATAAACACAAATATGTACATGCACACATAGATACAATAGCTGCCTCAGCTTGTAACAGAAAAGAACAAACCTGGCTCCTTCTTGGATCTCTTCCTTTAGCTATAACCCTTGTGCTCTGTTGCCTGTGCTTAGCCATGCTGGCTCTGAACTTTTGTAAAAGAATGTTGCCTGTAGCCTGAAATATACAGGATAGCCTATTCTCAAGGCTCTGACCTTTAAAAGCATAGCACTTTTCCAGTCATATAGAAATTAAAAAGTTGCAGAACAGAAAATAATAATTATCTTATTTGAGGTTTATTGGAACATTGTAACCAGACTTACCTGGACAGCTGCAAGAACAAAGGACTCCTGATCCAAGAAGTTTGCAACAACCAGCCACACCTCCTCCCCTTTTCGTATAATGTAGAATTCTAACTCAGGTAAGATGGTTCTTTGGGACACTAGTCCACCATTTTCTTGCTCTGCTGGCTTTCCAAATAAAGTTGCTATTCCTTGCCCTAACAACTGTTCTCTCAATTTATTGGCTTGTTGTGCAGTGAGCAGTATAAGCTTGGACTTGGTAACAAGCTGACAAATGGAATTGTCAGCTTGTTACCAATACCAGAATGGAATTCTGGTTGGGAAGAAGGGGTAAGAGTGAGGGTAAAGGTATTTGTCATCTTGTTACCAAGTCATTCATGTTGTGGCATTTGAAGAAAGCCCCATGATAAGGATGGTAGGGCATAATGATGAAAGGAGCCAGGTTTCCACTTGGCATTTTGGAGCTACTGAACCCAACCTAGATTGCCATCCTAGACTTCTTGTCAGGTGAAAAAAAATAGTCTCTATTTTGTTAAGCTATTGGCTTTCTCTTACTTTCTCTTACTTCTCTTACTTTCAGCTAAATTCAATCCTAATGAATACAGAAGTCCTATATCTTTGTTCCCAAGTTTTGTCAGAAACCTTACCTCAAGTGTCTAATACTATGGGCTAAACGGTGCCCCCCCACCCCAACCCCACCCCTCCAAACTCATATGTTGAAGTCCTAACCCCCAATAACTCAGAATGTGACTGTATTTGGGCATAGAGTTTTTAAAGAGGTAATTAAGTAAAAATGAAGTCATTAGAGCGAGCCCTAATCCACTATGACTGGCGTCCTTATGAAAAGGGGGAAACCTCGACACAGACCTATGTGCAGAGGGAAGATGATGCGAAGCAACAGGGAGAAGAAGGCCATCTACAAGCCAAGGAGAGAGGCTTGGCACAGATTCCTCTCTCACAGCCCTCAGAAGAAACCAAACCTGCTGACACTTTGATCTTGGACTTCCAGCCTCCAGAGCTGTGAGAAATAAATTTCTATTGTTGAAGTCACCCAGTCTGTGGTAATTTGTTATGACAGCCCTAGCTGACTAACACAAAAATCTATATTCCCTTCCCATGGCATCTTGTCCTCTTTCAGTAAGGGGCTTAGCAGTTGGACAACTTGCATCTTCATCACATGTAGTGCCAGTTAAAAACTGGGTGAGATTTAGGAATCTGTATTTTTACAAATTCCTCTGGTGATTCTTATGTGCATTATGGTTTGAGAACCAGTAGTTAAGTTCTTTATGGTCTTACAGAACAAAAATAAAATAGAAGAGAGGTAAACACTCCACTGACAGGCTGGGGAGAGAGAGTATTGAGGGCAGGCAGGGTAGACTGAAGTGAGACCAGGAGAGTGAGGTACCCCAGGGGAAGTGTATGAGCCAAGACCCTAAGGTGGGAAAGTAATAGGTGTGTTTGGGGGTTATAATAATAATAAGAAGAACCTCAACCAACATCTGTATAACAATTTGTACCTTACACAGCAATTTTACTTTCATTATCTAGTGTAATCCTCACTTTACAGGGGAGGTTAGGTGACCTGTAACCCTGTATGGAAGTTAATATTTTATTCTCCTACCACAAGGTAGGACACGAAGTCTAGATATTAGAAAGGGCACGTGCTAGTTGTCAAGATCTCCATGGTTTTCTTGGGCAACCAGGAAGCCCAGATGTGAGATCCACCTCATCTCGTGCCACAGTGTAGGAAGTTGTGTCCCCCTGGAGCACCACAGCTCTCTGCCTGCATCATCTATGGGCAGACAGGGGAGGAAGGAGAAGAGTGAAGGAATCAGAAAATGATTCCTTGAGAGAGCCCTAGAGGGAGGAGGGAACACAGGACCAGGGAGGTTTTCTCCCTTCCATTTGTATATTTAGGACCCACTTTCAAAGGAGGGTCTCGGCTACTATGATGAAGTAGAGGTCATTAAGCAGGTAGTGCTGATGGGGAGAGATGGTGAGATAGATAGCTCCAGGAGTTATCACTCATTCTATCCCACTAAGGAAGCTCTCTCTTCCTCCACTAACCTCACAGCAGCCCTCTTGGGATCTGTTGGGTGGGGAAAGACTTCAGCCTAGAGATGAGCATCCTTCCTTCACATCTATATGCAGCAGTGAAAAGGCAGTTGGAGAGTGATGGCTGAGCATGAGCAGCCTAATCACTGCGCCAAAGCCATGGCACTTAGGCAGGGTGGACCCCAGGACTGATGGAGGACAAGTCTGTCTGTCTTTCTATCTGTCTATCCATCTATCGGTTTTTCTGTCTATCTGTCTATATATATATCCTGGCCTCTTACCATAAGTATTTGAGGCTGCTTATAAAATGCCCACAATATAAAAAAATGAAATGAATAGTCAAGGGAGTTATTGGCTTAAGGAGACTATGAAAGGAAAATATGGGAGGAAAAGTAAATGTAAGCATACAGACCGCCAGGTGCAAACCATAAGGTCTGTTGCAATAGACAGCTCCAAAGCCTGGCTGGGTTTCCCAACAGCCAAAATAAAGACAGGATAAAACACAGTTATAAGAAGCAAACTGTCCTTAATGGTAATAAATAAATAAATAAATAAATAAAATAATACCAGTTGTAAGCAGAACAGGTTTTTTTGTTTCTTTTTTTTGTTTTTTTTTTTGTTTTTTTGCCGTACGTGGGCCTCTCACTGTTGTGTGGCCTCTCCCGTTGTGGAGCACAGGCTCCGGATGCGCAGGCTCAGTGGCCATGGCTCACGGGCCCAGCCGCTCCGCGGCATGTGGGATCTTCCCGGACCTGGGCACGAACCCGCGTCCCCTGCATCGGCAGGCGGACTCTCAACCACTGCGCCACCAGGGAAACCCCAGAACAGGTTTTCTTGATGATGAGACCCAAAAGGAATATCTCCCATGGGTGTTCATGAAGAAGACATCGTGTTGTAGAGGGAAACATTTTCAGCAATATCCCCAAAATGACATTTGCTGGACTATTAATCTGAGCCTCTCAATTACATAATGCTAAAGTACAGTACAGGAAATGCAAAGTGGTCTGGATATGAAGCATTTTGATGGTGTTCTGAGCAAAAGCGAATATTTAGACTTCCTAGAACAGAGTCTTAAATGCGAGGGTGCACACATTTCTCATGTACCCTTTGAGAATCCACTGAAATTTTGTTCCCTGTATAGATAAATGCATATATGCATGAACTACAAAACTTTACATTTAATTTCACAAGGGGGTTACAGGCAGCTTACACTCCAATAGACTGTCCACGGACCATGAGTTAAGAGGTACTGAAAAATGAGAATTTCTTGCTCTTCCCACTGGAAAGGTAATGCTACAAAGACCATCTGAAATGTTGCTGGATTGACTTAGTCCTGTATTCCCTGCCACTATTTCATACACTCTTCACACAGTCTTTCTATGAGGATTTAGTTACCCAAATAGGATTCCCCTCTGGAAAAAGAAGAAGATATGTCTGAGATTTCCATGGACTAGGTATAATTTTCCCTATTTCTCCCACTAAGGACAACTGAAAACCACGGCCATTATAAGGCGACTTAAGTCAACTCTAAAAATGCAAAGAAAAAGTAAACTGTCTAGGGAACTGTGGACCCAAGGAACGATATGCTAGTGAGTTCCCTGAGTTTTCTTTTAACCTCATACAGGACCAACTTGGAGCTGAAGAAACCAGCAACGTGGAAATACCTATGAGTGCAAAAATAAAAACAAAAACAAAAACCTCAAATAAAAACCTGCTCTCTTTAGCTAAACAGCCTGGAGAGGAATAACCTAGAAAGACAGAAAATTTTTAGAAAATAGCTGCTCTAATCCAGCCAAACACTGCAGGAAAAAACTGTGGCCCCAACCCCTTCCATGCCAGCAAAAACAGACTTGGGAGCCTAGACTTCTAACTTTGCTAGGATATATTGAGGTGCCCTAACTCCTCTGCTGAGATAGTGTCAGAGAAGCCCAGGTAGGGAGCTGGGACTTCATCTGAGCATTATCTGCCAAGAGGTAATAAGCTCCCCTCCACTTCCCACACTTAGTGTCAGTGTAGACCATGTGCAGAGCAGTAATGAGGTACTCCAATCCCTCCCAACCAAGGAGTAGAGGCCTAGCAGAGAGGGGAGGTCCCACTCCCACTCAGCTGGAAAAAGGAGTACCCTCCTTGAGTGTCAACAGAGGCCAACAGGGGAGCCTGGACTTCTACTTCCATCTGGCAGTAATAAGGTAGCATATCACCCTTTCTCTGTCTGGATGGTATTAGAGGAAGCTACTAAAGCAGAAGGTTTAAATTAAATCCAGTGTCTTATAACATCATACCCCAAGTATCCAGGTTTGAGTAGAACATCACTTGTTCTACCAAGAACTAGGAAGATCTCAAACTGAATGAAAACAAAAAGCAATCAATTTGCCAACACCAAATATGACAGAGATGGTAGAATTATCTGACAAAAATGTTAAAGCAGTCATTATAAAAATTTTTTAATTAGCAATTATGAGTGTGCTTGAAACAAATGAAAAATAGAAAGTCTCAGCAAAAAGCTAAAAAGAAAAATCAAACTGAAATTCTAGAACTAAAAATCATAATCATTGAAATAAACTCAGTGAATGGGCTAAAAAGAGGAATGAAAGGGGCAGGGGAAAGAACCCATGAATGGAAAGATAGAATGATAGAAATGACCCAATCTAAACAACAGAGAGAAGAAAATATATTGGAAGAAAAGAGAACAGATACTAAGGGATTTTGGGGACTATAACAATGATCTAACATTTATGTCTTTGAAATTCTGGAAGGAGAGGAGAAAAAAGGCAAGGCTAAAACAAGTGCTCAAGATAATAGTGGTTGAACGTGTCCCGTATTTAGCATTAGACATGAACCTACAAATTTAAGAAGCCAGGTAATCCATAAAGAAAAGAAGCCCTTCTAAAAATCCATACTACAATACATCATAGTTGAACTTCTTAAAGCTAAGGACAAATCTTGAAAGCAGTGTGAGAGTAGCAGTCCCTTATCCAGAATGGAAAAACTGTATAAATGACATGAGATTTCTCATGAGGAAGAAGCCAAAAGAAAGTGGCACATTTTCAAGTGCTGGGAAAAAACAAAACAAAATTGTTCATGTAGAATCCCACATCCAGCAAAAATATTCTTCAGGAATTAAGAGAAATCAAGACAGTTTTACTTCTCAGATGAAGTAAAACTAAGAGAACTTGGTGCCAGCAGTTCTATCTTAAAATAATAGCCATGGAAAATTCTCTAAACAGAAAGGAAACAATGAAATAAGGAACAGAATATCAGGAAAAAAGGACATGGTGAGCAAGAGTATGGATAAATTCAATAGGTTTTCCTTCTCCTCTTGAGTTTTCTAAACTCTTTCTAAACTGATAGTTGAATAAACAATTATAGCACTGTCTGATGTAGTTCTACATGTATGTAGATTAAATACTTAATTATATTATTTAAAAAGGAGGTACAAGGATGTAAAGAGAGGTAAGGTTTCTTTATCTGAACTTGTAAAATGGCTACACCAGTATACTGTGATGTTATGTCTACATAACCTAATACCTGGGGCAACCACTGAAAAGCCTACACAAAGAGATATATTTAAAACACTATGGATAAATCACAGTGGAATTCTAAAAATGTTCAAATAAGAAGAAGCCACAAAGAACAAAATAGAAATGCAAACAAAGAAAACAGATAATAAAATTGCAGGCTTAAGCTCCAGCATACTAATAACTATACTGAATGTAAATGGTCTGAATATACCAATTAAAAGACAGATTGGCAAAGTGTATTAGAAATACGGCCCAGCTATATATTGTCTATAAAAACTCACCTCAAATATAACTACAAAAGACTGTTTTAGTCCATTCTGGTTGCAAACAGAATGTACTAAAACAGAAATTTATTTCTCACAGTTCTGGAGGCTGAAGTCTGAGATCAGGGTGCCAGCAGGTAAGGTGAAGCCCCTCTTCTGGGTTGCAGAATTCTCACTGTATCCTGACATAGTGAAAGAGGCTAGGTAGCTCTGTGGAGTCTCTTTTATAAGAGCACTAATCCCTTTTATGAAGGATCCACACTCACAACCTAATCACCTCCCTAAGGCCTCACTTTTTAACACCATCACAATGGGCATTAGGATTCCAACATGAGAATTTGGGGGAACAGAAACATTCAGACCATAGCAAAGATGTACCAGTCCTACACATACATTTACCGAGAACAGAGCTACAAGATATGTGAAGCAAAAACTAATAGAACTGAAGGAGAAATAGACAAACCCACAATTATAGTTTGACATTTCAATACTCCTCTCTCAACAGCTGATAGAAAAACTAGGTAGAAAATCAGCAAGGATGAAAAAGAACTGAACAATACCATCAATCAACAAGATCTAATTGATAGTAATATAAAACATTTCACCCAACAACTGTGGAACACACATTCTTTTCACGTTCTTGTGATACATATATCAATATAGACCAAATCCTGGGCCATAAATGAAACTTCAAATTTAAAAGAATTGGAATCATAGAGAGTGTGTTCTCCTATAATAATATAAGCAAACTAAAAATAAATAGCAAAAAGATGACCAGAAAATTTTCAAACACTTGGAAAATAAATAATATACTTCCTAATAACCATGGGTCAAAGAGGAAGTGTCAAAGGAAATTAAAAAATACAATGAACTGAATAAAAATCAAAACACAACATATCAAAATTTGTGTGGCACAGCTAAAACAGTGCTGAGAGGAAAATTTATAGTACTAAATACATACATTAAAAAAAGAGAAAAGTCTCAAATCAATAATTTAAGCTCCCATCTTAAGAATATAGAAAAAGGAAAGCAAAATAAATCCAAAGCAAGCAGAAGGAGGAAAACAACCAAGAGTAGAAATCAATGAAATTAAAAACAGAAAAAAATAAAGAAAATCAATGAAACAAAGAGTTGATTCTCTGAAGTTAGTAAATTGACAAATCTCTAGCAAGACTTAGTAAAAGAAAAAAAGGAGAATATTCAAAGTACTAATATCAGGAATTAAATATGAGATATCATTACAGGCCCTGTAGACACACACATTCAAAGTAATAATAAGGGAATTCTATGAACTACTCTGCACACATCAGTATGATAATTTAGATGAAATGGATTGTTTCCTCAAGAAACACAGTCTACCATACAATATGAAATACAATATTTGAATAGTCTATAACTATTAAGGGAATTAAATTCATAATTTAAAAACTCCTGAAACAGAAATCTCCAGACCCAGATGGTTTTACTGGAGATTTCTACCAAGTGTATAAGGAATAATTAACATCAATTTAGTCCAAAAATAAAGAAGAGGAAGAAAGGCTTCTTTCTTCATTTTATTAAGCTAGTATTACATTGATATCAAAACCAGACAAAGACAGTATAAAAGAAAGAAAGAAAGAAAGAAAGAAAGAAAGAGAGAAAGAAAGAAAGGAAGGAAGAAAGAAAGGAAAGAATGAGAGAGGGAATGAAGCAAACTACAGATCAATATCCTTAATAACTTAGATGCCAAATCCTTAACAAAATATTAGCATACATAATTCAGGAATACATAAAAAAGAATTATTTGCCATGGCCAAGTAGGGTTTATTCCAGGGATGCAAGATTGGTTCAGTATTCAAAAATTAACCTTACTAACCATCTAAAGAAGAAAAATCACATAAATAGATGTAGGACAGGCATTTGAAAAAATTAAATGTCCATTTATAATAACACCTCTCAGGAAATAGGAATAGAAGGAAACTTTCTCAACATTCATAGACAATATCTATGAAAACCTACAGGTGATGTTATATTTAATGTTGAAAGATGGAATGTTGTCTCACTAAGATTGGGAACAAAGCAAGGATGTTTACTGTTATCATTCTTATTCAACATAGCACTGGATATCCTAACCATGTGATAAGGCAAGAAAAAGGAAGAAAGATACATAGATCAGAAGAGAAGAAATAAAACTGGCCATATTTGCCTATGACATGATTGTCTACATGGTAAATCCCCAAGCTAACAAATAAAACAAGCAAACAAAAAAACTACAAAAAATACCTCACAGAACTAATAAGTGACTTCAGAAAAGTTTCAGGATGCAAGATGAACATACAAAAATTAATTTTATTTCTATGTATTAGCAATAAAAACATGAATTCCAAAATTAAAAATACAATATAATTTAAAGTCACTCAAAAACTATGAAACAAGTGTAAATCCAGAAAAATATATGTGTAGTACTTGTATGCAGAAAACTACAAAATGCTAATGAAATACATTTTTTTAATTCCTAAATAAATGGAGAGACACAGTGTTTATGGATTGGAAGACTCCACATTGAAAAAATTCTCCCTGAATTAATATACAGGTTTAATACAATTCCTATTAAAACCCTAGGAAGATCTTTTTACAGTTATAGGTAAGATTATTCTAAAATGTATATGGGAAGGCAAAAGAGCTACATTAGCTAAAACAATTTGATAAAGAGAATAATACATTGAGAGGAATTGGTCGACTCAATTTGAAGACAATTATATAGCTATAGTAAGTCAAGACTGTGTGGATAGAGACACATAAATAAATGAAACAGAAGAAAGAATGCAGAAATAGACCTACATAAATACAGCCAACTGATCTTTAACAGAGGCACAAAAGAAATTCAATGGAGGAATGATCACCTTTACAACAAACATTGTTGGAGCAATTGGACACAGGCAAAAAAAAAAAAAAAAGAACTTTGACCAAAGGTTCAAATCTTACACAAAAAATAATTTAAATGTATCATAGACTAAAATATGAAACAAAAACTATAAAACTTGTAGAAATAAAAATTTTAACATCTGTGAGATCTAAGTCTAGGCAAAATTCTTAGGCTTGACATCAAATGCACAATACATAAAAGGAAAAATTAGTAAACTGGATCTCATCAAAATGAAAAACTTTTCATCTGTAATAGACCCTGTTAAGAGAGTGAAAAGATAAGTTATGTCAAATATGTCAATACTACCCAAAGTTATCTACAGATTTAATCCAATCCCTATCAAAACTCTTAGTGATATTCTTTAACAGAAATATGAAAAACTCATCTTAAAATTCATATGGAATTTCAAAGGACCTGAATAGTCAAAACAATCCTGAAAAAGAAGAAAAAACCTGGAGGTCTCAAACTTTCTGATTTCAAAACTTACTACAAAGCTAAGGTAATCAAAACAGTGTGGAACTGGCATAAAGATAGACATACTGATTTACAGGTTAGAATAGCGAGTGCAGAAGTAAACCATTGCATATATGGTCAATGATGTTCAATAAGGGTGTCAAGCCCATTCAATGGGGAAAAGATAGCGTTTTACAAATGGTGCTGGGAAAACTGGGTATCCACACGCAAAAGAATGAAGCTCAACTCTTATACAAAAATTAACTCAATGGGATCCAGACCTAAATATAAGACTTAGAATTATAAAACTCTTGCAAGAAGACTCAAAACTTCATGACATTGGATTTGTTAATAATTTCTTCAATATGACACTAGAGACATAGAAAGAAAAAGAAAAAAGAAGAATAGACGAATTGGAGTTCATGACAATTTAAAAATTTTGTGCATCCAAAGACACTATTAAGAGGATAAAAAGGCGACCCACAGAATGGGAGAAAATATTTGCAAATCATATATCCAATAAAAGATTAGTATCTAGAATATACAGAGAACCCTTAAAACTCAACAACAACAACAAAAACCCCACAAATAGCCAATTCAAAACTGAGCAAATAACTTGAATAGACATTTCTCCAAAGAAAATATACAAATGGTCAATAAGCATATGAAGAGATGCTCAACATTACTAATCATTAGGGAAATGCAAATCAAAATTACAATAAGATACTACCTCACACCTATCAGGATGACTATAATTTTAAAAAAGAAAGAAAATAACAAGTGTTGGAGAGTATGTGGAGAAATTGGAACACTTGTGCACTGCTGGTGAGAATCAAAAATGGTACAGCTTCTGGAAAAAAAAAACTGTATGGCATTTCCTCAAAAAATTAAAAATAGAATTACTATATGAGCCAGAAATTCCACTGCTGGGAATATTCTCAAAATAATGGAAAGCAAGGTCTCAAGGAGACATTTGTACACCCATGTTCATAGCAGCATTATTCACAATAGCTAAAATGTGGAAGTAACCCAAGTGTCCATTCACTGGTAAATGGATAAACAAAATATGGTAAGTACAGAAAATGGAATATTAGTCAGCCTTACAAAGGAAGGAAATTTTGACATATGTTACAACATGGTTAAACTCTGAGGACATTATGCTAAGTGAAATGCACAAGTCACAAAAAACACAAATACTGTATGATTCCACTTATATGAGGCATTTAGACAGTCAAAACCATAGAGGCAGAAAGTAGAATAGTGGTTGCCAGGGGCTGGGGAGAGTGGAATAGTGAGTTATTATTTAGTGGGTATAGAGTTTCAGTTTTGCCAGGTGAAAAGAGTTCTGGAGACGGATAGTCGTGATGGTTGCACAACAATGTTAAATGTACCCAATACCACTGAACTATACACTTAAAAATGATTAAGATAATAAATTTTATATTATGTATATTTTACCACAATAAAAAATTAGAGAAAAATTAACTCAAAATAGATCACAGACTTAAATGTAAAACTAAAATTATAAAACTTTTAGAAAAAATACAAAGATTTTGGTATCTAAGGCTAGGCAAAAGTTCTTAGGCTTGACACCAAATGCACAACACATGAAATGGAAAATTAAAAAATTATACCTCATCAAGCTGAGAAAGTTTTCTTCTTCAACATACCCTGTTAGGAGAATGGAAAGATAAGCTATAAAGTAGTCAAAAATATTTGCAAACTGCATATCCAACAATGAGGACTAGTATCTAGATTATATAAAGAACTATCAAAACTCAGTGGTAAAAAAAACAAACTAATTAGAAAATGGGTAAAACATATGCAGAGACATTTCACTGAAGACAATTTGCAGGTGGCAAATAAGCACATGTAAAGATATTCAACATTGTTGGTCATTAGGAAATGCAATTTAAAAACAATGATGAGATATTACTATACACATATCAGAATCGTTAAAATGAAAAATAGTGACAAACCAAATGTCGACGGTTATGCAGAGAAACTGGATCACTCATACATTGCTGATGAGAAAGTAAAATGAGTTGAAGAGTCACTCTGGAAAACAGTTTGGCAGTTTCTTAAAATAAAACCAAACATACAACTACCACAGTCCTGGATATGTATCCTAGAGAAGTTAAAACTTATGTGGACACAAAAATCTGTACATGAATGTTTATAGCAGTTTTATTCATAATAGTGAAAAACTGGGAACAGCCCAGGTTCTTTCAACATTATCATGGATACCACTCAGCGATAAGAAGAAACCAACTCTCAATACACACAACAACCTGGATGAATCTCCAAACAATTATGTGGATTGAAAAAACAAGTCAACCTCAAAAGGTTACATATTGAATTATTCCATTTATAGAATGTTTTTGAAAAAAATTATAGATATGGAAATAGATTAGTGGTTGCCAGGGGTTAAGAGAGGGTCACAGGAAGGAAGTGACTGTGTTATAAAAAGGCAACATGAGGGATCCTTATGTGATGCAAATGTTCTGTACCTTTGATGTATCCATGTTAATATCCTGGTTGTGATATTCTACCATAGCTATGTATGATATTACTATTTGAGGAAACTGGGTAGAAGGTATAAAGGGATGCCTTTTTTATTTAAAAAAATTTTCTTTTGCTATTGCATGTGACTCTACAATTAATTAAAAGTTTAACTTAAATTAATAGAAGAAATATGTCAAATCTGTTGTATAATATATCTAATGTGATGTCATCAGAAGAACCTGGGACTGGAGGGCAAGAGACATGGGTACAGATTCTTGCTTTGTCTATAAAGAGGTAATGTCATTTAAGACTTTTCTGCACCTCAGTTTTCTCATCTGTTAAAGGAGATATTTATGTTAGATCATCTGTAAATGTTTTCCTATTTCATTAGAGCAATGTATATGATGGGATAGCGGAGGGTTGATAGAGGTTGAGCCCAAAGTGGCCAGAAGTGCCAAGTGTCTTATGGCAACCGCACCACCTCCCTAGTGGAGCCATAAATACTTCAGAGAGCAAGGAAGGACATTCCCACTGATTGAGCCCCTGAGGTGGACCAAGTACATGGTAAGCAGGCCACTGCCACATAAGTGCTATCACTCAGCTCAAGCAGCAATAATGAACATGTTAATAGTTTTATTTCTGTTTTTCCATGAGTAAACTTGGTCTTAGACTGTGTAATTTTGCAGTGAGTGTATGAGTTGGTAATTACAAAGTATGGATTAAAAACCCTATGTGACACTTGCCAGCTGAATGGTAAATTACCTAATTTCTATAAGCCTTTGTTACCTTATTTGTAAAACAGAGATAAAAATAGTTCATGTTTCTGATGAAGTTTAGTTGAGATTATGCAAGTGAAGCCTTAATATAAAATCTAATATATGATGAACATTCCAAAATATATCAAGATTATCATCATCACGATCTCAGCTAACAAGTGGCAGAGCCAGAGTTCCAGCCTGGGACGTTCTGATGTCATGTTCACATTCTGATCTTCATTCCTGACGGCTAAATTCTCCCTCATCAACCCCTTGAAGCCCTTCCTGGTAGATGGGAAAGGGAGAAGGGAGAAAAGAGTTCCTCAGCTCCATGCATCTCAGCTCCTACCAGCTGTTCCGACTCACCCTACAAATGGTGAGATCCTAGAAATCAGCAGTTCTGCATAGCTCTTCCCATATCTCTCGCCCCTACATCCCTGACACTCATCCCCACCACAGTTGCATACCCTCATTTCATAGATGAAAAAAATAAAAGACCAGAGAAAAGGAGAGGACTTGTGAATGTTACCTAGCTGGTTAGAGACTAGAACCAGGGCTAGAGCCTCAGAGTTCCTTTCTGTCCTTTGTCCACTGCCTCTACCAGGAGCTGGTCTCATGATGAATCTCTCCAGGTGCAGGATGCACCCGCTGGTATCAATGCTGTGCAAGGCAGTTCAGGGAAGAGGAGGAAGATGAACACCAAACAGCTGGGGAAGACTTGGGGAAAGACTTGCATTGGGTCCTGAATGAACTGAGGACATCTCTAGGTGGAGGTGAGCAGGGAAGACAGTACAGACCAAAGAGCAACTTAAAGAAAAGAATGGAGGTGGAGAGGAGTATATTTGGGTGAACAATGAGCAGACATGGTCCTGGAGCCCCCTGTTCACTTTGATCCCTAAACAGATCTCACCTCTGTGCATTTTCCCATTTTCAAAACGAGAGATTTGCTCTCTGACTGACTTACTCTCAAGGCAGTGGTGAAGCAAGAATGAGATAGGAATTGGAGTTATCCTTACAAACTGGGAAGTGATGGGTCCCAGGGAGGGATTGCTGTCAGCAGGAGATGAGGTTGGAGAATCTTGACCACCAAGGTGTGGAGTCTGGACAGGAACCTCTAGGAACTGGGAGAGGCAAAGTTTTCCTCTAGGCGTGGCCAGCTCAGTTCCTGTCAGTAGAGTCCACGGTATCAGGTCCAATACCATGACCCGTGAGATCAGATGGTGGTACAGATCGTCATGGCACACAGGGATGTCATCCTGAATAGGATGTCAAAGCCTGGGAGGAACCCTGGCCCTACACTCATTGTTACAATACCCCAGGCTCTCCCAGGCTCCCATATTAGTCCCCAAATACAATAAAACTCAGGCCTCAGCAGTGCGTTTGAAGGTGCTTGGGAAACTGTAAAGCGCTGTCCCAGAGGAAGGGATGGCTGCTTTGGGGAGCAAAGACACCTGGGACGAGGATGGCAGGTGGCAGCTGGTGCCAGCCCTCCTGGCGCTTCTCCTGGGGCGAGCGCTGGCTCCTGTCTCAAAAGGGATTACACTGCCGCTGCCAGAGAAGGCAGAGCGCTGCTGCCCAGGCTTAACTGAGCTCACAGGCTGGTATTCTCTCCCATATCTTCTAATTAACAGTCAGGATTAACAGCTGCCGCTGCTGGGCCTAAGCCATCTAATCAGAGCCGCACAGGCTCCTGGGTGCTCAGCATTCCCTGCGCTGCTCCACAGCCTCCCCCAGCCCTTGGAGAAATGCATTCAGAGATTAAAACAACAAAAACAAGAAGAAATCCATCCTCCTCCCTCTCCCTAATGCCTCCTGGGATTGGAATTTTGCCTGCCTCTCCTCTCTCTGAGATGAAAGCAGAAGGTCCCACTCCTCTGGGACCGCTTGGTGGAGAGGGTTTCTGGAAGCTTCTCTGAGAAGGCATGGAGTACCAGCCATGCCAGGACCCAGGTAAAACACACCCTGAGAGAGTGGATCACCTGGAAAATAATGATAATAAAATAATAATGTCATTATTGTTATAGCTAACATTTGTTGAGCGCTTACTATGTGCCAGGAATAATTCTAAATGTTTTACATGAATCAATTATTCCACACACACAAAAGCCTAAGCGATACATATCATTATCATCCCTCTTATGTACACCAGGAACTGAGGCACAGAACAATTAAATCACTTGACCAAAGTAACACAGCTGATTAGCAATGGAGCTGAGATTTGAACCCAGGCACCCATATTCTCACACAGCGCACTACACCCCTGTGGAAGGAGAAATAGGGGGCCCAGAGACATGTCTTTCAACCTCCCCATCACTTTCCCGGATAGGCTCTGAGGCACCTCTACAGATCCTGGAACTCAGAAAAACATACTTTGTAATCTCTGTAGAAAGCCCTCTGCTGGTCGTGTCAGCAGGTCTCTGGCTGTTTCCCAGGGTCAATCCCTGTTCTGCTGAGAGCTAGCCAAGGAGACAGCTGGAAGATCCGCTCACCACCAGAAACCCTGAGTGAGTGATCAGGGATCCTGGGAAGGTTGCTCTACCCTCACCAGCATCCACACCCACAGAGACTCTTCCTGGTGGCGTCTCCTACCACCTCCCATGGGTCACCCCCCTATTTCACAAGCCACACCCTCCATACAGATCTGACTCTGGGTTCCTCTTAAGGGACTCAACCTCCTTTCAGTGCCTCATCCACCTCCCCAGCCCATCCTCATTTTATGCATTCCCTCCACAAATATTCGAGGACCATCTTCCATATACCAGACCCTCTGCTAAGGGCTGATGGTAAAAAGTTAACACAGTTCTCTGCCCTCAACCTACATTCCTGCTGAAAGCTCCGATTGTTCATACGCTGCTTCTCTTCCCCCTGCTGTGGCTCTCGGGGCTCCCACTGGACCACTTCTCAGAAGAGATCTTCTTACTTCTCATCTTGTAGTTTTTATTTCCCCAGTGCCCCTCTGGAACCACGTAGTTCTGGGGCCCTGTACCCAGCCAGCACCAAATGTTAGTCATTCTGAGTCACACTCACCTTGTAGACCTTCCTTTCAGTTGGTCAATTTGGCTAGCTACTGGAGCTAAGCTGTTACCTGTCAGTGGTGATTCTATGAGGTTGCTGGAAGAAGCAGGAAAACACAAGATTTGGTGTCAAATAGAAACAGGTTTAGAGCCTAGTGAGGCTCCTTATTAGCTGTGGTGAGCAGCCTCGAAGAGGGCCCCCTGATCCCCACCTCCTGGTATTCGTGCCGTTGTGTAACCACCCCTTGCCCTGGAGAGTGGACTAGACTTAACTGACTTATTTTAATGAATAGAATACAGTAGAAGTGATGGGATGCCACTTCCAAGATTGGGTGAGGAAAAGGCTGTGACTTCCATCTTGGGCACTCACTTTCCTTCACTTTAGAGGAAGCAGATGCCGTGCTGTGAGTAGCACATTGGAGAAGCCCATGTGTCAGAGACCTGATATTTCCACCCACAGTCAGAGACCCTGATGTGCATGAGCTTCAAGATGGATCTCTACCACTCCAGCTGAGCCCTGAGATGACTACAGCCCTGGGCAGCACTGTAACCTCATGGAAAACCCTGAACCAAGGACACTCAGCTCATCTGTACCCAGATCCTGACCCCCAGAAACTGAGATAATAAACAAGTGTTGTTTTACGCTGCTGAGGTTTGGGGTAATTTGTTATGCAGCAGTAGATAAATAATACACTAGCTGAGTGACATTGAGCAACATTTTTGTCTCTCATTTTATTATGGAAAATCTTCAAAGATATTAAAAAATAGAGAATAGTATAAGAAAGCCCCATTCGCCCTGTTTCAACAATTCTTCACACATAGTCAATCTTCTTTTATTTCTATCCCCAATGGGCAAATTGTTTAAGCTTTCTTGGCCTTAATTTCTTCTTCTCTAAAATGCTGTGTTTTAAAACCTTTACCCTTCAGCTATGACCTGAGTTAATGCAGGTAGTCTGACTAGTATGGTGACTTGGACATAGTATGAGACCAGTGAATGTCTATTTCTGCCTTTTCTTCCTTTCACATCTTAGATAAAACAATGTACACGTGGACCTCCAGTGACAGTCTAAAAGACTGACCCATTCAGACATTCTAGATGACAGCTTACTGGAGGTGACCTTACCATAACATGAGGGCAAATACCTGGCACAAAGGTTTTGTTCAGACTCTTAATGGGTGCATCCTCATGGAAATTATCATGGAAATGTCATTCTCTTATTCTTCTATCCATGAAGTAACAACATACTTTCAGAATGATTATCCTGCCAAACCTGAATACTGGATGACCAGGATATGGGCCCTTGCCTCCAAAGAACACAAAGTCTTAGAAGGTCAACACACACTTTAGTAACCATTACAGCACTTCTGGGCTATAGGGAGACACACTAAGTCCTAGGAGATTGCCAATCTGAAATACTCCATTGGTACACTTGGAATTGCATAAGGGAAAAGGTGACATTCAGACTTACAGAGAAGGTGTTGCAGCAACAAGCAGAGAGGAGACGTCCAAACAGCCCCCGGGACCTGAGAGTGGGTAAAGTGGATGGCATTGCAGTGAAGTGGTGATGACAAGGAACAAGCAGAGGCAGCACGAAATTATGACTCCACAGAGAGGCTTGAGGCGGTACTGAAGATAGAATGGGGTCGGACAGGGGGGGATGCAGGATGGAAGGGAGGATTCCTTGGGAGTGTGTGGAGACAGAGAAAGAACCAGAGGAGAGAGGGAAAAATCAAAATGCAGGAGAAAGGAGATAACTGATGGGGCAAAGTCCAGAAGGTGACAAGTTGGGTGTCCTTTCCCCTGAGATCACTGTTGTCCTCAGAGTTTGGTGTATAAAGGATTCTGTTTTCCCAGTTAAGTGGAAGGCAAGATTATCTGCTGGATGTGATAAGGGTATCGAGGAGAAGTATTCACCATGAACAGTGAGTGTGAATCAATTCATCAGGTCCCACCCTTGTGGGTCAACTACACTGTGAACAATGAGAAGTGGCAGGTTCCATGGACTGGGAAGAAGGAAGAGGTACATTGGGAGCCTGAGACCTCCCGGAAAGGTAGCTAGAGGAGAGAGACAAGGTGGGCACAGTACTGGGGGCGAGGATAGGACCAGTTGAAAAGAGAAGGGTGGGATGAATAAAATGGAGACAAGCTACAGGGAGACCTCATTTTCCCACAGAAAGGTGATGTGAAAATATGCTTTAAGAGAGAGCAAAGAGAATGATGCTGTGAACATTTCTAGGGCTTGAAACCCTGGTGACAATAACCCACTCTGGTTGGAGAAGTTGTATGGTGCTGCGAGGGGACCTAGGGGTACAGGACTGGGGTTATGCAGCCCCAGAAGCTGATTTGCAGGGTAAAGATGGGTGCAGGCCACTGCCTCCCACTATGTCTTTCCTTCAGCTCTCTGGCACAGATGAGCCCAAGACGTTTTATAACTTTCAATCCTTTTTTTATGATGCTCGGAACTCGTTGCCATCTGCTAGGCAGGGCTTTAATGCAAACCTGAGTTTGCTTTTATGATTTCAATTAACCTAATAATAAAGCAGGGCAGGCAGGCTCCCAGAGAATCTTCTCCTCCCACCCACTTCCAGGCAAGCTTCCCACCCTCCTCCCCCAAAATGAAAGACCGTGATGGTCTCATCCTGCAACTGGAAACCCTTCCCCATTAACCATGTCCTGTCTGCACCAAATTAACCTTATCCTGTCGCTACCACAGTGACAGCTGGGGACCTCCTCAGAGGGGAAATTCACAGCTCCAGGCCCAAACTGGGGTCTGGTACAACAGATGCTATTTTACTACAGAGGCTTCTCAGGCCAGGAGGTGTTTCCTGAAGTCCGATGTAAAGGGAAGATCATGCACCTGAGACTGACATATGGCTTCAGATATCACTTCATGGCTAGACCACCTTGGACAGTTGTCTGAGCCTCTCTGGGCTCACTTTCCTCAACTGTAATAAGAAGAAAATTACACACACCTTGAAGGATATTATGAGGATTAATCACCTGACTCCTAAGAAGTCACCTTCTGGTTTCAATGGGAACCAGGGGTTGGTTAGGAAAGTGTGTACAGGATGATCAGCTGTCCCAGTTTTCCCAAGACTGAGGGGTTTCCAGGGACTCAGGATGTTCAGTGCTAAAATCTGGAAAGTCCTGGGCAAACTGGAAGGAGTTGGTCACCCTAGAGGGGTTTCCTTGGGACACTCCACTGGTAAGCAGATAAGGTAGCATCCCAGTTCCAAATTCCATTCTCTTGCTTGCCATGACTTGCTTGGAAGTTCCATGAAGCTTTGAGTAATAGAACGAAATTATTCTCCACACTTTCTTCCTAAAATATAATTTAAAATAACATTAAGACCCTATGCATTTGCCTAGTGCTTCATATATAGCACCAGCTGCACTTAACATTTGGGAAACTGGATCCCGGCAAGGTTGGAAAGTAAGCCAAAGCCACGTAGCAGCAAAAGTGCAGGGGCCCTGGTCTTAAGTGTTCACTTAATCGCTCTTCCTCCATTTCCTCAAAAAGGAGCTAAATACCTACCTTGGTGAGAGTCAGAGATAATACATTTAAATGCCTTACATTTTGCAGGTGATCCATTAAATGGTGGCACTGGCTCATTATTGTTTTTAACCTAACACAATTGCTATGTGTGTCTATAAAAGCGTCTGACATTTGGCCTTAGGTGCTCATTCATCCTTTCTTTGGAGGCAAATGTCCTGGTATTTTCTGCCCTTGTTTGATTAGGTTGCTATCAGTTGGCATTTTTTCAAGTAAACACAGCCTTTGATTCTAATTTCCAGATTATCCTTTCTTGAAGCACGGGTGAAATGTACCCTCCTATTTAAAGCAGTCACCAATTCATTCATTTACTCTATGAGTGTTTTACTGGGCTTCCTGCTCCCAAAGTGATTTTCCTAGGTTAGACATTCCTCCACTCACCCAGAATACATTGGTCTCTGGTTTTCCTGCTGAAATCACCCCTAGGTTCAGAGTTTCTAGCCAAACAAAGCAGCACTTCTAGAAGGCTGCCACAGGGAGAGTGCGGTTTGGATCTGAGAGCAGAGATCAACTTTAGGTCTGTTCTTTTAGTGACTGTTGTAGGTACAGTGCCTGGGGTTCACTGTATGTTTAAGGGCCCACAAAAATGTTTTAATTTCTTTTCAAACAGAAAGAAAAAATGAATATAATTCAGCTTGGATGATGTTTGTCTTTATATCAACACAGTTGTAAAATATAATTATATGTATAATATATATTTAATATGTATTTAAATATATAAAAATATATCAATAATTATAAATTATACTTACATATTTATATTTTAAATAATGATTTTATTTTTAATGGAGGAAGGAGTCCCTGAAGGCGAGATGCCTAGGGCCCACAAAAGTCAATGTGGCCCTGAGCTACTGTCATCTCAAGGCTGGAGCTCTGACCTATGTTGTATTTAGCAGAGTGGCCAGCTGCAGGAGTTATTAAAGTCTCTAAAACGTACCTGGCATCCTGCAAATGGAAGGTGCATGGAGGCTGCAGAACAAATGAATGAATGAACGAACGAACCAATGAAGGAACAAAGAAACATTTATGAAGGTGCAAAGATGAATCAGTTGTCAGGTCCAGAGTTAGAGAAGATTTACTGCCCTGAAAATTCAGAGGGAGAGGCGACCTTTTGTGCCCAGGCTGGTCTAGAATTGTTCCCACACTTCTTAACCAGACTTGGAGCTGCTTTTTCAAAATCTTACTCTGAGGTTGGTATTTAAAGCATGCATCTTTACAAGTCACAAATAGCCATTTAGCCTAGTTATGTGTATACCAGCAACTCAGATGGAAAGAACTGGCCCTCAGGCTAGTAAGTGCCAGATCTAAACCCAGGGCTTCTTGCTCAGATCTGAGTCTTTCCATAACTGTAAGCTGCCTTTTGGGAGGCATGTCTTCCTAAAGTTTTCTTCTCTTGATTCTATACATCATTTCACTCGGCTTAAAGACAAGAACCAGTTTCAACTTAAAAAGAAAAAGAAAAAAAAGGAAAGCAATGGCAACACAGAAAACAAAACACAAATATTTTCTGAAATGGATCTGTTAAACTTCACAGATCCTTGTTATCAAATGATGTAGCCGAGAAACAAAAATGAAGGCATTTCCTTTCCAAGCAGTGATGACACCCAGACAGATGGCAGAGTCTACAAGTGTGAAGAAGAGTTGTTTTTCCCTCCTGTTTGGACATTTGGGCTTCTCCTGCTGCCCCTCTGAGAATCTCTTAGAGACATCCTGCCTACTTACTCACCTGCCCTCTGCCAGGCTCTACCCGGGAACCTTCTTAACGCCAACAGCCCCAAGAGACCAAGGTCTCTGGAGCTGGTTTAGCTTCTGTTTCCAGCTCTTCTCATGACCACTCCTTTCCTTCATATCCCCACTCTTACTCCCACTCTGTTCCAGACCATATTTGGTAAAACTTAGACACCCCAGAATGCCATGGTGAATGAGGCTAGCATCTCTGGTGGTAACTAGGCATTGAAAGAAACACATTAAAACTAAATAAATGGACCAATTTGCACTAAAACGCCATTATAAATAAGCAACTTCAGAAGCGAGAAGGTCAGGAGCTGTTTGTTCTCATTCCTAGTAAGAGGCAGAGACAAACTGGGTGCACATCGATATTCAATAGGTGCTGGAAGTAACAGATTAAGATCTATGAAAATTAAGGGATACTTTAATGAGTTATGTTGAACAGACACTAGAGAAATTGGCCTGGAGGGAGACCTCAGAGAGCTCGGTAGCCCTTCCTGTGCTTAGGTACATAGTGTGTCTCTCAATAAGTGGGCTTGGTGAACAAACACCCAACTTTCCTTTTAAGAGTTCTTCTTGGGTTAGAACTTAAGAGGCCACCTTTGTGGTTTTCCTCTGCCGCAATCTGCAAAGTCTAAACTAAGAACGTTATTTTGTCTCCATGTGCTTCAGTTTTGTTATCCCTACAATGGGAACGATTAAATTGTGCTTCATACCTTAAAAATTTGTGAGGAGGATGAAGATAAGAATGTGAAAGAACCATATAAATAGGGGGAAAGGTCCCAGGATTTGGGAGACAACTGTAAAAGTATCCAGCTATGTGACCAACCTTGGGTTATTTATTTTACTTCTGGGGGCTCAAAGTTTCCTCATCTGTAAAAGGATCTCATACTTGTCAGTGGTTCTCAAACCTGGCTGCACTTTAGAGTCACTTGGGGAGCTTTTAAAAAGTACTGATACCTGGGTACCTTCTCAAGCCAAATAAAGTAGAATCCTCCCTGGGGGTGAGTCCCAGACATCAATCTACTTTAGAGCTGCCAGATGATTCTGTTGTTCAGCCAGGGTTGTAAGCTGCTGAAATTTTCCCTCTAACATTTTGTGACTCTCTAATTTGTTTTATAATTGCTTGAGACATTGGGTTGGCCAAAAAGTTCGTTTAGGTTTTTTCCATAAGAGCTTACAAAAAATCCGAATGAACTTGTTGGCCAACCCAATATATCTGCCTTGATCCAGAGCCCTTCCTACCTTAAGGGAAAATATCCCCCAGATAACAGTAGAAGGTGGAAGAAGGGTGAGCCATGAAGCCGCATGCTGGAACAGTAGATGCCATCTGTTTCAAGACTGTAGTCCATATAAAAAGCTGGACAGGATCCTTGGCACACTTAGAGCCGTATTTTTCAGTATTGTTTCTTAACAATGGATGGGACTTTATATAAACGAAATCATACAGTCTGTTAGCTTTGGGGATTGGTTTTATTCACTCAGCATAATTTCCTTGAGATCCATCCAAGTTGTTTCCTATATTAATAGTTAGTTCCTTTTTATTGCTGACTAGCTTTCCATGGCATACTAGTGGGATATACACAATATATCTAACCATTCACCCACTGAAAACTATTTGGAACGGTTCCAGTTTGGGGCTCTTATGAATAAAACTCCTATGAACATTTGTGTATAGGTGTTTGTGTGAATATAAGTTTTGTATTTGGGGGGATAAATGTCCAGGAGTATAATTTCTGGGTTGTACGATAAGTGCATGTTTAGCTTTGTAAGAAACTGCTAATCTGTTTTCCAGAGTGGATGTACGATTTTATATTCTCACCATCAATATGTGAATAATTCAGTTGCTCTGCATCATCACCAGCATTTGGTATTGTCACTATTTTTTATTTTAGTCATTCTGTTAGGTATGTAACATCTCATGTGGTTTTAATTTGCTAATGGCTAATGATGTTAAGCATCTTTCATGATTTTAATTCTTTGAAAAGTTGAGTTTTTTTAAGGATGTAATTATCATGTTGAATGTTTCATGGGTGCTTGAAAAAAACCCTGTATTCTGCTGCTGTCACATGGTGTCCTATGTATGCCAATTAGATACTGTAGATTGGCTATGTTGATAATTTCTTCTTTATCCTTGCTCATATTCTGTCTAACTGTTCTATCAATTGCTGAGAATGGGGTAGTAAAGCCTCCAACTATAATTGCAGATTTTCTATTTCTCCTTTCTTATCTATCAAATTTTTGCTTCATGTATTATGAAGCTCTATTGCCTGGTGCATATACACTTAGAATTTTTATGTCTTCCTGGTGGATTGATCCTTTTATCATTATGTAACATACCTTTTGTACAGTAATTTTCTTCTGAAGTCTACCTTATCTGATATCAATATGTTAATTTAGACAACATACTAATATATTTACATAACATATTTGTATAGCATATTAACATATACAAAATTATTGAGATGATATAATTATAGAGCCAGATAATAGATTATGGTTGCCAGGGGTTAGGGAGGAGGATGTGATAGGGAGGTAGCTGTGGCTATAAAAAGATGAAGAGGGATCCTTGTGATAGAACTGGCCTGTGTATTGACTCTGGTGGTCACATAAATTGACTCATGTAGAATTTATACACACTATAAATGACATAGAACCAAATGCACACAGACATACACACAAATGAGTGGACCTGAAACTGGTGAAATCTGAGTTAGTTTGGTTGGTTGTATCAGCATTAATTTCTTAGTCATCATATCATTTTATAGTTTTGCAAGATGTTACCACTGGGAGAAACCGGATGAAGGATAAACCGGATCTCTCTGTATTATTTCTTACAGTTGCATATGCATCTCAAAACAAAAAGTTAAGAAAATTAATGCTTAATTAATGTCCTTCTGCTTTTATATACCTTTGAAATTTTCTATAGTAAAACATTTTGAGAAATTGATGGGAAATTAGAATAAATTCTACTCCTTTACGTGTTCCTGTTTATGTCTTCCCCATTCGTTTGGTTCTGCAGATACTACACGAAGACATTAGCCTGGGACTTTGTGCATTTACCCCTGCTACCTCTGCCTTTTTAACATGCCACTCCAAAATCCTATGCAACCTTATGTTAAGTCTCAAGGAGTCCTTGGCCTAAGCAGAAGCCCCACTACCTAAGTAGGCTTCGGTTGGAGGGAGACTTGCCTGGGGACCTCTCACATCCATGATCATTCCCATTTGGTGCTGTCCTCATACTTACTTCTTTCCTTGCTTGGCTTTCCTTCTCTTTTCACCAAGCCATGCAAATATGGAGGAAAGGACCTCAAGATTTAGACCCTAGAGATGTAGACTCTGGATCAAACCTCACTGCTGAGTCCAGATTAAGCAAGTCACTCGCCCTCTGAGAGGCGTTGTTTCTTGACTGTCAAATAAGGGTTCTTGTACAACCACCTTACAGGGTTGCCTTGAGAAACCAGTGAGGAGTCATATTAAAGAACCTCACAAACTGTAGTGTGCTGTGAAAATGCATTGTGGTCATTTATGTTTAGATACTTCTCATGACTCTTTTATAAAAAACTCTTTGATTCCCTTAGCGTGCACAGATAGCCTGGACTGTACTTCTGTAACTTGGGACTATTTGCTGGTCATTGCATGCCTGTTTCCCCAGCTGAAATGGTGCACCCGAGGGATAAAACCTGGGCTTCTGTTTTGGAGCACTTGTGGCAAAGCTCCTCAAAGCCATGAATAGAGTCCAGGGTGGGTCAGCTTGTGAGAAGTGGCTACTGTTCTCCTTGACCTCGGGACTCTCCCAAAGGAGCAAAGATATCAGGTACAAGGTGCTCAAACAATGGGCAGGCTGGGAAGAAAGAGATGCTTTCAGGAGAGAAACAGTGAGTTTGGAGAGATACTTAAGGGAATTGGTCCTTAGTGGAAGGCCTGGCTGTGGGCCTGGACAGAGGGAGTGAGGGTGAAGGAGGCTCAGGAGAGGTGTCTTAGGTGCCCCCCTCCATCAAGGAGAAGCCGATTCCTGTGCTTCCTCCCAGGTTCAGCCCAGCTTCCCCTCCTCACTCTCTCCCCTCTGCCAGGCCACAAGACTGACCACACTGTGTGGTTCTTGCCCTTTGGTGCCTTGCTCTGTACGTGCCTTGAAGGCAGAGGCTGTAACTTTCACATCTGTATTTCCCTTGCCTAGACCATAGTAGGTACTCAGCAAACATCTATTGAGTGAGTAAATGAATGAATAAACAATGAAAAGGGCAGGGAAGAAATGAGAAATAAGGAAAGACGGAAGAAGAGCAGAGAGAGCTTTGGCGACCGTGGAGAGTGGACAGGCGGTGGGGAGAGCTGCCAGCTGGATTCTGAAGCCCTCCCATCTCTTCTGTTGCCCTCTCTTCAGCTCAGCTCAGTGATGTTCCTCATCTACAGCCCCAGAGCCACTGGATCCATGGATCCCCAGCCAGCTGGACAGACTGACAGCATAACTCGCAGTGGCAACTACCAAATCCTCACACCTGGGGTCTGAAAGAGCAGCCACTTACGGGTCCTTCTTGCCCACTCTGTTCCTCCAGGCACCCTCTGTTACCAGGCTCCCCCAGGGTCCAGTGCTCTCCCTGTCTGTCCTGCCATGTGTGGGCTCACCCTGAGCCTGGCCCCCCTGACTCTCTTCCTGCTGTGCCCTATGGCTCTCAGCCCTGGGTTCTCTCCAAGCTGAGGCATGTGATCCCTGCGGGGACCTCCGGGCCTCACCCACATCCTCTCAACTTTAGTAACTGGGTCAGATCCCTTTTCTCTAAGCTGGGGGTCTGCTCACACAGATGAGCACATTGGTTACAAGCACTGGCCATGCAATTCTAGGCTCAAATCCTGACTCCATCACTGGGCATGCTTGTGACCACAGGCAAATTAAATAATGTCTCTGGGCCCGCTTCTTCCTGTTCCATGGAGCTAATCACAGCCTCTGGTCATAGGGTTGATGTGAATATTACCAGACCTAATGCAGGTAAAGCGCCAACCTAGACCTTTTGACATAGTGAGCATTCAACAGATACTGATTGCATCATTTTATTGTTATCATTGACATATAGCCCAGAACCATCATCACTGCCTCCCTTGACTGGACATCCTACTGGGGATGGTGATTGTCAACCCAGATGTCCCACAGGAGGCATCACAGTCTGGTCAACCTCCCAGTGGTGAGAGCACTGGCCTCACCACCGACGCTGGTTTTGAGATTCCCCAAATATCACTCACTGACCCAAATTACAACAAGGCCAAAAAAGATCCGACATCAGACCCAAACCAGGCAAAACTCAAAGTATTTTGCAAGTCTCCTCCTCACTCCACCCCCATACACACACATGCATGCAGCTGTGCAGGGCTGTAACCTCGTAAGGAGGCAAAGAGGAGCGTGGGTTTTAGGCAGAGGCTACTTCAAGGCAGTGCCTATGCCCGGATGTGAGGATGGACATAAACAGAGGAGGCAGGAGAGGGAATAGCAGGCTGTGTCCACTTGCCCTGGTCAGGAGAATCTGTCACTAGAAAATGAAGTGATCCAAAAGGCTGTGAGCCACAAGAGACTTCACTTCTAGGGGCTGTTGGGAGGAGAAAATCACTCCAAGAAACCTGCTTGTTGGACAGCTAGCACAAAAGCCGAGTGCAGGGGCGCAGCGGCCCGGGACCCCCAGTGCCACCCTCAGAAAGGAAGTGGAAGAAGAACTTCCTCCCTTGCACACACCCTTTTTTTCTTCCTCTGGACAAGGTGAAGTCAGAGGCTGGCTCCCTGACAACAGGAGCTGCTTTCCATGACAACCCAAGGTGCTGCCACCACATCAGAGCAAGAATTACCATCCGCTGACGTAGCCTCGGGCAGTGCGTAAAAGGAAATCAACACCACATTAAAGGGAAATGAGTATTTGTTTTAAAATGTATTTAAAAGCTCTGGCTGGTTAATTATTTAAGGACCAGAGGGTATCTCAGCTACCATGGAAACCTCTGGCTCTGTGATTCCTTCCTGGACCCATTAGACACCCGCCTTCAACAACACACACAGACGCACTCACACACACATTCACATATACTTACACAGGTGCACACTCTTACACACATGCACACGTTCACATAAATGCAGTCACTCACACAGACACACTCACATACTCACTCACACACACACACACACACACACACACACACAGTCTGTCAACCCCCTCAGGAAAGGACAGTCTGAAATGCTATGTTTTCCAGCTCTCACTTTGCATGTGATGCTCAGAGAAGCCACAAGGACAGGAAGAAACCCATGACTTTTGCAAGATGTCCTGGGGACATCCCTTTGATTCCAAGCAAGTTGCAAATAGAGTCAGGCACAGAATGTCTCCCTTTCCAAACCACAGCCAGATACTCTTATGGACAGGTAGTACAACTGTCTCTGCTACCTTTCTGTCACAGAGCTTAGGGTTATGGAAACAAGGGACCAGACATGCTAGGGACTAGAATGCTAACACCCCTTAGTAGCTGTATGACCTTGGTCAGGTTCCATAACCTCTCTGAGCCATAATTGCCTCATCTGTCAAAAAATAGAAAAACACCTTTTTTATTTGGATTATCTCCTTTGATCTTCTGAACAAGCCTTGAAGCAGGTGTCATTTCCATCCTCATTTGCTGGGTGATGAGGAAGCCCTAGTTCAGAAAGCATGAGAAACTTCCCCTAAGTGATACACATGAACCTAAGTGTTTCACTGCCAGAGGCCACATCTCTGTACCGCCTGCTCTCTACCTACGGATTGCTGTGAGGACTCTAGGCCCTGGCATACAGAGTGTGGGTCTCTCCTCCCCTCCCTGTCCCTTTTTTGTCCTGTAGGGTATGGAAGTATGCTCCATGCTCAGGCCGGAGGTGGGTGGAGCCTCACGCTGGCTTCAGGAGAAGGGGTCTCTGGCTCAGAGAGCACTCAAGTCCAGGGCCTAAAGTTTCCTTTCAAAGGAACTTTCCAAGAGCCAGAGGGATGTGCCCCCCATACACTGCTGTGGCCCTGCACCACTGAACTATATAATTGCATATTTGTTCCTATTGGGTCTTGAAATATTAGGGCCCAGTGTATAATTCCAGGGCTCCTGCACTGAGAATACGGCCATGTAACTACAAAATAAAAAGACAAATAATGTGGCCAGGGCTGCAGCCTGTACCACACTCCTTAATTAATGGGAAATTGTACTAAGAGCAGATAGAAAATGGTCAAACCTCTGGTGACTAGCCTTCTCAGAGGATCCTTAGAGGGATGGTGATGCCTCTTGAATAATCCTGTATCAAGTTCTACTGTGTCTTTCATCCTGCCTTGTCTGTGGGCATCTTTGATGATTTTGTGCTTGGCTAGCAAGCAGTGGGGTGGGGGTAGGGCTACGCTAGCAGGGCAAAGGCTGAGATGATGTGACCAGGGAGATGTTGGGCCAGCAACCTAGTGGGTTTTCATGTGTCAGGGACCTTCACCTCCAGACAGAGAACACAACCAGGGATCAGAATGCAGGAAAATGGAGAGAAATCATTGTGCATGTGGATGTATGAGGTCCAGAGAAGCAAATTACTGAAAATCTCATAGGCACAAAGAAAAGAGCCCCAGAGTCTAAAGCACAGAAGGAAGCAGGGAGGTGAACTCTGATCAGTAGGGGGAGGCTAGGAGAATGAGAGATGACAGCAAAGCAAGGGGATTTGAGCCTGAGCAAACACAGTGCCAGCCAAGGAGTTCATTACACTCTCCCTACTGGAGCCCCGGGGAACCCTGCATGTGGCTCTTCAAAGACCCAAGACCAGAAGGACTATCTACCTAGGAAGTGAGAGCAAGTGTCCAGAAAAGGAAGCAGTGGCCAGGATCCTGCATGGCAAGACACAATGGGTCAGAGAGTCATTTATCTATGTATCACTTCAATAGCCCATTCTGGGTACCAGGCACTACACTGAAGAAGTTATACATATAACTCAATCAGCACACCATCCTGCCACGTGTGTTCTATTTCTGTCTCCAGTTTACAGGTGAGGAAGCCAAAGCACAGAGAGGTTAAGTAGTTTGCCCAAGGACACATAGGAGGTAAGTGGTCCTGCTGGGAAGGAAACCCAGCAACCTGGCTTCAGAGTCTGGACATCAAAGTCAAGAGAGGACCATATGAGATGCTCCCAAGGGCAAGTGGATAGACTGAAAGCCGTGCCTCCTGTTGACAACAACCTGGACACATGGGGGGGTCAGCACAGGACAGCCACTCAGGGTGATGGGCAGATGTAACACAGCCTCTCTCTCTCTCTCCGTCTCTCCTTCATGCAAGTAACGAGAAGGAGGGAAGGAGGAGTCGAGGAAATACATGACAGGCCTGCGAAATTGCATCTAACTAGATGTTTCGCAAACTCGTCTACACCTTTCCGCAGCTATTTCCACCATTTAGGCTTATGTGGCACACGAACTGGGTGTCTGTTAAACAAGTCCTGAAATGCACCTTTCCTCACTTAAGAGCACCTGTGGGAAAATGCAGTACGGGCTCCGGTTTGAATCTAGCTGCCATTTCTGCCTCGGTTGAAAAGAAGAGACAACTTTGTTCTGAAGACAGTGAATTGCTGGGTAATGCGGTGTCGGGACAGAGTGGGGTGTACAGCGTCATAATCCATGGCTTCTGTGTCCCCAGAAGAACCTCACTTGCACAAGCTTTCCTCATGGGTCCCTCCCCCAGCACGGGCCCTGCTAGTTGTGGAGGTCACTAGGGCAGGAGGATCCCAGGGTCACTGCTGTGCAGTGAGGTCAGGTTTCCAGGGAGCTGGCAGTGCAGGGGGCTGGAGAACCTTGTCCCGTGGCAGTAAGAGTATCTCTTCCTTCCTCGGCTGGTGCCTGGATGGGGCCAGGGCTACCTTCCCATTTACTGAATTATATATCTAGAGATAATCCCTTGGCCTCTCAAGCTTTCGGTCTTGGGACAGTTCCTGAGACACCTGAGGGAAGATGCTCAAATACAACCTAAGATGCTTAAGAGCTGCTTTGATCTATCTCATAGATTAGGTCCTCCTACTCACAGCTTTGCATAAGGTTATCCTGAATGATAATAGCACTGAGATATCACAAATAGACTTCTTTTCAGGGAGAAACTCTGTATCTGTGTGTGTGTGTGTGCATGTGCATGTATAAGAACACAGATGTGTATAAGAATGGAGAGCACACTGAGCTCTGCATGGGAAGACCTGGATTCCAGATCTATGTCTTGTTCAAATGATTTCCTATGTCCACTTTCCACCTTGTAAAATTAGTTGCCTTATGAATTTCTCAAATATCTCCTTTAGGTTTTCAGGAAGTATCTGTTATTCTAGTGAAACCACCAGGTAACCACGTCACTTGGGTCATTTCCCTAAATTTTTCTAATTTCTGGGTTCTGATCTGTAAAATGGGGCTGAGAGTATTTACCACGCAGGACTGTAGTGATGAATAAATGTACAGGAATGTCCTTTTTTAGCCATAAGTCAAGAGAAAGTGCAGCCTGGGTGCCTGCCTATGTGCTCACACAGATCTTCCCCGGAGACCCAACAATTCCTCAGTCACGCCTGGCAAATTTCAATCACAGTGTCAGGCACTCAAGACAGAGCACCAACCCTCAGCTCGCTTAGTCTCTATGAGTCTCTAGACCAGAGAGTTGACATCTGAAGCTAGTGACCTCCTATCAGGGGCCAGGGATCCTTCTTCCTAAAACTGGGCCAGGAAGGCCCTTCTCCCTCATTTGTACCCAAAAGGACCATTTCTCCCAACAGAAAAACTAATGGGGGAGAGAAAGGCATTTGTGTGGGGTAAAGGAGGGATGTTTCCTCATTCTCAAGGATCCAAACAAGTCCTTCTATTCATAATGAGATCCCTACCCCCTGCACATCTCTGTTTTCATCATCTGAGGTCTTGTTGGTCCTTTCCTAGAAGCAGGTTATGTACTCAAGTGAAAATACCTGTACAAGTTACTAAACAAAAATCCAATTAAGCTGCTGGGTGAGAAACGAAATTGTTGTGAACAAAGTATGTCAACTCTACGAAAGGCTATTTTTAAAAAAGGTGATGGCTCCAGGTTTTCGTGCAGAGGCTCAGCTCGCCAAGGCTTTTAAGGGGCACAGGCACAGTTCTTCCAGGAGGTTGAAATCTTAAAGGTCATCAGGTCGTTCTGGTTCCAGGGGAGGAAAGCACTTGCATGTTACAGGCCCTCCAGGACCCTGAGACGCTGGGGGTAGAATCAGCACATCCTCATCCAGACACAGCTCTGCCCTGTTTACACCTCGGATGTCTCCCTTGACAGAGGAGATGCATATGAAATGAGAGCACGGCAAATTATTTGTCAGGTCAGTTCAACAGGGCCCGCAGAAGCCCTGTGTCAGAGACCTTTTCCAGGTAGTGTGCAGACGTGAGAAATCACATGAATAATTAAACACTTTGTATTGAAGCTCCTTGTTCTTTGATGCTTCAAGCCTTTTTTCACACATGTTAATTCCCATTCATTTCTGCACTCTTCCTTGGAGCCAGGGTGGGTCAAGAACAAACAGGATTCGCTCCATTCTACAGAGGGAGAGAAGGAAGCACACAAGTAGAGAGGCAGAAGGCTCACAGTGACCCAACCATACAGGACTGTACAGTCCAGGACTTAACCAGAAAGCACAGCCTAAATGGGCCCATCCACGGTTGTATGCATTTGGCTAGGAAGAGAAAAAACAAAAACAAAAATATCATGGAAACATCATGCAAAATTGTGTGAATCCTGAATGGGGGTGCAAAGGGGCCTGAGACTATAAAAGCAGTGAGGGGTCCCCTACATGTAGGAAAGGGTCCCGAGGAGGTGGACCACGTTCTAGCTCCCCTCTCACCCTGTCCCTCTCATTCTTTCTCCTGGAGTTATCCTCCAAGGTTCTCTGTACCAACAATGCCTATTGAACTCAAAATTCAATCAAAGCTTCCTTCTCCCAGAAAGCTCATTTCAACAGAAGTGGGAAAGGATCTATAAAGGTTGGCCAGCTGAGTAGCTACCCAAACAACCTTAAACCAACCCTGCGGGCCTGTGCCATCCAACACAGTAGCCATATGTGACCCTAGACCTCCTGAAACATCTGAATTGAGATGTACTCTGTGAAAGATAGCCCAGATTTCCAAGATTTCCTATGGAAAAAAAAAGGATATGAAATATCTCAATCATTTTTGTATTGATTTCACATTGCACTGGTAGTTTCGATATTTTGTATTGAATAATATGTATTATTAAAATTAATTCCACCTGTTTCTTTTGACTTTTTAAAAATGTAGCTATTTGAAAATTTAAAAAGACATGTGTGGCTTGCATTTGTAGATGGCATTTCTTATTTTTTTTTAATTTTCCTTTATATTGGAGCATAGTTGATTAACTATTTTGTGTTAGTTTCAAATATACAGCAAAGTGATTCAGTTACACAAATACATATATCTATTCCTTTTGAATGGCACAGCCCTAGGTGCTTCTGCATAGTCTCTGAGAAATCAGTGATCAGATCTCCCCAGGGGCAGCTGATTTGTCTGGGTCAGCCCATTTTATCTAGGTGACTCCCTGTGATTCGGATGGAACAGTAGTTTCCATCCTCAGTGAAAGAGAAAACCAGGCTCAGAGACACAGAGGAGCATGCTGGAGGCCATGGAGTCCTGGAGGTCAGACCAGGGCTGGGTTTCACATTTCCTGGCTCCCAGACCTGTGCTTCTTTCCACCAGACACAGGATTTCCTTTGCTGTTAAAAGTTTGGCTCTTGGGCACACTGGTTCAAGGTGGCAGAGTAGAAGGACATGTTCTCACTCCCTCTTGCAAGAGCACCAGAATCACAACTAACTGCTAAACAAGCATCAACAGGAAGACACTGGAACTCACCAAAAATGATACCCCACATCCAAAGACAAAGGAGAAGCCACAATGAGATGGTAGTGGGGGGAGCAATCACAATAAAATCAAACCCCATAACTGCTGGGTGGGTGACTCACAAACTGGAGAACACTTATACCACAGAAGTCCACCCACTGGAGTGAAGGTTCTGAGCCCCACGTCAAGCTTCCCAACCTGGGGGTCTGGCAACGGGAGGAGGAATTCCTAGAGAATCAAACTTTGAAGGCTATCGGGATTTGATTGCAGGACTTCGACAGGACTGGGGGAAACAGAGGCTCCACTCTTGGAGGGCACACACAAAGTAGTGTGTGCATCGGGACCCAGGAGAAGGAGCAGTGACCCCATAGGAGACTGAACCAGACCAACCTGCTAGTGTTGGAGGGTCTCCTGCAGAGGCGGGGTGTGGCTGTCTCTCACTGTGAAGATAAGGAAACTGACAGCAGAAATTCTGGGAAGTATTCCTTGGCGTGAGCCCTCCCAGAGTCTGCCATTAGCCCCACCAAAGAGCTGGGTAGGCTCCAGTGTTGGGTCACTTCAGGCCAAACAACCAACAACGAGGGAACCCAGCCCCACCCATCAGCAGACAAGTGGATTAAAGTTTTACTGAGCTCTGCCCACCAGAGCAACAGCCAGCTCTACCCACCACCAGTTCCTCCCAACAGGAAACTTGTTCAAGACACTTAGATAGCCTCATCCACCAGGGAGCAGACAGCAGAAGCAAGATGAACTACAATCCTGCGGCCTGTAGAATAAAAACCACACTCACAGAAAGATAGACAAGATGAAAAGGCAGAGGGCTATGTACCAGATGAAGGAACAAGATAAAACCCCAGAAAAACAACTAAATGAAGTGGAGATAAGCAACCTTTCCAGAAAAACTACTAAATGAAGTGGAGATAGGCAAACTTCCAGAAAAAGAATTCAGAATAATGATAGTGAAGATGATACAGGACCTTGGAAAAAGAATGGAGGCAAAGATCGAGAAGATGCAAGAACTGTTTAACAAAGATGTAGAAGAATTAAAGAACAAACAAACAGAGATGAACTATACAATAACTGAAATGAAAAATACACTAGAAGGAATCAATAGCAGAATAACTAAGGCAGAGGAACGGAGAAGTGACCTGGAAGACAGAATGGTGGAATTCACTGCTGTGGAACAGAATAAAGAAAAAAGAATGTAAAGAAATGAAGACAGCCTAAGAGACCTCTGGGACATCATTAAATGCAAAAACATTTGCATTATAGGGGTCCCAGAAGGAGAAGAGAAAGAAAGGACCTGAGAAAACATTTGAAGAGATTATAGCCGAAAACTTCCCTAACATGGGAAAGGAAATAGCCCCCCAAATCCAGGAAGCGCAGAGAGTCCCATACAGGATAAACCCAAGGAGAAACACACTGAGACACATAGTAATCAAATGGCAAAAATTAAAGACAAAGAAAAATTATTGAAAGCAGCCAGGGAAAAATGGCAAATAACATACAAAGGAACCCCCATAAGGTTAACAGCTGATTTCTCAGCAGAAACTCTACAAGCCAGAAGGGAGTGGCATGACATATTTAAAGTCATGAAAGGGAAGAACCTACATCCAAATTACTCTACCCAGCAAGGATCTCATTCAGATTTGATGGAGAAATCAAAAGTTTTACAGACAAGCAAAAGTTAAGAGAATTCAGCACCACCAAACCAGCTCTACAACAAATGCTAAAGGACCCACTCTAAGAGGGAAACACAAGAGAAGAAAAGGACCTACAGAAAAAAACGCCAAACAATTAAGAAAATGGAAACAGGAACATACATGTCAATAATTACCTTAAACGTGAATGGATTAAATGCTCCAAACAAAACACACAGACTTGATGAATGGATACAAAAACAAGACCCATATATATACTGTCTACAAGAGACCCACTTCAGACCTAGGGACACATACAGACTGAAAGTGAGGGAGGGAAAAAGATATTCCATGCAAATGGTAATCAAAAGAAAGCTGGAGTAGCAATACTCCTATCAGATAAAATAGACTTTAAAATAAAGAATGTTACAAGAGACAAGGAAAGACAATACATAATGATGAAGGGATCAATCCCAGAAGAAATTATAACAATTATAAATATATATGCACCCAACATAGGAGCACCTCAATATATAAGGCAACTGCTAACTGCCATAAAAGAGGAAATCGATAGTAACACAATAATAGTGGGGGACTTTACCACCTCACTTACACCAATGGACAGATCATCCAAACAGAAAATTAATAAGGAAACATAGCTTTAAATGACACAATAGACCAGATAGATTTAATTGATATTTATAGGATATTCCATCCAAAAATAGCAGATTACACTTTCTTCTTAAGTGTACACAGAACATTCTCCAGGATAGATCACATCTTGGGTCACAAATCAAGCCTCAGTAAATTTAAGAAAATTGAAATCATATCAAGCATCTTTTCTGACCACAATGCTAGGAGATTAGAAATCAATTACAGGGAAAAAATGTAAAACACACAAACACATGGAGGCTAAACAATACGTTACTAAATAACCAAGAGATCACTGAAGAAATCAAAGAGGTAGTAAAAAAAAATACCTAGAGACAAAGGACAATGAAAACATGACAATCCAAAACCTATGGGATGCCAAAAAAGCAGTTCTAAGAGGGAAGTTTATAGCAATACAAGCCTACCTCAAGAAACAAGAAAAATCTCAAACAATCTAATCTTACACCTAAAGGAACTAGAGAAAGAAGAACAACAACAACAACAAAAAAAAACAAGATTAGTAGAAGGAAAGAAATCATAAAGATCAGAGCAGAGAGAAATGAAAGAAGACAAACAAAGAAAACAATAGCAAAGATCAATAAAACTAAAAGCTGGTTCTTTGAGAAGATAAACAAAATTGATAAACCATTAGCCAGACTCATCAGGATGAAAACGGAGAAAACTCAAATCCACAGAATTAGAAATGAAAAAGGAGATGTAACGACTGACACCTCAGAAATACAAAAGATCATGAGAGACTACTACAAGCAACTATATGCCAATAAAATGGACAACCTGGAAGAAATGGACAAATTCTTAGAAAAGTACAAGACTAAACCAGGAAGAAAAAGAAAACATGAACAGACCAATTACAAGCACTGAAATTGAAACTGTGTTTAAAAATCTTCCAACAAACAAAAGTCCAGGACCAGATGGCTTCACAGGAGAATTCCATTAAACATTTAGAGAAGAGCTATCCACCAACATACCCCTGTCTTACTCCCAAGCTCCCTAACTTAGCATTGAGTAGAAAGATAAACTAGATTCTCTTCATGTATATGCTGAGATTCTGAGCTGTGTGTAGCTATGGTCTGTGGGTCACCAGCCTGCTGACCAGGCGGAGTTCTGCCAGAGGAACAGGCAGCCAGCATCCAGCACCCTTCTATCAAGCACCTGAACCTTTGCCTGGAGCCTTGAACATCTGTATACTCTGAAAAAAGTACAGACAATGCCCTTGGTGGCTCCACTTGCCCAAGGCAAGGGGCAGCTGGGACTTACAGATTTCTCAGCAAGCTCCAAGGAGCTCTTCATGAGCTAGACTGTCATACTCAATTATATAAATTCTAGTTGGTGGGTCCTATTTAAATTCCCAGAGTGACTAGTTTTTGTGCTGCCAAGACTCACTGCATCAGCTCTCTCCTCCAAGATGACCCCTTCCCCACTGGCTGGGACAGGAGACTACAGTATGTTGACTACTGTTCTTCCAGGTAAGTTTTCTGAAGGTACAGATGAACACATTGGAGAGTCCATTCTTCTCCAAGAATGCCTCCTGCAGAAGCCTGTCACCACAGCAGTCTGTCACCACTTCTACCATCAAAAATTATCATTCAGGAGTAGACTGAAGAAGTTATCCCATTCTCCCTAACTATCAGAGACTGCTCTGTGGGAATACGTAAGAGGAATAGATCATCTCTGCTCTTCAATTCCATCAATGTTCTTTCTGGATGCCCACTCAGGAGGAATAACGGCCAGAGTCCTGAATTTCTGAATGCACCAGAAGACTGGGAGGGTGATTGAACTCTTGGAAGTATATTTAGTCCATCTGAAAATGGTGAAACACCCATGTCTACCTTGTAGCTCACCTCTTCAGAGAGAGGGTAACCAAAGAAATGGAGTGTAGAGGAGATGACCACGTACCCAACCAGTGAGTGACTATACAGGAGAAAATGAATAGGCTCGTGAATGCCAGGCTGAATGTATCCAGAGGGGAGTGAAGTATCACAGGAGGAAATGAAGTAAAAGAAGGACTTAGATTGTTAAGTCTCTGAAGTTGACAGAAAGAGACAGGGGGAGCCTGTTGGAACCCCTTCCAGGGGTTTTGAAATATGTTTAGAGATTCTCAGGGCCACAGTATGCTCAGTAGTCACAGACAGAAAGGAAACTTAGATTATTGGAGACCTTGCTTAAAAGTCACTTCCTTTGTGACAACTTCCGGACCCACAGAGAGAGTGAGTTGCTGTCACCTCTGTCATACACTCACAAAGTGCTTCTCCCTGCCTGTGCATAGCACTCGGCACACTCCTTTATGAGTATCTGACCTGAGGGCTACTCGCCAACCAGATGATCAGAGGGTAGAGGTCACGGCTAATTGATCTTTATATCCCCAGTGCTAGGCACACTGGAGGTATTCAGTGAACGTGTGTTAAATGGATGGAGGAGTTCATGGAGTGACCTGCAGTGAATAGCCAATGGTAATAGAGCCAAGGAAAGAGCAGAGGGTCTCACAAACAGGCGAGGCAGGGAGAGAAAAGGCAGCTCCAGGACTGATGTGTGTGTTTAGATAGAGTCTTTGTGTGAGGGAAACTTCTGCAGGCTGTGTTTCACAGCTGGCACTCTCAGGAATGATCAAACCTTTCCAGGAGGGTAACAGCAACTAAAAGGAAAAAAATATGGTCGTCCAAAGAAAATGAGAAAGGACCAGAGCCAGGGAATCTCTATCCAAATTTCTGTCTGGAAGGTTGGCAGGAAGATACACATTTGACATTTGTCAAAGTTTGACAAAAATGTTCTAGAAAGGGAGAGGGTCTGATTCATTCTTCCAGGGTTCAAGTGAGAAAGCAAGTACCATGTAGACAGTATAATTTGAGAGAAGCTTCCTGTTCCAAACATCCTTTTCTCCCAAGTCACGTCTACCTCTTTTTCTTTGTGTGAACACATATGTATTAATTGAGCACATGGAGACCCAGCTCTGTTAGACATAGAAGGATACAAAGAGGAGGGGGATGCTCTCTACTTTTCTATTGCTTAAAAACCCCCTCACCTAGCCAGAATCCTTCTACATCAGGAAAAAAGAGGATACCTTACCATCAGAAGATCATTTACAGAAAAGGCAGGGAAGGAGTAGAATCTCTTCTCTCTTCTCATTGGTGCCTTACCCACTAGTTTAACAGAGTCTGATGGTATAATTTGTGGTGGAGAACACTCTAGTGCCAATTTCTGCTTAGTTGGGACCCATATAGTATATTAGACAGGGAAGGAGCAGGCTCTAAATTTGCGGTAGACCCAGGATGGGAGATGGTGAAATCAAGATGAAGTAGGTACTGTCTACTTGAACAGAGTAGCAACTTCACAGCTGCATCCTGGGTCCTCCTACTGCAGTCCCATCACAGAGCAGATCAGGAGAGTGCTGAAAGCTGTCTCTCCATCCTAACACTTCCCATGTGTATGGTCCTATGTTCATTCAACAGATGCGTCTTGAACACCCAGGATGTGACAAGTAAATTGTAGGAGCTGGAAATACAGGTGTGAACAAAACAGACAAAAACATCCACCCTCATGGATCTTACACTCTAGTGAGTGGTGATAGATAATGAACAGATAAACAAGGGAAGCCTTATAATGGATGAGAGGGTGATGAGAACAACAGAGAAGCACATCATGGGGCAGGTAGAGAGGGAACGGAGGGTGTGGCAAATTTAAAAAGAGCAGTAAGGCCAGGCTTTGCTCATAACATGACTTTTGAGCAGGGACATGAGGAAGTAAGAGAAAAACCCATAAAACATGCAGGGGAAAGAGCAACTCCAGGCAAAGGGAACAGCAATGTAAATAGAGTACCCAGGCATGATGCCATAGAAAAAGGATCTGCGTTGAAAGCAGCCATTCTCAAGGTTGAGAGATTATAATGATACTCTATTCTTCATAGCAATGAATTTTAAGTATTCAACCAACATCTCACGTCTCCCAGAACAATCCAGTCTCACTTTCTCAACTCTCCACCTTAGTTCTTCAGACCCCGCTGGACCAGGCTTCCAATCTTTTTTTTTTTTTTTTTTAGTTTCTGCTTTATAACAAAGTGAATCAGTTATACATATACATCTGTTCCCATATCCCTTCCCTCTTGCGTCTCCCTCCCTCCCACCCTCCCTATCCCACCCCTCCAGGTGGTCACAAAGCACCGAGCTGATCTCCCTGTGCTATGCGGCTGCTTCCCACTATCTATCTACCTTACGTTTGCTAGTGTATATATGTCCATGCTTCTCTCATTCCACCTCTAGGTTGCTATCAGGGCCATTCCAATGCCAGTCATGAAGCACAATCATTTGAAGATAGAATTGGGCTCAGATGTAAGAGGCAAAGACTGGGCCATTAAAAAAGACTCTACAAGAGGAATCTGACCTCAGAAACTGATGTGGGAGGGGGAAGGGTAAGCTGGGACAAAGTGAGAGAGTGGCATGGACATATATACGCTGCCAAATGTAAAATAGATAGCTAGTGGGAAGCAGTCGCACAGCACAGGGAGATCAGCTCTGTGCTTTGTGACCACCTAGAGGGCTGGGATAGGGAGGGTGGGAGGGAGGGAGATGTGAGCGGGAAGAGATATGGGGATATATGGATATGTATAGCTGATTCACTTTGTTATAAAGCAGAAACTAACACATCATTGTAAAGAAATTATACTCCAATAAAGATGTTAAAAAAAAACAATGAATGCTGATATGGGATCCAGTTTCCCTCTCACTGAGTCTATCTATCCCTCCAACCCCATTCACTATATGCCCTGCTGCTTCTTGCTCCCTGGATACAGGTAGGACTTACCTGGCTCTATAAAGTCTTCCAGCTTTAGCATTCTGGCTCCTCAGCTAGGACTAGATCTGGTTCTGCATTTTCTCCCCATCCTCAGGGCTATCACATTGTTTCTCATGTATCCTTTCTAATCCCGACTCACTTAACCAATTCAACACGTGGTCTTCATTTCCATCTCCATAACCCATTTTGATTCCTCTTGATTTCAAGTCCATACTAATAGAAGCCACCTGTTAGAGTTCATTCTACCTGTGTACATTTGGGCAGGCAATTTCCTCTTTCTTATCTCCACATGCTTCAACCAGTAGAATGAGAGTGTTGGACTTGAAAATGTTTAAGTTCTTTTCTTGTCCTGCTACTCTCAGATTTCAGGTCTAATTCCCATGTTCACTGTTTTGCTCACACTGCTTTCTGTCATTCACTCCTCAATCTTCATGAAGCCTCTGCTCTGCACTAGGCACTGAGTCATGCCCTAAATAGATGAAGATGAACAGGACACAGTCCTTCTTCTAAGAGAGTGCACCAACAAATCAGCCACTGATAGGACGTGGCACACTGAGTGCTATGAAACGGGGGAACACCTGCTAAGGGAAGGAAAGAGAAGAAAGTGTTTGGGCAGCCTTCTCCAGTGATGCCTGAGCTGTATCTTTGAGACTCTGTAGGAGAGAACTAAGGGAGTAGAGAGAAGAAGTTGCTCCAAGCAGGGGAGACAGTTTATGCAGACAGACATGAGAGAACACCGACTATTTAAAGAACCTCCAGTAGAAGAGAAAGCTTGAGGCACAAGGTACATTGGAAGAGATGACATTCAAGGGGTAGGCAGAGGCCAAATCATGAAGGTTCTTGAATGTCATTTTAAAAAGAGTTTAGTTATTAACTTAAAGGGAATGGGAATCTTTAATAAGGAAGCTGGTAGGGGGCCAGTGGCAAAGAGAATAGTTAGGAGATTTTTTGTTAGTTATCCAGGTAAAAGTAATAAAAGCCCAGACAGAGAAGAGACCAGGGAATTAGACAGTTTTTGAGCTTTTTAGGAGAGAGAGAATCAGTAGGACATGGTGACCAGTAGGCTTGGGGGCAGAGAGAAAGAGAAATCAGCTTTCCAGCTAAGTGACTAAGTAAATACTTACTGCCTTTAAGAGACAGGGGTTGGGGGCTTCCTTGGTGGCGCAGTGGTTGAGAGTCCGCCTGCCGATGCAGGGGATACGGGTTCGTGCCCGGGTCCCCGAAGATCCCACGTGCCGCGGAGCGGCTGGGCCCGTGAGCCATGTCCACTGAGCCTGCGCGTCTGGAGCCTGTGCTCCGCAACGGGAGAGGCCCCAGCAGTGAGAGGCCCGAGGACCGCCAAAAAAAAAAAAAAACAAACAAAAAAAGAGACAGGGGTTGTTACAGAATAAAGAGAATGTTTCAGTAGAAGAGACTGAGTTCAGATGTATCCATGTTAAATTTCAGGAACATTTTCCTGCCTGTAGCCTTCCTACTTTTTACTGCATTGTCCCTGACTGTCACCTGAAGGCCACACTCTGGTAACTATCATTATCTCTATTCTGTTAGCATCTGGATATGATTTGTTCTTTTCTTTTCTTTTTCAAAATGCATTTTACTTTGTTTTGGTCCCATATGTAAATCCTTCTTGAATCTTGGGGAGAGCACACTGTCTGCTTCAGCCCAAATCCCTTACTTCCAGGTACTGCATGGTACCCAGTACAGGGTTCAGCTCAGCCTGTAGCAAACACTGTCTAAATCCCTGCCTTGTCAGTGCCCCAGGAAGGGCTGGCATCAAAAGCCTCAGGAGATAATGTAGGCAGGAGAGACAAGACTCCTCCCCCACCACCCTCCACCCCCCCGCTCCTGCACTTCAAGAACACATGTCCCCCAGCTTGGAGGGCAGAATCAAGCTGCTCATTTCATGTTCACTCTTTCAAGTTGCCAGTTTGAAATTTGACGTTCAAAAGCTCACAGGCTGTAGTAGGCGATCAATCCAAATGGAAATATATGAGGGCTGATGGAGCAAGGAAAACTTGTTTCTGAGGGTCGGGATTTTTTTTCCTTATGATTTTTCTAGCGCCGCACAGAAGTATCTTTCTAATAACAGAGAGAAAACTTGTGAAGATGGATGGGATGATGAACTCCACTCTCTCATTTGTATGAACAGGAGTGGAGCTACTTGAATGTGAGTGCCTGGGCGGAGTGAGGGCTGTGCCGGCAGCACGTGGGATCTGGTGGGGAGCAGCAGACAGGTACACCTTAATTCTGCAGCCGGCATGGGGGGATGGGAGGGAAGGGAGAAGAGGGTAACAGACATTAGGGACAGGGGGGAAGCATGGGAGGAGGAAAAGAAAGAAGGGGCACTCTGAGTGACTAGGAAGGGAGGTGTTTGAGTCTGTGTGTCCCTTCCGAGAGGGAGAGAAGGGAAAGGAAATTAACATGCACTGAAAAACTGTTCTGTGCCAAGATCTCATGTATACAAGTATTTAATTCTCTCAACCACTCTGAGCTAGCTTTTGCTATTATTACTATGTCATTATCATCATCATTATTATTATTCCAGGATGTCCTCAACTGCTTTCTCCCTCAAAGGGTCTCCAGCAGGCTTGATTCAGGCACCACCTCACTCACTTTGAAGTTTATGTCCCTCTCACCGTTGGCTTGGGCTGATAGTGTGTTCTGCAGCATCGTAAGGCAGGGGGAAGATGCCCATATGGAATCATTCATTCGGGGAATGAGCAAAGTCTGAGGCCAAGCTCAGACCACAGTCACCCCCCTGAGTGGCCGTCAGAGGAGGCTCCGGCTGCCCAGGATGGCTGTCCATGCAGGACCCCCAGGGAAAGGACAGCCAGTCCCTGTGGGCAGTCTGACTTACAGCCTCTGGATGGCTTATGGGACCCTTGTGGGACCCTGCTACCTCTGGGTTTTGCTGGGGACCTGGGAAAGGACAGTCCTCCGGGTCCCTCCATGGCCTCATGATGACCTCACAGCCCTTAGACTCCACAGTCTTACCCCATCCCTCTTCCTCTCCCTTCCTCCCAGAAGCCTTGGAAAGTCCAGCAAGAAGGTCTACCCTCTCCACCGTTTCTCTAGGACATTGATCTGTACCCACCAACCCCATTCCTGTCACCTCCTCCACAAAACCTACTCATTTGTCCTCTGTAGACCTTTGCTGGAGTGGCCCAACAGCAATGGTGATTGATCAAAGGCATTGAAAGATAGAGGCAAGAATACTTGAAGGTCTACATATTACACATGGAGGGCTTCTCAGAAGCTGTGCGTGGCAGTGACATTCATTGGTGGAGGGGTGTGTCCCCAGTCCAGATTTCCACAGTCACACCGCTGCTGCTGATATTATCACACAGAGTGAAGATTCTAGTAGGACCTGGATGAAGCTTCCTTTGCCCTCCCGTCAGAGCTGTTTATTCTCTGCTCACCTTGCTGATGCTTCTGAAAACTGTGCTTCCCACCTGACTGCTCACCAGGAGCAAGTAAATAGACACAGCTCCAGCACATGGGCAAGTCAAAGGTCAGGTTTCCAAGGTCAATTTCCAGGGTGCCATCACGACCCAGCAGGCCCCAGCGTGGGCTTTCAGGAATCCTATTCTGACACCCCTGATGGCCTATGAAGCCCAAGGCCCTACTAAGCCTGAAGCAGCTTTTCTTGTTTCTTCAAAAGCTTGGGGGATTTAACTTCATATCTTCTGATAAAGAAGAGAAAGGGGAAACAATACAAAACTATTCTTTAAAATTCTTTTGTCGTGGTGGTAAAATGTGCATAACATAAAATTTAACATTTTAATCATTTTTAAGTGTACAGTTCAGTAGCATTAAGCACATTCACACCTTTGTGTAACCATCATCAATATCCATCTCCAGAACTTTACCATCATCCCAGACTGAAACTCTATATCCATTAAACAATAACTTCCCATTCCCCACCCCACCCCAGCCCTTAGTACTACCATTCTACTTTCTGTCTCTATGAATTTGACTATCCTAGGTACCTCATGTAAGTAGGATCATACAATATTTGCCCTTTTATGTCTGACTTACTTCACTTAGTACAATGTCTTCAAGCCTAATCCATGTGGTAGCATATATCAAGAGTTCATTTCTTTTTAAGGCTGAATAATATTCCATTTTATATTACATTTATCTATTCATTCATCTGCTAATGTTGGGTGGAGTCTACCCTTTACCTATTGTGAATAATGCTGCCATGAAATTGGTGTATAAACATCTGTTGCAGTCCCTGCTTCAATCTTTTGGGCACATACCTAGACAAGGAATTGTGGTATCATGTTGTAAAAGTGTGTTTAACTTGTCAAGGAACTGCCATACCGTTCTCCATAGCAGCTGCACCATTTACATTCCCACCAATGGTGCACAAGTTGTCCGGTTTTTCCACATCCTCGCCAACACATTATTTTGGTTTTTTAAAAAATTTTTAGAAAAGCCATCCTAAATGGTGTGATAAAGCATTTTTAATAATCATATCTCACATGCTGGTTTTATTTTACAAATGAGAAGATTAAGGCTCAGCGAGGTTAACTGACTTTCCTGCAACCATCAAGTTGCCAAAAGGGTAGCAAGAGCTATTTTTGACCCTACAGGCCCCTACCGGACCTGTTGAGTCTCCTCTCTGCTTAAGCCTTAGAGATTTAGAAGGTCTTAGAAGGTCTTTGAAAGCATTCAAATAGAGATTTGAATATAATATGAATACAGTATGTATATTATCCACACATTTCAAGCTAGGTTGTCTTCTGAGCAGAGCCACCACTCAACAGGAAACAACTTTTCTTAGCCAGCAGATGATCTAAATGTTGGTGAAAGAGAGACAGAAAGTGCTCATTTCCTACCTAAGCCCTATGGAGCTCCTCCTCAGGAGACTAGGCAGTGCCTCTCCCACCACCAAAACCAAAAACAGACAGTGAAGGGGCATAGAAGTGACCTGCTCAGCAAAGTAGTACTCTTCGTCCCTGTTGGGTGATTGATAAAGACGTGACAAGTTTTAAGTAGCCATGTGGAATGGTGCCACTTACGGAGCTCCTACTAAGTGTCCAATGCCTCACCTCAATCCTATAATGCCACTCTGGCAGGCACCTTTATTATCTCTGATTTACACATGAAGAGAACCTGTGCTCAGAGCAACAGAGCGACAGGTCACAGCACTTGATGGCAAAATGGAGCCAGGATCTGAGCTCTGATCTGTCTGGTTCTGAAAGCCACTTTCTTTCCATTTCACCACTCTTCTTGCAATGGGGCATGTGCAAACCCAGGAGTACCAAACTGTGGGGTAGGAAGTAAGCAAAACCATGGGGTCAGCATCATAGGGCTTCCTGGAGCATCCTCTTCCCTCAAAGTTTTGAGAAAAACAGCAAAAAGCGAAACATTACTTTTTATGTTAAAAATATACATTATGGAGTAGAATGCAAAATTCACAAAAATTTTCTAAGATAAAACACATGGCTTCACCATTAATATACGATATTTGTTTTTCTCTTTCTGACTTACTTCACTCTGTATGACAGTCTCTAGATGAACCTGTTTGCAAGGCAGAAATAGAGACACAGATGCAGAGAAAAAACCTATGGACACCAAGGGGGGAAAGCCGGGGGTATGGGGGTGGGATGAACTGGGAGATTTGGATTGACATACATACACTGATATGTATAAAATAGATAACTAATAAGAGCCTGCTGTATAAAAATAAATTAATTTAATTTAATTTAACTTAAAAAACATGGCTTCAAAGAAATTTTACACTGACAGCTAGCTGCCTTAGGCAATACTCCCAGACCCCTGGGGGTATGTGTTCATGCCTCTGCTGTTAGGGTTCCTTCCATGGAAAACTTGGAGCTATGTTGCCCTACATTAGGGCATGAGAAGTTGGGCTTAGGAGACCTATCAGCCTGGGTTTGAAGGCTGGTTCTCATTTACCAGCCACAGGACACTGAGTGTTGTGTTTTTGTTTTTGTTTTTCCTAAACATCTTTATTGGAATATAATTGTTTTACAATGATGTGTTAGTTTCTGCTTTATAACAAAGTGAATCAGCTATACATATACATATATCCCCATATCTCCTCCCTCTTGTGTCTCCCTCCCACCCTCCGTATCCCACCCCTATAGGTGGTCACAAAGCACCTAGCTGATCTCCCTGTATTGAGCATTGTTTTTGAAATCTTAGGCAATTTAACCTTTTTGGGTTTCATTTTCCTCATCAGAAAAATTGTGCAAAAATACTACAATTACTTCATACACATATTCGGAGGATTAAGTAGGGATTAAGTAAGTTACTATGAGGGTATATATATGTATATATATTTGTGTGTGTGAGTGTGTGTGTGTGTGTTTATAAAGGTGTCTGGAACATAGTAAGCACAACATAAGGGTTCTTCTTATCATTGTTTACTCTGAGCCTGTTTACTTATTTATAAAATTGGAAAACTATCATATACCTTGTAAGAGTGTCATGAACATTAAATGAGATATTACATCCAAAACACAAAGGATAATGTCTAGCAGATAGCAAGTACTCCACAAATGGTAGTTATTCTGATTACTATCACATCAGTATTGTTTTGATGGCATTGGACCACTATTCTTGGGGAAGTTCAAGATACAATCCTAATCTGTTGATGTCAGTTTCATGGATTTCAACTTGCTTAATATTTCCACACACTTTCCAAACAGGTATATATAGAAGATAGAATTCTTGGCTCTTTGAATCGTAGATTTGAACAACTTTGGCATGTCTGAAATTGTTATGAGAGGTGGTGTTTTCTGTCTGATGCAAAGGAGAAATATCAGGCAAGACATGCCCTTAGTCCTATCTTTCCCAAACTTCCAGGGCCTTCTCAGCCTTCAGTCTCCTCCAGGAAGACTTACAGGATGACCCCTCCACCCCTTGTCACATACAAAACCTTTTAAAGCTGTATGTGATCATGTACATTTTTTTGCATCTGTCTTGTCCCTTCAATTTGGTTGTGAGCTCTCTATGGAAGGAATAGAATTTTCACCTATGGTACGCAAAGTAGGGATGGAAATCCCCAAACCATGAGCCCTTTTTCTAATTGGTCAGCACAAAGAAAGGGTCATTTTTTGTAATTTTTGCCATTTTTCTGGCCCAAGGGGAGGCCTCCTTCTAACCTGCACTAAACATCCTACATAACAGCAGAGATAACAGAGTTGACAGTGCTGGGAACACTTGGAGTGCTTCATAAATATTTAAAGATGGAGCCCATCAGTTCTGAGTCTGGGTTTTGGATTCCTTTAGCATCATCAGAAACCAAAGGGATAACAGGCTAAAAGCTCACAAGATGTCCGGGAGGGAGAAGAACCCGAATCTTCAGAGTGGGAAGCCGTACATCTTCCTTTGGGGATGATCACTATGAATGACACAATTATCTAGAATTGAATGTCTGGGGATTCACCACCTATAGGTATAAGTGGACAGGACCTGTCAACAATAATCTCCAAGAGGCAATGGTGATTGGACCCTGACTGCAGGGCACCATTGCGTCTTCGTTCTTGAAAGTCTTCCCGTTGTACCTGAGAATCCCTAGAGTACACACCCCCCCCCAACCATGCACAGGAGCTGTTTCACCTGGGAGAGGTGCCTCAATGCCCCTGTGCAGCTTGGGGGAGACAACTGCTCTCTCTGAGCCTGCAGGGTGCTGGGGCTGCATGTGGTCTGGACGGACCAGGTGGATGATGGGAGGAAGAATACCTCATACCTAAACCCCAGGCTTCTTAGCAGAGCTATCTGAATCCAGATAGACAAAGTTCAGCCTCTTTAGCCTCTTTAGCCTTTGGATCTAACTGCCCCCTCCTCCCTTACTGAAAGTCAATCACTTGACATCAACAGGAGGAAAATGGACCTGTCCCCACTGTTCTCTTCACCACAGAGGGCCCGTATCTCCTCTGGTGCCCTGGCCCGTCACAATAACAATAAGAGATGCAAAAACAAAAAGCTGGTATCTAGAAAGAGAAGAAAATTCTTTTCTCAATATTTTATAAAAAGTCCTAATATGGGGCAAGTATGCAAACTGCAGGCTCCCTGGACCCTCATCCCACTGCTTTCACAAAGACCAAATAAATCCGGGCTCTGCTGGGCCACTTGGCTGCAGTTAATTTGTTTATCCATTTCCACCCCAGAAAACACATATATTATCTCAATTGATTCTTATAAGAACTTTGTGTTGAGGTCAGTGTTTTTCTCCTACATACACTGCTCAGAGCATAGAAAAGAGTATCAAATTAAGGAGGCTTAAGCGTCAAGTGCAAAGGACAGTTCCCAGATGGGAGCTGGAAGTGTCTAAAGCTTATGCAGAAATATCAAGGGAATGAAGTGTTTGGCTCCTGGGCCAAATGTGCATGTGAGCATGTGTGTGTGCATGTGTGTATATATACATGTGTGTGAGTGTGTGTATATTTGTGTGTGCATGTGTATATGTATGTTTGTGTGCACATATGTATGTGTATATATGTTTGTGTGTGCATGGGAGCAGGCGTCTGCATATGTGTGTGAGTGTGTGTATGCATGTTTGTGTGTGTACGAGCAGGGGCACTGAGGTCTGGCTGAAATGCCCTCTTGGAGGTCTACGCTGAGAATGGAGAAGGTAAATTGTAAAGAATCCGGGGCTTAGAGTGGTTTCATTGTTTCCTACCATAACAAGGGACCTCAAAATCTCCTGGGCACTGTGGCCCCCTTCCTCTGGCCAGGGGACAAGCAATCCTGGCATGGTTTACCTACCTTCTGGTGAAGGTTCCAGGAGCTGTTTCTTCACTGACCGTCTTCCCAGTTTCCATCCAAGAGAGAGGCCAGATGGAGGAGGTCAGTGGAGGGGCAGCCATTCCTTTGGCTGTCCTCCAGGCTGTCAGCCTTAAACGATCAACACGGAGGAAGGAGGAAGAGCTTTAACTAAGACGATGTCAGATGCTCGGGCGAGACGGTGAACAGGGGAAGGAGTGGAAGAGCCTGTCCCCTGCTGTGGAGCAGGTGTTGGCTGCCATGTGAAGGTGGGGAGAAAGGGCTTGAGTGGGCATCTCTGAGAGGCAAGGCAGCAGAGAGAATGACACGTGCTCAGCATCCAAGGGCCCCACCTGCTCCTGAGACACCCTGAAATCAGTTTATCTTCTCCCACATCCTTCCTAGGATGGGGAGGAACCTTCTGATGCCAGATTGCTGACCATCAGGACCAGCAGTGAGGATACACAAAGCAAGTCCTAGGACAAGTTACAGAATAAGGAAAGAAGCAAGGAAATAAAGGTGGAACGTGAGAACAGGTCTTGTTCTTTCCACACCCACCACCTTTCCTGACAGTTATTAAGCACTTAATGAGGGCCGAGATAAAGGGCAGTGAGTTGGGACATCAGGGAAACTCTAGGAGGTGGGATTCAGTATACAAAGAAGAGGAGAGGGAGGAAGGCAGAGAAGAAAGGACATGTTGAAAAAACTGCAAGCAAAGGAAGGGGGAGTTGTGGGGGAAGTACAAAAAAATAAGGCAGAGAAGAGGTGTGTTGGGCAGGCCTTCAGTGGTGAGCTGATCTAGCCTTTAATCTGATAGAGGAAGGTACCACAACCCACAGCAGTGAGCACTTACAGAATGCTTTGTGATGGAGAGACCACGGACACTGGAATTCCCATGGAGCCCCTTAGCAGCTGTGGGACCTCAATCCACTAACCTCCCTGAATCTCACTTTCTTTAGCCATAAGATGAAAATAGAAGAATCCCATCTTAAGAGTTACTGTGAGGATTATGAGAAATCATGGCTATGTAAGTAATAGCACAGAACAGCCCTAAGGCAAGGGTTCAAAGGTCAGCTCAGGCATCATGTTATGTTTCCAATGCCACATAACAAATTGCCATACACTAGTGTGTTAAAAAACCACTTACAGGGCTTCCCTGGTGGCGCAGTGGTTGAGAGTCTGCCTGCCGATGCAGGGGACATGAGTTCATGCCCCAGTCTGGGAAGATCCCACATGCCACAGAGCGGCTAGGCCCGTGAGCCATGGCCGCTGAGCCTGCACATCTGGAGCCTGTGCTCCGCAACGGCGGAGGCCACAACAGTGAGAGGCCCACGTATGGCAAAAAAAAAACAAACAAATAAAACATTTATTTGCTCACAGTTTCCATGGGCTAGAACTCCTAGCACCACTTAGCCGGGTCCTCTGTTCAAGGTCTTGCCAGGCTGCAGTCACGGTGTCCGCTGGGGCTACAACCTCATCAGAGCCTGGGGTCCTCTTCTAGGCTTGGTGGGTGTTGGCAGAATTCAGTTCCTTACGGTTGTAGGACTGTGGCCCTCAGCTCCTCGAAGCTGCCCAGAGTTCCCTGCCACGCGGCCCTCCTCTCACTTGGCAGGGCCATGCAGGACTCCTAAGACACAGTCTTATATAAGGCAGCATAATCATAGAATGACATCCCATCACCTTTGCCATATTTTATTGGTTAGAGGCAAGTCTCGGTGTGTTCCTCCTTGGGGAAGCAACCTAAATGTCCACTGACAGAGGAATGAATAAAGAAGATGTGGTACATATGTACAATGGAATATTACTCAGCCATATAAAGTTATTAACCATAACTAATAAGAACCTACTGTATAGCACAGGGAACCCTTCTCAATACTCTGTAATGACCTATATGGGAAAATCATCTGAAAAAGAGCGGATATATGTATAACTGATTCACTTTGCTGTACAGCAGAAACTAACACAACATTGTAAATCAACTATACCCCAATAAAAATTAATTTACAAAAAAAGAAGCAAGGCATGGGTCCCCCTGCACTCCAGGAGGGGGGATTATACAAGGACGTGACTCTTAGCTGTCACCCTAGGGTCAGTCCCCGGGCAAGTCAACCTTCTTGGGCCTCGTTTTCCTGCTTTGTAAAGTGACACCATAAGGCAGTTGCTATAGTTAAATGAATTAATATCCATTAAGCTCTAAGACAATGACTGGTCCATAGTTTGTATTGCATGCATTTATTAAATCTTTTAAAAATAAATTAAAGTTAAACATATCTGTCCTGCAGCAAGCATTCAAAATAAAGGAGTGATGTCTGAGGTCAGGTGGCTATGCTAAAGGTGGGCCCAGAAACCAGCCCCCCTTGGATATGTGCTCCATCTCTCCCTGCTGCCTCTCTCTTAGGGAGCAGAGGGTAGAAGAATCTGGGGATCTGAGGTGAGGCACGTACAGCGTTTTTCTCCTTTTGGTCAGTTGTCAGAGTGCATTCTTTCCTTCTGGGGCCCCAGGATTCTCCCGCACACTCGGTGTGTGGGCTCAGTGCACCCCTCTCCAGCCTCCCCCAGACCCTGTGGACACAGCCCCCCACCTCCCTACCTCCCTTTTCTTTCTGAGACAGCCAGGCCCTGGCCTCCCAGCCCTTCCCTTCCCATCCCTCCAGCAGAAGGTCAGACAGCCCCCTCCCCCAGAGCTCTCCCTCTTTTTAATCTAATTTATGCATAACATTTCTCATATTTGCAAAACATAAAAAAAAAAAAAAAAAACCTTAAAACGAAGAGGCTGTTTTCCATTCCTGAGGTGGGCTTGGCTTGCTGCCATGCACCCTCCCATGCATATATTTGAACAAGTTTGATTCAGTGTAGCTGACACAGAAACCACTTAGCCGTTTCTCCTACATCATCCTAAGTTAATACTCCTGACAGGCTGCAGGAGGCCTTTCAGCAATTTTTCTATTTCAGCTTTTTTCCTCTGCCTCCCTTCCCCCTCCGCAGCCTCCCGCACTCCCTCCCCCTGCTGGAAAATTTGCTTCCACTCAAAAGCTGACCAAAGCTGTGCAATTTGTAGCCACTGCATCTTAAGACCAAATTGAAAGGCAAGCAGCGGCTATAAATGGGAACAGCACAGCCCCGCCTTAAAGGGCTGGATTCTATTTGTGCTGGAATGGCGGGGCGGCTGCGGGGGCTGGGGGGGATTTAACTGTTCCAGAAAGATAAGAGATTTGCCCGCTCCACTCCCTTCACTGGGGAGCTCTGACTCCGGGGGCTGCTGCAGCCCTAGGCAGTCTCTAAAGTTTACCTGCTTCAGCTTCCTTCCGAGCTGGTCTGGCCTTTGTGGCCTGCACTGGGCACTCGGAGAGATTTCCAAAGCCCAAAGGGAGAAGGTTGAATGGTGCTATGTAAATACGTCTATATTCTCCCTGTGCATCTCTCTCTGTCTCTTTATCTCTGTCTTTGTCTCTCTCTCTTCCCCCATCTCTTCATCTCTTTAGCTCTTTCACACACGCACACGCACACGCGCGCACACACACACACACAACCAAGCCTTGTGTAGGGGCCCTGATGCACACTTTTGCCTTCACTCCTTTCATCCACCCCTGACCCGTTCTCATTTCCCAGTGCATCAAGCTGCCCTCAGAGTTCATGTTCAGCAGGATTGTCTGTGTGTGTATGGGATGGGGGTTGGTTGCAGATCGACCACTGAACTCTGGTTCACCCTAAAGTGTTGCCTCTTGCCTGGAGAAAGTGGCGGTGGCCCTGTCGGGGCCACTGAGTCCTAGGCTGGCCCCCTTTCAGCCCTGGCTGAAAGCTGACCCCTGACTCTGTAGCCCCACATCGGGAGGCCAGCCTTCCCAGGCTGGGCTGCCAGCAGGGGGCAAGCTGGCCTCACAGCCGCTGGCTCAGGAGACAGTGACAGGGAGCAGGGAGACAAGGGGAGTGGCTGCAGCTCACCTTGTGCCGGGCAGGCAGTTATTTAAGGACCAAACTTCTCTGCTGCTGACATCGTATTTCCTGAGAAGGAGGCCTAAGACTCGGGGCCAGCCAGGAAGAAGCCTGGTTGAGAAGCATTAAAAAGGAAGCATAAAATCAGCACAAACTGTCTCTGGGATGCAGTGTCACGTTACAGGTGCAGGGCCTGGGCCACCGGCCTCCCCCAGAATAACAGTGAAATACAAAGAACAGCTACCGGGATTTAACTTCCATGCCCATGATCTCCTTTCTTCCACCACAAACATAAGCCTTGCTATTATCTCCAATTTGAAGATGAGAAAACTGAGTCTCAGACATGTTAATTAACCTGCCGAGAGTCACATGGTCGGGAAAGGATTTGCTCTAGAACTGGCTGACCTCTGCTCCTCTTCATGGGTGAGAATCCAAGGCATCCTCCTCCCTGATGCAGGGGCTACCTTGCCCTCAGCCAGCTGTCTGCTCATCACTGCTAGTTTGGAGCATACAGTTAAAGGTGTTACCCCTGTAGGGTATTCTCACTTTCAGAGGGAGTTCAGAAAGCCTGGAAAAGGTCCATACTAAGGATATAATGATGCTTTGGGAAAGTGACCCCAGGCAAGCTGCTTATTATCATCTCTGCCTCTATGGCTCATCTAAGAAATGTAGAGATAGGACTAGATCAAGGGGCCTTAACCTGGGGTCCATGAATGGGTTTGGGGAATCCAGGAATTTCCTATAAATTAAAAGGAGGATTCATGTGTATGGTTATTTTGTACACATACCTGCGAAATAGTTGGTAATTTCCATCAGATTTTCCAAGGGGTCTGTGAGCAGAGAAAGTTTGAAAATGAATCTACTAGATGGCCTTCAAGTCGCTTCCAGATCTGACATTCTGAGACAGAAGAGTGACTGTTTATTGAAGGAACTTCAGGACATGGTAGGTGAGGTATCTGATACCTACCTGCCAGATACCTCATCGGCCTCAGATACCTCATCTGCCAAACCATAACATTTAGGTGGATGGTAGTCCAGCTGTGAACAGAGCCACGGCCTCAGGTAATCACTACCATTTCTGAGCCTCCCTGCTTCTCGCTGGATGACAGATATTCTTACACGGGTTTGTGTTGCTAAAATAACAGGGAAAAGCATTGCTCACGGGGCACTCTGGTGAACAGAGCACCCCCAACTCAGCCCACTGGGGGCAGCAGCCCACTGGGGGCAGCAGCCCACTGGTCATGTCAGCTGAATTCCATTTCAGCTGCCTGTCAGTCTCACGTGGACCAGGGCTTTCTCTAGCTGGATCACCAAAGATACCTGCAGGGTCCTCTGCAGAAGTTTTGGAGAGTGCTGGAAAACACCCACACCTTCTTGGGGAACCAGAATCCCATATCATGTTGGGTGAGAGGGAAGTAAATCCTATTTTTCTTTATCCCAGAAAAAGAAACTTATGTGTTCTAAGATCAGGTCAGGTTAAAATAGACCTCATCTTTATCCCTCACGAGAAGGAAGATAGAGGGTTGTCATAAATTAACATCAAAGTTAGTTTAAGAATGTAGGAAGCGGATGTGGAAGGAAAGGATGGTTCTGTCTACTTTGCATTGTGATGGGGGTAGTTATGAACCTAGAAGTCTCGAATGTATTTGGCACCACAGCCTTCACCCCCAGGCACCATCCCTGGTCATTGTCAGAAACTCAGTGACTGAGAGCCGCAGCCAGACAGCCCACTTTTGCCATCGTAGCTCCTCCAGCCTGGTCAGTATCTTTGACCGGTCCTGCATATAACCTGTGAGAGGTCTTCTCTGCATCTCTCAGAAGACATTCTCTCCATGTCTCTGCAGTGTCCAAGCACAGGATAGGAGTTGGAGACATCCTCAGATACCGGGAAGCTCTGTCAGACAGGCTGGGGCAATGTCTGGACCATGAGGAATGGCTTTGTGCTATGCTGCTTTCATTAATGTAAGCGAATAGGATATCATTTCATAATGACTTGACTTTCTCTCTGATTTTGTAAATATTGGTGGAATATGAAGTTTGCTCAAGTTTCCCTAAAATGTATGTTTGGATCACTTGGGATTTGAAATTGAACTTCTTAACAGGGCTCCAAATCAGCCAATGCCCACCCATCTAGGGAGCCCCGTGCAGCACTGGCATAAAAGCTGAAGTTGAGAACCGGAGAATCGGGGATCTGTAGACATATTGTGAAGCTCCAGGGTTAAGCAGGCAAAAAGGAAAGGGTTTGATTCTGAAGGGTATGGTAAAAGGAGATGGACAGTGTTCAGTATCAAGAAGGAGCTGCCAGGGTCAATGGGCAGTGACATGGAGAGGAGGTGGAGCAGCCTATGACCTGGGGATTCGGAGGCTGCCATGTGTGAAGGTGAAGACGCAGATACGTGCTCATGACCAGAGAGGCCTGGCTGGAGACTACAGGGTTCCTGGGGTTTAGGTGCAGAAACTCAAAAGATTGGTAAAGAAAGTGAGGTAGGGACCCAGCCTTGAGGCAACGGAATACTGGACAAGTCATCTAGGTGAAGACTCCAGTCCAGACACTAGAGCTCATGTACACCAGGAGAGGCTTGGCCTTGAAAACCAAACTAAAAATGCTTCTGAACCATAGCAAAAGGTCAAGGTCACCTTGATGCTGAATTCTGAGGCTGGAAGTCCAATAACATGGTGCTGCTCTATTCAGCACCATGGTGAGAGCCCTCCTTCTGGCTTGCACACAGCCTCCTTCTTGAATGATGAAGAGATAGCCTTTGTCTCTTTTTATTAAGACACTAATCCCATCATGGGAACACTAACCCTCACCACCTTGTCATCTAACCCTAATTACCTCCCAAAGGCCCCCATCTCCAAATACCATCACACTGGTGGTTAGGATTTCAATATATGAATTTGTGGGGGACACAATTTACTCCATCGCAGGCATTACACAGCAAGTTGGCTCAAATGGCTCCCGGTGGTGGACCTGTGGCCCCAGCTCCAGGGAGAGGAGACAAGTAGAGGCAAGAGTTTTATCTCAGGAAGAAAGTAAAAGAAAACAAAATAATTGTCTTCCCACATAGAGGTAGAATCCAGTGTAGTTTCTGGTGAGCCATTCTGAGTCCTCCATGGCTAGAGCTGGACAGTCAAGAAAGCTTGACCAAGGTGCCAATCCCAGTGATGCTCCACCATTTGAGATATTTCCAGAAGACACAGGCTTTCTCTCCAAAGGAGACATACACATGTAAAAACTCCAGAGAGGCTGCAGATACTAATTTCCGGGGTAAGAATGCGGAGCCAGGTCAGGCTGCCCCAGGAGATGCCTACAGCAGAAGGGGAGTGAGTATGGGCTGGAGGCAGGGTGATGCTCATATAGGCTTGATTCTGCTTGGGCTTCTCAGGGAGCTTCCCAACCCATAGTTGGCTACCCAGCCAACACACTGATTACTTTCCAATGAAGGTGTTACAGAGACGATTAGGTTTCAATTACAGGAGTGAGTGGATGAGCTTTTTGCCACGCTCTCCAGCCCTGGCACCTTAACCTTTCAATGTCCCTTGGCTGAGATCCAAGAACCCTTGTCTTCACCTGGCAACTGAGCAGCTCTGGCAACAGATGTGGTGGGAAGAACATAGACTTTAGAATCAGACTGGAATTCCAATGCTGACTCTCCACCAACTAACCGTAAAACCTTGGAACCATTACATAATCTCTCTGAGCTTCAGTATATTAATTTATGTAATGGGAATAACAAAAAATAAAATCTATCTCATGGAGTTTTAATCAAGGTTCACTAATAGTAATTACAACAAAAGTCACTGTGCATTTACTGTGCTCCAGGCACTGCTAAGTCACTTAGATCCATTGTCTTGTCCAAATGGACTGTGAGCTTCATTTCAGTCCCCTTAGTTTTCTTTGCCTGGGAAGGGCCAGAAATTGGCACGTGGGCACATCAGGCAATAGCTGCATAATTGCAGGTCTTTTGTCCACAAGGCAATGACGAGTCCCTTAGGGGCTGGCCTGGCAAATCTGATTCTATTCCATGAAGCCAGACGTAAGGGTCAAGCAGGTGAATGTTCTCATTGTGAATTTAGAAAATCACTGGCAACTGCATGTATACCAGGAAAAGGCTGGCCTTGGAAACTGAATTAAAAATGGTTCTGAACCATGGCAAAAGGTCAAGGTTACCTTGATGCTAAATTCCGAGGCTGGAAGTCCAGTATCATGAGGGTGGTTGATTCAGTTCCTGGTGAAAGCCTTCCTTCCGGTTTGGAGACAGCCTTCTTCTTAAGTGATACCCTTAAACATGTACCCGAGTCCCTCACTCTGTCTCAAAAAGACCACCACAATCTGCTTGGGATTGCCTTATTCTTAGCTCCCTTGACCCTTCCCTTTCTTTACCTGGAAAGCTCCCTCAAGAGTCAAGGCCTTGCTTAAACTGTATGTTTTCATGGGGTCATCACAGATGCTCTTGGCCTTTCCTCTTCTGCTCTCCTCATCTATTTGAAACTTCTGTTTTAGTCCATATCACATTTGGTCTTATCTCAGCCATTTGTGGATGAATCTTCCCCCCACACCTGACTCTCATCCTCTGGACAGAGCAAATAGTACCTTATTTATCCTTTTTTTCCCTGCCCTCTCCTCTAAGAATGGAACCTAGCAGAAGATACAATGAATGTTTGTGAAACTGCAGTTAAGTGAATTGAGATCAGTCTCTATGTCTCCTGACATGTAATATAGTCTTGGGGTGGAGGAGGAGAACATTTTGGAAGGTTCCAGGGCTAGAGGGGCAGGGCCAGGCTGGCCTCAGATTTCTAAATGAGATGAGAGTCTTGGCAAGTCCACTGGCCTTGCTAGGGAACAAGGACCAAGAATGTTCTATTCTAGGTTGTCTTTGGACAAACAGTGGGCTTATCATCAGGAGCCTCCACTTTACTTTCTAGACTCATTTTCCTGACTCCATGCCCCCATCACCTCTTGCTCCTCTAGTGCCCCCCTCAAAAGTCTTCCCTAAATAGTACCCCAAGCTCTAGAATATGCCATCTGCTCTGATCCTAAAACCTACTGAAAACTTATTTACCTGGTTTGTATCTCCTGAGAGCTTTATTTTATATGAAACTGGATCTGACAACGAGGCCAGTCAAGTGGCATCTACTGTCTTTATGTAATACTCCTGATCATGGGGGCGGGCAAGAAAAGCCTTGGAGGGAACCTAGCCCCCTCCCACAACTTCCCTCACCTCCGAGATCTCCCCAAGGGGTCATAGTAACTGCTGGATTGGAAGGACAAGAAGGGGCAATCCCTGCATTTGAATGGCAGAGCTCCCTCTCCCCCACACTCCCCCCCCCATCCACTTGAGGACCTTGACCTTCCTGACAGTGACACAGACTGCTCTGCACACCCCCAATACCCCCTCCCCCCCAGTGACCAGCAAAGAGCTGGGGCAGAGCCTGGTGCTCTCAGACAGAAGCAAAGCTGGTGGATTTTCTCTCCCAACTCATCTCCCATGGTTTGGACAGATCTGCCATTGCAACCACCATCTCTCATCTGTGTCTTCTAGAAGAGAAGATATTTTGTTATGAATCCCACCCCTCTTTCTTCTGACACTAACAACTTGAATGATACCCTCCAAGTAAACAATAATGTGTTTGCTTCCTGAGCTTTGAGACAAGTCCCTTTTCACGCCCTCCCCATCCTTCCAAGCTTCCTGTTGCCCCAAGCCTCTGTCACCTCCATAGCCAACATTTTGGAGCTGGCTGTCTCCAGGGCTCCAACCCAAGGGAGTGAGTCTGGTGGAGATTTCCAATCTGAGACAGGCTCATGTGTGGGGGCGGGGATTAGAGGACAGAGAGTGTTGCCAGAAACTGGGGAGAAGGGTGCTAAGGAGGGTGGAAATGTACAAAGAAATGGAACCTTGGACAGAGAGGGCAAACTCGGCTGAAGCTTGCCTGGCCCCACATTGGCGCGCACGCCTCTCTGTGACACCACCACTCAAGCGTGACAGCTTGTGGCCAGAGCCAATAGGATGCTACTGGCAGCCCCGTCCTCAGCATCTCTCCTGCTCTGCCCTCCCGCATCTTGCCCTGGTAGCTCATTTGCTTTCAGCAGCCTCTCATTTCCCTGTGTTGGTTTAGTCTCAGGCCCAGACCCTGTTCAATATTTGTCTCCCGGGCTCCACTATTTGCTCTCATTTCCATATGTTTAACATACATATTAGCCGCCTCCAGCCTTGTCCCATAGCTGTCACTGGATCTTTCCGCCTCAGGCTGGGTCTCAGGATCACTGGGCACCCTAGTTTCTGCTGCTTCCCTCTCCTCCCACCAGGAGAGTACTGGGGGGGTGCTGCGGCCCAGAGCCAGGTGATTTGTGCCCACTCATCACTCCCGTCTCCAACCCCCAACACACAAGGGACCCAAGTCTGGTCAGCAAGGCCTCAGAGCTCTCCCCTGGGCTTCTCCCCCACTCCCCAAGTTGTCCATTTTTGCTTCGGGCCACATAACGTTGATTGATATTCTAGAACTATCATTTTTCCTTTAATGAGAAGTCGCGGTAAGAATACAATTAAAAGTTCTAAAAATGGACTCTGTTGCCCGATTCTGAGTGTCCCTTTCCTCACCACAGCCATCATCTTCTACTAAACTCTTTAATCCTCCCCACATCATCTAGGCCAAGCTGCCTTCCTCATAGGAGTTCAGAATTATCGACGCTTCGAAATGAACCTTAGAGGTCATCTACTTCATCCACTGAGCCATGGTTTGACTGCTCCTTCAGTGATGCTCCCAGCATTCTCTGAGCTCCTCCTGTGTGCCAGGCCCTGGACCAGGTGTTGGGGATACAGGATGACAGGGACTAGGCCTTGCCTGGAAGAAGCTGACATCTAATGTAGGAGGCAGAACATTCTAACTGCAGTGAAGGACCCTAACTCAACCAAGGGCACCAGCAAAGGGTCCCTGCCGTCCTTTAGTCATCAGGGACCTCAGGTTATGGGGAACTCACTGCTTCCCAAAGCCTCATTCTTTCTCTTTCTAAGTCTTGACACACATACTTGTTTCTGTGAATATGTTCCTATGGCCTGCAATTGGCAATCTAAAACTTTAGTGAAAAGTTTCATTAGCTTTGAATGAATCCCTCTGACTCAATGTCCCCTTCTGTAGAAAAAAGAAAATCAAACTCAGTGATTTCTAGAACTCCCAAGTCCTGTTGTTTCTATAGCAGATTGTTCTCAAACAGGCCTCCTTCTCCATCCTCCCTGCCATGTTCTAACCCCACCCTTGTCACCTTTTCCTGGCTTTTCAGTAGTGTCTTGTCTCTTCTCACTTGAGCCCACCTCCATGCTTCTGTGTGATCTTCCTTAAAGGCTGCTCATCATGTCAGCTGGGCACCCCATTGCCCCTAGGAGAAATCTACACTATTTAGCTTCAGATGTATTCAGGGTCTTTTCTAATCAGTCCCCAGCATACCTTCTTCTTGCCCTCTGCCACCACAAGCTGTCTCTGCCATGATGAACTTCTCACAGTTCTCCAAACATGAGAGTCCATTTCAAAACTCTGTGCCAATGAGTGCAATTTCCCCTCAACTTGAAGTGCAGCCAAATTGAAGTGCTGAAAAAAACCCTATTTTTACTCAAAGCTCAGTCCAAAGCCTGTTCACCTGAGGCACGTTGTTCACACTTCCATGATGGCAGTGTAGCCACTCTCCACGTTGTTCCACCATCATCCCCTTGCCCTTGTGTTGTCCCACCTGCTTTGAACCGGGCTGACCGTGTAGCCAATAGGATGTGATGTGACAATGTGACAATGACCCTAGATAGTTATGAAAGACATTGCAGCTTCCACTTGCCCTCCCTCTGATTGCTTAGGGAAGCCAGCAGCCTGTGGGGAGGTCACAGAGGGCAAGAACAGAGGCCTCCTTCTGACAACCACATCAACTTGCCAGATCCTATGAGTAAGCCATTCCTCTAGCGAGTCCTCCAGCCCCAGTCAAACCTTCAGATGACTCGACCCCAGACGACATCTTGTCTGCAACCTCATGAGAGACCCTGAGCCAGAACTACCCAGCTAAGACACTCCCATTCCTGAGCCACAGAAACTGAGAGATGATAAATGTTCACGGGTGGTTTAAGCCACTGGGTTTGGGGGCTCTTTATTACTCAGCATTAGATAACAAATCCAACAACTTTTACCCTGTTGCACTAAAATGGATCTTTTTATAAACCTCTCTGTCCAGTCTGTCAACGTCTTTGAGAACAGGGCAACCTGTCTTTCATTGTTAGGTCTATAGTAAAATCTGCGTGATGCAAGAAGTAGGCTATACGTAAATCCTTGTCTAATGTATTAATTAATTACTAATTCATTTTTTAAACCCTAAAGATATAATCTGTTTCTCTTTGTTCAACTTCTTGATACTTCAATTTGTCTCTCTTTCAGGGTCAATCTGCCCCCTATTTCCACCTCCATATGCTATAGGTCTTTACATCATATATGCAGTCTGTAAAAGAACTTTTATATGCTGGTTCATTCCTACAATGACCTTCTGAAGTTGGCAGAGGAGATATTATTATTAGGCATGTTTTACCTATAACTGAATGGAAGTATAAACAAGTTAAGTTGCTTGCCCCAGTTTGTAAATGATAGAATCCCAGTTTTCCTGACTGCGAGCCCAATTCAATGTCTGTGTGTAACATTCTGCCCACAATAGGTGAGCTGGAGGCTGCATGTGCCTCTGCTGCTTCCCCCTAACAGCCCATTATGGGGGCCTCTGAAGGAGCCCAGCCCCACTGCTCCTAAATAAGGGTGAAGGCAATCATTCATGCTTAGAAAGGTCCCCTGCCGGGACATTCTCTTCTTTCCAGGCCGGGAAGCCAAGCCATCTGGGGTATGAAGAGACAGATCCCAGAGCCTGGGCTGGGACTTAGTGTTCTGGTTCCTCATTATCACCTACTGTGGCTGAAGCCTGTCGGTCTGCACACACACACTGCAGCCTTCCTGCAAGGGCTGTGCTTGTGTTTGCTTGGAGAAATTATCTGAAAAATGACCTCTCTCCCAGGTATCTAGAAATAGTTCTTGATGCTATCTTAAAAAACAATTTTGGGGCTTCCCTGGTGGCGCAGTGGTTGGGAGTCTGCCTGCCGATGCAGGGGACGCGGGTTCGTGCCCCGGTCCGGGAGGATCCCACGTGCCGCGGAGCGGCTGGGCCCGTGGGCCATGGCCGCTGAGCCTGCGCATCCGGAGCCTGCGCTTCACAACGGGAGAGGCCACAGCAGTGAGAGGCCCGCGTACCACACAAAAAAAAAAAAATAAATAAAATAAAATAAAAAATAAAAAACAATTTTGGAACCATAATATAGAAGAAAGCTGAGGGCCAGGAAAGGCCTATCTGGCTGCTTCCAAGAGAGACCAGGAAGGATTTCTAGAGCAGCCAATGCCACATGTTGCTGTTAGCACGTGGAGCTGAAAGACCACTGGCCTGAGCAGCAAAAGACCTGTTTCCAAGTCCCAGCTCTGGTCCCTAGTAGCCGTCTGATGACACGTGAGGCACTCTGCCTCTTTGAGTCACATCTTTTTCATCTATGGATTGTCAGTCATCCTACTTTTCATATTAAATCGCAAGATGAGTGAGCAGATGGATAAGTGGAAATAATACTTGCCATGTACTACATACGTAATATGCACTACACACTATATTAGGCATTTTGCATCCCTTAACCATTTAGACTTTGCAGCACTACCATGAACTAGGCATTTTCCCTACTTAGTCACTAACAGAAATCTAGAGTGGCTAAGGAAGCTGTTCCCCATGCAGTAAATCAGTGTAGAGCAAGGATGCAAACCTCAGCTCTTTCACTACACCGTGATGTCAAGTAAGAGAATATATCCTAACACGCTTTAAACATTCATTTAAACATCCTTTAAGAAAAATGAGTTGACATAACAAAAGGATCTCATCATTGGAAGGAACCGGGAATCTGGAATTAGACCCAGTGATCTGTGCCATTCTTCATAGTTCTCCTCCGTCAACTCCCTGAAGCAAAGACTACACCCTAGAGACACAGAGGGAGGAAGCCCTCCTCTCATCCTGTGCTTCTGCAGTTGAGGGTGATAGGGCAGACCCCCTCACAACACCCCTTCCCCAGATCAGCAGAAGCCCTCTTTTACCTTCCAGTCTGCAACTCACCCTGGACCCTAGACCTTGGGGAGCAACTGAGATTCATGGTCTTTCTGCAAATCTACAGATGGCTCATTTCTGCAATAGTCCCATTTCTTAAAAGTTCTGCCCATGAATTTTATAAAGTAAAATTGATTTAAATTGACTCTATTTAAATTTTCTTTTATTTTAAAGGTTTCACCATGCCTTTTAGGATAACTGCAACCTCTTTATGTGTTCAAGAATGGACTTGGGATCCTGGATTGAACACACATACAACTCCTTGTAGGTCATCACAAAGATTTTTCTTTCCAACTTTAAAATTCTAAATCCTGTCAATCCCCCACTCTCCTCTTATGAACTCTGGGAATGGCACAGAGGCCCAAATCACACCTACCTGATACTCAGGACAGAATGCAGAATTCAACCCTTCACCTGCCAGACATTTTTCTCCCAACCCAGATTTCAGACCTCATTTGTATCTCTGTTTGTCTGTCCAGGGCTCCCCAAACAGAGAGCAAGCTCTCTTCTTAATCTGGCCACCATGATTTTGAACATGTAGCTGAATTCTCTCTGTGCCTCAGTTTCCTCTTGATGATAACTGCCATAAGCCCTTCCCACAGCTCTTGTGACAGTGAAATTAAAAATGCCACATAGTGAGCCACACCATCCATGCTTCTTGCAGTCACTGTGCTGGGTCTTGCAGTCACTCGGAACTAGACTTTTGTTTGTTCCCCAAATGCTAAGTTTGGGGGAAGGACTCAGTCGACCATGTCAATTTTCCCTGCCTAGTTTTCCTGGCCCTCATCCTCAGCCCAGTCCCATCCTTCACCTGGCTAACTCATTCACCTCGTATCCTGGTTCTACTCTACATGTCACTTCCTCTAGGAAACTGCCCTGGTCACACCCAGTCTGGGTTAGGTCCCCTCCCACAGAGGTCACACAGCATCCTATCACAGTCCTCAAACTGGGTTGTAGTTATCTATCCATCAGTCTCATCCCCCAAACTTTAAGCTCTGTGAGAGTCAAGAAAACATCTGCCTTGTTCATCACTGTATGCCCAGAGCCTAGCAGAGTGGCCAGCACCTAGTACCTGCAGAAAATACACAAAATAAGACCACTTGCCGTGCCACCTTCCCCAGGCTGTGATGGGGAGTAAGAGGAAATCTTTCAGCCACTTTATGTCTCTTGGCTTCAACTTCCTTATTGGTGAAAAGCATAGTTTGAACTAGATGTTCTCTACCATTCTTCCTGCACAATAATCTATAATTCTGTGATTCTAAATAAGGTAATTCACTAAAAGAACATGGAAAACTGTCGCACTTCAACCAACAGAAGGATTATGTTTAACGTTACTATTACTATTCCATATGGTTTTTCTGAGCTGTTCATCCTGGCAGCTCATGCTCAGAAGAGATGCAGCCTTCCTCCCAGGGCCAAAAGACTGGTGTTGCCCACAACTGCCCACAAATCAACAGCAGCACTGTGATGGGCCCCTATGGGTCCAACCTCTTCTTTCTTCCTTCCTCAGAAGAGCTTTGGGAAATTTGTGACAACTCCTTTATCTGCTGATATCTGAATATCAATGAGACAACAGTTAACTAGCTAAGACTACATGGACCAAACAAACGGATTCAGTTCTGTTTATTCTATTTTATGGGTTTGTTAACAAAGCATTTTTGCTAACCTCTAAACCTTGGTTTATCAGGTCATACCTAGAAACTGGAATAAAACCTCTCAAATGGCAAGCAAGCAAGCAAACAACAAAAACAAAAAACAAACCAAAAGAAACAAAACCCAGCCCTGACCAAACTGAATGGATCAGACCTTGCCCTTTCAGACTGTAGGTGAAGAGTTCACTGAACTTTCACATTTGGCCTGTTGGTTTTGAGGATCGCTTTCTTTTTACAGCAGCCTTATAAAAGGAAATGATCAAAAATCAATAATGCAAAAAACCCACCAAAAAACAGAAAATGATAAAGGAGAAGAGAAACCAGACAGTCAGTGGGCCTGAAGTTTAAATCAGAATACAATGGTTTAATGCTCTCAAACACCAGACTATTGTTTCTTATCAGATTTCCCCTTGAACGAACAATTGTGAAGCCAGTCTGTCCAGAGGAAATGAGCTGTCACTCTGCCAGATGAGCAAACACCATTGATTTTAATGTGTGTGAGGGAAACAACGTCCAGCCCTCCCTCCACCTGCCCTGTGCCTGGACACTACTCAGCGGAAAATGACTCCCTGTTTGGTTAAGGCTGAATCTGAATCTGGCCTCTGTATACTGAATTAAATCTCGGAAACAGAGTTTTGGGTGAAGTAGAAAAGAATAGCTTTATTGCTTTGCCAGGCAAAGGGGGCCACAGCAGGCTAACAGCCTCAAAACTGTGTGTCCCAACCCCGGGGTAGGAGTGGGGGGCAGGGAAGCAGTTGTGAGGAGTTTTATAGTCAAGGGGGTGGAGTTACTGATAAGGATCAGAGTGTGGCAGGGCCCACTTTCCTTCAATCCAGAGATCATCTGGCGTCAGGTGATGATGGGCAAACTGTGACCTTCTCTCTGGAATGAAGAGTGCTTCATCAAGTAGTTAGCACCTTCCATTGGGTGGGGGTTTTAGTTCTGCAGAAGAGCTCAAGGATAATGTTATGTGTATCCCTTGAAGGGGAGCCAGGACCCTGCCCCAAGGCTGCACTATTGTTTCTTGACTGCTCCATCCTTGTCTCTGTATCCCTTCCCTTCCCTGATTGGCAACTGTTTGAACTTGCCCTTTGGAACTCAAGGAAGGAGACACAGAAAGCCTTTTGTGCCCAGGAACCCCACAGGTTTCACGGCTTGGGGGGTTGGTGGGGAGCATTAAGCAGGAGGTGACCAGGGAGGGTCCCAGCGCCGGACGGAGGGGTACTCCATCAGACCGTGCCCAGGGAGCCTCCAGGGACAGGGTGAATGCTGAGTCATGGAATGTGGGCTGTGGCCATGGAGATCCAATGGTGGGAAGGACCGGGGAAGGGGTCCCAGTCCCCCATGAGTGTGTGGAAAGGAAAAACGAATGTACCATCTCCTGGAAATCTGTGACAGCCACCAGCTGGGAGGTCTGCACTGGCCAGAGCTGGACAGGGGGTGATAATTAGGGCCAGCAGCTTCGTCAGGGCCTGCTTCAGGGGCCTTGTAATCCACGCCCAGCCTCACTGCCTCCACCCATGAGAATGGATGAGTTGAAGAGTTTGTGTTGGTTGGGATCTTGGCCAGCAATAATCCATGATAAGAAAGGAGAGGCCCACCACTCAGAGAGATAGAGGCAGTTCCCTAACAACCAAGGAGCCTCCTCCACATTCCCACAAAAGGATTCTAGGGCTTATCATCACTAGTCATTTCTGCTGACCCAACACGCAGGGGGTTTCTCTTCAAAGACCATGACTTCAGGTCTGTGGCCTTCTCTGTTTATTTGGTTAATTAGTAGGTGTCAATAAATATTCATACCACTCACTGACAGATGTTCTGCACCAACTGGGGAGTAGATAGAGAGCTGAAACAAACTTACGGCAATAATACGAGAAGCAACTATCAGGTAACAGATATCCAGAGATCAGTTATGTAAGGGGCTTCCATGAGCCCAAATAAAGTCTAGACAGAGAATATTGGACACATGGTCAAGTAAGCATTTCTTGAACTTCCCTACATAGTTTGCTGCCCTTGCACTCAAGGGAGGGAAGAGCAGTCTTTGTAGTGAAAAAGGCTCCTGTCTGGAAGCTGCGCTCTGAGGTCTGGTTTTCTTAACAACTCAGAGTGATGACATAGCCCAACGTTTGAATAACACTTGGTGGTTCTGAAAGTTTTTCCATCTACATTTACAGTCTGCAAAGTGGCGACAGTGGGAAACTGAGAACCCCAAGAACTTGATGATGAGGGAATATGGTTTTCCTCTGAGAGTTAAACCTAGTAAAATCTATACACAATGGAAGTGATTAGGCAACTGTGGAAGTCAACAGAGATTATCTGTAATTGTGGGTCTCAAGTATTTGGGAACAGCCAAAACTCCAGTCAAGGTAGTCTGGGAACAATCTCAAGGAGATAAAATTGGAGTGAGACTGTAATTTGGTAAGAAGAAAACTAATCAGTTGTATTGTGTCCTCCTAGGGGAAGGACCATTTCAAAGACTGGCTTGTCAGGCTGATACAAGTGTCCGTCCATCGGACAGGCAAATACCTGCTGTGGAGACAGATGTGTCAGGCTGTTCCAGCCAGTAAACATTTGAGTCATAGAATCATTTTTTCTGCTTCTGATTCCATGATCCTTGAACCCCCTTCTGATAATTTTCTTTTGCCCATAGAGCTTGCTGGCAGAGAAAGAATGGGCTGGAGAAGCCAGGGCAACTTCAACTCCCCACTCTCGCCATTTGGAGAACCATTTCTACAAATTCCACTGGACGCTTGTTAGTGTGAATCCGTCCAGTTGACAGGGTAGGGCTGATAAGGTTCCGGACCCAGAAATGGGGGGGAATCTTCTAAGGAAAATGGCAGCTTTCCCAGACCGCACTCCCAAGGAAAGATAGGTGTTGAATCAACCTCTTCTTTCAGAAAGGCAGCAATTGGTCCTCTAAACCCCACATGTATGACAGAGATCTTATTATTATCTGTCCTATTTACAGTGAGGAACTAAGCTCAGAATAGCTCAAGGTCATGTAGCACGTGGTGTTTTGACTTTATATAATCCAAAGGCTCCCTTGGTACAGACAGGTCTTCACATCATAGAAAGAGCCACAGATGATTTCCAAAATCCCCACCAGTCTTTTTCAAAATCCCAGGCAAATGCTCCCCACAATCCTATTCAAAAGGGCTGACCAGATGGAGGAAACCCCATCAATCAGATTTTCTTTGTAAAGACAGATGTCAAAAGGAGGCACACTGAAAACACCCCCACTGCCTACTGTTCCACATCCTGGCTGCTACGGCCTCTGCTTCCTTTCTGGGCCCTCAGGTTCACTTCCAAGATCCTGGGCAATTGGGTTCCTCTTGCTGAGGACCAGGAAGCATGGCCAGGAGGGATCCATCAGCTTCCTCTGAGCTGGACCCTTCTCCCTCATTGTCACATATGGACCTGGAGCCCATGAGTGGAGAACAGCATACAGACTGGTCCCGAGCCAGTGGCATCAGGCATTTTGGGGTAGGCAGAAGAGCAGATCTTCTCTCCCCCTCCTAACTCTGCTGGCCAGCCGGACACCCACTGGCCAGTCTCCCAGGGAGATATAGCCACAGGGTCACCTCTTTCCACAATCTCTGTAGCTGTGTTCTTAGATAATTAGTGCATCAGGATCACCTCCAACATCCAGGCTTTCTCAGGGCCACAGGCCATCTGAATGGTGCTGGTGGAGGCAGCACAGGCTTGGGATTTTATGGGGCAGATTAGATTCTGAGTTGTGCCTTGAAGCTTTTCCTTCTTGGTCCTGATTCCCCACCAAACCCTAAATCTGCCCTTTACTCCAACCAGTACTCTTGCTTACCTCCCCACAAAGCTTTTCTCTCCCCAGAAGAGGTCCTTCTCTTCCCTCGTCTCAGCAACTCTTTCCAGTCTACCAGCTCCCTTCCGCTCACTCCCTCTGGGAAATGTTTCCCTTTTAAATTTCTATCACCATCATTCAATGTCTGTTTCTGCTTCCTTTTTTTTTTTTTTTTTTTTGCGGTACGCGGGCCTCTCACTGTTGTGGCCTCTCCTGTTGCAGAGCACAGGCTCCGGACGCACAGGCTCAGCGGCCATGGCTCACGGGCCTAGCCGCTCCGGGGCATGTGGGATCTTCCCGGACCAGGGCACGAACCCGTGTCCCCTGCATCGGCAGGCGGACTCTCAACCACTGCGCCACCAGGGAAGCCCTCTGCTTCCATTTCTTAAAGCCCCAGGCAGATCCCCAAATCCAAACCCCAACCAACCAATGTCCCTGCTCCCTGCACTCCTCTTTCCTCCTCTCCTGGTCTTAGCACTCACTCTACCATCTCTTAAAGCATTTGTGCTTGACCTGCAGGAGAGCTTCCCTGTGCTTGGTTTATTTCTGAGAAATGAGGTTCTAATTATGGCACATCAGTGCAGCAGAATGCTATGTAGCCATTTCAAATGATGGAGTAAGAAGAAAATGTAATGAGGTGGAAAAATTGTTCACAAAAATATATTCAGTGAAAAAAAGAGGCTACAAAACGGTGTGTACAGAGCTCGTGTTTTTTGCAAAAACCAAAACAAAGCAAAACAAAACAAAACAAAAAACTGTGTGAATTTACACATACGTGACTGAAAGGATATGTCCCTAAATGTTCACGTGGTCATCTGAGCATCTGAGCTGTGCTATGAGTGCAAATGATATCTTCTAATTGGTTTCTCAATGAGGTAAGATTACTTTTGTAACAAGAAATAACACAATAAATGTGTATTTTTTTCTTGAGACACCAGTAAAATACCTCTCCATCCCCTCCCTCCTCTGTGACCTTTCTGGCTTCATTCACATTGGCAGGTAGGCTTGTTATTCTCAGCAAATGAGCCAATTGAAATAAAACTCAATTTATGTGAGCAGACTGTGGCTGTTTGTAGTGCAAAAAAAAAAAAAAAAATGGTGTCAGCACCAAGTAATGGTCCCTCCAATTGTCTGAAAGTCACTGTCTTCTGCAGTCTGGCTTGCTCTATACTTGGACAGGCAATGTTGCCATCAGAATTCTTACATATAACTAGAATCCTCTCTGCCTCCACGAGGTAGCATTATATAGGGGTTACTGGTGTTGGTTTTCTTATTCCTAGATTGACAACAGCTCTGCCACTTACTGACTGACTATTGACTTTCTGAGCGTTAGTTTCCCCATCTGGAAATTGATAATAATGACAACACCCACTTACAGGGTTGTTTTGAAGACTGAATGAATATAATCAAGTGCTTAGCACAATGCTTGGAATATAGTAAATATTTAACAAATAGAGTCATTATTAACCCCTGAAAAACCTTATTCCTTGGAGAGACAAGACTTTGAATTGTTTAGTCTTGTATGCTTGAGCTTGAAGAAAAGACATAAGAGCAGATTTTGACGACTTAGAGAGGACAAAGTGGGGGGGGGGGGTGGCTTGAAGTGGATGGTTCTGCTCCCTTGCTTTTATTTCAGAAATATTTACAGACACAGGGTCCCAGCCCATAAGCAGTTTAAGTTCATTCAAAGAAGCCATCTTTAAAAAGATCACTTTTGACCAGTCTAATATTGCTGGGTCCTGAGGAGGAGACCACATTCCAATAATGATCTGCTTAAAAATCAACAGAAATTCTGTCCTTTGGTTCAGGGGAACAGAACCTGAGGGTTCAGAGGAACCTTAATCCTCATGCAGTCCAACCTTCAACCCGATGGATGTTTGAATATTTCCTAAAACATTCACACTATGTCACCATCAAATCTGTGATTCACAAGTCATGCCATGACTGGACACTGAAAAAGTAAACTCTGAATAGGAGTTCTTCCTTGTTTTAAATCTAAATCTGTGTCTTTGTAGCTTCCAACTTGTTGAAAGCTACATTTCTAACACTTGGAAGGAAAAGAAAAGTCTAATCCTTTCCCTCCATGGCATTCTTTTAAATATTTGCAGCCAGGGACTATGTATTTCTCTCAGCTTTACCTTTTCAGACTAGACAGCACCAATTTCCAAGATAATTGCCTATGTGTAAGGCTTTCTGGATCTCCACCATTCTGGTTCCTCTCCTCCAGACTTGGTCTAGCAAAGTATAGCATCTAGAACACATTCCTCCATCTGTGACTCCACTTACACAGGATGTGATGAAATGGTCACCTCTGTTACTTTAGACACTACAGTTTTGTTCATGTAGCCAAGAGTGCATTTGCTTTAGGTGACCACAATGCATTTACTCTCAACTAAATCCTAGGTATTGTTTGCTTTCCTTTATAATTATATTACAATCATCCCATCCAATGATTGTTAACTCCAATCCTAAACTCAATATAAGATATTACATTCTCCTTGGTTAAATTTCATCATTTTGTATTCATTCCATTCTTTCAGCTTGTCAAGAACTTTGGGGACCTGATTCTGTCATCCAGCATATTCACTAACCATCTCAAATTCATGTCATCCACAAATTTGATGACTATTGCTTCTGTCTTCATAGAAGTCACAGATTAACATTTTGACTAGCACTGAGGTAAGTTAGGGCCCTGGGGAATGTCACCGAAAACCTCTCTCCAGTTTATCACCGATCCAAATCTTTGGCTCTTTCACTAAGTTATTATCTGTCTAAAATCCTTTTTATCATTTCTTGGTACCTCTTAGGATAGAATAGACTAAGATAGGATAGATAGGATAGGACAGGATAGGATAGGATAGAATGTAATGTGATGTAATAATTTTTTTCAGAATGTCTGAATGAAATCCAGATACACATTTTCCTGATCTATTAATCTAAAATTCTTACTTAAAAAAGAAAAACAAACAAAAAAAAATACACAAGTCTGACATGACATGCTCTGGGAGAGCTCACTCTGGAATGTAGGATTCACTGCTTCCTTTCCTGGATGGTCTCAAGATATGTTTTTCTATAATCCATTTTGAAATTTTATTTTATTTCTCCTTCCTTTATTGGAAATTGGCCTGACACTGGTCCTCTGGTCTCCTGACAATTCTGTCTTCTCCAAGATTCCTCAAAGATCACAGCAACCTCAGGAATGTGATTTAGACAATTGTGAAGTTTAAGGTTCTGAGTCCAGGAGGTTTATATATGTTTAGATCAGTCAGACTTTGGTCACAATTTATTTATTTATAATTAATTTACCCATCAAGAGCTGAGAAAAGTAAATATAGAAACAAATAGAAAAAAAGTTGAAAAATAAATCTGTTGCTTTGGGTTTGGAATGATTTCTTAACTGTAATCCCAAAGGCACTAAAACCAGAAAGTGAAACTGATGGATATTACTACATCAAAATTAATTTGGGACAACTCTGAAGGACCATCCCAAGCTTCCTGTGGGCTGGCTGAGGCTTCTGCTACAGCCGCATCACAATATGCCTTCCCCCTCTGCCCAGTCCTGCATCCCGTACTCCCTTCCAGGTATGGAGCCTGAGAGCACTCCCAGAAAACCTCCTGCACACAAATCTCCATCTCAAAGTCTGCTTTCAAGGAGCCTGACCTAACACAATTGGTATCAAGAAGCAGACTTTAAAATGGGATTTTAGAGTTGTACCACTGTGTAGATTCAGCTGTAAATGAGGCCTGTCACTGGTGGTGGCTGGAGTCCTGGTATCCCCTGAAATGCTGTAGAGGGAGAATTATTATAAGTTTTACCAGGTGGTGAACTGGGATGAGGTACCAGTGGAAGGGGAAGCACCAGAAGGTGAAAAATCTTAGGCATTTGAGAAGTGTCAGGAAATAGTAACTTTCAAGCCTATGGGATTGAATGGCTGTTGCTGAGTGTTGTTGGTGCATTGGAGAAAGACAATGAAGGCTGAGGGTGATTAATCACCAGTTTAAGGCAAAGTGTGAAAGTCAGAGAGCCTCCTTAGCATCATATAAAAAGGGTCCTCTCCTGCAGCAGGAGGCAGAAAAGGCTGAGCATCAGGCCACAAGCTTAATTATAAGGGTAGCAAGACATTAGAAAAGTTTGAATTCTTGACCTCAGCAAGTCTGCTACACCAAGGTCAGGGATGTGACTGGAAGACAATGGAAACATGAGTGTTAGGATGGGGACATATGTGTTGAAAAACTCAACTTCTAAACCCCATATTCCCTGAATTCTATAGAAGTGGCTCACTCCTCCCTATTAGAAGCTGACATTCTCCCTCCTCTTGCTTAAAAGTGTTGCAGAGGCCTCTTATTTGCCAAACACACACCTCCCTCAGGATATAACCCCACCCACCTGGCCTCTTTGGTACAAGGCCTGTAGTTAAGGTCATGGCTTAGTATAAGGTAATTGGGGAAGTTCAAGGCCCACCAAGGGAGAAAGGGGACCACATGTCAAAGGGGCTATGAGATCTAACCTATGTGTAGCAGCAGAAGATGGGACTGACTCCTGAGAGTGTTGGGTCAAGGGTGGCAGAACATAAAGTTGTGTAAGAGAGAGTTTATTCGTATGGGTGCATCTGTCCAGGATGCAGGACTTAATGTCCTGGCCAGGTTCATAGGAAACAGTGCTAATACATTAAAAGGATGCATCTTGGAAGATTGGAAAAAGAAATGGCCTATGCTAAATGAAGTAGAAATGCCAAAGTGGCAGTGACAGATAATGGAAGAAGCTAAGAGAAGTGGCCATGCTAGAACAGGTCCACTATATAAAGCAGGAAAAACCCATCAGCTGACTAAGTTCCATGGGAGAGCCTGAAAGGCACTTCATTCATCAAAGCAGTAAGGAATGCACAGGTGACAGCACAGGTGCTATGGACTGAACTGTATCCCTCCAAAATCCATATGTTGAAGCCTTAAACCCTAAAGTGACTATATTTGGAGATAAGGTCCTTGGAAGTAATTTAGGTTAACTGAGGTTATAATGGTGGGACTCTATGGTTATAGGATTAGAAAGCAAATTCTCTCTCTCTCTCTTTCCCTCTCTCTCCATGGGCATGCACTGGGAAAAGGCCATGTGAGGACATGGGACATAGTGAGAAAGTGGCCATCTGAAAGACAAACAGAGATCTCACCAGAAACTGAATTGGCTAGAACCTTGATCTTGAATTTCTAGCCTCCAGAACTATGAAAAATAAGTTTCTGTTTAAGTCACTCAGTCAATGGTAGTTTGTTATGGCAGCCTGGAAGTTGCTAATACAGAAAGGTACCAAAATTGTTGAAAAGTTCAAGCCTGGCTGTCCTTTGCAGGCTAGAGCTTATAAGAGAAGACTCTGTTATAGAACTGAATTCACTAGTAGGAACAGGGATGACAGAGTCATGAAATAATAGAGGCCAAGGAGTGTCATTTAACCATCCAAGGCAAGGTGGGTACAATGTCATAATGATTGACAAGGTCACTGTGGCAGCCAGGTAAAGGTCTGACCTGCAGAGAGCTCTGAAGATTCAGGGACTTGTCATATCAGTAAAAATTTTAGGAGTCCAGTGTCTGGGGCATGCCAGGAGATTCCCTTCAAAGAGCAAATGATTGTTTTGCCCATGCTGCAACAATAAGAAGGAAGCAAATGCTTAATAAGCCTTCTGGTGCTAGAGGAAGCATATGCTACACAGGAGAGTCCATGTCATGACTGAAATGGAAGGCCTCCAGGTTTGAATGTGGCCTAGAGCAGGAAAGGGCTCTGTAGCAGGTCAGGCTGCTGTGCGAGCTGCTTTAAAGCATGTGCCATAGACCTCACAGACCCTATGGTACTAGAGCTGTCTGCAGAGAGAAAAGACACCACGTGGAGTCCATAGTGGGTCCTCATGGAAGAATCAAAATGTATCAAGGCCATACCATCTACAACAGAAACTACTGTAATACACCATTTGAAAACCAGCTACTAGCTTGTTAATCATAGAAACTGAACATCTAACCATGGGGCATCAAGTGGCTATGCAGGAGAGCTGTCCTTCAGAAGCTGAGTTCTATCAGTTCTACCAAGTAATAACTTTAGGCGGACTCAGCAACTACCCATCAATCCATTTGGAGGTTGAAGTAACTCCACATCAGACACAAGCAGTGACCCACAGGGGCTTTTCTTGACACTTTTCGACTCATTTGACTATAAATGGACATGTGCTCCAGTTACAGCCCAAGAAGGGTTTGATGACCAGAAGTTTAAATCCCTTAAGGTCAAACGTATGGGTCACTCTGGTCTGTAAGTCTCATAGACCAGCAAAGGTGCTGGCTCAGGGTAAGAGAAATTTAAAGTATATAACAATTAGGGAGAAAATAGGTTTCCTGGGGAAATGAGAACAGCCAGAAACTTGGCGAACACAAATCTCCACCTCAGAATCAATTTCCAGGGAACTTGACCTAAGATCGTGTTCGTTGTTTCGTGATGATTATCAATCTACCCACTTCTATGCTTTTCTCCTACTATGCTCAACTGCTCAGGAGTGAACACAGAAAAGGTGGGTTGTTTCCTTCCAGATGAAGGTTTTTCAAAGTAAGTGAAATGGAGAAAGTAAGGAACAATTGCTTTGAAGTTATTTAATAAAAAATACTAAGGTGTAAAAAGCAGGAAGTGAACATGGAAAGGGACTGATGGATAAAAATAGGGTTCAAAGGCTTTAAATTTTGAGGTCAGAGCACCCATGCATGGAAGTATTTGAGTAACTGGGATAGAAGGATAGCAGATTTTAATATAAAGTGAATGTTCAAGTTCATGTATTTTGGAGGCGAAGTTTCTGGTGATGATGTGGTCCAGCATCTGATCCTGGAGCAAATGACTCAATAATAAGGTCACTGAACATAAGAAATTCAAGGAATCAAGAGAACAGGTGTCTAATGTGTGGTCCATGTGGTTGTTGACTTTGCCTAAGACAAGGAAGGACAAGTATTGAAAAGTAGAAGATGATGAATCAAGTGTTAAATCTTAATAAATAAAGAAGCATGACAAGGAGCCCCTCAAGTGATTATTAGGGGAAGGGGGAGAAAGAGGTGTGGTCATTTGGTTTGAGCCCTAAAGGCTACGGGCTTTTACAAAAGGGAGGGAGGAATCGTCTGGAAGTGGCCATGGGAGACAAAGAGAATGGTTACCAAATACCCCAACTCTGAGATACAAGGGGTTTGAGAAAAAAGACCTGAATTTGATCAAAGTCAGCCAAATTTTAGTTACAGCAAGAGACAAGAAGGGAGGAAGCATGGAGTTTAACATTATTTATCCAGAATCACACAGACTGCAATTGATAGAATCAGGATCCGATCCCAGGCAGTCTGATTCCAGAGTGCCTTCCAATGGATTGTCACAGAAGGGAAATTTACAGAAAATGAACAAATTATACCTTGCACTCCTATTGATGTTGCATCAATTAAGTACACCTTTATAAGTGCCTGGTGGTCAAATACCTTTGAGAAATGTCAATTAAACTATTGCATCATGGAATCAAAGACACTACTGTGTAGATGATGGAGGTCTTAGCATCATAGAGAAGATGGATAAAATGCTTCACGAAATACTTTTGTAATACATGTAAAGACCCAATCTCAAAAACATATATGGGCTTACTGTTGGCAGACTCAGACCTCCTTTTGTATTCTCTATCTCCACTCTCAAGGGGCCGAGAGTCCTCAGACTGCTAGCCTGGGTCACCCACTCTAGTCCCTGGTCTGTTATTACCTCCTATACATAGCACTCTGTACTCTGAAACTTTCTCTCTTTCCATTCCATCAACAACGGTTGGTCAAAGTGCACACTCTCCACGCATTGCAGGTGAACTAGCTTCCTAAGACTGTAGCATGTGATTAACCATTTAATCACCATTTTCCTTTAAGACAGGAGAGAAACTACATTACATGTAACATATACAACAGTTGTAAGACACATCTGATTTATGGATCTTAACGTGTGCAAGCTAGTACTTTTCCATTTAAGAGAGTAAAATACAGTATTTAACAAATTTTATCTTTTCCTTTTTTATAAATTGAGACTATTATTGATATCACTTGGGATGCTTTATATTAAAATTATCATGCATATGTGAAGGATAGTTTGGATATTAAATGACATTTTTAACTAATAACAGACAAGAAAAAAATATATATATATGCAGGATCCTTTAAATGCCTTAATGTGTTATCTCACCTGGAGGTCAGGTCTTGAAAAGAGGTCACCTATCACTCGGTGACCAAAAATGCAATTTCTCAGAGCAATGAATATGTGATCCTGGGGATTTTAGGCCACACTTCAGAACATAGAGGATTTATGTTTTAACAGGTCATACATTTATTGTCGTCTTAAAATCTTACCAAGGAGATATTAGCCAAGCATCTCCATACGTATCTGGGATCCGTCCTGCCTCTTGCTTCCTGCAGTCACTCCGTCCCTTCAGATGACAAAAGAGGCTGCCCAGGGCTGCAGAAATGAGGTTCCACCTGGAGTCACTTTGGTTGTTTGTTTATTTATGCTCATGACATGGGCAGTGCCCTAGACTGTCATGGGGTGAAGCCCAAGGTCTCAGCATTCTTCAGTCTGTGCTGCTCCTTTGATCAGCAGAAGCCTGGAACAGCACAGGCTATGATCCCTCTTCCACAGCCAGCTGCAGCCTCCATACACCGTCTCACTAAGGAGCCTGCAGCTGAGAGAGGGGGCTATGCCTGCGGCTGTAGGGATTGATTGGCTGTTAATGCAGGGGGACAGCTGCATTGTCTCACCTTGACAATGCTGCTATTTAACATCCTCAGGGGTGGGCACTGTCACCCAGCCACGCAGCTAATGAGGCTTGGCACGCCCAACTCAGTCTACCCTCTGAATATTAGTTAACGTCAACATCTGCAAGCACAAATGCTCAGGAGGTCCACGATGGTGTGGTATGATGTACAGTGACTCTTGCATATGGAAGTGGGGCCCCTGGAGCCTCCAACTTTTTGGAGAGAAATCCGTGCTAGGCATGGGGGCACCAAAGGGAGCAGAGAGATGAGCATTTCCAAGGCCTTCCTCATATAGAGTTTTGCATAAGAGTCCTAGAATAGATCTCAAAGCACTTTTTATCAGCCCTCAAGCCTGGAGGTGGGGCAGGGGTGACTTGGCTAAAACAAACATGAACATAAAAGACTTCACCCCAAGGCTTCTGGATCCCTAGGTCACTGCCTCTTTCCAATAGAAAAGTCCTTCACCTAGAGCCTATTCCAATAGAGGATGATACCTTGATTTTACCCAGGCTTAAGCCATGGAGTCATTCTTAATTCCTCCCCCAGCTTCCCCTTACCCTCCATACCCACTCAGTCACAGTTTCCTGAGCTGAGCCCCATTCAGCCCTCCTTTGCTTTCCCACATTTGCCTTGGTTGAGTTCTCATGACCTCACTCCTTGATCATGGCAATAGCTTCCAAATGATCTCTCTTCCCCCAGGATTTCCTCCACCACTTTCCCTCATGCCACTCTTAGTTTCAATTTCTGAAAATGCCTTTTCTTACAGCCTTTCTCTGCTCAAGAACCTGCTATGGCTCTCCATGGCCATTGGAATAAGGATCACATGCTAGGTTAACATGCAGACCTAATGACCTTTCTTATCAAATCTTCAACTGTTTCCTATGCACTTCCAATGCACCTCATCATCTCCCCAAAACTGTAAGCATTCTCACCTCTGCACTTAAGTATCTCCTCCTCCTCGCATTTAGGAGTTCTCCATTTCTTTCTTCTGAGGCAAATACTACACCCTTTCAAGCCCAGATCAAGCTTGCTTCCTGCACTGAATACTGCAACTGCTCCATCTCACTCCTCTGGCCTCTGACTTCTTATTGTCTTTACTGAACTTTTATACCTTTGTTATCCTACACCTGCATTTTTAGTTGCAGTAGTGCAACTGTGTCTTTTCAAGCAATTTGTAAATTGCACAAGGAAATTGCATAAGTATGTCTCCACTTTGGTCTCCCATAATGTCTAATAGAGGACTATACCACAACAAGTACCTCATACGTCCTCCCTCTACTGAACTGTAGGCAAAACTCAGGTGCACTTTTTCTCTCAAGCCAGCATTTATTGACCCCTTCTCCATGCACCCTCCAAAAGTTGGCACTGATGCTACAGGAAAATATCCTATAACTCCTAAAACCAATTATAGGTATCAAGTCACTGTTAACCATAAAATGATTCAAAGCCCATGTATTTCAAACAACATGAGGCTCAATCAAAATCCAAATTCTCTAAAATTTATTATAATGGGATTGGTGTACATGGTGAAAACACTTCATGGTTTAGTCTACGACATTGTGTAATACACTCGAAATCAACCAGAGCTCAGCCCTGTACTAAGTTATGTAACGTTTCTGAGCCTTGGTTTCCTTATCTGTAAGACTTGGTAACATCTTGCTTCTAACAGAGCGGAGGATTAAATGTATGAGCATGTGTGAAAGCTCTTAGCATGATCTCTGGATATGGCAGGTGTTGTTACATCTTTTGTTTTCTTCCTTGTGATTGATCATCCACAGAGAGCACTGAGGAAAGAGCTCCGTGCACCATTAGCTGTCCCATGTTGTGCAGTGGGGTCAAGGTGATGAATAAGTACCTGAGTGTTTTCAGAAGGACAGAGGGATTCACCAGCCTCAAAATGTTTTAATTGATGATAGCACAGTAGGCCCTAAAGCAAATGATTTTTCCCCATCCCATGTCCACCTATCTAACCCTTTTCTCTAATTTCTGCAATTAGGTTGACCAGCCTTCAGACACTGGCAGCCCAGCTCCCTAGAGCTTCCCAGGTCCTCTCTCTGTCTTGATGTTCTCTGCAGCAGAGTCTGGGCTGGGGCTGCAGAAACAGGCAGCAGGGCAGGCAGCTGAGCTGAGCGTTTGAATTTCATTCCCCACCCTGTGCCCCTTTGAAGGCAGGACTCGATGCCCACCCTGAATGGGCCTTGAACAGAATGTCCTGTTAATTCATGATGTATTCATAGAGCTGTCTCTAGAAAGAAAAAATTATAGTGGATAGAGGCAGTTCAGAGATTACAGAAAAAAAAAGGAGAAAAAGTGTTACTTTTTCACATCTGTGCAGCCAACTGTCCTCCCAGGACATCTGGACCTCAGTGTGGGTGTGGTACCCACTTATGCAGACCTTTATAAAATGGCTTTCCCTTCTCTGCTTTGCAACAGGAGGGAATAGAACAGGCCACATCTGTACCATTCACCACCGATGCCCCTGGCATTTCACAGATTTCCTTCTTTCTGGGAGGAAGATGACATTTCAGACTTGACAGCTTCTCTCCCAAGCTATGTGCCTTGCTTTGATGAGTGATACCACCAGGGCTCCCTCAAGGATAGGTTGTTATGAGCAAGGACTGCTCAGATAAATCAGGGTGATCTAGGGGAGAGGAGTGGGATTGGGGAGACTGTTTGGCCTACTCTCTACCAGACAAGCATTGCTAGGAGAATCATAGCAGGGAAGCCAAGGGGTCCAAGTGACAGAGCACAGGAGTAGTGTCAGGGGTACACCAAATCTGATCTTTCTTTGCCTCATCAAGACAAAAAGCATCACTACCCGGTGCTCTGTAAAGCAGGATCCCTCAGCCCTTGCTGTTTCTGCTCTTGCACCAGGTTTATCTCCATAAGTTTATAGAAGTAAATCTTCTCTCTTCTGCTCTCACGAAAGCTGCTTAGGATGAATGGTCTAACCAAGAAAGCAAGCTCAGAAACCTGACTTCCAGAGCAGGTGTAACTACATTGTTGTAGCTGGGGCAGAGGGATTAGAGGAAGCATATTTCAACAATATTTAAGGCAAAGCCCAAATGGTCGTAGCTGTTCACTACAAAGGAACCACGACAGGTGGACACAATGAGGCAGTGAGGTCCACATGAATGAAGCGGTCCAAGAGGGGTCTGGCAGGGTCATTTGTGAGAGTATTCCCTGCTGGGTGGGAGGTTGGGCCAGGTGGTCTCCAGTCTCAGGCATCTTCTAATTCTAATCTTCTAGGGGAAGGACAAACTACCCATAGAAGGTGATACGAGGGGACAGAAAACATTGTACTCAACACAGGTCTGTCATACAGATGCACAGGGCTTGGCACTGGAGGCTCTGTGCTAGAGCTCCCTCTACTTCTATCTCCTTCTCTAATCTAACCAGTCAGTTCTAGACAAGTTCCTATTTCCTCCTCTGGTGGAGAGGAATATCAAATGTTAGTGGCATCCTTGGGGGAAGGCCTTTGCTTGGACCACCATTTTGTGGTACTCGGAACCACATTTAGACAGAAAGAGAGCAAAGGTGACAAGTTGTGCTGACTCCAACCTCTTGACTCCCATTTCACTCATGGCTTCTGCTGGAAACTGATGGACCTCTAGAGAGGTGCCCAGTGATTCTCCCAGAGATCCATGCCTACGGGACCACAGACGTATCCCCTAGAGAAATAGCAGAAGCAGAGATTACCACTGTGACTTTTGGAGTCAGAAAGACATGGGTTTTGAGGTTGCCGTCACCACTTCACCAATTGCCATCCTTGGTGCGACCTTGGTCAAGTTATTCCACCCTCTGAGCCTGTTTCTTCATCTGTAAACTATGGAAGATAGTACCCACCTCATCGGGATTTTTGTGAACCCCTGTATACATTAAGTGCCTAGCACATCCTAGGTGTGTAATAAAAAGTCGTTATTATTATACCATGACATTCTGCTCACTAGCAGTTTCTGTTTCCACATGTTCTGTTGTCCTGTCTGTTGCCTAAATCTGTGCCCCTCTCTGCAGCCAGGCTCTGCTTCCCGTCACTTGCTTCCACTTGCCTCTTGCATATTCAAGGACATTATCTCAGCAATTCGTCCCCCTACCCTCGCATAACCTATTTTTTTCATTTTCTACCGAAACAGTTCCATCAGGATACAAAAATATTGCTATATTGTTACTTCTCTCATCTTAAACCCTTCTTGTGATCCTCACTTCCCTTCCAGCCACTAACCTATTTCTTTGCTCCCCTCTGCAGCAAAATCCTTGAAAAAATTATCTCTACTCACTGTCTTCAATGCCCCTTTTACCATTCTCCCCTAAACACATTCCAACCAATCCTTTGGCTACACCAGTCTTTTGAAACTGCTCTTATCATTGTCGCTGACCACCTCTGCATTGCTGGACATGTCCTCATCCAAACTGACCCTTTAGTAGCTCTGACCCAGTTGATAACCCCCTCCTCATTTATACATTTTCTGTGCTTGGCTTTCAGGACACCACTGCCTCCTGATTTTCTGTCTGCTTCACTGACCATAGCTCAGGCTCCTTTGCTTCTACCTAATAATGATGGAAGGGGGGTCCACTGGGCTCATTCCTTGGGCCCCTTCACCTCTATCTACTCTCAACTCTTGTGGCCTTCAGTCTTATGGCCTTAAATAACATCTGTATTCCATTAGCTCTTAAGTTTTTATTTCCATTCCAGATCTCTCTTGTAAATTAGCATTCCACTAATGAACTAGCATAGTCAGGCTTCACTTGGTAGAAATGTAAAAAATATCATGTCAAAAAATAAACCCCTTATCTTCCCTCCCAAATCTGTACCTCCTGGAGTCTTCTTCAGCTCAGTAAATGGCAACTCCATTCTTTAATTTACTCAGGTCAAAAACCTTGGTAACATCCTTGACTCCGTTCACTTACATCATATATCCAAATCATCAGGAAAAACTGTAGGTCCACCCTTAAAGATATTTCAAAATATTTGAAATTTTTTTTAACAAAAAAAGGTGTTCTTGTTAATACTTGTAATGCTACTACCCTGAGCCATGGTCACCTCTCACCCAGATTACTGCCATTGGCTCCTGCCTGGTCTCCTAGCTTTCTCCATCACCCCGCTTCTGTCTAATCTCAACAAAGCAACAAATAAAACTCGTGAAAGCAAATTAGTCCATGTCAGTCTTCTGCTCAATGTCCTCTGATGGCTTCCCATCTTACTAGGAGTAAACCTGAAGTCCCACAATATTCTCTATAGTTCTACATGATCTGGATCCCTGCTGGCGCTCTTATGTCATTTCTTCCCATTCTCTCTCTCTTCTCCACACAAATCACCTCACCTTCCTGCTGCTCTTTGAGTTCTCCCGGTACATTTCTGCTTCAGGACCTTTGCAGGGGCTCCACGTAGAACAGATACGGGCATATCTAACTCCCTCAGTGCCTTTCAGTCTTTGCTCAAATGTTCCTCTTCATGAGGCCCTCCCCAACCACCTTATTTCCAAGTGTAACTCCCTACCCTCATGCAACGCTTCCAATGACCCTTCCTCATGTCTATCCTTTAAAGTTTTTCTATAGTACTTATCTCTTTGAATATACTATATAATTTACCTACTTTTTATACTTAGTGTTTCATATTTGCCTTCCTCCCCTCTCTCCACATCTTGCTTGCCTATAAACACCATCAGGACAGGGGTCTTTGTTTTCTTTATTGATTTATTATCGAAACATAAAAGCAGTGCCTGGCACAGAGTAAGCACCCAGCAAATCTCTGTTGAATGCAATCATTAATTATTATTAAATCATTTCATTTTCCCTCACAATAACACATTTAGGCACAAACCTGGCTCAAAGAACTATACGCAAGGGTTCATTTCCTCAAAGATCCTTGCACAAGGCAAGGATAAATCAGGTAGTCAATACTGTTGTGTGACTAGCAGGTCTAAGGGGGTCAGCTACACCAGCCTATATATTAGAAGGAGTCTGGAGCATCCTCCTGGTAAGGGTGGCTTCTCGGTCAATCCATCTACGTAGCAACTGCACTACTCACTGTGAGAAGACAGAAGTTAATACAAAGTCTCTGCCTAAAAGGTAACACTTAGCCACATAAACAATAAGCAAACAATACCAGGAAGTATATCATCAAGTGCTAAATTGGTAGTTATGAGTCTAAGTGTTGTTAGGGGTCAGAAAGGGAAGTAATCGAAGTGCACTGAAGCTGTGCTCAGAGCTCCGGGCCATCACTCCTCACGTTCCTTGAGGGCAGAGGCTACGCCAACTTTTAATTTTCTTTCTCTTCCTTTTTCTTTCTTCCTTGCTTGCCTACTTTCCTGCCCCTTTCTTTCTTTATCTTCCTTTCCATAGACCTAGCACAGTGATGTGCCTGTAATAGATACATAAAAACTGCTTTCTTTGTATTTTCCCTAACTTCTCTCCAAAAGGATTTAAAGTGGCTTCCAAGGATATAAAATAAATAAATACACAAGCTTAAAATAGGTGACAAAGAAAAAGCAAAACAAGGGGAGAGACATAAAGTGGACTGAGAAATGAGGAAAATACTAAATTAAAATACAAGCCATAAAGGACCATGCCTTTGCAATAGATGAACCACAAATTTGGCTGTAAGCTTTCACATAGACTATTTGAAAAGGACAATCTAATTAATTTATGCAATTTACACTGTCCTTATGACAAAAACATGCCAATTGTTCAGCAGATACTAAACTATTCCAGATCCTGAAGAAATACTGTGTATTTCCCCCTAGAGTCCTCACAGAGCAGATACGTTATAATGTAATAAACAGTATTCTCAAGGAGCTTCTTTGTGTAGACTCAACCATGAGTGTCACAGGGCGGTCTATTGCACACATATTTTCAACTGTTTGGGAGTATTCCTACTTTGTTAAACTTAAGGGTTATGGACAACCCATACATTTAACTGTGGCCTATGTCTATAAATTTAACATGGTAACAGGGAGTAGGAAAATTTTAAGAAGGGAACTGCTCTTAGAACTTTATAGTTTATAAACACTTACTTACCTTACACACACACACACAGAGTCTTTGACCTAGCTGGAAATAATCTTATCATCTCTTGCTCGTGCTACATTTTATACTTAACATTGTAGTGATGTCTGTAGTTCCTTGATTCCTCTTGCTAGATTTTAAGTTCATCAAGGCCAAGTATGAAATGGCATCTTGTATATCTTTATATCCCTCACAGCATCCAGCATCATGTCTTGCATATTTTTTAGTTCAACAGATATTTATTATTTTTCTACTAGGTGTTAGACACTTTTTTAGCGATGAACAAAACATGAAATTCCTTACCCTCAGTGGAATTTACAATGAGGGGAGAGATTGAGACAAGACAGACAAGAACAGCAATACATTAGTAAATTGCATAGTATATAAGAAAGCAAAATTTGTTATGGAAAAAAATAAAAAATAGAGTAGGCAAAGAGGGATTTGGAGTGTGTGTGTGTGTGTGTGTACGTGTATGTGTAGGTGCAGTTGATGGTATTAACTAGCATAGTCAGGGTAGACCTCATTAAGGAGATGAGACAAGCATAGAGTTAAAGAAGATAAAAAAGTTAGCTAAGCAGATATCTGGGGGAAGAATATCTTAGGCAGAGGATATAGCCAAGGCTCCAAAACAGGCTATATATATATGGGTATATATATGGATCCATTGAATGTATATATATATATGGATACATATATATATATATATATATGGCATGACCTAACCCCCAAATAATTTTGATTTATTGGAATTAGTGTTAAGTATAACAGTATAGAGAGAAGTATAAGGCACACAGAAAGACAAATATGGAATAATAAAAATTCTTACATTCTCTGCAGTAACAATGGGTTGTTTAAAAAGTAGAACTGTATATTTTCAATGACAAATGTTTCAACGTTGTGATGGTCAGGTTGGAAGGAAAATGTCTTAGTCAAAATAGGCTAAGTGAGGCTGCAGTAACCCTGAAATCTCACTGGCTTAGTGCAAAATGATTTAGGTCCCATTCTTAAATGAGTCTGTATTATGACAGAAGTTCTCAGAGGAGATAAACTTTGTCAAGCTCATAATCAATAACAATATCTGAAAAGCTTTGTTTTATACCCTGCATCTTAAGGAGTTAATAAAGTGTTGGTTAGAAAATGCTTAAACCCATACTCTTCAATAAGAACTATATATGCATTACCCCCATTTATTTAATAAAATTACATAAAACAAACTACATATATTCTATAGGGGATTTCTATATGTTCTGTATGTTAGAGATGTTCTGATACAGACTTTTAATTTTTCATCACTAAGGATTCATCAAAAAATTTTATTAATATGTACCTGAGAGAAAATCTCTACCCCATAAAACTTTTTCTCCTTGTAATTCCTTCTGATATTTCTGTGATCTACCTGTTGTTGACTTGTATTGGTCAAAGCCTCTGTGTTTAATTATTTTTATCAGATTTCTTTTTGCTAAATTCAGATGTCTTTTAGCCTCCATCTTTAATTGCTCAAGGCTTGGATATTAAATGATGGAATGAAATTATGTGTTTGGAATAAGTTATACAAAGATGATGGACTATTTTTTTTGCTTCATTTTCTGCTCATATGGTTTTCTGCCTTTCCATATTTGTGTACCTTCTGCCTGTTTCTTCTGGTCTCTAACCCTGCAAAATGCACTCAGCCTCCTGGATCAGAGACGGAAAGTGTCTTGTAAGCTTAGAAAGAATGAATTCCAGATTGGGGATGAGACTTACTCATTGGATAAAAACATAGTTTTGGACTCTGGTAGAGTTCAAGGTTCCTCTCCAGATATGTTTTTTTAAATTTTCTGGAGTTATAATTTTAGATTGTAATGACTTTTAAACTTTGGGCCCATCCAAGAGTTTTAGAATAATACAGCTTGAAAGAGATGTGTTAGTTCTGGAAGTTTGCCTGGGCTACAGCTGCTGGAGGATGGGCCCATCCTGATGGAATCCCTGAGGGCCGAGAATGGGATAAATAAAAAGGAACAGAATCAAAGAGAATTTGGTCCATTTATAGTGAGATTATAAAATAATTTCAGAAAGTAATTTAAATTTCATTCATCTGTTGTAATCAGCCTATGACTTTTTCTTTCTGAGTTCTTTTAGGTCACTGCATTTTATTAGAAAGTCATCCGTTTTAGTAAGATTTTCTAACTAGATAATACAGGTTTGAAAAGTGTACTTTTTGAGTTTCAAGAAATATCCTTAGTATTTCATGTTTTATCTTAAGGATGTTTGTGTTTAATCTCACTTTTTCTTGTTATTTATTATACTTACCAGCTATTTATCAGATAAGTTTTAAAAGGCTCTTGGATTTTTATTTCCAATTTCTATTGTTTTTCAATTTCTAATTCATTAATTCCTGTTCTATCACTGTTTACAATTTCTGATTTTTCTATTGTTTTGGTTATTTTTTCTAATTTCTTAATTCTTGAATTCTTAATTTTAAAAAAATTATTCTTTTTTATTTATTGAAAACAATGAGATTTGAGTTTACCTTTATTATCTGGCAATTATTGATAGAAAATGTGACCAGAAAATGTCTCCTTTTAGGAACTTATACTTTTCCTTGTGACCTAGGGTATGATGAATTTTTTATAAACATGTCATGGTTACTTGAAAAAAACATATATTCTCTCAAGTTACACATTTTGATATTCATCTATAAAATTAACCTCTCTACCTTCATTTGTTCAAGTCAATTTAATCTAGCAAAGACTGAGAGCTATGCTAAAGTCTCCCTTTTTGTGTTATGCAGTTATTCATGAATTCCAAAGTCAATTAAAAAAAATTTGTATCGACGCACAGTTGATTTACAATGTTGCGTTAGTTTCAGGTATAGAGTAAAGTGAATCAATTTTATGTATATATATATATATGTATATATATATGTATGTATGTATATATATGTATATATCTCCATTCTTTTTCAGATTCTTTTCCCATATAGGTTATTACAGAATACTGAGTAGATTTCCCTGTGCTATACAGTAGGTACTTGTTAGTTATCTATTTTATGTATAGTAGTGTGTACATGTTAATCCCCATCTCCTAATTATTCACTTCTCCCCATGTTTCCCCTTTGGTAACCATAAGTTTACTGCGAGATCTGTGAGTCTGTTTCTGTTTTATAAATAAGTTCATTTGTGTCATTTTTTATCAGTCCACATGTAAGTAATATCATATGATATTTGTTTTTCTCTGTCTGACTTACTTCACTTAGTATGATATTTAAAACGTAAATATTAATGACCATTATATCTTTGTTATGAAGAACGACCTCATTCACCTGTGAACTTCTTTTGTCTTGAATTCTCCTTTGTCTATTATTAATAACATCTTTTCCTCATTTGTATTTACTTGATGAATCATTATACATCCTTTTATTTTGAAATTTTATATGTAATTTTGTTGTAGTTTTAGCTAACTAATGGTATATAGTTGGGCTCTACAGTTTTGTGTTTTGTGGTGTTTTAACACAATCTATAAACCCTTGTATTTTAATGTGGACATTTAACCTTGTTGCATTTTTAAATAATATTTTTATTTTGAAATCTTTTTTATATATTTAACTTCCTTTTTATTTTATTTTTTGGCTGCACCACGCAGCATGTGGCATCTTAGTTCCCAGACCAGGGATCCAACCCACACCCCCCTTCATTGGAAGCATGGAGTCTTAACCACTGGACCACCAGGGAAGTCCCCTGAAGTAGTTTTAGACTTACAGAAACATTGTGAAACTAGTACAGATTCCCATTTCCCCTACTCAGTTTCCCTATTATTAACTATTATTAACATAGTACATAACTAATGAACCAATATTGACACGTTATTGTTAAAGTCCAATTTTTCTCAGATTTCCTTTGTTTTACATGCTGACCTTTTTCCGTTCTAGACTTCATCCAGGATACCACATTATGTTAAATTGTCATGTCTCCTTAAGCTCTTCTTGGCTGTGACAGTGTCTCAGACTTTCCTTGTTTTTGGTGGCATTGACAGTTTTGAGGACTACTAGTCAGATATATTGCAGAGTGTCTCCCAATCAGGATTTGCTTGATGTTTTTCTTAAACTTAGATTATAGGTTTTGGGGAGGAAGACCACAAAAATAAAATTCCATTCTCATCACATCATGTCAAGGGTTCATACTATTAACATGACTTATCTCTGTTGATATTAACCTTGATTACCTGATTAGATAGTGTTTGTCAGCTTTCTCCACTGTAAAGTTACTCTTTGGTTTCCTTTTCCATATTGTACTCTTTGGAATTTAGTCTCTATGTTCAGCCCACTCTTAACGGGGAAGAGGTAGGCTTCATCTCCCTGAGGGTAGAATATTTACCTAAATTGTTTGGAGTTCTGCACAGGTGATTTGCCTATTCTCCCCCATTTATTTATTCAGTGACTTTTTTTTCATATCAGTATGGACTCATAGGTTATTTTACAATTTGTGTTAATTCAATGTTATTTTGTTTATTTTGTTGCTGTAATCTTTGCAGCTTTGTCTGTTTAGAGTTCTTTCAGCTGGCTCATGTGTCGCTTTGACAAACCCCTATTACTGTTTCGTTTGTTTGTTACTTTAGCACTTTCTTACTTTCCAATACTTTAAGATGCTCTCAACAAATATCAGACCCTATAATTTATTTTTTAGAAACCCTTCATATAGTTTTGTTCCCCTGACTTCTGAAATTCTTCCCCTCACTCACATGGTTCCTGTGTAAAAAGTGTGAACCTAAAAATCCATAGATATGACAACTAACTTTGTCAATAAAAATGAGATCAACAGCTCAAATTTGAATCATTTCATAAAATGCAACTAATTAAAATGCTCTGACCACAAAGTAATTGGTCAAAATTCCAAACCTTTAAATTACTTGATCATGACAGTATTTCATTTTATTTTCAGTTTGCTAAGAGTACCTGTTGGTCAAAATAAGAATTACTGTAGTTCTAGGAGACTTTAAAACAAGTCTAGAGCAAATAAAGAAACAAAATAAACCAATTGTACTGGTACTACTTCAAATTGTAGTATAAGTATTTAATACATATTTACTCTATTTGTTTATGTTTTGTTATTTTATACGTGTGAAGTGTTCATATGAGTCAGTCATAAATATATAATCACCATTTAAATTATTAAAGTGAATTTAATTAGTTTTGTAGTCAATGTTTAATCTTTTAAGAAAAATTAAATTTGTGTCTTGTTTTAGAGAAAAAGATGCTCCAGGCTCATCTTGTATATTTCTTGCCCCAGTCCTAAAATCAACAATTTCTCAAGGAACCTTGCTTCCTTTAACTGGAGAATGGTATTAGAATCCAAGATCTGGATTCTAGACCCTCTAAGCAGACAAACAAGGAAATGTGTTATTTGTTTATTTTTAACTTTTAAAAAATTCTGTAATGATTATAGATTCACAGGAAATTGAAAAAACAGTACATAGAGTCTCTTGAATTCTTTGCCCAGCTTGCTTCAACTTCTATAACTGTCAGCTTCTATAACTGTAGTATAAGCTAACCTGGGAAATTGGCATTGCTACAATTTCATTAACTAGATGACAAACTGTATTCAGATTTTACCATTGTTTTATACGGACTCATTTGAGAGTATGTGTGTATATACAATTCTGTGCAATTTGATCCCACATGTAGGTTTGTAGAACCACCACCACAATAAAGATATAGACCTGTTTTCTCACCCAAAGGAACTCCTTCGTGCTGCCCCATTATAGTCACACCCACACTCCCAACCCCATCCTTGTCCCCGGGAAACCACTGATCTGTTCTCCATTTCTATAGTTTTGTCATTTTGAGGATGTTGTATTTAGAATTATGCTGTGTAACCTTTTGGGATTGGCTTTTTTCACTAAGCATCAGACCTTTAAGACCTTTCCAAGTTGTGTTCATGACCTACTTTTTCCCTGTTCATTGCTGAGTAGTATTCCATGACATAGATACGCCAGGGTTTGTTTAACCATTTACCCACCAAAGGACATTGGATAGTTTCCAGTTTGGGACTATTGCAAATAAAGTTGCTATGTATATTCATGTACAGGATTTTGTGAGCAGAAGTCTTGAATTCTCTGGGATAAATGTCCAAGAGTACAATTGCTGGGGTCACACTATAAGTGCATGTTTGATTTTATAAGCAACTACCAAACTACAGTCCAGAGTGATTGTATCATTTTACACTTCCATCAGCAATTCAAGCCAGATCTACCTTTTCTACATCCTTTTCAGCATTTTATCTTATCTTTTAAAAAGTTTTAGTCATTCTAGTGGGTGCATAGTGATATATCACTGTGGTTTTCATTTGTATTTCTCTAATAGCTAATAATGTTGAACATCTTTTCAGATCCTTATTTGCCATTCATATCTCTTCTTTAGTGTTTTTCTTTTTAACTGTTGGTTTTTTACTGTTGAGTTTTGAGGGTTCTTTATATATATTCTACATAGAAGTCCATTGTCAGATGAGTGGTTTGGTAATACTTTTTCCCAAACTGCAGTTTGTATTTTTGTCCTCTTAACAGGGCATTTCATGGAACAAAAGTTTTTAATTTGAAGAGGTCTAATTAGTCTATATTTAATGGAATTCTTTGGTGTCATATCTAAGAACTCACCTAGTCCTAGGTCTTAAAGCTTGTCTCCTACTTTTTATTCTAATAGTCTTATGGTTTTATGCCTTACATGTAAATTTGTGATTGTTGATATTTATTTTGAAGACTGATATATTTTAGTATCTTCTGTCATCTTACTTTGTGCATTATTTCTTTGGTTTCTTTTGATTTTTTCCTTTTTTTTCCCCTCCTATATGAGTTAGCTGATCTACACATTACATTTAGGCTATACAATTTCAATCTGCAAAATAATTGACTGTATTTTCCTAATTATTAATACTAATAAAGAAACTAAATCCAATAACTTTGATCTATTTAAAATTTAGCCTGTTCCTAATTTTTTTCTTTCCTCACAAAATTATTATTCATATTATGTATCTTCTCTTGTAAGAATATACTTTTTGACATTTGTCTTACATTTTATAACCATAACAATTAATTAGATAATTCTATATTTACTTAGTTTTATTGATGATTAATAATTCTATTTTAAACAACTATCATTATTTTTAATCATTTCATTCATTTCCATCATTATTATTCATTATCTCCTCAATTCTTTGAGTAATTTTAATTCATAAGAGATAAATTGGTGGTTAAATTTCTGAACCACATCTAAAAATAAGTTTTTTCTGACTCTCACATATGAATGCTAGCTCTTGGGGATATGAAATTCTTAGGGTTTTATTTTTTTCTTTTGTTTTGTTCTTGGTTTTAGTGTCCTGGAGACATTCTGATTTTTTGATATTTGGTGATGTGGAAGAGAAAACTGAGGGTATGTGAAGAGTGTCAGATGAGAAATCTTAAGTAAACAAGAGAGCTGAGGGCCCTGAAAGGAAAGGAAGTAGCAAGTTCCAGGAAGGAAAACTAAATCAATAATTAAATGTTGCCCCAAAGGTCAAGTAGGTTGATCACTGACAAAAGTTATTGGATTTGCAATTAGAAAATAAGCTTAACCTTTGAAATAACAATTTCAGGGAAATGTTGAAGGGGGAAGCCTATTTCTGAGCCCTGGGAAGAACCTTAAAGATCATCTAGTCCAAACTCTTCTGTTAGTCAGGGAAATGACTTGTCCAAGGTCGTTAACAGACACCAGGGCCTGACTCCTGCTTCAGTGCTCTTTGTATCTATGACAAGACTTGAAGTGAAGGAATTAAGGCTACAGAGACGAGGCAGAAGAGGTGGTCCAGTGGAGGGAAGGAAGCAGCAACAAAGAACAGTTGAAAGGGGTGAATCCAAAGACATGGATCTCTGAAGGAGGTGGGTAAAGCAAAATGAGAAAGAGAGAAAGAGCGAGAGAGAGAGAGAGAGGGAGAGAGAATGAATACCTGCGATGTTCATGTCTGATAGACTTTAGAACAGAGACAAAAAAAAAAAAAGGCTCCAAAGAACTCACTTATCCAGGGTCAAAATGGAGGCTAACACAATTGCTTTGCTAGAATTGGAAGACAGAAAAACATGGAAACAGGTTGTATCTAGAAAAGGCCACTTAGTACTTTACATTTGCGCCCTCTCCTGTGGAAGCACAGGTGCCACTGAAAGGTTTCAACCACAACTGGGTTGATAGAGCAGCTTCATTATATTCATTGTATTCCTCTGTTGCATGTGCCAGATATCCTAAAAACCCTTCTAGCATGAAAGCCAAGCGATGCACCTAAACTCTGTGGATTGGACCACAGTGGGACGTATGGAGGAAAGCAGGTTCTACTTAAGTTATCAGAGTGAAAATAGGTACAAAATATAGAAAAAGCCTTCAGTAGAGTATGAATATATATATATTATATATAATATGTACATATATATACATATATAATACGTATATATTCATATATTTTTTTCACATATATATAGAGATGCAATGAACACAGCTAAACTCACTACCAGCTAGAGTCGATAATTTACCTCAGGCATTAGGCAATATCTATTTCACCATTCCTTTGATATTTTACTGTTTAATTTTCCCATTTTATATCATACTTAATTTTATACAACATCTTAAATCACACTGAATGTAGAAAAGCTATATCCCCTCCTCCCACCACACACATACACATCAATAAAAGTGGAAGCATGAAAGTACATCAAAGCAAAGGAGTGTGGCGCTTATCATTGCAGGGTCTTTGACAGTGTTGGATCTGTGCTGTCCTGCAGGCCACAGAGGAGCTAGTGTCAGTGATCTTCTCTGCTGGATCCCCAGCAGCTCCAGTTTTGAGCTGCTCTTAGCCAGCTAGTAAGCAAACTGGGACTTCTATCCATTAACATTTTTCAGTCTTTTGCAGTGTACTGTAATTTATCCCTGTCATTTAGACCCAGGCAGTGGTCTTTAGCTTATTTCTGAGATCTTATTACATTTTTTATTCATAGAGAAGTAAGATTTAGGTATCGAAGATCAATAGCACTCTCCATCATGCTTACATTTTTAATAAAAAAGATGTTGTATGAAGACAGACTGGTGTATTTGATTTGCTCAGCAGCTGGGCTCATTTCAGACAGGTAAGACACTTTGCTTGCATTTCGCTCTGTCTATTCTCTCCTCCAGTCTCTATGCAATATTTATCCCTCTGGGAGTGTGGTCTCTGGCACTGGCATAACATTTCACACCTGCTTTGGTCCAGCCAGATGTCAAAGAAGGGAAGAAGTCTAATTATTGGAAGAGGTCTTGAGAAGCAAAGAGGTCTAGGCTTTCTTTGGTGCCCTGGATTCCTGCTGTGGTGAGGGCTGTCTTGGCTCAGTCAATATCAACACCATCAACAAGAACAATAGCACCAGGTTAATGTTTTCCATTTACAAAGCTCTTTTTCCCATACACTGAAGGTCAGGATTTCCTCTCCCAAATCCATCATTGTCCAGCACCAACTGCTACAGCTTAATTTTCATGCTTCTTTCACACTGTAAGTTGTCTTAATGCACTAATTACTCTAGTGCAGTGTCCCACCCAAGGCAAGATTTTGTTTTCTCTTTTCCTCTAGCATTTTCTGGAGGAAGTAGAGAAAAATCTCACAGGTGGAGAACAATCAGTGTTCCTTGAGGTAGAAGGGCAAGAACCAAGGAAAAATTTGCTGTCAAGCAGCAGGGCTGACTCTGCCATTGTCCTGTAATGACCTGACTCTGTAGTTGAGTGAAATCCCTCAGAGTTGTCTACAAATCTCTCATTGACCTGAGATCAGGTGAGGCCAGTGGACAACTTTCCCAGTCTTCTTAGTGGCTTCTGAAATCCACTCTCTCAGATCTTTTTTTCACTTCTCTGACCATTTTTTCTTAGTTTTGTTTTCTCATACATTCTCCTCTGTCCCCATCCCTTAATGGTTGGACCCTCCAAGGTTCCATTCTTGGCCTTTTTATCAATGTACAGGCTTTTGCTAAGCAACATTATCCTTTCCATCTTTTTCAACTACCCCTATAGGCCATTGACTCCTAAATAATTATCTTTAACTCTAACCACTGCTTGGGCATCCAGACTGAATTTGTGATTCTCTACTTGATGCTGCCATCTTGAGCTGTCAGAGGCATTTTGAAATGAACATGTCTAGAACAATTCAATTTTCTTCCCCAAACTCTACTCCTACCCCGTCTCTAATTGATGGGCAACACTCAGGCAACCAATGTACATTATCTTCCCTTATCTCCATTTTCCATCTTCACCTCCCTTGTATCTGTCATATTTGCCCCCTTACCCCACATCAGGCCTCAGCTTTCTCTTGTCTTCACTGTTGTAAGATGAGAATACCTTGTCTTTCTACATCCTAACAGACCTTCCAGACTTACTGGACCAGGACACAAATATGATCCTGCTGTTGCTATAATAAGAAGGTTTATTGGCTTCTTGATACTTTTAAGAGAAAATCAAACCCCTCAGTATGGTTCCAAGCCTCTGCCCAATTTATGCAGATGCCCCTCTTTCTCAATATCATATCTTAATATCCAGTCATGCTAAACAGTTTGCAGTTTACAAACTATGCCTTGTTATTTTATACCCATGAACCTTTACTTTTGTTTCTTCCTCTGCTGACTATATCCTCCCATTGGCTATCCCTCCTTCCCTGTCCACATGGAAAACACCACCTCACCTTCAAGAGTCAGCTGATGGTTACCTCTCCCTTGAATTCTTTCCGGGCTATACCACTTCCTCCCCTCCCTGTGGGTAGATTAATGCATTTCTCCTTTATAAACCCAGCAAAATTTCTACTATAGTGTTTCATTTTATTTATGACATATTTCTGTTTATAGAATATGTTAGTTTTCTTTGTATCCCTATAAATAGTGATAATAATAGCAAATAATTATCAAACACTATGTCTCAGGTACTGTTTCTTCCAATACAGTAAGTCCCCTACATACTAACTTTCAAGTTGCGAACTTTCAAAGATGAGAACGTGCATCTGGTTCCAGCAAGAAACAAGAACCTGTGCCATCAACCCATCAACATCAGACATGAGTGAAATTGCAGCTTGCCCTCCAACTCCTATTGCTGCCAATCCTTCATCTCTACCATCTCCCACCTCCTCTCCATCCCCCAGTCAGTAACTCTTCTTGCCTGTTTACTCAATGCCAGCCCCTGTATGCCAGCTGTTGTACTGTACTACTGTACTTTTCAAGGTACTGTACTGTGAGATTAAAAATGTTTTCTTTATTTTTTGTTTGTTTTTATGTATGATTTGTGTGAAAAGTATTATAGACCTATTACAGTACAGTACTATATAGCCAATTGTGTTAGTTGGGTACCTAGGCTAACTTTGTCAGACTTACAAACAAATTGGACTTACGAACAAATTGAACTTATGAATGCGTTCTCAGAAGAACTCATTTGTATGTAGGGGACTTATGGTACATTAATCTTTGCATGAATTAACTTGATTAACCCTCACACAGCCCTACAATGTAGGTACTATATTGGCCTGATTTTAAAGATGAGGAAAGAGGCACAGAGTGTTTACATAACTTGTCTCAAGATCACACAACCAATAAGTGGCAGAGACAGGCTTTTAGAACCATTTGGTCTGACTCCAAAGCCTGTGAGTTTAACCACTACATTTTACTGCCAATGTCTAGCATATAATATGTACTTAATGAGTGTTTACTGGATGAATTAATGAGATTAGATGCTTGGGAAAGAGCAAGATGGAGGCCAAAACCTATAAAGGGGAAGCAAAACTATGGGCTAAGCAGGGTCACGTAATCTATTAGGAGCATTAATCTTGGCTGGGAATTTGCAAAGGTCAAAACCTATGGACATATTCTGAGATGCAAACTAGGGATTTGGCAGGAAGGCAAGGTTCGAGTTCTGGAGCAAGCTCACAGCAGACCAGATGACCTCATGTGGTCCAGAGCTAATACTATAGCAGCTCCTTTGAAGAACTGGGGCCAGACTCTGATGGCCTCAGAGGCAGTCACCTGACCACATGCCTGAGAATCAGCAAGTCGCCAGAGAACCTCCTCACTCCCTGTGCAGACCCCAGTGAGGGAAGCCCAAACTCTCCATTGATTGTGAGCCCACGAGGGCAGGAAGGAGTTCTTGTGTGACTCTGAAGCTTTCAAGTCCAGCAAGTGACTCATGGTCAGCACCCATTAAGAGTAGCCTGGGGAAGGCAGGGTCATGCCCAGTGACCTTTCTTCCTTCTGTGGTTGAGCTAGTGCCACTTGCTTCTCTGTGCCTGTCCAAGTCTGGATAGATTAAGCCCTGGTACTTTCCCCACTTCTTCCCAACCCTCTCTCCCTCTTCTGAATGCCAACCAATGGGCAGCCCAAACATGTTTCTCACAGTCTAATTAGCATCAACAATATTTCAAGCTAATCTCCATAATTAATGGAGAGACAAGGCTATAACTGAGAAAATTATAAATGGGAATAATCGAATGTGATTGAGTCTGGAGCAGCCTCTATTGAGGAAAGCTGGAGGGGGAACAAGTCAACTCATCCTCTATTCCTCTCCTTTCTCCTAACTGGGTCCCCCACAACCCTGGCCCCCCCTTCAGGAAGCATGAATACAGAAGTGTCAGTCTCAGTCAGTCTCATCAAATCAGATTCCATCCACAATGCAAGCAGTGACCTCTTCCAGTGAATTACTGTTATTAGATTTAATTATATAATAATAGTTGTACAATGGCCTGGGACCTTTCCTCTTCTCCAACAATGCCTGTGCATCCACAGTGACAACATCCTTAGAATGGAACCATGTTTTCTCTCCTTCCTTTTTTCCTTCTTCCCCAAAATCACATTCTTTTTTAAAATTCTTTTCTTTATTGTTCTTAATTTCCCCATTTCTTTCTTTTTCCTTTCACCCTGCCTTCTCTCCTTCCTTGTCTCCATCTTCTCTTTCCTTTCACTCCCTTTCTCTCTCCCCTTCTTTTAGTTTCTCTCTCCTCCCTCTCCATTCTCCTCCCTCTCTTTTACAATTCTTATGTAAAGACCAGGCTTCAGGAAAGCCACAGACATCTTGGCATTTACTCCTACCTCCCTTTATACACTTGTGCAAGAGAAAAATGTGGTGATGACTTTGTCGTCCATGGGGGCTTCTTTCTCTTTGGTACCACTTTAGCAGATGCCTTCCTGGTTTTACTCTAACATGACATCTCCAAGTCTTCATGAGATGATCCTTCCTTCCTTCATTTTTCCCTCCCTCCTTCCTTTCCTTCTTCCTTCTTCCCTCCCCTTTTCCTTTCAATAAATCCCTAAAATATACCAGGCACATATAGGTATAAAAATAGAAAACTATGAAACAAAAGCAGATCTACTTCACCTCTGAACTTACTATCTCTTTGCTAAATGAGCTTCTTTTCCAGCTAGATTATTCAGTAAGTGGTTCTGACATCCTGGGTTGGCTTTACATGTTGAAGTCTTTTTTTTTTTTTTCCTTTCTTCCTTATTTCCTAGATGGAAATTGTCAACAAGCTAGGCTACGATATTTTTTCATTTGAAATCCTCTTAATATTCTGATCCTCTCCAGCCTCACGTCCACCAAACAAATCTGTCTCTAATCCACCAACAGGTTCTTGTTGGGGCCCAATTCCCAGCATCTCTCTGATATCCAAAGCCAAGGGCTGAGTTCTAGACTCTAACAGGGTAAGACTTCTTTGGGCCCAATGAATGTGAGCTAAATGATAGGGGTTTTTTTGTATTCTTTACTTTGAAGAAAAATCCAGAAAATGTAGTTGTAATTATGCAAAGCTGAATGGTATAATCTTAAATGCAATCTATTCCAGTCTACAGCAACAACAGAGACAACAGGTGGATTATAATCTGGCTCTATCTTTGGACCTGTACCCAGACATATCCTGGGGACCTGATAAGAATTTCATAAGGAGTATAAGGGCAGCATTTGGTGGCTTAGAAAGGGGTCAAATAAGACTAGGAAAAAATCAGAGAGAAGGGGCCAGTTTTCACTTTTATGTAAAAGCTATTAACTCTGTAAAGCAACAGAGGAACAGAAGGAAGAGAGAGAATGAAGGGTGAAGTTTTGCCAAGGCAAGAGTTAATCTATGAGACCATGTTGGCACTTCCTTAGGATGAGGAAACATTTGGAGTTGGGAGCTTTTCTAGGAGGAAGGATGATTTATTTCCCCTTTCATTTATATATGCAACCCAAGGGTCAGCAAGATTTTTGGCATTCATATTACATACAGTTCTAGATATTTCAGCAGTAATCTTCAAACACCATACTTCTGCTAGCATGTATTTGTAAGAGGCAGACTGCAACTGTGAAAAGAGCACAGGATTTAGAATCCAAAGACCCGGCTTCGTGACATTACCACTTATTAACTGTGTGACCTGGAGCAAGACACAGTGTTTCTGTGCCTTGGGGTTCTCTCTGTAAGATGAAGATTGTAATAATGAAGATTAAAATAACATAAAATTATATTCATATTTATATCTATATGTTGCTTGATGGTACAGGTTTGTTGTGAGGATCACAAAATATATGATAAAGTGTTCTGCAAACTGTCAAATATTGTTTAATTGGTTATTGCTTGGTTATTGGTTGGTTATTACTTTATATCCCCCACACAGCTCAGCTCTCCAGGTGCTGGGCATGTATTAAGTTGCAGAGTAAATATGTTTGGACTGATTGATATCTGCTTCTATCACTTAATATAGATGAGAATAATTATGGATTAAAGTAACTGTTTCTAGTCTATGAAGGTCATATGACATCCCCCCCACCCAGAAGTGTGGACTGAAGAAAACCAGGGTAAAGTACAGCATGAGGATTATGGCTGGGTATACCACAGTCCGCAGCAATCCCAAGTGTGACCTATCTCAGTTAGCTGAGATTGTCTGCCACCACATCAGAAGACACACCCTACCTTGAGCTTTTGAATGCCTGTGTTTCAGTTTGTTTTAGCACCTTGAGGGCACACACCTTATCCTGCGGTGTTTTAGTTTCCTGGGTACTATCTGAAATGTGCCCTCCACAAAGCAAGATGACAGTCTTTTTTTTTTAATTGAACTATAATTGATTTACAATGTTGTGTTAGTTTCAGCTGTACAGTAAAGTGATTCATATATATATATATATATATATGCATAATATGCTTTTTCAGATTATCTTCCCATATAGGTTATTAAAAATAAGCATAGTTCCCTGTGCTATACAGTAAGTCCTTTTTGTTTAACTTTTTTATGTAGTAGTGTGTATAAGTTACTCCCAAAAGTAAGGATGACAGTCTTGTTCATGTTTGTATTGACTGTGTCTGGCCTGGCATCTGGCGCAGCACAGGGACCCAGGTCACAGGTGTTGCATTGAGTAAAATAAAAGTCATCTTGGCAATAAAGTTTGCTAAGCAAGCTAAGAAGAAAGGTTGAGATTCCTCCTCTTTCCCTTGAGAATTGGAGTGATTGTCATTCAGTGTAGATGTGAGCCAGGAGCAGAGAGTTCAGGTGTGACTGTGAGCAACTCCTTTCCACGGTCCACGTGTTACCACCTTTGGGAAGAGGGGAGGGTGTGTTACTCCTTCCTCAGCGCCCTCACCACATTCTATTCTCCCGTCCAATTTAGGGCCATCACAATGTACTGCTTACTTACATAGCACTCCTTAGACTCTGGTGGCTTCAGGGGCAGGGATGGGACTGTTTCATCTCAGAGCCCACCCAGTCCAGTCTTCTGCTTCCAGACGGGGTTCATACCTGCATGCACCTCCAGGCTGATGTATGTGTTCCAGATGCAGAGGCTACTTGAAAGTTAAGATCTTCTTGTCTTCAAGACAAGAAGCTACGCAGAAGCCCGATTTTCATGACCCATTCCTTTAGGAAAAGCATTGCCTCTCCATTTACTCCAGAAAGGAAGGAAGTAGAGGCAGAAAAAATAGCAAGAAGGGAATAAAGGATCATTGAGTTCCTAGTATAAGTCAGGCACTTGGCTAACTATGAAATCTCATCTAATTCTCATAATAAATCAGATTGGGCTGGTGTTATCCCCATTCTACAGGTGAGATATTGAGGATCAGAGTGGTCACATGACGAGACAGTGGTGGAATCAAGACTGGAAGACACCAGAGTTCCTATCTTTGTGCCATTCCTGTGGACCCTCTGCATGGAAGGCTTAGAGCTCTAACAGGGCAAAGACATGGCGTCAGGGTCCAGGGCTGGCTGGGGTGCACCACCAGAGCACAGCTGTTCCATCTAGTTGGAAACCCACCCAACATTCACCCTGGAACATTCATTCTCCTGTAAAAATCCACATTCAGTTGTAATTGTCTCTCAGAATTCTATTTATTTATTTTTTAACATCTTTATTGGAGTATAATTGCTTTACAATGATGCGTTAGTTTCTGCTGTATAACAAAGTGAATCAGCTATACATATCCATATATCCCCATATCTCCTCCCTCTTGCATCTCCCTCCCACCCTCCCTATCCTACCCCTCTAGGTGGACACAAAGCACCAAGCTGATCTCCCTGTACTATGCGGCTGCTTCCCACTAGCTATCTATTTTACATTTGGAAGTGTATATATGTCCATGCCACTCTTTGTCTCTCAGAATTCTAAATTGTTGATATACATTTTTTCCTCCACTAGAGATAAACTGAGTTCCTGATGGGAATGAAATAGAGAATTGAGAAATGGTAAGTACTTTAAAATGCACTTTTTTTTTTTTTTTTTTTTTTTTTTTTTTTTTTTTTTTTGCGGTACGCAGGCCTCTCACTGTTGTGGCCTCTCCCGTTGCGGAGCACAGGCTCCGGATGCACAGGCTCGGCAGCCATGGCTCATGGGCCTAGCCGCTCCGTGGCATGTGGGATCTTCCCGGACCGGAACACGAACCCGTGTCCCCTGCATCGGCAGGTGGACTCTCAACCACTGCGCCACCAGGGAAGCCCTAAAATACACAATTTATCATGCCATGAATTGTATTTTGTTACTGAGATTCTTCTGTCATTATGTGATTTTGGAGAAGGTTGGGTTCTTTTTACATGTGTTTTTTCTCCCTGTTCTCCAGGGAGCTTGTAGTACTTAAAACTGTGTTGTATAATGGATAGTATAATCACTGTAAATTAAATGTGCCTCTGCCGAATTGTGTTTTATGTTAATTCCATTGTGTGGTGGCAGCTGCTTGGGAAGGAAGCTATAGATTGGCAGGGGACCTGGGTTTCCAGCTCTGCCAAGTGCCCATGGCTACAGGTTCTGTGCCACAAGTGATGTGTTAGCCCAGGAAGGAGCTAGTACTTTGAAAGGGGTGGGATTTGTACCCCATGAGCTGGACTGGGAAAGAGTAACATGAATTCCCAGGACAATAGCCAAAGAGATCTTTTCTAAGGACCATCAGAAAATAGGGCCAGGAAAGGACCTTAGTCTAGTCCATCCCAGACCCAAGACTCTGAGAGCAAAGTGATTTCCTAAGCATGTGATCTATCACCCAAATTCCAGCTATCCTCAGGCAATCAGCAGTGAAACCCTCAACATCAAAAGGGGCCTGTGAATTTGTTTAAAAATGGGTTGGACTAGAGGCCTAACCAGTCAAGGCCCCCAGAAGATGCTCACTGAGCATGGACCCTAGGAGGCTGAAGACACTAGTGTGGAGAGAGCATTCTGGAGGACAAACACCTACTTTTGTTTGAGCATCAACTATTTACCAGCCACTATGCTGATAAATATTTTCCTACTTAGTCCTCACCGTATTCATGAGATGTCAAAATTATTAGCCTTCTTTATAAGCAAAGACATTGATTTGGGAGGAGATTAATTTGGCAAGGTCACATAACTATAATCAGTCGTGCCAAAATCACGTCTACAGATTGCATGTTATGTCTAGCGGAAAGAGTCAAGGTGGGTGGAGAGGGCAAGACGAAGGAAGTCCTGCAACCAAGCAGAGAAATGAAAAGGTGATCAAGGGCCACAGAGGTTCCTGAGTGTGGGAACGGTGTGACAAACTTAGCTCCTTCCAGGAGGTCACAGGAGTATGTGTGCTAGAGAGATATGTATGACGCATTAAAGCTGAAGGTGGAGGAAAAAGGGGCAGAATTCTATGTACAGCACGTGCCTTGGTTTGCTAGTGCTACCATAACAAGATACCACAGACTAAGTGGGTTAAGCAACAGAAATGTATTTCTCATGGTTCTGGAGGCTGGAGGTCCCAGATCAAGGTCCCAGCCTTTTCGGTTCCTGGTGAGATTTTCTTCCTGGCTTGCAGATGCCTGGCCACCTTCTTGCTGTGTCCTCATTTGGCAGAGAAAGAGGGAGCTCTCTCATATGCCTTCTTATAAGGTCACTAATCCTATTGGATTAGAGCCCACCCATATGACCTCATTTAACCTTAATTACCTCCGTAAGGACCCATCTCCAAATACAGTCACATATGAATTGGAGGGATGCAAAAACATTCGGTCCATAACAGCATGGTTTTATTTTTATTAAAAAAGTGCATGTGTATGTATATATACATTACTCTATATATTTACCCTTGGAAGCATAGATAACAATATATATATAAATATTAGAAATGTTTCTTCTCTTTGCTTATCAGTATTATCCAACTGACCTGTAGCAAGTATGTTTTCATTGTTTGTTAAAGAACAAAGTTAAAAATAATTTGAGCCTATTTGCCCTGGGGCCCCAGTGCCTGCCCACAGTTGTGTGCACAGTGACTGCCCATCTGCTCTGCCCTGCCAGCTGGTTCCAGTGACTCCTGCTTAGGAATCAGGTGTGGGAGGGGCAGAGAGGACATCCTCTAACTCCACCCAATGCCTCCCTGCTTCTGCTTGATGTCCCTTACGTTTCAGGGTCATCCCTCCTTCCCTGCCCATCTCAGACCTTGATGCTACATTGAGACCAGGGGCAGCTGCCCAAAGGGCAGGCTTGAGATAAGCAACAGGCTGCCTCAGAATTGATATGCAAGAAAGCAGCCTTTGTATCAGAGCCTCACAAAAGCAATTCTCTGAAGTTGATATAAAAAGGTGTCAGTTCTGGTTTAAGTACTGTATTACCAGCAAAGATTTATCTGCCTCAAAGCCGGGCCTCACGCCACCAAGGGAATAAACAGCTCTCCTGCTTATCTATTTCATGGAGCACAATATTTCTGCGGATGTCTCTGCCTCCAAAAGGACTTTTTTCTTTGCCTTCCCCAGTTTGTCTCCAGCAATTTGGAAACACAAATTACTCACGCCCAATGACAATGACAGACGCCCTGGTCTATAGCCCTCTCACCTAGTGTCTGGGGAGACCACACAGAGAAAACAAAGATAGGAAAGAGGGTCTTTTAAACTGGGAGCCAGTGGGAATATCAAATCTGTTGTGGAGAAACTCAAGGATATAGAGGGGCAAGGAAAATCCTTGTGCCGTAAAACATTGGTAAGAGATTGGCTGGTTTTGGTGAGGGAAATCCTGTAGAATTCACTGATAACTGCAACTTGCAGTATTCCTCATATCCTTTATGGTAGCCTAGATAGCCAAGTGTCCTGGTACACAGGATATGTTATGATATGGTAGCCTAGCATCCTGGATACCAGGGCCTGGCACGGAGGTAGGTAAGGTCACATGAGGCTTTGTCACTTAGAGGATCCTGGCTTTAGGATGGAGCTCTGGGACCATTTGCCATCCAATGGCCATGGGACTCCTTTTCCAACCGGGTCATATCTGCTCAGTCACACCCACAGTTTCTTTTCCTGGGCAGTGAAGATGCCAGGAATATCTATTTCTTCTATCTCATGTGGGTGTCGTGGAGATCAAAGGCTGTGAAACGTCAGAGTTTAAATGTCACAGATGTGTGCGCATCTGTGTGTGCTCGTACCGTGTATCTACTCACGGGGGCTGGAAACTTTAACACAGAACAACTTCTTTCATTCTATAAGTAGTAGCAGATTTAATTGGCAAGTGTTCCTAGGAGAGCTAATAGAGGGGCTTAAATCTGTGGTCAGGTGTGTAAATGACGAAGATTGGAGCTTTTCCTGAAAGCCCTGTGCTGGATGAGATGGCTGAGTGCCCAGGGGAGGAGGAGGAGAGACAGTTTCAGGAGAGGGAAAGAGCACGAAAGCGGCAGGTGTGGAAAGGGTACCCGAAGATGAAATTCCCTGCCTATAGATTTGTTTTGTTCCTGCCTCACTGGTTCTCAGATTTTCCAAACCATATTAGTCAGGCAGGGGCACTGGAAAAGCTGGGGGAAGGAGGGTGTGCTGGAAACCCTCAAGTGCCCACCAAAGGCACAACTAACTTTAAAGGAAAAGTGGTCTCAACAGTTTCCTTCTCTATAAGCTGTAATGGCTTTTGCAGTCTGCTTTATAAGTACAAACAGTCCTGTCACAGTACCCATGGCCGGCTGGCCTGGGGACAGTAGTTCAGCTGAAGACAGCCACACAAGGGTGGGGGTGGGGGGGTCTCCCAGGTGCCTTTAGCCTGACCTGCAGGAACTCTGACCGCTCTGGGTGAATAAATAAAGGTGGGCCACTCCCCAGGGTTCCTGTTGGGCTCCTGGGTGACTTCCATTGCTGTTTTACATTCCGGTGCATCCCTGCCAGGAGCACAAGGGCTCACATTTCCAGTTAGGGGCTCAGCCTCCAGGCAGCCATGAGCTACATAGATTTGTGTGTACACAGAAGGCCACATTTCCCAGGAACTTGGGCAAGATCCAGCCCCACACCAAGGCAGCACCTCCTCTTAAGTATCACCATTGTATATGAGTGCTGCTTAGGGAAAAAACCACTTATTCTCATAAGTCCCCTTATTGGTAGAATATTCCATGGCTTACATCAATTGACTGCAGCATTTGGTAGGGTGTTCTCAAAGATTCTGACCTCAGAGAATATTGGTGTTTCCTTTGGGGGCAGTGGTGGTGGAAATAGCCTTGTTATGCCATCTTCTGCCCTATCTTTCATTTATAAACTTCCTTCCACACACTCTCTGGTCCAAATACTATCTTGTTCCTGAGACAGGCATTGGAAAAGCTGAGTATCTTCCCTGAGTGTAGTGGTCTGAACAACACTTGAAGCATCAGTGAAGAATTGTAAGTATGTATTGGGAGGTGGAAGAAGACTGACTGCAACAGAGAAGGCATTACCCAATCGGGTACAGCTACCTATAATCAAACCTGTTTAATCAGTCCTTGATCCAACATATACTTATTGAAACCTATGATGTGCTGTCTCTGTCCTGGCTATATAGGATCAGCTCGGTGCTTTGTGACGGCCTGGAGGGGTGGGATAGGGAGGGTGGGAGGGAGGGAGACGCAGAGGGAAGAGATATGGGAACAGATGTATATGTATAACTGATTCACTTTGTTATAAAGCAGAAACTAACACACAACTGTAAAGCAATTATACTCCAATAAAGACGTAATAAATAAATAAATAAATAGATAGATAGATAGATAGATAGATAAATAAATAAATAGAAGGTAGCAGGTTCCCTGCCCTCAAATAAAACACAGTGCACAGTAGGAACTGCAATGGAGCCATGCTAGAAGAATGCCAGATACAAAGGAGGTTGAACGAGCCAGGATGCTTTCCTCCTCAGCATCCAGGTCAGGTCTCTGATAAAATGTCAGCAGATAACAAAGGAAAGTATCCAGATTCCAGGTTTACAAAACAGCTTAAGAAAAGAAGCTCAGAGGAATAATACAGAGTGTTGAGATTAGGGAATAGAAGTAGTTTGGTGCGGTTGAAATCGAGATGGAGAAAGATGGCAGGCAGGCTTGGGTTCGAGTGGGGTTTTATGGGTACCAATCACGCACACAGATAAATGGGCAGTTGTTGCTTAAGAATGCAGTAGTAATGGGCAGCCCTGTTGCTTGACTATCCAACAGCCATCCCTCTCCTCCATTTCATTCTCACTAATGTTATACAGTTTCCATGTGATTTAGGCAAGGCTCAGGGAACCAGTCTTCCCATTCCCCTGGCCCATGAGTGGTTTAGACAGGGTATATAATGTGATCCTACCCAGTGAGACATGAGTTATTCTGGAGGTCCACTGGAATGGATTTTTATGGCTCTTTAAAAGAGATGTTCTAATAGAAACAGTCTCCTTTCCCGTCTCTTGATTTTGCATATTCATACATCATCTGGAACTGATGTGGTTATCTGGGGACCCAAAGGGGAATCAGTCCAAAAAACCAAGCCAATACCCTGAGGATGGAAAAATGAAAAAATGAAAAGAAACTGGCCTCTCGATGCCACAGAATCAACCAAAGCTTGAACTATCTTGTCCCCACACTTATCAGTATATAAAATAATAAAATTTCCTTATGTGTAAGCTGTTTTTAGATCAGCCTTCCACTATCTATAGCCAAAACCATCCTAACTGATCTACAGAAGGGTATGATAGATTTAGCTGGGCATGTGGATTTTGAGGTTCTTCATGGTTAATAGAAAGGTGTATAAGGGAGCAGTTATTAATGAAGAACTGGAGCTTGAGATAGAACAGATCTGAGAACATCTGTACAGAGGTGGTATTTGAAACTATAGGTGGTTGAGCAAGACGATGCAGCCAACATGGCACATTCGATGCCACTAAGAGGACAGAACGATGCTGCTTAATGATGTGGAGAGTTTGAAGAACTGTTGGCTTGCCAACAATTGGTGGCCATTGGTTACTTTTGGGGGAGCAGCTCTCATGGAGTAGTGAGCTTATAGACATCATGTTGTAACCTTGATGTCTATCATGGTTGTAGACATGGGTGTAGAGGGCTGTAGAGAGAAAATGGGAGCAGAGAGGGTATCCTATATTTTCAAAAGTCTGTTGGAGAATGAAAAGGGGGAGATAGAATGGTAGCTTAAGAGAACAGCACTACTGAGGAAAGAGATTTTTAAGGACGAAATGATGGAAGCATGTATATAGACAGAGAAAGGGGCTGGTGGAGACACTGAGAGTAAAGGAGAGGGGAGATATGGTGCAGTGGCAGGAGGAGAACAGACAGAGCAGAAGAGGAGGGATGGCTCCTCCCCAGAGCTTGAGGGAAAGAAGATGAAGAAAGACTCTGAGAAGGCAAAGAGGGAGGGTCACACTGCACAGTCCCTTATACATTAGAAAGCATGTTTGCCTATATCACCACATTCAGTCCCACCAAAGCCCTGTACATTGGGTACTACCATAAAGTACCTTTTATTTTATCTTTTTTAAGAAATTGCAGCTGACCCTTTTTATATTTTTTTGGCTGCGCCATGCAGCTTGTGGGATCTTAGTTCCCCAAGAAGGGATTGAACCAGGGCCCTCGGCAGTGAAAGCATGGAGTCGTAACCACTGGACCACTGGGGAGTTCCTCATAACCTACATTTTAGAGGTAAAAACCTTGAGGCTTGGGAAAGCCCACAAGCAGAAAATTATAGTGTTAGACTGGAACCAAGCTCTGCCAGACCACAACTCCTGAGCCCTTTTGGTTATAGTGGATCAGGCCAGTTGTTTCCTTCCTGGGAACACAAAGTGGAGTAGAGAGAAGGTCCTCTCTGGCTGCCCATCAGAGTCTCTGTGCAACTTTAAAACACAGAGTACTCGACTCTGTGTTTGATGCCCCTTTGATGTTCTGATTCTGTTGGCCTGGGGTAGGTACTGTATATCGGTGTTGTTAAAAGCCCCCTACTTTTGACAGCCACTGGTCTAGAGAATTAATGAACATTGATTCCTAGGAGGCTCTGACTATTCATCCTTGAAACCTTAGCATAGTATTCTGTGCATGTGAATTTCTCAGAGTATTTGTGGAAGAATAGAAGGAAGCAGAAAGGAAGGAAAGGAGAGAGAGAAGGCAGGAATATCTCTCTTTTATTTCATCCATCCCCACTATTCCATTGACCCAGAAACACTTATGTCCTCATCTCTGGGCTTTAACTTTGCAAATGGACTATATTCCAGTCCCCAATCCCAAACTTTGTCTTCTGAGAACAGATGCTCTCCTTCCTCCGACCATCAGTCCACGAGCTGCTTCTCAGCTAATTCTCGGGAACAAGTTGCTATGTGTCTCCAGTTAAGTTTCTTTAACGTCCCTTGATGGAAGAGTTGAGGAAAGACATGGTAGAAGACATTCTAAAGAAAGGTCATCTAACATGAGGGCCAGGTACCTGCAGCACGCCACCAAATTCTCCTTCCTGGAGCATGGCTGTGAGCCTGGCATAAATGATCATGAGGTCACCTTCCAACAAAAGCACCTGTAAGTTCCCGGAGGACTAGGACTGGAAGGACATTATACACATGCATGTGTGCATACAGATTGGCATATGTCACCTGAGCTAAATATTGTGTGCAGATATGTGATCGGACTGACCAAACCTGTAAGACTCTAAGGTTACCCCATCTCCTAAGAACTCAAGAAGTTGTAAGCTGTATCCCAGCAAGTTGCAAGCCGAGTCACAGATGGGCAAAGTGAACAAAAACAGGCTTTATAATATCATTTCGGTTTATTATTATTATTTTCACCTCTGTGCTGTCATCTGCCATGGAAGGTCAACAAAGAGGCTACATTTGGAGGACTTCTCAGTTGTTGTTGTCCTTATTCTCAGAAAAGAAAAAAAAAAAAAAAAGAGGAAAAACAAAGCTCTCTGCTTTGCTGTCCTCCAGCCCAAAAAGCATGAGGAGTCAGGGGTTGAACCTTTCCCCGCCTCATATGTCTGCCCAGTCCCATATATTTTACATGCCTGCACAATGCATTTTATGAGGCATATAAAAGCCAGATGGGAATTATCTCCTTCCTTTGTACAGGCTGTCTTTTTTTGGGGGAGATAACAGAGACCTGTTTCATTTCGCTGCTTACTCCTGGATGCTCTGTCATAAATTGAGAAAAGAAGCTCTTTTTGAAAAATGCTTTCTTTGACCCCATTGTCACTGGGAAACTGCAGTGAGAGAAATACCATTTTCTGTAGGATCTCAGTTTAGAGCTGAGCAAGTCAGGGGAGAAGTTGTGCTTTTTCTTTCTTTCTCTTCTCTCCTCTCCTTCCCTTCCCTCCACTTTTGTTCAGGGGAGGGGGCCGGGGAAAGAGCGCAGGTCTCTCACTTAGAGGAGGGGCTGTCAAGTGGATATGAAGAACACAAGGAAGCAAAGTCCTGGCTTTTCTGAGCACCCAACCCCCAATCTGAGCAGACAGGGGTGCAGACCCCCACAGGAACGTGTTCATTCAGCTTGAGCTTTGTGCTGGGTACATTCTGCACATTATCAAATATGCGCCACCAGTATTTCATTATCGGCCTCCTATGAAGCCCAGTCCACGCCTGGGTGGGCCTAGAAATTAAACTGTACTTTTACCTCTAAAGAATGTTGTTCCTGTCAGTGCTGAAGGGGAGAGATTGCCAGGCCACTGAGTTATCAAGTGATATGAGTGGAGAGCAGCAGCGTCAGATGCAGAAGCACTTCTGTTGGGGTTGGTGGGGAGGTCTATTCATGGTCCACATTCCTGGAGCTGAAAAGCTCATGTCAAGCATTTTCAACCCCCCTCTTTGTGTGACTGAGCCAGAAGGTGAAACTGTGGTACCACTGGTACTGCTTGGAGCTTCTTCTTATAAGATGAATTTCCCTATACTCTTTTCTGCCTTCTCCAGGCACCCTCTGTTAAAATCCAGATACCCCATCCTACCCTCCACCTACCTAGTAGGTTATGTGTATTTTCTCTGGTAATGTAGCGTGGATGAATTGATCACATCTTCCCTTTCTAAAGGAAGTCATCTGAAACTGTTGAAGGACACTGAATATCAGAAGGGATGGGTGAACACTGATCTCCCGCCTCCAAAAAAATGCAAAAAACAGAAAATGAGATAGAAAACACACTGAGTTTCTATTACAGTTTTTCAGGGACTGACCTATGCACTGAGCAACACTTTTGTAGCAGGTGGACTGCTCTCTGCAATGTCGGAAGAATGAGAGGGTGGGGCTATGGCAAAAAGGGGCAGCTGCCTTCCACAAGCCAGACAGAGCCAGAGAGGCTGGGAAGGGCCAAATGGAATAGCATCTGTGTTCTTTTCAAAATCTAAGTCTGATCATGTCACTTCTCTGCTCAAAAGCTTCCAGTGGCTTTCAACCACTTTGAATCCAATCCCAAGCCCTCCAACCTGGTTCCTGATATCTCCCTCATTCTCAGCTCTCCAGCCTCACTGGCCTCTTTGATATTCCTAGAACAAGAGCCTGTCTCAGGGACTGTGGTAGAGACAATGCTACAGGCTTTTCACGGGACTCCCGTTTCTTGGGTACACAGGAAGATGCACAGGAAGATGACCTTTCCCAACCTTGTGTGCATGAGATGGAGGGCTGTGAAACTGTGTTCTGCAGAAGGAATGCAAGCAGAACTTACAAGTCCTGAGTAGTCTCAACCCTTTAAAAATCCCACATGATACTCCTGCTCTCCATCCCCAATCCATAGCATCCTCAGAGGTAACAGGTCACAAGTGAAAGAGTTAGGCCCTCAAGTCATTGATTGCAAGAGACCTGAGAAGGGAGGCACCCTCTCATTCTTCCGACATTGCAGAGAGCAGTCCACCAGCTACAAAAGTGATGTTCAGTGCATAGGTCAGTCCCTGAAAAACTGTAATAGTAACTCAGTGTGTTTTCTATCTCATTTTTTGTTTTTTGCATTTTTTTGGAGGCGGGGGATCAGTGTTCGCCCATCCCTTCTAATATTCAGTGTCCTTGAACAGAGGAACTCCACCAGCACAGGACTCTGATGTGAGTGAGACATAGACCTTTGCTGTGCTGAGTCTGTGTCAGGGCAAACACTTCAGTGCTAATCCCATCTTCCATGATGGCTTCTGGGCAAGAAGACTTCACACCACAAAGTCAGGGCCTTCATGGGAATGGCAAGTCCTGGTTGATAACTTCAGACATCTAACAATCTGGAAAATAGAAACAGGATCCATGATGGCTGGAATGTGTTTCTGGAGTTCTCATTCATTCCATACCCAGCACTGATGCAGGATCCTTGGGGGACTCCAAGATAAGCATATACAACAAAGGGTCTGCTCTCAACTTTGCTGGGGTATTAAGAGTTAAACATATAAAACTTTGAGAGAAAAAACAAGAAATATATGTGATATGTTCTAGAACAGATAATGAGTGATGTAGCTGCTCAAGAAGAGAAGAGTTCAGTTTTGCCTGGGGGATAAGCAAGGGAATTATGGGAGAATGATAACTAAAGCTGATTCAAATATGGATCTGATTTAGAGAGGCAAAGAGATATCAAGAATGTTCTTATGAGATCAGGTGTATTTTGCTTGATATTACTGTACTCCATGTATGGGAAGTACGACACCAAGTACCTAGATAACACTTGAAATTGTCTAAGACCTGGAATTCTGAGGCTTTGTCCATCATGTTTTATGCAGGGGATCTGGTCCTCTCTTGCTCATTCCCTAGGGAAGTGGAATGTCTCACATGGAAACCACAAACATTTTCTGCTCCAGTGCCAATCTCATAGCTGAGAACACAATAAGACTCCTCTTACTCCAGCTCCGGGTGGTACCAGTCACAGCATTTGCAGTGATTTTCTAGATTCCTGGAATGGGATACTGCAGAATGGTCGAATCTTAGAGGTGCCCTATGGTGGCCAAGACAAGGTCCTGGGGTCAGTACTCTTCTCCCCAGACATCAGAAAGCAGGATGGAAAGGATGGGCCTCGTTTGATGGTTGAGAGTACTGAGATGAGAAACTCAGAGCCATGGAGGCCATCTCTCACCCTTGCTCACAACAGCCTTGGAGACACAAAAGGATAATGGGAGGAAAGTGTCTTTAACTCGTTACTTTGGGATTGCTGATAGGAGGCTTTAAGTGGGTGATATCACATTAAGCTGAAACCCCTCAAGGGGCGTCTATATGTATGATATTCACCCCTGCTTTTACTCATGAGCATTTCTACATGAGGTTGTTTTAAGGAAGGAAAGAATGGAGTTCATCCTAAAGTTTCCATTTGATCAGGTTTTGTAATGAGATTTTGGTCACGAACTCTGTGTATTTCTATGTAAGTTAATACACAAATAGAGAGTTAGACAGATATTGGTATAAAGACAGATAAGTAGATGGATGGATACATAGATAGATGATAGATAGATAAATAGACATGGACTATAGATGACTTCTCGCCATATTTATGCATTCAACATCCCAGCTCCGTTTAACAAAAGCCAGTCTGTGCTTTCTGAGCAATTATACATGCAGACACAAACCTCTGCAGTGGATGCCAGAAGGACATTGTGTCCCACCTGAATGCAGATGAGGTCTGGAGTCCAAAGGAGCCCCAGTCGCCTGCACCCACAGAGGACAGACAGCCACTGTTGCACCCTCAGGTACAGGGCTCTTGGCCAAAGATCTGAGTATGCTGAGCTTTTTAGAGGCAATGGCTGCTGGAAGCCAGGATCTCATTAAACAGTTCTTACCCACAGAGTCTTAAAAGTCAGGACTCTGTGACCTCCAGCCCTGGGGGATACTCTGATCCCATGTGTTTATTGACAGAAGCCAGGTTTCTGGCTGACACCTACCTGGGCTTCCTCAGATCTCCTAGCCAGACTCCACCATCCTGAAAAGAAACAGCTCAGTTTCCAGGCTCTGAAAATCTGCATAAGGTGATGAAAACCCAAGGCTTTCTCAAATCTGCTGGTGGGGTGGCCCTCCTCCCTCTTATCTCCTGGAGCTGTAAAGATCATGAAGAGGAAAATGAGGAGAAGGACAGGAAGGGAAAATTCCTCAAGCCAGCTGAAGAATTTGGCCAGTGGCTAGCAAAGAGAAAAGAATGATTTAGAAAAAGGGGAATTTATTCATGGACACCTGTCAGAGACTGTCATTCCTGTAGCTGAACTATAGTCTGAATTTTACTATGACATAAATCATTTCTTCCTGGACTTAGTAACTCTTCTTTATAGGTTTCTTCCCACTCATAAATAAAGCTCATTCCATATGTATATACTACAAAAGGCCTCCCTGTTCATTGGGAGAGGTAGGTGCCAGCCCCATTTTACACAGAGGTTTTTCTATGGTCACCCCTTCCAAGGGGACCCCTCTTTTCCCTGGGGTAATGTCAACCTCAAAGAAGAAGATTCCTTTCTATGTCCTCACTGGGTGCATGGGGTGAGTCTGTCTGTCAAAGATGGAGAAGACCATGAAGAAAGGATATTTTCTTTCAAAGAACCAATAGTGACTTTCAGGATGGGTCCAAGTGTAGCAGAACTGCAGGCACAGATGCAAAGGGATTTATGCCTCTCCTTGCCGGGGGGAAAGTCAGGCTTGGACAACATGTGCCGGGCCAGTTTTGCTGGCAGATTTAAGAGGTTGCAGATTCCAAGGAGATGGGCCAGCTAATGGCAGCCAGAGCCCAGAGATGCTCTGAAAGGCTACTACAGATCTGGGGAGTCAAGCTGGGAGACTCACTTACCCTTTCCATTCTGCTAACTCTCCACGGAGCAGTGATCCTTGGCATTTTGAATTGTGACATCCCATCTAGGTTGGGTTTTTGGGCACTAGTTCCCATTCTATTCTAATGTGGCAAGATAACAAAGTACATTTCTTAAACTATGAATTACAATGTTCTCAGGGTTTTATACATTCTCAGAAAGGCCCCCATAAATATTCAAATTCTAACTTTAAAAATGTAGTCGGAGAGGATGTTAGCAAGCATTCTTGTCCAAGATCCTATCCAAAGAAGTAAATACCTCCACAGCAACCCTAACAGATGGGCACTCAGGCCTTCCTCGTCCTCCTAGCAGGAGAATCATAAAGAGAATCAGCTGTTATCTCTACTGCAATATCAAACTTTAAAATATATTACAATTCACTTGGCTTAAACCATATTTTGAAATTTTGTCATTAAGATAGAGAACATTCCCTGGGAATTTAGCCTTTTAGGAGAAAATATATCAATAAAGTGATTAATGGCACAGATTATGTGCCTTGAATCATGCTAGGTACCATAATTACAAAAATCAGACAGGTGAAAATGTAAGAAAAATCTTGTAACCTCCTAAGATAAGAGCACTGAAAGTCAAAAATCAGTGTTCACAAGAAAGTGGAAAATAGCAAGTGTTGGCAAGGATGTGGAGAAATTGGAACCTACATGCATTATTGGTAGGAATACAAAAGGCAGCTGCTGGGGAAAAGTTTGGCAATTCTTCAAGTTAAATTATTTGATTGAACAATTCCACACCTAGAATATACCTGAAAGAATTGAAAATAGGGACTCAAATAAGTACATCTACATGAACATTCATAGCAGCAGTAGTCACAATAGCTAAAAGGTGGAAACAGCCCCAAAACCCATCAACGGTTGAATGGATAAGCTGTGTTACATTCATAGAGTAAATTATTTTGCAGCTATACAGGGGAATGAAGTATTGATACATGCTGCAACGTGGATGAATGTCAAAAACAGGATGCTTAATGTAAGAAGACAGACACAAAAAGTTGTGTATTTTATGATACTATTTATATGAAATATTTAGACCAGGTAAATCCATAGAAACCAAAAGCAGATTGCTGGTCGTCAGGGCTGGAGTCAGAGGAGAATGAGAAGTGACTGCTCAATGAATACATAGCCTCCTTTTGGGGTGATAAAATGTTTTAGAGGTGGATAGAGGTGGTGATTGCACAACATTATGAATGTAGTAAATGCCACTGAATTGTCCACTTCAAAATGCTGAATGTTGTGTTTTATGAACTTTACCTCAATAAAAACTTCAGAAAAAATTTTTTTAAGATCTCATTTCTAAGTCTCATTTCTAAGACTAATATTTCATGTGTCTTTGAGCAAGATGATTCATTTCTCTGAGCCTAAGTCTTCCCATCTACATATAACCCAGGTGAAGCTGTTCTGCCTTGTGGCCAGTCTCAGCACCATGTCATATCTAGAAGAACAAGACTGATATCCTAAAAGAACAGAAAAATACTTAAAAGTATTTCTGGGTTAAAAATCATCACTGGAAACTGCAAGAATTTCTCTCACCTACTATGCAACAAAATGACTTTTTAAAAGAAAACTATCTTCCCTTCCCCCACACTAGCAGACAGCAAACAGACACATAACTGGCCCAACACCTTCTTTTGTAAATAAAGTTTCATTGGCACACAGCCATACCCATTGGATGATGCATTCTCTGAGGCTGCCTTTATGCTACAATGCAAAGTTGGGCAGTTACAACTATGGCCCACAAAGCCTAATATAATTACTATCTCACTATATCCACAAAAAGTTTACCAACCTCTGTTATAGAATAACCTAATAAGAAATTGCCAACAAAACAAGAACTTGTGAATGAGATAATAAAGGAACAAAATGGCATGGAAGATGAGATTGAAGCCCTAATGAAAAGAAACAAACTGGTGCCAAAACATCATTCGTAACCAATAAATCCATTGGAAAGTAGGGAACCAAATTACTGCCATAGAAAAGTGTCCTAGATAATCATTGTGAATATTAAGGACAAAAAATTTAATTACATTAAAAAAAAGAAAGATTAAAAGGGCAAATGTCACTTAAAAATCATAACTCTCACCTCTTAATATTTTTAAATCTCCCTTTTTAAACTTAAAGGAATCTTTTAGGAAAAGCTCTCCCCTGTGGTGACAGAGTTCTTTGAAGTTCAGAGATTCTTACAATTTAACAACAGGTTCTTTTTCTTTATTTAAGTTCAAGTAAAATTAAATTAATTACATTTATTTCAAAATAGGATCTATTATATAACTCTGTTTCTCTAAAAGCATATCCTCACTTCTCTTCCATTTGTATATTTGCAGAAAAACATGTTCAGAATGATGTTCACCTAGTTACAATGATGATCATTTCTGGGTGGTATAATTTGTGGTGATTTTTTACTGTCACTTTTGTATTTACCTATATTTGTTTAAAAAGTTAAATCATTCATTCATTTTTTTACAAAAAGAGGTTTTTTCTTTAAAAAAAAACTCAAGGCCAATAGGTAAACTGTTATCTTTTTTCCTCCCAGATTTATTGAGATATAATTGACATAGTTCACTGCATAAGTTAAGGTGTGCAGCATAATGATTTGACTTACACACATCATGAAATTATTACCACAATAAGTTTAGTGAACATTCATCATCTCATATAGATACAAAATTAAAGAAGTAGAAAAGAAGTATTTTTCTTTGTGATGAGAACTCAGGATTTACTGTCTTACCAACTGTTGTATAGAACATACAGCAATGTTAATTATATTTATCATGTTGTACATTACATCCCTAGTATTTATGTATCTTATAACTGGAAGTTTGTACCCTTTGACTGACTACATTCAACTCTCCTTCCCCCCTCCCTGCCTCTGGAAACCACAAATCTAATCGCTTTTTCTATGAGTTTGTTTGCTTGCTTGCTTGCCTGTTTGTTTGTTTTTGAAGTATAATTGACCTATAACACTATGTTAGTTCCTGTTACACAACATAGTGATTAGATATTTCTATACATTTCAGAATGATCATCACAATGAGTCTAGTTACCATCTGTCACCATACAAAGATATTACATAATTATTGACAATATTCCCTACACTGTATGTTTTATACTCGTGACTCATTTATTTTGCATTTGGAAGTTTGTATCCCTTTATCTCCCTCACCTATTTCTTTAATCCCCCATCCCCTACCCCTCTGGCAACCACCTGTTTGTTACCTCTATCTATGACTCTGTTTCTGTTTTGTTGTGTTTGTTCATTTGTTATGTATTTTTACATTCTGTGTATAAGTGAAATTATACAGTATTTGTCCTTCTCTGTCTGACTTATTTCACTAAGCATAATACCCTCTAGGTCCATGCGTGTTGTTGCAAATGGCAAGATTTCATTCTTTTTTATGGCTAATATTCCATTGCATATATATACTACATCTCCTTTATCCATTCATCTATTGATGAGCACTTAGGTTGTTTCCATATCTTGGCTATTGTAAATAATGTTGCATTATTACATAGGGGTGTAAATATCTTTTTGAACTAGTGCTGTTTTTATTTTCTTCAGTTAAATACCCAGGAGTGAAATTGATGGATCATATGGTAGTTCTATTTTTAATTTTTTGAGGACTCTCCATACTGTTTTCCATAGTGGTTGCACCAGTTTACATTCTCACCACAGGGCAGGAGGGTTCCCTTTTCTCCACTTTCTCACCAACACCTGATATTTGTTGTCTTTTTGGTAGTAGCCATTCTAGTAGATGTGTGGTGATATCTCATTGTGATTTTGATTTGCATTTCCCCGATGATTAGTGATGTTTATCAACTTTTCATATGTCTGTTGGCCATCTGCATACATGTATTTTTCTTTGGAAAAATGTTAAAGCATTATCTTTTAGGTGGTGACATATGGATGATCATCACCTTCTTCCTTGTAACTTTGTATATTTTTAAATATCCCTGATTTGTAACCAATACTTTAAATAATATTTTTATTGATTTGTTTTTTTGAAATTGCCCACAGTACATAGCATAAGCAAGGCACAAAATCCATGTTCATTAAAAATTTTTTTGACACATTTTTCTAAAATTTCCCAGGGGGTGTTCACTGTTCTCAAGGACAAGAAGATTTTAAGATATTCTTCACACGCAGTTACTTGTAATTTATTTTATAATTTATTAATTGCAGTAGACTCACAACTGAATTCCTTTGCAATAACAAAGAAAGAAAGAAAAAAAAAACAGTTTACAAAGCTTAAGATGCCCTAAACACTTTGCATTTTATGACAAACTGAAATATCCAAGTTGTCTCCACCCATTCTTCACCCCAGTCCTTCTCACTACAGGACAGCAGTTACCTGCCAGACGTGTTCCCCCTAATTCCCCAAACCTCTGACCAAAGTGTACCCAGGCTGTTCTGGTTTCCCTCATCCTTTTCTCCAACTTTTCTGGAGTTATTTATTTCTTCTCTCTCTCAAGGAGCACTCTGTCTTTCCTAATGAAAACGTCTTTAACCTTCTAGGATTTGTTATCCTTCTTTTTACCCGTTACCTAGATCAACCCCATAGAAGGGAAGCTCTGGCAGTGCAGAGGCAAGGAGAGAACTGTGGACACTCAGAAACCAGGGCCAATGGTCTCCAAGAGCTCTTCCAGCTCTTAATTCTGCTTAGGACTATGCTCTCCCCCCAAGGAGACTGCAGGTTATTGAAATCGTTAAGAAACAATATGGGGGATATATAAGTCCTCAAATGTGTGTGCTATTCATTCAGTGAAGAAGGGTGAGCAACTGAGTGGGCTGGAATAACTGGGTAAGGTGGCCTGGAGAAGTTAGGGCTTGGGCTGGACCCCCAAAGACAATAAGACTTATGTCAATGAGAGGGAGAAGGAGGAAGGGCATTGCCATGAGAGAAATGCCATTAGCAAAGTGCAGAAGTGGGCAGGGCATTTCAGGCTCTGGACCTGGGGTGAAAACCACATAATTGGTAGGAGGAGCAGAAAAGATATTGAACCGGGAATAACAAGAAAAAAATGGAGAGATCTAGTGTCCATAATCCTATGTTGAACCATGGTATAAGTATTCAGAAATAGGTACTAATTGATAGGGTCCCATCCGCATTCAGCCACAGCAAGTCTTCTGCAGGGAATCATCCTTCTCTCTTCTCCCCCTGCCTTGGGGCCTCTCCCCATCTCGTGGTTGCTGTACCAGTCCCTTCCCTCTTATCTTTTACTCTGCCAAGATAGGGAGATAGATGGAGTTGGGTTGGCAGAATGGGCATGGCTGATGAGAGTAAGAAAACACTGGCAAGCAGAAGGAAGAAGCCAAATAGAAAAAGGAGAAAAAAGAATGAAGAAATTGGTCCCTCTGTTTTCCTCAAACTTTTTCTCACACCTTGGAATTTCCAGCTGTTGACAGGAGACTTGAGCATCATCAAACAGTGTGTGTTTGTTGCAGACATCCATCCTGAAGCCTGGCTGCCCTCCTGGGATACAAGTTTGCCTATCCAACTGCCTACTTTGGTAGCTTCCCTTGAATGTCTCGTAGGAATTAAACACCAAGCTCACCATGGCCAGAACGGAGCCCATCTTCTTCCCCATCACTTGCTCCCAGTCTTGTGGACATTCTCTCACTTCCATCCTTCTAGTTATCCAAGTTGGTCGCCTCTCTCTCCCTCAAGTCCCACATCAAAGTGGCTGCCAGGTTAGTTACAGTAAGCTCACCTCCAGAGCTTCTCTTAATTTCATCCCATCTTTTTTCACTCCCACTGTCATTGCCCATTTTGGTCCCTTGTTACATCTACGAGAGTTATCTCTTAACTGTTCTCTCTGTATTCATCCTCATCCTCATCTCTCCCACCTTTACCGCTTCCTTGATGCTGAGGCTAGGGTTGGCTTTCTAATGCCGCAAGTATTATCATGTCATGTCTTTGCTTAAAACATCCACGTGGATCTTCATTGCCTTCAGCAAAATGCCTAGATTCCTTGGTATGCTATATCTGGTCCTCTGAATTCAGACTCTATCCACAGTTTTGGCCTCATCCTTCACTTCTTCCCCACAGCTAATTTACCACTCCATCGATTTGCTTAGCTTTTACCAGTGGTGCCCTTATAGCTGCAATGTATGTGTTATCTTCCATATCTCTCCCTACCAAGATATATTTGTTCCTTTCGGGCTCATTCAAATTCATCCTCTTCCTTGAAACCATGCTGGATTCCCCCCAGCTAGAATGTGCCTAGAACACTGAAAACCACAATGTATTTTGGTGAGGGATGAATGATTCCGACCAATGAATAAAGAAATTAATAAAAGATGGAATTCTTGCCTGTCTTTGAGGGATTCTCTTGCATTCCAAGCCATTTTCTCCTGCCCAAGCTGAGCTTCCTGAGAGCCTATCTGTTCTGATCGATCCAGAACACCTACTAAAGTATGAATGATGCACCAGTTAAATTTAGGATTTGACTAGTTTTCTTTGCAAGCACTTCCTCTCAGGGCATGTAAAAGCAGCTGCAGTTTGGGCTTCAGCACCGTGCTCTAAGCCTTCAGTTTGATATTCCAGGTATGAACAAACACTAGTAAGTTCAAAGGCAGGTCAAACCTGAATGCAATATTTAGAGGGCTTCTCTAAGACTTTGCTCCTGGACCAAAATGTTTAACATACATGGCAACTCCCTTGGTTCTCCACAGTGGACAAGTGCTGGGAGACAGGCTCCAGCACTGGTGAGATTTGTGGCTACTTCATCTGTCTGTTTTCTCCCAGCTCACCTGACCTGCAGGCTTGGAGAGCTTGAGGAGCAATGACATTAGGATGCCTGCCTGAAATTCCTACACTAGAGATCCACTTCTTCATAATATTACATACTACGAATTAGCATATCCTCCAAGGGTGACAATTACATCATTACTGCCATACCCTGAGACAATCTTTACTTTTGGATGACTGAGGACCCTACAGCCCTTAGGGAAATTAACAGAATAAAAATGTTTGAATTTGGGCACAGAGGATATGAGCAGAGTACAGAGGAATCCTCCATAAGGCACCCTGGGAGGAATTTAGGCAGCTGCAGGAAGGCTTTAGGATGTGAAGGTGGAAGGGACAGACAGGTATAAGGGAAGGGAAGTAAGAAATTTCTGCAGAGGCCAATAGTGTCTCGTGTTTGTTAAATGGTCTTACAGCTTACAAAGTCATCTGAAATGTACTCTTTCTTTTGATTCCCACAACACCACTATGGGCTAAGAGAAAGCAGGTACAATTTTCCTTCATTTCATAGGTATGGAAATGTAGGCTCAGTGAGGTTTGGTGACTTATTTTGGGTCAACCAGCTAGTTAGGGGCTAATCCAGGATTCCAAACCAGTCTTCTGACCCCTAGTCGAGTGACCTTACTACCACATCACCCTGCCTCTGAATGTGTATTTCCAGTAGCAAAGTAAGTCTAGCACACATCCTGTAAACCTAGCATTTAACCAGCTTTCTATAAACTGGTTACAGGGTCTGGAGACCCAAGGGGGACTCCTACAGACCTGGAGACCTACTTCCTCCTCTATCCCCTGGTCTCTCAATTGACAAGTTCTCAAATATGATCAAAACATGATTAATTTTATGAACCTTTGTGGACTTCTGGCACCCAAGTCAAAAAATCTGTCTCCTGGTATCTATATGCCAGCAAGCACCCCGTGTCAAATTGAACTCCAATGACGATTAAAATGGCTGCAGTGAGTTCCTGCCTGCTGCTCCTACAGCCATATTGAACTATTCAAAATGATAATCTGGCATGTGACAGTAACTCAGACTGAACAGGTCCATCACTCACAGAGGGGGAGGTGCAGCCCCCAGGGTTTCTGTGTCTTTTGAGCCAGTATTTCCTCTCCAAGCCTTCACTCATCCTCTGCACAATTTATTTCTCCAGAGTGTCTTCATACAACATCAACACTGCTCACTTTACCCAAAGAGTCAATCTCCAGTTGCCGAGAGAAAGGGAAGGTTCTTTGGTGGAAATTTAAAAAGAGGCTTAACTCAAGGTCTGCAGTGTGGTGCAAGCAGGAGAAAGCAGGGGTAAAGTTGGAATGAGAGAGAAGGCAGTGGATGGACCCTGAGAAGGGACACAGGTGAGGGAAGGTGGATGAAGTTGGACATGTAAGGAAGAGAGAACAAAGAACTGAAACAATCCAAGCCCCTCCCCACTGCATCAAGCAGCTGCCTGCATTTGCTCTTCAGTTTCTAGAGGCCCAGCTCAAGTCCTATTGCCCAGGAGAGGGAACTATGGAACACCATTCCCAAGGATTCAGAAATCAAAGAATTCTGGGATGGTTCTTAATAATAACAATCAAACCCCACAAATGTTGGGGTTGAGCAGACTCAACTAATAATAATTTCCTTTTTTCTTGCAATTCCTTTCTGAAATGCAAGAATGGAGAATCACAGAGGGGGTTCTGTCAGCATTTATCACCTTGTGCCATTTTGGGGTACTGCTCTCCACTGGTGGAGCCTCATGCCTCACTCATGTTTTTCCAAAGGTGTGTAGTTTCCCCAAAGGGCAGAAAGAGCATGCACTTCCCGTCTAAGTGTGATGATGTTCTTCAGTGGATCTGCATAGCCCTTTCATTAGACTTGCTTTCCTGAGTCTATCCTGTGGATAACAGGTCAGTAAGAGAGGGCAAGGCAGGGTTCAGCCCACGCTCAATGCAGAGGACTATTTGGAACAGGTATGTGATGTCTTATCAGAGAGTGAATTCATCATTTTTTTCAAGTCTTTCCGATGTGCCAAATCTACCTTAGACTTGACAGTTATCATCTGTGGATCCCGTTATCCTTATATCTCACCTTAAAGCTTTCCTGGTTGGATTTTTCCTCCCACAAGATGTTTAACTTTTGGACAATAAGTGCATCCACTCTATGGGTCAGATCAATGAATTTTTTTTAGCATCAAGTTATTATTACTTGTTTAATGAAAATTATATAAGTATCATGTAGAGTGAATCAACAAATATGGATTTTCCTGAGTAGAGTATCTCTCTAGATGTCTGGTATAAAGCCTCCTGCCTTTGCTATCAGTTAATCAAAACCTATCTATTATTTTATTTGTAGTTCCTTCAACGGCCTTATTGAGGCATAACTGACATATAATATACTGCACATATTTTTTCTTCCAGTTTTTTTTGAGATATAGCTGACATGCAGCACTGTATACGTTTAAGGTGTACAACAAAATGATTTGACTTACATACAGCATGAAGTGATTATCACAGTAAGTTTAGTGAATATCCATCATCTCATATAGATACAAAATTAAAGAAATAGAAAAAAAATTTTTCCTTGTGATGGGAACTCAGGATTTACTCTAACTTGCATGTATAATGTACAGCAGTGTTAATTATGTCAATAATATTGTACATTACATTTCTAATGTTTATTTATCTTATAAATGGAAGGAGGAATTGGAGGAAGGCAGTCAAAAGGTAAACTGTACACATTTAAGAGAACCATTTGATAAGTTTTGACATATGGCACACCCGTGAAACCATCACCATAATCAAATAATGAATATAAAGCCCCCCAAGTTTTCCTTCTGCCACTTTTCCTCCTTCCTGCTCTCCTCACTCCACCACCAATAAGCCTACTATTGCCAAGGAACACATAATCTGTCATTATAAATTAGACTGTATATTCTATTAATTTATATAGATGGGATGGGACAAGATGAATTCTTTTTTGGTCTTTCTTTTTAATTTCACTCAATATAATTATTTTCAGATTCATCCATGTTGACATTTATCAACATGGATGACAAAATGTCAGTATATCATTTCTTTTTATAGCCTGGTCGTAATCCACTGTATGGATATACAACAGTTGAATGATCCCCTTCATCTGTTGATGGACACTAAAATAGTTGTTAGTTGTAGGTATTACAAATAAAGCTGCTATGAACACTTAAGTATAAACCTTTGTATGGACTTAGGCTTTCCTTTCTCATAGGTTAAATACCTAGGAATGAAATGGCTAGATCATATGATATGTGTATTTTTAAATTTTTAAAAAAGATATTCAAATATTTTCCAAAGTGGTTGTACCATTTTACATTCCCAACAAAATTTATGAGAGTTCCAGTTTCTCCATAACCTCTCCAGTACTTAGTAATATCAATCTTTTTAATTTTAGCCATTTCAATAGGTACACAGTGGCTTCTTATTGTGTTTTAATTTGCATTTCCCTAATGCTTCATATTGCTCAGCAACTTTTCAGTTGCTTTTTTTTTTTTTTTTTTTGCCATCTGTGTATCTCTTTGGTAAAGTGTCTATTCAAATCTTTTGCCCATTTAAAAAAAAATGGCTATTTGTTTTCTTACTATTGAGTTTGGAGAGTTACTGAATATAACTCCTTTGTCAGATATGTAATTTGCAAATATTTTCTCCTAGGGTATGGTTTGTCTTTTCATTACTTGAATAGAGACTTGCAAAGAACAGAAGTTTCGATTTTGATTAGGTTCAATTTATCACTTTTTTTTTAATGGAACAAGCTTTTGGTGTCATACCTAAGAAGTCTTTGCTTAACCCTGTCACAAAGAATTTCCCTAAGTTTTCTTCTAGAAGTTTAATAGTTTAAAGTTTTACATTTAGGTCTATGATCCACTTTGAGTTAATTTATTACTATGATGAGAGGTATGGATCAAAGTTTATTTTCTTGCATATGGATGTTTAACTGTTCCAGCACTACTTTTGGAAAAAAGTGTCTTTTTTACACAGAATTTCCTCTGCAACTTTGTAAAAAATCAGTAGTCCATATTTGTGTGGGTCTATTTTGAGGCTCTCTATTCTATGCAGTTGAATTATTTGTCTATATGCCAAAATCATACTGTGTTGATTATTGTAGCTTTATAGTAAGTTGGAAGTTAGGTAGTGTTAGTTCTTCAACTTTTTCAAAGTTGTTTTGGCTATTCTAGATCCTTTACATGTCCATGTGAATTTTAGAATTGACTTTTCAATTTCTACCTAAAAGCTTATGAAGACTTTTACTGGGATTGCATTGAATTTATACATCAGTTTGAGATCTGACACCCTAACAATATTAATCTGCCAGTTTTTGAACATGGTATGTCTCTCACTAATTTAGGACTTATTTAACTTCTCTCAGTAGTGTTTTTCAATTTTCAGTGAATAAGAAATCTTTTGTCAAGTATTTTATTTCTTTGATGATATTATAAGTGCTATTGTTAAAATTTCAACTTCTGATTTTTACTTGCTAGTATATAGAAATATAATTGACTTTTGTACATAGATCTCATCTTGCAACTTGCCAAACTCACTAGTTCTGGTAGAAATATTATATATATTATATATTATACATATAATATTTCATGGAATTTTCTACATTATATATAATATTTCATTCAATATAATTATATATTATATATAATATTTCATATAGTTTTCTACATAGATATTCATGTTGATATAGACACATGTTGTTTATATATAAAGACATTTTACTTCTTTCTGTCTTTTCTTTTTATTGTCTTATTTCACTGGCTAGCATTGCCAGCATAATGGTGAACAGAAGTGCTAGGGTGGACATTCCTGATCTTAGGGGAAAAGCAGTAAGTAAAATGTTAGCTGTAGGATCCTGAAGATTATCATTATCAGGTTAAAGAAGTTTTCTTTTATTCTTAGTTTGCTGAAAGATTTTATCAGGAATGTATATTGGATTTTGTCGTATAAAGCATTATCATAATTGCTTAAAATGACTGATAAATGTTAAAACCCTAAAAATAGCCAGAGAAAAAGACAAACTGTGTACAGAGGAATAAAGATAACAGCATATTTCCCATCAGAAACAACATAAGCAAGAAGATAGTGGGAAAACATCTTTTAATTACTGAAAGAATAACACTGCCAACTTCACATTCTATACCAAGTAAAAATATCTTTCAAAAAGGAAGGCAAAATAAAGGCATGCAAAATCTGAAAGAATTCAACACCAGCCATCTGGAACTACAAGAGATGCAAAAAGAAAATGATACTAAATAGAAATACATATCAATACCAAGGAGTGAAGAATACAGAAAATGGTAAATATGTGAGTAAGTATATGTGTATATAATTTTTTTTCATTTTATTTAAGTCACTTTAAAGGATAATTCATTGTTTAAAGCAAAAATGTAGTGCTGTGTATATAACGTGTGTAGAAGGAAAATATCTGACAACAATGGAACAAAAGAAGAAATGGACATACACCATTGTAAGGTTCTTATACTATACATGAAGTGGTACAATATCCTTTGAAGGCAGACTGATAAGTTAAAGATGTATCCTATAAATCTAAAAACAATTATTAAAATAATACAACAAAGAATTATAGCTAATAAGTCAATAAAAGAGATAATACAGTATAATAAAAATTAATCAATACAACTAAAATGAGGTATCACCTCACACCAGTAAGAATGACCATCACCAAAATGTCTACAAATAATAAATGCTGGAGAGAGTGTAGAGAAAATGGAACCCTCCTACACTGTTAGTGGGAATGGAAATTGGTGCAGCCACTATGGAGAACAGTATGGAGGTCCCTTAAAAAACTAAAAATAGAGCTACCTTATGATCCAGCAATCCCACTCCTGGGCATATATCTGGAAAAGATGAAAACTCTAATTTGAAAAGATAAATGCACCTTAATGTTCATAGCAGCACTATTTTACAATAGCCAAGACATGGAAGCAACCTAAATGTCCATAGGTAGGTGAATGGATAAAGAGGATATGGCATATATATATATATATACAGATATATAGATATATAGATATATATAGATATATGTAGTGGAATACTACTTAGCCATAAAAAAGAATGAAATAGGGCTTCCCTGGTGGTGCAGTGGTTGAGAGTCCGCCTGCCGATGCAGGGGACATGGGTTCATGCCCCAGTCCGGGAGGATCCCACATGCCGTGGAGCAGCTGGGCCTGTGAGCAATGGCCGCTGAGCCTGCGCGCCATGGCCGCTGAGCCTGCGCGTCCGGAGTCTGTGCTCCGCAACGGGAGAGGCCACAACAGTGAGAGGCCCGTGTACCGCAAAAAAAAAAAAAAGAATGAAATAATGGCATATGCAGCAACATGGGTAGAACTAGAGATTATCTTACAAAGTGAAGAAGTGAAGAAGTCAGAAAGAGAAAGACAAATATCATATGATATCACTTATATGTGGAATCTAAAAATATGGTACAAATGAACTTATTTACAAAACAGAAACAGACACACTGACATAGAAAACAAACTTATGGTTACCAAAAGGGAAAGGGTGGATAATTTTTTTTAATTAGTCAGTACAAAAGAAGATATAAAACGAACAGAGGGGGGCAAAAGGAAAAAAATGGAACAACAGATTTAATCCATTCATATCAATAAGCACATGAATTTCATGTTCATTCAGGTCAGGACTGTGACTTCTCATTTCCCCCCATGACATCTAGCATGGGTTACAGCCATGGGCTTGTGGAATAATTACTATCTCATTTGAACTTTAGCACAAAAAATTGTCATCCCATTTTACTGAAGAGACTGAAGTGTGAAGTTCAGTTACTCACCCAAGCTCACACAGAAAGCTGTAGCTATTTCTGGCTATAACTCCATCTCCAGATTCCAAGTCTGAGCTGTTTCTATACAGCAAAAATTCCCTGTGGAAAGCAGCAGGAAGGCTGGGGGAAATGGGCCAGAGGAGAAAGAAGTACCACAGCTCCAGAAGTGGCAGACTCAAGGTGAGAAGCAATCTCTTTGATCTTCCTTCCTTTGGCCCACTGCTCCCTGGAGCGGGCCAGGCTTCATCCGCATTTGCCCCTCTGGCCTTCTCTCAATGGGCTCAAGGTACTACATCTGTTCATTCAGGCTCACTATACAAGGGTACCTGATGAGCTGAAATCCCCCGGATCCACTTCCTTAGCTATGCTTCCTGGTACATGGCGAATGAAGAACATCTTCCCAATTTGTCCAGAAATTTCCTCTGGGCTAGCAATGGCTCTCTCTATTCCCCTGGCCCATCACTCAACTGGAAATTCCTTGAAAGTAGAAGCTGCTTAACTGTGCTTTGTACTCTCACAGAGGATTCTCACTCAGGGTCCAGCTCCTGGTTCATGCTCCTTGCTGAAAGGCCCTAGCCTTATCCCAAGGCTAATGAGGGTGCTGGTGTTTCTTCTCCCTACCTTGGTGTATGTGCATGAGCTGCTGTCAGTTATGACTATGGCCACTCTGACTCTAGCAATCAGGCTGTTTTAATCACGCACTGACTTTTCCTTTCCTTTAACCTCCCCCCTCCCTCCAGGGGTGGGGGTGAATCTGGTTTCACGATCTCCCATCTTGAATGGCAATCAGTGTCCCACCAGATGTGACTTCTCGTATCCTTGACTTTATCTTAATAAATAATCCAATATATTTAGCAGAAACATTGCATCTTTGTTTAGGGATTAAACCTGGAGATATTTTTAAACTGCACTGAGCACTGGTAATCCTGAAAGGGCTGAAGCAATCCTGGTAGCATGATGGGGCCACAGCAGTTAGTGCAGTCACTCAGCTGCAGAAAGCAGCTGTCTGTGCTTAGCGCACAGCAGATAAGGGAAGAGCAGTATGCACGTGGACATGTGTACACAGACTCAGTCCGCCATTCCTGGGTGCATGCAAATACACACACCTATATACTCAAAATGCACGAACTCATGTAATTATGCTTGCAAGCCTATGCAAATGCATATGAGCAACACACTGGCATATATGAAACATGTCTGTTCATGCATATGTAAGCCTATATGCCCGCTCATGTAATTTTGCAGGTAAATGTAGAGAAGTGTCTATGTGTACATGCAAACATGACCACCTCCCTACACTTCTGGTGGTACAAATACTCAAACAAACAGCTGTTCTGAAGCCATATGGTACAAGGTACAATGCTGAGAACGTGAGTCCCTGCGCTCTAGATGTGCAGTTTGCAAATAGCTCTGGGTCTGCCGTAGATGTTTCTTCCTGCATTTGTGCACAGTAGTCTCTGTCTCCCAGGAGTTGTAGCAGATCCTTCCTTGGCTGCCTTCTTATGTCAGGAATTACTTGGAAACCCTACTGGAGCCAGATCAATTCAGTATTCTTTTGCCCCAGGAGTTAGGACACCTGGTGCTACATGAATTAAAGCATGTCAGCTACCTGCCCACACAGCCTGCTGTGATGCCACAGCCCCAACCATTGGTGGCCTTGATGTTTCCTTCATTTATTCATTCATTGTCTCAGCAGGTATTTCTTGGGCTTCTCCTGGGTGTTTTGTGCAATGAGTTGTACAAGATGGAAGTACATATAAGGCATATTTCTGTCTTTCAGGCTCCCATGGGAGGGGATACAAGGCCTCCATACAAAGAATTAATTATGTCACAATAAAAAGCAGTCACATCATGGTACAGTAATGCTAAGATTCCAAATGACCAGGTGTCAGGGGTCCCCAGGACCATGTATGGTCACTAGAGGGGCTCACAGGACTCAGCATATAATTGTACTCATGGTTAGTATTTATTACAACGATGTAGTAAGGACACACAATTGGATCATAAGGGAAAAAGGCACATGTGGCTTCTGGAGGAAGCCATGTGCAGATGTCCCCAGGCTCTTTCCTTCCCAAGACTGAGCACACAGCACACACTCTTCCCCTAGCAATAAAAATGCAACAACACATGTGTGACCTTTCTACCCAAAGAAGCCCATCAGAGACTCAGTGCCCAAGATTATTATGGGGGCTGGTCAAATAGGCACATACCTATGCCTATGCCTATGCCTAGCACAGACCGAAGCTCCAGTCTCCTAGAAGGAAGGCACATATTCAGCACCAACAGTCTAGACACAGTAAGACACTCTTACCATTTTGGGAAAGTATTTTTTGACTGTAGGGACCTGCTTACCATCCAATGGCCAACCTTGCAAGCAGGCTTTTCTAAGGACAGCAGCATCCGGCCTGCTCTGTCCATTCTGTTCTGCACAAAACAGTAAGAAAAAGTGAGCAGTTCCAGGGAGAGAAACATGAGCATGAGCTGGGCATCCCAGTGGGGCAGAGGGCTCTTGAACTGGGTCTTGAAGGCTGATGGGGATTTGAATAGGCAGAGAGGACTGAGGTGGGGACTTCAACAGCTCAGTCCCAAGGCAGAACAAAAAGGTATCTAGGAGGCTGGGGGATGGAGGGAAGAGGCTCCTTGACCTAGTCAGCCAGCTGGGAGATCTTCCATGAGTTGTAAAATCCACTGGGCAATGGGGATTTAGACCGGTCCTGAGAGAGCTATAAACTAAGAAGAGAAATAGACAAACAGCACAGCAATCTCAGTAGCAGGATGGAAGGAGAACTCAGTCTTGTCTGAGGAAGTCCTGATCATCCAGATCTAGCTGGGACCTGAGGACCAGGAAGGAATGTGCCAGCTTAAGGAGGATGAGAAGGAGAATGGTGTCCCAGGATGGCACATGCAGAGGCTCAGAGGAGAAAAAGAACACAGCGAGTCCCACAATCTCCACCAAATTATTGTCCTCGGCAGGCTAGGGCACTATGGGTAAGCTCTTCCTTACTTGTCTTGTTGCCAAAATAAGGTCCCAATCATCAGAGCCAGGTTCACATTTAATTATACAGGTCTTACATTGTTTAATGCCCATTGAAGTATGTAGCATTTTATAGGGAGGGCACCAGAGTTCATCACAGGTAGGGGACTTTCTCGTGCTTGTCTTTGATGCTTCCTTTCTCTAACTCACATCTAATATATCAGTGAGTCCTCTTATCTCCACTTCCAAACATATCCCCAAGCAGACTGTTTCTCGCCATCTGTGCTACTATCACTGGAGTCCAAGTCCCCAGCATCCCTCTCCTGATTTCTGTGCAGCATCCAGAATGTTCCTCTAAAATGTAAATTAGATTGTATTTCTCTCCTGCCTAAAAACTCATACACATTCATCATTGCATTTGGTATAAAATCTACCATGTCCTAATGCCCCAGGGATCTGGACCCTTGCCTACCTCTCCACCCTTGGGGCATCACTTCCCATGCTATTTGCTGGGCTAAACTCACCCTGGTCTTCTTTCATATCCGTGAGACACACCAAGCTCATTCTTGCCTCAGGACCTTTGCACATACCATTCCCTCTGCCTAGAACTCTCTTTTCCCAGCTCACTAAGCTCCTGGATCCTTCTCCTGATGCAGTCCCTGCTAAGAAGCACCTCTTCAGACAGAACTCACTCAGCTTCTCTAGCTCAAGTTCCCCCAACAATACTACCCCATCTCAGTGACTTACTATTTGGTTATTATGTCATTTTCTTTATACGACTACTTATTGCAATTTGTATTTTTTTTTCTTATTTGGATTTTGTCTTCTGTCTCCCCTCAATTTCAATGTAAATTCCTGGATGGCAGGAACCCTGCCTAGCTTGCTTATCCAGCACTTTAAAATATGCCTGGCACTGTGCTCAACAAATATTTATGGAATGAATGCATGGTGACTCAACTAGTAAGTGGCTGGATTGGAGCATTTCTGTCTTCCATCTGTGTTGAGGCACAGAACATACAAAGCACTCCAGCAGAGGGATGGGGTATGCCTGGGGAAAATGTCACAGAGAGGAAACCTGGGCATCCAGTGGACAGCAGGACAGTGGGCCCTGAGGAGGCCTGCAGCACATCTAGGGGGGCAGAACAGGCGTCTGCAGACAGTCCCTCTACAGGCAGTGTGTGGGGAACCCAAGGGTGCAAGCTGATCAAAGAGCCTTAAGAAGAAGGAGGTAGGATCCCTGTGGAGTCCAGATAGGTGGTCATAAGGCTTATCCAGGTTAAGAGGACTTTCTTAATGACAGGGGAGGAAGGCAGCAAGGAAGGAGACTGAGGCAGACAGGCAATGTCAGGGGTGGTAACTGGGCACTAGCTGCTAGTCTGGACTTTAGGGTTAGATCTGACTTCCCTGGGAGGACTGGCAAGAGATGTAGGCCTGATACTAGAGAAACAGGGCACCCGGCAGAGCAACAGGTCAGAAACCTCGATCTGCATGGGGTGCAGTGGGTGGAATCACAGGCATGGGTGTTTGGGGTGTTTGAGCTGGAGTATGAAGGTGATGGGTAAAGAGCAAAGGAGGACTTAGAATAAAGCCCAGGGTGGGTCTCAGAGGCCAGGGAAGCAGGAGCCTACATGAACTAGTCATGAGGCCACAACTGTGGACACTAGGAGGCAGCATAGGGGGGCAGGGAGCCTGGAGACCATCACACCGGGGAGCCAGGCACAAACTTCACTCCTTCGCACTTTTGCCAGGGCCAGCCCTAAATGGACTTTTCTGGAACCAGCAAGAACAGAGGCTGGAATGGGGCTTTGGAAGCAGATCTCTTTAGCAGGAGAGAAAGCCATGCCAATGGCCCTTCCCACTGACATCCGGCCAGGCGGGCCCCATAAAGGCCAGGAGCTCGGAAACTGCAGTGGTTTTCACCAGAACTCTGCTCCAAGTCTGGGAAAGCCGTGATTATGTTCTTCTACATTTTATGGCAAACCATTGGCCTCCAGATCCAGAGGGTTAAGCATCAGGAAGCATGGGAGTTCCAGGGCCTACGAGTGCAGCCCTTCCCCATGTGCAGTAATTAACAATGGAAGAACCCTGCCCGCTAGAGTCTCTGCGGCCCGGCTGGGCCGGCGTCCACCCTCTCACTGACAGGAACAGCACCGCTCTGTTTGCATGGATGCGACTCCCCAGCAGATGGTGAATCAGACCTCGATGTCTCTCTGTGTGCTTTGTGCATTTTACTTGTTGGTAATGAACTTACAAATCCTTTAAGTACAGAAAACAGAACCTTCCCACGAGCTGAACAGATGGGAGAGAGAGAAGGCTTTCTAAAGGCTTTTCAAAGAAGCCTTTTTTTCCCCCTCCTGGTTTAACATCTCTCTCTATGTCTACAAATGCTTTAATAGCTGGAGGTGAGGGGGAAATTTGCCTTGCCTTTCTTTCTTTGGCTCCCTGGAAAATACTGGACAGGCCTATCTGCCACAGCCAGGAACCCATGAGCAGGACAGCACCAGATCCTGGCAGGGAACCTTCACCATCCTATCGATACCTCCTGGAGTGTGTGTGGCACAGTCCACAGAAGGAAGAAGGGAAGGAGAACTTCCTGCAAAGCTGACACCGATTGATTTCTCTGGTGGGGCGAGAGCCCCAGGATTCCTTCTAAGTAGAATTGATTGAATGGCTTATAATTGCAAACCTGTGGTAGATTGCATTTATGGCCCCAATGTTTTACCCTTCCCTTTACCATATCTCTCTACAGTGGGCTCCCACCTCAGATGGGGTCTCTTGCCAACCCGCCCCATCAACCATGTGACTTGCTTTGGTCAATGGGATGTTAGCAGACTGGAGGCAAGCAAAGGCTTTAAATGCACTTGCCCAGTGAAGCTGGTTCTCTTGCTCCATGAAAAGGACATGGCTAGGCAAGTTTTCTGGTTCTAGGAGGAAGAGAAGCATGGAGCGGAGTCAATCCTTTGCCAACTAGACAGGAACACAGGCCGAGACAGGTAAATCATGAGCCCACGGTCAAGAGTCCAGAGGACATACGGTATTAGTTTTTCTCTTTCTGACTTACTTCACTCTGTATGACATACTCTATGTCCATCCACCTCACTACAAATAATTCAATTTCATTTCTTTTTATGGCTGAGTAATATTCCATTGTATATATGTGCCACATCTTCTTTATCCATTCGTCTGTCGATGGACACTTAGGTTGCTTCCATGTCCTGGCTATTGTAAATAGAGCTGCAATGAACATTGTGGTACATGACTCTTTTTGAATTATGGGTATGATAACACATATATATGGAATCTAAAAAAAAAATGGTTCTGAAGAACCTATGGGCAGGACAGGAATAAAGACACAGACATAGAGAATGGACTTGAGGACACGTGGAGGGGGATGCGTAAGCTGGGACGAAGTGAGAGAGAAGCATGGACATATATACACTACCAAATATAAAATAGATAGCTAGTGGGAAGCAGCTGCATAGCACAGGGAGATCAGCTCAGTGTTTTGTGACCACCTAGAGGGGTGGGATAGGGAGGGTGGGAGGGAGACGCAAGAGGGAGGGGATATGGGGATATATGTATATGTATAGCTGATTCACTTTGTTATAAAGCAGAAACTAACACACCATTGTAAAGCAATTATACTCCAATAAAGATGTTTAAAAAAATGAAAAAAAAAAGAGTCTAGAGGACAGTCTTCCTTCTACCCTCAGAGTCCCCAGCACAGAGCAACCCACCTAGAAGAAACAATAATTAGAGAAATGGCTATGGTTTACCAAATGTATATGAAATGAAAAATGGTAACCGTTACACTAACCTTACAGAGTTGTTTGGAAGAGTAAATGAAAGGTAACAAACCTAAAGCATTTAGCACAGTCCTTGGCCCATGGCAAGCGCTGAGTAAATGTCAACTAGTGCATTATCTACATGCATTGACTTTGATCATTAAAACCACCCGAGTTAAATATTATTATCTCATGTTACAGATAGGGATGTTGAAGCATAGAATAGTTTAGTGACTTGGCCAAAATTACACAACTAGATAAATGAAAGAGGTGGGATCAAAATTCACATTCATTCAGCGACGGAAACGATCAAGAGAACAGTACAAAACCAGATGCAGGATAAGTACATGTCCAGAATTAAAACACACAGAAAATGCTCATAATACCATAAGCGAGAAAACTTAGATTGGTCTGGAGCAGGGTTTCTCAGACTTGGCACCACTAACATTTGAGGCTAGATAATTCTTTGTTTGGGGTAGTCTGTCCTGTACATTGTAGGATGATGTTACCAGCATCCCTGACCTCTACCCACTAGATGCCAATACAGCCTCCTCCCCAGGTGGTTACAACATTGCCAAATGTCCCCTGAGGGGCATAGTCACCCCACATTGAGAACCACTGGTTTGGAGATCTCAGGGAAGGTTACAAATAGAGGGTAAACTTCAAGATGTCCTGATAAGAATACACATAGCAATTCCCCGGTGTGCATTTCAAGGACCAATAAACATGTAAAAATTAAAAATAAATTAGGAGAGACCATTTCAGAGCAAAAGACAGTCCTTTCTAAGAAAGCATGACTGGCAATTTTAAACTAATACTCTAAAAATAATATCATATTTTTGAAAGTTTATAACAGGAAATTTATAGAATCCAATTTGGATGTAAACTATATTGTGTGTGTTTACTTCACAAAGTGTATCAACTGCATATCTCTATTAGTACAAGAGGAAATGTGGTCCAAAAGTACGACTTATTCTGGTATTTTTATTTAGCTTTACAACATACTGCCCACATGGCGGTTATTGTTATAGCTATAGTTAGCAGAGACAGTGATCCTGTTGATATGGACTGGCACCAGCATGAGAACTGGCATTCGTTTAACAGTTGCCTTGTTTGGATACAGTCTTCAGGCTCATTCATCGTCTCATATTTCTGGCTTCCCGTAATGTGGAAAAAAAGACACGTGCTGATTTACAAGATGTAATTTCCCTTTGATAACTGTATTCATTTCCTAGGTCTGCCATAACAAAATACCACAAACTGGATGGCTTAAGACAATAGGAATGCACTCTCTCACAGTTCTGGAAGCTGGAAGCCTGAAATCCAGGAGTCAGCAGGCTGGTCTTTTTCTGAGCATCCTGAGGGAATCTGCCTTATGCCTCCTTCTTAGTTTTTGGTGATTGTCTGGCAGATCCTTGGTGTTCCTTGGCTTGTAGATGCATCACTTCAATCTCTGTCTCATCACACATTTTCGCTGTTCTCTCCTCTTATAAGGACACATTGTAATCATATGGGATTGAAGACCCACCTTACTCCACTATAATTTCACTTTAACAAATTACTTCTGCAATGACCCTATTTCCAAAGAAGTTTACTTTCTGAGGTACTAGAGGGTAGGATTTCAATACATCTTTTGGAGGAACACAATTCAACTCATAATAATAACCTATCCTGTGAGACCCACTTTTGGATGACATCGACTCCACCCAATCTACCCCCTTTATGAACATTGCCCCCTCTGACCCCTAAAGGAATATGGCTAGCAGAGATCGTACTCTTCTATAATCCTAGAACCCCATATATTCTACCAACTCTTCCACCAAATTGTAACCACAGGATTTTGCTGCTACCCTGCCATATGCATTGGAGTTGTTTTTCTACAGCATCAGGGGTGTTTTCCACTGCCCTCTCCATCCCTCCTCCCCAGACCCCCTTGTAAGCACCCATGATTTGCATTTGTAAAATGATGACAAGAGAGCTAAGTTCCCGTCTGAGGTCATGAAAGAGGTTTTTCTTGGTTGGATGACAAGATGCTATAATAAAATGCAGCCTTTCTTCTGGTATCACAATATGCTGTTGTTATCATGTCCTTTGCCTTCGAGAAACCTCATAGCCACTTAAATCAGAAGTTTGCCTCAGTCACCATGCATGTAAAATTTAGGTTAGTATGTAAAATTTCTAACTGCCCTGAAGTGTAAGGTAAATGGAGGGGAAAGAAGAGGAAGGGGAGGGATTGGAGGAGGTCCCAGGAAGGCAGGCTGGGGCAGGGGGAGGATGAGCCCTGCAAAGAAAGAAATAGCAACGCTAGATAGAATCAGTGGGAAATATTTCTCAGGGACTGATATTGAAAAAGTGGGACAAGAGAGTCAATGACAGCTGCCTATGTAAGGCATGAACTGGCATAGTGGTGATGGAGCCTAGCCAGCTGGGACATGACTTAGCTCCCATCAACCTGGGCAAGTGCTGAGAGGAAAGACCGTGATGAGTATGGTTTAGTTCTCAGCTCTAAAATGTGTTATTGTAGAAGGTCAACATGGCCCTGTAACCGGGCAGATCCCTGCCAGGGAAATCCTAGTAACAGTAACAAGGAGACCCAACCAGGAAGAGTCAACTTCAGCGCATATTGAGGAAATAGCTCTGACTGGGTTGAGCAGCACTAGCTTAGCCTCCCTGACCTCATCTGTAAAATGGGGATGTATGAAAACCTCTAAAGTTCTCTCCCAAATGTAGGGACCCAGCATTAGACCCCGGGGATAGAAACAGAGGGGAAATCCCCTTCTAGTGCTTTCTCCAACCTGCTCTCTCTTCTGCTCATCTTTGATAACCTCCCACCTTGCTGAACCAACTGTGGGTTTCTTGTTAGAGCTCCAGCTTAATAAATGCCTCCATGGCCGGCAATTGATTTTCTAAAAATGTAATATGCACGCAAGCTCAACCCCACAGCAATTGAATTCTTCTCTGCTTAAAATCAATTGTAAAAGTGTATGTAAAGCTACCATAGTGCTAAACTCCCCATAATGAGGTGATTGTGTTAAGTGAGCATCTGATTTAAGAAGTGGCTCAGCGGTGCAGGGCTGCATCATGCCACCTACTCAGGTGACAGCAGGACATGCGCTGGCTCCCAGGTGAGCAGGCATCCCTGGAGGTACAGCAGCAGGATGGTGACAGTCAGAGTTGCAGGGGGAGAATCGGGGCTCACAAGTGAGGGGACACTCCTTATTCAGGCCCCCTTCCTTCTTTAACCTCTTCCCCATCCCCAACCCCAAAATGGAAATTAAAGCTCAGAGGACAGGGAGAGAGCAAGAGAAAGAAAGGATAAATAAAGAGGGGGCAGGCAGGCAGGAGGCTGGAGGGCTGGATGTAGAGTGTACGCAGGCGTTCTAGCTGGGCAAGAATGGGCTCCCAGGGAGGGAGTATGGGGGGAGGAGTCTGAGAGCCAAGCCGTGTGTACAGGACTAACCTCAACTATCAGCACAGCAAAGCTCCACGTCCTCATCTGCAGGATGGGGGATGGGTGCACAGGGCCGGGATGGGTGTTAGCCATGGGGCTGTTCTCTGAAGGATCTGAGGTTCAGCACAGAGATCCTTCATCCTGTGGGCCGCCTCTGTCACTCCAGAGCCCTTCAAACCCCCAACATATTTCTCCACTCTGCTTATCATTTTCCAAAATGCCGCCATTAGATTAGTCTTTCCAATACAACTCTTGCATCCCATCGGGCTCTCTCCCTCTGTTCTCTTCTTTAAAAAGCAGATATTCCCAAGAGAAGTGACTCTTAATATGCTAGTAGTGAAGGTACTCCTAGGGGAAGGGGGTGTACAGCCTGGAACAAAGCATGCATCTTTAGATATGGACTCAGCACCCAGCGTGTGCCAGACCCTGAGGAATATGTGTGGGCATGACATACTCTTACAGAACTCCCAGCTTAACAGTTTTAACAAAGAAGAGGGTTGCAGTCCCAGATCCCAAGCACCGAGGGATGCGTGACGAAGTGGGGCCATCGTGGGAAGCAGAGTCAGCTTCACTACTTAGAGGAGGAGGGGCTTCATGCTGAGTCTTGAAGGAAAGGTAAGATCTGGTGAAGTGAAAGAGGGGGGAAGAAGAACATCTCTAAATGCAAAGAGGCCACAACGTGCAAACCTGCTGGAAGCCATGCTCAGAGCTATGAGTAGCAGGGCTGGAATTGGCGTCTAGAGAAGAGGCAAGAATCATGGTGGGAGAGATTGAGATGGATCACGACTCAGCCTGGCTTGATGACTGAATTTTCAGGGTGCGAGAAAAGGTCTTCCCCAGTCTAGGATATTTTCCAGGTTCCTCTTTCCCTAGAATTCCTTAGAATCTAAAAAGTGTCCCTGCTTTTCAGTCCTGGATCACCTAATGGATCAGAGCCTTGCTCTATTGAGTGGGTTTTCTCCCAGGGTTGGGATAATCACTGAATCCACCTCTGGACAATCCACCCAGAGGTGGCTAGTGACTCCCTAGATATTTTGAGGCTCTGCAGCAAGGAAGATGCTCGAGGTCATGGTGATGGTGATGGGCCGTCACTTTCCTTCCTGGAACACTGAGGGCTGACCAGGAGTTCAATCTGTGTGAGACTAACCATATACTGTAGTGAACTGTGGAGTCACACAGACGGCCCCAGCTCTGTGACCCCCAGCTGGTTATTTCAACCTCTGTGCCCCAATTTCTTCATCAGTGGAAAAAGATTCTAACAACCTGGATTTGGGTGTCACTGCGCAGATTAGATGAGATAGGCATGTAAAGCCTTCAGCCTAGTGCTTGGCACAGAATAAACACTCAAACTAGCTAAAATGGTAAGATGTTGTATAAGGGGACAGATCTCTCCTAATAAGCATTTTCCATCTACATGGTGACACAAATAACTGTAACACTAAAGAAAATTCACCATGCCGCTAGAGATGGGGATACATTTTGGACTGGTCTCACAGAGAGATGGCCATTGGGTCACTCATATCTGAAGGATGAGAAAGATTTGACAGACCGATGGGGGAAGAAGGGGTCCATGGAATCATTATGACCTACACACGGCAGCAGGCACTGCCTTAGGCTACTCACATTTCTGGTTTTCCAAGCTGAATTTAGACCCTGGGACCAGCAGCTGAATCTTCCATTTCTTTGTGTCCCCTGGTGACCCCCCCATGTGCCCTGTACATGAGGTGCTCAGGGAAAAATTGCCCATGATGATGCGACACAGGGCTTGAGCAGGCAGCAAGCTCACAAAAGAGCCAGGAAGGGAGACCCATGTCCCAGAAATGCCCCTAACAATGCTATCTGGCCTCAAAAGCAGGCCAGGTTGCTGAGCAGATGGACCTGGGCTGGAACCCTGACTTCACTCATTAGAGGTGTGGCCCTTCATCTATAAACTAGGGATGATAACAGGAGGATGCCATGTGCTAATGCATGCCACGTTCTTAGCACAGAGTCTGGCGTGTAGACATGCACAATAAATATTAGCGTAAAACATAAAACAACAAAAAATACAATAAAAGCAAGTAAAGTCACTTAAAATGTTGATGTGGCTCAGGTCTGCTTTGAGACTGGGGCTAGAAACTTGGGCCTCGGGCTTTTACTGATCTGCCCAGTGTCAGCCCAACTTCTAAGGAGAGGACAGCCCCAGCCCCTTGAGATGTTTTCCTTCCTGCTTTTCTATCAACAGTGGAGGCTGTTGATAGAAAAGACTTTCCCCAAGCAGACCTGAAGCAGGGAGGGAGGTGACTAGGCACCTGCCCTAGGGCAGCGCAAGATTTGGCAATCTTCCTGGTAAAAACCAGCAAAAATAAACCTTTAACCCTGAAAGGCAATTGATTGCTGGGGAAAAAAAATTTACAAACAATTGTCAAAAGTAGCCTGGACTAGTGGCATTATCCCATTTTATCTTCAAGAAGGAAACTGGGGTCTTTAGGAAGCAAGTAACTTTCCCTAATAGCATGTGGCTAGACCATCTAACTGTCTCACTTTGCCTTCCATCTGGTTTCTGAAGTGTCCTAGCAGCAGATGGTGAACACGAATGCGTATTTGGCATGATCACTGCTGCTATGTGTGGTAAGGAGAGGACACCTGGTAGGGTCTGTCTTGGCCTGGGCAGAGCCCACTGATGGACACCGTTGACACATCATATGCTCAGTGAGTCCTCAGCCAGTGCTCTCCAGACCCACACTGGCCACCTCTGGGGTGGGTACACTTGGCTCAGAGACAGGAAGATAGGTTTGAGGGCCTCTGGCAGTCAACTGGGTTCTGATTCAATCATCCTTACCTTTAAGAGGAAGTTGTTGCTACATCTTTAGCCCAAGGTGATACTGATCATCACTGCTAGACCCCAAGGCTGAATCCTTCTCCAGAAGGGTTTTTGTCAAAGACCTATATCACTCACCCTCCTTTTCTCCTTCCACTCTGTTGGGGGTGGGGGAAACCATATAACTGTCATCTAAATGGCAATACTTTTAAGAGTGAAAGGAGGTGCTACTTTGGACAGGATGCCAGGCCAACAGGTATAAAATTGGGGGGCACAATCTAGGCAAGCCAGACATATGGCCCCCCAAATAAGGACCCATCATATTTAACCCTGTTTCTTCCCAACCCTCCAATTGAACCCCCCCTCTTGATGGCAGAGGCCCTCCTTGTACCCCAGTGCAGTCACAAGAGAGCTGCTTCCATATGGGGAGCAATCAAAAGAGACAAACTTTCCAGGGAGCTGGCCCTTTGTCTGCCTAAATGTTTTCTCTTGGGAACAAAGAATTCTATTCCAGAGATGTCCTAGAAGGAAAAGTGGGGGAGAATGATGATTCTGAACAGAGCAGGAGTCCCCAAAAGAAGAAAACACTCCAATGAATGCCTCTCCCCTGCCTTCCAATGGACAGATTCTGCCCATCCTTCAAAGTCCAGTGCACATTCCTCCTCCTCTGTGATGTCCGCCTGAATTGCCAGACACAGGGACCTCCCTCCTTAGATCTTTGTAGTTCTAATCTTGGGACTTGTAATATGCCTTATCCAGGCATCTAATCACTTATCCTTGAGTATGCCTTTTAGCATACTAGAAGGATAGAGCAGTCTTATCATTAGATTTTTGTGATATATATACGTGTGTGTATATAAAATGTATGTATTATATAATATATTAATATGTGTGTAAAAATATATATTTTGTATTATATATATTCCACTAACTTTATATACATTCTGTTAAATATATATACATATAAACATGTATGTGTACATTATACATATATATATACATTTATATATATAAATGAAAAGAAGAATTGAAGTTTAGATGGAGAGATGAGCCTACTGAATATAAATTTATCTCAAAATAATCAAGGGAACTATCCCCAGAGAACAAGAAGTCATTTACCTAGTAATGAGTGATGGAATTTTCACTGTGGAAAGTTTCTAAGTTTGGGAAAGGCTGACGCTTGTGCTTTTCACTTCTGGACCTTTGGTGTGTGACCTGACATTGTGAGGATTTACCCAGGTGGTTTCCTGGAGGCGTTTGACCTTGAGAGGAAGAGAAATAATAAGAGAGTAAAAACAGCAGTAAGACCAGCTATCGCTGCCCAGTGGGCAGTTTCCTGGAAAGGGTTACTCACTCCTTTTACCAGTATGAATAGTGGCCTTGGCAGTTGGGTCATTAGCACCCACTTTTGACGCTCTTCTTTATTGCTTTCTGTTGGGCTTCAGCCCCTTTGCCAATCAACTACTTAGAGACAGAAGACTGGACACAGAGATCTACTAACATCCCGTTTCATATTTCTAAGATTCTGAGGATCATTTTCGAGAGATCTCCTGTTTATTTAGGCAGAGATGGGTCTTTGTTTTTCAAGCCTCCTGCTTCCAGCCTCCATACATAATAAAGAATGCCTATGCTTGCATTCCCATCTTGAAAGTTTTCTTCCACAATTTACTAATTAGAAATTATTTATACCCAGAAACATATGGACATGTACCACTGCTCAGCATGTTGTTTTCATGATCACCCCGATGCACCTGCTGCTCTTTAAATGTCCCCATCACTCTAGCTCTACGAGCTGATTTTGACAACACCCTGCCCCTTGAATCCCAATCTGAACAGCTCTCATAATCAGTGTATGCCAGAGACCGGTTACTTCAGCTCCATCCATCTTCCCAGTGGTGGTTTGTCACTGGTCGGTATGTGCTGGAGAAAGTCATGATTGAGATGACTTCCTCCACTCCTCCAGTGAGGGTAGAGCTGGGTCAGTGAATACCGAAGATTAGAGATCTCTGTGAACCGTGTGAGGAGCCTCAGGAAGCCACAGAGACCCCAAGATGGCAGCCTCAGCATAATAATCCAATAGAATTTTTAAAAATCTACTTGGTGATCTCCATGGGTCCAGTGGCTAGTAGGGAGGTCACAAATTTTGACGCCTGTAGCATCTCAACTCTTGTCTTTTTGGTGTGACTTATTCTCATTTAAAAGAGCAGTTTTCATCAACTGTAAAACAAAAGCCAAGGAGGTGTGTTCAGAGCTTAGAGGAAAGGGAGAAGTCTGACAGAGAATGTTGGAACAATTCAATCCACTGTTGCTCATCTAATTTAAAAATTGGAATCACCTGCTCAGGGTGTGCCTGGCTCACTCCATCCCTCTCTCTGCAGCCTGATTAAGGATGCCAGGCAACTGACTAGAGTTCCCAGATATACATAAAGTAAACTCCCTGATCTGCTAGCCGATTCACACAACAGCTTCCCTAATAAAGCATGAGGTGAAGCTGCCAGGCACATCTGTTTTTATCACAGATCTTCAGCATAGCCTAGGACGGTAGAGGCAAGGCTAGCCCCAAATGAACTTATCACAGTTCTGCAAATGGGCTCAATGTTTAAGATGTGGCCCCAATCACTCAGACCGTACTGCAAGTAGAGCTGGGTTTAGATGTAGAATTAATTATGAAATTGTCTAATTCATTTCTTGAGCAAACTTTTACTGAGTGTCTACTCTGTGCCTAGCATTGGGTTAGGCACTGAAGATGTTCACCTAGGGGAGGAAAAGGAAGTCATACAGAGAGTAACTACCACACAGTGTGATAGGCACTATAACAGAGGTTATTTGCCAATTGCTTGTAAGAATAGAGTGAGGGCATGACCATCTCAGTGAGGAGAGAAAGGATAAAGAATCAGAAATGTCTCCACAGTGGAGCAGTCTGGAGGATAGAATTTGGGGAACCATTATGAAATCTGAGAGGAAGCCCTAGCTTGAAATACATTGCACCTTCTCTATATATTTCTAGTATACAGCTATCTGTTGGGTGTGATGACAACTCACTTTTATCTTCCAGTCACCAACTGAGTCTGGAGCAGTCTTATACCCATAACCATAGTGTTATTGGCCAATGTTCAGACTCTCCCCCCACCCCTACCCAAGCCCCTTGAGTGCTTTAGAAACACTATTTGCTTTAGTCACTGAATGGATACAGAACCTAGTCTTGGGGATGAGGCCTTTTCAGCATCCCATGCCCTTCTCCAGAGTGCTTCAGTCTGGAAACCACCACCAGTTTCCTGAAAACTTCTGACTTCTAATTGTCATCTCTTCCTAAATAAATGGTCTCTTAATATTCTTCATATCTTTTCAGGTCAGGGACACCTAACAATAAGTGGTAAAGCACCTTGTATAATGTAATAGGGGCTCAAATGCTATTGTTAAAAGTATCTATTATAATCATGTGCTCACTATCTATAGGTAAGAGAGGGTTTCATTCCCCTTGAAACTGTCATCTTCTGTCTTCAGCATGTACTACCCACAACACACAAATTATAATATTTACACATAGGACTGTCCAGACATTAGAACATATACAATTACATTCAATTCACTATGTCAAGCCACAGTTAGAAATCCTGGTCCTATCTCTGTCTGGGAGCTCACAGGCAAAATGCTACTTGAATTCAGGACAACATTCTGTGCATTTCCCCTGATGGAGTGAGAAGATGAATCTGCCAAGGAAGGAAATGCCTCCCCACTCAAAAAATTCAGAGTGAGATCCAGCTGTGTTTTCCAGAAGGTCCCAGTATATTCTAAGAACAAGAGAATTCTCTGACATTTCACATTTCTCTTCCCTTTCTAGAGACAGAATGGAAGCTCCTTGATACAGATATACTTAGTCATCTTGGAGTTACTGGTCAACAATGGGGAGAGAAAAAGAGCCTATGAGTAGGATCTCTCATACTCATACCTGGAGGTGGGTCTGAGCAACTGGACAACTAGCCCAAGGCCATAAAGGACCAGGTGAGAACTTAGACTGGACATGGGGGTAAGTAGCTCTCAAAGAGCAAGTCTGAGTGATAAGTGGTGATACTCCCCTAATATTCTATTCCCTGACCATCTACAGAATGAGAATGAGGAAACTTGAAGGCAGAAGAGGATTTTCCTAAAATGGCAAAACAAGCCACTGACCCTAACCCTTAGTCCTTAACCTGATGGGACTCCCAAAAAACTTGCCCAGAGTAGTATTACTGATCTACCCCATGTCCTTCAGTTTATAATCACAGAGTACATGATTCCCAAAAAGCCCATATTCTAATTTTCTTCTTTTTGCACAAAACATATCCTAATTAAGCATGTTAAAAATATTACAGAAGGTTACTTTTATAAGAAAAAAATGGTACAGAGGAAATGAAAAGAATTCTATAATTTTGCTCAATTATATGTATTTCAAAATCTGAAAAAAATAGCTAATTTTCTAGGAAAATGTAAATTACCAAAGTAGACCAGAGTAGAGATGGACAACTTGAACAGATCAATTACCAAAAGAAAAATTTGATTAAAACATATATATATATATATATTCAAGGAAAAAAGCTAAAAAGTTTCACTGACTAATTCTCTGTAACATTCAAATAATATATGCTTCCAGTCCTATTTTGAACTTCTCCAGAGCACAGAAACAAAAGACCACTTCCAAATTATTTTTGTAAAGTTGGAATAGCATTGATAATAAAATTTTGACAAATCATGAAATAAACATGTAGACCAATTTCACCTGATGAATATCAGTGAATATCAGTTCATGAATCCTGAATGAAATATTAGCATAAAGAATCAGACAAAAGATGAAAAGAATAATTAACCATGACTAAGTGTGTTTATTCCAAGAATGCAAGGGTAGTTTGACAGTTAATATAATTGGCCACATTATTAAATCAAAGGATAATATCCATAAATGCTGAAAGGGTTTCAGATAAATTCACCATCCTTTCTTGACTTAAAAAAAAGTGTTTTTTTTTACATCTGGGTGTCCCCTCCCCACCCCCCAAAAAAAGTGTTTCATACAGACACACTTCCTCACTAAGGTAAAACTTCATATATCTTAAAACAAAAGTTTCATGCTTAATGGAAAACCATACTGGAAGGATTTCTATTAATGTCAGGAACAAAATAATGATGTTAGTATTGCTACTATCATTTAATATTGTTTTAAGTTGTTATTAAATTCAACATAAAATAAGAGTATAACTAGAAAAGAAAGAGATTTTTCATTATCTTGGATTATATAATTGAATAACTGAAAGTTCTAGAACATCAGCTGAAAATCTCTCATAAAAGAATTCAATGAGGTGTCTCAGGGGAAAGTAAAAAATATATAGTCTTTCATAAAATTGGAAGCTATAAAGGGTGGAGAGATCTTATTTCAAATAGGCACTCAAAAATGTATCTAGTAATAACTTTAACAAATGTATAAGATTTACATGAAGAAGAAGGAGGAAAAAAACCTTTAACAAGAGTTATGAACCAAAAAGAGACAAGAACAAATGGAAAGACCTGTTCTCTCTTAGGAAGACTCAGTCAGATGAAGATATCAAGTCTGTTTAAATTATTCTGTAACATTAAAATTTCCCCACCATATACACCAAATTTTAGACAAGCTAAAGTTTGCAAACAAGATAAACTTAAAAGATTAGCAAGAAAAAGTAGGAAAACTCTAAAAAACCCACAGAGGAATATGAGGGGACTAACTTTATCAGATACTAAACATATTAAAAGGCTACAGTAATTAATACAGTATGGTACTGAGTCAAGAGTAAGTATACCAATGAAATGGAGTGGAGAATCCAGAAATACAACCAAATACTACATAAAAATGTAGTATATAAAAATTTACTACATAAAAATGTAGTAGGTGAAAATATGGTTTTGCATATTCATTGGAAAAAGATGGGCTATTCAATAAAGTGTGCTGATAAGATAGCTATCCAACAAAAACTTGAAATTAGAATGCCTACCTTCTACTGTACAGATTAATCAACTCCTTAAATATATAACATGGGAGCACCAATGTACTAGAAGAAAACATGAGAGTGTTTTTGTTTTAATAATCTTAATTTTGAGAATCTATTTTTGAAAGATTTAACTACCACTATAATATATCAAGATAAATTTTGCTACATAAATTTCAATTTTTTCTCAGTGATAAAAATGCCATAAAAATCCAAATAAAATGAAAACCACAAAATATGTTCAGTATTTATCCTAACAAATATATAAAGACCTCTAACAAGTCAGTAAGAAAAAGACCAAAAATTCAATTTAAAAATGGACAAAAGTCATGAGCAATCAATTCACAGGAAAAAATTACAAATGTCTTCTAAACATTTAAAAAGATGTCAGCCTCACATGTCAGTATGATGGAATCTCAACAATACATCCTATTTTACATATTATATTACTGATAAATAGAACATTTAATAACACTGTTTGGCAGGACTATAAGAAACCAAGTATTTTCACTCATTGTAAGTCATTGTGTAACTTGGTACAACATTTTGAGGGGCAGTTTCATAGTATCTATTGAAGTCAAAATGTATATATCCTTTGAACCAATGATTTCTTTACTAATACTTTTCTGCAGAGTAACTTGCTCATGTAAAATCAATGTGTATGTAGGGGCTATTCATTACAACATCTTTTGCAATAGGGAAAGAAATCTAAATGTTCATCAAAAGGGAACTGGTTAAATAAATTATGATATATATTTACAATGGAAGATTATGCAACCATTAAAAAGAATAAGGCAGCTTTATAGATACTCATATGAAAAATAAACTCACGGTACAGTTTTAGCTTTAAAAAGCAAGGTACAGAGCAAGATGATTAATGTACTACCCACTTATTTACAAAAAAAAATGAACAAAGAACAAATGTTCATAAGTTCTTGCATATGCACAAAGTTGCTCTAAGACATACAAGAAATGCAAAAGAGGTTCCCATCAGAGAGAGGAATGAGGCAGTGGGGAGACAGGGTGCACAAAAGACTCACTATCTCCCACTTACCATATTCTCCTTTTTGAATGTTCTACTACATACAGGTATCCTTTATTCAAAGTACTAAATGCCCATAGATTCCCTATACCCAGACAGGCATTCATTTGGGTGACACTCATCTGTGTCATCTGTGCCATAATCAGCCCTGTGGTTCTATGGCTCCTCTTCATGGACCCCACTCCAAACAGAGCTCTCTATTCACTGCTTCTTCCACATCTTGTCTCTTCCCCATCCTGCATCTTCTCTGGTGTTTTCATCCTTGACCTCAAACATCTACCCTCCCACCCACACACCTTCAAATCCTGCCAAGCCTTCAACACCAGATACAGGGGCTCTTCCTCTCCACACCCCAAGATCCCTCCTTCCTCTGAACACATAGCCCCTTCCTGGCATATTTCCTGCTGCCAATTACAATTTCCTGACTTCAACATAGTGCCCTGAGAGCACAGATGTGTCCTACTCATCTCTGTAACTCCACAGTGCCTTAAAGGCAGTAGGTGCTCAACCAGAGAGAGAAGATTGATGACTTGCTCCCACTGCCCTCCACTGATCATCTCACTCAGCCAGCAGTTCCGGGGATCTGGTATGATCCAGACACTACAGGGACTGAAAAACCCACTTTTACATACTTGACCAGTGGGCTGGCTGGTGGGGTTCCAGTGCCTTCAAGCCTGCCCCTTCCTCTGACTCCAGAGATCCTTTCCAGGGCCCATCTCACCTGTCCTCCTTCAGCCAGGAGTCCCATGCTCTGTATCCCATAAGAGTTGGAAATCACTCTTTCTGCTGAGTTTACTGTGTATCCCAGATACACCACTTTCAGCCTCCAGGACTTAATGGAATTCAGAAGAGAGATGGGGGAAAACAATGCACGCCCAGCAGTATAATCAGATCTGACAGGTTAGTTTAAACAACAAAATGCAATTACGACTGGATCAGAGAGTGTGAAGATGGGCAGGGTTAGGAGGCTGGGGACCCAGGCCTGGCAGTCTTGTTGGGTGGGGTGCCTTTTCCATCCTTAATCACTGCCCCACCAAACAGACCTACAAAAAAAAATGGCAAGAATTAGATGACAGAGAGGATGAGAACGTGTCACTGAAATAATAGTGGGAAAAGGTTGGGCTTTATGATGGGGAGAGAGCCTCACTGGTTCATGCGGCTAGTGTCTAGGGAGACTGGGGGTCTAAAGAGGAGCTCCATGTCCTCTCCTCTTCCAAGGGCTCAATTATTCATTCTGGGGGTGGCTTCTTTTTTCCTTTTCCTCATGCCCCTCTTATGATCTCTTTTGGTGCAATGTTGCTGTTAACAAAAAAATACAGCATTTTTGAGACAAAGTGTATGAAATCCCTCTTCCAGAAAGGAGGGCTTTGAAGAAGAGGCAAGTGATCAGAATGAAGAGAGGGACCCAGGAAGGAGGGGCTGGTGGGAGGCGGGGTGGTCTGAGCTAGGAGGGCAGCTCTGATTTCTCTGCACAGGCTTTTACCTTTCGTGGTTTCTTTATTTCATTGTTGCGGCGAGGGGAGTCCTCTGCCAGGGTGTGGAGCGAAGTGGTTGAGGAAGGGAGGTGAGGCTGCAAGTCTTTAAAATGATAGACTAGATGCCAGTGACTCTCCCCGCTCCATCCCCAAAGGGCATCCTCTAGAGTCACTGGTAAGGGTCTGGCAGGGAGACAGGCCTCTTCCCATCCACCTTCTCTAAACACACACACAGTCACCCATTCACACCCATACTCACACTCATGCACACACAGTCATACACTCACAAACATTCCCACACATGCACACGCTCATACGGCATCTCCACATACACACACACAGACACACACACACAGAGGGAGTCAGACCTAACAAGTTGTTTGTGCAAACTTGATCAATGGCAGCTTCTGTGATATTCCTTCCCTGGAGCCTATGATACGTCCTTCCTCCAAAGACCCCCCCAGCACCAGGAGCAACCCACCCCTGTTTCCTGCAAGCCCTAAGACTCTGATTTAGGTCAAGTTTCTCTCCACTGCCCTTGCTCTGGAACTTCTCCTCTCCTCTCCTCATAGCACGTGCCCTCAGCTGCCTAAATTAATCCCGTTATTAAGCCAAGGCAATAATGACTAATAAGAGCTTCCTATGCAGTGGATCTCAGTGAGATCTGAACTTCAATGTGATCCAGGCTCATGGCCCAAGTTGCAGCAGTGATGGGGGACTTCCAGGCCTCAGCAGCAGGGTGGTGCAGAGGGTCCAGGGAGAAGCGGATGTGGGCGAGTCTCTCCCTTTCAAATCATACCAAGTATCCCATGGAACATGAGCTCGGCCTCTGAGGGGGTAACTCCACTAGACATCCCTTTAGAGTGTTCAGGCTCCTGGAAGAGGGAACCATCAGTCCTAAGAGGGTGGACCCATCCATGCTGGGTCCATCAGAGGGGAATCCCTGGGTGTCCTCAGAAGGCCTCCTATCTCCAGAGACTCCAGGCATCAGAAAGGCATTCTCTCCACCCCCCGACATTCCATAGAATAAGTGTTTCTTAAGATGATGATGTTTCAGGGCAAAGTCAGAAACACAGACTAACTGGGATCTTCCCCCCAAGTCAAGGACCACTTTGGATAGGTTCACATATTTGCTCAGCAAATAGGACTTGAATGATATGAAAAATACTATTCCACTCTTGCTGAATCCTTCAGCCCAATCCAAACTTAAATCGACAGGCTCGTTTCCCATTGCTGAAGGTTTTGGGGGGCAGTGCATAATGTCCTTGGTTTGTCAAGTCCCAGGTTCCTCATCCAGCCTCCGAAGCCTATGAACATCACACTTCCTCTTTCCTCCCCTACCTTAGTAGGAGGACTCAGGCTGTCTCCAGGGTGAGAATTAGAGCAGAGTGAATCAGGGCACAGCTTCATCCAGCCCCATCACATACTAGTTCTCGGCAGATTACTCAATTGCTCCAACTCTTGGTTTTGTTTATAGGTGAGTGGAGTTTGCGACTCTCAAACTTTTAACTCCAGCACAGACACCCCTCTCCCTGAAAATGGTAAATCAAGCAAAGCACTGCTTAATGTCTCTACTTGGATATATAATAGGGATCTCAAAACCGGAAGGTCAAAAGCTAAACTTCTTGTCTTCCACCCCAAACCAGCTCCACTTGTCTCCTCATCTTGGTGAATATCAACTCCATCCCTCGACTTGATCAAGCCAGAACTCTCAGAATTGTCTTTTGCACCCTATAATCCAATCTTCCAGGTGTACCTTCAAAATCTCCAGAAACAACACTTCTCCCCACGTGAATCTCCACCACCTTGCTCCAAGCCACCATCATCTCCTGCATTAGCACCCCTCTGGTCTCCAAGCTTCCTAAGCTCCCCATGATATGACCACAGGAAAGTAGTGGAGCGACCTTATTAAAATTCAGTTGTTTATGTCACTCAAATCCTATGAATAGTCTCAATGTCACTCAGAGTAAAAGCCAAAACCTTCACAATGGCCAGCAAGTCCTCATAGCCCCTGCTGCCTCCCCATCCCCACTCAGACCTGATCCTTTACTGCCTTCCCCCTGGTCCTTGCTACCCAAATCACACCAGGTTTCTTGCTGTTCCTGGAACTTACCAGGCACTCTCCAGCCTCAAGGTCTTTGCACTTGCTGTACCTTCTCCCTGGAACTCTTTTCCTCCAGACAGATGCATGGGAAACACAGGCCCCATCCACTTCATGAATTTGCTCAAGTGTCACCTTCTCAGCCAGACCCTTCCTAAAGCCCAGACCCTGGCACCCTCCTCTGTCTTCTCGACTTTGTCTCTGCCCGTGGTCCTATTACCATTTAACTTATTTTAAAACTTATTTATTTGTTCATTGTCTCTCATTACTTGATCTCCTTGAGGGTATCAATTTTGGCTTGTGGTGTTTACCTATGTATCCCCAAAGCTTAGAACAGTACCTTTTATATGGTAGTACACAATAAGCATTTGTTGAATGAATGAATAAATTAGTGGTGTTTATTAAGCATTTACTAGGTATCAGGCACTTTGTAAGCACTTTGTGTGAATTAACTCTTCACACTGACTCTGTGAGGTAAGCATTTTTCACAATCCCTGTGATATGAGTGGGAGCTTGCTGTAATTTGCTAGGAAGAATAAATGAGATGATGTATACAAAGGAAAAGCTCAGAGTAAATAACCAATAAATGGCGACAATGACTATTATTATCAACAGCAACCAGACAATCTATACTCACTGAGCATTTCCCCCGCAGCCATCCCTATGCTGGGCACGAGAGGGCTGATGGCTGGGCTGGAGGGAGAAGGAACGTCCTCACTGAAAAGGGCCACGGAATTAGCCTCTGACTAAGTGAGCAGCACAGTCCACCTGCCTCAGGTGCTCTCCACTGAGCTGGGTGAGGGTCTAGGCTACATCCCCAATGTGAGGGGCAAACCCACTGGCAGGGAGGCAGTGGGCAGGGAGGACTCCTTTTGAAGAACTGGAAACAGAGAGGGAGAACTGTGTTTCAGTTGTGTGCCTGGCCCCCCTGCCTCACCCCACTCGCACCACTCAACTGTCCCTCCCTGTGTGACCCCAGAGGATAAGCACATCCCCTCTCTTGTCCTCTGGTTCCTCATCTATAAAAATGGGGATTGCACTACAGCCTTCTAACATTTTCCTTCAGCTCTGAAATGCTGTCTTTCTGCTTCCTCTGGTCAGAGGTATCAGAATATGCAAAACAGCCCAAGGGGCAGTCTGCCCAGTGGGCAAGATTAGAGAGAGGCTGAGGACACGCACTGGGACTGTGCTGGAAGGGGTAAGCTGGCACTTCCCTGGGGGAACCCACACGCAGGCAGGCCAGTTTAGACCTGGAGCCCCCCAAAGTGCTGACTCCTGAGAGCCTGGCCTTGCTCATTCTCTATGCGTTGAACTTCAAACACCGGAGAGGCACTCAGACAGCAAGATGGGGGGGATTTGGCCATTATAGTCTCCCTCGCTCCTTTTCCCCTTCATCTCCTTCAAGACAGGATTATGGGCTGCACCTATTAATTCTTGTCTGGAAGCAACAAGCTAACCTTGTTTCTTTGAGGAGTTTTGTTGATTTATTTATTTTTGGCTGCGTTGGGTCTTCGTTGCTGCACGCAGGCTTTCTCTAGCTGTGGCGAGCAGGGGCTACTCTTTGCTGCGGCACGCAGGCTTCTCATTGCGGTGGCTTCTCTTGTTGCGGAGCACCAGCTTCAGAGGCATGGGCTTCAGTAGTTGTAGCATGCAGGCTTCAGTAGTTGTGGTTCGTGGGCTCTAGAGCGCAGGCTCAGTAGTTGTGGCACACGGGATTAGTTGCTCCGCGGCATGTGGGATCTTCCCGGACCAGGGCTCAAACCCGTGTCCCCTGCATTGGCAGGCGGATTCTTAACCACTGTGCCCCCAGGGAAGCCCTGTTTGTGGAGTTTTATATTCTGCTTCTCCCCTCTTCTGCTGCAGTGTAGGGGACTAGAAGCCGTTTCTTTCCCCCAAGAAGAGCCTGGATGAAGGCGTGTGCTCTAAGTGAGCTGGCTGAGGTGTCAGCGTATGATTCCCCAGGCCTTCTCCCCAAGGGCAGTAGTACCTGGAAAAACAGGTGAAGGAGGGCATGCCTGGTACTTAGGACCCTCCTAGGGGGAGACACCTGTAAACCCTCCTCCCAGTCTGCCCGCCAAGGACAAGCAAAGCACTCAAAATAAAACTCTGCCCAGGGAACTCATGTATTCACTCATCTGCTTTTGGCTAAGGGCCTCCCAGTTCCAGGCACTGTGTGAGGCCCTGGGTGCAGAGATAAACAGCACAGCCTGGCGGGGGAGCAGACAAAGGAAAGAGGACAGTGTAATCCGTGCTGTAAGTGCTCTGATTGTGGAGAGCTCAGGGGCTGTCAGAGTCTGCTGGGAGAGACGAGGAAGGCTCACCACTGAAAGCGATGCCTGAGTGGACTTCTGAAAGTTAAGTGAATTATGGGAGGTAGGGAAAAGCAGAGGGAACAAAATATACACAGACTAGTGGTTAGGAGACTTAACATCACAAGGCAAACAGACTTACAGGCATAGAAAACAATCCTATGCTTACCAAAGGAGGAGGGGAGGGATAAATTAGTAGTTTGGGATTAACAGATACACACTACTCTATATAAAAGAGATAAAAAGGACTTATTGTATAGCATTGGGAACTATATTTAATATCATGTAATAACCTATAGTGGAAAAGGATCTGAAATGCATGTATATATATATGTATAACAGAATCACTTTGCTGTACACTTGAAACTAACACAACATTGTAAATCAACTAGACTTCAATTAAAAAAAAAAAACTACAAGGCAAATTTCTCCAATCACATGGACGTCTACATGGCTGAAAAGAACCGTACATATGGGGAAGAAGCAAGAAATGGTTAAAGAGAGAAGGGAACACTATTTATCATGCCAAGGAGTTTGGATGTTCTCCCAAAGCGATGGGGAAGCCACTGAAAGATATTAGGAAAGGACTGACATGACCAGATTTGTGTTTTAAGAAGATGACTTGTGTTGCAGTGGGGAGAAGAGATGGGATTGTGGTTGGGCAGTTGTGCAGGACTGAAGACCAGAGGGAAATCCATGAGGAGAACATTCTAGCAATCATCCAGGGCACACGACTGGAAGCTGAGCTAGGCAGTGGGTATCGGACAGATCAGAGCCATATTTAGAAGGTGGAATCGGCAGATCTTGGAAATTGACTCAATGATGGATAGGGGTGAGAGGAAGGAAGGAGGGAACCGAAGGAAGAAGAAAGAGAGGGTGGAAGATTCTAGATCACTCATTTTGGTGACTGGGTGCATGGTAGTGACATTTGCTAAATGAAAATATCCAGCACAAGGACCAGATGTGCTGGGAAGATGGCAAGCCCACTTGCAGAGAGGTTCAGTCAGAGGTGCTCACGAGCCACGTGGAAGAAGCTGAGAAAGCAGTGCGGTGGGTCACAGGAGAGAGCCTGGGTTGAGACAAATGGACAACACAGTGGTCAGTTACAGAGGCCACCCACGGCCCTGGGAGTGGACGCAAATTTCCCTTGCGATTTTCACAGGCTGGAAAGAGAAGCAGATGAGGATTTAACTCCAGGAGATTCAGCTATGATTTGGAAAGGAGCCCCACACAGGAGACGCAAACATCCCTGGGTGCAAGATGGGAAGTCCATCCAGAGCTTTAGGGGATGCCTCTGTGCTGGCTACTCTGCTTGCAGAAGCTCTGACAGAGGGAGAAGCTCATCAGGTGTGTCCTTCCGGGGCCCTGGCTTCTGCAGCCGTCATCCTCCTGATAGCAGAGACTCTGCAAGCTCAGCACTATCCCAGGGTCCAGGACCAACCGTGATAATGGCCACCTTAGACAGAGCATCCACTCCCTCTCACTGCTGGGAGGAGGCGGAGTTCCAGTGCTGAGAGACAAGCCCTTCCTCACATCTGACAGCATCCCCACCATGCCCCAAACCTGCTCATCAATGCCTGCATCTGGCTCCTGCATCAATCTTTGGGCCGAGTTACTGTTCTGATACACTGCCTTGTCTCTGCAGGCTCTGAGGAGTCCAATGAACATTGTACCTCACCTAATCCTGGCTCTGAGGTCCAGGTCTGAGGCCCTATCCAGTGGCTAGAGCCCCATACCCTACAAGCAACTCAGGAGGGTGTCTGAGGCTATCTGCCTGCAGGTTGGGTATCTGGACTGCATCGTTCCTGGAAGTGTGTTCCTAAGTTTCGTCTTTTGGTGAGGATGCTCCAGGGAAGCCTACTTGCTTGGCCAATAACTAGACACAAACTTCTCAATGAATACTGAGCTGGTCAAGCAACTGAGCCAGTGAGGTTGAACCCCGTTCCTCCTCAGAAGGGATCTCGGAGCCCTATGTCAGGCCTCTTTTTGCCTGCACCCATTATAACTGACCTGTGTCTTCTCCAGCACAGGCCCCCCAAACCCTGGATATGATAGTGTGCATCCATCTCCCTTTCATGCTTCTCTCCATCTATTGCTAGACAGTTCCCATAGCACTGCCTGAGTACACAGCAGTCACTTAATAATGATTCTTTGACGGCAGTGATGTATACAGTGATCATGCTGATGGACAGGATCAGTTGGAGACAAAACTTCCTTTCCCCCAGTTTTTTTCTTCCTTGATTCCCTCCCTCTCCCACCCTCTTAAAAATAGCGAAAAATCCTCTTCTCTCTTCTCCCTTTCTCTATCAAATCTGTTCTTAGAGTCTTTATTGTTGTTAAACTGCAAGACTGACAACAGCCTGAAGTGCTCTCCACCCCAGGAACGTGGCTGTTTAAATGGGGATCCAGGGCTCCTTTGCCCTTGAGAAAGTTGTTGTCTAGTTGGGAGGAGGGGCTTAAGGTCTCCCAGGTGGTCCACTGAAGAGCTGCACTTACTTCTAAAGTCTGTGCTTTCAGCTACCTCGTGAAGGACCTTTCAAGAGAAGGGGAGAAAACAACCATGTATCCGTCACCTCCTGTGTGTACCCGGCCCTGCACAGGGTTTCAAATCAGGCATGTATCTCAGTTCATCTTCACCGAGGGTGTTGGGTGGCTACTCTAGAGGTTGGCAAAACGCTTCCCCCTTTGGTCCTCAGTTTTCTCGTTCAAATGTCAGAGCTTTGGACTAAATGGCCTCTGAGAACATTCCAGCTCCTTTCCTGCCCCCAGAATAATGCAGGAGACTTTGGGAAGCCACTTCAGCTGGAGGAGGACCAGATGAGAGGTGCAGTCTGCACATACCCTGAGGGACGTTCTCAGGCTGCCTGCTCAAGGTGTAGGGGTGGGGGTGAGGGAAAAGGCAAAACTGACAGTGGGCTTGGGAGGATGACAGTAAGCCAAATTTCAGAGAAAGATGGAGAGCATCTCTTCTGGGGCTAGTCCCCAGGGGTCTGGGAGTGCAGGAAGTCCTTCTGTGCCTCTTCCCATGAGAAAACGTGTTTGCTGTCATTTCTCTTTCAAGAAGGCACAGGCACCTGCATTCAGGAAACCACAGATTTTGGTTTTATTTAGCTTCCCAAGAGGAGGCAGGATGATCCACTGCACTGGTTTTCAAGCTGTTTCTTTGTTTGAGCAATGGGACCCTTCAAACTCTGACATGGGGGAGGGGGCTGCTGTGTGTGAACACTGTGTAGCAGGCAGACCAGGCGGCTCGGTCCTCTCTACCCCACACCCACTTCCTCCCAAGCCGGGCCCTGAGAGAGCACTGAGGATTCCCCAGAGCTTGGACGAGGGCTCTTTGAAAGCGATAGAGCAGCTAGTGATAGATAACTCACAGCCAACAACAAGACACAATCTCACACCTCAACTTGTTTAAACCAGCAGAAATGTTACAACCTTGCTTAGCAAGAAATCTATCAACTCCACAACCTCACAAGGACCAGGGTGTTTTGTGTTTGTCCTTGATGCTGTGCCACATCCAGGATGTTCAAGGCGTGGATGTTTCCTTTAGCTGCCTCCCCTCATAGTCGTGAGAGGGCTGCCATGTCTCCAAGTGTCACTTATAGAGGCAGAAAGGAGCCGCATATTCTTACCATTTTTGTAAAAATTAGGGAACTTTCTCAAGGGGTTCTCTCCTCAACCTTCCCACCTCTCATGGGCTGGGGATGCTTCACACATGGGTGCTGGACATCTTCAAAACCCATCGTGAGGGGGTGAGGCTGTTCTCCCTTGAACTCTATGACTAAGTGGAGAATGCAATGCAGATTCTACCAGGACTGGGGAGATGGGCCATTGCATAGCTGATCAGCAAAGAAATCTAAAGAGGAACAAGCCTATCTCATCCCAGGACGGGAGATTTAGGATGCACCAGTCTCTGCTACTAATTGGTGTTTATCTGCCTGGGATCTCCACCAGCCACTTGCCTTTTGCTTTTTTATCCCACCAGCCTTGGGGTCAAATCCTAATTGAGGTCTAAGCCCTTTTTCTCCCAGGTAGTGAGTGTGGTTGTGAGCCTAACTTCAGCTGGAGTGAGAGGATGTGCTGCTGTCCAGGACCAGCAGGATGGCGCCAGGGTCCCTGCACCTTAGCATCCCCATGAGAGCACGTCTCATCATCTGGCTGGCCAGGCACCAGGCTGGAAGGGTGTGCATTATGGCACGAGGTGAAGGAAACCCTAGTGATTGGAGCTTTCCACGTGCGGGTACAATACAGGCTTTATCAACACATTGCCACTCTCTAGTTGTGTGGCTATGGCAGGTTACTCAAACTCTCCATGGCCTTAATCTCCTTACATATATGCCATAGAGATGTGAGTGTGTGTATTTAATATGAAATATGTATAACTATGTATGGAATGTATAACCTCATAGGCATAGGTGAGGACCATCTGGGTAACACATAAAGCGGTTAGCACCCGGTAAGCTCTCATGAAACAAGATCACATCATCATTCCCACCACCATCATCATCATCATTATATGGTTACACAGACACATATTTATATATGATTATACATAATTATACCATCAACACAGCCTCCTGATCCCAAAACGGACATCTACACAAGGGGGCTAGAAGGGGCAAATTCCAGGAGGTTTCAGCCTCCAGCACTGGGAGACGGCTGAACTGCTGGGAATGGAGGAGATGGACACACTTTTTGCAGAAGGTCCATGGGTGGGAGGAGAAACAACCCCAGAGCAGAAGCAGCTCGGTAATTCCTTGGAACCATGCACTTTGTAGGCTCAGCAGCAGCCGTGGGAAAAGGAGGCAGTCAGCAGGTAGATAATTAGCATCATCACATTAATCATGCCAAGCCACCCCCAGCAACCATGAGTGCCCCTCACACACACACACACACAGAGAGTTACTCCTTCATGACCCCCCCCATCTGCCTTTCCCACCGCTCCATTGCTCCACCCCACCCCCACTCCCACCCACCCCCACCCCCGGGCTGATCCTGAGACCCAGGCTGCCTGGCTGTGCTGTTGATCTTGCCTGGAATCAACACTAGGGGAAGGGAAGGCACGTGCAGGTGATTTGCCTCAAGCTCTAGGACCGGCCCAAGGAAAACTAGTGACAGGAAGGAGCAGGGAGATGAAGATTCTCTGCGTTTCCTCATCCAGAACATCAGGCAGGGAACATCAGGCAGCCCATATGCTGCTGTCTGGATGGGTTTGGGGCGTGGAGAGCCGGGTGGACAGTGCTCGCCCCCTGCGACAGTTCTGGATGTGGAAGTCAGCCATGCATGCAGCTTAGATAGGATGGAGCTGCATGCATCCAATGCACAGTCTGGAGCCATTTCCAGAATGTTCTCCCCTCAAACTGCTCAGCCTGACTAAATCACCTTTGCTTTCTGAAAGTGCAGTTCTTCTAGCTGGGTTTTCTCCCTTCCTCCCTCTCTCTGCATATTCCTCTTTCTCAGGCTCCCTCCTTCCTCTGCATAGACTCCGTACTTCCTCTCTGTGTCCAGTTCTTCCCCCCCTCGGCACTGCCACCCACAGCCCTTCTCCAGATGCCCTCTCTTCTCCTCTCTCTGTGGGACCCCTTCTCCCTAGTGAGATCCTAGCCTGTCCTGGTCCCTGGGCTCACACCAGCTCCAGCCCAGGGGGACCCAGGTCTCAGCCCCCTCCAGCTCCCTGTCCAGCTCTGGCCTGCTGCCCCCCCAGGAGGGCTGCCTTCTATAAGTCGATTCCACCAGCACCCGGTGTCCTATTGATGGGACCAAGTGCACGGCGAAAGGAGAAGTGGCTCCAAGTCCATGGGCCAAGCAGAGACATGAATTGCACCTGTGTGTTGGGGCAAAAAGGCAAGAAGAAATCGGGAGGGGCAGCCGACAGGAGCTCTAGCAGAGAAGGAAGCTCCTCAGATCCCTGTGAACAGAGGACAAGCACCAGCAAGACGGAGCCAGCACAGAGGAACAAAGAGGACCTAGGTGATAACGGGACAGGCATGCTGTGGGGATGGTGGCAGTGGCTGGGTAGGGAGAGTGCAGGGCCATCAGGAGAGCTGGTCTATGTGTTAAATAGAGGTGGAGGGGAGAGGAAGGAGGCTTGGCTGGATTCTTTGGTCCAGGATCAGGAGACCACATGTAAGTTTTGCATTTTTCCTATTTAAGCCTTGAATAAGTTTATCATGAGCCAGATGGTCAAGGTAGCCACGTGTGCCTTTAGCAGCCTCCAATCCCTCTTCTGCAGCATCAGCTCCTGCTCTAAGGTAAGTGTGGGTCATGTCAGCTGTTTGCGGGGAGTAGGGGGAACTTGGGGATCCGGTCCTGGGCACCAGAAATGCCCACAGCAGCGTGAATCCCACTGTGGCTCCCATATGGATGGAAGCTCCCAGGCACTGCCTGTTGGTTCTCCTACCACTGTCCTCAGCTCAAACCACCAGGCCTGTGGCTGTTCCAAGGGAGGAATGTTCTGCCAGTGGCAGCTTTGCCTTTTTCCTAGTCGGTCTAGGGTGAGCCTTCCTGCTCCAGCCAGCTCCACAATTAGAGACCCCAGTTCTCTGAGGAGACAGAGATACACTTCATCGACTATGAGAACCGGGGACTGCAGGATGCAGAGAGGCAAGGCCCCGGATCTGAAGAGGAGACACCGCAGAGGGAAGCCACGAGTGCAGAGACGAGCAGCCTCAATCACAGGAGAGGGGAGCCAGTCTCCACTTGGGGGTGTAACTAGGAAAGCAGGTGTATTTTTCTAATAAATGCCCCCCAGCTGAGCTCACTCAGAGCCCCAACGTTCTCACTGGGCAGCTGCCTCCTGAATGACATCTTGGTCCAATTCTATAAATTGCCAGCAACTTTCATTTATTAGAACGGTTTCATACTAGTTGTTAAGTCTCAGTCTTGCTCATTTTAAAACTTCAGTCTCCAACTCAGATCAAAGCTTCCCTCCTGTGTCTATAAAATCCTGGTATGTGTGTGTGTGCGCATGTTGGGGATAGAAAGGGTTGTGTTGCCAGATTTAACAAACAAAAATGCAGGGTTCAATTTTTTTTTTTTTTTTTTTTTGCGGTACGCAGGCCTCTCACTGTTGCGGCCTCTCCCATTGCAGAGCACAGGCTCCGGACGCGCAGGCTCAGCGGCCATGGCTCACGGGCCCAGCCGCTCCGCGGCATGTGGGATCCTCCCAGACCGGGGCACGAACCCGCGTCCCCTGCATCGGCAGACGGACTCTCAACCACTGTGCCACCAGAGAAGCCCCAATTTGAATTTAAGATGAATATTCATCTTGAATATTGAATGAAAATATTCAAATGCATATTTAAATATAAGTATGTCCCATGCAATATTTGGGACATACTTATCCTGAAAAAATATTTGATGTTTATCTGAAATTCAAACTGAACTGAAGTCCTGTATTTTACCTGGCAGCCCTGGAGTACATGGTGAAGTTCAAGGCACCCGTCCTCCCCTTCGGGGTGAGGCCAGGGAGGAGGGCTAGCTCAGTAGAGACATATCCTTACCTGGTTACCTGCACATGCAGCAGACCTCTTTCTGAGGTTTCCATTGTTTCTCTGGCAATCACCGCCTGGCTTTGCTGCCCTCTGTGTGGTGGGCATCACAACGCTGGCTCCCTGGGAGTGCTTGTGTGGGTGCTTTGGGACCTGCCCCACCACCCAGTTCCTTGAGGTGGGAGACCCAGCTCTAGCTCCATGTCTTCTGCACCCTCTTTCCTCCCCACAGTGGTCCCCACCCCTGACCACATTCTTCTAGATGGAGAACCACAGAGAATCCTCCATCTTTATCAAATGGGGGAGTGCAGGCTCTTCACCATCTCTCTCTCATTCTACTTCTGCCTCTTTGGGACAATCAGCCAGCCTGCAGGGCAAGCAGAACACCAACTGGAAACAAAATGCCCACCTTCCCCTCTTGCAGAGACCCCAGATTTTACAGCTGACTCTCTCGCACTTCCTCTCTTGGTGTGGAGGAGAGAAAGCCTTCTCCTCCCCTCCCCCAAGCCAGCTTCCATTATGCTGGTCCTCCCCTTACATTCACGGGGGCAGCTGGGGGTGCTGGCAGCCCCAACACTGTGGGGGTTCTGCTAGCCCACTGCAGGGATCCCCTGTACTTAGAAGGGGGCACTTAGTGCCTTTTGTACTCAGCTCTGGGCCTGAGCCACGGTTCCCAGACAACGGGAGAACCCACTTGACATCTTGTTGCAGGCGATTCAACACAAGTCTCCAGCTGGAAAGGACTGAGGTCCAGCGCAGTGGAGAAGGAGTTGGATGGGAGGTCAAACGGTCTGCACCCTGGTCATCACTGTCTGACCATGAGCTGGATGATCTCCCTCCTGGGCACAAGGTCACCTTCTGTTAGACGAGGAGCCAGCCAAGGTTATCTCTTCAGAAACTTGTGGTGCTACTGTCATTGCAAACGCCCCCTGGGAAGGGGTAAGGAAAGATGGCCAAGGGGACCTGGGGAGTCAGGACGTGGAGGTTTTTTGTTTGTTTGTTTGCTTTTGGTTTTTGTTTTTTTGCGGTACGCGGGCCTCTCACTGTTGTGGCCTCTTCCGTTGCGGAGCACAGGCTCCGGACGCACAGGCTCAGCGGCCATGGCTCACGGGCCCAGCCGCTCCGCAGCATGTGGGATCTTCCTGGACCAGGGCACAAACCCGTGTCCCCTGAATCGGTAGGCGGACTCTCAACAACTGCGCCACTAGAGAAGCCTCAGGACGTGGAGTTTTAAGAGTTAGAAGTGGTGTCTTCACTTCCCACCCTTATCTGCTAAGAGACCGCTATTGCCCTTCTTTCAAATCACCTTCTCTAAACTCTTGTGCAACTAGGAAATCGGGGAAGGAGGAGTCAGCTCCCTAGAGAGGAGAGGGCTGCCTCCGGGGAGGGGGAGGCAGGTGCAGTGAGGGGGCTGCAGACCCCACAGCATCACAGCACAACTGCCATCCTGTGCTGTGAGCTGTCCACTTCCACTCTACGTGTCGGCATTACTTTTACCGTCACTCAGTTAATTCTCATCACACCCTTTCCAGATGTCACTGCCCCATCTCACAGGCAAGCAAACTGAGATGTGCTGAACTCAAGTAGAATACATTTCATTTTGGTTTGAAGGCACATTTTTTGATATTTTTCCTCTCCACTCTACCATTTAGTGAAGAAACCAGGTTGTGAAATCAATGGTCTAGGTTACAAATGAAGACATGTTAACATTGCAATCTTTGGGAGCCATCCAGTATTTCACAAAGGGAACTCAAGCTGTGTCTGCCTAGTTTTAAAGACGATGCTATTTTCCTGTCCCCATATTGCCTTGCCACTGTTTTCCTGTCATACAAGGTGAAGGTGTATGTGGTTCTTTCAGGCTCCTGGGCTCCCCCGAGTCCTAGCTCCAGGGCACTCAGATAACCTCAGCTAACCTGGGGCTAGTGTTCAGTCAGAAGCCACTGGAACCTCACCATCTGTTGTTTAGACCAGCATCTGTTCTGATTGGTGGGTATCCATGCCGTCAGTGTAATCCCTGGCCCACCATTCTGCACCACCAAGTTCTCACCAGCAGATGAATGCATAAAATGAGCCCTATTGTACACATAGAACTCTTCTAGGCCCTTAGAAGGAACAGGGAAGAAGAAAAATCTGGGTCCTCCTCTCAGGAAACCCAGTCTAGTTGGGGAGGCCTGCTGTAGACTCACCAGGCAATTTGAAAGCAACATGGAACTGAACAAAGCCCTCACCTGGAGGATATGGATAGGAGCTGATCTGAGATGAAGTGCCTCAATGTGACGTGACAACGCCCAATCTCATTCCCATTTCTTAAAACAAAATAATAAACAAAAAGCCAAAAAGAAATTTCTGAGAGCCTACGTTGTACTAGGTACTTTTATATATTTCATCTCATATAATCAACAATATTAACTCAGCACACATTACGTGTCAAATAATATGGAAGAATGAATGGATCGGGAAAAGCCCAAGGCTGGGTTTTTGCAGTCAAGGAATCACAACTGTAAAGATTCAACCAGACGTGTCTTGCAGGAAGGGAAAAATGCCTGGTTTTAGAAACATACTGACCCGAGCTAAGATCCTGGCTGTGCCGCTCACAATATGAGCTGGGGTAGGTCACAGCTTCAAGGAGCCTCAATTACTCCATGCATAGAAAACGAAGAAAAAGTCTTGATCTCTGCCTTGGAGGATGTTTGAGGATTCAGTAGATAAGACACATATAAAATACCCGGCACAGAACCTCACACACAATGAGGCTCCATAATCACTAGTCTATAATCATTACCTGAGCGTTTTTTCTTTTCCATAGGCATTTCTTTCATTTGATAGGACTTTTATTCTGTCCATCGACAAATACTTTCTTCCTTAATAGCCCTTTACTGGTTTTTTTTTTTTTTTTTTTTTTTTGCGGTATGCGGGCCTCTCACTGCTGTGGCCTCTCCCGTTGTGGAGCACAGGCTCCAGATGTGCAGGCTCAGCGGCCATGGCTCACGGGCCCAGCCGCTCCGCAGCATATGGGATCCTCCCGGACCGGGGCATGAACCCGTATCCCCTGCATCGGCAGGTGGACTCTCAACCACTGCGCCACCAGGGAGGCCCTACTGTGTTTTTTTTGATATAAACTTCTTTTTTTAGAACAGTTTTGGATTTACAGAAAAGTTGCAGATATAGTACAGAATTTCCCTTACCCCACATTCAGTTTCCCTATTATTAAAATCTTAAAGTATGTTTGTTATAACTAAGGAATCAATATTGATACATGATTATTAATGACAGTTCACATCTTATTCCGATTTCTCTAATTCTTACCTAATGACCTTTTTCTGCCCCAGGATCCCGTCTGGGAACCACATCACATTTAGTATTCATGTCTCCTTAGGGTCCACTGAGTGTGACTGTTTCTCAGATTTTTCTTGTTTTTGATGACCTTGACGGTTTTGAGGCATACCAGTCAATACTTTGTGGAATGCCCCTCAATCGGGAATTGTCTGAAGTTTTTCTTAGGACTAGACTAACATTATGGGTTTCGGGAGACAGACGACAGAGAGAAAGTGCCTTTCTCATCACATCACATCAGGAATACCTGCCACCAACTTGAATTAACACTAGTGATGTTGACCTTGATCTCCTGGATAAGATAGAGTTGGTCAAGTTTCTTCACAGTAAATTTACTCTTCCCCCCACTTTCTCATTAGCTATTTAAAAAAATATCTTCTTTAAAGTAATCCCCACTTGCGGTAGACTTATCCAAATGAAATAAAAACTCAAACACTCTTAAGATGACACATTTGGAAGTCTAAAGTAAACAATGGGAGGGCGGTACATTCAAGAAGGAAAAGATTGCTAGAGCTGGCGGAGTGGAGCCAGGGTCACACAAACCTCCTTGGGGAGGACAGCCTTAAGCTGGGACCTCCAAGGAGAGGTGACCAGTGTTTACACTGGAGGATAGGAATGAGGAAAGTGCTCCAGGAATGGGAAATGGCAGGAGCAAGACAGGGAGCATGACTGAGCTTGCACATCTGGGGTCAGAGCACAGCGGCGCCCAACGGCGGTGAACAGTCAGGGAACGGCCTGGGCAGGGTAGATGCGCTGCAGCCTTTGAAGAATGGTAAGAGCCCGCTCTGAAATATTCTTTGAGCCTTGTGATCTGTAAGGCAGCACAGCCGAACACAGATTAATCAAGAGGAGAAAAAAGGGAGCTCCAGAGGGCAGCCCCTCCCTACACACTGTGTCCCCATCCACAAGAGATTCTACCCCAGACCCTCAGCCCGCACCCCAGCTCCACCAAAAGGCAGCAGGAGGCTCAGTGTGCAAGGATCTTGTGGCAGCAAAGACAGGTGAAGAGGTCAGGTCCAAGTGCACCCAACCATGTGCCTCCTGTTTGCACATTTGCAGTTATATAGATCTGGCCACCCCCAATATGCCCCTGGATTTACAAACACGTTCGCTCGCAAGTGCCAGCTGACCTCCACTGTCAGTACCCAGATGTGCGCGAGCATATGCACACTGATCCAGCCTCCAGGCCCTGCCTGAATGGGGTCTCCCTGGATGAATAGACAGTGAGGGGCCTGGTGCTGCCAGTGACTGAGGCACATGAAGGAAGTCCCACTGACTTGACACTGGAGAGCACAGGGAAAGATGCAAGAGCCAGGGAGGAGAGAGTTTCCACTGGGGAAACAGAGCCAAGGCACACGTGAGTAAAGAGATTAGCCTTTATTTCCATGCCCTCCCAGGGCCCGGGGCTCCCCGGGCCATTGTAGAGCCAGGAAAACTCAAGACAGTTTCTCTCTGGGAGCTGTGGGTGCCTGGAGTCAGGACCCTCAAGCTGAGAACAGGGGCCAAGTGGGAGAAATCAAAGGGATTCAAAAACAAGGGAGTGAGTCTAAGACAGGTACTGGAGACTGAGGCTAAGGCTGGAGGTGGGAGAGCCAGGGAGGGGAGAGTGGAGAGTGGCAGGTGGTGTGGGCAAAGGGGAGAGACGTTGTGGGGATATACCTAAGACAGACCCATGTTCTTTCTGCAGGGCTGTCTCAGGCACTCCTGCCTCAGACCCCCCTGCCTCAGACCCCATGTTTTCATAACCGAAACTGCCAGACAAATTTAGAAGTAATTCCTAGGGGAGCGCAGGGCCTCCTCTGAGGATCCACAGTGTAAGGCACGCGTGTTCTGGCAATACAAAGACCACATCCCACCCCAGTGAGGTCAACCCCACTGACAGAGAGCCTGGGGCTGGCATTTCCCCTGTGAACATGAGCCAGCATGTGACATATCTGCTAGCATCAGCTAGTTGCACTTGGATGCTTGCTGGCTTTCCGTACTCTTACCTGATTCCCACTTTTCAGCCCTCCCCTTCCCTTCTTGCCTTCAGTGCACAGGCTTTTGCTGATGCCCCTTTGCCTTTCCTGTGGACAGAGGGCCTCAGCAAGGTACGTGCACCTGCCTGGTTCTCTGAGAAAAGGGATATGGGGCCATTTTCCTCTTCATTCCTGCCTCTCAGATCCTAGCAACTTCACAGGTGAGAAATGTTCTCTCAGCTATGTACGGAGACTTCTGATTAAATTGGAGGAGTTAGGTGATGAACACCAATACAAAGATTTTCATAGTTTTTATTATAAATAGCTCAAATATTTGGTCCCATTTCCAGTTTAAATGGGTGAACCATAATATTGATGGTTTGCAGCAGATACAAGATGAATTGAGCTTCTCTACCAGCTAGCTGAACCACTTTTAATGGGGAATATATCGAAGCTATAAATTCCTGCAGACAGGATTGCCATGCAATAGCCTAATATATCTCCTATTCAATCTTTTATACATTATGTTTTGTCCTGCATTCCAGTGGATATATTTATGGATCTGGAGTCTTTCTGTGAAGAAGCACCAAGTATCACCTCTTTGCCTTCTCTTAGTGTGTTCATGGCCTCTGGAGATAGTCATCCTTGTTCTTGTTCTTGTTCTTTATAGGAGAGCTGGAGTGTGGTACCTTCATCCTCATGGGTGAGTTTCCTCTCTGGGAATGAGGCTCTGTGACCCCATACCTTTCTGGGATTTTATTACCCAGTGGGAGGCAGAGGCATCAGAGGAAATGAGTGGATTCTTATCTTAAATAGGAGACCCGGCCCATTGCCCTCTCTCCTGGCACAACAGTTGATAGCATCAGGTACATTTTTGGTTCTAGGCACATTTTTGACAGCATCAGGTGTCAGAGGGTAGACCCTCTGCACCCATAATGCCCTTTCATTGTTGTCATGGTTTTTTCCCACAAGACAATAGTTCCTACAAACCTGGTCTCTCAGTCACCACCCCTACTGCCCCCATCTCCAACCCATGAGCTGTATGGAGCCAGAATGTAGCTTCATTTTGAGAAAAAAGCAGCCCCCCAACTGGGGCCAGCATCTTTGAGATGGCTCCCTCTGGATCTGTCTCTAAGCCTTGCCGCTTCCTTCAAAACCTCAGTCATCTTCAGCACTATCGTCGGGGAGAATGGTACTTCCAGGGATGTGCTGGTAAATATGTAATTACTTTAGTGTGGTTATTACCTGTGTTTTTAATGTAATTTATTTCATTGTAAATTTATATCATTTTATTTTTAGGAACAGCTCTGTTTAACAGCGGGGTCCCTGGATTTCTGAAAATGGAACTATCAGCTCTCAGGAGCTGAGAGGAAAGAGCTCACTCTGGATGCCCCCAAGTCTCATAGCGCACGGCCTTGAAGACTAAGTCATGACCCACATGCAACCAAAGCCTGGCCCAGAGGAATCTCTCCTTGAGGGATACTTGTCCACATTAATAAGAATGAGGACAAGGGGGAGGGAGGAGGAGGAGGAAGTTGGTCCTGGGAGGTAATGAGGACCATCTTCAGCAAGGAAGCTCCAGTGGAGGAAGGCGCGTGACCCCTTACCCTTTGGGCATTGGAACTTCACATGGTAGCTTCCTCATTTGGCTCCTAGGAACTGCTCTGGGAATTCCCCAAATGTCACATACAGCTACTTTCAAATCCAAGGCCAAGGACCACATTCCAAAGCAAAATAGAAGTGATCTTCGTGTTACTCCTCATCACCCAGTAAACGGTTCCCAAGGTGGCCATGAGTGGACGTACACAGCCAGCTTTATTTTCATCACGGTAGACCCCGAGGGATTAAAGGACAATGACAAGGGTAAAAGGATGGAGCTTTTCTCTTTGGGGAAGTGTGGCTAATATGAACACCTGCCTTGTAGGGTTGTCGTGAGGATGAATTGAGCGAATCCATGTAAAGTGATCAGCCCAAGGAATGTTTGCTGGGGCTCTTGTTGTGCTTGTTAGGCCTGAGGAAACCTAGTCTAATGGCGTTGGAGTTTGGCAACTGTTTAGAAACAGTGATTAAGTGTCTGACAAGATTTTATCCTCCTTGTATTTTGAACCTAAGGGATCCCAACCTCCTTCCTCCTTCCCCCCCTTTTTTTCCCCACCATATTAATCGGTAGAAATCAAAGTTCCCTGACCTAGAGATCCAAGGAACCAGGAGTATCCAACTGGGCATTCACAGCGTTGAACGTTATCTGCTACTGCCCTCCTGCCCCCCACCCATCTTGCAGGACGACACTGAAGATTGGTCCTCTCTTGATCTAAGATGATTACTTTGCAAAAGACTTTCTAGTGTACAAGACACAACTGTGTCCAACTGTATATAGCCACCAATGAGTTTTCTTTGTTTTTACTTTGCCTTTTGCTTATCTGTGTCATGGTTCAATACAGGTTTGTGTTTGTACACATTTTATTTGTATGATTTCACATTAAACCTCAAGTAAGTGCTTCCTACGTGGAATAAAAAAAAAACAAAGAGCACAGGATCTGGAGTCCAAGCCCTGGGTCTGACTACAGCCCAGCAGCGTGCTGAGCAGCTGAGCCCAAGAAACCACTTCACCAGTCTCAGCATCCTCAATTGAGAACCAGGAACAGTAATTCCTAATTCAGAGGGATGCTGTGAGAAGGAATTTAAAATTCTTTGTAAACTGATCTGCACTCTACCTGGGTTAGTGGTTTCTGCTGTCCATATAGCAAAATGTGCCCTGCAAAGCATTTCATGTCCACTATCTCATTGGAAGTTTACAACCTTAAAGTAGGAGCAGAAAATGATGATCTTGAAGTGGCTGAGGGAAGCTGCTGGGCTGGACTGAGAGCTTCTCATTGGGCTGAAGCAGGAAGTACTTGGGACAAATAGGGTGAAGCCACATTGAGTTTCGACTTCATAATGCGGGTGAAGTGATATTTAGGATCTCTGAACAGAGGAAGGATATGTAATTGAATTTGCTGAATCTTGTCAAGCTGACTTGCTCTTCTGTCTCCACTGCCTCAGAGAGCCAGTTCTTGGAGTTTAACATCCAGTCATGTCCTTGGCTCCACACAGATGTACTGGATATTGGAAGGCACTTTTCCTGGTGCCCCAGAGTTAATAACAAGACCCCCAAGCTGGCAATAAAAAGGAACCAAAAAATGCCATGCTCTAAGAGCTTCCAATCATTGGAGCCAGACCCTGCCCCTACCCAGACCTAGTGCCAGGTGGCCCAGCAGGCTCTGAGTTACCAGCTCAGTGAGGTGGGCAGTGAGGGTCTAAGAGCCAAAGAGAACACTGGTAGGGATCTGCTGCGGTGCAGGGCACCTGTGCTTGAGACAGCACAGTGGTTTCAAGCAGAACCCTGGGGGCTAGCCTACACACGCTCAAATCCCAGCTTTGCTGCTGCACAAGCTGTATAACCTTGACCAACTTGTTTAGCCCTTCTGTGCCTCATTTTCCTCATCTGTAACATTGAGATAATAGTAGTTGCTTCATATAGTTATCATGAGGATTACACGTTGCTACGGATTGAGGGTTTGTGTCCCTCCAAAATGTATGCACTGAAGCCTGAACCCCCAGTGCAATGGCATTTGGAGATGGGGTCTTTGGGAGGTAATTAGGGTTAGATGAGGTAATGAGGGTGGAGCCCCTTTGATGGGATTAGTGCCCTTGTAGGAAGATGAAGAAAGTTTTTTTCTTTCTCTCATTGGGTACGTACACTTTCTCATTTGTTTCCACTGGTATGATGTATATTTTTGCCTTAGACTGTTATTTCTATTTTACTTAAAGTCATTTTGGGCTTTTTCTTATTGTATACAAATAAGCTGATCTGTGAATTTTTTTCAGTTTATAACATTTTATTAGGAAAATTTTCTCTTTTTACTCTTATTGATATGCAAAAAATTAGGTACATTTTATGTATGCCTCTTGATGAGTTTAGACATATACATACACCCATGATACCATCACCATAACCAACACAGTAAAAGTATCCATTACCTCTAAAAATTTCCATGTGTTCTTTTGCGTATTTTTTGGTAAGAACAGTTAACATGAGATCTATCTTCTTAACATATTTTAAAGTGTTCAATACCATATCATTAGCTGTAGGTACAATGTTGTACAGCAGATCTCTAGAACTTATTCATCTTGTATACCTATTGAAAAATAATTCCCCATTTCTCCACCTGCCAGCCTCTAGCAACCACTATTCTATTATCTGCTTCTATGAGTCTGACTATTTTGGATCCCCCATATAAGTGGAATCATGCAGTATTTGTTCTTCTGTGACTGGTTTATTTTACTTTGCCTAATATCCTTTAGGTTCAAAAGTGTCACAAATGGCAGAATTTCCTTCTTTTTAAGGCTGAATAATATTCCATTGTATTTGTATACCACATTTTTTCCATCCATTCATCTTTCATGGACATTTGGTGTCTTTCCAAATATTAGCTATTATGAATAATGCTGCAGTAAATATGTGGGTGCAGAAAAAGAGAACTACCATATGATTCAGCAACCCTACTTCTGGGTAGATAGAAAAATAATTGAAATGAGATCTCAAAGAGATACTTGTAGCTTAATGTTAATTCTTATCCTAATAGTGATTTTCACTTTAGTATCCACCCTTACTTCTGCTCTTTCCTTTTCCTTTTCTTTTTTGTACAGAATTTCCTCTGATCAGTTCTTAAATCCAGACTTATTCATTATCAGTACAAGTAAGCATCTGACTGCTTCATGAGGGCTTATAGTGGTCACTGCCAAGCATTCATATATAGAAATAAATACCATTTTGTATCAGGTTTTACAATTCCAAGGGTAGAAAATATGAAAATGAGGGTCCCTCTTATCCCAGTCCCCCAGTTTCCTTCTCCTAAAGCCACTAATGTTAACTGCTTCCTTTGTGTCTTTCTAGAGATACTCTATGCATTTACAAGCCAATGGGTAGACAGATAACCGATGATAGATATTAGATAGATAGATAGATAGATACAGAAATTCTTCATTTTTTCCTCATGTAAATGGTTGCATACTATGCCCACTATATTACAGTATTTCATGGAGATATTCCCCTGTCAGTACTTGAGAGTTTCCACATCCCTTTGAATAGATACAGATCATTCCACTGGATGGTGATCATCATTATTAACTAGACCCCTGTTGATGGACATTTGAGTTATCCAAGTATTTTTCCTTAGTACATGCAAAATACATTAAATAACAATATTATGCACATGTGCTAATGTGGTTGCAGGATAAAGTCCTAGAAGTGGAAGTGAAGAGTCGGAGGGTATACACAGGTAATTTTGGTAGAGAGTGTATAATCAAGTTCCCACCAGTGATGGTTAGGAATTCCCCTTACTCAAAACCTGCCCAATATATTGTGTCATCAAGCTTTTTCATTTTTGTCAGTCTGATAGGTGTCTTATAACTGTAATTTCGTTTTCTCTCTTCATATGTATTATTTGACATATTTTCATACCTAGGGTGTATTTGCATTTCCTTTTACGTGAACGTTTCATATTCTTTACTCATGTTTGACTTGGACTATTAGGCTTTCTTTTTTCTTAATCATGTTTAGGTACATATTATATTCAAGATGTGTTAAAAATATTTTCTTCTTTGTCATTTTTAATTTTATTTTATTTATTGTATTTTTTCTGTAAAGAACACTGTTACATTTGAATAATCTAATTTTCAGTATTTTCTTTTTAAAGATACTTGAGTTTTGTTCCAACTCTAAAAGACTTTTCCCATCCTGAGATTATTAACAACAACAAAAGAACATTCTCATGAATTCTACTGGTATCTTCTTTGGTACAATGCTGGTTCATTGGAATACATTTTGGAGTAAGTGTTGATTTGGAAAGCAGATTTTATTGTTTTCTGGATAACTACATAGCTGTTCCAACATTATTTTTTGAAGAATTTACTTGATGCCATTTATCTCAAATGCACTATAGCAAAAAAGAGAGGCAGTATATCCTGGTGGTTGAGTATGAACGCTGGATCCTGACTGCAGGGGTTCAAATGTCAGATTAGAATGAATAGTAAATTCCCTATGTGTTTTTACTGTTATTATTATTGTTACTGCACATTATTTTCCCCTATGCCTTGTTGCTAGTCCTTGAACCTTCTAGTTTAGTCTATTGATCTTTCTAGTCCTGCGTCAGTACTACATGCCTCAAATTATTGGAGCTTTGGAATATTTTTATATCCCTATGTTATCATTTTGGTTGCTATGATAACCAGCACGTTTCTTTCAACAGTTATTAGTATATATGAAAGATTCTGATATCTGAATATATTTTTCTACTAACCTCCTTACCCACTACTCTTATGGTTCTTATAGTTTATAACTGTCTTATGTTGATTCACTTCCTTTTTAGGCTATACATTGATATAGTCTGCAATTACTAAATTTAACCCCTACTTTTCAATATTTATACCACTTCTTTCTTTCTCTTCTTTAATTACATTGGCAAGTACCTCCAGTAGTGGACATTCTTATCTTGTTTCTGACTTTAATGTGACTGTGTTACTCTTATGCATAACCCTGTCTTGAGGATAAAGAATAGATACCAAATTAAGGAAATATCTGTCTATTCTACTATATTAACACTTTTATCACGAATGAAGTTTGAACTCTATCTTAAATTATTTTTCATGGTATTTTTATCTATAATATTTATATATCTATTGTGAGTTATATTCATTATTCCATTCAACAGCTAGGTATTGCATGCCTAGAATATATAAGGGACTCTTATGAGCCCTAGGAATTCAAGAGAAAACTTGTAAAATGGTCCCTCCCCTCAAAGGGTTCACATTTGAAACAGGAAGTCTGTCAATGAGAAAATAAACAAAGGGTTGTAAAATATTATGTCAGGTACTATGTCAGTGTTATTATAGTAATAGGTTGCTTAATAACTGCATTATTCTTGCATTCCTGTATGGACTAAGTTTTTATGATTGCAAATGGCCAGAAATATTTTGGATTTTCAACATGTTGTTTAGAGACAAGAAAGGGAATGTTACCAAGCACCCTTAAAGGCAGTCATTGAAGAAAGTAATTTGTGTGCCCTGATAAGGTCAAACAGTTCATTAAACTGAGTACAGAGATTTTTCATGGCATTGTATTAAAAATGCTGAAAAAGTAAGAATTAGAGAGTGACTAGCTGGTTGTTTCAAAATGCACAATTTCTATGAAAAAAAGGAGCGCATGGGATCATTTTCTGGGAAATGGCTAGTGAAGTAAAAATGGGAATTTAGCTTCCCTAGACTATCTGCTGTGAATCACACTCACTGTCGCCTCTGAGATATGTCATCAATATGCTTCCTTTTCTCTCTTTACCAAACTCTTTCTTATCCACCAGACAGATAGCTGCCTCTGCTTAGAAACCTCTCTGATTTGGGGCTTCCCTGGTAGCGCAGTGGTTAAGAATCCGCCTGCCAATGCAGAGAACACGGGTTTGAGCCCTGATACAGGAAGATCCCACGTGCCGCAGAGCAACTAAGCCCGCAAGCCACAACTACTGAGCCCGTGTAACACAACTACTGAAGCCCATGTGCCTAGAGCCTGTGCTCCATAACAAGAGAAGTCACTGCAACAAGAAGCCCACGAACTGAAAAGAAGAGTAGCCCCTGCTCACCGCAACCAGAGAAAAGCCCACGTGCAGCAACCAAGACACAACACAGCCAAAAATAAAATAAATAAAATTTGTTAAAAAAAAAAGAAACCTCTCTGATTTTCCCTGTGCTAGTTGCTCCCACCTATTTGGTACCAGTGGGCTCTGTTTATTTCTCTTTACACTTATCACAAGACACTAATGTTTTTATTTATATGTCTGAGGTAGATTACAGAAGTACTGGATTACAGAAGAATTGCCCCCAGTATGTTCACAACTCCCTGCACCCACACCCTAGTGTGGTCCACACCCCTTTTGACTCTGGGCTTAGCTGTGGGACTTGGTTTGGCAAATGTGTCAATCACAGATGTTCTGTAAGCAGACTTAAAAAGTGCTTATGCATTGGGGTTTGCAGTGTCTCCTGTTTAGGACACTGAGATGACCGTCTGAAGAGTCCATCCTACTGGGGTTTGAGAAGACCATGGGGATCTGAGACAAGCCGCCTGGCTGAAGGCCATACACCAGCCAGCCTGCTTGATACATGAGATAACTCATCCTATACCATCCAGTCCCATCCAAGCTGCCAGCTGACCACAGAGATCAGTCAAGCCAACTCAAAGCAGAAGAATCACCTACCTGACCCACAGACTTGTGAGAAATAACAGATGGTCACTGTTTTAAGCTACAGAGTTTTGGGGTAGTTTGATACACATAAAAAGTAAACTGTTCCTCTTACTCAATTTTGACCACTTTGAAGGTCAGAATGATGCCTTATTCACTGAATTCTGGGTCTAGCACCATGCTGGACACATAGAGTCTGCCTGACTAATATTTTTTAAATGGAAACCCTGAAGCAGCAATTCAGACTTCACTATATCCCATGCCATATCAGCTAACATGCTACCACTAGCCACAAACTTCCCCTGTGATAATACATATCATATTTTCTGTGACTCTTTTGTGTAAATGTCTTCCCCATTGGACTGAAAACTCTGTGAGAGCAGGGATCTCCTTTGTGTTTATTCACCATTGTGTCCATTTAGCACCTAGCACAGTAATGTAATAGGCCCTTGGCAAATATTTGTGGAATAAATAAACCGACACCATTGGCATTTGCAGTATCCAGTAATGTGGCCTGGTGGGAGAGGCAGGATTAATCACTCCTCTCCACCAGACCCAGCCTCTGGAGCCTGTGGTCCCCTCATGGCATTACCAACAGGCATGCACCCCCCCAAAGGGAAAATGTGGATGGGACAGAGAAGTGGGTGGTGGTAGCCTGAGGGGACGTTCTTAGAAGTCAGACACAGGTGGTCATTTTCTCCTGAGTCTAGGTGGGTACTAACATGCACAGTACACAGTCCTCTCCAATGAGCACTAATCTGGAAAGTTCCCTGGTCAAGGAAGGAGCAGTGGCTTAAGAGTCAAGAAACTGGAGACCCAGGCCCTGCTCTGCTGTGTGACCTATTTCAACTGACCTAACTTCTCTGGGGCACAGGAGAATGCCCTGCCAGCCTAATACACCATCTCAAGGGAACGTAGTGAATAGTATGAAATTGCGTTGTGAAAATAAAAGCCAAATGGGACACCTTCAACTCATAAACAGGCTGTGTCATGTTTCAGAGTGTGTTTGGAAGTGGGTATTACATTTTCCCAAAGAAACCATATTGAAAATGATGGTTAGGTTCCCTGGCTCCCACTCAAAAGCACATTTAAATACCACAATGTAACTGAAATAACATATATAAGCAAAGAAAAACTGCAAGAAAAATACTGCTGCAGTACTAGTAATTAAAACAAAAACAATACCAGGAGCGGTGTTTCTTATTCACCTCGAATGCTGGTGCTTGCAGAAAAGTGGATTTAATTAGAAAGCAGGGGGAAGGGAGTATGGTTTTGTGGTGCTCCAGGGGCATCTTTCAGTCACAGATTCAGATGCTCCAATATTGAGTCGGTGACACTGTGTCCCCCCAATGCTGGGATGTCCCGTTCACAGTGCTGCACCCTAGGTGTGTGCCTTTTTCTGTGAGCTGGTCCATATTTTGAGTCACAAGTGGATATGAGGAAAGGAAAAGGAGATCACGTGGTCGAGAGCTGCAAGAGAAGAAAGAGGATGCAAGGAGGGGACTGCTGAGCCTGAGAACAGCAAAGCGACGTTTCTGAGACTTGCTAGGCAACATTCTAGGTAAGTCTGCCATGTTCCCTTGTTCTTTCTCCATGACAATCTGCAAAAGGCTTTTCCCATTTTGTAAAGGAAAGCATGGAGTCTGGACAGGAAGGCAATTTGGCCAAAATTTCCGTGATGGAGACAGAGTTGGGTCTCAGGGCTGCCTGACTCTAAAGCCCATTTCCTTTCTTCTCTCTTCCTCAGTGGGTGAGGAGGACGGAAGGAAAGGGGAGCATTATTTCTAAGGAGAGGCTGAGGAGGTCATTTGAGGCTCCCTGCAAGGCGTCAGGAGGCAACTTCCTTCCAGGGCGTGCAATTGTCAACCAGAGCAGGGCACTGAGGAGGCTTCAGGCTTGGGGTGGGAAAGAGAAATTCACAGAAAACGATCTGCAACAAATGAGGGCTTGCGAGTCAGGCTTGTGACGCTAGCCAGAGCCAGAACAAATTCAAGACACCGCTAACCAGACAAATACAGCCCCTACCCTTAAGAAACTGCTGCCTAAAATCAATGATCCGCAATGAGATGAAATCCATAGAGAGACAAGGAAGAGAACAATCTCAGAGCAGAGCACAAAACCCTAAAGGAAAGAGGTTAATAAATAAATAAAGCAAAATTAATAACAGAAGTATACGTGCCGAGTGGAAAATGCACCTTGCCAAGAAGATGCTTTCTCCTCAGGTAAACAACCAGGAAGGGAGCTGAGGGAGGAAAAGAAACTTTGCAAATTATCATTTTCTCTCATGTTGATCAACCCAGGGGTTCTCGCTCATAAAATTAAAAGAAATAAAATTCAGCTGTAACCAGCTCCCCAGGGCTCCTCAGAATCTCTCACGTGGCAGGGAGGGGACAGGCGGGAGGAAGCACATTAGACTCCTTCATCACGTTCACTTCTGTATGTTCACATCTGTATGTACCAGTGATGACCAAGTTATAGGATCAGCAAGGATCAGCAAGATTCAGCATCCTCCAGATACAGGGCCCTGATGCCCTTGGGCTCAGGACCACCCACCTGGACCCCCAGGCACATCCTCCAAGCTGAGGGCAGCTCTCCCTTCCTTCCATGGCTGCATCCTTCCAGCTCAGCCTGGCACGTACACACATGCAGCCACTTGCTCTGTGTGATGGTACAAAAGTGCCATTGGGCATGCAGATGTCCCTTGCAGGGTGCCTGCCCTCAAACAACCTATGACCCAGTTGCAGAGAAAAGGCTGATATGGGGGGAACAACCCGAGAACAATTTTAAGACACATTCAGTGCACTTTCTCTGAGCCCTACAACCCACTTCATTCCCTTCCTCAGTTCCTCCTGACTTCCTGGAATCCTCACTGAGATGCCCATATTTGCAAGGCATTGTGGCAACCTCAGAGCTTTGGGTTTCCCAGATGGAAAATTGATTGATGTACAAAGTGAAGATACCAATGAAACCTAGCTCTTCACTTTGCAAGTTAACTCTGCAAATAAATCACTCATTTGCTTTAAAAAGTGATTGCAAAAATGCAAATATTAGCTGTTATCATTGGTGGGTCAAAGGTGACATCAAAAGTGGACCAGGGCTTCCCTGATGGAGCATTGGTTGAGAGTCCGCCTGCCGATGCGGGGGACACAGGTTCGTGCCCCGGTCCGGGAAGATCCCACATGCCGCGGAGCGGCTGGGCCCGTGAGCCATGGCCGCTGAGCCTGCGCGTCCGGAGCCTGTGCTCCGCAACGGGAGAGGCCACAACAGTGAGGGGCCCGCGTACCGCAAAAAAAAAAAAAAAAAAAAAAAAAAAATGGAGCAGAAATTGGACGACTGGGCCATCCCTGATATTTGTGCTTAATACCAAGTGAAGTGTACTCTTTGAGGGAGAAACCTTTGGCTTAACAACCAGAAAATGAGCCCCTAGCAGCTCAGCTTCATTCCTCTCTCTTAAAGGGCACTGACTCTTCCAAGCCTAGAAAGTAGTGCAGTAACAGGGGCTTTCCTTTGACCCTCCTCCTCCTCCTCATTCTTTCTTCATCCTTTCTCTGTCTCGGTCTCTCTTTCTTTCTCTCTCTGTCTCTCTCTCTCTCTCTCTGCCTATGTCTCTCTGCTTCTGTGTTTCTCTCTCTCTCTCTCTGTGTCTCTCTCTGGGTGTCTCTGTCTGTCTCTCTGTGTTTCCTCTCTGTCTCCCTCTCTCTCTGTAAGTGTGTGATTAGCTGGGACATACAGACTGGAAAAAAGAGGAGGAAACCCAGAACTAGAAGAGCAAATAGTGGTTGATTATCAGGCCCACCAACTACCAGACATTGAAGGAAGCATTTTACAACCATGATCTCAGGTCTCATAACCACCCTGCTCCTCTGACATTCTCTCCAATATATTAAAGAAGAAACGAAGCCTCTGAAATGCCAAGTGCCCCACGCTACATCCCACAGCTGGTAAGTGGCAGAAAACAGATCTGAATTAACTCACTTGCCTGAGAAGCCCAAGCTCTTTTTTTTTTTTTTAACATTTTTATTGGAGTATAATTGCTTTACAATGGTGTGTTAGTTTCTGCTTTATTGGGACGAAGTGAGAGAGTGGCATGGTCATATATACACTACCAAGCTCTTTTTAACACACTTTACCCTCGGAGCCCTCACTTTTTCAGAAGTCTGAACTCTGAGTAAGAATCTTGGGCTGTTGCACTCTGGTGTCTCGTCTCATCATTTCTGGGAACACTTGTTTTAGTCCCAAGCTCAGAATTTTTCACCAAAATAATATTCAGGAGTGTTAGCCACTCCACACAGAAAGAAACCAAATTTAGGCTGCAGTGGTCCTAAGGGTGACTGGTAGAGAGGGGTGGCTTTCCTTCCTACCTGACAGCCTACCACCCCTGCCATGGTCTCTCTGTACATCAAAGGACACTTGGAAGCCCTTTGAGGCACCCCTTGGATATCCCCTTTCCTAACCTGTGCCCTCACCCTTCTCCAGGACAGCTGCCATGTGAGAATGCCTTCCCCCTGGTGGCTGCCCTGATTCCTAAGTACAAAGAATATTCAAAATGAAATGCCCTGGGAGGTCCTCTAGTCCAGGGGCTTCTACACATGGCCAAGCATGCCCATCACCTGGGGAGCTCTTAAAATAGGTCATTTCCTGGGCTCCAACTCTCGTAGTTCTTAGAGAGTAGGTTTAGAGCTCAGAAACTTTTATTTTTTGAAGCCTACTGAGTTCTGCTGATTGACCAAATTTGGACACTCTTATGGGCTGAACTGTGTTCCCCCATAAATTCACATGTTGAAGTCTTAACCCCTAATATCTAAGGACTATATTTAGGGACAGTGTCTTTAAAAAGGTAATTTCAGTTAAAATGAGGTCATTTGGTGGACCCTAATCCAATAGAACTGATGTTCTTATAAGAAGAAGAGATTAGGACACAAACACACAAAGTGGGACCGTGTGAAGACAGAGGAAGAAGAAACAGCCGTCCACAAGTCAACGAGAGAGACCTCAGAAGAAACCAATCTACTGAGCCTTGATCTTAGACTTCCAGCCTCCAGAACTGTGAGGAAATAAATCTCTATTGTTTAAGCCCCCAGTCTGTGGTACTTGGTTATGGTAGTCCCAATGAACTAATATAAGCATTTTAAAGGTAGTTCAGCCTTCTGGTAAAGATGCAGAAACTGAGGTCTAGGAAGGTCAATTGACTTACCCAACGTCACTGAACACATCAACAGTGAGCTGAGGTTCAAACCTATGTGTACTGACGTACACCCCAGAGCTAATTCTGTGACCCCATATTGTCTTTAGGGACCAGAGAGCCAGACCAACCTCAACCCTCCATGAAGACTTCCTTCCCTTAGGACTGGTGGAGTCATACTGATACCTCAGTCCTCTGAGAATCTATAGTACTAATTATCTGAATCCTCTGTTCAACACTGGACAGTGCAGGCTTTGCATGACAGTCATCTGGTCTTCCCTACTGACTCACGTCCCTATGTTATTTAGAAGAGTGCTTGTGTAGGTAACCTGGAAATGTGGCAGTGGGGGGGGCACATAGAAGAGGAGATGGAGGATCACAAGGCTCACAAGACTTCTGAAAGGAAGAGCTAGAGCCCCTGAATCACTTACACGTAGGTTCTGCCTAGGTGCTCACCATAGACCTGGGTCTAGGTATTCAAAAGGGGCCACTCTCCATATACATCCTTTGGAAATGCAATTCCTCAGTCAAAGGACACAGTCCCAATTCTGTCACTAATTTTCCCTGTGATCTTGAATGCATCACTTAGATTATTCATGCATTCATTTTTTCATATGGAGAATGGGGGAAAAAGAAATACCTGCCTCACCTACCTTACAGACATACAGCGAATATCAAATAAGATAATGTACAGGAAAGCATTTGGAAAAGTATAAAAATGTTATTCAAATATGAAATGTGACAAATCCTTCATCCTCAAGAATATATGTGGATCAGAATGAATCTCTGTCTGGAGGAGGCAGCAGCAATCATAATAGAAATGTGAGGCCTGATTGATGGGCAGCCTACATGAGTGGCTTTCAAATTTGGGGAGAGAACTGTGGTGTGTAATGAAAAAAAAATTGAGACTAGAAATCCCAGCCCCATCAGGAACAATATGTGTCATCTCATATGGGCCCCTAATTCCTCTGAGGCTATGTCTCTCATGTTCTAGGGCCCCTAATTCCTCTGAGGCTATGTCTCTCATGTTCTAACATGAGGTTGCCTTCCAAACAAGGTTACTGTAAAAATCAAATAAGATTTTATATCTGTATATGATTTTATATATATAAGATATAGAAATATATATAAGATATATATATATATATATAAGATATATATATATATATATATATATATATATATATATATATATATGCCTGGATTTCAAAGAATACTATGTTAAGTAGACTGAGTGGAACAGGAACCAGGGGGTGTTAGGGGAGAAACTGAAGATCAAGAAGATTCTAGTTGGAGGCACTACAAGTTTAGCCACAAGGTACTCTGACCAGATAGTCAGTTAGAGAGTATTAGAAAGGGCTTGGAAGTAGGGAATTACCTAGATAAGCAGAAGTAGACCAACCAAGAGAGTAAATGTAAATTTAGCAATACATCAACAGGGAAAGACAGTGTGACTTTCAGAATTACAATACCAGGGGGTTGACTGGAGCAAAGTGAAGCCATTTTTCAGGTATAATACCTGAATAAAACATTCAGGTCAATATTTCCTCATAAACAGGGCAGCAGTGAAAAACAGATATAATTCACACTGTGGATAGGAGTTAAAAACCTGGGAGTGAGACAGAATCTAAAAGCCTGATTAATTATTTTACCTTTGTCAAACTGAATTGAGCAATGAGACTGTATTTGTAATTTGGTCACCTATCCATGTAGTTCATCCCTTGGTTGCTCTAAATATTCTTGTCACATGGTTTTTATTCCCAATTACTTGTATATATAACACCTTGAAATTATTAAGGGGGAGAAAGTAGTAAGAACTGTCTTGTGTGCTTTGCATCCACTAGACATCTATTAAATGTTCAATTCTCAGAATACCTTAGAAAATTATAAAACTGGAAACCTGTGATTCTTCTAATTAAGGAAACTGAAGCTCAGAGGTTAATATCTCCATAAAAGATGATAATTAAACACAGAATTAGGCCCAACTTAGAATAACAAAGACTTGAAAAATGGTGAAGTCTCATGATAGAGGTTTATTTCTCTCTTAAGTAAAAGAAATCCAGAGATTCACAGTCATCAAGGACCAGGCTCTTATTAGCTCTCTGCTCCACTATCTCTAAGGTGTGGTCCTCATCTTTATGGTCCTAAAAGATTGCTAGAGCTCCAGCCATCACCTCCATGATCCAAGGAGCAAAATAGAGAAAAAGAAGAAAGACACTCTCCCCTCTTTTCTAAGTGACTTCTCAAAAACCCCACACTAGATGTCTCCTTGCATCTCATTCGCTAGAACTTAGCCACATAGCCTCACCTAGTCACAAAGGAATTCTGGGAAATGTAGTCTTTTATCTGGGAAGCAATGTGTCCAATTAAATTTGGTTCTGCTACTATATAAAGGGAAGTATGAATATAAGGAGGCAACTAGAAGTCTCTGCCGTACTACAATTTACTAATTCCAAAGCTTGTGCTCTTTAGTAGTAACAGAAACCCCTAAAATGCATCTGTTTGAGGATTTCCCAGACCCATTTGAACACATGCAGTGTCAGCTCAATCTAGTCCTGCTGTTAGATGGGAAAATAAAAACAACATATTTTGATTGCTGTTACTACTGCTATTATTTAGGAGACAATTGGCCTCAATGGAACATAGGGTGCAGTGAACACTGACGAGAAACCTAGGAAGTTATCTTCTGCCTGCTCAACCAAGATACAGCTTTTACGTATGGTCATGAAAATTATGGTCAGAAATGCTTCCAATATAAATGTAATTTGGAGGGAGAAATACCAAGACTGGAAAGAGAATGGCTAAAATCTAAGTTAAATTTTGTTCTCTCTGTTGGCTTTCAAGTTTGCTGAACTGAACATTTCAGAAAGGAAACAGAACAGACAATTTTTATCATTTTGAGAAAACAGGTCTAGATGTATTTTGCACCTATAAATGATCATGAAGAAATACCACGATTGCAACAAAGTACCTTACAATCACATATGGGGCCGGCATTCTGGAAACCAGACTGAAAAAAACAACACCTATTGTGTTCACTCACTACATCATTTTCAGAGCTGTAGCATCCAGTTAGGCCTGGGACAATGGTGCTATGTCCAGCCCAGACCCCACAGCATCCCTCAGCATGGCTCTAGAAGTTTGTCCTGGCCCCGTTATGCTTCATTCCAAAGCAAGTCTAAATGAGCTCTTTCTGGACATTAGACAAGTACCCTGAAAACTAGGGAAGGTTTCAACCATCCCAAATGGAGTCATCTCACCCTGGACATGTTCCTTCCCCTGTCTGGACCTAAATGCCCTCACGTATAAAATGAGCAAGTAGACCAGTTAATCAGAGGTCCTATTAGCACCAAATTTCATGAGCACTGAAATAGGTCACAGTGTAAGCCTTGGTGAGAGAAACCAAGAAGTGACTCAACCATTCTAGTTCTTTTTAAAACTCCCACACTCTGTAGGTGAATCTGCTTGAGAACTGTCCTCCAGCACCCCATTCAATCCTACAAGAAAAACCAGGCATTCGCTATTGTTTGAGTCCTCTGCCTTGGAGCCCTGGGTAAGGAGCCTTTTGCTGTCTCCAGAGATGCCCCAAGGATAAAGACAGCACAGTGTTCTGAGCTTGCTAAAAGCCTGGACTCTTGACTCAGCTGTAAGTTTAAGTCCCAGATCAGCAGCTTCCTGTCTGTGGTCCCTCAGCAACTTTCTTAAACTTTCTCTTAATTTCCTGATCTCTAAAGTGGAGATCATAATGACACCTGTTGCTGTTAGAGTGAATGACATGATGCACTTAGGACTCCTAGCACAGTGTCTGGCACATACTAAGCACCCATCCAATATTAACTATTATTTGTAGCCTTACTTACAACACTTAGAGACAGAAAAATATTCTGCTCCCTGGGAATCTGGAGTTTGTGAGTTGCTTTGAGCCTTCTGTGCCTTTAACCTCAGAACAATCTAGACGAATTAAAATGTTTTGCCCCTAGTCTGGCAGGAAATAGTCCACAGTTCCACCAAACAATTCAAAACCCATATCAGAGGGGTGTGTGTGTGTGTGTGTGTGTGTGTGAGAGAGAGAGATGCAATGAAAGAGGTGAAGGAAAGGAATCGTGTTCTCTAAAAATATAGGGTGAATTCCCTGGCGGTCCAGTGGTTAAGACTTAGGCTTTCACTGCTGTGGACCCCGGTTCAATCCCTGGTCAGGGAACTAAGATCCCACAAGCCATGTGGTGCAGCCAAAAACAAACAAAAATATGTGGGGTGGGGACACTAGCAGCCACTTCCAGGAAGAATCAGCTACCTATAGACATTACCTGAAGCTATAACATAAAGCTCACCTTAATCAATGGAAGCGACATTGCTGAAAATCTGGTGATTTTCATCTGGAGCTGACAACATGGTAATTTATATTCTGCACAGCATAACCAAAGAGCTTGTTATGCAAACACAGGCCACTGATTTGACAAATCTCCTGGAAACAGAATTAATGTCTGTATTCTGTGCAAAGATGTAATTTATTTTAATATTTTAAAGAGATAATATATATCTCTCTATCTCTGTATATTCAGGGAGTGAGATATATGCACACATCGAGATATATATATTTAAATAGAGTCGAGCTTGGGAGCTGGGGCTTGTGTGTTCTGCATTAAGAGGTCCAGAACTACAATGAAAATGGCATTGCTGATTACTACCAGCATCTTTAATTTGGTGTGTTTCTCTTTCTATTCCTGGTGATAACATAAATATTATTCTTTTGTGAAAATGCCTTATTTATGGTGCCAGAGCAAGGAACGCATTTCATGGTAATTGAGGTTTTTTGATGGAGAGCAAGCTGAGTTCTGCCCAACTGCAGAGAAAGTTTTAATTGGGTGGAAGGCTCCAATGGGTATTTCCTCGTCATCTTATTTTCTTTTTTAAAAGGAAAGGTTTTCTTAAAGGAAAACTTAGCCCTGGCTGGTTATAAAGGATTGATTCTGAAGGTTGGGGATCAGTAGAATCCTGACCTCCCCCCACCCCCTGCAACATATGAGACCAACAGAGCTTGGGGAGCAATTCCAAAGAGATACATTTTAATGGTTTCCCTCAACAAAAAGTGTATAGCCCCTCTTTTGGGGGGCGGATCATGTAGGTCCTGGGCTTCACCAAAGTTTGACAGGTATTTGCCTTCAGAAAGAGCCTTTAATCCTTATTTTTTTCCAATGGGATATAGAGAAAAGAAGTGGCTTCTCACTGAATCCTTACAGCCCTTCATCCCCTCTTTTCACTCACCTCCCATTTCCATTTCCAAACTATGATTTGGGCTTCCTTGGTGGCGCAGTGGTTGCGAGTCCGCCTGCTGATGCAGGGGACGCAGGTTCATGCCCCGATCCGGGAGGATCCCACATGCCGCGGAGCGGCTGGGCCCATGAGCCATGGCTGCTGAGCCTGCGCGTCCGGAGCCTGTGCTCCACAACAGGAGAGGCAACAACAGTGAGAGGCCCACGTACCGCAAAACAGACAAACAAAACAAAAACTATAATTTGAGGAATTAAAACCATTCTACCCTGATTCCCCCAATCCCCTTGAGTCTGAACACTTCTTCCTCCCTTGTCTGACTCCCTTGTGGAGAAACTAATCAAACCTGCCACATCTGTTGCTGCTGCATAGCTAAGGGGCCTAAACTAGAAATCGATGTTCCATGGCCCAGGGGACCCATTTTGCTGTTTCCTCTGTTAATGCCATGTCAGGAGATGTCACCAGGAAGCCAGGCTGTTGAAGAGAACGTCAGTTCCCATTTGGAAAGACCCCTGACGGCCCTCAGGCAGATGAGGCTGGGGAAGTGTGTCCCACCGGGAGGGCACTGATGGGGGTAGACAATGGGCCTGCTAAACTCTGTCACTTCTGCTGACCGAAGAAAACAGGCTCAAAGGCAGGGAGGCAGGGGGCTGCCCTCTTCCATGGTGGGAGTGGGCAGTGGGCTCCCCCCGTAGGGGCCCGGTCTGTGCCAGGGGTTAGCCAACACAGTGTGCCAGCTCCATTTCCGTCATGGCCCCGCATTCACCCCACCCTCACTCTGTCCAGGTGTGTTTTGAGAAGCAGGTAAATGTTAGAAAAACAACAGCACAGGCTTTTACTGAGTGTGGTTGACCAGATGGCCTCAGAAAGCAGCCTTGGGACTACCATGGTCTGTCCAGTTTCCCCACCTCATGCCCTGTAGACTGACCCAGGTTCATTGCACACTCCCTGACCACCCAGATCTCCCAGTGTTCTCCAAGGTTTTCTTCCCCCTGCCTGTCCCTCATTTCTCGCTGCCAACTGGGTTCCAGCCCTCAGTGGAGCTCTGGTCACTTGCTAACCACTCTGATGGTCATGATGCAGAATTCAGACTTAGATTTAACTGGCAGTTATGCAGCAGCTGCTGGGGTCCAACATTGCTCCATGTGCTATGTATGTACCAATCAATCAGGGTTTCAGGCCTGGTTCTGCTGCTCATTATGACCTTAAGCAGATCAGATATTGGATCAGGGCAAACATCATCTCCTCATTTAAGCCTTCCCAGTCCCTAGCCCCTACCTCTCTCATACACAAGCAGATATTATGTACTCCTTCATCTCTGCCCCTTCAACACTCACTGTTTCTACAAGGCTGCAGTGCCTCCTACCCTTCTATTTCTCTCCATCCCATTTATGAGATTTCTGAGCATGCAGATTGGTCAATTTAGAGTTGTATACCCAATGCCTAGCATATAGTTGATACTCAGTAAGCACTGGTTGAACACATGAATGAATTCAAGAGAGAAAGGAGATAAAAATCGACACACCACCTGGCTTATCAGCTACCTCTCCTATACTTGCTAGAGTAAGGAGGAGGTTGATGTAGAAATTGATGAAAACTTGGGTTTTGAGCTCAGGGTCCATGTTTCTAATTTATAGTTCATAGAAGAGATCTGAGAGCTTAGCAGAACATAGTAAGTATTCCCTATACTATAGCACACTAGAAAAGGTATTTTAGTCAAAGTCTAGACCCTGATTCTAAAACAACTCAAACCAAATCACTGAAACCACACAGAAGATTTCACCACCTGAAGCACGTTTCTGCTAAGGCATGTCTGTGCAAAAATAATGTGAAGTTTCCTCTTGGGTGGTCATTCCTTACACATCACAGAGAATAAATCTAATTTACATTTTTTGTTGTTGTTGCTCAAAATATTCAGGCAGGATTGATGGGACTGGGGTGATGCAGGAGGGCAGAGCCATAGCCTGTGATCATTTCATGGGTCTTTCCCAGTGAGGCTGGAAGGTAGCTCATCTCCCGCCCTCCAGAGAGAAAGTGCAAGAAAAGCCCTGCAGAGATCAACTCTGTACTGACTTGAGGGGTAGGATTACTTGGCACCTGGCCCTCCAGGGTGTCACGCTGGTTCAGCAGCGTTCACAGTTTCCAGGAAAGCAGTCTGGGAGGGCCCTGAATTTCCACACAGACACACAGCTACCGAAGAAGTGGAATTTTTGCCCTCTACCTCATGCGGTCCCAGAAAATCAGGAATTTCTCCAAGGCCATTCCATATACACCTCACATGTAAGAGGTCTGACTCTAGAGACAGTTACCCAGAATAGAAGCAGAGCTCCAAATTGGGCCAGCAAGGCGCATTACCCAGGGGGAGGGCAAAGGAGGTGGGTAAGAGCCGGAACTAAATACATCTTAGCTAGAGGGAAGAGCAGAGGAGATTTTTCTCAAAACAACAACAAGGAAAAAAATCTCTTCAGGTTGAAAAGATGACGGTGAAGTTTGCCATGCAAGAGGGCTTTCTAATAGACAGTTTTTATCTTGACAGTGGTGTCCTCTTAACATATATTTACTTTCTAATCACCCAGAACTGTGTAATTAACCTGTCACTAGACAGTGCTTGCCACAATAATGAATGGATAAGGATCTGGGTACTAATAATCAGCCCAGTGGAGAGAGGGTGATCCTTATTCTTAAGACTCAGTTGACGTGTTTCTCTAGCATAACTTTATCTTCCTCACACTTTTATTTCCTCTATTGGGGTGTCACCTCAAAGGAAACTTCTTTTTAATACGAAGATGTCCTAGGACCCAGCTCATACAGAAGAGAGTTAGATGCTTTGAGCGTGGCAAGCCTCAAGATGAGGGGGTGATGGCATCATAGTTTTAGATGAGCAGGGTTCTCACCCCAGGACTTTGGCCTATGGTAGAATAACAGAGGAAAGGATGGATTTACCAGAAGAGGGCCTGGTGGGAGCTAGAATTGGGGTGTGATTCTCTTAGGGGTGCAGGAGTGCTGAGCAAAGAAAACAGCCCAGTCACAGATCATGGCCATGGAGCAGGTAAATATTAACCATGTCTTTGATTTTCTGTATTCTGATGTTTGGACATCTGGGACCTTGCTGACCCTGCCGGGGCAGCCTCTCCCAGGCTTAGCTAATTCCTAGAGATAGTAAATAACTAGTCAGGGTGCATGCCTTTCAAATGCACACCAACTGATCCAGTCCCATCCTCTCAACCACTCGTTACTGCATCCACTTATCCCGATAACCTGAGACAAGGCACCAGACAGGAAGGGACAGCCTCTGTACCCCAGAGCCTGCTAATCTAACCCCAAGTAGCCAATCTTAAAGTTGCTTATGCTGCCTCACTCAAGTCTTTTTGCAGAAATTGCAATAAAGGCTCTGGCCCACAATTTCCCCCTTGTTCCCTCCGCCTCCTGACCAACCTCTTTCCCCTCCCTCCACCCCTCGCCGACGGTGACATGGTGTGGCCCTTTCTCTTGAGACCTGTGAGCATGACAAACTATCTTTTTAGTGGTAGATGTCTATTGATCTGTTGGCCTCACCATACCTGAATAATAAAACCTCTGTTTGAAAACAAGGCTTCAGGGGAAGCTGTGACACGGTGGGCATGAAAGTATTCTGGGCACTCACCAGTCAGTGCTGATGCCAGGAAACCCATTCCCCATAGACTGATGGGCTGAGGCCCTGGACATACTTCCTTTCTGGTCCAGATTGGCTCAGAGACCAAGTGGGGCTGAGCCTAGAAACAGGGAGCACTAGAGACCACCACTGGTGACAGCAGGTCGGGGAGGGGCTGCAGACAAGCCTAACCTGGTCAACGTGAATCAAACACTTTGAAGGTCACTGACCTGGGTTAAGAGACAGAAGCCCTTGGTTCCAGTTCTCGTACCGCCACTAACTGCTCGTTCTGATTTGGGGAGAGGATTTCACTCCTCTGAACATCAGTTTCCTCATCTGTCAAGTGGGGATAGTTGTGCTGATAGGTGTGCTCTGCTCACTGGAAAGGTGAAGTTAGACAAAGGAAAGCATTGTAGAAAGGAAACCACCATCATCCTCAACATGTCATAACTGTAGTTTGGATATTATTATTCCTCCTTGTTTTAATTTTCGCAGTACATCCACCAGGGGAGGAACTACACGCTGTATTTATCTGCATGTTACTCAGAACTTCACATGGTGTAGATGCTGGAGAAGGTCAACTGATTCAACAAAGAATTACTAAATTTGACCCAGCAAATTGCTTTTTTAAATTTTATTGACTTTTCAGAAATAAGAAGGGAAAAGAGAGGGGTGTGTGTGGAGGCCTGTGGAGGTAGGTGACACCTGGGGACACCATGATAAGTTTCTGCTTCCAGGCACCAGTATGTCCACTCTGTAGGGCTTGATGGCCAGCGCTTCTTGACCCAGACAGAGAGGAGGATTGCTCCAAGCAGACAGCCTGACAGGCCTTCATCTTGCCTTTCAGGAATAAATTTGATAAAAGCATGGGTCAGAGCTGGGAAGGGTCCAAGGATGAAGCCGGTGCTGTGGTCATCCAAGCAGCAAATCCAGACCCCTCTCTGAACCTCTCTGAGGGACCTGGGCCCCATTATCTCCAGCTGCCCCTCTCCACACTGCAGGTAGACTTCGAGGCTTCCTACGTGAAGACGCGGTCCAGACCACGTGATTTGATTTCTGGTCAATGTCAGTGCAGAGCCACTGAGAGCCCACCGACAGCCCACACCCAGATTCATGATTGCAGGCTGGAGTGGTCCATTCATTCGTCTGGAGGTACCCCGCCCCCAGGCCATCCTGTGTGCACTGTCATGTAAACATGGCCAGAGTCATGACAGGGACTGAACTCTGGAAGAGAAAAACTTTCCCTTTCTCTTCTCTTTCCCCTTTGTTCTCCCATTTACTTCCTTCCCTCCGGAGTCAGGCAGATGTGGCTTTGAATCGGGTGCCTGTCATTTCCCAGCTGGACCCATCACGTAACCTCTCTGCAGGTCACCTGCATTGGTGGGTTAGTAAGTGACAACACTCATGTTATCTCGTGTATGTGGCAGGAGAGAATGAGATGTGTGGGAAGGGTACAGTGCTTGGCACCTCGTGGATGGTCCATAAACCCACTTTCCTCCTTTCCCTCAGCCTCAGCCTTTGGTCTCTCTCCCTCTCCTACATTTTTTAAAAAACCAGGGCTCTTCTTTGAACAACAGATCTGCTTGTTTCCAGTCTCAGATGCTCTGTGTAGTGCAACAGCAGCCGATGCTGCAGATGCCTTGTTAATGCCCCAAGGAGAGGCCAAGACTAGAGACAGGCTCTAGCCTCTTTGCTTCTGTTTTTGAAAAATCTCTCCCCCTGAGGGCGCAGCCTGAGGATCGGGAGATGCATTAGGGAGGTGAAAGGGAAGTGATGCCAAGGTTCCTCTAGAGACCAGCCCATAAAAATAAGGATTCATGAAGAAACTTGCTGCCTCTAGGGGCTCCCTGACACTGCCATCAACATCTGCTGGCACGGTTCCTGAGAGTCCCATAGCTGCCCTGGCCCCTGGGCCCTAAGACAACCAGGAAGGCGGTGTCACAGCTACTCCGACTGGTGGGAGGCCTGACCTCCCCACAGCTGTGGGTCAGCCCAGCCTCTGGGGCCCTACGCCCCTCCCTCCATCTTCTCTCCTGACGGGTGTGCATTTCACTCACCTTCCCTCCTAAGTGGTCAGACCCAAGCCCACGGCTACATCACCATCACCTCGCCAGCTCCCTCCGCAGGCTGGCTTCCCAAGGCAGCCCCACTTTTCCTCTTAGGGCTTTCCTGTCTCTCTTGCCTTCTGTTCCCTGCCATCAAACTCCTTCCCTACTAAATCCAAATCCCTCTCAGCTAGGAGTCACATCTGAAAGAGGCCTGATAAATTAAGCCCCACTAAAATGTCCCGGCTAAAACTGACAGTGGCTTAATGTGCTTTGAGCTTAATGCGTTTGAGACCCTCCCCAGGGTGTTAGCCTTTTATCAGGGGATTCCTTCAGACACAGCGGAATGTTCCTCAAAGATGGAGATGATGCAGCCTTGTGTGCAGTGGGGACAGCCAAGGAAAAGCTTGAGGGAAGGAGGGCTTTTGTGGATCTTACCACCCAGCTGGCTACCTAGCCACTTCTGAGCACTCCTCAAACATGTAGTAAGAGATTATTCTCCACTGGGCACTCTGCTAACTGGAAGATTGGGAAAGATTAGTATTTTTTGATTTAATATTCAACATTTATTCAGGTTTATGGGGTAGACCAGAGATTGACAGTAGGTAGGCTGTATATGAGAGACTGAAGCAAGCCAAGCTCCATGACCCTCTCCTGATGTATTGCAAAGCCACACCCTAGTGCAGAGAACCACGTATTAAATACCTCCCCATCACTCCCATGCCCCACACCTTAGCCAGCTGCAAGCAGCATGGACTCTGGGCAGCCTGCCCTTGCTAAGTGCACAGCACTAGTAAGGCACAATCTCACGAGGCACAGTGGGGCAGAAGCAGCCACTGAATTCATCTTCAGGGCATAGAAGGAAGGCAGGGGCAGGGAAGGCAAGCGTTCATGCTGCTGCATCACATCTGCAGACTGTTTATGGGGAGGAAAGGAGAAGCCAGTGCGCAGTGAGCAGCTGGCAGGGATGACAATAGGGCAGGCATTCGGCAGGCATCGTACTCATCACCGAAGAGCTCTCGCAGGGCATTGCCCTTCCGGCTTCTCTCATTCCAGCGTTGTCTCCTCTGACTCAGAACGGCAACACTCGATGCTATTGGGTTGGCAAAAAAGTTCATTCAGGTTTTTCCATGAAATCGTACGAACTTTTTGGCCAATCCAATATAACCTGTTTACATGGGTTCCAAGCACCTCCTGTTTTCCAAGGCGTTCTACCAGTAGGAAGTCTATTATCTCTCCATTACATGATAGAGGATCAGCCCGTCAGATTATATGATAATGTGTCCTACTTGCTGGTTCAGATAATATGCTTAATGAACCTTTCTAACCATATGGTGGGTTTGTCCTTTGGGCAGGATACAGGATTACTAAGGAATGACCTAGAGGTGTTTCCCCAGGCATTTTCCACTAACTTTTCCTTTCCAACCACACTTCTCAGAGGACACAAACCCCAGGACCTGAATATGCGCACACTGGTGGGGATGAAGTCAGCTAGTTCAAGGACCGTCTCTTTGTGGTGCTGAATAGATCCTCCCGTCCTCTACTGGGCATCACTCACCCCCTGAACTCCTCCAATGACTCCTGCTAAGGAAGTCCTCCACACGTCCTGCCCCGCTGCTTGCAGCCTCCTAGCTTCTTGTCCAAGCTCATTAGATTCAACCCAAGTCTACATTCTCTGCTGCACCCTCCCTCCCTGATTCCCTGGCAGGAGGATTGAGGTGACCTTTAAATGTCGCTTATAAATGCCAGCTGATGCTAACTGGCTCCAAACATCTGCACAGACGTGGTTTTCCCAAAGGCCAGCTGGATGGCAGTGCTCAAGCCCAGGAGAGGGGAAGCTGGCTGCTGGGGACAGGTCTGTGCCTGGAGCAGGCACATGGCCTGCACTCAGACAGAAACCCCGGGTTCCCTTGGCCAGACCCTCACTGAACCAGGAAGGTGATGTCTGTATTATTAAATGTTAGAGTTGGAAGGGTCCTTAGAAACTGCCACGCTTCACGGTTCCTGGGACAAAACCGAGGTCTCAAGAAAGAGGTCAAATATATGATTTTGAGAGCCTAACATCTGCCAGGAAGTCTGCTAGGCACTCATCTCACCCTATACTTTCTTTTTACTGAATTATTGAATGGATGGGTTGTTTCAGTTAATTCTCACAAGGGTTCTGTAAGACAGGAACCATCCTCACATTAAGATAAAGAAACACACTGCTGGTGGGAATGTGAATTGGTACAGCCACTATGGAGAACAGTATGGAGGTTCCTTAAAAAACTAAAAATAGAACTACCATATGACCCAGCAATCCCACTACTAGGCATATACCCTGAGAAGACCATAATTCAAAAAGAGACATGTACCAAAATGTTCATTGCAGCTCTATTCACAATAGCCCGGAGCTGGAAACAACCTAAGTGTCCATCATCGGATGAATGGATAAAGAAGATGTGGCACATATATACAATGGAATATTACTCAGCCATAAAAAGGAACGAAACTGAGCTATTTGTAATGAGGTGGATAGACCTAGAGTCTGTCATACAGAGTGAAGTAAGTCAGAAAGAGAAAGACAAATACCGTATGCTAACACATATATATGGAATTAAAAAAAAAATGTCATAAAGAACCTAGGGGTAAAATGGGAATAAAGACACAGACCTACTTGAGAACGGACTTGAGGATATGGGGAGGGTGAAGGGTAAGCTGTGACAAAGTGAGAGAGAGGCATGGACATATATACACTACCAAACGTAAGGTGGATAGATAGTGGGAAGCAGCCGCAGAGCACAGGGAGATCAGCTCGGTGCTTTGTGACCGCCTGGAGGGGTGGGATAGGGAGGGTGGGAGGGAGGGAGACGCAATAGGGAAGGGATGTGGGAACAGATGTGTATGTATGACTGATTCACTTTGTTATAAAGCAGAAACTAATAAAAAAAAAAACAAAAAAAAAAAAACAAAAAGAAACACACAATCTGTGAAGTTGAATGAGTCGTCTAGGGTCATGACGCTAATAAGAAGTGAAGCCGGAATTCAAACCTAGGTTTGCCTGACTCTAGAGCAATTTCCAGTGGTCCCCCCTGCTCCCCACCCCTCCCTCACTCCTTCTCTCGTCCATCATCAGGAACGGGTCTGGAGCTTTTGATTGCTCCATGCCCCCTGATGATTTTCCTGAGTCACTGGTTTCATTCACAGTTATTTATTTATCAATTAGCATTCTACTGTTCTACTGCCTGAAGCTTTCATTTCCCATTACCCAGCTTCCATGTGTTTGTCAGAATGAATTGCCTGCAGGAAGAGTGGGAGGGATGAGTGCGGGGGAGACCCTCTCTCAAGGGACATCCCACTACTAGGCTACAGTCACTGAACACTGTGGGGATGGTGCACTTTTCCCCTTGTTCTCTTATAAAGGGGAATCCCAAGACACAGCATGGGGCCCTGAAGAAGGCCCTGCAGGAATCATAAAGGGGAAAATGCTGACGGGTTTGGGGAAGGCACTGGGCCTGAGAAGTGAGACCCTTGGGCCAGATTCTAGTGTGACTCCAGCTAAAAACAATTCAGTTTCTTGTTAACTCAGTGAGTAACACAGTGGGCTCCCAAATGTGTCATCCTGCAGAAACATAGCCTCAGTTTTCCACCAGATATCTCATAAATGCATATAAGAGAGTTCCTGAAAAGTAGCCCCTGGCTGACAACACAGTCATGGCCACCTTGCCTCTGAATCATGGCAGAGTCATTATATAAAGAGTCTCAGCACCTAGTCCCACTTTCCTAGCTGGAAGAGTCACATGAACAGGCCCTTAAGAGAAAGGAGTGGTTCTTAAGGTACAAAAAAGAAATTGGATTGTTTAAGGCATATCTTACTTTGGCAAAATTTGTCACATTAGACTGCTTTTAAGTGTCATGAAGCTATTGAGGTTCATAGTATCCTTAGGTCCCTAACTTACAAGTAATCAATAAAATAAGAGTCAGACTGGACTCAGTGAATTATCACACTGACCAGGTTTTTTTTCCAGTGACTTGTTTATTCATTCACTTATTTATTTGTTCTTCCCTGCATTCAGTAAGTCATTCATTCATGAATCAATACCCACTGAGCTCGCAATGTGTATGCGGTCCTTTGGGAGAATAAAAAGATGGAGAAGATGCTGTTGCTGCCATCATGAAATTTACAGTCTATCTGCCAAGGACACTAATGCAAGGGCCAGAGCCCTCCAGTTCCAGCCAATCTGCATTCTGGCCTCAGAGGCACCTATCTCAATTGGGTATGGTTCACCACTGTCATGCCTTCACTCTCGGCCATTGCCCACCAACGTTCATTTTTCCTTTAGTAATATCAAGATGCTTTATTAAAAATATTCTTCAGGGACTTCCCTGGTGGTGCAGGGGACACGGGTTCGAGCCCTTGTCTGGGAAGATTCCACATGCTGCAGAGCAACAAAGCCCGTGTGCCACAACTACTGAGCCCACGCTCTAGAGCCTGCGAATCACAACTACTGAGCCCACGTGCCACAACTACTGAAGCCCATGTGCCTAGAGCCCATGCTCTGCAACAAGAGAAGCCACTGCAATGAGAAGCCCATGCACTGCAACAAAGAGTAGCCCCTGCTCGCAGCAACTAGAGAAAGCCCGCATGCAGCAACAGACCCAATGCAGCCAAACATAAATAAATAAATTTATAAAAAAATAAAATAAAATGGTTAATTTAAAAAAATAATTAAATTAAAATATTCTCCAAACCCATGCATACTTACACCCTCCCTACTATCAGAGGATCTCCTGAATCAGAGAGAAAATAATCAAAATAATGAGAAAGAGCACTTTTGGTGAAAACATTTTAGACATTTGAATTGAATATTTGAGTAAATAAGTGAGAGGACTTGTCTCCCTACTTAAGAACCTATAGGATGAGCTTCAGAAGACTGTCCTCATTAGAGAATGTCTCTTAGGATGCTGGTGCCCCAGTAATGGAGCCACTGGTGAAACAAACAAAACGGACAGGCAAGGAAAGTGGCCTCATCTCCCAGGAAGTCTTAAACATGCTTATGATTTTCTGATTCCATAAAAAGAGAAGACTGAGACTCATACTTATTTTAATTGAAGTAGTTGGCATAGCCCCAATAATAATTGCAGGTACTACTCATATTGGCTGAGTGGGTGACATTCTGTGTTTATTTTCCATTCCAGCAGAGAAAGACATGTTGAGAAGCTATAACGGACCTGTTCTAATTGCCCCAGGATGTGTCTCTATTTCCAAGACAGCATGCATGCATGGAGCAATGGAGAAAGGAAGGAAAATTTGACTCTGGAAAAAAAAAAGGCCAAAAGATGTTCAGCTAATGTAATAGTCTTTCCAAGAAAGCAAGAGCTAGTTGGGGCAAGTTGGAAGACTCAACGCTGCAGCCCATAATGCTTGAAGTAAGGTAAATGGTGAGGGACCAAGAGTCTAAATTGTAGGTAAACAAGGTTTTTAGAGGTAGGAGGAATTTTTTTTTAACTGACAAATTTAGAAATCTAATCCTAGAGCTGGAGAAAGTAGAAGCTCAGTTTAGGAAAATTCTGTGGCAAGAATCCAAGAAGGACACTAACACTGGAGATCTAAAACCCAGCTGAGGACTGCAGGCTCAATTAGAAAAGACTTTTCTCCCTCTGTTATTAAGGGAGGTGAGTGTAATCATTCTAGCCACTTTAACTTGAAAGTAAAAATGACAAAATGTACTATTTGGGGGGAGGGGGTCGATTCTGCCCAGCAACGATTCCTCCTCCTTTGATAATTTTATTCTGATTTTTTTCTGGGACATCCCTTTTCCATTCTCAGTCCATCCCCAGCACCAGATGTGAAGCACATGACCATGGCCTGACCAATCAGCTCATTACAGACTGGTACAGAATGGACACATGACTTCACCAAGCCAATCAGAGGAATTCTCAGGGCTTCCACAGAAGGGTTCCCACAGGAACCACCAGGAGAAGCCTTTCTTCATTCTCAAAAATTTGAAGTTGATGGGAGCCACTGAAGTCATCTTTCAACCACAGGGGGAGAGCTTGCCTGAGAATGGAGGTAGTGCCAAAGAGAGCCAAGCGATGGAGAGAAATTGAATCATGGTGACATCGATCTTTTGCATCAAGGCATATCTGATGCCAGACTGAGAACTGACATTTTTGGTTATGATGAAGCCAGTTTGAGTTGGATTTCCACCACTTTAAACTAAATGAGACCTAGCTCCTATGATAATTGAACTATTGCAAAAGGTAACAAAAATTGAGACCCTTGCCAAGAATATGGAACTATTTATCTGAGACTTACCTACTGGTATTTATCACACTCCAAGAATCTCTTATACTTTAATAAAATGTCATGTGCCTTCCTGCTGCGCATGGACTGGAGAGGGCAAGGTAAGGGCATGGAGAATTGCGACACAGGTCTAGCACCTTGTCACTTTGAACCTCACAGGCTCAGCGTGGCATCAGTGAATGTTTCCCAAGTAAAAAAGACCCTTCAGCATAATGGTGACCACAGGTCACCTTTCCAACTGGCCCTGCTGGCAACGGGCAGCATATTATCTCACAGGAGTTCTCGCAGAAAGGAAAACGAGTTGTCATGGAAAAACTCCTGATCTACAAGACAGATTTGGTTTGGATCTCACTCCCCCTAGATGTGTGACCAGGCACAAACCAACAAACCCCTCTGGGCCTCGGTTCCTCCCTGTCTACATGGGGGATGGCCCTTCCCTCCCTGCCTCAAGACGTTGACCTGTGATGCTAACATGAGGGCACCAGGCGAGCCCTAAAGTGCTGCTTAACTAGGTAGCACTATTAGGAAAACTAGAAATCTCTTCCTGAGGACACACATATCAGCATTAGCTTCTCTTTTAGGTAATAAACAAACAAACAAATGAATCTTTGGTATAATCACAACTAAATTAGAAATGTCGGCATTCCCCAGAACAAGCTATCTATCCAGAGAAGCTGAGAGGCCTCATATGCACAAAATCCTATTTCCCCAGGCATAGGATTAATTAAAACTATCAAGTGTTCTCAGCTTTTTGAAATTAACTTTGAAAGTGTTTGGTGTGAAGGGATAAAGAAAGAGGCTAGGCAGTGGGGGAAGCAGCCCAGGGGTGGGGTGCTGGGAGACAGACACGCCAGGGCTGTGTTTACTTTCTTCTTCTTAGGAGAAAGGAGAACAAACGGAGATGTGAAAGTGTCTTTAGGAAGGACAGCAAAGATAGGGACAGCTGTGCATTCACCCCTCCCCTCTGTGCAGACCACCTCTTTCTTCCCTGGTGAACAGGGGCTCACCACTCAGAACACCTAGGGTAAGGCAGATGGTGTGGACGGAAGGGTGGGGAGGAGAGTCCTCAGAAGACAGGTCAGCCACCCTTCTCTCTCTCCCCTTCTGGGCTTCCTTCTCTTTTTCTTCCTTGTGAATAAACTCATTTCTGGCACTTTTCTGAGCTCTTGGACAGATGGTCATGTTATGAGCAGAAGCAGCAGAGAAATGCACCAGGAATCCTGAGTCCAGCTCTTGTCCCCCCATTTATCAGTGGTGTGACCTCAGCTAAGTCACCTGCTGCTTCTTAAGACTCAAATTCTCACCTGTAGGAGTGGAAGGAAGGCTGAGGCATTTCTTCCTCAAGAAGCCCAAACGAGGGGCTTCCCTGGTGGCGCAGTGGTTGGGAGTCCGCCTGCCGGTGCAGGGGACGCGGGTTCGTGCCCCGGTCCGGGAGGATCCCACGTGCCGCGGGGCGGCTGGGCCCGTGAGCCGTGGCTGCTGGGCCTGCGCGTCCGGAGTCTGTGCTCCGCGGCGGGAGAGGCCGCAACAATGAGAGGCCCACGTACCACCAAAAAAAAAAAAAGAAGCCCAAACGAGACATTGGAAGTGAGTCACATAACACATAAAGGATTGCCATAGAGTTCCAGAAGCCCTAAAGATTCTTTCACATTTCACGTTTACTCGAATCACTTTAGGCTGGTGAAGCCCTGGTGGTGATGGAACCCAAGGACTTGGAAGACTCTGTACTAATATCTAACATCCTTCCTGTTGGAGTTCTGTTTTTAGAATGGTAAGGAAATGCATTCTCCTTGCCTTTTGCTGTCACTGTGTTACAAACCCCCAAGGCACACCCAATTTCCTTTTACTCTCACTTTGACAAACTAGAGCTCTTCTCCTGAGCCCACTCACCAGCTGCTTGTCTCTAAGCTCCCTTAGATCCTAGCAAGAAGTGCTGTGGGTCTGTAGAACTACACTTCTCACTTCTCCCATCTCCTTCCCCTGAATTTGTACTTCCAAACCTCAAGCATTGTGAGGCTTTGGACTCCACCTTCTGGAACTAAGGGATCTGCTTCTTTATGTGCTAAAGCCCTACTTACCTTCCCAGCCATATTAGATGTCTACCCAACATTCGATGTATTTCCCTCTCCTTCTTAACAGAAGTCAGGGTTTGTTCAGCTTTCTTACTCTCCTCCATTCATCCAGGTGATTCAGAGAACACCCGTCACCTTCTCCAGGTATAAAGGGTTTGTCTTGATTGGTCTAAGCCAATCATGGTAGTGCTATTCCCCTTTCCAATAGTTGAGCCATGGACATGTCAATTCTGGCCAGCAAGAGATGGAGGGATGTTTGTTGAGGACTTCTGGGAAAAGTTTCCTCATTTTTCAAAAAAAAAAAAAAAAAAGGACACAAGGAAAGAAGCCATTTGTTGCCCTTGGAAGTCTTCAGGTATGAATATAGTGCCCAGCCATGAGGGCAGCTAGACAAGGACAAGCTTTTGTGCTGAGAATGGCAGAGCAGAAGGACAGTGTGCAGAGACATTGACACCGCTGAGCTGCAGGATTAGCCAGCCTGTAAGCCACTCTGCCTGAGTGATTACCTGAGATAATCGTATCATTGTTTAAGTCCCTTGGAGTTGGGATATCCTCTTACTTGCAGCCTGAAGTGCTCCACATATCCACCAACTCCCACCATTTTCCCAAGTGGAGTGTCCTCAGTCCCTGGTTGTAGGCTCATCAATCTGGGGGAGGAGTTTGCTGACACCACATCAGATGGGCTGACGTGGGTGTGCAGATGCTGCTGGGGAGAGGAGGGGACACAACCTCCCATGGGAGGCCCAACTTCTAATGGAGTGCCAAAGCCAATGTAGTCTCTTCAATTGTTTTCAATCTCTTCCCATCCTGGTCAAGCTGCTCTTGCTTGGACTAGTTCAACTATGTTTCTAGCTACTTCTCCTCCTATGAGTCTTGGCCCAGCTCAGCTCTGTTAATTTAATTGCCATGAGAGAGAACCAAGGTCTATGTGTCACCACAGCCCATCTGCTGCTTAATAGCTCCCCACTGTATATGGGATAAAGTTCAAGCTTCTTTGCAGGCTAAAGAACATCACCAGGTCTAGTTCCAGACCTCATTTCTGGTCTCATCTCCCACAAGACTGTGCCTTACCCTCTATGCTCAACTTGACTGTAGTCCTTAGGCTGTCCCAGGCCTCCATACTCTTTCCCACACAACCTCCTGTGCCCAGAATGCTGTTTCTTCCTTCTGCATCTGGTTGATAATACTAATGATTCTTCCAGATTCAGCTCAGGCCTCGTTTCCTCCTAGAAGATTTCCCTGAATCTCCAGGATATCCCAAACCCCTTCTGGACTTCCATCGTAGCCTGTGCAGATCTACAGCATGGAATTTACCACGTAATATTAAACATTTCTGTTTGCATCAGTCTCCCCTGCCAGATTTTAAGCTCCTTAAAATAAGACAGGAACTGTTACTTATTCGTTTCTGCACACCTATAACCTGACATAGTACTTGGAACATAGTAGGTTCTCAATAAATAGAGATTGAGCTGAAATTTGAATTTTGCAGTTGTCAAGCATGCACAAATACTTAACATGAAGAAACAAAACAAAACAAAATAAAACAAAACAGGCACCCTGAGGAATGACTAGATAAGAGAACTACATTCTTCACTGCCCCATTTGGGCACACAAAGATTATTGGCAAGAAAGAGAACTGGGCCTAATAATATGACATAGGCCAAGTTAAAGAAAAGGTGTTATCTCAAAGCTTATACTAGTCCCTTGTGATACAAAAATTGGAGGTAGGATAAATCATTCTATGATTTTTTAAAAAATTAATGTCTTTGTTAATCAATGGTAAGGACCAGGCCAGACTGGGCAGAAAAATGTTGAAATAAAGATAACTAGTTTATTCTGGTTAATAAAGTGGGAGGAGTTTGTGTTCGGGGCTGGTAACCCTATCAGTGATGCACACACCCTGAGAAAGAGTGAGGGTGGTAGTAGGTTATAGAAAAGTGGCAGGAAGAGCCAAAGAACTTTGGGGGAAGAATTATAATATTCAGTTTGGGGGTGTTTCCTATGCTGGGCTGGTCTGCAATAAGTCTCTTGGAGTCAACTCCAAGGCTTTAGTAAGAGCTTCAACCACAAGTGTTCATATCAATGCTGCTCCGTGGGGCCGTGAAGGAAGGAGGTTGGTACCCCAGCTCCCAACTCATTGGGTGACTTAAAGACCAGCCACACTGGGTAGGACCCAAGTAGAAACTGAGAACACAGCAGGAGCAGAATTCTGGAGTGAGAGCTGACCAGGGAAACTTAATCTCCTTCCCTTTAACATACACTCACCCCCATGCAAAATACTGGGTTGGGTTTGATGCAAAATATCTAACACTGCAAGGGATGGAAGCCTCAAATCATTTTATGTACATAACAAAAGAATGGGTGACCCAAGACTAGAGGATTTGGGAATACTTGGCCTGCATATTTAAATATGCAAATGATATGTATATAACATATGTATATATGTGTATATATGTATACATAGTTACATAGATTGTACCTTTTATTTTAAAACAAATCAGCAGTTAATTTGTTAACTACCATTTAACTACTATTAAACATTTAAAAAATAGTTTATATACTTTTAGATCCCTGAGCGAAATACTAAATCTTCAGCAAAGAAAAGATAATTCAATAAAAACACAAAGAAAAGTGCTCTTTTCTTTCTTGACTTGTAAGTACTGAACTTAAAGTGTCATTTAGAAATTTTTTTTTTTTTTTTTTACTATCGTCAGCTTTTTTAAGCAGTTAAATTCAGAGTGATAATTTCTGCCAGTACCCCTTGCATTTCACTCCTACAAAGTCACAAGTTTTCACATATACCTTACTTGGCCCATGGAATGAATTATGTGTTTGTGTGTGTGTGTTTTCCTTCTGGAAAATCTAAGAAATATGCTATTCAGCCACCTCTTTTCTTCCTTGCTTTACCTGTCTTAGTCCCTCAGGAACAGCTGATGGCTCTGCCTGCATCTCTTTTTCTGCCCAGTCATGCCAGGATCAGGAAGTACTTGTAATCCAAGTCAACAGGACCTTACTGAACAGAGGTGAGGTACCCAGGCCTCGGCCCCTGCCTGATGCCCTGAAACCTGTCCTACAGCCATGAGCCCATGTGCCAAGTGCCAGGGGAGAACCCTCTGTTCTTTAAACCCACAGATTCCTCAATGCATATCATTCCCAACCCTTTACTTGTAAAAGGTTGCATTTCTGCCTCTCTTTCCCTAGTTAGCAATTTTACTTCCCACCACCACCAGTGATGTCCAAGATCCCTAGCTTCTTACTTGGGATCTTGGTGCCCTCAATTCTGGAGAGTACTTGAGTTGTTTGTGGTTTCCTATGTTCCCTGCCGATGGCTGGATTTATGCCATTGCCGGGCATCCCAGACATTAGATAAGCTGGATTCCACCCTGTGTACATCGGATCCGGTTGAATGGAGCCAGAACTCAGCATGCTGGTTATGGCAGCCACTGGGCCTCCCCCTGCCCAGCTTCCCTCCACCCAGGGCCCCAGGCTCAGCAGCCAGCCCAGCTCCTCTGCTGCATCTGACGCTGCGGACCCCCGCAGCATGGATGAGCTCTGCCTGCACTTGCCCTCTGGGGCTGAGTGCTTTCCTCCTCTGCCAATTGCAGCAACATCCTCAGACTGATGCTGGGGAGACAACTGAGCAAACACAGTTTAGCAACTTAGCATTTTTCCAGCCTGACTTTCTTTTACACCCAGACTGTTACTCAAAAGCAGAGTTTTGCCCACACGCATGGTCTACCTATGCATATATGTGTTAAACAGATTTCTTCTCCACTCATCCCTGTGGCTTCATTTATCCAAATATGACCCAGGCCTTAAAACTCACATAATGAGTTGCTTCCCTTCTAAAGACTTTCCTGAAGATTTCAAACTCTTTGACAGTTTTAAACTCTTCATTTCTTGGGGTTACTATTGGTAACACAGTTTAAACCTTAATTTCACCATAAACTTTCCTGCATTTCCTCAGATCTTTTATATAAATACAGTGTATGTGTGTGTGTGTGTGTGTGTTTCCAACCAAGACTAAAAGCTCTCTGAATGCAGGGTTATGCCTTACTTTCTTGTTTCCTCTTCCCAGTGTAATGTTCTTTACACGATTATTGCCAAAGAAGGAAGGGCTTTGACTCAGAAGAATTAGGTGTGAACTTTTTCCACTGGGCATACATCAAAATGTCCAGGTAGATGGGCTATGGGACCAAAAGGGCTGATGAATAGACCTAAGGCAAGCAGAGAAGCATAACAGAAGCTCTAAGAGCATCATCAGAGACTCCAGATTACCTTCTGTTAACCATGGCCCTGAATCTCAGACAATATAATCCAAAGTCCAAGAAGTCTTGCCAGCCCATGATGGCTGCACTCTCCCAGAGATGACTCAATGCCAAAAGCCCATCATTTCCAAGCCCCAGTTCAAGCCTGCAACCCACCATTAAGTTATCTTCGCTGCAAATCAGGCAAGGATTGGAGCCAATGTGCCTCTTGTTGGGTAGAAAACAGATGGCTGGACCAGAGAAAGCTGACGGAAGGAATCACAAAACAAGTATCAATCAACCCAAGCAACTCGCATTAGCAAACAGGCGCTTCGCAGCTCTGGGGCAGGGCTCTCTGGTGGTGTTTTTAGCGGCTTTCCTAATTAAGGATGAGCTGTGGAGCTCATCAGCCACCATAAGTCCCTGTTAGATGCGGCAGGTGTCTCTGAGAGCCCCCGTTCTACCATGACTTCCCGGTTGTGCTCAGGAGGGGCAGACTGTATCAGCCAAGGAGCTGTGAACAGAAACGGAAGAGGGGAGGAACTTAAAGAGACATCAACCCTGGAAACAACACCCTCTTGTCTTTTACAGCTTGTGTCTCCAAGTCCAGCACTTCCATTGGTGAGTGCAGCTTGGTGTCCACTGTGCATTTTGTCGCTCTTCCCAGATGCAAATTCTTTTAGGAAAAAGGCCTCCTGTCACAGTTTTGGTGATTCCCATAGCACTTAGCACAGTGCTAGAAACACTGAAGAATGATTCATTGAAGTATGGCCAGCTTGATCCATTGAGTTTTATTTAGATTCCTAAATGTTCCATCTTCTAGAGAATTTTCTATGTCCCACTTATCTGTCCCTTATCCTCTTCTACTTTCAATAATTTATGTGTATTTCTATTGTTTCCCTACATTTATAAAGTCCTTCAGGGAGGCTATGAAGACTTCTGCTTTACTCTGGATCCTTCTGTATCTCCCTAGTAGCTGAAACAGGACCAAGCAAATCACAGGTTCTCCATTCATGCGTGCTGATCTGAATCGATGTTTAGGGCTGAATGTGGCCATGGGTTACACTCATGATTCTCCGAGGTCCTGGGTCCTCTCTTACCACTTGTTCTATTTCACATCTATGGCAGGTAATGCGTAAGGCACGTCAACACCGCGACTGACTCCATCCCCGCTCCCTTCAGTATGAGTCTTTGTGTTCTGCATTTTGTCAGGAGGAGTCAATGGTCCTCAGTCAAACTCAGAATAGTCATTTAACCCAGAGTACTGACTCCTGACTCTTAAGCTTCTCATTTGTGTAATGCTTATGTGCTGATCAATTTTGTGTTATCAAACGAGATGAAATCTATAACACGTCCAGCATTGTCTGGCACATGGTAGAAACTTAACGTGTAGTCTCTATTTTAAACTACATTTAAATATTTTATTATAAGCTTTAAAAGACTTTTTATTTATTTTATTATTATAAGATTTACATTTCCTTGTGGCCTTTAGTGTAGGTTTCCAGAGCTGAAAAGGAAAAAGACATATACTTTTTGTAAAATAGATGAAACATGGCTATGACCTCACAGATTTCCTGCTAAGTATTTGGATTTTAGAGCACGCAAGTGATGAGAAAGAGTACAGATCACAGATAGAGCCAAATATATTGTCTTTAAGGTCATTCTGGCTGATTCACACACTCTGTTGTTGTTATCTCTTGCAAAGCATCATGATACCAACTTTTGGACAGCAAGGACAATTTGACAAGCAGATACAATAAATCTGAAGAGAGGCAGGTGGGAGCAGGACCCCAGAGCACCAACCTTAAGGTGAAACTTCATGGGTGCTCTTGGGAAGTGAAACAAACAAGGGAGTAGAAATCCAAAAGCTAGTGAGAACAGACCAGGGGCAAGTCAAAGCAACCAGAAAGTCAAGGAAAGCCAAGCTTTAATTCTGCCAACCAGACTTTCTTTCCCCTCAAAGAAAAAGAGATGTGGTTCTAAGATAAGGTTTGTGTATACTGCTGGATATTTCACCTATCATACTGGGAGCAGAATCCAGGATGCACTCAGGAAAATTATGGGACTGTTGAGAAAGTTAGAAGACCAGTTCTATCCCCTGATTCACCTGCTTTGATTCTGAAGTTTCATGTTGGTTCTCCCTTAGAACCTGTGGGTAGACAGGCTTTGCTGGAAAGGGAGACTGTATAATATATAGATAACACATATAAAGTAGATTTGCAAGGGTTTAGAAAAAGCCATGAAAGACAGAGCCATAGAGAGTTCTTAAAGCAAAGATAGGGAAGATCCAGGTTAGGTATTGCCTAGGCTGAATGGACCAGTGGTCTCAAAGGGTGCTTCCCTTTATGATTCTACAAAGCCCCCTCACTGTTTCACTAAGGAAGATATACCTAGTGGAAGTTCTCAATAGACCAGGGCTCAAGAATTTAGCGGGGAGAGAATCAAAGCCATCCAAAGGCACTGGGAAAGACAAGGATGTTCTTAAAGTCTGATTGGGCCTGTGTTCTCTGCCTCCACCTGGCAGGCTTGACTTCAAATTAATTAAAAAGTCAAATCCAACTGTCATCCCAGTATCTGCTGAAGGAGCAAGCTGTTCATAAAACACCTTGCGTCTGCATAATAATTTTATGCTTTTCCAAGTGCTTTATCATCCATTGGCTCATTTGAACTTCATGACAACTCAACCAAATAGGCAGGGCAAGAATTGCTGGAGAGGCCATAGAGGATACTGGAACCAGACTGCCTGAGTTCAAAGCCCAGTCCTGCCTCTTCCCAGCTGGTGACCTTGGGCAAGGGGTTAAGTTCTCTCTGCCTCTACTTCCTCCTTTGTAAAATGGGCACAATATAGTACCCACACTGTTGGTTTATTGTTAGGAATAAATGGGTTGACACGTGTGAAATGGTTATAAGCCTGTTTGATAGTAAGAACCAAAAAAATATTAGCTTTCAGTATGATTGGTCCTACTTTTTAGATATATCCTGGATCTAGCAGGACCCGAGATCTTCCAGCAGACACAAAGAGACTAATGCAACAGGAAAGGCTTTGCATGCTGCCAAGCACTATGCACTGCAGGGAACAGTATTCCTCCTATGCCTTCCCCAAGAGAGATGGATCTGATGTGGTCACCCTGGCCAGATTCTGCTCTCAGAGTTTCTTCAGAGGACAAGCATATATTGGGCCACCTCAGAAAGGAAACTGATAGCCGTGCTTTTCCCAAAGTCCTCTGCAACCTCCAGCTCCTGCAGGGACCAGCCCAGCCTCCAGTAAAGGACAGTGAAGCAGAGACTCACAGGTAACAACAGCCCAGAGAGGGTGGAGTGTCTCTCCAGCCCCCAGAAAGATGCGCCAGAACCCAGCAAACATTCTGAGAAGCAGACCCATCAGCCAGTCCTCACTGACAGTTAAAAAATTTCTCCAGCCTTGGAGCATGTCACAACCTATCAAGGATCAGTCTGACATTTACAGTCCAGGATGAGGCACAGGGCTGATGTGAAACAAGACAGCTGCAATGATGCCCGAAGCTTCCACAGAGGCACGAGCCGGGGCTATGAGAGAGTGAGAGGAGGGAAGGCGGGCCCTCCTTGAGTTGTCATAAATCCCCACCACATTATTTTTTAGGAAAAAACGCTGAAAGGGAAACAGAGCACAAACTGGTAATGTCAGATTTTAACCAAACCGTCAGGCACACACAGGGAATCTTCCAGGACAGCAGCGGACTGAATCCCCAAATATGACAAGGTGGAGGGGCACAGGCCTTCTCAGGAGGTGGCTCTAATTCCCCTCTGCAGGACCCCCTTGGGGTCAGGGGACAAGATGGACAGGCTCTCATCCCTCCTCCATCATCTTGGGAAGAGACGGGGGCAGAGGTTCCTGTGAGTAAAGGGGTGGCGGGAGGACAGGGGAAGCGTCCTTTTTAGAGTCAATTCAAAGACTCATGGGGCCAAAGGGAACCTGAAAGCAGGGCAGCTGTGACCTGGATGAATGACCGAGGTCGGATGGTACTGTTCCCAATCTCCTCACCAATGTAAGCCTGGGGTAGAGAGAAGAGAAGGGAGTCAGGGAGATGGAAAAATCAGGACCAGCAAGTGAGGGGTGGTAGCAGGAGGCTCACTGCTATCAGAGTCTGGTCTATTGCTTTCCATCCTGCCGCCCCCAGCCCATATACACACAGCCTGAGGCAACAACAGGAGATGGGTCTGAGATCTGGGTAGAAGAGATGGAGCGGGGCTGGATGATTCATGTCGAGTGACCTCCAGGGGAATCGGAAGAGGAAGTGGGGCCCCACAGAGGGGGCTTTTCCTGAGTGGGGCGTCTCCTCCCACACACTGCTACGTGCCCTCGGAGGTGGTGGTCCTGACAGCTGGGTGAACTCATAGGGAAAACCAATCCAGTCAAACCTTCAGTAAACTGACAAATCGAGCAGTAAATCTCCTCTGTTCACTTTTGGGGCGTCAAGACACATGGTCCCTGGCAGGAGCACAGGAAGAAATCCACAAAGATGGTGCCATGGCCCCAGACGACCTACCCAGATGTAGAGCCTTCAGGCCTGGGCAGATGTCCACAATCCCTCTCCTCGCTCCCCACCCTTGTCACACAATCAGACACATGCCAAAACATGCAAAATGTGAGAGGATGCCCCCAGTCCTCACGTGCATACGGAGCACCCTCTGATCCTGGGCCCCATATCCCATGAGGTCCCACATGGGGAGTAACGAGGGTAGAGTGGTCAGATAAACACAGGAGGAGGACCAGTTAAAGTAGAATTTCAGATAGACGGCAAATGAATTTTAGTATAAGTATGCCCTATTGCATGGAATATATTATACTAAAAAAAGGATTCATTGTTTATCTGAAATTCCAACTTAACTGGGGATCTTATATTTTTATTTGCTGAATTCGGCGGCCCCTAGGAGGATGACAGGTAGATGTAAGGGCCTTGGGGGTGGACAGGGGAGGGGAGGGCAGGGAGAAATAGGCCATCCACAGCTCCCTTTGTGAAAAAGAACAAAGAACAACTTAAACACTTTAGTTTGTTGCTAAAATGTAAAGGTGGTCAAGCCAGGTGAAGGTTTGGGGAGGTGGCCTCCAAGGGAAAGGGACTGCTAAAACAGGACCGCACCAACCTGTCCTTCATATATTTGTTTTATTTTAATACTCAACATCCCATGGTGACTCAGCAGGACACCCTCTTGGGGCAGGGACTGCTAAAACAGGACCGCCCCAACCTGTCCTTTATATATTTGTTTTATTTTAATACTCAACATATTGATATTCAAATCATTTAATACTCAAAATACTCTACCAGATGGTATCATAATTTCCATTTTACAGAGGTTCAGAAAAGCTAAGCGGTTTGCCCAAAGTCACATAACTTTAAATGACAGCTCCAGGATAATAAGCCAGGCCTCACCAGATGCCCAACCTCCCTCCTCTCTACCGTCCCATGCCCAGGCACCCCATGACCCGTCAGCTTCCTCCCAGGACCATCCTGTCCAGTAGAACTTTCTGCAATGACAGAAATGCTCCATATCAGCACTCTCCCATGCAGGAGCCCCAAGCCCCACACTGCAACTGAGCACTTGAAGTGAGGGTAGCTGGTGAGACTGAAAACCAAGTTCTTCATTCAATTTTCATTTCAGTTCTGTCTCTTAGGCTGCCCTCCAGGCCTGGATCTGGTGTTTCTTGGATGTAGCAGTGATTCCAAAAACACAAAATGCTCAGAGTCACAGGGGCCCTTGGAAATCATTCTCATCCATCTCATTTCCAAGATGGAGAATCTGAGGGCCAGAGAGCTCAGGGGAGCCAGAGGCCCTGGTGCTGTTAGTGACAGAGCTCGTACTGGAGAGGAGGGCTGAGGACTGGAAAGGCAAAACTCAGCGGTCCCCAGCACATGCTGGACAGCCCTAGATGTCCCCCACACCTGGCCCCAAACCCCACCTCAGAACAGCCACTGTTGTAAGAAGGGATGTAGAGGAAGCTGCATCCTTGAAGCCGGCAGTAATGAGTCTATCTGATGAAGGCAGGGAATTTGAGAGACAAAGGGAAAGCCGGCAACATTAACACAAAACCTTGCTGAGTGTGTTGCCCCCATTACCTTGGAATTTTAATTACATCGGCCCTTAATATCCACACACCCAAGTAATTATAGCTTCCCACAGCAATCGGATATTAACTTTTTATTGCACCCTCTGAGAGCAGTGTGGAGAGACAACCACAGCATCAGCGAAGTCCAAGGTTGTCCCAAGAAGATCAGTGACCCCAGGGACCTGCCTCTGGGACAACCCAGCCTAATCAACCTGCACCAGCTAGGACCACCAGTTACTCTTGTTCCCATTGTGTCCTGCACAAGAGCATCCCACCAAGGGCTGAGGGTGCTGAAATACAGCCCAGGCTCACTCCTTAAGCTCTGCACCACAAAGCAGGTCTGTCTGATCATTCAGAGGCTCCTGGCACCCAGTGCACACATCCCAGAGGTCTGGGTGCAACCAGAGCCTCGGGCTCTCGTCCTGATGGAAAATGGACCGTTATCTTGAACGTGACTGTGGTGTAAAGGAAAAACCTGCAGCTAGTCCTGGTTTTGGCACCTGTGCATAGAGTAACCTTGGACCAGTCACTTCCCCTCCTCCCCACCGAAGTTCAGTTTTTTTAGCCATAAAACGACAAAGAATACCTGTTCTGCCATCCTCATAAGGATGCTGCACAAATCAAATTAGGTCAAATCTTTGCAAGCGCTTTCTAGTCTCTACATCCCACACGACGGTCAGGCTTTATTAATTACTTGGCTGGTTCTCACCCTTAGGGGACTTTGGGAGGCTGAGGTGCACCTTGCCCAGGTACTCACAGGCTGTCACACACTGGTCCTCAGAACACTGCAGCTCTCCATACCCGATGTGTCCTGGGAATTCGCAGGAACCACTGGTATTGGGGAAAATATACATTTCTATGATAATTCTTTCCACTTTGAAAGCATTTGTGCATACATTGTCTCATTTGAACTTCAAAACCATTCAGTGATTTGTAGGGAAGGCACTATCCTCACTTTGCAGAAAAGAAAACAAACTCAGGGAAGTGAAATGACTGCTTGAATTGCATAACGCGAGTTTGTACATCTGCAAGCAACACAGCTGGGAGTGGAACTTTGTCCCCCCCAGTCACGGTATTCATGAGATTTCAGGTCCAATAGACACTCAGACATCAAATACTTGTTGAATAATGAAAAAAATGAATAAGTGGATAAATAAACAAACATCTCAAAGTCAACTCTAAACAGCACCAAATGGGGTTCACATAGCAGGAGGAATGACATGTGCTGAGACCCATTTAACAAGTCAAGGTCAGCCTGCACTTCTGAATCCTGCCCAGCCTCTTTTCTGACCCATCACCAAAGATGTAAGTGGTTACATTTGTTTCACAGATTTGGAAAACTCAAGCTCCAAACTCTGAGAGGCAAAGTGAAAAGTTCAGTTTGAACAGCAAATCAGTGGGCAAACTCAAATGCAACTCCACCTCCAAGCAGCCAGAGCAGGCTTTGAGGCACCAACCACACAGCCTCAGCTTGGGATCTCTCCAAAGATTTCTCAACTCTGGATAAATAAGTGACGTTTTCATATCCCTGAGCAGGATGAAAATTGCCCAGTAAAAACATCTGCAGACCTCCAAACAAATCATATTAAAATCTACCAATAGTGTCTCAGTTGGGAAGTGGAGGTGAAAAAAACTCCCAGGCCAGAGTGTTTGTAATGTATTTTCCCTAGAGGACTCGGTACAGAGATAGTTTTAATTAGCAGTGCATTTCATTTAAACTTAGCAGGCAAGTTATTGTACATTCAATAAATACCAGTTAGTTATTAAGAACATATTTACTTCTGACTTAACAACTACAGCAGGTTAGAGACACAGATTTCCTGAAACCACAAGCTGGTGCATTTGTTTGGAATAATCAATTATTCTTTACTCAAGATATAATAATTGCTTTATTGAATCTGGAGAAGCTCTTCTCTTGGTAATTTATGGCAAATAAATTTCCCCAGTTACTCTCTCCTTTTTGCCCAAAGAAGAAAGAAGACAGAGCAGGGAAAATAGAGATTCTAGAACTCAGATCCTTGACTCAGGGGAACAACTTGGCCTGGTACAGATTCACTGCAACTTTCCCATCTGGGAGATCTGGACACTAGACCAGGCAGGGAAGACCAGAGAACTGAGTTCTAATAACAAATAATTGTCTAGTGTAAGTATGTCCCATGCAATATTTGGGACATACTTATGTTAAACAAGCATTCATGGTTTATCTGAAGTCCAGATTTAACTAGATACTCTGTTTTGTTTTGTTTTGTTTTCTCAACGCTCAATCTGTCAACTGTAGCCTTGATGGGCCATGACTGTACTAAGCAATATGTAAAAGTCACTATGGATACCACTCTGACCCTCACCCTCACTCAGGTTCTCCATCTGTGAGATGCTTGAGGTGAGTAATATAAGCTGGACAAACTGACACCTGTGGGAGGAGTCCCCCAGCTCCCCTAAATAGAGGCCCTGCTCAGCAGTGGCCTCTACCGTGTTCTCTCACTCTCTCTCCTGTTCAGTCTCCACTGTGGGTCACTGATCACATGGTCATGGAGCCATGAGGCCATCTTCCAATGAACTAATGAGGAAACTGAGGCCCAGGGAAGCAAAGTGACTTGAGCAAGGTCACAGAGCCACTTGGTGGCAGAAGGTTGGTTTTATGGTCATCATTCATCATCATCATCACCATGGTCATCACCCTCATTTTCTATGATTAAATAGTATCTATTGAGTGTTAGTCATGTATTAGGCCCTTTGCTCAGAAAATCCTCATAATAGCACTATGAGAAAGATATTCTGTTATGTCTAGTCTTTAAAGCTGGGGTCACAGTCTCAGAATCCACGAATTCTCTCCCTGACATCCCTTTACTCTTTCCTCTTTGACTTTGTTCTCTCTTTAACTCTTCTATCCTCATCTAGAAATAAATCTATAGGATCAAACACTTACTAAAGCCCAACAAAGCCAAACACTCTAGTGGACAGGCAGAAAAAAAGACAAAATGAGAAAGACTAAGGAGCTGACAGCACAGCTCAGGGAGACCCACTGCCTGGATTTGAATCTTAACATGAATACTCACATGCTGGCAAACATGGGCAAATTTGTAACCTTTCTGTGCTTTCCTTTCCTAATCTGTAAAATGGGGATGGTAAATGCTTATCAGTAGTGCCTGGCACATAGTAAGCACTGTATAAATATTTATTCTTGCTGCTAGTAAAATAAGGTGCATGAAATCTGAGAATTGAGCAAGTCTCAGAGACAACAGAGCCCAGAGAACCAGAAGATAGAGCCAAGTCGTGCTCTGTGGCTAGTAAGTGCCTACCCTTCCTCTGCTTCTCTTGAGGTCTTTGAGAAAATAGGCCAAGTCAGCAAGAGATATTTCCATATATTGCCTATTAAACTTCCAATCCCATGCATGACTAAGGCCAATTAACATGACAGTTAAGTTCTAGGATTTTTAAGAGTTCTACTTTCAAGTATTTTCTTACATGATGAATATAAATCATGTAAAATATTCAAAATTTCAACATTGATAAATCCAGATTACTTCTTTCATCCTCTCTTACCCAACCAGAAAAAGTGCATCAAACTGTTGACAGTGCTCCCCAAGACCCAACTGCCAAAAACATTAGAAAATATGGTGGCCACACATGTATGTAGCCATACCATTACCTGCACAAACACCAGGTCACATTAAGATATAAACTCATTTTAGGTTTGACATTAAATTGTAGCTACGGAAACAAATGGCCTGATCTGTGTTTATTTAGTTAGTTAATTATATCAGACTTTGTTCCCAAATGATTGAAAGGCATCTTCCAAAACTACACAGAGTACATGATGTATATTATTGGCCATCATAAAAGTAATTTGAATTTCCTGAAGTGTAATTAAAAATAAGTAGGAAAACTTAAGACCAATAATCAAAGGGAAAAATTAAAAATAAAAACTATCACAAAAGTAACAAATTATCAAAAAGTTTCAATGACCACGTGACCTTAGTGGTGAATACTATTAGTCTTATACAAACTGATCCAGAGCATAGGCAAAGACTAAAAGCTAACTGACTCATTTTATAATGTTGAATTATGCTTTATACCAAAAATGAAAAGGATGGGCAAAATAGGAAACTATAAACTAATTTCATTTATGAATACAGATGCTGAATCCCTAAGGAGAATACTAGCATATGGAATTCAATAGTACATTTAAGAATGATCAACTGTTACCAAGAATGACTCATCCTAGGAAGACCAGGAGAGCTTATTAATAGGAAGCCTATTAATATGTAATATCACATCAGTATGTTCAATCAGAAAAGCTTAGAATAATCTCAATGACTGCCCAAAAGTTTTTGAATAACAGTTTTGGCTAGGAGCATTTAGAAAAATATAAATGAAAGGGAGTTCCTTAACATAATAAAAGCTATCAAGATTAAACTACCTGCCTTCAACATACTGGCTTCAAGATGGATGTATCAGTTATCTATTGCCATAATAATGCTATGTAACAAGCCAACCCAAATCTCAGTGGTTTAAGACAACCAGAATTTATTTAGCTCATAAATTTGAAGTCCTGCTGAGTGGTTCTTCTGGTCTTGGCTGGACTCACTTTCATAAAGAGAGCTGGCTGGTTTGTGAGTGATCCTGTGTGGTTTCAACCGGGAGAACTGGTGTAGCTCAGCTGTGGTACAAGGGTCTCATCTTCTACCTTGGTACACCTGGCATATCTTTTTCACAAATATGGAAGATGAAACAGTGACAAACCACACTTTTAAAGTGTATGTGTGCTCTATGTTTGCTCACATACCATTGGCCAAGTTCAGAGTCAGGGTAGAAGTGCACCCCACAGTTACATGGCAAAAGGCATAGTTACTGGGAGGAATGAAGAACTGGGGCCATTTGTCATTCCACAACGTTAGGCTTCTCAGAAGATCAGCTCTACTGAGTGATAATAGAAGTCACATCAAAAATTTTATTTTACATTAAAAATATTTAATGATCAAGTAAGTCTGAGATGCACTGGGTGTAGTAATAAATAATGTTAAACAGGGTTCTTTACAACAGAACTTTTCAAGCTTTCCTGAATGTGTCATGAAAATTTCCAAGTGGAGTTCATAGCCCTTCCCAAACCAATCTGAACGTAGAACCCCTTTTTCTCACAGAGCATCTGGAGGACCAAGTGCTTATAGGACACACTTTAGGAAATGAAGAAGATATAACAGTGAGGTATCACCTCATACCAGTCAGAATGGCCACCACAAAGTCTACAAATAATAAGTTCTGGAGAGGGTGTGGAGAAAAGGGAACCCTCTTACACTAATGGTGGGAATGTAAATTGGTGCAGCTACTATGGAGAACAGTATGAAAGTTCCTTAAAAATAGAGCTACCACATGATCTAGCGATCCCATTCCTGGACATACATCTAGACAAAACTCTAATTCAAAAAGATACATGCACCCCAATGTTCATAGAAGCACTATTTACAATAGCCAAGACAAGGAAGCAACATAAATGTCCATCAACAGATGAATGGATAAAGAAGATGTGGTACATATATACAATGGAATACTACTCAGCCATAAAAAAGAATGAAATAATGCCATTTGCAGCAATATGGATGGACCTAGAGATTATCATACTAAGTGAAGTAAGTCAGAAGGAGAAAGACAAATACCATATGATATCACTTATATGTGGAATCTAAAAAAGTAATACAAATCAACTTTTTTTTACAAAACAGAAATAGACCCACAGACATAGAAAACAAACTTATGGTTACCAAAGGGGAAGTGAGGAAGAGATAAATTAGGAATTTGGGATTAACAGATACACACTACTATATATAAATTAGATAATCAACAAGGACCTACCATATTCAGTATCTTGTAATAACCTATAATGGAAAAGAATCTGAAAAGAATATATATATAAGAATATATATATATATATATAGTACACCTGAAAAATTGTAAATCAACTATACTTCAATAAAAAAAGAAGATATAAAATTTTTAAGTGGCATTCACATAGCAAAACAAAAATATTAAAATAATAAAACAGCACAATACACCCAGAAATAATTCCAATAATAAATCTGTAGGATTTATATTAAGAAAACAACAAAACTTTACTGAGAGATATAAAATAAAGATTTGATTACATGGAGACACATCATCTTTCTGAAAGAAAAGAATCAATATTGTAAAGAAGGCAATTCTTTATAAATTGATTTATAGACTTAACATAACCCCAAAGAAAATCTCAATGAGATAATAATACCCAATTGTTGGCAAGAATACAGTGGAAGCAGACATTTCATATGCTGGTGGGAATTTAAATTTGTTCAGTCTTTTAAAAAAACAATTTAGAGCCTTAAAATTGCTCATAACTATTGACCCAGACCTAGAAAGATACCCTAAGGAAATGATCAAATGTGAACAAAAAATGCATTTGCACAAATTTTCATTGCAATACTACTTAAAGAAAACAAAAATTGGCAATAACCTAGATATTCAACAATAGGAGAATCACTAAAGAGATTTTCAGGATTTTATATCAGTGAAAATTACATATGATTAAAACCCATGATTTCAAAATCTAATTGGATATGAAAATGCTTATTACCAGGTAACTTGTTAGCGGGAAAAGTAGGATACTAAGATGTATTGCAATAAGATTCCAACTGGATTATCCGTATCCACATCGAATGAAACTGTGAGGGAATAAAACAAAATGTTAGTATTTCAGGATTTAACTTCTTTTAATTTTCTAGTTTTTATAAAATAAACACCCTATAGGAAACACCCTACATAGGTAAAATATATTTTTAAAGGCTTAAAGAGTTAAATTTAAAACAATGAGACTATTAAGATATAGAATAACAATTTAGTTAACAAATTGAACTTAGAAAGGATAAAACCTTTAAGGCATAATCCATGGAATAAATTATTAAAGAAAAGAGTGAATGATTTTACTATTTAATGATTAAAAGATTCTAAACTTCAAGAAGATCAAATAGAAAATTAGAAACCATCAAAACCTAAAGGAAATGTTTGCAACAAATACAACTGACAAAGGTTTAGTGTCCTTTACATATGAAGCACACTTACAGATGGATCATAGATGGGAAACAGTACCCTGCACAGCTGACTCTACAAGGAGGCAGATGTGGGTGAGTCCACCAATTCCCTGATGTGTAATCTCTCCAACCCTCAGTTTTCTCACTTGTCAAACTGAGCATAACCATCCAAGAGAGCCGTTCTGAGGATTAAATGAGATGAAGGATATAAACTGCTTTGAGTGCTCAATAAATGCCACCTAGACGTATTTTTATTCATTTGATAAATATCTATTTGGTATCTACTATGAGTTGGATGCTGTGTTAGGCACTAGGGATGAAAATGTGCACAAGACAAAGGATTTTACACACCTAAACAGACACACAAACAGGCAAGGATCACATAATGTGATATGTTACAATGGGATGGGGACGGAGTGACATGGAATAAGCAAGTTGGTTCATCCAATCTACAGGGGGCATAGAGGCCTCCTAGAGGTGATAGTTTTAAGTAGAGTTCTAAAGAATAAAATGTTAGGCAGGCAAAGGGAATAGAAGGGCAACTGAGGGTGAGGGGAAAACATGTATGAATGCTGGGAGATGAAACAGTGCGGAAATAATACTTCGACCATGGAAGCGGTCACCACTGCAGGAAGGCAAAGCTTAAGGTAGAGCTGGAAAAAGAGGAAGCTCGATTACCCACTATGGACAGGTCCTATGATAATGTCCAGGATGCAGAGTCAAATAAGAACCTCTCCTTCCCCTCAGTACAGTGCAGAACAGATGCTGTAAGTCACTGGTTACAGGGTGGTATCATTGAGCAGTTATTAGCACAAGATGCTTAGAGGACAAAGGCACACTTGGTGGAAGGGAAGAAATATCACAAGAGAAGATGCTGGAGCCAAGGTTCTTTGGGTTCTGGAGTAAGCATGAAGAAGAAGGATGTTAACCATCCTACTACAGAAACTCATGGAGAGATTTTAAAAAACAAGTGATTCTGCTAAAATCTCTAGTCTAGGGACTTCTCCAATGGGGCAAATCAAGATTCTGTAGCGTGATGGAGAGGTGGCTTCTTCAGGGAAGGCATACAGGGGTGTACTGCCATCCAGTGGCAAGATGGGCAGTGCAGCCCAATTGTTTTTTCATTTCCTCCTTCTAAGCCGCGGCTGAGAAGATTTGAAGGCCTTTCATAGAAAGGAAGTGACTTAAAGTAAATCAAAGATGGTGGCTAGAAGAGATGGGCTGACGTTTTGTTTAAACGCCTAAGTTAAGATACCACCTTTATTACATATGTATTTTTGTAAGAAGTGCTGATGTTTGTAACTAAATGCCTCTCTCCCTTCTCTGCTCTCCCATTCCCACGATTGATGGACACAAAATCTGGTTTGGGTACCAGGAGAGCTAAGTAGACTGGATCGGTCCATGGCACATTCATCCACCTGAGTGATAGAGTCCAAAATGTATTTCTTTGTGTCTTAAAAAATTTTATTCTTAATATATTATTATATTGTATCTATCACTGTGAATATCTAACTCTAGCTATTGGTCATGATTTATACCAAATCTTGAAGTAAGATTATTCAATCAGAGAGACCCAGGACATATTTATTCAACAAATATTTTTTCATGGCAGGTGTTATTTGAAGTCCTAGAGATATGAGCATGAAAAGACCTCTTCTCCTCCTACAACTCAAGGACAAAAAAGCAAACAACTGAATTTAAAAATAGGCAAAGCACTTGAATAGACATTTTTCCAAAGAAGATATACAAGCACATGGCCAACAAACACATGCTCAACATCACTAATCATCAGGGAAATGCAAATCAAAACCGCAGTGAGATATCACCTCACACCCATTAGGATGGCAACTATCAAAAAAAGAAAAGAGAAAGAAAGAAAATAGAATTTGGCAAGGAGGTGGAGAAACTGGAACACTTGCACACTGCTGGTGAGAATGTAAGATGATGCAGCCACTAAGGAAAACAGTATGATGGTTCCTTTAAAAATTAAAAATAGACTTAACAGCAATTACACTTCTGGGTATATTCCCAAAATAATTGAAAGCAGGGTCTTGAGGACATATGTGCACACCCATGTTTGTAGTAGCATTATTCACAATAGCCAAAAAGTGGAAGCAACCCAAGTGTCCATCAGCACATGAATAGATAAACAAAATGCGGTCTATCCATGCAATGAAATATTATTCAGTCTTAAAAAGGAAGGAAATTCCGACACATGCTACAACATGGATGAACTTTTGAAGACATCAGGCTGAGTGAAATAAGTCACGAAAAGACAAATCTTATATGATACCACTTATCTGAGGTTCAAAGTCAAAGTCAGAGACAGAGAGTAGAATGGTGGTTGCCAGTGGCTGGGGGAGGAAGGAATGGGGAACAGTTTAATGGGTACAGAGTTTCCATTTTGAAGCATGAAAAGAGCTCTACAGATTGGTTGCACAGTAATGTGAATCTACTTAACATCACTGAATTGTAGACTTAAAAATGGTTAAGATGATAAAGTTTATGTTATACAGACTTTATACAATTTAAAAAATATATATCTGTTCTCTAACTTCAGGCTGCTTACATTTTTATACCAGTAAGGTGATTTAACACTCCACAATCTAAAGCCTTTCATTGCTATTCAGTTTAGATAATTCATCCCCATATAGATGGATGTTTTCCATGTGCATACAGCTTTCCTGCTTTTTCTATCAATCTGATGGTTTGAAACTTCTTCAATTTACAGGTCAGAAACAAGAAGCTCAATGAAGGGGACTTGTTCAGTGTCAGAAAACTACTGCAGAGCTTGATGCATCCCTCTGGTTTACTTGAAGGTACTGTTCTTTTTTATCTGGAAGGGTCCTTTGATTACAAGGTCCCCCAGCATTTCCACAAGGTCATCAGCTGAGCCAAACACACTGGCAGTTAGTGCTCCACATAATGGCATGGTCTTACTCCAGAGTCAAGCTCATCCCCTCCTGCCTCTTCAGTTCAGCCAAAGGCACGGGGTCTCTACAAGAGAATTTTTCATTCCCCGGTTGCTCTTAACCTTTCCTTTCAAATGGAATTGAAGAGTCCTCTGGGCTGTGAGACGCTGCCCCAGCCTTAATGGTGGGGAGAGAGGTGGGGAGCAGGCTCAGGAAAGAACAGTCTTCTTTTCATAAGCCTCTACCTGAGCAGGTCATCAGAAGCAAATGAAGCAACTGACAAAGGCTTAATCTCCAAAATTTACAAGCAGCTCATGCAGCTCAATAACAAAAAAACAACAACCCAATCCAGAAATGGGCAGAAAACCTAAATAGACATTTCTCCAAAGAAGATATACAGATTGCCAACAAACACATGAAAGAATGCTCAACATCATTAATCATTAGAGAAATGCAAATCAAAACTACAATGAGATATCATCTCACACCAGTCAGAATGGCCATCATCAAAAAATCTAGAAACAATAAATGCTGGAGAGGGTGTGGAGAAAAGGGAACACTCTTGCACTGCTGGTGGGAATGTGAATTAGTACAGCCACTATGGAGAACAGTACAGAGGCTCCTTAAAAAACTACAAATAGGATTACCATACGACCCAGCAATCCCACTACTGGGCATATACCCTGAGAAAACCATAATTCAAAAATAGTCATGTACCAAAATGTTCATTGCAGCTCTATTTACAATAGCCAGGACATGGAAGCAACCTAAGTGTCCATCAACAGATGAATGGATAAAGAAGGTGTGGCATATGTATACAATGGAATATTACTCAACCATAAAAAGAAATGAAATTGGATGGACCTAGAGTCTGTCATACAGAGTGAAGTAAGTCAGAAAGAGAAAGACAAACTGTATGCTAACACATATATATGGAATCTAAGGAAAAAAAGTCACGAAGGGCCTAGGGGTAAGACAGGAATATAGACACAGACCTACTAGAGAATGGACTTGAGGATAGAGGGGGAAGGGTAAGCTGTGACAAAGTGAGAGAGTGGCATGGACATACATACACTACCAAACATAAAACAGATAGCTAGTGGGAAGCAGCCGCATAGCACAGGGAGATCAGCTAGGTGCTTTGTGACGGCCTGGAGGGGTGGGATAGGGAGGGTGGGAGGGAGGGAGATGCAAGAGGGAAGAGAAATGGGAACATATGTATAACTGATTCATTTTGTTATAAAGCAGAAACTTACACACCACTGTAAAGCAATTATACTCCAATAAAGATGTAAAAAAAAAAAAAGAAAGAAAGACTTGGAAATGCTGTATCTTGGAGTTTCTAACAGAAGAATCTTCTTTCTGCTATGAATAGCGATATCCAGAAGTGGTCCACCCTTAGAATGCTTGAGTATTGGGGTGATACAGGCAGAAAGAGTGGAGGGGGTAGGGAAAGAGGGAGACACGGAGAGATGGAGAGAAGGAGAGAGAGAGACGGAGGGAGAGAAGGAGAGAGAGAGACAGCCCACATCAGCTTTGGAAATGACCTGATAATTTAAAAGTTTCTGCGTCATCTCCATTAGCCTCTCTCTGGGAGTTTCCTATATGGCTGTGACAATGACAGGGTGAAAAGCATTTGGGCTGTTCAGTCTGCAGTCTCTCTAGCCAGGCTAACTCCAGACGTTTCAGACAGATGCGCACCAGGGCTGCCCTGACATCAGGAGCCCTCGCTGCCTGGTGTGACTTCACCCTGTTTTGTGCCCCGACATTTGGAACTTGGCCAGAATCAGGCTTATTGGTATTTTGTAGGTCACTTAGATTCTGTATTTTTAGATTCAATAACAAAAATAGCTCATCCTTCCCTTCTCACCTCGTTCTCCTTGCACTCACTGTGGATGGCACCATCATATGGTGTGGAAGAGAAAGAACAGAATCAGGATCAGGCTAGAGGCCTCAGTCCATTAAAGGATGCATTGGCTATAAGGCCTTATGCAAGTAATTCAGCCTCTTGAAGACATAATGAGTGTACTGTAAAATGGACGTATTAGTAATTTCTGCCTCAGAAGATTGTGGTAGGAATCAAATGAAGCAATCCATAAATATACTGTACACTGCCACACCATTGCTATAGGGGTCAGAGGTCAAAATGTGTGGTCTTCATGCCAAGTCCAGTCTGCTCCATCCCTTGCTTTTAACCCTTTTGAATGTCTTTAAATAGTTGCCTACAGACCCCATTTCCCCATACATGTTATCTCATGCCAAGCCTGTTTCACCCACTTTTGCTACCAGCTTTGTCTGTGATCCCTGATATGGAATTTTTTTTTTTTTTTTTTTTTTTGCGGTACGCGGGCGTCTCACTGTTGTGGCCTCTCCCGTTGTGGAGCACAGGCTCCGGACACGCAGGCTCAGCGGCCATGGCTCACAGGCCCAGCCGCTCCATGGCATGTGGGATCCTCCCGGACCGGGGCACGAACCCATGTCCCCTGCATCAGCAGGCGGACTCTCAACCACTGCGCCACTAGGGAAGCCCCTTGATATGGAATTTTAAAGGTAAGTATCATACAGGAATGCAGAACAAGCATCCATGCTGCCCCACAACCTGATAGATTCAGAAATGTGACTTTGCAAGCATATCAAGAAAGAGTATTTTAGTCAGGGCAACCTCATATTCATTAGGCTGATAACAGTGGTATAGAAAGCCGGTGTATCCAGTTATGAGTTTGCACTGACAAAGAAAATGGACCTGAAGACTGGAACACTCTTGTCACTATCTCAGTAATGACAATATGCTACATACAAAGCATCACTACAATAAGAAGTTCTTTGGTCTATATGGTACTGGCAATAAAATAGACATATCAATGGTACATGCCAGAAAGCCCAGAAATAGAACTTGGCATGCATAGGGATTTTAGTATCCAATAAAGGTGGCATCTCCAACCAGTGAGGAGATGATGGATTTATTCCATAAATGAAGTTAGGATAATTTCTTAACTGTTTATTAAAATGAGTTGTCTACATTGTACTCTTTACACTATAAACTAATATAAACTCCAAACAGATAAAAGCACTAAAACTTTTTATTAAAAACATAAAAGAACTAGAAGAAAGTGTAAGTGAATATTTACCTGTTCTCATGTAGAAACGGTACTTTTAAGCATAAAAGTAAAGGAATAAAGTGTAAGGAAGAAAATCATAAGCCTGACTACATAAACATTTAGATATTTCTAAAGATCTAAAGATACCACAAACAAAATCAAGAGGAAACAACAAACTGAAAAGAAAAAAGAAAGCAGTCCAGGGCTAGGGATACAATCATGAACAAAACACATGGGATTGCTACCTTCACAGAGCTTTCAACCCAGGGTGCAAGGCAGGCATTAAAGTTAGAACCAACCTCAAATGAATCATTATAAATAGTGGCAACTCCCTCTGAAGCCAAAGAATGGAGAGTCAGCCTGGAGAGGTCCAAGTCAGATGGGACAGTCAAGGAAGGTCTCTTTGAGAAGCGTTATTTGTGCCAAGAGCTACCACACAAGTAGGGGTGAGCAAGATGGAAAGTAGGGAGATGTAGAATTCAGGCAAAGGGAAGACCTCTGAGGCATGTATCAGAAGCAGCAAGAAGGACAAAGTATCTGGAGGTGGAAAACTGCAAGAGGAATAACTGGACAGGTAAGACAGGTAGGCTGACTTAAAAGATTTGTATATTTAATTGCACTTACAGAGTTAGTCTTTGAATGGTTCTTATTAATCAGTCAGACAAGCACTAGACTCCCATAGGCAATTGGGCAAAGTGGGCAGGTAACCAAAAAGGAAATAGAAATGAATCTATAGAGACAGAAGGTAGGTCAGTGGTTGAGTAGGGCTCAGGAAACAGGAAGTGATTGCAGATGGGCACAAGGAATGCTTTGGGAGTGATGGAAATGCTCTAAAATTGGATTGCTGTGATGGCTGCACAACTCTAAATTCAGTGAAAAAACATTGAATTGTACATTAAAAAATGTGTGCATTTTATGGAATGCAAATTATACCTCAGTAAAGCTATTTTTTAAGTATTCAACCTCTCTGGTAACCAAACAAATGTAAGTTAAAACACTACTTCATTTTTTTTACCTTTCAATTTTGCAGACAATTTAAATAACAACATTCAGCTCTGGTGAAATGTTGGGAAATGGGCATTTGTACAATTCTGATAAATTTGGCAATAGTGTCAAGACTTGTTACTTTGTCACAAACCTTGGAATTTAATACAGGGAAATAGTACCAGTGTATAAAAAGGCTTATGAATGAGAATTTTATCACAGAATTATTTCTAAAGATGAAAAATACAGAAAAAGTCCAAAGTTGGCATTAGACAATTATTTAAATATGCAAGGATATAATTCTATTTAACTAAGACTATGCTGTGGAAGAATGCATAATTACATGAAGTGGAGAGGAATTAAGTTAAAAATGATAAAATTGTATAGTGTAATCCAACTTTGGGGAAATAATATATTGAAGAAGACTTGAAGGACAGGCATCTATATCAATCATCTATTATCATGAAATGCTGTGTAACAAACTACCCCAAAGCATGAAACAGTAAGTCCTCATTTTTGTGCATTGCTGGGGTGTCTATCCCTCTGGATGCAAGGCAATGGAACTGTCAGGCTCTGATCCACATTTCTCTCAAGCTCCTGTGCTATCTGGGGCATTTCTTCTCATGGGTGAAGCACAAAAGCACAGCCCAACAACATAAGCACATCTCGAGCCTCTGCTTGCATCATTTCAGCTCACATTCCACTGGCCAAAAAGCAAGTCACAGAACCAAAGACAGTCAAGGGGCAGAGAGGTACACCTTGCCTGTGCGGTAGACACTACAAGTCATGGCGGGGATGGGAAGTGGGAATGATAAAACATTCCACAAAATATCAACAGTTTAAACATGATTATCTCAGAGTGGTAGGACTGTGAATTTTGCTTGTTTATGTACTTACATATATTGTATTATTCAACTTTTTCTAGGTTTATTTCCTGCTCGTGTTACACGTATTTGTGGATCAACAACAGTTCTGTTTCACATGTCTTTTATGCTCAATAAAGAAACCTCTCCTATCTGGGAAAGGCAGTGGAAAAAGAAACAACGGCAGAGATCAGAATGGTTCTTAAAGCTTCTGCTGGGAAGTTGCATGCCACTTTCAGTCATATTTCATTGGTCAGAAAAACTCATATAGCCAAGCCTAGTGTCCTCAGTTGGGGAGGGGATCATTTGCCTCCCACAGGAAAGGCACTGCAATTCCCATGCCAATGGACATGGATGAAAGGCAGTGAATAGTGAAAGCAGGAGTGCAATCTACCATATTTACAAGCTTTCCTTAATGGCCATGTAATGCCTTTATTTTTATTTATTTAATCATTTATGTACCTATTTTTGCTTGACAGTTGGATATGGACAGAAAATTTACTTTTATTCCTTTTTATTTTCTTACCTTTCTTTAAGTTTTTTCTTTTTATCAGACATGCATTCGACCATCATTTCACATATGCTTTAAAAGGACAGGCAGCTACTCTTCCCTTACCATTCCTCTATTGCTCAACCCCAGAGCCACACACTTTTCCATACTTGTAGCTGATTTGTTCAATATATATCTCCATTTCTCTAAGTTGCATGCATGTTTAGCTACCTCTTGAATTTTACCAATTTTAGGCCTGACTTCTGACATGAAAGACAAGGCATGGGCTTGCTTTCATGCCCTCACCCACCACGTACACATGTTCCTGTCCAGTCCCCACATACTGCCAATGGGGATACATTGTGATTGGGGTTGTCATATTCAGCAAGTGTCCATTATTATCACCACTACGTAGACACTATGGGTGGATTGAGCCTCATATCACACTGTGATTACTTATCCTTCTCAGCAGAGTTCTCGGTTTTGTCTTGACTTTTGCTTTTGTTTGTTTCGATTTTACTTTTCCTTTGTTCATTTTTGTGTGTTTATCTCATGTCATACCCCAAATCTCTGCCCATTGGCTATATCTCCACTCTCAATATATCTGGATCCATGAAGTATTCTGTTACTTCCATTTTCTTAGAGAAGTGTGTCTCAGAGCCTTCTGAACTACTCCGATCCTGGGTTATTTGCCCTCTATGTGAGGTCTTACTTCACTGTCATCCTAGGATTCCCTTTGCCGGTCTCCTGTGCACAAACTCATGTTTCCTGTAACACACCTCTTTCTCTCCCATGGTTTACCATCTCATTTTGGTGGAGCATAGCTTCCAACAGCTTTCTAAGAAAGGGTGCCTTGGAAGTAAATATCTTGAGATATTTCATATCTGAAAATATCTTTATTCTACCCATACACACAATTTATCATGTGAATAGACATAGCATTCCAGCTTGCAAATCATTTTGCATCAAATTTGATCAGTCTTAACTTCTGGCGTCGCTGTTGAGAAGTCAAAGTCATTCTGATTGCTTTATCTTTTGTGTGTAATCTAACTTTTTTCCTCTCTGGAAACTCTTCCTTTAGTCCTAGTGTTCTAAAATTTCTCAAATGTGTTCCATGGGGTGGGTCTGTTATCATCCATTGCTCCTGCGTTCACTGGCTCTTTCCATCTAGAAACTCATATCTTTCAAATACAGAATATTTCCTTACATTTGAGTTTTTTTTTTTTTTTTTTTTTTTTTTTTTTGCGGTACGCGGGCCTCTCACTGTTGTGGCCTCTCCCGTTGCGGAGCAGAGGCTCCAGAAGCACAGGCTCAGCGGCCATGGCTCACAGGCCTAGCCGCTCCACGGCGTTTGGGATCTTCCCAGATCGGGGCACGAACCCGTGTCCCCTGCATCGGCAGGCGGACTCTCAACCACTGCGCCACCAGGGAAGCCCTACATTTTGATTTTTATCCCCTCTATTTCCTCTGTTTGCTCTTTTTGAAACTATTATTCAAATATTGTTGTTCCAGCACAAGTCCTCTAATTTTCTAATCTCTTCACTCTTGTTTCCCATCTTTTTTACTTCTGTCTTTCCATTCTCTGAGAATTTCTTAACTTTATCTCCTAACCCTACTGTTAAGTTTCTATTTGCTGCTGTCATAGTTTTAATTTCTGAACAATCTTTTTCTCTGAATGTTTCTTTTTAAAATATCATGTTCTTGTTTCAGGATTGCAATGTATTCTATTTCTCTGAAGATATTACTGATGGTTTTAATTTTATTTTTGTGCTGTCTGTGCCATCTCTGTTCCATCAAGTTTCCTTTTTCTATTTCTTTATTCTGATGTCTATTTTTTCTTTGGAGATTTTCCTCAGATTTCTAATTCTCCTTAGATGTCTGATTGTCTTTAATACCTGGAATCTAAGAGCATGGGGGGTATGGATGGGCCTCTTTGACTGGCCCTGTCACACTAGGGTTATGCAGCTGGCCTGATTCATTGGGAAACTCCTAATTCAGTAACTTTATATCATTCTTCTTGGGCTGACTGAATCCCCAGAGAAGGCTTACCCAGCGTCTTGCTTGAAAGATAAAGTTACAGCTACCAGTGTACAGGGAGCCAAATGGGAAGTAGGCTGGGGGTAGGAGTCCCATTTGATCCTCTTGTTTTCAGTGGGGCCCACATTATCAATTGTGCCTGGGATCCCCAAATCCAAATATCTTCTGTATTATCCTTCTAGAAATAAAACCCTGGTCTTGTGCAGAGGTGGAGGAGTTGCTCAGCTGAACAGAGTAGGGAAGAGAATTTGGCGATCTAAATTATTATAAAGAGATTTTAAACCAATCCTCCTCATGTTAAGTCCTCTCTTCACCTCTTGTTCCAGGCATGCCTGCTGTAGCCTATTGGAAACATAAATCTGGTTTCTTCTCCATTTTCCTCAAGGCTCCATAGGGTTCTGTTTTCTAGGACCTGCTAACTTACTGCTCAGCCAAATACTTTCCACCTTTAAAGTTTTGTTGCTGTTATCTCCTCACCCTATCTCGTTTTCCTTTTGGGCTTATATCTTTTTGAAAAATCCTTTTACAATGAATTAAATGGAGTTTCAGAAGGAGGCAAAAGTAGATGCATGTGTTTAATTTTCTATTGTTATCCTCTCATTTTTGCTTTCATAATTAAAGGAAAACTGCCTATAAGGAAGTTTTCTTGATGATCCCAAAATAAGAACACAGAGAAGTGAGACCATTGAATGCTTAATGGAATCAGATAGCCTCATGCATCTATCTACCCCTTAGGGATAGATGGCTGAGCCAATAGCACACTAATATTTGAAGTCCATGCTTGCCTTGGACAGTCCTTAGATGGGCAATGCCAGCAGCATCCTTTGTGAGTCTTCTATTCCTATACTTCCATTTTCCACCAGTCTTTTTTTTTTTTCCTAATGTCTTTCTTTCAACATGTTAATATTTTCAGTAAAGTAATAGACAAGTCTGACTGACCTGGGAGGCTTCTTGTATAATATTACTAAAATCCTTCATGAGTTGATGCTATGTGCTATACACAGAGGGAAAACTATTGATAACTTCTAAGGTTTTTCATAAGGACACTTCATTTAATAATAATTGAAACATCATCTTCTCCAAGTCTATATATCTACAGATTTGGGTAAATATAAGTCCAAAATTCCAATCCAGAAGATTTTATAGCTAAGCCATACACCTGAAGGGGAAAGAAATAATCCTAGCCCCTTTAAAAGAAGGAAAAGTGCCCTGAACATGAAATATCACAAATATCAAATATAAATTTAAATTACTCAATATTGATTCATTTAATGAAAAGCTATGGAGCAGCCACTACACGAAAAGTCCTGTCTTGATCTGACAGTGATAGAGGGTAAAGAGCAGAAATGAAGAGGTGTAGGATACACCTCTGACCTCACGACATTATACTATAGTCATTGAAATAAAAACAATACTGAAATAGTAAATGTAAGCCACTGTGAGCAAACCTAGTTCAAATAAACCAAAAGAAGGCAAGAAAGTGGAAATAGAGGAAGGAAAAGTAGAGAGAACAGAAAAAAATGATAATAAAAGGGAAGGCCTATGTCTAAATATAACAATAACTACACTGAGTATAAATGGCCTAAACCCACAAATTAAAAGACAGGAATTGTCAGAATAGATTTAAAATATGACTTAATTATGTGCTGTCTATAAGAAACTTGTTTCAAATATAATTATATAAGAAAACCAAAGTAAAATAAAGGGAAAGGATTAAAATACGAATAAGAAAGCTGAAATGGCTATTTGAACATCAAACAAAGTAGATTTCAGAGCAAAGAAAATTACAAGGGATTAGGAAAGATGATACATAGTGATAAAATGGCCAATTCACCAAGAAGATCTAATAATCCTAAATGCGCATGCACCTACCAACAGAGCTTCAAAATACTTCAAAAATTGGCAGAACTAAAAGAAAAAGTAAAGAAATTCACATAGTAGGATACTTTAATACTCCTTTCTCATTGATAAATAGAACCAACAGACAGAAAATCAGCAAGGATTAGAAGAACTAAACAGACCACCAACCAACTGAATCTTGATATTCATAGAGCATTCAATCCAACAACAGCAGAATACACATTCTTTTTTAATGCACGTGAAAAATTCAACCAGATAGACTATATCCTGGATCATAAAACAAATCTTAACAAATTAAAATAATTGGAATCATACAAACTTAGTTCTCTAAACATAAAGAAATGATATATCAAAATGTGTGGGTTGCAGCTGAAGCAGTGCTCAGAGAGAAATCTATAGCATTAATTGCTTATATTAGAAAAGAAGAAAGGTGTCAAATCAATAATCTAAGCTTCTATTTCAAGAGAAAGAAGAACAAAACACTCCCTAAGTATGCAAGAGGAAAGAACTAGTGGAGATAAGATCAGAAAACAATGAAATTGAAAACAAAAACAACAGAGAAAAATGAATGAAACAAAAGAAAATATCATGATAAACACCTAGCAAGACTGAAAAAAAAGACAAAAAATATCTTGCTAGCGTTAGACTTCACAGACATTGAAAGGATAGTAAGCAAATACCATGCACAATTCTATGCACATTGAGTTGACAAATTGAACTGGGTTTATTTCTCAAAAAAACTACCAAAATTCACCCAACATGAGATAGACAACCTGAATAGTCTTATAACTATTAAAGAAAGTTAAAAACCTTCCTAAATATAAAACCCCAGACCTAGATGTTTTCACTGTCAAATTCTACCAAACCTTTAAGGATCCACAGTTTCTTGCAGAAAATATAAGTGGAGGAGACAACATCTAAACTTATTTTATGAGGTCACCATTATCCTGATTCCAAAATCAGACAAAGATAGTACAAAAAAGAAAATTATAGATCAGTATCTTTCCTAAATATATACACAAAAATTACCAAAAAAATTAACAAATAAAATCCATCAATAGATAAGATGAATAATACACTATGACTGAGTGGGATCTATCCCAGGAACACAAAGCTGGTTCAGTAAAGGTATCTCTTGCTTTTCAAAAGCTCACTTTACACCACTTTGCTTTTATAAAAGACATACATTAGTACCTGTTTTGGCTAACCAAAAGAAATTCGAAGGGGGTTTTCACTTTTACAGAAAAAGACAAAAAGCGAAAATAGTGTTCAGTGTTGGTATTGCAGCGAGCTTTTGGAGAGACAACACACAATCTAAGCAGCAAGAGTGGCACAGCCAAGCTCCCTCCCCAGGAACTACACTCAGCATCTCATCAAGCCACAACAGCTTTGAACTGTGTCTGTGAGCATCTATATTTATTTTGTTCATCTATTAGTAAGATGCATCCTAAGGTAATTGCTTCTTCACTTTACGCCATTTCAGCTTATGAAGGATTTCATAGGAAAGGTATACATTCAGATAGTGGGAAAAACCTGTAATTGAAAAGCCATATGATCATATCAATCGATGCAGTAAAAGAATTTGAAAAATGTAACATGCCTTCATGATAAAAATTCTCAACAAACCTAGAAGAAAATTTTATCAATCTGATAAAGGGCATCTGTAAAACTCCTAAAAATAACATAATGTGTACTAGTAAAAGATTAAATGTTTCTCCTAAGATCAGGAACAAGGCAATGATGCACACTAAAACCAATCCCATTCAGTATTGTACTAGAAGTCATAGCAAGTGTAATAAGGGAAGAAAAGTAAGTGTAAGGCATAAAGGTTGGAAATGAAGAAATAAAATTGTCCCTATTTGCAGACAACATGATTGTTTATGTATAAAATTCCAAATAATCTATAATGATAATAATAGTAACTCTTCTAGAATGAAAATTAGTATTTAGCAAAGTTACAGAATACAAAGTCAACACACAAAACTTATTGTATTTCTATATACTTACAACATATCATTTGAAACCAAAAGAGTGTCAGTTAGAGTAGTTCCAAAACAATGAAATTCTTTGTTATAAATCTAATATAACATATATATTATAGAATTTATGTGCTGAAAATTACAAAATGCTAATGAATGAAATCAAAGATGACCAAAATAAATGGTTAGACATAGCCTATCCACGGTTCAGAAGACTCAGCATAGTAAAGATGCTGATTCTCCCCAAATTGATATTTAGGTTTAATGTAATTCTATTAAAATCCCCACAAGGATTTTTATAGATACTTTGTAGAATGGACAAGCTTATTCTAAAATTTGTAAGGAACTAGAGCAGCTAAAAAAGTTTTGAAAGAGCAGAATAAAGTTAGAGGAATCAAACTACACAACGTTATGACTTCCTAAATAGCCACAGTAATCAAGGCAACCTAGTATTGATGAAGGGATAGATACACAGGCCAATGAAACAGAATAGAGAGTCCAGAAACATACCCACACAAATACAGACAATTGATTTTTTATAAGGGTGCAAAAGCTATTCAATGAAGAAAGGATAGTCTTTTCAACAAATGTTGTTGGAGCAATTAGACATCATTCTGCAAAATAATAATAAACCTCCACCTAAATGTCACACCATTTTGTATACAAAAATTAACTCAAAATACATCATAAATCTAAATGTAAAGAAAATGAAATTATAAAGATTTTAGGAAAAAACATAAGAGAAAATTTTCATGACGTGGGAGTTGCCAAAGAGTTCCTAGATGTTACACCAGGAGCATGATCTATAAAAGAAAAAACTTGTAAGTTGTACAAAATTAAAGCTCTTAAAAGACACTATTAAAAGAGTGAAAAGACAAGCTATAGACTGGGATAAAATATTTGTAAATCACATATTCAGCAAAATACTTGCTCCAAAATATAGAAAGAGCTCTCAAAACACAAGAGTAAGAAAACAAAAACCCCAGTTAAAAAATGGGCAAAAGACTTAACGGATACTTAGCAAAACAGATGGCAAATAAGCACATAAAAAATTGTTCGACATCATTAGCCATTAGAGAAATGCAAATCAAAGACATGATGAGATACCACTACCTATTTACTAGAATGTCTAAAATAAAAAATACTGGCAATACCACGTGCTAGTGAGAATCCAGACTGACTGGAACTCTCATACATTGCTAATGGGAATGCAAAATGATAGAGTCTCTCTAGAAAATCATTTGGCAGTATCTTATAAAGTTAAATACATATATCTCTCCATAAGACCCAGAATCCCGCTCCTTGGCATTTACCCTAGGGAAATGAAAATTTAGGATTCAAACGGAGTCTAAAAATGAATGTTTATAGAAGCTCTATTCATAATCATCTAAAAGTGGAATCAATCCAATGGCCTTCAATGGATGAATGGAAAATAAATTATGGTATTCTACACAATGAAGTAGTACTCAACAATAAAAAAGAGCAAACTATTGATACGTGGGACACCTTGGATGAATCTCAAAGACATGTTGAGTGAAAGAAACTAGTCTCAAAAGATTACATACTCTATGATTCCACTCTTATGACATGAGAGAAAAGACAAAATTATAGTGATGGAGAACAAATCAGGGATGGGGGAAAGCCCAAGGAATTTTTGGGGGGCAATGGAGCTGTTCTGTATCCTGACTGTGGTGATGGCTACACAAATACATACATATGTTAAAATTCATAGAACTGTATGCCCCTAAAACACTCAAAGTTACTTATGATAATATTTTAAAATAAAATGAAAACTAAACAAAAACAAGCACGTAGTAACTGGGGAAGAAGGCATTGCTAGACTCTCCTGGGCAGACAGGGCTGTAGCTAAGCCAGCTCCTGCTTTCCTGAATCCAAGTTCAATGCAGACTCATGCCTGCCATCTGAGTGGTCTTTAGACTCTGCATCTGCTGTGCCCACAGATCTAGTTTATACTAGCCTACCAAACAAATCTGGCCTCCTTCTCAATATGTCATTCATAAACTGTTCTCTTCCTGACCCTCATGCCATGTGCCCTGAAGCTTCCAGGAAGCAGGCTCTCTAAATCAAGGCAGGGAGAGAGGGCAAGCAGGAACCCATTCAGACATCCCTCTCCTACCCCCACGCAGGCTCTCAGCTGGACCTTCTAATGAAACAAGGAGAGGGTGGGTGGCTTTTAGGGCTGACATCAGAGGAGGAGGAGAGCAAGTAGCAGTCCAATCAGCTTCCTCTGTGAGTGTGTCTGTGGCTATTTTTGCCTTGTGAATAGACGGCAGGGAGTGGGCCAAGCTGGGCCCGCAGCCATGTGTATTTGTGTGTATGTGTGAACCTGTGGGTATGAGAGAGAGCGAGAGGCTTTCAGAGAGAAACTGAGTGGGTGGCTGCCACTGACGGGGTATATGTAGACAAATACAAAACATCAAGCAATTACTGAAATCAGGAGCACGGGGTGTCCGCCTGCGTCAGCAGAGCTGTCTCTGCTCCCCTATGCCTGCTGCAAAGGAGCTAGTGTGCTCTGGGTCTGCAAGGGAGGGGCTCAGGCTGGGCCAGGAGGGTGCTTTTAAGGCTCCTTGGAGAGTGAGAGCCCTCCTGACACAGTGGGAATGCAACACCCGGAAACACTTGGTACATGTGCTTGCACTAGTCCCAAAAGCAAATTGAGCCACACAGTGAAGCTTGATTCAAGCCCCACTTTTCCAATGCAGGTCCTGTCCTTCTGCCTATTGACTCTCCCCATCATACCCTCCCATTGTCTCCCTCGTTCTCTCAAAGAGTCTGGCCAGTGGAAGGTCCCCTGGATTCCCCCGGCTCCTGTATCAGTAGTGAGAGCTCCCGGAGAAGGGATTCATTCAGCATAGCCCAGGGAACCCACAAGTCAGGGTGTAACAGAACCAGCAATAGAAACACTGTCTCCCTGTCTCAGATCAGTAAGGGGTGCCAGGGAAATACACAGCAATCCAGCTTCCACCAAAAGGCCCTTTGGCTAATTTCAGGAGTTCTGGATCTGGACATCATGACTACTTGAGTATTGTTAAAAAGAAAAGAAAAAAACACTCAGAGTCTCAGTCTCTGGGGTTGGACCCTTGGAATCTGCATTTCAAGCACCCCAGGTGATTTTGACGTGCACCTAAGCTTGAAAACTAACAATCTGTGAGGAAGGGATGTGGGCCAAGGAGCCAGGAGATGGGAGTCCACTCATGTCACTGGCTGTGTGGGCAGCTCTAAGTTGCTGGACTCAGTTTTCTCGTCTGGTCGATGGAGATAATAACACCCGTGTAACATAACCTCAGGAGTCTGGGGCTGGTTTTGAAGGCATCCTCTGGCTGTAAATGAAGATATACACTTGACCCGTGTAGAGCATTGCTGGAATATCCCACTGGCTCTAGTGGTGGGCACTTTCAGGCAGTCAAGCAGAGGAAATGTACCTGGATGGGGTGGTCCCATCAGAACAGCTTCATGAGCTTGTGAGAGGAGGACCAGAGTCTGGCAGTGTAAACTCTCAGGTGAGGATGTGAGGGCAGGAGTTATCCTGGCACATACCTGGACTCAGACGTGTCTAAGGTCCCCTATCCAGAGCACAGGGCCATGGCAAGGGTCAATTAACTTGTGACAGTTCACTCTCTTCCCCAACCTACAGACAGGGTCTTCATCCTGATGCTGGGAAGCCAAACACTTCACAGTGGGGATGTTAGGAGCATCACAGGGAACCCCTGGTGGGAGGGACCTCTGAGATACAAAAGTGAGGTGACATTAGCCTCTCTCCCCAAAAGCACATGACTTCCAGGATGCAGGGCCCTTCCCACACTCAAATCTAAGAAGCTCAGGAGAAGCTAAACCTGGGCATGGCAGACTTACACCTACAGTTGTGCAACTTACATCATCCGTAACCTTTTTTCCCAATGGGCTGGATTCAAACGGCTGTAATTTATGGATGTTCTTCCGACAGGAATTAGTCAGTCTATTTGTTTTCCCTTTGATATATAATCACAGGAGCACATCAGGCATGAGGTTTATTAAGCCTTGCCAATTTTCTACCACTTCTCAGAGCTATAGATTTTGTTCGTGGAGTGGGCTGTTTCCACCCCAACATAGAAAATAGCATTTAGAATACTGAAAAGCCTTCCAGCTCTCAGAACGCAGAGCGCTCTAGGAGGGCAGCGAGAACCTTGGGAACGAGACTCCTGACTACCACGGTCCTGGTTGCGGGCATTATAGGACCAGGGAGGAGGAGGCTGCAGGTCAGGTCACGTTTCCCTGGTGGGCTGCAGACAACCACAGGGCCTAAAGGGGACCATGATGTTCCTTCCACTGGGCGTGACTTCCGCTGTGGGCAAGGCAAGTTCCCCATCCTAAGCAGTTTGGAGAGCAGTGGTGGTCTATCCACCCCAGGTGGTCCCAGGTCAGGAAATGATGCTGTCAACCCTGCCCCTTCTCGCCCTACCACCCTGGAACAGGGCATAGCTTCCAGAGTTAGCCCAGGGAAACTGCAGGTCCAAGGAGACTCCCTAAGGAGAAAGGCAGCCTCAAGCCCTCCACAAGGTAAAAAGGTGGAGAGGGAGTCCTGGTCCTCAGACTTCAGGATACACGAGAACTACTGGGTGTCCACGTCAAATGCAGATTCTCAGGCGCCCCCCAACACCATCGTGTGATTCAGTAGGTCTGGATGAGGCCCAGGACTCTGCATTTTATACAAGAGTCCTCCACAAATTGATTCAAACCCACAGGTCACCCACCTCAACTTGTCACTGCTTAGATGAATCAGGTTTTCCTGTATCTGAGCAGAATGGTGTTTCTTTGGGCAAGGCACAGTGAAAGACATGAAAACCAGAAAAACATTAAAAGCTGTCCAGTTTTAATGTTACCAGTGTGGCAGATGTGCCCACTGACCCGATGACACTGGATGGATCTTCCTGGATCCATAAATGTAATCACAACGGTTACTTATCAAGTGCCTAGGACGTGCCAGATGCTTGGCAGCTGTTACCTCGGTTACCTGAGTTAATGGACCTGTAGGCAGGTTCCATTCTGGAGAAGGTAGATGGACGGGACAGATCATTCCAGCTGCGAATCCGATGCTCTTTCCAGACACACCCCCCACCCAAGGGCCTTCCTTGCCATGCCTCTGTGCCAGCACAAACTGCCCCAACACTCCCTAAAGAGTATTTTCAGAATCACTACTTTCCTTTTCCTTTGCTCTCCTTCACTAGGATCTGATGACTTTCTGCTCAGGAAACCACTTTATCCTTTGAACAACAAAGCACATGGCTATCTTGGTCTCAGGAGCCAGACTACTTAAGTTCAAAGTTCAGCTCTGCTACTTTCTAGCTGTGTAATGTTGGGCAAGTTATTGACCCTCTGTCTGCCTTTGTCTTCATCTGCAAATCCTTATACCTACCCCCACAGAACGTCAGTTTGATTTACATGAGTTAATGTATGCAAGGCTCATATTTAGCACACTAAAAATGTTCCTTATTCTCTCTGTCCCCCTGAGCATCATTCGGCAGTCATAGGCTGTCTGACTGTGTGCAGGGTCATAATGGAAAAGACTCATCTAAGTTATCTAATTTGGGAGATGAGGCTGGACCCTGGGAACTTGAATAGTTTTAGTTTCTAATCCCAAGAGGGGAAGACACTACACACTCGCACGCATCATGTGTGCACACACACATCCCTTTGGGTCAGCAAATTTGAACTGCTCAGATCAGAGGGTGTGGGTGTGGCCAGAGAGGGTCTGGTCCCCAGAAGAAGTGGGCAGCATCTACATCCCATGAGGAACGAGAAAGAGGAGGGGTACAGGACCGATGGGTCAGCAGAGAATGAGTGCGTGGAGCAAGACGGAACTGACCAGGGAAAGGCAGGTGGCTGGAAGCAGGTATCAGAAGGGTGTGGCACACAACATGCAAATGAGAGACATCTGGGGACATGCGCTGTCAGGGATGGTGAGGATCAGGAGTCAAGGGAGGACTGAAATATGTGCCCCCAGCCACATCCAAACTGCATCCAAACAACTGCATCCAAATGGCCACATCAGAGCAGTCTACATACAGCATGCACACACACACACACAGACATACACACACAGATACACATGCATGCACACACAGACACACGCACACATGCTTACACAGGAGCACAGAGACACACAGATGTGCTTATACAGACACTCAGGCAAAAACACACAAAGGCACACACAAGATACATACACATCTGTGTATAGCCTGTGTGCTTTCCATGACATGGCTGTCTGAACGTAAGGAAATGGAGTAAGAAATCCAAGTTCTGCTGATAAAACCAGGGATCAAGAAAAATCAACAACATTAAATTTACACAGAAAACCAGGGGACTCTGAGGTTTCCAAAGAACTATAAAACAAAAATCCGTGTGTGCTTTAACCCTATTCATATTGACTCTGCCATGAAAACTGACTCTGCAGAATAACCGGATCCACCTCAGCAGCACCCAGGCACCAGGGAGCCAGGGTGGTGTTGACTTATGTTAATGCCTTGTTGTAAAAACCCCCCCAGGAAGGCCCAAGCCACTTGGGGGAGGGAAGAGGACTGGGCGACTGGTGGGAAGGCAACAAGCTGGACACTCATTTCTTCCCAGACCTCCCTCCTCCCCTGGGGTCCCTCTGACACATGCTTGCCTGGCACCCAGTGCCTCTCCCTAGCAGCGACCAAGATCACGACAAAGTAAAAAAGGCTGGTGAGTGCTTTAATATCTCTCTCCCCTGCCAGAAGGTAGACTCCAGGAGGACATGGAGTGTGTATGTTTTGCTCACTGCTCTGCTCAAGTGCCTAGAATATAGTAAATGTTCAATAAAGATGGAAAAGTAGAAATGGATGAATAAATTAGCAGTGTTGAAGTCATGAAGGCAGCTAGATGCCGAAGCCAGTGATCAGCATCCTCCTTAGTCAGGCAGGTTCCTGCTGTCATCCACAAACAGCTCAGGTGCCTAATTCAAGTCCTGGATGTCATCCACAAACAGCTCAGGTGCCTAATTCGAGTCCTGGATGTCATCCACAAACAGCTCACGTGCCTAATTCGAGTCCTGGATATACTCCCCTCCAGGGAGGTGGACATTCTTGCTACCTCCACACCCCCTCCAGGGCAGGGCTAACCTGAGTCTCCTGCCTCACTCAGGGACTTGTGTTGTCTTGATGCAAAATGAGAAAAACACAAGATTGTACATCAACTATGTCAAGTCTGGGACAAAACTCTCTCAAAGGGACACTGTGGGGGATGGAATAATGCCAAAAGGGGTGGAGATGAAAATCACCAAGATGGACCTTTGATAAAATAAGGACGATTTCCATCCCATATCCTCACTGTGCTCCTCAGCCTGCCCCTTCCCTCCCATGACCTCAACCAACCACAGCTTCACCACAGCTTCCCACGCACCACCCCCAGACCCCTCCATCTATTTCATCTCTTGCTCACAAAACATCTGTTCTCAGATTCAAGGCTTAGCCAACAACTGGAAATCATATTAAAGAATCAAGACTTCTACTTCCAGCCAAGATGAAATAAGAGGAACCAGATTTACCTTCCCTCTTGAAACAAACATAAAACACGAAATATATAAAATAATGGTTCTCAGATCATTGGAGCTCTGGTAGCACAAGACAATGATACATGAGAGAAGGGATACAAACAAGGTGAGTCCTGTGATTGCTCCACCTTATTGCCCAGGGAAAGTTTCCAGGTAGCAGAGCAGGGAGGGGGAACAAAGGAGGAAACAAACATCTAAGTTGAAGAGACAAAGCTGGGAGTCCAGGGAGAGCAAGGTGTAGCTGTCAGCCTTTAAAGGCTTAGGATGACTCTCAGTGATCTTCGCCTCCGGGTATTCATACTCCTGTGTAGTCCCTCCCATATTGTTCCAAGGCTAGTCTGTGTGGCCAATAGCACGTAGAACAAGTGACGGTGTATCAAGATGGGAGGTTATAAAAGGACTGCAGCTTTCATCTTGGAGGCTGGTGCTATCTGTCTATCTGTCTATCTATCTATCTATCTATCTATCTATCTATCTATCTATCTATCATCTATCATCTATCATCGCTTGCTCTGGGGAAAGTTAGATGCCATTATATGTGAGCAGCCCTGAGAAAAGGCACACAGAGTAAGGAATGGAGGCTTCTTGGGAGATTTTCCAGCACCTTCAGATGACCATAGCTCAGGTCAACAAATAGACTACAACCTCATGAGAGACCCTGAGTCAGAACCACCCAGCTAAGCTGCTCCCAATTACTAACCCATAGAAACTATATTTGTTGTTTTAATGATGTTAGCAGAAATCTACACAGATGAAGGAGTATCAGAAATAGTAAATATGTAGGTAAATATGAAATGCTTTCATCTTTATTTTATAAATCTCTTTTAAAGATAATTGACTTTAAATCAAATATAATAACATATTTTGGGTTTTATGACATATGTAAACACAGAATGATAGTATAAAGACCAAGTATTGTCATAAAGTTCATGTACTATATGTGAAATGGTATAATATTACTTGAAATTTACTGTGAAATATAAAAAATGTACACTATAACACTAATGTAATAACTAAAAAAGGGAGAATATAGCTAATAAACCAATAAAGGAGATAAAATGGAATATAAAAATTACTCAATCTAAAAGAAGGCAGAAAAAAGAAAGGCAGCAACAAAGAAAAGATGAGATAATAGAAAACAAATTTCAAAATAGGCTTAAACTTAACCACATCAATAATCACATTAAATGTAAATGAAACAAATACCCCAATTAAAAGGCAGATTACCTGACTGCATAAAAAGCAAGACAGGTATATGCCAATGCTTAAAAGAAATTCATTTTAAATATAGAGACTCAAATAGTTTACAGTAAAAGTGGGTGGGAAGAAACACCATGCTAATATGTATCAAAGAAAGCTGGAGTGGAGTGGCTATAACAATATCAGACAGAGTCAGTTTCAGAGCAAATAATATTATCAGAGATACAGAGTGTTAGTTCATATTGATGGAAGAGTCAGTTCATAAGGAAGACATACAATCATGTTTCCGCACCTAAAATAGAGCTTCAAAATGTATGAAGCAAAAACTAATGAAACTGTAAGAAGAAATAGATAAGTCTACAATTACAGTTGGACTCCAACTCAGTGAGCTGGGTAGAGGCGGAAGCACACATAAAGCCCATCATATCCCAGTTATGAGACAGAGGGTCAGGGGAAAATGGAGAAAGGGGCTGAAAATCAACAAGAAAATTCTGGTCCAAGGTGGACGGGGTAGCTCAGGTTTGTGTTGTGGAAGAAGGCAACAGACAGAGGATAAACCGTCTTTATCCTTCTCTTGTGGTCATGATAGTTTTGACTTCTAGAAGTCTCTCAGGGCAGGAAGCACCCATAGGATGTTGTCATTCCAGAGACAAGCTCTGCTTTCCTAGGAGATCAGAACCTCCTACCCCAGGCCCTACATCTTCCATTCTTTAGCTCAGAGAAGAAACTTTCTTTTTTGTTTGTTTAATGGCTTTCTTGAGGTACGATTGCCATATAATAAACTACTTATATTTAAATTCTAAAACTTGATATGCTTTTTATATGCCCATGAGACTATCACCACAATCATGATAATGAATATTTCCATCACCTTCAAAACTTTCCTCATTCTCCTTCACCACCCTTTCTCCCCACCCATCCTGCCTCTTCTCTGAGTTACAGGCAATCACTAATCTGTTTTCAGTCACTGTAGATTAGTTTGCATTTTCTAGAATTTTATATAAACAAAATGGTATAGTATATAATCTTTTTTTGTCTGGCTTCTATAACTCAGTATAATTTTTGAGATTCATTACTGCTATTTTATATATTAATAATTCATTTTTTATTGCTGAATAGTATTCCATTGGATGGATATGACAATTTATTTATCAATTCACCTACTGATAGAGTTTTTTTTCAATTTGGGGCTATAACATATAAAGCTGCTGTGCACATCCGAGTGCAAGTTTTTAAGAACATATGTTTCTATTTCTTTTGGGTATATACTAATGGGTCGAAGGGCTGGGTCATATCTTAGGTGTGTCTTTAACTTTTTAAACTTTTTCCAAAGTGGTTATACCAATTCTATCTCCACCAGCAGTGTATAAGAGTTCTGGTTTAGTCACATTTAGTTACATTACTAACACCTGGTAATGGTCAGTTGTGTTTTTTTTTGGTTTTTTGTTTCTTGCTTTTTTTTTTTTAATTTGAGCCATTCTAGTGGGAGTGCAGCGAAATCTCACTGTACTTTGAATTGGCATTTCATTAATCACAAATGATTCTGAGCATCTTTTCGTGTGCTTATTTGCCATCTATATACCTTATTCTGTGAAGTGCTTTTCAATCCTTTTGCCATTTTTTTTTATTCTTTGTGTTATTATTTAGTTGTAAAGCAGGATAAGGGAGAAAAAAGTTATAGAGGGGGCTATTTTGTGATGGGATGACTAGAGAAGGTCTCTCTAGGTGATATTTAAAGAGAAGACTGAAGGAAGTGAGGAAGTAAGCCATAAGTATATCAGCAGGGACACAGGAGGTGCAAAGGTCCTGAGGCATCAGGGTTCTTGGTGTGCCTCAGGACTATCAAGGAGGCCAATGAGGCTAGAAAAGAATAAACACAGAGAGAGAGAGAAGATGAGGAACATTCATATAAGATAATCTATTTCACAGCATTAAAGTGAGACACCAAATCTTAAAGGGCCTCTGACATAGTAGACATTCCATTTTTTAAATTATTTATTTATTTACTTATTTGGCTGTGCCAGGTCTTAGTTGCAGACTGCAGGAACTTTGTTGTGGTGTGAGGGATCTAGTTCCTGACCAGGGATCAAACCCGGGCCCCCTACATTGGGAGCGTGGAGTCTTAGCCTCTGGACCACCAGGGAAGTCCAAGTAGACATTCAGTTTTTAAAAATCAGTTTGACCTAAGTATTTACTCATTAGACAATGCCCACTCTATATCCTTTTCAAGCTTAGCTCCTGGATTCTGGATTGAAATGACTACCATTTTAGAGACTTTATTCCCTCATTCTGTGCTTCCCTGGGGGCCTGGAGATGCCTGCCCCTACAGGCCTGGCCCATCCGAGTGGCAGGGGCTTGGAATGGGCAGCAGGGGAGGATCATGTAATCAAGAATTATTTAAACTGTTTGCTGGACTTCATTTACCATTATGATGGGACATAAAAGTTTAAGGGCTTTTGCCAAAAAAATCTATGAACCAGCTCTATACCAGTTTTAATAAATCTGCAAAGAGGGAATTTATCATCTCTCAATAAATGTGTCTCTTCTGCACTATCTTCTGAAAACTTGAAACTCCCAGATATAAATCTTGGTGTTAGGCTTCATGTTTCTTTCCTCAGGGGGTTGGTGTTCCAGACTTGGGCACAAATGTCCCCTGGTGCCCTTCTCTGTTCCTTCCTTTCCCACCCTGTCCTCCCCATTCCCACAGCTTCTGCTTCTTTTCACCCTGGGGAGCACGAGAATGTTCTGGAGAAGCTGCAGACATGCAGGAAAGCCTCTCTGGGCCTCAGTTTCCTCAAATGGGAAAAAGGAAGTTGGATCACATGACCTGGAAGTGGTCTTATTGTTCCAATGACCTCTGGTAGTGTCCAGCCTATAGCCACCAATGCTGTCTTTGAAGGCTTGTTGGGTGGAGGCTAAGGGGAGAGGAAGTAAAGACCGGATAAGACATGTCAGCTTTTCTGAGGACCTCTCAAGGCCAAGCATGCCTTCAGGAGGTAGACGGGGGACACAAAAATGCAGACTTGTTACACGTGACAACATGGATGAACTATGAAACCTTATGCTAAGTGAAAGAAGGCAGAGCCAAAAGGCCACATATTGTGTGATTCTCTTTATATGAAATGCCCAGAAGAGGCAAATCCATAGAGACAGAAAGTAGGTGAATGGTTGCCGAGTCATGGGGGGCGTGGAGGGAAAATTGGAACTGACCGCTAATGAGAACAGGGTTTCTTTTTGGAATGATGGAATGTTTGGAAATTAGACAATGGTAATGGTGACCAAACAGAGTGAATGTGCTGAAAATCACTGAAATGTACACTTTAAAATGATGAATTTTATGTGACATATATTATACCTTAATTTAAAAATATATAGCTCTTAAAAGAAGTCAGACTTTGGCAAGGTGAAGGAATCAGCTGAGCACGGTGGGCAGGGCCCTGTCTCAGCAGGGCCAAGGGCTCAGCCAGCTTAGGCAAGGGTGAGGGCTCCAATCCACCCGCTGCAGGAGAGGGCAGCCTGATGGGCTACCCAGCCAGGAGGTTTCTCCTCTCTGAGCAAGGCCCCTGCCTGGGACAGAGAGACTGGTCAGGGTTATCAGGTCCACAGCCCAGGAGGCCAAAGCCCAAATCCTAGAAGCTGTGCTTCCCCAGGTGTGATCCCAGGACCACCTGCATGAGAACTAACTGGGGGCCTTATTAGAAAAGCAGACCCCCAGCCCCACCCCAGACTGACTGAATTGGATTTTTATTCTTAACAAGATCTCTAGGTAATTCTTTTGCATGCTCAGGTTTGAAAAGCATTTTGAGCTAGAGTACTTTTCAGTCTTTAAAAGGCCTACAAATCACCTGGAGATCTTATTAAAATGTAGCCGATTCTGATTCCGTCTGCCTGGGGTGGGGTCTGAGATTCTGCATTTCTAATAAGCTCTCAGGCCGCGTTCATGGTGCTGGTTCATGGATTCCACTTTGAGTAGCAAGGACTGAAAGAGTTTCTTAAAGTCGGCTGCATCTTACAATCACCAGAGAAGTTTTAAAACTCCTGAGGCTGGGGTCTCACTCTCGGAGATTCTGAATTTGTCTACGGGGTTGCCTAAGCATGGGGTTTTTGTACAACTTCCCCCCATATGCAATATACAGCCATGGTTGCAAATCACTGATGCAGAGGGAGACTGGGGTTCTAAGTAGGTGTCCAGGTAGATTAAGGAGTGGAAAGCCAAGGGGTTTCTATGGATATGAACAATTCAAGGGGAGTAAAAACTGCTTCAGTTTCTGGGCTATACACACAGGAGGTCCTGGATCGCACCCCTGGAGTGGGAGAAAGTGAACACGGTACTAGAATGACTATCTCCAAGCCCAGCAGACGGGGGAAGCAGGGCTTCCTGCTGGTTTCCTGCCTCAGTCCTACATGGCTCAGAGGCTGGGCCTGAAAGTGGGGTCCATCAGTAGATCCAGTTTGAGGAAGTTGTGTGGGCAGAGGCAGGTACCTCTGGTGCCTGGTGCCTCCTACCTTACTCAGAATGTCCCAATTATTGAAGTCACCTTAAATCCAATGAACTACATTTCCCGGGAGGTCTTGGGGCTAGGGAGGGGACATCATCAGGGCATCATCTGCTTGATCCCTTCACCTCTGTCGCCCTGCACTGCCCCCAGCAGCAAGGGCAAACTGCTTTTGATTGGAAAAGTTTGAGGAATTGGGACCTTCACAACCTTCCAGGCTTGCATGGGGGGACTCTTAGCACTTGGGGAAAGACACACATGCCAGGAGGAAGAAAGAGGTGGAGAGCAGGGAACCGCAAGGGCTGTTTGCAGGGAAAGTCAGAGACAGATGTCAAAAGCAACACAGAGGCACATTGCCAAGATTGTGCCTGAGCTGCATGGAGCAGAAACACAGGCCATATTTCAGTGGGAAATAAAAATGTGTCTGTAATTAATGATGCTCTAGGAACACACAGCCCTTATTAATGTAGCAATTTGGAGAAACATAATTCACTAGAGTCAGGCTTGAATTGCCAGAATGGTTTTTCAGCTGCAGGAGGGCTCAGGGAGAGCAGGAAGCGGAGGAGGAGGAAGCTGTGATGACAGGTTCCCTAGGGACAGGGTGCTGGGGGCAGGCAGGGACTGGGCTGGGGAAGCCACACTGACCCCTGGGACACTGAGGGGAAGGCAACTGCCTTCTTGTAAGGCCTCAGCGCCCCACTTCCACATTATATTCACAGAGGTGTGTGTGCAGGCTGTGGAGCCAGATGGCCTTGTTCATATCCCGGGCCCTCCCCTTTGCTGGGTGACCTTGGCCAAGTTGTTTGATGTCTCTCTCTGTACCCCAGATTGCTCATCTGTCAATCAGAGCGTAATAATCGTACCTACTCATAAAATTAAATAAAGTGCTTTAGCACAGTGCCGGGCACATCATAAGTGCTAAAGAAATCATTTGTATTATCATTGGCAGATTTCATCGGTGTGTGAACACGAAGGATGGTAGCAGCGTGGGGTACAATAAGGATTTCTGTGGAAACCCCTTGCTAAGCTCTCTGCCCAACCAGCTGTGTGAGACAAAGTGTTTTGTGACAAGAGAGGAAAGAGCAAAGCAGAAATGGCCTCTGTCCCACTTAGTACACAAATGGCATTCGATGACAAAAATAATAATAGTTCGAATCAGGAAAACAGAGTTATTGCCTGTCCTAGGCCAACACCCAGCAAGCAGTGTGAGGCTCATCCATAACACTGAAAGAGCACAGGGCAGGGAACCGGGAAGCCTGGCTTCAAGTCCTAACCCTCGTTTACTAGCAGTGTGGTCTTGGGTTAGCTGCTGGTTTAGATCTGCACTTCCTCATCTGAAAAATTACTCATCAGATAGTTTCTAAGGGGCCCCGTAGTCTAACTTTTTTCTTTTTAATTCTGTGGTTAAAAAGAGAGAAGAGCGCACAGCTTGAGTAACTGTGGGGGACTAAACCAGGGCCAGCAGAGTCTGTACATCAACAATTCATAGGTCCTCCCAGGCAGACCCCTGGATCTGGGGCACAGATGCTCGCCTTGGCAACCTAGACACAGCCACATTATCTGGATATGGACTGTGCTTCCACCCTGCTCCTGACCTGCCCTCCCAGAAGGTCCTAGGAAAGAAGCCACATTCTCAAGTCCTGCCTTTCCTGAGCTCCATCCAGGGGTCCATGTGGTCCCAAATGGTACCAATTTGGACCTTTTCTCTGTTTTTACTTTTGTCTCTTCTGTATCATCCGATGCTCTCACTGGTTCCTTCCCTTCACCTTATCAGCACACTCAAGTCTGTCTTATCCAAAAACAAATAAACAGAGAAACATTCCTTGGTTTTGCTTCTGGACTCCTGGCTTCTGCCAGATCTCTCTCCTTTCCCTGGCAGGCAAGCATCTTGAAAAATAATTAGCACTACATGTCTCCATTCCTCATTTCCCAATCCCTGTTAGAGTCATCACTCTGACTTCAATCACCTCCATTCCATGGAGATCACTCTGACCACATCTGTCAACAACATTCCTACTGCCAACTCCAAGGAACCTTTTCCATTACCTATCTTAAAACTGAGGTGGATTTAAAAGGTGGGCCACACTCACCATTTTTACAACTTACCTTTTTAGGTTTGCGTGGTGCTTGTCTTTCCTGGCTCTTCTCCTACTTCTTTGCTCCTTTGTGATTGCTGGACCCTCGTCCTGAGCCCGCACCTCAATTGCTCGTCTGCCTATAAGGCTGCACTCATCCACCTTCTCCTCTTGTTTTATATGCTTTTCTTACAAGATAACATTCATGCCCATGCTTTTAACTAACACCTAGCTATTGATGGTTTCCACATCCCTATTTCCAACCAAGACTACTCTCATAGACATAAAACCCAAAAAGGATAAAAGTAAGTTATAAACCTACCTATACCATGTTTTTCTATGAATTTCCCATAGATATCTCAAACTCAGTATATCCCAGAAAACCATCTCGCCATTAGCACCCCCAGCCTTACACTCAGCTTTTCTCTTCCTGGCATTTGATGGACTAGCCCCAGCATCTATATCATTCCCCAAGCCCGAGAACCGTGCATCACTCATAACCCCACCATCCACTTTATCCCCGACCGTCTCCAAGCGCTTCCGGTTTTACCTTCAAAATATTTCATTTGTCAGTCTTCTCCCCAATCCATACTCACTGTCACTGCCTTAGTTCAAGCAAATCTCTCACCTGGATGTGTCAATAGTCTCCTAACTGACCATACTGTCTCTCGACACCTCCAATCCGTCTGCCTCACCACCGCAAAAGTCATTGATCTGTGTATCTCATCCTATCTTTTTCATGCTGAAAGTCCTTCATTGGCTTTGCTCACTGTAAGATAAATGCAAATGCCCTGTCCCGGCATATCATGCTTTCTCATAATCTGGGCCATCCTCACCCTTTTCTCTGGCCCCATCACTTGCTGAATGACTAAATTCCCCAAACACAGTAGGTAATATTTCATGTCTCAAGACCTCTTCCTAGAATACCCTTATCCTTTGTTTGCTGGGAGGCTAGGTGTGGGCTAGTTACTTCCCTCCTTTTCTTACACTCTTTTCTGGATTTGACTGCTAACCTTTCTGATTTTTGCAATCTATCAGCCACTCTCTCATCCAGTTAGATGCCTATCCTTGAGCCTCCTCTCCTGCCATGGCTTGGTCCCCATAACATCTTAGTGAGACAAGCTCTCAGAAAACTTCAGAGATTCATAGGTCTCCACATTCAACAAGTAGTATGTGGAGACATTTTTCCTAATTTCTTCTTGTTTTTTAAAATTATATTCATCATGATGTGTTTGTATTTATTTCTCTTATACAGATAAAATCTAGCTAATCCATAATAAATCCATACATAAGTAATATAACATTTTTATAGGTAAAAACAAGGTTGTAGTATCATTTTTTTAATTGTTCATACTGTAGGAAAGACAAGGCACAGATGCTCTGCTACACATTCTGTAGTTCTGGGTAGCAGCTCCCAGAACTACATACAGGGCAAAGATATTTTTTTAAATTGAGGTATAGTTGTTTTACAGTATTATTTAGGTTTCAGGTGTATAAGATAATGATTCACAATTTTTAAATTTATAGTTATTATATAATATTGACTATATTCCCTGTGTTGTACAATATATCCTTGTAGCTTATTTATTTTATAAATAGTAGGTTGTACTTCTTAATCCCCTACCCCTATCTTACCTCTCTCCCCTTCCCTCTCCCCACTGGTAACTACTAGGTTGTTCTCTGTTTGTTCTCTATATCTGTGACTCTGTTTCTCTTTTGTTATATTCATTAGTTTGTTGTATTTTTAAGATTCCACATATAAGTGATATCATATTTGCCTTTCTCTATCTGACTTATCTCACTAAGCGTAATACCCTTCAGGTTCACCCATGTTGTTGCAAATAGCATATTTTCATTCTTTTTTATGGCTAAGTAGTATTCCAGTATGTATGTATGTATGTATGTATGTATGTGTATGTATATATATATATATATATATATATATATCATGCCTTCTTTATCTATTCATCTGCTGATGGACACAGGTTTCTTCCATATCTTGGCTATTGTAAATAGTGCTGTTACGAACATTGGGGTGCATGTATCTTTTTAAATTAGAGTTTTCTCTGGATATATGCCCAGGAGTGGGATTGCAGGATCATATGGTAACTCTATTATTACTTTTTCAAGGAATTCCCATACTGTTTTCCTTAATGGCTGCACTAATTTACATTTTCACCAAAAGTATATGAGGGTTCCCTTTTCTCCACATTCTCACCAACATTTTTTATCTGTGGTCTTTTTGATGATAGGCATTCTGACAAGTGTGAAGTAATATCTCATTGTGGTTTTAATTTGCATTTCCCTGATAATTAATGATATTGAGCATTCTTTTAACTGTATCACATAAGTTTCAATATGTCACATTCTCTTTTCCATCAGTTGAAAATTTTTCTAATTTCTCTGGCTGATTTATTAAAAAGATATTTTGTTTAATTTAAAAATATTAGCTGATTTACCAAATTTCTTTTGATTTTAAAAATTTTTAATTTAATTCTGTTGTAGATTGAGAACATACTTTGAATAATTTGAATTTTTTAATATTGATGGAGACTTATTTTAAGGCCTAGCATAGAGTTTTCTAGAAAATGTTCCATGTGCTCTTGAAAAGAATGCATTTTCTTCTCTTCTGGGGTGGTATTTCTATAAATATCAATTAGGTCACCCTGGTTGATGAGGTTGTTCAGTGTTCTATATCTTGGCTGATTTTATGTCTAGCTGTTTTTTCTAAATATTGTAAGTGTGGCATTGAAATCTGCAACTATAATTTATGAATTGTCTACATCTATCAATTCTATCAGTCTTTTTTTTTTTTTTTTTTTTTTTTTGCGGTATGCGGGCCTCTCACTGTTGTGGCCTCTCCCATTGCGGCGCACAGGCTCCGGACGCGCAGGCTCAGCGGCCATGGCTCACGGGCCCAGCCGCTCCAGGGCATGTGGGATCTTCCCGGACCGGGGCACGAACCCGTGTCCCCTGCATCGGCAGGCGGACTCTCAACCACTGCGCCACCAGGGAAGCCCCTATCAGTCTTATACTAATATATTTTGAGCTTTTTTATTAGGTGTTCATACATTTAAACTATTATAGCTTCCTGATACATTAGCCCTTTTATTATGAAATGTCCATTTCGTTCTCTAAAAATAGTAAAAATCTATTTTGTCTGATAACAATATAGCCACTCCAGCTCTCATGTGGCTACTATTTGCCTGCTCTATCTTTTCCATCCTATTAATTTCAAAGTAGTTGTTTTTTCTATCTGTAATGTATCTCTTGTGGATACCATATAGCTGAATCTTGATTTTTTTATCCATTCTGACAATTTTTGCCTTTTTAGTGGCCTGTATAGTCCATCCTATCTAATCTAATTATTTCTTTTCTGAGATTCTTTGTTGAATCATTGTTATCATTTTTCCTTAATTTTTAAAACATTTATAAAAGCTGCTTTGAAGTCTTTGTTAACTATCTGGGCCTACTTAGAGTATGTTTTACTCTCTGTATTGTTTTGTTCTGTTCTCCTGAGTGTGGGTCACAGCTTCTGTAAAATACTGGATATATTTAGTGAATATATTGTAGCAACTCTAATCAGTCTTTGACATCTGCCACTGGGCCACTGCAGCTCCCTCACAAGCCCGGTCCATATACTTACCTGACTCGGCCCTGCCTACAGATTTAGGACTGAATTTTTCAAAAAGAGATGCAGTGAAAAAGAATAGGAAAGGAGAAGAAGAAGGGAAAAGAACCCCTTTAGTTCTCTGAACTTCAATTTCCTATCTGTAAAATAGAAAAATAATAACTGTCATGTTGTTGTGAGGGTCAAAAAAGATATTATATATCACAAAATTTTATGAATTTAAAATATTACACAAACATGAGAGAATAATATTGATGTTACCATTGTCTTATCATTGTTTTTTTCCTTCTGTAGTCAGATAATTAACCTCAAATGTGATGCATGGGAAGAGAGTAAGGGATAAGGAAAAAAATCAGGAGCAAACACCTGTAAGGACTGTGTCTTTGATAGGGGACCTTCAAGATGGCGGAGGAGTAAGGCATGGAGATCACCTTCCTCCACACAAATACATCAAAAATACATCTACATGTGGAACAACTCCTACAGAACACCTACTGAATGCTGGCAGAAGACCTCAGACTTCCCAAAAGCAAGAAACTCCCCATGTACCTGGGTAGGGCAAAAGAAAAAGCAGAGACAACAGGGATGGGACCTGCACCTCTGGGAGGGAGCTGTGAAGGAGGAAAAGTTTCCACACACTAGGAAGCCCCTTCACTGGTGGGGGTGGGGGGAACTTTGGAGCCACAGAGGAGAGCGCAGCAACAGGGGTGCAGAGGGCAAAGTGGAGAGATTCCTGCACAGATGATCTGTGCCAACCAGCACTCACCAGCCCGAGAGGCTTGTCTGAGGCTCGGGCTTCAGAGTTCAGATCCCAGGGAGACGACTGGGGTTGGCTGTGTAAAGACAGCCTGAAGGGGGCTAGTGTGCCACAGCTAGCCAGGAGGGAGTCCGGGAAAATGTCTGGAGCTGCCTAAGGGTCAGAGACCATTGTTTCATGTTTAGGAGGTGTTAGAGGACCTCCTAAATGAGCTTCAGAGACAGGTGCAAGCTGCAGCTATCAGCATGGACACCAGAGACAGGCACAAAACACTAATGCTGCTGCTGCATCCACCAAGAATCCTGTGTGCAAGCACGGGGCACTATCCACAGCTCCCACTCCCCCACCCTGTAGCCTGTGCAGCCCACCACTACCCGGGTCCCCGTGATCCAGGGACAATTTCCCCAGGAGAACACACAGAGTGCTTCAGGCTGTTGCAACATCACACCGGCATCTGCTGCAGCAGGCTTGCCCCACATTCCAATTACAACTACCATACTCCTCCCTCCCCCTGGCATGAGTGAGCCAGAGAGGCCTAATCAGCTGCTACTTTAACCCCCGCATGTCTGGGCAGGGAACAGACACCCTCAGGTGACCTACACGCAGAGGCGGGGCCAAACCCAAAGCTGAACCCCAGGAGCTGTGTGAACAAAGAAGAGAAAGGGACGCTTCTCCATGAAGCCTCAGTAGCAGCAGATTAAATCCCCACAATCAACTTGATGCACCCTGCATCTGTGGAATACCCAAAGAGACAACGAATCATCCCAAAATTGAGGCAGTGGACTTTGGGAGCAACTGTAGACTTGGGGTTTGCTGTATGCGACTGACTTGTCTCTAATTTTTATGTTTATCTTAGTATAGTGTTTAGGGCTTGATATCATTTGTGGATTTGTTTATTGGTTTGGTTGCTCTCTTCTTATTTTTATTACTTAAAATTTTTTTTTATTTTAATAATTTAAATTTTTTTTTATTTTAATCATTTTACTTACTTCTATTATTTTTTTCTTTCATTTTTTTTCCTCACTTTTCTTCTGAGCCATGTGGCTAACATAGGTTTGGTGCTCTGGCCTAGTGTCAGCCATGAGCCTCTGAGGTGCGAGAGCCAAGACCAGGACATTGGAACACCAGAGACCTCCCGGTCCCACGTAATATCAATCGGTGAGAGCTCTCCCAGAGGTCTCCATCTCAACGCTAATACAAAGCTGCACTCAACGGCCAGCAAGCTCCAGTGCTGGAAGCCCCATGCCAAACAACTAGCAAGATAAGAACACAACCCCACCTATTAGCAGAGAGCCTGCCTAAAATCATAATAGGTTCACAGACACCCCAAAATACACCACCAGACACGGCCATGCCTAGCAGAAAGACAAGATCCAGCCGCATCCACCAGAATACAGACACCAGTCCCCCCCACCTGGAAGCCTACACAACCCACTGAACCAACCTTACCCACTGGGGATAGACATCAAAAACAACAGGAACTAAAAACTCCTTTGTGAAAAGGAGACCACAAAAACAGTAGGTAGAGGCAAATGAGAAGACACAGAAATAAGCAGCATGAAGGAGCAATGTAAAAACCCACCAGACCACACAAACGAAGAGGAAATATGCAGCCTACCTGGAAAAGGATTCAGAGTAATGATAGTAAAGATGGTTCAAAATCTTGGAAATAGAATAAACGTTTAACAAGAACCTGGAAGAACTAAAGAGCAAACAAACAATGAGGAACAACACAAAAATGAAATTAAAAATTTTCTAGAAGGAATCAATAGCAAAATAACTGAGGCAGAAAAACAGATAAGTGACCTGGACAATAAAATAGTGGAAATAACTACCACAGAGCGGAATAAAGAAAAGAGAATGAAAAGCATTGAGGACAGTCTCAGAGACTTCTGGGACAACATTAAATGCACCAACATTCGAATTATATGGGTCCCAGAAGAAAAAGAGAAAAAGAAAGGGTCTGAGAAGACATTTGAAGAGATTATACTTCAAAACTTCCCTTACATGGGAAAGGAAATAGTCAGGTCCAGGAAGCGCAGAGAGTCCCATACAGGATAAATCCAAGGAGAAAAATGCCAAGACACATATTAATCAAACTATCAAAAATTAAATACAAAGAAAAACTATTAAAAGCAGCAAGGAAAAACAACAAATAACATACAAAGGAATCTTTCAGCAGGACCTCTGTAAGCCAGAAGGGTGAGGCAAGACATATTTAAAATGATGAAAGGGAAACACCTACAACCAAGATTACTCTACGCAGCAAGGATCTCATTCAGATTCGATGGAGAAATTAAAACCTCTACAGACAAGCAAAAGCTAAGAGAATTCAGCACCAGCAAACCAGCTTTACAACAAATGCTAAAGGAAATTCTCTAGGCAGGAAACACAAGAGAAGGAAAAGACCTACAATAACAAACTCAAAACAATTAAGAAAATGGTAATAGGAACATACATATTGATAATTACCTTAAATGTAAATGGATTAAATGCTGCAACCAAAACACATAGACTGGCTGAATGGATACAAAAACAAGACCTGTATACATGCTGCCTACAAGAGACCCACTTCAGACCTAGGGACACATACAGACTGAAAGTGAGGGGATGGAAAAAGATAATCCATGCAAATGGAAATCAAAAGAAAGCTGGGGTAGCAATTCTCATATCAGATAAAATAGATTTTAAAATAAAGACTATTTCAAGAGACAAAGAAGGACACTACATAATGATCAAGGGATCGATCCAAGAAGAAGACATAAGAATTGTAAATATTTATTCACCCAACATAGGAGCACATCAATACATAAGGCAAATGCTAACAGCCATAAAAGGGGAAATCGACAGTAACACAATCATGGTAGGGGACATTAACACCCCACTTTCACCAATGGAGAGATCATCCAAAATGAAAATAAATAAGGAAACACAAGCTTTAAGTGACTCATTAAACAAGATAGACTTAATTGATATTTAAAGGACATTCCATCCAAAAACAACAGAATACACTTTCTTCTCAAGTGCTCATAGAACATTCTCAAGGATAGATCATATCTTGGGTCACAAATCAAGTCTTGGTAAATTTAAGAAAATTGAAATCCTATTAAGTATCTTTTCCAACCACAACGCTATGAGAGTAGATATCAATTACCAGAAGAAAACTGTAGAAAATACAAACACATGGAGGCTAAACAATATACTACTAAATAACCAAGATATCACTGAAGAAATCAAATAGGAAATCAAAAAATACCTAGAAACAAATGACAATGAAAACACGAAGACCCAAAAACCTATGGGATGCAACAAAAGCAGTTCTAAGAGAGAAGTTTATAGCAGTAAAATCCTACCTCAAGACACAAGAAAAATCTCAAATAACCTAACCTTACACCTAAAGCAATTAGAGAAAGAAGAACAAAAAAACCCCAAAGTTAGCAGAAGGAAAGAAATCATAAAGATCGGATCAGAAATAAATGAAAAAGAAATGAAGGAATCAACAGCAAAGATCAATGACACTAAAAGCTCGTTCTTTGAGAACATATGTAAAATTCATAAACCTCTAGCAAGACTCATCAAGAAAAGAAGGGAGAAGACAAATCAACAGAATTAGAAATGAAAAAGGAGAAGTAACAACTGACACTGCAGAACTACAAAGGATCATGAGAGATTACTACAGACAACTATATGCCAATAAAATGGACAACCTGGAAGAAAAGGACAAATTCTGAGAAAAGCACAACCTCCCTAGACTGAACCAGGAAGAAGTAGAAAACATAAAGAGATCAATCACAAGCACTGAAACTGTGATTAAAAATTTTCCAACAAACAAAAGCCCAGGACCAGATGGCTTCACAGGAGAATTCTATAAAACATTTAGAGAAGAGCTAACACCTATCCTTCTCAAACTCTTTCAAAATATAGCAGAGGGAAGAATATTCCCAAACTCATTCTACGAGGCCAATATCACCCTGATACCAAAACCAGACAAAGATGTAAAACAGAAAGAAAACGACAGACCAATATCACTGATAAACTTACACGCAAATATCCTCAACAAAATACTAGCAAACAGAATCCAACAATACATGTAAAGAATCAACAACTGTGATCGAGTGGAATTTATCCCAGGAATGCAAGGATTTGCAATATATGCAAATCAATCAATGTGATACACCATATTAACAAATTGAAGGATAAGAAACATATGATAATATCAGTAGATGCAGAAAAAGCTTTTGACAAAATTCAACACCCATTTATGATAAAAACTCTCCAGAAAGTAGGCATACAGGGAACTTACCTCAACATAATAAAGGTCATATATGACAAACTCACAGCCAACATCATTCTCAATGGTGAAAAACTGAAACCATTTCCTCTAAAATCAGGAAAAAGACAAGGTTGCCCACTCTCACCACTATTATTAAACACAGTTTTGGAAGTTTTAACCACAGCAATCAGAGAAGAAAAAGAAATAAAAGGAATCCAAATTGGAAAAGAAGAAGTAAAACTGTCACTGATTGCAGATGACATGATACTATACACAGAGAATCCCAAAGATGCTACCTGAAAACTACTAGAGCTAATCAATGAATTTGGTAGAGTAGCAGGATACAAAATTAATGCACAGAAATCTCTTGCATTCCTGTACACTAATGATGGAAAATCTGAAAGAGAAATTAAGGAAACACTCCCATTTACCATTGCAACAGAAAGAATAAAATACCTAGCAATAAACCTAGCTAAGGAGACAAAAGACCTGTATGCAGAAAACTATAAGACACTGATGAAATAAATTAAAGATGATACAAACAGATGGAGAGATATACCATGTTCTTGGATGGGAAGAATCAACATTGTGAAAATGACTATACTACCCAAAGCAATCTACAGATTCAATGCAATCCCTATCAAAATACCAATGGCATTTTTCACAGAACTAGAACAGAAAATTTTACAATTTGTATAGAAACACAAAAGACGCCAAATAGTCAAAGCAATCTTGAGAAAGAAAAATGGAGCTCGAGGAATCAGGCTCCCTGACTTCACACTATATTACAAAGCTACAGTAATCAAGACAATATGGTACTGGCACAAAAACAGAAACATAGATCAATAGAACAGGATAGAGAGCCCAGAGATAAAACCATGCACATATGGTCACCTTATCTTTGATAAAGGAGGCAAGAATATACAATGGAGAAAAGACAGCCTCTTCAATAAGTGGTGCTGTGAAAACTGGAGAGCTACATGTAAAAGAATGAAATTAGAACACTCCCTAACACCATACACAAAAATATACTCAAAATGGTTTAAAGACCTAAATGTAAGGCCAGACACTAGAAAACTCTTAGAGGAAAACATAGGCAGAACACTCTATGACATAAATCACAGCAAGATCCTTTTTGACCCACCTCAAAAATTTCTCTTCACCTAGAGAAATGGAAATAAAAACAAAAGTTAACAAATGGGACCTAATGAAACTTAAAAGCTTTTGCACAGCAAAGGAAACCATAAACAAGACAAAAAGACAACCCTCAGAATGGGACAAAATATTTGCAAATGAAGCAACTGACAAAGGATTAATCTCCAAAATTTACAAGCACCTCATGCAGCTCAATATCAAAAAAAAAAACAACCCCACCAATCCAATCCAAATATGGGCAGAAGGCCTAAATAGACATTTCTCCAAAGAAGATATACAGACTGCCAGCAAACACATGAAAGGATGCTAGGGCTTCCCTGGTGGCGCAGCGGTTGAGAGTCCGCCTGCCAATGCGGGGGACACGGGTTTGTGCCCCGGTCCGGGAGAATCCCACGTGCCCCGGAGTGGCTGGGCCCATGAGCCATGGCTGCTGAGCCTGCGCGTCTGGAGCCCGTGCTCCGCAACGGGAGAGGCCACAACAGTGAGATGCCCGTGTAACGCCAAAAAATAAAAATAAAAATAAAAATAAAATAAAATAAAGGAACAAGTCTTAAAAAAAAAAAAGGATGCTCAACATCACTAATCATTAGAGAAATGCAAATCAAAACTACAATGAAGTATCACCTCACACTGGTCAGAATAGCCATCATCAAAAAATCTACAAACAATTTATGCTGGAGAGGGTGTGGAGAAAAGGGAACCCTCTTACACTGTTGCTAGGAATGTAAATTGATACAGCCACTATAGAGAACAATATGGGGGTTCCTTAAAAAACTGAAAATAGAACTACCATACGACCCAGAAATCCCACTACTGAGCTTATACCCTGAGAAAATCATAATTCAAAAAGAGTCATGTACCACAATGTTCACTGCAGCACTATTTACAATAGCCAGGACATGGAAGCAACCTAAGTGTCCATCGACAGATGAATGGATAAAGAAGATGTGGCACATATATACAATCAAATATTACTCAGCCATAAAAAGAAACTAAATTGAGCTATTTGTAGTGAGGTGGATGGACCTAGAGTCTGTCATACAGAGTGAAGTAAGTCAGAAAGAGAAAAACATATATCGTATGCTAACACATATATATGGAATCAAAAAAAAAAAAACGTTTCTGATGAAGCTAGGGGCAGGACAGGAATAAAGACACAGACGTAGAGCTGGGACAAAATGAGAGAGTGGCATGGACATATATACATTACCGAATGTAAAATAGCTAATGAGAAGCAGCCATGTAGCACAGGGAGATCAGCTCGGTGCTTTGTGACCACCTAGAGGGATGGGATAGGGAGGTTGGGAGGGAGACGCAAGAGGGAGGGTATATAGGGATATATGTATATATATAGCTGATTCACTTTGTTATACAGCAGAAACTAACACACCATTGTAAAGCAATTATACTCCAATAAAGATGTTAAAAAAAAACACTTTATGAGTATCCTTATATACTGCAAACATAGCATTTTGTACTCTGAAAGAAACGTTGAGACATATTTTAAAGAGCAAAAAATCTCACCCATATTCCCACCTGTAACTTTAATATAATCTCACCACCCTAATGAAACTGTTAGCAAGTTTTAGATCCCCTCCCAGTCTCCATCCATATGCACTGATTTCACAACATTGTGATCATTTCTAAAAAGAATTTCATGAAGAGCTTCTATCCCTACCAGTAACCCAAGCTTAAGGCATCCAAAATAAATTTAATGTAACAAGATGACGCTGTGTGACATGGATTCTGAGATTTGTTTGCTTTTTTCAGACCTTGAAACATACAAGAAAACAGTGGCCTGGACAGCCCTGGAATCCCCAGCCTCTGGGAAATGTAATGTTGAAGAATGTGATGATTGATGGCATTGGAGCTCAGAGCCTGTAGATGGGAGTGGCTTCTTCATGGAGAGAGAAATGTTAATTCTGGAGCTGGGAAGAAGGATGTAAGCAGCCAGCTTTAGACAACTGAGAGGGAAAGAACTTCCTCTTCTCTCTAGTGGGGGAGTGGGGTGCTAACTGGGCCAGTCCCAACGTTCTTGAACAGCTTGACAACTTCAAAATGCTGCTCCTGGCCACAAGAAGGCAGGAAGGGTTCCTGGTGTGGACCCAGTCTGCAGTTTCCTGGGGTGCCTCTGAACCTACCCTCCTAATTATGGAGAGTAGTCATAATTACTCTCTGCATTTATCTCCTCTTCTATGATCCCCAGACTTTTAGTAAAGATATTTAAAGGTTACAGCCTGATCTCAGATATCTGAATTAGTTTCCCAGGGCTGTTAGAACAAACTACTGCAGACTTGGTAGCTTAAAACCACAGAAATCTATTATTTTACTCTTCAGGGGGTCAGAAGTCTGAGATCAAGGTGTTGACAGGACTGTGCTTTTTACAAAGGCTCAGGGAGAATCCTTCCTCCCATCTTCCTGCTTGGCTCCAGGCATTACTTGGATTGTGGCAGTACCCCTCCACTCTCTGTTTCTATCTTCAATAATCTTTTCTGTGTCTGTATCTTCTCCTCTTCTACTTCTTGTAAGAACACGTGTCATTGGAAAATCTAGGATGAGCTCATCTTCAGATCTTTAACTTAATTACATTTTCAAAGACCTCTTTTCCAAATAAAGTCACATTCACATGTTCCATTGATTCTTTTTGGTGGGGGGTGGAGGATGACCATTCAACCTGCTAGAGCTGTGATGTAGGGAATTAAAGCCAGAGATTATACCACTTTGGGACAAAGATGAGTGAAAAGCAGTAGCTCCACCCCCACAGCCAGAGTTATGGGACAGCAGCCCCAGCAGGGGACACCTGGGCACAGTGGAGGTCTCACAAGGGCACCAAAGGTAAAAGGATCAGCAGAAACAGCACAGAACCATGACAAAGAAACCAACTCTCAGGACATGGGGGACTGGTGATTTCTCCAGAATTTCTGCCTATTAAGGCAGTGGGGCACCAAGAAACCACTTTGATACTCTAGTGCTGATTCTGGTTCCTTCCAGGCTGGTAAACCAGTAGGAAGGCTGGATCTCTACCAAGAGATCACAACGGTATTCTGGTCTAGCCTCCTCTCATACTCACTGCCTGACGAAATAATCAATATCTTGGGGCAGGGGGAGGCACACATGCCAAAATAAGAAGACGTTTGAGAGGCACCACCACTTCACATAAAAAGCAATATGTTGGGTTACTGTGTGCACTAAAAGTGGAATAATTAAGAGAAAAGTACCAATTATTCAAAATTACTTTTAAAAACATTCAAAGAGGTTGCAAAGAATAATTTTCAAAAAATTGAAACTATGGCTCTCACACAAATTACAATGAAGACATATTTTAACTCTGATTTTTTAGCTCAGTAAAACCAGCAGAGTAGTAAAGTTGGTTCAAATGAGAAGTTGAGAGATTGGCTATGTGTAGTTGATGGAAGAAAGATGACTGAAATATGACTGCTAAATCAGACACAAAACTGGTTAATGTCTTACAGAGCAAAAGAAAAAAAAAAACCTTTCAGGTTATCTTTTTCAACCAGACAGAAATTAGCTTGCATTAATCAATTATCTTAGTTTAACCTGAGGCTTCACACAGCATGAGCCCTAGTCAGTTATAAATAGTAAGTCAAAAGTGCATTCTCCTACAGAGTTAGATAATCCTCGAATGGGACTAGGCTGTACTCCAGTATGACATTGAAAGGCCTTGCAATTAGCCCTTGCCTTAGTTCCAAGTTTCATACAACTTTTCTGAAGAGAGATAAGAGAAGATGTTAGTCACATGAAATAGAAATAAGATACAAATTAAAAAAACATAAATATTTGGCATAAAATATGTAAATGTTGTTAAATAAATGCAAAAGACAATAGCAGAAGGAACTCAACTAAGAGAGGAACTTGTGATTTGGAAGACCAGATTGAGGAAATCTCTCAAAATAAAGAATGACTGATAGAAAATATAAGAGAAAAGCTGCAAGAAATGGGGATGGAATTTAAACTACTGACATTTAGATTAAAAAGAAATCCCAGAAAGAGTGATAAACATAAATAGAAAGAAGGAAATATTTGAATAGTGGAGATATATTTTCTGGATTGAAAAGGGATGAATCTATCAGATAGAAAAAAAGCCTGGTAAAGTGACAAAGAAAGGAGATAAAGAAAAACCACGTCCAAACACACCACAGAGAAATTTAAGAATACATATTAAAAAGATAAATCATAAAAACTTAAAGAGAAAGAGCAGGTAACATCCAAGAAATAGGAATCTGATCAATATCAGATTTTTTTAAATAACACTACATGCAAGATAATAATGGAGTAGTGATTTCAAAGTATTAAGCAAATAGACATAAAATTTAGAATAATATACTGAGTCAAACTGTTTTTCAAATATGAGGACATAACAAAAAATATCCTAGGTATACAAAGTCTCAGATAAATTGCCAAAGAAATACCCACACTGAAAACAGTTTAAAATGAAGTATCTAAATAAATGAGAAATAAATCCAGGAGATCTTGGAAGAAATTCATGAGGTAATATGATCAAAACTTTCATAAGAAGAAAATACTGGAAAAATTGAAATAATGTATTAAAATATTATAAATTGGCCCAAATATATGAGTAATTAAAATATATTTTAGATAAAAATTGACATTTTGATTTTTTTAAATTCTGGTATATGGTGTCCTAAAAGAGAAGAACTAAATCTTACAGAAAAAGAAGTTGAAAATAAAAGGACGGAAAATAGTGTATCAGGCAAATTCTAGCCAAAGAAAGATGATATAGATATTTTAAAATGACTTAAGCTAGACTAACAGAAAAAAAAAAATGTTAGGTTACTGTCCATGTCCTAGCTTTCATTTGCATTGGTGGTTTTGTAAATGCTCATTACATTATTAAAAATACTAAATAAAGTTGTATGTTCCAGTGACGAGAGTGATGTACTAAGGACATGATTAATCCAATTCTGTGCACCTAAGGTCCATAGAGAGTTTAAAAATAGGAAAAAGGAAAAAAAGGGCAGTTTGGTGGAGATATTATCAGATGTGAAGTCACTTGTGGAGAGTCAGGGAAAAGTTGAGAAAGAAAAAGTAAAATGGAATAAAATAAATAAATGAAGATGAAAGTAAAGAAATAAATAATAGCTGTGAGGGGGCTTTCCCATCATATCTGAGTTACACGATGTTTTGTAAAAGGTGTTTGTTTGATCCACGATACCAATGAGCCATTCTTGCCTTTCCTGATAAAGCCAGTTGACATGAAAACACTCTGCTCTATTATAAAGAGATATTGATAAGTTGAACTCTGTTTCTAGGGCAGCTTGTACTAGAAGGCAGTTGCTAAATGTTTCTAGAGGGAACCAGCTGTGGGAAAACTATTAATTAGTCCCAGTCATTATATGCAGATTAAATTGGTTAACTCACTATAGAAAGCAGATAAGAAGAGTTGGAATGATGTTCTCTTGATATGGTAAAAAAAGCATACAAGATTTTTATTGTTCCCAGTCGATTAGAAAGAGGTTTTTAGCTAAGAGAAAGCTCAAAGTAGCTCCTGACTAGAGAAGTAAGACAGGATATTTCTTGGATTGGGGAAGAAACAGTGAGATTACCCTTGAAGAAAAAGGCAAATTATCAGTTGAGAGATATGCTTAAAAGACTATGGTGGCTCAAATTCATAAAGGTGGGCTCCAGAAATTTGTAGAACATTGATAAGCAAAATAAAATTTGAGGCAAGTTCCAAGACATAATACAGATTATTTTCTAAAGTTACAGTAAGGGTTAGTAGGAAATTACATTTAAAGGTGCCACATAGGGGCTTCCCTGGTGGCACAGTGGTTGAGAGTCCGCCTGCCGATGCAGGGGACATGGGTTCGAGCTCCGGTCCGGGAAGATCCCACATGGCGCAGAGCGGCTGGGCCCGTGAGCCATGGCCGCTGAGCCTGCGCATCCGGAGCCTGTGCTCCGCAATGGGAGAGGCCACAGCAGTGAGAGGCCCGCGTACCACAAAAAAAAAAAAGTGCCACATAATATTTTCATTAAAAAAATTCTAAACCATCTCAAACTTTCCCACCATTAAAACTAAAAAAAGTGACCTTGAACCCCTAGGTGTCCTAAAACACAGCATTGGCCCACCACAAGACAGTTTTTTTATTTGAAGTTCCATTTTTAATCTTAAAACTTCATATAAATTTTGCATTCTACTATGTATATATCCAGATTTGCTTCAATGGAAAAATTTTAATGCCTTACTATTTTTTTTCAGATTGCTGGAAAACTTTAATCTTATTTTAAAATGGATTTGGCTATTTAGGTTTATATTAATATCAAAGGTCAGAAGTGCCTAGATATTTTAGTATATAGGAAGTCCTATAGACAACTAAATGTTAGGGAACCTTCCAAAAAAAAAGAAAAATGTTAAACAGGTATTAGCTGTGGGTACAAAGAGTTCCCCCATTGAAAGGGAGAATTTTTCTTTCCTATATCCATTTTCTAACATTTGTTATGGCACTAAATTATAGAGATGAGTGAAAACAACAGCATTAACAATTCAAGAATGAAAATGTCCCTCCCAAAGTATCAGAAAGTAACAAAAATTAATGGAACCTTGAAAATAATGCTGACTCACTCCTTAAATGATGGTACTAGATATTACATATAACATAATTTGCAAAGGGCGATGTCACTCTTTCATACTCTTACATCCATCCAGATTTTGCCCCACCATTTTGCTGTTGAGCAGTGTATAGCAGTTCAGTTTCATAGGTATCATTTATGAGTGGAGATCTCTCTGTAGATATAAAGCTAAAAGAACTTGGTAGCACTATATAGCCCTTTTAGTGGTCATTTATATATTATAACCAAAAGGCTAAAATCAATTCAATTGAACAAATCTTCATTAAGTCACTACTATTAAGAACAAAATTGCTAGATGCAATGTTCAAGGAACTCACAGCCTAATGAGAGTAGACAAACAAACATACATACATACATATACAAACAAATAATAGATGTCTTACTATTAACCAAAAATTAATCATTCAGGTGTGCCAAGCTTATCCTAAGGTTTTGCATCTCCTGGCTCTTTAACGCATACTCAATTTTGAGAAGAATTGCTGTAATTATCCTTTTGGGGTTCAAGTTTTGTCCAAGTTTGATTTTTATTTAGTAAAAATATGTATTTCTGGTATATACTTGGAAATTCAAAAACATAATTCCAAGCAGGTTGAAGAGGAATGAAACTATGGCCCAAATTGAGAAATTAGCTCCCCTGTTTACTTTGTGTGCCCACTCATTTCCTCATTTGTAAAATGGGGACATTCATACCTACCTGTGGCAGAGATGTTCCCCCTTCTTTCTGAGAACATAGTTAGACTCTGTCTCCCAGGTCCCCTGGCAGGTAGGTGTGACCACATGACTGAGTTCTGACCAAAGAAACAGGAATGTGGGAAGTGATGCCTGTGTCTGGCAAAAAAAAAAAAAAAAGAGCAAAAAATCCTGTCAAGGGCAGTGATCCCTCTTTCTCTCCCTTCCCTTTTCTACAGTCTCTTTCCCCAGCCAGGGCCACCTGGGAAGCCTGGTGCAAAGACTCAAAATCCTCATCAGCCCAAGTCCCTGTGGGCAGGGAGAGTAACCTCCCGATCCTGGGCTCCACACAGTGGGATTTTCCTTTGCAAGAAATTAAGTCATGGACATATCAGAGTTTATCTATTATAGAAGATTAAGCATTTCTTAAACTAATATGTACCTCTGAAAACGTGGTAAGGAGTGAGATAATTCACACAAGGTAATTAACACCTCAAGTGTTATGGAATGTGCTCTCCTGTCAATTTGAGGCTGTGGGACCCTGGAACTAGGCTATCACCTCCTATCAATCTATTTCTTAAATTGCAGGGTAAAGTTAACCGCAAATAACAAAGTCATGGAATCAAGCTGTCACAAATTAGCCTCCACGTTCCTAAGGCATCTGAAGTGTGTGTATTGACAGGAAAAAATCAGGAAGAACTCAAGAGAGGAGAGGTGGAGAATGTAACTGGAGTTGGAAAATAATGTTCAAATGTATTTGCAAACCTAGCTGTGGCCCCAAAGAGTAGGAGAAAGAGAAGGGGTTTTGCTGAGATCCATTAGATGCCAGCTGGAGGAATGAGCAGTTCACATTGATTGTCTCATTCCTTCTTTGGAATAATCTGAAAGGTACATACTCTTTTCTCCATTTCCAATTAAGAGCTGATGCTGTGAGAAGCAAGATCTCATAGTTTATAGGCAGCAGAGCTGTATTCAAACCTGAGTTAGTCTGGTTCTAACATCCTTGCTCTTTCTGATGTAAGCACTTAAACTTTCAACGCCTCTGATTCTATGCTGAGAACCGGCCAACCATTCTGCTTGGGGGACAGGGTGCCTGTGATGACACAATTCGTTACTGACAGTGTTCAGTGCTATGCTAACACAGAGACCACTGAAAATGGGCTCTCTGAAATGAAAGCTGGGCTAAAACAGCGCCCACTTTCAAGGGGGCCTGGTTTAAATGGCCGACTGCTAGGGAAGAAAGGCATTAGCAGCTCATGCAGCTCAATAACAACAACAAAAAAAAAACCCAATCTAAAAATGGGCAGAAGACCTAAATAGACATTTCTCCAAAGAAGATATACAGATTGCCAACAAACACATGAAAGAATGTTCAACATCATTAATCATTAGAGAAATGTAAATCAAAACTACAATGAGATATGATCTCACACCAGTCAGAATGGCCATCATCAAAAAATCTAGAAACAATAAATGCTGGAGAGGGTGTGGAGAAAAGGGAACCCTCTTGCACTGTTGGTGGGAATGTAAATTGATACAGCCATTATGGAGAACAGTATGGAGGTTCCTTAAAAAACTAAAAATAGAACTACCATATGACCCAGCAATCCCACTACTGGACATATACCCTGAGAAAACCATAATTCAAAAAGAGTCATGTACCAAAATATTCATTGCAGCTCTATTTACAATAGCCAGGACATGGAAGCAACCTAAGTGTCCATCAACGGATGAATGGATAAAGAAGATGTGGCACATATATACAATGGAATATTACTCAGCCATAAAAAGAAACGAAATTGAGTTATTTGTAGTAAGGTGGATGGACCTAGAGTCTGTCATACAGAGTGAAGTAAGTCAGAAAGAGAAAAACAAATACCGTATGCTAACACATATATATGGAATCTAAGAAAAAAAAAAGTGGTCATGAAGAACCTAGGGGTAAGACAGGAATAAAGACACAGACCTACTAGAGAATGGACTTGAGGAGGGGGAAGGGTAAGCTGGGACAAAGTGAGAGAGTGGCATGGACATATATACACTACCAAATGTAAAATAGATAGCTAGTGGGAAGCAACCGCATAGCACAGGGAGATCACTTGGTGCTTTGTGACCACCTAGAGGGGTGGGATAGGGAGGGTGGGAGGGAGGGAGGGAGATGCAAGAGGGAAGAGATATGAACATATGTATATGTATAACTGATTCACTTTGTTATAAAGCAGAAACTAACACACCATTGTAAAGCAATTATACTCCAATAAAGGTGTTAAAAAAAAAAGAACAGCTATCATCCAAAAAAAAAAATCAATGAGTGAAGAATATGTTTCTAAGGACAAAAAGAAATATGGTATTTTCATCCAGTTAGTTATTCAACAGGAAGAACTGTGTCACACAATATTATGCATGAACCTTAATCATCCCATTTTGCTAAAAAGACATGTGACTTTATTCTTTCATCTCTTATAATGTTTATGCACTAAAATGTACTTGATATATTTGCCATAACAATGCTGAAGACAGGTGTGTGTAACAAGGCAACTGGGAAGAAACAGATGATATAGAAATAAGAACATTCATTGGATTATTTGGTATTTATAAATCTAAAAATGAAAATGTTTTGCAATTATGGAATAAAGATGGTACACATACATATGGAAAAAAAAAAAGGAAGCCGCTTTCTGCGGGGCTTGCAAAACTTCAGGTACATGAATTCAAGAGCAGATTAAAGAGGAGAAAACAGGGTTTCGACTGCAGCCTCAGGAGCTTCCTGCATCTCTCAGGCCAGGAGGTTGCCTTTTCCAATGGTGCAATTAAACTGTGCTATCCAGCCTCACTCTCAGTTTTCAATTAATCTGCAGTAATGAATTCAACAACTAAAATGCTTTTGCTAATTGAGGTGCATGCTGGCCAGGTCATCTCCCCTTCCCCATCCAACAGCAAACTCCCCCAGCTAAACCAAAGTCAAATGGGGTGGTGGGGCCCACTGTTACCCCTGGCTAAGGGGGAATGCCCAGTGGACAGGAAAAGGAGATACCTGGGAGAGAATGCCTCAAAATACTAAGTCAGAGATGGAAATTGTTTCTTGGGGCACAGCATTTGATTTTTGCTTCTAAGTGATAGCTCATGACATGTCCCAGCTGTATCATCTCCCTGGCCTGTGGCAGCTGTTATGTAACAGTAAGGGCATTCAACTTGTTGATAAAGAGTGCAGACTGTTGTTTCAAAGCAGACTGACTTTGTAAAGTTAGTACCTCTCTCTCAAGTTTGCTCATCTGGACAATGAAAAGAATAGAACTGACCTCGGGGGTCAGAGTGAAGAATAAATGAAGGTGACAGGAACTCATCACACTGTCTTATTAGATACCAAGGGATAGGATCAGCCTGGGCCCGCAGGGAATGGTGCAAGGGGAGCACAGTGGCAAATGTATAATGTATGACGAATGGGGCGGGGTGTGAACTGGGGAGGAAGGAGTCAACTGGCGGGAAATCACTGGAAAGTGAAGATCAAGGGGGTGCTTGACTGGAGAGTTGAGATCCTCCTTGAAGGAAATGCACAGGCAGGGTTGGAGAATGAGATGTAAGGAAGGTAGAACAGTGGGAGGACAGAAGCAACGTCAGAGTGTCCCCGTGTCCTTATGTCCCAGCCTCTCAGCCATCTGCAGATTGCAAATTCACCAAGTACAGTGACCGCAGGTGCTGGATGTGAAGATGGGCTACAGAACGCTCCAAAGCCAATTTAGAGCCTCAAGAGCTTTTTCTTTTCTTTTCTCTCCTTTTTTCTTTTCTGACATAAAGTACTTGAGAGGATCAGCCCCCTGGCCAACCTTCCTTTGTCGCCATCTGTCCGGGGAAATGTCTTCAGCCAGCTTTAGTCAATAGCTGGGAGCCTCAGCCAGGCGGCCAGCTCTGGAGATCTTCAGCCCAGACCATCCACTTACCACAGTGCTGCCCTTGGGGCTGTGATTTATAAAAGAAAGAGAAAAAGGGACTTGAAAGCATTTCCCCAGGGGAGGACAGGGGCCTGGAACACCTGCCAAAGTAGAGAGGGAACGTCAGGTCCCTGAGCTCAGACTCATTTCCCTCAGTCAGAAACGTGGGCCATGGAAGGGGAGGTCCTGGGAATTTGATTTGACTTCAGTTCTAAGAAGGGTGAGGATACAGGACAACAGAGGAATCCGGTCCAGGGGCTGGGAGTCAAGGAGGATGTCCCGTGTAGGATGCCACCTTGGAGAATGCAGTGGGTCCGGCCAGAAAAGTGCACAGTGACTATGGGATGCTGTTGCCTTTGCTGCCAGAGACAATATGTCTGATGCTGGGATAAGGGACAGTGTCCAGCATATTCCAGCTGTACTCACTGCCACTGGAAGGGCATGTAAGTCACATAGGCTATCTTACTGACATCAGATTGCCCTCTGCAGACATCTAACTCAGACTTAGGTATCTGCCTCTGGATTTACCATACTTGAAATGGGGAATCAATTTCTTTAAAAATCATCTTCCCCAAGAAACATAGCTCAGGAACCACGAGCTTCAGAGGAATAAATGTCACAGTGGGAGACGGGAGGGAGCTGACTCTCCCTCATGATGGCCCCATGTGTCAAACCTATGGGTAGGTGTCAAAGAATATTGGCCGCTCTTCATACATTCATTCAATAAATATGTATTGAGTGCCTCCTTCATGACATATATACACTATGAAAAATAGAGATGAATTCCCTGCTTTCAGAGATCTGGGAAAGCAGATATTAAACCAGGAATTACAGAAGACTATGAGTAATGTGTTCAAGCACATCGATGACAGGCAAGGGTGGCATGTCACAAGAGGTAGAACTGGGGAGCAATCCTACAAATTATTTAGTTCAAACTCAGGTGTTTCTAAGAAGGAAAGAAAATCCTCAAAAGGGGAACTTAGTATAATTTAATGCTGATGGGAAATAATAAAGGTGTCTCTAGATATTATCATCTGGCTGATCCTGATCCTTGAGAATTAGAGGAGATGGAAACTTTTGAGTCTGAGTCTTAGTGCTTCCACAAAACTGTCACCAATGACCTCAGCCTTAAAGAATCCCTCTCTTCTCTGCAGTCAGTTCTCTGCCTTCTGATTGTCTGGCCTACTCAGCTCTAATGCACCTTATTCCAACTAGAGTGTACTGACTAGATGCCTCTGTAATGAGCTGTTAGGCTCCCTGCATTCTGCTCACTTTAGAGCTATAGTCACTCAACCGTGAAATATAGTCTCACTTCCCTACAGAAGAGGGAATTCATATCCTCAGGGAGATGAGCTGTGAGAACCACTAGATCATTTCCCCAGAGATCTCTGGACCCCCTCTCTAACCTTGGACCTCTACTCCTAAGAAACCAGGGTTCAGATTTTACTCTTTAAGCTCAATACTTTGTTCCCTATAACCCAGGACTGAGTTTTCCTTGATTCCTTGGACTATGCCTGACCTGGAACCTATGGCTAGACCTCCCTTCCCAGAACTCCCACCTCCTCAAGTATGGTCAATTGTTGCCTCCTGCCTGCCCTCACCTGAGCTGACCATCACCAGTCTGGACGCTGCACAAAGGGTCAGTTCTTTGAGCCTTGTCTGGATAGATGCTCCAAACTCAATGTCTACTGGATTTCTGGTTAAGTAACTCACTTGTTACCTCTCCTTTGCCCCTCAACCTCTGATTTGTCAGTTTCAAGTTTCCCATCATTTCCACATATGCAGTTCCCTCTGGTTACAGGTCTGTAGCTGACACCAACCCTTCCTCAGAGTCCCACTTCTGGAGTCTCAACAGCCTGCCCTTCCAGGACAAGGCTGCATCACGGGATTCTTTGTATTCCACTGCTGGTCTCACATACAGATGATTCTCAGGGGCTCTTTGAGGGATGGGCTGGTCCTTCTCATGTGGGTGCACTTCCCAAGGGGTCACTGAAGCAAGGGTGCTTTGAATGACCCAGTCAACCTCCAACTGCTATGATGACTGCACAGGGGCCAGAGAGTCCATGTCTCCTCTGCCAGCCCAGCCTGGTCCACTGTCCTCAATTCCAATTCCCAGCCAAGTGTAATGCTGTCAGCCCCCAGCTGCCCTCATCACAGTTGCTTGGGAGTCACCAGGATGCTGACCATGCTCAAGAGGCACAGAAAATAATAACACTGCTCAGGTTCTGCATTTTTCCCCATGTTTCCACTGCACCCTGCTCTCCCCTCCTATTTTCCCTTTATTCTCCTTCTCCTTCCACCCCACTACTTACAAGGAAAAAAGTAATAACAAATAGGAAGGCTAATTCTAAGTCTGTGCAGTCCCAGCGTGTATCCTGGTCCACCTTTAGTCGTTATTTTCTCCTGTGTCTGGCTTTGACAAGACTGATGACATTTACGTTTTCCAAAAGCTTCAGTAAGAGGCACTTTAGCTGCAATCACCTCCATCTAATTTCCCTAGTCAAATTTTCTTTTTGGCTTAAATCACACAACAAAACTATGGCCTGAGCTGTTCTGACAACTTGTCACCAAATAAGGCTCAGCCCAAGTGGGCAGTCTTGAGAACCAAGGACATAAGGGAAAAAAATAGACTAAGTGGCCTGAAATGAAGTGGGAATGGCTGGAGGAAGAGAGGAGGTTGGCATGAGTCAATTTGTTAAAGTTCTAGAACAAGTGGCTTGGTACTCTTTGGGGCCCAGGACAAATAGAAAATGTGTTTTATTTCTCTAGAGAGGAAGTAACAGGGTGCTGGGGCTGGAGGGGTCTATCATCCAACTGTGTATGGGAGCCTTCATCCCAGAGAGGGAAGGCAGCTAGCTCTGGTGGCTCTCCAGCCTATGGGATAGAAACCCTAGGGGAAGGTACGAGTACCTTGCTTTCCACATAACTCTGGATAGAAGGATTAGTGCCCTGGGGAAACTAAGGCCCAGATGTATTGCCCATAGCTGCACAATGACTCAGAACAGGGAGGAAACATCACATCCATTTTTTAAATAAATGTATTTATTGAGGAATTATATACATACAGAAACGTATTCAAATTATATGGGCTGATCTCAATAAATTTTTGCAAGATAAACTCACTCATGCAACAACCCAGAGCCAGGGAATGACAACACTTGAAGAAGCTGTGCTCATACTCCCTCTCAGTGACTAAAAAGGACTAAAAGTCTCCAAAAGATATCATCATCCTGATCTCTATGGAATCATATAGGTAATATGTACTTTTCTTTGTCTGATCCATGTTGTTAGATATGGGAATAAGTCATTTTCATCTTTATATAGCATTCCGTTGTATAATGATGTCACAATTTATTTATTCATCAAACTTTTGATAGACATTTGCGTTATTTCCTGTTTGGGGCTGCTGTAAATAATGTTACTAAGAACATTCCTTACCTCTTGACACATGAATATGCATTTTTGTTTTGGTGCACACCTGGGAGTAGAACTGATCACTCACAGGGTATTTGTATAGTCAACTTTAGTCAACGATGCCAATCAGTTTTCCAAAGTGTCTGTAGCAGTTTATCCTCCCGCCATCAGAGTATGAGAGTTTCAGTTGCTCAGTAGTCTCACCAGCACTTGGTGTTTCATTTTAGCCACTTTGGTGAGTGTACGTGGTTTTAATTTGCATTTCTCTAATTCCTAAAGGTTTGCATCTTTTCCTATGTTACTGACTGGATATCTTTTTTTTTTTTTTTTGCAGTACGCAGGCCTCTCACTGTTGTGGCCTCTCCAGTTGCGGAGCACAGGCTCCGGATGCGCAGGCTCAGCGGCCATGGCTCACAGGCCCAGCTGCTCCGCGGCATGTGGGATCTTCCCGGACCGGGGCACGAACCCGTGCCCCCTGCATCGGCAGGCAGACTCTCAACCACTGCATCACCAGGGAAGCCCCTGACTGGATATCTTTTGTTAAGGCTTCTGCCTATTTTGTTCTAATGGATTATCTGTCCCTTTCTCATTGATTTATAGGAATTCTTTATACAATCTGGAGACAAGTTCCTTGTTGGTTATATGTATCTAAACAGAAAGTGTGACATGTCACTTACAAAGAGAACTTCATGCCAACAATCTCAACTCCCCACTCTTTTCCGCATCCATCTCCCAGCTTTGTTTTAGGCTCAATGTCACTGTTGACTGGAAAAAAAAAAAAAAAAGCACAACGTGAGGGTTGTGAGTTAAGTTTTACTTGGGGCAAAATGAGGACTATAGCCCAGGAGACAGCATTTCAGATAGCTCTGAGGAACTGCTCCAAAGAGGCAGGGGGGAAGATCAGTGTATATGTGATTTTGGTGAAGGGAGATCCATGCAATCAAGCACACATTTTGGCAGGAAGAAAATAGCTGCTAGTCACGAGGAGCAGATGTCTCTGTTAATGATTTTAGTGGTTTTTAGATATGAGAAGATGCAAGAATTTGTGTTCATAAAATCTCCTGAAAATATCTAACTATCTGGAGACTTGTTCTGCCAGTTTTTCCCAGAGCACAGAGTGCCTCCTTCCTAATCTCTGTCTTGAACTCCTTTCAGGGTGTGTTGAAGGTCAGTGACTGCAGTGGCTAGTGACTTCATCCCAGAAGAGGCAAGTGACAAGTAACAAGTTTTAGCTGGCTTCCCATTCTCCCTACTGTCAGCCCAAGCTCCCACAAACATTTCTTATTCTATCTCCCTTCCCTGTGGCCTGGATGCAGGTACCCCTAGCATCACATGCCAGAGGCACTATGGTTCTCAGCAGACAGATGCACACTCACCCAGTCCTTGTGCTCCAGTCTTGGGTCACATGTTGGCCCTACCATGCCAAGGCTCACCTGTGACTATGAGCTCAGAAGGATCGGGGTAAATGCGGAGGGAAGCCCAGTGGAGAAAGTAGTAGAGTGAGTGCTCACATATCCTCTGAAGCATAAGAACAGCATAGGGGACCAGACGTATCAGTGGGAGGACATTTTCAGAACAGTAAGCACTAGAGAACAGATCCACTTGTATGGAACATTTGCTTCATAAGTGAAAAGGCTACTGGTTTGGCTGGAAAACAGGTTGCCAAGACCTTGTCTCATCACTGCTTTGGGTGACCAGCTTATTTTGGTTTGCCCGGGATGGTCCCAGGTTTAGCTCTAAAAGTCCTGCATCCTGGGAAACCCCTCAGTGAGAGAGAGTGAGTGTTCACCCTCTTGTTGCCTCTAAATAGCTGTGTGCCATGGGGAAAACTACTTTCCTACTCTGGGCTATAAAACTACCACCTATAAATTGAGCTTGGAATAGGATAGCAGAGCTTCACTTTACCCTCCATACCTGACTGTGTTGTTGTTCTAGGATCTTTTAGCAACTTACAGTCAAGAGGCAGATGCAAAAATTCTATAATGGAGGTGGGTGTATGCCTATCTCTGTGTTAACCTTTCCCTAGTAATAATGTACCAAGTACTGAGAGCCACAGTGTGCCAGGCACTGTGTTCTGTGTTCACAATTCCCTTTAATCCTCAAGACATCCCTGGGATCTAAGCATCACTGTCATCATTTCATTCCTGAATGGGGAAACAGAGGCTCAGAGAGTTTGAGCACCAGGACAAATATAACACATCTAGCCAAAAAGAGACTAGCATTCATCCCCCAGTCTGCCCATTTCTAAAGCCCCTGGCGTGTTCTACCAACTCACATCTAATTGCTCTGTGCTTTCATGTCATTGCTTGTAAAATGATGCTCTTTCACTTCCCACCTTACACCTGTCCCAGAACAAGGTGCTTTCATATGCATCATCTCTTCTGATAACTACCTGACAGGGTTGTCATGTGATCAAGTAAAAACCTTGAAAAATTAAAAACTTTCTCTAAATAAAAAGGATTATTATGAATAATGCCTGAAGAAAACCAAAGCACATCCACAAGGTTTGGACAAGTAGGATATGGCAGGTCTGAACAAATGCTTCCTCTCTGAAATAAGCTTTCCAGATTTGATGTTCCACGTGCCTAAAGAGACTGGAAGCTCATCTAGAAGACGGAAAAAAGATATGAGAACAAAAGAGAGGGCAAGAGTCAGGGAACCCAGCAACCGATTTCTGTGATTCTACTCCCAGCAGCGAGAGAGTTTACTGGAAACGTAAAGGTTTGGACATTTAAACCATGTTGTCCAGGCTGTGTGCACATCTTGAATGGTATGAAAATTTATGTCAGATCAGAGTTGAATATGGAGATTGGACTCTAACCATTGAAAGGCTAGATAAGCCTTGGTCCAGACGGCAAGAAAGAGAAAACAACAAAAACCAAAACCAACAAAAATCAAGGTAATAATAGGACTAGAAGAAGTGGGTGAAAAGTCCAGCAGAGATGGTCTGGGATGGTCACATGCCTGAGCTGTGGACACTGAGAGGATTTTTTAGCTGTCAAGGGCAACAGAGAAATGCCTACTCCAAGGACCTCCACTTGAGGTCCTGAGGAAAGTTATAGACCTCTGCCCCAGAAAAAAATATACAAACGTAAAATCACATACACAGAATGTTCCATACCGTGCAGGGAATTTACAAACCCAAAACCTATTCCCAGGACGTCTAACCACCACCAAACCTCATTTTTAAAAGAAGGAAACTTAAGACTCGTAAAGGTATGCTGGTTTCTCCAAGATAAGCAAGATCATGGATGGTAGATTCTAGATGGCTGCCTAGGTTTCCTGTCTCTAGACCAGAACTAGTCCCATGGAGGAAGCTGGAAGAAATTCCTGTCTTCAAGGCTAGAGTCTGCACCTATTGTACTCCTTATAGACAGCCCACAACTGTTCTCAACCTTGCTGTCTATATTGGAAGGTCCACTTTTGCCCCGATGTACCCACCAACCTCGGTATGTATTTCTGGTGTGATTCTTAACCATGAAGGTATATTAAGATTCAGGGGAAACTGAGCTGCCTCCCTGAAGCTAATAGAGATTTCCTGAGCCCTTGGATGAAGACAGAAAAGGTAGGAACAAATGGCCAAAACAAACTCCAGAAGTGGCACTGGTCTTGATTTAAAACCTACTCTTTCCATCCTTTGTCCTGGCTCCAACCGTGGATGTTTTCCATATTCCTGGAGCCCATCAGGGAGGGAAAGGGCAGCTGGCCCTTTACCCAGAGGATGCCTAAAAGCCCCGTCCCCTTCAGCTCCTTGAGGCCATGGCAGGGAGGGTGGGAATGTGAGTTGCTGTGCAGCACTCCTGGGGGCAGGGGGGCATTGGTGGGGAATGCCAGGTGGTGTCACCCTGAGGGAGGCTACAGCCACAGCAGGGCCCAGTGTGGTGAGGTCCAGAGGGAAATTCGCCATCTTCAAGCCCGGTGCCCTGGCTTAGCAGGAGCTTCTATAAACCCCTCAACAGCTGGCTGATGTCCTCACGGCAATGCACCCAGACATAGCCCAGGCCTTGGGGGGGATTGTTCATTTTATTATCACTGTTAATTGTGATCATAACTATTGGAAAGTTTCACATGCTCCTCGCCGTCCCAGCCCAACCCCTGCCGTGGCTTCTTCCCTCTCTCACTTCCCCTCTCTCTCCTCTTCACCCTTTCACACAGCTGCTCATTTCATGTACTTCCAGAAAACAAACTCCACTGTTGGGAGTTTTGCTTTTGAAGGCCGATTTCCTGCAGCCTCACGACTACTCCTAACAGCAGCATGGCAAGAGAAAGTCATTAGGAAGGAGAGGCAGTCTCCCCAGCTCCCCGGTAGCCATGGGCTTCTGTTCTCTGCTAGGGCTGCTGAGCAGCTTAGAGCAGACGGAGGCACAGGTGGAGAAGCTGGAGAAAGGAGGAGGAAGGGAGAGGTTTTGGCCTGGGAAATGGTGTTGCCTGGGGGCAGCAGGAGCTCCAAGACCTGGATCCAAATTCCAGAGCAACAGCTGTGGCCACTGGGTAAGCCTGCACGTCCATGTTAAGACCCCTCTCTCTTAATCCAAGCTCACATCTCCAGTGGCCTGCAGTTAAAATCGATACCTCATTGGTTGTTTGATTGGTTGGTTGGTTGGTGGGTTGGCTGGCTGATTGACTGGCTGGTAGGTTAGTTGGTTGGTGACTGGGTGGGTTGGTTGGTTTTAGGCCAAGACTCATCTGTAAATGTATAAGGCCACAGAGAGGTCACCACATCTCTCGCCTCCATGGCCTCTGCTCTTCCATCCTCTGCTTTCTGCTCAAAATTTAGCACAAAGGAAAGAAAACACTTCACAACGTTACAACTCACTCACTGCATCACGGACTTTATTGTGACATCTGGAGGTTTTCCACGGCCCTGCCTGGGAAGCCCCGAGCTTGTGTGACAGCTCTTTGGGGAGAGACCCTGCCTCCTCCAATCTATCACGACCCACACCCCATACCTCATCGTCTCCATTTCCTCTGCACCATCTAACAGGGGATGAGCCCTTGCATCTTCTTTTTTCTTTTCCAATTTTATTATATCCTTTACTTAACACATATGCAAGGTTTACTATGTACCAAGCAGTATCCTGAGCATTTTGTAAAGATTGACTGATTTAATCTCATCCCAAACCTCATGTTACAGAGAGGGAAACTGAGGCAAGAGTAGTTTAAATAACTTTCCCAAGGTCACAGAGCCACAAGTAGCAGAGCCGGGATTCTCAGGTAAAGCTGTCTCCCAAGCCTGTGCCCTCAACCATGATGATATGATGCTTCTCTCCTGCTGTGGCCAGAGGCGTCCCCACCCAAGACTCAAATGTCTGTTCACCAGCCTCCCTGCCTTCTCTCCCCCCACTCCCAATCCACACCATATTTGCTGCCATAATGTTCTGTCTCAAGATCTATTTCCTTCTGCTGCTTTTGCCTGGATTTCCTGGCTCTGAAATGAACAGTGTAAACCACCAGCTTGCACACGTCCCAGCCTCACCTTGTCAGTGCTCTCCAGTTGTTTTAATGGTATAAAAGCTCATCTCCCCATGTGGCAAACTGTGACAGTTATACCTGGATGTGCTCAAGGCCAAGGCCTTCAGACCTGCAGGGATGTTGTTGCCCAGGCCTCGAGGTTAGCCTCGAGGCCTTCTAAAAACCCACCCGTCAGATCCAGCTGTCAGCAGAGTCTGCCCCTGAGAATCTGCCCAAACCCAACAGACACACACTTCCGAATTCACTCAGCTTGCATTCTCAGGATGTCCTCCAGCTTTCCACTGTCAGTCCCCACCCATCTCTGCTTCTGGCAGCTCCTCAGACTTGGCAGCTACAGGCCGACCATATCAGTACCTGACCTTGGCTCTTTCCCTACACGTGAGGCTGAGGTCTGGCTTAGCCAGACCCTGCTGGTGTCTGACTTTGGCCCATTCACATTTGCAGCCTTGTTACTCTCGCTCAGGTGCCAAGATCTTGAATGGCCCCTCTGTTGCCCCTTCTGCTCAGCCTGGGCGAGGCCTCTCCAATTTCAGCCTAATTAAAAAACACCCCATCTTGTAGCTTTCACTAGGAATAAGGAACTGCCTGCTTCTCTTCCAAAATCTGCATCTCATTTGTTACCAGTACTTTCTCCCTTTGGGTCCCTTCAGTTTTCCAGAGCCTATTAAACCAGCCACGTCTGCCTTATTCATATAAGATTAGGTTACGATATATGCAATTCCCTTCCTTTCATGTCTCAGGCAATTTATTCTTCATCTTCTTCAGCGTGTCACATGTGTTTTGTCTTTCTCCAGCATTCTGTTTTATTTTTCCCAGGCTGGGATTTGAGTTTGATATGAATATTGTCACCAGCCAGGCTCTGTATTACTCAGTTTGGGTGGAATGGGAGGAAGAGGGGTCCCCATATGTTTCCGATGTGGAAACTGGGTACTTTATTGAATTTGGCCCTCCACAGAGGAAAAGAAATGCAAGCCATGGGCACCAGATTACCGGTAACTGGGGATGAGGGCAGGGGATGGAAAATAATTCTGAGATGGTTTTAGCTGCAATGCGCTGGTTTTTTCATCCTTCCCCACAATGCCTGTCTTAGAAATGGGTACCTCCAGATTCATAAGTGCTGTTGAATATATGAAGGAAGGGGGAAGGAAGGGAAGGGAAACGAGGAAGGGATAAAAGTAAGCTTTATGAGATGCTGAGAATAAGCCTCTAGCACTTCCTAGGTTGCCCAGGGTATCAGCCAGAAAAAGTCTAGCCTGAGTTAAAGAGCTACATCTCTAATCTTCAAGCCATGAGTCTTAGTAATTGTACTTATTATCATTAGCATCTATATATTTTCAGTTTCCAAACCACTTTCTCCAGTATTTAAATTAGCACTAGTTAACACTCATCTGATCCTTTCAAGACTAAATAGCTATGGTTGCCCAGAGCTAGAACATGGCTCTTTGGGACTCAGATGACTGTCCCCCTGGATCACACAGCCCCAGACAGAGAGTGGCACACCTATGTTCTATTCTGTGCTTTCAGGGTGGTCCAAAGAGCCCACCAGCCAGAAGACAGACGTGGTCAGGACTTCACGGTACACTGGAATGCCGAGTCAGCCTTGGCCTTGGCAGCATGGTTTCAGGAGCAGAGAGAAGCCACCCACATCTTCCACCTTGCTCAGGAATGCACCAAGTGCCCTTGCAGGAGAAAACCCTCCTAATCCACTCCTATGGCTCAGGGTTATAAAGTAAGCACTTCCAAATGTGTCATAGATGATACCGTAGAGTCATACTAAGTGACAGGATTGAGCTTGCATTCTTCTTTGATCCTTGATAAGAGAAAGAGGGAAGAGCACTAAAGTCACTGTTAATGGCAGATAAGACTATGGGCTCTGGAGCTACACTGCCTAGGTTTGAACCTTACAGCACCACTTCTTATCTGTGCGAATTCAGGTAAATTACTTACCCTCTCTGGACCTCAGCTTCCTCATCTGTAAGATGGGCTTGATAATAATGCCTTACTCATAGGGTTTGTGGTAAGGATTAAATGGAATAATGCATGTAAGTTACCTGTAACAGAACTTGGTACACTGCAAGTGTTTCATAAGTGAAGTTGCTGTTAACCTAATTTTTATTAATATTACAGAAAAGATATGTTCTTACCTAAGGAGAGAGGAAATTTGGAAAAAGTATCTTGACTAATAATAAGGATACACTTTACCCATTTCAAAATCTTCCATGGGGGTGTTTTAGCAGCTAGTTACTGCTGCATAACAAACCACCTGAAAACTTAGTACAGAAATCAGTTTTTTCTCAGAATCTGTGGATTGGCTGATATAAACCAGGCATCTCTGCTTTAAACTGTGGATCCTGCTGGACTTGGCTCCCTGCTGTGGTTCAGACTCAGATCTGCTCCACTTGGGTGTGTCCTAGGACTCCAGCTGAGCCAGTGCAGCCACTGGGAGGAAGCAGAAATATACAGCTCTCTTAGGGGCTAGGCTCAGAACTGGCACACTGGCACTTCTAGCCACATTCCTCTGCCCAAAGCAAATCACTGAGCTTCACCCAATGTCAAGAGGTGGGAAATTCACTGCACATCTAATGGGAGTGGGAAGACTTCAGTTACATGGCAAAGAGTGTGATGGGATGGAGTGAGAGAACATGCAGGACCAATAATTCAGTCTACTACAAATGGGTCTACTTGTGTCATACCCTCTGTGCTCCTCCCAACATCTGTTCTTTATCTATCAACCTCTTAGTATCCATTCTCTCCAGGCACAGCAGCCACCTATAGACACAGCTGATTTGCAGGCCATCAGGGGTGGAAATTGGATCTTTTTCTTTGAAATGTGGCCACCTCCAATGATAGAACTATACTTTGGCACTTGACAAAAGTCCAGATCATGAGGGGCTCAGCCAACTGCAGAGGGTTCCCTAATGAGCCAGTGCCAACACCCACCCCTAGGAGGCCAAGGCTTGCAACAGTGGAACAGGGTTAGCAATCCAGCTGTTAGACTCCAGATGCTGCCATCCTAAACCCATGGGTACACAACTGTGCTGTACACACATGTGCACACACACACAACTGAGAAAAGGCCTGACTTGCCCCAAATGCAAGTCATTCCAATAGGGTGACAGACATAGGTAGAGGACCAAGGAGAGGCATAGGTATATATGGAGATATGGTGATCATCTTACACAGACAGATGTCAAGATCCCAGAACCTGAACTACCCTTCATGCTCTATCAAGGGCACCTGTCACTGTGAAGTTCACAAGGGAAATCTATACACAGAAGACAAGGTCAGTCAAGCTCTACTTTATAACTTTGAGGATCGAGGTCCAGTGCATCTCCTGGTGACTTGGGCTGGACCACGTGATGAACTCCTTCTGCCTAGACCACAAGCATTCCTTCCGGCCTCTTTTCTGTATTTTGTCTCTCCAAGACTGAAAAATATCTAGGAAGAGTAAGCCACCCAGGGAGAAGCAAGAGCCAGAGAAAGCTTACCCCAATGGCAGGGTCTGTTCTACAGACCTTGGGCACAGAGGCTGGATACTGAGGCCTCTGCTCTGGACCAGACCTCCAAACCTCCATGTGCAACTGTGTCTGGACAGTTCAGAGGCAGCTCACACTAAACAAGCCTCAACTCAAATGTAGGACTCTGCAAACTGGATCTCCTATGCTCCCTCTTTCAGGTAGTGGTGCCACTGCCCCATGAATTGTACAAACCAGAAACGTGGGAATCACCCTTGACACCCACCTTTCCCCCACACCCCAGATCCTACCCATCAGCTAGTGATGTCAGTGTTACCTCCAAACAGCACTTGGGTTTATTCACTTTGCTCCTTTCCATTGCTATCACCTAAGCTACTGTCCCATCTCACCACCTTTGGGGATCTCTAAAACCAGCACTATGTGTCACTTTAGAATCCAAAGTGTCCCACAGGAAGACGAGGGCACGACTCTGCAGAAAGGGCAATGCCCTCTCTCTCACCCTTCTGACATGCTCTGGTCTTGTTTGGTTTATGATGGTATTTTCTTATTTGCTACTAGAATCCTCCTAATTCTTCTTAACAAGATGGGACGTGACCATGAACATCTTTTGTACTTTTTTTTTATACCACCCAAAGATTAACACCTGCCCATGTGCATAGGATCATCTAACTTAGTAATTACTAATTTTTCCTTTACAAAAACGCAGGTGATCCCAATTACCTGATCTTTTATGACAGCATGTAGCTATTAATAATATGCCTACTGGCAGATAGTTTCAAAACACAAACACAAAACACTGAATCAACTTCCTTCATGTTTTAGGGATGAGTGAGAGGATTCTTTTCAAAGAAACCTGTGCTAAGCCAAGAGCATCTTGAAATGAGTATTTGAAATGTTAATATTATTACATGATCTTATGGCCAAAAATGATATAAATGATTCACTTCTAAAATTTATCATGTAGACACACTTTACGAAGTTGAAAATGGACTATTCTACTATGTCTAAAGTCTTTAAAATTAAGTATTTAATTTTTTAATCCATTTGTTAAAAGTATAAAAAGGAAGCACCTTCAGATTTGTTTTCAAGAACAACTGACTTAACATCAAGGAAAATAGAAATTTATTAGCCAAATCTCAACAAAAACCTTCATATATTTCGTGGATGTAAAAGCAGCCAATGACATACACTTGACCTTCTTGTACTCTGACCTACATATATCTACAAAATGTTTTTTTCCAGCAATAGACAGATGATAAAACTAAAGATTGAAATGAACTATTTAAAAATTGAATTTCTATATTGCAAAATGATACACTAAGATTCAATAAATATTATGAAGAATATTCAAGCATATTTTTGAACCATTAACAAAATAAACAAAAATATTTTAAGTATTATTTCATTGTTATGTCAATATTATTAATTTCTACATATTATATATGTGCATATATTTTTTTATAAGGCACATTATATGTCAGTATACTTTTTAGAAATAAAGAAACAAATACATATTGTGGGGACACCTGCTCAATGTTCTCTTACTGCTAGAGCACATAATCTAATAATGTGGGCACAATATTGTAATCTGAGCTGCTGCATAGCCCCCTAGGGTCTCCCCACACCCACGCTTTCACCACTTCAATCCACTCTCCATCCCACAGCCTGACTCATCTGTTCAAACTCAGCTCTTATTATGTCTCTCAAGACACAGACCCACATCTAATGCCTTGTCTTCACTCATTGTCTATGGTCACCTCCCTCCTATAAGGCAGGGCCTTTGCACAAGCTGTTCTCTCTGCCTGGAATGCTTCTCCCTTTCCTCTTTGATGAAAGGGATCTGGAAAGGATCCTTGGTCCACTACCATCCACTCCCAGCGGCCACATGGTGCCGCTGTGGTAGAGTAATGCAGCACAGTGCAAAAGGTGTGAATCCATGGTGCGCTGAGGATCCAGACCCCACCGAAGTGATGGGAGAGCCCTAGATGGGATCCCAGCCTCGGACTCGTGCTTAGCAATGGTTCTCTGAACACACCCACATTATAAACACTCCAAGGATAGAGACCATATAGACTTTATCCATCAACATACTCTCAAAGCCCAGCACAGTGCCTGGAATATTCAATACATGTTCATTCAATATTTGTTAAATAAATCAATCACTTTGTGGAGAAGTTGGGGTCATCAACCGCATGCTGTGTCAAAACATCCTTCCTCCTACAATGGGTCCGGGCCCCGAGGCTTGGCACACTTTCCCTTAACTCTGTTTCATTGAACGGCATGTGTGGCCCTTCCTACACCCTCCAGCATGCCATAGTATTTTCTGGATCCAACTCCCAGGGAGAAGGGATTAGGAGCTTCCATCTCTTCCTTCCCCCTGGACCCTGGAGCTTCTTATGCAAATCAAACTACCTTCTTCTTTGACAGTCAAAGAACAGATGGCAATACCAAAGGTTATAATTCCAGAGTAATGGAGGTGTACTAGGGTTTGCAAAACCAGTAGAGCCACCTAAGAAACCCTCAGCTGTCTAAATGTCAGTTTTCCTTGGAGGAAACTCTACCCTGATACGTTTAGTGCTGATCTCAGCTCCAGGGGGGTTGGGGGTGAGGGTGTTGTCAGATGTGTGTGACTGGCCAGCCATGTGCAGACAGTGTCATGTAGGGTGTTCAGGTCCACAGGCACACTCTTCCTCACTGGGGGTGACACAAGGCTTTCTTAGCTATGAGGCTCCCTAGAGGATCCAAAGGTGGCTTTTGAGAGCAACAGAAACGTATAGAGAAACAGAGGAATGAGATAGCTGCCACCAGGAAAACAAGTTACATACTCTTCTCCCATCACGAAGTGCAGTGATGTACCAAGTTCAAGCACAGAGCAGACTGGACTGCACACCCATGGGCTTCACAATCCAAGGATGTACCAAGGTGAAAAGTAAAGACCACAGGGGATGCCAGGCTGACTCTGCAGAGAGAAGAGATGGCAGTTCTGAGAGGATTTTCCTGCTACCTCAGAGATTGGGGTCAGGGCAGGTCTGGTGGGGATGTGCCCAGAATGGGTCTAGAGGCAGGAGGGATGAGAATCAGTGGATGCATGGAATTCTAGAAAAGCTGGGAAGATGAATGACTTAGCTAGAGAAGCAAGCCTCTCTCCAGGTCTCATGTGCCATCCTGAGGGAGGGCGGATAAAGAAAATACCACTGGCTGTGGATGAGTTGAATGCATTTCTAAGCTTGGGGCTGGCTAGGAATTGGTTTCTCTGTACAGACTCTACATGTAATGCTTGATATTTCCACTATGGAGTGTTTTTCTGTGAATTTTACTTCTAAATAAAGCTATGTGGTGAGATTTCTTTTTCGGGAGTTCAGATATTCCCAGGAGTGCTTGGAATGGAAAGAAAATGTGCCAAATGGCAAAACTCCATAAAACTAATTACCTGGGAAATTTTATGGAGAAAATGCATTGTGATACTGGTGTTCCATGAAGTTTATAAGTCAGGACAAGCCCTGCACTGATGAGCCATAAATGAAAATACTGAATATGCAATGTGTATTAAGCTGCGGCCGCAGAGTCTGAATCACTTGTTAAATGTGCCCTCAACACATCAGTAACACCAGCCACAGTGATGAGACCACCAGCCCCCTCTCTGATCAATTCTGAAGTGCTAGCCTCCTTTCAGTTTGCATTTTGGTTTGGGTTCTGATTTTCCCTGTGGTCCAGAGCTGAATGGGTCATCTTAGCCTCACCTGAAATGTTCCAATCTGACCTCTGGCCACTCTATGCTAGAGCTCTAGGCTACCCATTCGGCCCCCATGTCCTCTGACACTGACTCTATAGATTCTCTTTTCCATCTCCATAAAGATGAGAGTAAAGAACAAATTAAAGTGACGATATAAATGCGTTATACTAAACATATAAATATATATTAGCCATGTGATAAGACATATGAACACATATTGAACTAAACCTCCACCACCTCCTCCTGCATCCTTATACTCACCCAATGCCTTTGCTCCTTATCTCACTGAGAACGTTGAAATAGAAAGAAGAGAGGCCTTCACCAAGCTCCACCATCACGCTATCCAGCTACGGGCATCCAATCACTTGGCCTTCCTTCCTGCACTCTGTCCATGGATGTGTGTATTCTGAGCTCAGCCTAATGCCTCTTCTTGTGCACTGAAGCCCATCCCTTCTCACCAACTTGGCCTTGCTCCAGCATTCTTCCCCTTTCTCTCTTACATCATCAAAATTTTTCCTCTCTGCCGCATTATTCCCATAGATCTATGTTAGACACACCCTAGAGTGACTCATCCAGGGAGTCACTTTCTTGGGTAATCCCAACCCTGTGAGTGCAGGCAGAACCTATGACTTGATCCTAACCCATAGAATAGGACAAAGTTGGGGAAGGGGGCAGTGTAACTCCCTGGATTATACTATGTTATCTGGCAAAGGTGAAAGGATCTTGAAGATGTAATTAAGCTCCCTGCTCCTGTTGACTGAGTCAATCAAAAGGGAGGTTATCATAAGTGGGCCTGACCTAATCAGAGTGAAGCCCTTTAAAAAAAGGACTTAGGTGCTATACAGTTGGTCCTTATTAGTTTTCCATTTTATATATAGTAGTGTGTTTACGTCAATCCCAATCTCCCGATTTATCCCTCCCTCTCCCTTTCCCCCCTGGTAATCATAAGGTTTTTTTCTACATCGGTGACTCTATTTCTGTTTTGTAAATAAGTTCATTTGTACCATTTTTTTTAAGGTTCTACATATAAGTGGTATCATATGATATTTGTCTTTCTCTATCTCGGCATTATTTCATTCTTTTTTATGGCTGAGTAAATGACCTATATGGGAAAAAAATCTAAAAAAGAGTGGATATGAAACAGAACAGGATGCTGTGGTCCTTCCCTACCATGCTCTCAGCCTGCCTTTTGTCTGTAGAAAACCTTTAGCCAAAGAATAAGTTTAATCAGAGAAGTAAGAAGATGCAGAAACAAAGGAAAATAATCAAAGGAGACCAAATAATATTTTAGTCTTTAAGCATTATCAAGGACCCTTAGTTCCTTCTCAAGGGCTATAGATAATATTATGAGCCATATCCTGTGAGCTCTCCTATAGATACTGAAACCTCCACCAGGTGGAAGACGTTAACTACATGATCTCATTCAGTCTTGTGGCTTCCAATACCATCAATGAGTTGATTCCCAAGTGTCCATCTCAGCCTAAGCCTTTCACTTGAACTCGAGACTCACATGTCTGACTGCTTTCTCATCATCCCACTGTGGGGGCAGACGGGTCTAAGAGGCATCGCAAGCTCATATGTAGAAAATGGAACTCCAGAATCTTGCTCCCCATACCTGCTGCATCTCACCTCCATTTTAGTTCATAGCAATTCCATCCCTTCAACTGCTCAGTCCCAAAACCCTGGAGTCAGTCTTAACCCCTCTTTATCTCACACACCACATCCAATCTGTCAGAAAACCCTTTCTGCTTTCAAAATATGTGTAAAAGCTGACCGTTCTTCACACTTTCTACTGCTACCCCTTCTGCCTAAGCCATTGTAATGTTTCCCAGATTATTGCAATGTGTGCCTGTGTGGTAACTTGACTTCTGCCCTTCCCCACTGTAGTCTATTCTCAACACACTATCCAGAATGCACTATCAACATACGATGTCATGTCTCTGCTCAACTCTTCCAATAGTGATCCATCATGCTCAGACTTGGAGCAGACAGACGACATCATATTATGATGTCCTTCCATGGAATTCAAGCCACTACAATGATCTGTCCCTGCTGCATCACTGACCTCAGTTCCTACCACTCTCCCCTTAGCTATTCCTGCTCCAGCCTCATTGGCATCCTTGATGTTCTCAGTACTTGCCAGGCGAGTTTCTGCCTCAGGGTCTTTGCACTAGGTATTTTTGCCTGTCTTTCAGACCTTGTTCTCTAGATAGTCAATGATTGATTCCCTCCTTCAATTCCTTCACATCTTTATTCAAATCTCACCAGCTTCTTTGGCCATTTTGTCTAAAATTTCAACATCCTCCAACACTTCCCACTGCTCTTCTCTGCTTTATTTTTCTCCTTAGCATTCATCACTATTCAACATACACCATACTTCATTTAATTTTGTTTGATGTCAGTCTCTGATACTGGAACATAAGCTCCATGAGGGCAAAGAATCTCATCTGCTTTGTGAACTGATGTGTTTCTAGTGCCTAGAACAGTGTCTGGCAAGTTACACTCAATACATACTAGTTAAGTGAATCATTGAGTGGATATGAAACCTTCAATAACATTCTGCAACACAGGAGAGCAAAGTGCTCAGCTGTCAGAGAAGAATCCTTTTTATGAAATAGATTAACTATAAGAAACAGAAGAAAATTAAAGAAAATAACTTTTTCATGTTTGAAATAAAAATTCGGGAGTGCTTTGCCAACTTTAGACAAAAAATGAGACATTGATGAAGAAACATAATAACTAAGTTACGTTCCACATTAGATTCATTACTGTAGAAAATCAATCAGTCTCTAAAGGATAGAATTGATAAAAATCTCTAAGCAGAAAGAACAAAATCTATAGAGTAAAAAGGATGTGACCTAATTATTTTATACACAAAGACATCAGTCTTTAAATAGTGTAGGTTGAGAAAATATACTTGAGTTCTCTTTCTTAAAAATATTCATGGGGCCTTCCCTGGTGGTCCAGTGGTTGGGAATCCACCTTCCAGTGCGGGGGACGCAGATTCAAGCCCTGGTCAGGGAACCTAGGATCCCACATGCCGCAGAGCAACTAAGTCTGCATGATGCAACTGAGACCCGACGCAGCCAAATAAACAAATAAATTTAAGAAAAAAATAATAAATATCCATTTAAAACATCCTCCAGATCAGCGGAATCAATAATAGGGAAGCTGTAGGGGGTGGGGTATACTGAAAAAGCCTGGTGATGAACTTCAAAACTAAGTAGAAATAGGTGTAAATAATTTGCTTTAAATGTGGTTATAAAGCTGATGAAAAAAGATAAATCAAGATTACTGTAACAAAGAGTAGAAAGTGAGGAGAGGTAAGGGAAACAAAATCCTCACATTGCTTAGGGAAGGCAGAGTTTTTATTTTTGGCTTTGACTAAACAGTTAGAAATGTGAAGGTTTTTAAGCTTTAAAGTGTCCAATACTTTAATTAAAAACTGCGTGTTAACTCTATCAAATCATCATAGATGCTAAAAGCAAACAATACATAACCTATTTCATAAAGGCATGATTAAAAAAACCTTCTGAGTACAAAGTTTATAATGCTTATTAAAACAAAGTTATTTATATATCATTCAAGTCCTCTAAATTCTTTTATTTGATCTACTTGATCAAAGACTAAACATGGTTTATTAAACTGTCCCACTGTGGTTATGGTCCTATCACGTGTAAGCATATCTGAAATCTCTTGTAGATATTTCTTATGAAGTACTTTTCAATAAAGAAGAGAGGGCATTTGACCTACAACTTACTTCTCAAGAAGGGTGATCAATGGCCAAAGTAGGGAACGGGGCTCTCTCTGGCTAATAGAACAGAAAGATCTCATCTAAGATAGCAGAACACCTGGAGGTCAGAGGAGGCTGGAAAGGGGGGGAAAGTCCAGGTGGCCAAGGCCTGAGATGCTAAAAGCATGTGAGAAAGTTCAAACCTGGTGGGAAGTTAGAGACAGGTGTCAAAGTCAAGAGGCTGAAGCAAGTGCTTGGAGCAAGAGGCAAGAATAAGAAGCAGGTCAGGAGAAAAATTTGGCAAGAGGTATATAAGCAGGGATGGCCTAAAAGTGGCCTCGAGCAATGAAATCCTAACAGTTTTAGCAGTGAAGACTTTCCTCAAGTGAAAGTTGAGAGTAACACAGATAAAAGAGCAACAACCCTATCAAGAGTGGGGTGCTTGGAGCTCACCCACCCAGGGCAGCCTCAAAGTTACTGCCATTGAACCCCTACTGCTCCTGAAGCCAACTTTGTAAATTGTAAACAGGATTACCCTGTGTTTTTGTGTGGAGTTTTGTCTACATAAAAAATTTTGATTTTTAAATGTACTATAAATCCATGGATCCAATGTCAATTTCCTGATTTGATATTTTACTACAGCTATGTAATTGGTTACCATGGGAGTTATGAAGGTTAATTTTATGTGTCAATTTGGAGAGTGCTTTTGAATCAGATTAACATTTAAATGAGTGAACTTTGAGTAAGCAGATTGCCCTCCACAATGTGGGTGGGTCTCATCCAATCAGTTGAAGACTTGAATAGAATACATAGGTCAGCCTCCTTGGAGCAAGAGGGAATTCTCCAGCAGACTGCCTTTGGATGTTATTCATACCATCAGCTCTCCTGGGCCTCGAGCCTGCCAGCCCATAGGGAAGATTGTGGATTCACCAGCCTCCAAAATCACATAAGCCAATTCCTTTTAATAAATCTCTTTATATACATATACATACACACACACCATTGGTTCTGGTTCTCTGGAGGACCCTGACTGATAGAGGGAGAAATGGGCAAAGGGTACATGGGCCATTTCTGTACTATTTTTGAAACTCCCTGGGACCATAATCATTTCAAAATCAAAGCAAAAAAAGCTCAGAGTCGTGAAAGTGAAGGACAAACTGAGGAACTGTTCCAGATGGAAGGAAACAGGCAAGACATGGCAGCTGGGTACAATGTGAGACCCTGGACCAAATCCTTTTGCTGTAAAGGACGTTGTTGGGATGATTGGAGAAACTTGAAAGGGGTTTCTGTGTGATGAATATATGAGATTTGTCACTACTATGCATGTGCTTTTTCCTTGTAAGTCTGAGACTATTCCAAAATAGAGAGTTAAAAAATAATCCATGGATGCATGTGAGTTAGCGTGATTTATCAATGAAGACTTAGGACAGGGGCCAGATAATAAACATTTTTTTTTCAGGCTTGTGGACCATATGGTCTCTGCCGCTACCACTCAGCTCTGTTGTTATAGCACAAGAAGCAGCCAGAGAAAATATGCAAACAAGCAGGGGTGGCCAGGTTTGCCCTGTGGTAGGCTCAGGCTGGCAGATCTTGATAATGGGGGAGCTATGAGTGTGGGGTGGGGGCAGGGGGTATATAGGGAATCTCTGTGCCTCCTTCTTTATTTTATTATAAATCTAAAAGTGCTCTAGAAAAATAAAGTTAAAAAAGAAAAGATTCTTTATAAAGTCCAGACAGCATCTCTTTCTTTTCAGGTCTAGAAACCAGTTCCTCGTGTTCTTTATGCTAAAATGTGCTATTCCTGCCTGATTTTATATCTCCCACCTTAAGAAAAATATAGAAATGTTGTGATTTACTCACAATGCTCTGGTTCTTTGAAACCTGTTTGCATTGAAAGAATTAAGATTTTCTTGCCTCTGCAGGTCTCTAAAATCGTGTATTTAATGCTGGTTACATCATACACACGGTGCCCTGAACACTGGCTTCCAACAACTCTCAAAGCTGCTGCTTCATTGGTAATGATCACAAAGGCAAGTCTACCCAGAGCATACAGGAAAATGTAAATGTTAGCTCATTTTGTGTTATCATGTGAGATTTACCATTTTGAGTTTTAGAACATCAATGCAAAACAACGCATCTCTCAAGTCTATCTTCTCTTGAACTTTTGAAGCCGTAATTACTGAATTCCTCTTATGCAATTTCTTGATCTCTTTGAGTGTTTACGGCACACCTATATTACCATCTGGGGTAAGGATAGGCAAGGGGCCACAGGAGGAGTCAAAAAAGAGGCCTCCTTCACACAAGGAATGTCCGTTGCTCATCGGACACATGACACAGAGGGCATAGAAGGCCACTTTGGGTGCCAGCAGCAGGGGTGCTCAGTGGGAGAGACACCTGCCGCCACCCCCATCACCCTCGGGTGCTGTAGGCCAGAGGTAGTCCTGCAGGCAGGATATGTTCAGGCAAGAATCAGTGCACAAGCCCACACACATAGCTTATGCCTACGGTTTCCAGGTGGACCACAAGAAGCCCAGAGCCCAAAACTCATCCTCTGACATGAGAGAGAGTTACCCAAAGTCCGTGGCCCAAATCATGCCATTTCAAAACAGAAACACCCTGCTGGCCAGTGGGAGAGATCCACTCACCAGGTGTTCCTCCTGGAGCCCAGCCCACAGGGCCCTGGGACAGCCCCATAAGTACATGAGTTCTGGAGCGCTCAGGATGTTGCTTCAAGCCCATGCAGGAGACAGAGGGTCAAAGAGTGTCCCCAAAGGACTGGGACCCACGTGAGTCTTGGTTCAGGCTTGAGGCACCCTGTCGAAACACATTACCAGCTCCAGATGGCCCCCAGTATGGAAAGGGACTTAGGGTACTAGAAGCAGGAATGAAAGGGGACGTTTCCCCAGCCTACATCACCCCATCCCAAGGTAATCATCACAAAATAGAAGACAATTTGATCATAACAGACAAACCAACAGCACCACGGGGGTGCAGGGAATGGGGCTATTTATTCCTGCTTAGGGGATTAGGATAAGCTGTGGGAATGTAAACAGGGTATCTAAGTCAGGACAGCATTTGAACCGCTGAATACAGTCAGCAGAAGACTTTTTAGGGGGCAGGCTTGGTAATAAGTGCTGTTTGAGGAAAGGCGGTCCCAAATACCAGGAACTTCCAGGGAGGCCTTGGCACGGGATTCTGAAGATGGTTGAGGAACACTGAAAGGGGAACATAATCTGAGGGTAGAAGGGCTGGAGGGAAAAAGGAGAGGTAACACCTTAAAGAGCCCATGTGGGGTAAGTGCAACCCAAGCCTTTTCCACCTGGCCAGATCTCTCTCAGACACACACCATTCCCTCTGCAGGGAAGGAGGTGAGTTCTAAAAGGGCTGTCAACAGCTGACACTGTGAGAGCAGAGGGTAATAATTGACCAGACATTGAGTGTGAGCAATAAGGGGAAAGGAAGACCCTTTTATTAATCATAGATTAATATTGGATTCATCATGGAATTTTTTTCTGTATTTTATGAGGTTTTGACATCTTAAAGTGCTTGCTGGCAAGGGAGAGACTGCCTCTCCCAGGGGTAGCCAATTCTTAGAGATTATAAAGAACTCTCTCTGGGAGCACATCTTTCTCATGAGTCTAAACCCTCCATCTCTTCCTTATCTGACATACCAAACCAATATTTCCCCTGCCTTAAATCACCCCAGGGCCAAGTACCAGGCAACTGGAGACCACCCCTGTGGCCTACAGCCAACTAGAATTATTCAAACCAGGTAATCCCCAACGCTTTACTCTGCCCTCCCTTGCCTTTCCCACGGAATCCCCCATAAAGTATCTGGCTCAGGCTTTCCCTTCCCTCCTGTCTTCTGCCCCCTTACCAAAGCCTGGAACTTCCCCTGTAGGCCTGTGTGGTGTGTGATGAACCCTCTAGTAGGACTTATGAGAATAATAAACTCTTCCTTCCAAGCCTAGTTCTCATTTCCTCCTGTGGCCGGACCATTGTTACCCTATTATATCCAATGAGTACATCCTTAGAAAAACCATCTATTCTTTTTTATTATCTTATTTTTTATTGAAGTATAGTTGATGTACAATATTATATATGTTACAAATGTACAATATAGTGATTCACAATTTTTAAAGGTTATACTCCATTTATATCTATTATAAAATATTGGCTACATTCCCCGTGTTGTACAATATATCCTTGTAGCTTATATTATACGTGATAATTTGTACCTCTTAATCCCTTACACCTAGATTGCCCCTTCCCCCTTCCCTCTTCCCACTGATAACCAGTCATTTGTTCTCTATATTTGTGAGTCTGCCTCTTTTTTGTTATGTTTAATAGTTTGTTGTATTTTTTAGATCCCATGTGTAAGTGATATCATATAGTATTTGTCTTTCTCTGTCTGACTTATTTCACTTAGCATAATACCCTCCAAGTTCATCCACGTTGTTGCAAATGGCAAAATTTCATTCTTTTTTGTGGCTGAGTAGTATTTCATTGTGTGTGTGTGTGTGTATATACATATATATATATATATATATATATATATATATATATATATATATACCACATCTTCTTTATCCATCCATAAATGAGTATCTGGTGTCATGTTCTAAGTGCCATCTCTTGAGGTTTTAGACTGGGGAACTGGAAAGATGGTGGCTCCTTTCATAGAAATAGAAAATGAGGAAGCTGACTAAGTTTGACAGTCAGGATAATGAGTCTGATTTGGGGATGCTGAGTTTTGAGGTGCTGGCAGGACATACAAGTATAGAAGCCCCCAAAAATGGGAAATATAAGCCTGGAGCATAACCAAAAACAGTTTCCCTCGGGCCTAGGACCTACTCCAATCATTCAGAAATTCCTACCTCTATGTTAGTCCATACTCAGATGTGCAGGGGACATGTCGGTATTCAGGAAGTGTTTAAAGAATGCATGAATGAGTGAATGAACATATGAATTAGAAAAGACAGTGGATGGACCACCAAAAAACATGTGCGAAGGCTCATCATTGTCCCTAGTTCTCAGTTAAATCACTCTCCCTTCTAGACTTCAACATCCTTCTCCGTAAAATTTGAGAGTTAAACTACTTGATGTCTAATGCTCCTTCCCCACCCTCCTTTATAATTGTCTCTTGTCTTCAAATTGAGCTCAAGTTCAAGTAGAAGAGTCATTTGGAACTTTCTCCTCCCCAAACTTCAAAAGGTGCCCCTTTATTGACCCACCCTATCCTCAACACCACCCTGTGTGATAAAGCTCGCATGACTCCTTACCTGGCGAACTGGCCCTTTACAAGTTCATCCCAACCTGGCTTTCCAGCCTGTCACTTCCATGTGCCCCGTGCTCCATTCAGACCCACTGGGACCTGTCCTCATCCTTAAATACCTGCTCATCCACACCTCAGAGCCCTGGATAGCTGGCTCTCCCCACCCAGCAAACTCACCTCATTCTTGGGACCAGATCAAAGGTGTCCTCCTCTTTGAAGCCTTACTTGAGCCCATCAGGAAGTTAGTCACTCACGTCACTCAGTGGTAAATCCACATCAATTTGCATGATTCTTTCATTAATATATGCCTTCCATGCCTGCATTAGAATCTCCGTGTCATTGGGATTGACAGAGAGTTTAAATTCTTCAGGCTCACTCCCATAACCTTCACACCCACAGCGTGCAGCCCATTACTCTCCAGAAGTATTTGTTGAATGAATTGATGAAAACCCCCACGAACCTTGGAGCAACCTCTATGATAGCACCTACCGAGTGTGCTATAAGAATTTCCAGTCTTCTCCCCCAATCTCCCGGAAACTAAATACTGCAGGTGTCTTTGCCAGAGGCAGTAGACAGGCACGGTTGCATCACTGGCTCTGGACTCAGGTTCCCTGAGTTTGAGACACTTACTCTCCTACTTTCACTGGTAATCTTCTTCAGCAGGGTAACCTCTCTAAGCCTCAGTTTCTTTATATGTAACAGATACAACTACTGTGTATAAAAGAGGTAAGCAACAAGGATCTATAGTAAAGCACAGGGAATTATAGCCATTATCTTGTAATAACTTTTAATGAAGCATAATCTGAAAAATACTCAATCACTATGTTGTACACCTGAAACTAATATAATATTGTAAATCAACTATACTTCAATAATATATATATATGGACTAATGAGAGCACCTACATCATAGAGTTGTTCTGAGCATTCATTGTAACAATCTGTGTAAAGCACTTAGCATAGCACCTAGTAAACACTCTAAATATTAGCCAGCATCAGTAGTCTCAGATATAGTACTCGTGCTAGTGGGAGCAATGATTTCCCCAACAATTCACAAGGCCCAGGTGCAGTGAGCAATCAACAATTTCCATGTGTGGAACTGCCATCTGTGTTTCTACCAGCACGGAGCTCTGGGAGGGTCTTGTTCCGGCTTCCAGGTCAAGTCTTTACAGAATATTCCTCCACCCAGGCAACAGCAGTTCACGACTGCAACTCAACCCTGCAACCTCTCTGCTGAATTTGATCCCATAGATTGGTTGACCTAAAAGGTAGAATTGGCAGCATTCATATTGCAATAAAAGTCCTTGCCTCGGTGCTCCTGTTATTTGTGAAAACATGTAATCGCATTTCTTTTTTTTTTTCTTTTAAAGTGCTTCAAATGCTTGGCTTTTTATTTGTTTGTTTGTTTATTTATTTTTGGCTGTGTTGGGTCTTCATTTCTGTGCGAGGGCTTTCTCTAGTTGTGGCAAGTGGGGGTCACTCTTCATCGCGGTGCGTGGGCCTCTCACTATCGCGGCCTCTCTTGTTGTGGAGCACAGGTCCCAGATGCGCAGGCTCAGTAGTTGTGGCTCACGGGCCTAGTTGCTCTGCGGCACGTGGGATCCTCCCAGACCAGGGCTTGAACCCGTGTCCCTTGCATTAGCAGGCAGATTCTCAACCACTGCGCCACCAGGGAAGCCCTGTAATCGCATTTCTAAGAACGTTGCCTTAGAGGATGCGGGCAACACACCTGGGCCCCTGGCTGCCAGCTTTAATTGAAGCTTCTCTGAGCTCAGGGAAGGAGCTTGGACAGGCCTGCATATGGGCCTATGGGGGAGGGTTGAGAAGCACACCAAGGCTGAACTGGGTTCCCCAAGGCTCTGTTCATGAGTTTAGGGTCCTGGAAGTGGGGGGGTGGAAAGCGGGGGACTGAAGGAGGGGAAAGGAAGTTGAATACTGAGTTATGCAAGCAGGCAGGGGCCCTCCAAGCCTCAGCACAGTTGGGATGTTGGCCCTAATTGCTCATCTGCAGGAATGGGGGTCTTGCCCTGAACTTCACCTGGGCCCGCCTGCCCCACCAGCACTCCAGACTTTCCCATTTCCCAGCTCCTTCAGAATGTATCTACCAGATTTGTGATGTCGTCAGCCAGCTGCCTCTCTGGAAAGTTGTCTGCTAAACTAAGCTCCTGAAATAACTAGCGCCAAAATTCGTTTTAATTAGAAACTCCTGAATTCAGTAATGTCCCACTCAAAGGAATGACTTTCTATGATGAAATTTCCAGCTAGAAGCATGGAAGTCCAGGAGCGATTTGGGAGCAGATTAGCCGTTAAGAATAGCTCAGATTATACAGGGAGAAAACCACTCATCCCTGCTGTCTATTCACCCATCCCTGCATCTGCAGGGATGGCACAGCAAGGAAACAGTAGTGCTATTGGGAAAAGGAAGGATGTTTCTATTTTGAGAGTCTCTTGCAAGATGCCTTTCCACTCCCAACCCACATCAAAATCTCAGAGCCATCAGAGAACCATAAGTCTGTAAGGAAGCTTTTCAGACGGAGCACCACAAGTAACTTTGTGACTTATCCAAGATCACACTGCTCGTGAAATGCTTCCCTCACTGCTTGGGAGGTGTTCCTTCCACTCTGTGAAAGATAGGTAACACCTCCACCAGGGACCACAGAAAAAGGTAAAGATGTCTTGCAGAACTTTGTCTGTTTTGCCCATCCCCTTCTAAAACTTCATTTAGTAGAAAATCAAATAGTAAACATTTCCTCTGCCACACTTTTCCTGCTAACTACCATGACTTAACCACTTAAGGTAGCTAGAATGTTAAAAAAGAAAATTCCAGAAGAGTTCTGGGCACCAGCGCTGCTTAAAAAGATGGTGCTCGAAGCTCATCTTTTTTAGCAATGGGAAGAGTCACCCTGACCCACATAAAGCAGAGAACCTGAGTGTTACAACCCTGCTTTGAAGAACAGCTGCCTTAGTTGAGTTCAAAAGGAATGAAAAACTAGGTCAGTTGCCCAGGGTTTTTAAAGAAGAAAAAAGGAAGGGGGGAAAAGTTATATTTTTAATGAAATTGGTATATTCCATCCTCTGTTGTCTTGGTTCCTAACCAAATGTAATAAATAAACTAGTAAGTTTTGAGTTTATATCAAAGGTGTAAGCCTGAGTACCCAAGAATCAGCACTTAATTCACTTTTCGGTCACATCAGCTTTGGTCTACTCCCTTTCCTCTAGTCGCTGCCTGGGAGCCATCTGTATAGAGAACACCACGGTGGGAGGGGGAATTGATCCCTCTCTTGTTGGAGTTAGAGGCCGGTCACCATGGAGCCCACTCCCACACATGGGGGCAGCTGCTTCTCTCTTCTCTCTCTTCATTCACTCCTTCATTCCTTCACTCATTCATTCATCAAATGTTTATACATCAACTCCATTGTGCCAGGTCCTTCTCCCCGGATCACCCTGGGACTTACTAGGACCCCCAGCCCTACTGCTTTGCACACGGCATCTCATTTAGGTCTTCCAAGCCTGCCAGCAAGGTATTATTTTTCTCAGTTCACTAACAAGGCTCAGAGGGTTAAGGACCCCAAAGACCCAAGCACATCTTCCTCCTCCAAAGCCAGAGTTCTTTCCCCATCAGGGTCCATTCCAGTCTTGAGGCATGTGGCTGGTGACTTCCACATCCAGCCACACCTGGCACATCCACCGTATCCCCTTCATATACCTTCCAGTGTAATTCATTCATGTGTCTCTCATTCCCTTTATACTGTGAGCTCCTTGGAGAGTAGTGATATCTTACTCGTTTTTTGAATAAATGCCTCTTTAATGAAATAAAAGGCCCCAAAAAGACAGGTGTCCAGCTAAGAAAGGGGAGGATGGGGAGGTACTCTTCTGGCCCACACTGTCCCCCATGTCCAAACTCAGGGGCAGGCTCAGTGAGATCCCCAGTTGTTCCTCAACATCTGGCATCATTGCCAAAAATACTTGGTCCCACAATATCTTCCTCCCCACCAGTCTGGTCTTGTGAATTTCCTTAAGACTTTACGTCACACCAAATCCCAGCAGAACAGATGTCTTGCCCAAAGAGGAAGTTGATCCAAGGCTTATTAGAGGGTGTGGGGAATCAACAAGGGATGGAAGCCACCTGTGACCACAATAGCAGGAAGACAGCATGGCTGTTGTGTCTAAGGGGGCACCAGAGACGGACCAGTGTAACCTGAGCCAGGTAAGAGCTAGGGCCTGAGGAAGCAGCCACCACAGGAAGTGGAGGCAGGCATGGAGGGCTGGAGTCAGCGGAATAAATACCTTGACCTTCCACTCCTTTCTCCACTGGCTGAGTCCACCAGAAGCCAGCCAGCAGGGGAGTCCAGGTGATGCCCTCCAGGTGAAGTCAGATTCCAGGACACAGAGCGGGCAGAGGAAGACAGAGAATGGATCAGGGAGAAGGAAGGGGGGTGGCAAGTGGAGATAAACCAACACAGACCCCCTCCTTCTAAGGACCCTCAGACATTCCCGAAGGATGGTCCAGACCTGCCTTCTGGGAGACCTAAAGGCACACCCTCAACAGCCAGCCCCCTCCTCTGGCTCTCACCCCATGCATCTAAATCAGTGATCTTGTCCCCCAGCCATCACTGCCCTAATGGACAGAGCAGACACAGATGGAGAGCAAAGAACTACTTCCCATCTGAAATGTCTCGCGTCAATGATTCTTTATTGAATAACTACTATGGGTCAGACATTTATACTCAGATAAATGAGATGCTCTATGGTTCAGGTTTCCCAGGAGCTTGTGAGTTTATTGGAGGAACTGGTCATGTGCTGAAAAGTTAAGTAGTACAAGAGACCCCATGTCCAAGGGCCTGGGTAGGCAAATGCTGTGAAGGGAAGAGCAATGGGCTTGGGCCAGGCCATAGGGAGTGTGGTCTGGTCTTGCTGCCCCCCACCTGTATGACCCCAACAATTCATTCCCCCTCAGTTTTCCCTCCTATTAAAAGAGGGGGTGGGACCTCCATGGCCTGGCTCTATGTTCCATGAGTATTTGAAAGGCAGAGAACATGAGCATTTTGTGAGTCCCACAGAGTAAGATGGTCTGCAGTGGTCAGGGTGACTCCACAGAGGCAGTGGGCCTTAGACTGGGCCAAGAAGGACAGGCAATATTGGGAAAGGCAGGGGTGGTGGGGAGGGCTCTCTGGCAGAGGAAACAGTGCAAGCAATGGCATGGAGACAGGACAGTGCACAGCAGCCCACGAGGTGGAACAGCAGGGGCACAATGCCAATTGTGCCTTAAAATCAAACTGGGTAATGGGGAGCCTGTTAGGTAGAGTGGGGGCAGAGGGAGGTGATAAACAGAAGACGATGTGACCCACTGAGTTTTGAACCTGCCCACCACTGAAACCCAAAACTTGTTTTCCTTCACTTTGCTTAACTGGGAGGGTGAGAACTTGGGAAATCAAACAAGAGCCAACTTTGGATAGTTAACGTGGGAATCAATTGCCCTAGAGTTTTATTTCTAAAACACAAATCAGATTAAGTCACTCTTTTGCTCATAAGCTTTGCATGGTTCCTTTTGCCTATGGGACAAAGTCCAAACTCCTTAGCTTGACATGCAATCTCACCCAGTCCCACATGGCAAGGCTGCTCATCCCTGCACTAGGCAAGTTACTTGCTACTGACCACATTCACCACGCCCCTGAAACAACCTCTTGAAGCATGATTTATGCAAAGATTTATGCAGCATTTATTAAACGTCTACTCTGGGCCAGGCCCTGACATTAACAAAGTGGTCAGGAGAGATACAGTCTTTCTTTTCATGGTGCTTCAAGTCTGGAGATGGGGAGATGGGTTTTAAACAATAATTACAACTGTGATCATTCCAGGGGGAGAAGCACAGGCTGTTGTGGGCTCTGAGATGTGACTGGAGGGCCTAACCCATTCTGGGAGGCCAGGGAAGTTTTCCCTGTAGATACCTGAAAGATGAGTAGGACTCAGCCAGGCAATGGCAGGGGCAGGCATGGGGGTGAGGTGGGCACGAACAGTCAGAGGGAACAGCAGGTGTGAAGCCTCGAGGCTGGACCAGGCTCAGTGAAGCCACCCCAGCCTTCCCTGGGGTGAAAATCAGGGAGCACATCCTAGATGTGGCTATAGAGGTCTGAGGGCAATGAAATGCCCCTGGGGTGGTAAGCATGGGAATGGCATGACCATATTTTTATCTAGTTTGTTCTATGGAGAATGGTACGTGAGGGAGAACAAAATTCTCTCTTTTAGCGTCTGCTGCCAATCCCTCTCTCCCTATAGCAAATGCTTGGTTTGTCTTTCCAGAACCTACCTCCTTTCCTTGCTCCATCAGGCCAAGTAATCACTCCCTCGTTTGCTCCCCATTCTCACCCCGTGGACTGCAACATTCTATTTTAATACGTGTTACGCTGTACTGTGAATTCTTATTCTACCAGTCTCCCCACAGTAGATGATCAGAGCAGGGACTGCATTGTGGGGTTTTTTGGTTGTTTTTCATGGTTGTTCTTTTTTTTAATCCTTGTGCCCTTGAGGTGTAACAGATCCTGGAACCCTGCAGACAGCCAATAAATATCTGTTAGTTAACTGATTAAATGAATGAAATACCCAAATCTCTAGGGAACACCTCTTGTGGTTGACTTCTCTCTGGAGCTGCATCTCCATACACATATAGTAATGTCTGAATTTTCCTCTCAAAGACTGAGAGGGATCCTTTCATACTTGCACTGAGAGATTCTCAGTACATGCCAGAGGCTGCTGACCCAGAAAAAGAGCTTTATCTTAGCAGGGATGAAGGAGGCAGCTGGGGGTGCAGCAGGGCATGGGCCGGTTGTTTTTTTTGTGTAACTCAAGTCTAAAGAAAGAATATTACAGTGAGAATATATTCAGTGGTGAACGTGTTTAGGTTAAAGGAGGAATGAGAGTAGGAAGTCTTCCCAGTGGCTGTGAGCAAGACAAACATAATGGCAGATTGCTTCGGTGGCTCAAGTTCAAGGCCACCCAACCAAGGCCAGCCCCCTCTGACTCTCAGGCCTTTGCTCTCCATGCACTGGACCAAAGACCAGGAGCCCCACATGTTCACCAACACAGAAGGAAGGCACACACCTCGCTGCATTTACATTCCTGTGTGGGCGCCGTGTTTTCAAGTCCTGGGATGTGATGTTGATGAAAGACAGTTAATTCAATTTCTATGGAGAGATTGATTAATGGACTGGGTTAAAAGAAGTCCCTTGTGTCCGTGGCCTCGGCCCAGCATACCAATTCTGCATTATCTCCCCTGGTTTTCTCCTTCCCTCTTCACTTGTCATTTTGACAATACATGCTGGGGCCCAGCGGGGAGAAGGAGGGAGGCGAGGAAAGATGAGAAGCCAGAGATTAGGGCTGGAGCACACCTCTATATTTAATTAGTTCTATTAATATTTTAAAAAATAATAAAAGAGTCCTGTGGGGAATATCCTGATCTTGGGATTGTTCTAGCAACTGACAACTGGTCTGGAGAAGGGACTCTGTCAGAGAGTCCTTCAGAGTGAATGAACATTTTATTTGGTGGGAAGGAGAGAAGTCACAGCCTCCTTGAAGTTCCTGCTGGTGTGAGAGCAAGACCCAGAGTCACAGGAGCCCTTCCTTAAGCCGCCCTCTCAGAGCTCCTGACTCTGGGAGAAGGTCGCTGCCCACCATGACCCATCAGAGAACGTCGGTCCTGGAAATGCCAGGCCAGCCAGGGGCAGGCAGCTCACTCCCTAGGCTAGGGGGTTCTTTTGCCTCATACTTACCTGCTGATGTTGATGAGAGGACTAGAGGGAGGGGAGGGACAGCATGGCCCCAGAGAGCCGTTCCTGACCTCAGCCTTGGGGTGTGGGGGAGGGGTAGTATTTACAGCAACTTTCACTCTCAGACTAATATGCATCAGACCTCTGCACTTTCCACAGGCCACCCAAATCTGGGATCAGCTTTGAAACTACATTCTGCATCATAAAAGTAGGGTCTGGTGCTATGGTCCGAATGTCTGTGTCCCTCCCCACAAAGTCCATATGTTGAAGCCCTGATCCCCAGTGCGCTGCTGTTAGGAGGTAGGGCCTTTGGGAGGTGACTGGGTCATGAGGGTGATGCCCTCACGAATGGGATTAGTGCCCTTATGAAAGAGAGACCACAGAGGGCTCTCTCTCTCTCTCTCTCTCTCTCTCTGTCATGTGAGGACACAGCGAGAAGACAGCCATCTATGAACCAGGAAGCAAGGCCTCACCAGCTACTGAATATGCCAGAGCCTCGATCTTGGAATTCCAGCCTCCAGAACTGCGAGCAATAAATTTCTGCCATTTAAGCCACCCAGTCTATGGTATCTTGTTATAGCAGCCCGAGAAATTAATTCATCCACCTGAAGAAATCAATAAATATGCTGTCCTTTGGGTATGCACTTGCTGGGCCTGCCTTCACAGTTCCTATTACCTTAGGATAATAACATAGGATAGGTGTGTGAGTGGGGACCACCCCTGACTCTGCCCTTCACACGCCCTCATTAGAAATGGAATCCATCAAGTGTCCTTATAAATAACCCAACCCTTCATAGCTTTAGTTAAGAGCAACTTGCTCTGGCTTTTGATTTATGTTGTTTGCCATGGCTGTGTATGTCTCCTGAACCTCAGTGGCAAGAAGGGACCCATGGAGCTCCAGCAGGCAGGAACTGGAACATCACTAAAAAAAATGCTGATGAATCATTTATTCAAATGAGCCTGTGTATGTTAGACAATATTGTATTACAAAATAAATCAATTATGATTTTAAAAAAAGAGAAAGAAATCTCAGTTCATTGAAAAACATTGCAAATGCGGGCGACTTTCTCTTCATTAAAAAAACAAAAAGTGAAATCTCATTTAAATAAGAATCGGTTACAACAGCTACAGAGCCACTTCAGTGACTCCTTAATAGAATGCCCCCCTAAACACAGCACATCTGCCAGATGCTTGCCTTACCTTTTTCAATTAAAATTCTGCTCCTATTGTTGGAAGGTTAACTTTGACCTCACAAGACTATGTAGCTCACTAGGGTATGGAGTTAGTTGCCTGTAAATATGCATACATTAGCATCGTTTATCCCATATGGGGTTTCCAAGAAGAACTCTGAGTACCTCTGTAAGTATCTGGACGGATCACCTTTTTCCCAATACCAGGAGAAGGAAAGTGTCCTTCAAGAATGCCAAGAATCTCAGAGGTTTACATTTTTGAGAGAGAAACAAATAAGAACCAATTTGAGCTGCAGTTAAACCACAGGAGGAGTGGAGGACACATGTGTTCATTTAAACAATGGAATCTCCATTCATTCATTCAAAACCCTTCATGACCCACCTTGCCCCATCCAGCCTGCGCTTATCTCTGAGGCAGGCACTGGGATGCGGAGGCAGTGTGGCCATCAGAGAGCTCACAGGCTGTGTCCACTGTCTGCCCTGACCAGCCTGCTCCCCAGCAGAGAAGGTGCTATAAGGTGGCTTCATAAATCCTGAAGATCCATGACTCGGAATTCCCCCCGTCACCCATGTGAGTGTTTATACATTACAGTGTCTGGTAGGACCACTTGACAGGTGGAGATCAGACCTAAAAGCCATCCACGGAAGCAGGGATGAATGAAGGAATGGTAAAGCCCACTGAAATAGGGGGTTTGGGGCCATCGCTGAAGACAAACGATGTACCGTACAATCTTGCTTCAGATGGATTCCGTTCTCTTTGTCCCTTCACAAAGGAAGAGACTCAAGGCGGCTACTAAATCCTCAACCCTCAGAAGATGAACCACTTTCCCATCACTTCCTTCCAACCATCACAAAGCACTCACTTTGCTTGGGGCACTAGAGAGGAACCACGAATGAGAAGTGTGTGTGTACTCTGAAGGTGACGCAGACACGGAGCAGGCAAGTCCTGGGAGGCTGGGGAAGACAGAAGGAAGCCCCTAGCCCAAGCCTTTGACCCCACTTGGGAGGCACGGCCAGAGGGGGAGGTTGGAAACCAGGGCAGAAGCGAGCCAGGCAAAGCACTAGAGCAGAGACAGAGGTGTGGCAGGAGCAGAGTGGGTTCTGGGAGCAGCAGAAAGAATGCACACACGGAAGTCTTGGCTGAATGTTTAAGGGAACCGGCTGGGCTCCTTATTTAGCCAACACTCTTCCCCATCTCTAAGCTCCTCCACCTAATGGTTTGTGATAATCCTTATACCTTTGTTTTCTCTCATTCAGCTTTGCACAGAGGTTCCCTGGAATGCTGGAAAGCACCTAGCCCAGTCCATGACAAATTATTTGGTGGCGAAGAATGGATGGTTCAAGCAGGAAGTATGCCAAGTTCTAGAAAGCTCTCCAAAGGGGAGGAGGCCAGGATTGATCCTGGAGCATCGGGGGGACAGTGGGGACTAACTGGGGCCTCTGAGATGCCCTGCATACCTGGCTTGAGGTAGGTCAGGCAACCATTTTTTCCTGTTACCTGACAGTGGACACAGCAGGACCCAGGGGCCTCTGGTTGGGGTTTAGAGAGGGGTCTGGCCCTACACAGCAGACCTCCAACCTGCGACAATGGGTGGAGGATGAGGTTCATGCTCTGGGGAGGCACAGGACAAATCCAGCAGTGCATCGTGGTCTCTGGCCCGAGGTTCATTGCCTGGGGAAAGCTGGCTAGGACGCTCAGATTGCAAATATGTAGACAAACCCAGCGGAGAAGGTAGAAGGGCCCTGAGTGTAAGTGTCATTTCAATCAAACCTTAAAGGCCACAAAAGCAAGAAATATCCCTGTTCTACCTCTTTAAATATCTATATTACTGGACACAAAATATAATCAATAGGGAAATGTGACCTCATCATTTCCCTGCTTAAAATCCTCCAGAAGTTCCTCGTTACCCACAGAACAAAGTTGAACTACCCTGTGATCATCTGGAGTCTACCTCTCCAACCTCAAATTCCACCGTCTTGGGCATTCTGCTACCAACTGCCACCTCAGGCCCCCTGCGCCCACCCAAACGTGCACACATCCTAACCCCCACCCCACCTCCCGCATGCACACAGCCCCTTCCCCGTCCCTACCTTCCAGCCAGTCTGACCTAGCTCCAACCTCTTGAACTTGCCACAGTTTCTCATGCCTCCAAGCTTTGCATGAGATCATCCCTCTGTTTCAGGAATCCCCTCCCTACACCCATGCAATCCTTATCGTGTTGGGAAATTCCTGCTGTCCTTAAAGACCCAGGTTACAGTTCACCTCTGGGAATCCTCCTCTGTGCTCTGATGACCCCTGTTTAGCATATGCCTCTGTCACACTATTTATCACACAGCTCAACAAGAAGTGATGCTCTGATCTATTCTTCCTCCACATCCTAGACTGAAGACTAGAGCTGGAGCCGCAGTAGTCACCTCTGAATAAGCACCATGATTGATGAATGAATGAATGAACGAATGAATGATAAGCACAAACTTGAGTTGGATTGAATAGCCAAGGAGTTTCCACAATCACGTGTGCTCTGAGGGAAGACAAAACTTTCCCCACAAGGTCTGGATCTGAATAATTCTCCTCTCCCCTTGCACCATTGTCTGGCCTCTCTCTCTGGGGCCCTTACATCTGTGGACAGAAGTAGGAGAAGGATTTAGAGAATCCGAGTCCTATCTCAGCAGCAGTCTGGTCCTGGACATCCAAGTAGGTACTTAACTGTACCCTTAAAATGAGTTTGAATGCTCAGTGTATTCCCACTTGGCTTTCACTAGTCCCAGGCTCAGCAGAGGACCCCCAGGCCTGCAACACTGCAGCCATTAGCTCAGATTCCGTTGTGGTGAAGGAAGCAAAAATATTTTTGGAATAAACAAAATAGAAAAATGAAAGAATTCTTAAAGAGGGTCCTTAGGGAAGGATGCATCACTTTATCTGGACAATTTGTCTCCATATTTGGAAGGAGAGGGAAAAAGAAATGTGAGCTGATAGAGCAAGTCCCACCTGGCAAAGGCATTCCCATACATATCTCATTAAACGGTCCTCACCACCAGCCTGTGAGGTTGGCACAATTCTGTTTCACAGACACAGAAGATGAGGCTCAGAGACCTACAGCAGAAGCACCCAGGCACACAGCCATGCAGCAGGAGTGCCAACATTACAGCCTAGGGCTAACTCTACAGTCTAAGGGAAATTCATGTTTCTTCTGGCCAAGAATATGGCTTTGCCAAGTGACAGACTGCAAAGGGACCCCCTTATTAAGAGAAAACGGCACCTCCCAAGGTATTAACTCAGCTGTGACAGCCTCTGGTGGGTATGGGGTGATAAAAGTAGCTGGAGCAGACAGCTCTGGCATCATTCTCCAGTCACCCAACCCTGGGGTTCTTGCATCCTGTGGCCTGGGGGTGCCACCTCACTGGCTCCAAAGAACCATTTCCCACCTTTAAAGCACCAGTTCAAATATATATATATACAAGTTATGCCTTTGGTTCCTCTTCAAACAGCTGAGGCAGTTGGAATAGCGAAGAAGGTTTTACCAAATGTTATAGAAAAAAAAGCTGAGAACAGAGGAAGCATAAGAACACTGAAGTCCAAGGAATAGGCTTCTAATATGGCTAGACTAAGTCCATCTCCTGGCTTCCAGGTTCCATCCCTTTGAGGGGTCTCCAGGGTCCACTTGCAACCAATCTCCGCAGCTGAGCAGAGGCCAGGATGCCCCAGGAAGAAAGGGATGGCCTGCCACTTGTGACAAAGATGAAGAAGCACAAGCTGCATCACGCTCTCTGCAACTCAACATCCTCTGTGCTTCCCCATCACCTTAGCAAGCCCACAAGACTTCCAGGATCTCCCCTTTTGTATTAGTTAGGGTTCTTCAGAGAAACAGAACAAATAGGATGTGTGTGCGTGCGTGCGTGCGTGTGTGTGTGTGTGTGTGTGTGTGTGTGTGTGAAGAGAGAGAGGGAGATTGATTCATTATAAGGAATTGGCTTATGCAATTATAGAAGCTGAGAAGTCACTAGATCTTCAGTCATCAAGCTGGAGACCTGGGAGAGCTAAGGGTATCCTCCAGTCCAAGTTCAAAGGCCTGAGAACTAGGAGAACTGAAGTATAAGTTTCAGTCTAAAAGCCAGGAGGCCTCAAGATGAGCCAATGTTTCAGTTCAAGTACAAAGGCAGAAAAAGACAGCTGTCTCAGCTCAAAGCAGTCAAGCATACTCATAGGAGGCCAGCCTTCTTGTTCTATTCAGACTTTCAACTGATTGGACGAGACCCACCCACATTAAGGAGGGCAATCTGTTTTACTCAGTGTCCTGATTCAAATGTTAATCTCATTTGGAAACACCCTCACAGATACACTCAGAATGATGTTTGACATCTGGGCACCCTGTGGCCCAGTCAAGTTGACACATAAAATTATCCATCACACTCTTCAACTTTGCAGCTGCCCCTCTTCCAGCTCCTACAGCTCACATCCCCTGACCAAGCCACCTGGTCTCAGACCCCTGACCTCAGCATTTATGTTTCCCTCCTTCGCTCCCCCTTGAACTCTTATTCATACATCAAGACCCAGGTCATGGGTGGCTTCCCTGACTCTTCAGTCTGTCTTTCCCCTGTGACGTCAGAGCAGCTCAGTTCAGCTCCATAAGCTTTCATTAAACACTTCCTATACTGTGTGTTGTCCACCAAGAAACAAGCATGAGCTAAGATGGGGTCCCTGCTTCTTCTGCACCGATAGCAGCAGGAGAAAATTCATGAAAAAAGACAACTTCTGAACAAGATGAGAGACGTCTAATCTAGCCTGGGGAGGGAAGTGGGGAAGGGGTACAGGGGGTCTCTCTGGAGGACCAGGAGCAGATTAATGAGTGGAGTCATGAAGTGAGAGTTAGGACCATGAGTCAGAAGAAGCTGGCATTTCAAGCTTGGAAAGCAACATAACCAAGGTGCAGAGATGTGAGCCCACCTGTCTATGGAGAATCCCATACAGTTTGGTATAGTCTAAATATGAGGCCAAGAGATAGAGGTTCTTGGGGAAGATGTGGATGCCAGATCCAGGTCACAGAGACACTTATAAGCCGTGCAGAGGAGGCTAGCCTTTATCCTAGCACAGAGAAGGGCAAGGCTTTATGCATGTTGCTGTTTGGACGTTTATCCCACTGAACTTTAAGATCTGTCCCTATATGTGACTCTCCCATGAGACTGAGCTTCTTGAGAATAAGGACCCTGTAGCCTTACCACTCAGTTCAGTGCCTGGTTTAAATGAGTCTTTGATAACGTTTTTTGCAATGGATGGATGGATGGATGGATGGATGGGTGGACAAAGAAAACGGTCTCATTTGGTCTTTGTCGAAATGTAAGGAGAGGAGTAAGAGAGTCATTGTAGTTCCCATTTTACTGGCAGGGAAACTGAGGCAGGGGGAGCTCAGTGATTTGCCTGGTCTCCTGCATATGCTTCTGTCCTGACTCCTTGCCCAGGATTCCTCCTCTGAAGGTGTGCTTCCTCTCTGCAAGAAAGACTTGGAGGGCCTGCCGGCCATCCCAAAGCTGGTCCCCAGCCAGGTTCTGCCACTAGAGTTGCAGGATCCATGGTGACCAAACTGTTTTAGGAAAGAGAGGGCCTCTGGGTTTTCCTCTTCTTTAAGGGTCAAATGGCAGAGCCATGAACATTCCAGAAGCATTAACTGCTTTTCCAGGATTTTTCACAATCACATATTTGGGTTCCCTTTCCAAAACAGGTAGATTTGGGTCAAATTTACCCCGAGTCTTCTTCCTTCTTCCTAGGTCGCTTCTTCCTTCTCCATTGGCTGTACCTGCTGGTGTCCCCCGATCTTTCTCCTTCTCCTTCTCCTTCTTTTTTGTCCTCTTTTCCATCCCACTTTCTCTCTCTTTCCCCCTATGGCAGATACCCCATCCTGCTAACCCCACCTTCCCAAATCTCCTGGCTCTGCCATAGCATTTGCCTGCCCCTCAAGGAGCTGTCTGCTAGACCCTGGCTTCTCCAGAGCCCTGGCTATGACCTCACTGTTCCCATGGCCACCCTCGCCAGCCCAGAATTGAGCAGGGCCAGAGAAGGGGGTGATGGTTAGCAGACAGTCGTGCGGGGAACGGGTCATGTGGCGTGATCTCTTAGTTTCATCTACTGGAACTGGCCAGGTGATTAACTCCTCTCAATGGAGCCTGCTGGTCCCCGAGTTCCCTTTATGTTCACCATTTTACATTTCAAGGGCATTCCAGAGCCCACATCTGCTCCAGCAGCATGTTCAGGTTACATTCCTGCCACCTCTCATAGGAACCAGGCTTTGGAATTATCATCTGCTTCTTTGCAGCCCAGAGTTTCCTGCCCCAGGGGTTAGTCTGCCTGAGCAGGGCAACTTCTCCCCAGCCTACATCTAGAGCCTCTGCCCCGCTCTGATCCTGAGTCAAGACCCAGAGGAGACAGCTAGAGGCAGCACAGGTTGGGGGTGGGCGTGCGGACAAAGGGTTTCTGCTCATGGATCACAGAAATGGAGATCTTTAGAGTTCAACATTTTTCTCTCTTGCAGCACTCCCAAGAAACCCAAACCCCTTCTTTCAGTCTCACTTTCTAGATCAGGAATATTTCTTGGTTCTGTCTAGCCTTAAGGACTTAATATGCACTTATGGGTAATAACGGGGGTAAATATCCAAGCAAAAGGGTTAGGGGAAAAGGAAGAGCCACAGAGGGCTATAATTGTTCCAGGTTAAAATCATGTGGCTTTGTTCTCTGCACTGCTTTTTATTAGGATTGGACTTTGGCATCATGCCCTTAGAGGGGCAAAACAGGAGGGCAGGCGTGTCCTATGCAGGATAGCAATGACTTGAAGGATGTCACAGTTAACCCTCCAGAGGAACCCATTTCATAGCAGAGAAAGCTGTGTTCTCCTAGCAAGTAGGATGGGAGTAGGATTTTGATCTTTCATGTGGACCTGATAAGTCCTATTACTCTGTTGTCATGTTTTCCTCTGCTTTGAGTGCTGACACACTCTTAGCCAAGCCTGCCACTCACCTCCAGCAACATCCAGGAGGCTGTGTGCTAACTTTTCCCTGTCTTCATTTCACCACCAGATCCTTGTTTCCCTCTGGCTCCCACTTGCTTCTCTATGACCACAGTGATGGAGAGCATGGCAGTCAAGGCAGCCGCTCCTGCAGGAAAGCCTGGGATGGCAGCTCACAAGACCATTCCTGATACTCACTGGCTTTCTGGAAGGATCACTTTCTTTCCCACTCTGCCACATCCCCCGGGGCAGAGAAGGGCAACAAGCAAAGAGGTCACCAAGAGCCTACTCAGCCCATCTGCCTGCATGGACTTCAGACCTCCTTCATCCATTGATTTTTCTCTTTCCTTCTCCAATGACACAGTAAATCCTTCAAAGGCCAAGCAGTGCCTAAAACATCCAGTGGGTGGATAACTGGGCCAATCAGCCTTAGGGCCCTGCAGACCACCTTTGTTTCACATCTGTCAAGCTTCTGAGCCCCAGGAAAATGTATGTCATGGAGGTTTCCAGGACAAGCCGGAGAAAGCATTTCCCCGTCTCAGTGCAGTGTATCATCCTGTCATTCCAAGCCCATCAGTGGAAATGACCGGGAGTAACGCCTCAGGACAAAGAAGGGCTTTTGATTTCTGAGCTGCAACACAAGCAGCTCAGGAAAGAGCACTGAGGGAAGAGGAAGAGGTGTGGGTCAAGGATCTTCCTATCCCTTTCCATTCAACACATGCTTTAGAAACCAGTTGCAGTGGGGGAGGATACACTTTGATTCATTGTTTGTTTGTTATATATACATCTAAAAATAACACCTTGAAACTGTATGTTACATATATATACACATATATACATACACATACATGTTAAATAAACATCTTTAATATCCTGTTGTAATTCTGCATCTCTAGGATGAGGATAGTGTATATCTCTATAATTTTATAGAAGAAGAAATCAATTTGAAGATAATAAACACAAGTTACTAGTGTCACGGATTTACCTGTGGCCAAACTGAACCTATCACCCAGGTTCTCTGGCCTCTAATTCAAACACCACACCTCCACCAACTCCTCACCCAATGAGATCAACACAGCCCCTCCCAGTCTTTAGCTCCCCAGATCCAGACCCTGGACAGCCCAGCAGAGAGTTTGTGAGATGGTGTGATAATAGATTCAGAGCCTGGGAACCCAGGGGCAAAAGGGAGTAGGTAGGGAAAAGTCAGAGAGAAAGTATAGAAATACAGAAAGAAAAATAGGAAGCCAGGACTTGAAGACCAGAGACAACATTTTACTGAGTTATTAATAATGAGTTGTGCTACCCCATCCTAGAGATACTGGCCTCAACTCAGCAAGCGGACTTACTATATCGTTGTTCACTGAATATCTACAGTGTATCAGGCACAGAGTTGGTCATTGTGGGAAAAACACGGATGAATGGAATAGGTTTTCTGGTCTCAAGAAATTCATTCTAATGAGGAGGACAAATAATACTTTACAAACACCAATGACTGACCCCCTTATATGAATCATCTCCCTCTTTCTTAGAAATATAATTCTCAGTTTTAGCTGGGATTAAAGACCATATTTCTCAGCTTCACCTGAAGCCCAGATTGAAGGCATAAACTGAGGAGATATGTGCAGTTTTTAAAGATTGTGCTTAAAGGGAAAGAATGTGCCCTTTTCTTCCTTCCAGATGGCTGGAATGTGGATGTGAAGGCTGGACCTCCAGCAGCCACCTTTGACCTTGAGGTGACCTTCAGAATGGAACCTATGCACAGTAGAACACAGCATAGAAAGAGTCTGAGCCCTGACACTGTGGGGTACCTACCAGCCCAGGACTTACTGCCTGCCCCCACCAAGCTTTCTTATATAGGAGAGGGAGTGTTCTACCTTGTTTAAGATGTTATTATTTTAGAGCTTTATGGTACACTCATTTAAATATAATCCTAACTAGTAAAGCACCCAACAGACAAGTCAGACTGTAATAAGAGCTAATAGCATTCTAAGGAGTGCACGGTGAGAACAGAACAGGATCAGCTGACTCTGCCCAGGCAGGTTAAAAAAAAACATCACAGAGAAGATGTGTGAATGAGTCTTTAAAATGAAGTAGGATTTTCTCTGCTGAACAAGAGGGATGGAACATTCCAGGTGGGGGATCAGCACCAGGCAAGAGAAGGACATCAGGCAAGGCAAGGTGTGGTTTATTTGAGGAATGGACAGTCCCCAGTATCAAGGAATGCTGGTGAATTCCCTGAGGGGGTGGGGCCTTCCCAGGGCCATTCAATCCCTCCCAGCCCCGCCTAAGGGTTCAGCCTCATCCCCAGCACCCCTGCTAGTCACTTCTTTTTTTTTTTTTAACATCTTTATTGGAGTATAATTGCTTTACAGTGGTGTGTTAGTTTCTGCTGTATAACAAAGTGAATCAGTTATACATACACATATGTTCCCATATCTCTTCCCTCTTGCATCTCCCTCCCTCCCACCCTCCCTATCCCACCCTTCTAGGTGGTCACAAAGCACGGAGCTGATCTCCCTGTGCTATGCGGCTGCTTCCCACTAGCTATCTATTTGACGTTTGGTAGTGTATATATGTCCATGCCACTCTCTCACTTTGTCACTCACTTCTAAGTAATTACACTCCCAGTGACTTTCTGTCTTGCAGCTGTTCCACCAGCTGTTATGACTGTTCTCACTGCATCCTCTCAAGTCCGTGGGGAACAGGTTGTTAGGTAGGGAGGGGTGGCAGACTCTAGGGAGAGCTATTAAACACCTGCTGGGCCCCAATGGAAAGGTTTAGGAAGATAATGACTTCCAGGTAATTTGGGCCTTGCAACAAAAACTGCTACCTTCACAAGCACTCAAAGGACCAAGAGTCTGAGATACAGAAAACAAGGCCATCATCCTGTATCAGTGATCTAATGCTGCATAACAAACTATTCCAAGACCCAATGGATTAAAATAACAACTTGTTATCTCTCATGATGCTGTGGGCTGGCTGGGCTCAGCTGGGCATCCTGCTCCCTGTGTTGCTGTATGGAGTTATTCATGTAACTACAGTCATAGGGAAGCTCGACAAGGGCTGGATGACCCAAGGTGGCCTCACACACCTGTCTGGTTAGCACTGCTGTCAGGTAGGGCCTTTCTCTCTACAGCATTTCTCTAGAAGGATAACCATGCTTCTTTGCAAGGTGGCTTAAAGCTCCAAGACAGGGGGAGAAAAATTCCCTTCTACCTGACTCTGTTGGTCAAACAAGACACAGGGCCAGCTTAGATTCAAGGGGAGGGGAGATAATCTCTACCTCTTCATGGAAGAAATGGCACTGTCACATTGCAAGAAGGCAAAAAAGCATGCACAGTGGAAGGGCTTCTGCAGCCATCTTTGGAAACAATCTACCACTATCTACCCTTTGACCACATGCTTCATATCCCTTGAGCATGCAAAACACCTCTCAGAGTAAAGATCAAATCAAAAGCATGGCCATAAGACCCTTGGTTAAGAACTCAGGAAGATTTCAGCCAATGTATCATAGACCCTTTCCCAGAGTCCACGACTCATAGCCCAAGATAGAGATAGTCCTGCCTCAGAAGAAAGGTTGGATGTGGCATGTATCAAATGAAGTGGACAGTAATCTCATACATAGAAAACTCACAATGCTTTAAAAAGCGCTGTATCGGTTCTTACTAAAAAGAACATTTCATTGTGACAGTTCACAATGAAAAAAGGCCTCTGCCCCATCCCAACTTTCCATAGGCAGGAAGCAAACTGAAAACTCTTCTCAGCTAAAAACATAGACCACTTCTTGTAGAAGAGGAAAGACACTTCAGAGCCTAGAGCCGAGAGTCCAAAGGACAGAGCCCAAAGTGCAGAGGACACAGACAAGAGCTAAGGAGGTCAAGGGATGAGGGTCCCCCTCAAGGGAGCAGAACTGGGCTCTAGTTAAGGGAAACCCTGTGCCCCTGGAGTTGAGGGAACGGGCAACATGTGCATGGCTGGATTTCAGAGTTTCTCTGGACCAGTGTGTACCTCTTGTTCCCCCACCTTTTATCCATCTACTACGACTGTCCTTGCTCTTCCTCTCCACTGTATATTGGTACATTGTATAGTGGGTATGTGGATGGAATGTACACTTAAAATGATATGTCTTTTTAATTCACAGTTCTCTTAATCACTAGTAGACCCATGGGAGCAGCAACACACAAGGGACCTCATCTCCATCTGGACCTGATGTAGAACATAAGATCAAGGACATCAACCCTAGGGGTAAAACAGGAATAAAGACACAGACCTACTGAGAATGGACTTGAGGATATGGGGAGGGGGAAGGGTAAGCTGTGACAAAGCGAAAGAGAGGCATGGACATATATACACTACCAAACGTAAGGTAGATAGATAGTGGGAAGCAGCCGCAGAGCACAGGGAGATCAGCTCGGTGCTTTGTGACCGCCTGGAGGGGTGGGATAGGGAGGGTGGGAGGGAGGGAGACGCAAGAGGGAAGCGATGTGGGAACAGATGTATATGTATGACTGATTCACTTTGTTATAAAGAAGAAACTAATAAAAAAAAAAAAAAAAGGACATCAACCCTGACACTATGATTAGGTGAGGCTTTAGGGTCTTGTGATGACACGTAATAGAAATGACATTTTAGAACTTTGGGCCAAGGCCTTAAAATATCTTGCAGCTTCTATTTTACTCTCTTGGAAACCAGAGTCATCACATAAAGAAGTCTGAGTTATCCTGATGGGTGGAGAAGACAAGCAGAGAGAATTGAGACACCCCACCCAACAACCAGCGCCGATACACCTGCATTCCTCAAGACCTCCTCTTGGAGGTTGAATGCAGCCACATGAGTGAGTGCAGGCAAGACCAGAAGACCTGCCAGCCAATCCACAGAATCATAAGAATTAATAAATAGGTTTTGTTTCAATTTAAGCCACTAGTTTTTTGGGAGTGGATTATCACACAGCATTATATGACTGACATAATCTCCTCCCATTTTGTATTCTAACTCTCTATCAGATTAGACAGAGAAATGGTAGATAGAAAATGCCATTGATAGAAAGGGCTTCAGTGGTACTAAAAGAAAGGATTTCACAACTTATCCCCTCCCAGTGGACTGGGGAAGCTTCATGTAATCCTAGAGAATTCAGGAGTGGTCCAACACTCTCACTTTACAGATGAGGGCAAAGGTACGGAAAATGATTTGTCCAAGAAAGGCCTGCAGGATGCATAGCTCTAATAGCTCTATGGGTCCAAGTTTATGGCAAATCCAGAACTAGAACCTCAGATTCTTACTTCTAATCTAGGGCTTTTATTGGTAACCACATGGCTTCTGAGCCAAGAAATTCCCTTGCGGGAAAGGTGGGATATTGAAAAAATTTACCATATATCTTACACCCACGTATTTGACTATCATCTAAAACTGAACAAGCAATAGTTTAAAAAGGTAGAGTTTGCTTCTTTAGGTAATAAGGGGTTCAGATGTAGCAGTTCAGCTGCTCAAAACGGTCGTCAGGGAACCAGGCTTCTCCTATTTTTTCGCTCTGCTATCTTTACCATGGAGCTTCCGTTGTCAGCCTCATGGTTGCAAAAAGACTACTTCACCTTCTGGCCTGTTTCTATATCACAATCAGGAAGATGAAAGATAGGTTAAACTATGAGACAAAATCTTTCTTTTTATAAGTCTTGATGTTTTTATCTGGGAATGGAAGCTCTACCTGGGACCTCTGCCAATATCCAATTGTCCAAAAGGATGTCACATGGCCACCCTAGATTTGTTGGGGGTGACAAGCAAGGCTAGAAATTTAGGTATTTTGCTTTCTAGATTCTATCAGACAGAAGGACAAGGGGAAAGGTGAACCAATGAACCAATCAGGTTCATTGAACCAATGAACCAATCAGGAGTTGGTCATACATCTTTCCAAAGAGAGGAAAAAAAAAAACCCAAACAAACGAGAGAGAAGAGAAAGTATGACACTGTCACCCTAGTCCTCTAAATCATGATTTCTAATTCTTGACCCACCTGTGGTTGGAGGTAGCTTGGTCTACCTCCAAAACGGACTGTGTGTGTGTGTGTGTGTGTGTGTGTGTGTGTGTGTGTGTAGATGGTAGGGGGCAGGTAGAAACATCCAGAGGCACAGAGGTCTTCTGAGAAAGGCCTCCAGGATGTAAAATATTAATGCCCTTGTGGATTCATGGAATCCCATGCATTATTCATATGCCAATAAATCATCATTGTGTTGGGAGTAAGCAAAGAGACTGCTCAATTTAGACTAAATTTCAAATTAACCTAAATTATACATGTCTGGTAAATGGGACCCTTTTGTGAAGCAAGAAGCTCTGTCTATCTGGAATATTCAGCCCCAGGTCTCTGGGGCAGAATACAATTTAAGAAGAACACTCCATTGGGGGGAGCTTGGTTTCTCACATCAGTTTCTAATAATCCCCATTCAGAATCCAGTGGCCTAACTGGATCCAATTCCTCATCAGCACCATTTAGGAGAAGCTCAGAAACTTCTGTTCCTTGGCGTATGGTTAACATGTGTGAATATAGAGATAAAGTATTACCAGAGGGACAGATAAAAGCTCAAGAAAGATCTGCTATAAAAACAAAAACGGAAGAAGACAGCCAGCTGGGGAGTCAGCAATCATCATTGTATAGTTAATAAGGCCAACAATGGAAAAGCACAGAGCTCTGGATATAGGCTAGAAATTAGCTGCGTTCCAGTCCAGGGAGCTCAGGCCTGACTCGGAGGACAGCTCTGGGACAGAGGCTCAAGGCCAGTGGAAGAAAAAACCATGAGTACCTTCTGAAGACCCTTTCCCAGTCCTTGAAAAGTTGGCAAGTCACATTCACCTGGAAAGCCTGGTTGTGTGGAAAGCATCACCTCCAAACTATAAACTTGGAGGTCCTGAGGGATGCCTGTGTTCTGCCTCGAATTCCCCCCAGCACCTCAGCTCCCAGGAAGCTACCACAACTTGCAATCAACTAGATGGTGCTAATTCCCCAGCAGGGAGCCAGGCAACAGACCAGCAGTGGTACCAGAAATGCATGGACCCCATCCTCCCCTCCAGGAGTCACAGTCCAGCTGGGGTGGCCAGCCACGCAGTGCTTGACTATAATTAACAGTGAGCCAGTGGAAGAAGAGCTGCCCAGGTCAGAAGACAAGACTTCTCATCTCAGCTCTCTTGCTAATTGGCCATATGAACTGGGAAAGTTCAGATGCTACACCTCCCTGGACCTCAGTTTCATCATTTATAAAGTGAGATGGATGAACTAGAATCAGTGGTTTGGAAACTTTGTTTAAAGTGGGACCAATTTTTTTTCCAGACGGATGTTTGCAAGGAAACCAGTATATAAAACAGAAGAAAGTGAAGCTGATCTTTTAGAAGCAGCAGAAGGAGCCCAGAGCCTGAATGCCACAGCTTTTCCAGAATACGGTTTAGAAAACACTGAAATAGGGATCCTACCATCTCGGAAGGGTCTGGAGGTCCACCAACTTTGCTCTGTCGCAAAATGCATGTGCTAAAGAATGGACTAGATGGATGATGACAGGCTGAGCAGAACAGTATTCTGCTCCAGGTCCAAAGGTTTAAAATGACACTAATTAATTACCAATGGATATAGCTTCCAGCTTCACTCAGCTTCAATGGTAAATCTGTATGTGAAAGATTCCTCATTCTGGAAAACAGCCTGGCTCCCAGGTCCTAACCTGAGTCAAGTTCTCTCTTTGAGTACCCCCAAAACAGTGACATGCTATAAGACTTCCTGAGATGAAGGAAATGTTCTGATTCTGTGCTGAGTTATACAATAACTTTACCATCATTCATCTTATGTGGCTATTGAGCACTCGAAATGTTGTTATTTTGACTAAGGAACTGAATCTTTTATTTCATTTTACTTAAATGTAAATAGCCAAATGGAGCTAGTGGCTACCATGTTGGACAGCATAGCCTTAAAGGATCTGAATTTTCTTTCTAGTCCCACCTTCTCTCCACCCATAATCTAAGTTAAATTGTCATGGGGAGCCTCACTCAGAAAGCAGTAGTTTGAGTGTGTTTCCCATTCTTTACTCCCAAGGCAGACAGAGTCCCTAGCCCTTGGCCACTCCAAGTATGGACCTGGGACCAGCAACATCAGCATCTCCCAGAAGCTTGTTAGAAATGCAGCATCTCAGACCCCATCCCAGACCTACTAGATTATCATCTGTATTTTAACAGGAACCCCGAGTGACTTGTATGCATATTAAAGTTTGAGAAGCACCATTAGACCCCCTGTGAATTAGGCAGGACACAGGAGGAAACCGAGGCCCAGAAAATGTTCACACAGCCAAGAATGGGTTGAAATAGTGGTTTCACCTACACCATCTGATTTAGAGTCACAGGACAGCTTACAGCCTCCCTTTATTTATCTGTCCTTTGTGTCTGCCTAGGAGGAACCGTTATCAATTTTTTAACAGGAGTCATTTATTCTCCCAGACGGCCTGCTTGCTCACTCATTACCACTAAACAGTTAACACTGAAGAAGCTATTTAGCATAAACAGAAGACAGCATCCTGGCCTCCAACACAGTTAGTATAGCTAGACCAGTGGGTTCCAACCTCAGAGGCTTTCCAAGCATTTGATTCTTATTATAAATATACATATTAATGCTTTAAAAGCATAATGCAAAATAGCAAGAGCATGAAAATGTGCAACAAAATACATTTTAACACACAGTTGACCTCCACCATGTGTATTTGTCATGTCAGGTTCAATCATCTTTGTTTAGACCTCAGAATCATTTCTGTCATCTGTGACAAATATTTAAACTTCTGGTAATAAATGTGTCGTTGATCAGGAACGTGATTTTGCTTTTCAGTCGTTTTCCATTTGATTTTTGTTTTTTAATTTAGATCTTCACATGTCTCCTTGTGTGAGGTCGTTTGAGAAAACATGCATTGCTACACGTGTGGTGACCAGTCCAACATGGGGCGAGGCTCAGGGTCCACTGCTGGGAGCGTCCTCTTCTTTGAAGGCATCACCTTCGTGCAGTCACAGGTGAGGAGTGACTCACAGCATCACAGGCACATCGTACGGTGACAGTAAGTGCTTATGGTAATTTATGGATGATTCTTAATTGGTATTTTGGATTGTTTTTATTGTGGTGAAATTTGCATACAGTGAAATGCACAGATCGTAACAGTTTTAATTGATAGTTTTGACAAATGTATACACACCTGTGGAAACAACACCCAGTGTAAGTATAGAACATTTCTGTCACCCCAGCAAGTTCCTTCATGTCCTCCTCCCATCAGAACCCACCTCCATATGCCGGTTTTTATTACCATAGATTAGTTTTTCTCTGTTCTTGAGCTTCACAGAGATGGAATCACTCAATATGTATTCATTTGTATCTGCCTTCTTTCACTCAACATAATGTTTTTGAGATCCATCTATGTTGTTACATAGATCCATATTCATTCTTTTTCATTGCTGAGTAGTATTCCATTACATGAATATGTCACATTTTGTTTATCCATTTACTTGTTGATAGACATGGGTTGCCCTTGGTTTGGGGCTATTATAAATAAAGCTACTAATTATATACAAGTCTTTTTTAAGACACATGTTTTCATTTATTTGGGGTAAATACCTAAGAATGGAGTTTCTGGGTCATAGGTGAGGTGAATTTTAACCTTATAAGAAATTCCTGAACAGTTTTCCAACGCAGTTGGGACACTTGCATCAACAAAGTATAAGAATTCAAGTCAGTCCACATCCTTGCCAAAATTTGGTGCTGTCAATCTTTGGTGCTGTTTCTTTTATCTGTTCTACTAGATACAAAGAGGTTACTAGGTACATGTGGGTTTTGTTTGTCAAGCATCTTTTCCTATGCTTATGGGCCATTTCATACCTTCTTTTGTGAAGTGTCTGTTCAAGTCTTTTCCCCATTTCTTGGAGGCTTGTTTGTCTTTTTACTCTTGACAAATTGGAGTTCCTTTTTATATTCTGGATACAAGTCCTTTGTCCAATACATGTGCCCTGAATGTTATCTCCCAGTCTGTGGCTTGTCTTTTTAATTTCTTAATTGAATTTTTAGTTTTTTAACTTTTTTAACTGCAAATGATATTATATATTGTTAGTATTTTGCTGTGATATAACAACTTCCTACTCCCCACCTTCTAAATCTCTGGAGCTATTTTTTTTTTAATAAAAGCAGGGGCTGATGGGGAGGAAGGTTGAATGGGCTGAATAGGCTGAATACAGAGTATTTTTAAGATGGTGAAACTACTCTGTTTATGATATGATAATAGTGGATACATGTCATTATACATTTGTCAAAATCCATAGGACACGGAACTCCAGTAGTGAACCCTACTGTAAACTATGGGCTCTGGATAATAATGAGGTGTCAGTGTAAGTTCATGGATTGTAAAAAATGTACCACTCTGGTGGGGGATGTTGGTAATGGGAGAGGCGGCAGGAGGGGGCCAAGGGGCATATGGAAAATCTCTGTACTTTCAGCTCAGTTTTGCTGTGAACCTAAGACTTCTCTAAAAAGTAAAGTCTGTGTAAAAATATAAATAAAGGAAAGGAAACTATTACCATTTACAACCACATATTCATGTAAATATAGATTTTTATAACTATTCTCATTTACTGACTTAGAAGTAAACGTTAAACATTTTTCCAATAAAATAACACCTTTAATTTTGTATATCATAACTTCCTATTATACTTCATTTATATGAAAGCCTCTGCTATTAAAACAAAGAAAACCTTTAAGAAATGCAAAAATATATAGATATGCACAGGCTACTGTGTCATTTAGTCCACTCTGGTTAACTATGAGAAATGTATTCATTCTCGTCATGCTTGTAATTCTCTGATCAACCATCAATCAAATAAAAACACTTCTATACATATGCACACTACCTCACCATGTAATTCAATTATAGAACACGAAATAGCAAATGCTCTAAGGGGTACCTGGAATCCCAATCAGTTTGTATGGTTCTTGTGGCCTTGGATCCTTTATTAAGTCATTCAATACTAGTCATTCACAACCTCAGAAGTCCTTTCATGTCTCAGTGAGGGCAACTACTGAGTCTCAAGTTTCCAGAACTTCTCATCAGGACAGACTGAGCTCTCCTGGCTAGAGGAAAGCCCCTGTCAGCATTATTAATTCAGCACATTTGGGATGCATTGATCATGGGTCAAAAGAGGGTAGAAGCGTACCTCAACTGAACTCTTGGGGTCTCCTCTCTCAGAAATTCGCCTGTGAACCACAAAAAATTTAATTTTCCAAACAGAGGAGCTGCTTTTTTATGTCAGAGGTGTGTTCTAAAATCAAGGAGAGAGAGAAAATTGAATATGGACGATATTACTCTTGCAAATTCCTTAGATTTTCCATAAAGTACATTATGCTTAGAGAATGCATCTTTGTATACTATTATATAAGTAAAAATAGATACTATATACACATATACACACAATGTGTGTATATTTATACACATATATACCCTTAATATATACACATTATATACAAGCATATATTATATATAATATACATATATAAAATTGTTTATATATATTATTTACATACATATGTGTATATATATATTCAATACAAAGTGATGGTGAGGACAATGTAGAGCAATGAAACTTCTCATAGCTTGTTGATGAGACTATAAACTAGTACAACCACTCTGAGAGTTTGGCATCACCTAGTAAAGTTGAACAGGCACATGCCCCAGAAATACCACTCTTAAGTACAAACCCTAGATAAACCCTTGTATTTGGACACCAAGAGCCAGGGAAGAAAATTCACACCAGCATTGTTCATGGTGGTAAAAAATTGCAAACCACACGAATGTCTGTCAACAGTAGAGTCTAAGTAAACAAGGGGAATAGTGTGTAGCAACGAAATGAACTGACTGAAGTTCACAAGCCAACTGGAAGTTAAAGAAGAAAGTCACAAAAAATATGCACAGTATGATTCCATTTCTGTAAAGTTCGAGCACACGAAAACCTGCAATATAGTATTTAGAGATATGTGAATAGGTGGGAAAACTACAAAGAAAAGCAAGGGAATAATATCACAAAAGTTAGGTAGTGTTTGCCTGTGGAAAGACAGAGGCTGTGATGGGAGGGGATACAGGAGGCTTTCAGTCACAGGCTCTGCTCTGTTTCTTAAATTGGGTAGAGGTCTTCGGGGGTCAGTTTTCTTCTTCTTTTTAAATCGTGTGTGTGTGTGTGTGTGTGTGTGTGTGTGTAGACTCCCTACTCTGACATATTTTAAAATATAACATATATAGCAATACACAGTGATGTACAGTATGTAATAAAATGTTTCCATGCAAACTACAATTTACAGGACTGTATCTCTATACACTATGATCACCTGTAACCAGGGAAAGGCTCCCACCCTGGGATGTACAAGGAAGGAAACTTGAGAACAACCAGAAAACAGCACTTCATGTTTCCATCTCAGGTTTTCTCAGGGACATGGGCTCCTTGTATGGGATGCTGCTGATAGAATTATTTAAATAGTTTTCCACTGAAGGCTTTAAGCAAAACTCTTATAAGTTCAATGTGCATATGAGAAAACCTCATAATGACAGGAATCCTGGCCCTCATAGCTACTCAGACAGCCTCTTACTTGCCCCAGTGCCCAAGGTTCACACGTGTTGCTAGCTGGACACAGACTCAAGACCCCTCAGTGACACCTCTTCCCTCCAACGGCAGGTACTGTTACTTAAGCCACTCATCCCTATATGCATAATAAACTCAAATTTTCTTTACTCCCCTTTCTCCTGTTTCTACACTCTCTCTTTGCAATAAGATACCCACAGGTAGCCAGAAAACTGTCCCTTGGAGAGTAGGCTCTTTGAGAGCTGGCACTGTCTTCTTTATGTTTATACCCAAAGCTCCAAATGTCATGCCTGCACACAGAAGACATTAGTTCTGCACTGTGTTGCTCATCACTGCCTGTCTCTACGTTCACCTGTCCCTCAGGCCCTATTTCTGGACACCATCACTTGTCCTCAGTTCCCTTTGAATGCCTTCCTCCCACCCCTGCCTGTCTTTTCCCACCCTTGTTGTCCCCTAGTTCCAGTTTTCCCACTTTTAGGAATCTCCTACCCTGAGTGGCAGTCTCCTTCCCTTTGCCCTGTGACCTTCTCATTTCTTGAGTCCTTTCTCTATGCCACTTCTGTATTAAATGCTTTACATGCCCTAAAATTAAATCCTCATCAACCTACAGAGCAGGAGTCATTATCCACATTTTACAGAGGAGTATATTGACATGCAAATGGGTTATATAATTTACCAATACAGGGCATAGCCCACCCAAGGCTGACTTGACCCTAAAATCCACCCCACTATTTTGCTTCTCACCATTTGTACAGAAAACTTGCTGTGCCTCCAATGCTCCTGCCCTCTGACTCTGGCTGGCCCTACACCACTATCCCCTCTGCCAATAAGATCTTCCTGGCTCACCATGAAAACTCCAGGTGAGTTGCTAGCAAAACCCACTCCTGCCACAGCTCCATCTCACACTAACATTCACCAGTCCAAACCCCAAGCAATCTACATCTTTTCTCGGATCTGTCAACACTGTACCATGTCTTTCTAATGCAGACACAGTGTCTCCTATGGCCAGTGTTTCATTTCTTGAAGAGACTGAACTCAGCCTTTAGCTTTGGTCTGATCTATTCAATCACCTCAATTTCTCCCAGTGGCTCGGATCTTTTTCTTCCTGATACAGTGTCCAAAATAAATCCAATTTCTCTGCTGATGTGAAGCTCACATCAAACTCCTTTCTTCCAGCATGAAAATGACTGCAGATATGTCCCTTGAGTTCATACCAGTTGAGCTAGCTGACTCACAGTGCTGACAATTTCGTCTCTCGGAAAGAAAAGGATGTGAGAACTGAGCTGCTCCTATGGACTTAATTCTGACCAACAAGGAAGAACAAATTGTTGAAGTAGAAGTGATGGGAACCTGGGGAGAAAGGGACTGTGTCATGTTGGAGGTTGTTATTGTGAAGGAAAGAAACATTGGATATAGTCAGACAAGTCACTTTAGAAAAGCAGGTTTCAAAACATTCAGATCAGATCTGGATAAAGAAGATGTGGTGCATATATGCAATGGAATATTACTCAGCCATAAAAAGAAACGAAATTGAGTTATTTGCAGTGAGGTGGATAGACCTAGAGACTGTCATACAGAGTGAAGTAAGTCAGAAAGAGAAAAACAAATACTTTATGCTAACACATATATATGGAATCTAAAAACTATATATATATATATATATGTATGTATGTATATGGTTCTATAGAACTTGGGGCAGGACAGGAATAAAGATGCAAATGTAGAGAATGGATTTGAGGACGTGGGAAGGGGGAAGGGTAAGCTGGGATGAAGTGAGAGAGTGGTGTGGACATATATACACTACCAAATGTAAAATAGCTAGCTAGTGGGAAGCAGCCGCATAGCACAGGGAGATCAGCTCAGTGCTTTGTGTCCACTTAAACGGGTGGGATAGGGAGGGTGGGAGGGAGACACAAGAGGGAGGAGAAATGGGGATGTATGTATATGTATAGCTGATTCACTTTGTTATACAGCAGAAACTAACACACCATTGTAAAGCAATTATACTCCAATAAAGATGTTAAAAAAAAATGCAGATCAGTCTGGTACCATAGACAGACTCTAAAAGAACAGTGACCATATTTCCAAATCAAAAATCAGAGCATGTCATAAGCCAATAGATTTTATATTGCAGCTGGTGCAAGGGGCACTCTGAGGAAAGGAAGTTCAGATGCCAAAACAATGATTTTAGCACGTTTCAATAGTCAGTCTATGGGAAAAACAGGACCAATTACCTAAAATATTGGATGTCTCAAATTTTATAACATTGGAATACTGAAAGAGATGTTGGGTGGCCCTAAAACAAGAAATTCTCAGGATGCAATTATAGTTGATCCCAATTAAAAAGACATCCAAAGAAATCAATATATCTGCACAGGGAGCTCTTTGATGAATATAGATTTCAAAACGATGTAGGGGGGTGGCAAGTAGAAGGAAGGTATAAAAGAAAGGATGCCTTTAACTGAAAAACAGAGAAAACACCAACTCAGATTCACCTAAAGGAAGAAAGCATATCACAGAAGTTCATTAGGTGGGTGGGCCCCAGGAATGGTATAAGAGGGCATTCCTTTGACTTCCCTTGATCTTAACCTCCTCTGTGGGTTGTCTTCACCCTCAGGCTCGATGAAATTGGATAATATGGTCATCGCTAAAGCAATCCCTGACAAGAATTCTTTCATAAAATCATAGGAGCATATGATATTTGTTTTTCTCTTTCTGACCTACTTTACTCTGTATGAGAGACTCTAGGTCCCCCCACCTCCCTACAAATAACTCAATTTCATTTTTTTGTATATATGTGCTACATCTTCTTTATCCATTCATCTGTCGATGGACATTTAGGTTGGTTCCATGTATGAAATCTAAAAAAAACAAAACAAAAATGGTACTGATGAACCTAGTTGCAGGGCAGATATAAATATGTAGACATAGAGAATGGACTTGAGGACCAGGGGTGGGAGGGGGAAGCTAGGGCGAAGTGAGAGTAGCATCGACATATATACACTACCGAATGTAAAATAGTTAGCTAGTGGGAAGAAGCAGCATAGCACAGGGAGATCAACTCGGGGCTTTGCAATGACCTAGAGGGATGGAATAGGGAGGATAGGAGGGAGGCTCAAGAGGGAGGGGATATGGGGACATATGTATGCATATGGCTGATTCACTTTGGTGTACAACAGAAACTAACACAGTGTTGTGAAACAATTATACTCTAATAAAGATCTATTTTAAAAACTCATAGGAGTATAATTATCTAGGATATAATGGATGTTGCGGAATCAGCCAGAATAATCACTCCAGATGGGCACATGGCCAGGGAGAAATGCCAGAGTGGTATGTACCAATAAGAGCAGTATCTAGAGGTCCCAGCTAATAACGAGCTGGGTGACACTGGAAAGGACAACACAAGTGCTCTCCCAGATACATTTGTATTAATAGGACAGGAAAGCAACCTACTTGGGGCAAACAGTGCAATGTGAGACAAGGACACAGGACAGGCATTGCCTCTCAGTCACTGCTGAGCTTCTGTCTTCATCAGAAAGATGGAACAGCCTTCAGTCAGAAGACATTGGTCAGGAGATAGTATGACAGGATAAGAGCATCCTCAGACACCCCCAGTGTAGTCTGGGTTGAAGACTCAGGCCAATTTCATCACAGGGCACTGAAAGAATTTGCAGTTGGGAGTATAGGTCCATTAATTGTATATTTAAATATTCAAAGAGTAGAGAGACAATGACCTAATTTTCTGAACGATTTCAGTAAAGATAAGACCTTTGAATATGGACCACCAACTTCACTCTTCCAGTTAATTCTCTCCTTCACCATTAAACACTCCGTCTCACCTGCATCTTTCCCAAGAGCTTACAAAAATGCCCTGGTGTCTCCCATTCTTTAAAAACCTTCCTTCAGTCTCTCTTCCCTCTCCAGCTAACACTCCGTTTCTATGCTCCTCTCCGAGCCACACTCCTCCCAAGAATGTTCTACACATGCCGTTCCTGTTTTTCCTCCTCCATTTACCTCTCAACGACCCACCTCAAGTTGGTTCTGCCTCCCACCAGTCCAACTGTAGCCGTGTTAAGGAAGGAATATCAAGGTCACTACCATCTGAATTCCCAATGCTTCTGTCTCATTTTCTCTGTGCCTCCCTGGTGTTACACGTGGTTGACCAGGACTTCCTTCCTTAACACTCCCCACTCTTGACTTCCACAAATCTCCGCTTTGGGGGTTTCCTCTTACTCCACAGGGTCAGTCTTCTCTATTCTCTGTCCTCTCTCTCTTTGCCTCGCTCCCTGCCTCCCTCTCTTTCTCCCTCCATCCTTCTCTCCCTTTCTTGTATATGACATCCCATATTGACATTCTCTAGGATTCTAGACTAATCTCTACTTTTATCTCTCTATAGCCTCCTCAATCCCATGGCTCAGTCCATGTATACAATAAATATTACAAAATTAATACTTCCAGCCCAAAACCCCTCTTTTGGACTCCAGATTAATACATCCAGCAGCCCAGTTGACTCCTCCATTTGAATGCCTCACAGGTATCTCAAACTTCACATTTCTGAAGGGGAATCCATTCTTTTCTCTCTTAAAATTATTTCCTTTTCCTTCTCCCCCATCTGTGTGAATGGAGCCCCCATATACCCAGTGGCTCAAGCAAGATATCTGGGCATTGTGTTTGAGTTCTTCTGACACACAATACCTAACATCTAATCTATTAGTAAGTCTTATTACTCTACTTCCTAAATATATTTTGAGTCCAGCTACTTCTCTCCATTCCCAACATGTATTCTCTTGACAAGCCACTTTCCTTCATCTGGGTTAATTCAATAGCCTTCCAACCGGTTCCCGACTTCCACTCCTGTCCTTACATAATCCATTCCCCTACAGAGCAAGCAGAGTGAGGTTTTTACAGCATAAATCAGATCACCTTACTTCCTTGCTCAAAAGCTTTCAGTGGTTGAATAAAATCCTTGAATAAAATCCAAACTCCTTATTGTGGCTTAGCAAGCTCCACATGCTTTGACTTCAACCAAGCTCTTGGTCAAGGGAAGGGCTCAGGCTAACTACACAGTGCAAGCCAGAGCTCACAGGCAGAGCTTCTGCAGCTGTGCCATGGAGTGGTTGGTCCCATCTATCTGCATCTTAAATTGTGCATCTATCTACATTCTAATCTGTGTTGCCTTTTTTCAGTCTCTTGTGAAAGCAGCCTTGAGAATGCTTGGATGCTAGATGCTCAGAAGAGTTGCATGCAATGGCTAAGAAAGCCAGCAGCCCAGTGTTGATTACACCTGGAGGTCCTATGGGAAGCTGAAGCCATGCACAGCCTTCCCACTGAGGGCAACAGGGTCACCAGTCCCCACTAGATGGTTGCAGGCAACACAGGGAGTGTCCTGGCAGTCACTCTGAGTGAATCCTGTTTGCCTCTCCACCCTCTCCAACCTTTAGCATCAGCTGCTCCTCCTCAGTCTTGGGGGTCCAGCTCAACTAGCTTAATCTCAGCTTTTCCAAAAACACCACACTCCCAGATCAGGGGTTTCACGCGTGCTGTTCTCCCTTGGACTTTCCTGATGGCCGGCTCCTTCGGGTTCCTTCATCTATAAGCTAAAATGCCACTTCTTTGAAAGGCTTTTCCCAGCTACTTCCTTTATTCTCTATCCTTGTCCCCAATTAATTTCCTTCGTACCAATTTTCACAACTTGTACTTTATTCTTTTGTTTCTTTGTTTAAAGTCAAGTTCTCACTAGATTATAAACTCCATGAGGGCAGGGACTGTGCCCTTTATATTTTGAAATGACAGTGTTATTAGAGAGAATTTTCTAAATAGTATCCTTAATTTGAAAAATTGCCTTTTGAAAAAATGCTGTTTGTATCACCTCCTTATTCTTATTACTTGTATTAAGATTTTTACTGATCCATTAAATTAAAATTTCTGAGAACCACAAGGCTAGACAATAGTATGTTTTGGTGTATTTATAACCTAGCTGAATACTCTAGCCCCAAACAGTAAATAAATGGATTGATGCAAACCTGTATGAAGAGGCCTAAGAAGCTTGCAGTCAGGAGATGTTTCTTGTTCATCATTACAGCCTCAACGTAAGGCAGGTTGCCAGCAAATATTAGGTATTCAATGAATATTTGTTGAATTAGAGAGACTAATGTGGCATGCCTCTTCATGGCCTGCCTCAAGAACCTGTCTTTACACTTGTCCTATTCAACAATTTTATCAACATTGACCCAGTCCTGTTCAATATTTTTTATCAATAAATTGAATAAAGATGCTATAAATCTGGGGGGATAATGCAGTGAATAAGAAATCAAGATTCAAGATCTTGTCAAGTTGGAAGAATGGGCCAAAACCAAGAGGATAAAATTAATAAAAGTTCAGAAGATAAGTTCCACAGCACATGTCAAGGACATGACTTAATGAGTTACATGGGGAAACGATACTGGTAGGAGAAGCTTGAGTGTATGAGGTAAGTGGTAACTGTAAGGACGATGGAATGGGGTAGCTGTTGTGAGTGCCATTGATGTGTTGAAGAGCAGTGATTGGCTCAGTGTGACTCACCACCCATTCAAGAAAAAATGTGAAAGCCAGAAGTTTTCCTTGACAGCATTTAAGAAAACCCCAATCTACGGCAGCTGCTGAGCAAACAGACCAGAGAACCAGGCTCAGGAGCTCAGTAGAGATTCAGAGAAAGTTGGATTCCCAGTTCCAGCAGGTCTTCCATGCAAAAGTCAGGGCCCTGATAAGGAAGGCATTGGACCCTGAGACTTGGGATGGGGGTATCTGAATATTTACATTAGTTAATCTTGAACTCCCAGGTTCCCCAGAACTTGCTAGCAAGTTCTTGCTAGCAAGCAAGGCAACATAATAATAGTTTAGCCATTAAACACTGTCAAGAACATTTAGTTCCTCCTCAAGGGCTATAGATAATATTCTGAGCCATACCCTTTGAGATGTTTTGCCGATACTGAAACCCCCACTATGTGGAAGGAGTTAACTGTATGCTTCCAACAGGCACATAGACCCCAGACCGGTTGTTACCAGAAAGTTGATGTGTTGACTCCCGATTACCTCACCACCAGCCAGTCTGAAGAATGTCCACGAGTTGATCATGCACTCCACAACCCCCTGCACCACGTCCCCCACCCTTCCTTTAAAAACCTTTCCCTGGAAGCCATTGGTGACTCTAGGCCTTTTGAGCAGAAGCTTCCTGGACTCCTTGCTTGATGCCCTGCAGTAAATGCTTCACTTTCCTTCACCAAAACCCAGTGTCAGTAGATTGGCTTTACTGCACTCAGGCAAGTGGACCCAAGTTTGGTTTGGAAACAATTCCTCTGTTTGGTCCAGTGTCCACTTTTTTACAGCAACTCTTCATACTTTGTTGTGAGAGGTTGGGCAGTTTCCTTGCTTTATTAAACATGGTGAATTTTTGTCTTCTCCTTTTAGTGATGTGACAACACTGCACAAGCTGAAATAGGAAGTCTCTCCATAGACCTTTTTCTCTCTTTTTTCATTGGGAACTATATCATATACACAAAGCATTATATATAAAGTATACATAAAGTTTAAAGTATAAAAATAATAAAGATAACAAAATACAACAAACAACCTGTACCCATTACCCAGATTAAGAAACAGAATGTAACCAGCATCATCAAAACCCCATGTGTGCCCCTCCCCATTTCATGTTTCTACCCCTCCCCCAAAGAAGCTACTATTTTGAATTATGTTTATCATTACCTTGCTTTGCTTTACAGTTTTTAACTAGATGTATCTATAATTCCTAAACAAAATAATGTTTAGTTTTTCCAGATTTCTACTCTCTATGTGTAGAATTATAACTTGTTTGTTCAGGAAATGCTCCTTGGGCTCAATATTATTGTTTTGAGATTCTTGCATAGGAAGCACTGAGCCATAATTCACTCATTTCCATCACTGTACAGTATTCCTTTGTATGACTATACCACAAGTTTATTTATTCATCCTCTCAAATGTGTTGAGAGACACATTTGTGTTGTTTTCAGTTTTCTAGTATTAAGAGTAGTGTTGCTGCTAATATCTTATATCTTAGCACATTTGCAGGAATTTCTTTAGTACATATATGTGTGAGTGGGATTGTCGGATCATAGGAAATTCACATTTTCAACTTTACAAGGTAATGCCAAGTTGTTTCCCAAAGTGGCTGTATCAGTTATACTCCTACCAGCAGTGTAGGAAAGTTTTGTTGGCTCCACATACTTGCTAACTTCACTTGTTTTTTTCAGACTTTCTGATGATTGTTCAGCTAGACAGTAAGAAAGTATGTCACAATATGATTTTAATGGGCATTCCATGATTCCCATAGAGGTTGAGCATCCTTTAATATGCTTATTGGCCATTCACACTCTCTATTGTGAAATTTCTGCTCATACATTTCGTTTCCCTTTCTTTTGAGCAGTTAGCCTTTTCCTTATTTATTCACAGAAGTTCTTTATTATATTCTAGACCCTGAACCAGTGTCAGTGATATGTGTGGCAAATCTCTTCTCTTAGTTTGTACCATGTCTTTCTAGTCTCTGTCATCATCAAAAAACTAGAAGCTATTAATTTTAATGTACCAAGTTTTGGCAATCTTTTTATTTATCATTAGGGTTTTTTTTGTGTTGTGTTTAAGAAATAACTTCCCTGAGGTCAAAAAGCACCGAGCTGATATCCCTCATAAAGATATTTTTCCACATTTTCTTTTAAAAGTCTTAAACTTTTGCCTTTCACATTTAAGCCCTTAATCCATCTGGAATTAATTTTTGTATATGGTGTGAAGTAGGAATACTTTTCATTGTTTTCCCTCTGCATAACCAGTACCACATATTGGAAAGCCCATCTTTTCCCCCCTGATCTACTCTGTCACCTATCAGTTTCCACATATGCATAGATCAGTTTATAAGTTCTTTTTTATGTTACATTTGTTTATTTGTCTATCCCTGTGCCAAAACCACATTATTTATTTTTATACTATTAATATTTTATGTTCTTATCTGTTATCTCTCTCCTCTCTTGTTCTTATTTTTCAGGAATACACTGACTCCTCTTGACACTTTGTTCATCCATATAAATTTTGTAACTAACCGGACAAGTTCCATGAAAATCCTTTTGGGATTTTGACTGGAATTACATTGAATATATGGATCAATTTGGAGAGAATTGTATCTTTATGATATTAAGTCATCCTATCCATAGGCATGGTATGCTCTTCTATTTATTTAGATTTTTTATGTCTTTTAATAAAGTTTTGCAATTTTCTCCAAAAAGGAAATTGCAGAATAGTAGTTAAAAGTGCATACTCTGGAAACAGATGTTGCATTTGAATAACTTTGCAATATGGACAACTCATATAATCTCTTTGGCTATCAATTTCCACAGCTGTAAAATAAGACTAATTTATTTATAGCACCTACCTCATAGAGGTTTTGTTAGAATTATATGAGTTAATATAAAAGAGTGCTTAAAATAGTGCATGGCCCATGATAAGTAATATATATATATATATATATGTAATTTTTGTTTTATTATCCCTAAGTACATTATATTTTGTTTTTCTACCACAAATAGCATTTTAATTGAATTTTTGATTCTTTCCCATCTATACAGATACAATTGACATTTGTATTATCAAAACCCATCAACTTGCTAAATTCTCTTATGCATTATAATCATTTTTTGTAGATTATTTTGAGCTTTTTATCCTATTATCTGCTAATAATACTGATTATTCCTTTCTAGTCCTTATGCATTTTTTTCTTCACTTATTGCATTGTCTAGGACTTCCAGTATATTGTTTGAAGTAGTAGTGGCAAGAATTTTTTCCTGTTCCAAACTTTAAAGAGGATGCTTTTAATATTTTTCCACAGAATAAAATGTTGGCTATAGATTTCAGGTAGATATAGTTTATCAGGCTAAGGAAAGTTTCTTCTATTCTGAATTTGCTAATACTTTTCACATGAATAATTGATGGTAACTGATGATAACTGAATATCAGATGTTCTAATTTGCTAATGTGGTAAATTACATTTATATATTTTTCTACAGTTGAACTACCCTTGTATTCCTAGAATAATATAAATTTGTTCATAAAGTATTAATTTTGGTTTTAGTTTCAATTTTCTAATATATTGATTAGAATGTTTACGGCAATAGCCATGAGTTAAATTGACCTATAACTTTCCTTTCTTGTACTGGTTTGGTCAAGATTTTATATTCAGGATATGCTGCCCTCTTTTTGACTCTCTGAAATATTATGTAAGTTTAGAATTATTTGTTCTGTGAAAGTTTTGTAGAGCTCACTTAATTTGCAGAACTGTCTGTGACTGGTGTCTTCTTGAAGAGATATTTTTAAATATTGAATCCATGCCCTTTGTAGCTATAGAATCATTTACTTTTGAGTCAATTTTAGTGATTTTTATTTTCCAAGGAAGTTATGAATTTGGTATGAGTTTTGAAATTATTAGCATGAATTTTTAAATGATATTCTCTTATTACTTTGCAATCTCTGCTGCTTTAGTACATAGGTATGCCCCTTTTCATTCCCAAAATCGTTTGCTTGTTTCTTCTTGCATTTTATGTCTTGCAAAGGTGTGTTAATTTTATTAGGATTTTCAAAGAAGCAAAGTATACCCTGTTGCTCCTTTCTGTTGGGTCTTTGTTTTCCATTTCCTCATTATCTGACCTTTCCTTTACTATTTCCTTACTGCTTTCTTTGGGTTTTTTTCTATTATTATGTTCTACCTTTTAAAGTTCAATGTTTAGCTGCTCGTTTCTTTCCATCCTCTCTTCCTTTATAATAAAAGCCTTTGAGGCCATTAACTTTATCTGTAGGCACAAATGTAACTGAAGCCCATAAGGTTTGATTTAGAGTAGTTTTACCATTTTTCTTCACCATATATTTATTATAGAGTTTCTTTAATTTCTATTATGGTCTCTTCTTTTTTATTCATTTCTAGTGTAATTTCATTGTTGCCTAAGAATGTGGCCTGTTAGGTTAGATTATTTGAAATGCCTAATACTTAATCAATTTTTATAAAGGTTCTATGTGTGCTTGAAAAGAACGTGTGTTCTCCGATTATTGGTACAGTGTTCTATGTACATCTCTTAAATCATGCTTTTCAAATATGTAGTTCAGATCTTCTCTATCATTATTGATTTTGATCTGCTGGACCTATCACCCTCTGAGAGCAGGATGTTAAAATCTCCCACTTAGATGGTAAATTTGTCAATTTGTCCTTATAGATGGATCAATTTTTGTTTTATATATTTTGAAGCCACACTATTAGATACATTCAGATTTAGAATTGTTACATAGTTATAGTGAATTGAACATTTTATCAATGTGTAATGAGCTCTTTTTTTTTAATCTCTAAAAACGTTTTTGGCCTTAAAGACTATTATATCTGAAATATATATACTATACCAAATGTCCTTCAGCATTTGCTTGGTGTATGATTTTTTTCCATCCTTATCTGCAGCCTTTCTATATCCTTGAATTTTGATGTTTACCTTGTAACTGGCATATATCTGAACTTTGTTTTGTTATACTTTTTAATCCAGTTTGGTAGTCTTTATCTTTTAACCGGAGCATTTAGCCCATTTACATTGATTGTGATTTCTCATTTATTTGGGTTTATTTCTACCATCTTATTTTAAACATTTTAAAAAAACTTATTTCTTCCTTCTTTTAGATTAACTGAGTTTTCCCTCCATTCCAATTTTTCTTATACTGGTTTTAGAAGTTATTCACTCTATTTTTATTGCCTTCACTGTTAAGTTTAACAGTAGTTAAATTACATTAAAAGTAAAATTAAAAGTTATTTATCTTAGTTTGAGCTCCCCAAATAACAGAGTCTAAGACAAAGGCTTGGAGGCAGATGGCATATTTGGCAGGGAACCCAAGGGAGCAGGACTAAGAGGATATGGAGATAGGGAAGATAGGGAAGAGAAAAGGCCCTTCTAAGGGTCACTGCCATGACCAGTGGGGGACTGATTCTGCCAGGTTTTCTGAGAAGCATGAGCAATAATTTCTAGAATTATCCATCTGGATGATGGGAAGTGTGGGCAGTTATCTATGGCTTCCTATTCCTCATCGATTGGGAGTTGCCCCCAGGGGCAATAACTCACCCAAACCTCTGCACAGCACTGGTACTTGGGCCTGTGGGTGTCCCATGGCTTTGGAGAAGTCCTTGCAGCATAGAGAGGCAAGAAGCACAGTACATCAGAGGTGGGATGTTGTCAGCATGATTGTGAGGTCACTGATTACTGTGCACTGCAGCTGCAGTGTCTACCACACAAATTATCATCTTTATTAGTCTCTCAAAAAACAAGGTTCTTAGGATGCTTGAAATCCAACCCCCTACCCAACTTATATATAATAGTCCAGAATTTTGGTTCTCTACTGAATTTTTAGCCCCACAAATTAGGCATAGTTAATATTGTTTTATGTGTAAATGTTGGTTTAGATTTACCCATCTATTATTTCCTTTGCTCACCAATCCTTCTAGTACTTATACTCTTCTTTTGAAATCATTTTCCATCTTCTTAAGTTAAGAACCTTTGGAAATTCCCTTAGCGAAACCTGTTGTCAGTACGTGCTCCCAGTTTTTGGTTGTCTGAATATTTTTTTTGATTTTCCTTAAAGTCTCATGAGATATAGAATCTTATGTTGATAGCTATATTCTCTCCAAAATTTGAAGATCTCATTCCCCTAGATTCTGAGTTTGATTGTTAGTGTTGAGAAGTTATCTGTCAGTGTAATTTTCATTTCCTTGCAGCACTTTGTCTTGCTCCTGGCTGCTTTTAAGATCCCTTTTTCTTGGGTGTCCTGCGGTTTCACTATGGTGTATCTGAGTGTGTATGTAATGAACTCAAGCTTTGGTGTCTTTCATCAAATTTGCAAAATTCTAAGTCATTATTTATCCCAGTGTGTCCTCTTCCTGCTTCTTTCGTCTCCTTTTTAAATTCCAGTAATAGAGATGCTAGATCTTCTTCCTATACATCCATGACTCTCAAAGTCTCTTTCAGGTCACTTTCAGATTTATGTTTCAGTCCACTAATCCTTTTGTCAACTATCCACTAAGTTTTAATTTCATTTATAAAGAGTTTTTATTTCTAGAATATCTATTTGACTCCTTTTTAAAATCACTCTGGTCAGTTTTTATGATCTCTTGGTTTGTTTTTTAAACACCCTTTTATTTAATCCCAAGGATATATTAAACATCCTTGCTTTAAATTCTCTATCTGCCAGTTCCAATATCTGCAGTCTTTGTGGTCTTAATTGTGTAGTTGGTTGTTTCTTCTGACTCTTGCTAATGGTGCCTTGTGAGCTCAAGTGTGTATTGATTTCTCATTGAGAGCCCATGTTTAAATTCCCTCTTTATCTGAAGGAATTCTCCAGACCTGCATTTAGAGTTTGTCTCCAGAGAGGGTTTATATTTATTTCTTCCAAATGCCTAGGGGCACTACTAACCTGAGACTACTTAAAAAGCTAAATTTTCAGAATACAGGTTTTCAGGTCACATGTAATGTAAATCGAGACAGCAGACCTGCATGAGAGGAGGTTGTGGGTAAGAGTTCTCAGGGGAGATATGTTCTTTCATTCTATTCTGCCCAGAAGGGGCATGTTTTCTCATCGTCTCCCTCTGTGGGGTAGGTAACTTTTTAGGTAGCCCACTGAGGGACCCCAGCTTAACACATGGGTGATCCCACTTTGTTTAGACGCCAACCCTTTTCTTCTGCTTCTTATATGTGTAGCTGCAAGGACACATGCCAGCTCCAGAGCTCACTAACTCAGATGGATTCAGACATCCCTGTACCTGGTCTCCGAGGAATTCCCTTATTTTCCCACCAGCTCAGCAATGCATTTGGAAGACTTATTTCTTAAACCCAGCATGTTTAGGTAAGCTATGCCGAGGGGAAATCTTCTGAACATCTTTTCTTCATTCTTGCCCTCCACAGACTCCATTTGTCAGGTCTCTTAACATACCAACAAGACCCCTGCACATAGACAAAGAAGGTGATATCTTTTCTAGCGTGCTATGGAGGATTGCCAGACGATGGGTACAAGAGCGACCCCACAGTCATGAAGTCCTTAATCACAGACATTCTTCTTTGGAAGCAAGCACTAATCTCCGAAAGGATCTACTAAATTTGGGGTTTCCTGTGAGGAACAATATAAGCCTTTTGTGCCTACTCACCCAGCAGATGTTAGCTAGCTCTCAAGTTGCCAGACCTCCACAGAATATTTAGGTTGGGGGAGGCAAGGAGAAGACAGGAGAGCTCTGAAGCCCAAGGCACTGCCTAGAGAGGGCAAGTGGGGAGTGAAGATTAAGGACGGAAATACATGTTAGTATTGAGGGTGGGAGGCTAGATGCAAGGGCATAGCATGAGTTTTCCGAGGGAAACTGAGAGGGGCTTGGGGTAAGCAGCAGGAAGAGCTCAATTGGATACTAAATGTAAGCCATGGTATGTTTACTGACTCGCTAAAAACACAGCCTTACTCCAGGGAGAAACATAAATGAAAGGAATGAATAAAATTTGCATGTTGCAGATTCAAGTCATAGAATCTACTAGTCTGATTCCCTCAGATGAGGAAACAGACCCAGATAGGTAATAATATTTGTCCAAGATCACACTGTGAGAGCTCAAACCTAGGTCTTCAGATTCCTAATTCCAGAATTATTTTTGTCTCTCAACATATCTTACGGTGTGTTTTATATAACACTAGTTCCAGAAGACACTGTCATTGTAAGGATCATATGAAGAAAGAGGTCAGTAGCCAGATATGACTGGGAGACTTTGAGGTGAACAGTTAGATACATTTTGGAGAATTTTTTAAATCCCTTTTAATATGCAACTGTGCTTTGTGTTGCTCAAAGGGAGGGGTGCAGAATAAAGAGCTTTCCAAACTTACATGACTATGGGATCTGTTTTTTAATTGAATATCTCAAGGGATTAATGTTCAGCAGAAAACAATTTGGAAGATTCTAAGCTATGTCGTAAGGCTCTTCTAATTCTCTAATTTTTCTAAAATGTTTGTTGAATTCACAACAACAAGCATTTCTTGAGCACAGGCCATCTGCCCTGCACAGTGCTGAAGCAGAGGAGGATACCAGGATGAATACGTTTCCCAGCACTGAGATTCTTATATTGTCCTAACAACATTCAGACACATGCACAGATCATTGTAACCCTGCACAGAATAAGATCATGTGGCTTTTGAAAATTACAACCGTGTTTTAGTCATTGAAAGGTTGAAACTTTCACAGCTGGACAGAATCTTCACATCACTTCATCACTCAGACAGCTGACAGATACCTAAAGTTAACTTTTCCAAAACTGAGCCTCTGATATCCACCCATACCTGCACCCTGAAAACCTGTTTCTTCCAGTCTTCCTCATGTTAGTTAATGACATCTTTCTGTTTGCTCAGGCTAAAAACTGCATAATCTTCCTTAACTATTCTTTGACTGTCACATCTCACAACTAATCCTTCAGCAAATTTTGTTGGCTTTACCCTCAAAATACATCCAAAATGCAAACACTTGTCTCCATCCTCACTCCCACATGGGTGCAAGGCATCATCATCTCTACCCTAGATGACTGCCATAATGTAGTCTCCCTGTGTACAAATCTCCCTGCCTTGGTGCCCCTATATCTTTCCTCATCACTGTGGTAGGTAGGTATAATCCCTTCAAAATCCAAGCCAGCTCATGGGGTCCCTTGGCTCAAACCCATGCAGTGGCCCCTGCATTCAACCAAGAGCAAACACAAGTCCCTACAATGCCCTGGAAGGTCCTAAATGATCTGACCCCATTACCCCTTTGGCTTCCCTTATTCTACCTACCCTGGCCTCTACAGTCTTCCTTCAACTCTCTAGGTACATTCCTACCTCCACACCATCACTTTTCCTATTTCATCTTCCTGGACCATTCTTCAGCCAGATGCTCATATGTTCTCTCCTTGCACCTCCTTCACATCAGTGTTTCAACGTCATCTTCTAGCCAGAGAACACCTGTTGTATGTAATTTCCACCCCATCCCTGGCATTCCTTCCCCTGCTTTATTTTTCTCTGAACACTTTTCTAATTATTCATTTGTTTATTATTTCTCTCTCTCTCCACTAGAATATAAGCTCCGTGGGAACAAAGGTTTTCATATCTGTTGGCTCCTGCTGCTTCCCCAGAACTTAAAGCAGTGCCTCACACATAGGAGGAGCTCAACAAATATTTGTTGAGTGTAAAATGAACAAGCATATTGTAAATGTTGAGAGAGCTTTAATGAAGAAGGTGGCATTTGGGAAGAGCTTTGGAAGAAGGGGCTGAGTGAACAGAATATTGACAGAAGCCCTCAGAACAACTGCAACCAGATCCATCTCTGCCAGTAACTGAGATCCGACCTTGATCCAGCCATAGCTTCTCTTGGTTGGAGTTTTTTTTTTTTTTTTTAACTTTCTCTGAATGTAATGACTCCACTTTTAAAAATCTGAAAAAAGTTGACATCCAAATAGGCGTTTTCAGTGTAATTGGGCTATTTTTCTGACTTGACAGAAACAACTTAATCAAATTTTCATTGGAAACTTGCAAAAAAAATATGATCAGTTGCATGTGTTAGTAATAATGAAGTTGTTAGTTTTCTCTTAAGCATTCTTTTTTTAATTGAAGTATAGTTGATGTACAATATTATATGTTACAGGTGTATAACATAGTGATTCACAATTTTTAAAGGTTATACTCCATTTACAGTTATTATAAAATATTAGTGATATTCCCCATGTTGTATAATATATCCTTGTAGCTTATTTTATACATAATAGTGTGTACTCCCTTATCCTCTACCCCCACATTTATCCTTCCCTCTCCCCACTTGTATCTCTTGTTTGGGCTTTGATTGATCATAGACTTTAGGCTGGGATGGGTTTCTGGGTCTGGGGAGAAGAAATAGCTTGACTCCACCTCTGTTTCCTCCAGAATAGTTTTGCTCTTCTCTCACGGACATTTAGCATTCTGCACAAGATTTCCTTTGAAAAGCCTTACACTGCTAAAAATGAAAGCTTGAAAACCATTGCCCTGGGTGGTCTCTAAGGCACCTGGCCCTCCTTGAACATTAGGAGATCACATGGACCACCCAGTTGGATGAAAGCCACCCAGCTGGAAGAAGAGCCCTTTGGCTCAATCTAATCTGATGTGGAAGGGGTGAAACCACACCTTTGTCTGGAATCCTGAATTCTGGTGGGGTCAACTGATCTCCCCAAGGCTGGTGTGGGAGAGATGCAAAGCCAACCTCCCACAATCTAGTATAGTGGGTGAAGAACGGAGCAGACAGCCCAGCTTGGGGAATTCAGCAGGTGTCAAAACACAGTTTGTTCAACTTCCTGGATAAAGTAAGAGCCCAGGATTCCAGCCTCACACTAATTAAATCATAAAAGAAAATGATAGAGTGAAGAAAGAAGACACTGAATAGTTGAAAGCTTCTGAAAGTCTGTGCTAATGATAGCCGATTCTACATTAACATGAATGCCTTCGGTTAACAGGAGAAATGCGCTGAAGTGAAGGCTTTTGTCAGACCAAACACATCTGTGAATAACTGAACAATATTCATGTCGAAGGAGTCAGCAATTTATTACTGACTCGGCCTCCACTTTTAGAAGGACTGAATAACTTTTTGAGTGAGATTAAAAACGTGTACACACACACAACTACTCTTGTTGTAGAAGAAAGTTCAGAACCCAACAGCTCTTATACGTGACCATTTGAAATCATCTGAGTTTTAATTATGCAGTACTCAGAATCAGATGCAATTAGCTTGAACATTCTCTGCCCCCCTCCAGTCACTCCAGGGGGAAGGTCACTGCTCAGTCTATCAAAGGCTCTTCCTGTGGCAAGTGTGCTGTCTCTGGGCCACCAGCCCCTGTGCACCTCAGACCTCAGAGGGGGGATGTTCTCTCACATCCTCACAGAACTCACAGATGTTTCTCACAGAGCTGAGGCAGCTGTGAGGAGCCAGGCTGTGAGAATCAAAACTTCGTGATGAAAGAAGAGACTAGAAAAAACCTTAAGACAGACACGAGTACATGTCTGTCTTAAAGGTCAAACAGGAGTTGACCTTTGTTGGTAGGAAACCCAAGAGGAAGAAGGACAGTGACTTGACCGAGATACAGCAGTGACAGCACCACACTGCCCCTCAGTTTCCTCATACCTTCAGACGAATGGACCCACACACCCCCTCTGCAAGCCAGGGGGTGGTCTGCAAAACAGAGGGAGCTCTGCCGGACCCCCAGGCTGGAGAGGCTTGGAAACATGGAGAGGAGTGGAATTGCTGGCCTCTTGAATGCATTGCAGAGCCTTGGAGATGGGCCCTTGGCTCTGTCAGTAACCCCTTCCTGTGGGAGGCCTTGCACCTAGAGTTGGGCTCCAGAAGGAGAAGGGAAAGGAAAGGCAGCCCTTGAGTGGAAATCTCCCACCATCCACATACATGTATGTGTGTATGTATGTGTGTAAGTGTGTATATACATGTGCATGTATATACAAGTGTGTATTGTGTGTGTGCATATGTACATCTTGTGCATATATGTATGTACATGTGTGTGCATGTATGTAACTGTGTATGTGTGCATATATACATGTGTTTGTCTACAGGTGTGCATGTATTATATGTATGTGAGTGTATGTATGTGTATATTCTATGTGTATGAATTACGTGCATGTGTGTATGGATGTATATGTGGATGTGCATGTGTGTGCATGTATTGTGTGCATGTGTGTATATTACATGCATGTGTGTGGATGTGTGTGCATTGTGTGTGCATGTGTGTTGTGTGTGTATGTACATGTGTATGTATGTGTGTGTGTTCATGTATGTGTGCTATGTGTTTGTATCTTTGGTCATTTCTTCCAGAAGTTTGGAGACAACTAACTTAGATCACAGGTGGAGGAAACTGCCTTCCCCTGGAGAGTAATTCTGAGATAGGGACAATGGCATTGATCAAAGTGAATGCCTGGTATTACCATTTGGGAGATGGAAGCTGCTCTGAGTGGAGCCCTCTCCAATGACCCTCCCCTGCCTGGCCATTCCCTCCCAGGCCAGCAGCCCACAGCCAATTCCCCCCACCCCACCCAGATCCACGCCTGAGATGTCCTCACACCCAGCCGCTAATGAAGCTCCATTCCACTCTCAGGGAGGGATGAGAGGCCAGCAGGAGGGGATGAGCTCCAGATGGGGCCTGGCAGGAATGTGATGGGATAAAAATAGAGCCAGCAGCAGCTTGTTTTAAAAGTGAATCTTAGGTGGGTGTGCAGTTTTCTTTGGGTAGGACCCTGAAGACCCTAAGTCCTATAAATGCTTCGCCCTCACCCCCAGCAGCCCCCTTAGCACCATCTCCTTGCAGGCTCCCCCTCCATAGGAAATGCATCCACATTGGTGGGTTTCCCAGCCTAGGGTCACCTTCAGGCATGAACATGAGTACACAACTATTCATTCCTGCTCTCCCTCAGCACCCCAACCTCTCTCTACCCTGGCAAAAAATCAAGTTAAAATAATCTGTCACTACCACACTGCGTGGTCTTGGACAGTCATGCTTTTTTCCTGTTCTCTAGTTTCACAGCCATAAAATGAGGTGTTGGGACACACAGCCTCCAAACTTCCTGCCAGTTTTTGCACTCTCTCTTCCTCTAGATCATAAATAGTAAATTGAAGAATGCGCACGGAGGGGACAAGCCCTTGCTCCGTCCCCACCTGCCCTCTCCATCTGAGCAGATGGACAGTTTTCTGAATAATTAGCCACAAGAAGCCTCAGGTGGCAGGTTTGGACCTTCCTCCCAGCCCTCCTTTCATGCCACTTTCTCCGCCCTACCCCCATCAGCTGTCAATTCACCAAACTGTGGTCAGCGCCATGTCATTTAGGACTGTTTCACAGATGCAAGTGACATTAACTATGATAGAAAGGAGAAACATAGAATCTATGACATTCACCAACTGGGAAATCCTAGGATTAACTAGCTTCATGTCCAGATTTATCCAAGGGCTTAACTGATGTCACCAGGGCCCTGTTCATCGTCTGTTAACTCCATTTGTTCAGGGCATCTCAGACAGGGTCCTCTTTCAGGGTGGGCTGTGGCTGCTCCAGTCCATCAATTCTTACTGGTTCCACTCCAGGAAGACATAAGGCATTTCTCTTCCAGTAGCTCACACAACAGTCCTAGATTTGCACTGAGTAGATGAATCAAGGTCAAGAGTCCACCCCTGTGAGGGAGGAGGACTGGGGGTGAGGTAGAGTTTGGGTAGAGGTGGATGTTTCGGTTCATGGTACCTTAGGAGAACTTGGAACCCAGGATGAATAAGCAATGGCTAACGGGGGCAATGGATTCCATTGCTCTGGGATTTTAGTCATACAGTTTTGTATCAATGTAACGTGAAATGTCCTGCCTCCTCTTCCTCTCCCCCCTTGGTCTCCCCATCGGGGGAAGGTATTATAGTCACCAAATGAGAAATGGGAGTGCTGCTTGATGTGTGCCGAAGGCAGTGGGTCAGAGTCTCTCAGGAAGAAAAAGTGGGCGGAGACACGCAGAGCATCACCAAAGAGCGCACACACACACACACACACACACACACTGTTGGGTGCAGGCTGCATTCCAGCTCAGGCCCACCCATAGGAGCATTGCCATTGCTCATGTCTGTTCATTAATTGCAGACAGATGGTGCGCTCCTGACCCAGACAAGCCAGATCCTGGGAACGCCACCCTCCAGGCTCACTGCCCACCTTTGCCTTCTGGGTCCCCTGTCGGCCATCCCCTGTCCCTCAGAGCCTTTCCTCCCACCACCAGGCAGGCAGCTCCGCCTCCTCCAAAGGCATCTGCAACCACAGACTGAGTGACTCAGAACAACGAGAAATCTCACTCCAACACCAGACGCTGCCTCTTTGCCCAGAAACCTCAATTTGTTTTCAGGCTGAACGTTACAGTTTGTAAATAACATAAAATAAATGTATGCTGTTGTTCTTTTTACACTTAATACCATGATTGCTGAAGAAAGCTGGGGAGGGCAGTCTTGCACCAGGCAGGCGGTTTACATTTAGAGAGGCAAGGAAAAGGAGCAGAAATCACATGCAGCAAGTCGATGATGGGTTAGAGAGGGGTCACCAACACCTAGCTTATTTGCCCCCTCCTGCCCAGGGTCCCTCTCCACTTCAGCGCTGGTCCCCTAAATAAGAGTCTAGACATCGCAGATCTCCTCCCAACAAAGCAGCAGGGGATATACTGGATAGGCTGCATCCTTGTCCTTTCTTCATACGCGCTGCAGGACAACACACACATGCACACACACAAACATGCTCTCTCTCACTCTAAAACCATGTCTTTGATGTTTTCTTTCTTCCTGCCTAAAATATTCCCTCTCCTTCACCTCTTTGAATCACACCCCTTCGTGAGACCCAAATCCAGTGTTTCCTTCCCCAGGAATCCTCCTCTCCCTCCCAAGCCCAGGAAAGCTCTTTTCTTTGGAACTCCGGCTGTAACTCATGTGTGTACCCCTCACATGGGCCTCACGGTGTTGGCTTTTCCAGGTCCATATCGTGACAAGTAAGATGCAGGAGAGCCTAGGCAGGCAGCATATAGTAGTGTCACACCGGCTCAGTTGGAATCCTGGCTCTGCCATGTCGTACCTTTGCACCCTTGGGCAATGTACTTAACCTCACTGTGCCTCAGTTTCCTCTTCTGTAAAATGCTGAGGACAATACTACTATCACCAACTGCTCAGGGTGGTTTAAGGGTTGAGAGAGTGACTGCCTGTCAGGCACTCAGAACAGCAGGTGGCACATAAAAGCTGTTAGCATGTCCTCCATTCTCTCCCAGCTGGACCCTGGACGCCTTAAGAGGTAGGACTCTGTCTTCTGTCTGCTCCGCAGAGCCTGTACACAATGCATGCTCAATAGGGTGTGTTGCACGAGCATTGGCTATATACCTGGGAAAACAGCTTTAGGAAGCAGGGGATGTGAGGGTTGCCATGGTGCTGGGGTCCCTGCAGAGCCAGCTCCAGGTGGACCAGCCTGGCTCCCTTCCCCCCTTGAGGGTGTGTGCACCTTCCTGTCTTCCTGCTGGTCCCATTGCCTCTAAGAGGAAGGCTGGTCCTCGTGATGTTTATTTTATAAACTGTTTTCTTTATGGGTACCTGGGTTGTCCCATGCCAAGCCCACAGAATAGCAAATACACTTTTAAAAATGAGCAGGGTATCAACAGAAACAGTATCCATAACATTCAAAAAGGAAGGCAGGAGGTAAGTGATGAAATTACAGATATTCATGGCGGGAGCTGAAGAGCAGAGAAAGGGTGGAGCAGCACAGGCAGGCCGTGGCAGGGCTGGCGGGGCTGGTGTGTCTGGCGGGGCACGGGGGCAGGTGCACAATGTAGGGAATCAGGAGCTGAGGCAAACCAGGGAGACCGGCGGATGCCTGGGAAATATGAGGCTAGGGAAGAGGGCACTGAAGGAGAGACAGAAAAAGAAGGGAATAAGCAGTCATCCTCAGCAGAGATATTTGTTTCAGATTAAAGGGCAGAAAAGGAAGAACCTTCTTCCTCCTTTACTTCCCCTGCAATTGGATCTTGATAAGACAGTCACACTCTCACCCGAGTGCGGGAAAGGAGATGGTGGAAAGATGACCAACTGGTAAGCTAAGATTGATCATGAACTAAGACTGGTTACGAACTAAATGAGTTGCGATATTTACAACACCCACTAGTCAGTGTCAGCTATGCATTCTCATGGTCATCGTTATGACTGCACTTAGAGTGCTGACGTGCATTCACCCTGGAGATCAGGGATAGGGGATACACAGGTGAATAGAGAAAGTGCCCGCCCTGATGAGGGAGGAGGATGGCTCCAGAGAGACAGGTTAATTCCCAGGTAGGTGAGGAGGGAAGTAGGAGCCACCGGGGAGTCCCTAACTACGAGGCCAGAACATGTGAGCTGGTCTTGTGGGGGATCAGCCTGTTTCCTCTCTGTGCCAGCCGGGGCTGGGTTCACCCGGGGTGAGTCCTGAGGTTCCAGGCTGTGGCTTTCTGTGCCTCTCAGACCTGCGGGGAAGGGGCAAGGAGAAGACACTCCAGCCCCCGCCACTGTCCTGCACTCAAAGCCAGCCTGAGCTGCCCTAGACCTTGGGAGAGGCTTCCTCTTATCAGGGTCGCTTTGGAAACTCTGCCTTTAAATTGTTTCCCTGCTTCAATCAACTTGCACATTCATAATACAACAGGGCCGCTGAGTGGAAAGCGTCTGCGGCTTTTCATTTCCTGGCATGATTAGGGGGATAATCACTGTGCTTGGAAAAATAATAAAGCCGGGGTCTGATGTGGGATCAAAGTGAAGAGTCCAGCCACATACACAGTCCCAAAGATGCCGTGACACGTGGGCTCAAGCTTTGCTGAGGGGCAGGAGAGGGGAGAGGTCCTCTCACCCAGCCTGTGGAGAAGCCACGAATCAAGCCTGAAGCTGTCCCATCAACATCAGCACCAATTCTACCAACAGGGAAATGTCTTCACGCTGGCCCTCAGGCCCTCACCCCGGGAAGGCAGAGAGCTGAGCACACTGGCTGGAGGGAGACATGTAGACACATCTCCCGAGAAGGGCAAAGTGGAGACGGGAGTTGTTGATTGCCAGCTGTTCACAACTGCCCCTGGCCACCCAAGAGTGGCTGCCCAGCCATGCAGCTGGGGGACACATAAGGCTAACAGGTGCTGAAAAGCAGAGCTTGGTCTGGCCACATCAACAGGTTCTTAGCAAAGAGACCTGGGATGTGAGGGAGACAGCTCAGGAAGGGAGCCAGAATAAAAGGCAGTGCCAGCTCTGATCCTGCTGGCCAAGACCCCATGTTGGATCTGTTTCCCCATCAGCCTGATAGAGGGAGAAATTCCAGCCCTGACTTCCGGACATGTGAGGAGTAAGAAGGCAGAGACAAAGCTGAAGTATTCACCCTAAGCAGCACTCCAACTGGGCTGGCCAGGCAGGGCTGCACCCAGAGGGTCGAGAGGAGGAGCCAGGAGGGTAGAGCTTCTGGGTAAATGAGAACAGCTCGTTCAGTCCCTGAAACACTGCACTCGACCTTGGAGGTGCAAGAGACAGATGGAGACCCGGCAGGGAGGGAGCCCCACTGAAGCACGCAGTGGTGCTCTGAGCCCTTCAGAGAGCTTTGCGCTGCATGATAGCTCTCTGCTTTGCCCTTGACACGAGCCACCCCCCACAAGTCACTGTGTCCAGACACTGCCAGCCACACTAGCTCTCAGAGGTGCACTTCCTTCTTTCCTCCTCTCTGGGTCTCTGATCCCACATCTGTAAAATGAAGGGACAGGACCTGCCAATGTCTGAGCCCCTCAGAAGGTCCATCCTGAGGTTCACTGAGGAAGGTGTTTTCTTTTTTTTTTTCCACTATCATCACTGCATTTTATTTTTATTTTTTTTACTCTTTATTAGAGTACAATTGCTTTACAATGTTGTGTTAGTTTCTGCTGTATAACATAGTGAATCAGCTATATGTATACATATATCCCCATATCCCCTCCCTCTTGAGCCTCCCTCCGACCTTCCCTATCCCACCCCTCTAGGTGGTCACAAAGCCCCGAGCTGATCTCCCTGTGCTATGCAGCTGCTTCCCACTAGCTATCTATTTTAAATTTGGTAGTGTATATATGTCCATGCCACTCTCTCACTTCATCCCAGCTTACCCTTCCCCCTCCCCGTGTCCTCAGGTTCATTCTCTACATCTGCTTCTTTATTCCTGTCCTGCCCCTAGGTTCATCAGAACCATTTTTTTTCTTTAGATTCCACATATATGTGTTAGCATACGGTATTTGTTTTTCTCTTTCTGACTTACTTCACTCTGTATGACAGACTCTAGGTCCATCCACCTCCCTACAAATAACTCAATTTCGTTTCTTTTTATGGCTGAGTAATATTCCATTGTATGTATGTGCCACATCTTCTTTATCCATTCCTCTGTCGATGGACACTTAGGTTGCTTCCATGTCCTGGCTATTGTATATAGAGCTGCAATGAACACTGGGGTATATGTCTCTTTTTGAATTATGGTTTTCTCAGGGTATATGCCCAGTAGTGGGATTGCTGGGTCATATGGTAGTTCTATTTGTAGTTTTTTAAGGAACCTCCATACTATTCTCCATAGTGGCTGTATCAATTTACATTCCCACCAACAGTGCAAGAGGGCTCCCTTTTCTCCTCACCCTCTCCAGCATTTATTGTTTGTAGATTTTTTGATGACGGCCATTCTGACTGGTGTGAGGTGATACCTCATTGTGGTTTTGATTTGCATTTCTCTCATGATTAGATGTTGAGCATTCTTTCAGGAAGGTGGTTTCTTGAAGAGCAGAACTTAGAGCAGGACTTTCAGGGAATTGTTGCGACTTTTTATTACAATTATTAATTGACATGTTTCCCAGCCCCAATATAACTTTTCTGAAGGCAGAAATCTTGTTTCACTTGTCTCTATACTGCCAACGCTTAGATCATCGTCTAGCATATGTAACACAAAAGTGCCACAGTCTGATTTTATGAACAAGTGCCCCATGGATGCCAGGCTTTAGAAGGCTAGCCAGCAAATCCAAACTCACCCAGATTCACAGTGCACGGCTAGACATCCCTTCAAAATAAATGGGCAAGCAAGTGTGGGATTTGAACCCCCAAACCAGGTTTCAAGCCCCAGTGTAGTAACAGTTTTATTTTAGAAAAGGCATATTTGGGTGGTGCACTGAAATCCCCTGCTATCGTGAGAGAAATCTGGGAGTCAGAGAAAAACTCTATACATGGTACCAGTCACCCCAGATGGTCCAGGGTTAATGCAAAATTTCTTATAATGAAAACCAGGCCAGGATAAAAAGAGAATGAGCCTTTAGCAAAACAAGGTCAAGGTTATTATTTCTCAAGGAGTAGGGAGGCATTAGCTGGTTTTCCCCAGACTGGTGGGAGAATTCCGTATGTAGCTTAGACTGGGGATTCTATCAAGAAAATTTAGTTTCAAGGAGGCCAGTTACATTTGCCTTCAAAAATCTCGAGAGGGATACCAGCCAGGCTCTGCAGTGGGGATGGCGGGGACGCAGCTCCAAAGCTGCAGCTGCCCAAGCTTTTCTCTGGCTTCTGCCACCCGCCACCTTCTAAAGTAGCAAAGGCCAAGCCTCAGAAGGCCCCACTGGCTTTTGCCTGGAGCCTGGCGTAGCAGCACATATAAAACTCCTGGTTTGGGGCTGGGACCTGCTTCGGTGGTAGTTGGTGAAGGTGGGGTGGTCCAGGGGGAGAAGGCCAAGGCCTAAATGGGAGGGCTTAAAAAGACTCACAGACATAGGGACAAACTTGTGGTTACCAAAGGGGAAAGGAGGGGGATAAATTAGGAGTATGGGGTTAAGACATACACACGACTATGTATAAAACAGATAAGCAACAAGAATTTACTGTATAGCACAGGGAACAATATTCAATATCTTATAATAACCTATAATGGAAAATAATCTGAAAAAAATTATATATGCATATATGTAGATCTGTGCATGTGTGTGTGCATATATATATATAAAAAACCAACTCACTTTGCTGTGCACCTGAAACTAACACAATATTGTAAAGCAACTCTACATAAATTTTTTAAGAGAGGGCATTTGAGGAATATATGAACTTAAAATAGGGGTGTCTGGGGAAAAGTGGAGCCTCCTGGAACAAGGATGTGTGTGTCAGAAGATCCCACCCATGTGTGAAATAAGGGATCAAGTTCACTCTTAAACCCTGCTAGAGTCAAATAACTACTCCAGTTTCCATGGGATGCCAAGGTGCACGCTGCCCCGGGGAGGTCAGGCGGGGCAGAATTGGGACAGGAGGAGCCTGCTCCGTGGTCATCCAACAGACACAGGCCCGCCCCGTCGCTGATCACCAGCAGAAGGTGTTCCTACAGACAGTCCCCCCAGATCAGAGGCCGCGGGTCCTCCTAGGGCCTTCTCTGAACTTAGGCTTCCTTGTTCATCAACTGTGGGTGATCAATACCACATCTCCACACACACCGAGTATGAGGCACACGTGCTAAGGTGGGAGGAAGAACTTTAGGAACAGAAAGCCACTAACCAGTAACTGGCAAGACCACAGCACACCTCCGTCCCGTTCTCTGGCTCTCCTCACTGCGACCTTAGCCGCCACTTCGCACAGATGATCAAGAACCTCTTCTCCAGGCAGCCTTGGATGTCACCCCTGCACCCTTCGCGAGGTTTTACAGAGAAAGAAGTCTGAGAAGACTCCTCCTCATGTGGCATCAGTGCCCCTCAATCTTTCTCTGTTAACCTACTCTCCCAGAGGCATCTCACCCACCACTCTGGCTCCAGACGCCCTCCACGTGTTCTGACTCCCAAAGCATCCCAAGATGGGCACTGTCTAGTGGACATCTCCACCTCAAGGCCCATATTCGCCAGCTCGGGCTCCCATAACAGAGCGCCACAGGTGGGCGGCTTCAACAACACAGATGCCTCTTCTTTTCTTTAATTTTTAATAATTTTTATTGGGGTCCAGTTGATTTACAATGTTGTGTTAGTTTCAGGTGGACAGCAAAGTGAATCTGTGGTAATATACATGTATCCACTCTTTTTTAGATTATTTTCCCATATAGGCCATTATGGAGTATTGAACAGAGATGTATTTTCTTATGGTCCTAGAGTCTGGAAGTCCAAGATCAAGGTTTGGAGGGTTGTTTTCTGAGGCCTCTCTTCTTGGCTTGTAGACGGCTGCCTTCTCTCTGTGTCTTCACATGGTCTTCCCTCTGTGCATGTCTGTGTCTAAATCTCCTCTTCTATACCAGTCATTTGGATTAGAGCCCAACCTAGTGACTCATTGTACCTTAATCACCTCCCTGAAGACTCTATCTCCAAATAAGTCACATTCTGAGGTACTGGGGGTTTGAAGAGGGGGGTGCACAATTCAGCCCCTAACAAAGCTGTTCTTTGCTGTTAGCAACTCCAGGAAGTCTTTTCTGAGCACAGTCTCTGCATCAAGCCAGAAGAACGGGGGGTTGGGGGGACGCCTCTGTGCTGCTTTATATCTCATCATAGCACATTCCTCACCCCTGAGTTCCACCCAGCCTTGACCATCAGAAAGACAGGACCCTGACTCTTCATCTCTGTGTCCCCAGCACCTTGCACAGTACCTGGGAGACAGCGGTGCTTAATAATTGTCCAGGGGATAAATGAGTGATTAAAGATGTGTCATGCTCTGTCTTAGTCAAAGAGGAAAGCTATCCTCTATCTGATTTTAGAGAAGGATTATTCCAACACATACCGTATAACACATGAGTAAAGACCAGGTTTGATTTCTTGCTCCCTTTTATTGTGTAATCGGTAACTTCTGAAAATCCTTAAAAATAAGCTACGGGGCTTGCCTAAGGATCAGAAGAGTGAAGAAGAGGATGATGTCTAAGGTCCCTGCAAGAAGCACTATTAATATGATGCTGGCATTACAAGGGATATCAATATGAATAGCAATATTTGTGCCAAAAAGCATCAGCCTCAATATTTTGCAGTTCCTTACAAACACCTTTAATGGGTGATGACAGACGGGAGATTTCAGGGTGGAATTGAAATGGGCTGTTATGCGGGCTGAGGAATGGGAAGCAGCATGGATGCTTCTCCTGAACAAGATGGGCCTTCCACTGCCACCCCTCACACCTTGTAGGCTGTGCCCTGGATGCCCCTCTCCCACCAGGGCTGCAGGCCCTGGGGTTCTCTTCAGAGGCTAAAGGGCAGAAGGAAAAAGCTATTCATTCTATGAACTATGTCTCCTGAAGGCTGTTCCTGCGTGTGAGCGAGGTGCTGATTGCAGCTCCAGATGAGTATGTTGCTTCCTCCCATTTTAAGCCGGAAATGTGCTCCTGCAAAAAGTGACGTGGGGGTATGGCTTATTTGAAATTGCATCTTGCTGCAAATATCCCAGGGGCCTTACCCTTTGAAGAGCTCCTTTGGCAAAATAATTTATATAGCCAAGAATTCTTTTGTGAAATGAATACAGGTGTGTTCTCCCTTAAGCAAATATACTTTACAAATTCAATTTAATTCAACACATGTTTTTCTATTACTTTTTCTGTATGCAGGGCATCGTGCCAGTGCAGGTGATAACAAAGATAGTTAAGACGTGATCCCTGCCCTTATGAAACTCATATTCTAATAGAGGGAGATAGACACATAAACAAATGCTCCTACCAATGTGGTAAGTGCTACAACGAAGATATACTGAAAATTCTCTGGGACACAAGGCAAATCAAACATTTCACTAATAGTGGAATAACCAAGGAAAGTTGAAGAAAGGAGGGGACAAATGGTGTGGGCTTTGAAGTTTGAGTAGCAGTTCACCAGGCTGGAATGTGGCCGTGCCCAACATGATGAGGAATCAATGTGCCTACATCTTGAGCACACAGGGTGGTAAGAGAAGGATCATGAAGGAGAAATGAAGAGAAGTATTCTGGACAGACAGCATGCTCTACACTGAAGGATCTGATTCAGCCAGACCCAAATTTTTATTCCTCTCGCACTCCGCTATTGTACCTAAGAGGTTGCCGCGGGATTCCTGTAGCTAGCAAGCTCTCCTACCAGGTTGACAAATGACTCAATTTACAAAGATTTGATTTATGTACTTAGAGAAACTCATTGATTTTGTGGAGAGAGGTACATTTGTAAGGAAGGAATTGTCACATCCAGGTGTACACAGCGAATAAAGAAAAGGAAGGTGCTTGCTGGAGTCCAGTGTTCTGGGGCACCAGGCAACTCCAGGAAAGGGAGGATCGGAATTGAGTGCCTACAGCCACTTGGACTGGATGTGGATTAGGAGAAAAAAATCCACTTGAACTGAACCTCATCTGAATGTGTCAGAGCGAAATATATGAAGGAGGACCTGGATCCATCCTGGGGAGGCCCACAGTGTTACATTGAGGAAAGGGCTACTGCATTGCTCTGAATGTTCCTCTCAGCTGTGTTGACTGCCCCCTTGTAGGTTTCAGATCTCACAGTTCATATTTCTCACCTTTTCTGTGATCCTCTTCTGTCCACCTGCCACCCTCTCCAAGTTTTGTTATGTTTAGAATTGAACTGATGGCCAGAAGGAGCAAACTCATCTTTATCATCATCATCATCATCATCGCCATCATCTGTCTTAGTCTGTTTGGGCAGTTATAAAATAAATACTATGGATTGGAGGACTTATCAACAACAGAAATTTATTTCTCACGGTTCTGGAGGCAGGGAAGTTCAAGATCAAGGTTTCTTGGTTCAAAGATTGCCATCTTTTCTCTATGTCCCCACATTGTGGAAGGGATAAAGAGCTCTTTAGGGTCTTCTTTATAAAAGCACTAATCCCATTCATGAGGGTTTTACCCTTATGACCTAACCATCTCCCAAAGTCTCCACCTGCTAATACCACCACATTGAGGGTTAGGGCTTCCAGATATGAATTTGGTCAGGACACAAATATTCAGTCTATAGCAATCACCATCACTTTCTTTGCATATAGTTTGAAAACTATACCCTCTCTCATTTGATGCCAGCCAGCACCCTAAGAGGAACTCAGGCTATTATCCCCAAGTCCCAGAAGAGGCATCAGTGGCTAACAGGCATTATTTAACTTGTCCAGGATCACATAGCTAACTATTTGCATAGGTAAACCTAGTCTCCTGGCAACCAATGCAAGGCACCCCGGCCTACAGCACACTGCCAGCCTGGAAGGTGGACTCAGCCTTCACACATGAGCAAAACAGTGGGCAGGTATAGGGTGTGAATTGAGAGACCTTAGGAAGACCTCCCACCTCCCAATTTTTCCCTGGCTAACCACTCACAAGGCATGAAATTACACCATGTGATACTTCGTGTGTGTGTACAGTAACGATAAATGGCTTCAATTTACAGAGTTTGTAACTTCTTAAAAGTCCTACATGTTTTACCACAAAACTCATCTTGCGAGAGGGAAAGGGCTATCTGTGTTTGAGATACTTTTCACTGCCAAGTGCATCTGACACAGGTAGAAGTAATCAACACTCTCGTACAAAGAAGTCTTGAGACAGAGATAGAGCAGCTCCAGGCCTGACCATGATAAAGTCACGCAAAGATACCACCAAGCCCCCATGTTTTTGCCATCTTTCTGCTCTGCATCCTCAGCCAAGCTTGTAGCTCTCCTCTGGGTCACAAAATGGCTGCAGCTGGCAGCTCCAAGTGTCTCCTCACATAGCTGCAATCGGAAGGGGAAAAAAAGTGTCTCTCCATTTTATGAAATTGAAGAAAGTGGTTTCAGACACCTCCCAGTATACATCCCCTTATATCTCATTAACCACAGTAGAGTCACAAGCCCACACCTAATCAGACCTGCCTGGAAAAATGGAATTTCCTTGATTGGCTTTACCTGCTCAGCATTCTACCCTTAGAGAGGAAGGGTCCATGAAGCATCCCCTACCCCAGCACTTGAATAAAATCTGGGTTCTGTTAACAGGAAGAAGACGAAATGATGCCTAAATGGAAAACTAACAATGTCTGCCATATATCCCCAATTTTCAGAAGGGAAAACAAAGATTTAGAACCTTCCAGAGGCCCCCCCTGGAAGAACGGACATCTCTCCCAGTAGCACCACAGTAAGCTATTATCCACTTATAAAAGTATAATAGTTAAGCTTTATAATACTATCAGCTATTAACACCTTTGCTTCTGTATCACCCATTATTAATCCTATCAGGTATCTGGTTGTGCAAAGGATTGTCGCAATTAATCCCAACAAATTCTGAATTGTGTTTCTAAATGATCACAACACAAATAAAGCATAAAGTGAGGCTGGGCTTCCACAGAACAGGAACTCAGATCTAAAAGGGGCCTGATGAGGTCCCAGTGGTGAGAGTGATACAGAAGTGGAGGGAAGCAGGGGCTGCAGACAATGTCCCTTCACCCATCACCCGGCGTTGATCCTGGTACCCCAGGTGGGGTTGAGAGGTTGAGAAAGAAAGTGAAATGGGTCACGATGACTACAAACAGTAAGCAACTCTCAGACCAGCTGAGGTCACACATCAGGGGCTTACCCAGCCCTAAATTCTTCAGCAGAGTATTTCTTTTTAATGGTAAACATTTCCACTAGTGGCACCAAATTGCAAGTCTTGCTTTTATCTACTCCTTCCCCTGTCCGCTTTTCTGCTGTTGCATTTGTGATCACTGGTTTGAGTCAGGACCAGCAGCAAAAGGGAGGAACACAAAGGTGTACATGCTCCCATCCTCATGGGGTGGTGTTTCCAAATTCCCAACAGATAGTAATCTTCAGGATTTGAGAACAAGAAATCAGAATTCCTGGTAATTCTTGGAAACCCCCCAAATCATATTATTCTGCATTTTTTTTTTTTTTTTTTTTTTGCGGTACGCAGGCCTCTCACTGCTGTGGCCTCTCCCGTTGCAGAGCACAGGCTCCGGACACGCAGGCTCAGCGGCCATGGCTCACGGGCCCAGCCGCTCCGCGGCATGTGGGATCTTCCCAGACCGGGGCACGAACCCGCGTCCCCTGCACCGGCAGGCGGGCTCTCAACCACTGCGCCACCAGGGAAGCCCTATTCTGCATTTTTCGTAACACTTTATTTGTGTGTCTTAAAATAATAGTAAGTGATTATAATAATAAAGAGTGAGTTGTTTGAGAGTTGTAGGATTATCACAGAGGTTTTCTGTTAAAATATATAATAAATGCATGGTTAGTTTTTATTATGAGACAAAACATTATGACAAGATTATATATTTCAGTCATACGTAAAGGGATCTCTCCCAGATATAGACATTTGAGAATCACCAACATTAAGAGAAGGGACAGTAACAGAAATAAATGCCAAAGAAAAATCATTTAAAACTAGAAGATAATACCACAATGTATAATTTTTAATAGTTAAAAGCTATCATCCTTAAAATGAAATTTTAAAACACTCTAAGCGTTAATTGCCCTATCCAAAAGTCTCGATCTCTGTTTTTGTGACAAGTATTCCAGACATAGACAATTTCTCCTATCTTGCATTGACCTCAGAAAAATTGGTAAGAGTACATCCAGGAGCAACTTCAAGTTGAGTGTTAGGGTTGCTTTATATAATCTCCTTTCCTTTTTTAACAATAAAAACATTTTGTCTGCTCCATCTGATTTTGGATGGGTCTTCCAATTCAGTATTGCTTCCTCTAATTCAGGTTTTTAAAAACGTTTCTGATTTAATGTTGCAGTATTTCCCCGAGGACACCTCTTTGCGTTTCTCCATTCAAGTATTTGCAAAGAATGGTAAGCTACAGTAAATATTCGAGCCATAAACATTTCGTGGTAGTCATGAAACAAAATAACATCCGGATCTCCTAGCAAGGACTCCTAACAGCACCGCACAGAATCATGTACCGAAATTGCCAACTTTAGGGACGTATTTCACTTCCAAAACTTATTATTTCTTGGAACACCAACCATAAAGTAGTCCATGGGTATAAGCCGACTAATATTTATTTTATTTGCAACAATGATTTACCATTAGCAGCAGACAGCAGCAGACGAATAACTCTTCTCTCGTGGCAAAAACTGGAAGCAAGGCTGACTGATGGGACTTCCATGCTTCTCCCCTACCTGTTCCTGTCTTGACTCCGAAACTCTGACATTCACCTTCAACTCCTTGGGTCAGCTTCTCCTGCTCTTGTTTCCCACTTTATGTCAGTAGATTCTTTCAAAGCAATAACATCTCTATGTTGATTGTTTAGCTTTAATTCTCATAAGAGACATAATACTTTTGACTATTTTCCTAGTTTCTCAACTGATTTTTCTCAGCACTTGGATAAACATGTTCATCTCCTGTGATATGCTGAAAAAATAATTTCTGCCTAGAATATGCTCATCAGGCACAGGCTGATGGGTCCAAGTCAGACCCTGAACAGAGGATGACCCTCTCCCGCAGCCCGGGCACGAGGACCAGAGGACCCAGGACGCCCCCTTCTCACTCACAATTCTCCTCCCACCATGATTCCTGTTCCCTGTCTGCTTAGCCTGTTCATCCCCAAAGCTCACCCAGACCTACCCACCTTTTCCCCTATCTCTTCTGCTCAAATGTACCCTCTTGCTTCTCTCTGCAATCCCAGCCCACACACAAGCACCTCCCTTCTCACGTTCTAATGTTCTGAGCAAAATATCAATAAAAAAAAATTGTTGCCTGCTGTATCAGTAAACAAAGGATATTGCAGCCATCAAGCCATCACATTACAGCCACCCCAAGGGAGAGCCCTGAGGGAACTCAGAATAGAAACAGGATGCCTGCCATCTAGCAGTCAACCATGGCAGCAACTCTAGACAGTGCACCCTGAGGAGACTTAGGATGAGAAAGCACAGGATACTAGCCCCAGATAGCTGAGGTGCTTATCAAAGGAATGATTTCAATGAGCCCAGACTCTTGCATCTTCCCATACAGAGAAAAGTGCTAAATTCCTTAACTTGAGATGTCTGGTTTTCTTTAATTTTCAGTAATCTTTTGATGTTCCAACTATCTGGGTTATGTTGCAAAAACTCCTATATATCCTGGTTCCTCCCTTATCTCTTCCAAGCAATCTCTCAGAGCTGTCTGAGATGCTGTGTCCCAGACTTAAGTCCTCAGTTTTGTCCACCAAATAAAATATAACTCTCAACTTTTAGGTTGTGCATTTTTTTCAGTCAACAAAAGTATCAACCACGAGCTTGGTCTAATTGCCACTATGACAATTTAACGGAGCACAGACTAAGGTGTGAATCATACATGAATGTCCACTTACTTTTAGCGTGATGCTGACTAGGTCACTTCATTGTATAGAACCTCAATTTTTTTCATCTATAAAATGGAGCTAAAACATTCCGGCTCATAATTTTTTAATTTATTTTTTAAATTTTTTTATTGGAGTATAGTTGAGTTACAATGTTGTGTTCGTTTCTGCTATACAGCAAAGTGAATCAGTTATACATATACATATATCAACTCTTTTTTTAGCTTCTTTCCCCATATAGGTCATAATATACAAATAGCTCATGCAGCTCAATATCAAAAAAACAAACAACTCAATCAAAAAATGGGCAGGAGACCTAAATAGACATTTCTCCAAAGAAGACATAGACAGCCAAAAAGCACATGAAAAGATGCTCAACATCACCAGTTATTAGAGAAATGCAAATCAAAACTGGCTCATACTATTTTTGAGAAGATGAAACAATATTAGGTAAAGCATAGAGCTGTTAAGTGCTAGGAAACTGTGAGTTTTCCTCCTCTCTCTCCAAAAAGAATTTTATTTGAATTTTAAACAAAGAGTTTTTGAGAGCAAACGGATCTTGTAGCAGCTACTGGGATTGCAGGCCTAATCCCCAGCAGCAGAATCCACTGTATTTGCAAATACAAACGTGAGGAAGTGTCGGCAAACACCTCTCTTCTGGCTCCCTAAAAGGTCTATACTATCCACTAAGCCTGTGTCAATTCCAGTAACTTCTCTGCGTGTTTCCAAAGTAGGACCTGAACGGAGAGGGTGAGCCCACTAACCCAGTGCCTTACCCACTGGCGCTGCCCTCAGCCTGGCCTGAAGTAAATGCTCAATAGATATTTGCCAAATTGAATTTCCTTCTCCCCAGATCAATCCCTGGCAGGAGCAAGGAGCTGGCCTCCCGGGGTGGCTCCAGTGCCCACAAGCTTCACTAGTCAAGTCTTCAAAGGCTTTGTAGCAGCCACCGTCCTCCCCTTGCCTCCGACCTCTCCTGCTTCTTCAGCATGTTTATGGACATAATTACAGCATGGTACTGATTTCCTGACAGCCACCTTGATGTAACTATTTTACAGAATCAAGCTAATTTCATACATTGAGGTTTTTATGGGCTCTGGCTGACTCAACCCAAGAAGTCATTTTGTCTCCTCCTTGGGCTCTCCCGCCCCTTCTCAGAACACTGCTTCTCTTGGTCCCTCCCTGAAGCCCAGCTGGGCTGCCTGCAATCCAGAGCCCCTGTCTTTTCCTTGCAGCCCTACTCTGATGGTCTCATGAGTTGACCTGCCGTATCTTGGGGAAACGGCGAGGTCTTCGAGGCCCCAAGAAGTCAGGGCAGTGCATCTGAGGCAGGGGGGAGGGAGAAGGAAACCAATTATTCTTCTAATTTTTAAAGCCTGGGTCTGCTACTCTGAATACATTCCTGGACCCATTGAAATTTTCCTTCCCTACGTGCATCTACTAATTTACAGTATGCAGAGTCTTTCAAGAGGCATAATCGTATCTAACCTGCACACCAATCCTATGGTTGTGCTATTACATCCATTTTACAGATGTGGAAAATGAGGCTGGAAAGGTAAAGCAGCTTGGTAATACAAAATATTAACAGCAAGCATATGAACACCCTTCATACAAAGGCTTCCCGTGGGGACATGTTCTTCATTTGGAGATGCAGAGTTGCAGAGCCAAGACTTAAACAATTCTCATGCCAAGCCCTTTTCTCTACACTGCTGCTGCTTTGCTGCTCTTCCTTGGGTCCATACACGCAGTTCCCCTTCACACAGCCTGGTCTTGGCCACCACACTCTTCTTACACACCCAAGTATGGCCCTCCCCTTTCTGCCTATCCAGCTCTCACCCGTCCTTGAAGGTATGAAGGAGCACTCCTCCACTCCTACTTCTACCAGGAAACCTTCCCTTATAAATCCATCTTTCTGTGACACTCTCTACTCTGAGTGTAATGGCCATGTTGTCTATTAACTCTACATAAGTAGACATTTAATAAAGTTGTTCTAATTTTGGAAGTCCCTGAGTGTAGTGTATCTGGGTTGGCTGAATCCCCACCATACAGTTCCCAATAGACATCAATGTTCCAATTTCCCAGTGGCCACCAACCTCTATTTAAGGAGACATAGGACACCAGGGAAGTTGAGTTCAGCCCTGGTTCTAAAGCGGCACCCAAGACCAAGGCCAGGCCAATCAATACATCCATGTGACCTGAGTGGTCCAATGAGAAGGAACATCTAGACTGTAGAGAGATTGGCTCTTCCTGATGGATGTGAAAGAGAGGAGAGAGTGTGCCAACAGTAGATCCAATACAGAGGAAGCAATCAGGAACTGGAGAGAGAGAGGGAGAGAGAGAGGAGTCTAGGTCAAGTATTTTGAGATCAAGCCTCGCCTGAAGTTAACAAAACCCTTTCTCCATAAGCTGGGATGAAGTGAGGGAGTAGCGCTGACATATATACACTAACTACCAAACGTAAGGTAGATAGCTAGTGGGAAGCAGCTGCATAGAACAGGGAGATCAGCTCGGTGCTTTGTGACCACCTAGAGGGGTGGGATAGGGAAGGTGGAAGGGAGGCTCAAGAGGGAGGGGTATGGGGATATATATATATATATACATATAGTTGATTCACTTTGTTATACAGCAGAAACTAACATAACTCTGTAAAGCAATTATACTCCAAGAAAGATGTTAAAAATAAATAAATAAAATAGTCATTCGGCCTAAAAACAAAAAAAGCCCTTTCTCCAGACTTTTCAGTGACAGGAGTCAACTCATTTGTTTGTTTAAAGCAGTTTCAGTCAGGATTTACAGCCCCCAAAGGACTCTAGTGTAAATACTTGAATAGCGATGTTGGTTCTATAATAGTGCCTATCAGCCTAGAGGCAACACAACCCTCTATTCAGACTTTTCTGTTCTTAAAAAAAAGATATTAAAACCAAATGTTTTAGCTCCATTGATCCTTTTTATGACTTACTGGATTTTTGTTTTTTCTGAATACAAAAGAATCCATTAGAGACACTAGAGAAATCCCACCACTACTAACAACCAAAATGTACTTACTTTTATTTTAAAATGTATGTTTTATAAAATTGGGATGGATCATCCTGCTGTGTGTGTGGATTCAAAATTCCTACTTCAGTCACTTAATGACAGCAGGTTATTTCAGTTGGGAGAGAAGGGGAATAAGTAGCCAACTTAACCTGGTTTCAAGCCCTATCTCTATCATTAATATGTATGTGACCTTGAACAATTGGTACAAATCCTGTCATGTCTCAGTGACCTCGTATGTGAGAAGGGTGTATTGATAGCACTTGATATATAAGGATTTCGTAAGAATTAAAATAAATAATTTCATGTGGTATCTGGCATATAGTCATGTAGTAAGAGCTCAGTTTTGGACAAGTTGGGTTTGAGATGCTGTAGCTATTCAACAGAGCTAACAGAGGGCATTCTTTGTGGGAATCTGTCCTGCACATTATAGGATGTTTAGCAGCATCTCTGGCCCCTACATAGTAGATGCCAGTAGCACCCATCACCCTATCAGCCTTTACAATCAAAACTGTCTCCAGAAGTTGCCAAATGTTCCCAGGGGGACAAACCAGCCCCAGCTGAGAATCACCGTGTCCTGGTATTTCATCATATAGCTATGCTGTTTGTTATTGTTGTATAGCTAAAATGTTCAGAATATTGTTAGCTAACAGTAGTACTGAAGTATCCTTACACTGTTACAATTTTAATAGGAATCCCTTTTGTATTTTAACATCACACGTAATATTGAATTATTAGTTTGAGGTAAATGATCTTACATTAATTTTTATTAAATTTTATGAGATATTTTAAAATGGCTGTTATTTTATCAAATGTCTTTAGGGCATCACCTGAAATTTCCTCTGCCTCACTGGTCCTTGGATGTATTAATAGAATTTGTAACGTTAAATCATTCTTGCATTCTTGAGATAATACCTAAGTGGACACGTTATAGTATTCATTTTTTAATATAGCAATGAGGGTGATTTGATGACATTTTATTTAAGGATTGTTATTTCAATCCCATAAAAGAAATTGAATTGTATTTTTTCCTTTTGTTTCATTATTAGGGTTATGTTGGTTTTATAAAATAATTTTGAAAGTTTTCCATCTTTATATATGATTGGAAATGGTTAATTTCCCCCTAAAATTACATATTTATTGAAATTTGATCAACTAAACTGATCAACAACACAAAATCAAGAGCATTTAGGGGAAGGTACTACAGCAGTTTTTTCAAATAATTTCTTTAAATTCTTTATTTTTGAGCCAATTTTGGTGATTAATATCTTGCTAAAAATCATTACTTTTAATCAAAATATTTTTAAATAGTATAGAATACAATATACTAATCTTATGCAATGTGTTATAATTTCAGTATCTGTACTCTAGTTCTATCCACTTTCTAACACTATCTAATTTTGCACATTTCTTTTCTCCTTTTACCTATTAGACTTCTAGATCTACCTACTACTATTCTAATTCAAGAAGGTTCCTCTGTTTTTTTCCTTCTGTTTAATGTTTAGTCTTTTTGTGTTGCTTAAATATTTAATTAAATATTTCATTTTTATTCCTAATTTATTAATAAAAGCATTTACCCTATGAATTTCCCCTTTTGTACAGCTTTGACTTTACCCCATAAGCTTTTACATAAAATATTCTAATTTTTATTACTTTATAATTCATCTATATTTCTTATTTGACCCAACAATTATTAAGCTGAGCAGTTTTTAGTCTCCAGTGTGCCTTTTTAAAAACACTTATTTTATCTGTTCATTATTGTATGCAGGTAAGTGACTAGTTCTACTTAAATCCAAATTTTCAGTATTTAATGAAATTTTCTTTTAATTTTTGTCACTGTTCTAAGAATGGTTGAAGGAAAGGTCTACTATGTGTTCACAGGGTTAAAAGTTTGTTAGACTTTTTTATTAAATAAAAGTTTTAGTTCTATTTTCCATGTACCATACGTCCTCATTTATTTTTTATTTGCCTCATCTGCCATGTTCTAAGAAAAATACAATGTCCTTGCTCCACAAATACTTTTTGTTATTTTCTCCTCATATTTCTAATGCTTTTGATTTAAATATCTTGATATTAAATTATTTGGCACCATCTTCCATTTGGTTTATGACTGCTACATTTTTATTCTAGATTTTATGTTCCATCCATGTTACACAATTCTCTCTGTGCTTCCAGTTCAATTGTTGTTAATACTGTCATTCTTGTATTTTGTATATGTCTTCTTGATCTCTTTTACCAAGCCTTATATTTTTATCTTCCCCTGTCAATCATTTTGTATTAGATTTACATCTTGTAAACAGCATACAGTAGACATTTATTATTTGACCTAATCTGAGAGTCTGCATTTTCATAGAAGGGTTGACCCTTTTATTTATTGCCATAAATTATACATCTGGATCTTCTACTGTCATTCATTTTATTATTTCTTCCTATGGGACTTCCTTACTTTTTCTTATTTTACTTGTTTTACTGGCTTGTAATTTTCTTCTTATTTTAATTTCTATTTATTAAAGAGACTACGAATTATTTTCTATGAGTTTTTTTCTCAAGTAGCTTGATAAAGCATATTTTAAATTCTTTTACTGGCTATTTTAGATTTTAGAAAATCATTTTTGAACTTCATTTTTCTAATAATCAATGTAAAAAATACATCTATCACTTCTCCCTTTAAGATGAGGAAACCAGGATGCTTTTTACTACTTTCTATTCTTCCATCACCCAATTTCTTTGATTTTCCTGGAACAAAATGGGGTATTAGAGCCCAATTCTGTTGAGTTGGTTTCTTTTTTTTTCACTTTTGAGAATGACTTTTTACTCTTCATTCTTCTTTATAGCCGTGTTAACAAGAATTATTTAGATTTTACTCCATGGTTACCTGATTCAGTGTTTACCACCCAGATTTTACCTGATAACCTCCTTATGCTTAGATCTTTATTTTGATGCATCTCTCTATCAACTGGAATATATTCTTAAGTACTTTTTACAGGAAGGAAACAGACCTTTACATATTCTGAACTTCTATATTTCTGAAATTGTGTTTCTCTTACGTTCACACCTAAATGACAGCTTGACTAAATTAAAAAAAAATGCATGAGTCACGACTGTGTTCCTCAAAACTCTGTCACCCTTTATATTAAAGCAAGCTAAATGGCATAACAAGCCACTGAAATTCTGAGGTTAACACTTAGCCCATTTCAGGGCTCAGGGTCAGCCTTCCATGAGATGATTCACAAATGTAGGCCCTTTCCATTGTCACCTGGGGTCCTAGGCTATACCTTCCACATTTGGCAGAGAAAGGAAGAAAGAGAAGGGAATAACAAGTCTCATAGCAGTTTTTAGCAACCAGACCAGAAGAAGCATATGTCACTTCCGTCCAGAGTCCATCAGCCAGAACTGGTCCATAGCCCACCATATTGGAGCAAACTGGGAAACTTTGTCTTCCTGTGTTTCCAGGAAGAAGGTTGAAATGATCTGATGCACAGAGACTGTGAAACATAGTTTCCCCACAGTCCTTGGGCATTTGCAGAGACCTTGAAGGATATTTTAATTTTACTTTTTCTAACTGTATATTCAACCTAGTTCTTTTTGTCTTTCTGGTTATTTTTCCTTCTAGAGTGCTTGTAACACTCGATTTTTAATTCAAAAATCTAGCCAGGTTGTGTATAGAGGCAGTTCCTTTTAAATTTATTTTGCCTGTATATTTAGGCCATTTTGCAAGATACATTTTCTTCAGTTATGACTTTGATTGCTGTTTCTGAATAAATCGTTCTGGTTTATTCCTCAGCAATACCTATAATTCCTAGATTTGATCTCCTTCTCTCTTCTCCATACCTATTATCTCCTCATCACTTTCATCTCCTTATTTTTTCCCCTCTGAATACAAGGAGAATTTGGTCTTCTCATGAGTGATTTGAGTCTTAGCTGTGTTAACTCCTGCCTTTACTACCTTTATATACATTTTATTTTTTCTATTGGATTTAGGAATCCTTTGATCTTATTTATATTTTAGTCATCTTCTTTGCAATCTGCATTCATCTCAACATGTTTTTCTTCTCATTGTTTTTATTTCTATGGTCTTTTTTCCTGGATTCTTCATAGCATTTTCCCTTCCGTTTGTTCATTTCCCAAAGTGACATAAACCACCCAGACCAGTGGTTGCCATCAGGCAGGACATGTGGTTTGCCCTTGGCCTTGCACACTCCTCAGTTGAGTAGGGTTGAAGAGAGTTTCAATACAAACACCAATTGTAAGGCTCACCTTCTCACATCCTAGAAGTGCTTGGCAGAGCATCATGTAGCCTGAGCTTAGAGAGAGATCAAAAACCTCTGATGCTAATCACATCATGGCATGAACTGGCAACCTGGACAGAAACACAAACTCTACACAGACGAAAGGCTATATACCCCAGCCAATCAACACCTGGGCATTTGTAGAAGCCTCTTCTTAGATACAGAGCTACGAGACATGTGACAGCAACTAGTCCCATTTCCAGGGCCCCAAGACCAGCGAGGCAGGGGCTTCACTGAGTCTCAGCAGAAAAACAAGGCACTTTCTCTGGGTCCAAGAGGATTTCCCCCACCAACCACCTCCTAGAAGTTCAGCAGAGAGGAATGGAGCAGTGCCTCTGGCAAACAATGCACATCTATTACCAAGGCCAGCCTTAGCTGGGTCTTAAATGTGTCACTCCTGTAGCACCACATATGGTTTTCATGCATCTCATTGATTACGACTTATTAAGGTATCTTCTAATCTCACACAGAGAAGTTAATGTTATAAAAATCTGAGTTAGCTCCAATTAAGACATTCTAATCTCTATTTTAGCCAAAATCTTTTTTTTTTCAATTTCTGGATGCACAACAGCTGCTTTATTAATCACTTGTTAGGCATTGTTGAATGGATGGATGGGTGAATGAATGAATGAGTTTAGGAAACAAACCAACAACTAAACCAACTCTGTCTGAGTATAATGATGAGAAATGACTCCCTTTATTTTTCTCTCTTTCTTGGGAGGACTCAAGTACTCTGAAATTTGTCTTGTTGCAAATGTTAGGATGGCTACTCATGGGAGACATGTCCTGAGTCCCATCACACTTGAGCATGCAGGAAGCTGGGGCCAACCACTGCCAGCCTGCTGCCTCAGCCCTTCTCCTAGCCATTGCCAGCCACGGCTGCTGCCCTCCTCGTTCTCTGCTGCCATCCAGCCTCTGCTGCCACGCCCACTCCTCATAGCTCTGTCCTGTCCAGCTTCCTGTGGGGGAGGCTCCTTGCCCCTCCCCACCCTGGTTTTTAGCTAAAGACCTTTCTCTTGGTCTTCCCTCTCTCTCTCTTCTTTGGGGAATGGAAAGGGTGAGTCTTGCTGCAGATATAGACACCCCCAGGTTTCGAGACATGAAAACCAGAGGAAAGATTGGGGTCAGGATCAGAGACTTGCAGTGAAGAACAGCGTGTTCTGTAAAAATGGCAGACTCTTAGACACGGAGCTTCCACAGCCGACAGCTAAATATGTGATCAAGGTGACAAGGTGACATGATGACAGGTGTCTCTGACATAAATACAAACCAGAATGTAATGAGGATGTTGCCTAACCACCAGCAAAGTCCCAGGCAGAATGCCCTACAGGATACAAACCGAAGATCAGACAGGCAGCCCTGGTTCCTGATGAAGGTCACCGCTGCACAAGGCCAGATAATGAGTCCAGAGAACTGGGAGGGTGGAGAGTTTCTGAGCAGGTATGGGCAATACTGACAAGGGAGCAGGAAAACTGACACATAAACCCAGGTCTGCCACTAACTAGCTGTGCAATCTCAGGCAAGTGTTCACCTCTTTGGGCCTCCACATGGTGTCCTGTGAAATGGGATAATAATATTTGTTCTCTTTCTTTCATTAAGACCCACCCATTGCCTGTCCTGCATGCCCCTCAACCCATCCCTGGAGCTCTTTAACCACCATCCCCAGGTAGAAGCCTGCCCAGGACCAGCAGCCAACTGTGCCTTCAGTGAGCTCTACTGTAAGAGCTCTAAGTTAATAAGACGTATCATGACAACAACTCTGATGTCAAACCACATACCTGTAGTGAACACTTCAGTCCTCAGTGGTAAGCACTGTTATTATTCCCATCATCCTTTTTTTTTTTTTGGTGAGGAAACCAAGGAACAGAGGATATAATAACCACCCCAAGGTCACACTCTGGTAAGGAGTAGACCTAAGCTAGACCATGTTGACTAAGTGCCCGAGACTCAACTGATGTCAGATTTTCTGATAACTCAACTCCCAAGTTGTGCCCCAATTGCAGTTCCTGAGCTTCTGCTTCTTCCACAAACCACACTCCTACCTTATAGTACACGTGTAGTAGGTGAATTCCATCCTTATTCCCTACAGCTGGCACTCTGTACCATGTCCAGAATCCCCGTTCCTACAAAACAGGACTGGAGTTTTGCCCAGGACTATGACAAGGGCTGTTACCTGTGGTCAACTTTCTCTTACTGAGGTCTCCCCAGCTGGAAGCTGCTCCAGGCAGGGGCTGGGTCTAATCCATCTCCAGTTGCAGGGGCTAGTTCAGCATGGCCCAGAGAAGGAGCTTACTTAGGGCAGCTCAACTGGCTTCCCCTGATATTCATGGTTCCTCCACCTGTGAGCCTCACCCTAATGCTGGAGGCCCACCTGGACCCCAACCTGTGACTGTACATGGAAGTCCTTTACATGCAAACAGCAGACAGACCATGGCTTTGGGGTCAGACACCTCTAGTTGTGAATCCTGTCTCTTCCATTTCATCTGTTCTTTTGTGTTTTTTATTTTTTGAAGGTAAAAGTTACATATGAGATACATAAGTCTTGAGTCTACAATTCAACAAGTATTGCCAAATATATACAGCCATGTGACGAACGTCCCAATCAAGATATAGAGCATCTCCATCACCCCAAAAATTTCCCTGTGTCCTCTTCCAGTCAGTCCCCACCCCCATATGTAACAATTCTGAAATTTATCTCTGTAGATTTGTTGTAGCTATTCTTTTAACTTCATGAACTTTTAAATTTTATAGGAACTTGACTCCTATAAAAGAGAATGCACTTTTCTGTGTCAGGCTTCTTTCCCTCAACATATTGGGTTTTTTAAATTTATTTTCATCTAGTTGTTTCTTTTTTTATTACTGACGAGTATTCCATTATATATGGGGAGATCTGGTATCATTCACTTTGTAATCTTGGGAAAGTTATAGGAATCTTCCCATTCATTCATTCAACCATTCATTTAACAAGAATTTACCCTCTGCCTCAATCTTACTTTCTGTAGGATCATACTGATAATACCTGCTGTTGTCTGAGTGTTTAACCAAAATTAGAGAAGCAGTAGTATATATGACTCAGGAGCCAAACAACTTACATTCCTATCCTGGTTTCAGCTCTCACTCGTTGTATGATCTTGGACAAAGTACTTAACCTCTCTGTGCTTCAGTTTCTTCCTCTGTAAAAGGATTAACTGATGATTCCCGAACACAGAGATAATATTCATAAAGTTCTGAGAACAGTGCCTGGCACAAAATACGTGTGCCATTATGTAAAAGTTTGCTATTATTGCCAAATATTTAACAGGCCACAGTGCACAATGATCACTCACTAAACCATAGCAGTGGTTTTCATTGTTATTATAGTCTTCATAGAGAGGCAGGAAAGTGGGTACACTAGCACTTACCTGGGGTAGTTTAGTGCTGTGGGAAATGACACTAGTCTCTCAGCCACTATAATAAATCAATAGAGTGCTACCTAAACGAGGTGACCAACTTGTCCTGTGACTTGCCTGGTTAGCACCGAAAATCCCAGGAACATCTCCTCAGTCTCAGGCAAGCCAGGACAGTTGGTCACCCTAATCTGAGACTCACTCTTCTTATCTGTTAAATGGGCATTATATACTGTCCTGCCTTTTTCATACAATTGCTAAAAAAGCCAAATGCAATGTCTTTGGAAGTGCTCTACAAAGGCAATGGTGTTTTCTGTTTGTTTGATTGATTGCTTGTTTCTGGGTACTAGAAATCACATTAAGTCTTGAATTCAATTTTGAATTCAAACCTTAAAGTCCATCTTGAACTTGAATCACAGCTTCTCTGCTTCCAAGCTGAGTGACACTGAGCCCTGTCTCTTCTCTGGGATGCAGCTACCTCATCTGTAAAATGGGAATGATGATAATCAGCCCACAGAGTTGCTGTGAGGTCGTTTATGAGAAAGCACAGTCAGTACTGAACTGTGTGAGACAAATTAAACATCAATTAATGCTGTACAGGGGCCCGTGGTGTTGGGGGGTGGGAACAGGGCCCTCTGTCCAAGGAAGTCACTCCAAACTGCCACCCTCTTCTCTAGTCCTGCTGACCTTGATGCCTGACCACACGCCACCCTTGCGCCACCCTCCTGATAGCCCAGCAGACTCTCAGCCTGGGTCTGATTTCCTGGTTCTGACCTGACCCTGGACCCTGACTGGCCCTGTGACTGCCAGGGCCTGAGGTGGGCTCCCCTGCACTCAGTCCAGCAGCCCTCCCACCCGCTCCTCCACCAAACCCCGAAGCGGAGAGAAATGACTGCTGGAATCACGAGGCCTCAGTGGTAATCAGCGCGCTCGGCCCGAGGTAATGGAATAACCCTGATGCAATTATATATTGATTGCAAGTATTATGGCTCATCCTGATTGCTTCTTATTGATACAAATCCACTGGGCTGCCTATTTGGATAAAGCCAAGTGAGAACAAGGAGAGATGGGGGAGGAAAAAGGGAGAGGGAGAGAGGAGGAGGAGGGATGGTGGGAAGGAAGAAGGAACGGAATGTATCACTGGCGGTTATGGGTCCCTTGAGCAGCACATCCAGGGGGCGGCCCTGGACCTCAGCCCCATCCCTCCCACACACAGGCTCCACCACTCACCTAGTTCCTTAGAACTCCTGGATACCTCCCCTGCCTGGCAAGGATGCCCCCTGAGAAGCCTCTACAACCATGTTTCAGAGACCCCTCTAGAGAGGAAGGTCAGGAAGGATGGCCACCCCTGCCCCACAGCTCAGTGGGCCTGGCGGGAAAGAGAGCCAAAGGCAGAGAGTCAACTGGGGGCATGTCCAAACTGGGGTCAAAGGGGCATGAGGGGGCCACGATGCGGAGGTTCAGAGGTCAGCCAGTGACCTGTCCCTAGAGAAGGTAGAACAGAGTGATGCTTTGCCTTCTTGTTTCAACTCCAAGACTGTAAACAAGGGTCCTTTTTAAAGTCTCTCTAGTGCCACATTTTTTGCATTTCTGTGCTTTTTGGTGGTGATTTTGCTGTCTAAAATGGCCCCCAAGCAAAGTGCTGGAGTGTTGTCTAGCGATCCTAAGTGCAAGAAGGCTGTGATGCACCCCATGGAGAAATTATGTGTCTGATAAGCTTCGTTGAGGCATGAATTTTAGTGCTGTCAGCTGGCTGTGAGTCCAAAGTTAATGATTCAACAATATATATTTTTTAAAGTTTCTTTGAACAGAAACACAAAATAAGCTTATGTATTGATCAGTTCACGAAAATGCGACCGGAGGTTGGCAGGAACCTAGCCCTGTATTCCCCCTGGGAGCCGTGGTTCCATATTCACTAATTCAGTGTTCACAGCAACTTGATAGACATTAACTACCTTCTTAGCAGGAATGGACTGTACATGCATACATAACAAAACAAAACAAAACCCAGGTTACCCTGTCCAGTTCTAGTTTCAAAACTAAGGGAAGTCTTGAACCCTCCTATAAGTAGCTGCTTCCCTAAAAGAACAATTTCATACTTTACGCTTCAAAGATGATAACCAAAGATTTGTCACGATCTTGGGAAATACGATAATCATATAAGAAAATCGTCGTTTGTTCGCCAAGAACAGACTAACTATGTCATAGTCAAGAGCCTTGGTTGTAAGCAACAGAAGCTAACCCAGTTAATTTAAATGATTATAGTAATGCTACTGGGTAGCTCACAGAATTGACAGAAAAAAAAAACAAGTGAGAACCAAGTAAGTATGGAGGCCAGACACCAAATGCAACTGCTCAAAGGACCAAGAAGCTAGGAGGCTGTCCACACCGCTGTGGGTTAGAACACTGCAAAGCCCACAGGTACCCTTGCCTCTGCTGCATTTATAAGAATGCTGCTGCTGCAGCGCCTGTGATGACTGCAATCAATTCCAAACTTCCCATTCTTCTTTGCAGCCCTTAGTCCAAATTCCAAGTCCCAAGTGGGAGCATCCAATTGCCCAGAGGCCAGTGTCCACAGCCCAGCCACCCATAGCCCAGCTGCCCAGATGCCCACATCTAGACTTTGTACTGGGAGGGTTCAATGCGTGTACCTCTTGTCAAAAACGTTCTTCAACTTCCATAGAAGAAGGCTGGATCTGTCCTGTCACCACGTTGACTTGGAATAGAGGGGTGGTGTTGCCAGTGAGGAAAAAATGGATACATTGAAAAAGATCAGAGGAAGAACTGACATCACTGGGAGATTGCTTGGATGTGGAGGGCAGTATAGATCATCATTCCGGAGTCAGAGAACACCAAGAGAAGGGAACAGCAAACCAAACAGCTCAGTTTGGGCAAGTTGAATGTGAGATGCCTGCAGCTATTCAGTGGGCATTCTGCAAACTCCCAAGCCCTATGCATCTGGAAAGATTCTATTAATACAATTGATGCTATTATTAAATATTAATGAACTTGCCTTCCTCAAAGAACCAAAGACAGAATCACGGCAATGAAGTGGGAACAGAACGTTGCCTTTGTCAGTAGACAAGCAAGTGAGGATTCAACTTTTTAATGCTCTTCTCCTTCTTTTGCTCTGGCCGACAATCATACGGAGCATGGCCAGCCATTCAGGGCAGGGCTGCCCAAGACAAAATGGGTAACCAACAATTTTCAAATAGGTAAATAAAAGCCAATTGTATGCATAAATCAGCAACCGGATTCAAAGCTGTTGTATTTTAAAGCTTCGTCTACACTGGGGGACCATCTGGTGACCAAAAAGAAGAAGTGGCGTTTGCTTGGATGGTGCCAGGGACCGAAGAGGCAGAACTGCCAAGACTCTGGCTCACTTTGATCTCTCTACATGTCAGCGCAGAGCCGGCTGTACCTCCCAACTGTGAGGTTTCCACGGCTCACATTTGGTAGGTTCGAGCCCAGCAGTGTGGCATCCTTGTAAAGATGGAAAACTTGAATTTGCCAGAGTAATTCTGATACAAATCTTGTAATGCTCAGTCTTCTCAAACCATGTGCCTGGAGTTCTGACTCAGAAAATATGCTGCCCCAGGCACTAAGGAGAGAATATTGGGAGTCAGAAGACCTGATAGCAGCGTTCTGGCTTCACTACTGTCTGACCTTCAGCACATTTTTAAATGTTTCTAAACTGAACCTCGGTTCCCTCATCTGTAAAATGGGGCTGCCACCACCTACCTGTGTTACAGGAGGGCTGTCAGAATTAAATGGGGGTAGAGATACATGCAATAAAGCACTGTATGTATATTATTAACTCACCCAGTGATTGTTCAGACCTAACACCTTCAAGCTTCCCATTAAATCACTCCCTCTAATAAAAACATTTTTGACAAGAAGTACATGCATTGAACCCTCCCAGTACAACCATCACTGGAGTGAGTTGGGAAGACAGCATGGCAGTATGTTAAACAAGGATGGAAAGCTCCAGAAGAGCTAATGTCTCACATTCACTGCCCCCAAAGAGAAGACACTGGCAAAGAAATCCTCTGTCACATCTCTGCTCTTGTCTTTGGAGAAATTATGCATCTTGTTTTACAGAGCTGTTTCCAGGCCAAAAGAACTTATTTAATTGCCTGCAGTTTTTTTTTTCTTTTAATTCTGTTATTGTAGCCTGCAGCCTAATAGTAAGAAGAGTGTGTCTTTAATGAAGCCAGTAAATAATTTTTTTAAAAAAAGAAGGGTCTGATTTACTAGGAAAGTACAATGCTCTATAAATTCAAGCTGTTGGCTTACAGTCCCCTGCCCTCTGTGACCCACACTTCCTTTGTAAAGGGTCATTTCTGTACATCAGGCCATCAGTGATTTATAGGAGGACAGAGGCGACTCTCCAACTTTTAACTCAGTTCAGGCCCAGCAGTATTTATCTTGTATACCTACCACACAAAATAAGTGGGAGGTTCTAAGATTAAAGAAAGCTTACGCGCATGAAAGGATGCAGTACACAGTAGGCACTCAGTAAAGACTTGTTTAGTTCCTTCTTGGCTGTTTTTCTTCCATTGGACTGAGAGTCCCAGCTGCAGTAGGGAGTAGATGTTTCATCAATGTTTGCACACATCCTCTCTGTGGGCTAAATACTGAGCAAATCAGCTTTTTAAAATAAATACTACCTCCATTTATTTTGCAAAAGACTTGCTGACAAGACACCCAGCAGCATCTGAAATTTCATCTAGACAAAGAGGGCAGGGACAAGGGAAGCCAGGGGCTCTATGTTTCCCATTCTGGGCTTCCCACTTCATCCCCCCTACACTCACACAGGCACACGCATCCCAGCACATGTGCACCACTGCGATAAGGAGGCTTTCAAACGCGCAATTCATCACCTTGGCCCCAAATGGAAGGAGAGTGTGTGTGCGAGCGCGTGTGCGTGCACGTGTGTCACACTCCCGCACGCACGCTCACCTGACAGCCTTTGTAGTCCTCCGGACACGACAATGGAGTGAAGACACAGAGCTTACAAAGGGGGAGGAGAAGGCGGGGAAGTGAAGAAAGGCGCCCACTTTGGCTGCCTCCCTTTGGTTTTGGCTGCTCAATCCGAGCCGGTTAACACCATGATAAAGGACGGCAGAAAAGGAGAGAAGCTTCCAGCCTGTAACCCGGATGCAGAAGGAACCAAACATTAATCATAGCAATCCCTGTGGGAGCTGGGGTTGTGCCCTAGTGCGTTTTAGTGGGGGATTCAGGAAGTCGGTAGAGGCGGCTGGGATGCAAATCCCCCTTCCCAGAATCCTCCGGGACCTTTGAGCTAACACTGGGGCTGGTCAGACTCAGCCTCACTATGCACAAGCGTGTGCACACACACAGACACACACTCACCAGCCACCACCTCGGCTTCACTCCCAGAGCTAACTGCTCCTTTTTGCAGAGTTCTTGGGAAAATGGGAATTAAATAAATCCGCATTTATGGAGATCCACTTTGTCCCGGGTACCTCCATCGGGTTACTTAGTGTAAGCCTCACAGAGTACTGGGAAAATATTTTTCTGGTTATGACTCCATTTGTACAGATGTTGAGAATTAAGGTGCAGAGAAGTTATGTGGTTTTGGTTTCCAGGCACACACAGCTGGTAAGTGGTGAATGGAGAATTAAAATCTAGATTTTTTTTTTTTGGATGCCCAAAGTAGTATGTTTTCCTCTTACAGCACAGCTGGCATCCACTTTCTGCCACAGATTCCTGGACCCCATATGATACAGGAGTTCTGGGTGGGGCCCATGAATCTGCATTCTATTACAGAATTCTTTTTTCTTTCTCTTACTTTAACAGCTTCATTGAGGTGTAATTGAACTATGATAAACTGCATATGTTTGCAGTGAATAGTTTGATAAGTTTTAACATATGTATACACCCTTGAAACCATGCATTTCAATTTTTATCTGGCTTCTGTCACTCAGCATGATTATTTTGAGATTCATCCATGTTGTTGTGTGTATCCACGCATCCTTTTTACTGTTGAGTAAATTCTGTCTTAAGAATATGTCACAATTTGTTCACCCGTTCACCTGTTAGTGAATATTTAGGTTGTTTCTAGTTTGAGGCTCTTACAAATAAAGCTTCTATGAGCATTAGCTTTCAAACTCTCAAATCTTAATTATAAGACAATGAACAATCCGATTTAAAAATTGGGGAAAAACTTGGATAGATACTTCACCAAAAAGACATACAGATGGCAAATAATCAGACAAAAAGATGCTCAACTCCATTTGTCATTAGGGAAATTCAAATTAAAACCACAAGGAGATATCACTACACTACTATTGGAATGGCTAGAATTAAAAAGACCAATCACTTAGTATGGTAATCTCTAGGTCCATCCATATTGCTGCAAATGGCATTATGTCATTCTTTTTTATAGCTGAGTAGTATTCCATTGTGTGTGTGTGTGTGTGTGTGTGTGTGTGTGTGTACACCACACCTTCTTTATCCATTCATCAGTCATTATCATACTAAATGAAGTAAGCCAGGCAGAGAAAGACAAATATCATATGATATCACTTATATGTGGAATCTGAAAAAAAGATACAAATGAACTTATTTACAAAACAGAAATAGACCCACAGATATAAAAAACAAACTTATGGTTACCAAAGGAGAAGGGGGGAGGGACAAATTAGGAGGATGAGATTAACAAATACACACGACTATGTATAAAATAGATAACCAATAAGGACCTACTGTTCCTACAGGGAACTGTACCCAATATTTTGTAGTAACCTATAAAGGGAAAGAATCTAAAAAATATGTATATGTATGATTGAATCACTGTGCTGTATACCTGAAACTAACATGACACTGTAAATCAACTATACTTCAATTAAAAAAAAAGAGGTCAATCATTCTGAGTGTTGGTGAGGCTGTGAAGCAACTGGGACACTCCTACACTGCTGATGGGAATATAAACTGGTACAACCACTTTGGAAAACAGGTTGGCAGTTTCTTTAAAAGTTAAACCTACACCTACTATATGACCCAGCCATTTCACTCTTAGGTATTTACCCAAGAGGAATGAAACCATATGTCCGTAAACATACTTGTTCATGAATGTTCATTGACACTTTACTTACAATAATAAGAATCTGTGTTTGTAAAAGCACTCTAGGTGATTCTGATAATGAGTCAGACAGGTTTAGGAACCACTGTGCTGCAAGTTTTGGATGGTATATAATCGCTCTAGAAAATCCTCTTACTCTTCAAATAACTATATAAATGGACGAAATGGTTATATTAAAAAGTTAACTAGTCGGTGAAAAAATGCCATTTAATGAACCTGTGTGATGCTGGGCAAGTCAGTTAACCTATTTATCTCTCTATTTTATTCCTATGAACCACAAGAGGTGGTTTTGATGACTCCCAGCCTCCACGGATCTATACACCTATGATCTCAAAGAACTCCACAAGGAACATACTCATCCTCCTTGAAAGGGTGGAATTAATTCCACAGACCAGTTTATGGGCCGTAGTTTTCACCTGTAAGGAGCATTCATCCCTCCTCTGGGCAGGCACCCAGTCACACGAGTGACTGCTATGCACGCACAACACATACACGTTTTTAAATTTAAAAAGTTAATGTCTCCAAGATTGAGGGTGCCAGAATTGTCACTAAGCTCTTCCAGACACAAAGGCCCTCTGTTGCTTTGCAGCCCACGTGAGGCTGTATTTTACTTATCTGGATCTCTTTTGTCTGGAATTATTTCCTCGTTTTGAATAACCTGCCAAATGTAAGGCTGAGGACAGAGAATTGTAGGCCTCCCTTATTTGGAAATGGATTTGTCATTTGTAGTCAGTACCTGTACCTGGGGCAGTTTCGATCAAAAACAGTTTTCAAGGCTTCATTTATTACCACTCTTTAAAGAATTCACCCTTTGATCAAGAGCCTGGAGATTCCGTGCTTTGCCCCCTCAAAACGTGCTCCCACCCCCAAGATCCCAAGGCTGTTTTTGCTTCTTTTGAAAGTCCTGTTTACTTTGGAAATTCAGCAATTGCTCCTGAAGTTCCTTTGATGTCTATTGAATTTAATATATTTCATTGCATTATGGAAAAGCTATTTCAGCTTTTGGTATCAGAATATTCTTGATATGCCGAGGGGTCTTTTTGTTGGGTTTTGTGTATGTGGTTGTTGATTTGAGTTGTTGAATTTTTTTTAAGAATGATTTGAAGACTTTAGTGCTTTTTATTTTATTTTTTTGAAAGACTAGCCAAAGGATGAGCAAGCAATGAGACTGACAGTTCCTAAATATTAGGATTCTCCATTGAGTCCAGGGACAGGTGACAAGAAGAAATATTTTTTTATTCTTCCTGGTTTTGCTAATTCCATTGCCCCAGCATTGCCTCCACAATAAATCAACAAAGGCTATCTTTTAGGAACATTGTATCTATCAATAATCAATCAACTGCCTACTATGTGCTTGTTAGTACATCAAGTGTTGTGCTAGTCAAGTAGCTTAAAGTGTAATTGAGAAATAACATATATATATATATATATATTACTGGGTTGAAAAATGTCTCCATAAAATTTATGTTCACCTGGAACCCATGAATGTGACCTTATCTGGAAATAGGGTTTTTGTAGATGTAATCAAGCTAGGATGAGGCCATAGGGTTTTTGTAGATGTAATCAAGCTAGGATGTGGCCCTAACCCAATGGCTAGTATCTTTCTAAGAAGAGGGAAATTTAGACACAGACACACACAGAGGGAAAATGGCCATATGAAGACAGAGGCAGAGATTGAAGAGATGCTGCCACAAGCCAAGGAATACTGAGGGTTGCTGGCCACCATCAGAAGCTAGAAGAGGTAGAGAAGAATTCTTCCCCAGAGACTTTGAAGGGAATGCAGCCCTGTTAACACACTAATTTCAGTCTTGTAGCTTCCAGAACTGTGAGAGAATAAATTCTTGTTGGTTTAAGCCACGTGGTTTGTAGTAATTTGCTGCAGCAGCCTTAGGAAACTAATACAATACTTAATATATAATTAATAGCAGATGCTTATATATTATCAGACACTAATCTAAGAGCTTTCATATACTTATTTTTTATAATCTTATGTCCCATTTTTGGTGTAACCATATGATTTATCATCTGAACAAAGACACTTTGACAGTGAAAGGGGGAACCATTAGTAATTACACTAGGACAACAAGTATTAGCCAAGACTATTGGGGATGTATGGTCGTACTATCTATATTACAGATGAGGAAACTGAAGTACAAAAAAGTTAAGCAAACTTCCCAAGGACACAGCTATTAGATGACAGACAAGACGTGAATCCACTGTACTTGTCTGAAACCACCACTCCACATCATTTTGAATTTGCCCAACCTTCTGGGATCAAGTCACAAGACCAAAGAGCCACCTGAATGTATGCTTCAGGCACAGATCTGCCATTAGTACAGGCGGGTCCTGGTGTCCAGGACCTAAGAGGAATCAAGAAGATGCTCTCTGGTCCTGTTACACAGAGCTCTAGGAATAGAAGCTAAAAGATCTAGATTATAGTTCCAATTCTGCCATTCAGTTATCGTGTCCTGGGAACAAGTCATTTCCCCTCACTTTATCCTTGGCCTCTTCCAGTCTGCTGTCAGGCCAACCCACCTGCAGCACCACCCACATTACCCCAACATTAACCAGCTATCCAAAGGCTCACCTGCTCAGGATCTCAAACATTAACAGGCAGTTGCAAAAAACTGATGGGACAGGGATCCTCCACTGCTCGTGGATGGGCTCTAGAGTTCTTCTATGGCTCCTAACCTAGGTGGCTTGGGTGCCCTGGCGTGAACCTGGCCTATAGGTATGTGCAGAAGCCATAGGCAGGCAATTCCCTTTCTTGAACAGCAAAGAGTGGAGAGCATCTGAACTATGGCTACATTCTGGGCTCTTCACTAGTTCTGAAGACAGACCCTGAATTAGACAGAGGTCCTGGTGCCCTCATCCCTTCCCTGGGACTATTTATAAGCCCTGTCCTTGTACCCTGTGCTGCTCCCTCAGATCTGATGCTTTGGATAGGCTGGACTAAGCTTGAGTTGGCTCCGTCTCCTTATATCTGGCCCTTGGGCCTCTGTGGCTTTAACCACACCCTTACCCTAACCTTATACCTCTGTCTGGGTAGCCCTGCTTGACCTTGACTTAAAGGTCCTCAGTCAGTTCCTCCTCCCCATGGGAGTCTGCAGTGTGGTTCATGGTCAGGGCTGACCAGCTATGACCACCCCCATCTCCTGAGTTACCAAGTCCTGCTGAATTTACTTCCCAAGTAACTTTGAGTCCATGCTTCCCACCTTCCACTCACATGAGCTATACTTCTCAGCTGGTCTTCTGACTCCAATGTCTTTGTGCTTTGTCTCTCTCTTTTCCTTCATGAATCCCCCCTTCTCACCATTTCAAGAGTATGACTCTAAACCTATGGCTACATCATCCCCTATGTATGAAACTTCAGTATATTCCCAGCATAAAGATCAAACTCCCCAGCATGGTATTCAAGGCGTGTACCACCTAGACCCGACCTGCTTTTGAGTCTCATCTTCTCACACCTTACGAGGCATACCACCCTCCTGCTTCCTCCAGATACCCCCTGGTGTTCCAGGTACATAGGCTTAAGCCCTGCACCCCAAACACAGCATGCCTTCAACACCTCTCCTTTTTCATTGCTGAGAATACCAGCCCACCCTGTGATTAACTCAGAATCCTCACCCCCTGGGCACACCGCAGGTACCGCAGATAAATAGATATGACATCCCGTGGTCAGTCCTCCTCACAGCCAGCCTCCATCAGAACAAGTCCCTCACTAACAGAGCATCCCAGTGTTCTCTGATAAAGCTTATTTCACCGCTCTCCCAAGCTGGCTGATAGAGCAATTCGCAATTCCGACAGCGCTTATCTGTCTCCCCAGAGACAGGGCTTTTCCACATTGCCTCGCCCACAAGGCCCAGCCCTACACATAGCACCTGAAAGGGGCTCTCTACACATGCACAGATTTGACCTTTAAACCAGAGCAAAGAACATCTTTGCACCTGGCCTCCTCCTCTCCTGATGAGCCCTGAGTGCTGCTAGCAACATGGTCCTTCTATGGGGCTGGAACCAGAGGCAGCTGGCAGCAGGGCCCTGGGAAGACTCACCAAAGCCATTGAAGGAACCTGCTTAGAGGGGAGCCCCAGATGCTATTCAACCCCACGACAGGGAAAGGAAGAATAAGAAAGACCCTCCTTGCTCTGTGCATGTGCTCCCTCCTTTGACAGCTTTTCCCTGCCAGCAGCCAGCCGAGCGAGCTGCAATCTTTGCTGCCTAGTCGGTGCTGGAAGGTTCAGAGTTTTTCTCCAACTCCTCCCTCTCTCCAAAGCCCCAGCCCTCTTGTATTTGTTGCAGTTTGGCTGCCAAGACTTTTTCAAAGACACATCATTAATTCCGGCACAAGTGGGATCAGACATTTGGAAATGAAAAGAAACATGGAATTCAGGAGCTGGGACTGCCACATGCAAAGACCATCAGGGAAGGCAAACCAAAGACAGCCTTTATTTTTTTGTTGTTTTGTTTTGTTTTTCAACAGACGTAAGGTCACTGCAAGCAGCAGCCATTAGCCTAATTAGACCTTCAGAATAAGAGATGAGAGGGAGCACTCCAGTGGGAGAGAGGGAGGGGAGAGGGCAAAGACAGTAACTGAAGCCAAATAATGAATATTAAACTCTTGTAAGTAATGTTTAATTAATTTATTCTGTGATTGAGGCTTTTTGCAAATATTACCATGGGATTAAAAGTAGTACATTAACTGCCCGGAAAAATCACTAAACAAAGAACACAGGCTGCCTTCTTTCCCTCTATTCTATGGCTCTGTTTTATCTGCACAGAAGTTCCATGGGCTGAGGGCTAAAGAATTCAGAGAAATACATGTCCCCAAGCCCCCTGCTTTTGCCTCTATACACAGCTTCCATGGCACCACGTGGCCCTGGAGCTTATCACCATGTTACAGTTGAAAACTTCTATTTGTCAAAAATTGCATCAAAAGTGAAAAAGACAAGCCAAAACTTGAGAGAGGATATTTGCAAGCCATATCACCAACTAAGGATTACTCTTCAAAATATATAAAAGTCTACTTACCTAAAGAAACAAATTGGCCCAACAGAAACATGGACAAAAGATATGAACAGACATTCACAGAAGAAAAAGATCCAATTAAAATATGAAAAAAAAAATCAAGCTCACTAGACATCAGAAATATGCACATTCTGAAATGCTACCATGTCATACCCATCAGATTAGTGACAACAACAAAGAATTAATGTCTGGTGACACTACGTATTGGTGAGGATACAGAGGGATAAGAATGTTTATCCAATACGCACTGGTACAGTCACGTTGGAGAGCAATTTGGCACCACACAGCAAAGATTAAGATGCACATACCTAGGGCTTCCCTGGTGGCGCAGTGGTTGAGGGTCCGCCTGCCGATGCAGGGGACGTGGGTTCGTGCCCCTGCCTGGGAGGATCCCACATGCCGTGGAGCGGCTGGGCCCGTGAGCCGTGGCCGCTGAGGCTGCGCATCCGGAGCCTGTGCTCTGCAATGGGAGAGACCACAACAGTGAGAGGCCTGCGTACCGCAAAAAAAAAAAAAAAAAAAAAAAAAAAAAGATGCACATACCTAGAACCCAGGAAGTCGATTACAAAGTGTATACCCTAGATTCTTAGAAAGGTGTACCAAGATATTCAATGCAGTATTATTTATACAGCAAAAATTGCAAACAAAACCATGCCCATCAACAAGAGAATGGGCATATAAATAGAGGACTCTTCATACAATGAAAACTATTCAGCAATAAAAGTTATCAAGATATGATATGAATAAATCTCTTAAACATAATTTTAAGTAAAAATCAAAGCCAAAGCAAAATTTTTAAAAGTAACAGAAGAATATATACATTATGGTATAATTCATGTAAAATTTAAAAATCTATAGAGCATAATATTTAGAGACACATATACACATATTAGAAATGAAATGCATGAGAGTGATAAACACCAAAGTCAAGGTAGAGAATACCTGGGGCAAAGGGTAGGGAGATGCATGGGGGAATGGCCCACAGGGACCATTGTGAGTGCTGGATATACAAGCATGCACTGTATTAATGTATAAGCCTTTCTTATGCCTTCAGTATTTCATTATATATACTTTTTAATTGGTAATGTTAATATTTTTAAACAGGCCCTAATAAGATCCTATGCTTCTCGAAGGAGAGACTTGAAAAATCACCCAAGAGTAGAAGACCAGGTATGACTAGGGACTAAAATGCAAGACACATTTGGGACACAATCCAGGTGAGGGATTTGAGGACCATGAAATGTTGTTCTTGCCAAAATCTCTATCCAGAGGGTATCTGAACTTCAATTGGACCAAAAGCCACCATGGTACTGAGCTCCCTCTGATCCTGGAGCAGTCACAAAGCCGACAAGGAGAGCCAGCATGGTGGCCCACTCAGCCCTGCTGAGCAAGAGGACTTGAGGGTGAGAAAAGTAACCCACAGCCCAAGAAGGATCAATTAGATTTTTCTTCCCAACTGAATGGACGCTAAACTCTAACCCTTCTCTCTAGTCTATATCTGACAGATGCATCCAGATTCAGCTGCCACAGTACGTCGGTGTTTTCTGAGGGCCCAAAGAGACCCCACTTTCTTGCTAGAGTTTGAAGATTCCTAGTAAACATGAGTCTTGGAGATTCTTACCATTGGCCAGAAGAGGTGCTGCAGACACAAAAACTGCCAGCAGAAATATTTGAACCTCTTTTAGGTGGGTTTAACTTGGAGAAATCCCTGGGAGGAATCGCAATAAATTTATACATTTCTTGTAAAGGATAGCCATGATGAACACATCTTTAGCTGGACTTTAAACATTCAGAAGGTAGTCTTTTTATCTGTAGAGGAACACCTACTATTTTATGTATTTATTGAAAAAGGAAGTAAAGAAATCAGGCATACAACCTAGTAAACTCTGGTATTAGCTGACTTTGTCCTTGGGTAGCCCTCTCTCTCTCCAAGCATGAATAACCCCAAATTCTATAATTAGGGGATCTGTCTAGACCAGAGGGCAGCCAAATTTGACCTGTCACCTATTTTTGTATGGCTGGCAAGTGAAGAATGCTCTTTTTACATGTTTAAATAATTGAAAAAAATCAAAAGAATAATATTTTGTGACACATAAAAAATATATTCAAATGTTAGTGTCTGTAATACAGGGGTTTTTTTTTGTTTTCTGATATATGAAATTTTTTAATTAATTTTTATTGGAGTATAGTTGATTTATAATGTTATGTTAGTTTCTGCTGTACAACAAAGTGAGTCAGTTATACGTACACATATATCCACTCCTTTTTAGATTCTTTTCCCATATAGGTCATTACAGAATATTGAGTAGAGTGTCCTGTGCTCTACAGTAGGTCCTTACTAGTTACCTATTTTATATATAGTAGTGTGTATATGTCAATCCCAATCTACCAATTTATCCCTCCCTGCCCTTTCCCCCTTGGTAACCATAAGTTTGTATTCATTTACAAATTGTCCATGGCTGCTTCTACACTTTAGTGGCAGAGTTGAGTGGGTGGAATAGAGACTTTAGTCTCTATATTTACTGTCTGGCCCTTTACAAAAAAGATTTGTTAATCCCTCGTCTACAGCAGCATTGCCCAAAAGAAATACAATACAGCCAGACAGGAAATGTTAAAGTTTCTAGTAGCCACATTAAAGAAATAAAAAGAAAGAGGTGAAATAAATTGTAATGATATATTGTATTTAACCCAATATATCCCGAAAATGCAATGTGTAATCAATATAAAGAATTTGGGGTGAGATATTTTACATGATTGTTTTCATACTAAATCTCCAAAATCGGTTGCATATTTTGCACTTCTTACGCATCTCAATTAAGTTAGCTACATCCCAAGTGCTCAACAGCCAAATGTGGTCAATGGCTACTATGCCAGACAGCACGGAGTCAGATTACCTCTAAGGTTCTTTTCAGGTTTAACATGATAAGACAGTCTAAAATATGTATAGGTTTAAAAAACAAAAACAAACAAACAACAAAAACAAAAAACCATTCTCCAGGTTCCAAATACTAGAGTTCCACTCTTTAAAATCTTTCCTGATTCCTCCAATCCATACCGCCATCAGCTCATGGCATTCCGAGTGTACAGCATCACTTTTACCCATCAAGACCCCCCCGACACCGGCCCTGAACCTTTCAGAGGGCTGAACCCACAGGACTAACTGGGCTGTTCCCAAGCTGCTGCTGCCCCTTGCTCACTCCAGGCTTCATCTCTCGTTTAATGATTTCTGCGCCTGCCTCTCACCTTGCTGTGTGTCTCCATTCTTTCTGGCACCTGACCTGTGCTCTTCCAGGAAGTCTTGGCTTGGATTTTCTCCACCTCCCCTGCTCTGGGGATACCTTATGAGTCCTTCTGGAAGCCTCCTCCCAGCCCTGCCCAAACAACCAGCACCTCTCAGTAGAAGAGATACATCAGGAGTAGTGCAGATACGTGAGGACAAAAGCTAAGTGGGACCAGGGGGGTGAGAAAAAAAATACTTACTCTGAAAGGTGATTCAGAAAATTCAGAATTAAGGGAATTGACATAATTAAGGAATTGGGGCATTAAGGAAAGCTTTTGAGAAGACATTTTTGGGTAAGAGATACAGCAGGATTCCTGGGATTCCTAACCAAGGAGGACCACTGGTCATGAGTTGAGGGAGAGAGTTGGGAATTGAAGCAAAATCCAGAGGAGCAGTCTGGGGCCCCAGGAAGACTGAACTCTGGCTCCTCCAGGGCCTCAAAGGCAGCTGGTGCAACAGTCCTGGGTGGGAGGTGGAACACTGGGTGAGTTGTCACTGAGGCCTGAGACCTTCCTTAATCATCAGGGTCCAAAAGAGGAGATGGGGCTGAAAGGGAGAGATGGGATTTGATGCTTTAAGTCTGAATTTCCTTAGAAGGTTCATCTAAACTATTCCCATATCCCCCCTCCTGGAGGAGCGATGAAATGACAACTGTGCAGGACGGCAGTGGGCTGGGCTGGAGAAAGAGGGAAGAATCAGAGGTGGGCTAATCAAGCATATTTCAAAAAGTAAAATACATTATTATTATGAAAATTAATGCCCGTTATAATTTGTTCAAACCTTACATAGAAGTATAATAAAGAAAGAAATTACCTAAAATTTCTCAACCCTGAAATAATGATTTGGTGACCATTCTTTTATGCATGCCTTGATGCATCCTGCAATATTTAATAGAATCAAATAATACAAGCTTATTTTCTCATAAACATCGTGTGTGTGTGTGTGTGTTTATTTTAGATCAGTATTTGGAGCGGGGAGGGGGATTTGGGAAGACTTACTCCTTTCCTCTCTTCTCCAACCTATATACTTATATAAGGAAGGTTGTCATTATTTTACAGAAAGGATCATTTTGCACACTCCTCTGCATTCTGCTTGTTTCATGCTTTGTATAAATTTCCCCATATTATTGGATTGAGAAGTCATTCATTTTTAATGTCTGTATAATATTTGTAGTATGGGTGTACTGTAATATATTCAATTATCCACTAATGGGCATGCCCTTTGAAACATACACACTTTGCATATACTCACCAGTGCTTTTATTTCTATGAGATAAATTCCCAGAAGTGGGAGTGCTGGGTAGAATGGGATATGCATTTTTTAATTTTACTAGCTATTGCCATATTGTTTTCCAAAAAGACTGAAACAGTTTACATTTCCTCCAGCAGTGTGTGTAAATTCCCTCTGCCCTGCATCTCCTCCAACAGTAGATACTATTGGGCTTCTTGTTTGCCAGTCTGAGTGTAAAGTGATAATTCAAAATTCTATGTTAATTTGCATTTTCCTGACTTCTAGTAAGTTTGAGCATTTCTTTATGTGTTTATTGGCCATTTAGATTTGCTCTTCTGTGAGCTGCCTATTCATATCCTTTACCTGTTTTTCTGTTTGGTTGCCTTTTTGTTGATTTTTAAAAGCTTTTTGTATATTACAGCTATGAATCCTTTATCAATGTGAATTTTTTTTTCTAAATCTATCACTTGACTCCATTCTTATTTTTACAACCAAATTGCAGCACGCTGTTTGACCCAGGGGCATAGAATAAGAATCAGAGATTTTAAGGGTAAAGAAAACAGAGCAATTCCACACTTCGGATCCCCTCTAGGGATTGTGGATTGATAGGCTCAGGGTGACACAACAAAGTGGCACAGACTGGAGGCTTAAACAGTAGAAAATTTTTTCTCACAGTTCTAGAGCCTGGAAATCCAAGATCAAAGTGCCAGAGGGTTGGTTTCTGGTGAAAGCCTCTCTTCCTGGCTTGCAGACGGCCGCCTTCTTGCTGTGTTCTCACAGGACATTTCCTCTGTGCTTGTGCAGAGAAAAAGAGACATCTCTGGTATCTCTCTTCTCTTCTTCTAAGGACAGAAGTCCTACTGGATCAGGGCCCCTCCCTTAGGACTGCATTTAACCCTGATTACTTCCTTAAAGGCCCTATCTCCATATACAGTCTCATTGGGAGTTAGGGTGTCAATATATGAATTTGGAGGGGACATAATTAAGTTTCTAATGGATGGGTTCTGCAGAAGTGGATAAACCCAGAGGGAAAATGACAGTATATCACAGCCACAGCAATTTCCATACTCCAGCATGACAAGGAAGCAGCTCAGTGATTCCCATTTCTCCAAAAAATGGCACAGAAATAGCAGAGGTGCCCCAGGCCTGAAGGGACCAGGGGCAGGAAGCAGGGATGCCTGCCTTCCAATGGCCCAGCAGTAGGTCAGGATAGTAGCCATGCCTGGGTGGACACCTAGGGGATAGATGCCTGAGGGCCATAAGCCTTGGCTCTGTGTAAATTCCCCAGAACTTAGACAGGGAGACGGGGGGTGGGGGGTGCAAAATCACCAACTGACTGGGCTTCAGCTTTCTTCCTCCTGGCAGAATGGAGTCCACCTGATGCGGTCAGAGCACAACCAAGCAACGCTTGTAGCAGAACGCAGTCCAATAGCACGTGAGACAAAGCAGCCCGTGAGCTGGGCAGTGCTGGTACTGTGTGTGAGGAGAAGGCTGCTGGTGTCCAGCCTCCATCTCTGTTTCCAGGCCCTCCAAGTACATGCCTCTTCTATCTGCAACTCCATCCCATCCAGAGCCCCTTTGCCTGATCACCTACACTTCTCTAAGAACCACAGTTGGAAATGAGGGCCTCCACTCCTTCTGCCAAGTTTCCCTCAAAGGAACACATGGCAAATTGTTCCCACAGACTCCTTTAACCTAACCCTCCCATTTATTCCCCATTAAGGTGGTTAATCTAATGCAGTTATTTGTGGCTGTCAGGAAAATCAAGAGACCTCCTGCTTTGGGATGGAGCTGTCCACTGCATCACACCAGTGCCCAGGGCCTTTCTCAGGGTGCACATACCAACACCTGCCCACATTTAAGAGCTCAGGCACAAGCCAGCAGGAGAATTGGTTGTCATCCGCACCTGAGGTTTCACACCTTGATTCTCAGACTTTGTAATGCAGGATAATATTGGCCACGCACCAGGAAATGGAGGAGGAGACACACAGGCACCCCACACCCACCCCGAATGTGCCACTGGGAATACAGTACAGGGCAGAGAAGGACAAGGAGACCCAAGGCCTGGATGCTGCCATTCTGGGTCCTGCTGTGACTAAATGGTCGTGGGATATTTCACACCACTTCCCTTCTCTAGGACTTGATTTCCTCCCCAAAGCACTAGGATGGCTGAACTTAAAGCTCTCATAGATTAGACCTGTGTTCCAGATGTTCTTTGTTTTGTTACTAGAATTGGCACATTGGAGCTCAGGTCCTTGGAGAAAACTGAAGGTGACTGGCTTTTGTTTTCTTCTGTTGGATCAAATGCCTCCCCGGCTTTTATCTCCTGGAGTTTCACTTCTGAGCACTCCAAAATGTTAGCGTTCCTTGGGTGTGAGCACCAAATACTACATCTGGAGCGGTTCTCACTTAATAGTCTGAGAAGTTTATCAGTTCTCTTGGAGAGTCCCCACCGTGCCATTAGCATTGGATATGGATGCCACAATTTGCAAGCCTTTTTATCTTTGGAAAAAGTAGAACAAGGAAAGCAAACCAGATCACCTGGTCCCCGGCTAAGAGTTGCAAACTGATTTTACTTGTGAAATGGGCTTAATTTAATCATTGGGGCAAGTGATCCAGGGGATGTTCTCATGCAAGCTGGTGACAGGCCAGCTGTCCTCCTTGCTCTCCCAGGCACACAAGGGAGTGAGCTACAGTCACTCATGCTGTCTTCCCCACACACTCATGTAACCACATATGAGAAAATGCCATCTGTGCAATAGTCAAGGGAAACTCCAGAGTGGGGGGGACACTTTTTGTAAGGGGCAGAGAGAGGAAATATGGGAAAGACTTAAGGGCGGCCAGAGACATGGCATCAGGAGATTTAATATGAATCTCCTGTATTCTTACAATGCCACGTCATTGACAAGGCATTTATGGATACACCATATCTTTTGGTCTCTCATACCTCAAGGGCATACACTGTTGCTTCTCCTTGGATGTCTGTGTACCTGCCCACCCCTCACCCCAGCATGGGCTTCTCCGGCTTCCCAGAGAAATCTTCTCTGACAACCCCATCTAAATTAGGAACCTCTTCCACCATCATTCTCCATCTGAACACTCTGTTTTTATAACATTTAATTAATTATTTTTTGTGTTATTTATTTACCTCTTGATTACCTGTTTCTCTCACTGAATTATAAACTCCTTAGAAGGAAGGAATCCAGTCTGTTTTATTCATCTTGGATTACCAGCAACGAACACAATGCCCAGCATATAGTTAGCACTCAACAAATATGTGTTGAATAAATCAAGTTGATTTTCACAACAACTCTAGAGTTATAATCATTTCGAAGATGAGGAAACTGAGGCTCCTAGAGGTTAGGTGACTTGCAAGTTGCCAGTAGCTAGGCAGAGCCAGCTACTGGCAGAGCCAGGATTCAAATCTCATTCTATGCCATTTTTACATTACATTCTTTCAGATAGTCATCCCCTGTGCTAAGAATTGTCCTTTGAACTGCACTATAGCTCCCAGTCTCAGGAAAAGGAGAGTTTGATACACACACACACACACACACACACACACACACACGGATCTTTGACTTAACCCCACTCCCCCAGCTTATTAGCCAGGAAGGACCAAGTGGTGAATTTCACTCTACCATACATGCCATACTCACATGTGCCTGACTTAACAAAGGACCATGTGAGAACAATTAGCATTTCCAGGCCTTGAAGATGGGAACATACAAAGGAAATATGACAGAATGTTAGAATTAGAAGGGACATTTTGCATATAGGGAAACTGAGGCTCCACTGAATGGGAGTGATTTGACCAAGGCCACTTATAGAACCAGTACTAGAACCCAGGTCTCCTAATTCTTGGCCCAGTGCTCATTTCCATAAAATTAATCACAGTGAACACTACAATAAAGTATGCCTTAGGCATCCTCTAATCACTGATTATCAGTGCTGACGGCTTTCTTCATCTGGCTTTTCAAAGCTTGAGCCCAGATCAGTGTATACAATATAGGAAAGCCTGCTCTGATTTTGTAAGAACGTTTCACATGTGAAAGTTGGGCTTTAGGTGTTTTTGCAAGTTACTCAGTGTTTGTTTGTGTTAAGCTATTGCTTCAGACTTACTCCTTCTTCTCATTCTCCCAACTCAGCCTCTCCCATTCACCCAGTGAATTCACCCAGCAAGGTATTGCTCCCAAGCATTATCAAGAGCTGTGCCCAACTTCCCAACTGGTCAATGTTCTTTCTTCAATAAAAAAGTTAAAAAGACGACATGTGTATACATACATACATATACACACATACTGGGAAGACCCTGGTCTAGAGATGTAAAAGGAATTTTTGTGCAGACTTGGGTGTTCTAGGTTAAAGAATTGGAAGCTAGGGGCTTCCCTGGTGGTGCAGTGGTTGAGAGTCCGCCTGCCGATGCAGGGGACACGGGTTCGTGCCCTGGTCTGGGAGGATCCCACATGCCACGGAGCAGCTGGGCCCGTGAGACATGGCCGCTGAGCCTGCACGTCTGGAGCCTGTGCTCTGCAACGGGAGAGGCCACAGCAGTGAGAGGCCCGCGTACCGCAAAAAAAACAAAAAACAAACAAACAAAGAATTGGAAGCTAAAAGTAAAGTTCCCTAAAAGAGGAAGATTATCAGAAAAGAATTTCAGAGACTATCCTCCGAAAGTATAAGCAAAGGACACTATCAAGGTAAGGACTGCCTCAAGTGGCTGGAAACAAAGGCCCAGACTTATCCCACACTCCACAGAGGGGGCTTGAAACTTCTAGGAACTGGCATCACTCAGCTCGTGGGCAAACCTGCTCACCATGCCCTACAGAGGCTGACATGGTGTACATAGATGGTCCATGGTTATACAGGGTATCTCACCCACACACATGCACACACACACACACTCACACTCACATGTCCCTGTTCCCTTGATTGTGACGCTCCCTCTGCTTGGAACAGCCTTTCCCACTTGGTGGCCTTAATAACCTCTTGAAGGCTCAGCTTCTGTGGCCTCTTCTCCAGGCACCTTCTCCAGCTCCTTCCACCTCTTCCCAGAATCCCCTCCCCTGCTCTGAGCTCCCATAACACTCTGTGCTCACCCCCATGACAGCATTGGCCCCAGCATCGTGCCACAATTACCAGTCTACACAACAGTCTTCCCCACCAGACTGTGAGCTCCTTGAGAGCCAGGGCAGTGTCATGCATGTCCTAGTCTCCATCATAGAGCATGGGGCCAGATGCTTAGTAGGCCCCCAGCAAATAGTTGTCAAATGGTTAAATGGGTAGATTCCCCTGCTTAGAGCAGCAGTGGAGATGCTGGGATCGTCCCACAGTCTCTACCACATAACGTGACATGTTTTATCACAAATCCTGATAACATTAACACCTATCACACAACTAGGGGATTTTCACCCCAATTAAATATAGCTGTAGAGTCCAGTTAAATAATGGGAGGTAAAACGGAAAGATAATGGAGAAGGAAGGACACTGCATTCATTTCCTAGGGCTGCCTTAACAAGAACAAACTGGAGAGCTTAAACAATAGAAATGCATTTTCTCATAGTTCTGGAAGCCAGATGTTCATGATCAAGGTGTCCGCAGGGTTGGCTCCTTCTGAGGGCTGTCAGGGGGAATCAGTTCCAGGCCTCTCCTGTAACTTCTGGTCGATTGCTGGCCATCGTTTGCATTCCTCGCCTTGTAACATCACCCAGATCTCTGCCTTCACATGTCACTCTTCCTGTGTCGCTTCACACAGTCTGTCTCTGTGTATGTCTGCCTCTGTCTCCTAATTTCCCCTTTTTTTTTATTGAAGTATAATTGATTTACAATGTTGTTAGTTTAGGTGTACAGCAAAGTAATTCAGTTAAATATATATATACATACATATGTATACATATATATACTTTTTCAGATTTTTTCTGTTATAGGTTACTACAGGGTATTGAATAGAGTTCCCTATGCTATGCAGTAGAACCTTGTTGTTTACCTATTTTATATATAGTAATGTGTATCTGTTAATCCCAAACTCCTAATTTATCCCTCCCCTAATTTCCCCTTTTTATAAGGACACCAGTCATATGAGATTAGGGCAATCCTCATGACCTCTTTTTAGCTTGATTACTTTGGTAAAGACCCCATTTCCAAATAAGGTCACATCCTAAGATACTGAGGGTTATTAGGACTTCAACATACTTTTTTTTGGGGGGGGCACAATTCTCAAATACTCAAAACTGGCAGACCAAAGGCATACAACCATAGTTCTTTGACCATTCTCTAACTCCAGGAGGTATGTGGAGGGGGGTGTGGGGGTGAGACAGAGAGACAGACAAACAGAGAGAGAGAGGTGAAATTGGGGACACCAGGACAGTCCAACTGTGTTTCCTGCCTCCTGGGGACACCATGAGGTCAAGCGAAATCCCAAGCAACAGTGTGTGAGAGAATGCACGCGAACAGATTGTGCAGTACAGCCAGGTGTGGTGCCTGGAGTTGCAAGGGCTGCCATGTGAGATGTGTTCAAACAGCACAGCCTCACACACGGTGGGTGGATGGAAACACCCAGTCCCAATGGGCCATCAGCTTGAGGCCTTGTTGTAAGCGAGAACATGGCCTGGGGTCTGGATATGGGCTCTGGTGAAGCACCTCCACTAACCTGCTGTATGAAGCTGGACCATCTCTTCCTTACTCTATAGACTCAGTTTCCCCATCAGTAGGATAGAGGCTAGGATGAGGCAGGGCTGATCTCTAGCTCCTTCTCATTTGTACATCCTGTAAGCATCTCTGACGTTCCCTCCTTACCAAGAAAAACCAGCAACACAACAACAAACAAGGAGAGAGGGCAATGAGAGCCAGCCAAGCCTTCATCTGCTCACTCACTCTAAACAGAAATCACTTACCCTAAATGGCAATCAGTCCCTGATGGCCTCCCTTCCAAACGGCGCATATGACAATGAGTGATTTGTAACAACATCCAATCAGGCGCACCTAACCTTCCTGTAATTGCCTGTCCTTTTCAGCGTTCTTAAAAGCTTTCCAGTGGAAAAGAACAGAAGCTCCTTGTCAGAAGTAGGCTATTATACAGAGGAGAGAAACAAGCCCCCATTCCCTTCCTCCCTTCCGGCCATGTGTGCACCCACCCAGTCCCCACATCCCACACGAGGAATCAGCATCTGCCTGATGTCGCCATGGAAGCAGCACCCACCTGCTGGTATAAGTCACCAGCTGTTCCCATCCCCACCCAGCTCCCTTACTGATGCCCAAAACCCTGAGGCCAGAGCAACTCGTGGCAGGCCACACAGATTCCTAGGTTTGTTTTCAGGCTGGAAGAGGTGACCTCAGCAGCATTTTCAGTTCACACTGAACATTGGTATAAAAACGAGCAGGACAGACCACCAGAAATGTGCAGGCACTTGCCCTGAGGTTATGCGGGCCAAGCACCCATGCCCTGTGCTCTGAACAAAAGGACAGCACTCTCGGGGGGCCTGGGAGTGGCAGAAGTCTCAAACGATTTCTCAGCCCCACTGCCAGCTCCTCTCCCGACATGGCAGATAAGGGTGAGGACAGGAAAACACAGAGCTCGAACGCTGGGATTCAGACGTCTGCCAAGCCATTGGCATAAAAGGGAACAAGAATGAGGCTGGAGAGCCCCAGGGGCTAAAAGGAGGGGCTGAAATTCTCCACGAGAGAAAATCGTAGGGGACCTTGCGCAAACTCAGCAGCTGCATCACGTGTGTCTTGAAACCACAAGATAGATTTCTCACTCTCCCACCCGTACACACCGTGCTCACTCTGAATCCCTTGATTTTACTTTGCATTTACACACTTGTCCCTCAGATGTTTGTGGAGGCCCTCCTGGGTGAGAAGGACTGTGCTAGGCAGGCACTACAGAGATAGAGAGACACCTGTGGCACGGGTCTTGCCCAGCTTGCCGTCCACTGGGGCGTGTGTCGGGGGGGAAGGGAAGCCTTATTCAGGTGACTCTCGAGAATGATGTATGTTTACAGGAGGGGCAGAGCCAGGGGCACCCACAGGGAGGAGAGATGGGTATCAGCTGGCCCTGGTGGGATGGGAGTGTGGAAGTCAGGAAGTTGGGGTGGAAGTATTAACAGAGGGGGAATGGCAAGGGGTTGGGTTTGCGTGAGGGGTAGGATCGGGGGCAACACAGAGGGGGCGGCCAGCAAGGCACAACGGGGTCAGGGTCTGTGGGACTACAAACGCCCACTGAGGAGTCTGAATCACCATATCGCTAAGCCTCAAAGCCAGAAAATTCCAGAAAAGTTGTCTGGTCCAACTTCTCACCCTTGGCCATGTCAGCCCTTCACCTATGTGTTAGGAAGCTGGACTGTATTTTTCCCTACAAAGAGAGAGACTGTAGAAGTTCTCTAAGAGACCACGTCTCACACAGTTTTAGACCCTACATTGTGCCAACGGGGAGCTGGGAATGGCATCTACTCCCACGCCTGCTGACTGATTGATCTTCCAAGGGACTAGAAAACTGCTTCCTTTAAGGCCAACACAGTTGCTCCTTTGCCCCTGTCCCGTGGCTCTGGGAGAGTAGAGGAGGAAAAATTGCCCAGTTTCCTTTTGAACGGGGTTCCTACCATCTCTTCTTTCTTCTCCTGTGGTAGGATGGCTTCATTCCAGAAGACACTGAGCACACACATGCACACAGATAGGCACACACATGCACACACCTGAACATGCAATGCACACACACACACAAATGCAATGCTCCTCCACCTAAACACTGAAGAGGGAGCATTTTTCATGCCTTTCTAAAATAGGGCCCTTGCATTCACAATTGCCCAAGTATTCAACCTCTAATAGTCTCGTGTCCTCAAAATACAGGGCAAACTGACATCACCAAGAATCCTCCCCAACTCTGCTGTGCGCGTGCTCACACACATACACATGCACGTGTAACACAGCAAACATGGGAAAGAGCCTGCAGGAGAGAGGAAGGATGAACAGATGGTCCAAAATAGAAAGCAACCAGTGATGGAAAGAAAAATAGGCCTGGAAAGACAGACAGACTAACGGACAGAGAGTGATCCATACACAGACTAAGGAGAGAGAGAGAGAGACAGAAACGGCAACTCACAGAGCAAATGCTGCTTTTCTACCAGAGCCAATGAGCTTCCATAGACTTTCATTCAGACCCGCAGTCCGACCAGTCCAGTGCTCTGACCTGTTCTCCAAGCATGGCCAAAGGGAAGGGAATCCTTCCTTTGAGCCTTTGCAGAATAGTAACTATTTTTTACCATGAGACTAGACTTTCCTCCTGAATATATGTCCCAACCCCCATTCCCCACAACAGGTCCCCCTTCTCCGGTGCTGGAGGTCAGTTAGTCCTGGCCCTCCTAACTGTTCCAGGAGGGAGAGACGACCCATGACATCCGTCCTCCCAGCCCCGCCCATCTGCTGTTTCCCTCGGTCTCTCTGCACCTCCAGCCTGTGGGATGGTGTAGAAACTGTTATCTCAGCAACTCGGCCCAAAATATCCTCTCCACCACCAACCCCATCCTGTTCTTCCTTAAGGGCCTCCTTCAAGATTCCTCCCCTGCTTGCCTGCTGGTCCAGCCCAGCCCAGCCCACCTCTCCCACCCCAGGCACCGCATGGTGGGCGCTGGGTGCGTTATAGAGCTCACACCTGGTAACTCCCTGTTTCCTCCCTGCCTCAGATAGTAAGGCCCTGTAGATAGGGTCCCAAGCTCTGTTTCCCTGTGCCCGTCCCCCTGCCCAGCCCTTAGGCAGTGCCTTGCTTCTGCTCCAAGTTTAAGAAACATCTATGAATTAACTGGCTGATAAAAGGAGCTGATATTTCGCAGGAATGGTGCCTTTTATCCGAAGCCCTTGGGACTCACTAGGGAATTTCTCTTCCCTCATCATCTTCTCTCACATGGAAAGTTTACAGTTTCAATCCAGTTCTTTTCTGAGCACAGTCCTTCCACCCACTGCCTGCCTCATGCACTGTAGCAGCATCTTTACCAATCCAAGTCCATGGGCCACATGCCTCACAGCTGTCAGGCCTCGGGTGTCTTTGGGAAAAAATGGCTCCAACAAACAGAGTCACAGAGGAGCCTGTGACGGGCCCAGAGTGCACTAGATATCCTTTGATATTTTCCCATCGCTATCCACTTTCTGTTTTTCCCTACCTGCTACGGGCAGCCCATACTCCAATTCCACTGTAATCATCATTCTATCTTGGAAGGAAATAGGCTGACCAATTGATCTCCACTCATGCCCATGCCTCCACCTTCCTGCCAAGCCCCAAACTCTGCCCAGATATTGAATCCCTTAAAGTTAGGAGCCATTGCTTTTTCATTCCTGTATCCCTAGAACCATTCATGGTTATTAGAACTAGTAGACAGTCAAGAAATGTGGAAGGAAGAGAGAAAAGAAGAATGGAAGGAAGGGATGGAGGAAGGGAGGGAGGGAGGAGAGAAGGAAGGAAGAAAAGAAAGGAAGGAGGGAGAGAAGCAGTGGCCCAAGGACTCAAATTTTGGCCAAACTCCAAGTAGAAGTCCATCTCTCTACATGGCCCAGGACAGATGTTATCCGAACAATGGCATCCAACCCTTTCAGCACATCTCTCTGTTCCTCAGTGTCCTCACCGTGAACTACGGTTATAATAACAGTACCTGCCTCAGAAGGCGGTGGTAAAGCTTAAATAACTTACTGCGAATACAGCTCTGGGAGCAGTGCCTGTCACATAGTAAACAATCACTCATTAGCCACTGTCTTTATCGTTCTCATCATCGCTGGAATAGGTTGTGCAGGCCACACAGGCCCACACCCGGTTGCAAGATGCAGCCTCGCCTTGCTGAGCAGATTCCTGCTCCAGGTGAAGTTAAGAAGGTGCAGGCACACATCTTTACCATGTGTTCAATCGTCTCCTATTGTGTGCACATGAATGTGTGATTTATGGGGGAGATGGCTGGGTGCGTGCTTTGTACCTCTTCTCTTAATGGCTTAGCTGGGAACTGATTGCAAACACTGAACCACAATAATGCTTCGCTGATGCCTCTTTGTCTGAAATCAAAGAAGTATTCTGGGTGAGCGAAGTTTCCAGATAACTGAAGCATATGCTTTTAAGCATAAACTTGTATTTCTTTTTCCTTTCTTTCTTTTTCTTTCTGCCTGCCTTTCTTTCTTTCTTTCTTTCTTTCTTTCTTCATCATTTAAGTGAAAGCCATTCTCCATATATTCTGACTCCATCATGACTCCATCATTGCTCGGTTACTGGCAGCGGCTTGGGCGTAGTGGGAATGGCACTGGACCCCAAGCTGAAAGTCTGGCAGTTCGGTCCCCTCACCCAGCCGCTGTCAGAAATAAAGGGTGGGGACTTCCCTGGTGGTGCAGTGGTTAGTAAACCGCCTGCCAGTGCAGGGGACTCAGGTTCGATCAGTGGTCCGGGAGGATCCCACGTGCCGTGGAGCAACCAAGCCCGCGAGCCACAACTGCTGAGGCCCGCGAGCCCTAGGGACTGTGCTCTGCAACAAGAGAAGCGCCACAATAAGAGAAGCCCACATGCAGCAATAAAGACCCAACACAGCAAAAAAAAATTTTTAATAGATTAATTAATTTAAAAATGTATATATATGTATAAATCCTTACAAAACATGTCGTGCTGTTCTGTGCTTGTATATGCTTTTAAAAAAAAAAGAAAGAAAGAAAGAAAGAAAGAAAGAAAGAAAGAAAGAAAGAAAGGGCGTTTCATCTGTGGAAGTGCTAAGTGTGGAGTATCCACAGAGGGGCCCTGGAGAATTCTGGAGGCTGTAGAGCAATTTGTCCTACAGTAAATAGCCCCACCCCCCCATGCTGAGCTGTATTTCTTCCAGCTCTTCCACTGCTGTTAGCTTTTCCAGTTGGAGAGCCCCCAACGCCTTCTGACTCTGCTTCTCTTACATCTCTCCTCGCCCCCATCACCACCACTTGCTGTTGACCACAAAATCCTAACCTACATGCCGCTTTCCAGCCTCTTGTCCTATCCTCAGGGATGGCCACATGCATGGCCAGAGACCCTCCAGCAACTCAGGAGCTGCCTGCATCTTCCAGACCTTGAGCAACAGTCTACCTATTATCTGAAGCCTTCCTCCTGTCTCTCCCAACACAGCCAAGGTCACTACTCATGGGAAGTTTTCAAGATGAAGAAAAGGGAAATTATCTCATTCTACAGTGAAGAAAACCATTACCAAACCACTCAGCTAAGAAGGAAGAGTTCACCAGTGCACAAACCTCGATAAGCATCTCCTCGCTTTCTTAGCCTTTTTCCACTCCTTACACACAATTCTGAATCTAGGAAAGTGCTTGGCCTTCAAGTGGGTTTAATAATCTCCCTGGGACGTTGTGGGGAGATAAGGCATTGGGCCAGAGCTCACGGCAGCCTCCCCATCCATGGCTGCAATGGGCTGTGTTTGTAGCTCGATTGCTGTGGGACATCCCTCCTCAGAGGGACCCAGGCCTCCTCTCTTGGAAACCAGGTTCAGAGTGGGAAGGAGTCCTGTCCAGACTCCCCTGTACCTTCAGAGGATTGGGGGTTTGGAGCCCAGCTGGGGACCTGGACTGGGCTGGAGCCGGCCTGATGCAACAAGTTGCAGCCACCCATCTACTTGTCCAGGAAACCATATTAAAGCCTTCACGGACGCTGTGTCAGCACCTTTATGTTATGAGATGCTCTAGGGTCCCAAATTCATTTTAATTTTCAATGTCTAGGGTGGCCATTTTTCTAAATAGGGTGACACTCCCTGCTTTCCGAAACAGAATACACAGACCACAAATTAATCTTTTTGGTTAGTCACGCACATCATTATGACAGAAGCCCCGTGAGGGTGGGGACTTTTGTCTCTCTGCTCCCTGCTGAGTTCCCAGTGCCCAGAACCATGCCTGGTATCTGCAAGATGCTCAGAAAACATATGCAAAGTATCTTCCCATGCAGGGCTCTGGGGACCAAGGGACAGATGGATTTCTCTCCTCCGGGCAGAGCTCATGGTCTGGCCCGTGATGTTTATACTGGACTGGAATGACTTCACAACGCAGACTGCCCCACACTAGGGAACTTTTTGAGCCACGGCATCAACATTTTAAAATCCATCTTCCCTTTCTCTCTGATAGGCTGTCAGTTGTCACTTAAAATTGCACAGGATTGTAAACAGGACGGGAAGTTGAGATCATTCTCAAGAAGAGCAGGTATATGGCTAGATAGCACCTCTCCATCACAACACGGAGCCTTGCACACCTCTCCCCATTCATTCCAGCTGGTGGTGCTGGCTGAGAAGCCCTTAGTACCCTTGATCCAATACAAGAATCACATTTTGCAGGTGAGGTGGCTGAGCTCCAAAAGTAAAGTGATTCCTCAGGTCAAGCAGCTCAGGGGAGCAGAGATAAGAGCAGTGTTCAGGTCTTCTGGCTGCCAACCCAGGGCTCGAGGCTCCTATTAGCTGTAAGCCTGCTTCTCTTGTCCTGGTCACAGACTCACCCTAATTTCCTACTGGCTTGGGGGGTGGGGTAGTGGAAGATAAATGAGTTTGTTAGAAATATTCCTAGAGTGAAAAATGTATAGACATTGTTCCTATTTGCTCAACATCGTATGTTATCAGGGAAATGCAAATTAAAATAATGAGATGCCACTACACACCTATTAGAATAGCTAAAATCCAAGATACTGACAACACCAAATGTTGGCAAGGATATGGAGCATCAGGAGCTCTCATTCACTACTGGTGGGAATGCAAAATGGTACAACCACTTTGGAAGACAGTTTGGCAGTTTCTTACAAAACTAAACATACTCTTACCATACCATCCAGCAAGTGCACTGCTTAGTATTTACCCAAATGAGTTGAAAAATTATGTCCACACAAGAACCTGCACACAAGTTTATAGCAGTTTTATCCATAATTGCCAAAACTTGAAAGCAAACATGATATTCTTCAACAGGAGAATGGATAAACAAAATGTGACACATCCAGACAATGGAATATTATTCAGCAATAAAAAGAAATGTGCTATCAAGCCCTGAAAAGACATGGAGGAACCTTAAATGCATGTTACTAAGAGAAAAAATCCAACCTGAAAAAGTGACATGCTGTATGATTCCAGCTATACGACACTCTGAAAAAGGTACAACTGTAGAGATATAAGGGGATTGGTGGTCTGGGTCCCCTGGTGGCCTAGTGGTGAGGATTCTGGGCTTTCAGTGTCGTAGCCTGGATTCAATTCCTGGCTGGGGAACTGATATCACACAAGCCACTTGGCATGGCCAAAGAAAAAGATTGGTGGCTGCCAAGAGGTTGCAGGGAGAGAAAAGATGGATGAATTGATGGAGCACACGGGATGTTTAGGGCAATGAAACTGTTATTCTGTTTGATACTATAATGGTAGATACACATCATTACATATTTTTACAAACACATAGAATGCAGAACACCAAGAGTGAAGCTAATGTAAAGCATGGACTTCAGTTAAAAATAATTGTTCAGGGACTTCCCTGGTGGTGCAATGGTTAAGAATCTGCCTGCCAATGCAGGGGACACAGGTTAGATCCCTGGTCCGGGAAGATCCCACACACCACAGAGCAACTAAGCCTGTGCACCACAACTACTGAGCCTGCACTCTAGAGCCCTCGAGCCACAACTACTGAGCCCGCATGCCACAACTACTGAAGCCCGCATGCCCTAGAGCCCATGCACCGCAACTACTGAACCCGCATGCTGCAACTACTGAAGCCCGCGGGGCCTAGAGTCTGTGTTCTGCCACAAGAGAAGCCACCACAATGACAAGCCCATGCACCACAGCAAAGAGTAGCCCCCACTCACCGCAACTAGAGAAAGCCCTCGCGCAGCAACCAAGACCCAACACAGCCAAAAAAATAATAATAATGGTTTACTATTGTCTCATTAACTGTAACAAATGTACCACCCTAATGCAAAATGTTGATAGAGGAAACAGAGAAGAGAAAGAGGAATATGTGGCAACTCACTGTACTTTCTGCTCAATTTTTTTAAACCTAAAACTGCTCTAAAAAATAAAGCCTTTTAACTTTAAAAAAAAAAAAGCCCTATGCGTAGAGTGAAAATATGTGGACACTGTCCTCTTGGTAGAAGCACGAGCTTTAGTCACTGGGTCAGTGACACTCGGTAGGAGCAGGAGATGGGCTGACTGATCTCTGCCACCTGGTCCAACCACACAGCAGGTCAGGATCGGAGCTGTAACTTCAACACAGTTCTTGATTCTAACACCCTGGACCTGGTACTCAGCCACCCTGACTGACACTAGACAGAGAAGCCACAACCTGAGGTCGTCAGGGCTGTGGGATTTTTGGTTTTGTTTTTGTTTTTGCAGTACGCGGGCCTCTCACTGCTGTGGCCTCTCCAGTTGCCGAGCACAGGCTCCGGACATGCAGGCTCAGCGGCCATGGCTAACGGGCCCAGCCGCTCCACAACATGTGGGATCTTCCCGGACCGGGGCACGAACCCTCGTCGCCTGCATCGGCAGGCGGACTCTCAACCACTGCACCACCAGGGAAGCCCATGCCTGTGTTTTAAGAGTCCTTTCTACTCCATCAGTTGGTGGAGGAGATTCTGTGGACTATCTCTCAGCATCCTCTATATCATGGAAATGATTCCTGATGCCCGATTTGAAACCCTCCCACTGTGAGGCTGGCCTCCTCCTCCTCTTGCTCTGTCCTTAGGGGACCCTTGGTAAATACCATGGGTTCTTCAGCATCAAAATGCAACCTGTTGGGGGGATTGAAAGTAAGACCTCCATGGCAGAAGCCATTCGGGGACACACAGCAGCCTCTGGGCTAACAGATCGACACCATGTCACGTGCAGGCACAAGCGATAAAAGACTCATCATTTTACTAAAGCCCTCTTTATTCACCCTGTACTTTTCCACACATTTCATTTCCCATCAAGGCTGACTGCCTAAAGCATTCATGTGAAAACAGCAGATTTTTGCCTCTGTGTGTGTTACTCCCCGTCTCCTCCCAATAATGCAGTTTACTGGATTCTCAAAAATGACAGAAACACTTGGTGTGTTCATGAGGGAGAAATAAAGAGAAATGGAAGTAAAATAGCCAGTGACATATGCATGGAAAGGGGCCGGGGTCTGTCATTTGCTGGGAACAGTGAATTCAAAGCTGTCGTGAGTTGGTAGAAGGGCCCTTGGCAATGACCTCATTTAACAGATGGGGAAACTGAGGCCCAGAGAGGTGAATTCTCCCAATCTCTTGAGGTGGAGGAGGATGACTGGTATTGTCTCTCTACTAGCCTTTCTTTCTTTCTTTTTCTTTCTTTCTTTCTTCCCTTTTTAACCAGGAATAATTAGAAAATGATAATATATATTTATTTATTTATGTTAATTTTTATTTTATATTGGAGTACAGTTGATTAACAATGTTGTGTTAGTTTCAGGTGTACAGCAAAGTGAGTCAGTTATACATATACATATATCCATTCTTTTTCAAATTCTTTTCCCATTTAGGTTATTACAAAGTATTGAGCAGAGTTCCCTGTGCTATACAGTAGGTCCTTGTTGGTTATCTATTTTATACATAGTAGTGTGTATGTCAATTATGTTTTTCTTTCTTATCAAGGCCAAAAAGCATGGGGAAGCATTATAAGCAGGGCCTAAGAAAAAGGGATTGCATGCTATGGGGTCATAACAGTAGATCACAGATACAGTTTTTCATCAGGGTCTTCCTGAGTCATCTCTTTCTCCCCCACAGAATAGAAGGTCCACGGCCCAGTGGAATGAGAGGTCAGAAGTGAAAGCAGAGGACAGAAAACAGCACACCTTGGGCACCACGACAGCATGTCCAGTGTGGAACGGGGAACATTGCATGTGTTCATTCAAGTTCCCAAGATAACCCCCCATGAAAATCTTTCTAGAAAGAACTCTGGGGTCCCAAAGCAGATACTTCAGGAAAGATAGATAATAAGAGCCAATATTGACTAAAGGCTTATTACTGTCTAGGTGCTGTCTAAGCACTTAAATGCTTTAAATCATTTAAATCTCACAATGACACTATCAGGTAATGATGGTTATTCTCTCATTTTCCAGATCACAAAACTGAGGCACCAAAAGGATATGGAGACTTTCCTGAGGTCACAAAGCTAGTCAGCGGTGGGTGGGGCTGGATTTCATCCCAGAAGCCTTACCCCAGAGCTGAGGCCCTGCATGCCTCCCTAGCTTTTGAAACGTCCACTCACCTCGAGCTGGGTGGTGGCATGAGCTTCTTCCACAGACACAGCTCAGATGAGTTCTTTTCAAGGGCTTCTCATACATCATGTCGTTTGGGCTTCACAATATCCCTGCAAAGTGGGCAGAGCAAAGATACTTGTCCTTATTTAACAGAATAAGAAACACAAAGTGGTGAGTCCCCGGTCACACAATTAACAGGTGACTGAGCACAGGTGAATATATGGGTGGCTTCACTTGGTGGCTGTTCACCCTACCCCACTCTGTCCCCCACCCCACTGAGCCTGGGGACATCTCTCACAAGAATTTCTAATAGCAGTCCTACTCAACGCCAAGTGGAAGGCCTTTTCTGAGATTTGGGAGATAAGGGGAAAGGGCTTTATAACAAACAGCCACCCCCATCTCCGAATGCTTGGTTATTTCTCAGGGTTCCTATATAGGTGCTGCAACTCGACAAGGTTTGCTCAAGGAGCCATGTCCTAGCTGAATTCATTTGGGCTGGGCTGGGCTGGCTGTCGGGGAACTGCAGAAGGAGAAAGCCCACTCATTCCCTCCTGAAACCTCTTTTCTTTCCTCCTCCTTCCCCAGACTCTCCTCCTCTTTCCTTGTCCTCCCAGCCACACAGCTTGTGAACAACCCCCATGAGCACAATGTGTTAGTAATTGTGCAGTGAGGGTGACATTTAGATTCACAGTCCTGGAAGAAATCACATGGATTTGGATACGCCAGAACGCTAAATTTAACCAACCCCAGGGGCCCTGGGGGGTGGGGAGTCGGGAAGGAGAAGGGAGGGGGAAGATTTCATCCTGGGACTGGTCCTGCAAAATGCAGGTGCTGGCCCATCCCTGGCCTGCGCTTCCCTGCTCAGCAGGAATAGGGGAAACGCATCTTCAATCCGCCCACATTCACCTTTCCCTATTGTCAGGTGCTTGCTCTGAAAGCTCCTCATCATTTCCTTTATTGTCTGGGTTAACACAAAGCAGAGCAAAGCAGTATCAAAGGTGAACGTCTGCCAGCAGAAAGCCTAGAGGTATGTTGATATATACGTGTATAGACATATGAATATATACACTCCATTTCTCTCTCTCTCCCTCTCTCTCTCTCTCTAAAACACACACGCACACACACACACACACACACACACACACACCCTTTGATTAAGAAAGATGTGGTGAAGGGAGGCATGCAGAACAGAAACCCCCATCCAATCCCATACCTTCCCCTATAGAATGAGAACAGTGAGGAAGACACCCTGATTTTCATATTCCCAACTCCCAAAGGTCCTCCCTAGGGAGATCTTCCCAAGACCTGCACTGATAATGGATGCCCAGTGTGCCCCCTTGCTAATTCGGGGAGCATGTGTAGTCTAAGCATTTTTAGAATTCAGAATCACCAGGATTTTTTGCTTTGCCTCAGTTTCTCATTTTGGCCAAGGTATGTGAAGTGCTGGAAGAGTAACTTCAGCTTTATCTCTTTCCTCTGTTCAGCACTATTGGAACTTAAGCAGGACTCTTAAAAATAAGACGTTAGGGCTTCCCTGGTGGCGCAGTGGTTGAGAGTCCGCCTGCTGATGCAGGGGACACGGGTTTGTGCCCCGGTCCGGGAAGATCCCACATGCCGCGGAGCGGCTGGGCCCGTGAGCCATGGCCGCTGAGCCTGTGCGTCCGGAGCCTGTGCTCCGCAACGGGAGAGGCCACAGCAGTGAGAGGCCCGCGTACCGCAAAAAAAAAAAAAAAAAAAAAAAGACGTTAGATCGGCCCATAATATTTAGGAAAATAAATGATTTACAAATATTTGTCTTTCATGCAGAAATGTGGAAGCCCCCATAAAGTGTCATACCCTGGGCTATTATGTTGCATAATAAGATGCAAAGCAGGAACCAGAAGTAGTAGAGTGAAACAAACTATTGTCTTAACAGCTGGAACCAGGATGCCTCCTAGAGAGGGAACAGTCTTTGCTTAGGAAAATACTTCTTGAAAGACATGGTGTGAATGATGGATTGCACTGACAGCCCGTGCTGTGTGTAGCTGTGTTCTTCTGCAGTGCTTCCCACACTGACTCCAGGCAGGGCCATGTAAATGAGAGGATAGCAACCATGATGAAATCAGATGCCAGAAAAAAATCTTGTACATCTTCACTCTCTCTCTTGAATCCTGCCACCACCCACCTTGAAAACATGCCTGGGCTGGCCTAGGAGGGGATGAGACACATGGAAGAAAGCCAAGGCCATCCTAGACTGGATGTCCCCAAGAGGACCTACAAATTGACAACATATGCATGAACATTCCCAGTCGATGTTAACAGGACCACCCAGATGATCCATAGACTCATCAGAAAAAATAAATAGTTGCTGTCAAAGACATAGAATTTAGGGGTGGTTTGTTACACGGCACTAGTCAGTTAATACACTTGGCTTGGAAGGTGAGTCCCAGAGGGTACTGGATAATGAGGATGAAAAGAGATTATTAAACTGCAAGGAACAAGACTTTGGAATAAGGGAAGAGGAGAGTAGAGAAAGAAGGGCAGGAAGGAAGAGGGGAGGCCAAGTGAAATGGTAATTCGTGATGGATAATATTCAATTTTACATTGTTTGTGTTACTTCAATATATCTATCCATCCTTTATTCAGTAAAATCTGCCTCAGTCATAAAGACTTGTGGATGTGAGTGAATGAGTGGGTACACGTGTGTGTAAATCACAGAAAGAGGGTGAGCTCCATGTCTGAGTCAACACAAGTTGGAGCAAAGCCATCGAGAGGATCCATAACTAATTTGGTGGCAGCATAGGCTCAGAAATAAAAGGGACCATGGGAATAAATTAATATAAGTCCTTTAGGAATTTGAAGAAGTCTTGGAGAAAGCACTGGGCTCCTTCTAAACATGGGACAAGAGTTTATGCCAATCTTATCTTGGTCTTAAAGGATAGGCACTCCAACTGACTTCCAGGCTATGGACCCAACACATGTTCTTAGGACCCTTCTTCGTGTGAGACCCCTGCTGTGTGGGACAAGATCAAAAAGCACCCAGTCCTGAGTTCCCACTTTTCCTAGTTCATCCTTACACATTAATGAAGTACATACACACACACACACACACACTCCACACCCTCAATATGCATGTTCCTCTCCTGGGCTTCTCGGAAGTCTCCCAAGCAAAGGGGAATTTACCAGGAAGCTAATAGAGCTTAAGCTTCAGAGCTTCTCACTTTCATGATCCATTCCAAAGTTCAGTATCCAAAGTTATACACACAATTTTGTATTCTTTTACTTAAAAGATCATATTAGCCTCAAGCACCACAAAGCTTGAATCCACCCCTACTCTAACAGTTCCAAGGAAACATCTAGCTCTCAAAGCAGATTATTCTCACTTTGAGTCACACAAAGACTCTGTGACCATGGGGCTCTGCTCAGGAGTAAGCAGGTGGGGTTGCACCTCACCAGACCCAGCCATCAAGAGCAAGGCACCAGGACCCTCACCCCTGACAACATGGAGTCATCCTCCTTTGCTGCCCACAGTTGAGACCTTTTAAACATCCCCATCCACTAGGTAGTGGAAGCAGACAGGTCCTAGAACATCGTCAGTGAAAAAGGCAGAAATTTATGGGTCACTTTTTTTTCTCCTTCCCTTCCCTCCCTTCCTCTTTCCTTCTTCTCTCTTTCTTTTTAACACTCTATAATCCTCTTGGACCATCTACAAGGCTTCAAGCACATCTGCCTGCTTAACAGATACCTACATCTCAACACAACGAAAAGTCATCTCTCCAAACACAGCTGAATATGCCCCCACCCCGCAGAGAACAACGCAACTCACCACCTTGACACCCAGTCCAGAAACCGTGGAGATACAAACTCCTTCCTCTGTGCCTCAACCCACATTCAACTAATTACAAAGTTTTTCCACTTTACGTTGGAAACGTGACTCCAGCACGTCCATGCCCCGATCCTCACTGGGACCACCTATGCTCAGGCCTGGACTATTTTCCCCTGCCTAGCCACCCTGACTCCAATCCCACTCCCCTCCAATTCATCCTCCACCCTGAGCCAGGATGATAGATCGGACATGAGAATATCACTCTGATCCCCCCATAAGCAAAACTATTCCGTGGTCCTGCACCAACCACCAAGGTCAGAGCTCCTTTATTTGGCAACAGAGGTCTTCCATGAGCACCCGCCACCACCACCCCGTCCAGTAGCTTATACTACAGCCTCGACTCCCACTGCTGCCCTCACATTTCCCTCGAGCACCTCAGCTTCAATGGCCGTCTTACCATTTCCTGTTTCCTGGCTATTTCCTTCTCTCAAGGTGCCTTGTGTACTCCTTCTACTCCCATTCTATTCATCTAGATTTTTCTGATACCCAGCACATCCCCTTCCCAGGTGGACTGATCACTCCCTCCCTCGAGCTCTGGTTTTATTTTGTACCGTTGCCATTCTTGTACCTAGTATTCAATAAGAGTTGTGTAAATCACACGTCTCCAGGGGTCTCCTGGTATTTATGATTGGCTTAAACCCCAATTCATGGCCAGTGGAAATCCAGAGACCAATTTCAGATTTCTATGAATTCCTGGGAAGCTGCATCCTCCCGGTCACCCATGGTTATGGGCTTTTACCTTTACTGAATGAACAGAAGAAAAAATAAATATCCCCACAAGGCAAGGATGTGTATTGACTACTCTAAATGTCCTTAGGCCATCCACACCAGGAAATTTCCACTGCATCTTCACCCCAGGGAGTCCACAGATTAACCACTCCTTGGCACCTCTTCCTGCCCCCCACCTTGCTTCTCCCACAGGATTCCCTTTAGAAACCCCCAATTCTCCCTCCTTCATTGTGCAAAACACTGCATCACCCTAGGTCTGACAGCCAAGCTCTGCTGCAGGATCACATTTATGCCACGAAGCCCACCAGACCCATCTCTTCCTCAGACTGCAGTTATGGCTGTAAAAAGACAAATTAATTTCCTACAAACTGTCCATCTCCCCCACAGACCATGCCCTCCTGCCAGCAGAACGTGCTTTATTCACCTTGATATCTCCCATGCTTAGCACAGCATCTGGCACATAGCACACATGCAAGAAATGTTTGCTGAATTAATAAATGAACAAATTCGTAAATGACTCTGCAGCCCACCCCACCCTCACTGTCTGCTTGCCTGACCCACAGAAGAAGTGATACAGAATGGAGGGTGGAAGACTGGAGAGGGTGGGTTCAAGATGGGCAGAAGTTCACAGCTGAGGAGCACGTTTCCACCCTGCTTCCACCTGGACCACACGTCCCCCCCCGAAGACTGGCCTCTTTCCCGTCAGATGCAACACCTCCGCCACCTTCAGTGGTGGATCAGCATATTTCCACATGAAATAAATGTTATTTTCTGGTGCATCCAGGTTTCATTAGTCTTCCTGTCAGAGAGAATCAAAGGGAGAGGGGACAAGAGCCTGGCAGTAAGGGGCTTCTTGCTTACAGCAGGCAGAAAAGGCTAATGGTACCCAAGGAGAGAGAGGGAGGAAGGGAGAGAGAAGGAAAACTCACTTCCTCATTTAATCAAATCGAAACACGGATTATATGAGGTTGAAAAACAGTCACCTTGTTCTCGTCTCTTGCTCTGTCTGGAGCTATAAAACCCTTTGCGATTTTATCTTTTCATAAACTTTTATTGAATCTGATGTTCAAGGGGCCATGGAGGATCATCCAATTAAACTCCCCCCCTCTAATCCTACTCTTAAACCCCAGCACTAAACTGATGGGAGATTAAAAGCTAATAAAGATGACAAATGAGGGATGATCTGCAGGTTGATAAGGGAAATGGAGTAGGGTGGGGATTTGCCAGAAGGGAGCCAGGCTCGATTCTGAAAAACACAGGAGTGGAGGGGGCTTTCATGGTGGCAAATTCAAAGAGCTCTGAAAAAGTGCGACATGGATGCCCATGGCAAAGCCCTGCTCAGCGATGCTGTGATCTAGGGTTAAGACAGGCTGCCCAGGGCCAGGTGATACAGCAGGAAATGGGTTGGACTTGGTACAGACACCCTGGGCTGAAATACTAACTCTGCTATCACTATGGAATACCATGGAACCAGGGTCTTGTTAACTTGCTCTGCCTAATACAAATACCATCATAACAACACCTAGGGCAGCCCTTTGTAGCACGCCAACCACACACCAGACACCATCATATGGATGTAAGTCACGTGTGAGAGGAGTGCTACCCCATTTTACACATTGGAAGACTAAGGTTCAGAGCAGGCAAACAATTTCCCACGGTCCCATGATAAATGGAAGAGCGAATATTACAACCCTGACCTTCTGAGAAAATTATTCCCACCTCATGAGGTTATACTGATGATTTAATGATGATTCTGGGTTCACCATAGCCTCCCCCAAATTAACTTCTTTCCATGGGCCTTAAGACCCATGCCTTGTGATGTGAACATCTCAAAAGAATCTGTATATTCCTCACCACCACCTCTCCAAAATGCAATTTTTAACTACAGGGTAAGTAAAAGACAGTTAACATACATCCCAGATAGTTTATATCAATTTATTTAATCATTCCACAGGCTACTATGAAAACCTTTCTTTGCCAGACTCTTTCATAAATATGTATCAAACTAATCTTCACTTCAGCCCTGAGAAGTAGGAATTATTTTCTCATTTTAATTAATGAGTACACAGAGGCTTAGAGAATCTAAATGATTCTCCAGGGATCACAAAGCTAGTAGTGACAGGGATGAAATTCAGACCCACATGGACCTGATGCTTGAGTCCGACTCCTCCCACTGCTCCAACCGGCCCTCACTGGCATCCTGTCTAGTGATGGGAATGAGACCCGTGACTATACAAGATAGACACACTGTCACCATAGTTTCTCCAAAGGAGGGCATTTCAAGAATGGATTCATGAAAGGAGCAACATTTTTTTCTGGGCTTTTAGAAGTGTTGAGTTGCAGATGTTGCAGAGAGGTACATTCTGGGTGAAAGAAAGAGTGAGCAAATGTACAGAGAGGAAAGAATGGAACCTGTTGGGGGGGGTTTGGAGGACCCCAGTTTGGCTGCACTGTGTGGGTTTCAAGAAGAGAAGATACGACATATAAAGAAGGTTGGGTGAAGTCAGGAGCACCTTGATTGCCGGGGGAAGGAATGAGAAAGCCAGTTAAAAGCTTTTATCACACCATCTTTCCCTGCTTCTCAAGGGACCACATCATAGGCCACCTAAAAAGCAAACAAACTTGACAACTCTTCTCACAGTTGACAGAAAAGGCAAGTTTCCAGAGTGGAGTGGGCGGAGCCAGAAGCTAGAAGACAGCAGATAGGGCTTCTGAGCCTGGTTCAGCCACCCCAAGCCCCACTCCCTTGGACATGTCCCTTTGTTCCTAAGGAGAATGAAGAAGTTGAAGGGATGAGTTCTTCTCATGGGCAACTCCATCAGTACTTAGTGAACAATTCCCATTGGCTTAAACCGCCAGCCCCCCTGAAGTCTTCTGAATTCATCCTGGCCCAAGTACACTTGAATCTTAGGGAGGAATGGTGTGATAGTTAATTTTATTTGTCAACTTGACTGGATCAGGGGATACCTAGATCTCTGATTAGACATCATTTCTGAGTGTGTCTGTGAGGTTGCTAATCCAGAAGAGATTAGAATTTGAATCTGTAGACTGAATCAAACAAAAAGGTCGAGGAAGGAAGGATTCTCTCTCTCTCTCTCTCTTCCCCCCTTCCCCCCACCCCTGGCCTGACTGCATGAGCTAGAACATTGATCTCCACTTGCCTTCAGTACTCAGGCCTTTGAACTAACCCACCGGGCTTCCTGGGTCTCTAGTCTGTACACAGTAGATTGTGGAAATTCTCAGCCTCCATAATCACATGAGCCAGTTCCTTTTAATAAACCTCTCTCTAGATATATATGTGCGTGTGTGTGTATGCACATACACACACAGATAGAGATGGAGATGAAGATGGAGATGTGGATGTGGATGTGGAGATGGAGATGGAAATTGTGATGGAGATGGAGACAGAGGTATCCTACCAGTTCTGTTTCTTGGAGAATCCTAATGCAGATTTTAGTATCAGGATTGGTTCCAGACAGACAGAATTTGAAAGATGAGTTTTCTGAATTGGTTCTGGGGTTTCTAGAATCGGCCCTCTTATCTCATTAAAGACACGAATGACTCTATTTCCAGTAGTAAAGAGAGCACTGAAAGTCCATAACAAACAAACTAACTTTTCCTGAGGCCCCACTAGGTACCAAGTCCTTTCCCTCCTTTAATCTCATTTTATCATTGCAGATGTACAGTGTAGCTTTGATTAATCCCATTTTTACAGACAACAAAAGAAAGCAAAAGTGAGGCTCAGAGAGCAAGAGACTCAAGGACACACAGCTGGCTCAAAGTCTCATTTGTCAGCATGAACTTCTCTCACTGCATCAGTGGTTTTCAGTCCTGGCTGGTCATTAGAATAACCCAGAGACCCCAACCCAGGCAATCTCTGGCAGTGCAGTGCAGGCCTTGGCAGATTTTAGAAGCCCCTCAGGCAATTTGATTTGCAGCCAGGGTTGACAACCACTGAGCAAAAGTTACTTCTCTCAAAGACGGTATAACCCTTGAGTCCATCCACCACAACCACATCCCAGCCTCAGCCCCACCTACCAAGCAAACCCAGCCCATGTCTCTGACTCTTTTTACAAGTTAATATTCATTTCATCACATTTAATTAACACAGGGAGACTGGAGCTGTCTCAGCATCACACCCAGCTAGCAGGAGCCCATGCCTCCCTCGGAGTTCAATCACGGCGCTGTCTTACAAAATTAGCTTCCTTGCCCCTGATCTGAAGAGTCTGCGCCCATAAATATCAATCAACTTTATTGATATTTGTAATTAAAGCCACCAAACGGGTCATACTTGGTTGAGCAAGTTTGCCACACACACATCCATAACGGGAACCTGAGCATATTTGTATGTGACATTCAATAGATAATAATCCCAGGCATTTCTCATTTTCAGAACATCCTGTGGGTACCAGCTAATTAAGGCTAGTATGTCTCCTGGGACAAGGGCCTTCTTTAGACATACCTCTTTGATTGTCTTTGTTCCTGAAGTTTCAAGGCATCCAAGGGCCCAGAAAGCTGGGAGCAGGCTAAAAGCCATAGGGAGTAAACAACAGGGGTTCTCTATCTGACCTTGCCCATCTTTCAAGTTCCATCTTATCACAGCTTCTCTTTTGCAACCTCCTAAGGAAAAAAACAATTTTTAACCACTGGCAGTAAGAAGGAGCTCCAAGCTTCCCCAGAGGCTCTAAGGCTATTTCTCTAGGTTTTCCTCTCTTGACTCTATTGGTCCTCTTCCATCCAAAAAATGAGGTGGACAAAGTCTGATTCATCCCTTGGTACAAAACTTAAGGAGCTAGAGTGATGGCTGCCACCACCCAGTAGCACCATGTTCCTATCTCTATGCTGGCCCAGTTGTAGCTACACCCACAGGTTGTTTGGGATCCTAACTGGGTGGATTTTATCAGGAAATTAGCAATAGGGTGATCTGTGAGCTGGGTGGAGATCCAGAGCAGAACATTGCTCTCAGCTAATTAGTGAAGCACAAGTGGTTGCCACTCACAGGCCCAGCAGAGGCCCAGGTTATCAGATCTGCTCACTTCTCACTTTCCCTTTGAAACCTCACCACTCACATATACCCAGGGAGATTTAAAACCTTTTCCCCAAATCCCCTAGCAGCACTCTTACAAGAAACAATCAGTCTTCAAGAGAGTTACTAGGAAGTCATTCTATCACAAAGGGCAGACTCTTGAGTCCCAGGGCAGGAGGATTATCCCCTCATGACCTAGAATAAATCCCTTCATTTCCAAACCCCTCAAGGATATAAGGGAATTCCAGGGGGAGCAGGAAGAATAGGTGGAGAGAGATAGCATTAAGCCGGATGAAAGCAGACTACTAGGCAATGTTAGAGTGAGGGCATTTTTACTGTGTTATAACTTATGACACACCTGCTTCCCAAAATGATTTGAGACAGTTACAATAATAGGCACATAGCCAATAAAGCCATTAAAGTAGAAATAAGGAGGACATATAAATGTCTACAGAGGGTGACACTGAGTAGCTATCATTCCCATTATCCCAAGAGCTGAGGTAGGAACAGTGGGTCTAAGGGAGCACGAGGTGTTTCATTGATCATCAAGACAACTAACTCAATTACTCAGGGGCTAACGATCCAATTTGTGTTTGATCCGAGCCTCTGGCACCAGCATTTTCTCTCTCCTTCTGCCTAACTATGAAGAATTTAACTGTCCAGCATGTATCTAATGAAACATGGCTATGAAAAGGCATGAAATCAGAGACTCTTACAGTTGGATAGGACCTTCTACATCACTTAAGAAGGCTTCCTACTAAGTCCAGGAGTTCTTCTCAGAACTGCTAAATCAAAGAGCTGTTCAGCATCAACTTGAATACCTCTAAAGACAGGGCACTCTCTACCTGATGAGGTATTTCTCCTGAGAATCCATTCTACTGCTACACAATTTGAGCCATTAGATTCAAAGCAATTCTGGTAGGAGTATCAATTTTAAGAAATCATAAATATTATAAATATTAAGAAAACAGTGTGATATTATCTACTAAAGCTGAACATATGCACACCTATGGCCTTATAATTCTACTCTTGGGTGTACACCCAACATAAATATTTGCACATGTGCACCAGAGACCAAAATATTCTCAGCATTATTCAATAGCCAAAAACTGCAAACAACTAAAAAAAGTCCATCAACAGTAGAATGGGAAAATTTGGATGCATTCAGAAAATTGAATATTCTAGAGCACAGCTTTCCAAAAGCATTTTCTGTGATGATGAAAATGCTCTGTTCTGCTGTGTCCAATATGGTAGCCACTTATCACATGTGACTATGGAAATGTGGCTAGTGTCAAAGAGGAACTAAATTTTTAATTTCATTTAATTTTCATCAATTGAAATTGAAATAGCCACATGTTCCTAATGACTACTGTACTGGATAGCAAGGTGTAGTGAATAGAACAGGGAAAAAGAGCAAATTCTAGCTATATACAATAACATGAATGAATCTCATCCAGTAAAAGAATCGGAAGAGGAATCGGAAGAGCATTTTATGTTTTAAGAATAGGCTGACACGCAGCAGCTACAACAACAGCTGAGATCACTTAATAAATGGTGCTAAACTAAAAAAAAAAAAAAATGCATACAGACCAAAAAGAATGCATACAGTGTAAATACATTTATGGAAAGTTCAAAATAGGTAAAACTATACTAAGTGTTTAGTGATGAAAAATTAAACCACAAGTTTAGGGGTGCATGCTTAAGTGGTAAAACTTTAGGTGGGAAGAAAAAAGTAGGGCCAGAGGGGAAGCTTCTGGAAGCCATTTCCTATTACTTAGCCATGTAGTGATGACACAGGCATTCACTTTGTGATAAATCATCACAGTATTTTTTTTGTTTGGGGCACTTATCTATATGTGCTTTATATTTCACAATTAAAAATGATTAAAATACAAATTATCTTCACAACTTTTCTGTGAATCTAAAATTATCCCAAAATTAAATGTTTATTTTTTTAAATAGAGGTTCAAGGGCCCACTCCAGATTTGCTGAATTAGAGTTTCTGCAAATGGGGCCCAGGAATCCATATTTTTCAAAAGCCCTGGGGATGGGACTATACTCAATGTCTTGTAATAACCTATAATGGAAAAGAATCTGAAAAAGAATATATATATGGCTGAATTACTCTGCTATACTAACACAACTAACACACATTGTAAATGAACAATACTTCAATTTAGAAAAATAAAAAAACCCTGGGGAAATTCTCTTGCTCAGCCAGGTGGTGAAGCATTGCTTTCTCCTATATGCAGAGACTTTTCCCCAAAGCTAAATGTCCCCAGAATCCTCTTCCATTCCTAGGATGCCTCAGTTTCCACTCCCTAAACACCCAGGGTCCCCTGGGGGTACACAGTGGTGGAGGATCACCCACCTAACTCTGCCTGGCCAAAGCGTGGTACTGTAGCTGCATTCTTCACACCAGCCAATGCCAGTCCAGCTGTTCACCACTGTGTTGATAGCTGGAGAAGGATGGAGGGAGAGAAGCCTTGAGGATGATCGAGAGGTGAGGTAAACACTAATGGTTAAGATGAGTGTTAAGAATCTCAATACAACTGGGGGAAAAAGAGAATTAGTAAAGGAGACACAGCATAGCCTCTTAAACGCCCACTATGATCCTCCAAGGATCTACGTTGATCCTTGCCCTCTGCCCACATTTATTTGTCTTTATGTCATGTATATCAATTTTCACTTGCACAAATTGATTGCTAACCCCAATAAAAAGCTATAGAATCGATTGCTAACATCTCATGCTAAAGCTATAAAGAAATTCTACATCTAACAGTTTTATTTTAAAATCATTTGACACATGCATCAAAAATTTTATGTATGACATTTTGCTATCTAAATTACTATAATATTCCATTGTGCTATTTAAATTTATAATATTAAAAATAAAGTTTAATTTCAATAAATAAATATATTTACAATAGAAACCTAATTACCCAGTTTGCTCTTTAAGTGGATGCTGAATGATATAACTAAAATGCATAGGTTTTTTTTAAATGCATGTTTGCTTCAGAAGAGGAAAATATTTTAAAATATCTTACCCCTACTTCTGTTCTTTATTGGATAAGTTGCACTGGACATCATGAGGTTTTTTTCCAGTTTTATTGAGAAACAGTTGGAATATATCACTGTATAAGTTTAGGGCACACAGCATCATGGTTTGATTTACATATACTGTGAAATGATTACCACAATAAGTTCGGCCCAACATCCATCTCTCATGTAGATATAATAAAGAGAAAAGAAAGAAGGAAAGGAAAAAGGAAGAAATGTCCTCCTTGTTATGAGAACTCCCAGGATCCACTCCCCTAACAACTCTCCTCTGTATTGTACAGCAGCATTAGCTAATTAGCTATAGTCATCATATACATTACATCCCCAGGACTTATTTATCTTACAACTGAAAGTTTGTACCTTTTGACCACCTTCCTCCATCCCTGCCACACCCCTCCCCCCGGCCCCTGCACCCTCTGCCTCTGATAACCACAAGAATCTGATCTCTTTTTCTAAGAGTTTGGTTTGCTTTTTTTTTTTAGATTCCCCATATAAGTGAGATCTGACAGTATTTGTTTCTCTGTCTGACTTATTTCACTAGCATAATGCCTTCAAGGTTTATCCATGTTGTCAAAAATGGTAGGATTTCCTCATTTTTATGGCTGAATAATATACCATTGTGTGTATGTGTGTGTGTGTGTGTGTGTGTATATATATATGTATATATATATATATATCACCTTTATCCATTCATTCAGTGATGGACACTTAGGTTGTTTCCATGTCTTGGCTATTGTAAGTAATGCTGTTCATAGAACATTGGGGTACAGATATCTTTTCAAGTTATTATTTTCGTTTCCTTTGGATATATTCCTGGAAGTGGAATTGCTGGATCATGAGGTAGTGCTATTTTTAAGTTTTGAGAATTCTCCATACTATTTTCCATAGTGACTTCACCAATTTATATTCCCAACAGTGCACAAGGGTTCCTTTTCTCCACATCCACACCAGCATTTGTTCTGTCTTGTCTTTTTCATGAAGGCTATTCTAACAGGTGTGAGGTGATATCTCACTGTGGTTTTAATTTGCATTTCCCTACTGACTAGCGATGTTGAGCATCTTTTCATGTACCTGTTGGCCTTTTGTACATCTTCTTTGGAGACACGTCTATTCAGGTTCTTTGCCCATTTTTTAATTGGGTTATTGTTATTGAATTGTATATGAATTAGTTATGTATTGTGGATATCAACCCCTTATCAAACAAATGATTTGCAAATATTTTTCCCACTCTGCAGGTTGCCTTTTCACTTTGTTGATGGTTTCTTTTACTGTGCAGAATCTTTTTAGTTTGATGTAGTCCCACTTGTTTGGTTTTTTATTTCGTTGCTTGAGCTTTAGGTGCCATATCCAAAAATGTATTACTAAGACCAATGTCAAGGAGTTTTATTCCTATATTTTCTTCTAGGAGTTTCATGGTTTCAGGTCTTGCATTTAAGACTTCCATCTGTTTCGAGTTAATTTTTGTGAGTGGCGTAAGAAAGAGGTCCACCTTCTCTTCCAGTTTTATAGAGTAATAAAGCTGACGTACACCACCATGTAAGTTTAAGACGTGCTGAACGATGGTTTTATTTACATATCTTGTGAAATGATTACCACAATAGGTTTAGTTCACATCCATCATCTCATACGGATACAATGAAAAGAAAATTCACCTTGTGTGAGAACACTTAGATTCTAATCTCTTTTAACAACCACTGATTCCTTTTAAATAAGATCCCAGAAATTACCAAAAGAAAGACTGATCCATCCAAGTGATGGCATTACCATCCAGCTACCTCATCTTCAACAAGTTTCTAAACATCATTGTGACAATATTACTCTTCTCATATGTATTATTGTATCATTTCTATATCCAGAGAAGAAATGAGGCTGATTACCATTATAAATCTATTATTACACAATAAAAGAGGCAAGAGGCAAATAGTAATTGAATTTTTTATAAAATTTTTAAAAATCAGACATAATAACAGGATCTCTTTCTCTATATATGATACCTAAAGTAATTTCTAAAGTGAAAAATACATATGTGAAATTATTTTTATTTATATTTTCATTATAATTCAGAAATTCTATTTGATCAGAAAACTTATTGCATATAACATATTGTTAAACCCATAACAAAAATTGTGCTTTTCACTTCAAGCACCTTACTGCTTGTGTTTTCATTAATGTCAAGGATATACATTTTGATCTTTCTGTAAAACCAAGGCAGGAATTAATAGACACAACCCAGATGATCGTTGTACGTAATATAAAATAACCTATCACAAGAAAATAGTTAAAATGCAGACTATAAAGCCTTTATCCCTTTTTCTTTACCCCTTCTTGAGTCTTTGAGCAAATTTCTTATTCCTGCTGATCCACAGTTTTCTCACTTGTAAAATCATATTAATAATAGTATTTGCCTTATATGAAAGACTAATCGCTGGCACAGAACAGCAATTTAATCCTTCCTTCTTTCCCTCCTTCCTTCCTTCCCTCCCTCTCTTCCTCCTTTGTAAAATAGGGTTTTGGGTATCTGCACACAAAATTATTGTTCAAGATTAAATTATATAATACATGTTATAGCATTTGTGAAGTAAAATCAGTACATATGTTTTAGGAATTTTTTTTAATTTTATTGAAGTATAGTTGACTTACAATGTTGTGTGAATCTCTGATGTACAGCAAAGTGATTCAGTTATATATATATTTTTTTCATATTCTTTTCCATTACAGTTTATCACAAGGTATTCAATAGAGTTTCCTGTGCTATACAGTAGGACCTTGTTGTTTATCCATCTTATATATAATAGTTTGCATCTGCTAATCCCAAACTCCCAATCCTTCACTCTCCCCCTCCCCCTCCCCCTTGGTAATCACAAGTCTGTTCTCTATGTCCATGAGTCTGTTTCTGTTTTGTAGATATGTTCATAATGTCATGTTTTAGATTCCACATATAAGAGATATCATATGGTATTTGTCTTTCTCTTTCTGACTTAATATGATCATCTCTAGGTCCATCCATGTTGCTGCAAATGGCATTATTTCATTCTTTTTTATGAGTAATATTCCATTGTATATATGTATACCAAATCTTTTTTATCCATTCATCTGTCAATGGACATTTACAATAGCCATGTCTTGGCTATTGTAAACAGTGCTGCTATGAACATAGTGGTGCATGTCTCTTTTCAAATTATAGCTTTCTCTGGATATATGCCCAGAACTGGCTGCTGGATCATATGTCAACTCTATTTTTAGCTTTTTGAGGAACCTCCATACTGTTTTCCATGGTGGCTTCACCAATTTACTTTCCCACCAACAGTGTAGGAGGGTTCCCTTTTCTCCGCACCCCTCCATCATTTGTTATTTGTAGACTTTTTGATGATGGTCATTCTGACCGGTGTGAGTTGATATGTCATTGTAGTTTTGATTTTCATTCCTCTAATAATTAGCGATGTTGAACATCTTTTCATGTGCCTACTGGCCATCTGTGTGTCTTCTTTAGAGAAATGTCTATTTAGGTTTTCTGACCATTTTTTGATTGGGTGTTTTGTTTTTTTTTGTTATTGAGTTGTATAAGCTCTTTGTACGTTTCGGAAATTAAGCCCTTGTAGGTCGCATCATTTGCAAATATTTTCTCCGAGTCCATAGGTTGTATTTTCATTTTGTTTATGGTTTCCTTTGCTGTGTAAAAGCTTATATATTTGATTAGGTCCCATTTGTTTATTTTTGCTTTTATTTCTTTTTCTAAATTAATTTTTATTGGAGTATAGTTGCTTTACAATATTGTGTTAGTTTCTACTGTACAGCAAAATGAATCAGCTATACACATACATATACCCCCTCATTTTTGGATTTCCTTCTCATTTAGGTCACCACAGAGTACTGAGTAGAGTTCCCTGTGCTATGCATTATGTTCTCATTAGTGATCTATTTTATACATAGCATCAATAGTGTATATGCCTCAATCACAATCTCCCAATTCCTGCCACCCCCCCTTCCACCTTGGTATCCACACATTTGTTCTCTACATGTGATCTCTAATTCTGCTTTGAAAATACTATCATCTTTACCAGTTTTTCTAGATTTCACATATATGAGTCAATATACACTACTTGTTTTTCTCTTTCTGACTTACTTCACTCTATGACAGACTCCAGTTCCAACCACATCTCTACAAATGACCCAATTTCATTCCTTTCTATGGCTGAGTAATAGTCCATTGTATATATGTACCATATCTTCTTTATCCATTCCTCTGTTGATGGACAATTAGGTTGCTTCCATGTCCTGGCTATTGTAAATAGTGCTCTAATGACGACTGGGGAGCATGTGTCTGTTTTGGGGTTTTTTTTTTTGCAGCTTGCATCTGGGTGTTTTATTTTTGTTTTTAACATCTTTATTTGAGTATAATTGCTTTACACTGGTGTGTTAGTTTCTGCAGTATAAAAAAGTGAGTCAGCTATACGTACATACATCACCATATCCCCTCCATCTTGCATCTCCCTCCCACCTTCCCTATCCCACACGTCTAGGTGGTAACAAAGCACCAAGCTGATCTCCCTGTGCTATAAGACTGCTTCCCACTAGCTATCTATTTTGCATTTGCTAGTGTATATATGTCCATGCCACTCTCTCACTTTGTCCCAGCTTACCCTTCCCCCTCCCCATGTCCTCAAGTCCATTCATAATGTCTGTCTCCTTATTCCTGTCCTTCCCCTAGGTCCTTCAGAACCCTTTTTTTTTTTTAGATTCCATATGTATGTGTTAGCATATGGTATATGTTTTACTCTTCCTGACATACTTCACTCTGTATGACAGACTCTAGGTCCATCCACCTCACTACAAATAACATAATTTCTTTTTATGGCTGTGTAATATTCCATTGTATATATGTGCCACATCTTCTTCATGCATTCATCTGTTGATGGACAATTAGGTTGCTTCCATGTCCTGGCTATTGTAAACAGTGCTACAATGAACATTAGGGTACATGACTCTTTTTGAATTATGGTTTTCTCAGGGTATATGCCTAGTAGTGGGATTGCTGGCTTGTATGGTAGCTCTATTTTTAGTTTTTTAAGAAGCCTCCATACTATTCTCCATAGTGGCTGTATCAATTTACATTCCCACCAAAGGTGCAAGAGGGTTCCCTTTTCTCCACACCCTCTCCAGCATTTATTCTTTGCAGATTTTTTGATGATGGCCATTCTGACTGGTGTGAGGTGATACCTCATTGTAGTTTTGATTTTCATTTCTCTAATGATTAGTGACATTGAGCATCCTTTCATGTGTTCGTTGGCAATCTGTATATCTTCTTTCGAGAAATGACTATTTAGGTCTTCTGCCCATTTTTGGATTGTGTTGTTTGTTTTTTTGATATTGAGCTGCCTGAGCTGCTTGTAAATTTTGGAGATTAATCCTTTGTAAGTTGCTTCATTTGCAAATGTTTTCTCCCATTCTGAGGGGTGTCTTTTCAACTTGTTTATGGGTTCCTTTGCTGTGCAAAAGCTTTTAAGTTTCATTAGGTCCCATGTGTTTATTTTTGTCTTTATTTCCATTACTCTAGGAGGTGGGTCAAAAAGGATCTTGCTGTGATGTATGTCATAGAGTGTTCTGCCTATGTTTTCCTCTAAGAATTTTATAGTGTCTGGCCTGATATTTATATCTTTAATCCATTTTGAGTTTATTTTTATGTATGGTGCTAGGGAGTGTTCTAATTTCATTCTTTTACATGTACCTGTCCAGTTTTCCCAGCACCACTTATTGAAGAGGTTGTCTTTTCTCCATTATATATTCTTGCCTCCTTTATCAAAGATAAGGTGACCATATGTATGTGGGTTTACCTCTGGGCTTTCTATCCTGTTCCATTGATCTATATTTCTGTTTTTGTGCCAGTACCATACTATCTTCACTACGGTAGCCTTGTAGTATTATATGAAGTCAGGGAGCCTGATTCCTCCAGCTCCATTTTTATTTCTCAAGATTGCTTTGGCTATTTGGGGTCTTCTGTGTCTCCATACAACTTGTGAAATTTTTTTGTTCTAGTTCTGTGAAAAATGCCATTGGTAGTTTGATAGGGATTGTATTGAATATGTAGATTGCTTTGGAGAGTATAGTCATTTTCACAATGTTGATTCTTCCAATCCAAGAACATGGTATATCTCTTCATCTGTTTGTATCAACTTTAATTTCTTTCATCAGTGTCTTACAGTTTTATGCATATAGGTGTTTCATGTCCTTAGGTAGGTTTATTCCTAGGTATTTTATTCTTTTTGTTGCAATGGTAAATGGGAGTGTTTCCTTAATTTCTCTTTCAGATTTTTCATCATTAGTGTTTAGGAATGCAAGAGATTTCTGTGCATTAATTTTGTATCCTGCTATTTTACCAAATTCATTGATTAGCTCTAGTAGTTTTCTGGTAGCATCTTTGGGATTCTCTGTGTATAGAATCATGTCATCTGCAAACAGGGACAGTTTTACTTCTTCTTTCCTTATTTGGATTCATTTCTTTTTCCTTTCTGACTGCTGTGGCTAAAAATTACAAAACTATGTTGAATAATAGTCTTGAGAGTGGAAAACCTTGTCTTGTTCCTGATCTTAGAGGAAATGGTTTCAGTTTTTCACCATTGAGAATGATGTTGGCTGTGGGTTTGTCATATATTGCCTTTATTATGTTGAGATAAGTTCCCTCTATGCCTACTTTCTAAAGGGTTTTTATCATAAATGGGTGTTGAATTTTTTCAAAACCTTTTTTGGCATCTATTGAGAGCATCTTATGGATTTTCTCCTTCAATTTGTTAATATGGTGTATCACATTGATTGATTTGCATATATTGAAGAATCCTTACATTCCTGGGATAAACCCCACTGGATCATGGTGTATGATCCTTTTAATGTGCTGTTGGATTCTGTTTGCTAGTATTTTGTTGAGGATTTTTGCATCTATGTTCATCAGTGATACTAGCCTGTAGTTTTCTTTCTTTGTGACATCATTGTCTGGTTTTGGTATCTGGGTGATGGTGGCCTCATAGAATACGTTTAGAAGTGTTCCTCCCTCTGCTATATTTTGGAAGGGTTTGAGAAGGATAGGTGTTAGCTCATCCCTAAATGTTTGATAGAATTCGCCTGTGAAGCCATCTGGTCCTGGGCTTTTGTTTGTTGGAAGATTTTTAATCACAGTTTCCATTTCAGTGCTTGAGATTGGTCTGTTTATGTTTTCTATTTCTTCTGGATTCAGTCTTGGAAGGTTGTGCTTTTCTAAGAATTTGTCCATTTCTTCCAGGTTGTCCTTTTTTTTTTTTTTTTTTTTGCGGTACGTGGGCCTCTCACTGTTGTGGCCTCTCCCGTCGTGGAGCACAGGCTTCGGACGCACAGGATCAGTGGCCAAGGCTCACGGGCCCAGCCGCTCCACGGCATGTGGCATCTGCCCAGACTGGGGCACGAACCCGTGTCCCCTGCATCAGCAGGTGGACTCTCAACCACTGCACCAACAGAGAAGCCCCAAGTTGTCCATTTTATTGGCATATAGTTTCTTGTAGTAATCTCTCATGAACCTTTGTAGTTCTGCAGTGTCAGTTGTTACTTCTCCTTTTTCATTTCTAATTCTATTGATTTGAGTCTTTTCCCTTTTTTCCTGATGAGTCTGGCTAATGGTTTATCAATTTTGTATGTCTTCTCAAAGAACCAGCTTTTAGTTTTAGTGATCTTTGCTATTGTTTCCTTCATTTTTTTTTCACTTAATTCTGGTCTGATCTTTATGATTTCTTCCCTTCTGCTAACTTTGGGGGGCTTTTTGTTCTTCTTTCTATAATTGCTTTAAGTGTAAGGTTAGGTTGTTTATTTGAGATACTTCTTTTTTCTTGAGGTAGGATTGTATTCCTATAAACTTCCCTCTTAGAACTGCTTTTGCTGCATCCCATAGGTTTTGGGTCATTGTGTTTTCATTGTCATTTGTTTCTAAGTATTTTTTGATTTCCTCCTTGGTTTCTTCAGGGATCTCTTTGTTATTTAGTAGTGTATTGTTTAGCCTCCAGGTTTTTGTGATTTCAGTTTTTTTCCTGTAATTGGTATCTAGTCTTATAGCGTTGTGGTTGGAAAAGATACTTGATACGATTTCAATTTTCTTAAATTTACCAAGGCTTGATTTGTGACCCAACATGTGATCTAACCTGGAGAATGTTCCATGACTACTTGAGAAGAATGTGTATCCTGTTGTTTTTGGATGGAATGTCCTATAAATATCAATTAAGTCCATTGTGTTTAATGTATCATTTAAAGCTTGTGTTTCCTTATGTATTTTCATTTTGGATGATGTGTCCATTGGTGAAAGTGGGGTGTTAAAGTCCCCTACTATTATTGTGTTACTGTCGAATTCCCCTGTTATGGTTGTTATTATTTGCCTTATGTATTGAGGTGCTACTATGTTGGGTTCATAAATATTTACAATTGTTATATCTTCTTCTTGGATTGATCCCTTGATCATTATATAGTGTCCTTCTTTGTCTCTTGTAATAGTCTGTATTTTAAAGTCTCTTTTGTCTGATATGAGAATTGCTAGTCCAACTTTATTTTTATTTCCATTTGCATTGAATATCTTTTTTCATCCCTCACTTTCAGTCTATATGTGTCCCTAGGTCGACAGCATATACACACGTTTTTGTATCCATTCAGCCAGTCTGTGTCTTTTGCGTGGAGCATTTAATCCATTTACATTTAAGGTAATTGTCGATATGTATGTTCCTATTACAATTTTCTTAATTGTTTTGGGTTTGTTATTGTAGGTCTTTCCCTTCTCTTGTGTTTCCGGCTTAGAGAAGTTCCTTTAGCATTTGTTGCAAAGGTGGTTTGGTGGTGCTGAATTCTCTTAGGTTTTGCCAGTCTGTAAAGGTTTTAATTTCTCTGTAGAATCTGAATGAGTTCCTTGCTGGCTAGAGTAATCTTGGTTATAGGTTTTTTCCTTTAATCACTTTAAATATGTCCTGACACTCCCTTCTGGCTTGCAGAGTTTCTGCTGAAAGATCAGCTGTTAACCTTGTGGGGATTCCCTTGTGTGTTATTTGTTGTTTTTCCCTTGCTGCTTTTAAGATTTTTTCTTTGTATTTAATTTTTGATAGTTTGATTAATATGTGTCTTGGCGTGTTTCTCCTTGGATTTATCCTGTATGGGACTCTCTGTGCTTCCTGGACTTGATTGACTATTTCCTTTCCCATATTTGGGAAGTTTTCAACTATAATCTCTTCAAATATTTTCTCAGTCCCTTTCTTTTTCTCTTCTTCTTCTGGAACCGCTATAAGCCGAATGTTGGTGAGTTTAATGTTTTCTCAGAGGTCTCTGAGACTGTCCTCAATTCTTTTCATTCTTTGTTCTTTATTCTGCTCTGCAGTAGTTATTTCCACTATTTTATCTTCCAGGTCACTTATCCGTTCTTCTGCTTCGGTTATTCTGCTGTTGATCTCTTCTAGAGAATTTTTAATTTCATTTATTGTGTTGTTCATCACTGTTTGTTTGCTCTTTAGTTCTTCTAGGTCCTTGTTAAACGTTTTTGTATTTTCTCCATTCTGTTTCCAAGATTTTGCATCATATTTACTATCATTACTCTGAATTCTTTTTCAGGTCGACTGCCTATTTCCTCTTTATTTGTTTGGTCTGGTGGGTTTTTACCTTGATCCTTCATTTGTTGTGTATTTCTCTGTCTTCTCATTTTGCTTAACCTACTGTGTCTGGGGTCTCCTTTTTGCAGACTGTAGGTTCGTAGTTCCCATTGTTTTTCATGTCTGCCCCCAGTGGTAAGGTTGCTTCTGTGAGTTGTGTAGGCTTCCTGGTGGAGGGGGGTGGTGACTGTGTTCTGGTGGATGAGGCTGGATCTTGTCTTTCTGGTGGGCAGGACCACGTCTGGTGGTGTGTTTTGGGGTGTCTGAACTTATTATGATTTTAGGCAGCCTCTCTGCTAAGGGGTGGGGTTGTGTTCTGGTCTTGCTAGTTGTTTGGCATGGGTTGTCCAGCACTGGAGCTTGCTGGTCATTGAGTGGAGCTGGGTCTTAGCATTAAGATGGAGATCTCTGGGAGAGCTCTCACTGATGGATGTTATGAGGGGCCAGGAGGTCTCTGGTGGACCAATGTCCTGAACTCACCTCTCCCACCTCAGAGGCTTAGGCCTGACACCATGCCAGAGCACCAAGACCCTGTCAGCCACTCGGCTCACAAGAAAAGGGAGAAGGAAAAAAATTAATAAATTAAATAAATAAAGTTATTAAAATAAAAAAATTAAAATTAATTTTTTTAAAAAAGAAGAGAGCAACCAAACCAATAAACAAATCCACCAATGATAACAAGAGCTAAAAACAATACTAAAAAATAACGGACAGACAGAACCCTAGGGCAAATGCTAAAAGCAAACCTATACAGACAAAATCACACAAAGAAGCATACACATACACACTCACAAAAAGAAAAAAAGGGAAAAAAATATATATATATTAAAAAAAGGAAGATAGCAACCAAATCAATAAACAAATCTACCAATGATAATAAACTCTAAATAGTAAACTAAGATAAACATAAAACGAGAAACAAATTAGATGCAGAAAGCAAACCTCAAGTCTACAGTTGCTCCCAATGTCCACCGCCTCAATTTTGGGATTATTTGTTGTCTATTCAGGTATTCCAGAGATGCAGGGTATGTCAAGTTGACTGTGGAGATTTAATCTGCTGCTCCTGAGGCTAACGGAGAAATTTCCCTTTCTCTTCTTTGTTCACACAGCTCCTGGGGTTCAGCTTTGGGTTTGGCCCTGCCTCTGTGTGTAGGTCGCCTGAGGGTGTCTGTTCTTCACCCAGACAGGAGGGGGTCAAAGGAGTGGTTGATTCAGGGGCTCTTGCTCACTCAGGTTGGGGGAGGGAGGGGTACGGAATGCAGGGCGAGCCTGCGGCGGCGGCAGAGGCCAGCGCGATGTTGCAACAGCCTGAGGCGTGCTGTGTGTTCTCCCAGGGACGATGTCCCTGCATCACCAGACCCTGACAGTGACAGGCTGTACAGGCTCCCAGGAGGGGAGGTGTGGATAGTGACCTGTGCTCCCACACAGGCTTCTTGGTGGCTGCAGCAGCAGTCTTAGTGTTTCATGCCTGTGTCTGGTGTCTGCGCTGATAGCTGCAGCTCACGCCTGTCTCTGGAGCTCGTTTAGGCAGTGCTCTGAATCCCCTCTCCTCACACACCCTGAAACAATTGTCTCTTGCCTCTTCGGCAGCTCCAGACTTTTTCCCAGACTCCATCCCAGCTAGCTGTGGCGCACCAGCCCCCTTCAGGCTGTGTTCATGCCTCCAAAGTCCTCTCCCTGGGATCTGACCACCAAAGCCGGAGCCTCAGCTTCCCAGCCGCTACCTGCCCTGGCTGGTGATCAGACAAGTTTCTCAGGCTGGTGAGTGCTGGTCGGCACCGACACTCTCTGTGGGAATCTCTCTACTTTGCCCTCTGCACCCCTGTTGCTGTGCTCTCCTCCATGGCTCCAAAGCTTCGTCCCCACCCACCCTCTGTCTCAGCCAGTGAAGGGGCTTCCTACTGTGTGGAAACTTTCCTCCTTCACAGCTCCCTCCCAGAGGTGCAGGTCCTGTCCCTATTCTTTTGTCTCTGGTTTTTTTTTTGTTTGTTTCTTTTGCCCTACCCAGGTACATGGGGAGTTTCTTGCCTTTGGGGAAGTCTGAAGTCTTCTGCCAGCATTCAGTAGGTGTTCTGTAGGAGTTGTTCCACATGTAGATGCATTTTTGATGCATACATGAGGAAGAAGATCTATACATGAGGAAGAAGATCTCCACGTCTTACTCCTCCACCATCTTGAAGGTCCTCTCCCATCTGGGTGTTTTAGAAGTGGCCATGACTAGAGGTGGTTAGAGAATCTATTTTTAGTTTTTTAAGGATCCTCCATACTGTTCTCCATAGTAGCTGTACCAATTTACATATGGAATTATTATTATTATTTAGAATGTTTAAAATTTGAAATATGTAATTAGTAAAAAGAAATATTCATTGATTATCTAGGATGTGCCAGGGACTTTTGAATACTTTGCAGGCATTATAGCATTTAAGTCCCTTAGGAACCTAGTGGGATAGGTACTATTATTAGTTAACTTTCACGGATGAGGGAACTGCGATCCAAAATACTAGTTAACGTACCCAAGGTCACGTACCTAGTAAGCAGTGAAGTCTGGATTAAAATTCAGGCACTATAACTACAGAGGTGTTCTTCCTAGCAAGTGTGTCATGCCACCTAAATAGTCACTGCTTTTGCCATCATGTCATTAACTGCTGTGATGAGGGTCACTTCCTGTTACTCCAAAAGCTTAGGCAACAGGTGTGTTCAAAGCAAAGCAAGGCAATATTTAATCTAAATATTACATAGCACAAGGCAATATTTAATTTAAAAAATTAAAATTTTTTTAAATTTAAAAAATTAAAGCACAATTAAAGCAGCACAAAGGCAAGGCAATATTTAATTTTAAAAATTCAATTAAATTATTATAAAAAAAAAGAATCTCATTTGCTCCCACTGTCCTGGGCTTTGGTTAACCACAGACTATGGCCATGTCAGGATGCAAGTCTTTGGTGGGTCCATTGAGTGGCCCAGTGCATGGGAAGTACTCATTTTTCCTGTGGCCTGCTTGGTCCCTTCCACCCTAGACTTAAGTTCGGCTCGCATTCAGTAAGCTGCTTCCTTCAAGCCCTTCCATCGGGTGAGCTTTTCCTAGATTGGCCCGAGCAAAGCCACCAACTCTGGAGGCTTCTCCACCTCTCTTTTCCTCTTGGAAACTTCAGGTCTCAGGTATCAGGAAGGCAAGGTTGAGCAGGAGAGGCAAGATAACAGATTTGACTGAGAGGCAGATGATGGGGTGATACCCTAGCCAGGCAGCTTAAAGGGCACATTCTAGAAAAATCAGCAAGAGCAGGAGCAGTAGGCAGTAAATCATCATTTCTCTCCTGTGACCTTCACATCAACTCTGAAGCAGGTAGGCAGGACCACCCCCTTCACAATTCCAGGGCCTCTGTTGACACCATGATCACATGCCTTCTAGAGTCTTCTACTGTGCAACCATCTATTGGGCAGCTCTATAGGATGGGCAGATTTTCTTATTCCCATTTTTAGAGGAAGAAACTGAGGCCAGGAGAAGCACTGGGTCTCAAGCCCACATCTACTGGTTCCAGCTCAGTGTTGTTACAGCCACAACACCGGTTGCCCTAGTGGCCTCTGTCAACAGAGCTGAACTTAAAGTCATAAAGATTCCCCCTAAAGACCCACTGGGCAGTGGGCAGAGACTAAACTTCTCTAGGAATAGGGAGGACCCAGATAATGCCAGGGAAGTGGGCCTTTGGCCATATGGTGGCCTCCATGGCTGGCTTCCAAAAACCATAGGAGGAAGCCAGTTGAGTTTAGAGCATCAGGAAAAGAGCCTGTGAAAGGCACGGGGAGAGAAAGCCAGACTGCATGGAACACATTCAGTGAAGGCAGAGCAGGGCATAATTAAGCCTAACTGTGTAAGTGCTGCCATGCTTTCAAGAGAGAGGGGTGCCAAGGTCTCGTGTTGCCTTCCATTCCATGCAGCCTAAAGATCATCATCTGAAGGTCACCCTCACTAACACTACCCAAAAAAGCCATCCCCCTCTACAGCCAGGTGTTGCACTCATAGGATCTGTACCAGGGCATATTAGACCAGTGAATGCATGCGTGCATGTGTGTGTGTGTGTGTGTTTGTCAGTGCATGTGTGTGTCCATGTGGGTGTCTGTGTCTGAGTGAGGATGCCTCTGCAGCTGGACGTGTTCCATTTGCTTCTGGTACATTATGTGCTTACACAGTCAAAACTAATGGAATCAGGTTGAGATTCAGATGACATCACGCTGGTGACTCACATCTTGATAGATGGATAGATTCTCCCCCCCTGTATCCCTTTCAAGGTAACCTTGATATGTCACACAGCTGCTGGGGAACGCCAGGAAGGGGACTTTCTCATAGACATTTGGCGTGGCCAACGTTTGGCGTGACCACGTTTGCAATCCTGGCCTGTGGGGAGAAGGGGGGAAGGGCGAGGAACAAAGGTCAAGGCTAGTCCGCCCCAGGGGCCAAGGGATGACTTAATTAGTGGGGTTGGTTTCTGGGCCAGCCAGCATCCTGCAGGGGTAGGGACGTCTCGGGGCAATCTCAATGCAGACTGCGTTGCTCTCCCTCCCTGGACGTGACCTTTCTTCAGCAACATTCTTCTTGCACACCTTTTCCCCCTGGAAAGTGAACAGGTATTGAGGGGGAGTAAATGGTGAGAGCAGCTGGGGAGCATGGCAACAACAGACAGGGGTGCAATTATGCAATCATTTCCGCTACTCGAATGTCTTGGAGGGAAATTTTCATTGGGAAAATGCAAAGGAGAGAGGGTGACTCACACTCTATTGAGACAGCGCGCCTCGGAATGTGTGGATCCAGAGGTCAGACTGACATGGCTGGATGACCTCTAATTCTCAAAGTCCAAAGGTAGCCACCGAAACCTTCTCTTCCTTCTCTCTCTGCTTACCATTCTCCATCTTTGCACTAGCTCCTTCCTCTGTCTGGGGTTTGGAGAGGTGTTCCTTCCTAAAACTTTACCTGCAGACCCAGTGCCAGGTTTAACCAAGCAATCTGGGTTGTTCCCAGCAAGCTTCTTGCTGGTTTGTTTTTCAGAATGATCTGGCTCTAGAAGCCCACCCTGCCTGAGTGCGCATGGGGCAAGCATCAGCCTTTGCCATGCTTTGGGGCAGTCAAGTTTGCCACCCCACCAGGTAGTCAGGACATAGAAACTTCGACTCCCAGAACTGGAAGCCCTCTTACTGACCATCCTGTCCAGTCTTCTCTCCTGACAGGTGAGGACACAGCGAGGTGAAACAGTCACACAGGTAGTAAGTAAGTGGCAGATGAAGGATGAGAGCTCTGGGTCCCCGAGACCACCAGCACAGGGCTCTTCCTCTCTTGCTGCTCTAGATTCTTTAAGCTCTCCTCCATCTGCTTAGCAGATATGATAATACTCAGCATTTGAAAAGTATAAGGCGCTCCTTCCGGCAAATCCAGAAAAATGCCAAACCCTATTTTACTAGCAGAGCAGGGAGCAGGTAAATCATGTGAAGAGGAGCCCCAGAGGATACGGTTAAGGTAAGGGACATGTCCATGTCATACACAAGACCACTGATCAAGGCAGGAAGTCTCTGGATGCCTGTCCTTGGAGAGCTGGCTCCATCACTCCGCCCTGCATGTGAGAATGGGTCTCATCACTCTGAGGCAAGACTATCACCTCTGTTCTTCCCCTAGCGGACAAAATCATCAACAAGGCAGGTCTCCCAAGCCCTCCCGTTTCTTCTTCCCACTGTTTGGGCACCATTCCACTCCTACCCCCATGCCACATGAGTCTCTGCCTCTCTGCTGCTCAGGATCTCTGATCCAAACCCACCTCCACCCCATTTTCCGTGGACCTCACCCCATTCTCTGCACCTGAGCCCATTCCTGTATGTCAAAAATCCCACACTCTTTTTTTAAGACCCTTCTCAAGTGCCACATCCTCCGTGAAGTCTTCCTTAGTTCCTCCACTGGAGCAAATATTTCCCTTCTCCTTGTGTTTTTAACCCTTTGTACACCCGTTATCATGTGATAAGTGTTCAGCCCTATCAAACTACCACTGGCATTTTTCACAGAACTAGAACAAAAAATTTCAAAATTTGTATGGAAATACAAAAGACCCTGAATAGCCAAAGCAATCTTGAGAAAGAAAAACGGAGCTGGAGGAATCAGGCTCCCTGACTTCAGACTATACTACAAAGCTACAGTAATCAAGACAGTATGGTACTGGCACAAAAACAGAAAGATAGATCAATGGAACAGGATAGAAAGCCCAGAGATAAACCCACACACATATGGTCACCTTATCTTTGATAAAGGAGGCAGGAGTGTACAGTGGAGAAAGGACAGCCTCTTCAATAAGTGGTGCTGGGAAAACTGGACAGCTACATGTAAAAGTATGAGATTAGACCACTCCCTAATACCATACACAAAAATAAGCTCAAAATGGATTAAAGACCTAAATGTAAGGCCAGAAACTATCAAACTCAGAGGAAAACATAGGCAGGACACTCTATGACATAAATCACAGCAAGATCCTTTTTGACCCACCTCCTAGAGAAATGGAAATAAAAACAAAAATAAACAAATGGGACCTAATGAAACTTCAAAGCTTTTGCACAGCAAAGGAAACCATAAACAAGACCAAAAGACAACCCTCAGAATGGGAGAAAATATTTGCAAATGAAGCAACTGACAAAAGATTAATCTCCAAAATTTATAAGCAGCTCATGCAGCTCAATAGCAAAAAAACAAACAACCCAATCCAAAAATGGGCAGAAGACCTAAATAGACATTTCTCCAAAGAAGATATACAGACTGCCAACAAACACATGAAAGAATGCTCAACATCATTAGAGAAATGCAAATCAAAACTACAATGAGATATTATCTCACACCAGTCAGAATGGCCATCATCAAAAAATCTAGAAACAATAAATGCTGGAGAGGGTGTGGAGAAAAGGGAACCCTCTTCTACTGCTGGTGGGAATGTGAATTGGTACAGCCACTATGGAGAACAGTATGGAGGTTCCTTAAAGAACTACAAATAGTCCATGACAGCATTCTTGAAGGGAAGCTCCTGACTCCTGAACTGGCTTAGCCATCTTTGCAGGCTCTGGAATCTTGAGTCTGATAGTCAGTAGCATCCAACCGGGTCACATAGAACCACAAACATACATTTCTTTCACTTAGGATTTTATGAAAACAACAAATGGATTGGTCAAAAATGAACTCATGCAAACTCTGAGGGCAAACTATACTCAAGGACAACACATACCTGTCTAGAAGGAATGATAAGGCCATACAGCAGCTCTGTTATCAGCCTCTGGTTTCTCCACCCTGAGGAACTGGGAGAGACCCAGATCAGTGGTGGTTGAAGAAGTGCTCTGTGTGCTCAGATTCTCTTCTGCCCCATGCCAGGCTGCCCTCTGAGTCGGGGACGCCCTTTCTTCAGGCCACTGATGCTGTGACACATCCAGGTTGGTGTTTGGCCAAAGCACTCTCCTTAGTAGTGCTGCGTCTCCACCAACTGATGCCCTCCCCATGTTTGCTGTCTTCAATATTCTCTGCAAAGGGCTGGCTGCCTGCTTCCCTTCGATGGGCACAGCCATATGATGAAGTAGGTCTCGTCTCTCCAACAGATCTCTGTCTGTGTTTCTTTTCAGGATCAGCACTGTGGAGACAGTTTCAACCTGATTTGGAAGGAACTCAGTCCTTGGACTCCAAGCGAACATAGATTCCCCACTGTAGAGTATGCTAACACTTCCATGTAACAGATTTACATACCTCCCCAGACACAAGAGCTAGTCAGCATCACCATGTGTCACTTGAAAACAAACATGAAGTTAGTTATAGTAGCCCTGAGTATGTTCTGCCTTTAATAATAATAAAAATAATAGTAACGAGTGTCTGTCCTTCCACCATTTATAAGGAAACTGTACTGCCAATGTATCTTTACATTCTCACAACAGTTCTATGAGGTATTAAGGTATAAGTGCTCCCAACTTACTGTTGACAAAACCAAGGCCAGACAGATTAACATGACCTGCATGTGCTCACAGAGTAAGTGCAGAATTAGAACACAAACACAAATCTTTCCAGTCTTCAAATCCTTGACACTCCACTGCTTTCTCTTTGCAGCTTCTTGAATCTCTTTCCCCCAAAGTATAAAGCCCAAAAGTAGGACTCCATACACTGATACCATCTGTCCCCTTTTGTCTCCTTCATAGAATCATGAGTCTATATCTCTTTTAATCCAAATGTAATTCTGGAGAAATTTACCAAAGATCTGTTATAGGGACTGCACTGGGGTAGGCACTGTGGGGCTTAGAACTTGTTTGCAAGGTTCCCAAGGCTCTTCAGCTAATAAATAAATTTATCGCCAAATATTATGGACTGAGAGATGTTAAGACATAACCTATCCATCCACACACCACCAGGGATATTTTCATTTTAGGAAAGAAATCCTGGCACCAAGCAGTCTCAACCCAAAAGAAAGGACTCCCAGGGATGGAAATTTAGACTCTAGAGTAGACCAGTTGATGACACATTTAGGACAAGAATTGCTTTTTGGTTTCTTCAAGTTTTTTTTTTTTAAGGTAACACTTTACCCTCTCTTTTTATATCACTGTCCACTGGATATCTGTCCCTCTGACCTCCAAGCCCACACCGGTGAGAGAAGGAGATGCTCCCCGCAGTGACTGGACCTAGCATTTTTTATTCCCTAAGACCTATCCTATCAAAACCCAGAAGGATCCTCAGGGGCTGGGCTGCCAAAAAAGCTCTCTCCAAGGGCAAGCAGGACATCCACTAGGTGCCTCCCCACCACCCCTCTCTGCAGCCCCTGCCAAACATCTAAGTCTTCTGATTACAGGAAGGAGTTGCTTCCTCCTGTTTCATAACCGGAGCCCTCCTCTGACCCTAATAACAGGGCTGTTGAAATCAGCCATTCCATTTATACAGCCAGAACCACACAAACTAGAATCAGCAGGTCAACAACAGAGCTGCATTTAGCAAAGGCAGGTAAGATTTAAGAAGAAAAATGACTTAGAATGGGGAGCAGGGAGGCATTCAACCATGAACTTGACTTCATAATGTTGTCCAAAGCCAGGGCTGATGATCGGTTTTTACAATCTTTGATAATAATACCCACATTGAACTTGGTTCTATCTTCCTCCATAATGATTCTGTTCTTTTCTAAATTTATCATTTACAAGCACTCTCACCCACAGTATCTCATTTAATCCCCACAGCAATTCTGTAAAGCGAGTGTCGTCATTGTTTTCACAGAAATACAGTGCAACTCTGGAAAGAGCCCAGGCCTTAGAGGCAGAGCCTGAGTTGCAATCTTAGTTCTGTCTTTCCACTGGACCACTCTGCCCTTCAGGTAATAAAAAACCTCCACTTCAGTGCTACCTGGAACACCAGGAGAATCAGGTGCTCGGCTCCTCTCTGCCTAGGTGACAGTTCCTAGGGCTGTGACAGGAAGGTGTATTGGGGGCCTTGCTCTTTTAAATATGCACCTGGCAGCAGGCCTGCCTACTGTTGAGGATACCCAGGTAAGTACCCTTCTCTCCACTGATGATGGCTGTTTATTGTCCAGAGTGGGTATAGTCACAACACATGATCTGTCTGGCAAGCTCATTCAGGTCAGAAAGAATGGCTTTAGACCAACCACTCTAAAACCAAAATCATCTTCACAGGAGCACATCCTGCAGCACCAGATTCCCCCAGCAATTCTGTACACAGTTCAAATTGTTCAGTTACCAGGGAATAGACTGTGTCAATAATGCATCTTTACCAGGAAGCTACATTGCACAAAATTTAAAATTCTAGTGGGAAGCATTTCTCAAAGTGTGTTCCAAGGATTCTCCCCAAAGGAGATCTGAAAGGGGTTGACTTGTGTCCCCGTTAAATGACATGTTGAACTGCTAACCATGGTACCTCTGAATGTGACCTTATTGGGAAACAGGGTCTTTGCAGATGTAACCCAGTTAAGATGAGGTCATACTGGATCGAGCAGGGCGGGCCCTAATCCCATATGTCCTTATAAGAAGAGGAGAGAGATACACAGGGAGAGAACCACGTGATGATGGAGGCAGAGCTTGGTGTGATGGGGCCATAAGCCAAGGAATCACAAGGGTTGCAGGCCCACCAGACACTAAGAGAAAGGCATAGAACAGACTCTGAGAGCCTTGAATAGCCCATGGTCCTACTGACACCTTGAATTTTGGAGGACTTCTGGCCTCCAGAACTGTGGGAGAACTGTTGTTTTAAGCCACCCAGTTTACGGTACTAAGTTGCAGCCACCTCAGGAAACCAGTGCAAGGTCTATGGTGACATAAGCTTTTCAAAATGATGGGTTCACCAGTGCCTTTCAACCCGAGGAAATTTTTGTTAAATACCCCACCATAAACCAGTTAAATGATAATCTCTGAGTGGTGGGTATTTTTAAAGTATTTCTTTAAGGCTCCCAAGAGATTCTGATGCATAAAACAAAACCAAAAAGGTTTCCTTACCTATAAATTTCTCAGCCAAGGCTAATATGCTGTGAATTACTGAGAGAAGATATTTAGCGTGCAGAATTTCTCAAGCTTATTTGACCACAGAAACATTTTTTTAATTGAACATCTTCTTCAAAACACACGTGTAGCAGATTGGAAAACACTGATATCTTTTATTGGTTTTTTTATGATCTCAGTGGGCGAATGGTAACACCTGCTTTGAAACCTTTCCAGGCCAGAATTATTGCTGTGATGCTCTATATTACAGAACTTGGCCTTCTTTCACCTACGTGTTCATGTTCTGGAATAGATCAGATCATCTCACAGAGAAAGTGTGAAAGTGCTGGGTCCATTTAGCCAGTCACATTTCTTAAACAGACTCATATTTTCATTAGCAAACCTTAAAACTATCCTCTGTCTAGCTGATTGCCAAAGCATATGGCTCTATCTTTAAATGCTAACACTAGCTAGCTGTGCTTATTCTCATCAAGACTATGATTTTAAATAGCCTGTGTTCAGTCCATGTCAGACATAGTAGCAAAAATGTGTGTGTCTGTCTGTGTTTGTGTACACACACCCACATTTGTTCATGCAAAGTGTCCCAAAGCTCATGCATTCCATCATCTCACTAAACAGGTATTCTTTTCTTAATTGAAGTATAGTTCGTTTACAATGTTGTGTTAGTTTCAGGTGTACAGCAAAGTGATTCTGTTAGATATAGATATAGATATATAGATACATACAAACATATATGTGTATATATATAAAATCTTTTTCAGATTCTTTTTCATTATAAGTTATTACAAGATATTGAATATTGTTCTCTGTGCTATACAGTAAGTCCTTATTGTTTACCTATTTTATATATAGTAGTGGGTATCTGTTAATCCCAAACTCCCCCTTTCCCCTTTGGTAACCAGGTCACAGACACCCCAAAAAACACCACCAGACATGGTCCTGCCCACCAGAAGGACAAGATCCAGCCTCATCCACCAGAACATAGGCACCTGGTGCCTCCACCAGGAAGCCTACACAACCCAATGAACCAACCTTACCCATTGGGGGTAGAAAACAAAAACAACAGGAACTATGAACTTGCAGCCTGTGAAAAGGAGACCCCAAACACAGTAGGTTAAGCAAAATGAGAAGACAGAGAAGTACACAGCAGATGAAGGAGCAAGGTAAAAACCCATGAGAACAAACAAATGAAGAGTAAACAGGCAGTCTACCTGAAAAAGAATTCAGAATAATGATAGTAAAGATGACCCCAAATCTTGGAAATAGAACAGAGAAAATACAAGAAACATTTAACAAGGACCTAGAAGGACTACAGACCAAACAAACAGTGATGAACAACACAATAAATGAAATTAAAAATTCCCTAGAAGGAATCAATAGCACAATAACTGAGGTGGAAGAACGGATAAGTGACCTGGAAGATAAAATAGTGGAAATAACTACTACAGAGCAGAATAAAGAAAAAAGAATGAAAAGAATTGAGGACACTCTCAGAGACCTCTGGGACAATGTTAAATGCAGCAACATTCAAATTATAGGGGTCCCAGAGGAAAAAGAGAGAATGAAATGGACTGAGAAAATATTTGAAGAGATTATAGTTGAAAAAGTCCCTAATATGTGAGGAAATAGTCAAGTCCAGGAAGCGAAGAGAGCCCCACACAGGATAAACCAAGGAGAAACACGCCAAGACACATATTAATCAAACTATCAAAAATTAAATACAAAGAAAAAATATTAAAAGCAGCAAGGGAAAAACAACAAATAACATACAAGGGAATCCCCACAAGGTTAACAGCTGATCTTTCAGCAGAAACTCTGCAAGCCAGAAGGGAGTGTCAGGACATATTTAAAGTGATGAAAGAGAAACACCTACAACCAAGATTACTCTAGCCAGCAAGGATCTCATTCAGATTCGACAGAGAAATTAAAACCTTTACAGACTGGCAAAACCTAAGAGAATTCAACATCACCAAACCACCTTTACAACAAGTGCTAAAGGAACTTCTCCAGGCAGGAAACACAAGAGAGGGAAAACAAATACAATTACAAACCCAAAACAATTAAGAAAATAGTAATAGGAAGACACATATCGATAACTACCTTAAATGTAAATGGATTAAAGCCTCCAACCAAAAGACACAGACTGCCTGAATAGATTAAGAAGAAAGACCCGTATACATGCTGTCTACAAGTGACCCACTTCAGACCTAGGGACACATACTGACTGAAAGTGAGGGGATGGAAAAAGATATTCCACGCAAATGGAAATCAAAAGAAAGCTGGAGTAGCAATTCTCATATCAGACAAAAGAGACTTTAAAATACAGACTATTACAAGAGACAAAGAAGGACACTACATAATGATCAAGGGATCAATCCAAGAAGAAGATATAACAATTGTAAATATTTATGCACCCAACATAGGAGCACCTCAATACATAAGGCAAATGCTAACAGCCATAAAAGGAGAAATCAACAGTAACACAGTCATGGTAGGGGACATTAACACCCCAATTTCACCAATGGACAGATCATCCAAAATAAAAAAAATAAGGAAACACAAGCTTTAAATCATACATTAAACAAGCAGGACTTAATTGATATTTATAGGACATTCCATCCAAAAACAACAGAATACACTTTCTTCTCAAGTGTTCATGGAACATTCTCCAGGATAGATCATATCTTTGGTCACAAATCAAGCCTTGGTAAATTTAAGAAAATTGAAATCTTATCAAGTATATTTTCCAAACACAACGCTACGAAATGAGATATCAATTACAGGAAAATATCTGTGAAAAAATACAAACACATGGAGGCTAAACAATACACTACTAACTAACCAAGAGATCACTGAAGAAATCAAATAGGAAATCAAAAAATACCTAGAAACAAATAACAATGAAAACACGACAACCTAAAACCTATGGGATGCAGCAAAAGCAGTTCTAAGAGGGAAGTTTATAGCAGTACAATTCTATCTCAAGAAACAAGAAACATCTCAGATAAACAACCTAACCTTACATCTAAAGCAACTAGAGAAAGAAGAACAAAAGAAGCCCAAAGTTAGCAGAAGGAAAGAAATCATAAAGATCAGATTAGAAATAAATGAAAAAGAAATGAATGAAAAAATAACTAAGATCAATAAAACTAAAAGGTGGTTCTTTGAGAAGATAAACAAAATTGATAAACCACTAGCCAGACTCATCAAGAAAAAAAGGGAGGGGACTTCCCTGGCTGTCCAGTGGTTAAGACTTCGCCTTCCAATGAAGGGGGTGTGGTCAGGGAGCTAAGATCTCACATGCCTTGGTGTCAAAAAACCAATACATAAAACAGAAGCAACATTGTAACAAATTCAATAAAGACTTTTAAAAATTGGTCCACATTAAAAAAATCATTAAAAAGAAAAAAGGGAGAAGACTCAAATCAATAGAATTAGAAATGAAAAAGGAGAAGTAACAACTGACGCTGCAGAAATACAAAGGATCATGAGAGATTACTACAAGCAACTATATGCCAATAAAATGGACAACCTGGAAGAAATGGACAAATTCTTAGAAAAGCACAACCTCCCAAAACTGAACCAGGAAGAAATAGAAAATATAAACACACCAATCACAAGCACTGAAATTGAAACCATGATTAAAAATCTGCCAACAAACAAAAGCCCAGGACCAGGTGGTTTCACAGGCAAATTCTATCAAACATTTAGAGAAGAACTAACACCTGTCCTTCTCAAACTCTTCCAAAATATAGCAGAGGAAGGAACACTCCCAAATTCATTCTATGAAGCTAACATCACCCTGATACCAAAACCAGGCAAAGACATTGCAAAGAAAGAAAACTACAGGCCAATATCACTGATGAACATAGATGCAAAAATCCTCAACAAAATACTAGCAAACAGAATCCAACAGCACATTAAAAGGATCATACACCATGATCAAGTGGGGTTTATCCCAGGAATGCAAGGATTCTTCAATATATGCTAATCAACCAATGTGCTACATACACCATATTAACAAATTCAAGGAGAAAAACCATATGGTCATCTCAATAGATGCAGGGAAAGCTTTCGACAAAATTAAACACGCATTTATGATAAAAACTCTACAGAACGTAGACATAGAGAGAACTTACCTCAACATAATAAAGGCCATACATGACAAACCCAAAGCCAACATCATTTTCAATGGTGAAAAACTGAAACCATTTACACTAAGATCAGCAACAAGACAAGGTTGCCCACTCTCACTGTTATTCAACCTAGTTTTGAGATTTTTAGCCACAGCAATCAGAGAAGAAAAAGAAATAAAAAGAATCCAAATTGGAAAAGAAGAAGTAGAGGTGTCACTGTTTGCAGATGACATGATACTATACATAGAGAATCCTAAAGATGCTACGAGAAAACTACTAGAGCTAAGCAATGAAGTTGGTCAAGTAGCAGGATATAAAATTAATGCACAGAAATCTCTTGCATTCCTATACACTACTGATGAAAAATCTGAAAGAGAAATTAAGGAAACACTCCCATTTACCACTGCAAAAAAAACAATAAAATACCTAGGAATAAACCTACCTTAGGAGACAAAAGACCTGTATGCAGAAAACTATAAGACATTGATGAAAGAAATTAGAGATGATACACACAGAGGAGAGATATACCATGTTCATGGACTGGAAGAATCAACATTGTGAAAATGACTATACTACTCAAAGCGATCTACAGATTCAATGCAATCCCCATCAAACTACCAATGGCATTTTTCACAGAACTAGAACAAAAAATTTCACAATATGTATGGAAACACAAAGAACCCCAAATAGCCAAAGCAATCTTGAGAAAAAAAATGGAGCTGGAGGAATCAGGCTCCCTGACTTCAGACAATACTTCAAAGCTACAGTAATCAAGATAGTATGGTACTGGCACAAAAACAGAAATACAGATCAATGGAACAGGATAGAAAGCCCAGAGATAAACCCACACACATATGGTTATCTTATCTTTGATAAAGGAGGCAAGAATACACAATGGAGAAAAGACAACCTCTTCAATAAGTGGTGCTGGGAAAACTGGACAGCTACATGTAAAAGAATGAAATTAGAACACTCCGTAACACCGTACACAAAAATAAACTCTAAATGTATTAAAGACCTAAATGTAAGGCCAGACACTCTAAAACTCTTAGCGGAAAACATAGGCAGAACAAAAACATAGGCAGAACACTCTATGACATACATCACAGCAAGATCCTTTTTGACCCACCTCTTAGAGAAATGAAAATAAAAATAAACAAATGGGACCTAATGAAACTTAAAACCTTTTGCACATCAGAGGAAACCATAAACAGGATGAAAAGAGAACCCTCAGAATGGGACAAAATATTTGCACACAAAGCAACTGACAAAAGATTAAACTCCAAAGTATGCAGGCAGCTCATGCAGCTCAATATCAAAATCAACCCAACAAACAACCCATTCCAAAAATGGGCAGAAGACCTAAATAGACATTTCTCCAAAGAAGATATACAGATTGCCAACAAACACATGAAAGGATGCTCAATGTCACTAATCATTAGAGAAATGCAAATCAAAACCACAATGAGGAATCACCTCACACCGTTCATAACGGCCATCATCAAAAAATCTACAAACAATAAATGCTGGAGAGGGTGTGGAGAAAAGGGAACCCTCTTGCACTGTTGGTGGGAATGTAAATTGATACAGCCACTATGGAGAACAGTATGGAGGTTCCTTAAAAAACTACAAATAGAACTACCATACGACCAAGCAATCCCACTACTGGGCATATACCCTGAGAAAACCATAATTGAAAAAGAGTCATGTACCAAAATATTCACTGCAACATTGTTTACCATAGCCAGGACATGGAAGCAACCTAAGTGTCCATCAACAGATGAATGGAAAAAAAAGATGTGGCACATATATACAATGGAATATTACTCAGCCATAAAAAGAAACGAAATTGAGTTATTTGTAGTGAGGAGGATGGACCCAGAGACTGTCATGCCAAGTGAAGTAAGTCAGAAAGAGGAGAATAAATACTGTATGCTAACACATATATATGGAATGTAAAAAAAAAATGGTTTTGAAGAACCTAGGGGCAGGACAGGAATAAAGACACAGACTTAGAGAATGGACTTGAGGAAACAGGGAGTGGAAAGGGTAAGCTGGGACGAAGTGAGAGAGAGGCACGGACATATATACACTACCAAATGTAAAATAGATAGCTAGTGTGAAGCAGCCGCATAGCATAGGGAGATCAGTTCTGTGCTTTGTGATCACCTAGAGGAGTGGGATAGGGAGTATGGGAAGGAGACACAAGAGGGAGGAGATATGGGGATATATGTTTATGTATAGCCGATTCACTTTGTTATACAGCAGAAACTAACACACCATTGTAAAGCAATTATACTCCAATAAAAACGTTTAAAAAAAGAAAAATCACAGACAGTCATATCATATCACATTACAGGGGCTGCAAGAATCTACAAATATCATTTATACTCATCATGTCTTGAAAATTATTGTGGTTATTAGATCTGGTGCTAGATCTTGTTATTTAATGCATGAATGATGAAACTCCGTCATTATTTATCACAAAATCATTTTTGCTTAATATTTTGATGATTACTTTTCAATATAATCAGTTTCATTTGTAATCATGTATATTTGATTCCCTGCATTTAAAAACATCATTCTGGTTTACAGGCTTTACCTGAGAGCCAAGGGGCCTATGGCACAAAATTGGCGAGGCACCCCTGTTCTAGGTCATCTAAGTGTACATAAGGATCACCTAGGAGACTTATTGGAAGTAGACAGCCCTGGGTCTTATCCCCAGAGGATCTGATTGTATTGGTGGGAGGGGGACCCAGAAATCTACATTTTTGTAACATACCATAAGACACTGGTACAGATGGTTCATGGACTGCATTTTGAGGAAAAAGTGCTCTGAGTATTCTTAAATTTATTCTGGGGTCAACTAAGATCACCAGAGTCAAGCCCTTGAATACTGTTGCTTTAACTTATTATCTAATTATTTCAGGGTTTACACTTCACTATGTCATTGGCACACTGGGAAGATGTCATAAGTAGTGGCTGTATAAAATTTGATGCTGTCCCCATTGTCAGGATTCCATGAATGCTGTCAGCTTCATCACTATATTTTTATGGACATCCCTGGTAGAATTTTTTTGTTGAAGTATAGCTGATTTACAATGTTGTGTTAGTTTCGGGTGTACATCAAAGTGATTTTCAGTTATGTATGTATATTCTTTTTCAGATTTTTTACCATTATATGTTATTACAAGATATTGAATATAGTTCCCTGTGCTATACAGTAGGGCCTTGTTGTTTATCTGTTTTATATACACAGTAGTGTATATTGGTTCATCACAAACTCCTAATTTATCCCTCACCCCTCTTTCCCCCTTGGTAACCATGAGTTTGTTTTCTATGTCTGTGAGTCTATTTCTGTTTTGTAAATTTTATGGCTTTCAAATCAGAAAAAGTTGTGCTACTCCGAAGCAATTTTTTAAAAATCTTTGAACATTATTAATCCTGAGATGATTTTCCTCTTCACATTGGCCATGAGAATCTTAAACACAACTTTGTGTCTTATCTTTAAAAATCACTGATAACTTATGATATGCATCTGTGTCCAAATACTATTCTGCATGACTTCGGCTATTCTCCATTCAAATCATATGACAAGCATTCCTTTGCTATTTCTGGGAAGCATTGTTCCAGCAGAAAAAAAAAAAACAAAAAGGAACAAAAAGTGTCAGGGGCTCAGCTTCTGAGCTTCAGAGTCGACTACTGAGTCTCATAGCACAGAGAACAGAGGAGAGGATCATTTTTAAGTCTCAACTAGCATGTCCGTATCAAATGCCACAGCCCTAAAAGGATCATGGCATAAAGTTTATGCTACAAATAATAAATTTGGAAATTACTGATAAAGTGCCAGACGACCCTGTTCTGACCAGCTGATTCTTCCGCAGGCTGGAGGATGGGAGTGCATGGTGGGAGGAGACTGTCAAGCTGGTGAATATCCAGACTCTGAGCCTGGAGCCTGCCCTCCCTCCCCCTCCCCCAGCCCCTAGCCAACAGGACAACAGATCCAAAAGAAGCAGAGACCTGGGTGCAGCTTAGGAGGAGCTATTCAGGCAGGGTCCCCACCTCTCCTGCCAGCATGCTGGGGCAGCCCCACAGCAGGAAGGACCTGGGACAGCCCCCTGAGGTCCTGCAGCCGAGAGTAATGGAGGATCAAGTCCCATATATTCCTGTTCTCCATTCTTAAACATAGTTGATGGAGGGCAGGAGCCCCAAAGAGGCATGGTGGCTCAGAAAACAGATGCCTTAGCTAATTCTAGCACAGATCGCTATCAGAAACCAGGTGGCAACACCTCACAAAGAGCAAGAATGACTTTCTCAGGCCACAAAAGCAGGTATACAGATATGGAATGTTCTTAAACTTCCATAACTTGACTCATTTTCAAACCAGAGTCTCTGTCGTGCTGACTAGTGAAAATTCAGGGTTTTCCAGCCCACTGGATGTATGTTCCCTCCTCTGCTTGTTTCACTGGTGTGCCGATATTCTGGGGTGCCGGGGACAGTGTCTTGGTCAGCTCAGGCTGCTATAGCAAAATATCATAGGCTGGGGGCCTGAAACAACAGACATTTATTTCTCACAGTTCTAGAGTCTGGGAAGTCCAAGATCAAGGTGCCAGCAGATTCAGTTCCTGGCGAGGGCCCTCTTCCTGGTTTCTAGGTAGAACCATCTTGCAGCATTCTCATGTGACCTTTTCTTTGTGAGAACAGGGAGAGAGAGAGCTTTGGTCTCTCTTCTTCTCATAAAGACACTACTCCTAGGAATTCCCTGGTGGTCCAGTGGTTAGGACTCGGTGCTTTCAGTGACATGGGCCTGGGTTCGATCCCTGGTCAGAGAACTAAGATCCCGCAAGACACATGGCGCAGCCAAAAAAGAAAAAAGAAAAAAAAAGACACTACTCCCATCATGGGAGCTCCACCTTCACGATCTAATTTAAACACTGTTACCCTGGGGCCCTCCCTGGTGGCACAGTGGTTAGGAATCTGCCTGCCAATTCAGGGGACATGGGCTCGACCCCTGGTCCGGGAAGATCCCACATGCTGTGGAGCAACTAAGCCCCTGCACCACAACTACTGAGCCTGCGCTCTAGAGCCTGTGAGCCACAACTACTGAAGCCCTCATGCCTAGAGCCTGTGCTCCACAACAAGAGAAGCCACCGCAATGAGAAGCCCTAGCACCACAAAGAAGAGCAGCCCCTGCTCGCTGCAACTAGAGAAAGCCCACGTGCGGCAACAAAGACCCAATGTAGCCAAAAATAAAATAAATAATTTATAAAAATAAATAAGTAAATAAACCTAATTATCCCCACAGACCCCAGCTCCAAATGCCATCGAATTGGGGATTAGGCCTTCAACAGATGAATTCTGGGGGGACATACAACCAGTCCATGACAGGTGGAGAGGGTCAGGGTTGCCCCCAGCCCTGGTCACCAGCTGTGTGGATGGCATCTCCTGGTGCACCTTCATCCTTGCTGCTTTTTCACCACCACTCACACCCTCTCAGAGCTCTGTTCGGCCAGTGGCCTCAGCGGAGATGCTCCCGGGGTCTCATCTCCATACACAAACATTTGCAAACCTCTATCAAATGAGAATAGAGAATTTCCCTGGAAGAAGAAGAGAAGGCAGGGGTATGACCTAAGTCTGTGCCTAGAATCTGGATTCCAGTGGCACAGGTCCCACTTCTGGCTACCTTTTTTTAGGGACCTGAGAAGTAGAGTCTAGAAACTATCCTGGAAAGTAGCCTAAGATCTTCTTTCCCCACGAAAAAGGCCAAAGGCTCTGTCCCTGCTTATGGACACTGATCATGTTGATTAAGGGGGCTCTAATCCACTGTTGTCGTAAGGTATCCTCACATGGACCAAGGCTCTGGGCTAGAAGAGGAGAGATCTCTATCTATCCTACAACAAAGCAGGGAGCCTCTTGCTCTTGCTGCCATTTGCTGTCACTGGTCAAAACTGTAGTGGTCCCTTATTTGGAATTCAGACTCAAAAATGGAGATTGTCTCAATAACTGCCCAAATGTCTTGGAGTAGTCAGACACTGAGAGAAATTAACAAGCAGAAGTTTATCCAAATGGGATCATGAACCAGTTCTTCAAACTCAAAAAAAAAAAAGGAACTCTGAGTCAAATGCATGAAGCCTGAATCTGATTTTCAGAGTGTCAATGGTATAAAATCTGATTATCTATGCATGACTCTACTTTATACCCTTTCTAAAGTCATGTAAACCAGTTAATCTCAGTAATATGAAGTGGGGTTAAATATAGCCTTTCATAGCAATCTATTGTACGTAAGTATTGATAAATCCTTACTTCTCCACTCTGGGCTGGTTCTGGACCTGAGTTCCTCAGTGGTCAAGAATGTTATGAAACTGGAGACCTTCCCTGGAAAAGGAAGATGAAGGGGAGAAGGAGGAAGAGGAAAAGGATGAAGAAGAACAGGAGGAAGAGGAAGAGATGGAGGAGGAGGAGGAGGAAGATGAGAAGAAGAAAAAGAAGAAAAACTGCCCCTGGTGGAGGGGATCCTTGTTAAATACTCAAGAGGCTGGTGCCTCAGAAGCAGGTAGAAAAAGAAAAAGCAGTGAGATAGAGTCTAAAGACAAAAGCCTTATGAAAAAGACGAAACCCACACCCGGACCTAAAAAGCCAGGATCTACAAAATGAGGAGCCAGGAGTGGCCTGGCTGAGTGACCGAGGGAGGGCCCAAGAGGCCACAATGCAGAGTGGGCCTTCCTGGGGGTGTGCTGCGGGAACAGGGTATCCTCCCACCCCAGACCCCTCCATCTGAGTCTGAAGGTGACAAGGGCGTTGAGGGGTCTGGGGGTGACACAAACTCCCCTCTCTCTCCATTCTCCAGTTTCAGCAGAACCAGGAGAGAAGAGCCCAACCTCATGGCTACAAGACATTTCCTTTGTGGAAGGGGAGGAGAGTAGCAATTTTTTTATCACAACAAATTAAAAGGTGAGGAAACATGGATAAGAAAAGTTATCTTTAAGACAATGATGATCATATTTGAAGGGTCTTTAGAGAAACACTCCTTTAGGCTCTTTGAGAAACTGACCAGGGAGGCCCGTTTTGCTGCCTTTGTTTCCTCCTGGCAGATTCCCCTGTAGCCAGCCAGACATGAGCTCACTCCAAGAGCTGCCCACTGCCATAGATATTGTGCTGTTGGTGCCCTATTTTCTTTGACGTCACCACATTGCAGGTTCCTTCTGCTTATCCCTGTGCCTTGTACATTGCCTGGCATAGGGTAGGCCCTAGGTAAGCATTTGTCAAAGGCCGTTGAATAGAATGACGTGCCTTTATGCATCTTGTCAGTAGTAGAAGATTCCTCCTAGACCCTCACTCTGCAAGTCTGGCTCCAATTGGATTCTATATAAGCCTGTCCCAGCTGGTCAGAGACCACCATCAAGTTGTTCATAAATGGAGTGCCCTGTTGGATACCCCATATTCTTGGAAGTATTATGGTTCTTCATCTTCCATGGTGACCACTCTATACCCTGTTAAATTTCTGACCATCTTGTCTACAACCCTTCCTTCTTCTCTGACTCCCCTCTTTACCAGCATTCTAGGTTCAATGCCTATACGGATGGAGAAATATAGATAGATAGATAGATAGATAGATAGATAGATAGATAGACAGACAGATAGCACTTTGGTCTTATTACTGTAGAAAAATCAGAAAGAATGAGAGGTGCTACCCACCTCTTCTTCTTCCTCTCAAGAGGGTAGGTAAGGCTTTGAGTCCTAGAAACTGTGCTTCTTTTGCCCAAAAAATAGGGTTAAAAGATATTGTTAAAAATCATGTGATCTCAGAGACCAAAAGACCAAAAAAAGAGTTGTCTGAAAAGAGGACTAGTACCAGGGCTTGGGATTGGGACAGGAGAGAGAGAGTAACATGACACAGGCAGACCTTAGAGAAGGTTGGAAAGATTACAAGACACAGAGAGTTCTGGGAGTTCTGGGAGTAGGAAGGGTCTATATCCTGCTCCCTTGAATGCCTGTAGGAGGTGTCAGGACCTCAGAGAGCAATGCCTCTGTAGGCTGCATCTAGGTGGCTAGAACTAAGCATGGGCCTCAGCAAAGGCTGTATGTGCCAGCTTGCACAGAGGCAGCCAAGCTTCAAGGGACTGTGTGGGCTTGAAAATTAGACAGTGTCATCTGAACTAAAGACCAGAGGGTGCCCGGCAAATAGTCTGCACTTTTTAAGATTCTATGACTCACACCTCAAAGAAGGCATAGAGCCTGGGGGAAAGGAGCCCCAGGTGTGGCTAAGATTGGATTTTCCATTGGCCTGGCAGGATGTGGGCTCAGAATTAAATAGAGTCAGAGGGAAGAAAACTTTCTTTATAACTCACCTTGTAAGTAGAGTAAAATTCACCCTTGTGCTGCCCTCCCAAGCAGCCCTGTACAGCCCAGCGTGGCTGGTCCCAGACATTCCAAGGCGGATCCGCCTTTAATATGCATGAACCAACGCTAGTTCGAAGTTAATATTTCATGGGTTTCCCTTACTATACTGTGGCTTTGCAATGTCAGAGTTTCAAAGCTTTGTCGTGAATGCTGTCTACCAACTTCCCAAGGCCCTCAGCTCTGAGCAGGCACTGAATGCTCAAAGGTACCTCCCTGTTTCAGTCACTGTTCCTCCCACAAAATTGCAAGCTGCAGTCCTCGGAGCAGCTTTGTTCTGTGCGTGTATTACTTGTCATCTGTAAGGATTAAATCTGATATGTGGTTATAAAGTAATGAGACTGTCTTTTAAACAAATCACAGACCTTATGAATCCAGATGAGTGCTGGCCTTCAGTGATGTCACCCCGGGAGGCTGGCCACACACTTACAGCAATGAGGCTGCCACTCCAGGCACCAAGACTGGAATTTCTCTATGGAAATTGCCTGCAGGGACAATTAGCCAATTACAGAGGAAAATAGAAAATCAGTCCCACCACTAGGTGGCCCTAATGGCTCTCAAGTGTGGTTCACTGTTTGTGTGTCAGCCTCCCCTGGTAGCCCGTGTCCTCCTCAAGGTCATGTGTCTCATCCATCATTGCATAGCCCAGGCAGTGTACAGAACCCAGTACAGAGGAGGTACTTCATAAATGCTTGGTGAATAAACAATGGGCTCCTCATTGGCCCAGTGATTTTTTTTCCTTCCCCTTTTTTCCATCTTCTCCATTAGAGGCTTAATTTTTTAGCCGCATCCTCCTTTTCTTGCTGCATAAGTCAGCAAGAAAAAATACCTAGGGAGGGAGTTAGAATTGACCACAGAGCACAGAGGGACTGAGGCTTCTGCATCCATCAGGATAGGCTAGACTATGTCACAGTAACCAGCAAACCCCAAATCTCAATGGTTTAAAATGGTGAAAGTTCACTGCTACCTCGTTGTACAGGTACAAAGTGTAGAGGTAAAGGTGGGGGCTCTGCTTCATGTAGTCAGTTGCCTACCTAGGCCAACAGAAACCACCGTACTCTCAGCAGACACTTCAGGGTCCATACAGTACAGGAGGAATGGCAAGGCCAGAGGTGTTCACCCCAGAAATTAAATTCCCTACCTGGAGATAACATAAGTCCACCCACAGCCCACATGGCCCACTGGTCTCATGACCTCACTATAAGGAAGGACAGGGAAAAGACTGTCATCCTCCTATGTGACTGGAAGAAGAGGAATACAAGATCAAGATAAGGGTAAGCATTCGAATTCTCTACCACATCTGGATGCCAGCAAGAGCCGATCAATGAACACATCAAGTGTGGTATATCGTTACATTAGTGGCCCCTCAGTGGATCATGCCTCCCATAATCTATTCCTTTTCTTAGTTCACCCTCACATTGACTATGAACTTGGCCAAGTTACTTTCTTTGGCCAATGGGACATCAGCAAATGTCATGCAAGCCAGGGATTCATAAGTGCTTGAACACTGAGGCTTGCTCTCTTGAAATGCCGCCACTACCCTGTAGAAAGTCCAGACTTTCTGCTGGAGAGGCCACACAGAAAAGAACAGAGGTGCCTCCGTTGATAGCCCCAGCCAACTGGAAGATGTGCACAAGGCCATCTCCATCAGCCAGCTCCCAGATGAACTGACAACTGAGTATAATAAGCATATGACTGAACCCAGCCAACACCGTGCGGGACAGAGATAAACCATCCAAGCTAAGCCTGCCCAAATTACTGAACCACAGAAGAGTGAGCAAATAAATGGTTCTTGTTTGAAACTACAAAAAATGTGGAGTGATTTGTTGTACAGCGTTAGATAACTGCTAATGCAATTCTTATCTAGAAGAGGAGTACTGCCATAACAAAAATCTAAAACATGTGGTATTGGCTTTGTGACAAGCCAGAGGATAGGAGCTGGGAAAGCAGTGAATAGACTGTCAGCAGAGGCTGGAGAAATGGTGAACAATCTTTTAGTGTATGCTAAAAATATAGTGAGGAAATTGTTACTAGGAGTTGGGAAAAGGAAAGTCTATGTTATGTAGTAGCAGAATCATTGGCAAAAATGTTGCCTGCAGTAACTTAAAAGATATAAAGTACCTAATGAACTTGGATTTAGCTAAGGAAATTTCTAGACACAATGTTGAAGGCATCAACTGGATGCTTCCAGCTGTATACGGTAAGATACCACCAAAGAGAGATAAGCCAAAAGAGAAACTGTTCAGTATTCAAGCATATTTTAGGAGAAATGTAGAGAGCCCAGAAATTCCTGGTTTAGAAAAAATTAAACTGTTTTTCATCCCTAGTATCTCCAGCCAGGCAAAGATTCTCAGATAAAAAGTGACCTCAGCATAAAGATCAAATCAGGGGTATGCTTGTAAGACCTCTGAAAGGAAGTGCCTAGGAGACCCTCTCAACTAGATAAAAGGACTTCTGAGAATCTGGAAGGCATTGTCCCACAGCAGCTTGATATGCTCAAAGAGAGGGGTCTATCTCAAAAAAAATTATAGATAAAGTTTTGAGGGCATAAAGTTAATCCTGATAAGATTCCTAGTAAATGCACAAAAGTTTTAAGAGAGTTTTATCAATGAAAGCATTACAAGGTTCAACTAAAAGTGAAAGAGATCATTCAAAATGAAAAGAGGCCACTGGACCTCCACTTTCTGCAAGCAGGAATCAGACTGAGAAGGCTACTTAGCTACAGACATGCATAATTTCCTATGAGAAAGAAAATACATCTCAGAGGGTGGAGCTAAGAGCCCAGAGGGAAGACCTAAAAGCCACAGAGAACAACTGGCTAGGTATCCCTCTCAGGGAGCAGAATCGGGCCCTAATCAAGGAACATTTTCTGACCCTTATAGGGGAAACCAACATGTGACCAGCTGGACTTCATAATTTCTGTAAACTAGTGACTGCTTTGTGGTTCCCATCCTATCCATTTTAAATTAAGAGTGGCTGTAGGGTCTATCCAGTTCCTTTCTCATTAACTGTGTTTTAGGGGTGAAGGGATAGAATACTTATCTCTTAAGTTGAAGAGTTGAAGGTCTCTGTATCAAGAGAAGCTTGGTGCTTTGTGTCCACCTAGAGGGGTGGGATAGGGAGGGTGGGAGGGAGATGCAAGAGGGAGGAGATATGGGGATATATGTTTATGTATAGCTGATTCACTTTGTTATACAGCAGAAAGCTAACACACCATTGTAAAGCAATTACACTACAATAAAGATGTTAAAAAAAGAAAAGCTAAAAATAAATAAATAAAAAAAATTTTTAAAGAGAGAAGCTGCATCTGAAAAGCCATACTTGAGAAGTCTTATCTACATGATAACCTGGTGCAGATCATCAGATAATGGACTTCCAACTTGATGTCATAATGAGATAAAACTTTGGGGGGCCTTGGGAAGTGTATTTTGCACATGCCAGGGAGTGATTTGCTGAGGCCAGGGGATAGACTGTCATATACTGTTTCTAAAGATGGCCCATTTCTTCCACCCATGCAACGTGACTCTGCAGCTCTTTCCACTGCAATATGAAACCTATTTCTCCACCCCTTGAATCTCAGCTGGTTCTGTAATTTGCTTTGGCCAATCAAATGTGGCAAAAGTGATATTGTGTGACTTCTGAGCCCTGGCCTCAAAAGGCCTAACAGCCGCTATCCTCGTCCTCTTGAAAAGTGACAGTCACCGTGTAAAAGAAAAACGGATTATCCTGCCAGGAAGGGAGAAACCATGTAAAGGAGAACCAGAAACCCCAGCCAAAAGCCCTAGCTGGGGACATGTGAATGAGACCAGGCATGTGAGTGAAGCCTTCTTGGGACATCCAGCCTCCATCGAGCTGCTGGATGACTGCAACCACAAAAGTAACCCCCAGCTAAGCCCAGTCCATATTTCAGAACCACGAGCAAATAAATGATTGTTGTTTTAAGCCAATATTTTTTACATGGTTTATGTACAAATAATAACTAGATAATAATAACTAAAATATCAAGAAATAGACTAATAGTTTAGTTAGTGTATCTGTGCTATATAAAAGCCAACTATTCATAAATAAACACTTTATAATACACGGTCTTATCTGATTTCCTCCCTGATTTGTGTCATAAGTGTTATTATCTCTATCTATAGATAAAGAAACAGAAGCTCAGAGAAGTTAAGTAACTATTCAGGGCCGTGCAGCCTGTAAGTGAACCAGGACTCAATTTTTCCAGTTCTAAAAGCCAGGATGCTACCTGTCTTTTAGTAGTTCAGAGTCCTGGACCAAGAGAAAGGGCATCTGTGGAGACACACTTGAGGAGCCTTATCTGCTTCTGAACCTGATGCAGATCATGAGATAATGGACTTCATGTCTGATGCCATAATGAGAAATAATTTTTTGTTACACCACTGGTGCCTCTTAGATCCTACAGTTAGATAACTTCAACATAGTCTAGAAATTCAAACCCCTAGAACTTGAAGACTGGAATTAACAGCTTATCTATGGGCAGGTAGACAAGCGTGGAGATGCATGGAGTAGACAGATGTTAATGAGACCAAGCACACCCCTGTTTCCAGGCCTTTGCGCTTGCTCTTCCCACTGCATGAACCACTCCCCATGGAACCACTGGGGCTTGAACCTTCCCCTCCTTTAAGTCTCTGTTCTATGTTGCCTTGTCTGTAGGGTCTTCCCTGGCTGCCCCAGACAGACCCATGCACAATCTATTCCTCTTTCTGGTTTGCTTTACTCCACAGCACTTACCACCCTCTGACATGCTATTTGTTTTACTGCTTTGTTTATTTGTTTATTTATTTGTTGTCTGCCTCTCCCCCACAAGGTTGGAAGCTCCATGAGGATAGGGATTTTCATCTTGTCTTACCAGTGCATCCCCAATGCCTAGAACAGTTCCTGGCACATGGTAGGTGCTTTGTAAATGTGTGCTGAATGAATGAATACATAAACAAAATAGCTTTCACCAGCTCAGTAAGAAAGTTTGGCTTAAAGATGTCTAAATTCTAGAAGCCTCTGTCTGAATATCTGTCAAGTCCCTGGTTCTCTGTGAATTCTGTTTTCTGTGCCTCTTGTGAAATCAACCTTCCCTCAGCCTCTGAATGCTAAAGGAAACTGCTGGCCCTCTTGGGATCCTAAGAAATGGGGCTATTCAGTCCCAATTCTCCCAATGTCCTGACCCCAGAATTTCAAGATACTCATTCTTCCCTGTCTTCCTTTCCCCTTTTCCACGTGCTTTCCAGGGAGTCCCACGGCCACCAACTCAGCTCTTCTCTAACAAGAGCTCATGTGTGCACATAGAAAGATATACAAAATGAAGTGATGAAAGGGGGAAAGGTAGAGGCTTCCTCACAGGTTCCAACCCATGAACGTAGAGAAATGAGCATTCTGAGCGCTCTCCTCCCATAGGACAGGTGGAGCTCCTTGGAAAAAGAGTGTGGGCTCTTGAACAGACCCTGCCATAACTGCTTGTTTCTACCCCAGTACCTTTGTTTATGCTGTACACACACACACACACACACACACACACACACACACACCTATCTGAAATACCAAACTCTAACCCCAGATCAACCCCATATTTCAGAACACATTTATTCCTTGCTATTTATTCTTACCACACTAACATTGGTTTTTCTTCTTCGGAATGTTACAGCATTTATGGTCCACAGCAATCTATATTAGTCAAGGTCCCAGCAGGAAACAGATGTCACAGTCAGCTGGGATGTTTAAAGAGATGTTTTATAGAAGATCTATTTACAGAGGTGTGAGCAAGGGTTAAAGGAACTGTGTTATTCTGGGTCCTCTGTGAAGAAGATGCCAAGACAAGATTAAACTTGCAAGAATTTTTCAGGGGAAATATCTATGAGGGGAAAAAATGGGTAGGGGTCCAGATAAAGCTAGAAGAACAGTCAGACCATGATGCAAGTTTGACCCTAAAGGGAGGCCAGAGGAATAGAATGTTGGGTAGAAGCATCCTAAAGGATGATACAATCTGAGGAAATTTTAGGAGTCCTCCAGCCAATGTCGGTCATCAGAGGATCTTGTGTCTCCCAAGAATGGACCTTCCTTACTATACCTGCGACACTCAATCATTGACTGGGAGCAGCCCACGGGAAGTGCAGCCTCAGTGCAAATGTGGTGGTGGACTTTACAACTAGCACCCTTAGGCATCTGTGCTCCCTGTAGTTGGAGGTCCGCAAGGCTTATTCTCATGGTCACCACAGTCTATCCCTTCCACCAAACAAATCTATTTCTCTACAAGATTTGGGCAGCAGCTCCCTCATGGTTCCAGGGGACCTTTTTTCCTGAGGGGGAATCAGAAGAGGGAGGTTAGCAGGGTGAATTACTGCTCCCATCTTTGCAATTGACTGTGGGGTCAGAACAAATACCACCCTCTCCCTGCTCCACTACCCTTTTTTAAATTTTCCTCAACCTCAGCTATGACTCATCAAGACTTTGGCAGGTCTTGGTGGCTTCCCTGGTGGTGTGACCCAAACCTTCATTCCTGAGGGTTATGAACCCATGATAATCACTCATCTCAGGCCAGGGTGATTGCATGTGTCCATTCATACTTACAATGTGGCAAAGGAGCACAAGGAGAGACCCAAGTGGATCACCCAGTGTGTTAGTCAGCTCAGGCTGCTTTTAACAAAATACCACAGACTGGGGGGCTTCAACAATATAAATTTTTATCTTCTCATAGTTCTGAAGAGTGGAAGTCCAAGATCAAGGTGACAGCAGGGTTAGTGTCTGATGAGAGCTCTCCCTTTGTTTGTAGACAGCTACCTTCTTGCCGTTTACTCCCATGGCTTTTCCTCGGTGCCTGCACATGAAGACAGAGAGCTTTCTGGTGTCTCTTCTTGTAAGGATAAGAGTCCAGTCAGATCAGGACCCCATCTTTAAGACCTCATTTAACTTCAATTACTTCTTTAGAGACCTCCATTTCCAGGCACAGCCACACTGGAGGCTAGAGCTTCCACATATGGATTTTGGAGGGACAGGTTTAGTTACTAACATCTGGATTCCATGTGTCTTCTTTCCTGCCACTATTGTGTAAAAGCAGAGCTGCACCTTCCTGCTGGTCAAAGTCACTTGCCCCTGTAAGTGTAGTGACTCCTTTCCTTGCCCGTTGTCTCTGGGCACAATGGGCCTAATGTGCCCTGACAGCATCTGCAAGTTGTAGTTCAATGGGACACTTGCTGTGACCCATGACAAGTGTTCACCTCTTCAGCAATCCTCCAACCCTGCAGAACCCAAAGTTGCAGGGACAAGGCATATAACGTCCCCCCATGGGTCATTGGTATGATGGTAAATGTGGCCACCCCTGCTGCTACTCCTTGGTTCCTGGACCCTTGAATTCTTATTGGAGACGGAACAACACATAAGAGTCACTGATTTAATAAATACTCTTCATCCTGAATGATGGCATCCAATCGCTTCAGAAGGTTTCCTCTAAGCTAGGGCTTCCATTGTACTGATAGAAGGCTATTCTAGTGTTCCATGAGGATGGCTGCCTCTGAGTAGGTAGTATGTAATAAAACAAATATATCTGCTAGTCGTGGTCCCAGTCTCACATTTTCTTCAATGTGAAGTAGATCTTCTGATTGTATGTTGTACTGTGTGGGGTTCCATACCTATGGATCAGGCATTCCATAAACACCTAGATAGTAATGCTGGCTGAGGTTTTGCTGGTAGGAAAGGCAAACCCATACCAGCAAAGATATTTATCCTTGTGAGAAGGAATCGCTGACCCTTTCAAGGTGGAAGCGGGCCAATGTAGTCAACTTGCTGTTAAACAGTCAATTGGTTTCCTTGAGGAATAGTGCCAGGATGAATTGGTTTCTTTTGCTAACAGTTGGGACATTCAGAAGCAAACAGTAGCTAGACCAGCCTTGGTAGGTGGAAGTCCATGCAGTTGCGTCCACACATATCTTCCTCTCTGATACTGTGGCCACTCCACTTATGAGCCCATCATACCAGCCATCAGTGGTTGATGACGAAGGCTGGCTAAGGTTCACAGAACAAGTCATTTGATCTACTTGGTTACACAGTTGATGGCGGACACTTATTTGTGAGTACAAGTGCAATACAAAAATCTTCACACATCATGCCCACTCCTACATGTCCACCACATGCCTCCACCCCAGATCTCCTTGCCTGTGTTCCTCTATTCCTTTTCTTTTCTGACCCCAGACCAGGCCATGAGCCATCCACTTTGGGCCACTTTTCCTTTCCTACAAAGAAGATGATCAGGTACACTGCTTGTAGCTCCACTGGGAAGACTCTCCCCTCTCTACTGTCTTTTAGGGCCAACCCTAAATGTGGGAGAAATGCAGTTGCTGTCAATTTTGACTTACACACATGTGCTGAGTTATCCCTCTGTAAACCAAGCTCAGGCTTTTTCCTCCTCTTCCAGCTGGTCATAAGTGATTCTCCTCTATGGCCAGAAGCACAAGTCGGAGAAGGGCATTGATCCAATTGTAGTGGGTGACAAGCAGGTCTGGGCTACCTAAACTTGCAGTTAGTCATGTCCTCTGGTCCTACTAGGGCTCAACCTTAGATGTACTATTTCCACACCACGATGGATGCCTGCTGGACCTGCCTGGCTTTATGGTTTGGAGGTCTGACAAAACCCAGCTCATAATGGGCAGTTCCAGACGCATTGTCACTTGATGATTATGGCCAAGTACTCTGTTTCTATCAGGTTACAGTAATGTGCCAAGAGCTATTTCTCAAAGGGTGCATAATTCTCCACTGAAGACAGCATGACTTTGCTCCAGGATCCCAGGGGCCTGCATTGTGATTCTCCCACTAGAGTTTACCATAAGCCAACGTCACCCCACCTACCCTTCCCTCCTCCAGCCAAGTCTCTGGCCCCTTTCATCTTATTTATTTATCTCAAGACTCTATGCATTGACTTATATAACATTCTATTAGTTTGCTGGGGCTGCCATAGCAAAATACCATAAATGAGCTGGCTTAAACAACAGAAACTTACTGTCTCACAGTTATGGAGGCTAGAGGTCCAAGATCACGGTGTGAGTAGGGTTGGTTCCTTCTGTAAGCTGCGTGAGAGAATCTGCCCCATGCCTCTTCCTTAGCTTCTAGTGGTTTGCTGGCAATCTTTGCCATTCGTTGCCTTGTAGAAGCATCACCGCAATCTCTGTCTTTATCTTCACATGGCATTCCTCCTGTGTGTGTGTCTGTGTCCAAATTTCCCCTTTTCATAGGGACATCAGTCATTTTGGATTAGAGGCCCATCCTACTCCAGTATGACCTCATCTTAACTAACTACATCTGCAGCAGTCTTATTTCCAAATAAGGTCATACTCTGAGGCATTAGAGTTAGGACATCAATATATGAATTGTGTGGGACACAGTTCAACCCATAACAAACGTCTTGATGTCTTCTCCTCATTGAACACCTCTCTCTGATGCTTGCTTCCTCCTGGGATGAGGATAACTGCCTCCTACATCATCCAAACACTGTCATTCTTTCAATCTGAACCACTCAGTTGGGATGGTGGTGAGCATGAGGCCCAAGAAGCAGCCCTCCCACTGACCCTCACATACTCACGACAGGCCCCGCCCTTGCCAGACTCTCTCAACCTCAAGACAACAGGGTGTCGTGAAGCCTGTCACTCTTCCTGACTTCAGCACATCCAGTTCCCCACTGAAGCCCTCTCTCCAGACTTGACTTTGACACACCACATTTCACATTTTCCTCACTGGACAGAGCATGAAAAGGCACTTTTTAAAGAAGCTGTGTCCTCCCCAAGAAACACTGACTGGACATAGCTGTGAAAGAGCCCAGATGACTTTAGGACCCCAGATTCTTTCATCACTCTCATCACGCCTTTGGAAACTCACAATTCTACCCTGCCCCTAAACATCCTTATAAACAAGCAGCACAATATAATAAAGAGAGCACTGAGCTTGGAGTCAGGATACCTGTGGTGCAACCAGGCTCTGTCATTTAGCACCCAGGCGGCCTTAGGTGAGTCACTTCACCGCCTGGTTCTCACTTGTAAAGCAAACAGGCAGATGAGTGACTATTAGATGATCTTTAAGTTGCCTTCAAGCATGAATGACCTAAGGTTCATTAACCACCAGCCCAGCTGGGGGTTAACTTGTCCAAAGAGAGAGGAGTATATTTTCTTAGACAGGACAGCTTATTTGAAAATGTCCCTTTTCCTCAACATGACTAATTATTAGAGAAATACAAATAAAAACTACAATGAGGTATTACCTCACACCAGTCAGAATGGCCATCATCAAAAAATCTACAAACAATAAACGCTGGAAAGCATGTGGAGAAAAGGGAACCCTCATACACTGTTGGTGGGAATGTAAATTGGTACAGCCACTATGGAAAACAGTATGGAGTTTCCTTACAAAACTAAATATAGAACTACCATGTGATCCAGCAATCTCACTCCTGGGAATATATCTGGAGAAAACCATAATTCAAAAAGATACATGCACCACAATGTTCACTGCAGCACTATTTACAACAGCCAAGACATGGAAACAACCTAAAAGTCCATCAACAGAGGAATGGATAAAGAATATGTGGTACATATGTACAATGGAATATTACTCAGCCATAAAAAAGAAAAAAATAATGCCATTTGCAGCAACATGGATAGACACAGAGATTGTCATACTGAGTGAAGTTAAGTCAGACAAAGACAAATATCATATAATATTGCTTATATGTGGAATATTTTTTAAAGTAGTACAAATGAACTTATTTACAAAACAGAAATAGAGTCACAGATGTAGAAGAGAAACGTATGGTTACCAGGCAGGGAAAGGGGTGGGGGGAATAGATAAATTGGGAGATTGGGATTGACATATACACACTACTATATATATACTCGATAACTAATAAGGATCTACTGTATAGCACAGGGAACTCTGCTCAGTACTCTATAATGACTATATGGGAAAAGAATCTTAAAAAGAGTAGGTGTAGGTATATGTATATGTATAACTGATTCACTTTACAGTACGACTGAAACTAACACAACATTGTAAATCAACTATACTCCAATAAAAATTTTTTAAATATTTTTTAAAATTATGGAATTCCCTGGCAGTCCAGTGGTTAAGACTCCACGCTTTCACTGCTGAGGGCCAGGTTCAGTCCCTGGTCAGGGAACTAAGATCCCACAAGCCTCATGGCAAAGCCAAAAATAAAATATTTTTTTTAATCCTTTACATTTTTTAAATTAAAACAAAACTTTTTAAGAAAAAAAAAGAAAAGAACTTGTCCCTTTTCTCTGAAAGTAATAGTGAAACTGAGGATAGAAGCCACGTTGGTTCATATTTAAAATTCAGGGGGGAAAAACCTTCAAGATGGCGGAGGAGTAAGACATGGAGATCACCTTCCTCCCCACAAATACATCAGAAATACATTTACATGTGAAACAACTCCTACAGAACACCCACTGAATCCTGGCAGAAGACCTCAGACCTCCCAAAAAGCAAGAAACTTCCCACGTACCTGGGTAGGGCAAAAGAAAAAAAGAAAAAACAGGAACAAACATTAGGGATGGGACCTGCACCAGTGGGAGGGAGCTGTGAAGGAGGAAAAGTTTCCACACACTAGGAAGGCCCTTCACTGGCGGAGACAGGGGGTGGCAGGGGGGAAAGCTTCACGGCCACAGAGGAGAGCACAGCAACAGGGGTGCGGAGGGCAAAGCGGGGAGATTTCCGCACAGAGGATCAATACTGGCCAGCACTCACCAGCCTGAGAGGCTTGTCTGCTCAACCTCTGGGGTCGGGTAGGGGCTGGGAACTGAGGCTCGGGCTTTGGAGATCAGATCCCAGGGAGAGGACTGGGGTTGGCTGTGTGAACACAGCCTTCAGGGGGTTAGTGCACCACGGCTAGCTGGGAGGGAGTCCGGGAAAAAGTCTGGAGCTGCCAAAGGGGCAAGAGACCATTGTTTTGGGCTGCGTGAGGAGAGGGGATTCAGAGCACCACCTAAACAGGCTACAGAGACGGGCGCGAGCGGCAGCTATCAGTGCTGACAACAGTAACAGCAACATAAACAAAACAGTAACATAAACAAAATTGATAAATCATTAGCCAGACTCATCAAGAAAAAAGGGAAAAGACTCAAATCAATAGAATTAGAAATGAAAAAGAAGTAACAGCTGACTGCAGAAATACAAAGGATCATGAGAGATTACTAAAAGCAACTATATGCTGATAAAATGGACAAACTGGAAAAAATGGACAAATTCATAGAAAAGCACAATCTTCTGAGACTGAACCAGCAAGAAATAGAAAAAATAAACATACCAAACACAAGCACTGAAATTGAAACTGTGATTAAAAATCTTGCAACAAGGGGCTTCCCTGGTGGCGCAGTGGTTGCGAGTCCGCCTGCCGATGCAGGGGACGTGGGTTCGTGCCCCGGTCTGGGAAGATCCCACATGCCGCGGAGCGGCTGGGCCCGTGAGCCATGGCCGCTGAGCCTGTGCGTCCGGAGCCTGTGCTCCACAATGGGAGAGGCCACAGCAGTGAGAGGCCCGCGTACCGCAAAAAAAAAAAAAAAAAAAAATCTTCCAACAAAAAAAAGCCCAGGACCAGATGGCTTCACAGCCGAATTCTACCAAATATTTAGAGAAGAGCTAACACCTAATCTTCTCAAACTCTTCCAAAATATAGCAGAGGGAGGAACACTCCCAATCTCATTTTACGAGGCCACCATCACATGATACCAAAACCAGAAAAATATGTCACAAAGAAACAAAACTACAAGCCAATATTACTGATGAACATAGATGCAAAAATCCTCAACAAAATACTAGCAAACAGAATCCAACAGCACATTAAAAGGATCATACACCATGAACAACTGGGGTTTATCCCAGGAGTGCAAGGATTCTTCAATATATGCAAGTCAATCAATGTGATACACAATATTAAAAAATTGAAGGATAAAAACCAAATGATATTCTCAATAGATGTAGAAACAGCTTTCGACAAAATTCAACACTGATTTATGATAAGAACCCTCCAAAAAGTAGGCATAGGTGGAACTTACCTCAACATAATAAAGGCCATATATGACAAATCCCCAGCCAACATCGTTCTCAATGGTGAAAAACTGAAACCATTTCCTCTAAGATCAGGAATAAAACAAGGTTGTCCACTCTCACCATTATTATTCAACATAGTTTTGGAAGTTTTAGCCACAGCAATCAGAGAAAAAAAAGAAATAAAAGGAATCCAAACTGGAAAAGAAGAAGTAAAGCTGTCACTGTTTGCAGATGTCATGATACTATATAGAGAGAATCCTAAAGATGCTCCCAGAAAACTACTAGAGCTAATCAATGAATTTGGTAAAGTAGAAGGATACAAAATGAATGCACAGAAATCTCTTGCATTCCTATACACTGATGATGAAAAATCTGAAAGAGAAATTAAGGAAACACTCCCATTTACCATTGAAACACAAAGAATAAAATACCTAGAAATAAGTAGGTACTACCTAAGGAGACAAAAGACCTGTTTGCAGAAAATTGTAAGACACTGGTGAAAGAAAGTAAACATGATACAAACAGATGGAGAGATATATCATGTTCTTGGATCAGAAGAATCAACCTTGTGTAAATGACTATACCACCCAAAGCAATCTTCAGATTCAATGCGACCCATATCAAACTACCCATGGCATTTTTCACAGAGCTAGAACAAAAAATTTCACAATTTGTATGGAAACACAAAAGACCGCGCGTAGCCAAAGCAATCTTGAGAAAGAAAAATGGAGCTGGAGGAATCAGGCTCCTAGACTTCAGACTATACTACAAAGGTATAGTAATCAAGACAGTATGGTACTGGCACAAAAACAGAAATATAGATCAATGGAACAGGATAGAAATCCCAGAGATAAACCCATGCACCTATGGTCACCTTATTTTTGATAAAGGTGGCAAGAATATACAATGGAGAAAAGACAGCCTCTTAAGTAAGTGGTGCTGGGAAAACTGGACAGTTACATGTAAAAGAATGAAATTAGAACACTCAATAACACCATACACAAAAATAAACTCAAAATGGATTAAAGACCTAAACTTAAGGCCAGACACTATAAAACTCTTAGGGGAAAACATAGTCAGAAGCCTCTATGACATAATTCACAGCAAGATCCTTTTTGACCCACCTCCTAGAGAAATGGAAATAAAAACAAAAATAAACAAATGGGACCTAATGAAACTTCAAAGCTTTTGTACAGCAAAGGAAACCATAAACAAGACGAAAAGACAACCCTCAGAATCGGAGAAAATATTTGCAAATGAAGCAAGTGACTAAGGATTAATCTCCAAAATTTACAAGCAGCTCATGCAGCTCAATATCAAAAAAAAACAAACTACCCAAACCAAAAATGGGCAGAAGACCTAAATAGACATTTTGCCAAAGAAGATATACCAATTGCCAACAAACACATGAAAGGACACTCAACATCACTAACCATTAGAGAAATGCAAATCAAAACTACAATGAGGCATCACCCTTAACCAGTCAGAATGGCCATCATCCAAAAATCTACAAACAATAAATGTTGAAGAGGGTGTGGAGAAAAGGGAAACCTCTTGCACTGTTGGTGGGAATGTAAATTGATACAGCCACTATGGAGAACAGTATGGAGGTTCCTTAAAATCTAAAAACAGAACTACCATACGACCCAGCCATCCAACTACTAGGCATATACCCTGAGAAAACCATAATTCAAAAAGAGTCATGTACCACAATGTTCATTGCAACATTGTTTACTATAGCCAGGACATGGAAGCAACCTAAGTGTCCATCAACAGATGAATGGATAAAGAAGATGTGGCACATATATACAATGGAATATTACTCAGCCATAAAAAGAAACGAAATTGAGTTATTTGTAATGAGGTGGATGGACCTAGAATCTGTCATACAGAGTGAAGTAAGTCAGAAAGAGAAAAACAAATACCATATGCTAACACATATATGGAATCTAAAAAAAAAAAAAAAGTGGTTCTAAAGAACCTAGGTGCAGGACAGGAATAAAGACGCAGACGTAGAGAATGGACTTGAGGACACAGGGAGGCGGAAGGTTAAGCTGGGCTGAAGTGAGAGAGTGGCATGGACATATATACACTACCAAACGTAAAATAGGTAGCTTGTGGGAAGCAGCCGCATAGCACAGGGAGATCAGCTCAGTGCTTTGTGACCACTTAGAGGGGTGAGATAGGGAGGGTGGGAGGGAGATGCAAGAGGGAGGAGGTATGGGGATACACGTATATGTATAGCTGATTCACTTTGTTATAAAGCAGAAACTGACACACCATTGTAAATCAATTATACTCCAATAAAGATGTTAAATAAATAAATAAGTAATAAAATTCAGGATCTTAGGTACTTTCATTAAATATGTTTCCAGATCTCTATCGCTTTGTAGTAAACCATCTCATAACTTGGTGGCTCCAAGCAATAATTGATGATTATCCCGCACAGCTCTGTGGTTCAATTGGGCTCAGTTGTGTGGTTCTTGCTTGGGGGTCTCTCACGCCGTTGTAGGCAGCTGGTCTGACCCACTCATATGGGCTGGCCGGTGAAGCTGGCTGCCAGCAAGCAGGCCACTCAGCTGCTGACCTGAGCAGAGCACCTACATGAAGTCTCTCCATGTGCCTTGGGCTTGAGGGCGGATCCCAAAAGGAAGTACCCAATGGTGAGTGTGCCAGAGAGGGAATCGGAAACCACAAGCCTCCTCTGTCCGGCCTTGGAAGTCCCAGAACACCACTGCCGCTGCATTCTGTTGACCAGACAACTTTGAAAAAGCCTAGATTCAAGGGGAGAGGAATTGATTCCACCTCTTGATGGAGAAGTGTCCAGACCACCTTGCAGAAGAACACGCTGGACAGGAGAATCATTACGTTCAACTTTGGAAAATGCACCCTACCACGGTATGGAAATCTATGGCATAAATCTATATGATAGAATGCATAGAAATGCATTAAAAAGACATCAATAATACTTATCTCTGGGTGAAAGAATTTTAATTTTTTTTGAAAAGGGCTTACACAGCGCTTGCTATATACCAGGCACTTGTTAAAGCACCTGAACACATATAAAATCATTTAATCCTCAAAAACTCATTCAAGCCACTATATTACCTTCATTTTACAATTGAAAAACTGAGCCACAGAGAAGTTAAGGAAATTGCCTAAAATCATACAGCTAGTAAGCTGGAATTTGAACTCAGGCTGTCTGGATCTGATCTGTGTACTGCAATTAAGGTGAATGTTTTTCTTTTTACTGAGCTGTACTTTCCAATTTTTATCAATGAACGCATATTATTTTACAAGTCAGAGAAATGGATACTCACTGATATTGCGAGAAGTCTAGGCAAATGGCTCTGGAAAGTCATCTGTGCACTGTTTGGTCATGAACAGGGTATTGCAGACATAGAAGTTCAGTCTAGACTGAAGGAGGAACAGGGGAAGCTGAGGCAGCCCCTGAAAGGAAAGAGTGTGGTGTTGTAATTCCTGCCCTGGGACTCGGGGCACTTGACTTCTTCTAACAGATCTAACTGTACTCACTCCGGTAAAATCATGCTGACGGCATCCCCAGCTGTGGAGCTTCCAAATAAAATCTTTTCAGATAAACAGCAAACACTTCCGTTGCATAAGTGTGTCCCAAATATTGCATGGGATACACTTAAACAAAACAGGCATTTGGGTTTTATCTGAAGTTGATATTTAACAGAGCATTGTGTATTTTTATTTGCTGAACCTGGCAACGCTGTCTGCAGTGAATGTGGTGAGAGGCTCTGGGACCACCAGGAAGCCTGCAAGGGTGGGTGAGCCATCAGGATCCAGGGACAGGACTTCATGGAAGAACTCAGCTCCATGGTTTCCTTAATGGAGGCTGAAGGGGAGGAAATTCTGAAATCAGGAGCACCCCCAATTGAGGCTGTTCTGTGCTTGTACCTAACAATAATAAATAAGTCAGAGAAACAAAATAAGTCGGAAGAGTGGGAATCTTTTATCTGAGCCACCTTCTACTGTGTCCTTAGGCTACATTTCTTTGCTGTCACACTAGGATATGAAACCACTTCCTTTGCTAGCCATGAGGAATGATGAAGCGGGAAGGGTGGCATGGATTATGGGGAGATGGACAATGCAAAAGGGCTTAGGGTTTACTGAGAGAGCTTCTAGTTAAATCTGGAGAGGAATTTCCTTCCTTTCTTAGGGTTAAACCTGGATGAATCACAAATTCCTAGTGATAGCACGTATTTCAGCGGACACTTCTTGCCTGAAGGGTCTTTAAAGAGTCTTCTTTCTTGAGTTGTCGAGGGGAGTAATTTAACTCTGACATCCGCTGCAATCCTATTTTCTGGGCAGGGTGTGCCAGGATGAGGACCATGAGCCTTGGATTTGCATCCCTGTCCCTCATATGCTAACCATGACTTGGGCATGTAATTTAACCTCTTTGGGCACCACATTGTCTCTTTGTAAAACAGCAGGCTCTCGGTCAGAATTAGTCTCCCCTCCCTTTTCATTCTCCTTCCAGACCCTCCCTCCCCCAACAGGAAGCACATTTTCCCAGTCCCACTTTCCTGCTGCTCCACCTCCCAATACTCTCTGAACCCTTTCTCTCTGTCCCTTCCCCACTCAGGCCCTCCTCTACTGCCACCTCTCCTTGTGTCCACTGACCTTTGGCTGAGAGCATTCCACCTCTTCCTGCCTGCGGAGGTGAGCTCTTTGCTGGATGCGCGGGAGTGGCAGGCACTTGCAGTGGCCCAGCAGTGCCAGGAGGGTGTTACCATGCAGTCAGTGCTGGATCAAGAGCAGAACCCAGACAGCGAAAGGATTGTCTCATGAACACTTTTTATATGACAAGAGTGAGTGAGCAGGAAGCTTACAGCAACCATTAGTGTGCAATGAAGCAATTCCAGATATGATGTGTTTCAGCAATTTAGTATCTACAAAACCCTCTGCCTGAGGGAAGCCATAATCTTGCCCTGCGTGTGTGTGTGTTTGTGCGCACGCACACGCACGCACAATTATACACATTTCAGAAACTCCAAGAATCTTCATTTGGATCTAGGAATTCCATGGGGTCCTGAGCTCCAAGCCATATCACGGAGTTCCCTGATCATTGCCTTCCCGAAGGCCACAGAATATCCATTCTTGTTCCCAGGATGCTACTCCCAGAGTTTGCCCTCTGGCCAGGCTCTGGGAGGGATATAATTACATCCCAGATGTTCAAAGCATTCTGGTAAGGGTTGTACCACCCTGTTAGTTTAAGTAGAAACGATCTCCCATTCTCATCACCACCCCATCATCATCGTTTTGTAAAGAGGCCAGCCCCAGAGAATGCTTTCATTATCTAATCATCTTAACTTCCATAATTATTTCCCTAAAAGGACAATTAGCAGATACACCTCTGGGATTTAAAATATATAGATAGCACAGCCTAATACAAAAAGTGTATCACAAAAGGGAGAAGAGACTAAAACACAGAAGAAAAGAGAGATGAAAAGATGGGGGAGAAGACAGACGTGGGAAAATAAAAGGAGCAACGCAGGAGAAAGGAGAAATGAAAAGAAAGGAGAAGGGCAGAGAGAGGACTGGGAAGAGGTAAGGAGAGAGAGGGAGGTGCTGGCAGAAAAAGTGGTAAAGCTGGTGAAAATGAGCACCAGCACCCCTCCATCCCAGCAGTCTGAGTGCCTCTCCTCCTGACCACATGTCAGTCAGAGAATCCAGCAAAAGTCACTGCAACCAGGATCTCCAATCCAGAGAATTGCTCCAGCTCCACACTTCTGGTGTGGCTGTCCCAGTTCTCTACCAGTTCTCTCTCATTGCCTAAACCCAGGGCCACCCTCACTGCCTCATCCTCCAGGTTGACAACGTACCTGCTGATAAGCACGCTGCTTCCTAGGCATCACCCTTGGCTCCAGGGACCAGAGCTTCTAGAGAAGTGACTCCCACTCCAGTGCCTGGCCAGGCTTCTGGACATTGTGCCTTAGGCTGAGCCCTGTCCTGGGATGCTTCTTGTCTGGGAGTGGGCATGAGACAACAGACCCCTGTCACTCCTCCGTCTACCATCCCTGGAGTGTATGGATGTGCCATTAAGAACTAACTTGGAGAACTGGAGGCTCTGTGGCAGCATTACAGTTTCTCACCTCCTGCAGGTATCACAAGGCAGGTACGGTGAGGACCAAGCCCAGAGTCTGACAGTTGGGGCTGTAGAGTCCCAGCACCAATTAGTTCGCAAACCTGCCAGACCTTGGATGTAAGGTAAGGGCGCTAGTGGAGAAGTAGCAGCTCTCTGAAATACAGAATGGGGAACTTTGAACAGATACTGACAAGGCTGACAAATTTGATCCCCCAAATTCCCCTGCACCTTCCTGGCTCTTCAGGATGGGGTGGAAACAACACTATTGCTCCTGGCCTCAAGTTCATGCACTGTCCATTACACCCTGCCCCTGCCTTTGTACCTAGTCCTTTTCTAAATTAACCCTCTTTACATTATTCCCATCTGAGTGTGCCAGCTGTTTCCTCTGGGCCCAAACTGATACAATGTTAACAAATGTTAAGAGGGGAAAGGAGTTCTATGGCCAAATAAGGTTGGAAAAGTCCAGTTAAATGAAACCAGGCTTTCCAACTGCAAGTGATAGCCAAATAATGCAGTAAGATATCAATGTGCTTTTCATTCTCATTACTGTAGGAGACTCAGAAGGACTGGGCTGCTTCTCAGCCCTCAGCCAAGAAGTTGGCTAACCTTTTTCTGAGTCTGGTCTCCAGTGCCTCACAGTGGGAGTGGGGTTAACAGCATATTCTGTCTCAGAGCCAAAATAATGGACACTAATACCAAACACCTGAATGAAAAACCCAATTGAGATATAGTTCAAGAAGTGGAGACCAACAAAAGGGGAAGGGAAGGATCCCCAAGCCCAAAACGAAGAAAATAAAAAACAAAGATGAAAAGTAGGAAATAAATTTAGAAGATAATTCAAGTTCAATAATTATGTAATAGACATTCCAGAAAAAAAAAAACCATCCAATGTGCTACAAAAACGTTTCCCATGAACTGAAATATACAAGTCCCCTGACTGAAATGGCTTTCTGATTGCCCAATAAAGTTAATGAATAAAGACCTCACATCTAGCCTCCTCATCATGAAATTTTAGAACAACACGGGTAAAGATAACATCTTAAATGCTTCCAGAGAGGAAAAATGTCACATCCAAAGACATGAAACATGAATCACAATTGAATTCTCAATAACCACGTAGGACGTTAGAAGACAAAATTCTGAGGGAAATTTATTTTCAACCTAGAATTAAATTCGCAACTGAACAAAGATTCAAGTATGAGGACAGAATAAAGATATTTTTAGACCAACAAGACACATTCAGGCTTTTCAGGAAGCAGCTAGATAGGTAGTAGAAGATACGAGGAAGAAAGACAAAAAGAAGAAGAACATGGATCCCAGGAAACAGGGCTCCAGACAGGAGAATGGGAAGGTATATCCTAAGAAGACAGAGAAAATGAGTCCCAGACTGCACCTCTGTAACAGTCCCAGAGAGCAGCTGATGCAGATGGGAACAGTCAGGCTGCTGGCTCCAAGGAAGGATGACATTTAAAAGAGAATCAAGCTGTTGTAAAACCTGACGTGAGCATACAAGAAAGGAAATGCAATTATGGTATGCTACTTGGCTCAGCAGTACACTGATTCATGTACTATAACCATGTAAATACTGAATATTGGCTCAAACAAAATTTGTGATATAACTGCATTGTTAGGGTGGCAGAAATGGTGCAGAGACAGCTAAAGTGTCATTTCCCACAATAAGAATGTGCACTCCTAACTGCCAAGAGAGGGGCAAAGTAGCCATCTTCCCTAAAAATATGTCTAACTACAGAAAACCTTTGTGGTCAGAAATCCTGTGGGGCTGGTGTTCCATGGAATATCAATGAAGGATTTTGTCCACCACTCTGATTCCCTCAACACAGGAGTTTGCAACGTGGTAAAGAGACCCAGCACCCGAGGCTCACAGTTCTTGGGCATGGCACAACTTAACTCTACCTCTGAAACCCCAACATTGCTCTCTCAGACCACAGCTTCCCATCTGGTTAAGTAATTCCATGAGTTATATGGTTCACTTAACACTTGTTCAATTGTTAAAGTTAAGCTTGTTCATGTCTTTTTAAAGTCTATAATGGTGCTATAACATTACTATTGTAATCAGAGTCCATTCAATGTGCTTTAAAAATGATGTGGCAGTTTTTGTTTTTCGTGGGTTTTTTAACATCTTTATTGGAGTATAATTGCTTTACAGTGGTGTGTTAGTTTCTGCTGTATAACAAAGTGAATCAGCTATACGTATATATATATCCGCATTTCTCCTCCCTCTTGTGTCTCCCTCCCAACCTCCCTATCCCACCCCTCTAGGTGGTCACAAAGCACTGAGCTGATCTCCCTGTACTATGCGGCTGCTTCCCACGAGCTATCTATTTTACATTTGGTAGTGTATATATGTCCATGCCACTCTCTCACTTCAGCCCAGCTTAAACTTCCCCCTCCATGTGTCCTCAAGTCCATTCTCTATGTCTGTGTCTTTATTCCTGTCCTGCACCTAGGTTCTTTAGAACCACTTTTTTTTTTTTTTTTTTTAGATTCCATATATGTGTTAGCATACAGTATTTGTTTTTCTCTTTCTGACTTACTTCACCCTGTATGACAGACTCTAAGTCCATCCACCTCACTACAAATAACTCAATTTCATTTCTTTTTATGGCTGAGTAATATTCCATTGTATATATGTGCCACATCTTTATCCATTCATCTGTTGATGGACACTTAGGTTGCTTCCATGTCCTGGCTATAGTAAACAATGTTGCAATGAACATTTTGGTACATGACTCTTTGAATTATGGTTTTCTCAGGGTATATGCCCAGCAGTGGGATTGCTGGGTCGTATGGTGGTTCTATTTTTAGTTTTTTAAGGAACCTCCATACTGTTCTCTATAGTGGCTGTATCAATTTACATTCCCACCAACAGTGCAAGAGGGTTCCCTTTTCTCCACACCCTCTTCAGCATTTATTGTTTGTAGGTTTTTTGATGATGCCCATTCTGACTGGTGTGAGATGATATCTCATTGTAGTTTTGATTTGCATTTCTCTAATGATTAATGATGTTGAGCATTCTTTCATGTGTCTGTTGGCAATCTGTATATCTTCTTTGGAGAAATGTTTATTTAGGTCTTCTGCCTATTTCTGGATTGGGTTGTTTGGTTTTTGATATTGAGCTGCATGAGCTGCTTGTAAATTTGGGAGATTAATCCTTTGTCAGTTGCTTCATTTGCAAATATTTTCTCCCATTCTGAGGGGTTGCCTGTTCGTCTTGTTTATGGTTTCCTTTGCTGTGCAAAAGCTTTTACATTTCATTAGGTCCCGTTTATTTTTGTTTTTATTTCCATTTCTCTAGGAAGTGGGTCAAAAAGGATCTTGCTGTGATGTATGTCAGAGAGTGTTCTGCCGATGTTTTCCTCTAAGAGTTTGATGGTGTCTGGCCTTACATTTAGGTCTTTGATCCATTTTGAGTTTATTTTTGTGTATGGTGTTCTAATTTCATTCTTTTACATGTAGCTGTCCAGCTTTCCCAGCACCACTTATTGAAGAGGCTGTCTTTACTCCACCGTATATTCTTGCCTCCTTTATCAAAGATAAGGTGACCATATGTGTGTGGGTTTATCTCTGGGCTTTCTATTCTGTTCCATTGATCTATATTTCTGTTTCTGTGCCAGTACCATACTGTCTTGATTACTGTAGCTTTGTAGTATAGTCTGAAGTCTGGGAGCCTGATTCCTCCAGCTTCGTTTTTCTTTCTCAAGATTGTATTGGCTATTCGGTGTCTTTTGTGTTTCCACACAAGTTGTGAAAATTTTTGTTCCAGTTCTGTGAAAAATGCCAGTGGTAGTTTGATAGGGAATGCATTGAATCTGTAGATTGCTTTGGGTAGTAGAATCATTTTCACAATGTTGATTCTTCCAATCCAAGAACATGGTATATCTCTCCATATGTTTGTATCATCTTTAATTCTGTCATTAGTGCTTATAATTTTCTGCATACAGGTCTTTTGTCTCCTTAGGTAGGTTTATTCCTAGATATTTTATTCTTTTTGTTGCAATGGTAAATGGGAGTGTTTTTTTAATTTCACTCTCAGATTTTTCATCATTAGTGTATAGGAATGTGAGAGATTTCTGTGCATTAATTTTGTATCCTGCTACTTTACCAAATTCATTGATTAGCTCTAGTAGTTTTCTGGTAGCATCTTTAGGATTCTCTATGTATAGTATCATGCCATCTGCAAGCAGTGAGAGCTCTACTTTTTCTTTTCTGATTTGGATTCCTTTTATTTCTTTTTCTTCTCTGATTGCTGTGGCTAAAAGTTCCAAAACTATGTTGAATAATAGTGGTGAGAGTGGGCAACCTTGTCTTCTTCCTGATCTTAGTGGAAATGGTTTCAGATTTTCACCATTGAGGACGATGCTGGCTGTGGGTTTGTCATATATGGCCTTTATTATGCTGAGGGAAGTTCCCTGTATGCCTACTTTTTGCAGGGTTTTTATCATAAATGGGTGTTGAATTTTGTCAAAAGCTTTTTATGCATCTATTGAGATGATCATATGGTTTTTCTCCTTCAATTTGTTTATATGGTGTGTCACGTTAATTGATTTGCATATATTGAAGAATCCTTGCATTCCTGGGATAAACCCCACTTGATCATAGTGTATGATCCTTTTTATGTGCTGTTGGATTCTGTTTGCTAGTATTTTGTTGAGGATTTTTGCATCTATGTTCATCAGTGACATTGGCCTGTAGTTTTCTTTCTTTGTGACATCTTTGTCTGGTTTTCATATCAGAGTGATGGTGGCCTCACAGAATGAGTTTGGGAGTGTTGACAGTTTATTTTTAAGATACATCTATATGTCTGTGTGCATTTACCTGTGTATGATTACAATATGCAAATAATTATGTCCTTTGCAACTGGTAAACTAATGATGAAAACTTACATGTCAACTTCAATATATATGAAGGAGTATTTTTAAAAGCAGCTTTCCTGCTCTCTTAACTCCATTATACCTTCTTTTCAACCTCAGTGATACCTGGTTCTTTGGAACTGTGTCTTCTCCAAGTATCTTCTCTTGCCTTTCCTACACACTCTAGAATTCAGGTCAAGAGCTTCAGGTATCCCTACGTCAGACTCCTTAATTTTTTTCTCACACTCACATTCCTCTGTCACAGCTGCCCTAAAAACTCCTTTCTCTACAACTGCATCTGGGCATCTGAACAAGGCTAGAAAAATGATAAAAACATAGGGGTTGGAGGTTTTTTGATATTTTCTAGTCTCAAGTGGGTTCAAAGTACACACGGGAGTCTTTTTATTTGTCTGTGAATGCATTCTTTCCCATTCACCATCTTCCCTGATCTCTTTAAACTTGTAGCCTCTTCCCTCCTCCTACTTCATAGTGGAAGAGGTATCTGCCTTCAGGTTCAAAGTCAGTCTCTCCACCCATGCACTTGTTCTCACCTATTCCTACCTCAATCAATGGCACTCACTCATTCACATCATGAGCTACTCCTCTCCACTTGCCCCTTCACCTCAAGCCTTAAAAAATCTGTGTCACTTGTAATTATTACCTTATCTCTCTCCTATTCTATTCCGAGCTTCTTAGGGGAAAAGAAAGTCTGCACTGTGCCCCCACTTTCCCATCTCATATTCACTCTTTAATGTAAATATGTTGTAATATTTTTCTGCCCCCTTCATGCCAGGGAAGTTATTCTTGCCAAGGACACCTCCCAACTACCAAGTGAAATGGATGCTTCTTAGCTTTTAGATAACTTTATTCTTTGGTGCATTTGGAATTCTTGACAGAGAACTCCTTCCTTTCTCTCTCTCTATGGCCACACCCTTCCCTGCTTCTTTCTCCTTCCTCTTTGATAATGCATTCACTCACCCAGAAAACGTTTACTGAGCACCTCTACCATGCACGTCTGGACACAGGAGCTTACGGTCCGGTGGAGGAAGGCAGTCGGGGAGACCAGAGCACTGTGTAAAGTGCTACAGGGGCAGTGCTGCAAGTTTAGGTGTCAAGGGAGGCATAAAAGAAGGGAATTGTCATTACATTTAGGAGGGAATTCTTCAGAAGGGAGCTGAAATATGACAGAGCATTTGCCAGAAAGACAAGGGGAGGCATGGCATCCTGGCAGAGGAGCTGAGGAAGTGCAGGCTGGAGGCCTGCAGGGGCCTGGGCCCCCGGCCCCCCGTAAGTGGTGTGGGGTGGCTGGGGGATAAGAGCAGGGGCTGCTCATCACTAGGACCTCTTCCTCCACCCACTCGCTAAAGTTGCCGTCACCATAGTCTCTCCCTTGTCTCTGTCTTCTTCCTCCTCAGAACCCTCTCACTGAGTGGTCTCAGGTCCATCCCCACCTATAGGCACAAAATAAAACCTCATCCTCCTCCTGTATCCTTGCTGTTGTTTATTATAGTGTACTCATCCCCCAAGGGACCAAAGATGGAAGCCTGGGGTTCATTCTTGACTCCCACCTGTCCTTCCCCTCCCCCCAGCAATACCTGGGTGCCATCAATGCCACCCCCACATCCCTCTGCCTTCCACTCCCCATGGCCACCACCATGGCCAGGCTCTCAGCTTCTCCAAAGAGCTATCATGAGGGCCTCCTAACTGGTCACCCTGCCTCAAATCTCATCCTCCCTCTTCATGTGGGCCCCTCAGTTGACCTTTCTAAAACAGACAGGATAGTGACTCATCCCTGTACTTCCTGTCACCACTGCAGGCCTCCTCATACCCTCCAAGAGATACCCCCAACCACGGAGCAGATCAGACACACTCCCGCTTAGGGGCTCGGCCAGGACTCCAGCCGAGGGGACTTCTTCCCCGACGATGTTCAAGTAAAATTAATGTCTCAAGAAGATTGCTCTGTATCCATTTCTCTTGGGGCTTTAGCTGTCCTTTGTTGTACCGCCTTGAGCCACCACCTACATGCCTTCCCCTGACTGAGGAGCAGAAATGCCAGCCCCCTGGCCTGGCACATATACCTGTCTCAGCTTGTCCCACGCCTGGCTCTCCAGAATGAGCTCTTACCTCTCCCCACCTCACAATCTGTCCCAGCATTACCCTCTCTGTATCCTCAGATACAGCACAGGGCCTGTGTAGAAAAAAAATTTAACTAATTATACTCCGGTTCAGAAACTGTCTTCAACCAGAAGTCCCCTCTTGCTTTAAAACCTCAGGGCTCCCAGATTGCAGTGGACTTCTAGAAAACTCATTATGTTGCATTGTTATTTTTATTAAGTAATAAAGTGACCACTCTTTATAAAGCACACATGTTCATTATTTTAAAAGCAAGCAACAGAAAACTAATAAGGACCTACTGTATAACACAGGGAACTCTACTCAATATTCTGTAATAACCTATATGGGAAAAGAAATCTGAAAAAGAATGGATACATGTACATGTATAACTGAATCACTTTGCTGTACACCTGAAACCAACAAAGCATTGTAAGTCATCTAATCTCCAATAAAAATTTTTTAAAAAGAAAAAGAACAATATAAAGAATGCAACAAGCTTATCAAACTCCCACCACTACCTAGAAATAACCAGTGTTGACACATAAACCCCACTGTGTGCATGTAGCTTTGTGGTCATGTGTATGTCTGTCTCCAACACAATGCAGGAACGTCTCCAGGGTCCCAGCACCTGCGGGATGCCTGACTGTGATGGAGAAAGGAAGGGGATCCCCCACTCACGTCCTCCGGGAACAGGAGTCCACCCTCCTGCATGAGCCTCCCTGCTTCGCTGACCATTGGCTCTTAGCTCCAAAACAAGGGCCCCCCCAGTCCTCCAGCTCTCCCCTCCCCCATCACCCACCTTCACCACCTATTCCCAACCTTCTGCTCTGGGGTAGAGACTTGTCAGGCGAGACTCTGGAGGCCCTTCTAATTACAGGGGAATTGACAGGGCGGGGTGGAGAAATGTGTATGTTTAGCCATGGCGAAGAGAAAGGAGATCAAGAGAGGAAATTTTCTGTCGGAAATGTCCCAGCTCCTGCTCTTGAACTCAGCGGGTTCCCAGCGTCTTGAACTTGCAAAGTTTTGGAATGAGAAAGAGCAAGAAAAAGCTATGGGAAGGGCTGATGGGAGGGGAGGAAAATGGTTAACACTGCTGTCAGACCATCGGTTTTGGAGAGGTTTACAAAACAGTGAAATGTGTTTACTGTTCAATGTTGGAAAGCTAACAAGAAATAGATACGGAGGCAGCATGACGCTAACTGCCTTTGACATTGGTGATGGCCCTTTGGTTGGAACAAATTCACCCAGTGCCGAAACAGATTATTTCATGTGTCCGTTGTCTCGAGAGCCGACCTTTGCAAATATTCTAATGCCCAAATTGGCTCATCTGTCCACTTATTGGTTTATTTGAAGGCAGATGGGTGTGGAGAAGCAGCTGGCAGGAAGGACCCTGCAACGATGCAGGGGCTGAAGGTAGGGAGGATGAGGTGGCTAATGGGAATCACACCCGGCTCCAGGTCCTTGGGTCAGGTGAGGCATGGCCCCCAAGGGCCATCTTGGGCCAATGACTCATTCTGACCTGCCACTGCCACGCATTTAATCTTTGCAACTACATAAGGAGAGAGGAAGTGTTACCCACACTTTATAGAAACTGAGGCATGCAGACATGATGTAGCTGTCACGTGGCTGAGGTGGAATTCTGGCTGAAAGCCCGTGCACCCCTCACTGCCTAACCCTTTCACTATGTCCTGCTCCTTGAGAAAGGAAATCAAAACCTCTTCCTTCTGGCAACCTGAGCCAACCTCTCACTCCATGTGGGCCTGAAGAACTACCCTGCAGACATGCTCTGCCCTTGCCCAGCTTTCCTACTGGCACAGGGGTCCATATTCAGGGGTACAGGGATTAGGCTAACTCTGCTTCTTGAAATGAGTGCTTATTTATGTTTTCCGAGCAATGGATATTTCTTAAATGTTTCAAATATATTTTTGAAAATAGGCAGCATTAATAAAGTTCAGGGATACCAATTCCCATTGACTGGTTATAGCTGCCTGGGTTAAGCTCTGAGCTAAGATGGGTTCTAAGGCCAAGTCCAAGTTTAGTGGGAAAGAGTCTGGAGGTTAATGCATAGTTGCTTTCTATACATACAGTAGAGTCATCAGCACATTTAATTCACTCAAGTGAAATCATTCGGGCTCTATATAAATGAAAAGAGAAAGAAAGAGGAATTTTTAAAGTGTGGGTGATTCTACCCATCTTTACAGTCAATTAGCACATGCCCACACTGAGGGGGCAGTGTGCTCTCAGCGCCCTCCTGCATCCCCTGGTGTGAGCATCTCACAACACTCGGTAGAATTCTGGTGAAATACCAAGTATTTTCATACAATTGGAAATACCAAGTATTTCCAAGTATTTTCATACAATAAACTCCCAAATGAAAACTAAATACTTCATCCACACTGTCCTGTTCAAACACTGGAGGAAATTCTTAAAAGGCTTGGTGTTTCCAACACAGAGCCTTCCTCAGGGATTCTCCAGGTTAATGTCATTTATATATAGTTTCATAAGGAACACGTCACTCACATCAGATCACATATGCACCGCTTGCCATCCTGGTGGAGGGAAGGCACACTGGCCTGGGATTTACAGCTGTCAGCTCTACCACTTACTACTTTTCCAATAACTTAGCAGTGTCCTAAACTGCCCTGCAGGCCTCACTGGAGACAGAAATCAGTACCACGAGGTATTCCCCAGAGCCAAGTGCTGAGAAAAGGCTTCAGCTGTATTGTTCTTCCAAGTTCTTAAGTTTATTTTCCTACTCCTCCTACTAGCTAAGCCAACTTTGGCAAAGTGAGTCACCTTTCTGCATTGGTTTCCTTATCTTTAAAATGGGGCCAATAATCCATCATAGGGTGGTTTCAAAGAACAAACCCAATACGATAATGTAGAGAAAGATGGACATATATACACTACCAAATGTAAAATAGATAGCTAGTGGGAAGCAGCCACATAACACAGGGAGATCAGCTCGGTGCTTTGTGACCACCTAGAGGGGTGGGATACGGAGGGTGGGAGGGAGGGAGACGCAAGAGGGAAGAGATATGGGAACATATGTATATGTATAATTGATTCACTTTGTTATAAAGCAGAAACTAACACACCATTGTAAAGCAATTATACTCCAATAAAGATTAAAAAAAAAAAAGCTCTGGAAATGTAATGTACAGCATGGTGACTATAGTTAACAATACTGTATTTTATATTTGAGACTTGCCAAGAGAATAGATCTTAAAAGTTCTCATCACACGACAAAAATCTGTAACAGTGTGAGGTGATGGATGTTAACTAAACTTATTGTGGTGATCGTTTTGCAACATATAAATATATCAAATCATTGTGTTGTACACCTTGGTGTAATACAATGTTATATGTCAATCATATCTCAGTAAAACTGGGGGGAAATTACCTCCCTGAAAAAGAGAAAGATCTGCAGTAACAGCTTTGCTATATTCAGTTAAAGAGCTACTTGACATTAATAAAAGAAAAAGAAAAAAGAGAGGGAGGAAGGAAGGAAGGAAAAAGGAAAGAAAGAGAGGGGAAAAAAGGAAAGAAACAGAAAGGAGGGAAGGAAGGAAAGAAGGAAAGAAAGAAGGAAGGAAGGAAGGAAGGAAGGAGGAAGGAAGGAAGAGAGAAACCTAAAACAAAACAACACTGAAAACTTAAAGGCATGGAAAAAAAATACATCAAAAAATTAATAAATGAAGCTGATGTAACAGTATTTTTAAGTATCAAACATTTAATGAGGCAAAGAGAGACATCATTTGGTATTTTTAAAAGAAGCAATCTCCAAGATCATAAACAAACTAGCCTGGAATGTATAAAGGAAACAATTACAAGGATAAATTGACAAATTCATGATTAAAATGAGAGATTTTACATCTCCTCCTCTCAGAAACTGATGGGACAATCAGATGAAATTATTAAGATATAGAAGTTTAAAACATACTTATGGAGAAAGAATCTTATACCCAACAGAATAACTATTTTTTCAAGTATGTATAGAGATTTACAACAAAATGACCATATATTAGACCAGAAAAGACATCTCATCCCCCCCAAAAAAGTAAATAGCCAGATATCAAAATGGGAGAAAATATTTGCTATCTATAAAACTGAAAAGATAGTCTGTAACTACGGTTTCACTAATAATTAGCAATAAATTAATTAAAATAAATAATTTCACTGGTTTATTTTCATTCTTTTAATGTGGCTACTGGAAGATCGTGTGGCTCACTTTATATTTCAATTAACCAATGCTGATCTAAAATATACAAGGAACTCATGAAAATCAACAAGGGAAAAATAGCTACAGTAACCTCAACAGAAAATGGGCAAGGAATACAAGCAGGCCATGTAGAGAGGAGAAATCCAAAATAATCCCAAATAAGCATATGAAGATCTGCTCAAAATAATTGAGAATAAGAGAAATTTAAATTAAAACAGCAATTAAAAATATCTTACATATTGACAAAAATGTAAAAATGAATAATGTCAAGAGTTGTTAAGGATTTGGAAAAGTGGGAACCCTTTGCACTGCTGGTGGGAATGTGAATGGGTGCGGCCATTCTGGGGAACAATCTGCCAACGCCTAGTCAAATTAAACAGATACATATGCTACGACCCAGAAATTCCATTCCAATGTCTATATCCCAGTGTAATTCTTAGACAGCTACTAAGGGGCATATGTACAAGGATGCTCATTGCAATGTTATTTGTGGCGACCAGGAATTGGAGGCAACCTGGGTATATGTCATTGGGAAAGAGAATATAAAATATGTGGTTGGTACTCACGACAGCATACTATGCAGTAGCTGAAAGCAGTAGATTACATTTAAACAGAGCAAATGGATGGATCTTGAAAACATAACGGATGGTGAAGAATATATGAGATAAATTTCTGTATATATCACATATTATATGCCTGTATATATAAGATACACATATTATATATATATATAAAATGATACACACACATAAATACACATGTGTATAAAACAATACCCATTTGTAGGAACACAGTCTAACATAAAGTTATACATTCAACCCATCAGAACAGAGTTGTCTGTGAGGGGTAGTAAGGGAGGAGAAGGGTAATGAGAAGTAGAGCTTAGGGATAATGGTAATAAATACCTACATAATATAGACATACATACATAATACAGACATACATACAAATTCGTATACATACAACAGAGAGCTCCTATGATGATAATGTACCTTCAACCGGGGATATAATAAACTCAATCCTCTACAACTTTGGTTGAAGAAAACTGGGACAAATTGTTGCATCTATTCCAGGACAAGGATAAGTACTAAATTTGAGCACCTAATTTATCTGATTTTCCTGGCATCCAAGGCAAGAAGAGAAACACACCGAGTAACACATCTGGGTTATATCAACATAATCACAACTATCTGTGAGACGAGACAAACTCTGTCCTAGCACTAAATTCTCAACGTAAAGTCTACCTTAGACTAACACTAACGATTTATACACTGTGCTCAATGGAGCCCTTTAACAAGGGGTCATGCAGGGGAATGTGAAGTGGTGGGTAAGAAAAAACTAGAGAAAGAAAAGCAGGGAGAGAGGGAAGACAAGGCTCTAGGACCTCCAGCTTCCACTTCAACCATGTTGATCTTTTATAGGCATGAAGTTTCCATGTAAGCTTGTATTTGAAGAAAGGATTTTGTGATTAAAAAAAGTGGGAGCCACTCTCCTAGGCCTTTATATAAGATATTGAACAATATAATGAACAGTATCCTCAACAGCTGTTACGCAAAAATTGCAGGGTATTCTTCATATCACTGTTTCTTTTATCAACACTGGACGGAAACTGAAGACATATTAAATCACTGTTCTCTGGAAAGAAATTTCTATGGGAAGCTAAAATAATGTAGTACAGTGTGTGCCTTCCTGGTTACAGAAATCGCTAAAGAGAGAGTAAGCTTAGAGAATCCAGAAGTGATGGTTAATGTCCTTTGGACTAACTCTCCAAGGTCCTTGTCAGGCTGCTTCCAGGAGATTTAACAGGTTAAGTAGTCCAAGTTAACAGATATGTTCTATTGTTGACTAAATGTAATTACACTTTCTATAGATTCTTACATTAAACAAAGCATGGTATAATATCAATTTCAGGTAGATGGTGATTAAATTAAGGGTGGATATTATAATCCCTAGACAAAAGACATTTTTTAAAAAATACGAAGACATATAGCTATAAAGCAAATAGAGAAGATAGATTAAAACACTTTAAAATACATTATTAGCCCAGAAGGAGGTGGGAAAGGAGGAAGGAAGAAAAAAGAACAGAAACAAAAATTTTTAAAGCAAATAGCAAAAGATGACTATCAGTGGCCACCTAAGTAGTGGCCTAAGATGGACCAGAGTTTGAAACCTGGTTTGTACCATTTGCCATCTGGGTGACGTCGGTTAAGTGTCTGAATCTCTCTAAGAAGTTTCCTTATCTGTAAATAATAGTACCTGTCTGCCAGGATTATTGCATGAAAATATTTTTAAATTATGCACGTAAACCCCTTAGCACATTGCCTGGCCTTTAAAAAGCCATCTGTAAATACAATAACTGGTAGAGTCAACACAAAGGAATTCAGTAGAAAGGCGAGTGCATATGAAAAATGACAGGTGAAAGTTCTTTTTTTAAGACCCTGCTTGTTGACAGTTCTCTGCCTCCTCCTTGAAGAAATAATTGATCCATCCTCAGGGCTCCCAAAAAATTTTATACATAACTATGACAATACTTATCAACTGAATTATATTTATTTTCTCCAATTAATCTTTTTTATTTTGTGATCACTGTAAATTCCCATACAGTAGTTTGGAAGGTGAGAGCTCCTGTGTCCCCGTCACATGGAAACAGTTCCCTTCAATGGTGACATCTTGCCAAACCATCCTACAACATCACAACCAGAATGCTGACCTTGACCCAGACCAGACACAGAACATTTCTATATGAGGACCCCTCGTGTTGCCCTTACAGAGACACATTCACTCCACACCCACCACCTCCCTTAGCTCCTGGCAACCACTCATCTGTCCTCCATTTCTATCATTTTGTCATTTCAACCATGTTATAAAATGGAATCATACACTATGTAATCCTTTGAGATTGATTTTTTTCACTTGGGGTTCGCTCCACTTCTCGAATCTGCAGGATTCAAGTTTCACCAAATTTACAAAGTTTTCAGCCTTTATCTCTTCAAAGACTTTTCAGCCCCATATTCTTTCTTCTGTTCTCCTGGGACTCCAATAAATGAATGTTGGATCTTTAGTTAGGATCCCAGAAGTCCCTGAAACTCTTCATTTTTTTCAGTCTATTCTCTGCTGTTCAGATTGGGTAAATGTTATGGTTCTGCCTTCCTCTGACACCATTCTAGAAGGAGATGGGGAGACACTGCCTCTTTACTGCTGGGTGGGGGTAGAAGTCCAGGTTTCCCACTTGGACCCTCAGGCGGGGAGGGGCTCGCCATTACTGCAGGGTGGGGCTGAGAGTCTGGGGTCTTCACAAGGCCTCCACTGAAACCACCTGGCTGGAAGCATGGGAGGGAGGCGTCCTTAATTCTCTCTGGGTGGTCTCTCCTGGGGGTTGATGTCATGGCAACTGGGTGATGCTCAAAGTCCTCCCTGTTCATTGGCCCCCGCCTCCATGCCCCAGCATGGCTCAGGCACCTCAGTACAGCCTGGTGAGAGTCAGAATCCAGGCTCCCCACTCGGCCTTTGCTGGTGGGGGCTAGGCTACAGTCTCTTCTGTGGTGTCTGTTTGGGGCACAGCAGTCGGAGTCTACAAGTTTTCTGTCTTGCTCGAGGCCCCTTTCCTGGTCCTTTGGCTAGAGAGTAGGCTTTTGGGGAGGCTTTTTGTCTCTCTGCACCTGTTAATATGCCTGGGTTGCCTGCTTCTTCAGCTCCAACTCTGAATATAAAAGATAATAAGAAGACCTAGGGAACTCACCATTGGGTCTCTTCTTGGGTCCCAAGAGCCCTTAGATGGGGCACCTTCTTTCCCCAAACTTTCAAAGTCTCTTTAGGCTTGTTTTATATATACAGCCAGGATTGTTTCATTGTATTTGGCAGGAGGAATAGGGAAAAGTACATCTGCTCCATCTTCCCAAAGTGGCAGTGTTGAATTACATTTTGCTTTTACACCGTTTTCTCATCCGGTGGAATGCTTTGAGGACAAGACGCAAACTTGATTCATTTTGGTTTCCTCAACACCCGGCCAAGATCCTGTGTCCAGTAGCCACTGATGAACAAATGTCTGAATGAGTGTAGTGCCTAAGGGCCCGTAAAGAACCCTCTGCAGCACCCAGCTCTTTCCACTCTGCCTTACAGCCTTTCACAGGCGGAGGCTGTGGGTACTTCTCACCTATGTGCATCCAGCTGGGACCCTGAGATCCCTCATTCTTTGCCATGGGCTTACACTCTGCTTTGACTGTATGCTGTCTTAAAGACCCACTGCAGGAAAAACAGACCAGAGACAAGGAAAGAACAAAGGCCAGAGTTCTAAAGTGTCAGGAGGGCATGCCCTTCAGCAAGAAGACGCCAGTGAAGAAAACCCCAGAAAGCCTTCAAAGGGACTGTGCCTAGATGTTTTCATCTCATCTCTCCATTTGCTGCTGCCTCTGAAGCTGCTAGGTTAGAGTCAGAGCAAACAAAGCAGGGGCGCTCTGGGGATTTCTCAAATGGAAAGAAAATTGCATCTCATTAAAACGTGTGCACACACTCACAAACACATAGCACACTCGAGTTCTGAATTACATGAATTCCCACACCGCTGGGTAATTTATTCAGTTCCTAGTCCCATGCCATTGAGACACGCCGAACGAAGTACAACCCAGCAAACATGAATAATGAACAGCTTTCGTGCCTTAATCAATCATAACCAATGTGTTAAGTCCCTCAGGAGGGGCTTGTAATGAAATCCTCCATTCGTGGTTTGGGGTGCCCCATTCTCATCTGGGAGACGTGTGGGCCAGCTTCTCCCCTTCTGTGATATTACTGGAAGGGGCAAATCCCAGTCTGGGGCAGTTTTTTAACCAGAAGTAGTCAGTCTCACACACCCCAGTCCTTCAGAGGAACAGATATGATTAAATGAGCCCTGTACAGTACAAATAAAATCTAAACCACATAGGAAATTAGAAATTTTCTCGTAGTCACATTACAAAAAGTAAAAAGAAGTAGATGAAATTAATTTTCATAGCACATTTTATTGAACGCAATATATCTAAAATCCTATCATTTCAATAGGTAAACAATATTTTTAAAAATTATTGATGAGGTGTTTACAATTTTTAGGCTAAGTCTCTGAAGTCTAGTGTGTATTTTACGTTTATGGACCATCTCAGTTTGGTCTAGTACATTTCAAGTGTCAATAGCTACAGATGGCTAGTGGCTACCATATTGGATAGTACAGATATAAACCATGAGTGAATAAATATATGAGTGGGTGAATGAAAGAAAAAATCAGTGAGGGAATTCCCTGGTGGTCCAGTGGTTAAGACTTCGCCTTCCAATGCAGGGGTGCGGGTTCAATCCCTGGTCGGGGAGCTAAGATCCCACATGCCTCGCAGCCAAAACAACAAAGCATAAAACAGAACAATACTGTAACAAATTCAATAAAGACTTTAAAAATGGCCCACATCAAAAAAAAATCTAAAAAAATAAAGAATAAATCAGTGAATGAATGAATGAAAGACTGACCACTTGTCAGCCCCTCATGCCCATCACACATGCTGGTTAGAGATGGGTGGTCAGGAACTAAAGACTTCGCCATTATTACCAGTGTGAATATTCCTGCCTTATGCTTGTATGCCAATTCACTCTTTCCAGAGTTTCTTCCCGCGCACCCTTTGTTCCTCAAGACAGCCCTGTGAAGGTGGTAGGAATCTGAAGGAATCACAGGATCCCAGGCCTGGCAGACAGCTCCACTCCCACCCTGCTGCCCTCTCAGCTACGGGCAGACAGACAATGCCCCAGAACCACCCCCATGAGAAATCCTGGGCTAGGGAAGCTCTCTCTTCTCATGTCTCCTCAGGAGGAGTGGTTCACCTCCACGGACTGCCTTTTAGGTGCTGCCATGTCTTGTTACTCACTTGGAGAGTGGCACCTGCCATGTTTTATTCCAAAGGCAGCCAGACCCATGGATGTTCTCTGGAGGAACTGCCTTCCTGGAGCAGGTAATAATGCCCGTCCTTGCACTATAGACTGTACTATACCGTTCACCAAAAACCGTCACACACACCTCTAGTCTCTCCCCTCCCAGGGCCAGGCCAGGCCAGGCCATCCAGGCCTCAGCCTGGAAGACCAATTCCAGGATGGGGTCTCAGAGCCCAGGGTGGAATCAGGCAGGATGTTTTACCCAGAGCAGGAGCACAGGCAAGGGCCATTGAGAGAATGCACACACATGGACCATGAGACCCAAAAGTTGTGTTTGTAAAGAACCAGAGGGAGGCCAAGGTGGTTAGATTATCACAATCAGAGGGGGACATGGAACCAGATGGGGTTAGAGAAGGAGGCAGAACCCGGTCAGCCATGTTGGCCTGGAAGTGAAGTTAATCTTAGAAATTCTGTAAAGACAGAAAGCAGACCAGTGGCTGCTGGAGCGGGGGGAGGCGGGAAGAATGGGCAGTGACTGGTTAAAAGGTGTGAGGTCCTCTTTTTGAGTGATGAAAATGTTCCGGAACTAGGTAGTGGTGATGATCTCACGACACTGTGAACGTACTAAATGCCACTGAATTGTACACTTCAATAATGGCTAAAATGGTCAATTTTATGTTATATGTATTTTCTCACAATAAAAAAAAATGAGTGCTAGAACTCACATGCAAAGCTTCTCACCAAGTCCAGCTCCCCTTCCCCATCGACCAGGCCCATGCAGCCCAGTGCAGCAGGCTCTTTCCATGGCTCAAGGACATCTTTAGAGACAACCAAAATCAGACCAACCCTAAATGCCCCGCCACACCCACAGAGAGGAACCCCCAACCAACAGCAGAGCAGCCCGGCCAAAGAGACTGGGAATTACCAACTGTCAAGTCTGGAAGATTTGATGCCTTCTATCTCTGACAATAGAGCAGAAAGCCCGGTCAGGGGATGAATGTTATGTCAAGGGTAGCATCCTAAAGTCCTAAACTCCATTCCTCAGCTCCTTAGGGAACGTCGATCTTTGAAATTTGTAAACCTTTCTTGAAGTTATTTATATGTTCGGCTAGTGCAATATCTCTCGGGGATAAAGAGTTGCATAAATTTATACTACTCACTGGGCAAAGCACAATTCCCTTTAGTTATCCTAAAATTATCTCCTGTCAAGTTTTATGGAGTTGTAGGAGAAGGAGCAATTTAGGTCTAAGATGTCAGGGTTTCAACATATACTCTCTCTTTCATGGTCAGCTAACTTTTCATCTCATACTCTCTCAGACTTGATCCTTCCAGACTTAAGAACTCTAATTGCTCTCCCGTCCCTCTTGATCATTTTAGTTGCCTTTTCTGTGCCTTTTACCTGTTTGTCCTTTTGCTCTCTCTCTTAAAGGGGAGTGATTAGAATCTCCTGAAATATTAGGAGACATTGAAGCAGCAGCATCTACCATTACTGAATCTACTATATGCCTGGCCCATCAGATGCATCCATGAATTTAAAATTCAATTCATCCCCTCTTCCCCCCTTGGCAACCATAAATTTGTTCTCTGCCTCTGTGACATTATTTATGCTTTGCAAATAAGTTCATCTGTACTATTTTTCTAGATTCCACATATAAGCGATATTATACAATATTTGTTTTTCTCTTTCTGACTGACTTCACTCTGTATGACAATCTCTAGGTCCATCCACGTCTCTGAAAATGGCACTATTTTGTTCCTTTTATGGCTGAGTAATATTCCATTGTAGATACGTATCATGAATTGGGAGATTGGGGTTGACATACACTACTATGTATAAAATAGATAACTAATGAGAACTTAACTGTGTAGCACAGCGAACTCTACTCAGTGATCTGTGGTGACCTAAATGTGAAGGAAATCTAAAAAAGAGTGGATATATGTGTATGTATAACTGATTCACTTTGCTGTACAGCAGAAACTAACACAACACTGTAAAGCAACTAAACTCCAATAAAAATTAATTTAAAAAATAAAATAAAATCCACATCCTCTTCCTAGGCTCACAGGTCTATGGGGCCCTGTGCAATCCAGCTCCCACCTTCCTCTCCAGCCTCATCTCACACCACTCTGCTTCTCGCTCACAGAGCTCCAGGCACCCTGGTTTCTTTCAGATGCATCAAGATTCTTTGAACCTCAGAATTCTTGCACATGCTCCCCATTTAACAGAAGAGAAACTGCGCCTGTTAAGGAGAAAGCACTCCATACATATTTTTTGAGTGATGATGACTCAGAGCTTAACTACCTTCTAGGCACTTGAAATTCAGAGATGAACAAAACACAATCTCAGCTCACAAGGAATTCTCAACCTCCTGGGAAAGACAGAAAAGTAAAGCAATGAGTAACAACTACAAGCAACAACTGCATTCATACTATGGTGAAGCAGAGTCGGGAATCACAGAGGAGAGTCATGTGGCCCAGGTGATGGGCATCAAGAAAGGCTTCCTGGAGGAGGTGACATTTGACATGAGCTTGGAAGGATGAGTGGGAGTTGTCCAGTGGTGGAGGGGGCACCTCTTCCAGACAGAACAAACCACATGAGCAGAGGAACGGAGAAATGAGAGAGCTCTGTGAGTGACTGGAAACAGGATAAGTGGCAGAAGACAAGCCTAGGAGACAGATATTGGAAGAACTCAAGCAGCCAAGTCTTTTCAGAACCTCCCCTGAGCTCAACACTAAAACAAGTGCAAATGGGGACATGGAACTGCCCTCTAAGAGCATGGAAACTCCAAATGGAGCTGCTGCAGTCAATACTGTAGACTTACTCAGTTTCTTTCATCTCCTTCCTGTGGAGCAGATACTCCTTGGTCCTAATGGCCATCAACATTCAATACCCATTCATTGGAGACCTACAACATGCAGGCATGAAGCCAGGAGTGGAGAAGATACAAAGAAGAATATCTCAGGGCAGCTTTGATTCTTACACACACACTATGTTCTCACCGTCACTCATACACACTCACACCAGGGTAGTGGCCCCTCAGCTTTTGCTCCAAGACCGACTGGCAACCCCTGATGAGGACTGTCCCTCCTCAAAGTCTCCCACCCACTCCAGTACCTCCTGAGATGGCTGGGGATCCACTGATCAGGGGGAAAGTTTCCATGATGACTTGAGAGGGAAGGTTCAAACTACAAACATACTTGGGAGAGTTAACATCTTGTCTGAAAGTCTCTCACACGCTGGTGCCCATGAGCAAGTGATCCCTTTTTGTTAAGTCTAGGCCTAACCCTCCAAATAGCCGGAGCTCCTGGGAAACAAAGTCTCTTAGTCCTGAACCCCACTTGTAGACACTCACCCATGCGTCTTGGACTTTCAAGATTTTGGGTAAGTGTGTCCCCTCAGCCTTTCTCATGTGTCTTCCTGGAGACTTCCTGCTGGCATCTTCCATGTCTAACCCTCCTGGGTCTCCTCAGTGGTGCCACAGCACATTTGGTATCATTGCTGGTGTCCCCCCCCACTAGATGGTGACGTCCCCAAAGACAGGGACCGTCTCATTCATCTCTCTCCCCACGACATCAAACACCATGCCAGGCACATGATAAAAGCTTGACTGAAATAAATAAATCAGAGAAGTCAAGGGGCAAGTTCCTTTCTGGCTGATGGAAAAGTTGCTGGATTACAAGGCCAGCTCCCCAGTTGCCCTCATGCCTCAGGACCCCAGCAGGCACTTGGGTTGTGGCTCTGTTAGAGGACATGATTACTGAAGACCGTATCACTGGTGACAGATGGCTGCTTTACTGAACCGCCTCATACAATCCCACCTTCCTTCAGCAGCCATGAGACTCTGCCCTGAGCTCAGACCCAGAGCGCAGAACCGGGAGCTTCCAGCTCACTACCATCTCCAGTGATGGCCTTGTGGGCTGGTGTGTAGAGAGAGGCACACAGAACAATTCTGAGTGTTATTCCAGATGATCTGGCCCCTGCCTGTGATGCCACCAACAGCCCAACTCTTGCCTCGGACTGCATACCAGCTCACCCGCCAATTCCCCATCTGGCTGTACCACAGCGGAGAGGCAGTTCCCAGACAGGATGCTATAAGCCCCCTTTCCCCTGCTCCTCTCTTCAAGATAAGATGCTCTGAAGATAGTTCAACAGACAATCATAAAATTACTCTCCAATGCAGAGGAGGGTCGGACTGGGAGCTCGAGACTTGGAAGACGACTCGGCAGCAAGGACACTGGGTCTGTCCCATATGTGCCGGACTGTGTACTGAAGAGACCACAGCCCAGAACCACCAGGTATAGACAGAGAAGTCAAAAGAAAGACACGAAAGACTGCTGTCTCTGGTGAAGGGGCTGGGAAGGGAAAAGCCCAGCGAGGACTTGGCCGGGAAACCCTAACCAGTGGCCCAGTCTGCCGACGGCAGCTCCACCAGCACAGCCTGGGCAGGTCGACCCTCCCGCACCTCACGAAGCAAGCTCAGTATAAGCGTCTTCTTGTTTCACCACACGCACCCTCCCATCCCACGGAGACACTGGGATGAAACCCCTGCCAGGCCCACGCTCCACCACGCTGCCTCTGGGAGCCCCACACTTCCTGCTGCCCTCAGATCAGAGCCCAGGCTGTCTCTGATGCTCTGCCACAACACACCTGCTCACTGGGCCCCCAGCTGCTCCGGCTACCACTCCAAGCCCCTAGGGGCGCCTGCACTGCAGCTGCCACCCACCCTTCAACATTCTTTTTCTTCTGAGTTACACTCTCTTGCAAGGGTCCCTCAGCTGCAGAAATTGAGGGAACACCCCAAAGCCTCTTCCTCCCCAGAACAAGCACATGCTGTCCACAATAGCAGGGCTGGAGGTTCTCAAATAGCCCCTACACTCGCCAGAGCATTCAGGGGCCCCTGAGCCTCGGATCTGCCTCTGAGTCCCTTCCCATGATCCTATCAGCCAGGTTCTTTCAAGAGGCATCAGTTTACCCCAGTAATTTGTCCTCTGCCCGGCACCTATTTTCAGTTTACCAGACATGTCTCATCATGTCTGAACCCCAAATTCAGACGCGGCTGGGCTGTTTCCCCCCCACCCCGAGAAGCTTTTAGCCACCATACAAATCAGTGAACACCAATTTGATTTGTTGCACAGCCCCAGACTCCACATGCTAAAATAAATCCAAACTTCTCCTGCAGGCCACCCTGGACTCCGCTAGGCATTTTGCTTAGGTGCCTTTCTTCAGACATAACCCACGTGTTTTCTGTAGGAAAATTAGTCTGACGTTTTACAAAAACCAACTTCCAAAGTCAATTCTCCAGTGGTAGCTTGAGGAGCAATTTGGAATCATCTGGAACAGAGTAGCGCTGGCCCAGGATAGCAGACAGAAGAGAGCTGGGGGTGGGGCGTGTCCTCCCCAGGAGCCATAGAGGAGATTTTCTCCAGCTCACAAATCTAGAGTCATCAACTTCATTTTGAGTGGTTTAATTATGGCTAATTAACTGGATTAACTGCTTTGTATTATGGTAGTATAAATAAATACCTCTTTCCTTTGTCTTAACACTGCTGTTTCAATCCCAAGACCCAAGTTCACATGAGTGTGTTACACATGTGTGTTTTACCCAGCTCACTTCAGGTGGCTAAAACTAGATAGAGCAAGACCAGGAAATTTGGGGAGTGGGGATGGGTGGACCACACTGTCAGTGACCTCACCACTGACATTGATGGATCCTTCTCAAAAGTTCTAGACTACTTACACATATTATCATGGCCTTATAGGTTTCATAAGCATCACTAAACCCTGTGTGACATACAATCTCTTTTTTTTTTTCTGTCCTACAGCTCTAAGGCAATGTTTCTCAAAGTATGATCCATGGACAGCCTGCAACAAAATCACCCCAGGGTGCTTGTTAAAAAGGGAGATTTCTGGGTTCCAGTGAGACCTGATTCAGGGTCTCTAGAAGTGCAGCCAGGAAGACACATTTTAAATAAACCCCTAGCTATTTCTGTATTACTCCACACTCTTGGTAATTTTTTACTTATGCTCTCCTTTACCAGATCATGGTGATGGTGACAGGGACAATGATGGTGATGGTGATGGTGATGGTGGTGATGGCAATGATAATGATGATGATGATGGAAGACACAATAAGATTCCTTCACATTTCTTTGGTGCTTTACCACTTATAAAGTTCTTTCACTTTCATAATTATTTCATTTGATTCTCACCAGGACTTGATTGTTGCAATCCCATTTACAGATGATGAAGGAGCCAAGATTTAGAGAGAGGTTAAAAGACTTCCCAAGCTCGGCAAAGTATTTGCTCTGAGCCATTTTCCAGAGGAGACAAACTTACATGAATCACTTCACTCTGAGCCTTTCCCTTCTCCCCAGACACCACAACCTGGAAGTTGACTGGGTCTCACCTTAAGGCTAGACAATCATTCAACTCAAGGACTAACCCTAAGCCCTTGAGTCATGTTCTATGCAAGCGGGAAGACTCCAACCGCCTGAGCCAACTATTCCTTACCCGGGAAAGGCCTACAAACCTCTTCAGCCTTCACACCCGTCAGAAATACCGTACGGCAGTCAGAAGACCTGGTGTAAGTTGTGCCTGTACCTCTGCTAACCAAATGGGTATCCCCAGATCTGTCACCTAACAGAAATCCCACCACCCGTAAAACGACAGGTCATAACAAGATTAAATGAAAATTATGCTTGGGAAGGTGTTCTGCAATTAGAAAGCATACACATGGTATCTCATATGACTGTTAGGATCATTATCATCTTTTGGGTTTCAAGTTCAGACCTCCTTCCCTCTCCTCCCTGCCACCTCTCCCCACCCTCCCCTGGTCCAGCCACCAGCACGGCTGCTCAGGCCCCCAACATCCCAGCAAAGAGTGGTTGGTAGTAATTCAAAGGCTGTTTTTCCTTCATACTTTGTAGCAGTTCAGAAAGGCGAGTCACGGCCATAACTTGTGTATGGAAAGGACAGCGTGTCACCAAAGGGACCATTACCTCCTTGCAAGTCAAGCAACATAGATTAGAATGGAAATTATTTGGGATCTTCAGCAGTCATCTAAAATTGTTCAAAGCTCAGCAATTCCCTGAGGTCTGCTACCGGATCATTGATTTTAGTGGTGAGTGTGTATGTGTGTGCGTGTGTATGAGCAAGTGTGAGTGTGTGAAGGTGTGAGCGTGCATGTGTGTGAGTGTACATGTGTGTGCTCCATATTTGGTTGAAGCTCAAACAGAAAAGAAAAACAGAGGCTACCTCAAGTTCTCAGAGAGCTGAGATTGCCCCAAAAGTCTGAGCCTGGGTACTCTCAGCCTAATTCAGTCTAGCAAAGTCCTCACAAGGCCACAAAGAGGTCCCCGTAGAACAGAAAGCTGTGGAGGGAGAAGGCTCAGTATGGGAAATTCTTTCCAGAACACGAAAAACACTACAGCCAAGGACAGGGCAACCTAGAAACCCAAGGACATCTTTAGAGCCGAAGCCTCAGACCCAGGTGCCGTGAACCCAGCGTGCCCACCCCTGGTCCTAACTTTGCCTCGGCCTCACCCAGCCTGGGATCCAGCTGCCCAATCTCATCTGCTGGACACCTGGGTCAGGGCAGGAGTGCAAAATTAAGAACAAGAATAAAAGCTGAGCTTTATCAAGCGCTTACTCTGTGCCAGGCTCTGTGATAAGTGCTTTACGTGCTTCAGTTCATTTGATCCCACAAAAACCCTCTGAACTGGGTTCTGTTATTATCCCCAGTTAATAGGTGGGTGAAGCTCACCATCAGTAAGTGACTTATGCAAGATCACAGAACCCATCACAGGGGCAGCCCAGATTCCGTCTCCAGTCTCACTCTAGAACCTTGCACATAATTGGATTTTGCCAGTTCAACCCATTCTTCAGGGCCTGGCCCAAGGAAGGTGTGGACCTATAGTGCACAGGTTAAAAACTCAAGTTCTGGGACTAGACTACCTGATTCAAACCCAGCATTACTATTCACTAGCTCTACTTTAGCCTTTCTGTGGCTCAATTTTCCTATTTATAAAATGGGTGCAATCCACTTCATAGAGTTTTAAGAGAGGTTTATATAAAGTCATGTATGTCAAGTCATCTGAGGTCCTGGCACATGTAAATATTCAACAGATGAGTATTTGAAATAGAGAGATTTAAAGAGGCTGAGAAGCCAAACAGGAGTAATGGGACGGCCCAGAGATTAGCAACCACAAAGAGCCACTAACCTCCTGGGCTGGTGGGACAAAGGAGAAAGCTGGATTAAAGAACCCAGGGGCCTGCGTGACCTGCAGGCCTGGATTTCTGGTAGACCTACTCACTGGGGACTGGAAAGCTGGAGGAGATACAGCCAGTGTTAGAAACCCTGCCCAAGGCAGAGAGAGAGAAATACCCCAGCTCCTTTCTCCTGGCCGCCATCTCCGGCCAGCGTCTCCCACTGGCTGAGACCAGCTCCAGGCCTGCTGACTCAGAGCTTGGAAAACCCAGTCTGTGAGGGTCAGCCCTGCCGCACAGAGCAGAGCAAGGCCAGGGCAATGAATGTGTCAGAGGGCAGCAGCAGACTCAAGACGGGCTTGGTTCAAGGACAAAATTCACACTCCTCAGCACTGCCCGCCCCCGCCAGCCTGGCCTCCCTGCTCTGTGGCTACACAGGCCTTCCTTCAGCTCCCGAGAGCCCAGTTCCTGACAGCCCCGTTAGCTGCATTCATGCTTCCACCAAGCCTCCATCTCCTACTCTGCTCATCCCCACTCTCTCTTCACGTCTCAGCTCAAATGTCAAGTCCTCTGAGAGGCTTGCCCCCTACCCCCAATCTAGAGTGGGTTCCTTATTAATTTTCTTTCCAGCACCCTCTTCTTTTCCCTGTTCTCCACTTGCCCCAGGCATCTAGCACAGGGCTTGGTAGAAAATAGGTGCTCAATGCCTATTTGTTGAGCAAGTGGATGAGGCTGGGACCCAGCCCTCACCTGGCCAGCCAGACAAGTGCTCAGAGGACCAAGCCATGGCTCCCTCCTCCCCGAGGCGCCAGGCTCATTATTCACCTCTTGAGAAGGCCCCAGGAGTCCAGCTCTACCTTAGGTCACTAACAAATACCTCCTCTGCAGCCTCGAGAAAGCTGGCACAGGTCAAGAGCAGGATCACCCCTCGTTTCACACCTATTAACACCCTTATAATAGAATATGCCAGGCGTCAGTATCATTCAGCTTTATAAGATCCCGGGGTCGTGTTAAAGTTTTGGGGGTTCCTAGAGGTGCAGACTAGAGCCCTCAGAGGCTTCCAGGGTCTCCTTTCCCAGAGAGATGGAGGAAAGAGCAGGAAGAGAGATAGGGAAGAGAGGGTGCTGGCTCAGAGGAGAAAAGGAGGGATGGGAGAGCAGAAAGCATGCAGGCCCGGGAGGCTTGGGAGCTGCCGGTAAGTAGGCCATAGGGTCTGGGCTGAGAATGTGTGATTAGTACCGCTAATGATTTCACCAGCTCGAAATAGGTTCTCCCCTCAGAGACCATCGTCCCAGGGTCAGCCGCGGCTTCTGATTAGCCAAGGATGCTGCTGAGCTGCAGCAAGAGAGAAAACAACTCGCCAGAGGGTGGGAGGACCTGACATGGACCCCAGGGCTCTGTGCCCCCGGAGGTCACTCCCCAGCCTCCCAGCACCCCCTGCAAGGGGATACCCTGTGCTCATTGCTGGGGGACCCCATGAGAGGGTTGGTTCAAGCCCCTGCTCAGACAGCTGAGCCCAGCCCGCTGGGAGATAATTGGCAGGGCCTGGGGCCAGCCCCCGGGGGATAGTGATACAGGAGAATATCCTGTCTTCTGGATGTCACCCTCATTTAGCCTCGGGGTGCTGTGGCCCCCGGAGTCTCTCTGGGAGCTGTGTCGCATCCTCTTCCAGAGCAGCATCTCTAGTGATTAAAACCACACGGCCCCTCCGTTCAGGCCACTGTCATCTCTCGACCCAGCCGCCTCTGCTGCCAGACAAGACAATCATTTTCTCTTCTCCTATGAAGACTCTTGTTCAACATGGTTGTTGGGAAGGGGGGCCAGCGGGGACAGAGACGCAGAATTACAGCAGCCGTTAATTGCCTGGGTGGTGGCAGGGCCGACACGGGGACACGGGGGAAATGTCTGCCTCACAAGCCAACTTGGGTTCTCTGCTGAAGATCATTAGGAGGAGGCCAGCTTCAATGTCTTCATCCCACAAGGACACATGGAAGATGACATGTCAGCCGGGCCTGAGCATGACACAGCTTCAAAGGCAGAGGCAGCATCTCGGTGGCCTGGGGGCACACTCCTCCTCTCCCTGCAGCCTTCACGCGGCTGGCACAGTTAATTGGCAGCTATGGGAACACAGCTGAGATGTCATTTCCCAGGACAGGTCCCTTTAACCAACAGCCCCGAACTCCCCCTTGCCTTAGTCGTATCCTGCCTGGTCTTGCGGGCCCATCTCCTCCAAGGAGCCTGTCCTGACTACACTGCACAAACCCAGCGTGTCACTTACCGGCCGGGAGGTAGGCTGTGCCTGAACCAAAGGGAGTGGGGAGCCAGTTCTGTGTTGGAGAAACAGCAGACGACATCAGATGAGTTCCAGGCAAGGCCCGAGTGTCCAAAGAGACCCTGCCCCAAAGAGGTGATGAGCACCAGGCCCCAGCCTTCTCTGGGTGAGGGGTAGGCACCTCCAATGGGCAGATGGAGAACAGAGGTGGGGGAACGTGCTGCAGGTGCGTGGTCCCAAAGGAGCCCTCCACAGGCAGGTCACAAATTCGAAGGGGGCCAGTAAAGGAAAAGCCCAGGCCAAGCCCACAGGGACTGAAGGCAACCCCTACAGGAGGCAGTTTAGAGCGGACCCCCAAAGCCGGGCCCAGAGGGCCAGAGAGCAGGCCATAGAACCGCTCCCCAGCTGGTTCTATTGCCTCAGGTGAGGACACACTCTGAACCCTTAAAGGACACAGGAGAGGAGACCCAGAGGAGCTCACAGCACGGCTGACCAGAAACTGGCCAACAAGGGAGACTGGTCCGGGCTGTGGGCACGAGCCATTGATCTCCAACCCCATTCCCCCCACAAGCTGGGGAGCACAGAGAGTCAGCCAGCAGGCCTGCCCACCCAGCCTGGAGAGCCAGGATTGGCCTCTGCCCAGGGTTGGTGCAGCTGCTTCCCAGCCCAGCCCAGGCACAGGAGCGTGCTGGCAACGCTTCAGGCAACATGCAGCCCCGTTTGCTTAGGAGGCCCACAGAGGCTGCCTGTCCTTCCAGGCAAGTCTGCTCTCCCATGCCTGTGAGTGGGTCCTGGGACTTTGGTCTTGGCTGGGGCAACAGGATGTCTGCCCCCTGAGATCATCATTAGGGACGCTGGCCGAGCAGGCTGCAGCTGCCCACAACCAGTTGCTTCAGGCAAAGAGCAGTGAGGCAACTTTCCCCAGACCCACTGCGCACTGCACAGCTGGAGTGCACGGACGCACACGTACCCCCCACCCAGCGACACAGCTCCCCGATCTACTCCATGGCCACAGCTTCCAACGGGCAATGTATTATACACCCTGCTGACTAGTCCTAATTTCTAGCTATTCCGTCCTGGTCATTTTAGGGGTTTGGGTTCACATAGGGACTCTGAGACCTCTTTCAGAATGCAACATCCCTTTCACAATGGCCTCAGTTTTGTTGATGAGTCAACTGGATCAGAACACTTGTCCAAAATCACAATAGCCCTAAGTAACTAAGCATCCCGGAGGCATGAGAGAGGGATTCGTCTAACATTCAACATGGTGTCAGACCCTGGGGTCTACAACCCAAATAATGCACAGTATACTTGGAAAGACAAACATAAACACTCACAGTTACATCCTAAGGATCAACAAGTGGTCAAATTAAATCCGCCTGGGAGGTCAGGGACATCTTCACAGAGCAAGTGACACTGGACCTGCATCTCGAGGGATGAACAGGACCCCTCCAGCGTTATGAAGGGCCAGCAAGCAGTAAGAACTTTCCATGCACTGAGCGCTAGGAAAGGTGCCTACAGAGATCATCTCAGTTAATCCTCACAGCATCCCCAGGAGGTAGACAGTTTCCGCATTTCCACCTCACAGACAAGGGGAGTAAGCCTGAGGGTATGTGACCCAAGTCACACAGCTGGAAGGGATAGAGCTGGGATCTGAACCTTGGTGGTGTGACTGCAGGACCAGCACTCTTATCACCATGTTGTACCGCTGCCCACTATGGGAAGGGGGGTGGTTTCAGTAACAGTTTCCAGGTGGGAAATGAGGGGAAGGGCATCTGAGGCATGTGCCCAGCATGTGCAAAGGCACGGGGGTGTCCTGCAGACCTGTGAGCAGCCACATACAGCAATGGCAGCAGGGATTGTCCCTAGAGAGGCAGGTGGCATCGGGTTTGGGGGTGTGTAAGCCAGGAACTCAGCCCTGTAGGTAACAGGGAGGAATTTCAGGGATTTAAACAGGGAGTTAACACAGTGAATTTTGCACGTCACCAAGATCAGCCCTGGACTAACAGATGGAAGGCTAGAGACAGGGAGATCAGTTAGGAGACCATGATCATGAACAGAGATAGTGCCTCTGAGCCTGAAGATAGTCCCCAATTTGATGTGCAGAAAGTGAGAAAGAGGTAGGAGTCTAAGTTAGCTCCTAGGATCTGGCACCCAGGAGGAGGGCAATGAAATGAGCCCAGTTAGGGGCAGGTTGGTTGGGAGGAGTGGCACTCAGGTGATACTATCTAGTGGGCAGTTCAGAGCAAAGTCTGGGATGCGGGAGAGCAGTGTGGCCGGGAGGTAAGTGTGTGACTGGGTGGAAATGAACTCATGGGGGAAAGCCTTGGTCTGGTGAAGGATGGAAAGAAAGGGAAAGGGGACAGAGAAGGACTCTGGGAGATTAGGGTTGTGAACACACTCAGCAGAAGAAAAGGAACCAGCAAAGATACTGGGAGATACTGGTCAGAGACCTCGGGAGAGAGAGAGCCAGGACGGCGTAATGGCTCAGGTCTAAGGGACTTTCAGAGAAGATGGGTAGCTGGCTAATAAATGTCTCGGGGAAGTCAGGTGAGGGGTGGGTTGTAAAAGGACACATCAGAGTCATGGGTGGCTTTTGTCATCAGAATGGTAGTTTGAAGAGGAAGCAGGAAATGAAGTTGGAGATGAGAGGCTAGGTGATCTTCAAGGAACTTCACTAAGATGGGATGAGCAAGACACCAGTAGCCTGGTGGAAGGAGAGTTATTTTCCTTAAATCTGATTTTTTTAAATTATGCAATAGTGGATACTTGTGAGAGACTCTACGTAAAGTACCGATGAACCCTCTGTTAACCTAAGAACCAGATCACTCCCAGGACCACGGTAGCAGACACCTCTCCTCCTCCCCACTGCCTCCCCGTCCAGGGAGAGTTTTATGAGCTGGGACAGGTTAGAGCATGTTTAAGGCCTATGAGGAAGGAACTAAGAAAGTGGAGAGGGCCTTGGGGGAGTATGTGCAAGAAAAAGTGGACCGGGGGCGGCTACAAGTACAGGAGAGGTGAGTGGACAGAAACATCATTCCTTGCCCTGAGCCCAGAGGAGAGGAGGTGAGGGCTGATGTACTTGGATGAGCTGGAAGTTGCTGAGGGCGTTTATGCCAGATGACCCTCATCTTCTCTTCAATAGAATAATAATACTAATAGTAATAATAAATGGGCCAGTGGACCTTGAGGGGAGTGAGCTGACCAGAGATACATAAAGGCTATTGCCAAGCAGAACCAAGGGCCTGCCCAGTGGATCTGTAGTAGCTCCATCCCCCCCAATTATGTAATTCCCTCCTAGAGCTCTCAGCAAGCCAGGTGAGGATGGTTGCATTGACCCAAGGTGCCAAAGTCATCAGGGCGGGTCTAGTCCAACTAGAGGGCATCCGGGCTGGTGATCAGAATTGGTGCTGATTAGAATTGGGTTGAACAGATGCCCCCCTAAGATCTTGGTTGTCCAGAGGAGAATATGACACCAGAAAGAGGATGGGGTGTAGCCTGGGGGCAGGGGGAAGGATCAAGGGACTGTACCTCCGATCAGATGACACAGTCAATACCTGCGGTAGGTGTCAAAGGAGTGCCGGAAAGCGCGCTCACGGGGTTTGCATCTGACTTTGACACCTATCAGCTGTGTGGCCTTCGGCAGATTTTTTAACATCTCAAAATCCCCAGAAACTTATTCATAACAATTCCTCTCGGGGGGTGTCACAAGGCTCAAAAGAAAGAACAGTGCGAGTCCTTTGTAAACTGTGTGCAAACCTCAGCCTTGATGAATCAGGCAGGGAGGTCAAGGAAGTTTTCAGGTTTCAGGCAGGATGGGGTTCCTCGCAGTTATCTGTGTGGCTGCCTTTTCCTCACTTTGCCTTTGTCCTTCCGGAATCTCATTTGGTTGGTTCCTGACCACTTTCTAAGACCTACTGGAGTCCATTTGAATTCTAATCTGATCCTCCAAGGTGCCCCTCCAGACTCAGCTGGGTTTCATCAATGAAATTAATGAGCGTGCTCTCTGTTTCATCATGTAGTTCATTGCTGGAAACATTAAATAGCCCAGAGCTCCAGACTTCGAATTGCTCCAAATGGCTTCTAGCACTCCCCAGGGATTTTCTTGTTTCGAGACAGACGTGGGAAGGCAGGCTCCCTTCCTTCTAGAGTTTAACCATAACCCTGCACCCCAACCTCCATTCTCACCCAGAGAGGTGGTCTTTCTGTGAGGCACAAAAAGGACCACAGACATTTTGCAATAAACGTTAAGGCCCCTGCACTTCCCTGAAGAGCTCTCTGCTTCTACCCTCTGAGGCTTCCTTTAGGAGACCCTGGACCCACAGCCTTGACCCTGACTCCTACCCAGTGCCCTTCCTCTAGGGACCTCTAAGTCACCCTTCTCTCCATTCGTGATGTTTAGCGTAGAAGCAATAATTTACCACTGACCCAGGATTCTCGGAGCATCAGCTGGAAATGTCTTGGAGTGCAACCCGGTACTACGAATCTGCCTCCACCCTGCTTTGCCTACAAGCCAGTCCTGAGATCCAGACCCTGGAGGCTGCATGCTTCTCCCGCCTGCTGGCATGCCTCTTCCCTCCACATCTGCATGGTTCTCAAAGTCAGCACCCAGCACTCATTCAACTCTTATTCACTACCAGTGAAGTGCCAGCCTCAGGCATTGGCACACAGCCGTGAACGAAACAAACACACCTTGTCCTAAGGATCCTTCAGTCCAAGCTCTCTCCTATTCACCGTCTTCCCCAATCTCCCAAAACAGTTGTTCTCCACATACCACCCCGATCCTAGTTGGCAAATCCGCTGACTTCTTGCCGTACATGCTGAGGAAAATCCCCTTTTGCTGCCGATCTTCTGCTGCAGTTCTGACTCCTGGCTCACCCTGAGCTCTTCCACATCATCTTTGTTGCCTTCCCTGCCCCTTTCTATTTTTCACCATCTCTCTATCTTGTGTCTACGCAGGCATTCCTTCCCTCTCTAATAGGTCCTATCCTCTCCCACCTGAGCCACGACCAACCCTCCTTCTCTCCTTCTCCTTCTGTCTCCATCTTGTCCACTTCCAGTTAATGAGCCAGCCAACAGTGATTTACATTTACAAAGCAACTTCTTTGCAACTCTGCTCTCTGGGCCCCAGAGGGGTCTGGCTTTGGCGCTTCCATAATGGGGAGGATGCTCAACATCAGATGCTGGTGCCTTAGTGTCTCACATCTCAAGGCAGGAGAGCCAGGGCTTTTCTGGTGGAAGTTGGGAAGGATGCCCCACAGCCCCCTTCATGAGGGATCAGACCCCTGGGGTCCACTGGCTCATCAATCCTTCGACAATAATGACTGCGGCCATGCCTGACATGGTGCTAGTCACCAGAAATCCAGAAATGATTAAGATGCACTGTAGTGCATGAAACTACTAACATGGAAACAGAGACAGTGAGAACAAAAGGTGTCGACAAAGCACAGAAGAAAGAAATTCTTTTTTTTTTCCTTGAGATCAGAAATATTTCATAGAGGTGACATGCAAAGTCAAAAAAAAGCAAGTAAAGAAAGTGTAAGCAATGACATTGTTTTTAACTCGGCAATCTGTCAGCGCTGCAGAGAAATATTTTTTTGCCTACCCTACTGAGCACACAGAACAGCTGAAACGTGTGTGTCTATAGGCATCCAAGCACGTTTGCACGTGTCAGTGTTGTCAGCCCTGGGAAGAAGGGTTGGTGATAAGAGTTTCCTTTTAAGAAATTATAGAAGAGCCAAAGAGGAAGGAACTTGAAGGGCAAAGGGCAACTTCAAAGACCTCTGGTAGCCCCACCGTCAAAATTCTTCTCTATTTGATCCCATCTACCCAACCATCTAATGGAGACCTTATTAACCCTGTTTTCCGAGCACCTCTTGCATCTGTGCATTTCTCCCCAGTGTACTGTCACTTCCTAAATCAGACCCTCATCATCTCTCACCACGGTTACTACAACAGTCTTTTAATTGGTCTCCCTGCCTCCATTCTGACCAAACCATTCTCCCCACAAAGCCATGGTGTCCTTTCTGATGCACAGATCATGTCCCTTGTCTTCAGTGGCTCACCCCTTGCCCCTTGCCTAATGAGGCTCTCCATGTCTGCCAGGTATGGCCCCCACTGATCTTTCCAACTTGGTAGCTCACCACTCTCCCCCCAAACCCAGGCTCGATGCCCCAGCCACGCTGCACTGTTCTCTTCTACCTCCGTCTCTCAGGTGCCCTGCATCTTCCTGAAACGCCTTTGCCCTTCTCACCCTCTCACCCCCTCTTTGCATGGTTGATCCATAGTCAACCGTGAGGTCTCAGCCTAAGCTTCCGGTCCCCTTTCCTGGCCCCAGTCTGGGGTGGGAGCCCGTCCCCATGATCACAGGGTAACATGATCATCCGTCTATTCAGCTGATTCCCACGAGACTGTCAGCTTGGAGAAGGCAGAAGTGGTGCTTGTTCAAGACTGCTGTGTCTGTGGCTCTAAATCAGTACTTGTTGAGTTAGAGGGGCTCGATATTTATTGAACAACTGGATATGCTGTGACTCCTTAGTAAGGCTCCACCTTCAGCATTGGCTTCCCAACTAAAATGAACCATTTTGGTGCTTTCTCCTGAAAAATAATAGAATCCAAATCTACGAGAAGTGGGGAGGACCTTGGAAGTCACCAAGTTCAAATCTCAGGTGTCAAATGAAGGAATTGAGGCCTAGAGAGCAGGGAATCCCCTCAGGCTAGAAGGAGAGTTACCATGATCATTACTCTAATATTGTATGTGGTCGTAAGTGGTACCAGCCCACATCCCACACAAAGCAGGCCCCAAAGAGCCCGGTTCCCAATCACAAAGCATTTTTGCATCCTCATCTCATTTCTTGTTTGAGCCACACAACTCCTACAAAACTGGTCGGGCAAGCAATCTCAATGCCCCCATTTTATTGATTAGGGTATTAAGGCTCAGAGAGTCCAAGACACAAGTCCAAGAGATGGAGGAAGGCTCCTCTGAATCCAGACTTCATCCCCTCTCACCACACAGCATCTGGCCCTTTGCCTTTTCCCCACAATAGGGTTGGATGCCAGCAAGGAGTGGGATGATGCAGGCAATGCCATGTTGCCATGGCAGAATGTATCCAGGAAGCTGATAGCCCACAGACCCCCAGGAGGAAAGACCTCAGCTGAACCAAGACTGTGTCCAGAGCTGTGAGGGTAAACAGGCAGGCAGCAGCTCTCAAACCTGCCAGCCTTCAGCCAGGTGCTTGACTTTATTTAAGAAAATTATTTTTCATTCGGTCTCATGGGCGATGGACTATGTCCTGGCTTTTAAAAATGAGACTGGGGGCTTCCCTGGTGGCGCAGTGGTTGAGAGTCTGCCTGCCGATGCAGGGGACGCAGGTTCGTGCCCCGGTCCGGGAAGATCCCACATGCCACAGAGTGGCTGGGCCCACGAGCCATGGATACTGAGCCTGCGTGTCCGGAGCCTGCGCTCCGCAACGGGAGAGGCCACAACAGTGAGAGGCTCATGTACCGCAAAAAAAAAAAAAAAAAATGAGATTGGCTAGCCAGAGCTGACCTGACACATCCCTCCAGTTTCCCTATGCACACTTAAACATTCTGCCAAAACTAATATCTTTATTCCTAAAATCTTCAGTTCACGTAGAGCAAGCAGTGGCTGCCTATGCTGTATGGAGTGTGCACTTCAGCCTTTATATTACCCAGAGGAATGAGCTGCTATTATGAAATCATTAAATTAATAACTTGGTAATATAGGCAGATATATAAAACAATCTGTTCATAGAACAAAAGAAATTACTACGTTCCAAACATTCATAATTTAATTTAACAGCAAATTAAAGTAGCATACATAATTTTAGCCTCAAAATGTCAACAGAATTATGTAAATACAGCACCAAGTCCTATTGTTGTGTGTGCATGTGCGTGTGTGTGTGTGTGTGTGGATGTGTGTAGTTGTGGGTGTAAAGGAAGGGCGGGTTGCAGAGTTGACATTTCCGTACAGTAGGCCGCTCTTCTTCACAACAGAGAAGCAACTGACAGAAATAGATGAGGTGCCCAGGTTTTAATTAAGAATTTATTAAACGTTCAAAGAGCTGTAGAGGAAAAAAGCTAGCAAGGCGCTCTGCTGGCTGCCAGGATTGGGTGCTGAACAAACAGTAACAGTCAAGGAGAAGGGACCAGTAGGGCTCTGCCAGGGCTCCCTTGGGAAGAGCGAGCATCAGAGGCCAGCAGGCCTAGGTCCTGTCATCTTAGAGAGAAGATGGATCTTACGAATATGGAGATTAAACAGTAGAAGGGGGGCTGCTGGCCAGTGTGGAATTCTTTGGGGGGAAATGACCAGAATAGGGGAGCTATTCTCCTGCCCCAGCATTTGGTAGGAGCTTCCTCCCACCCATCCCTCCGAGATGGGTAAGGAGTAGAATAAGCTGGATGGGCTCTGGCTTCCAATCAACTCCACAAACCACCTGCCTCGCGTGAACCAGAGGAATGTGAGTGGATATAAGGCTGTGCCAGGGACAGTGAGCCACTCCCCTGCAGAATTCTTGACTCCCCGCCCTGTGGACCTGGGAGTGTCTCCTGTTAGAGCAGGAAGAGCACAAAGGGCTTCCTACATGAACTGAGTTTGCCTCCATCTAAGCCTTTCTTCCCTCTGGGGTATTATATCTGTTCCTGCTCGCATGAACTGTTTTCTAGGGGCAACTGCTATCCGGTCTCATGGACTTTCAACACTAGAAGGGACCTGACCTGTGAAGTCTGCAAGCCCAGCCCCTCTTCGAAGAAACAAAATACATACAGGCACACACACAGAATTTGGCACACAAGTTCAGGGGGCTCACATATTCCGCAGATGAACCAAAGGTTAAGAATCTAGTCCAGCTGAAGACATGAAGCATGGAACTATGTGTACAAAGACCAATGTGCCTCTAGCGTCAAAGATATGAGCCAGAGAGTAAGACAGGAGTTCACAGAAGGCTCGCTGGAGGAGGGAGGAGGAACATTTGAACTTGAAGGATGGTTGAGCCTTAGATAAGGACATAGGAGGATGAATGGATGGGGCCAAGATTTTTTTTTTTTTTAAAGCATGAGTGCATAAAGGATGATGAGCATTCCATGGATGAGGACAGGAGAGGGAAGAAGGTGTCCTATTGGGAAAAGCCCTGGTTAACAATAGCTTTTGAATAAAAGAATAAAACCTTTTATCCTCTTAGAAATATATTTTTTTCTGTGAATATGAATGCTAATCTAGAAAAGGAAAGATTAGAACCAGGTAGTCCAGTTAACCAACGATCATAGTAGTTTAAGGGTGGGGGGAGAAGCAACAATGCTAAAATAGTCTAAATAGGCATGGAACAGAGGAGAGAGCGAGAGACATTATGAGGATGGTCTTGACAGGAATTCCGAATTGGGGGATTAGTCTACAAAGTCTGACCACTGTAATAAATAATCACAAAATCTAAGTGGCTTAACATAGTAAAGGTTTATTTCTCATTCACATCACAGTACAATGTGGGTGAACGGAGGGTCTTGATCCACGCAGTCATTCAGGGACCAAGGCCCCTTCCACCTTGTGGCTCCCACATAGTCCTCAATGTCTTCATTCTGCACATGGCCAGCAGATGAGGGAAGAGAGATCACGTAGATGGATGTATAGAAGCTTTTATCGCCACCCCAGAAAGTAGTAAACATCCCTTCTGACCACGTTTTTTAGCCAGAGCTCTTTCATCTAACTGCTGGCAGGCTGGGAAACATAGCCTCACTGCCCAGGAAGATAAGGGAAACAATTTCCCAGTTCTATAGCTGGCTATGAAGGGAGGGGACTGGAATTCAAGAGCAACTATTTTTAGGTCTAGAAACTAGAAGATTGATGGGACCATTGATACACATAAGAAAATTCAGAGAGGAAGATAGAAGAATCATAAGCTTGGCATTGTACATCTCTGTGTCAAAGAATTAAACTAACCCAAGAGAATAATAAAATAGATTTGCTCTTGTATCCCAAAGTTTTAGCATAAAAGTGTGACTTTTTCTTACATGACACAAGAAGTAATGTGGTTAGCTATGACACCAAAAGCATAGGCAACAATAGATAACTTGGACTTCATCAAGATTAAGAACTTTTATGCATCAACGGACTCTATCAAGAGAGTAAAAAGGCAAACCACAGAATGGCAGAAAATATTTGCAAATCATTTACCAGATAAAGGCTTAATATACAGAATATATAAAGAACTCCTATAATGCAACAACAAACAACAAAACTGCCCAATTTAAAAATGCGCAAAGGACTTGAGTAGACCTTTCTCCAAAGAAGATATATAAACAGTCAATACGTACACGAAAAGAAGCTCAATATCACTAATCATTAGAGAAATGCAAATCAAGATCTCAGTGAGATGTCACTTCACACCCATCAGGATGGCTATTATCAAAAAACAACAAAAGCAATAGAAAATAACAAATGTTGGTGAGGATGTGGAGAAATCAGAATGCTTGTGCATTGCTGGTGAGAATGCAAAATGATGTAGCTGCTGTGGACAACTGTATGGTGGTTCCTAAGAAAATTAAACATAAAATTACCCCATGATCCAGCAATTCCAATTCTGGGTACATACACAAAAGAATTGAAAGCAGAGACTCGAACAGATATTTGTACACCAATGTTCATAGCACCACTCTTTACAATAACCAAAAGGTGGAGGCAACCCAAATGCATGGATAAACAAAATGTGGCTTATACGTACAATAGAATATTATTCAACTTTTAAAAGGAAGGAAATTGGACATATGCTACAATACGGATAATCCTTGCAGACGTTATGCTAGATGAAATAAGCCAGTCACAAAAGAACAAATAGCCTATGATTCCATTTATATGAGGCCCTTAGAGTAGTCAAATTCATAGAGACAGAAAGTAGAATGGGGGTTGCCAGGCGCAAGGAGGTGGGGGAATGGAGAGTTAGTATTTCATGGTACAGATTTTCACTTGAGGAAGATGAAAAAGTTCCAGAGAAGGATGGTGGTGATGATTGCACAACAATGCGAATGTACTTAATGAAACTAAACTGTATGTTTAAAAATGGTTAAAATAGTAAATTTTTTAATGTGTACTATACCATAATAATAAAAAAAACAATGTGGGTAAGTTCATCTTCCTAAAAATGCAGACTCTGTTTAAACATGATTAGCTTACAAGACATGTTCTCTGAAGCCCTCTCAGTCCCACATCTGCCTTTCCAGGGAGTCCATCATCACTTTTCAGCCCCAAACCTGCTTTTCCTGAGTTCTTCACCTCAGTCCATGTGCACACATGCTCCCCAAAACCAGCTTAGAAACCTCGTTGTCTTTCTCTTCGCTTCCCTCCCATAAGCCTCCAGATCCAACAGGCAAGTGTCTCAAATTCACCCTCCCCTTTTCTCTCCACCTCCCCGGTCACTGCTTTCATTCTAGCTTCACAAAAGTATAGCTCACTGTCTCTCATACTAACAATTCCATCAGCCTCCAAGCAAGTCTCACACCCCTCATGTCTCATCCAACCGTCCTCTCATCAGAGTGGACCTAACCCAGGTCCAGTTGGACTTGCTCTCAGGTAGGCACTGGGCAAACTGCATGCATTGTCTCACCAAAGCCTCACCCTAGGCAGATGCACTTCGAGTGCCCCATTTACAAAAGAGGAAAGTGAGGACTGGAGAGCTTCAGCCGTTACTTCAAGGTTACGCAGCCAACAAGTGGCAAAGCCAGGAGTCCCACATGGGCCATCAAACACCAATTAATAAGAACAGCTGACACCAACTCAGGGCTACCTATGTTTCCGGCATGGCTCTAAATGCTTTATACCTAATAGTTCCTGTAATACTCACAATTCCATGAAAAAAAGATGATTATCATCTCCATTTTACACTTGACAATTCAAGGTAGAAAGAGGTTAAGTGACCCAAATTAATCCAGCTGGCAAAGAGTGAACAGAGATTCAAGCCCTGGGCAGTCTGGTACTCAAAGTACCTACCATAGACAGTGGTCCCACAGTGTTAGGCCACATCCCTCCTCCAAAACACACAGAGTAAACCTCACCCTCTGTAACATGAGAACCAAAGCCCAGCCCCCACTAGCCACAATTTTCCATCTAGACACCCTACTGTGATCTATACACCCTGTGGCAGCCATACCCAACTAGTCACACACCTCCCACCAACACCTCACACAGTCCCTCTCCACCCATAAATACCAGGTTAATCTTTACGAGGTTCGACTGACTGTCATCCACTATGGATGCCCACCCTGATATCCAGGACCCATTTATAGTTCACTCATTCAGCCAAATGTATCAAATACTTTGGCCCATCTGTGTGCCAAGTGTTGGGGATACATTGATAAATGGGACAGACTCAAGCTTCTTTGTTAAAACAGTGCCAAACACGTGTCATCATTTGACCCTCTTCCATGGATTCTTGGATTATCATGAACAATTTATTTGTTTGTCTATGTTGCTACCTGGTGGGCTCCCAGAGGTCAAGACGACATCTTATCAAACTCTGTGTCCCTTTCCAAGTACCCTGATCTTGGTAAATAAACTTAGAAGATGTGTTCGATGAATCAATGCTTGAATGACTCAGTGGACCCCATTGAAATTACAGATCTCATAAAATAAAATGCAGCCTCCCATAATGAGTCATGAGCTGGCAGAGTTGAGTGTCTTCATCTGTAGGACTGGCCTCGGCACAGTCCGCTAGGCTGACTCTCTTACTGCTAATACTGTTCACTGGCATAGCAGTCAACATTTTACAAAATATTTTCACATCCATTTTCTCACTTGATTCTCCATGGCAAGGGAAGATAATCTTTTGCATTAGCTTGAAATTAATTTTCTATATGTGCATAAGCATATTTTGATTGCTCCTGATTAAGTTGTCAAACTAAAGAAGATTCTAGAATTAAATGCAATATCCCTAAGTCATAATCTGGAGGGAGAGTGCCTGGGTTCATAAGAGTCTTGGAACTGAGTCCTTATCTTTTCAATGGAGGCACCAACCTCATGGGGCCACTGTCAAGTTTAAGGGAAATAAGGGTACACACAGAACTTGGTACAGAGTAAACAATAAACATGATAAAGGTTACGTGTTCTTTACTAATAACGGTAACAAGGCAAGAATTAGGTTGTTGAACAGATCAGGAAACTGAGGCCCTGAGAAGCTGGGTTTAGGTGACTTTCCCAGGTCACAGAGTTTGCCTTAAATCCCAAAGTCATGGTCATTTCTAAGCCTTCAGTCTTTCCTGAAAGCATAGTTTCTTTTGGAATCTCACCCAGTCCTCACTCAGATCCTAATTCAAGCTCTAGAGAAATGTTCGACACTTAAAAACCTACCCCCTCCTGGCTCTGAGTGGTTCATTCAAAAGTTCCAGTTCAACATTCGCATTTGAAAGACATGATGTTTTCCATTGGTTTGAAATTAATTTGTGGTAATTCACACCAGTATGTTTTGATTGCTTTTGATTAAGTTTAACAAACTAGTCTGCCGAAATTAAACATCAAAGTAAACAATGCCTTTTCTAAGGCTCCTTGTGCATAATTATCAGTCTTGTCATTCTTGCTAAATATATCCATTATGTGACAGCCCCTATGCCTGGGTAGCTGTAATTAATACAGAATCCCAGAACCAATTCTAGAGAAATCCTCGAAAAATCAAGGGAAGCTCACTTGCATAACTTCTAAAATATCTGAATGAATTGTTTTGAAACCGGGATGGAAAAAAAAGGGGCTTTTACAGGTCAGGGTTCCTTCATAAAAATAAATAAATAAAACTGGCTGCATATTTAATGTTGGGTTTGTGTAAAGAAAAATAGGTCTTTGGTGAAAAGTATGAATAAACAGGTAAATAGCTCTATGGAGCCGTCACTTTGCAGAAAGCCTCACCAAAATTAATGGCTAATAATTAACCACCTAAGAAACTAATGTGTTGAGAAAAGTTCACAGGCGGCTTTGTAATGTTGCTGAAAATGATGGCAATTAGAGTTAATAGAGTTTTATTAAAATGTGGGGAAATAACTTAAATATGTGTATAAGGGGGGGAAAAAGACCTCTCCATGCCTCCACATATTTACTTTCATCCAGGGAAATACAGAAAAAAAATACCAGCACTGGAACTGAGCTGCCCTCTGCAAAACTCTGCTGCTTAGAAGCTGAGTGACTCTGACACAGGTTCCATTCTCCTGAAGCCTCAGGGTCCTCATGGAAAAATAGGGACCACCGGCTCTGTTCCCAGAGCACTTGGTGGGGAGGGGCAGGGGCCCAGAGCGCTCAGCTAGTATCTCTTCTCTGTGGGGCCCAGTTCCTCTGACTTCAACTCTTCTCCATAATATCATCAATTATTAATGATAATAACAGCAAGAAGAAGAATATTTATCAAGAGCTTATCAGACCCTGTGCTAAGCACTTTTCTTAACATTATCTCTTTTTTTTTTTTTTTTTTTTTTTTTTGCGGTACGCGGGCCTCTCACTGCTGTGGCCTCTCCCGTTGCGGAGCACAGGCTCCGGACGAGCAGGCTCCGGACGCGCAGGCTCCGGACGCGCAGGCTCAGCGGCCATGGCTCACAGGCCCAGCCGCTCCGCGGCATGTGGGATCTTCCCGGACCGGGGCACGAACCCGTGTCCCCTGCATCGGCAGGCAGACTCTCAACCACTGCGCCACCAGGGAAGCCCAACATTACCGCTTTTAATCATAACAATGACCCGATGAGAAAGTTACTCTTAGCATCATCTTTTTCTAAAAGTTTAAACAACTTTTCTAATGAGGAAACTCAGTCTTGGGGAGGGCAGCCAGCTAAGAGGCAAAGTTGGCTTCTGAACACATGGGCCCGTATCTTTAACTGTTGCATTATGCAGTGGCCCTCAGGAAGGGATTTCCAACCTGGACCCACATGGTTGAGCTTCAGGAGGCAATATAATCTCTGAAAATATTACAAAAATATTTGTATATGTGATTTTGTGAAACAGTGTCCAAAACATACACTTGATTCTCAAAAAGAGTCCCTTACCCCCAAAAGGTTAAGGTTAGATGTTCTACACTGAACCAGACCCAACAGCCTAGAATGTTTTGCTATCTGAAGTGCAGTCCACGGACAAGTAGCATCAGCATCACCTGGGAGCTTGTGAGAAAATGCAAATCATCAGCCCTATTCCAGACACACTAAATCAGAATCTGGCTCTTAGCAAGATCCCCGGGAGATTGCTGTGTCCCTAAGCCAGCCTGCGAGAGCAAGGAAGGTCTACCTGGACGAGGTGAAGCATGAAATAAGCACCAAGTGATGAGAAATCGTCAAGGGATGACAGAGGTGGATAAAGACATTTCAAACAAAGTGAAATGCCCGAGCAAACATGTGAAGGATGCAAGCTCAGGGGAGGCTCTGGGGAGCCACAAGCAGGTTACATTGCTGGTGTGTGCGGTGTGAGGCCTGGGGTTCCAGAGGTACGAGGTGGATAGGATGGTTCAAGCCAAACTAAGGGCTTGGAACATATGCAGAGAGCAGAGTGGCTGCTTATGAAGGAGCCAGAGGTGGTCAGATGCACCTTTTAGAAAATCAGTCAGGTGACGGAATGGAGGCTGGACACAGCCAACCCTCAGGACATGACTAAGAGGAATAGTTCCTCCCACCCTCGCATCACTCCTCCAGCAGTGGTTCGCTTCCCCCTCATACCAAACCTATCCACACCATGCCCTGCTTCTGCTCCCAAATGCCTGTGACCTGTGTCCCTCTGAACTGGGATCAGACAGGTGACAGACCACAGCTGACCATATGGTTAGATGTCATCTCCCTGAGAACAGGCCTGTGACTGTCTCCTTGACCACCCATCCCCAGTTCTAGAAGAGGACCTGGCACTGAGTGCTCGGTGAGGCTTTGCTGAAGGAAAGAATAATAATGAGATTAAGTCAGAGTTTTTCCCAGGAGCGCTAAAACTTCCCCAGGCCCCTGGGGTATCAAAGCGCATGGTGAGAGGGACCTTCCTGCTGCTCCTGCAGGTCTGTCCGAGTGCAAGGACGCCTGAAAATGGAATGGAAATTCTGTTGCAATGCATTTGGCCAGTTAACGGGGTCTGTGAACTTGAGACTGAAGGAGAATCATGAGCTGGTGTCCCCTCTGCCTCTCAGAGGCTGCAGCTGGAAGGGCGGATGTGGGGCAGCAAGGGTCCAGAGGCCGTTTTCCTTTTACTCCGCAGCCCCTTCCCTGAGTCCCCTCACACTTGTACCCCACAAGAGAAGCATTTATTAAGCACCTGCCATACACTAGGAAATAGAGAGCCAAGAAAAATGAAAAAGGAAGGAAGTGGGAGGCCGTCTCCTGGTGGTACATCCATGGAAAAAGAGTAGTGTGGGTCCCCATTCCCCACCCCCAGAAGATTCTGAGCACAAACACCTTTGCCTAACAGTTCCCCTGAGCCGCCTCTGGGAATGGCCTCGCGGCTCCCGTGCTGATCAACTCCGCTGCGGGGATGGGGGTGTTGAACATGAGGTTGACCGCCTTCCACCATCACTTGGAGGCTGCTGCCTGTGGAGGTGCCCTGGGCTCCGGGCCCCACCAAGCTCCCGTGGCCACCGAGCTACTATGCCTTGTCTGCCCAGAGGGGGCGCCCTTCTCTAATTCACAGAAAGGTGCCGTGCAGGCTAGTGGCACCCTCTTCACATCCAAGCCAGGGCTTCCTTAAAGACCAGCTTCGGACTCTGTTTGGGGAGTGAAATTCAGGAGCAGAAATTTCATCTTGTGAGTGCCTAGTAGGGCCCACGCACTGTGCTGAGAGTCTTACAGGCATTACCTAATTCAATTCTCACAACCTGGTGTACTCGGATCTCTATTTACAGATGAAAAACTGGGGCTCAGAGTGAAAGGTAGAATTGATCCCTGAGTTGTGAGTGGCTGATTGACCTGTCTCTGTCCTGCCCGAAGCCCAGCTGCCTTCTCCCCCACCCAGCCTGCCGAGCCAGAGACCCCAGGACTCCCATCCCTCCCCCTCGTGCTGCCATTTCCTATTCCCTCTTTTATTGTAAACACTAAACGAGAAAGTAAAAATCAATGAGAAATAATAAGCATTAAAAAATGACTCCATAAAAAGACAGAGTAAAAACATAAAAAGACTTAAAAACAGTAAAAACAAAAGTATGGCTTTAAAATATATATAGGCAAAATCAGCACAGGGGACCAGCCGAGGAGATTAATCTGAATGTTAACATCTCAAACAGTGTGGCAGAGAGACAAGCCAGAGGCCCCCTGCAGCACACAGGTTTTAAAAGATGGGGGAGAATTTGGAGGTTGGACGCCAGTCCCCACACTCCCCTCTTCCTGGTTGGCAAAGTCAGCATTCATTGCAGTGGTGCAGGAGGCTTCCTGGAGGAGGTGGCGTTTAGCTGACCTTTGAAGTTGGGCTACCATTTGAGAGGGCAGTCTTCTCAGGAGAGGAGAACTTTCAAAACAAAGTCATGGAAGCAGATGCAAACTATTATATATAAGATGGATAAACAACAAGGTTCTACTGTATAACACAGGGAGCTATATTCAATATCCTGTGATAAACCATAATGGAAAAGAATATTTAGAAAAAGAATGTCTCTATGTGTATAACTGAGTCGGTTTGCTGTACAACAGAGATTGGCACAGCCTTGTACATCAACTATCCTTCAATAGAAATATATATATATATATATATATAATTAATTTTTAAAAGTCGCAGAGACTAGATGGTGCAGAATTTTGGAGGATCTGGGTGGCAGTCACGCTGACTGGAGCAAGTTCTTGCCCTAGGGGAGGGGTGATGCGGAAGAGCCAAGTGTTGGTTTGGGACCAGCAAGGGAGAACCTCAAGCCGCAGTCCAGTAGTCTGAACCAAGCTCAAGTGGCTCTGCCCCATGGAACGAGGAGAGAGGGCCAAAGGGTCCCTCCAGGAAGCTTCAAGGTCACCTGTGGCTCCGTCCCAGCCAGGGGGGCTGAAGAGCAGCATCGCTGACTCAAGGTCATAAACCATGTGAGAGGCTCAGGCAGGGCCAGGCCCCGAGGGAGCTGAGTCCTTTGCTGAATAAGGACTTGGCCTAGTTTTGCTTCCCAAAGTGACTATGTGTCAGGAGGATGTTAAGCTCCTTTACACAACAGCAATTCTTCTTGGCAGGATGTGAGAAGTCTGGCAGGGTTGCTGCCCGGCCTCTCCTCCGACCAGGGGATGGGCAGTTAGAGGGGGCGAGAAGAGGAGAGGAAGGAGCACAAGGCAGGGGGAGGGACGGGGGGACAGAAGGGAGGAATGTCCCTTATAACTGAGCGGGCTTTCAGCAAGCCAGGGTCCTGGGATAATGTGCAAACTGCAGCTCCTGCCGCTGTGCACGTCCCTCCCTTTTCCTCCCATCACACTCAAACCCCTCGCCCCTCTCCCATCCTCAACACACACATGTGAACACACTCATCTGTGCACTGACAACCTCACACCTTCACACTTACACTCGTGGAGACATTCACGCACTTCCCTTCCCGCACACGGACTCACACTCAGGTTACACACTCACACGCAGGCATAATCAGCCAAGCTTCAACTCAGATTACTGAAGTTTTCATCCACCTCTGCAAAATTAGTTTAAAAGGGGCAATACAGAGAATTTTTCCCCAATATACTTATTCAATTTAAAGGACTACGCATTATTCTGAGATTATGTCCCTTCTCTCTTCTTTTAGGAAAGGGTGTTGGTAACAGATGGCAGGGGTTTTTTTCTTCATGTCCTTTCTTGGCAAAACACAAAGCTGGTAATCCTATATCAGTTTCCAACTCTTACTGACTTCATCCGGTCTGTGAACTCCAGCGCCAGGTAACCTCCACCCAAGGCTGAGCCACAGAGGTTCTGGAACAGATCAAGCCCCTCCTGCCCCCAGACCTCTTAGCTGGAAGCACCTTTCCTCCTTGTCTCCCTGATGCCCTCTGATTTTTCATCCCCCACACTGTGTCCCTCCCCTGGGAAACAGGAGAGCCCCAAACTGGAGGCAGCGCTGTGCCCTGGGGCCCTGCCCTCCAAGCGCTGCCCATAATGTGGGGGGCAGGCAGTCCTGGAGAGTTTGCTGTCAGGAGAGTCTATGGAACGTGGCAAGTTCTTCTGACCACAAAGGACTTCATCTCCCACAGCGACGGGGCTGGTGTAACAGCAGTCTGACTTCTGTACGGTGCCAAATCCAATCTCTCCTCCTCCACACAGAGCAGATCCCTTAATGGCACCTTGGGCAGATTCTCTAACCTTCTGGTCGATTTTGATTATTAAAAAATTTAGTCCATTTTAGGGGCTTCCCTGGTGGCGCAGTAGTTGAGAGTCCACCTGCCGATGCAGGGGACACGGGTTCGTGCCCCGGTCTGGGAAGATCCCACATGCCGCGGAGCGGCTGGGCCCGTGAGCCATGGCCGCTGAGCCTGCGCGTCCAGAGCCTGTGCTCCGCAACGGGAGAGGCCACAACAGTGAGAGGCCCGCGTACCGCAAAAAAAAAAAAAAAAAAAAAAAAACATTTAGTCCATTTTAGGCTTGGATCTGGGTCCATTTAAAATTCTTCTCCTCCTCAGCTCTGGACATGCTTCAGCTCCAAGACCTAAAGGAGCAAGAGGGTGTGGTCTGGTCTTTCACATCTTCCTTTTTGTCTCTCTGAAGTACTGGATGGAGGCGTGAGGACTACCTCAAAAACACCTCCTTCCTCTCCCTCTTCTTGTGTGTTGGGGTGGGTGCAGAATGAGACAGATGGCATCTGTTTACTTGACTGCCTTCCAGTGCAATGGAGGTCTTATGGACTAAGTGTACCCCCACGCCAAAAAAAGCTTGTATGTTGAAACCTTAACTCCCAACGTGACTATATTTGGAAGACAGAGCCTTTAAAGGAGGTAATTAAGGTTAAATGAAGTCACAAGGGTGGGGTCCAAATCCAAAAGCACTGGTCTCCTAATATAAAGAGAGAGACACCAGAACCCTCTCTCTCCAGGCACACAGAGAAAAGGCCACGTGAGGACACAGCATGACGATGACCATCTACAAACCAGCAAGAGCTGCCTCACCAGAAACCACTCTGCTGGCACCTCGACCTTGGACTTGCAGAAACGTGAGGAATAAATGTCTGCTGTTTAAGCCCCCGCACCCCCATCTGTGTTCTCTTGTTATGGCAGCCTGAACCGACTAAGACAGAGGTCTCCTGGGTCTCGCTCTACTCAGCCTGATTCCATGGACTGCAGGTAACCTCTGCCTGAGGGCACAATTTCCTTAAGGCATTTCATGCCACGTAAGTCCCTATGAGTCACCGCTTGGTGCCACGGGACTAGGGATGATTCTACAGCATCACAGGGCATGGATTAAGGGGTAGGCTTTGTTGGAGAAAGGGAAATTTACAAGCCTGAGTCAGCCAGAGGAGAGAAGGCCGGGCCCCCATCCTCTCATCACCCCACAAGAGAGGGGTCCAGCCACTCCACTGGACGTGTAAGTGTGATCCCCCGTGCAGTGGAGACAAGCTATCTGTTCTCCCTCTGAATATGGTAAGTGTGGAGCAACATGGCCAGTGGGGGAGAGTTAGATCACTTTGGTGCCCAGTAGGCTGGGCTTGGGGCACCCACCATTTATAGGACTGATTGGGGAAGCCAGAGACCCAGTACCTGGAAAGCCCCTGGAATTCCTTTCCTAGAAATCCTGCTCCTCATGCCAGATTTACTTGGCACCCTCATTGCTGATAACAGAGAAGGGCCAGGGTGCCCATTTTCAGCCCTCTTGGGCTGTGTGCCCTCAACCTGCTCTCCTGGCAGGTGTGTCCTCCCTAGCTCTAGCCTCCTGCCCTGCCCTGCCCTCAAGGTCACTTTCCGCTGAACCCTGGGCCCTAGGCAGGGCGGCCGCTATTCCCTTCTGTTGGGCAGCCCACCCAATTCTGCTATCCCCACTCCCACCCATGAACTGCTGCAGCCAATCTCCCACCACCAGAGACCCCAGGTGAGAAGCAGGCACCAGGATCTGTGTTGGTTCACCTCCAACTCCTGGCAACACACACCAGCTGTCCCTCAAGATCCCTCGCTGCCTCACATACCATCCCAAAGATAGCACCAGGGGCTTCCCTGGTGGCGCAGTGGTTGGGAGTCCGCCTGCCGATTCAGGGGACGCGGGTTCGTGCCCCAGTCCGGGAAGATCCCACATGCCGCGGAGCGGCTGGGCCTGTGAGCCGTGGCCGCTGAGCCTGCGCGTCTGGAGCCTGTGCTCCGCAACGGGAGAGGCCGCAACAGTGAGAGGCCCACGTACCGCAAAAAAAAAAAAAAAAAAAAAAAAGATAGCACCAGGATGAGCCTGCCAGCACCCAGCGCAGCAAGAATCCAGCTGGGGATAGAGCTCGTACAACCTCAGGTTCTATGAGTGATTATCTTCTCTCTCATTATTGCCTCTGGAAGGAGATGACCTCCCATCCAGATATAAAAGGAAGGGAGAATCCTCGGAACTTCTCACAGACGAATGAGTTATCCCTCCTCTCATCTCACAGGTGGCAGGGGGTAGAAATCAGTAAGGTGGGCCCTCATCCAAAATGACTGGTGACCTTGTAATGAAAGGAGATTAGGACACAGACACACATGGAAGATCATGTGAAGACAGAGGAAGAAGAAATGGCCACCTACAAGACAGGGACAGAGGTCTCAAAAGAAACCAATCCTGCTGATACCTTGATCTTGGACTTCCAGCCTCCAGGACTGTGAGATAATACATGTCTGTTGTTTAAGCCCCCAGTCTGGTGTGCTTTGCCATGACAGCTGAGCTGACTAACATGCCATGCCTCATGGTAGGAGGAGGTTCCAGTTGTTTACCTCCTTTTCCCTCATTAGAGCTCCATAAGTGGCAGGGCCAGGAATCATCGTTCCCATTTGAAAGTTGAGGTAGTTGAGGCTCAAAGCAGATAAGTACCTGGGAGGACACTGGACCCTCCAGCATCTGAGTCTAGGACCCCTTCCCCTTCCCCATGCTTCTCTCTGCTCACCTGGGCAGCATGAGGGCTCAGGTCACCTCCCTAGCCCTCGCCGGGCCTTGGAAGGAGGCTCGGGACTGTCTCACTCCCCCCACGTCCCACCCTCCCCTGCCCTCCACCATTCCCGAAGGCCTCCTGGCCCCTGTCCCACCTGACGACTCTGGGCTGCCTGGACCCACCGTCATTTCCCAGGACGTCCAGGTCCACCTCTCCCTGAAGGATTAGTCTGCACACAGCTTGGTTGGCAGCTGAACTGCGGTTACTAACAGGCTGAGTGTGCCTCCCTCTAAGCAGCAGGGCGTTCATGGCTTGGTTAGGGGATGGAGGCAGTGGAAAGGTTCAGTTAGTGAAAGAGATACCTGGGCACCAACCCCGAGGTTTGGAAAAAGAAAGCGGGAAGAGAAGGAAGCAGGAGGAGAGAGAGAGCGGGGAAGAAGATCAAACCAAAAAGGAAAGAAAAGAGGCGATAGAAGGAGAAAAAAGGGAGATGTGAAGGAGAACAGAAGAGGTTGGACTGTCCCCGGTGTGGCCCACCACCCCAGCCAGAGCAAGCAAAGTCCTGGGCTCCTTACCTCAGTTCTGTGCATGTCGTTTTACTCTGTGAATGCAAAGCAACGTTCTAGACTCGGGGGAAGTGGCAAACCAGCAGACAAGGGAACACTCTGGGTTTGCCCTCACCTTCCCTTCTCTTAGCATCCCTTCCCTTCCATCTGCATCCTTTCTGCCCCACTTGTTGTCACACCCCCTTCCCCACCACTCCTTACAGCCCCCACCTTTCTTCTCAGCAGAACAAATCCACATTTTCTCCTACTGATTCGCTCTCTCTCAGCATAAAGTGCGCGGAACAAGCAAGGCACACAATGTTCTTTCTGTTGGGCGGCCGTGGGGCTTGATGAATGGGCAAGGCGGACGCCAGCAGCTGTACAATGGTTGACAGCAGCACATACATATCTGCACGATGATGCAGACTGTTGCATTCAATCATGTATTTACACAGGCTGGGGCTATTTATAGACACACGTGTCCACAGACGATAGCTTGCAGTGGCCTTGGCCCTTCAACCTGCCACCTATGGGGACCTCACAGAAATTATGCCACCTGCTCTCAAAACAGTTTTGAGAGTTTTCCCTGTTTTTCTGAGCAGAGAATGCTCAAAGGCACGCTATTACTGGCTACCATTTATTGAGCATCTATTATGTGCTGGGGTTTCACATACCTGTTTTCTGATCTTTCTAACAACGCTCTGAATAGCCATTTGTATCCCTACTTGACAGATGAGGAAACCGAGGTTCAGAAAGATTGGGGAACTATCCACCAGTTCTGCAGAAGGTCACGGGTGGGTCTGAGGTCAAAGCCAGCACTCTTTGGGATATACCACAGAAGGGGACTCATATCACCTTCAATGTGCCTCCCACCCACAGCCAGCTTGGTCTGTTCATCACCATGAAATTAAGCTTTTCTAGTCTCCATACAGCTTTCTATTCTCAAAGCCCAGCACATTTCTCTGGGCACAAGAGGGATTCAATCAATGGTAAAGGATGATGAGAAAGCCACACAGGCAAACAAAATCCTGACTAACCAGAATTCTGCCCCAAAGGACTCCCAGGTAACTAAAACAAAATCGTTGAGCTTTGATTTAGAGTGAATCAGGCAAATCACAGCAACATAGACCTGTCTCTGACTGCGGTTTTATGAAGATTCCCCCTTATTTCAGGTCAGTGGACTAGATAGACAGTGGGGTGTGTTGAGGAACACATGCGACCTTGCAGTGGGGTCAGTGTCTTGGCTCCACTGTCTGTGTGCCCATCAACTATCTTGCTCAGAGAGAACTGATAAATACAAACTTGACCCTAGGGCCCAAGAAAACTCCTAATATTCAACAGAATCAAGAGGGATGATGAGGTCCTATTTTGTTAAGCGCACTGCATTAGGTATTGAGTGAAGTCTAGAATCATAATAACGGTCCCAACGTGTACATTACATTATAGTAGCTGAGGCAGGAAAATAGAGACTACAAGAAAACTTTCAATAGTCAGGGTGGAAAAGTACAATCTGTTGAGTTGACGCTCAGTTAACTTGACAATTCAATTACCCAAGCTAACCAGTCTCAGTTAATCAAGGTTACAATGCAATTGGAATTGCCTCTACAGATTACTTATACCTGATGACCAAAATGTTCCATAAATATGTCCTTCCTAGATATAAACTAGATGTACAGTTTTCAGTTCTCATCAGCTTCACCCCACCAGCTGCTGGTATCAGCGGCTCCTCTCATTGCTCAGCACACCTCTTTCTGAGTATATTTCTGAGCGGGAGGGGTTGGTGAAAAGAAACCAGGCTACAGCGTCAGCCAGGACTGAGCTCAACCCTGGCCATCTACTTACTTTCAGCTTTATAACACTGGGCAAGTTGATTTACCCTTCAGGGCCTCGGTTTCCTCACCTCTAAAGGGGACATCTACGCCCTGGAGTGCATTACTTATTCATATATATTCTTACTTCGCTCCAGGTAAGTTTGAAGGGGGCTTATGAGATCACAATAAGATAGCAAGATAAAGGTTGAAACTCATGCAAAAAAGGAAAGGAATTAAGGTAGGGATAAAGCAGAATCCAGAAACGAAGCTGGAAAAGTGAAGATGGCAAAGATCTAAGAGTTGGCCACACACATGAGCCCAAATGTTTTAGAAGCTGATGTGAAAAGGGAAGGTTTGGTCATGTCTGTAGTTCATAGGGTTCCTAAAAGACACACTAAATGACCAGCGGTATAGCCATACTTGGAACTAAGGAGGAGAGGATGGTGTCTGCGGAAGCCTCTTGAGGAGGATCCCACGTGATGCAATGAGCAACACCCTTACAGTAAACACCTCCGAGATTTTTTTAACCACTCCCAGTATGGACTGAGAACACAGCACCCCGCTAAAGTTTCATCTAGTGAAAGCAGTAAGATTCAGGAGAGGGAAGATGGGAAGAACAGAGTGATGAGATCTCAAGTCTCCAACTCTATGGACAGGACTTGAACTGGGATAGATGTTAGGCTCTTTAGACTCCAGGTTGTCACTTGAACAATCTCCTTAAATATTGTTTCTCTTAGCAGAATTTTTTGAAGTCAGTACTGAGAGACAAGGAGCTCAAGGTTGTCCACCCTGAAAAGCACCCAGAGCGCAGCTAGTCTCACCTGCCATTTCAAACCCATGCTCCTTAACCAACAGCAGAGCCAAGAGGGAGGGTGGCATCCTCTTGCAGAAGCAGAGCTGAGGAGCCCCTCAGGAAGAATGGCTGAGGAGAAGCCATTCCTCCTCCCACTGGAGAAGCCAGTGGTCAGGCAAAGCCAATGTCCTTCTTGGTAAAGTGTCTTGGGTCAATCCCAGTGCACAGATAAATGGGTGGGCAGGGCCACACCATGGAGAATGACCGTAAGAATTTTAGCCTGGAATTTTTTAAGTTGATATGCGCAGGAGCACAATGTATGGACTTCATAGCAAACTCTTTTACGTGTCAGGCTACTCTGGGAACTCTATAGGTATTAAATTATGTAAACTCACCAAGGAAGAAGGCCCTACTACTATTCATAGATGAAGAAAATAGGCACAGGGTCACACAACTAAGAAGTAGAAAAGCCTAGGTTTGAACCCAGACCATTGGGGTCAAAATTTATGCTCCTAACCATGCACAGGTTTTGCTTATAAAGCAGTTAAATCATTAAAAACATCTACCAAAAATTACTAACACTGCTTCTGTGATCACTGCTCTGGAGGTCTCCTTCTAGCAGTAGGTATCAGACCCCTTGTCTCTTCAGGTCACTCCTAGTTCAAGGCAGTGAAGAGTATGATATAAAACAATGTGTGCCTTTCTACTCATTATCCTGGGGGGCTGGTGTCCCATTCATCCGGAAGGTGATAACAGTTAAGAAACAAATTGAAATGATGGGGTTCAAAATACTTCCTGATTTTACTGCTCCATCAACTGACCCTAACTGCTATTATGAAACTGTAATACCAAGTATGTATAAGTATCCATAACTGTGGGTCTTTGATGAGCTTATGTGTTAGTTTATAATCAGTATAAAGGCTAAGGAAGCGTCAATACAAACCACACATGATCTAATATTGTTCCTGGAGGCCTTCACCACCAGGTGGTAATTGGTTAAAAACATGGTCTGTGGTTGAAAAGCCTTATCTAAAAGCCTGTCTGCTTCTCACATAAAACATTGGTCTGAGAACCCAGTTAGTTCATCAAGTTAGTTCATCTGACATACACTTCCTATAGAATGTCCAAAAACTAGTAAGTCTGTATTTGGGAGAAGCAGAGAGATGTTTCTTTTTTTAAGATGGTATAAACTACATCTTTGTCCAGGCAGTCAATCAATGTTCATAGACTCAATAAAGCTAAGCGAGTTACTAGGGCAGGGAACCCACCATTCAGAGTCAACAATAGCTCTTAGCACAAATGATCTTCCTCTGGTGTATTCAGCTACAGTTTTGAACACTATTTGCTACAATGTTATACAGTGTGAGAGGCTCCACCAAGAGCAACTTGGGATCTGCAAACATTGTGGTGGATGGCTTTTAGAGCTGGGAGAACAAGCCTCCAAGACTCAATTGGAATCTGAACCCCATGGTCTTAATCCCCATGGTGTGCCTCAGGTAACTGTCCTGAAGTCTGTTTTTATTACCAGATCTATCAGCCACATTCAGGTCATCTCACTAAGTTTTATTACAACTAAGTGTTTTCCAGGCAATGTAAGATTTATAACGGACTTTAAATTTGATAAGGTCCCAGTTGGACACTTCTGATTTTTGCATGGGTCTTCCCTAATCCAGTTAATTCTGTGTGCATGTGCACTTTTTTTGTTTTGGGGGTATTGTTTTGTTTTGTTTTTGACCATTAAGTCATTCTTGTCAAACCAGGAGCCAGGAGATTAAGGCTCAATTTTGTTGGAACACTTGGCAACTAAACTCAATTTTAAGTTTTCTACACTCTGCTAGTAAATAAGACCTCCACCTTAAAAACCTGGAGAGAAAATATGTTGAGATCCCAAAGAGTTTGAAAGCTCTTTTGCCCATCCATTTCAGCCCCCTAACTTTTCCGGGACAAAATTGTAGACCAGTGAATTGTGACGATCATGTCCATGGTTGAAACAAGAGGGACATACTCCCTTTCTATCCAATCCAGATTACACATCCTTTGGATGCCGTTAACCCAAGGTGGGCTGACTAATAGTGTCAATATTGCTAAAGGTGGCCCAATAGAGAAGAGGTACCACTAAAATTTCCCCCGGATGTATTCCACAAGCTACCATTCCACACCACAGTTTCTACTTGTTAATGAGTTTCTTTTTTTTTTTTTTTTTGTGGTACGCGGGCCTCTCACTGTTGTGGCCTCTCCCGTTGCGGAGCACAGGCTCCGGATGCGCAGGCTCAGCAGCCATGGCTCACGGGCCCAGCCGCTCCGCGGCATATGGGATCCTCCCAGACCGGGGCACGAAGAGTTTCTTGAGAAGTTTCTCTTTCAATCAGGATAACTGTCTCTAAAGATTTGTCACATGGAGACATGATCTACCCATCTCCCAGTGGAACCCAAGCAAAGCTGCTGCCAATTCAGTTACTCAAGATCCAAAACAACCAGCTCTAACCGGAGTAGAAATAAATAGAGTTCAAAACACCATTTTTATAAAACCACATGTCCAAACATACCTGGCAGGGGATTCTGAGTGTTAAGACAAATCACATCCAGCTTGCCAAGGAACAAAAGACAAATCACATCCAGCTTGCCAGGGAACAAGATCAACTCTAGAAGAAAAATATCCCTGTCGTGTGAGCCAGGAGATCTGACAGCAGTTCCCCTGAGTTTGACAGAGATAAGAGTGGCCAGTCCACCTTTACTTCTGCCAAAATTATTTTTCTCCCTGATGGCTGGAGAGATAAAAGACCTAAAACCATAAACATGAACAGGTGAATATGTAAAACCCAGGTTCTCTTGAAATAGAAAATGTTATTCAAAAAACAAACAAACAAACTTCAAAACAGGAAAAACCTCCAAACTGTTACCTCTGGGGCCCCAAATGGCCACATTCCTAGAATGGAACTGAAGTCATTGTCGAGTTCACCCCAGGATGTGTACCAGGTCTAAAAAAAGGTTGGCATTTGCTTTTCTGGTTGGCTGGGAACCTTCCAAGTTATCTTCTTTCTATGTACCAAAAGGCCTCCTATTTGCAGGCAAGACCAATCCCAGCCAAAGGGGAGAAGGGCTTCTGAGGGGCTGAGACCACCCTGGAAGCATTAACTGGGGAAGTGGACAGGGGACAATGCCTATAGGCTGTTACCAGGAGGAGAGGAATCAAGTATTTTTCCAGGAGAGCTGAGCAGTTGTAGTGAGACCATCCCTCAATCAGGGGTGCGCTAGGGAAGGGGTTACACAGTAGTGTTTGATAGCAGCAGAGGGGAGATGCTCCCACTAGTTGAGGTAAGGAAACAAACCACAAGAGGAGAGAGCTGGCCCAGTAGGGAACCTCATAGAGACCTGATGGGGATTTGGAACATGATCTATGTGGATTAGGAGCTCACAGTGGATTGAGCTACCTTTCAGGGACTCTGCCATCTACAGGTGAGTGAGACCAAAGATTCCCATTCCAATAGTTCACCCTCAGAGCTAACTTCATGCTTCAAGGGCACAGAGCGTTGTGCCCATGATATAACAAAGGGGGGATCCATCCTCCTAAGGGCTGCCTGGAGCCACAAAACTAGGGGGCATCTAACCCTTTTTTATAGCCCCAATCAGGGTGACCTTGGACCCAGTGACAGCGCAAGGGAGCCAGAACGAATCACTACAGGATGGCCTTCTCACTGCCCTGCTGAGAAAGGAAGTGGAACAACCAGGCAATATATTGGGGTGAGTCTCAGGGGTATCTGTTGGGAATATCAACACTGTATGATTCTTCATCAAGACCAAGAAGGGAAGCAATGAGCCTGTCTCTCCTGGGATGTGACTTCTTGCCAATCTTCCTGAATCATGACACACTGATGGGCATGTGTCTTAGCTTGGACTGCCAAAACAACCATAGACTGGGGCTTAAACAAGAGAAATTTATTTTCTCACAGTTCTGAAGGCTGGAAATCTGAGATCAGGGTACCAGCATGGTTGAGTCCTGGTGAGAGCCCTTTTCCTGGCTTGCACGTGGTGTCTATCTTGCCACGTGCTCACATAGCAGAGAGAGAGAAAGCTCTGGTATCTCTTCTTAAAAGGGCACTAATGCCAAGCCATCATGAGGGCCTCACCCTCATGACCTCATATAACCCTAATTACCTCTCAAAGTTCCCATCTCAAAATACCATCACGCTAGCAGTTAAGATTTCAAGATATGAATTTGGGGGAACACATTTCAGTCCAGAGCAGCATATTTTGTCAAAAATCAAATCACTCTGTTATGGATCTACATTAACAAGCAACATTGTTTCAACATGTCAGCCTTGATGTTAGCATAGTGAGGCTATGGTTCTGTGGAGGCTATTAAAAGAGATAATAGACAAAATAATTGGATAGAATAAATGCTTATCAAATATTAGCCCTTCACTCCAACTATTCTCCCCTTTTCTTCTAGAAAAGGATTTCTAAACCCTGTGCTGTGGCTCTAAACCTCAAAGGTCTTCCATTTTCTCTGCTCCAAACCAATTAAGACCCTGGTTTCTGGAAACTTCAAAGATGACAGGTCATCAGTTCGTGAAATATCTTTCTGGCACTATCGTGCAAAGATTGGAAACTGAGAAAGAACACAAGACACTCTCCACCCATAAGGTGTGCAACGAGCAGAGACCCCAACTATTACCAACACCTATTTCTTGAAACCAGCACTATGCTAGACGCAGAGGAATGCAATGAGGAAGGTCCTCAAAGAGCTTGCATTACCTTCATAGAGAGCACTGAAGTTGTAATTTATGTGGTTCTGACTGGAGGTGCTGAAAGGGCTTGAAAGAAGGAGAGATCTGGGTCAGCCAGAACAATCAGAGAATTTATGTAGAAGGACATATGGGAGCTGGAACTTGAAAGACAGGTAAACATTTCAGAGAGGAGAGGAAAGAGTTTTACCAGGCAGGAACCAACATGCAGAAGCCCATAGGCACAGACCTGACAAGGGTAGGGAGCATGAGTAGATCTATGTGGCTGAAATGGTGGCTAGGTGTTAGGATGCATTCACTCATTGACTCATCCTTTCCTTCCTTAATAAATATTTATTGAGCACCTGTTATGTTACAGGAACTATTCTAGGGAAAGAGAACTAGATAATGAAAAACAACAGAATTTCCTTGGCACATGGAGCTTTTAAGAAAGAAAAATATATAAACATATTTCAGATGATGACAAAAATTATGAAGAAAAATAAAGGAGGATTAAGGTTTCCAGTCAAGTAAGAGGGACCATTACTATTCTGCCTAAAACATTCAAAATATTAACAAAATATGCAATGCAGTGATTTTTAAGACACTGAACCTCAGGCAACAATAGACTGTGATTCTTGACAGACAAGAAATAAACAAAGTGAACTCTACAGTATTCTCAGCTTGAGAGAGTCTCCAGGTCAAAGTACAAAAGCCAGATGGAGCCCAGTAGGTTCCTTTAGTTGAGGAGACAGAGTTGAGAGTCCAGGGAAGCCAAAGTATCTAGAGTTCCCAAGACAGACTAGAAAAGGAGAGAGATAACTCTGGAAATCAGGAGAAGGGTTCCATTGAATAGTCAACTAAGTACTGATCAGCATATGTTGTATGTGTAAAACATCCAAGGCCCAGGAAAGCACCAGCCAAGATTAGAGGGAACAGTGCCCAGTGTTTCTACAGGGCCAGGAACAGTTCCTAGTCCCAGCAGCCATACTGTCAAACTTCATAATTCCAAGGTCTTGCCTCAATAGTGAGGAATAATAAGCCCTACACTGAGCATTGCTTTGATCTCACCTAAAAATCTTAAGCACAGGACCTAGAAAGACCAACTATTTCCAGGTAGTTTAACTTCATGGCAGAACAAAGCTCAAGAATACTTATATGAAAACAGAAATATCCAGTTCCTAAAAGGTAAAATTCACAATGACTGGCATCCAATCAAAAATTACCAGACATACAAAGAACAGGAAAATACAACCCATAATGAGGAGAAAAGTCAATCAATTGAAACCAACTCAAAACTGAGACAGACATTAGAATTAGAAGACAAGCACATTAAACAGTTATTATGACTATAATTCATAAAGTTAAGACCAAAAAAAGAAAGATACAAAACATGTTAGACTTGTGGAGATGAAAACAACAATGTGTGAGATAAAATTGAATGGTGTGGGATTAGTAGGAGATTAGGCATTGCAGAGAAGATATTAGAAAACTTTGAATACATATGAATAGGAACTATCCAAAATTAAACTCAGAGAAAAAAGAGAATTTTTAAAATGAAAAGAGTATAAATAAACTGTGGAACAAACTCAAGTGGCCTTATCTATGTGTAAATGAAGGCAAAAAAAAAGAGGGGAAAAAAGAAGACAGAAAACTATTTGAATATTGGCTGAAATTTTTCCAAATTTGATAAAAACTATAAACCCGTAGATTCAAGAATCTCAATGAACACCAAGCCTAGGAAACATGCAGAAAAGTATACCAAGTCACTTTATAATCAAACTGCATAAAATCAATGATAAATAGGAAATGTTAAAAGCATCTAGAGGAAAAAAATGCATGTTGTGTACAGAGGAACAAGGATACTATGACAGCAGATAGCTCATCAGCAACAACACAAGACAGAAAACAGTGAAGTAACATCTTTAAGTTACTGAAAGAAAAATTTAACAACCTAAAATTCCAGAAAACAAAAATATATTTCAAAAACAAAGGAAAAATAATAACTTTTGAGATATACAAAAACTGAAATAGTTTATCACCAGCAAACTTTGATTACAAGAAATGGTAAAGAAAGTCCTACAGGCAGAAGGAAAATGTTACCAAATGGAAATAATCGATCTACACAAAGGAATGAAGAAGCCCAAATATGGAAAATACATGAGATTTGTTTCTTATTATTTAAATATCTTTAAAAGATAATTACACAAAAAAAATCACAACATAGTGTGAGGTTTATAATATCTAAAAAAGTAAAATGTGTGGCAACAGTAGCACAAAGGACAAGAAATGGAAGTATGTATACTATTATAAAATTCTTATATTATACATGAAGTACCATGATATCACTTAAGGGTAGACTGATAACCTAAATATGTATACTGTAAACCCTAAAGCAACCACTAAAATAACAAAACAAAGAGTTATAGATACTCAGCTTACAAATGGAATAATAAAAACAATCAATCCAAAAGGACATAAAAAGAGGAAGATGAGAAAAAAATAGATGGGACAAATAGAGAACAACGGGCAACTCAACATCATTAATCATTAGAGAAATCCAAATCAAAACTACAGTGAGATATCATCTCACACCGGTCAGAACGGCCATCATCAAAAAATCTACAAACAATAAATGCTGGAGAGGCTGTGGAGAAAAGGGAACCCTCCTGCACTGTTGGTGGGAATGTAAATTGATACATCCACTATGGAGAACAGTATGGAGGTTCCTTAAAAAACTAAAAATAGAACTACCATATGACCCAGCAATCCCACTACTGGGCATATACCTTGAAAAAACCATAATTCAAAAAGAGTCATGTACCACAATGTTCATTGAAGCTCTATTTACAAGAGCCAGGACATGGAAGCAACCTAAGTGTCCATCGACAGATGAATGGATAAAGAAGATGTGGCACATATATACAATGGAATATTACTCAGCCATAAAAAGAAACGAAATTGAGTTATATGTAGTGAGGCGGATGGACTTAGAGTGTGTCATACAGAGTGAAGTAAGTCAGAAGGAGAAAAACAAACACCATATGCTAACACATATATATGGAATCTAAAAAAAAAATGGTCATGAAGAACCTAGGGGCAAGACAGGAATAAAGACACAGACCTACTAAAGAATGGACTTGAGGATACCAGGAGGGGGAAGGGTAAGCTGGGACAAAGTGAGAGAGTGGCACGGACATATATACACTACCAAACGTAAAATAGATAGCTAGTGGGAAGCAGCTGCATAGCACAGGGAGATCAGCTCTGTGCTTTGTGACCACCAAGAGGGGTGGGATAGGGAGGGTGGGAGGGAGGGAGATGCAAGAGGGAAGAGATATGGAGACATATGTATATGTATAACTGATTCACTTTGTTATAAAGCAGAAACTAACACACCATTGTGAAGCAATTATACTCCAATAAAGATGTTAAGAAAAAAAAAAGCAACGAGCAAGATAACAGATTTAAAGGTAACTATATTAATAAGCATATAAAAAGTAAACGGTCTAAATACTCCAAGTAAAAAACAGAGATTGTCAGATTGGGAAATGAGCAAGACCTAACTGTGTGCTGCCTATAAGAAACATGCTTATATAAAAAGTACAAATATGTTAAAAGCAAAAGGATGGAAAAGGATATACCTTGCAAACACTAACCAAAAGAAAGCTGGAGTGGCTATAATAATAGCAGACAATGTATATTACAGATAAAAACAGTATAATCAGAGGTAAAGAAAGTCATTTCATAACGATAAAATGGTCAGTTCATCAAGAGGACAAAACAATCCCCAAAATATGACACACCCAATAATAAAGTTTCAAAATACATGAAGCAAAAACTGATAAAACTATAAGGAGACAATTTTAGTCAAGAATTTCAACACTTCTCTCTCAATAATTGATAGAATGAATAAACAGGAAAGCAATAAGGACATAGAAAATTTAAGCAACAGTATCAACCAACTTGACCCAATTAATATTTATAGAAAACTCCACACAACAAATATAGAATACATATTCCCTACAGGTGCACACAAAACATTTCTTAACATAGGCCAAATTCTAGGCCACAGATTTAAAGTTTTAATAAGTTTAAAAGGATTCAAGTCATACAAAGTATATTCTCTGACCACAATGGAATTAAATTAGAAATAAAAAACAAAGATCTCTGGGAAATCCCTGAGACATTTGCTAACACACTTCTAAACAACCCACAAGCTAACAAACAAATCAAAATGGAAATAGGAAGTATTTTGAACTGAATGAAAATGAAAACACAACATAGAAAAATTTGTGGTATGACGTTAAAACACTACTATAGGTAAATGTATAGCACTACACATAATTTTGGTGGAAATAATATGGTCTCAAAACTTCAGTTTCTACGGGAAGAAACTAGAAAAATAAAAATAAACTAAACCCAAAATAAGTAGAAGGAAATAATTAATAAAGATCAGACCAAAAATCAATGAAATAAAAAACAGGAAAGCAATATAGAAAAAAAATCAATAAAACCAAAAGACAAGATTAGTAAAATTGATGAATTTCAAGCAGACTGATCAGGAAAAAAAGAAAGAAGGCATAAATTACCAATATCAGGAATGAGAAAGTTAACATCACCACTGATTTTACAGATATCATAAGGATGATAAGAAAATACTATCTTAAAAACTTTATGTCAATAAACTAGACAACTTAAATGAAATGGGCATATTTCTTGAAATATACAAACTACCAAAGCTCAATAAAGAAGAAATTTAAAACTTGAATAACCTTATATCTATTCAAAAATTTCTTCCCACAAAGAAAATTCCAAACCCAGATGGTTTCACTGGCAAATTTTATCAAAATTTTAAGGAAGCAATAATATCAATTCTATACAAACTGTCTTAGAAAATTGAAGAAAAGAAATACTTCCCAATTCATTCTCTGAGATCAGCAATACCCTGATACTAAACCAAATACATTACAGTAAAACTGCAGACCCATATCCGAGAAAGCTGGTGTCCATATGCAAAAACAATAATGATAATAAACTCCGATCTGTATCTTATTGGATAAGATAATAAACGAATGTTCCTTTATTTTGTTTGTTTTTTTTTTTTTGCGGTACACAGGCCTCTCACCGTTGTGGCCTCTCCCGCTGCGGAGCACAGGCTCCGGACGCACAGGCTCAGCGGCCATGGCTCACGGGCCCAGCCGCTCCGCGGCATGTGGGATCCTCCCGGACCGGGGCACGAACCCGTGTTCCCTGCATCAGCAGGTGGACTCTCAACCACTGCGCCACCAGGGAAACCCCGAATGTTCCTTTAAATCACTAAGTTTATGGCAGTTTATTATGCAGAACCAGAAAACTAATACAACGGAAAAAAGTTTTGAACAGATACTTTACCAGATAAGACATATGGGTGGCAAATAAACACATGAAAAAAATTCTAGACATAATTAGTAATTAGGGAAATCCAAATTAAAACCTCAGTGAGCTACCACAACACAGCTTTCAGAATTACCGAGTGTTGGCAAGGCTACAGAGGAACTGGAATTCACATACAGTACTGGTTTATCTGTAAAATGGTACAGCCACTTCAGAAAATAATTCGACAGTTTCTTGAAAATTAAACGTATACCTACCATATAACCCACTCATTACTTTTTGAAGTATTTACCCAAAAGAAAGGAAAGCATATATTCACCCAAAGCCTTTTACACGAATGTTCACAATATCTTTATTTGTAATAGCCAAAAGCTAGAAGTACCCACGTAGCAATAGGTGAATGGACCAACACACAATGCAATACTATTTGGCAATAAAAAAGAATGATATCCACTACAACATGGATGAATCTCAAAATAACTGTGTTGAGTTAAAGAAGCCAGATTACAAAAGAATACATACCGTATAACTCCATTTACACAAATTCTAGAAAATGCAAACTAATCTATAGTGACAGAAGGCAGATCAGTAATTGCTTATGTGTGAGGAGAGGTAAGAAGAGATTACAAGGCAGCAAAAGTAGACATTTGGGAGTAATGGATAGGTTCATTATCTTGATTGTGCTGATGCTTTCACTGATGGATACCTCTGTCAAAACTTATAAAAGTGGTGTATTTTAAATATGCGTGGTTTATAGTGTGCCAATTATACCTCAATAAAGCTGTTAAATTTTAAAAATAAAAAGAATTAGTGGATAGGGAATGACACAGGTGTGTTTTAGATACGATGTTTGCAGAAGGCTCTCTGCAGAGGTGCCATTTGTGTAGAGACCTGAATGAAGTGAGTGAACAGTATGACTCTCTGGGGAGGAGAGCACACCAGGCAGATGGAGCAGCAGGTGCAAAGGCCCTGGAGTAGGATCGTGCTTAGCACATCAGAGTGTAATGTGGCTAGAACAGAGTGAGCAAAGGACAACAGTGAGATCAGAGGGTAGAGAAGGCCCAGATCATGTAAGACTTATCTGAGAGAAACTGGAATGTATTGGATTCTTTTGCACTTTTGTGACATGATCTGACAATGTTTTTTTTTTAACACATTTATTGGAGTATAATTGCTTTACAATGGTGTGTTAGTATCTGCTTTATAACAAAGTGAATCAGCTATAGACATTTCTCCAAAGAAGATATACAGATTGCCAACAAATGCATGAAAGGATGCTCAGCATCACTAATCATTAGAGAAATGCAAATCAAAACTACAGTGAGGTATCACCTCACACCAGTCAGAATGGCCATCATCAAAAAATCTGACAATGTTTTTAAATTATCATTCCACGTAGAGAACAGACTTGTAGTTGCCAAGGGGAAGGAGAGTGGGGAAGGGGTGGATGGGGTATTTTGGGCTTGCAAATGCAAACTATTGTACATAGAATGGATAAACAACAAGGTCCTACTGTATAACACAAGGAACTATATTCAATATCCTGCGATAAACCATAATGGAAAAGAATATAGAAAAGAATATTTTATATATATATATGAATATATCTGAATCACTTTGCTGTACAGCAGAAATTAACACAACATTGTAAATAACTATACTTCAATAAAAATTAATATAAAATAATCATTCTAAACCATAATTATCATTCTAAAATATAAGAGAGAAGAACAGAAGCAAGGAGATATCAGTGGACTATTGCAAGGGTTAGTCAAGAGATCGTGGTGACTCGCTCCAGGATGGTTGTGGTGAAGGAGGGGAGAAGGAATTGGGGCAAGATTATTTCGAAGAGAGAGAGAGCTGCCTTGTTCTGCTGATAGGTTAGATGTAGAGAATGAGAGGAGGAGAGATGTCAAAGATGATTCTAAGTTGTTTGGTCTGAATATCTGGAAAAGTTAATTCTCCATTACTGAAATGAGGAAGCCATTGCCAGTTTCTAAGATGTGTTCAGCTTAGGATATGTTAAATTCAGGATGCCTATGGGACAACCAAGGAGCAGGATTGAGCAAGCTGGATATATCGGTCTGTAGGGGAGAGCGGTCAGAGCTGGGGTCGAGGATGTAAATTTAAGAAGCAAAGTGGAAAAGAACTAAGCACCAGGAAACTCCAACAGTAGAGGGTCAGGAATAGGAAAATCCAGCAAAGATGACTGCTAAAGAACAACCTGAGCGTGAGCCAGGGGAAGAAATTGTTGCCAGAAATACAGTGGTCAACGATGACAAAAGCTACGACCTCACTGTGATATGAGGACTCCGCATCGACCGCTGAATTTAGCGATAAGCAACCTTGGCAAGAGCTATTTCAGTGAGGTGGTAGGAATGAAGGCTTGATTGGAACGGGCTCATGAGAGAATGAGAGGTGAGGAGGTGGAAAAAGCAAGTCATCGGCGAGGTTCACTGTCCAAGCAAGCAGAGAAATTGAACAGTAGCTGAAGAGGGATGTGGGAGTCAAAGGAGATTTTAATTTTTTTTTTTTCGGTACGCGGGCCTCTCACTGCTGTGGCCTCTCCCGCTGCGGAGCACAGGCTCCGGACGCGCAGGCTCAGCGGCCACGGCTCACAGGCCCAGCCGCTCTGCGGCATGTGGGATCCTCCTGGACTGGGGCACGAACCCTTGTCCCCTGCATCAGCAGGCGGACTCTCAACCACCGCACCACCAGGGAAGCCCGAGATTTTAATTTTTTAAGATCGAAGGTATTACAGCATGTTTGTATTCTGGTGGGAACACTCCAGTAGAGAGTAGAGAGGTAAAAATTAATGATGCAGGAGAGAGAAAGAGGACAGTTGCAGAAAAAAAAAAAGTCCTTGAGCTGTGGGAGAAGTAGGAGATAAAGATGAAGAGGTGAGAAGAATCCAGCTGTGCCAGGCTTTTGCCCAAATCTACTGCTCCAGATCCAGGACCAGGACCTGAAATTGATGAGTGCCTACGATATGCTAGGTCCTTCCTGGTTATTCTTCTCAGAGGGATTATTTTTAGCCTTACTCTATAGATGTGGCAACTGAGGCTCAGAGAGATGTGATGACCCTCTGTATCACCCACAGCCAATCACAGTTACACCAAGCCTGCAGCAGTTAACTGAGCGCAAGAAGGCTGCTTCCTCTCCCACCACACCGTCCCAAACTGCTCATCGTGACGACATCCAAACACTGAGCCTGGGTCCAAGGCCAAGCCTGTGCAAACACACTTTTACTCTCCCCATTCAGCTACACAGGGCAACGTGAACCACTGGCTTTCTTATCACCCTCTTTCACCACAGATAAAAAGCGTAAACACTAAAGCCAAAATAGATCTCAGAAATCACCCAGCCCACCTTCATTTCCATAAAAGGAAACTGAGGCTCAAGGTTACAGAGCCCATGGTCAAAGACGAGCAGAACAAATTGTCATCTTACTGCCCATGAGCCGTCAAACACCATTCCCTCCTTGTCCCCAGAGAGGTGAGTGCACATGCCCACGTGTAAAAAAACAATTTGAAGATGCAAATTGGCTACATTCAATTTTATCCAACTGTCTTCAAAATTTAAGAGCTCTGCTGACATGCACAGAGCAAAGAGTAAATTGTCCCCCTGAGAGAAACAGTCTTGGAAACGGCCTCGTGTGTCCCTGTCCAAGGTGCTAGGCGGGCAGAGGACTTGAGGAAGAAGATTGTGTCTGCCAGGTCCAAATGTATTCCTTTGTAAAAGGGGACGGAAAGAGAGGCTGGGGTTTGGAACAGAGGCAGATAAAGGGATCCCGTGAAATCCCTCTGACTTGGAAATGAATTGACACCTTCCCCCAGGACTCCCGGTGGAGCTGTATCCTGAGGTAAATCCATGTGATGTGGGAGATGCATGATGACTGGTGCTGAACACCCCTGCCTAGTTTTAGAAAGAGGATGGAAGAAGCAGAAGTTTTAAATGGCACTGTTACTCTCAAGGAGACACAGGGACATTCCCTGAGTGTCAAGGCCTCCAGCACAGGACATCAGTTGCCCCAGGACCTGACCTTCTGACTTGGCAAATGGATTCACCCAAAGGTTGCTCAATCAGAGCCCCACAGATTGATTAGACCAGTGGTTTTCAAGCACTCTTTTAGAAGCAGAAACGTTGTTTCAAACACAATCTGATCCAGTAGACAGCAAACACAAAGCTACTGTGCTTGAGGCAGGAATGGAGACCTAGCAGCCCACCCCTTGGTGGATCCCAGACCTTGGAGGCACCTCTGTAGCACTGTAGGGTTTTCAGAAAAAAAGAGTTACAAATCACTAGATTAAGTTAACTCACTAAAGGTCTGCAGATCTCTGCCCCACCTCACTTTTGGGCAGATAAATAGCCCTGCCCAGTCTCAGTCTTTAATGAATCACAGATCATATGCCCCCACCACCAACTCCCTTGGTAGCAAGACCTCTGTTCCAGTTGCAAACATCTCTGGTCACTGACAGACCTGGATTATACCACATTTATTGATCACACTGTGCTCTTTCTTGTACCCTACTTGCAGCTTCTTAATGACCAACATGGGCTTACTGTCATCTCAAGTCCCCGCCCTGCCCTGATATATGCCTGGGGATGACCTCACACCACTGCCTCTTTGAATGGACTTTTTGGACTTTGAATGTACTTCTCTGTAAAGGATGCTGTCAGTGACCTACCCAGATCCCTGTTTTGGTGGCACACTGCAGCAAGTACATATAACTATCTGCCTGAGAGCCTTCCTTCATCGTGCAAATCCACAGGGCAGTCCAGAAGTTCTGAGTCAATATGCCCAGGAGAAGCCATCAGCCAATAACCCTTGGGTAAGAGAACTCAGAAGAATGCTCTTATCTATTTCCAAGTTTCCTAGTAGAAATTAGCCCAGGTTCCCACAGCAGTAACTTGCACTATAATACACCCTTTTCAGCTTTCTTCCCTTCCTTGTACCACTTTCCCACTCTCCTACGTGTGCTTCCTAAGATGAACTTTTAAAGAAACTACATGTATGCAAATCTTCGGCTCAGGTAATGCTTCTGGGGGAAACCAACTAAAGATATTTGCCAGAATAAAGGTAGGAAGCATACCTTCAGCATGTTTCTGGGTTAAGATCACATGTCAGCTGAATGATAATGAAGACCCCATTACTGGTGATAAGTAGGAGGGGGGCGGGGCTGGGTGACAACTCCAGCATGCTCTAGCATAACGTTTACTAAGACTCTTACCCACAGTGAAAAGCACTGAGATGGAACACAGGCAGAAGGGGATGCACTGACTTACAAAATAGGTCTAGCACAGCACTACTCGAAGTGTGTGGTCCATGGGCCAACCCCCGCCCATGAACTGTTTGATACCAGTCTCTGACAAGATAAGTACAGACATTGCGAAGAAGGATATGGAAATTTTATAGCAATTTTCAAGGGTACTTTTATGACTATTGGCTCTAATAATTTTAAAAATTAGACCTATATCATGTATGATTTTATTTTATTTTTCTAGTAATCCATCAGTCCACAAAAGATTTTTTAAACTATTCCTTAATAATAGATACTCTGAGAAGCACTGGCCTAGACTTAAAAACTTTGGAGGTAATGTTAATTATGACAGTGTGGAGCTGGTTAACCGTTGTTAACTGCCACCAAAGTTTTGAAGGAAAAATATGACAAGCTGAAATCAAGCAGTAATCCATTTAAAAGCCAGAAGGCCTCCAGGGCCGTGTTAAAGAGGTCCTCATCCCCTGCATCTGAGAGGCAGACTGAGCTGAAAACTGGGCTCAGTATCTGATTATAAGAGTGGCAGAGTTGCCAAGGGGGAGGGAGGTGGGAGAGGGAAAGACTGGGAGTTTGGGACTAGCAGATGTAAACTATTATATATAGGATGGATAGACAAAAGGTCCTACTGTATAGCACAGGGAACTGTATTCAATATCCTGTGATAAACCATAATGGGAAAGAATATAAAAACAAGAATATCTATATGTGTAGAACTGTTGCTGTACGGCAGAGATTGGCACAGCATTGTAAATCAACTCTACTTCAATAAAAAAAATTTTTTTTAATAAACACACACACACACAAAGAGTGGCAGAGTTACAAAGGTGGTTGGATTCATAGCCCCAGCAAGACTTCAACGTTAACAGCAGGGCCCCAGTAAGAAATGAATGGGACCCTGAGACCCACGATAAGGACATCTGGGTTGGTACCCTTGAGAATCTTGAAGTCCCAGACTCCCTGAATCCTCTGGGCCAGCAGAAGTGCACCCTTGCCAAGCAGAGGAGACAAGTCTTCATTTGTCTGTATCTAGGCAGAAGCCTGACCAGAGGCTAATGTCATGCAAAATGATTCTAATCCTCTTCAAAGGGTACCTCCACCTCCCCACATTGTTTCTAGACCATTATCTAGGACCAAGTCTCAGCATGACTTGACTAGAGAAGTATGCCACTTCTTGTGGAAGAAGATGGATTACTTAGCAAAAAAGGCTGCTGAAAGGCCAGCAGGAACTTGAAGAATATGCCTGGGAAAGAATCCTGAGAGTGCTGGAATGGGTGGGTAGAGGTTAGGATTGAGTTGTAGACGGCTCATTGATAGGAGAGCCCTTCCCGTGACTCAGGATTTAGTGCCCTTGCAAGGACATCTAAAGCCAGTTCTAATACGCTGTTGGCATGACCCCTTGGAGCCTGGAGGCAACAGTGGCCTACAGCAGGGGTCCCCAACCCCTGGACCGAGGACTGGTACTGGTCGCTGCCTGTTAGGAGCCGGGCCGCCCAGCAAGAAGTGAGCAGCGGGCGAGTGAGCGAGGCTTCATCTGCCGCTCCCCATCGCTCCCCATCGCTCCCCATCTCTCCCCATCTCTCCCCATCACTCCCCATCGCTTCCCATCGCTCCCCATCTCTCCCCATCTCTCCCCATCGCTCCCCATCACTCCCCATCGCTCCCCATCGCTCCCCATTGCTCCCCATCGCTCGCATTACCGCCTGAACCATCCCCCCTCCACCATCTGTGGAAAAATTGTCTTCCAATGAACCAGTCCCTGGTGCCAAAAAGTTTGGGACTGCAGGTCTACAGTATATGTGGTGGAAATGCCAAATCTGCCTTGGCAGAGAGTTAAGGAAGAACAAAAGGCTCAGATAGGCACACTTGTTGGAATGAATTTACTGTTACACCAGAGAACGCCCTAAATCTGTTCCCCAGGAGGGCCCAGAGGACATTTCCTTCACTAAAGTAATAAAATAACTGGGCACTGTGTTCCATGGTAGCTACTGTCCGAGGCTAGAAAAAAACGGTAGGAGATGCAGCCATGGCTCCCAAATGTCAGTGGAGCTAAGATTCCGTGATAACCAGAAGCAAGTCAAAAGCAAAGTGAATGCAATTACATGATAGGCAGCAAGGCTGGAATGATAACCAGAGGCCTGGACCTGCTGGTATCTGTTGCAATGACTAATAATCCATGATGTTCCTCGAGGTGAGATAGACGTTCTCTGCCAACAAAGGTAATGCTTAACCTATACAACTGAACTTTGTCAAGAGGGTGTGAGCAGAAGGCTGTCGGCCACCACGATAGAAAACTATAATCCCCCATGCAGTTTTCAGACCTGAGCTAGTTCTTGGACCCAGAAACCACTGATAGAAGAGGACACCGGGTGCCTTGGCAAAAGACCCTGAAAATGCCACACAAATATCTATAGTAACAATACTCCCATTCCTTCCCTAAAAAGACTTTTGGCCATTTATCAGATAACTGTATACTGGGGAAAAGAGAATGCCCCCAAAATTCAAAGCTGTTATATATGGGTTCTAAGCACACTCATACTGATACTTTGGAAGATAGTTAAAGTGGGGGCATGAAGAAGCCATATAATAAATGGACTCCCAGCCGACGTCCATCTCACAGTGGGTCCAGGAGTTTGCAACCTTAGTCTGGGGTCATTTCCCAGGTCCTTGATGCGTGATCCAGACAGATACACGTAGCAGTTGGCAGAACTCTCACAGTTGACCTGCATAGCAGAGTCATTAGCGTAGGAAAGGCCAAGTAGAAGCCTTCTCCTGCTACACACACACAAACACACACACACATTAAACACGAACACACAAGCACACACTCACTCACATGCTCATACCTGTACTCACACTCAAACACACTACCACACACACACACACACACACACACACACACACACACCACACACTGTGCCAAGAGAATAAAACTGAAGTGATACTGCATCTTAGTTGGACTGATAGAGACTAGAGTCACCCTCAAAGACTTAAATGATACAAGGCAATGGTCCCCATTATATCCCCTTTTAGTTCATCAGCAAAATCTGATGGATCATGGAACATAACAATAGACTACTATAAACATAAACAAGGGGTAGCCTCGACTGCAATTTTTTTGCCACATATCTTTGGTAGAACAGATCCACACAGCCTCCAACTCTTATATGTGGTTATCGATCATGTGCGGAGTACAGGCTCCGGATGCGCAGGCTCAGCAGCCATGGCTCACGGGCCTAGCTGCTCCGTGGCATGTGGGATCTTCCCAGACCAGGGCACGAACCCGTGTCCCCTGCATCGGCAGGCAGACTCTCAACCACTGCACCACCAGGGAAGCCCCATAGCTTATATTTTAGTGGTCTTGCCCCAGATCCATTTAACTCTTGTGCTCTGTGACCATATGGTTCAAAGAGACCTTGGGACTTCCCTGGCGGTTCAATGGTTAAGACTCCGCGCTTCTGCTGCAGGGGGCGTGGGTTCGATCCCTGGTCAGGGAACTAAGATCCTGCATGCTGCGGGGCGCAGCCAAAAAAACAAAAACAGAACAAAAAAAAACCTCTGTTCTTCCTCAAAGAGACCTTGCTTTTCTGAACATGCCACCGACATCAGCCTGGCCCATTATACTGATACAGCATCATAACAGGTCTGGTAAGCAGGAAGGGGCAAGCACTCAGGAGCCCTGCTGAAACGTGTGCACCAGAGATGGGAAATAAGCCCAACAAAGACCCAGAGGCCTGCCACATCCATAAAGCTTTTAAAGGTCCAGTACTCTGGGGCATACTGAGATATTTCCTTCCAAGAAAAGGAGAAATCACTGGACCCTGAACACCCCACCTTTAAGAGAGAGGCCCTTACTTGGGACCATAAGGCCTGGCAGATTCTATGATGATAGCAAAATCTGGGGTAGATAACAATGTTGTTTGGAGTCTCTGGCAAGTTTAAGCAGGGGAATCACAGGACAAAACTCTAGGATTCAAGCAAGGCTGTGCTATGAGTAGCCAAAAAAAAAAAAAAAAAAATCTTCTCACTATCGAAAAAGCAGCTTTGAACATACTTCTGGGCCCTAGCAGGAATTGAGAACCTGACCGTGGGACATCAAGGACCCATCAAGCCCATGCTAGGGCTGTCCATCATGAACTGGGTGTTTCCAGACCTGCCAAGTCATCATCTGTGTGGACACTGAGGCATTCTGTCATTTAATGGAAATGGCACGTTTGGGACCAGGCTCAAGCAGTTCAGAGGTCATAAACAGGTGACCCAGATCGCATGTCACCTACTTTTGTTGCACCAGTGCATTTCCTTCAGCTCAGCCTTGTAAGGAGTTCCCCATCACCAACTGATGGAGGAGGAAAACCCTGGGCCTGGTTCACAGATGACTTAACTCCATGTATTGGCATGAGCCAAAAATGGACTCCCATCTCCCAACAGCCTGACACAGAGATAGCCCTGAAAGACCCAGAAGAGAGGGTCTTAAACACTTCAACTGATCACCAACGTGACGTGGTAGGAGAAGGGGCTTGCGGTTATGATATTCACATACCCCTGGGCAGTGAATGGCTTAAAGCTGGTTGTGTTCATGGGCTTTCAAGGAGCAAGACTGGAAGATGGGGATAAAGTGTATGTATCCTTCTCAATGCCCACCACAGAGGAGGCACTGAACCACAGGACAGGATGCTGGGGACGTCCGCCAGCCTCTGCCCTTGACCATCCCACTGAATGGAGCCATGGTGACAGTGAAGAAGGCTCTCCAAGATTCCCTCTTACCACGGCTGATCTAGCTACTTCCAGGAACTAATATGACCCCTTTCGATAGATGCTGAGCCCTCAGTAGGGTACCATCCCTCAAGGAAACCAACCACCTGCTTCCTGGCAAGTTGATTTCCCTAGATCCATTCACCCTGAAAGATAGTCTTCATTCTTACTGCACTGATACATATTCTAGGAATGGCTGTGCCTTTTGACCCACAGCGTCTTGGTCAGAACCACTAACCAAGGGCTCACTGAGTATCTCATTTACTGTTACAGGATCCTGCATAATATAGGCCAAAAGGCTCCTTAACATTGAGAGAGGTGTGAGGGTGGGCACATGACCACAGGACCCAGGGGTTGTACCACACGTCCATCATTCAGAAGCTGCCCATCTGACAATGGAGCTTTGGAACGGTTTCATGGAGGCTTGACTAAGCACCAACATGGTAATGACACCTGCAGCGTTGGGCTCTAGTCAAGATGCAGCCTACTGTTAGAGCCAATAGCTATGGTTCTGTGTTGGAACCAATGGTTTATTGTGCTGTGTTCCCCAAAACTAAAATACATGGGTCTGAAAACCAAGGACTGGCAAAAGCAGTGGCCCTTCTCACCATTCCTCCCACTTGAGGAATTTGTGCATTATGTCTCTGCAACCTTGGGATCTGAAGAATCTGGGCTCCAGGGTAGGGGAAAACCTCAAACAGAGCTTCCTCTAGCCCTAAAGTAAGGGCTGCTGCCTGTTCACTGGGGTTCCTCATGCCAGCGGACCAGCAGGCAAAGAAAGAAGTTATCCAACTAATAGGGAAAACTGACGCTGATTATCATGAGGAGTTAAGCTTTCTGCTCTAAGGGGGGCAGAAAAGATTATGTCTGAAACTCAGCCAATTCACTGAGGGGTGCCCTTTGATAACCATGAATGGGCAATTGTGGCCACCAATGGCCTGACAAAGGCCCAGTGCCCGGGGGCTCAGCCTCTCAGGGATAATGGCTTGGTCTGTCCCACCAGACAGGCAGAGAACCGCAAAAATGCTGGTGAGCATGAGAATTTAGAATTGGGGGTAGAAATAGCAATACCATAAACATCAAGTACTGCCTCAGAACCAACTGCAGCAGCAAAACTTCAGTTTGTCTCACTAACCTTCCAGTTGTCTTTTTTTTTTTTTCTAAGAAAGTAGGATCAGTCACCATGTGGAAGCAGCAGTGAGGAAACAGTAAACTTCACTGGGTCAGGAGCGGGTCTGAGTAGGTAGTACAAGCAGTGGACCAGAGCAGATGCTGTCACTTCCCTGCCTGCATCCCCTAAGCACTACTGTTCCAGTCCACACTGACAGCATCTCACTGCACTAGCAGCTCTCCCTGAAAACCCGCCAGAAGTGCTGGGGAATCAACAGACCCAGAAGCAGCATCCACCAATGCTAGAGAGTTGGAGGTGTTGAAGGATTCATATTCATTGTCCTTCTGGGCTCCCTCGTGGACCACCTCTTCTGCCCCTGGTAGAGGCAACTTCTGGGGTCGCTCTCCTTTTAGGTTGCTTTCCAGACACCACTGCAATCAGGTCCTCCTGTCCCTCAGCGGAAAAGCCTCCTGCATCACTGCCGTGTCTGGTCAACCTTACCCAGGAGACTCAGAAAGCCCAGGGTAGCCAACATCCTGCACCCAGGCCCACAGGTTGCTTGAGTTCCAGGTCTGGGAATTCTCTGATGCATTTCAGGGGAAAATGGTACAGCCTACCAAAGAGGTAGACTTTTCCTGGACAAAAGCATGCATAGGGGAGTGCATGACCTCAGAGATTCCTCTTGTCCGTGCTCTCTTCCTGCATCTCTGATGTCCCTGCGGGAGCAGGGTGCTATCCTGCTCCTTCCCAAAACCAGCAGCACCCATCAGGTCAATCACTATTTGCTCACAAGAGCCTCTTGACAGTATAATCCCTTCAAAAGCATTCACCATTCCCTTAGGGGCAGGGACCAGGGTTTACAAATTTTCAATGGGGACATTTCAGGCATTGTAACACTGGGTCAGGTTGATACTCTGAGCTCTCAGGGCCTTCCAGGGTCCCTGAAATCACAGCACATTAAGAGCCACGCATTCCCCTAAAGCATTCTAGAGAGCCTTTGAGAACTCTTGGCTCACAGGTTCCAGCAATGGAAGAAGATAATTCTACACTAAACCTCAAAAGTGAGGGAAGGTGATGGAGGGAGACCCTGAAGGAAATGGAGGAAAAAAGAGAGGCATCAAAGAGGCTGAGATGAAATAGAAGGCATCAAGGTAGGGGCTTAGGGGAAGAGGAGGATGGGGAAAGGAACTACAATCCCCCAGACAAACAAAACACACAGATACACACAATCAAAGAGGAAACAGCAGCAGAGACCACAAGTGAAATTTAAAGTTGTTATGGCAACTGGAACAGGTGTGCAGGCGCTTGTGCCTACTGAATTTACAAAATTAAAGTAAGCATTGCATTTGCTAATTAAATAATGCCTTCTAAATATTTCTAATCTCCCTGCCATCAGGCACAGAGGAGGATCTGGAACGCAGAGAGCTGGAGCTCTTATATATTTACCTGGGGATCTGAGAACTGCCTCATTAGGTGGCTCTGGCTGAGGAAGTGGAGGGGTGCTGGGGAGCAGATTGGGGGGAGGTGCAGGCAGCATGAGGACATCCCTTCCTAACTCTAGGCTAAAGCTAGTTCCAGCGAAGAATAAGCAAAGGCATGAAACTCACTCAGAGCCTCCGAGGAGAAAGATGAGAAAAGGCAGGGCTGGTCTGGCCCTGTGTGTCCTCACCCTCAGTCATCCTGTAGTCCCCTCCCCTCCCCTCCCACCCATGACCACAAGAGAAAGAGGCTAGGTGATGTGGGGACCCAGAGAATTTGCAGGGACCAGAGTCCGAGCCCTGTGCTAAGGCATTGTGAAACTCAGAGACACCCGTCAAATAAGGCCACTAGATGGAGGAGACAATTTTCCTTTCCGGGTAGGGGGTGGCTTGGTTTCTTTAAAAAAAATAAAAAGAAACCTCTACAGGAATCAGATGTGCCATCTTAGCGGATCTTCCCTGGGGAAATAAATTACACATAGCACTGTACACAAACACAGCTCCAAACACAAACCCAGCTGGCAGCACGGTGCCACTTCTCTCCCAGGGGAAATAAATTCCAATGTCTATATATCTCTATCTGTAGATACATACACAGAAAAGGTCACACTGTGTCTCCTTCAGTGCTCCTTTCACTTGAAATTAAACAATAATTGTTCTGGTGTTTAGTCTCCAGCGAAGGAACAGAGCTGATGGATGGGAAATCGACCATGAAGTAGCTCACCTAAACACACAGGCAGTGCAGGCCTTCTTGTTGAGCCCTCGGGCAAAGTAAGAGAGGGTGTGGGACACCAGGATGCAGAGATGTGTGTGACATGAGCATTTGAGGAGGCCCCACCTGATGCAAAGAATCCAGCCAGAGCCTGGAAACATGTGGGTTACGCCTCAGGCAACCAGGGCTGCTCTGATGCTTTCCTATGTCAGTGATGGTTGTGGTGGTGAGGCTGGTGTGTATCCCCAGGAAAGGACATGTCCTGTGATCTCCTTCCACAGCTGTGACCAGCCCAGCTTAACTAACTGTAAGGTCCACTGAATTTGAAAGATTTGGAGGCAGAAGTATAATGGGGCAGGACGCTATGGGGTGTTCCCAGGACAGACCCCACCCCCATGACCTCTGCCTGCATCTTGTCTGTACAAAAACTTTAGCCAAAGAATTAATTCAATCAGAGTTGTAAGAAAATGCAGAAGCAAGGGAACACAGTCAAAGAAGACAACATAATAATAGTTTAGCAATTAAACAAAGTCAAGGACCTTTAGTTCCTCCTAATGGGCTACAGATAATATTGAGTCATACCCTTTGAGCTGTTTTGTAGATACTGAAACACCCACCAGGTGGAAAAAGTTAACTACATGATGACCAGACTATAGCCATGACACAAGCAGTTCCATCTTCTACAATTCCAAGAACTGGCCTCAAGGAAATGGTAACAAATCCACCCTGGAACTGAAGAGTAGCTGTACTTAAAACAATCAAGATGATGCTGCTCAAAATCAAAACTACAATGAGATATCATCTCACACCAGTCAGAATGGTCATCATCAAAAAATCTACAAACAATAAATGCTGGAGAGGCTGTGGAGAAAGGGGAACCCTCTTGCACTGTTGGTGGGAATGTAAATTGATACAGCCACTATGGAGAACAGTATGGAGGTTCCTTAAAAAACTAAAAATAGAACTACCATATGACCCAGCAATCCCACTACTGGGCATATACCCTGAGAAAACCACAATTCAAAAAGAGTCATGTACTCCAATGTTCATTGCAGGTCTATTTACAAGAGCTAGGACATGGAATCAACCTAAGTGTCCATCGACAGATGAATGGATAAAGAAGATGTGGCACATATACAAAATGGAATATTACTCAGCCATAAAAAGAAACGAAATTGAGTTATTTGTAGTGAGGTGGATGGACTGTCATACAGAGTCTGTCATACAGAGTGAAGTAAGTCAGAAAGAGAAAAACAAATACTGTATGCTAACACATATATATGGAGCCTAAAAAAAATGGTCATGAAGAACATAGGGGCAAGACGGGAATAAAGACACAGACCTACTAGAGAATGGACTTGAGGATACGGGGAGGGGGAAGGGTAAGCTGGGACAAAGTGAGAGAGTGGCATGGACATATATACACTACCAAACGTAAAATAGATAGCTAGTGGGAAGCAGCCACATAGCACAGGGAGATCAGCTCGGTGCTTTGTGACCACCAACAGGGGTGGGATAGGGAGGGTGGGAGGGAGAGAGACACAAGAGGGAAGAGATATGGGGACATATGTGTATGTATAACTGATTCACTTTGTTATAAAGCAGAAACACACAATTGTAAAGCAATTATACTCCAATAAAGATGTTAAAAAATTTTTAATTAAATAAAAAGATGCTGCTGCTCACACCACTGCATGACCAATTTCAGGATGACTGTCAGAGCTGACTGTGCTGTTCTGAACATAGCCCCTGACCCACCTGTGCACCCCTGAAATTCCTCTTTAAAATCTCTTGCCCCCTGATCAACAAGGGGGAGTTGTCCTTTGGGACATGAGTCCACTTTCTCCATGTGATTGCTGTCTCCTTCAATAAAGCTATCTTTCCTTTTACCCAGCACTTTTCTCTCAGTATTGGATTCTTCAGGGACAAGCAGCTGAACCTGAGTTTGGTAACAGAAGTAGTCTCATTCTACAGATGAAAAAGTGAAGGCTGGAACTGGTGACAGAAGTTCATGCAAGTTCCATGAAGTCAGCAGTTTTGCCTCATGTTCACTGTTATGAACAGTGCTTGGCTCATATGGAAGGTGGGGAAGAGAGGGGAGGGAAACAGCGGGCATCCGATCTCCCTGTCCACTCTTCTCTCTACTGACCACCCATCTTCATCAAGGTGGGCACCAAGGTGTGGCAGCTCTGTGCCAGGTGCTGTGGCAATGGCAATAACATGTCATGCTCAGAGTGGAGCTGGAAGGGTGGTGTTGGTGGCACCAGAGCCACATGCCGTGATTCCATCCAACTGGGGGCTCTTTGCTCTCCCATTCACAAAACTGCATCCTTCCCGACCCCTCTGCGTGCCCCTCCCCCCAGCACTCCTCCCGATTTCATCTGCTTGCTCAGTCAGTGCCTTGTGTGTGTCACCTCATTCTATCCCCCATGAGTTATACCCCATGCCAGTTTGCTGTTTGTGGGTGTGCATGCACACCCATCTACCTCATCTCTCCGGCAAGAGGGTAAGCATTTGCTCGGGATGGTGCTGTGTGCACAGGTCATTGAGGAATGCTTGATGAGTTGATGGATTGACAGGTGAACCAGTAGAATCGGTGGGGTTTTCTAGAGGACATGAGTCGGACCCTAGGATGAGCTGATGGGGATTACCAGTTCTGGGATTCTGGTTCTGCAAATGGGTGTTGGCTCCAATTTGATGCCTTAAGCAGCCTTTGTCCCATCCAGATGAGCAGTGCAGTTTTAAAGACGCCATACTCATTTCTGTTTCAGCTCAGGAAGTCCCCTGGGCTCACTTTCTCCATATATGTATACCCTTTCTGACACCTCTCTGCCTGGTTATATCTCCCAGCACTTCTTCTCACAAAGCCTTCTTTGGCTTCAGGTGGTGCACCTCGCTTAGACCTGGGAATCCACTGGGATGAGGCCCCCAGTGGAGGTTCTCATGGCTCCAAAAGCTGACACTTGGGGCAAGAGCATCAATGCCCCCTCATCCTGGAACCCAAGATGCAGGCAGGCTGGGACCCCAGAGCCCCCATCCGCCATGGTCTCAGGGTGGGAGAGGCAGCCAAGCCCTCAGAGCCCAGGCCCAAACTGAGAGACTCCTTCAGGCCCCAGTCAGTAAACTCAAGGCCGGCTGGCCTTGGCCTTCTTTGTCAAAACAGGTCCGAGCCGAACGGGCTGGCCTGCCTCTTAGCAGGGAGGTGCTGTGAGTGCCCTTTCACTGGCAGATTTGTTCCGGTAAAACTAGGCCTGTCGTTCCCGATCAGCTTCTGGGCCGTGAGTCCCCAGGGAGCAGGGAGGGAGAGGTCAAGGCACAAGAGGAGATGTCAGTTCCCATTGAGGTCTGGTACCGTGAGCAGGGAGAGAGGCTGCCCGTGACGTGCTCTGAACTCTGCCATCACGGCCTCTCTTCCCTCATCTGGGGTGGCAGGCAGCGGGGAGTGTGTGAAGCCAGCGGGCCAGGGCAGCTGGTCAGCTGCGCACTGACAGTGAGGTGTGGGCCATGTCCAAGGCTGCACCTCACAACAAAACCAGATGAGACCCAGGTGCTGTGTGCCAGGCACTGCACCAGGCTCTGGGGGTTACAGTGGAGAACAAGAGTGACCCAGGCCCCAGTTCAGGGAGCTCATGCTCCAGAACAGGCGATGGCGATTCTGCGTGATGAGTGCTTTACTGCAGAAGGACAGGGTGCTATGGGAGCCATGGGGAGAGGACAGAGGAATGCAAGTTCCTAGGACAATGATGCTCCCAGACCGAGGGTGCAGTTAGGCACTAGGTAACATGGTATGGGGGCCACAGGTGTGAGCTTTGGAGTGGGACACACCTGGGTCTAAACTCTGGCTCTATATTTACTAGTTGTGTGACCTCAGGTGAGTAACTTAACTTCCCTGTGTCTCCGTTTCTTTCCGTAAAATGGAGATGGGAAAGATCAAAGTTCCTGTCCCATGGGTTGTCGTAAGAATCAAATGAGAAAATGAATATAGGGAAGCACTGGCAGAATCAGCTGTCAGTGGTATCAACTTTCACCTTTGTTCTTTTTGATAATACTGTTGTTGCTATTGCTGATAAGCAATAATAATAACAGGAATGACAGCTGTTGCTGTTGTCATTGCTGTCACCATTGGCATCTGCAAAGTCTCCCAGCACCTACCTGGCTGCTGCAGGCCAGGGCAACCTGGCCAGGATAGTAGGAGGGAGGTGAGAGCATAGGCAGGTGGCCCTACTCTAGAGTGCTTGGAGCACCTGGGAAGTTACCTGGACGGGGCCTTTGGCACAAGAAGCAATATAGGATGCCAGATCAGAGTCTGTCAGCCCCAGGGAGGTGATCTGGAATGACTTAAATCACTCCCACCCCCTGATCAGGATCAGTCTGGGAGACAGGGAGACACTGCCCCACAAGGGGTCCAGAGACCCTAACTGTGGGATAAGGAAGGGTACAGAGGCAGGGTCCCATGAGGAATGGGCTTCCAGTAGGACTGACCTGGACAGAGGCGGTGGAAGTTTCCAGACACCAGCTCTGGACCACAGCCTTGCCAGGGACCATCCATTCTAAGGCTCTTAACCTGCTCCCTGTTTGGAGCAATTCCAAAATCTGATTAATGCACTGGATCTTCTCTCTTAGAAAACTGCACATGAATTTCTATATGAAAATTCAGGGGTTGAAGGAGTCTCGTGAGGTCGTGAACACTAGAATAAGAAGCGCTCCAAGTACAATCCATCAGCAGCCAGGGGACACCCACAAAAATGCCCACCTGTGGTGTCAGCAATGAGAACAGAAGTGCCTTGCTGGGTCACCACGCATCATGTCTCCTGCTGTTTTCTCAGGAGGGACACCAAGACAGCAGACGTTGTCCAGAGGGCCCTGAGATGCAAATGACTCCTTTGTGTTTGAGGATGTCCAAATCGCCCACAGCCCATGTTCATTCAGTGTTCTACCACAATTTATGGCACCTTGTCTGCGTGCCAGGCCTGTGAAAGACACTGCAAGGGATATGGGGTAAGACAAATCCTCAAGGATCTCATGACCCTGGAGAGGAGGCCAGCATGAACACAACTAACCTCAAGCCTTGGCACAGAATAGCGGGGACTGCAGAGGGATAGGCAGTCTCTGGGAGAAGGGAATCATTCACTGGGGGACCCCAGTGGTGACATAAGAGAAGACTTCCAGGAAGAGGCCTTGATTCCAAAAGGCAGAGAAAAGGTATTGTTGAAGGTAATACAGCAGAATGGCTAGAATTTCTACAGGATTTTGCAGAGACAGAGGATAATAACCACATTTTCTAATTTTTCTATTTGATGTTTTGACATCTTCTGGCCTCACTGACACTGGAAGGACTGTCCCTTCCACACTAGCTAATTCCTCGAGATAGCAAACCACCCAACCCAGGGCCCACACCCCCAAGCTCCTCCTTTATTAAGTTGTTACCCTCCACTAGGGCCACTATCCCCCTGCCCTAATCACCCCAAGGCCAGGTACCAAACAACTAGGGACAACCCGTGTGCCCCAGAGCCTGCTGAAATTATTCAACTACCCAATCCTAAACCTGCTTACCCTGCTTTGCCTATTACTTCCTGCAGGAACCACAGAAAGACTCTTGCCCATGTTTCCCCCCCTCCCTCTGCCTCCTGATAGATCTGGTTGCTTCCCCGTGTGGCCCCCCTTCATGGCTTGCCTCCTGTTTCTAGGGATCTGTGAGTATAAAAACGTATTCCCTCAGGACAGACATTTCTGTGTCTGTGTGCCTTACCTCACCTGCTTCAAACAAATCCCAGGCATCTTTAATACATGGGGTTGCCTCCCCGAGGGGAGGGCAGGCTGGCTGAGCTTGACCCCTAGGAATCAGTGAATGATGGAGAGATGCAGAGATTTTCTCATGGGACCAACGAAGTGAAGGAAGAGGACACTGTAAGAAAGACAAGCCTAGACCTGCCTACCTTTCAGGACAGAGCCGAAGAGCGCCCCAAACACCTACCGAAGACCTCCAGAAGCTGTGTGACTTCACAGAGTTTATGAACCTTCATATCAGAGAGAGCTCTAAAGAACAAGCCTTCTGGGTCTATTTAAAGACAGCCAAGAAGGACTTAAAGGTTCTACTTGGGAATCTTCCTAGGAGGAGACCCATCACTCCCTCTGTGCAAGGACTGGACCATTGACGCCCATGACGATATCTGTTGTTAACAGAGCATGTGAGGTGGAATCTCACTGCACAGGGTGGGTGGTGGCCACCGGACAATAGCAAAGCACACAGACCTGGTCCCTGGGGCCTGAGAAGAAGAGAGGGTTTTACCACTTTACCTGGCAGGAGGCCCGGGTATGTTCTTCCTGAAATCCCTGCAGGCCCCAGTGAGAGACTGTGGGGAAGATGGGCAGAAGAAAGGGGGTGCTGGGTACATGCAGGGAGGCAGTGGGAGGGATTCAGCACCCACCAGAGCTGGACTCAACCCACAGGGGCTGCAGAGAGGGAAGAAAGGCCCTGTCACCCCAGCCGTGCACAGCAGCCAAGACAGACTCAAAGCACAATCCCATGAGGTCAGCAGATGGAACCAAGAGAGCCGCAGGGCAAAGGCTGGAACACTGGGCCAGTCATGTTTCTCTGGGGTCAAAGCCACAGCATGGTTCCCTCCCACTCAAGCCCCACAGCCAGGAAGCATGGGCCCCTTTGAGCTCCCCCACTGGAGGTCACAGGGGCACCTCTTCTAAGGCTCTCTTCATGTGTGGGGCTTGGACCAAAGACCTCCTGCTTCCAGCTGGCTCTGGTTCAACAGGGCCCACTGTTAGGGTTGGGGTGGGGCGGGGCTGGAGGCCCAGAGAGCTCTCAAGGGCTCTGAAGTTTGTTGGCCTTCACCCTGCTGCCAGCAACCTTGGCCTCACTCAGGCATCATTCTCAGACTCCCTTGTGGGGTTCCAAGCAGCATGCTTTCCTCTATCGTCAGCCAGGGGACACCCTCAAAAATGCTCACCTGTGGTCAATAATGAGACTAGCATTGCCTTGTTGGGTCCCTGACATCACGTCTCCTGCCACGACCTCGTTTTAGATTCCCCATAACCCCAGGAGGTATGTGTCTGGAGCTGCAGGGCTATCCTACACCAGGCTCCAGGCCAAGCACTCCCTCACTATTTGCATCTTGCATCTCGTCCATGCTGTCCCCAGACTCCTTCCTGCTTTGACCCCTACCTAACCCTAACCCTCCACCTCCGGCCCTCCAACCCCTAGTGCAAAGCCTCCCAAGCCAGACTGGACTTGTCTCAGTTGGGCTTTTTGGTCTCTTCCCAGCAGAGAGCCATACATCCTATTTATATCGAACAACGTTTCCCTCCATCTCTCATCCCAATTTTAATATTAATCGCATCCCCTTTCACCCTTAGACACACTCCGTTTTGGAAGATACATGATATGGCCAGCCTCCCTCTCGGGCACCCTTCAGCTGCTCCCATTCACTCCCTGCCCACCGCGGTTCTGGAACCTCAGGCCTAGGCGGCACCCCTTCCTGGCCACGTGTGGCACTCCCGTCACACCCACCACACCAGGAGAATGGGATCCAGATGGCCGGCATTATCCTGTTGAGCAAATGAGGACAATGAGATGGGAGAGAGAGCGATCTGCCCAAATTGCTGTATGGTTAGCAGCAGAGCTCAGACTATACAAGGGCTCCATGCCAGGCTTTTCACTAAATAGCAAGCCATCTTCATGACCACAGCCCCCCACCACATCTCAACTGCAGTCTGGGTTACCCACGTGGGACTTAACCTTTGCTGTCTGGCATTGTTCTGAAGTCGTTTCATGTATAACGGGTTGTTTTGTGCCAGACTATAAGTCACAGAGCCCAGGAACTGTGTCTTCTCCTTTTCTTGGCCTAGGTACAGAGGACACACTCAAGAAATACTTGCAGAATCAGCTCAAATGTTGCTGAGTCCTGGCTTTACCGGCCTCCCCCAGGTAACTGGGAAGCCTTGCTCAACACAGGTGTGATAGTGGTAGCCACTGGGGAGACCTCTCTCTAAACCGCCTTTCAGTTCTTTTGTCAGGTCCTGTCTAGGCTGCCTGGGCCAAGGCCATGGGTGGAGAGGACCTCTCCCTGCCCACCAAGAGACATTCCTCCAGGGAGATGGGCTTCACGGGCAGGGGCATGGAGCTATCTCAGAGAAAGGTGCTAGGCCTCCATTTCACATAGGCAAGGTCCCAAATCCAGGCCAAGACTGGACCTCTGCTTTCAAATCTCAGGGTCAGGCCACTCTCCATCCTGGGACCTACCCAGCTTTCCCTGCTTGATCCCCACTGGGTATGTGGCCTCGGAAACTCTCTTCCCTTCTCTGAGCTTCAGTCTCCTCATCTGTAAAATGAGAGGGATGGACCAAACTAGCACTGCCTAATAGAAATATGATGTGAGATGCATATATAATTTAAAATTTCCTAGTAGTCGTGTTGAAAAAGTAAAAAGAAATGTATGAAATTAATTTTAAGAATGTATATCATTACAAAACAGAAATAGACTCACAGACATAGAAAACAAACATGGTTACCGAAGTGGGGTGGTGGAAAGGGATAAATTTGGAGTTTGGGATTAACAGACACACACTACTATACATAAAATAGATAACAAACAAGGACCTACTGTATAGCACAGGGAACTATACTCAATATCTTGTAATAAGCTATAATGGAAGAGGATGTAATAAAAGAATATATATATATATTATATATATATATATATATATAACTGAATCACTTCACTGTACACCTGGAACTAACACAACATTGCAAGTCAACTATATTTTAATAAAAATTTTAAAAAGAATTTATATAATTGAATGCAACATACATAATACATTATCATTTCAACATGTAGTGAATATAAACAAATTTAATGAGATCATTTTACATTCTTTTTTTCATACTAAATTTGAAACCTGGTATGTATTTTACACCCACAGCACATGTGAATTCAGACCAGCCACATTTCAAGTGCTCAACAGCCACACGTGTCAAGTGGCCGCCATATTGGACAAGACAGGACTAGATGATCCTAAGGTCCCTTCTCGTTCAGATGACTTCTAATCTCATGATCATGCTTCTATGTGTACCTGACACCAGACCATCCATCACCAGCTCTGCCTACCTTCTCGCCAGAAGATGCAATGCCACCTCCTGCCCTGCCAAGCTCCCCAGACAGTGCTTCATCACCCAGGGCTGACCCTGGTACTCTCTGGATATGACATTTGGCATGCCTGTGCTTCCAAGCTGCAGGGGGTCTTGCTCCAGTGTCTGTCTCAGCCCAATGTGTGAGTTTTGGTTTCCAAGTCCAGGACTCCCCACCACCCAACTCAAAACTTCTCTTCTAAGACAGCCACTGGGCCCATAAACCTCGGAAAGAGACCAAAGAAAGGGAGTTAGAAGCCTGCAAACATGGCAGTCTTTCTCTCAGGCAACTCATGCCCAGCATGAGGCCAGCACTATGCCAAGTCTGGGGACACCGAAAAAGCTAGATGATAGTCGTGTCTTCCCTTTAGACCCTAACCCTGACATGCATGTGGTGAACAACTGAAGGATGACATAAAACAATACATACTAAGTGTTAGATTGGACCCTGTACCATCAGAAGCCGTATTAGTCGGGGTCTCAGCAAGAAACAGATGGAACACTCAAGTTGGATAATTGAGGAGAGTTTAATGAGGGCACTGTTTTTAAAATACATGGGAAGGGGTTAGGGAAAGCCATAAGGGATAATGTGCACCACCGCCCCAGGCCCGAAGAGGCCAGGGAAGGAGACATTGAGAAGGCAGAGAGGACCGCTGTATGGGAAAGTCCACTTAACAAGAGCTACAGCAAAAAAAAAAAAAAAAAAAAAGAGCCGTAGCAGCCAGAGGCAACTCCGTAGGGAATATGTACTCCCAGCTCACTCTCCTCCCGCCCTTGGATCTTCTGTTGGTTCATCCCATTGGCTAAACCCAACCTGAAGCCAAAGGGAAGGGAGTCCAGGTAGGTCAGCCTCCCAGCACAGGGCAGGACAGGGTAGAGGTGGAGAGGCCAAGAGAGGACATCCAGCCCAGGGACCAGTATGCAAGCATCACAAGTGCTAAGTGCAAGGGAGGTCAGGGTGCTTGCGGGGGTGGGGGCTAGTTCTGGGGGAGGTAGGACTAAGCCTGGGTCCTGGCAGATGAATAGGCTTTGGGAAGATGAGGAAGGAGGACCCTTCAGCTTGGACAGCAGAGTTAAGGGCAGATGGCCTGAGCAAACTCAAACAGCAGGACGTGAGCTGGCCCTCAGGGATGGGGTGGCCCTGATAAACCTCTACAGGGACCTAAAAGTATTCCTTCCCTCACCAGTTACAAGATCACAAAATTCCAGTCTTCCTTCCTGGAAGGGTGGACTTGAAGGAGGCCTTGTAAAGAGGGTAAGGCCTTGGAAGCTCAGAGAGAATGGATAAGAGTTGATGTTTGATACCTGCATGGTAGGGTCTGAGAGATGGCAAAGTAGGAGATGCACTTCATGGTCTAGTACAGAAGGGTAAAAGGTTCCAATCTCTAGATATAGCCCAGGAGAATAAAGGTCTAATAGGAATCAGAGTAATAACTAGAAGATTCCCGAGTTTGAGTACAGCACCTTGCATGATGTCTTCACATTTGATTGCCTTAACAGTGATAAGGAACAGAAGGAAGTTGGGAAGAGAGATAACAAGCACAATACCAAATATGTGCCAGAGACTGTATATAGCATCATACACTCCATATGTCTGCAATCCCATTCTTCCCATTATGCAGAGAAGGACACTAAGGATCAAAGGGGTTAAGGGATTTGTCCAAGGTTGGAGAGCCATGAAGTAAAATGCGACCGAGACCCAACCTCTGATTCTACATCTCTATGGACTTTCCACACTCATAAAATCATGAGAGGACCATGCAAGCCAGCATCAAATGAGACCCCCACCCCCGACACATTGCTTTACAAGCTGTCAGAGCGCTGAGTGATTAAGACGCCGTTGTTCAGGACAGAACTGGGGCTGCTGACCATCAGTGGTGGAGCTCAGAGAACGGGAGCCTGAAAGATTGGGTGAGAGGATGTCACAGGACAGATGCAGGACATGAGAGCTGAGATCTTTGTGCATCCAAGTCAGGTTTCCAGGGAGACCAAACTCCCTCTTCTGGGAGCTGTGATCCACTCTCTACCACAGGCCATAACAGAGAGCCCCAGTGATGCTCAGCCTGGCGCTCACAGTCCAAATTCCTGTTCCATGCAGTCAGACAGTCCAAAAACAAAATTTCAAGTGTACAGGAGGATATACTGGGTTTAAATTTAGAGTCTGGGGCTTCCCTGGTGGCGCAGTGGTTGACAGTCCGCCTGCCGATGCAGGGGACACGGGTTCGTGCCCCAGTCTGGGAAGATCCCACATGCCGCGGAGCGGCTGGGCCCATGAGCCATGGCCGCTGAGCCTGCACGTCCAGAGCCTGTGATCCGCAGCGGGAGAGGCCACAGCAGTGAGAGGCCCGCGTACCGCAAAAAAAAAAACAAAATAAATAAAATAAAATAAATTTAGAGTCTGTGTGTCCTGCCAGCCAACAGAGTGAATGATGTGTAAGCTCCAAGTTATCACCCCAGCTACCGTGGAGAGGGGCAGAGACATACGTGTTCTACCAAATTTCACTATAACATTTTTACCTTAGTTATAAAAAAGTTATAGAAAAGAATGCTCGTTACGACAGACTTTCCTATTTGTAACGTCTTTGGTTTGAAAATGCAGGTCATCATTTCTTATCTGGGCTGTGTCTGCAAGAGAAAAGCACCAGATGGGAAAGGGTCAGCCAGTGCTCCTGGTGGATTCATGACTGAATTAGCAAATATGGCTTGTGTGAGCCAATCTGATTTGGTATTTAAATGGGGTTGGGGGTCGGTGATGGCAACAAGAGAAAAGAGAATAAATGGATCAAAGGACAGTTCCTACAAGGCACTAAGAAGGGGCAGTCAAGTTGCAGCATTGGATGAGCTGGAGAAGGCATCCTCCACACCTCTGAACCATGCCCCATGCATGTCAGAATCGCCTGGAGAGCCCTGAAATAGTACCAACGCCTGGACCCCACCCATGGAGATTCCAATTTAGCAGTCTGGGATGAGGCTAGAAATTAGTAGGTTTTTTTCTCCTTTTTTTTTTTAATCGAAGTATAGTCGATGTACAATATTATATGTTACAGGTGTACAATATAGTGATTCACAATTTTTAAATGTTATGCTCCATTTATAGTCATTATAAAATATTGACTATATTCCCTGTGCTGTACAATATATTCTTGTAGCTTATTTCATACCTAATAGTTTGCACCTCTTAATCCCTTACTCCTATATCGCCCCTCCCTCCTTCCCTCTCCCCACTGGTGACTGCTGGTTTGTTCTCTGTATGTGTGAGTCTGCTTATTTTTTGTTATATTCACTAGTTTGCTGTATTTTTAAGATTCCACATATAAGTGATATCATACAATATTTGTCTTTCTCCGTCTGACTTATTTCACTTAGCATAATATCCTCCAAGTCCATCCACGTTGTTGCAAATGGAAAAATTTCATTCTTTTTTATGGCTGAGTGGCATTTCATCGTATACATATACCATAGTTTCTTAATCCATTCACCTGCTGATGGACACTTAGGATGCTTCCATATCTTGGCAATTGTAATTAATGCTGCTATGAACATCGGGGTGCATGTATCTTTTCGAATTAGTGTTTTCAGGGTTTTTTCAGATATATTCCCAGCAGTGGAATTGCTGGGTCATAAGGTAGTTCTATTTTTAGTTTTTTGAGAAATGTCCATGCTGTTTTCCACAGTGTTTGCACCAATTCACTTTCCCACCAACAGCGTTTGAGGCTGTGGCAACAGCATACGAGGGTTTCCTTTCTTCCACATCCTCACCAACATTTGTTCTTTGTGGTCTTTTTGATGATAGCCATTCTGACAGGTGTGAGGTGCTATCTCTTTGTGGTTTTTACTTGCATTTCCCTGATGATTAGTGATGTTGAGCATCTTTTCATGCACCTGGAAATTAATACTTTTTAAAAGTACTTCAAGTGCAACCAGAGTTGAAAAACACTGACGTAAATCTAATTCCACCTTCTCTGAAGCCCTGCCTCTTTTTCCTTTCCTCCCCACACCCAGTTTCTGGGGCCACACATCAACAGGAGGCAGTGTGCAATGAAGGAACCCCCAGGATCACTGCTCTGAGTGGTAGGGTGACCAACTGTCCCAGTTATAAAACTGGAAGTCCAGCATCCTGGGAAACCCCTCGGTGCCAGGAAACTTGGAGGTTGGTCACCGTACTTGCAGGGCTGCCAGCCCACCTGACCCCAACATCTTCCCACTCACCTACCCAGAGCGGGGAGCTGCCTTCCTCCTTGAGCTTCCCTCCTCATCCAAGGCCTCACAGACCTTCAGGAGGACGACAGGGCCCACCAGTCCCCGTCTGGTGTCCAGTTCTAGTCCTGGATCCCAGGAGCTGCCCAGCCCTCCTGCTGCCCAGCCTGGGGTGCCCCACACATTTGAGAGGGGACAGGAGTACTCTGAGGCCATCTGGTTGGCAGCCCCCAGGTTGATTTGCCCCATATCTGAAATTGCACTGTTGGTGCTAATGTGTTCCTTCCTGTGGTTCTGGGGCTCTAAATCCAGGAGCCATTTACTAAGCAATGTTCATATTTATTTGTGAAATTATATGAACTTTTATAGCACACTTACAGAGATGAATAAATCCCTGCTCTCGTGACCCAATTTGTTGTTCTAAGCTGACAATTTTGTGTCATATTCACCTTTCTTTCAGCTGGTTATGGCCCAGGCTGTTAGGGATTTATTAGAAGCATTTTATAATGTGCTTTACAAATGTTGTTTGAGGCTGTGGCTCCGTTTATAGGAAAGAGAGGGAGGGATGGAGGAATGGGGGTAGAGAGGGGAGAGCAGGTAACTTGGTGCATCTGGAAACATCATCCAGGCATGAGTTTAATGGGAACTTTCCTTCCACCCCCACTCCCTGCCCCCATCCCTGCTCACCCACCACTTGAAAAACCTTGATCTCTCACTTCTGCAATATTATTGATCTTCAGAGATGGGGAAAAAAAAAGACACAGACATCAAGGAGATTTTAAGATAAGACAGGGGATGACGGGACCTCCTTTATAGCTGCTGAAATATCAGAAAGCTTTGCTAGAAGTGACCTTTCTACCCTCCAGCTCTCTCTTCCAAAGAAGGGAAAGGAGAAAGCAAGTGGGAAGCCACTTTTGCCATAACCTTCCAAGCCCTTTCTGAGGGCTAGAAATGGCTCCCCTGGTGACCTGCTCATCCCTTCCTAGGGAGACTTTCGCTGAAGAGGTCTGGGGAACTTAAATGGCAAGTCCCAGATCCACTTGATAAATTACTTACTGAGAGTCTTGAACTGAGAAGCCAAGATGGGCAAATCATGGATGGCAGCTTCAGGAAGCTCACTTGTGAGCAAAAAAAGGGTGTCTGCAAGCTACTTACAGTTCCATGTGCCGGTGCTTTCATGGAGACATTCGTACCAATCTCCAGGAACAAAAGAGGGCACGACAGTTTTGCAGGTCACTGGGAGTCAGAAGGGCTTCATGCACCTTTGAGCTAGGTCTTCAAGAAAAATAAAGCTTTCTAGGGAAGGACAGGATTTCCATCAGAGACTGCCACGTGCAGATGGCAGTACAAAGGCTTGGAGGTCATCATTCTTTCACTACCAGGGGCTTTTTCCTGGGGCTGGAAAACCAAGGCAAGCAAGGCAGGTAAGGGCTAGAGTCCAGGGGCATTTCCCTGGGACCTGGAGTCACCCAGGCAAAGACCCAAGCAGACACAGTGAGTCCAAAGATTCATCTGAGGAGAAGAAACGGGTTCATCATAGCTGCATAGTGGCTCAAAACATGACTGAAAAGATGGCCAGGAGCCAAATGACCATGGTAAGGAGTATATACTTTATTCCAAGTGAAAAAGGAGGTGTCTCAGTTTGCATTTTTCAAAGATCCTTGGCCCAGTGCCAGCAAGCACCCCCAGCACCCAGACCATTCTTTCTAGTACAACTCTCCAACCAAAGGACTCCAGGACACCTGGAGAAATGGCTGATTCTCAGGTAGGGTCAGGGAACATACCAGAGGAGCCCACAGCAACTTGGAGAGACAGAAAGGAAGAACGTGCTCAAAAAACAAAGCGATGGGGGCATGTCAAATGGGCATAGGAGTCAACCTGAAGGAGGTCTCAAAGGCCAAAGCTGGAACAATTTGAGCCCCAAATAAATAACATAGTGTTGGATTATAATGCAAAGTATGAAATAAATACCCATGACTCCATACTGACATACATAAAAGATGACTTAATAGAGGAATGAGTGAATAAATGAATGAATGGGGGAGAAGAGACAAGTCTCCCATACAGAGCTCTAAATCATTTATGTTGTTAATCTCCCCTCCAGGAGATGCAGTTTAATTCCCTCCTCCCCCGCCCCTTGAATGTGGGCTGCTCTTGGTGACTCCCTTCCAAAGAGTTGAAAACAAAGTGAGGAGAAAAAAGTAAGTGTCCAGTGGACAAACCTGGCAAACACTGCCTCAGCCAGGTGACCGGGGTCAACATCGACAGTGACACATCACATTGCTAGCGTGCATCCTTGATGGGAAGGGCACTTCACCTCTGTGGTCTTCCTCCCCAAAATCAGGACTCCAGCCTAAACATGAGGAAAACATCAGATAAACCCAAATTGAGGGGGCTTTGACAAAATACTTGACCGACACTCCTCAAAACTAGCAAAGTCACCAAAAACAAGGAAAGTCTGAGAAACAGTCACAGCAGGAAGGAACCCAAGGAGACATGATAACTAAATGTAAAGTGGGACCTGAATGGGATCCTGGACCAGAAAAAGAATAGTAGGGAAAACTAGAGAGATCTGAACAAAGGGTGGAGTTTAGTTAATAGCAAGGTACCAAGGTTGGTTCCTTAGTTGTGACAAAATGCACCAGAGTAATGTAAGATGCTGACAGTAGGGGAAACTGGGTGGGGGTGGATGGAAACTCTCTAAGTTACCTTTGCAACTTTTCTCTAAATCTAAAACTATTGTAAATTTTTAAATTTTTTTAAAAAAGACCCTCACACTGCTGTGTGCAGATGAAGTTGTGGGGGACAAGGGTGGAGGCAAAGAGAACAGCTATGAGGGCTAAGGTAACAGTGCGGCTGGGGACAGGTGGGCAGCTGTGAGGCATCGGCCACAGGACTCGCTGACGGACCAGGTGTGAAGAGTGGGGCAAAGAGGGGACTGAGGATAATTACTGCTGTTTGGCTTAACTGACCAGGGGAGAAACAGGTCAGAGGGTATGAGGAGGAAACGGGAATCCAACTCGAGGCTTATTAGGTTTGAGATGCTTGCGAAACACCCAAGTAGAGGTGTCAAATAGCATGTGGATGGACAGATCTAGAACTCGGGGAGAGGGTGGGGCTGAAGATACAGGGATCGGCCAGCATCCAACTGGTATTTAAACTGATAAAAGATGATTCATGCTTCCTTCAAATATTGTCTGAGCATCTACTATTTGCCAGGCACTATTCCAGGCGCTGGAGATAAGCAATGAGCAAAGCAAGCAAAGAGGATGCGGCAGTTCACAACTGAAGAGAGGGAGGCTCCGGGGTCAGGCTGCAGTGAGAACTACGAAAAGAACCAACTAGGAGAGAAATGGGGGCTGTGAACCTAGATGGGGTGGGGGGGTGCGCTTGAACAACCAGTTGGCACATGAACCACATGGTTACCTGGAGAAAGAAGATTCTGGGCAGAGGAAACAGCCAGTGCAAAGGCCCTGACATGAGGAAGGTGATTAAAACGGGAGCTGTGAGCATAGGAAGGGAGAAACTGATAATCAGGAAGAAGCCACCCAGAGCACCCGAGGGGACACCAGCCTCTGAAAGGAGCAGGGGCCTCCTCAGCACTGGCCAGAGGGAAAGCAGAGCCATGTGTGCAGAGGCCAGCAGCCTCATAGATTTGGTGGTGGGAAGCAGTGAAAATTCCTGGGCCAAGAAAGGACGATATTTGCTTAAGAAGATAAAGTGTGGGCCCTTTAGAAGGAAGAGTGGAGGACGGTTGGAGGCCACGGTTCAAGAGAGAGATAATTAGGTCCTGAATTGGAGGCTGCAGGGGATGTATGAGCTTCCTACAGCTGCTGTAACAAATGATCACAAACTTCATGCTTAAAACAGCACACATTTGGACTTCCCTGGTGGCACAGTGGTTGAGAGTCCGCCTGCCGATGCAGGGGACACGGGTTCTTGACCCGGTCCGGGAGGATCCCACATGCCGCGGAGCGGCTGGGCCCGTGAGCCATGGCCGCTGAGCCTGCGCGTCCGGAGCCTGTGCTCCGCAACGGGAGAGGCCACAACAGTGACAGGCCCGCGTATCGCAAAAAAAAAAAGTACACATTTATCTTACAGTTCTGGGGTCAGACATCCGAAATAGGTCTCCCTAGGCTGAAATCAAGGGACCTGCAGAGCTGTGTTCCTTCCAGAAGCTGTAGGGGAGAAACCATTTCCTTGCCCTTTCCAGCTTCTAGATGCTGCCCACACCCCCTGCTCCTGGCCCCTCCATCTGCAAAACCAGCAGCAGAGTGTCTTCCAATCTCTCTCTGATCCTCTCCTACCCTCTTCTTCCACATTTAAAGAGCCCCTGAGATCAGGCCCACCCACATAATCCAGGACCATCTCAGCTGATTAGCAACCTTAATTCCACCTGCAACCCTAATCCCCCCTTGCCATATAAACAATGTACTCACAGGGTCTGTAAATCAGGACCTGGACAGCTTTGGTGGGTCATTATTCTAGTACCACAGAGGTGGATCAGAAGCCTGTGCAGGGAAGTACAATTAACTGGCTCTAGCAAGGTTTAGCAAGGAGGGTGAATGCCAGCATGGTGGTGAGGAGCGGGCAATCAGGACTCAGACAGATGTGGGCGCACAGCCCATCTCTGCAGCCTATCAGTGAGCAGGCCGTGGGCATGTCCCTCATCCTCTCCAGGTCAGTTTCCTCATGTGTTAGAGGGAAGAGCAGATCTACCTCACAGAGTGGCTTCTGGGATTACAAATCCCATATGTACAGTCCTAACACAACGCTACTGTGAGGAGACCAATGAATAGTAAGTGTTTTTGTTGTTGCTGGCAGCTGATCCAGTGGGGCAGGCGGGATGAATGGAAAGGAAGCAAACACAGGTGGGGACTGGCTGGACAGAAAATGCTGGAAGGCACTGGAGGAGGAGCCAATAGGGAAAGGGTAGGCAGAAAATAAGTGGAATTTCCCACAGGCTGGGTCTGGGGTATCCATGGCCACCAGGCAGTGCTGTGGGGTCACTTTGGGTGGGTTACTCTGAGCTGTACTCTCTTGCCCTTGGAGCCCTGCTTTATAGAATAATGAGGAGTAAATGCAATGACCCTGGTTGTCACAGAGCACAGTGCCTCATACACTGATAAATATCCATCATGTGCAGTGTTATCCAGGAAGCCGTTAGATAGCCACTCACTGCGAAGCACAGGAAAGGGTCTCAACTAGAGATGCGGGACTTGGGGAAGCATCAGGTGCTCTCCACGGGGACCAGCAGGGCCATCAGCGTGGGCAGAGCCAGGGCCATGGGGAACCTTCCAGGGGTCTCAGCTTCCAGGGGCCACCTCCTCCAGGAAGCCAGGTGGGTAAAGTGCCCCTTCTTGGTGTCCACGCTGCCAGGAAGCATGAGTCCTCTGGACGATTCCAAGGCACTGGCACTGTCTACTGCTCCATCTTTCCCAGAACCTGTGGGAAGGGCAGGAATTCGCAGCAGCCTTGGGGTTTCATAAGATTGTGAGATGCTTCCAATCAGATAGAGGAAGCTCTGGTTTTTTCTGCAGGTCAGTGGTTTTTAATAATTCTCTACAGACTTAAGCACCCAAGAAGACTCCTCAGGGGCAAACACTGGGCCTCGTTCATCTCTGTGTACCAAGAACCTGGGGCTGGGATGCAATATTTGTTCAAAGGGAGGGAGACAGGGAGGGAGGGGGAGAGACAGGGAGGCAAGGGGAGAGGCAGGGAAGAGGGAAGGGGGGAGGGGGAAGGAAGGAAAGGAGGGAGAAGGGGGGAAGGAAGGGAGAGAGGGAGGGAGGGCGATGGGAAGGGAACAAATGAATGAGGGAAAATATCGGGTGGGATTTTCTGACCCTGAAGTCAGAAAAGCATTTCATGTCTCCCTGAATGTTATAAATAAACTGCTGAGTGTCCGGTACCTCTGGTTGTTTTCATTAAAGGGAGACCCAAGGTTTAAGTCCCCCACCAGGCAACCAGGCCAGCCTTGCGCATGCTCCTACCTGGAAGTCTCCAAACTCTGAGAGCAGAGACCAGGCCCCCCACAGAAGCCCCAGGAAATTCCTTTGCCACTTTCCCACCTGCACCAGGGCCATCCCCCAAGGTCAGCCAGCAGCCATGGCCCATCTGGGCCCTGGAAGGAGCCTGGAGCTTCCACAGTCCACCACAGTGTATTCTCTTTGTGTATTTATATGGGGTTTACCATTATTATCATTACAGCAATTTTTAATTTCCTCATCCTCTCTTTGGAAATGATGCCACAGGGAAATAGTTTTACTTTAATCAGATAGCTGGGTCTGTGGAGAACCAGAACAAGCCACTGAACCATCGCAAAGATGGATCATCCCTCAACCTGACTGGAAGATTCCCACCACCTCCCATTTCCCTGAGGCTGTCCCTGGCCTTCCCCAAATGTCCTGTCACAAAGTTGCCAGTCACAAACAAGACTATGTTCCAGACCTTTCTAAAGAGCCTCCACATCAATTCCCAGAATCGCCCTTGCTCAAATCCTATGATGCAAAGGAGGCAAATGTTCTGAGCCCCATTTAACAGATGAGGAAACTGAGGCGTCAGGTGAAGCCTCTGCTTCCCAGGGCTATGCCTGGGGAAACACTCTGTCTCTCCTCCTGCACTCCCACATGCTCTGACTCCTCCCACTCTCTGGTCTCCCTACCCAAAGAGGCTCCCAGGAACCTCCATTCCTACTCTGGGAGGCCCTAACCTGGTGACCCCAGACTTTTTGAAAAATACAAACAGAACTGGGTGTGCAAACAGGACTCTCCAAATAAACTAAAAAGGGCTAGGAACCATCATCCCATCCCCTACTCAGAAGTTGTGACATCAGCCCACAGGGACAATCACAGTCAGCCATCCCCAGTGTGACAAGCACCACCAAGACTCCAGGCAGGGCTTCTTTGGGGATCATGAAGCAGGACCTTCCCTGGTGGTAGTTGTATTCAAACGTACCTGTGGCATTTTAATTCATGGAGGTGACTGAGTGATGACATGGAAAGATTTTATCGTTACAGTTCCTCCAGAGATGAGAGGCCTGACACACCAGGCAGGGCCACATGGGGAAGCACCAGGTCGGTCAGGAGGCAGAAGCAGGAGTGAGGGAAAGCACAGGACACAGTCCTCACTGTGTATTTCATGGATAAGGCAGGCCAGGGGTAACTGCTGAGGACTGGCTACCCTGAATAATGTCAGCATGTGCTGGACTCTAGTTGTCTAGTACCTGGCCCTGGGGTGACTGAGGACAGGGGAATATTGGCTCAGTGGGTGAAAACTAGAGATAAAAGAGGTGCCTGGGGGTATGAACTTGGGCTCGGTTGGTTTGTCTATGAAGGTCATGTTCATAGGCACGTGGTTTTATTATCTCTAGGAATCAGCCAGCCCTGGGAGGGGCAGTCTCCCCACAGCCAGAAGGGTGCCCAAGATGTCAAAGCATCATAAAATACGGAAAATTAAAAACCTGATTAATATAGTAGTGGGGGGAGGAGTGGGATACAGGAAAGTCCCGACACCCGTGTGCCCTCACAACCTCCACAAACACACGAAACAAACCTTCACACTGGGTTCCAGCTGTCTGGCCAGGGGTGCTCCATCTTCCACCCTGTCTCCCAAGCAGAAAGCTGCCCTTTCCACATTACTTTTCCTTCCCAGGCCTCTCTTTTATTATCATTTTACCTTGATTTCACCCAGATTCACGTGAGGGAGGCAAAGGGGACACACAGAACAGGATATAGGGAGACGTATGCATTGAGCTCTGCCTTCCCCCATGCACCTTCCAAAAGGCAGAAGACCCCAGTAAAGAGTGTCACCCCCACCCCATCTACTCCAAGACACTATGTGTGCTGGAGGACACACACAGTCTGGGTGGTGGGGCTGTCTCTGCCCCAGCTTGTCACTGTCTCCCCCAACAGAAGCCCTATGACGTTCAGGAGACACGGCAGTGAGCCAGCTCCCAGGTCTGGCCCACTACATCTGGCACCTCCTGCTCAGCCACCTGGGTGGGCAAGGTGGGAACAACCACGTGCGTGCCAGGAGACAGCCAGCCTGGCTTCCCTGAGAGCTGCAGCCACTTACACACACTCTGTGGCTCCACGGGTCCCAGAGGCCCTGCTGCCTGCATGCCTTTGTCTCCCCACTCCCTGGCAGCTAATGCATGAAATCCACTCTTAACTCTTTCCTTTAGCATCAGGTTTTGTTCAAATGCCCATCTCCCTGTATTCTTGATGAACAAGTTTCCTTTCTTTATGTTGACAAGGTGTTGACTTCAAAGTAAAGCAAACTGGGGTTCAAATCTCATCTCCACAATTCCTTAGCAGGTTACTACATTAGCAGTAGCAGGTTACTACATCTCTCTGAGCCTCAACTTCCTCACCTGTACAATGGGAATCATAAGATCTACCTTGTAGGATTGTTGGCCATCAAACGAGACAGCATATGACAGCTTGGCACAGAGCAGATATCTCAAAAGAAGGTAATAGCAGCCTTTATGTTCCTAAGTCCATTGAAGCACTGGTGCTGAGGGTCTCTGGGGTAGGGGGAGAGCATGGCTGGATCCCTGAGGGCAGCAAGGGCTGCCCATGGGGCAAAAGACCTGGATGGGAAGGCTGGGGGCCACGTTCGCTTCCCAGTTTGGCTGAAGGTGCTCCCACTTCTGGTTTCATCCAAGGATACCTGCCCCCAGCGGGCTGGCCAGCTCATGCGCTCTGGTTGACCCTCCAATAATACAGCTGGCCCAGACCCCAGAGGGAGCCCCAAACACTGGCCAACCATCCTGGCATCTGGACCAAGGGTGCATCGTGCTTGTGTGCAGCACAATCCAATAGGGTAATAATTAATCATTGTCTTTGGCTGGCGGGTCGCACATCAGTAACGCAGAATGGATGACATAATTGTCCAGTGTGCCTAATTACAGACTACAGTGAGGACAATAAGATTAATTAACCTGGAAAACACTGAACACAAAGGGATGTGTGGGGAGCCCGCAGAGGGGCACTACTGGCCTATGTCACCAACAAAGAGCCTCTTCGAGGTGAGCTGCAGTGGTTCTTGCTCATATAGGGATGACACACCGCTCGGTCGCTCCCTGGAGAAGGAGTTCTGGCCTCCTGGCTGAAAACACCAGTTGCTCGGGGGTCCCTGAGGTGGAGGCTGTCTCATAAAGGATCCAGTGGAAGTGGCAGCAGAACTGGAGACCTGCTCAGAAATGAGCATCACTTTGTGTCACCAGTATCATTCTTGGTGCCTCCACCAAGGCCAGAGACGTGGGGCCATGCTCCACCTCTTGGCGATGAAAGAGCCAGCTGCCTGGTGAATACAGTTAAATCCCTGTGCGGGCTCCAGAATGAAGCTCTTCCCCTAGCCCCTCACTGCAAACGCTCCAGCTGGGTGGCAGGCACTGTCGTGGCACCATGACCTGCTCTTGGCTGGTCACACACGACCCTTTCAAGAGCACAGCTTTCAGCCCAGCCATCCGGCACCTCCTCCCTCCTCCAATGTCTTCATCACTCTAGTCTCCCCACCAAACAGGCAACACAGAGGACCAGAAGTCAAGAGGGGTGCTGTGCTGCCTAGTCGCTTGGCTTCCATCTCCTTCAGGGCTCTCCCACAGGTCCTCCTCGGCATCCTCCGCAGGAAGCCTCCCTCCGGCCAAGGGCAGCTTTCTCACAACTGCTCTGAGTATGCTCCGCTGCCCCAGCACACGTCCCATGCCACCTAGAGATGTCACTCAACCACTTCCTGTGTGTCAGCCACATTTCCCAATTAGAGGGCCATCTCCTAGGGGTAGAGACATCTCCTGCATCTTCTGTTCCTCAAAGAGTTTGGGGGGGACTTCCCTGGTGGCGCAGTGGTTGAGAGTCCGCCTGCCAGTGCAGGGGATGCGGGTTCGAGCCCTGGTCTGGGAGGATCCCACATGCTGCAGAGCAGCTGGGCCCGTGAGCCACAACTACTGAGCCTGCGCGTCTGGAGCCTGTGCTCCGCAACAAGAGAGGCCGCTATAGTGAGAGGCCTGCGCACAGCGATGAAGAGTGGCCCCTGCTTGCCACAACTAGAGAAAGCCCTCGCACAGAAACGAAGACCCAACACAGCAAAAATAAATAAATAAATAAATAAATTCCTACCCCCAACATCTGAAAAAACAAAAAGGAAGGAGTATTAAAAAAAAAAAAAAAAAAGGAGTTCGGGGCACAGCATAGGTTTTTATTAAAGCTTTATCAAATGAACAGATGATAAACAACGTGCCCTTCGTGGATCGTCCACTGTATGCTGAACTCGGTCACTTTCATTTAATCCTCGCAACAACCCTCCAAGGTAGGTATTATTATGCCTCTTAGGAATTTATTACTATGTCTTATCTAAGGAACCAAGAAGAAGAGGAATGAATTTGTTTAAGGTACTGCAGCTGGAAAATGGCAGGGTTGGGATTTGAGCTGGGCTTTTCCTGATCACCCAGCATCTTTTTTCACTACATCCTGCTGTGGCAAATATAATTGAACTGGCAATTTTGGCTTCCATAAACTAGGGATATGGTGTCTAACGACAGCCACATCAGCACACATTCTACTACATCAAAAATGTGCTGAGCCACAGAGAACATTAAAAGGGGGTTCACAGGGGGTCTCTTTCCAACAAGTTCAAAGAGCACCCCAGTATGTGTTTGCATCAAGACAGTATGTGTCTTGTATGGGCTGTAACAGACAGACCCCAACATCTCAGGGGCTTCATTCTTCTCTTCAGGTCCAGCTGGCAGCTAGGATGGGGACTCTGCACTGCACGGTCATTTAGGGACTCAGGCCGACAGAGGGGCCTTCATCTTCGATGTGTGGCTCTGACTGTTCACGTAGCCAGAGAGAGAAAGGGAGAGATGAGGGGGTCACATGGGAGGATTTGGGGAGCCAGGAGTGGACTTTGCCACACACCTGGGTGAAGAGGTGGAGCCTTTGGGGAGTCAGGTGTGGGCATGGTAAGACTCTGCCCCGTGACCACACCTGGGTGGAGAGGTGCTGGGTAAAGAGGTTCCTGGCTGGGCAGGCACCACCCCGCAACAGCGCCAGACACTGGAAGGGGGGGTGGACATCGAACCATCTCTGCCATGCTGCACTTGGCATTACCTTATATAAAGAGGCAGAAGACTTGCCCCTGCCCTCCTGGGAGGGGGGTAAGGCAGGGATTTGAGAGGAGAAGGGTGCATCCACCATGCATTTATACATTTCTGTGCACTTATGGCCCATGTACCCTGTGATGGGGGTAACAGTTCCCCAAGAATAAGAGCACGGGTGCTGGGGCTGATTCTCAGCTCTGCTGCTCGCCAACTAGGAAGCCTAAGCACCCTGAGCCTCAGTGTCCTCTGCCGTAATTTGGGATCCGTAGCACCTAGCTCACTGGGTTTTGCAAAAATGAAATAAGGTCATCTAGGGAAAGCCCTGCCTTCCAGTAAGCGTTCCATAGCACGAGTTATCACTGTCACACATTTGCCTGATTTAATTTACTACCCACCACAAGGCAGTGCGGCAGGCTGAAAGCAGTTGAGTGTGTCGGTCAAAGTTACACCCCATTACGTGATAGAGCTGGGAATCCATCCTATAGCTACGTGACTGGTGAGAAACCAAGAGAGCTCTGGGTGCCCAGAGACCTCAGCTAGGAGCCTGGGTGGAGGCAGGGGAAAGAAGGAGAGATTAGAAGTGTTTCCCCTGAGGACGCAGACTCTGCACTAGAGCAGAGGGGAGGTCAGCAGACACAGCGGCCCTGAAGTCCCCAGGACAAGAGGACATGGTGCAGGCGCTCCCTAATTCCTCCACCGACGGGGACCCAGGGCCCGCTCAGCACCGGTGATCACTGGGCTGCTCCCGGGACACCCGGGCCCCCTGTCCCGGCATCTCTTCATCTGGAATCTACTGCCAATTATACTTTCTACTATTGATTATGCAACTAGATTAAAGACTATGCCAAGTAATAAACTAAAAGTGTGAAAAGGCAGCTGGTGATTCCGAGTAGAGAACATTGAACACTTTGTGGGGGGACCTGATAAGGCACGGCCCTGCACGTGTTGTTAAATGAGGTGCTGTGAGACCCCTAACAGAGACTGGGGTTTGCAGAGCAGGTGGGGAAGCGGTGGGGGTAATCACAAAAATCTAGAATTCTGCACTCATGTTGTTTTGCACAGGGCTTAGGGGTTTTGCTCCATTTTTAAAAAACCCAAATTAGACTTCTTAGCTGATGCATCATAGGTGTGGTTAATGCAAGAAAGGTGAAGAAGAACTCCAGTTAGCAGACCCCTATTCAAAGACTGGGCTTTGACCCTGCATCAAAGGACTGGAAAATAGGTACACATTTATATATTTCAAATTAAAATAGAATGCTTAAGATGCATACGTCTCTTTTTATTTTTATTTTTTTTCCTACAATACGCTGCTTCAGCAATCTTTTGGGATTGACCAGCCAGTACCTGTCAGGTGAGCGTACGCTCCATCCCTGGAAGGAGAGGCTCCCAGGGGAAAACATGGGCCCAGAGAAGCCCTTCCTAACCATCCTACCTCCGACGTCTGTAACGTCCGGCAGTCAGGGAGCCCAGTCGCCACATCAAAGGCCCAGCCGACAGGGACAAGCAGGGGTCCACCCTGGAGCCCTCTTGACCCAGGACTTCCCTGTAGGAGCCACAAGTTTTCAAAGCATTGCCTCCTCCGACAGTTCATACACTAATCCAAGGCTCAGCCTCCACTTAAGACCCTGAATGCCCTTGGCGTCCCACCTGGCGCAGCCGTGGGGCAGGGCCTGCCTTCCTCAGTGCTCTCTGCCTGCCAGCTCCAGGCCAGGCCCATGCACAGGAGCACACGCACCCCTTCTCTTCCATTTGCTCATTTGTTCCACCAACTACTATGCTCAGGGAGTACCTCTGAAATGATGAAGACAGTCTCTGCCCACTGTCAAGTAGTGGAGACGGAAAAAGTTTATACATACAATGTAATCAGTGCTGGAATAGATGCTAAGTGAATAGAGAGGCGAGGATAACTCAGGTATTGATTGGTTAATGCCAAGCTCACAGTGGTGGATGACCGTGTGTGTGCACGCGGGTACACACACACACACACACACACACACACACTGTTTCTCCAACCTGTAGCAGCTCTCAAAGTCCACAGTGTGCTCAGGAGCAGAAGGCTCTAATCTTCCAAAAGAAAGTGAACCAAGGGACTTCCCTGGCGGTCTAGTGGTTAGGACTCTGTGCTCTCACTGCTGAGGGCCTGGGTTCAATCCCTGGTCGTGGAACTAAGATCCCACTAGCCTTAGTGGGAACTAAGATAGCATAAACCATGTGACACAGCCAAAAAAACTGTTTTAAAAAAAAGTGAACGTGGGCTTACCTGGTGGCACCGTGGTTAAGAATCCGCCTGCCAAGGAAGGGGACGCGGGCTCGAGGCCTGGTCCTGGAAGATCCCACACGCCGCGGAGCAAATAAGCCGGCGCGCCACAGCTACTGAGTCTGCGCTCTAGAGCCCTCGAGCCACAGCTACGGAAGCCCGGAAGCCCGCGCACCTAGAGCCTGCGCTCCGCAACAGGAGAAGCGACCGCAGTGGAAGCCGGCACACCGCAACGAAGAGTAGCTCCGGCTCCCCGCAACTAGAGAAAGCCCGCATGCAGCAACGAAGACGCAACGTAGCCATAAATAAATAAATAAATAAATGTTCTTTAAAAAAAAAAAAAAAAGTGAACTCTATAAGCCCGCTGCTGGGTTGGGAAATGCCTGCCTCTGGCACTGCCCACAATTACTGGGAGGCCGGCAGAGCTGTGTTCTCAAAGCCAAGAAGTAGCCCCTCTCCCTCCCCTCCAGAGTGACTCCTCTGGCATGTGTATGGAGGAGAGCAGGGAGGCTCCAGGAGCTCCATCTGGACACCCTCTGCACAGCCAGCTCCCCAGAGAACCCCAGTCTGACCAGGGCCCTCCTCTGCTTGGGACATGGCAGTGATTCTGTCCTCTACAGGGCTGATGAAGTCTGTGCCCCTTAACTAGTGCAGACAGTGCTCCACGATTTGTCAACTACTTCACCTCACCTCCCAGCATGTTGACCTCTAATTCCAATCCACTTTTACACACACACTCACACGCACGCACGCACACCCCTTGACATGATCCATGATTCTGTTGATCCGTTTCCCTGTGCCAGGTAGCTTTTTGTTTCTGTGTTTTGCTCTCTTTGGTTTGGTCCTGGCTAACTCTTACTCACTCTTGGAGATCCAACCCCAACACCACCTCTTCTTTTTTTTTTAGGCATGCATTACTTTATTCTTTTTTTTTTTTTACAACTTTATTGGAGTATAATTGCTTCACAATGGTGTGTTAGTTTCTGCTTTATAACAAAGTGAATCAGTTATACATATACATATGTCCCCATACCCCTTCCCTCTTGCATCTCCCTCCCTCCCACCCTCCCTATCCCACCCCTCCAGGTGGTCACAAAGCACCTAGCTGATCTCCCTGTGCTATGCAGCTGCTTCCCACTAGCTATCTACCTTACGTTTGGTAGTGTATATATGTCCATGCCTCTCTCTAGCTTTGTCACAGCTTACCCTTCCCCCTCCCCATATCCTCAAGTCCATTCTCAAGTAGGTCTGTGTCTTTATTCCTGTTTTACCCCTAGGTTCTTCATGACATTATTTTTTCTTAAATTCCATATATATGCGTTAGCATACAGTATTTGTCTTTCTCTTTCTGACTTACTTCACTCTGTATGAGAGACTCTAGGTCTATCCACCTCATTCTTTTAATTTTTATTTTATATTGGAGTATAGTTGATGAACAATGTTGTGTTAGTTTCAGGTGTACAGCAAAATGATTCAGTTATACATATACATGTATCTATTCTTTTTCAAATTCTTTTCCCATTTAGGTTATTACAGAATATTGAGCAGAGTTCCCTGTGCTCTACAGTAGGTCCTTGTTGAGTATCTATTTTAAATATAGCAGTGTGTACATGTCAATCCCAAACTCCCTATCTATCCCTCCATCTCTTCTTGCAGGCCTTCCCCAGCCCCTCCACATGCTCCCACCAAATCCAGCCCCCATCCCCTCTTGTTACTCACCACCATATCATATGAACCTCTATGTGTATGCTCCTTGAAGACTCAGTCTCTCTAGCCCCCCAGCAACACATAGCCCAGCACCCAGCTCATGATCAGGGCTCAAGAAATATTGGTCATCTGAAGCAGGCAACCTAAAGTGAAACCATGTCCTCTACACCATGAAATCTGCTACGTGGAAGGGCAGATTGTAACAAATACCATCAGGGAGCATCTCCTCTGGGTTGAGAGCAAAAGCGAAAGTGTGAGCATCCCCAGAGAAGATGTCCTGACCTACTGACCTGAATACGGCTGGCTGCTTGGTAGGCAGAGCTTAGAAAAAAGGATGGGGTCAGATTACCACAGCTTGATGATAAACGCTCACCATGGCCTGCACCCTGTTGTTGGTCTCTTTCCATGTTTACTAACTTTCAGGCCTGAACTGCTTCACAAGGAGTAAGAAGTGCATGTGCTGTCCAGCTGCCACAATCATTCAGTTGTCTTGGCAACCGTATCTCATTGTATATTAATAAATCAGCACTCTGGCTTATCAATAAGACTTTTGTGAGTTGAGCACGTGGAAATCGACTTGCCAAGGCCTGATGCCCCCTGGAGAAATGAAGACACAGAGCTTCTGAATGCAAAACAGAGGACCAGGGCTGCCCACAGTTACCTACAAGGCAAACTGTCCAGCACTGACCAAGTCCCACTTCCGCACTACCCCATGTCACGTACTGACTCTCTGAGTAATCTCAGAACTTCCGATTCAACGTCAACTGATGCATCAGTCAAAAAGGGGATCATTCATCATGGAGTATTAAAAAATAAAAGGGGGCTTAGGGATCATCTAGAAAATCCTGGGTGTTTCACCACAAAGAACTATAAGGGGATGTCTGCAATGAATCCTAATCCATCTGGGGAGTGAGAGGAATGTAAGAGAAGTCTATTCACTTGAGGAGCTTACAAATGAGTTTGGAAGTTATGTGTTATCACAGAACCAAATAGGCAGGGGTTCAAATCCCAGTTCTGCCACCTACTAGTTGTATGGCCTTGAGCAAGTTACAGAGCATCCTCTAAGCATCTGTTTCTTTACCTGTAAAATGAAATGAAGGATATCTATTTCACAGAGCCATAGTTAATTCAGATATTGTATATATCACATGCCTCATATATATGGTAGGTGCTCAATCATAGTTTCTTTACATGAATCAAAGAATAGTATAAGGACATAATTAAGGGCTACACTGTGATATGCCCTCTAAATACTGTTAAGAGTTCAGAAAAGAGGAAACACCCATTTGAGGCTTTATCTAGAGCAACTGATGGATTTACAGAGTGGTTCATACTGGTACCCTCTGGAGTTATTTCACACCCATCAAAAACCAGCCAAAGCTCCATGGGGTCCTACAATCAAACCAACCATTCCATAGTTCACCCCCTCTCACCCTCTCACCCTGTTATGGGTTGAATAGCAGGCCCTCAAAATTCATATGTTGAAGTTCTAACCCCTAGTATCTCAGAATGTGAACTTATTGGGGAATAAGGTTTTCCCCTATATAGTTAAGATGAAGTCATACTGGAGTAGGGTGAACCCCTAATCCGATATTACTGGTGTCCTTTAAAAAGGCAAAAATTTGGACACAGACACTCACACAGGGAGACTGCCATGTGAAGGTCAGAGTCATGCTGCCACAAGCTGAGAAAAAACCTGCAGCTCGGAGAGAACAGAAGCCTGGAACGGATCCCTCCCCAGAGCCTTCAGAGGGAGAAACACGTCGCTCTCAGACTCCCAACCTCCAAAACTGCGAAACTAATTACTGTTGTGTAAGCCACTCAGGCTGTGGTACTTGGTTATGGCAGCGCTAAGAAACTGATGCACAGGTCATGCCCACTGCCGCCATTACCATCCTGTCCCAAGGGGTGCTAAACTCAAGCCAATGGGGAACCTGAGGGAACCTACACTTTCTCGGCTCAGGGACTGAAAACTAAGCAAGCTCCCAGCCCCCTCCAAGGCCTGTGGTCTTCTCTTCCCATCTGCCAGGAGGAGTGGAGAAAACAGCCCGCATTTCAGCTTCACGATTCCTGAAGACAGATGCAGAGGTGGCCATGGCATCAGGTAGACAGCACAGCTCAGGTAGACATCATGGCTCAGGTAGACAGCATCCTCAAGGTCTCTAGCCCTGACTGGTTCTAAAAACCCACTACAGCCTCCCTGCCCATGGCTATCCAGCCTCTGCTTAAGAGGGAAGGAAGTTCCCTCTGTGGGAAGTTTATTACCTCTTTAAGTCAAGGGTTCCATTAAAAGAACTTTGGTCAACGCAAAGTTCTTCCTACAAATAAGTGAAATCCAACTCTTTCTTCCTATAACTTCCACCCCTTAGCCTAATATCTCTGCCCTCTGGGGCCATGTGGAAAAGAAAAGGAAAAATCCAATCCCACATCGTCTTGGCAACTCTTCCAGTACTTGAAGACTTTGACCACATGCCTCCTCATCCTCTCAGCAAAACATCTCTCTCTGCTCATCTCCTTCCTGCAAGAGAGGTAGCTGTGCGTTCACACATCATGGGAGTTCATGTGTCTTGATCACCGCTTCTTCTAGTTTGGGGCTTAGAGTTGGGTTTGTCAGGTCACATGACCCTCCTCCATCTATTTTTCCAGCCATGATGCACATCTGATGAGAGGCTACTACAAGCTGGGTTCTGGGCCAGTGGCTGAGAGTACCAAGAGAATTAAGACATGGTGTCATTCAGACTGCAAGCTCTTGGCAAGCAGGGTGACCCCAACTATCAGTACAAAAAGAACACTTCCCTCAAACAGGCAATAAATGAAAGTTAAAGAGAGAAGAAAATAAGGTACCCTCCAATTGATGTCAGACTCCCAGAAAGCTCATTTAAGCATAAGATTATTGTCCCCAAAAGAGGAAGAAAAAGGAAATCTAAACTAGCCTGAAAACAACCCCTGACCTCATCTGAAGACTCCTTTATTTTTAATCCAATACCCAGGATCCCTTCTTGGGGTGTAAATTCCCTGAAAAGCCAAATCTTTCCAGGAGATGAAACTGTTGGCTGTCCTTTTGAAGGCTGAGAGCAAAGAGCTCCAAAATTTATGCATTACATTAAGCGAGATGTCTGGTATCCAACTAGGTTAAATTGCTTTCTATATTTAAATTGCCTGCTAGCTGGTTAGATGTGGGAGCCACAGCTGTGAAATGGATAGTTCCAGCCAGTAAATAGAAAGGCATAAATCCTAATGGATTAATCTGTTATAATTAGACAATTCTGTATGACTTTGACATGGAGCCCAGCCCTTTGGAGAAAGAAGAGAGAGGGGAGGGGTGAACCTCAGGTGTGCAGGCCATAAGGCAAGAGAAGAGCAAGAAGAGGAAAGGTGAAGTCTGAAGAGCAGAGGAAGGTTGCAAAGCCGCAAGCCAGGAACACCTGAGTAAGAGTTGAGATGGGCAGACAGAAGGCGCGAGTTTTCTTCTCCACAAAAGAAATTCACACTAAAACCTGAAGTTTAAATTATAATAAGAAAGGAAATATAGTTGACTCTTAACTTCACAGGTCCACTTACACGCCGATATTTTTTTCAGTAAATATACAGTCAGCCCCCGGTTCCGCATCCACGGGTGGTTCCGGATTCAACCAACCGCGGATCAAATATCACTATGTTGACAATCCGAGGTTGGTTGAATCTGCAGATACGGAGGGTCAACTATGGAACTTGAGTATCCACGGGGTTTGCTGTCTGTGGAGGGTCCCGCAACAAATCTTCCCTGGATACCTAGGGACGACTGTAAAGAGTGAACTTCTCCTTCCTCTCTCCTACCTGCCCCTCCCCTTTACCTACAAAAGTTCTTTCCTTCTGCTTCTCAAAGGGGCAAACCCTTTTGAGAAACTTCCTTTTGGCCTGATAAGAGTGATGAGAGGGCTTCCCTGGTGGCTCAGTGGTTGAGAGTCCGCTTGCCGATGCAGGGGACACGGGTTCGTGCCCCGGTTCGGGAAGATCCCACATGCCGCGGAGTGGCTGGGCCCGTGAGCCATGGCCGCTGAGCCTGTGCATCTGGAGCCTGTGCTCCGCAATGGGAGAGGCCGCAACAGTGAGAGGCCCGCGTACCGCAAAAAAAAAAGAGTGAAAAAAAAAGAGTGATGAGAACTCTCGGGGTGCTGACCTGGAGCACTTCTTTTAGCTCTTGCCCTCCTCCTCCAACTCTTCCTTCTTACCAAGACCAGGAAACCATGAAGAGAATAAACACCCAGAAGTGAGAGGCTCCTAACCACCATCCCCAAGTGACCTGGGGTGAGGATGACGAGCTGAGATCCACGGTGAGGCAGGCTGTAGGATGGAGCTGGAAGTGGAATAAGGGTGCATCTTTCAAGTCCTGGGAAATCCCTCTTAGCCCTACAGCAGGATAATGAGGATGTCCAGAGCATAAAAGATTGGTTATTCAAATCTAATCTAAGTCAAAGTCTTATCAATCTGGAGTTCCAGGACAGTTTTGAATGCCTGGAGGCTCCCTGAGACCACCCTCTGTCTCAGGACAATCTCCAGGACCAGAATGATCTTCCTACCCAATTTATTGCGCCTCCATTCCAATACAAGCCCTTGGCTCCAGCAAGACTGACCCCTTTACTCAAAGAAAGAGAAAATAGGGAGCTGAAAGATGCTACTGATAAAGAATGGGAGCCAGAGGCGATCTAGGCTCAAAGTTCCAGGCTGTCTAGATAGATTTTCTTAAGCAACACATACACTCTCACACACGTGCTGAGAGGTACAACTCTGGCTTTATCTGGAGACTGAAAGACAGAGAAACTAAGATAGTCCAAAAGTTTAGATGACAGGCAGTTTTCTGGGAATAAGCTGGGCTCTTGATTTAGTGAATTACTAGGGGCACCAAAAGCCAAGAAATCATAAATGGACACCACATTGGGCAGTCAGACCCTGCATTTTGCCAGCTTCGAGGTATGTAGCCTCACAGCTACAATAATGTCCTCCTACATCAAAGCAGATCAAGTATCACCTAACCACCCATCTGCCCAGAGCTATGCAAAACTATAAATCCAGGGTTAGATAAATAATCAGAAATGAAGAGTGGAAATAAGACATGAACAGCAAGAAAAGATCTAGAACTAGAGGCGATGACAGCTATTGGTATCATGTGTGAGCAGCCCTGGGCCTCTGAGCAGTATACCTCACTAAAGTGACCCCATATGGGGCCCCCAGTAGGGTATTGTGTCAGAGGTAAGCATGGACGGCAACAAGCTGCATCCAGCCTCTCTCTCCTCTCTTACACCTCTATACCCTGCTCCCATCTTCCCTGGGTGCCAGGAGGGCCACCCTAATCCTGTACAAACAAAGCAATATTCTATTGAAAGAAAACTTGAATAGGGATAATAGATCAGTGAACGGGAAAGCTGAATATTGTAAAGAATATTCCATTCTTCACATATTAATTTATAAACTTAGTGTAACTCCAAGCAAAATTCCAAGGGAATTTATTCCTTTAAGCTTAACTAAGCGATTCCAATGGTCATCTGGAAAAATAAACATGCGATAATTGCCCAAGAATATTAGAAAAAGAGGAACTTGCAGCGGCAGGGATTAAAACTGACCCAAACTACAGGGATCAAATGGCATGGAACTGATAAAAGTATCAACACATCGTTCACAGAAAATTCAAGTGTGTAAGTAAATACACACACCTATATGGAGTTATTTTAAAAGCAGATGTCATCACTAATATGTTGGAAAAAGTTAGCATTAACATTTGGTTAATTAATTAGTTAGGGGTTTTTTTGTTTTTTTTTTTTTTTGCGGTGTGCGGGCCTCTCACTGTTGCGGCCTCTCCCATTGCAGAGCACAGGCTTCGGACGCGCAGGCTCAGCGGCCATGGCTCACGGGCCCAGCCGCTCCGCGGCATGTGGGATCTTCCCGGACCGGGTCACGAACCCGTGTCCCCTGCATCAGCAGGCAGACTCTCAACCACTGAGCCACCAGGGAAGCCCTATTAGTTAGTTTTTGAAAAACAATTTTTGTCAAAATTAATTCTGGGGAACCTCCCTGGTGGTCCAGTGGTTAAGACTCTGTGCTCGCAATGCAAGGGGCCTGGGTTCGATCCTTGGTCAGGGAACTAGATCCCAAATGGCCACAACTAAGACCTGGGGTAGCCAACTAAATAAATGAATATTAAAAAAAATAATTCTGGATGGATGAATTTTATAACTCATAAATCATAATGAAATCACAAATAAATAAAAAATATAAGTGAAAATTTAATTTATCTTAGGGTAGAAAAGACTGTCTAATCATAAATAGAAGAACTGAGAAAATGTCCTATGTGCAAAATTAAAGCTTGTGCATGTCAAAATCCCTGCTATAAACAAACAGGCAAATGACACATTGGAATAAAATAAGGATATAATTAAGCAATCCTTTCTACGTTATCTAGAGTGCTCATATTTAAAAGTAAAAACACATCAGTTAAAAATAGGCAAAGAATATAGACTTCTCCATAAAAATATAAATGGCCATTAAATGTTTTTAATAGTAATATCTAGTACCATAATACGATCATTCTCAATCACTGCTGATAGTAGTATAAATTGATTAAAACAAAAATAAAACAAAACACACACACAAATGTTCTGGAAAGTAATTTCACAGTATGTAACAGGAATCTTCTAGTAATGTATCTTAAATAATCAGAGATATAGGCAAAGACTTATGAACAATGTTTTTATTGCAGTATTATTTATAAGAACCATAAATTGGAAATAACTCTCATGCCCACTGATTAGACACTGGTTAAAAAGGCTATAGTATGCCCACAAAGTAGATTATTACAGCCATTTAAGATCAATGGCATAGGAAAAGTCTCAAAATATAATCTTAAATTTTTAAAAGTTAGAACACAGACTGGTTAAAGTAATAAGTAAGGAATTCTGTTCTTTTTAACTGTATTTATGCAAAGAAAAAAAGACAAAGGAATTCTTTAAAATGTTAATAGTGATCATCTGAGTGGTAGGATTGGAGTTATTTTAATTTTTGTCTTTATATCATTCGATATTTTTCAAACGTTCTATATGGAACATATTTCATCTTTATAATTAGAAATTTAAAGCAATCAAGCTTATTTGTAAAAGATTAGTCCCCCAGGGTTCCAGAAAGAGAAAAAGGTGAGAGGTCAGAAAACGCTTCTGAAATCGCCCTGATGCTTCTTTTCCCGGCACTAAACGGAGTAACCAGGCTTTGCCTGGGGCTGACAGCAGGATTGGATAGGGAGGGTGGGAGGGAGGGAGACGCAAGAGGGAAGAGATATGGGAACATATGTATATGTATAACTGATTCCCTTTGTTATAAAGCAGAAACTAACACACCATTGTAAAGCAATTATACTCCAATAAAGATGTTAAAAAAAAAAAAAGGATGGCCAGGCTGTCGCTCACTCACCTAAGGGGAGCCCCCTGCCGATCCCCTCTTACCCTAAATAAGTCAGACCTGCAAGCCAAGCCTCACTGGCTGCACTTATCCATGTAAATTAGCTTGATTTGATGTTCATAATTGCTCTCCTCAACTGCCACATGCATGTGTGCACACACACACGTACGCATACACACACATACACACACACACCTGCTGCCTCCTCTGATGTGGTCGGCACCCACTGAGCTCTCACCATCCCTAACTTTCCCAATTCAAGCCTTCAGCCAGGCCCCCTCTCAGGCTCCCACACACACCCGACACACACCCCGTCACTGCATTACTGAGTTACTGCTCATCCCCATGCCTGTCTGCTTATCCATATCCTACCTTGAGTGTAAGGACCTTTGCAGTTCCCGGCCAAAACCGTGTGAGGGCCTGCTCTGTGTCAGCATTGTGCACCAGGGACAGAAACAGATCGGGCAAGAGTCACTGCCCACAAGGAGCTTGGCATCCGGTGTAGCAGACACACCGATAACGAGATCATTTGAACCCAGTGAGGGGAGTGCTATGAAGAAGAGAGATGCTGGTTGTTAAATGATCATGGAGGACTTCCTGGAAGAGGTGGCACCTGAGCTGAGTCAAAAAGGCTGTGTAGGGATCAGTCAGGCAGAGATAGTGGGAGAGAGTCTAGCAGAGTAAGAGAAAGCCCAGAGGTGTGAAGCCATTGAAGCAACAGGAAACCCCAAGGTGAAAGTTCAGCATTCAAGGAACAGGAAGAGGGAGGAAATAAAGGAAGGAGAGAAATGAGATGGGAATGTCAAGCAAAGACCAAGTCATAAAAATCATCGTGTGCTTTGCCCAAGAGCTCCGTATGGCCCAGGACTACCACACAGCTGTCTCCCCCTTTCCCCCCCACCCCTGGTCTGCCCAAGAGCAGTTCTTGGGCCTGCAAGCAGCTAAGCAGGAGGCACCCACCCAGCCCAGCTGGCTCAAGGAAAACAAGTCTGGGGTCTGGCAGGATTACCTGGTTGACCCCTCTGTCTGCAGCCCTGACTTGCGACTTCCAAGGAACTCCCTTGCTTCTGGATTACTGGCTCCTGTTCTGGGTTCCCCAGCAAACTCTGGGGGGATGCTAGTGGTGGCCCTCTACTTGATCCAGGCCATTCCTTTTCTGAACCCTCTCCAGTCACGCTTTCGTCCCCACCCTCCTCCAAAACTGTTCTTGTCAATGTCACCAGTGAGCCAGGACTGGGGTCTGGCTGTTCCTTGGCCTGAAAAGTCTTCTCCCCAGAGATTTGCAGAATGAAATCCCCGGCTTCCTCCCTGGAAATCTTGACTCAGCTCTCATGTCCCAGAGAGCCCCAGCCTGGCTACCCTACCTACTCCTGTCCACACCTCCAATCCCCCTTACCTCACTGTATTTCTTTTTTCTATAGCACTTATCTTCTAATATACTACATAATTTACGTATTAAACATTTATTAATTAGGAGATTGGGATTAACATATACTCACTACTATATATAAAATAGATGACTAACAAGGACCTACTGTATAGCACGGGGATCTCTACTCAATACTCTGTAATAACCTAATGGGAAAAGAATCTAAAAAGGGGTTATATATGTATAACTGATTCACTTTGCTGTACACCTGAAAGTAACACAACATTGTAAATCAACTATACTCCAATAAATTTTTTTTTTATTAGTTTCTGCTTTATAACAAAGTGAATCAGTCATACATATACATCTGTTCCCACATCCCCTCCCTCATGCATCTCCCTCCCTCCCACCCTCCCCATCCCACCCCTCCAGGCGGTCACAAAGCACCGAGCTGATCTCCCTGTGCTCTGCGGCTGCTTCCCACTAGCTATCTACCTTACGTTTGGTAGTGTATATATGTCCATGCCTCTCTTCCCCTTTGTCACAGCTTCCCCTTCCCCTTCCCCATATCCTCAAGTCCATTCTCAAGTAGGTCTGTGTCTTTATTCCCGTTTTACCCCTAGGTTCTTCATGACATTTTTTTTTTTTAATTCCATATATATGTGTTAGCATACGGTATTTGTCTTTCTCTTTCTGACTTACTTCACTCTGTATGACAGACTCTAGGTCTATCCACCTCATTACAAATAGCTCAGTTTCGTTTCTTTTTATGGCTGAGTAATATTCCATTGTATATATGTGCCACATCTTCTTTATCCATTCATCCGATGATGGACACTTAGGTTGTTTCCAGCTCCGGGCTATTGTGAATAGAGCTGCAATGAACATTTTGGTACATGTCTCTTTTTGAATTATGGTTTTCTCAGGGTATATGCCTAGTAGTGGGATTGCTGGGTCATATGGTAGTTCTATTTGTAGTTTTTTAAGGAACCTCCATACTGTTCTCCATAGTGGCTGTACCAATTCACATTCCCACCAGCAGTGCAAGAGTGTTCCCTTTTCTCCACACCCTCTCCAGCATTTATTGTTTCTAGATTTCTTGATGATGGCCATTCTGACTGGTGTGAGATGATATCTCATTGTAGTTTTGATTTGCATTTCTCTAATGATTAATGATGTTGAGCATTCTTTCATGTGTTTGTTGGCAGTCTGTATATCTTCTTTGGAGAAATGCCTATTTAAGTCTTCTGCCCATTTTTGGATTGGGTTGTTTGTTTTTTTGCTATTGAGCTGCATGAGCTGTTTATAAATTTTGGAGATTAATCCTTTGTCAGTTGCTTCATTTGCAAATATTTTCTCCCATTCTGAGGGTTGTCTTTTGGTCTTGTTTATGGTTTCCTTTGCTGTGCAAAAGCTTTGAAGTTTCATTAGGTCCCATTTGTTTATCTTTGTTTTTATTTCCATTTCTCTAGGAGGTGGGTCCAAAAGGATCTTGCTGTGATTTATGTCATAGAGTGTTCTACCTATGTTTTCCTCTAAGAGTTTGATAGTTTCTGGCCTTACATTTAGGTCTTTAATCCATTTTGAGCTTATTTTTGTGTATGGTGTTAGGGAATGATCTAATCTCATACTTTTACATGTCCCTGTCCAGTTTTCCCAGCACCACTTATTGAAGAGGCTGTCCTTTCTCCACTGTACATTCCTGCCTCCTTTATCAAAGATAAGTTGGCCATATGTGCGTGGGTTTATCTCTGGGCTTTCTATCCTGATCCACTGATCTATCTTTCTGTTTTTATGCCAGTACCACACTGTCTTAATTACTGTAGCTTTGTAGTATAGTCTGAAGTCAGGCAGCCTGATTCCTCCAGCTCCGTTTTTCGTTCTCAAGATTGCTTTGGCTATTCGGGGTCTTTTGTTTTTCCAAACAAATTTTGAAATTTTTTGTTCTACTTCTGTGAAAAATGCCAGTGGTAGTTTGATAGGGATTGCATTGAATCTGTAGATTGCTTTGGGTAGTAGAGCCATTTTCACAATATTGATTCTTCCAATCCAGGAGCATGGTATATCTCTCCATCTATTTATATCATCTTTAATTTCTTTCATCAGTGTCTTATAATTTTCTGCATACAGGTCTTTTGTCTCCTTAGGTAGTAATAAATTTTTTTAAAAAACATTTATGGATGATTGGCATCTCCTCTCACCCCAACACACACACACACACACACACACACACACACACACACAAAGTTGCATAAGGCATTGGTCTGCATTGTGCCTCCAGCACCTGGATCCACATGGAGTTCTCCTGGCATATGGCAGAACTAATGTAGTATTTGTGGAAGGAATGGGCCACCCCTGCACGCTGCTCTTGGGATGATGTGCGGGATCTGGCCCTCCCACGCCGCTGCTCTGGCAGGGATGCTCTCTGTCCCCACATCCCTCCCTGTGGGACAGATGCCCCATCAGACACCCCCTTGTGTCAGCCATTCAGTTTGACAGCTTCCCCGTTCTGGAAGGTGCTCTCACCCCATTGCTTTATGGACCATCCCTTACGTTCAAGGCTCTAGGTGAGCACAGAGCACGTTTTAGGGAGCTCTCCTCCTCCCCACAGGCCCTAACAGTGCTGGGCATGGAGTAGGCACCCAATAAGTATTTCAAGAAGAAAGAGCAAACGTCATTTAAAGTGAATTTAGATGGCAGCTCCTGCAATAACTTTAAAAGCGCTAATGAAGGTATATCATGTTCACCTCCAAGGAGAACCCAGGGGGCTTCAACAAATTTCCTCTTCGACTAGCAAGCAGGTTATAGGTGGAAAGTAATGATAATAAACTGCCTGCAGTTCATTCTGGTTTTTTGGTTTTTTTTGCGGTACGTTGGCCTCTCACTGTTGTGGCCTCTCCCGCTGCGGAGCACGGGCTGCGGATGCACAGGCTCAGCGGCCATGACTCACAGGCCCAGCTGCCCCACGGCACGTGGGATCTTCCCGGACCGGGGCACGAACCCGTGTCCCCTGTATCGGCAGGCGGACTCTCAACAACCGCGCCACCAGGGAAGCCCCCATTCTGGTTTTAAAAGTCCATCTGCTACTCACACCATGTTGGCCAAAGCTATCAATGACGTGGGGCAGGAGTGAGAGGTCGCCCCCCAGCTCTCAGGGCGGGTGGAGACGGCACCCCCCTTGCCGTGATGGATGGCGGCCACCTTCAGCTCCTAACTGCTCCCAAAGAATTCACGTATGATCCCAGCCCCAAATCACACACGTGAGGGAGAGGAAGGTTAGAAGCCAAGGCAAGAGGTTCAGTCAGCAAAATTGGAATCTCTTAAGAAGTGCAGGAGGCAGAAGCCCCTATCTGAGCCTGCCCTATAAAAGCCCAAGCGATGTATTTTCTTCCTTCAGTTGACCTTTTTTAAGTGTCTTTCTCATAAGTCATTCATAACTAATTCCACAATCGCTGCATCACGTAACAGTCATAAAATATTGCCCGCACTTTTCCCAGCAAATTTTAGTAGTGAGCCAATAATTGAATCCAAATCATCTATTAAGTTAATTCTTTAGTAGACAATATTTTACACTTGAAGTCATTTTTCACAAGTTCTCCACAATGAAGTGATTGTGAAATTAGCGATGACTTTTTCCCCCTCCTGAACAAGTAAAAATAAAATCGCTGAGTTCAGCCTGGAGGGTGTCAAGCTGTTATGAGTTCTTTTCTTTCATGTGTTGCCTATTCCTAGTTAGAACTAGCTCTGTGTCCTCAGAACTCAGCAGGCAGATGATTGGACATGGCTCTTGGATAGTGAGTTTCTTAGGTGGAGCTACCCTAGGACCACCTCACATGTGTAATCACATGACACCCTCTTCGGCCAGACTCTGGCTTTTAAGAAGACTCTGTTCTTTCTGTCTTTTAAGACTGGTACAGAGTGAACTTGGAGAATCCAGCCAACTGACACCTCCCTCTTCTGAGGTCCAAGCTTCCACCCACAGGGATAGGCACCTGTAGCCAGTTTGTGGCAGTGACCCTGCCCTGCCCTTTTTCGCTGTCCCATCTCTGACCACACAGATGAGAGCACAGTGGACACCTGACCCAGGCTGAGGCCATCAAAGTCCTTTCAAGAATTTGAACGTGGGTCAAAGAGGCACCAGCCAGACTCTGTTGGCCCCTTAAATTAAGGACATGAAATTTGCATGACTTTGCATGAACTTTGCACAGGATAGTTGTTTCACAACTCCCAAATGTTCATGGATCTGGAGGGACTGGAGGGAAAAAAGAGCAAGAGGGAGAAACAGAGTGAAGAGAACACTCAGCATGAGGTCCCCGAGCAGGGGGAAAGGAAGAGGAGCAGAACACCCGCACTGCCAAGCCCCACCTCCAATCCTGGTTCAAGTTCGGGGCCCTCTGGGAACCCGGCCACAACTTTTGCCCCTGGGTTCCACGAAAACACCAAAAGACCCCAAGGTTAAAAATAACTCTTGACTAGAGCTCTTCTTGAGGACTTAAGTGAAAGTGGGGCTGCACCCAACAGGACCAGCAAAAATTTCTAAAAATGCTTTCAACGAATTCTCTTCTCAGGACCCCCAATCAGGACAGCCACTCCGATGTCTCTACCCCCTGCTTTTCTGTCCTCTACCAAATGCTTACAGATGGCAACTGCGGACACCACACCACTTCTCCCCTCACCACCAAACACTCATGTGCAAATGAAGTGACTCATTCATTAATCCCTCATACATCGAGTGAGTGCCACTTGGAGCCAATGGCGAGACAGACAGGCTTCTGCTCACAGGCAAGACACTGTTATGGTCTAAGAAGACTTACAATTTAACACATTTTGTCCCTGTCAAATCTGTGACCAAGTCCCCACTTTTTGCAGAACTGAGTTTCTATTATAATCAACCAAAAGGACCTTGCCGCAGAGAAAATTCCTAATGCCTGCCCATGCCTCAGCCTTTTTTAGACATGCAGGAAACAGCATGAAATCTGGGGCCAGGCAGACCTGGGTGTGCATGTCAGCTTCTTGAAAAATAAAATGAAGAGGCTCACATTTCTCCATTCAGTGTGTTGTTGCTGTAGCTTTGGGATAAGCAGCCTTGCCAGAGTCAGGGAAAATCCCTTCCACTCTAGTTTCCTGGGAAATTTATTGTACTGATGATTATTGTTACAAATGTGTGTTGAACTTCATCTTTTTTATTAGTATTACCCTTGTAAAAAAGGTATTAAACTTTATCAAATGCTTTTCTGTGTCTCTTGAGCTAATCATATGATTTTTTTTCTCCTTTGGTCCATTAAGGTGGTGAATTGCTAGACCTTCTGTTGTTAAACCACCCCTGCATTTTTCACATAAACCCAACATGACTGCAGAGATTGTTTTAAATACACTACTGGATTCAGTTAGGTAATGTTTTTTAGTATTGTTTTCATCTATTTTTACAAGTGTTATATGCCTATTTTTTTCTCCTGCCTTTGTCTAGCTTAAGAATAACAATTAAACTACCTTCATTAAATGAATCGGACAGCTTTTTTTTTTCCTTTGTCTACCTTCTGGAACAGCTTCTATTAATACAAAACAGGGATTATTTTCTCCATAAATACTTTGCGGTGCTCAACTGTAAAGCTGTATGGGCCCAGGGCTTTAAGGGCAGGGGGCAGGGCAGGGGCGGGAGGTTGGCTATAATTTTAATTTCTTTACCCATGACTGGTCTGTTCGAGTTTTCTTTTTATTCTTTGCCAATTTTGGCATTTCTCATTTTCCCAGAAAGCTATCCAATTCATCCAATTTTTCAAATTTATTAGTGTGTTGGAATAATTGTTCAGAATTTTATTATTTTTAAAAATCTGTTGTGTCATTTTACTCTTTCAGTTTTCTTTTATTACATCTCTTTTTTCTCCTCAGTCTTGCCAGAGCTTTGCCTATTTTATTAATCTGTTCAAAAGACCTACAGTCAGCTTTGCTAAACTTCTGTGATTTTTAATTGTAATTTGCTATTCATTTATTTCTGCCTTTCTAGCTATAATTTCCTTCTTTTTCTTTAGGTTTACTTTGTCACTACTTTTGCAGCCTCTTGAGATAAGAGCTTAGCTCATTTGTTTCCTGACTTCTCTGTCTTCTAATAAATAGATTTATGGCTATACATTTTGTCCTAAGTGCTGCTTTATCTGTGTCCTACAAATTTTGCCATGTGGTTTATTCATTCATTTAGTTCTAAATATTTTTTAATGTATTTATTTATTTTTGGCTACATTAGGTCTTCGTTGCTGTGCACAGGGCTCTCTCTGGTTGCAGCGAGCGGGGGCCACTCCTCACCGCGGCACACGGGCTTCTCATCGTGGTGGCCCCTCCTGTCGTGGAGCATGGGCTCTGAGTGCGCAGGCTTCAGTAGTTGTGGCGCGCAGACTTAGTTGCTCCGCGGCATGTGGGATCTTCCCGGACCAGGGATCGAACCCGTGTCCCCTGCACTGGCAGGCAGATTCTTAACCACTGCGCCACCAGGGAAGTCTCAGTTCTAAATATTTTGCATTGCCTATGTTATTCCTTCTTTAATCCAAAAACTTTTCATTAGTGCCATTCTTTTCGTTTCCAGACGTACAAGTTTTGGGGGGTATGTTTGTTGCTCTTTACTGATTTCACATTCCATCGTATTACAGTCAGAGAACATTATCTGAATGAGGTCAATCCTTTGGCATTTATTGAGGCTGCTTTTGTTCCCTGATTTATGGTCATTTTTATGAATGCCCTACATATAATCAAAAGAGTTTATATTTTCTGTTTGTTAGGTATAAAGTTATATATGTGTATGTAACTATACACAGACATTTAAGCATATTTAAAAAGTTATTCGGGCTTCCCTGGTGGCTCAGTGGTTGAGAGTCTGCCTGCTAATGCAGGGGACACAGGTTCGAGCCCTGCTCTGGGAGAATCCCACATGCCACGGAGCGACTAGGCCCGTGAGCCACAACTACTGAGCCTGCGCATCTGGAGCCTGTGCTCCGCAATAGGAGAGGCCACGATAGTGAGAGGCCCGCGCACCGCGATTAAGAGTGGCCCCTGCTTGCCACAACTAGAGAAAGCCCTCGCACAGAAACGAAGACCCAACACAGCAAAAATAAACTAATTAATTAATAAACTCCTACCCCCAACAAAAAAATAAAATAAAATAAAATAAAAAAATAATAAAGTTATTCAAGTCTTCTATATACTTAATAAATCTTGTCTGCTTGCTCTATCAAGTTATAAAAGAAATATGTTTGATTTATCTATTTCTCCCTGTGTAGCTATAGCTATTTTTATATATGTGCGTGTATAAGTACACACATGTATATTTGATAGTATACTGTTAGATGTGTATGTATTTTTCATGATTGTTATAATTTTGTGATCTTTTATTCCTCATACTGGAATGTTCCTCTTCTTTTTTCCTTATAAATTTTCTTTTGTTCCTATTTGCTTGCTATATCTCCTTCTACTGCTTTATTTCCACCCTCTTGTTGTGTCTCCTGTGAAAAGCATATTCCTAATTCTTGTGTTTTTAATCCACTTCAAGCGTCTCTATATTTTGAATTATGAGTTTAATTAATCCACTCATATCATTGTAAACTGACGCTATATTAAAAATTATGTTTGCTATTTGATTTCACATTTTCCATTTGCCATACTCTTTCTTCCTTCTTTCCTCCTTCCCACTGGATAGATAAATTTTCCCCTTTAAAAGCTTTACATTCTATTCTTCTGGCTCTGACACTAATTTCCTCTAGTTATTCAGGCCAAAAATATCATCCCTGAGTCCCCTCTTTCCTTCACCAACCATCAGAATATCCTTTTGGTTCTATCTTCAAAATACACCCAGAACCTTATCACCTCCACTGTGACACTGCCCTGTTCCAAGCCACCAGCATCTCTCATCTGAATCAATGCCACCTCTTCCAACTGTTCTCCAGTTTTCCATCTTAGCTTCTAGAATCTATTCTCAACACAGATTCAGACCGATCCGTTTTAAATGTAAGAGCGCATCACTCCCCTCCTCAAACCTTCCAAAGTCTCCTCTATCACACAGAGTAAAAGCTAAGTCTTTGAAATGCCCTGCAGGCCCACCCCCACCTCAGGCACCGTCTTCTACCAGTCTCCCCTTGGCTCACTTCCATCCAGATATACCAGTTACCTTGCTGTTCTTCATACACACCAGGCCTGCTTCTACCCCAGGGCCTTTGCACTGGCTGTTCCCTCCTCATAAAACACCCTTCTCTACCTACGCACAGAGCTAACTCCCTCACCTCCTTCAGGGCTTGGCCTGGGTGTCTTCTCCGCAAGGAGACCTGCTCTGCCCATCTTATTTAAGTTGTAACCCTCCCTACCCTGGTGCTCCCAATCTCCTTTACACCGCCCCATTTTTTGCATAGCACTTACAAACTTCTATCAGACCATTTTATTTGTTTGTTTACTATGTGTACTGAGTATTGTCTGTCTTCCCTCGCTCCATGAGAAAAAGAATATTTGTTTGCTGTGGCCACGAAAATTTGCTGCTCAGATCTCTGCTGCCAGAAGCGTAACTGACCCACAGTAACAGCTCTGCCCTGTGGGATCCACCCCCACGTTCGTGTTGAGGCCACACTTCCCAGGGCTGCTCCCAGCCAGTTGCCAAGCAAAGCAGATACTAAGGCAGGCCCCACCCACCAAAAGGCAAGACTCCTTGTGTGGCTGACTTGGGTTCAAGCACTCCCCACTAGCCGGGCCAAACCATTCCCTGAACTGTGCTTCAGTCTGAAGCCCTTCCTCCCCTAAACCTCCTTCTTTCCCCCTCTCCCTCTGCAGGAGTCAGGTCTGCATCCCAGTGTAAAGGCTCCCCCTGCCTTTCCTTGCTTCTTTGCCAGTAAATCTAATCTCATTGTAGCATCTTCTCAGTGGACCTGGACTCATTTGTCTGTTTGTCTACTGATGTGTCCCAAGGTAGGACACATGGCGGTAGGTCTTCAGTCAGTATCTCTGGGATGAGTGTCTAGTGTGGGCCAAGTGTAAGCCAGTGTGTTCAACTTACAGGTTGCCCAGGATCCCCCTCCAACACTCCCTCAACTGGGGTTCGCAGTAGGGAGGGTGAAGCTCTATCTTCCCAGCCTGGTTCCTCTGACCTGTCAAGTAGCTAAACGCTGACCAGACTGATGAGTTCCCCGGGTCCCACTGAACAAGCATCACCATGACTTGTAGAGTGGCTTTGAATATTGCAAAGTCCCTTTGCAACAAAGAGATTGTCCTATAATCCTTACCCCAACCCTGTGAAGTAGATCAATTATCTATTTTAAATTTGGTTAAAACAAACACAGAGGGGTTCATTGAGTTGCCCAAGATCACAGCACAGGGTCAGGCTTCAAATGAGACGTTGGAGTTCTGGGCCCATGCTCTTCCCACCGTACCACAGGTGACACTGAGGTAAGGCCCCACTCAGTGAAGAGGAAAAGTCAGCCACTTCTGGAGAAGTCTGGTCAAGGACTAGATAGGCTTAGGCTGAGAGACAGGGCAGGCCTGGGGAAGCAGCCTCGGGGAGGGACCCAGGGCTGAGCAATTGCGGGGTGGGAGCTGCTGGTGTTCCCTGAAGTCATGTGACATGAAGGTTCCACATGGGAAACTGTTCCACATGGAAAGCAGTTTCCACATGGGAAACTGCTTCCGTGGATTCAAGGGGTGTGGAGAAGACTTAGCAAAATTAGAGTATAAATCAAAAAGAGAAAGAGACGGAATGCAGATTTCCAATCAAGCCTGGGAAGATAAGACTGGACAGTGGACAGAAGTTTCTAGAATCGAAAATCTCCAGAAGCCGTCCCCTCACCCCCAAGTGAACGGACGTGAGCTCTCTTCCCATCCCATAAACCCGGGAGTGACTTTGACGCCTACCATCATTTTTTACGCTGAGAACAGTGAAGCAGGAACCGCTCAGCCAGCTCTGGGTGCTTTACTGCTGGGGGGAGCAGAGGAGACAGGAGGGCGGGGCAGCCTGATGAGGTCCCCCTGAGGCATGCAGCGTCCGTGCCCCAGTAAGTGACCAGCCAGGCATTCGATCGCCGAACCGCTCCAGCGAGGAGCTGTGATCGCGATCAGAGGTGGAACAAATGTCTGTGTCACTAACTGAACAAGGCTCTTCTATCCTTTGAAGCCTGGAGTAGAACCTACCAGCCTCTCCTCCTGTTCATCCAGGCCAGGACCCCCGACCTCTCGGGCCTGCCCGTGCTTCCAGGAAGCTCCACAGTCCCAGGGTGCATGGTGGCATCCAGAGCTCCCCAGCCAGCCTGCTGCAACACGATAGTGGGTTACAGGTAGATAAGACATTGATCCCTGAAGCCCTCAGCCAGCGGCTGGCCTCTGGCTGCAAGTAGCCTCCCCCACTTATTCTAGAGTGTTCTCACCGTCTGTGCCTGCCATAATGCTGGAAGGCAGGGCAGGAGGGAGGGGAAAAAGTGAGGAAGCTGTGGGGCTCTGGTCCTTCCTCACCTACCACTGGAGGCCACTGCACCCTCCATTCATTCATTCATTCATTCATCCATCCATCCATCCATCCATTCACTCATTCACCTAAAATGTATTAGGCACCTACCATGTGCCAGGCACATTCCAGCGTGTCAGCTGCAAACTCTTCTGCCAGGGGAAGGGCACCCTCTGCCACTAAGAAGCTGTCTAACTGTGGGCCTCGGATCTCCATCCGTAAACTAGGGGGACTGAACAGAAGCTGGCCAAGGCCCCCATTAACTCTGACGTGCTCGATTGCGGAGGAAAGATGTTATGGAGTATCAGCCCTCTTCTGATCCCATGTTCGCTCTCCTCCCCACCTTCCTTCAAGCCACTGGGCCTTTCCCTGATCATCGCCCCAGGGAAAGGACAAACAAATCGCCCTGGAGCTTCTTCCCGCCCCTCTAGAATCAGAAGCTTGCCTCCTTACGGCACTGAGAGAACTCTGGGGTTTACCTAAATGACTGAGGGGTAAGGATGCCCTCCCGCCTTTCTAAATAATATTCCCATGTCCACCCTACCCCCGTGCCCTGGGTCGAGGCAGGAGAAGAAGGATACACCTGAAAGGGCCAGACGGTGGGAATAGGACTGCCCCGGCAGCAACCTCATGGATGGTGGCTAAGGACAGACGGGAGTGGTGACAGCTCAGTGTCACCCACATGGGCATTGGTGTCAAGGACCAGATGGGCTGCCCCTCTCTGACCCCATACCCATAACATTTCAGGAGCCTGGGACCCCTAACTTGAGCAAGGGCTACGAAAGTCCCACGCAGATGGGGAGCTAGGGGAGGGAGAGGTTGGCTGAGCACTTAAGTCCTTCCAGCCTCAGAATTTGGGGCCGTGGGTGGGATGGGGCCCTACAGGGTCTGCTAGAAAAAAGCTGGGGGAGTGGAACATACCAGAGGATCTCCTGCGGTCAGGCTCACCAGCCAGCCAGCTCCCCGGAGCGTTCCCTCCCAGGCAAGAGCAGCCTGGCTGCATTTTCACCAGGTTCTAGGCACAAGTCCCCCCACCCCCGCCACAGTATTCCTCACGTTAGACCCCTCCCCACTCCCACCAGGACTCATTCATCCCAACTGAGCCCTGTGTCTTGGCAGCCCCAGTGCCAACCTGCTGTCTCCACGAGCAAGAGCCACGCTTTGCCAACAGCCTGCCAATCAGCCGGCGCAGGCTTCCCGTGGGTGCCATGACCTTAGCCACCCACCTCGTCCCACTGATGAGAGTCTGAGCCTTGCTTTCTAGATCTGCCCCTCGGCCCTGCCCAGGCTGCTCCTCCCATCATCACCTCTTCTCCCCCTCACCACCCCGGCCCTAATTTCACCCAAAGGACTTCGGGCAACCCATGATCCTGTCCAGGGAGCTCAGCCAAGCTCCCCAGGGGCTGTCCCGCCTCTCTCCGGACCTTATTGTGTAGCTCTAACTACCTAACAAGTGCAGTGTAATTACATTCCCCCCCACCCCACCCCTTCCAAGCTGCCTGCCTAGCAGCTACCAGGGAATTATGCGCTACTTAAGGGGAAAGCGTCGCTAATAGAAAACAGTAGATGAACAAGAGCTGTTGCGGGCACCTCGCTTCCTTTCCTTAATTTACAACAAACCTCTGTTTATTGAGCCGGTAACATATTTGAACACTGACTCATAAGAGGCCCTTCTCGCAGACACCGTGTGTCTGGCAAATAATTCCCCTTCCACTGAGGTGTGGGCAGAATTCAGTCCAGGCAATTTACAAGGCTAAGCGCGGTGGGGCAGGCAGGGGACACTTAAGCCGCAGGCCAGACTGTACCGCAGCTGCAGGTGCCCGGCCCGGAGGATCCGCCCCGGAGCAGGGACTCCACTCCCCACCCACGGGCCACTCCAGAAGGCCCGCTGTTTTCCCACTGGTGTAGGGAGGCAGGAGCAGAGGGTGCACCTGCCGTTTCTGTGGGACCATCTCCTTGCTAATGTTTCTGTGCCTGCTCTCTCCTTCCTTCCTCTACCAACTCCGTGAAGAAAGCCAGGCAGGTGCTATTGCGTCCATTTTACAGATGGGGAAACAGAGGCCCAGAAAGCAGAAAGTGAGAGTGGCTCCAGGTCACATAGCTTTCCTTTCATCATCTGTTCCACGTCCCCAGGAGGACAGCCATAGCTCCTTTCTCCTGACAGGACAGGAAGAAAAGAAGGGGACAGCTGTGCCCCTCGCACTCCCTGCAGCTGGCAGGAGATGTAGCAGGGTGTCCGTGGCTGGTCTAGAGAGAGACAACTGGCCATTAACGTTGAAGATGCAGAGACAAAAGGCATCTGATTGGTGTTAGAGTGAGTTATGACAGATAGGATTAGAAACCAGCTTCTCTCCACTGCTTTTGGCTTCAAAGCCCTTGAAAAACAGATGGTAATTAAACGTCATTACGAGGGTAAAAGGACACCCTCCTCCCCGGTCCCACCCCCTCTACACACACACACACACACACACACACACAGAGCTCTCCAGAGGAGAAACTAAAGGCTCCCAAGGTTGTCCCATGTTCAGGGATATGACTATGGGGCCCAGGCTAGCCCAAGGAGCGGGCTTGCTCACAGGTGCCCCCCAAAGTCAGACCCAGTCACCTCCAAGCCACAGCATCCCAGGGAGGCAACAGGATGAAGCAGAAAGAGTGTGGAGCCAGAGTTCAAAGTCACTTGCTAACTTCATGACCTGGGTGAGTTGCTTAAACTCTCTGAGCTTCAGTTTCCTCAACTCTAGAATGGAAAGCTTAGCAATCATACTGGGTTTTTTTGAGGATTAGGTGACATATTAGACATTTGGCCCAGTGCCGGGCATACAGTAGGTGCTTAATAACTGTTCAACTGCTTCTCCTTCCTCTTCATTCTCCCTTCCTTTGCTAGCTCGTTATCTCCAGAAAGTTCCCCACCCCAAAGTCGAGCTCCCCAGAAACAGACCCTGCTGTTTGTAGCCAGGATTCACATGGGAATGACTTCCTAAGGAACTGCTCCCCGGAAGAAGCTATAAAGGAGAGGGAGCATGAATGGGGCTTCAGGCCAAGTCCCAGGAAGGTCACCTCAGCAGATGCCTCCAGGCTCGGTTACACATCCGAGTTGTCCTGATGGGGAGACCAGGAGCCAGAACGTACACTCCTGTATCCCAGGTCACAGACAGAACCAAGGTGGGGGTACAGTTCCCAGGCAGCTTCCGGACCCCAGGGTATCCTCCTCAGGGGCAAGTGTTGGAAGTAAAGCTCCCTGGAGCCAGGAAGAGACTCCCAAAAGGGTTCACGGGAGGGGGATCTGAAAGGATGTGGGCAGAGAGAGCCCCAGCTCCTATTTGGTTCCAACCTTCCGGATGGCTTGAGACCTGTGTTACAGAGCATATCAGGATGAGCAAGCGTGATCCTTAGCATTCAGAGAGCACCTTGTCAAATGTCAGTAAAACACCCACACAGACACTCTCTAATCCTCTCCCAGCAGCATTTCCATGAAATAGGGCAGATAGCATTGTCTTCTTTTACAAAGAAAGTGGGGTCCAGAGATGCGTGATGAATCAGCCCTGGTCACAAAGCTAATTAGTAGCAATCTACATCCAGCATTCTGCCCTCCCAGCGCCGGCCTCCTTCCAAAAATAGTATTCAAACACACACACGCATACACACCATATGTTGATTGTCTATATGAGATTTTGGCCGCTTTTCAGAAGTAAGGTGCAGGTTGAAGATTTGGAGAAAAAAAGAACAGTAGTCGAGGGCCAGAAGGAAGGGTCCTTCCCTCCCGGGCACACAATTCTCAGGTTAGGTTAACAAGCTCCTTTGTGTGGGGTGGAAATAATCCTGGAGAGAATGAATCCATTGGTTTTCTCTCCTCCCAACTTCAGGACACTGTGGGAAGATGAGCTTGGTGGGAAAGGAGAGAATGGGTAGCCTTCCTGGATGCCATGGACTGTGTACAGAACCTGTGGCATTCATCACTTTATTAATGATCTTTTTTATTACTGAAGTATAGTCGATTTACAATGTTGTGTTAGTTTCTGGTGTACAGCAAAGTCATTCAGTTTTATACCATATATTCAGTATTATATATATATGTGTGTGTGTGTGTGTGTGTGTGCGTGTGTGTGTATTCTTTTCCAGATTTTTTCCATTATAGGTTATTACAAGATATTGGCTATAGTTCCCTGTGCTATACGTTAGGTCTGTGTTTATCGATTTTGTACATAGTAGTGTGTGTCTGTCAATCCCAAACTTCTAATTCATCCCTCCCCCGCCTTCCCCTTTGGTAACCATAAGTTTGTTTTCTATGTCTGTGAGTCTATGTCTGTTTTGTAAGTAAGTTCATTTGTATCATTTTTTTAGGTTCCACATATAAGTGATATCATATATTTGTCTTTCTCTCTCTGACTTACTCCACTTATAATAATCTCTAGGTCCATCCATGTTGCTGTAAATGGCATCACTTCATTCTTTCTTATGGTAACAACTTTTTCCTCCACTTGACCATCAGCTCCTCAAAGGCAGCGTGCCTGCTCCTTCCTGGCTGTGTCCCCCTGGCACATAGAGGCACTCAGTCAACGTGCCTGGAAAGAATCAATGAGCACGTGGCATTTGGGAAGAGGGCTCTGGCGGGGGTGGGGTGTGGTGCTCAGAAAACAGGGAGCTTATGTCAACAAGTGTGAGAGGTCAAGACGGTGTCAAAGAGAGAGAAGAGACCCTAAGAGGTTAGGAGAGGGACTCCAAGGAAAGTAGGAATGTTCCAAAGGCATCCTTCCTTGGCTGCCACGAGATCCGCCCTGTGAGCAGTTCCCTCCAAACAGCTTTCCCACGTGCCCGTCCATTTATGATCTCAGAACCCTCTGTGCCCCAGTAAATATGAGAACTTTCCCAACGGCTCCTACCTCTGTGGAGGCTCTCCAGACATCCCTCCCTGACCCACCAGAGCTCATAAAGCTGAAGGAAGGGAAGGGAAGAAGGGATGGACGTGGTGACCCCCCTCCAAGGCGGGGCCCCTGGAGAGCAACTGCCCAGCTCGTCGGCCTGGATCCCCTCCCTCTAGTGCTTTGGCTTCAGTATCTGGGAGAACAGGCCAAGAGAGAGTGACAGGGTGGCAGGAAATGGGGCCTGAACTCCTGCCCCAATTTAAAGAAAATAGGGGAGGAAAGAAGCCTGCTTCCAGACGGGGTTGTTTATTCTCCCTCTGAGCTGGGGAAGCAGAGCCTCAGTGAGAACAGACCCGTGGAGGGGGTGCTGGGACGGGTCTCCCCGCTGTCAGCCTGGGATGCTGGACCTTCCTCTTAGCCTCGCTGGCACCCATCTGTGCTCCGGCGATGCAAACTAAACAGCCTGGCACCACCATGGTAGCAAGTACAGCAAAAGCTTCTCTGTCCTCCAGGGCAAGGGGCCGAGAGATGCTGCCTCTCAAACGGGGCTTCCCTTCACCCCAAATTCCCTGCAAAGAGGTGCCAGCACAGGGCGGGTGCCGGGCAGGAATGTCAGTTCCAGCTGGGAAGTGCTCTGGAGATGACCCGGAGCAGCCCCCCTGCCCCCGCCCCATTTCACTGGGGAGGAAACAGAGGCCAGCAGAGGAGCACCCCCCCTTCTCACAAGCACTTTCCCTCCTACGTGCAGCCAAGGGTGTGTGAGGGTCACAGGCGGATCCAGCAGAGAGGGGTGTTGGGGACACGGGGGTGGGGAAGCAGTGCTCCTGCCAGCACCTCCTACCCAGTACCTATCACAGGCCCCATCTAATCTCTGGCGCACAAGTCTTTGTTGTTAGTGTAGCAAAGACCTCAAGTTTTTCCAAGATGTGCTTTCCTTAGTCCTTGGGGACTACAGGGAGAAATGGTAAGGAAACAGACTTTTTCCTCCTGATGACAAAAAATCCAAGCTGGAAAACAGTGGCCAGGAGAGGGTGAGATAAAGGGCCAGGCTTCGGAGGGCCATGGCTGTCCTTGTGGATGGATGGCCACTGCCACTCAATGCCCAGCTCTCAACATCTTGCCCCTATGGCTGTGGGGCCACAGAGAGCCCAGCTGGAAGGCTACTCAGCCTGAGCCCTCCTGGGTCCTCCCGGCAGCATCGTCAGCAGGCCAAGGGATTTAAGGAGCCCACACTGCACACAGGTTCTCCACAAACATCTCCCTAACTTCCAGATAGCATCTCAGAGCCTCAGAACTGTCAGCTGAGGACTAAGACCACGGTCCTTATTCCCCAGACTCTGTACCGCCTGCATGGTCATTATTTGGGTTCCTCCTTTCTGCTCCCCCATGAAGATTAGCAGTAAACCCCCCAGAAGAAAAGGGCCTGTGTGCCTAGACCCAGAGTCAGCAAGGAGGTGAGGCAGTCAAGGTGGCCTGCTTATGAGACACACAGCCCGTGGGACAGGCAGGAGAGTTCCAGAAGGAGAGGAAAGGGAGATGGCCGGGGGCCAAGAAATACCCCCAAGGCCACCTCTCAGGACTAGGGTCTCCCTCTGCATTATCTCCTCTACAAAAGTGGAGGGAGTGCTTCCTGGAGGGAGAGAAAGGACCAGAGGGATATTTTTTAAGCATCTTCTATCCGTTTTTCTTGAACAAGGTTTAGGGGATGGGTGACGGACATCTCTGGGTGGGTAGATAGGAATATCCATCAGAGCTCTCAGAATTCCCTGGGGCACTGGGAAGGGTGGGGTGTAGTTTGAAAATGTATATTCAAGGGCATAATAATTTCATATTTTAAAACAAAAATAAATGTCTGTCATTTTCATAATGCAAACTGTGGAAAAGAAAATCCAACAACATGCTTTTGATTGCTGGACCCGGGCATCAAAATGTGCCATGATTCTCTGCGGGATGGGAGGACCAGCCCTGTGGTGGAGCGGAGCAGGATCCCCAGGGGAAGGAGCGAGATTTTCATGCTCATCAGATTTGGACCTGGGTTTTCAAGTTTGAGAACGGAGGCGCTGTGTCAGGACCTTCACGGGGACAGTTTCGTCTGATTGGCTCTTTGTCGCCAAGGATGAGATTCAGCACTTTCCCAAACCTCCCGCTCAAAGGAAAACCCAGGGCTCATGGGGAAACACACATTCCCGGTGCCCACCACAGACAGGGGCCTGGGATCTGAATTAATTTTAACAAGTAATCCATAGGATTCTTAAAACAAGCTGGATTAGGACATTCAGACTTCCAGGACAAGTCAGGTAAATACATCTGTAATCATCAAAAGCCCTAGCTAAATAAAAAGATACACCCAGAGAAGGCTTGCTCCATACCTCCCCTATTTTCCACCACAGAGAACACTTTGATTCCTTTCTCATTTATTTTTCCAGTGTTTCTTTATGTAAATATAAGCACAAATGAATAGATATTTTCTTCTTTTCTCCCAGGGTTTCACAAAAGATATACTATTTACATGTTCAGTACCCAGCTTTTGTCACTTAACAAAAATATTCTGGAGATCTCTACATGTCTGTATATGGAGATTTTCCTCTTTCTTTCTTACCACTGCATACCTTTCCAATAGGTAGATGTACCATAATTTATTCATCCAGTCCCCTGTGTCCAGTCTTTTGCTATCACAAACAATGCTGCAATAAGTGATTTTGTACATAGGTGATTCCATACTCGCACAGGTGTATCTGTAGGAGAGATTTCCAGAAGTGGGATTGCTGTGACATTGGTAGACATACCCAGTGTTCCTTGCATAGAATTACTCCACGTTACACTCTGCCAGCAATGGAGTGACTGCACGCTTCCCCACAACTTTGCCAACACTGTATTTTGTCAACATTTCGGATTTTTACCAAATCTGAGAGAGGAGAAATGGTACCTCTCAGTGTAGTTTTAATTTGCAACTCTCTCTTTATGAACAGGTTGCTCATCTATTCAAAGGGCAAAGGACATTTTGCACTTCTTTTTGTGAACTCAATGTTCGTGTCCTTGCCCCATTTTCTCTTGGGTTATGGATCTTCTTGATTTCTAATTATTTTTTACCTTAGAGGGCTTAGCTGTTTGTGATATGTATTACAAACGGTTTTTTCTCAGTTTGTCATTTGCCTTTTTTGACTCTGCATATGGTGTTTGGGGCATGTGTGTAAACTTTTTTATTTTTATGTAGTCAAACCTATCCACCTTTTCTTTGGCTTCTAGATTTTGAATCATGGTTAGGAAAGCCGTCCCTATCAAAGCTGATCCCTGTGGTTCCTGAAAGCATTTTTAGGTTTGTGTCTAACATTTAAATCTCTGCTCCATACACTTTCTTCTCAAGTGCACATGGAATATTCTCCAGGATAGATCACATCTTGGGTCACAAATCAAGCCTCAGTAAATTTAAGAAAATTGAAATGGTATCAAGCATCTTTTCCGACCATAACACTAGGAGACTAGATATCAATTACAGGAAAAAAAACTATAAAAAATACAAACACATAGAGGCTAAACAATACACTACTAAACAACTAAGAGATCAAAGAGGAAATCAAAAAATACCTAGAAACAAATGACAATGAAAACCCGACAACCCAAAACCAATGGGATGCAGCAAAAGGAGTTCTGAGAGGTAAGTTTATAGCAATAAAATCCTACCTCAAGAAACAAGAAACATCTCAAATAAACAACCGACCCTTACTCCTAAACCAATTAGAGAAACAAGAACCAAAAACCCCGCAGTTAGCAGAAGGAAAGAAATCATAAAGATTAGATCAAAAATAAATGAAAAAGAAATGAAGGAAACAATAACAAAGATCAATAAAACTAAAAGCTGGTTCTTTGAGAAGACAAACAATATTGATAAACCATTAGCCAGACTCATCAGGATAAAAACAGAGAAGACTCAAATCAACAGAATTAGAAATGAAAAAGGAGATGTAACGACTGACATGGAAGAAATACAAAAGATCATGAGAGATTACTACAAGAAACTCTATGCCAATAAAATGGACAACCTGGAAGAAATGGACAAATTCTTAGAAAAGTACAACCTTCCAAGACTGAACCAGGAAGAAAAAGAACACATGAACAGACCAGTTACAAGCACTGAAATTGAAACTGTGATTAAAAATCTTCCAACAAACAAAAGTCCAGGACCAGATGGCTTCACAGGCGAATTCTATTAAACATTTAGAGAAGTGCTAACACCTATCCTCTCAAACTCTTCCAAAATATAGCAGAGGGAGGAACACTCCCAAACTCATTTTATGAGGCCACCATCACCTTGATACAAAAACCAGACAAAGATGTCACAAAAAAAGAAAACTACAGGCCAATATTACTGATGAACATAGATGCAAAAATCCTCAACAAAATACTAGCAAACAGAATCCAACAGCACATTAAAAGGATCATACACCATGAACAACTGGGGTTTATCCCAGGAATGCAAGGATTCTTCAATATATGCAAATCAATCTATGTGATACACCATATTAACAAATTGAAGGAGAAAAACCATATGATCATCTCAATAGATGCAGAAAAAGCTTTTGACAAAATTCAATACCCATTTATGATAAAAACTCTCCAGAAAGTGAGCATAGAGGGAAACTACCTCAACATAATAAAAGCCATATACGACAAACCCACAGCCAACATCATTCTCAATGGTGAAAAACTGAAAGCATTTCCTCTAAAATCAAGAACAAGACAAGGGTGTCCACTCTCACCACTATTATTCAACATAGTTTTGGAAGTTTTAGCCATGGCAATCAGAGAAGAAAAAGAAATAAAAGGAATTCAAATTGGAAAAGAAGAAGTAAAATTGTCACTGTTTGTAGATGACATGATACTATACATAGAGAACCCTAAAGATGCCACCAGAAAACTACCAGGGCTAATCAATGAATTTGGTAAAGTAGCAGGATACAAAATTAATGCACAGAAATATCTTACATTCCTATACACTAACAATGAAAACTCAGAAAGAGAAATTAAGGAAACACTCCCATTTACCACTGCAACAAAAAGAAAAAAATACCTAGGAATAAACCTACCTAAGAAGGCAAAAGACCTGTATGCAAAAACTATGACACTGATGAAAGAAATCAAAGACAATACAAACAGATGGAAAGATATATAATGTTCTTGGATTGGAAGAGTCAACACTGTGAAAATGACTATACTACCCAAAGCAATCTACAGATTCAGTGCAATCCGTATCAAATTACCAATGGCATTTTTCACGGAACTAGGACAAAAATTTTTACACTTTGTATGGAAACACAAAAGATCCCGAATAGCAAAAGCAGTCTTGAGAGAGAAAAATGGAGCTAGAGCAATCAGTCTCCCTGACTTCAGACTATACTACAAAGTGACAGTAATCAACACAATATGGTACTGGCACAAAAACAGAAAAATAGATCAATGGAACAGGATAGAAAGCCCAGAGATAAACCCACACACATATGGTCACCTTATCTTTGACAAAGCAGGCAAAAATTCACAATGGAGAAAAGACAGCCTCTTCAATAAGTGGTGCAGGGAAAACAGGACAGCTGTAAAAGAATGAAGTTAAAACACTTTCTAACACCCTACACAAAAATAAACTCAAAATGGATCAAAGACCTAAATGTAAGGCTAGACACTATAAAACTCTTAGAGGAAAACATAGGCAGAACACTCTATGACATAAATCACAGAAAGATCCTTTTCAACCCACCTCCTAGAGTAATAGAAATAAAATCAAAACTAAACAAATTGGACCTAATGAAACTTAAAAGCTTTTGCACAGCAAAGGAAACCATAAACAAGATGAAAAGAGAACCCTCAGAATGGGAGAAAATATTTGCAAACGAAGCAACTGATAAAGGATTAATCTCCAAAATTTACAAGCAGCTCATGCAGCTCAATATCAAAAAAACAAACAACCTAATCCAAAAATGGGCAGAAGACATAAATAGACATTTCCCCAACGTAGACATACAGATTGCCAACAAACACATGAAAAGATGTTCAACATCACTAATCATTAGAGAAATGCAAATCAAAACCACAATGAGGTATCACCTCACACCGGTCAGAATGGCCATCATCAAAAAATATACAAACAATAAATGCTGGAGAGGGTGTGGAGAAAAGGGAACCCTCCTGCACTGTTGGTGGGAATGTAAACTGATACAGCCACTATGGAGAACAGTATGGAGGTTCCTCAGAAAACTAAAAATAGAACTACCATACAACCCAGCAATCCCACTACTGGGCATATACCCTGAGTAAACCATAATTCAAAAAGATACATGTACCACAATGTTCATTGCAGCACTATTTACATTAGCCAGGACATGGAAGCAACCTAAATGTCCATCGACTGATGAATGGATAAAGAAGATGTGGCATATATATACAATGGAATATTACTCAGCCATAAAAGGGGATGAAATTGAGTTATTTGTAATGAGGTGGATGGACCTAGAGTCTGTCATACAGAGTGCAGTAAGTCAGAAAGAGAAAAACAAATACCGTATGCTAACGCACAATTACAGAATCTAACAAAAATAATGGTGCTGATGAACCTAGTGGCAAGGCAGGAATAAAGACGCAAACGTAGAGAACAGACTTGAGGACACAGTGGGGGAAGGGGAAGCCGGGACGAAGTGAGAGCCTAGCATGGACATATATACACTACCAAGTGTAAAATGGATGGCTAGTGGGAAGCTGCTGCATAGCACAGGGAGGTCAGCTCGATGCTTTATGACCACCTAGAGGGGTGGGAGAGGGAAGGTGGGAGGGAGGCTCAAGAGGGAGGGGATATGGGGATATATGTATACATATAGCTGATTCACTTTGTTGTACAGCAGAAACTAACAGAACATTGTAAAGTAATTATATTCCAATAAAGATATTAAAAAAATCTCTGCTCCACTTGGAGATTTTTCCAGTGCATGGAGTGAAGTAAAGAGCCATATCTGTCTTCTCCCCAAAATGGCTGTTCTGTTGTCACGATATCCTTTAACTAAACTTCATCTTTACCATATTGATTTGAGATGCCACCTGTATCATTTACTAATTTCTTATGTATGTTCTGAGCCATCATGGGACTGTTCTGTTCCGTTGGTCTGTATATCTCTTCCAGTGCCACATGGTTTTCATTACTGAAGCTGTGGAGTATTTTCAAATTCTCTGGTAGGTCTAGTCTCTTATTGTTCTTTTTTTTTTTTTAAGTTATTTCTAAAGTTTTTTTTTCCATATAAACTTTAGAACACCTTGTCTAGTTCCAGGGGGAAAGAAAAATTTGCTGGTATATTATTGGGATTGTATTAACATATAAATGAACCTAGGAACTATTGACCTTTTCATGATATCGAATGTTCATGTCCAAGAGCATGGCAGAGGCTGGGGTGAGGAGAGAGAATGAGTTCCAGCTGCAGGGTCTTGAGGCAGGTGTGTGATGGATAATAAGTGTGGTGAGGGTCAAGTCTGAATTTACCGTGTTCCCCCAGCCATTCCTGCTGTGATAGTTTTGGAGCCAAAGTTCACCCCCATTGTTCCTAGTTCACTCCTATTACTTGAGATTTTATGAGAGGACATAAGAGGTACTGAAGAACTTTAGCAGGACACAATAAACATGTGATCTAATTTCAATCATCTCCTGAATATCCAATTTAGGATTAGAATTGCTCAAGTGTCACTGTGGGGAGGAAAAACACAGGAAGACAAGTTACAAGATGAGTGGGTGCTTCCCACCTACTAAGACTGGGGAGTGGGATTTGCAAGGAAGGATAGGTTCCCAGACACCCCAGAGCATGCAGCTGTGTTCAACAGCTTGCAACTGCTTAATGCAGAGGCTGGGGTCCTATGGCACTGACATCAAAGGGAACATGCAATATGGGTTTTAAGTTTTCAAGTTTAGAGAGAAGAGCATTTATGGATAGTACAGAGGGGCCTCAGCAAGACATTGAGATCCATGAAATTTCCCCTCGTCTTTCAGGTAGGCCCTTCCCTCCATCCATCTGAGCCTTCCTGCAGACATATGAACCTCCTACTGGCGTTGGGCAGGTCATATTCCAGCCACACCAAACAATGCAAGATGCTCAGAGGCAGCAATGGATCTCATCTCTCTGTGCCTCTGCACACGCTGTTTTTTCTCCTGGGTTACCCTTTTCCCCTTGGCTGCCTGGCATCTCTTGTCCATTCTTCCAGACTCATCTCAAGCATCCCACCACCTCCATGAGGCCACCCTGACCCTTTCCTGTACACCATCAGTCATTAATGCCCTGCCACCCTCCTGAGAGTGCTGTGTGCTCTGTACGTCCTCTAATTGCTACACCCAGTGGTGTGCTTCCAAGAAGTCCTCCCTTTAGACCCTGAGCTTCTCCAGGGTGAGGACTTCCTTCACATTTCAGTGCTGGACACATAGAAGACCTACAATATATGTTTGTAAAAATGGACAAGCTGACAAAGCAATAAGCAGGAGGCCCCGGGTTCAAATCCCAAGCCTCCACCACCACCACTTACCACAACTAAGTGACCTTGGACAAGGTATAAAACCTCTGTTAACCTCAGTTTCCATGCCTGTAAAATGGAACAATTAATAACACCTTCTCATAGGATTGTTATTAGGATTAAGGAAGATAACCCATGTAAAATTCCTGAAAGGAACATAACTAAAATTAGCCACTATCATTGCCGTTAATGAGATTTTAGTCAATGAGGCTTGAAGCTTGAGCTTAGTATTCAACAAGAGGACCCAGGGCCGGGCTCAGGTCGCATTTCCTGTAGGAGAGCGCTTTCCACCTTTTCCAATAAATGTTCCTGCTCCAGCTGAGGCCAGCGTCGGTGTGCCAGGCCCGCCAACGCAGATGGACTCAGAGTTTCCTGGGTTGAGTGTCCTTTGGAGCGGCTGCCACAGTGACAGAGAGCTCCTGAGCTCACCACAGAGGCCCCTAAATCTGGGTGGGCGTGCCGGTGACACGCGGGACCCAGCAGGGCAGAAGCACAATTATAGCTCCTTGGGCCTTCTGGAGCGTCCAACAGAAATGCTTGCTGAACAGCAAATCCCAACTTTACATACAGTCCCATGGGAAAACCGCTGACAAAGGCCTGGTTATGTAACTGAGATGGCAAATAATTAGCACAAATGCTCCCCAGCAGAAGCAGAAGCAACACCCTCTAAGGCCCGAGTCATTCTCCAGAAGGAGATTGCAGAGAAAGTGGCTTGCCTGGCCCAAGTATTCGGAAAGGACTTTGCTCCCGAGAACAGATTTAATTGAAAATCTTTGGAGGACACCCTGCCGAACCAAAGGCCTGGGGATCTACCCGGGGTGGGTGGGGGAGAAGGGGTGACAAGTCTTTCTTCACTTCCTGGGAAGGTGTGGGGAGACACAGGGGACAGGAGTTTATGGGCAGCAGGCACCCGCACACAGAAAGGGGACGCCCGTGCTGCTGGCTGGCCCATCGGGCACTTTTTAAGGCAGGTCCTCCTTGGGCTCCCCGTGGTCAGCACATAGCCGGCTCTGGATAAATGGTGTAGAATGAATACATTTTTCCTGCATCTCAGGCTCTGGGCCCTCAGGGATTTCCAGAGGACTAGGGGAAGATGTGGGTCATCAGGGTGGAGGGGAGGAGGGCAGGCAGACCGCCTCCCCCCGTGAGGTCCCACCCGCCTCCTTGAGTTAGCCACCACCCCTGGCTTCCTTTGTCTGAATCCAGGAGATGTATTTCTTCCAGCTAAGGGTTAAGCCCCAGCTCTCAGCCATGTGGAGTGAGTTCCCGCAAAGATTATAAATCGGTGAGGGCTTCATAAAAAGCTGCTGAATAAATAGGCTATGCTTTAAAGGCCCTTAAATGTGAATTTAATTTTATACTGCAATTCGCCTTTGGAAATTTGCTAAATGCCAATCCGTGCATGTGTACGGGTGGCCGCCCTGAACGGATGCATGTGTAGACATGATACAGCCTCAGGGCAAACTTCAGAGGCTTAACTCTGCACACGAGCCCCCATCCGCACCCTACCACATTATTCATGCTGTCTTTGGCAATGCTGTCTGAGCGTTTAACTTTGAACCCAGCCCGGAGATGAATCAAGGCCTTCAGAGTTACCCCCGGTCTGCTCCTGATGCCATCAGCCCATGTAAGCCACGGGCAAAGGAGGCCTCACTAAAAGGCCAGGCCCCCTCAGCTTCCACAGGCTGGACCGGTGGGGATTCAGCCTCTGACCTTCTTCAGAGCAAACTTCAGGGACGGTGCCAACTGCTCGACACAGCCTCTGGCGCATTTCTACCAGGCACAGGGCAAAGAGCAGTGACCCAGGCTCCCAGGCTACAGTTCCTATCCCAGCGCAGTCGCTCATGGGCTGAGAGATCCCCACCTCATCACTAAACCTCTCTGGCCATCAAGCTTCTCTCAGAGAATCCAGATGAAAGCCACTGCCAGCCTACTTCACAGTCCTGAGACGATGAAACAAGATCACCGCTGTGAAATAGCACTTTGGAAACACAAAGCTATATACCTGCACCTTGGGTAACTACTGAAGCTTCAAGACAGCACCCCGAAGCCCCGTGCTTGGAGGGCCCATAACCCCAGGCCAGGCCCAGTCTGTCCCCAGCAAGGGTCTCTGCCTATGGCCAGGTGGAGCAACATGGTGACGGGGAAGGTGTCCTTGCCCGATGTCAGAAGCCCAGGGTGCCAGCCAGCCTGGCCACCGAGCACTTGCCTAGACCCCAAATTCTTGCACTGTAAAATGAAAGTCAGACCATCTGGCCTCAAAGGCCCCTCCCAGATCTCTGTGCTAAAGACACATGGAACCAGAGCAGTATTTGCCTGGACACTTTTTCTAATGGTGTGAGAAGTTTATTTGGGGATTTGCAGAGCCAGTGAGCCCAGTCCTGAGCCAGGTGGTCAAGATGACCCAAGAGGAACATCAGGCAAGGCGCCTGGCTCCAGGGGCTAAAAGTCAAGTTAAAACACAGGACACATGGGGCACATCATTCACAGCACCGGAGACTTTTCTGCACTCATCATAAAAATTTGCTGAGCACTTCCATCGGGCCAGGTACTCTGTTACACACTTTACTTATGTGGTTTTGTTGCATCTTCCACAACCCCACGATGGAAATTCTATGACCTCCATTTTTATGAATCAGACAACAGAAGGTTAGATGCAAAGCAACTTGCCCAAGTTCACACAGCTGTTAAGGGACAGAGCCAGAAAATGCACATCCTGCTTCTCTCCAAAATCTATGGTCCTGAGCACAAGGCACTTGCCAGCTGGGGTTGGCAAAGAAGGCTTTGTGGAAGAGGAATGGCGTTATTTATTTGTTCATTGATTTATACCCCTCACCCCATGTAATTCCAAAAGCTTTAAAGTTGTGTTTATAATAAAGGTGTGCAATAATTGTAAAAGATCAAACCCCAGAGAGTAGAAAGAGAAGATGATTGTATCTGACATTTGAACTAAAATGTTCTACTTAATCATGTGTTCATTCATTCATCGCTCCATTCTATGAGCATTTATTGAGTATCTTGTAAGGTCCAGATCCAGATCCTGTGCAGGGCGTACTGAGCTGAAGGACACACTCTCTGACCTCAAGGAACTTAAAGGGGGATGAGTGTGCGTGTGTATGTGCATGTTGAGAGAAAGGAAATGAGACAGTCAGCCTGATAATGTTCTGTAGAGAAAGCACAAACACCAGGAGCACTGAAGTCAGCCTCTTTCCCAGACTTGGGGAGTCAGAGAAGTTTTCCTAGAAGGATGTGTAAGAGAGGTTGGCTAGTCCAAGTATTTCAGACACTAGAGCTCCTAAGCACACAATTTAGTTGAGTTCTCTGGCAACCAAAGCAGAAAGGGGAACTACGATCCGTTCCACAGTAGTCTAACATCAAGGGAGCCTTTATTTCCCTGTACTCAAGTCTAAGGTCGTATGTATCCATATTTCAGGTACATGGCCTATAATGGGCAGTGTCTTCCAGAATGGGTTTGCAGACAGTGCAAACCTCCATCAAGTGGCCGTGACTTACAGCAATCTCCCAAGAGAGCCAAAAGTAGGACGCTGGAACGTCACCCAGTACACAGAGTTAAACAGGGAATCAAACTAATGCAGTGCCCCTATGTGGCTTTCCAGTTCCCAAACGTGGTGCTGCAACTGAGCAGAAGAATGTCGGAGCAGGCAGTGAGAAAACCAGGAAGTGAGAAGGGAACCTATTTTTTAAGAGCCTGCTATGTACCAGCCCCTGCACTAGGCATTTCATCCAATACCTCCAACTCTTCAAAGTGGCTTCCCAAGGTCACAACGCTGGAGCTTACTGTTGAAGGCCTGGAAATTGAGCTGGCCCGGGTTGAGACAGCCCATCTTCTCAAGTTGGCCACCCACAGCTCTTACCCGCTCCGCTCATTCTAGATTGCCTGACACCTGGTCCAAACCACTCACCTGATGGAAGAGGAAACTGGGGCTGACAGATGCAAGTGACCTAGACCAGGAGGGGGACCGCTTGCCTGACTCCCTTACACATTTTCCTCCCAGCCTTGCTCATCCTGGCAGATCAGCCTGGCTAGAGCCCCCACTAACTGCTACTTCTCAGCGATGAGGAGCTTTTTAGGACCCCTCTGCCCTTTGCCTGCCCTCCATCTCAAAGGCATGGCCACTTCTTACAGCTCTGAGGGCCAGACACAGAATTCTCCAAAGAAAGAACACATCCAGGACTCTATCCAAAGGAATGCAGTGTCCAAAAATCCCATCCATCTTTTATTAGGAGACAATATCCACCCAGCGCAGGGAAGCCAAGAAAAGTGAAAGGGGAAATCCTTCCCCCAGCCTGCTCTGTGGATGCTCCTCTCTTCCCACGTACACTTCCTCTGATTTCTCTCTGAGTTCATGTGCAAATAGCTAATGACATTTTTAAAAGGCAAATGAGGGACTTAGCTAAATTCCTCACTAGTTGCAAATTATCACAGGAAGAATACCTTCACGGGGGCCATGGAGGGAAATGGCCCTGGGCCGGAAGGCAGGCAGACAGACAGCAGGACCCACCGGCTGAGTGGGCTTCCTCCCAGCCACTGCTAGGACAAATCGTGGTCCCCGTGGTCACCTGAGACCACAAGAAGTTGTGTGGATGGAGGGCCAGGCCAAAGAGGCAGCGTTCCTACAGTCCGGTCATTTCTCTGTCCACTTCCTGTGATTTGCTAGTCAGTCGGCTTCCCACGAAGGAACTCAGGGTTTGGTTCAGAGAACTGTATAAGAGGAAAAAATTCCACCCACACTCTGTGTTCTGCCAGCAAGCAACTTCTACATGTGCGCACATATATATATATACCCACTTGTGTACACATATCCCAGGGGACCTCACTGCAGCACGAGAGCATCAGAAATAGAAAACATGTGTGACCCCGCAGTCGTGACACCGCCAGAGCTGATCCACTGAGCTCCACTAAGCATCCTTTTAAGTACAAGATCATCAGCAAATTTAGAAAACTTAAGACCCAGGGCTGGCCATTCCTGGTCCCTCCCTTTTCCTTTGTCTTCAAAAGTCAGCATCTTAACACATATATATGGAATCTAAAAAAAAAAAAAAAATGGTGGTTCTGAAGAATCTAGAGTCAGGACAGGAATAAAGACACAGACGTAGAGCATGGACTTGAGGACACGGGGAGGGGGAAGGGTTAGCCGGGAAGAAGTGAGAGAGTGGCATGGACATATATACACTACCAAATGCAAAATAGATAGCTAGTGGGAAGCAGCCCCAGGGCACAGGGAGATCAGCTCGGTGCTTTGTGCCCACCTAGAGGGGTGGGATAGGGAGGGTGGGAGGGAGGGAGACGCAAGAGGGAAGGGATATGGGAACATATGTATATGTAGAACTGATTCACTTTGTTGTGAAGCAGAAACTCACACACCATTGTAAGGCAATTATACTCCAATAAAGATGTTAAAAAAAAAAGTTAGCATCTTTGTGACCCCTGACCACAGGGAGGTGGAGGAACTTTGGCCTCTGACCCCAGCCCTGGCCCCTGACCAATGTTCCTCACTCTCTATCACCATTGGCCAGGAGGATGATTATCCCATAGAGACCCTCACCCAAATGGACTTTTCATGAAGTTGTGTTTGTCCACCAGAGCACATTGGAATCTTCCCATTGTATCGTTCTCCTGAGATTGTATGTTTCCTCCCCATTTCGAGAGGCAGCTGTTGGTCTCAGTTATAATGGCTTGGTGATTTTCAACAAGCTCCCTGTCCCTGGGCTAATGGCCTTTCTCAATCACATACCTGAACAAGCAAGCCTGGGTTTCCCCTTTCCTTATCAGTAGTTCCCACTTAGTAAATAACAACCCCCCACCCCACCCCGCACCCCTTTCCTCCTTCTCTAACCAGCCTCCTCCTTAACACTTCCACGCTCAGGCACGTGCCCTGGGTTGATTTTTCCTTACTAACTTCCCAGCTTATTTACCAAGACATCTGGCCGCAGTGCAGAGCAAGCATGCACTCTTGGTGCAAATTCAGAAAGAGACTTGTAGAAGCCTGGCTTTTTTGCACTGGAATGTCATTTTTTTTTTCCCTAGGAGGTTGAGGCTGGGTAAACCAGGACATGAGGTTATTTAAAGGGACAGGATGCAGAAATCCAGATGACAGTCGGCTTCATTATAAGATAAGCTTCCCGCAGAGGAACTCAGCTGAACTTGTTTAAACAGATGTCCGAGTCTCTCTCTGCTACCAAGAAGCTCTCCCCACAGGGTTCCCTTCAACATCCTCCTCAATTCCGACCAGGCTGAGATCCACGGTGCTTTGATGGCTGAACCAAAATTCTCTTTGTTCTACCCAACAGAACAGAGTTTGCTGAGCAAATTATTTCTTTTAAATGAGATTTCAGGGTATGTATGTAACCGCCTAAGAGAAGAAACCAAAGGAGGATCGGACTAGGAAATAGAGTCTGGATTTCTAGCCTCAGCCTTGCTGCTGAGGACACACTGTGTGGCCTGAGATACTATATAGTCTCTGGACTTGCTTCAACAAGGGAAAAGTTGTCCCAGGCTTGCACTCTCTGGGCTTCTGCTTCAATATACTAATTCCAGATTTCTGTTCCTCATTTTTTCTCAGTGTTCCACCTGCACACTCTCCTGGGACCCACTGAAATTCCATATCTACTTTCTTTCAGTCAATCAACAAACACTTGCTGAAGTTCCTCTCTGCCAGGCACTGTAGTAGGTGCTAAGGACATGGTGCTGAAAACACAAAAGATGAAGATCCTGCCCTCTTGGAGTTTACATTGTAGTAGAAGGAAGTAGATAATAAATACCCAACACACACTCTGCACACACATGAACATATATGTGTATGTATGGTATAGTGGATCTGAAGGTGATAAGTGTGATAAGCTTTGAGAAAGTAAGTGTTCAAGATGGGAAGTCCTGAAGTAGGGGGCAAGGATGCGTGTCTTGGACAAGGAAGATCTCTTTAATTAGCTGACATCTGAGCAGGGAACCTGAAGGAAGGAAGGGAGGGAGGGAGGTGGAACAGCCACTACAAAGACGCTAAGGTGGAAGCCAGCCTGGTGTGTTCAAAGAACAGCAGGAGGCCAAGGTGGCTGGAGCAGAGTGGGGGCAGGAGGGAACAGTTGGACAGGAGGTGGGAAAGGCAGCCAGACCAGATCCTGGGGACCTCCCAGGCCATTTCAAGGCTTACTTTAGATATTAGACTATATTTGTTAAGCAAGATTCTATAGTTTAGATTTTTTATTCATTTAGATGAGTCTACCTTAACTCCCCAGTTAATTCAAGTGAGAGGAACTTGGCCCCAGGTTGTAGAGGGATGCAAGAAAATGCACAGTGAAATCTGAAGAGGCTAAAACGGGGGGAAATGGCAATACTTGAACAAACCACAGGAGCAGACAAGGCTGCCTAACATACTGATGTCAACCTCGTAGTTTCTGCTCTCAACTCCACTCCCTGGGGAAGGGACAGTGCCCTACAAAGGGGCTGGACCAGACAATGGGGAGATGCAGACGCAATCATGGCGACACAGAGGCCAGTTCAGGGACTTTGGGTGGATGGTCCCCCGAGATGCTGCTCAGTTGGATCCAGCCTCTGAGAGGAAGAGCAGCCTGACCTGAAGCAGAAGACTTGGGGGGAGAAAGCCTCACTTCTCCAGGGCCTGCAAAGGCTGAACAAAAATGCCTGCACCAGGGCTTCCCTGGTGGCGCAGTGGTTGAGAGTCCGCCTGCCGATGCAGGGGACACGGGTTCGTGCCCCGGTCCGGGAAGATCCCACATGCCGCGGAGAGGCTGGGCCCGTGAGCCATGGCTGCTGAGCCTGCGCGTCCGGAGCCTGTGCTCCGCAACGGGAGAGGCCACAACAGTGAGAGGCCTGCGTACTGCAAAAAAAAAAAAAAAAAAAAAAAAAAAATGCCTGCACCAGAAGGTGACAAGGGAGAAAGCCAGCCAGGCAGAAGAAGGCTCAAAAGGAAGAGGATGAAAGACAGATTTCCTGGAAGAGAATGATTCCAAGTGTGCACCAAGCTGAATTCCTAACAGGACACAGCCATGGGGAGTCAGCTAACCTCGGGGCACAGCCAGGGCCGTACCCAGAGCCCACACCTGTGGTCTCAGAGCCCAGCTGCCAAAGGTGGAGGCTTTGGAGTCGCTTCAACAGTAACGAAAGGTGTCTGAGGCCACAGCCCCGGCCTGACAAAGAGGATGAGCGGCAGGGGGGCGGGGGGGGATGGCAAATTCTCTGGGGGAACAGCCCCCAGGGATAGAAGTCAGAGGTCCTGCAGATGATGAACAGAACCTAGGGGGTCTCCGGGAGCACCCATCTCCCACCGGAAATCAGTCACATGATCAGTTACAGTTATTCAGATGGAGGTGGCACCCCCAGTCCTCTCACTGTCCTGAGCATATCAAATTTTATGCTGAGGATGTGGATTCCTGAGTCCACATGGAGATGCCCAGGACGGGGCCAGGCTGAGCTGTCCCCCCGATGCGTGGGGAAGAAAGCCCCACCCTGCTCTCTGAGTGGGGTCCCTTTCCCCCAGCAGACTCGGGGCGGGTGATGGGGTGGAGTGGAGGAAGTCCCGCCAGCCGACGCCCAAAGAGGAATGCGACCCATAGCGCTAGCTCAGCCCCACCTCCACTCGCGGCAGGGAGGGACCCAGCAACTGTAGCTGCTCCCCAGATTGCCCAGGCTTTTTCTAGGCCTGTCCTTCCACAGCTGCCCTAGGCTGGACAGAGATGCATGGGTTTACGTGAGTTTGAGGGGTTAGCGAGGGGTCATCGCCGTCCCCTGGGATGATGGCATCTCTGGACCATTTCCAATCATCAATAAAGTCAAGTCTCCTCCATTTGGGAGAGAAGGTGATTTCAGCAGCCCCCCAGGTAGAAATGCTATAACTCTGCTTCTGGGAGGCAGGCGTTTTCATCCTTCATGTCACTGTGGCCTCACACTCACCCAGCTTTCTAACACAGTGAGAATTAAGAGTGATTTCAGGTGACTGGGGCCCCTGAAAAAAAGGCCTTTCGGGCTTCTCTGGTGGCGCAGTGGTTGAGAGTCCGCCTGCCAATGCAGGGGACACGGGTTTGTGCCCCAGTCCGGGAAGATCCCACATGCCGCGGAGCGGCTGGGCCCGTGAGCCATGGCCGCTGAGCCTGCGCGTCCGGAGCCTGTGCTCCGCAACGGGAGAGGCCACAACAGTGAGAGGCCCGCGTAATGCAAAAAAAAAAAAAAAAAAAAAGGCCTTTCATCTTCCACTGAGGATAAGAGTGAAGAATGGACTGGGCCAGTGGTGTTATCCCACAAGGATTTGTTTGGCCAACCAGGCCGGACTCTTGTTTTGAAATGGAGAAGGGTGTGAGCCGCGGGCCTGTATTTTAAACTGTCAAGTTCCCGCATGTGGGTGGGCGGGGGAGGAGAGGAGAGAGGTCAGTCCACCAGGCTCAGGAAAAATCAAGGGGGAGGTTTTCCTGGAAGCCTCTCTTCTGGCTGCAAGAGCTTCAGCACCCTGAATCATGCTCACGGTGGTAACTATGCAAACTCCTCCTACGGGGACATTAGATGAGAATTAGTCACTTCTGCCTGGTGGGTCCCAGTGGAGGAGGCTCTGTGACCTCTGACTGCCCAGCAGGATCCAGGTCAAAGCGGTGACTAGAGAGCACCCTACCCAGGGAGGCACTCGGTGGGTGCTCCATGTGGCCGACGGATATGAACTTTCTGGGAAACACTGTTGTCTGAAAAGAGGAAATGGGGCAAAGCTTGAGGGGTACTACTGTCAGCCATACCCAGAATGAGACCCAAGGCAGCAGTCTGCAGTTCTGCATAAGATGATGGGTGAAAAATTGGAGCAACCAAGCAGGGTGGCAGTGTTTATTGAAAGAGAGATGAATTCCGCCTCCTTCCAAGTTATTCTGTGCCAGGCTGGTGAGTCCAGAAATAACTGGAAGTCATAGAATCACAGAATCTTACTGTGGACGGGAACCTTGGAGATCAGTGTCTCTGACCCTTCCCTTTGTAGACGAGGAAAGTGGGGGCCGGCCAGGTTAAGTGACTTGCCGACAGCCACGCAGGGGCTCTCAGAGCCCCACTGCCCTGCTGGACCTTCTCTGCATTCACATGTGAACTTCTCCCCTCACACCCCTGGAGCGGCAGCTTCCCTTGCCCTGGACCACAGGTCCGTCTGGCGCCTTCCTGCAAACCAGGGAATGGCACTCCCTCCTTAGGGCTCAGGTGGATACACGGATGGATGACTTGAGAGCAGCTGAATTGCAACCTCATATGTCCTCCCGGCCCGATGCCCCTGTACAGAGGACAACTTCAAAATCACCCGGGCAGCCCTCATGCTCCAGACCACACCTATGTTTGTATGGCCCACAGGCTACATGAATTCTCCCTCACAACCCCTGCCCAATGTGGGGCTTCTCCTCCCAGCGTCCTCTTCCACCAGCTCATCTGCCTTTACCTCCCTGTCGCAATGGCAACCTGCCCTCTCTCTTCCTCCGACCTGTGGATGATTTCAGCCCCACCACCCGTCATCACTTCCTGCCACCAAAGCCCTATGGTCAGAGGGCCTGGGATTGAGAGCTTGGTCTCAGAGATCATCTAGAACAGGGGGGTCAACTCCAGCCTGGGCCTGTTTTTGTAAATCCAGTTTTATTGGAACACAGCCAGGTCCCATCACCTACGTATTGCCTCTGTTTTCAAGCTACAGTGGCCGAGTTGGTAGTTGCAACCAAGACGCCATGGCCCATGAAGCGTATCATATTACCTGGCCCTTGAAAAAAAATGTTTGCCAATCCCCAATCTAGAGCAACATTTCTGAGGCTCAGGGAAGTTCTGTGACTTAGCTAGGGTCGCTAGCTGATGGGTGGCCAAGCCAGAGTTTGAACCCAGGTCCCCTGACACCCTCTCCAGGTATACCCCAGACTTCAGGAGGAGAGAATATGGACTTGAATATGTCCTCAGACTCCCGCCTCATTGCCAGCCCTTTTTTCTATAGGGAAGTCACAGGGGAGGCGGTTCTGCTCACAGAGCATCAAGATGACTCAGAACTCATTCCCAAAAGCTTGGGTTGAGGACCTGGGGCTCCCTCCCTGCAGGGAGTTCCTCAAAACCCCTGGGGGTGAAGCTGCTCTGGTCTTGCCTTGGGCCCCACCAGGGATGCCACGCCAGCCTGCCTGCCCCAGCTCCCACGGCCAGTCAACGCGTCCTGGTCTCAGTTTTGAGCTGGCGCACCCACGGCAAAGGCACACCTTCTGCCTTCCCGAGTGGAAAGGGGGTGGCGACTCAGACAGCGGACTCCAGGGAGCATGACATTTGGATGTTCTGTAGCCACTGTCCTCGGCGACTTGCGGATCAAATCAACTTTGCTTTACATATAGGAGGAAGTTTCCTTTTTTCCCTTGCCTCCCCCCCGGCCCTCGTTTTTTTGTTTTTTTGGGGGGGTTTTTGGGGGTTTTTTTTTTTGCGCTACGCAGGCCTCTCACTGTTGTGGGCTCTCCCGTTGCGGAGCACAGGCTCCGGACGCGCAGGCTCAGCGGCCATGGCTCACGGGCCCAGCCGCTCCGCGGCATGTGGGATCCTCCCGGACCGGGGCACGAACCCGTGTCCGCTGCATCGGCAGGCGGACTCTCAACCGCTGCGCCACCAGGGAAGCCTCCCCCACCTGCCCTCTTAACTCCACTTGGCAATGCTTCCAAGAGCAAAGTCCAGGGGCCTGATGGTGATCATTTCTTGTTTCTGCCACAGGAAATGGTAAAAACATCTCAGGACATAGAGAGGAGGAGGAAGAAGGGAGAAGCTCCAAGGGCAGACCCCAGCACAGCTCCTCCCGCGGCCAAGAGGAGGAAACCTGGCCGGCCAGGCAGGAGCTGAGAATCTACAGAGACCCAGCGTCATGTGGCCACTGGGCGAAGGGAGATCCCATTTAATCCCAACACCGTTCTCAGGAGGCAGGGCTGCGGCCCCATTTCACAGATGAGAAACTGAGGCTCAAATTGGACATGGTCACCCAGCTGGTGATCAGCAGATTTGGAATTCAACCCCAGGTCTGCCTCACCCCCAAATGTACCCTCTTTCCCTCCCTGGAGCTGCCACAGCCGGGCCCAGCTGGGGCCTGGGGATGAAATCCTTGGAAGGACTCATGAGAGCAGCGTCGGGCAGTCCTGGGAAACCTGTGTTGCCAAACAGGGCCTGGGGTGCAGGGAACTGAGATAACAACTCTGTGTCTGATCTCAGAACAAGGCAGGGAACCAGCCACGCGGCCCACACACCAGGGCCGCCCAGGGCCAGGGAGCGGCCTGCTGGATGCCAAGTCCTCTGAGCCCCTGAACCAGCCTCCTTGGATCCCCCACTGCCGCTGTGCGTCTCTTCTAGGCCTTTAGCCCAGTCGAGTGGTTCCAGCTGCATTGAGAGGAAGGTGGCAGGGCAAGAGCCAGGCAGGAAGCTGATGTCTGGGTTCTGGGCAGAGCCACAATTGCCCCAGGCTGGAAGCTTCCCCAGGGAGGGCAGAAGTATCCCTATAGGGTTTCAGTCTTGACAACATACTAGAGCTTAGAAAACAGGATAAGACAGCCTTGCAGACAGATGCATATCCCAGATCAGCAGTCCCCATGGGGCTGGTGGCAAAAAGAAAATCTCATTTTACAGACTGATGACTCTGCAGTAAAGGCACAGTGGGCCTATACTTCATGTGGATGACTCTCCCCGAAAGAACGCGAAAGTAATTTCAGATCTCTGGTGGCCCCTACCAATCTTGTCTCAATTCCTTTCCTGCTTCTCTCCACTTATCTGTCCCCCTTAGCCTAATTTCAAAGTGTAGGCTCAAATGCCTTAATGTTACCAAGATTCATTCAAACCATTAAACTAACTAGCATTAGGATAGTGAAACTTTATTCTTCCCAGTTTTATTTACATATTTTGAGAGGATCGTGGAGAACAGGAATCATCTCAACCAAAGGAATGAATATTTAATGGTAAACTTTCCTCTCTGTGATACCTGGGTGGGGAGATGTTTTAAGGCAGAGTAAAGCTGCCCAGCCTCTGTTCCTCCTTCATAATGCCACCTCCATTTCCTTTGGGGAAATTTTCTCTCCCCCATGATGCAAGCCAAGGGCTTATCTCCCATGAGGGAGGCCAGACGTGACATACAGCCTCCTCTCCCACCCAAGTGGGGCAGGAGGTAGGCACAAGGCCCCAGCTGAGCCAGCTGGATGACAATGGTTGGTTGTCGTTCATCACAGAGACAGTGGCACGCTGATCCTGTAGACTGTGCTTTCTGTCCCTTCAAATGTCCTTTGGTCCCTGCCCGAGCCTCCCTTGGTCCTCCCATCTCCCACTGACTCTATAAGCCAACTTCTCCCAAAGCCTTCTAAGTGAATCAGTCGTTGCTGTTTGCAAAGAACACGGATTGCCAGCTGAACGCCACAGCTGTTCTATGTTGCTCTACCCACGTAAGGCCAGCGGTGGCTGGGGAAGAGGGCGGGCTGGCTCACTGTCCCTCCATCAGAGGCTGGAACATAGCACACCAACCTCATCACCACCAGGGACCCATGTTCCTAGTGCGTGTGCAGCCAGGAACAAGAGCCACTGGGGGGACCCAGGATTGGGAGAGAGAAGCATCTCATCTCCCAGGGGTGACAGGATGGGATCATGTGCAGCCCTGAAGGTCATGCCGACACAAGGACCATCCCTCCTCCTGGCAGTCTTCCCTCCTCCCTCCTGCTGTGCGCATACTCACGCATACCCTGAACACACACGAGCCCACACTCGCCAGCACGCGGGCACGCACACACACGTGCACGTGCACACACACACACGGCCAGCACACATTCCCCTAGTATTCTCTGAAGGAGAGTCTCTCCAAGAGAATATGGCAGGCCCAATGTCCAGGCAGAGCCTGGGTGGCAAACGGAGAAAAAGAGAAAAAGGATGGACCACAATTGTCTTCCTTCTCTGCTGGGACCCAAGAGGCCAGGTCTCTGCCTTCACAATCACATACCTTAAAAAAACCAGGAGTCCCAGCAGGAAGATACCACCCACCCTACATAAGACAAACTGTGCCGCCTCACAGGGCCACCCAGGCAGCCTTCTAACAAAAACATCCGCAAGATGTGGTGTCAGGTTGTCTCCACCCCCCCATCCCCACGGCTACGTTCATTCTCTTCCAGTTTGGGACCAACGGGGGGCATCGGTGCTAATTGGGAAGGGAGGGAGGCGATGACAGGTGAACAGCCCGCAGGCTCAGCACAGCTGGGACCTCAGCCCCACCGTCTCCTAACAGAGCTCTATCACCCACACCGAGGACACATGACAGACACACGTGTGCACACGCGGACACACACGCTCTCCCAAGGCCCACCAGGAGCCCCCGGGGAAGCAGCCAAGAGTTTGGCACTGGGCCAAGAACAAAATAGGGGCAAAGGCACACCCAGAGTGAGGCAGAAGGCAGACTGCTTCCTAGTACGTTTATTGGAGCCTCTGCTAAGCGTGATATAGATCAGGTACCCTCTTCCGCTGCCCAGTCAACCCGACTGCGGCGGGGACACAGGGAGCCAACCTCCTTTGTTTCCCATTATAGACAACATTATTAAAAAAAATAAACTTTACAATAATACATTTTCGCTCAGCTGTGAGGGTATTGTTTCGTTAGTTTTGTTCCTTAAAAAAAGGAATGGAGGGGGAACCACACGATATATGTATACGGACGTGTATATACATATATGTTGAGAAAGGAGCCGTGTTATGTACATACAGTGTGTGTACGTCTCAGAAATGAGGAAAGAGGAGAGCGAGGCGGAGAGAAAAGAGTTGGAGAGAGCCGCAGAGACCAGAGTGTGGTGCAGGTAGACGGGCCACGGTGGTCTTCTCTGCCCCTCTCAGCGCCAGCCCCTCCCTCCCAAGGGAGAACCACCAAATGGACCCAAGAGAAAACAAGGGAGTGGACAAAAAATCATTTCTCTTTGATTTCAAAACTCCTGCCACCAAGCAGGAAGAATCAGCCTCGAGGTGGTATCCAAGTTTTGCTCCCAACCCCCAACGGGATATCCCAGGCGGGCTGGGCTCCCAAGCCCCCTGGAACTGCCCAGCCTTCCACCATGTGCTACAGTGGAGGTCAAGGGGGCTCAGCACCACAGCCCTCCACAGGTCAGATCCAGCCCTCAGAGAAGGCAGGCGAAATAACCTCCATCCTTGAAGCCAACTGGAGGTGCTGAAGGTACCCAGCTGGACCCCAAGGGGGGCAGCCTTGCTGCTCTGCTGCCCGACGCACCGCCCACCCCCCCGCCAGCCCCCGGCAGGCCCCCGGAGTGGGGAGCTTGAGAAGAGTGGCAACCATCCTGCCCCAGCCCATGTCCCCTAGGCAGTGGGGATGTCATCCTGGTCTCTCATGTCAGCAGGGTCCAGAGAGGAAAACACCAGAAGAAAGTGAAGGGCTTCTCTAGACCCTTGTGCCCTCCTCAGCACTGGGTTTCCCCTGCCAGGGGACCTCTGGGCCAGCTCTTAGGCTGCCCGCCTGCTTGTCTGTTTGGTTTAGAAAAACTTCTCCAGAGAAGAAACCTGGGAGGAGACAGGTTCAGAGACAAGGTGGGAAAAGACATTTTTTTTTTGCAAGGTGTGTGTGTGTCTGTGTGTGTTTCCATTTTGTCAGGCGGGTGTTCTCGTCCGTGTAGCTTTCGGAAATCTCCCAATGCGATTCCCAGAGCCTACAAGGTCAGCTTCAGCATCAGGAAGGAGACAGCGGTCAAGGCAGCCGATGGTCTGGCTCTGTGGGGGCCTGAGTTAGGTTTGACCACCCTTTTACTCCCTGGGATGATATTGGTCGTGAGCTGTGGCCAGGCAGAAGCGGGAACAGAAGCAGAGAGAAGGACAAACGAGTCAGTAGGGCTGGGATCAGGCAAAAAAAAAAAAAAAAAAAAAGACTCTGGAAGTGGAGCACTAAGGCCCCTGCCCTCCTGGTCACCCAGGGGACCCTCTTTCGCAGAGCCAGGCTTCCACGGAGCTGGGCTATGCCTCAGCTGACTACTCGGGGAACAAGGCAGCAGCCCCCAGGGCAACGGGCGGCTCTCCCTGCCTGGCTGACGCAGACCAGCGAGGACGGGGATGGTATAAAGATCTAAAGGAAGAAAGTCCCGGGGTCCACAGGACCTGCTTCTGGAGGGGGGAAGGCGGGGGTGGCGAGGGGAGAAGAGAGAAGCTCCGTTCTCCGGGTTCCTAAGTTTGTGGGAATCCCTCCTCCACTGTGGAGCCTCCGCTGCACACCCCTGTCTGAACTCTCTCTCCTTCTGCAGACTCTTACACTAACTTTACTTCTCCTCTAAGTTATATATATGCTATACATATACATAGTCACAGATCTACTCCTGGGCTGGGGCTCCTTCAAGGAAGGGCCCATGTCCTATGCCATGATTCCACCGCCTCAATGTCACAGAACCAGCACAGAGCAGGCTGCTGCGGACACCTGTGTTAAAGAGTCAGGAAGCCTTGCCAGGACCTCTGCTCAGAGTAGCTTCTTGCGTCTCACCCAAGAGACAAGTAAGGGCCCTGGCTGCAACATCTACACCCACCCACCCTCACCCCCAACAGAGTGAGCACCTTCCCAGGTCCAGGTGGGCTAGAAGCTCAGCCAGCCCAGTCCATGCAATGGAATCTGGGAGCTTCAAGTCCAAGGCTCTCCTGGAAAACAACCCACTCTGGCCCAGCCCCCGGCACCCACCCCCACTCAGGCCCTCACTCACCTCTGTGAAGCACATGCTTAACTCTTTGGAGTTATTGGTCTTCAGCCCCTGCTCCTGTGGGAGAGAAGGCGCTCGTAAGGATGGATCACCCGGGCTGGGTCTCTGGCCGGGCTTTGTCCCGTGACTCAGATGAGACGACACATTCCGTGGCCCTGCCATCCACCCCTGACATCACAGTGTACATGCAGAGGGCACTGGCAGCACAGAGACCTTTGCCCTTCTCTGACACTCTCAGTGGTTAGGGCTCTTGAAGAAGCGAGTTCTAACTCTGCTCTCCAACTTACAGCCTAATAGAGTAATAAGCCGCTCCCGGGTCCGTCTACCATACTCAGAGTTCCTCTTGATGAGGCAGGGACCATGTTTCCTTTCCTTGTATAACAGCAGCTCAATAAATGTTATACTCAGTTACTGTTTGTTAACCATGATTCATTAACATGTCTGTGAATGAATGAATGAATGAATGCCACAGATCAGAACTAGCATCCCAGTGCCAGCTCCAGAAATATCATGAGTCCTCATTGGGCTCATGGGGAAGAGAACTGTGATTGATTAGTGATGTCTGCCACTGGGGCAGGTTAGGCGGACATCTGGCCATGGTGCCAGGTGTTGGCTGTTCCATCCTAAACAGTTGTGTGGCACCTGGGAGCTCTGTGGTCCAGGTGAGGAATGAGGAAGGAAAGCTGGCTTGGTGATGACTCCAGGGTTTTCCACCCCTGGCACAGCCACCTGGATGAGGACCAGAGGGTATGTGTGATAAGCAGCCCTTTGTTGTCATCCTCATAATAGTGATCCATGGGAACCAGCTGGGAGATGCGATGTTTCTAAACTGGCCTCAAATGGCTCTGGCCACCAGAAGCAACTGGGAAGCCCAGGAAATTATGCCTAAACCACTGCTCTTGGCCAGAGGTATTAATGATGCCTTGAACATCACAGGCAATCTACCACCCAGGGCATCTGGTCAGCTAAACAAGGCCCCAGCTGTCACACAAAGGCCCCAGCCAAGAGCAGAGTCACTACCGAAGGTAGAAATGTGATCATGGGGACAATGAGTGCAGCCAAGACAGAATCAAGGACTCAACCAAGGAGGATCCTGTATAAGACCTCAGCACCAGTGACTCTGGGTGCCAAGATCTAGCCCGGCCAAGCCACCAACCTGCATCCCTGCAGAAGGGTGTGTGCTCGGAGGCCCTTGCAGACCCAAGGACTGGATTCCACTGCCCAGGACCAAGTGCAGCTCCAGATAGGGCTGTGGGAGGTCACTGCCTGATGGAGCCTGCCCACCCCACCTCAGAGGCTGCGCTGTCACCATTAGCTTACACCTGACTGCCCCCCACCATCCTCACTCGGTCACATCCCTGAGCAACTCCCAGCCCCAGCTGGGTCCCCACCTATGACATCCTGTAGCCTGTCAGGGTCTGTGCCACGCAGCCCAGCACCTATATTTCCTGGCAGGCTTTCCAGCTCTAACTGTTGCAGGTACAGCAGCTGTGTCTCCGCCCCCTCCAGGGTCCCTGTCTTCTCCCTGGCGCCCCCTCCCACAGTGCTCACTAAACAGGAGGCTGTGTGGAATCACAGGCAGACAGCTGGGGATCCCAGTCCTCACGCCCTTACCTCAACCAAGAAGCTCCATTTTGACTTGTTTTATATGTTGGAGTTATATACAGAATTATTTTTAAAAATAGTCTGTGCTTTAAAAATAAATAAGCTTTGAGAAAATAGCTAAACTAGATGACCTGTTGGCCTGACCTTCTGTGACAGGATGCCAGCTCTCAGGGAACCCCGGGTCCTGGACACAGACCTGGACACAACTTAGCCTGGTCAACCACACAGAGAGGAGCCGTGGGGGGAGGAGGTGGGATCTGAACGCTCAGCTCTGGAGCCGCCTGGGACTTGAAAGTCTCCTCTTAAGAGGGAAGACACAGGAGGGGGTGTTGGCAAATATTAGATAGGAAGCGAGAGGAAGAGGAGAAGGAGGAAAAGAATAGAAGTAAGAGGAAATGACAGGAGGGATGAAGTAGAGAAAAAAGGGAAAGACAGCACCCAAGGAGACTGGAGCACCAGGTAGGGACGAGGGGGCGGGGAGGGAGGGAGCATCGGGGGAGGGGAAGGAACAGGAGAGGACCCCTTCATCCCGTCCTCTGACCCATATTATCGTGAGAGAGGGATGCCACCTCCCAGGACCAGGGCCAAAGGAATCCGACCCACTGTGTGCTCTCTGACAGGCCACAGGGACCTGGTGGGGGAAAAGGACTGGGCTCCATGAAGATCAGGACAGGACCTCTCCCCATGCCCCTTTAGTGACCCACCTTGGATCCGTCATCCACAGCACTTGCCCAAGCCCTTCTGAACCAATGGCATTTCCATCTGGCAGGCTCCAGGGCTGACCTGCCACACACTGAACACGTGCTGAGTGGCCAGGTGACACACTGGGCTTCCTCTCACTGTCCTCAAGTACTTCCTTCAAGTGCTACAACATCCAGCTTACAGATTTTTGTCCTCAGAGACCCATCCCAGCCTTTCCTTTTTAGACTGCAGGGTCCTAAGCCTTGGTGCCCATCCCCGTGGAACAGCCCCTTGATCCAAGGAAGGACCCCAGAGGCCAGAGCCCAGGGCTCCAGTCTTGGTTCAGCCACTGACCCCCGGCAAATCCCTTCATCTACTGGCACCTCAGTTTCCTCATCTATAAAATAGCGATAGTCAAGCGAACCTCACGGAAGCACCGTGAGATACATAAGACCGTGCATGTGGCGCAGTAAAGCTCTGGACAAGTATAAACGCCCCTTAATCCCCAAGCATGATGCAGAGCGAAGCAGAGTTTGCATCCAGTAAACTCCCAGGACTGGGGCTGCAGGGTGAGACCCAGGTCAGCTGGTAGCCTGGGGCTATCCTGCTCTACCCTGAGAGCTCAGCAAGCAAAGCCAGGGAGAAGTCTGGGCCCCCAGTGGACCCCTCCACCTGACTTCCAGAAAACACAGAACAGACAGCGAAGAGGAAGTCTGCAGTAATCTCCCCCAACAGCAAGCCCAAGACCTCTCCCCCAGTCCTGGGCACACAGAACAGTGTGGGTGTTTGCCAGTCAGCCAACCTTTTCTGAAAGTGGCAGATGGGGGAAGTGCATAGAGAAAGAGGTTCCACTACCTAATGCCCAGGCCTTAGGCTCCAATTCACCGTCTCCTTCACCATTAACTCCCCCACCCCCCACCATTCCCCGCAGGGTGTTCCAAAGATGAATGAGTCACAGCCCTGCTCACACCCAGATGAGAGAAATAAACATCCACAAGGTCACCTCTACCCCAGTTCAGCAAATGGGAGGGGAAGAGGCTCTGTCTTTCCCAAGCCCCCCACGGTGCAGCTGTCCTCTGAGGTCACACACACCCCAGACCACCCTTGATGCCTATCTCACCCGATTATCTTGGTGGCAGGAAGGGAGGATGGCAGCAAAGACAAGGTTCATCCTTCTAGAAAGTTCTCCCAGAGGGGCCCTTTGCTCAGGAAGTTAGGAGGAAATTATCGTCTTCCTCCTCTTCCTTGCCATCTCTGTCCACACTCCCGAAACTGGGTCTGGCATGTCCAGGTGCCAGGGACCAAGTCCAGTGTTGTCTCTATGGGAAAACCTCTGGCCGGGGCTGGCAGGCCCTCTCCTGTGTCCCCTGCTTCTGTTCCAGGCCCCATCCCCAAATCTCAGTGGCCTGCACACACCCACCCCCAGTAACACACCTCGCCCTCCTCCACTCCCCACCATCCCCTAGTACAACCCCTCTTTTCTTACCTCTGATGACCATCGACTATCACTGACTATTGCAAAAATCTCCTAACAGGTCCCCCAGTCACTCTCCTTCGACAACCAATCTCCACCTGCTGTCAGATTATCTTCCCAAATCACACTTCTCATCACGACATCCCTGTTCAAAAGCCTTCAGCGGCCTCTCCACACTCACCAGTTCAACCTGAAAATTAGCTTTGACTTCCCACCTGCTCCTTCCCATATCAGAGCCCTGCGTTCTCCCAAACGCATGGCCTGTGTTCCTCTAGGTCAGGGGGAGGCAAACATTTCCTGCAAAGGGCCAGAGAGTAACAATTTTAGGCTCTGCCGGCCATAGCATCAGTCCCAACTTAACTGTGCCTGCAGCACGTGGACAATACATAACAATAGGGTGTGGCCCGTGTTCCAATAAAACTTAATTTCTTCAAACAGGCAGCAAGCCAGATTCAGCCGGCAGGACCCGCCCCCCTCCTCAGCGGCCCTGTGCTGTCCTGACTCCCCGTCTCTGCTCCCTCCTCGCCCACCCCTCCCAGTTCTACATCTCTGCATCTCCGTGTCCTCAATTCTCTCTGTTCCTCCAGGCCCAGCAGCAGGGTACACCTGGTCCCTAAGTCCTGTGCTTCCACTGCCAACCCAAAGCCGCCTCCCCGCTCTGCGTCCATAACGGCTTATCCAGCCCCCTGGCGCACCCATCACCCCCTGCCCCGTAATTCTCTGAGCGTGCACCCTGTCCCTCCTGCTGGTATGAGGACCAAGGTACCGGCCTCATATGCTGGTCAGCCTCAGTGCCTGGAACAGAGTGACGTGTGGTAAGAATTTACATTGAATAAATGAGGGAATGCACGGACGGATGAATAAATGAATGACTACAAGGGAGAGCCAGAGGGAGGGAAGAAAAGAAGGAATGCATCAGCCTCTCAAAGCTTTGAAACGAGCCGAATTTGTAAATCAGAAATGTATGCCTAATAGGCATACGGATACACTGACCAGCCTCTGGGTTGCATGCTCTGACAGCTACCGGCCTGCGTGCTGAGTAAGAGACCCGTCCAAGGAACAGGCAGGGGGCTGAGGAGACGGACGTGGCTGCCGGCTGCTGAGCCTGTGGCCAGCATGTGGTGAGGAGGGTTCACGGCAAGCCCTCCAAACTCATTTTTAATTCCCCCAGATGTGATGGGCACTAGCAAGGGGGAGAGCAGAAATTGGCTGGTGGAGACAAGGAAAGCAAAGGAGATTGCGTTACTAGGGCACCGCAGCCCTGCAGAAGGTGATATGACAGGGTCCCGCAAACTGGCCCAGAGCCAGTTTTTTTTTTTCGATACGCGGGCCTCTCACCGTTGTGAGAGCACAGTTTTTTTTTGTTGTTGTTGTTGTGTTGTTTTGTTTTGGGTTTGTTTTTTTTTTTTGCGGTACGCGGGCCTCTCACTGTTGTGGCCTCTCCCGTTGTGGAGCACAGGCTCCGGACGCGCAGGCTCAGCGGCCATGGCTCACGGGCCCAGCTGCTCCGCAGCATGTGGGATCTTCTTGGACCGGGGCATGAACCCCTGTCCCCTGAATCGGCAAGCGGACTCCCAACCACTGCGCCAGCAGGGAAGCCAAGGACACTGGAAACAAGCCAAGTCCAGGGAAAGTGGGAAGCCACTGCCAGTCTGCCCCGCCCACGCTGCACTGCCCCGGTCCAGGCCCCATCTTATGACAAAAGAGCCTTCTAGCCAATCCTCCTGCATCGTCACCTACTTCTTTACCTTCATACCTCACGGCACACAGAGGGCATCCATGAGAGGGAGGAAAGCTGAACAGAGTTGCCTGCGAGTCACAAAACAGACCGTTTTCTAGAACAAAAAGCAGGAAGTTCCCATAAATCCAGGAATCGGGAACTCTGGGCTCTTTCTCTTGACCTGTGTGGAGCACTCCCTCGATGCTAGGCGCTAAGCACTCGGTTATAAGGGCTCCCAAGGGGGGTGATGCGGCCCCTGCCCTCCAGGGATGCTTGTCTGGTGCGGGGAGCAGAACACGTCGTGATGGGGGCTGAAGGGAGGCAAGTGGGAGCCCTAAGCAGGGAGAAGGCAGTTCTGCCAGAGCAGAGTCAGGAGACCACGCAAGAGGTGACATCCAAGGAGGATTCAAAGGCAGAGAGCTGGAAGATAAGGAAGAGAAGGGAAGGAGACGTCCTTTGCCCAGAGGAACTGGTGAGGACAAGGGCCAGCATCTTGCTCAGCCTGGCCCTCGGGCCTACACCAGGGGTGCCTGATGGGCTTCAGAAACAAAGGATCTTAGATGAGGGCACAAGATTGATGGCCTCCTGTAGATTCCTCGCTTTAGGGACCACTGGGAAGGAGGGGGGGAATTCACACAAGGGGTGTGTGTGTGTGTGTGCGTGTGTGTGTGTGTGTGTGTGTAGCAGGGACAGAGGGAGACGCTGTTCTGCAGATTCTGCCACACTTTCTCCAAGTTCCAGAGAGCCCCAGGCTGGCAGGCCCACCCAGAGAGGGGACCACAGCCAGGAACGGAAGCATAGGAGAGCCAGACTCTAGGGAGCGTCAAGGACCACAGACACAGGGCCAACTCGGGGTCTGCCCAGCTCCCGGCTGCTCTCTGGTACCTAAGACACCCACATTTCTGCTCAGCAGCCCCTCGGTGGAGACAAGAGTCCCCCAATTCCAGACCACGCCTCACTGTGGGAAAGTCCTTTGGAGGAGCGGATTTGGAGGAAGAGTCAGCACAGTGCAGCCAGAAGAAAACTGTCCAGGAGCCGGGGGCCGGGGGTGCTGTGGACAAGTCACTGTCCTCACTGGCCTTCCATCCTTTGGGATTTGGGAAGGAGCTCTCAGAGGGCCCATGGATGCTAACATCCCATCACTCATGTGAGGTCCCCACCTGGCTACCATCTCTGGGTCAGTGAAGGAGGTTCCTAAGGCTTCCCCCCGGGTCCACCTGTGGATAAGAAGGGCAGAGGAAAGTGATCTTGCCTTTCTCTCCAGGGGTGTCTGGGGTGTGCGGCCTTCCTCTCCCTCCCTCCCTCCCTCGCTCAGCTCCCTGTCTCTGCCCTCACTCGGAGACTCCCTTCTGTGGCCATGGGTTGCTGTCATTCCCAAGGGCCCCACAAGGGCCACCACAGAGCCCTTCCAAGCTAGCAGAGCTGAGGGAGGGGGCACGGGCTGGGGAGGGACAGACCACCCATATAGCCTCCAGCCAAGCTGAGGGCAGGAACGCGGGCTTATTCCCTCTGCATGCCCAGCACCTGGCACAGAGTAGTAGGTGCTCATTTAAAAGACCGCAATTAGGACTTCCCTGGTGGCGCAGTGGTTAAGAATCCGCCTGCCAATGTAGGGGACACGGGTTCGAGCCCTGGTCCAGGAAGATCCCACATGCCGCAGAGCAACTAAGCTTGTGCGCCACAACTACTGAGCCCACGAGCCACAACTACTGAGCCCATGAGCCACAACTACTGAAGCCCACGCATGCTCCGCAACAAGAGAAGCCACCGCAATGAGAAGCCCGCGCACTGCAAGGAAGAGTAGCCCCCGCTCCCCGCAACTAGAGAAAGCCCACGCACAGCAACGAAGACCCAACACTGCCAAAAATAAAATTAAAATAAAGAAATTTTTAAAAATGAAAGAATAAAAAAAATAGAAGACTGTAATTAAAACAGAATCAGAGGCACTTCCCTTTCAGTTTCTGTAAGAAAGAACAGGGGTATGAGGGTGATGGTGGGTGGGTCCCTCTGAGGGTCTGCTTCTCTTCCATTCCTCCTGGGAGGTCCGCCCCTGCTGTCCCACCCAGAGTGACTTAGTCAACACATCCGAGTGGACGGACCCTGGGGCTAGGCCTGAGGGAGCCCCCTGCCAGACAGCCCTCCAGGATTCAAAACACCTATCACGTGTGTAAGGTTCCTCACGTAAGTCATCTCTCATGCAGATCGTGTGTTAACCCCACTGGAATCAAACCAAGTGTAAGACAAGCCCCCAGATGGTGAGTCTGCAGAAAGCCAGGCTGGGGCTGAAAGAAACCAGGCGATGGTTTAGCAAACCACTGAAGGGAAACAGCGGGGGGGTGGGAAAAAGGGAGTCTGAGTCATCAGGCACTGAGGGGGCTGCGGTGGGCATGAGACCAGGGCTTTGAACTTCTCCACGCCCACAGTGACTCTGTGGGAGTCTTAGGAAGGGTCCACAGCCCCTGCTGAGTGGGCATCTCCCCAGTGAGCCAGCCCCAAGGGGCTGGGGAGGAAGGTTGGCAGTGCCCAGAGGGACCACGCCAGAGCCTGCTCACCTGACAGGTGGCACAGCCCTGACCTGCCGAGCTGCCCGCCACTCTAGCATGAAATTGAGCTGGCAACCGTCTGTGGAGTGGCCCCCGAGCCCCGCCAGCAGCCGCTGAAGCGAGTTGAGTGTAATTAGGAGCCACCCAGGGGTGACACGGGCACCTCAGCCCAAATCAGGAGGGGCGGCCTAATGGAGGGGAGCGGGGCATGGAGGGGCCCACGCTGGGCCTGACCTGAAGGCACTTGGAGGTCAGCTGTTACAGCACAGGGTGCCCACCGGGAAGGGAAGGGGGAGAGGGCTTCCCAACCAGGACAGGCACCAGCAAGGGGTGCCTGGGGTGACCTGGACACCTCTGCCAGGCCCCATCCCTGCTCAGGTCTCATGCCAGCACTCTGAAAGCCCACTGCTCTTCATCTCTGGCTGTATTGAGGTTATATCGACCATCAAAAATTGTATCTATTTGTGAATTCCCTGGCAGTCCAGTGGTTAGGACTCTGCGCTTCCACTGCAGTTGCCCGGTTCGATCCCTGGTTGGGGAATTAAGATCCCTCAAGCCGAGCGGTGCGGCCAAAAAAAAAAAAAAAAATTGTATATTTTTAAGGTGCACAATCCAATATACATAAATATTGTAAAATACTCACCACGAGTCAATCAACACATCCATCACTTCACACTTCTACCATCTTTCATTTTTTTACTTTTTTTTTTTTTGCACTGAGAACACTTAAGGTCTATACAAATTTCAAGTACACAGTACAACACTGTCAACTACAGTCACATCACTGTAACCAGTTCTCCAGGACTTACTCATCTTGCAAGATTGAAACTTCATAGTGAGTGCCCACTGGTGATCCCACGAGCCCGCCCCACTCAGACTGGCGTCTTCATTGCCACAAGCAGCCGGGCCTGTTCCCCCGCCCCCCAAACCTATGCTCACGTTGTGCTCCCACCGACTGGACTCCAGACCCCACCCCTCCTTGGCAATTCCAGCCCCAATTCCTGCCTGAAACATCCCCTTATCCCCACCTGCACACCCTCACTGTTTCCCCCCTCCTCTGTTTTCCCTGATATTCTGCACAAGGTCTTCTTTTAAACTCTTTGTTCTATAGTATGAGTGTGTATATGAGTGTGTGTGAGAGTGTGTGAGAGAGAGTGTGTATGAGTGTGTGGAGGGGGGCTGCGTTCTGATTAGAACCAACATCCTAAGCAAAGAATCTACTGTAGCAAATGGTGTGACAGCATGAGGATAGCTCAGCAGAGAGAAAGGCTGAGTGGGGAGCCCTGTGATGTGTCTCCACAATGCCACCCACATGGTCTCCTCTTGTGGCACTGACCGCAGCCCACATCTGGTGCTTGTTGAACTGTCTGACCCTCGACAAGACCACAAGGACCACAAAACACAGGACTGCATCAGCCTCATTCACCAGTGTCTCCCTAGCATCTCACATAAGACGTCAAACTCAGTGCATGCATGACACACGTTGGATGGATGGATGCATGCATGGATGGATGCATGGATGGACGGATGGACAAACAAATGAAAATCACAGGTTTTGGAATCAGATGTAGGTCTGAAATCTTATTCCACCACTAACCAGCTGTGTGACATTGGGTGTGTCGCCTAACACCCCTGGGCTAGTTTCCTGCGTGTAAAACAAGAATCCTAACAGCGCATGGTGTGAGAATCAATGAAATAGGTAGAGTCTACTAGCGCAGTACCCAGTAATTAGTAGATGGTTAGTAAATGGTAACCATTCCATTTCTCCGGCACCCCCGTGGTATCTAGTACAATCCTGTGACAGAATAGATGTCTGATACTTGCAAGGTGATACTTAGTGAATTAATCATGAAAAACTAGCTCCCATCAGCTCTTCCTACCTCTTGGGTCCTGATCCAAAGGGAGGAACTTGAGTGCCCCATCCCTGGTCCCCAAGCTGTAATTTCCCACCTCGTCTCTGGCATCAGGTGCTTCTCTAAGCCCTCAGACTGCCCCGGCTCCATTTCCCCAGCGGCAGAGCTGCATCCCCTTACCTGGAGAGATGTGCAGGTAGTGATGACGCTGGTCCCCAGGCTGGTGCTATCACTGAGGTCATCTGGCAAAGAAGGCGTTTTCTCTACCCGAGGGGCCTGCGTGGCCTGGAACGAGGGGTTTTTAGGGGACAGGTTCACATCTGTGCCATTGCCAAAGGCCTGGATGGCGTTCCCTGTGGGGAAAGAGAGCAGGGAGACACAGAGAAATCAGGGGCGCCTCCATCACTCTGCCCCTTGCCATCCCAAACTTGACCTTCCCTGTGACAGCCCAGAGCTGGGGGCGGGGTGGAACTCGTCCAAACTAACTTGGCTGAAGCTCCCTTTCAGATAGCTACCAAGGTCTCATATCGAGAGAAGAAAAGAGCAGGTAGTGTATATATGTCCATGCCACTCTCTCACACTACCAGACATAAGGTAGATAGCTAGTGGGAAGCAGCCGCATAGCACAGGGAGATCAGCTGGGTGCTTTGTGACCACCTAGAGGGGTGGGATAGGGAGGGTGGGAGGGAGGGAGACGCAAGAGGGAAGGGATATGGGAATATATGTATATGTATAACTGATTCACTTTGTTATAAAGCAGAAACTAACACACCACTGTAAAGCAATTATACTCCAATAAAAATGTTTTAAAAAAAAGAAAAGAAAAGAGCAGGAAGGAAGTTGAAAAAGAGAAACCGGAATAAAGGAAATGTACTGGATGCGGAATGAAGAGGGAAACAGGAGGAGAAGTGGGGTGTGGGGAGCCGGGAGGCGAGGGGCAGGCAGCGTCCACGCAGTGCCCACCTTCTCTGCGGCATTCAGTATTGCAGACCACCACGCTCACGTGGCCCCCCGACGTAGTCCCCCTCCCCAGGTGGCCTCATCCACCTCCCACTCCGTCAGTTACACTAATCCACTCAGGACCAACTAATGGGACCTCTTGGACAAAACTGCGTCCCCAAGCCAAGAGCCTAAATGAAGCTCCACCTCCAAGTCCCAGGTGCACTTCAAGCTTATCATGTCACCACCTGAACTAGGCACCACTCCTTCCACTGCAACATTGCCTCCCGCTGCGTTTCCAGTCCTGACGGTGACATCTTTCTCCACCCAAGTCCCCCAAGTCAGAAACCTGGGTTACTCAGGACACTTCCCTAACCACCCGCTTGCCATCAACCAAGCCCACCTCCCCACTCCGCCCCCCGCCACTGCTCTGGATCAGTGGGTGCTGTCCTCTCCCGAGAGCGCCTACAACAACCTCTAGTGGACTCCGTGTTGGGTCACCTGTGAGAACCACATCCTTACCCCCACCCGCTCCACACCGGAACCAGAGAGTGAGCCTTCTGAAATCAGATCTGGCCATGGCACCACCTGCCGACAACCCTTCAGCGAGCTTCACACCACCTCCACTACCTGCAGGACCCTAAGATCCAAACGCCTTCAGATCTGCAAGGGCCCTCACCAGGAGGACTCTCTCCACCTGTCCAGGTGACCCTGGGCATCCTTATGCAGTGTGGCAAGGCTAAGTGGTCTGCAGTTCCTGAAACCCACCTCTGCCCAGAGCGGACTAGCAGGCCCTCCCTGCCCCTTCAGCTGACCGGTGGCCAGTGATCCCCACGTGGGTCAGCTTCTGAGATGCCTTCAGGGGGCCCCTCCTCCAGGCTGACTCGGGCAGCCCCACCCTGGGCTTCTGCAGACCCCTCTGCAGACCTCCACCCTAGCACGGTTCCTCCCCCACCCTACCGTGATGGCTGTGACCCCCTGACGGTGCACCTCCTTCAGAGGGTGAGCTGCTCAATGACAAGCACTGTGACTTCCATCTATAACCCCCCAGTGCTGTCAGAAAGGCAGGATGGACAGAAGGACGGAAGGAAGAAAAGAGGGCAGGAAAGGGGGAGGAGATCTCCACGTGGGTGTGGATAGCGAGGGTGTCAGACTAGAAAGATCAGGCAGGCAGAGCTTGTAGCTGACCTTTCCTTCTCTCTAGCCTTCAGATTAGGAGTTTGATGAAACTCCAATGCCAAGGGGAAATCGATCCTTAAAGGGAAAAGTGACAGATGCTAAGACCTCACCACAGGGCTGTGCCTGAAGGAACCTGGCTGAGACTGTCAGGATAACAGACCAGAAACCTTCAGCCTTGACTTGACATAGGTGGAAGGCCTCCAGTGGCCTCCAGGCAGCTCCGGGTGAGTCTCCAAGAGCACAAAACCCATGGTCTCCGCAGGCAACCCCCCTGCTGGAGAAGCCCCGCAGGCATCACTGGCCACTGCCCGGGGGAAGGAGGGAATGGTCAGGCAGAGCTCCAGGGCCCCCGGGGATAGGAGGGCTGGGGGTGGCTGCTGGCTGGGGAGGACGTGGCAGGACTCACGGAGGCACGGGTTCTCAGTGAAATCCCTCAGGAACTTCTCACACTCCTCCTCCATGTTTCCGCTCCCACGACAACTGCACCAGGGGGACACCACGATGCCAGTGGGGCTGGAGTCCACGTAGTTGGGTGTTATATCGAACCCTAGGCAGGGAGAAAGGGAGGCAAAGGAGAGAGGAACAGTAAGGCTTCCCCTCGGGCCCCCAGACCCCAGGCCCATCAGAGAAGAGGCTTCGGACATCCCCCTCCCTCCCATCCACCTGCCCCTCAACACACATATATCCCAGCTCACATTCCAAACCACGGGGGTCAGCAGGGGGCCATGACATAAAGGACAGACCAGGGTGGCAGAGGGGATACCCAGGAGCCCCCCCACCCCCGCACCCGAGAGCACGGGCCCTCGCTTTCTCTTTCGCCAACAAGCAGGGCTTGTGTCCTCCAGTCAGGGAGGCTAAGGCTCTCTCTTGGGTTTGGATCCCAGTGCCAACGTTGACCAGCAGGGTGAACCTGCACAAGTTACTTAGCTTCCCCAAGCCTCAGTTTTCCCATCTGTAAAATGGAGCCCCACCCCCTGCCTAGTAAGGGCTGCCGTGAGATTTAAATAAGACAGTCCACGTAAACTGCTTAGCACAGCGTCTGGATTGTTGCACAATGAATGTTACCCTTTCTTCTTATTTTGGAAGCTTCAAAGGCCCCTGGGGCCTCCTCCCCCATGATAAAGCTCCGGCTCCCATCACAGCAGAGAGGGGCCAGCTCAGGCTGTCCACCCGCCAGCCCTGAGCTGGGCCACGGTCCCTAACTGAGCTTGGGGCAGCCGGAAGCCACCGAGAGCCCGGGTGGGGGCGGCTTACCGATCATGCCGGCGTAGGAGCCCAGACACGCCTGGTAATTGTCGGTGGGGCAGCTGGTGAGCGTCCGGTAGGAGGCACGACAGTTGGCGTGGAAGTCCGCCAGCCGGGACCTGGGGTCAAGAGAAGACCCATCGGACAGCAAGTTAGTCTGGCGGCCCTCCCGCTTCCCCGGCGGCAGAGCGGCTCCTCCACGGCCTCCCAGGGTGGGAAGAAGCCAGGAAGACAGAGAGGAGGAAGATGGAGGGAAAGAAGCTTGGAGGGCTTTAGGCTAGGAGCTCCTTGAGGACAGGACTTCTTGGAGACCCAGGCACCCAGGTTTGGCAAGGCCTGCTCTGAATGGGTCTCTCCGTCGGAGGAACACAGAGGGAACCCGGGTGGGTTTGCTGAGAATGCCTGGGACCCAGGCAGGAAGGCCAGGCCCTGCTTCCTGCTCAACCCACTGCTGGTGACCTTTCCCAAGTCCTCCAACACAGCACCACTGCCACTCACAGAATGAGCACAATAATCCCCGCCCAGACACTTCATAGAATCCATCTGGGGGTCAAAGGGGACAGCCCCCAGGGAGGTTAAAGAAAGAGTCCCCTTAGGACGAGACATCCCCTGGGCATTCCTGACCAATCTCTTTTGCATCAAATCAGAGCAAAGCCTCCCCTGCCGTCCCTCCACCAGCTTCCCCATCCTGCAAAGCAGAATCAGCCTTTTCTTCCCCTGGTGATGTAAGCTGTCATCATCCGTTCCTCTCTGTCAGTGCAGATAAAGCTGCTTTGTAACCACCTGCACACAGCTCTGTGCTCCCCACTCGACCATGAGCTGCCTAAAGGCAGCTGCTGTCTGACCCGGTCTGTCTCCAGCCCCCAGCACCTGGATGCCGAGGTCACAGGGAGCCCAGGACACCCAAGTCCAACCTGCACAGCAATTCCCATTCCTTCTTCTTCCTGCCCTAGCACCCTGGCCCCAGGCTGTTACCATCAATCAGCCCAGGCCACCGCCCACCTCCCCACCCACCGGGGCTTCCTATAGGCGAGCGCACTTTGCCACAAGGTCCTCGCCATCATATCCCGAGTGTCTCACAGCAGCTGCAGGCAGCAAGTACCAAGGTCTCGTTCACTGGTGTTCTCCCGGTGATGGGCACATAGTAGGACCTCGACAATACGGGCTCGGTGAGAACACTACAGTAGCCACAGGAAGGACCAGAACCCAGGCCATCTGCCTCCCTGCCCAAGCCCTTTCCATACCGTGAGATACCTCACAAAGCCATCCCAGAGGTCACCCCGAATTCAGCTCCCTTGCTTCTCCACTGGAACTCTATCTGTATCAGGAAGGAGCAGATAGACAGAAAGACAAGAAGTTGAGAGAGACAAGGACAGCCCTAAGAGGAATGCTCTCAACACAGAGGCGGCTCCTTGGGTCCCACCTGGTTTGCCTGGAGGCCCCACAGTCCCAGGAGAGGGGGTTTAGGAGACCGAGGAAGCTCTCCAGAGTGATTTGACCCCAAAGGGACCTTGAGTGTCCCTGGATCCCTGCAGCCCGCAGAGGCAGCAAGGTGCTGGAGATGGAAGGTGAGCTCCCAGCTGAGAGCTGGGGGCGAGGTCTCACTTCAGCTCCGCCCCATCTTGCTGCGAGACCTCAGATGAGTCCTTGCTTCTTGGGGACTCATTTGCCTTATTTATCCAAGGAATAAAAAGTATTTTCACAGTCAGGGAAGATGAAAAAGTTCTGGAGATGGATGGTGGTAATGGCTGTATAACAATGGGAGTGCACTGAACGCCACTGAGCTGTACATTTAAATATGGTGGAAACGGTCAATTTTAGGTTGTGTGTAATTGACCGCGATAAAAACGTGACTTAAGAAGAGGTCCTTTCACATCCACCTTTTATCACATAATCCTCACAGAAACTTTGCCAAGATCTGCCAAGCAGTTGTTATCACCATCCTCCTTCACAGAGGAGGAAGTTGAGCCTAAGAGAAGCTGAATAACTTGCCCAAGACCCCAGAGCTTCTGAGCAGCGGAGCCCAGACTCCAGCCCAGAACCCCAACAATAGGGCTACCCCTTCCGGCAGGTCCTCCACCCACATCCTGCTCCTCTATAAAAGTATCTTGTCCTCATAGGAAAAGAGAAGGAAAGTGTCTCCGCCCTCCCTCCTGCCCGTAAATCATACCCTCTATCTCCTCACCACCCAGTCCCCAAAACAGGGAAAAGCAGCATTTCCAACCAAGCCCCCAGCCCCTGCAGAATGACACTTGGTCTTGAATGGCCAGACCGGAGTCTGTCCTGCTCCGTGAACTAGCAAATGGATGAAGGTCAATGAGAGATGGTCTCTGCCCACACCCCGGACCTCCAGAGACCTGTCAGGGGGCCAGGAGGGGACACAGACTTAATAGGTAAAGGAGACTGGGAGGCCAACAAACCAAAATCTCTAAGCAGCTATCGTGGGTTGAACTGTGTCACCCAAAGAGCTAGGTCCACATCCTTGGTACCCGTGAACCTGACCTTACTCAGAAATAAGCTCTTTGCAGATGTAACCAAGATGAGGTCACCGTGGATTAGGGTGGGCCCCCAATCCAGTGTCTGGTTTCCTTATAAGAAGAAGAGCAGAGACACAGACACAGAGTGAGAATGCATGTGAAGACCAAGGAAGCATTTGGAGCGAGGCGCCTACAAGTCCAGGAATGCCAAAGATTGCCGGCAACACCAGAAGCTAAGAGGAAGGCATGGAACAGATTCTCCCTTCAAGCCTTCACAGGGAGCACAGTCCTGCCAACACCTTGATTTTGGACTTCTGGCCTCCAGAATTGTGAAAAAATCAGTGCCACCCACTTGTGGCACTCTGTTCCAGCAGCTAGGGAAATGAATACAGCACCTTCAAAGATTTCACTGTTTGTTTTGGCTAAATTTCTCCCTCCAGAAGGAGCCAAGGGGCTGTGGTCAGGCCCTGCAGTGAGGAGGACCATAGGGGTCAGCATGAAGCCACATCCGAGCTCCTGCAGGGTGTGGGGCTGCGAGATGACAAGCAGAGCTGCTAGGGGTCATCTCCTCCCCACCAAAGAGACGTTCTAATAGGATCTCTTAGCCAAAATACAGGAGTCCATTCTAATGTCATTTGATCACACAGAGAGCCCAAGCCCCTCCTACCACCTCCCCAATGCTCACCATCAGTCCAGCCCGTGAAGCCCTGTCTGCCCCTCCAGCCACATGGACTTCATCTACCTCTGTATTCCAGCTACACATATAGTCTGGACCAGTCAATTGCATACTTAATTGCATACAGATTAACTGATATTGCCCTGTTTGCTCTCTCCAACTGGAGCACACATTCCCAAAGTGGCAGACTCTTGTGATTTCTTCATCCATATCCTCCAAACCCCTCTGGGCAAGTGGTAGATATCCATTCATCTTTTCTCCAAATACGTATTGAAGCCCTGCCATGTGACTGACAGAACGAGGAGAACGATGGGAACGGCACGCATGTCAGTGCCATGTCAGGAAGATAATTCCAGCTGATGGGGTCAGGGCTCCACAGAGATCAATGCCGGCTCACCATCCCGGAGGAGCGTGCCACCTGCTGCAGCAGACCTGAGAGCCCAGCTCCAACCTCACGGAAGCTCCGCTCCCCACCCTGCACGCAGGGCCTCACCTCCCTTCTGCAAGGCCGGTTCTCCAATCGCTGACATTAAGAACCTCAAGGGTCTTGCTGTCCTCACCATCCATGAGGCTCCTTAAAATATCACTGGAGGGCTTCCCTGGTGGCGCAGTGGTTGAGAGTCCGCCTGCCGATGCAGGGGACGCGGGTTCATGCCCCGGTCCGGGAAGATCCCACATGCCGCGGAGCAGCAGGGCCCATGAGCCATGGCCGCTGAGCCTGCGTGTCTGGAGCCTGTGCTCCGCAATGGGAGAGGCCACAACAGTGAGAGGCCCGTGTACCGCAAAAAAAAAAAAAAAAAAAAAAAAATCACTGGGTCCCAGGCTGGAGACGGAGGGAACGTGTGAAAATGGGAGTATGATGCCCGCAGAGAGAGACAAGGTCATCCAGAGAGAAGGGGTGGGTAAAGGAAGTAAGCCAGGACACAGAAAGTGAAAGAGTTCCAACACCAGGTGCAGTGGAACAGTGAGACCCCTCAGTGAGGAGGGGAGGGCAGATCCAGCTGCTGGGAGAGACGGGAGCAGCTGTCACACAACCGCATTCAGTCTACGGCTCACCTGCTGTGTGACCTTGGGCAGGCCTGGTGTGTCTCTGTGCTCAGCGTCCCCAGTTATCAAATGGGGTGGGCTGTGCCTGCCTACCTCCCTCACGGGATACGTGGGAGAGCTGGGGCACAGAGTGGAGACACCGTCCTTATCTTTCTTCTCTACCCAGATGTCTCATCCCCAGCACCGTGCTTGCCACAAACAGGGAGTAGTTTTTCCTGTGTCTGATGTAGAAGAAAAATACCTGTTCACCCCTCCGAGGCGGGTCTGGACCCCTCACAAGGCAATGTGAGCCTATCGGGGAGAGACAGCTCCCTCTCTCTCCCCACCAGGCTCCAGAGTCACCCTGCTGGACCGAAATGAACAATGGCCTCCCTGCCCCACGTCATTCTCCATGCCACGCCGAGGACACAGGAGAAGCAGCACAGACCCCTTTGCCAGACCTTGGGCGACCAATGGGGAAAGGCCACCTCGCTCCTGGGAGGCTACAGCCTACGTCCTTTACAGCAGCCCTGTGGCTCTCCTCAGAGCACAGGGTGGGGAGGGAGAGGAGCTAAGGGCAAGGGTGGAGGGAGGGGAGGCAGCCAGGCCTTCTGTTGCCCCATTTCTCTGTCCTCAGCATCCAGGCAGTCTTGGCAAGCCAGAGTGACAAATGGGGCCGCTTAGGAGGACGCCGTGTCCAAGTCTCCAGGAGGCCTTTGCTTGCTCAAGTTCCCTCTGTCCCTTAAGTCACACCAAAGTCCATAGCAGCCGGCTCCCTCCACCGGCAGGCGAGACCAGCGGGGCCAATTTCCTTCAAGCCCATGACACTCTCAACTCCAGCCATGAGTGAGTCAGTCCCGTCCTGGTAGGTACAGTCTCCAAGGCAAATGTTATCCTTTTCATAGTGCACAGTGAGCCAGCTGGGGACCTCGGGCCAGATGCCACTCGTCCCTGCTGACGCCAGGAGGTCCCCAGTCTCTTGGATTCTGTTCTCACTTCCAGGAACAGCCTTTTCCTAGACCAGCCTCATGGCTTCTCAGATTTCTGCCTTGAAGAGCCCCCATAGGAGGGATGGCATAAAAGAAAGCATGAGAGAGAGACAGACAGACAGACAAAGAGAAAAACAGAGAGCCAGCAAGAGAACCAACAATGAACACGAGCCAGGTCCATCTCAGCAAGATGGAGTAAAGACTGCCAAATGAGCTCAGGACAGCAGGTGGATCTGTCCAAAACACACAGACCCTCTTTGGGCTTGTTCCATCAGCAGCTGTAGCCTATTCAATGACAGGAAAGTGGCAAGAGAGGTAGAGAGAGACATCTGACCCCCAGTTTTATTAAACAGTCACCAGATTAAATGCAGGACGTCCATTTAATTTGAATTTCAGATAAACAATGAAGATTTTTTTTAGTATAAGTACATCCCATGCAATATCTGGGATATACTTATACCAAACAGTTTTTCGATGTTTGTCTGGAATTCAAGTTTAACTGGGTAGCCTGTATTTTTATTAGATCTGGCAACCCTATTTGATGGGCAGATGTGTTCCTGAAAGGAAAAAAGAGGCAAAACTGGAAGTGCCAAGGTCAACCCACATAAGCAGAATCATCCAAAACTGGAGGAGTGGGGATGGGAGAGGGTGGACTTCCTATAGCTCAGTGGTTCTTAAAGTGTGGTCCGCAGACCCACAGCATCAGTGTAAAACTGGGGAATTCTTAGAAATGCAAATTTTCCAGATCCCACCCCAGATATAACAGATCTTAAATCTAGGGGCAGGGCCCAGCAATCTTTATTTTAACCAGCCCTCCAGGTGATTCTGATGCAGGTAAAAGTTGGGGTACTGAAGCAAATCTGCACAGGCTTCAGAGCTGGGATTGTGGGAACCCTCCAGACTCCACTCCCTGGTCTCAGCTTTAAATATACCTACGATATAGCCCAGCCCACAGAAGAAAGTAATGCTGCAGGCTGTAGCCCAAGAAGGTTCACAGTTACAAGACTGTGCATGTTTGTACACACACGCGCACACACACACACACACACATTCCTATCCCCATACAAACACAGTTACACTTGGGTACACACCTCTCACTTCTTTTCTTTGGCCTTAGCCAAGAAAGTACAGGTACTTGTTATCAACAAATCTCTCCCTGGGTGCAGATTGTAAACACCTTCCCAAGCACAAAGACCCTTCTCAAATCTGTCTGGCCTAGAATAATACTATGGTAAATTGCTCCCCCGAACTCCAAAGCGTTCCAATGCTGGCCAATATGTGGCTTTAGGGTCTGAAGCTCTTGGCCAAGTTCCCATTTATCAGGTTATACCTGTTATGCTGCTGCCACAGAAACCCATGGCTTTCTACTGGTTTAGAATTGGAGGAGGAGTAAAGGAAGCTAATATTTACTGAGGATACACCGTGTGCCAGTCGTGGTTATCACATTTCACTTTCTGAACAATCCCACAAAGTAGACATATTTCACAGTGAGGACACGGCCGCTCCAAGAGGTAGGTCACACGGTCACACACCCTACAGCCAGCAAAGCAGGGCCAGGCACCTGCCAGTGAGGACAGGGTCTTTCTCTGGCTCTGCTGCCATGACCTGCCCCCACTAACAATGCTTCCAGATGGCTGCCACCAGCACTGCTGCATGCTGATGAACAGGGCACTTGAATATCTTATGGAGGAGAAAAAGGGTTCCCAAGAAATGCAAATTACTCATGATGGTCTTCAGAGACAATTTAGGGGAACACAGAGGAAATGGCTTTCATAGACCCAAGACCCTCTGGAATGGCTTTCCGAGGTCCCCTCCAGTGGCGCAGGGCATGGTTAAGTAGGCTCAATGTTACGTGACACTGAGAAAGGGGAAAATGGATTTACCCCACGTGCCTGTTTTCTGACGCCTCCAGGGCTCCCTGTGGACAGGCTGAGCCCCCGTCCTTTCCTGCCTGTTCCCGAGGACTACCGCCACTGGTCTCATGAAATCAAGAATCCACTTGGCTTCCTTCCCTCCTGTTTATTCTTTAAGTGTACATGGATACTTATTCTTTCTGCCTAGAACAGCAGCTCCCCTTAGGGGGTGGGTTGAGGACTTCCTCCTCAGGCCAGGTAGTTCGTACAGGCTGTCCACCGTGGCACTCCACCATCCGGGGCCACAGGTGGACACGTGACCCAGGCTTGGCCCACCACACAGCTCTCTTCCTGGCCACACTGACTAGTCTAGGTATAAGGAAGTAACACAAGCCAGGCCAAGCAGAACCCTGCCCAGAGACTTTCCTAATGGAGCAAAGAAGAACATTCTTTTCTTTCTGGTTATAAGACACTATGGATGTGAGCCCAGATAAATTGGGACCGTAGATCTAGCCTCGTGGTCACAGTAAGGATAAGCATGCAGCTAACCTGCAGAGAGAAACAGAAACTAGAGACAAGGAGAGACAGAGGGAGACCTATTTGTATGAGTCCTGGAATACGCTCCTGCCCTTTCTTTTTTTTTTTTTTTTTTTTTTTTTTTTTTGCGGTATGTGGGCCTCTCACTGTTGTGGCCTCTCCCGCTGCAGAGCACAGGCTCCGGACACGCAGGCTCAGCGGCCATGGCTCACGGGCCCAGCCGCTCCGTGGCATGTGGGATCCTCCCGGACTGGGGCACGAACCCGCGTCCCCTGCATCAGCAGGCGGACTCTCAACCACTGTGCCACCTGGGAAGCCCTCCTGCCCTTTCTATATTTTATTGGAAGCCAACAGATTCCTTTTTAATTTTTCTTAAGGTAGTTGGGTCTCTGTCACTTAAAACAGAAAAATTCTTGGGAATTCCCTGGCAGTCCAGTGGTTAGGACTCCGCGCTTCCAGTGCAGGGGGCCCAGGTTCTACCCCTGATCAGGGAACTAAGATCCTGCAAGCCACGTGGCACGGCCAAAAAAGAAAAAGAAAAAAAGAAAAATTCTTCACTACTGCTTAGCTTTGCTCTCTGATTTTATCTGATCTTCTTTGTCCAAGTTCAAAGCAAATAAAAAAGGCACACACTGAAAGGGACACACACCAAAAACCAAACCCACAAAGGGTCTATCTAATCCACATGAAAGAGACAGGATCACAGGAACACTTCAGTGGGAGTAACTTGGAAAACCAATGATGGTACAATTCATGAAGGAAGACAGACCTGGCCTTGGATTCTTTCCTAGAGAGGAATGGTTCAGATGGGTAAGCCACAGAAAGCCACATCGCTATTGAAAATGACAAGGACATAGAGGATACCAACATGTGAAAATTTAAACATGAAATCATGTTAAGGGATAAAATGCAGGAGACCAGATACTTTATGCACCCTGGTTACGGAACAGGGGAACATGGTGAGTGTGTGAACTGACACGATCCAGAATTAAATTTCAGAAGATGCTAATAGAATACACTGTTTATTACGTGCTCTTTTAATAAAGCTGCTTTAAGATGGTAATTATTTCTTTACATTTAATGGAATGAGGCCCCAGGAATCCTGCGTTTTTATGAACAATGATTTCTCGAAGGCTTTGGTTAGAGAAAATGTTATTGGTTCCAGAAGCATCAGCAAATGCGACTGACCCTAGATCCCAAAAGAAAGAGGCTGAGAGAGAAAAGTTACCCATCTCAGAGCACTGGCCCCTCACTCCAGGGCAGCTCCGAGTCCTAGGAGCTTGCAGGTGAGAGAGCTTGACGCCACACTGGCAGATGCAGACTGATGCCACACTGGCAAATGCAGGTTAGAACCCTTCTGGACCTGACCAAGAGCTCAAGGCAGACTACTGCAAGGAGAAATGTTTGCTCCCTTTCCCCAGGAGGTCCTGAACTCTGAGAGAACCCCACCCCTCTACAGAAGGAGGCCCACCCGTGAGGTCCAATTTCTGACATCTTGTCATCCTTGTTGGGTCTGAATGTTGGCTCAGCTCTGTGGCCTGGACAAGGTCATTAAACATCTCCAGGTTTCCTCATCTGCAAAACGGAGGTTATAATATACTTACCTCCTCGTACAGCGGGGACGAGGATTGTATGAGCAAATAGATGATGCTGCCCCCTCAACCCCTGCTACACTGTTATCGAGATTAGGGGACTGCTGAGCATGGGACACTGTGTAGAAGGCATGAGCTCTCCCTTCAGGCCAAAGGAGTATAATATCTGTGATCTATTAACAAGCATCTCCTGCATTTACCCCGAGTCACACAAAGTACTTCCACTAACACCACCACACTTTACCCTGACAACAATTCTCTGAAGTTAGCATGATTATCCCCGTTTTACAGGTAAGGAAATAGAGGCATAGAGAGGTTAAGTAACTCACTTAATAACACAGCAGCAAGGCACAAGACTTAGCTTCAAATCTTAGCTCCAAAGCCCGTGGGTCTTCCCCGCCACCCCACTGCCCCCACCCTTACCCAGCCCTCTCTTTTCTCAACCCACTGCTCCCTCCCCTTCTCCCAGCATGTGGCAGCCGCAAAAGGAGAAAGGCTTATTTCTCTTCTGGTGTCATCCGTGGGAATCAGTGAGGTGCTACTTTCCTCCTTGGCCCCCCTTTTTCCATCCAGTCTGGAGCTCACTCAGCATCTCCTCTCTCCTCCCAGTGAGCTATGAGGGCATCCAGAGGAAATGACCTGGAGATGGCTGTGGTTGGAGCCACTGGACCCCAGATGACCAGAAGCAATCAATTAGACCCAGGCCACCATCAAAAGACTGGCATGCAGGCTTCCCTGGTGGCACAGTAGTTGAGAGTCCGCCTGCCGATGCAGGGGACACAGGTTCGTGCCCCGGTCCAGGAGGATCCCACGTGCCGTGGAGCGTCTGGGCCTGTGAGCCATGGCCGCTGAGCCTGCGCGTCTGGAGCCTGGGCTCCGCAATGGGAGAGGCCACAGCAGTGAGAGGCCCGCGTACCGCAAAAAAAAAAAAAAGACTGGCATGCCAACCGGAGTGGCCAACAGAAGCCTGCTTCAGGAGAGGATTGGGAGGGTCTGGATGGGACAGAAGCCAACCCGAGCCCACACGGATCTCCCACCCAGGTCCCAGAGATGGGAGCCAAGGCCACATCCTTCTTCTAGACACCACCATGGGATATAGCCCTTCGTGTTCTCTGAAAACACAGGCAGATGGGCAGATGCCCTTTTCCCCAATTTCCCCCAATCCCTTCACCTAGGTTCCAAACCTATTATTAGCTGGTAAGAGGACAAAAGAATTAAACGTATGCATCATTGGATTTTAATTGAAGGACTGTTCTATTTCATTGAACTGCTAAGTAAGCTGAACAAGAGATTGTGTTTACATAAGCAAACTCAGAGTCACTATAGACTTGCTGTCACGTTAAGTCAATACTTATGAAGGCTCTCTATTTAATTATTCAGTGAGAATTGACTTATTATTGTGTTAAGAGTGTAGTTAGCCTTGAGCTAGGTAGCCAGCCAGCTGAAAGATTTCTTTCAACTTTCTCCAAATGCTGATATGGCTCCTGCTGGTGGTATGAGGTTAGTTTCTTCTCTCTCTCCCTCCCCACTGCCACCCTCCCTGCTGCTCCAGAGCAAAAAGCTCCAGGTCCACCTCCTTTAAGTCCTTTAAGTCAGGGGTAGCAGGTGATCCTGTGGCGGCCAGGAAGCAGGCAAGACCCCCATGGCCAGTGGTCGGCCTCTCACGTGATCTTCCTAACTCCAGGGATTTGTCCTAAGATTCTGACACTTGAAGTCTCATGAGCTAAGTTCAAGCACTTTCAACCTGTATTCTTCCCGTTCCAGAAGCTGAAGACCTTCCCCTCAAAGACCCAGATCACTCCCCACCTTTGCAATTCCCCTCCCTCCCACCTCCACAGAGTGTTTCTCAACCTTCACAATCCATCCAAACCCTATGATTCCACGGCATATTGTTACAGAGATTCAGATAGGCTCTGACATCAAATCATATTTCATAAAACATAACATACAGAGGAAAATCCAGCCTAAACTACAGACCAGTACGAGGGGCACAGTGACTAAAAGCAAAATCCCAGGCCTCAAACAACCTGGGTTCAAGCCCCAGTTCTGCAAATCACAAAGGGGACAAGTTTGAGCAAGTTACCCCACTGTGAGAATCCTCATCCAGAAGAAAGGTCTAGTCATTTCTGGGAAGTGTCACCAAGATTCCTGTACAGCACCTAGAACTGTGTCCAGCACGCTGGCCTCAGCTTTTTGAGGGACTTATTCTGACTCTGGTGACTATGGCCCCACTAATGTCCCCAAAGGAGGACTTCCTGGGTTTCAAGAGCCCGTCATTTGCCACCCTGACCCTCACCCATAATCGGGACCGTGATGACCTCTCCATCTCATTTCTCCCCCTCCTCCTCCTCTCTCTCGCCCAAACCCTCGTAGCAACAGCAAATGGCATGAGTTCCCCAACCGTGATGCTCCCTAGAGCCTCACCCCACAGGCTCCTCCTGCCAGGACTGCCTTCCCCTGACCACACGCTCCTTATCTCCTCTTCCAGTTCACCCTTCCAAACCCAGTTCAGGAGGTGTCGGCGCTTCCAGAAAACTTTCTGAGAATGATGCCTTGCCCCAATTCTGAACGTGTTTCACAAACACCAGTTATTATGTTTTCCCCACCAATCATATCATAATTTATATTTTTTGTATCTGTTTCTCCCATTAAAGTATGAATTCTTTCAGAACAGAAATGACTTTATTCATCTTTGAATCCTCAGTGCCCAGAGTAGTGCCTGACACTGAATACAGAGCCTTTTGGATGGAAGGGGGAAGGGAGGGAGGGAAGAAAGAATGGATGGATGGATGGATGGATGGATGAGTGGATGGATGGATAAGTGGATGGATGGATGAGTGGATGGATGGATGGATGAGTGGATGGATGGATGGATGGATGGATGGATGGATGGATGGATGAGTGGATGGATGGGTAAGTGGATGGATGGATGAGTGGATGGATGGATGGATGAGTGGATGGATGGATGGATGGATGGATGGATGGATGGATGGATGAGTGGATGGATGGGTAAGTGGATGGATGGATGGATGGATGGATGGATGAATGAGTGGATGGATGGATGGATGGATGGATGAATGAGTGGATGGATGGATGGATGGATGGATGGATGGATGGATGGATGAATGAGTGGATGGATGGATGAGTGGATGGATAGATGGATGGATGGATGGATGGATGAGTATATGAGTGGATGGATGGATGAGTGGATGGGTGGATGAGTGGATGGATGGATGGATGGATGAGTGGATGGATGGATGGATGAGTGGATGGATGGATGGATGGATGGATGGATGGATGGATGGATGAGTGGATGGATGGATGGATGGATGGATGAGTGGATGGATGGATGAGTGGATGGATGGATGGATGGATGGATGGATGGATGGATGGATGGATGAATGAGTGGATGGATGGATGAGTGGATGGATAGATGGATGGATGGATGGATGGATGAGTATATGAGTGGATGGATGGATGAGTGGATGGGTGGATGAGTGGATGGATGGATGGATGGATGAGTGGATGGATGGATGGATGAGTGGATGGATGGATGAGTGGATGGATGGATGGATGGATGGATGGATGGATGGATGGATGGATGAGTGGATGGATGGATGGATGGATGGATGAGTGGATGGATGGATGAGTGGATGGATGGATGGACGGATGGATGGATGGATGGATGAGTGGATGGATGGATGGATGGATGGATGAGTGGATGGATGGATGAGTGGATGGATGGATGGATGGATGGATGGATGGATGGATGAGTGGATGGATGGATGGATGGATGGGGACTATATCTGGAGGCACAGAAGATTTTCCGCTAAGCAGGAAAAGAATCAAGAACTCTCCAAACACCTCCCCTTGAAAAATAAAATTACAAGCAGATTTCCAGGTGGCAGCAGGGTAAAATACATCAGGGTCACATTAACTTTGGCACTAAGATAGGTCAGCCCCCCAAAATGCCCTTGGGTGGGTCTGTCTCTGTCCCCTCCTCAGACACTGCCTGGTGGTTGTTAGGAACTTGGAAACGTATCTTTGCTATCTCTGATACCAGCCATTTGCTAAAGGAGGCCCCAGTGGCCTAAAAGAATTAACACAAATCCTTAAGCACCACTCTTAACATGAACAAGTGCCTTGGGGACCCACAGAGGAAAATCCAATGGGTCCCTGTGGAGAAAGGCTGGGTAAACTGTCCATTCTCAAACAAGCGGAAGGGCAAAAGGAATCAGTGTCAGGGTGGAGTATTTGGATCAAAACACCTGCTGCTTATAAGCCGTAAACCCTGGAAACATCACGGTTATTCTTAGTGCCTAAATGGCTCTGACACCTACACAGAAGAGTGTGGAAATGAAACCACATATGCAAAAGTAAACAGTGAAATCACATATGCAAAAGTACTTCCATAAGATAGAATTCACTCTGTACATGTTTATTCTTTTCTCCCTAGGAATGATGCAAAGAGAATAAGTGCAGGGGGCCAGAGCAAGGGACAGGAGGCTGATGTGGCAGAGAGGGAGAGAAGCCTGCATACCGCAGCCTGGCCCCAGCAGGACGCAGGAAGGACCGGGAGTCCGGGTCTGCTCTCACAGAGGACTGGGAGAACCCACACTCCCTCGGGGCCACAGAGGCTGCAGGGGACCTTGGGCCTTCAGCCTGGCCCCCCCGCGTCCTTCTTCCAGGCCTTCTAGAGCCCACTGCATAGACAAATATTTTTCCATTCAGGCAAATATCTGGGCAGCTGTGCCACCACTAGGAGTATTTCTCATTATATAGACTAATGAGAACGCTGTGCTTCCTGGGAGCTATTTATCAAGGCAATATCTATTATAAATGACATTTTCCCTCAACTAACAAAGGATATGAGGCTGGGGAAGCTGGTTAAAAGGAAATGTTTAGCTGATTCCAGAAACCATTCAGAAATTAATGACCCACCCCCTTGCTGGCCGGTGCTCCCTTCTGTGCTCTGCCTTCCACTTGGACCCCTGCCCCTGGCCGCCCACCTCCCACCACCCACCGGAGCCAGCAGGTTGGGGAAGGGGAGTGACGCTGGCTCCAAGGAATATACTGCCTTAGGAGGAGAGTCGAGTCTTAAGCAGCAGCATCACTGAAGCATATAAGACCAGATTATTTGTGGTCCCAACTTGCTGATGCAAGATGAAAAATACAGCAAACTACAGCTGCTGAACTCAGCTTTTTTTCTTTTTCTTCTTTCTCCTTCGCTGAGGTTAGTGTTTTACGAAAAAGGCTTTAAAAATAAAATCTATAAATTGAGGGACTCCAACCTGTCAGCTTAAGGTCAAGCACACAGAACACAGCATCCAGAGAGGAAAGAACTGAATCCGGGCCCTCTGTCTCACCCGCAAGCAGGATGGTCGCTCACATGTGTCCCCACAGGCACGCCCATGTGAAGGCCCTGACACCCTGACGGACGCAGCACACGCAAGGCCACACACACCTCCAGGCAGAACGTCCGCATCCCTCCCAATCACAGGCCCTTTCCCTAAGCCTTGATTCTTGGGCAGGCCCTTCCTGCTTCTACCCTCCAATTCCACAACAGGTGACAACTCCAGGTTGACATCAGAGGGCTGGGAGCCATGCCCCTCCCGTGTGGGTGGTACTTGCACCAACGCTGATTACAGGGAGCTGCAGTCCTGCAATGGGTCCAGTGCCTCCCGTGAGGAGTGGGCTGGATGGAAATCAGAGGGGACACGGCAAACCACTCAGGGAGAGCAAGTGGTCACAAGGTCCCAATGGATTTGTCACCAGCTCTCTGAAAACTTCTACCGTAAATCAATGAAACATCAGAAACTTGGAGCTTCTGAGATTTGAACTGGAGTTTGGCTTCATCCAAGAAGACAAAGTGTGAAGGTAGACTGTTCCATGTGGCAGAAAAAAGATGGTGACTTCTACGTGAAGACATAACACCAGGCAAGGAGTGAGAAGAATCTTAAGTGCTCATCAAGTGTTTGAATGCATTGATCTCAGAATAAGCAGTTCCTCACTGCTTCTACTGAATCTCTCACACATACCCTAAAGGGCTCTGCTAAGGCCAAGGTCCAAGAGATAGTAGACAGGACACAGGAGTACAAGGTACAAAGGGAAGAAAAGCCTGTAAGTGGAAATTGAGACAGGAAGGAGCAGACCCAGGAAGAGAGGAAAGGCCATCATGGCAACAGTGCAACAGAGAGGGAAGTGGACCCAGCAATAGGAAAGGATGAATGAGTAGGTTCTTGAGGCAGAAACAAGAGTAGCATTTGTTCTGGATGCAAAGAACAGAAGCCTTTCCAGGACACCTGGGCAGCCCAGGGCAAAAAGATTCCCCTGAGGGGCCTGCTGTAGGCTGAATGTTTGGTCCCCACAAAATTTATATATTGAAACATAATCCCCAATATGATGGTTTTAGGAGGTGGGGCCTTTGGGAGGTGCTTAGGTCATGATGGAAGAGCCCTTGTGAATAGGATTAGTGCCCTTATAAAAGAGATCCAGAGAGCTTGCCCCTTCCACTTTTGTTGTTATACCCCCTAGTATATGGTATTTCTGTTATAGCAGCTCAAATGGGCTAGGACAGGGTTCACCACCAAGCCCTCATTCTCTCCCATGAGTATAAGGGGCAGGGCTCCCCAGGAGAATTCTGAAGTGAAGGTAGGTTCCCCCCAACTGCTCACTCTGTCCTCTTCCCAGTCGGCTGGAAAGTGGGTTGGCCATAACACCATCGGACATCCAGCACTTCCTGTAAAACACATTCCAGTTCCTGCATCCTGCTCCTGTGGTAGGCATCTGGGGTCAAGGTAGGGGGCAACATCTCAGTGTGTCAGCCAAGGTGGATCCCCACGGCAGCTGGCAGACGGCAGGGGTGACTCAACAGGTATGGCCCCAGTGCAGGGAGTCAAACAGGGCAGGAGAAATGGATGCTGATGGGCACAGTGGGTAGAAAGCTGCAAACTACAGCCCAGACCTACCAGGACACAACAGGGGCCATGTGCCATCAGGGTCTGCTCAAAGAAAGCCACCAGAGGACACCCCATGAGGCACAGAGCCTGAAGACATCAGTCAATCAGGCTGAGGATGTCTGAGCCCAGGCCCCAGGGAGCGGTCCTCCAGCTTCTGGCACAGGAAGGTAATGTGTCCCAGCAAGACAGCCTGACAGTGTCCCCCCATAGATGGTCTTCCATGGGGGCCTGGCATTTTGCAGTGGTCCTTCTTGTTGCCCCTTGGCCTACTAGATGTGTACTGGATGTCCTTACAGGCAACGTGAATTTCATTTGGGTATTGCTGGTGGTGATGTTGGTGTTCAAAAGAAAGAGTAGAACCTACCATTGCACTGGAATGGGGTACAGTGGGTTTTAATATATGGAAATGAATGTGGCAAGAGGAAAGTAGACCAGTTGTCTAGCTGATAGGAAGGCCATCCCTTGAATACCCAGCTGCACTCCTCTGAAGTAATAGGTCTGCAAATAGTAGGTAGATAGACAGGCTGTTGGAAGGCCTTAAGCAGAACCCTTCCAAACCAGGAGGCAAACTGGGAATGGCAATTAGAGATCAGGTGGCTGGTGATCTGCAGGGAAAGGATCTGTAACGGGTGATGACTGACATTTTAATTAAGGTACCCAGGACCCCAAGACAATGGTAAGTCCATGTGCATAGAACTGAACATAAATGAAATAAAAAATAACTATGTTCCGGTGGACATTCAGAAGTTGGCAGAGGATACCCCTGACCCACCCTCTAGGCTCAAATCCAAGTAGCACACATAATGGCATCACACGGAGTGTCATTCCTGGTGGAAGTCTCTGTGGGACACACTCAATGTGTTGACCAGGCTACAATGGCCCGCTGCAAAGGAGCCACAGCCCAGGCACAATCTCTGGACACCAGGCTTCCAGGCTAGGACTTTCTCCCACTCACCCTCATACAGCTGACCTTCTCAAAACCCATCACTTTTGACCCCTCCTGCTCAGAAAGGAAGCAGAGGGAGGCAGCAACAGCCATGAGAGAACACAGGATGCCACCCAAGCTTCCACATTCAGAGCAGAGCCAGCCAGCTCGGAGAAGTTGGGGAGTCAACGATTAATATCAGTTAGTTCATCCCAAAGGAGGTTTCTGAGTTTCTCCCCAAACTGAGACCTCAGAGCTGGGTCACTCCAATCCAGCTCCTGACAAAGACCACGACCTGCAGCCTCGCTCCCACCACCAGGAAACAGGCTGCTGCCACCAGCAACGACACACTCAAGAGGCCGAGAGGCTCCAAGGCAGGCGGCCGGGTGGAAACCTTCACGGAATTCCGATGCCCAGCCCGGGGAGAGCCACAGGGATGCTGAGCCAGCCCACACACTCGGGATCTGAAATCTGCACCATGGAAGCCTGTTTTTTTTAATGCAGTTTATGTTTCCTGTATTTTTATGCAGTTTATGTTTGCTCTAATTATTTCTATTTCAGTCCTGTCTTTGCAATTACTGAGACCTACCAAACTAATAAAAAGTAATAATAGCTAACAATTTTGAGCATTTGCTGTGTGTCTGCTAAGCACCTCTAAAAGCATTAACGTGTTTAATCCTCACAAAATCCCCCACCAGACAGAGAAGGAAACTGAGGCTTGGAGAAATGACTGTGGCATGCCTGGGAAGTGCCACAGCTGGGACTTGAACACTGGCCTGTCTGGGGTGCAAGCCCAAGGCTGCCAGTCCTCTCAGAGCGGCAGAGGGGCCTGGGCCACTGCTCCCATGTGGAAGGGACATCGCCCTCTGGGGTTGGGTATGATGGTGGCAGCAGAATCTAAGAGAGAGGCCCCAAGGTGCGGCCACAGCCACCAGGGCAGATCCAAGTGCTGCCTGACCCTAAACACGCTCTGCCTTTTTTTCCTTCCCCCTCAAGAGTCACTGGGCTTTGTTGCCACGAGGAAGGCTCGCCCCTTACAGACCTACAGCACACCTGCTTTTCTTTTTTTTTTTTTTTTTAATGTTTATTTCTGGCTGCATTGGGTCCTCGTTGCTGTGTGCGGGCTTTCTCTAGTTGCGGCGAGCGGGGGCTACTCTTCGTTGTGGTGCGCGGGCTTCTCATTGCGGTGGCTTCTTTTGTTGTGGAGGACGGGCTCTAGGCATGGGGGCTCAGTAGTTGCGGCGCCTGGGCTCAGTAGTTGTGGCGCCTGGGCTCCGTAGTTGTGGCTTGCAGGCTCGGTAGTCGTGGCACACAGGCTTAGTTGCTCTGCGGCATGTGGGATCTTCCCTGACCAGGGCTCGAACCCACATCCCCTGCATTGGCAGGCGGACTCTTAACCACTGCACCACCAGAGAAGCCCCACACCTGCTTTTCTTGATCTCTGCCCTCAAACTCGTGTCTTTCCCCAGCTCCTGTCTCTGCCTAGGAAACCATAGAACCCCTCACTTACCCCAGAACAGACCCAAGCCCATCCTCTCCCAACCAAGTGCCCTGGAACCCACCATCTTACGGCCTCTCCCCTTCCTCAGAAAGCCCCCTCCCCTTAGCATTTTCCCATCTTTCCAAGCAGCACCTGCCCACTTGAGGTCCCTCCTACCCGCCTCTCATGGGAAATCAACTGTCATGAACTTTGCCAGGGCCCACCAGCCTTGGGGGTCACAATCTTCCTCTAGCTAGGGATGCCCCTGGAGAAGTGTGGGAGACCCTGCCTCGGTGTGTTCGTGCCCCATGGCCCCCACGGCAAGTCACCACAAATCGAGGGGCTTAAAATAAGAGAAATTGGGCTTCCCTGGTGGTGCAGTGGTTGAGAGTCCGCCTGCCGATGCAGGGGACGCTGGTTCGTGCCCCGGTCCGGGAAGATCCCACATGCCGCGGAGTGGCTGGGCCCGTGAGCCATGGCCGCTGAGCCTGCGCGTCCGGAGCCTGTGCTCCGCAACGGGAGAGGCCACAACAGTGAGAGGCCCGCGTACCGCAAAAAAAAAAAAAAAAAAAAAAAAAATAAGAGAAATTATTCTCTCTCAGTTCTGGAAGCTAGAAGCCTGAGATCAAGGTGTCAGCAGGGGCGTGCCTGCTCTGAAGGCAGCAGGAAAGGAGCCTTCCTCATCTCTTCCCGCTGCTGGTGGCTCCAGGCAATCCTCAGCGTTTTTTGGCCTGAAGCTGCGTCGCTCCAGTCTCTCTGCCTCTGTCCTCCTCCCTATATGTCTATGTCTTCTCTCTCCTTCTTATGAGGACACCAGTCATCGCATTTAGGGCCCACTCTAATCCAGCATGGCCTCATCTTAACTAATTACATCTGCCAAGACCCTATTCAAATAAGGCCACATTCTGGGGTTCCAGGTGGACCTTCTGGAATTTGGGAAGGGAGGCTATTAACCCACTTGCACTCATCAATCCCCTCCCCTTTATAGCCGGCACTTGACCTTGCCGCCCCCGACCCCAGCTTGGTTCAGATGCAGGCTGAGACCCTCTTTGTCTGGCCTGAGCAGCCACTCCTCCAGGACCAGGCTTTTGCTCTCCAGGGTCTCAATCTCTGCACGGGAGAGAAGCAGGGCCTCCCCTGCCCATGCTGGGGGCCTTCTCTGGGTAGGTCCTGGGAGAGAGGATTGGGGCCGCTCCAGCACAGTCCCCAGGACCTGCACCGGCAGCCATGATGCCCTGGGGGAGCGATTCCCACTGTGCTCTCCCCCTGGCAAGGACAGCTGTGGGGCCTAGGCCTCACTTCCTCTGGTGCCCAGACTCCAAGCCTGCGTTCCCCAGGGCCAGGCATGCCCCAGCGTGCGAGAGGGCGAGGCCGTGCGGGGTGCTGCACTTGGCAGCAGACTCGCTGTGATGGGAGTCAGCCAGACCCACGCAGGGGTGTTGCCCATCCTTGTCTGGCCACAAGCACCAGCCTCCATGCTGGGCCAAACCCCATCTTCAAGGCTCAGGCCCACCCGTGCATTCCATTCCCACCACAGTGGTCCCTCTGCACTGGCATCCCACTTCCAGCGACTGTGTGGATTCACGGCAAATACTTTGATTGTTTTCCAAAGGATAAACAGACAGGGGTCATTTTAATAGTAAAAAACGCCAGCTGGATATTAAAGCAAAAGTTTTTGGATGCTCCACACAAGCAAATGGCAGATGAGGGCTTCCCTGGTGGCGCAGTGGTTGAGAGTCCGCCTGCCAATGCAGGGGACGAGGGTTCGTGCCCCCATCCGGGAGGATCCCACATGCCGCGGAGCGGCTGGGCCCGTGAGCCATGGCCGCTGAGCCTGCGCGTCCGGAGCCTGTGCTCCGCAACGGGAGAGGCCACAACAGTGAGAGGCCCGTGTACCGCAAAAAAAAAAAAAAAGAAAAACAAATGGCAGATGAACCTGGGCCACTCTCCGGCCCAGGCACACTCCTTCCACCATCAGAAGAATTGTAGAGAACACAGAGAAGGAGAAGACACCAGCAAATAAACTCCTACTCACAGGTGAACCTAAAAAGTGGATTTGTTTGTCAGGCCGCACATCCAGGACCTTCTCTGCAGGCCCCTGTACCAAACCGACTCCAGGCATGGGCCCCAGCAGCGGACCTGGCACCAGGGTGCCTGCAGGTGTCAGTTCTCAAATTTCACAGTGAAGATAATCATCCAGGGAGCTGGGGGAAATTGGATTCCTAGGCCCCAAACCCAGGAAGCTGTCTCAATAGGTTTTAGGGAGGACCTGGGAATCAGCATTTTAATAAGGGCCGCAATTGATGGAGATGGGGGCCCACGGGTCGCATCTGGAGACGCTGCAGAATAACTGTGAAAACACAGCCTCTGGAGCCAGCCCTGCTTCAGGGTCCATCCTATAAGCTGTACAGTCTTGGGCAAGTCACTTAAAATCTCTGGCCCTCAGTGCTCTTATCTGAGCATAGAGAAATAATAGTAGGGTTGTAAAGAGCACTTGAGGCTGAGTGTGACAATTCCTCAGAGTGACAGGCACCTAACACACAAGCACTCCATCAGTGTCACCTGCCTTGGAAGGCCACATCCTTCTGGGCAAGCCTGGTCTCCCTAGGGAATGGCATTCCCAGCGTCAGCGACAAGGGGAAGGGACAGGTCCCCTCCAGCAGCCTTGCCTTCTGGGATCTGGACAAGGAGTCAGGCCTGTGCCCAGGGAAGCAGATGCCAAATGGTGCCTACCACACGGGCAGCCCAAGACCAGAGTACGATGGGGATGGGGGTGGGTAGCCACAGAGAGCGTGGCAGCCCTCGGAAAAACAGACAACCTGGGCTCCGGGTACCCTCCGTGCCTACCTCCCTTTGTCTCCCTTTAGTTAAGTGTCATTAACAGCCGATCCCGGCTGTGCGTGAGGTTTTAGAAAGTGGAGAGGCATCTCCACTGGAGCCTGAGTGTTAAAGGGGAGCAGCGCTGCCCCCACCCCTTCACACTCGGGAAGTGGCAGTGGTCATCCCTGAGAGAGCCCCAAGGGAAGGGTGCCCCAGGAGAGGACAGTGGAGCCCAGGAGATTTCCCCCTTTTCCTGTGGAGAGCCTGGGTTTCGTTATTATTAAAGCCGATGGCAATTTCTTTACAGCGGTAGCACCTACAGTGCAGACACTTTGAGGGAGCGTGCTGATAAAATCCACAGACCACCCATAGGACATCCCTCTCCCATAGGGACACACACTTTCATTCACTCGAGCACCCTCCTCTGAGTACACACTCATTCCCCAAAGAACACACTCGCTCGCATCTGCCTTCCTCCCACTGCCATCACCAAAGGGCATCCTCTGGGTGGAATCACCAGAGGAGGACTCTCTCCTCTTTGCTCTTCGCCACCAGAATTAGGAGGACCCTGCTCTGCCTGGCCCCCATGTTTCTGAGCCTGGGAAGCCCAAATGCCACACAGCACAGCCCACAGGCCTATGGACCTGCTCTCAGACCTGGAAAGCCTAGAATTAGAGATGCAGCACCCAGGATGCTCTGGAGAGCTGATCCGACATCTGCACCCCAACCAGAGAATCCAAGGAGGGGATGGGCCATTGGGCAGAACCCCCCACGTCCTCCCTTGCCAGGAAGAGGGGAGACTGTAAAGCATTTCTCTCGTTCTCAGTGGTTTGGGTGAAGAGGGACCTTCGAGACCAGTGAGCCCTACCGCCTCACTCCAGAAATGAGGAAGCTGCTGTCCAGAGGCCCCTGTTTCAGCTCCTACCTGCACGGCAGAGAGGCAAGAGTCTGGCCTTGCACAGGCATCGAAGTGGAACGCGCTTCCCCCAACAGCTCCGCTGGTCAAGCTGCGCTTCCCTCGGTATTTCTGTCCCTGCACCTCCTCAGGCCACACACACACCGCCTGCATCTTCTCATGCAAACTTACGAATCATAAGACAAAGACACTTTTGACCTCACTGGGTGGCAGGAAGTGTATTGATGCCCTGAGCCCACGGTGCTCCTCTGTCACATACTCCCTCCTCTCCTGCCCAAATCCCAGAAATAAGGCAAGCCACAGTTGATGAAGCACAGAAGTTGGGATATCATTTCATTCACTCCCTTCGCTTTCAGATAAAGGAGCCAAGGCTGAGGGGGTACAGAGCACCTCTGAGGTTTCCCAGACAGATGGGGCCCGTTTGGGGGCAGGACCCGGGAATTCTTGCCCAGGCTCGTCCCTTCCATCAAGCTGCTGACACCACCCCAGCTCACACATCCCTCGTATCTGAAAAGAGGCCCTCACGAATATAAACTGGTTCAGCTACCATGGAAAACATATGGAGGTTTCCTAAAAAGCTAAAAATAGAGTTGCCATATGATCCAGCAAGCCCACTCCTGGGCATAAACCTGGAGAAAACTATAATTTGAAAAAATACATGCACCCCAGGGTTCATTGCTGCACTGTTTACAATGGCCAGGACGTAGAAGCAACCTAAGTGTCCATCGACAGATGAATGGATAAAGAAGATATGGTGTATACACACAGTGGAATATTACTCAGCCATAAAAAAGAATGAAATAATGCCATTTGCAGCAACAAGGATGGACCTAGATATTATCATACTAAGTGAAGTAAGTCAGAAAGAGAAAGACAAATATCATATGATATCGCCTATATGTAGAATCTAAAATATGACACAAATGAACCTATTTACAAAATAGAAACAGACTCACAGACATAGAAAACAAATTTACAATTACCAAAGGGGAAAAGAGGGGAGGGATAAATTAGGAGTTTGGGAGTAACATATACACACTACTATATCTAAAATAGATAACCAAGAAGGACCTACTGTGCGCAGAGGGAACTATAGTCAATATCCTGTGATAAACCATAATGGAAAAGAATATGAAAAAGAATATGTGTATATATATTCTGTGTACACCAGAAACTAACACAGCCTTGTAAGTCAACTATATTTCAATTAAAGTTTTTTTTTAATTTCTGAAAAGAGGCCCTCACCGTGCACTCTCTCTACCTGGTCCTCACAGCACCCTAACTGGGTCAGGCCTTACTGTCACCACCGCTGACTCGGGTGCTTGCAGTGAGACACAGTGCAGAGGCGACAGCTCCAGGATGAGACAATATCCCCTGCTGGTGTGACAACCCTCACCCCTCCAAGGCCCAAACCTCCCTCAACCGAATCCCCAGGCCCACCGTCAGTGATAAAAAAGGTGGAATTGTGCCGTTACCCAAGGTCATCAGGGAAAACTACAGATGATGAAGATTCAGGGATATTCTTTTCAGAAAAAACAGAGTTCGCCTCTCCTTCTCCATCTACGTAGCCAACTCTAATTCCAAAAGGCCTTAATATGCTCTCATGTCCCTTTTCCAAAGTCATCTTAAAATATATTTTTTTAATCTGAAAGGTCCACCATAATAGCACTTTTGTAGGTCACTCCTCAGGCAGCCCTCCAAGGACAAGGAACCCGCCTGCCTGGGGAGTATGGAGTTTGTACACTAAAATAGATATTTTACTCCTAAGAAAATCCTTCATCTCTTTGCTTAAAGTCTAATGGTGCCTAGTGCAGAGATAATCTGAGCACACAGGTAATCTGCTTTTCTGTTCCAGAGAAAACCAGTGAAAGAAAACGGATGACAGAGGGAAACTCCCAGGGGCAGACAGAACCTTCAGCGAGAAGTGACGGCAGACACAGTGAAGGAAACAGAAATACTAGAAAAGCAAAACACAATTACTCAAGATTCACGGTGTCTGAGGCTAATTAGTGTAGGGTCCAACAGTTCTCTGTAAGTCAGTAACACCTGAAGGCATCGCGGACGCCATCTGTGCGAATTAACGGGTAGTTAAGGACAGCACTGTGTCAATAAGAAAAGGTTAAGTTACCTCCTACAATCTCTGTTTAAGGCAAGAAAGAGCATTCAAGAATTCAGCAAGTGGGAAGATCCCACATGCTGCGGAGTGGCTGGGCCCGTGAGCCACGGCCGCTGAGCCTGCGCGTCCGGAGCCTGTGCTCCGCAACGGGAGAGGCCACAACAGTGAGAGGCCCGCGTACCGAAAAAAAAAAAGAATCCAACAAGTATTTCTTGCACCCTCCACTGTGCCAGCCCTAGGCTAGGTGCAGGGGTACGTGGACAGGCCACGTGGCAGCTGCATGCAGGATAACTTGGTGGAGAAGACACCGAAGAACGAGAATTGAAATGATAAAAGGTGCTTTCCCTTCCTCCCCCGACACCCATGTGTCCCTTCTAGAAGGAGAACAGGATTTTGAGGCCGGGAGGCCTGAGCGTGCCTGCCGCTAAGAAGAGGCCTTATCTTCAGAAGCCCCGTGAAAGCAGGCCAAGAGTGGGAGGTGCCAGGGCTGGGTGATGGAGAGGGCAGAGAAGCCCAGTGGGGCAGGAGAGAAAACCATTCCCCAAGCTAGAGGAAACCTGGGCCCCCTGCTCTAGGGCCCACATGAGGGACCCCTGGAGCTGCTGAACAGGGAGGCCCCATGGCCTCGAGGGAAGTCCCTGGTCGGGGGGCTCCCTCTGGGCAAGTCTGGGGTGAGTGGAGATTACAACTGTGGGGTCTCGGGGGTGCCCAGCAGATGCTGAAGGACCCAGCCCCACTGTAAGGCTGGCAGGGGGAGCAATGCCACAGGCGGGCAAGCAGCCTCCTCACCACTGCAGGTTCCCATGCCCTGAGCCTGGATCCCGCATGCCACAGACAAGGGAAGCTCCATTAATGGTATTGCATTTCCTGCCGGCCAGGCTGGGGCAGGGAGAACCTGGAGCCAATTTAGAAAAATCAGGAAATGTGATCTGACCCCAGAGTGTGTTGTAGAGTGAAATCCACACACGTTACAGCTGCAATGCATCCTAAGAAGACCTCTGACGGGGGTCGGGACAAGCGGTGTAGGAGCACAGGGAACAGAAAACGTAACCTCCAGGAAGACAGACACGCTTCAAAGAGATGGTGACCTCAAAGGGTCTCCTAAGATGAACGGGAACTTTCCATTTCATTAGGAGGACGGCCCAGGCAGGGGAGCCGGTCCCTGCAGGACCCCAGAGGCAGGAAAAGCAGAGGGAAGTTACACGTCCAGGGAGGCTGGGGCACAGGCGCCTGGAAGGAGGGCCAGGAAGAGGAGGCTGCGGGTGGGGGTCCGAGGCAGGCGGTCTCAGATCCCAGATTCTTCTGGAACCAGAGGCGGGAGGGCCCTGGGGTTTGAGTGCTTTGAAAAGTTCATTCTGAGGACTTATCTGATGGCTGTTCACTGCCGAGCTATTTGCTTGCAAAAATCCATTTCCAAATGGCCTGCTCATCGGTGAGAAGCTACAAGGACTGTATATCAGGAGCTGCCATCCTCCCGATGGTCCGCAGGTGTCTTGCAGCTTCCTTAGGCTGCAGCCCCTCCTATTCCACCAGACCCAGCCTGCAGGCCCTCACACCCACACCTCGAAATCACCAGGCACCTACCCTGAGCCCAGCCCCCAGCCTGCCCGCAGCCTGAGATCGGGCAGAGGAGGGTCACTTCTCGTTAGAATGAGCAGACTACAACCCCTGCATTTATGCGCGGCCCCTGGTCAGAACCAAGGGAGGAAGCCCACGGTCCCACCACCGAAGCGCCCCCAGCCCCAGCATCCCACACCTGAGGATGTGCCCTTTCAATCCTAGAAGAGAGGAGACAAAGGGAGAGAAAGCCCTGGCCCCTCCCCCATTTCAACCACCACCTGGCAGGTTCTCCCGGGCCCAGCAGGACTCACAGCTGCTGAATTGGGGACCCACTGAAAACCCTGCTCTGGTTAAAATACATCTATCTGCAGCATTCAGAAAATAGCTATCTACAGTATTGCTTTCAGCTATAATGGAAAACTGATGGCTTTTATCTCCCCAACTTTATGACTATTGATGGGATAGAGGCTGAGGTTTGATGACCATTTAATAGCCGACCCTGTGCAGTTAGGAGAGCATCAGAAAGCAATGAAAGCGCTGAGATGATTGTCTGGCAGAGAATTCTCCGCTGAGGTCCAGGAAGCAAAACAACCACCCTCCCCAGGCTCCGACAGGAGAAGAAAATCAAAGTCATCATCATTTCTGTTTCTCCCCCCTCTTTTTTGCCATTGACCTCTGAGAGGTTGATCCAGGGGGGAGGGAGGGCAGTGGGGGACAGGAGCAATGCAATGTGAGCCCTTATGGAGAAAGGGAGGGTAGGAGAGGGGACTCTGGACTGCAGACTCCCAAGATGAGCACCCCACGCCCCGCCCCTTCCAGCCCAGCCTGCACTGCGCCATGGACAAACCAAATGGGATTCTCACAGAACAACAGGGGCTCAGGACTGTCTAACGAGCTTCCTGCAAAGAGCTGGAAGGAAAAGGAAGGAAGCGGAGGTCCGGTCTAGCCCGTGACCCAAATGGTCTTAGACCTCCTGTCCACGGCCAGAAGCCAAAAGCCACCTCCAGGGCTCTGCATGGACTCAAGCATCAAGCCTTCCCTGACAGTCCACCCCTTCCCCCTGTGTGGGGACCTGCCCATCGCTGCCCGCCTCCCTTTCCATGGTACAGGCCAGCACCCTGTGCTGGGGAACACCACAGTTTTAAACATGGTGGGGAGGAGTGTAGGGGAGGGGGATTCTTTGCAGCATTCCAAGTACCATCACGGCGCTTCTCTCATTTCCTGTTCTACGACAGCCCCATGAGGTGGACAGGACAGATTTGATTCTGTCTGTTCTTTTTTGTTTATTTGTTTTTGTTTGCAGTACGCGGGCCTCTCACTGTTGTGGTCTCTCCCGTTGCGGAGCACAGGCTCCGGACGCACAGGCTCAGCGGCCATGGCTCACGGGCCCAGCCACTCCGCAGCCATGTGGGATCTTCCCGGACCGGGGCACGAACCCATGTTCCCTGCATCGGCAGGTGGACTCCCAACCACTGCACCACCAGGGAAGCCCCTGTCTGTTCTTTAAATAAGGAAACTCAGAGATGTTCCAAGTCCTGAGTCTGGGACCCCAGTGTCTGACGCCCTGTCCGGTTAGCCCTCCACCGCGCCAAGCCTCCTCACAGGACAGGACACTGCCCAGGGAGGCCAGACCTGACCTCTTGCCTGAGTCCTGCCACTCCCTAGCTGTGTGACTGTGGGCAAATAACTCCACCTCTCTGGGCCTCAGCGTCTTCATCTCTAAGATGAAATTTTGTGGGGATGAGCTTCAAGCCTGCCTCTAGCTGTTTTGAGGTGGAATTATGTATCCCCCAGGCTCCACCCAGAAACATTTTCAGACACAACACTGTCCTGTTCTGCCCACAGCTGCCACCTCCTCAGACAGCACACCTTCCTCCCATCATGAATCAGGCTGAGGCACACTACAGACAGAGCAACCAACGCCCACCGCCGCTGCCAGCACCCCCTGTTACACATCCTCGAACTAGGGACCCTCCAAGCCACGCCTCCTTCAAGCAGTGCAGGAGGCGGGGTGCTCAGGCCAGTGGGCGGGGATCTCCAGGGCCCTCTCCTCCCCTATCTAGGACCAGTGCAGGTGTTCTGGTTGGTTCTCCCTGAGGCCCCCTTACCGGCTCCACCTCCTTAAAGGCACAGGCCCTGATTAAAGCAACTAGAATACAATTGAGCCTGCAAAAGGAGAAACAGGCAGAAGAGGTAGCCAAGAGGTGGCCAAAGTGCCTCCTCCCCACCCCAGGCGTCTGTGGATGAGTTCCCAGCAGGGGAAAGGAGGAGGCGGGGGTTCCCCAGACCTGTGCACCTGCCCAGCTCTCTTCCCACCCTGTGCATCTTCCAGGAGGTAAGAGCCCACCTCTGCTCCAAGCACAGATCTCCACCTCCTTCCGAGAGCAGCAGGGAGAGCTGGCAGCTTAATGACCTCTGCTGCTGCAGCCTCCATCTTCTGAGCTCACTGGTTACCACCTAGTAGCTACTATTTTTTGATTTCTTAGGGATTTCCAATCGTCTCTGCTGTAACGAGGGGAGAATTAACAAGTTGCAGGCAATGACCCTTGCTTGGTTTACTTAAAACTCCCCCAGAGACACAAACACTTAGGAAAACCGGACGGAGAAAATACGCCACCACCCCAGACCCACCTTCGTTCCAGGCTTGGCCCACCAACCCTCTCCATCCCTCTCCAACGTGGCCCGCAGCCCTGCTCTTGACATTATCAACCAGCTTATTTTTTTATGATGCCAACACACATACAGATTCCTAGAACGTTCCACCTTGGGCATCATCTTTCCTTGTCTTTGGATGGCTGCTAAAGAGGCCTCTGCTTTTTCCGTTCTCAAATTCACTGCTTGGTACAGTCCTCACCCTGCACACCGCCCTGAGAAGTTAGAGGAAACAGACTATCCCCTCCTGAGTGGTCCCTTGGTGGAGAACAACCCAAACCCACAAATGGCAACTACCCAGAAACACGCCCACCCACTGTGAAGATCCCACTTCAGTCCAGTCCTCTGTCCTCCCCTGGACCTCGAGGAAGGCCCAAGTCAGGGATCCAAGAGCTCTCTTGTTGTCTAAGTATCCCCTTCCCTCTGAGGGCCCACGTGTCCCCTACCACGTGGCAGGCTCCGATCCAAACATGAGTTTCCTACATGACAGAATGAATGTACACGTGTAACCACAGCAAGCTCTGCGTGTCACCCACAGGGGAAACGAGACCACCACCCAAACCAGTAAACCTGCGTGTGCGGAGATGTTAAAATTGAAACATTCATATATTTAGAGGAAAAAGAGCTAACAAAACAGCATGTACAGGCTTCCCTGGTGGCGCAGTGGTTGAGAGTCCGCCTGCTGATGCAGGGGACACGGGTTCATGCCCCGGTCTGGGAAGATCCCACATGCCGCGGAGCGGCTAGGCCTGTGAGCCATGGTCGCTGAGCCTGTGTGTCCAGAGCCTGTGCTCCACAACAGGAGAGGCCACAACAGTGAGAGAGGCCCGCGTACCGCAAAAAAAAAAAAAAAAAAAAAAAAAAACAGCATGTACTACATGACATCATTGTTGTTAAAAATATGTGTATGCATATTTTAAAAGCCTGGAAGTATACATTCTCCTAAACGTTCACTTATTTCAGGGTTATTTCAGGGTGTTAGGGCTGCGGATGATCTCTACTTTCTTGAGATGACCTTCCTGTCTTGGCAGAATTATGTTTTCTAGCGAGCACATACAGCTTTTGTCATCAGCAAAAGCAGGAAAGTGAATTTCATTTTGAAAATCAGGAGAAAAAGAAAGAGAGGGGAAGGAGAGGAGGGGGGCAGAGGGAGCCTCCTGGTACCCACAATGCACTGCCTTCACGTGACCCCAAGAGACAGGAGGTTCACGTTACAGCAGCTCAGAAAGGACCTGAAAAGTCCCAAACCTGGCACGCATCTGAGGTCTGGCAAGGGGCCTCCAGCCTCTGCTCCATACCTCTTAGGGGAACTCCCTACCTAACAAGGTGACTCATTCCAGTTTGCAACAAGATCACAGAGTTAGTTACAGGCCGAGGTAGTACTAGGACTGCGGCAGTATTAAGATGTAGTATAACTCCTAATCCGGGACTCTTTTCACAGGCCTCTATTTCTTCCAATTATTGAGCAACAAGTTTGGAGAACCCAGAGTCTGCTGGAATCGGGGACCAACAGGTGGGAGACTGGGACAGGTCATCCCTATCTGCCCAGTGTCTCCCCAGGGCATCTCAAAGCTCCAATCTCTCTCTCTCTCTCTCTCTCTCTCTCTCCCTCTCTCTCACACACACACACATATACACACACATACACACAAACACACACACATAAACACACACATGCACACACACACATAAACACACACAAACACATACACACACACACTCCTCCCACCACTGGCACCTGTGCTGCGAGCAAGACATCCCTCTCTCCTGGGAGTAGCCGTGCCCAGCCCTGCTTCCCCCTCCTGTCCCCTTCTGGAAGCCTCTTTCCCTCCCCAGCTGCGGGACCCCAACTCCACGCCGCCTTCCGTGGTTCTTCCGGCCACACCGCTCCCCTTTTCTGAATGGCTGCAGCACACGGTATAATCCTTACAACATTTAATTAAGCAGGACCTCCTCTTCACATTCAATGTTTCCACAGGTGTGAGCCTTGTCTCCCCAAATGAGCTTACAAGCTCTTTGAAGGAACTAATGTTTACTGTGCGCCTGTGTGCCCGGCCCTAGGCTCAGTGCTTTTCCTGCTTTATTTCACTTAACCCCATAATCTCAATCTCAAGCCCCGGCCTCTCTCCCAAACTCCCACATACACAATTCCACTTGCCTGTTCCAAAGGCTTCCCCAACAAACAAGTTCGAAACCCAAACATCTCCCCTCTATGCCCAGACCTCCTCCTCCCTTCCCTCAGGTAACAGCTTCACCAGCCTGCCGGCCACCAGGCCAGAGACTGCGGTGTCCGCCTGGACTCCTCCCCACTCCCTCACTGTCCACATTCGGCAAGTCCCTGGGAACCGACCTCTGAAGGTCTCAGACCCAGCTCCTCCCCACCCACCCTCTGCCTCAGCCTCCTGATCTCAGGCCCCATCACAGTGGGTCCCCAGCAGGCCTCCAGCCTCTCCCTCCTCTGACCCATTTTACACACAGTGGCTAAAGGGATCTTTCTAAAGCACTAACTGTACTGTGTCACTCTATTGCCTAAAACACTTCATGGCTCCCAATGCCTTCTGGAGAAAATCAGACTCCTTGGCAAAATGCACAAAGGTTTTAGGAGCTGATTCCCCCTTGCCTGGCCGCCCCTTTCAAGACACACATTCCCCCTGCGAGGACCAGAAGGGCTGCCTGCCAGAACAGGCCTGCCTACTTCTCCTTCAAGCTCGGCTCAGATACCTCCTCCAAGCCTCCTTCCCCGACAACCCCTGCCAGCCTTGGGGGCCAGCCCTCCACCTCACAGCCGGCACAGCCTGGGGGCTGCTTGGGCAGGCCGGCAGTTTATCTCAGCATCCTGGCTGCTGAGCATCTAGAAATGGAGCTCCATGGAAGTCCTGGGGAGTGGGTGACCAAGCTTCCATGTGGGCGTAACTATCCTGATTTTGACAAGAAGCACAGAGGCTGCGTGACATTAAAGAACCAGGCAGAGGTCTCACAACTGCCTACGCAAGGATCTGAAGCCGGGGCTGCGACTCCAGCCCCTCTGAAGAACATTTCTGGGGAATCTTTCCTTGAGCACGTCGCACTGCTCAGAGAGCACCTCCGGCCCACCAAAGGCTGAGTGATGGAGAACTCGCACACTCAGGAGGACTCCTGTTGGACCAGCGCAAGGCACCTTGGGCCAGGCAGGGTATGAGCCGCTCTCCCCAAATTTCCCTCTCGCTCCGTTTGAGGATCTTACTGTTCCTTGGTGCTTAATTCAACGCCCTGATTCTACTCTAGGTGGGAGGGTGCCCATGGTGCTCCACTATGCTTACCCACCTCAGAGACCCTGGGATAACAGAGGCATGTGCAGGTCTCCGAGCATTCCCAAAGAGCCCCCAAAAGGGCCCTGAGGAGGACAGCTGGCCCCAGAACACCAGGCTAATGCTACTTAAGAAGCAGGGCAGGATTCCTCACCTCTGTGGGTACCGCCCTGGGAAGACAAAGACCACGTCCTGGCTGGCTACGGGAGAGGTCACATCCCACATCCAGCACGGAGAGGAGGTCCAGTGCAGGTAGCCTGGGGGCACCTCTCAGGCACTGCTCAGCCTGTTCTAGGAATCTCCTCAGTGAAGAAGGCTGAAAAGGCAAGGCTCCTCCTGGAAGCCCCAGAGCCTTCTTCTCTGAGAGGGCAGGCCAGCTAGGTTGCTCAGAAGAGCCCAGAGCTTAGAGAAAGGTCTCTTCCCACATTGTAAAGAGTCTGTTGGCCGTGGCTGGAGAAACCGAGTCTGCAGCATCCATATCGTGGTCCCTGAGAGCCCAGGGAGGACATGGGAGGAGGGGATGCTGAGGTCCTAATCCCACTGCAGTGGATGCACTAGCATCCAAGACCATCAGGCACGTGTGGCCCACACTATGGGCTGTCCCAAGGCTGCATGGTCTCAGGATCCAGACTGACCCTGGCCGAGGGTGTGCTCCCAGGACCTGCAGAGTGCCATGACGGAGCCCCTGGATTGCCCATGCTGGCAGGACCCCCAGCCCACACTTCCCAAAGCCAAGCCAGTGTTGAGTTTTCCTCAGCTATCTCTCCACTGAAGGGACAAATGAGCAACTTCCCTGCACTGGATGGTTCCCTTTCCATGAGGATGTTTCCCAGGAAGCTCTGACCAACCAACTTACAAACATTTCTTTAGCTCTCATCAGGTTTCTTTTTTTTTTTTTTCTTTTCTTTTTTTGGCCATGCCACTTGTGGAATCTTAGTTCCCCGACCAGGGGTTGAACCCAGGCCCTCGACAGTGAAAGCACAGAGTCCTAACCACTGGACCACCAGGAAATTCCCTCTGGTCAGGTTTCTGTAATCACCACTTCATTAAAACTGCTTTTGAAGAGGTCACCAACGCCTTCCACTTTCCCAAATCCAACAGTTACCGATGCAGGGGACACGGGTTCGTGCCCCGGTCCAGGAAGATCCCACATGCCGCAGAGTGGCTGGGCCCGTGAGCCACGGCCGCTGAGCCTGCGCGTCCAGAGCCTGTGCTCCGCAACGGGAGAGGCCACAACAGTGAGAGGCCCGTGTACCGCAAAAAAAAAAAAGAAATCTTTTTTGACTCCTGGGGCGCCATAACAACACCCCCAAACCCTTACCGGGCATTTACAGGGGAGCCAGGCACATTCTCAGGGCCTCCTCTCATGCTGGCCTCTCCCTAGGAGAACCTACATATTCCCCTGGCCTTAACCACCATATATATGTTAATGACCCCCAGAATTTATAACTCCAGTCAAGCTCCAGATAGGAATGTCTCAAAGGCAACTCAAAATTAACATGCCTAGAATGGAACTCCTGATCTATCTCCCCCTCCAAGCCTTCACCATCTCAGAAGGTGGCACCATTGCCCACCAAGTGGCTCAAGCCAGAAGTATGTGAGCTCTCCTCGAGTTCCTCTGTCTCCCTCGCTCCCACATCAAGGTACATCATTTCCATCTCCAAATTATCTCAAATGTACCCACTTATCTCACTCCACACGGCCAACCCCCTGGCCTGGGCTGCCGTCATCTCTGATCTCGTATACGAAAATAACCTCCTCCCTGGTCTCTCCAAGGTCATTCTTGCCTTATCCCTTAATTCTCCACCCAGTAGCCAGTCATCTTTTTATGTCACAGCTTCCATAATGTCACTAGCTGGCTTCTAAGTGTACTCAGAAGAAATCCAAACTCCTTGCCCTGGGCTAGATGGTCCCGTGTGACCTGGCTCTGCCTGCATGTCTCTCCCGAGTCCCCTCTGCCCCAGCCACGCCAGCCCCGTCAATGCCAACGCCAAGGCCAAGTTCCTCTCCTCTCCCCAACTCTTGCGCATGCTACTGCCTCTGAGTGAGATGTTCTTTCTTCTACCTGGCTTACTTCTGGCCCTCGTTCTTCAGGTCTCAGTTTAAATGTCATCTCCTCAGATACACTTTTCCTGACTGCTCTGCCCAAAGAGGTCCTCCCTCCTTCCCCCGTTATACTCTCTTTCTACATCCTGCTCATTTCAAAGATGTTAACCATATACTTGTCTGTTTGCTTGATTATTGTCTATCTCTCCCATCAGACTATAAGATCCAAGGGGTAAGGACCATTTCTACTGTGTTCTCCAGTAAGTATCTCTATCCAGTGTCTAGCGCAGTGCCTGGTACACTATAAATATCTGTTAAATAAATTAATCAACATTATACATATATATGGCAGTACCTATACATAGTATATACATATAAGAATATTAAAAACAGAGACCTAGTTGGGAAGATAAAGTATCAAAGGAAAGCCACATGATTAGTGCCACAGGAAGGATGCAGACGAGTTCTAGAAAGCTTCTTTGGAAGGAGAGGCTAAGAAAGGGCTCAGGGAGATGAGAACCAAACAGGCTTTGAATGAAGTGCAAGTCTAGGTGCTACAAACTGAATGTGTCCCCCCACTCCAAATTGATATGTTGAAACCCTATCCCCCAATGCAATGGTATTTGGAGGTGGAGTCTTTGAGAAGTAATTACGTCATGAGGGTAGTGCCCCCGTGATGGGATTCATGCCCTCATGAAAAGAGGAGGGAACACCCAATCCCTCTTGGCACGCATACAACAAGGAAGCCACGTGAGGAAATTACCCCAAAGAGGGCCCTCGCTGAGAACCCAACCATGCTGGCACCCTGATCTTGGACTACCAGCCTCCAGAATTGTGAGAATAACATGTTTGTTGGTTAAGCCCTCTGGTCTATGGTATTTTGTCAAAGCAGCTCCAGGGGACAAAGACAGTAGCAAAGAGAAAGCCCAGGTCACTGAATGGAAGCAGAAATAATCAAGGAGCCTGGTGAATGAAGTAACATCTGGGTAGCTGAGAGCATGCCCCGCCCTGTGTGAGCAAAAACACACCCAACCCTGACCAACTTGAACTCTGATTCTCTCTGCATAAGCAGCATCCCCACGATGGGTCATTCCTCCTTCCAATCAGCCAGGGATGGAGTGGGTTCTCACACAGAACTCCACCAATGGGAGCCTTAGCTAGGCAAGGGTGCACCTCATCTCTCTGGGGTGTGAGCTTTACGGAGCCCAGGTGCCCAGAGAGCAGCCTGGGTGGTAAAAGGTAAAGGCGCTCTCTACCCAGCCGTGCTGACCTCCCTGTAGCAGCCAGAGCAGAAAGCCGTATAAACCCTATCTTGCAAACTAACTATCTAGGTTGCAGCTTCTCTCTGTGTTTATTCTCCCAGAGCTTTTAGTAATGTTCAACATTCCAGCCTTGTGTCAATTTGCCACAGGAAATTCCAAGAGGAAAAATCTAGGCACCCTTGGCACAGAGTTCAAGGGTAAACAGGGCCTCTACTGAGGCTAGTAGCAGAAGCCAACATGGATCCTCAAGGGGAAGATGGGTCTCAGGGTCTCTGGCAGGGCCGAGGATCCCATGTCCCTCCCCACAGGGTCTCCCCCCACTGCAACCTGGTTAAGTCTTCTTCAGGAGGATGTGACTTCTTTACCCCATGGCACTCCTGGGCACAGCTCTGCTCTGAAGACAGATAGGGCTGCTGCTGGGTTCTGAGCTCTGTTCGAGGCCAGACAGTCCCCTGAACAAAGTTCATCTGTCTGTGGCTCATCTCCCCCAAGAAACAGCTGCTCTCTGGGCCACCAGAGTGACCCAGGGAAGGCCTGGTAGGGAGCAGTGCAGAACTGGGATTTCAAGAGAACTTGAATGGAAATGCTATCATCTAGTTCATTGTGTGGTTCCATTCCCATTGCAGAGACAATCACCACAGTGTCCAGTCACTGGACTGTGAGTCCCCTGAGGGCAAGGGCCTCTGCCTACTTCATTAACTCTCTAATCTCAACACGAGGCCTGGCCCAGAGTGGATCATCAACAAACAGTGGTCAAATGAATAAAGGAATGGCCCCGAGACCCCCATTCCTCCTGCTACTGGTGAACCACTGGTCCCAGGAATGACTAGCTGGGTTCTAGCGGGGCACCCATTCTGCCCCTTCCATGCCAGTGGCAGACATCACTAATCAATCACAGCTCTCTTTGCTATTGAGCCAGGAGGCAGATTCACAATCCTTCAGACAGCCAATCCAAGTTGGCCATCTAGAGATGGCAGAGATTCTTAAGTTTGGGGAGGTCAAAGAATGCTTCAAGAATCTAATGAAAGCAACAAGTTTCTCTTTAGAATATACACGCAAAACTTTACATCTGATTTCGAGATATTCAAGATCCTCTCCTTTAAAAGAAGTAAAGGCTTGGAAGCCCCAAGCCTGTACTCAAATAATCATTTGCTGCCATTTAGAGATAATCTGCTGAAAACATCAGCCAACAGGTTCTAGAGTCCAAAAGAAGCTGAGGGACAGCTCCTAGGAGCAAAGAATCAAACCCAGACCTGTCCACCCACACTGCCTACAGACACCAGACACGCTCCAAGCTAGGCAAGGGTGGGGAGGGGGCTTGCTGAAGGGATGCCTCCCCGCTCCCTGCAGACAGTTGAGAGGGGAGACACCAACCCCTCTGCCTTCCCAGCAATCCTCTCCGACAAGGACAGCGTCCACGGCACAAAGGAGCCCAGGCAGCCAGGGTAGTCCCAGGCTGGAATCTATTTATGTATATCCTCAGCACCCAAAGGTTAACTTACAGCCCGAGATATGGCACAGGGCCAGCACCGAGTTATTTATATCCTCTTGGCCAACCAAGAGGAACAGGGCATTTTAGGGGGCCTCTCCAAATGAGGCCTGGAGGGACACAGTTTACAATATAACACAATCATCACACACACACACACACACACACACACACACACACACACACACTATCTGGACCATCCTTGCAATGAGTGTAAGCTGAGAAAGTATAAACCAAAAGATTCCGTTTAAAAAAGAAGTAGGTCATGGCCCACTGGGGGGCTGGGGTGAGAGAAATTAGCCAAATTCCATAGAATCATTCCAAGAGATTCTCCAGGCTTTCCAGACTCCATATCAGAAGGCTTTTAAAGGAAAAGCTTCTCCTGGTCCTAAATCCACAGCCCTAAAGGCCTGTGGGGTGTGAACCAGACGAAGGCAGAAGGCAGGGCATGGGCTCCCGGAGTGCAACTTCAAGAAGAGTCAGACCCACGGCTTGAGCAGGAAGCTTCCACTCTCAGAGGTTCCCTGCCTTGGTCCCTGACCCCAAACTGATCCTGGTCCAAAGAGCAGGAGGAGGGTTCGGAAATGCTCCCAATACCCCCAAGCCCCAAAAGAAAACACCCTTGTTTAACCAAAGCTTCTTCAAACCCCTGTGCTTTGTGCTTAGTAACATTCGAAAGAGCACAGCAGAGTCTGTTAAATATCCCACGGGGCTGTACAAGGCCTGCTGCTAGGTGCGCTGCACAGCACGTCTTGCTTTGATGTAGTGCCGTGTGGCGGGGGTCTGGCAGAGCTGTCCCTCAAGGAGTCCTGGGCCAAGATTCATTCGGGGAGAAGCCTGGGCATAGCCGGGCCAACTCCCCCAGCTGAAGGGCAAGGAGGGCCAGGCAGGCCCAGTGAGGTGCAAACTGGGCACTGTAGCCCCGGAGCGTGGAGCGTGTTCTAGGAGAGGCCTGCAGACAAGGGCCTCATTCCCAAAGAGTCAGCCCAGAGAGGCTCTCCCGGGACCCCCATCAAGGCCAGCTCCATCCACTAAAGTATCCAGGACAGGAAGACTTGGGGGGTCCCCCGTTCCTGCTCCAAACACCATGGCACTGGACCCTCCCATTTTCACAGTCAAGATTTCCACCTGTGGTGGCCACCCTGGTAGGCAGAAACCTGGAGGAAACCAAGGTCAGGAAGGAAGGGAGAGCGCCCCTTCCTGGGCATAGTGGAGAACTGCCTCCCCAGCCACCCATCCCCTCCCGGGCTCCTCCATGGACCACAGAGACAGGGTCCAGGCGTCAGTAAGTCAAGCCCGCAGGAGCATGGAAGGAAGTCAGCTCCTCTCCCTCAAATCTGCCCTTCCACATCATCTACCCTCACGAGGGATCTCTGGCCATTTCCTCTTGTAGCAAGGGCTCACCTCTCTAGGAATATGACCTCAAGTGGAGGCGCAGATGGAGAAGGCAGATGGGAAAGCTGCTTGTGATAGACTCAGATCCAAAGACCGGGAAGGGTCCTTGGAAAATGGGCAGCATCCTTGTTTGATCAGTGAAGAAGCAGCCCGGGCACGCAGAATGAAATGGTCCATCCAGGATCACGCGGAAGACCAGGGGCAGGGTGAACACAGAAGCCAGGTCTCGTAGCTGCGGGGTTACCATGGCAAACACCTCCACCCACCTGCCACTCTGCATCACAGGCAGAGCTTCCCAAGGACACTTGGCCACTCTGTAACAAACCCCCAGGTCCTGCCAGACTCACCCTACACTCGGGTTCTGCCCTCACCCCTCGTCTCCCCACTTGCAGGACCATACTTTAAATCTGCATGGGGATGGGAGCCGGGTGGGATGGGAGTTGGGGGAGATGCATTAGAGGAACTCCCTTGTTCTAGACCAGGAGCTCAGCCGGCCACATCCAGGAGCACCTGGAACTTCCTACGCGAGACCCAACTCAATAATCCAGACACAGCACTGTCCGTGAGTCCCATGGTTGCTGTTATTTTTTTTTAAGATTTTTTTTGATGTGGACCAATTTTAAAGACTTTATTGAATTTGTTACAATATTGCTTCCGTTTTATGTTTTGGTTTTTTTGGCCGCGAGGCACGTGGGATCTTAGCTCCCCAACCAGGGATCGAACCCGCACCCCCTGCATTAGAAGGTGAAGTCTTAACCGCTGGACCGCCAGGGAAGTCCCACTGTTGTTTAAATTTACATCAGGATGCATGGCACTCACAGGCTTGGCTCGGCACCTCTCAGAAAACTGTCAGCCCTTAGGTCCTGGGACACCTCATTCTTGACCCTCCCATACTTAGTTTTGTTTAAACACCCTCTCTACCACGTGAAGCTTCTGCCCCAGCTCTCCTGTTCCAAACTCCGCCCCCCATCTCCAAACAAACAAAAACCCCTCTGGCTCTTTGAACAGACACAGATGTTCTACAGGCTCTTTGAACAGACACAGATGCTCCACAGGCCACCAAATCCACCCTGCTCCACGCTCTCCAGTCTCCTTAGGAGCTGCACATGTTGTCCTCCCTTAAAACACCACTAATAACGGGTGTTCACAAGGCTGCTCTGGCTCAGGACCCCTGCAGAGACGTCCACCTGAGGTTTGATGCCGGGCAGTGGTGCACCTGGCCTTGGTCCTGACACCCTGGCTTGTGGTCACTGAGCCTAGACTCAGGCTGGCCCTCCAGCCCCTCCAGTCCCTCATCCATCCTGTCACCCCACATACACCGTTTGTTGTGCAGCCTGACCAGGTCAGTTTAGCATTTAGGACAAGGAGAAATGCATTTCCATCCAAGAACTAATAGGCTCCTTCCATCACGTTTGGGGAGTGACATGGCCCATCCAGTCTTGGCTTTCTCTCAACTCTTGGGAAGCTGAGCTCCAGCCCAGGAACCCCACCAGACTCCTGACTTCCTTTTGTGGGCCCTCAGTTTCTCTTTTTTTTTTTTTTTTTTGCCTTTTTCTTTTGGCTGCGTTGGGTCTTCATTGCTGCATTCGGGCTTTCTCTAGTTGCGGCGAGTGGGGGCCACTTCGTTGTGGTGCACGGGCTTCTCATTGCAGTGGCTTATCTTTGTCGCGGAGCACGGGCTCTAGGCGAGCGGGCTTCAATAGTTGCAGCTCGCAGGCTCAGTAGTTGCAGCACGTGGGCTCAGTAGTTGTGGCACGCGGGCTCTAGAGCGCAGGCTCAGTAGTTGTGGCGCACGGGCTTAGCTGCTCTGTGGCATGTGGGATCTTCCCGGACCAGGGCTCAAACCCGTCCATGTCCCCTGCATTGGCAGGTGGATTCTTAACCACAGCACCACCAGGGAAGTCCCTGGGTTTCTACTTTTAACCATCCTCTTGTAGTGAGCATATTTTATTTGAAATCATCCCCATTGTTTTTGTAAGCGATAAGGTATGTTTCTTTAAGTAAGCAAAAGAGAAAAGCCCACTTTCTTCAGGCTTTCCCAGCCCTGCAGGCATCAGCCCTTCTCCGAACTCCAGCTCATTTTCCAAACCAAGGTAGTGCCTCCCCTTCAGCCACACAGGCCCTGAGCTCCCTTCCCTCTGCAGCCCCATCCTCCAGTCCCCGCCACAACCCCCAACCCCATTTCTCCACTCCAACCTCTTTACTGAGCTCCAGGCCCACAGGTCCAAATGCCCCAGACATTGCAACGGGGGTGGCAATGGTCCCCCCCGCACCGCCATCTCAGATGCTGCGCACCCCCATTGCTGAATGATCCATCACCCCAGAATTATTCACCCAGTAAGCATGGTGGCCACCATCCATGTATCCATTCAAGTAATGTTCATGGAGCACTCGCCATGCGTCAGGCTCTATGTGCAGGACAGGTGCGAAGTAAACAAAACAGAAATGCCTCTCCCTCCAGGGAACTTTCAACCAGTCCCCAGTCCTGTCAAGTCTACTTACCAATCATTTCTGAACTGATACACTTCTCCCCGTGCTCACAGCCACTACCTTAGTCCAGGCCAGTGTGCTACACTGGGAGGAAAGCCCTGGAGATCGGATCCAGCTCTCAAATGCATGAGCTGTGTGACCTTGGGCAAGTTACTTTCTACGACTCTGATCATTTGACAGATACAGACGATAACAGTACCTACCTCGTAGCCTTGTTGCAAGGATTAATGAGATAAACCATATAATAGACCAGTGTCTGGGGTACAGTAAGCAATCTCTGCTTATCTGTGTGATTGCAATCCCTGTCTCCCTAGCAGCCTCACCTCTGGCCTTCCCACCCCGTGGCCCACACTCCACGTGCACCCACCACCTGCAGGTGCCCATAACCACAGGCTCTCTCCTACCCTCCAGCCTTTGCGTATTCTTTCCCCACATACAAATAACACAACAAATAATTCTGTGCAAAAGATGTTTCTCCCTCATCCATACATCCATCTAACAGCTGCCCTCCAACAACATGTGGCCCCATTACATGTCCCTTTTATTTGCATGCCAGACTCATTCCCTGGCTTTCTCCTTCTCATGCTCCAAGGTTCAGCTCAAGGCCCCGTCCTCTGGAGCCCCAGGCTGAGGCAGATGCCCTTCTCCTGTGCACCCTCCTCTGGGAGCCCACAGCCCTCAGCCCACTGCATTGGGATCCCTGCTCCCCTTGTCTGTCTCCCTTCTGGGTGCTCCTTGGAGAGCGTCGTGTTCACCTCTGCATGCCTAAGCCTTAGAACCATGCACTGGATGCAAGAGAGGTTCAATAAATGGTTAATAACAAACGAGAAAAACAGAAGAATCACAGAGGCAAATTTCAACTCACTGTAACAAAACAAACCTTCCAAACAATTAGGCACTTATTAAGCAATTACTTTACGCCAAACTCTGTGCTAAGCTTTAACACACATGTCATCTAATCCTCACAATAATGCTGTGCCTTTTTATTCCCATTTCATGGGTGAAGGGATGGACACTCAGGACATTTTTTAAAACCTGCTCCAAATCACACAGCTAGTAAGTGGAAAAGTCAGGATTCAAACCCAGGACCGTCAGAGTCCCCATGCTCCACCCAGCACTATACGAGCTCAGCTGTCAGTGTGGAAGGAGCTGCCTCTGGGATGTGCAAGAGCCCTTCCATGACGGCCACAGGACCTCACTGGGATAAGGGGTGGGCTTCCTTTAGAAGTGGACCTAAAGTAGGCTTCCCTGGTGGCGCAGTGGTTGAGAGTCCGCCTGCCGATGCAGGGGACGCGGGTTCGTGCCCCGGTCTGGGAAGATCCCACATGCCACGGAGCGGCTGGGCCCGTGAGCCATGGCTGCTGAGCCTGCGCGTCCGGAGCCTGTGCCCCGCAACGGGAGAGGCCACAACAGTGAGAAGCCTGCGTACCGCAAAAAAAAAAAAAAAAAGTGGACCTAAAGTCACTGAAGGTCCCTTCTTACTCCAGGCTCTAGGGTCTATGATGTTAAATTAGGAGCTCCTAGGGTGGTTCATCTTGGTTTCCCCCATGGTGCTTAGCCTGAAGCTGGGCACAGAGCGGGCAAATGATAAACCTGTACTGAATAAATGAATGGACAGCTGAATGAACGGATGAATAGATGGATGGATGGATGGATGAAGGAAGGAAGGGAAGGACGAATGAATGAATGAATGACAATTCGCTTTGCACATGTCCGGGTCACCCTCTCTTCCGGGCTCAAGATCCTAACCCAGCGAACTCGGGAATGTCGAGCAGGCAGAGTACCCCAGCCGACTCCCTTCGGAGCTGCGGCGGCCCCTACCTGCACAGGTGGTCCGTCCGGCACAGGCTGCGGAGGTCCAGGCAGTTGGGCTTCTCCTTGTCCTCGTAGGAGCAGCTGGGCAGGATGGTCTGGCGGCGGCGCTCGGCGCACGCCTGGTCCTGGCAGGAGCAAAAGAGCATGCGGTAGGTATACTCGCTGGGCACGCGGTCAAAGAACTGGCGCAGGGCCTTGTGGCACTTGCGGCGGTTGCAGCGCTCAGTGGGCGAGATCTCGCGGTTGCAGATGGAGATGTAGGAGGAGCGCAGCTTCTTGCAGTTGTCGTTCAGGTTGCAGGCTTTGGCGGCATCCAGGCAGTGGTTGCTCTTGGCGCTGACTGCCGGGTCTGCCCCTGTCCCTGGAGGGAAGGAAGGCGGCAGTCAGCCCGTGCTGGGGACACCCCCCAGGGTCACTGTGCTCTCTGACTCGGCTTGCTCATCTGTGAAATGGGGATCACTTAGCAGCCCTCCAGCCTAAGGCTGTGATGAAGATCAAGTGAGTTAATATGCGGGTCCACTGAGCAAGCTGTATGTACGGTGCACTTTTAGGATGACAGCTATTAAACCAAAGTCTTATTTAAAACTTATTTCAAAAACAGTATGAAGATTCCTTTAAAAAGCTAAAAATAGAGCTACCAAATGATCCAGCTATCCCACTCCTGGGCATATAACCAGAGAAGACGAAAACTCTAATTTGAAAAGATACATGCACCCTAATGTTCAGAGCAGTGCTATTTACAATAGCCAAGACATGGAAACAACCTAAGTGTCCATCAACAGATGATTGGATAAAGAAGATGTGGTGTATATATACAATGGAATACTACTCAGCGATAAAAAAGAATGAAATAATGCCATTTGCAGCAACATGGATGGACCTACAGATTATCATACTAAGTGACGAAAGTCAGAGGAAGACAAATATTATATGATATCACTTATATGTGGAATCTAAAAAATAATACAAATGGGCTTCCCTGGTGGAGCAGTGGTTGAGAGTCCACCTGCCGATGCAGGGGACATGGGTTCGTGCCCCGGTCCGGGAAGATCCCACATGCCACGGAGCGGCTGGGCCTGTGAGCCATGGCCACTGAGCCTGCACGTCCTGAGCCTGTGCTCTGCAACGGGATAGGCCACAGCAGTGAGAGGCCCGCGTACCGCAAAAAAAAAAAAAAAAAAAAGACCTCACAAATCTAGCTAGGACACGAAGAGGCAGAACAGCAGAACAATTAAGACTGGGCGTCCTACAACGGAGGCATCTGCATCGATTACTCATCCTGCTGCTTATCAGCTGTATGGCCTTGGGCAAGTGGCTGGGCTTTCCTTCGCCTCAGTCTCCCTGTCTGGAAAATAGTACCTACTTCATAGCGCTGCTGTGAGCATGAATGAGCTCATTTTTCTCTCTCTCTCTCCCTCGTGATACTTTTGCCCTACTAGATCATCCCCATCTGCTATTACATTGCCCATCTTTAAGGGAAAAAATGAACTTCTTGTGACCACACGCCCACTGCTAAACTACCACCCTATCTTTCTGCTCCTCTTTAAAGCAGAACCCCTCAAACGAGTCATCTATACTAGTAGTCACTTTCTCCCCTCCTGTTCTTTCCTGGACCCACGGAAGCCTGGCATTTGCCTCCTTCCTTGGCAGTGATCAGAGACCCTGGGGGTTCCTCCTCCCCTGCCCATCGTCACACTGGACACAACTGGTGGCTCCCTCAGCCCCTCTTTTCTCACAGCCTTCCTGTTGCCTCCCTGGGCTCTCCCTCCAGGCCCGCTTCGCTGGTTCCATCTTCTCCACCAGGGCTCAGCCCCCTTTCCTCTATATGCACCCACTCCCCAGGGCCCTCCACTCATGCATGGCCTTACACACCATCAATACGCTGTCTACTCCCAAATTTATATCCCCAGCCAGCGCAGGGACCTCCGCTCTGAACCCCAGACTCATGTCCAGCTGCCTGCCCACCAACTCTACCTGAAAGGCTGTCACTCGTGTCTCAAACCACACCCCACGTTCTCCCAAGGCTGCCCCTCACCCCGGGTCTTCCTCATCCCTCTGAAAATAACTCCAGCCTTCCGGTAGCTCAGGCCAAAAATCTTGGCCCTCCCTTGACTGCTCTCTTATCCACAGCAGAAAGAACTGGGAGAACACACCCAGAATCCAGCCACTCTCACTACCACCACTGCCCCCACCTCGGTCCAAGCCATTGTCACTGTGTACTGGTAAAGGCCTCCTTCCCAGTCTCCCTGCTCTGTCCTTTTGCCTCTCACCCACAACAATCTTCTCTCATCACAGCTGGAGTGAACCTTCTAGAACCTAAGGCAGAGATAATGCTCCTGGGCCCCAAAGCTTGCAGTGGCTTCCCCATCTCATTCAGAGGCCTTGGCAGGGTCCACAAGGCTCTTTATGTGTGCTGTCCAATATGGCAGCTATTACCTCATGTGGCCATTGAACTTGAAATGGAGCTAGCCCGAAAAGAGATGTGCACACCAGATTTTGAAATATTAATAAGAAAAAATAATAATGTAAAGCATTTCATTTCAAACAATGTTTTACCTGATTACACATTGAAATGATAATATTTTAGATATATTGTGTTAAACAAAAGTATTATTAATTTCACTTGCTTCTTTTTAACTTTTTTAATGCACCTATCAGAAATTTTAGAATTGGTGGGGGGGCATAAATTGAGAGACTGGTATTGACTTATACACACTACTATATATAAAATAGATAACTAATAAGGACCTAATGTGTAGCACAGGGAACTCTGCTCAATAGCCTCTAATGACCGATATGGGACAAGAATCTAAAAAACAGTATGAGATTGGTTCAAGATGGTGGAGGAGAAGGACGTGCACTCACTCCCTCTTGCGAGAGCACCGGAATCACAACTAACTGCTGAACAATCATCAAAAGGAAGACACTGGGGCCTCCCTGGTGGCGCAGTGGTTGAGAGTCCACCTGCCGATGCAGGGGATACGGGTTCGTGCCCCGGTCCGGGAGGATCCCATGTGCCGCGGAGCGGCTGGGCCCGTGAGCCATGGCCGCTGAGTCTGCGCGTCCGGAGCCTGTGCTCCGCAACGGGAGAGGCCACAACAGTGAGAGGCCCACGTACCGCAAAAAAAAAAAAAAAAAAAAAAAAAAGGAAGACACTGGAACTCACCAGAAAAGATACCCCACATCCAAAGACAAAGGAGAAGCCACAATGAGATGGTAGGAGGGGCACAATCACAATAAAATCAAATCCTATAACGGCTGGGTGGGTGACTCACAAACTTGAGAACACTTATACCACAGAAGTCCACCCACTGAAGTGAAGGCTCTGAGCCCCATGTCAGGCTTCCCAACCTGGGGGTCCAGCAATGGGAGGAGGAATTCCTAGAAAATCAGACTTTGAAGGCTAGCAGGATTTGACTGCAGGACTCCGACAGGACTGGGGCAAACAGACACTCCACTCTTGGAGGGCACACACAAAGTATTGTGCACACTGGGACCCAGGGGAAGCAGCAGTGACCCCATAGGAGACTGAACCAGACCTACCTTCTAGTGTTGGAAGGTCTCCTGCAGAGGCAGGTGGTGGCTGTGTCTCACCGCGAGGACAAGGACACTGGCAGCAGAAAGTCTCGGAAGTACTCCTTGGGGGGAGCTCCCCCAGAGTCTACCATTAGCCCCACCAAAGAGCCGGGTAGTCTCCAGAGTTGGGTTGCCTCCGGCCAAACAAGCAACAGGGAGGGAACCCAGCCTCAACCATCAGCAGACAAGCAGATTAAAGTTTTACTGAGCTCTGCCCACCAGAGCAACACCTAGCTCTACCCACCACCAGTCCCTCCCATCAGGAAACTTGCACAGGCCTCTTAGATAGCCTCACCCACCAGAGTGTGGACAGCAGAAGCAAGAAGAACTACAATCCTGCAGCCTGTGGAACAAAAATCACATTCACAGAAAGATAGACAAGATGAAAAGGCAGAGGGCTATGTACCAGATGAAGGAACAAGATAAAACCCCAGAAAAACAACTAAATGAAGCGGAGATAGGCAACCTTCCAGAAAAAGATTCAGAATAATGGTAGTGAAGATGATCCAGGACCTCAGAAGAAGAATGGAGGCAAAGATCAAGAAGGTGCAAGAAATGTTTAACAAAAATCTAGAAGAATTCAAGAACAAACAAACATATGAACAATACAATAACTGAAATGAAAAATACACTAGAAGGAATCAATAACAGAATAACTGAGGCAGAAGAATGGATAAGTGATCTGGAACACAGAATGGTAGAATTCACTGCCACGGAACAGAATAAAGAAAAAGGAATGAAAAGAAATGAAGACAGCCTAAGTGACCTCTGGGACAACATTAAACACAACAACATTCGCATTATACGGGTCCCAGAAGAAGAGAGAGAGAAAGGACCCAAGAAAATATTTGAAGAGATTATAGTCAAAAACTTCCCTAACATGGGAAAGGAAATAGCCCCCCAAGTCCGGGAAGAACAGAGAGTCCAATAAAGGATAAACCCAAGGAGAAACACGCCAAAACACATGGTAATCAAATTGACAAAACTTAAAGACAAAGAAAAATTATTGAAAGCAACAAGGGAAAAATGACAAATAACATACAAGGGAACTCCCATAAGGTTAACAGCTGATTTCTCAGTAGACACTCTACAAGCCAGAAGGGAGTGGCATGATATATTTAAAGTGATGAAAGGGAAGAACCTACAACCAAGATTACTCTACCCGGCAAAGGATCTCATTCAGATTCGACGGAGAAATCAAAAGCTTTACAGACGAGCAAAAGCTAAGAGAATTCAGCACCACCAATCCAGCTCTTCAACAAATGCTAAAGGAAGTTCTCTAAGTGGGAAACACAAGAGAAGAAAAGGACTTACAAAAACAAACCCAAAACAATTCAGAAAATGGTAATAGGAACATACGTATCAATTATTACCTTAAACGTTAATGGATTAAATGCTCCAATCAAAAGACACAGGCTCGCTGAATGGATACAGAAACAAGACCCATATATATGCTGTCTACAAGAGACCCACTTCAGACCTAGGGACACATACAGACTGAAAGTGAGGGGATGGAAAAAGATATTCCATGCAAATGGAAATCAAAAGAAAGCTGGAGTAGCAATACTCATATCAGATAAAATAGAGAATAAAGAATGTTAAATGTTTAAAATAAAGAATGTTACAAGAGACAAGGAAGGACACTACATAATGATCAAGGGATCAATCAAAGAAGAAGATATAACAATTATAAGTATATATGCACCCAACATAGGAGTACCTCAATATATAAGGCAACAGCTAACAGCTATAAAGGAGGAAATCAACAGTAACACAATAATAGTGGGGGACTTTAACACCTCACTTACACCAATGGACAGATCATCCAAACAGAAAATTAATAAGGAAACACAAGCTTTAAATGACACCACAGACCAGATAGATTTAATTGATATTTATAAGACATTCCATCCAAAAACAGCAGATTACACTTTCTTCTCAAGTGCATACGGAACATTCTCCAGGATAGATCACATCTTGGGTCACAAATCAAGGCTCAGTAAATTTAAGAAAGTTGAACTCATATCAAGCATCTTTTCTGACCACAATGCTATGAGATTAGAAATCAATTACAGGGAAAAAAACATAAAAAACACAAATACATGGATGCTAAACAATACGTTACTAAATAACCAAGAGATCACTGCAGAAATCAAAGAGGAAATCAAAAACTACCTTGAGACCAATTACAATGAAAACACAATGATCCAAAATCTATGGGATGCAGCAAAAGCAGTTCTAAGAGGGATGTTTATAGCAATACAAGCCTACCTCAAGAAACAAGAAAAATCTCAAATAAACAATCGAACCTTATACCTAAAGGAACTAGAGAAAGAAGAACAAACAAAACCCAAAGTTGGTACAAGGAAAGAAATCATAAAGATCAGAGCAGAAATAAATGAAATAGAAACAAAGAAAACAATAGCAAAGATCAATAAAACTAAAAGCTGGTTCTTTGAGAAGATTAACAAAATTGATAACCTATTAGCCAAACTCATCAAGAAAAAGAGGGAGAGGACTCAAATCAATAAAAATAGAAATGAAAAAGGAGAAGTTACAGCAGACACCGCAGAAATACAAAGCATCCTAAAAGACTACTACAAGCAACTTTATGTCAATAAAATGGACAACCTGGAAGAAATGGATGAATTCTTAGAAAGGTATAACCTTACAAGACTGAACCAGGAAGAAATAGAAAATATGAACAGACCAATCACAAGTATTGAAATTGAAACTGTGATTAAAAATCTTCCAACAAACAAAAGTCCAGGACCAGATGGCTTCACAGGTGAATTCTATGAAACATTTAGAGAAGAGCTAACACCCATCCTTCTCAAACACTTCCAAAAAATTGCAGAGGAAGGAACACTCCCAAACTCATTCTACGAGGCCACCATCACCCTGATACCAAAACCAGACAAAGACACTACAAAAAGAGAAAATTACAGACCAATATCACTGATGAATATAGATGCAAAAATCCTCAACAAAATACTACAAACAGAATCCAACAACAAATTAAAAGGATCATACACTGTGATCAAGTGGGATTTATCTCAGGGATGCAAGGATTCTTCAATATATGCAAATCAATCAATGTGATACACCATATTAACAAACTGAAGAATAAAAACCATATGATGATCTCAATAGATGCAGAAAAAGCTTTTGACAAAATTCAACACCCATTTATGATAAAAACTCTCCAGAAAGTGGGCATAGAGGGAACCTACCTCAACATAATAAAGGCCATATATGACAAACCTACAGCAAACATCATTCTCAATGGTGGAAAACTGAAAGCATTTCCACTAAGATCAGGAACAAGACAAGGATGTCCACTCTCAGCACTATTATTCAACATAGTTTTGGAAGTCCTAGCCACGGCAATCAGAGAAGAAAAAGAAATAAAAGGAATCCAAATCAGAAATGAAGAAGTAAAGCTGTCACTCTTTGCAGATGACATGATACTATACACAGAGAATCCTAAAGATGCCACCAGAAAACTACTAGAGCTAATCAGTGAATTTGGTAAAGTTGCAGGATACGAAATTAATGCACAAAAATCTCTTGCATTCCTATACACTACTGATGAAAAATCTGAAAGAGAAATTAAGGAAACACTCCCATTTACCATTGCAACAAAAATACCTAGGAATAAACCTACCTAGGGAGACAAAAGACGTTTATGCAGAAAACTATAAGACACTGTTGAAAGAAATTAAAGATGATACAAACAGATGGAGAGAGATACCATGTTCTTGGATTGGAAGAATGAATATTGTGAAAATGACTATACTACCCAAAGCAATCTACAGATTCAATGCAATCCCTATCAAATTACCAATGGCATTCTTTACAGAACTAGAACAAAAAATCTTAAAATTTGTATGGAGACACAAAAGACCCTGAATAGCCAAAGCAGTCTTGAGGGAAAAAAACAGAGCTGGAGGAATCAGACTCCCTGACTTCAGACTATACTACAAAGCTACAGTAAACAAGACAATATGGTACTGACACAAAAACAGAAATATAGATCAATGGAACAGGATAGAAAGCCCAGAGATAAGCCCATGCACCTATGGTCAACTAACCTATGACAAAGGAGGCAAGGATATACAATGGAGAAAAGACAGTCTCTTCAATAAGTGGTGCTGGGAAAATTGGACAGCTACATGTAAAAGAATGAAATTAGAACATGCCCTAACACCATACACAAAAATAAACTCAAAATGGATTAGAGACCTAACTGTTAGACCGGACATTATAAAACTCTTAGAGGAAAACATAGGAAGAACACTCTTTGACATAAATCACAGCAAGATCTTTTTGATCCACCTCCTAGAGTAATGGAAATAAAAACAAAAATAAACAAATGGGACCTAATGAAACTTAAAAGCTTTTGCAAAGCAAAGGAAACTCCAAACAAGACGAAAAGACAACCTGCAGAATGGGGGAAAATATTTGTAAATGAATCAATGGACAAAGGATTAATCTTCAAAATATATAAACAGCTCATGTAGCTCAATATTAAAAAAAACAAACAACCCAATCCAAAAATGGGCAGAAGACATAAATAGACATTTCTCCAAAGAAGACATACAGATGGCCAAGAAGCACATGAAAAGCTGCTCAACATCACTAATTATTAGAGAAATTTAAATCAAAACTACAATGAGGTATCACCTCACACTGGTGAGAATGGGCATCATCAGAAAATCTACAAACAACAAATGCTGGAGAGGGTGTGGAGAAAAGGGAACCCTCTTGCACTGTTGGTGGGAATGTAAATTGATACAGCCACTATGGAGAACAGTATGGAGGTTCCTTAAAAAACTAAAAATAGAACTACCATATGACCCAGCAATCCCACTACTGGGTATATACCCAGAGAAAACCATAATTCAAAAAGACACTTGCACCCCAATGTTCACTGCAGCAGTATTTACAATAGCCAGGTCATGGAAGCAACCTAAATGCCCATTGACAGATGAATGGATAAAGAAGATGTGGTATATATATACAATGGAATATTACTCAGCCATAAAAAGGAACAAAACTGGGTCATTTGTAGAGACGTGGATGAATCTAGAGACTGTCATACAGAGTGAAGTAATTCAGAAAGAGAAAAACAAATATCGTATATTAACGCATATATGTGGAACCTAGAAAAATGGTACAGATGAACCGGTTTGCAGGGCAGAAATAGAGACACAGATGTAGAGAAAAAAACGTATGGACACCAAGGGGGAAAAGTGGTGGGGGAGGGGGGTGTGTGATGAGTTGGGAGATTGAGATTGACATACAGACACTCATATGTATCAAATGGATAACTAATAAGAACCTGCTGTATAAAAAAATAAATAAGATTCTAGAATTCAAAAAACATAAAGTAAAAAAGAGTAGATACATGTATATGTATAACTGATTCACTTTGCAGTACACCTGAAACTAACACAACACTGTAAATCAACTCTAATAAAAATTTTAGAAAAGGAAAGAAATTTTAGAATTGCATGTATGTGACTCCTAACATACTTCCATTAGCCAGCACTGCCATATACGACCTCACTTCCTACTCATCCCCCCTGTTCACTTACTCCCTTCCAGCCACACTGGCCTCCTTACTCTTCCTGGAGCATGCCAATCATGACCCGACCTCTGGGCCTTCGCACTTGCTGATTTCTGCCTAGAAAGCTCTCCCCCACCCCCATGACCACACAGCTCCTTTCCTCAACTTCTTTCAGGTCTCTGCTCAATGTTACCTCATCTGTGAGTCCTTCCTGACCACCCTCTACATAATAACAAGTCACTCCCTTCACCCCCTACTCTGATCTCTTTTCCCCAGATTACACATCACCATCTGCCATCGTATACACTTCTTTAGTCATTTGTATTTTTCTACCAAATATAAGCTCCATGAAAGCAGGGGTTTTGTCAGTTGTACTCACTGCTGATTCCATAGGTGCCAGTGTCTGATACATAGTGAATGCTGTATCCGTATTTGATGAGTGAAAAAATAAATGTATTTAGTACAGTATCCAGTCCATAATAAGTGTTCAAAAAATGTTGGCTAATATTATTAAGGAAGCCAAAAATGACACACGGCCAGCAACATCAGTCAGTACAAGACCACGTGCACTCAAGCATCAATGTGGGGTCCAGCCCGAAAGTGTTCAGAAGTGAAACTAGGGGGGCGATCATCGAAGACTGAACCATCACCCCAATATCCTACCCAGACAACAACAGCCCTATGAAGGCAGAAAGAGAAAAGTTCCCTCCCTTCTTATAAAAATAAAAGGGGAATCAGGGCAGAAAGGGAATCAAGGTTCGTTTTCCTACCCATTCAATTAACAAATCTTTGAGGGTCCACCATGTGCCAGACACTTCCCCAGACACGTGGCTGGGGTCAAGGCTGAGGTGATGCTGATGTGCTGGGGAGGTCAGGGCACTGCCTGTAGGAGCCAAGAGGAAAGCATCCTGCCCAGACCAGGGGGTCCCAGAAGCAGCAACAGCTCTCCTGCAACCTACATGATGAGGGAGAGGAAGCAAAAAGAGTGGAAAGAGGGTCCCAGGCAGAGAGAAGAACAGCAAGGTCAGAGGTTGGAAGGAGCCGACAGCAATCCAGCGTGCCTGGATATGCAGCCTGGAAGAGGGACCACCAGAGACGATGCTGGGGAGCCATGCAAGAGCTTTCAGCCATGGGGCAGGATGGGGGGGCGAGGCACGTGGCCTCCCAAGGGGTTCTCTGAGCAGCTGCCAAGCCACTCTGCCCGGGCCAGGCGAGGACCCAAGGACGCCTGTCTACAGGAAGGCTATTCTAAGCCACCACTTCCATGGGAGGCTCTCCCAGACCAGCCAGGGTGCTCTTTCCCATTCAGTGCACCTGTCAGGACGCTGGCTGGTGGAAGCGAACCGTCAAGCAGCCTGGGGCTGAGGTGGAGGAGAGCAAGGACATGAGGGGCCCCAGAGAGGAGCAGGGTGACAACCTCCAATGAACAGCAGCTAATTTAGGCCCACGGCGGCTCTCAGGTTCCAGGTGCAGCTTCCCGCTCCCCTCAGTATGTTCCCGAGCTAATGTGGTGTAATTACAGCCTCAGCAGCTTCCATTTGGAGCTTGAATAGTGAAAGCTTTTGCTAAGGGGGTGGGAAATGTAAACCCCTGGGCCAAAACTTGGTAAATTTCCTAGGAAATACACACACACGCACACGCACACGCACACGCACACACACACACAAAAGGTGGCGAAAGTAACAGCAATTGCCTACTTACGAGGAAGATGCCCCTTCTGATTCTCCCGGAGTGGGTAGAGAGGCCAGTGGGCCGATGATGGGGCCCCGCTCCACCGTGGAGAAAGGCCCAGGACTGGCCTGCTCTGGCTCCCCCAGTAAGTGAGGAAGCCCGTGCTGGGGCAGGCAGGCCTGGGACAGCCTCTTCCCAGCCCATCCACTGCCTCTGCATCTGCACTAAGGCGCCTCTCCCTTGGGTCCAGAAGGCTTTGTTATCCTTTTCAAGAGTCCCCACTGGGGAGGAAAAAGGATGTGCTGGATTGCAAACACCAGCCCAGTGTGGGCCGCAGCCCCTGAACTAAAATATCCAAACAGCAGGGAGGGAGGCCCCTGCTAGCCCACCGCCACCCTGCCCCATCCCTACACAGACCACACAGCACCTTTGAGGGATTCAGGAGCAAGGGATTCCTCCCAGGCCTCGGCCAGCCCGCTCTCCAGGCCTGCTGAGAAGAGCACAGATGGGCCAAGGAGTAAATGGTAACAGCTGCTCAAAGGAGAGGGAGGTGGGATTTAACCATGCTTGGCACCTCCCAAAACCTCCGTGGACTCATCCTCCCAGCTCCAGCCCCTGGGGACAAGGAGGGGCCAGCTGTAGAGGGACTGCCTCACCCCAGCCAAGCCTCACCCACCTCCCCCCTTCCCTCCTGGGGTGCCACCCCAAGCCAATGACCATCTGTCTTTAAATCTTCAAAATGATATCCTTGAATATTTTCTTTTATAGAGCTAGGTTTACCAAACCGCAGTCACCTGGGTACCACCTATATCGTTTTGGCCATATTACCAGTACCACCTGTGCCAATATTTAATTAATTTTTTCTTTAAATCCCTTAATTCTTATATTAAATGCAATGTTTAAATTTCTTCAACAGACTCACTTTTTTTTTTTTTTTTTTTTTTCGTGGTACGTGGGCCTCTCACTGCCGCGGCCTCTCCCGCCCGCTGCGGAGCACAGGCTCCGGACGCGCAGGCTCAGCGGCCATGGCCCACGGGCCCAGCCGCTCAGCAGCATGTGGGATCCTCCCGGAACAGGGCACAAACCCGTGTCCCCTGCATCGGCAGGCAGACTCCCAACCACTGCGCCACCTGGGAAGCCCCAGACTCACTTTTTAAATTTTTCAGTACCTACCTAGATTTGTCCTGGCTGATAACATCCATGTTAGTTCTGAATTTTTCCAAGACGTGTTAAAATGCACTACTGTTCAAATTCAAATATTTATTCCTATGCCCATCTCCCATTCTGGCAACAGTGTACATGCCCTTGAAGGGAAGTAACTGATTTAAACGTGAAGTTCTTAAACTTTGGTGCATTTGTGACTCGCTCGAACTGCCTGTTACCCACAGATGCTCAGTCCCACCCAGACCGTCCCAGTCGAGAGCTCTGTGGCTGGCACCCAGGAATCTGGATTTCATAAGCTCCCCATGATTCTGAGGGTGCCTTCCAAAGCTGGAGAACCAGCGGCTCAGAGGAGAAGCAGAGGTGCCCCTGGCCTGGTCCCCCAACACGCACACACCCCATCCAGCCCACAGTCAATCGACCAAGCCCATCCTCAGCAGAAGGGAGTTGATGGGCCTCTGCTGTCACCAGAGCAGGTCCCCTGGGGGCTTCACTACCCCACCGCCCGCCCCGAACTGAGAGGCCCATCAAGGTAGACCTTCCAACCACAAAGCAGGCCTTTCCCTGGAGGAGCAAAAATAAGATGCTCTCCTTTCCACAAGGCTTCCAAAGCAATAGGGCTTGAATTTTTCATCTCTTCCTTCTGGCCTTCCAGGAAACTGCCACGCTTGTCACTTGTCCCTAATCCTGCTTCTGGCCATGTCCACCCTCAAGCTGACCCTGGGCCCCTAGGCCATGCTCTGCAGCTTGGCCACTAAAGTGGAAGTCAGAAACCTGGGCCCTAATTCTGTTTCTACCTCTCCCAAGTGTGTGAAACCCCCAACAAAGCCTGACCCTCTCTGGGTCTCATTTCCTCACCTGAAAAATGACAGGTGTTTTTTTTTTTTAAATAAATTTATTTATTTTATTTATTTATTTTTGGCTACTTTGGTTCTTCGTTTGCTGTGCACGGGCTTTCCCTAGTTGTGGCGAGCGGGGGCTACTCTTCATTGCGGTGCGCGGACTACTCTTCATTGCGGTGTGCGGGCTTCTCATTGCAGTGGCTTGTCTTGTTGCGGAGCACGGGCTCTAGGCGCGCGGCCTTCAGTAGTTGTGACACGTGGGCTCAGTAGTTGTGGCTCATGGGCTCCAGAGCACAGGCTCAGTAGTTGTGGCACGCGGGCTCTAGAGCACAGGCTCAGTAGTTGTGGCACACGGGCTTAGTTGCTCCGTGGCATGTGGGATCTTCCCGGAGCAGGGCTCGAACCCGTGTCCCCTGCATTGGCAGGCGGATTCTTAACCGCTGCGCCACCAGGGAAGCCCAAAATGACAGGTTTTGAACTATATGGCTTTCTAGGAAGTTCTGTGACTCTCCTGTCTACTCCCATCCCCCCCACACACACCACTGCAGGACTCTGTGAGCTGGAGGGAATAAGGAAGCTCCCTTGTCCCACCCTGCAAACTCAACAGCATGTGTGCACATCTCAACACGCACACACACACCAGGGCTCACAAGGCACAGCTCCACATCCCGGTCAGTCAAACAGCTGTCAGCCAACAGCTATTTTCACGTGCTGACCACATGCCCCAGAAATCCAGCCGTGAGCTGAAAAGACAGAGTCCCTGCCCTCCAGGGGCTTTTATTCTATTGAGAGAAAGACTGGTAATAAACACACGAACAAATAAATAAGGCAATTTAAAGTGCTATGAAGAAAATCAAATAAACGGAATTCAGAAGAGAATGAGGGATGAGGGAGGCCCTGTCCTAGGAGGTGCCATCCAAGCTGAGAAAGAATGATGGGCAGAAGTGAAACATGCAAAAAAAAAAAAAAAAGAAAAATCCAAGGTAAGGGAATCCCAAGCAAAAGGAAGAGCAGGTACAGAGGTCCTGAGACAGACATGAGCGTGGTGTGTTTATAGGCAAAAGGAAGGGGAAGTGGCTGGAGTTTCCGAAACGAAATGAAAGTAAGAGGGAGAGGAAGCCAGAAGGACAGTCAGCAGAGATCATGTGGGACCTCGCAGAGCAGGGTAAGAACTTCAGAGTTTATTCTAAGACGCAAAGCACTTAGAGGATTTCAAGGATGGGAGTCACCCGACCTCATGTACTTTGGCTGACAGATGGAAGACCGAGTTCCCATGAAGGGGAGGGGGCTAAAAAGGAGACCAGTTACAGGCTGTTGCCGTAGCAGGCTTGGGGAGAATGGTGACTGCAAAGATGTCCAAAAACGAGCGTATTCTGCATATAATTTAGAGATAAAGCCAACAGGATGGGTTGGATACTGAATGGAAAGAAGGAGAGAAATCAAGAAACATGCCTAGGTTTTTGGCCTGAGCACCCAGCGGATGGTGGAATCATTTTTGTGAAACAGGCAAAACTTAGAAAAAGGAGAGGCAGAAAAAAATGTTTTCAACTGAAGTTTGAGATGCCTATGAGATGTCCACATGGACATGTTGAAAGGCAAGAGGATAAATGAGTCTGGAGTTCAGAAGAGAGGTCTGAGCTAGTGATAAAACAGCATGACTGACATTGGAGGCTATTTAAAGCCACATAACTACATGAGGTAGCTGAGGTTGAGGATGAAAATAAAGAAGAAGAAGTGGGTCAGGCCAGAGCTCCAGGTGCCATCATTTAGTGGAGACTGGGGAGGAGCGGACCGTGAGTGGTGGACAATCAGGAGATGCTGGTGTCATGGAAACCAAGACAAGAGTTTCAAAAAGGAGGACAGTCAACTGAGTCCAGATAATTAGGGGCACAAGGGTGAGCAGAGAGGCACTCAACAATGAGATGTAGACTAAACAAACTCTAAACAGGGCTGGATGGAAGGCAGGAAGGGTGAGGAGGAAGAGGGAGCGGCAAGGAGAAGAGATTCCAAGAGATTCCACCTGGGGGCCCCGTCTTCCCTGCTGGGTTGCAGCCACCCTGACCATTACCTCCATGCTTCTTGCCCTGTGGGGCCACCCATGACCAGCTCTCCCTCGAGATTCATTAACTTTTACAACAGTCAATTACTGAGCACCCACTACATGTGGAACACTGCTGGAGAAATGAACAAAACTGACAAAACTCCTCTCTTCCTAGAGCTTACATTCAGGTGTGAACATGAGATTATAATCAAGTTAACAAAGGGAAACTTTCCCTTTGGCCTGAGGCTTACCCTGCAGGCTTCACGAGCAGCCCTGCCCATCCTGCTTGGGGCTGCGCTGGTGATGAAGAGCAGGGACTCCCAGCCTTCTCTGGGGAGTTAGAGGACCCGGCTGGGCCACTGACTAGCAGAGCAAGCGTGCACAGGTAACGCAACCTCTTTCAGCCTCATTTAACTCATCTGCAAAATGAAGATACAACACCCACCCTGCCTACACACAGGACTGCGCTGAAGATTACAAGGGATAATGTGGACACAAATGCCACAAGCGGTTTCCAGCCCATAGCACATGTGCAATAAATGCTTGTTTAAGAATGTGGTCCCTGCTGTTGGTGGGAATGTAAATTGGTGCAGCCACTGTGGAAAATAGTATGGAGGTTTCTCAAAAAACTGAAAATAGAACTACCATATGATCCAGTAATTCCACTCCTGGGTATATGTCCAAAAAAAAAGTAAAAACGCTAATTCAAAAAGATATATGCACCGATGTTCATAGCAGCATTGTTTGTGATTGCCAAGATATGGAAGCAACCTAAGTGTCCATCGACATATGAGTGGCTAAAGAAGATGTGGGGTGTGTGTGTGTGTGTGTGTGTGTGTGTGTGTGTGTGTGTATACACATACATACATACATATATACAATGGAATACTACTCAGCCATAAAAAAGAATGAAATTTTGCCATTTGCAGTAACATGGATGGACTTGGAGGACATTAAGCCAAGTGAAATAAGTCAGACAGAAAGACAAACACTGTATAATATCACTTATATGTAGAATCTTAAAAATACAGCAAACTAGTGAATATAACAAATAGGAAGCAGACTCACAGATATAGAGAACAAACTAGTGGTTATGGGGGGGAGGGGCAATAGAAGGATAGGGGAGTGAGAGGTACAAACTGTTGTGTATAAGATAGGCTCAAGGGCTTCCCTGGTGGCGCAGTGGTTGAGAGTCCACCCGCCAATTCAGGGGACGCGGGTTCGTGCCCCGGTCCAGGAAGATCCCACATGCCACGGAGCGGCTAGGCCCGTGAGCCATGGCCGCTGAGCCTGCGCGTCCGGAGCCTGTGCCCCGCAACAGGGGAGGCCACAACAGTGAGAGGCCCGCGTACCGCAAAAAAAAAAAAAAAAAAAAAGATAGGCTCAAGAATGTATTGTACAACATGGGGAATATAGCCAATATTATATAATAACTGTAAATGGAAACTAACCTTTAAAATTTGTACAAAATATTTTTTTTGATTTTTTTTAAAAGAATGTGTTCCCTGGCTAGAAAGACCCTCCCCTCCATCTCTCCGTTTTCATGCGGCCCTGCTAGAATTGGCCTGTCCCATGTGCCTGTCACTCCAGCCACACGCATCACATACCAAGAGCCAAAAGGGTTCCCAGTCTCCCTGTTGGTGAGCAAGAGAAGGGCTTCAGAGCTCCCTCTGCTTATCCAAGAAGCCTAAGAGAGCAGGACCTCAAAGATCTTTCTCACTTCTGGGCCCCTGCACCACCAGGAGCTGTGGCTGGTGGCCGGAAGCCCCACGCCATCCAGCATGAGGTGAAAGCTCAACTTCCCCGAGAGATGACCGGCCAAGCCCAAAATGCCCTCCTGCCAGGGCTCTGCTGTCACTCAAGGCCCATGGACCCAATGGGAGCCCAGCCTTTATCCCCACTGCTCTGGTGCCTGCCCTCCTCAAACCGGCCCCAGCAGTCTTAGTCCAGGCTCCCTAACGTCCTCAACTTTCTGTCAGAACTTTCCCCTAACCTCTACCCCACGTAGCACGCGGCCACCCCAGCGCTCTCCAGGGCCCCTGCATTTTTGGAAGCAGGCCAACCCACCAAAAGTCAATTTGATGAATGGCAAATTCACTGCAAATCAATTCAAAAAAATCAGTTGCTGGGCTTCCCTGGTGGTGTAGTGGTTAAGAGTCCGCCTGCCAATGCAGGGGACGTGGGTTCGTGCCCCAGCCCAGGAAGATCCCACATGCCGCAGAGCGGCTGGGCCCGTGAGCCATGGCCGCTGGGCCTGCGCGTCCGGAGCCTGTGCTCTGCAACGGGAGAGGCCACAACAGTGAAAGGTCCGCGTACCGCAAAAAAAAAAAAAAAAAAAAAGCTTTTGAATATCATTTTATATTTTGACAGATTTTAAGCACTTTCAGAATTTTCTCCAATTCTGCAAAAGGCATATGCGTCTTGATTTTGTGTTTCTAGCAATTAAAAATTAAAACTTCATTCAGTATTTCACATTTGAAGGGACTTTGTAAGCCACTTTTGAAGGCTCTCTGTACTTTTAAATATAGTCTTGGTGTGATTTTTTTTTTTAATATTTAAGATTTTTACCATTCTCATACCAATTCCCACAATGGCTTATCAGCTTTAATTCTGAATTTATAACAATTAAAAACCAAAATTGAGGCATTTCATATTGATGTGGTTCACCTTAATCCTTCGTCAGCCTTTTTTTGTGTGTGTGTGATGAACGAAGGTAGGACTGGAAGCCCCAATCGTAAGCTAAATTTTTTTACTGATTACAAAATATACTTTATTGCTCTAGGAAGTCTACATCAACTCCTGATGCTTAAATTCCAAAAAACTGAACATATCTTAAAATACAGCAATGAAGACCATTTGCAAGAATCTTCAGAAGCTATGAAAACCATTCAAATGTGAATTTCTAAAAGCTTTACAAATGATAAAAAGAAACAAGTTTTGGCAGATTCATAAATCCAGTAAAATCAGAGATTTGGTCATTTAGCACACTGATTTTGGAAGAAGTGACCATTGGGCAGCTCCGGGCCCAGAGGTGGTGGGAGTCCTGCTTCCTCCGCAGGGTCATTTCTGGGCCATTTCTCCTCCTGTGGGACTCCCTACTCCTCCTTGGCACTGTCATCTACGGACCCCATCGCTCCCCGCTGCCCTCTCTCAAGAATGATCTCCCATCCAGCTCACTGTCCTCCCTTCCTCCTCTTCCCAAGCATCCCGCCCAGGGGCTCCCCCTCCACACTCGCCTCCCTGCCTGCGGAGCTCCCCTCCCCCACCTGACTTGGCTGCCCTTTCCTCACTGGCCCTGGTCTCAGCCTCCTCTGCTAGCGCTTCCTCTCTGTGTGAAGAGCCCCAGCCTCCCTCTCTGTCTATACTCTCCCTAGGTGACCTCATGGTTCCATGACTGTAAATACCATCTATATGCTAACGATTCTCAACCTATATATCAACCCTGACCTCTCCCAGGGCTCCAGGCTTACATCCGACTGCCTACCTGGCATTTCCAGGTGGAGGTTTAACTAGCATCTCAAGACCCACGTGGTTGAAAGAGAACGCTGGAGCTCAGCTCCCGCCCCCAACCTGCTCCTTCCCTCATCTTCTCCATCCTAGTAAACAGTGGCACCATTGTGTTCAAGCCTAAATTAGCAGTCATCCTTAACTCCAGCCCCACAACAGATCCCAGCTCCTCGTGTCCTCTCCTCTCCCGCCGTCGTAGGACGTGGACCACTGTCACAGTTCTTAGCCACTCTCCCGGCCCCTGATCCACTCCCCCACAGCACAAGAGCAATCTTTTCCAAAGCATAAATCACACAGGGCTACTCTAGTATCTAAAATCCTCAAAGGTTTCTCATTACTCTTGAAAAGAAACCCAAACCCCTTAACTCACCTGCAGCATCTCAGGGATCTGGCCCCTGCCTGCCTCTGTGGCCACCTCCCAAATCACCACCTCCACCTCATCACTGTCCCAGCCTGTGGCCTTCCCTAAGCCCCGCCCTCCACCACCCGCATCCCCACCTAAGGGCCTTTCCCCAGCTGTTCCCTCTGCCATTCCCAGGCCTTCCCATGGCTGGATCCTTCCCGGGAGTCATACTTCGGCATTGCCAATCCAGAGTAGCCACCAGGCACCTCTGCCCATCATTCTATTTTAATCCTTGCTTAGCATTCATCACTATCTTACTTTTTATGTTTGAGTATTTGTTGGCTTGTTTGGTTTTTCTGTCTTAGGCTAATCGAACGTAAGCTCCACTAGAGCAACAAGACTCCTCTGTCTTGTCCACTGAGGTATCCTCAGCACCTAGATCAGGGGATGGCATGCAAGGGATGCTTCGTGAATCTGAGGGATGGACTCACACACACGCCATTTCTGCAGAGAGAGTACCTAAGCGTCCAGAGTCCAATGACGTAAACTCCAGACTGTAGGAGGCCGAGAAACACACACATAAGGTTCAGTCTGCTATTTTTTGTTGATCAGGAGAAGGACGGCCCTCCATCCCTCAGTATTCACCCCTGACCACTGTTCCCAGGACTTCCCTAAGAGGTCAGAGAGAGGCCGAGGGCAGCACTTGTTCCCCGAGGGAAGGGCCACACACACCCCACTTTCCCACTCAGGCCTCTCCATCCCTGCCTCCTTCCCCTCCTTCCCTCTCCACATGCAGAAGGAGGCCACTGCCAAAAGCCCATAAACACACATCACCCGACACACACACACCACACACACACACATCACCCGAAACACACACACCACACACACACACATCACCCCACACACACATCACCCCACACACACATATAACACTCCACACACACACCACACACATACACACACACACACATCACCCCACACACACATCTAACACTCCACACACACACACCACACACACACATACATACCGCCCATGTGTGTACCACACACACTTATACTCCCTACCTACACACTACACACACATACACACTTGACCCCAGTCAGATCTGTTCCTTTCTCTACACACTCATGGGCTTAAAAGAACACGTTGACAGAAAGAGAAGAATAAATACCGTATGCTAACACATATATATGGAATCTAAAAAAAAAAAAAGGTTCTGAAGAACCTAGGGGCAGGACAGGAATAAAGATGCAGACAGAGAATGGACTTGAGGACATAGGGAGGGGGAAGGGTAAGCTGGGAGGAAGTGAGAGAGTGGCATGGACATATATACACTACCAAATGTAAAACAGATAGCTAGCGGGAAGCAGCCACATAGCACAGGGAGATCAGCTTGGTGCTTTGTCATCACCTAGAGGGGTGGGATAGGGAGGGTGGGAGGGAGACGCAAGAGGGAGGCGATATGGGGATATGTGTATACGTATAGCTGATTCACTTTGTTATGCAGCAGAAACTAACACACCATTGTAAAGCAATTATACTCCAATAAAGATGTTAAAAAAAAAAAGAACACGTTGGGAGGAGCATTCCCAGAACAGTTACTCAAATCCTACCTTCCACCCAGATAAATGAGGTGAGCATGGCACCTGGCTGAGCCAGGAGGAGCATGCCTGGGGCGGGCCGGGGTGGGGCGGGCAGACCAGAGCCTGGCAGAGCCACCTCAGGAGCCATGAAAGAGCTGGCAGACCCAGCCCAGAACTGCCCACACACGCACATAGACCCCCGCTGCTGGCAGAGCCTGTCTATCCACCCAAGGGGAAGCAAGTAGGTGCCCCTAGAAGAATCTATTTGAAGGGAACCAGAAATACCTTCCCCCACCGCAAGACCTCACTCCAACCATGGCACCTGAACTTCTACCAGTAAAAAGCCTCTTTGGGGTTAAATTTTGTTCTCTCCTGGTTGTTGTTGTTTTTATTCATCGCAATTTCTTCCTTGGACATGAAGACAACCAAACATGAAGCCACCGACACCCTGCTCACGCCTTCTGCGAGCAAATCCTTCTCCTGGCTGGGGGAGCCCGGGGAGGGGGGCACGGAGAAGAGGAAATGAAAGGGAAGAGGGGAAGCGCTTGGTGCCCCTGATGGAGCAGCTGGCGTCCTCCTGTGGGTCCCAACTGCTGACCAGCGCGGCCAGGGTCACGGGTCACCTGGCCCACCGTCCCCACTTCTCCCTGTCCCCATAGTCCCTCCCCCCACCCCACACCCTCTCCTGGGCCATCAGACAATTCCTCCCTGAAACGGGGGGTGTAAGAGGTGACAGCGCTGCAGCTAAGGCCCAATTTTCATTGACACTCAGAGTCTCTGACAGCTGTTAGAAGAAGAATGTGATTTTGAAATTTAAATAACATGCTTCTGCATTCAGCTCAAGGAGACAACCTGAGGATAAGCAGTTTATCGCCCGAGCCACCATGCAGGTGGCAGGGAGACAGGCTGCCTGCTTCCTCCACGCCTCCCCTGCCCTCTGTCCCCAAAGCCCCACCGCCTCGTCACAGGGGCCGCCTCAGAGTGGGGTCTCTGAGAGGCACCAGCCGACCTGCTGGACCTCGCTCGCCATCTTCTGCTCAGCAACCCCAGGGAAGGAGGGGCTGGGGGCACAAAGGCTCGGCAGCCCCTCAGCGGAGCCAGGGAAGGGAGGGGGGCTCCCTGGGCACCCAGCGGAGTTAAGCCAAGCCCAACCCTCTCCCGGCCCCTACATGGCCACTCAGGCGACCTTCACAGGGGACTGGCTCGTGAGCCCGGGGCTAAGCTCCTCCCCGACCCAAGGGCAGCTCAGCCCCTCTCCATAGACCCAGCCCCAGAGCCAGGCTGTCACACTGAGCTCTGTCCCGGAGACTTCCTGGGCAGGAGTCCCAAGGGAGGAGACCCCAGAGACGCCAATCTCCCATCTGCCACAAGGTCTCTAGTCACTGTCATCTGAGCCCACCAGGCCCAGAAGGTATGCGGTTCCTGCTGAGCCTGGCCGGGCCTCCGAGCCATGATGCTATGATGCTGCCGGGAATGTCATTCCCAGATCCCACTCTCTCCTCTTCCGAGACTTTGCTGATTTTCCCCAGGCACAGCCTATTGCTGCCTCCCTTGAGCTCTCAGGGTTACTCTACCACCATTGACAAACCACCCAGCGGGCGTCTAAGTGGTGTCCGCCTGCCCCACAAGCCAGTAAGGACACGGTCTGGTGCCTTTCAAAGCAGCATCTTAGGTAGCGTCTGTACCACACAGAGATCCGTCCCCAGCCCTACCTCTTCCACGAAGCCCTTGTGAGCTTTCCTTTCCTTCTCTAAACCTCAGGGCCACCTGACAGGTGGCCCACACAGGATGCCTCAGACTTGCCTGGAGCTCTTAGCCACCCTGCCTTGTACAGCCCTAACGGCTCACACTAAACCACTAGCTGCCCCAGCCCCTGACAGCGTCACCTCTGGCCACCACCTAGGGTGCTCCTGGGCTCCGGCGCCCTGTGGGGAGCCATGCACACATCATCACCCATCCTTGCAGGGCTCCATTTTACAGATGAGAAAAATGAGGTTCAGAGTCAAGTGACCCACCCTGTGGTCAACCAGCTGGTAGGGCAGGACCAGGATTCAAACTAGGACCAGCAGGCCTCCAAGTCCACGACCGCCCTCTAGTCCAGGATCCTCCACGGATTGGGGTCAGGAGCACAGCACAGCACTAGACACCCAGGGGAACACAGGGAGAGGCGTGGGTGCAGTGACACAGAGACCAACGCCCACAATCAGAGGGTGGGCGCTGTAATAAGAACCAAGTGCAAGGGCACAGAGTGAGAGGGTGGTGTCCCTCAGGGGCAATCTGCAAGGCTTCTTGGCAGGGGTAGGGTTCCCTCCTCTCCTGAACCCCCAAAAAGGGGACCACTGGAGCCTCCAACTAGAACATCCCCGGGCCTCTCCTGGCTCCATCCAAGCAAGATGGCCCACCCCAGAGGCTTGCGGCCAACTGAGGCTGTTGCCACCCATCGCTTCTTCCTCCAACCCACAAAAGGCCCGAGCCCAGGCCTCTCGCCAGCCTCCCTGTGTCCCCACCCAGTCGCAATGCAGCTAAGGCCACAGAGGCTCAGCAGTAGCCCCAGGGACCTACTGTCCCCTGCAAATCACCCCGTCACCTCCCACTGCAGCCCCCACCCAACACTAGCATGGGTGGAAGGCAGCCTCACGTCACCAAAAGCCATGCAACCATCTCCCAGATGCAGGCTCCAGGCCGGCCCTACCCCAGCCAGCCAATGGCCTTTGGAGAAATCACTGCACAGTCAGTTCTAAGAAGTTACATGTTTTAGTGCAACGTGCCAGGCACTGGACCAGGCACCTACCTGCATTTTCTCATTTAGTCCTTACAAGACCCAAGCAGGTAGGTTTTGCTATCAGTCCCGTGTTGTATAAGAAGAAACCCGGGCTTGGAGGTGAGGCCCCTGCCTGAGGTACACACTGGGCAGCGATAGAAGCAGGACTGAATCCCAGTCTAGTCCATCCCTTCCCTTGGGGCCTCAGTTTCCCTTTTTGTCAGGTAAGGGGTGAGCTCAGATGATCTCCAAGTTCCCCTCCAGCTAGACAAAAGACAAGACATGTTTGCATAAATATGCTCCATACCCATGTATCTCCAATGCCTGCATCGGATGCCCAAGGCCCTGGAGGCCCCCAGCCTCACCAGAAATGCAGAGGCAGCACTCGCTGACAGCCCGGCTCACACCACCTGCCTGCCGCTTCTCCCAGTCCCTGAGGCGCAGCCCAGCAGGGAGGGAAACCACTGTCTGGCCCTCCCAGGCCTTTCATCCTCACTCTGATGGTTTCACCCCACATGGATGGAGCAGTTCCCTTCCCTCGCTGTCCACATCACCCCTCACAACCTCTCTCTGCCTGAATCATCTCTTCTTTCCCTAAGAAGCCTTTCTCTCCTCTCTCCACTTTGTTCCATCCTCTCCTGCCTCCCAGATGGGACCAGCTGGGATTCAGTATTCACAGGGTCACAGGCGCTTGGGGAGGGAGGGACTCCACCCAAGGGACCCCTCTAGAGGAGCACCCTCGGCAGAGAGGATGGCTGTCACTTTGCCTGCATCCATCCTCATGGACTCCTCTGTATCGACCAGACCAGTAGCCATCCCCTTCTCCTTTTACAAATGTAGCACTATAGCTCAGAAAGGCCTAACAGGGCTTCCCTGGTGGCGCAGTGGTTGAGAGTCCGCCTGCCGATGCAGGGGACACGGGTTCGTGCCCTGGTCCGGGAAGATCCCACATGCCGCAGAGCGGCTGGGCCCATGAGCCATGACCGCTGAGCCTGCGCGTCCGGAGCCTGTGCTCCACAACGGGAGAGGCCACAACAGTGAGAGGCCCACATGCCGCAAAAAAAAAAAAGGCCCAACAAGGCCTCCAGAAACACTCCGTTTCCTGTTTCCAAGGGCAGTTTAAATTGCTAGAAACAGGACAAACCTCATTACAAACCTCATTTCTTCTCCGTGAAATCTCCCTTCCCGTCTACAAGGCTAGGGCAGGACATCTGGATCCTTCCAACAACCCTGTCCCCTCTGTTCAGGGCAGAGCCAGACTGCTCCCCTCCCGGCCTTGGACTTGGGATTAACTGGACACCAGGAATCCCAGACCCAGTCACTGATCCCAGCGCCTGTCTCTGAACTGGGCAGACAAGAGGGGAGGACTCGCCCTTCCCCCAGGGCCTCGGCATCAGAGGGTGTTGGGGGAATCCGGGCAGCTTTCTTTGCCAACAGAATCCCAGCTGGGCTTTCGAAGAAGCCCAACAGAGACAGCAGGCCAGAGGGAAAGAAGAACACACGTTCCAGGAGGCCCCGAATTCTCAGACAGTAGCAACTCGGCCCCAAAGATACAAGAGCACCCTTCTCCAAGTCCCTGGGCCCCGACTGGGGGTAGTGCGGCCTAGAGGAGCCTCCGTGGCCCACACCACAGCCTTTCCACACAGAGATGGTGGGGGGGACATCATACAGCCACATGTAAGTGTGTAGAAGTGGGGAGGGACTCCATATAATCCTGCAGGGCAGATTGCTATCATCCTGGGGCATCAGGGCAGGATCTGGGGTCCCCCAGACCAGGCTTTCCCAGGCAGCGAGCCACAGGTGGGTGATACATGTGCCCAGATATTGACCCCTCAGCCCGCAGGGCAGCCAGGCAAGGGCCTGTGACCACCTGAGCTCCAAGCTACTGTGCTCTTCCTAGATACCAAACAACACAGCCGTTGTCTGTGCGCCTCGATGGGGAAAAGGCTGCCCTAAGCTCACCTCTTCCTTCTTCAGAAAAGAAATGTAAGGTCTGGAGCAGGGAAGTGACCTGCCCAAGCCTATCAGCTCATCTGTGGCAGAGAATGAGCTGGAATCAGGGTCCCGGCTCCCCATCCAGCCTTCTTTCAGCTGTGTGCTCCCCACCATGGCCCACTTGGTTTCTTGGTGGCTGGGCCAGGGCCTCCCCACCCAGCTATGTACCAGAGTTTCCTCAAATAGAGCCGCCCATGCAGCAACTCGAGGGCTGCTCTGGGTGGAGCGGGGTCAGCAGGGGCAATGTGAGGGAGCCTTGCCCTCACTGTGGGGAGTGGTCCCCAGAGCCCAGGGATCTACGGTCGTGTGGGGCCCAGCTCCATCTGAGCAGCAGGTAAAGGATGCTGATTCAGTGAGCTGCAGACCAGTAATCTCCTCGTTTGTCTTGTCCCACAGAGTGTCAAGTCCATTACGGAAAGATTTTCTGCCAGGAAGATACTTAGTGTCAGTCCAGGAAGCAGCAGGGGACTGAGCTCAGGTGCGGACGTCTGACCTTCAACCTTCAGGGGGCGAGCCAAAGCCATTTCTTCACTGGAGGTAAACCCAGTGGCTCCTGCCCAGGCAGTAGCACCTGAGCTCATGGTAGGGTGGGAAATGGGTATGTCGGGCCGCTGGGGTTTCCCCATCACAGCGTCCACGCGCAAACCATCTCCTCAGTCTGCTGGAGCCCCCTAGCACTGTCTCAAAAGGAGTGGCCCACAACTAATCAGGAAATGTGAGAATCAGAATGTCTGTGTTAGGAGGGGCCTCAGTCAGTCAATCACCCAGTTCAGCCCTGTGGGATGGGCAAGGCTTATCACTGCATCATCACAGTGCCACAGGCAGAAGCAGGATGGGAACCTCAGCCATCACCACACTGCGGGGTATGATGATGAGAGCCCAGGGCAGGCCACTCAATGCACAGACCATCTTCGAAGTCACCATTCCAGCCACCACTAACCCTGCCCACCACCAGGGCCCAAGGGTATGTCCAGATGGTCACCCTTTGGCCAGTGCCTCCCTTCTCATGGGGCCCAGGATTTCTCCCACCAGTACATGTGTATCATCCTATCTCAATCCCTTAGAGCATGCTTTCTCAATGGGAGAGGAGGGTATCACCCCCAAGGGAGCAAAAACGGGCTCCTGGGTAGGCAAAAAAAAACGTAGATATTACAATGGTTTGTGGCCCTCCAAAACTCAACCCTATCTGACAAATTTTTAATACTTGGCATTTACTATGGACTAAATTGTGTCCCCTCCCCCAAATTCATATGCTGAAGCCCTAAACCCCCAATGTGACTGTATTTGAAGATAGGGCTTTTAGGAGGTAATTAAGGTTAAATCAGGTCATAAGGGTGGGGCCATAATCCAGTAGGACTAGTGTCCTTATAAGAAGAGGAAGAGACCTCTCTCTCTCTCTCTCTCTCTCTCTCTACCCCCTCTCTCTTCTCTCTCTTCCCTCTAACTCCCCACTCCAATCCCCCACTTCCTTCCCACCCATTCCCATCCCTACCCTGTAAGGACACAGTGAGAAGGCTGATGTCTGCAAACCAGGAAGAGAGCCCTCACAAGAAACCAAACCTTCCAGACCTTGATCTTGGACTTCCAGCCTCCAGAACTGTGAGATAATAGACTTCTGTCATTTAAGCCATCCAGTCTATGGTATTCTGTTATGGCAGCCCAAGCAGACTAAGACAGTATTTCTCTAGTTAGAGAGAATTAACTTTTCTCCGTAGAGGGGCAACAATGAAAACAAAGAAAAAGTTTGAGAAACACTGTCCTAGAGAGTCCTTCATTGGAAAGGGCTTAGGGTCTCACTGGAGAATCTTTCATTTCACAGTCTAGAGTAGTTCTTCTCAACTTGCAGTGACTGTGCCCCCAGGGGACATTTGGCAGTGTCTGGAGACACACTGGGTTGTCACAACTTGGGGGACTGCTACTAGTGTCCAGTAGGTAGAGGCCAGGGATGCTGCTAAACATCTTACAGTGCACAGGACGGCTCCTGCCATGGAGAGAATTACCCAGGTCAATGTCAATAATGTTGCTGTTGAGAAACCCTGGCTTAGAGCAAAAGAAACTTCGGAAGGTTTTCCAAGTGGCTGGAAGCCTGAGGTCTGGGGCCCGCGAGCAAGCCCACCCTGGCCCCCTTTAAGCAGCACTGGTGACTCCAGGAAGCTCATCCCAGCCCCAAGAGTTCCCAAAACTGGAAGGTCCTCCCTAGTGCCCAAGCAGGGGCAGGCTGCCCTGGGTCACCCAAAGGCCAGAGGGAACAAGGCCAAGAAGAAAGAACCAAAAAACTCACTGGGCTCCTATACACAGACCACGGCAAGCAAAGCTAGAGCTCATGTGGGTCTTCTCACTCCCCAGGCAGGCCAAGGCGGGAGTGGCCAGAGAGCAGAGGCTTTCCTCAGCGGGATTCAAGAAGCAGAACCCCCAGGGGAGAGGGGGATTTCAGAGCAGAATGGACGATGATGATGATGGGAACGCCGACCACCACGGCTAACGGCTCCCACGCACCCGGCAGCATGCTGAGCCCTGGACAGCCATTGGTTCACTCTGACCTCATGACCATCCAACGAGGTAGGTACTCTCCCCTCTGCACCAGAGAGGAAACTGAGGCATAGAGAGGTCGAGTAACTTGCCCAAAGTAGAACAGCCGGAAAGGACCCAGCCAGGCAGGACAGGTGACGAAATGGGAGAGCAAGACCACGTTTCAGATTCAAGATCTCCTGCACGGCAAGCTCATTCTAGGCAATTCCAGTAAATGCTTTATGCCACACACAACCTTGTGGGTGGGTGTTACGGTTCCCTCTTTACAGATGAAGACCCCAGGCTCAGAGGCGTTCAGGGGCCTGCTGGCGAGCCAATACCTGAGCCAAGCCCCGAGGCCTGATCTACCACCCACGAGGACCGGAGCAGGTCTGGTGAGGCCCCAGCATGAGCCCACTCACCTGAGAAGATTGAAGCAAGCCTGAAGATGTCCGAGAGGCGGGCGGTCACTGGCTCGTAGGGTGAGGCTTCATAAAACTCCTCACCTAGAAGAGAGAACCGTGTCAGGCCCAGGCTCACATCCTGCCCAAAGTGCTGCACAGGGCAGGTTAGGAATGGAATGCTGCACATTTCACAGTGAGCAAGGTACTTCTCTCCAACCAGAGCAGGTCAGAACTGCCTAATACATCTCCCTTGTGACCTCTCTTCATGTCCCGGCCTCTTCTAAGGACTCCCGAATGCTTCTGGAAAGAAGGCACGGGGAGCTGGAACCCTGTGGAAGGCCAGGTACAAATCCCAGGATCTGAAGCCAAAGGACCCTCCTCCTACAACTTCCTCATTTCACAGGGGAGGGCTCTGAGGTGGCCCAGAGAGGCGAAGCAACCTGCCTGAGATCACACAGCTACTCACGGCGGAGCTTGAGCTGGACTCCAGCCTCACACCAGCATTCTCTCCCATCACAGCAGGCTGGCTCTGCTCAGACTTAAGGGGATAGGATTTCCCCTTTGCTTCCCACCATGCCACCAGGAGAATCTGACTGGCTGAAGGTCTGCTGGTGGTAGGCCTGACTGCGGCTCCTGTCTGCCTGACTCCCGACCTGTCTTCCCCTCCACCTGCTGCTTCTCAGCCCTCTCCTCCAGGCTCCGGGGTGCACCAGAGGCTCGGGGAACAGAAAAGCAAGCGAGTGACAGGAGATAAATGACACAAAGCTGCCCTGGAGACCCACCACCACCTCAGCGGGACTCCAGCCTCCTCTGCCAATGCCTCGGCAGCAAAGGAAATATCCTCTTGAGACATGACGGCGAGGAGAAATCAATGGATAATCACTCAGACTGTGTGTGTGTGTGTTGAGCGGGCGGGGGAGACAGATGATGACCACAGCCTCACACACTGATTTCCCGTCCACCCGGGGCCCAGCGCCACGGGCAAGTACCCCCGCCTAAAGAGGAGCACGTGGGGCAGCACCCCTGGGGGCCACCTGCGGGAGGGAGCTGGCCTCCAGAAGAGGAGCCTTGGAATCTGCTTGCAAGGGGCTCGTTCAGCCAGGCCCCCAAAGTCACCCACAGGCTAGCCCTCAGGGCTTATCCAGCCCTCCGCTGGGCCACGGACCAGGCATCTGTCTGCTATACCAGGCAGACACCCCAGAGAAGGGTACAGACCCCCAAAGGATGTGGAGGAAGAGCATGCCCCCTGGAGAAGCAGCCCCACCCTTCACTGTACCTCACAGGAGCACCTTAGGCCCTGCCACACCCAGCACACAGGGCACCTTACGCACAGGCGGTGCCCACTGGTACCGGCCAACGGACCTAACCCAAAGGTTAGTCTTTCCTTCAGGCCTGTCTCCAATCCCACCTACCCCCGGGGCATGCAGGGTCATCGCAGGCCTACATGATCTCAGTATCCTCCACTCTACCCACCGGCACAGGAGAAACTCCCTGTGGTCGGGTTACCAGCCATGCTATCTGCTGCAGCCAAACAACACCAGAGTTTAGGAAGCACTTTTGTAATAAAGATGATGTTGTATTGTGCTGCCTTCGTGCCAGCACTATTAGAAGTGCTTTAGATGTACTAACTCATTTAATCCTCTTAATTTCTCTAGGGGGTAGGCACTATTATTCTCCCTATTTTACTGATAAGGAACTGGGGCACAGAGACACTGAGGTACTTGCTCGAGGTCACACAGCTGGTAAGTGGCAAAGCCTGGTTTCAAACCCAGGAAGTTGGCTCCAGAGTCCAAGTTCTTAACCATTATGAATACTGTCTCCAAAAATAAAAAGTGTTATTGAAACCAAATTGTTCTTCAACAAGTACTACTGTTGCTTCACTTTTCACAGAGCAGTCTTCTGTGGGCTGGACTGCTCCCCCAGAGCAGGGCCTGTCTGTCCCTATAGCATCTGGCATAGCACCGTGCCTGGGTATGGATAGGCTAGTACGATTGACTAGGAGGGGACAGGGGATGGATCTCGGGGGGAAAAGAGCCTCTTCCATGACCGGGTGGGAGGGGCCCGTCCTATTTAACTCAACTTCCATCTCCTGCTCCTGTAGCGGAATTCACCAGCGGGAAATCCGAGAACTGCCTGGCAGCCAGACTGAAGCCAAATCCAGGATGTCAGATTCCAGGGCCACGACCTGGGAGATGACAAGTAGGAGCGGCCTCGGCACTTCACGTTTGCAGGACCAGGATGACCCTGAACTTCAGCATCACCTTTGGGGAAGGCAAGAAGCCTGGTCCCCTGTGCAGCCAACAGTGACAGCCCCACCGTGTAAATACTGGTGGTTACGGGGGTGGTGATGGCAGAGAGGAAGCCGGGCTCAAGGCCACAGCTCTCCCCCAGGGCAGTGGAAAGGGGTCCGGATAAGGAGTCGGGGGCCTGGTCCCACCAGCTGCTTGCTGTGTGCCCTGGGAAGCCCCCGACTCGCCTCCCTGCATCTCAGCTTCCCCGCCAGAATGATCTCGAGGCCCTTTGCGGTTGGGACTGTCCAGGAGCTCGGCAGAGGCCACAGTCCTGCCACCGCCAGCTCTGCCCACACGCTGAGAGCCTCAGTCTGCACAGCGAGCTCAGCCTCAGGTAGAGGCAGAAGGTGGAGCCGAGTCTCCGGGGAATCGCAGCAGGAGAAGCCAGAATCTAAGTGCAAACCCACATGGGTCTCTCCTCTCCGTGATCCCCCCACCCCGGCCCAAGCCAGGTTATTAAGAGTCTTAAGGAATAGGGAGGGTGTGCCTGTAGCCTCCCCAGGAGACCACTCAGCCCACACCAGGAATAGCCCCCTCTCAGGAAGATCCTGTCCCTCAGAGGAACACCACCTGCTGTTAAAAGGCCTCTGGGTTCCTCTGGTCAGCCCTGGACGGAAACCACCTCTGGCCCCAAGACCCAGGGGGAGGGGACTGTGCAATCTGCAAGGGGTGGGGGGCAGGGTTCTGAGGAAGGAGAAAAGCAGGGGTCTGCCTTTCTAGAGTGGGACCAGGGGAAGGGTCCCCCAGCCTGTACACGCCAGCACAGGGACCACGGCTTCCCCAGTGCTTTCACCCTCTGAAGCACACAGTAGGTGCTTAACAGATATTTGTTGAGCAAATGAACCAACAAACCATCTCAAGCCTTGGAACGGGGAGAGTTTACAGTCAGGCCCTCCTGGGCTGAAAGGGCCTTGAAGACACAGCAGAGGGCAGCATAAAATGCACATTATGCTTCTTCTTGTCATCAAAGTGCCTCATGGTCCCAGCTCCGAGCAAGGTCCCCGGAGCCCTGATGCGGTGATGCCCACAGAGCCAGTCCCATGGGAAGGTTCTCAGGCGGCCCACCCAACTCTCTAGCCGGCAGCTCTTCCATCCCTTTCCTGTCCATTCTGCACCCACAGCAAGCCCACCCACCTTCTGCCCAGTTTCCCTCGGGTTGAAACTGAAGGCTGTCGGAAAGAAAGCAAGACCCTAAACAACCCAGCTGGCTGAATCGGGGCCTTTAATGTTCTGGGCACAGAGTCAGCCGATGTGGCGGGCGGGGACACAGCTCCTTGTCTCACGGAGAACAGAGGGCCCGTCTCTGTGGCCGGCTCCCTCTCTTTGCTAACTTCTAGTTCTAGGACTCCAGCATTGCTAGCAACGGAAGAAGTGACTGCCCGATTCATGAGCAATTCCTTTGTTACCAGTGGTGGTAATGCTATTAATAATTCCATGCCCGCTTATTCCTATTTTCAGGGCACATTTGAACCCTCGGGGCCACTGCTCAGGAACCTCTCCATATCCAGGCCCCACCCCTGGGCCCAGTTTTCTCCTCCCCCTCCAGCAGCTGGAGGTGGGGCTGCCCCTCAGATCCTAGGCTGACGCCTCCCCTCCCCCAAGGGCACAGATCCCCAGAGCACCCCACTCTCTTCTTCACCTCAGCCTCTCCATCGCTACTAGCCTACCTTAGAATTTAAACTGCTCGGCTCTCTCGCATCTTTAAAAACAAAAGTCATCCTCTGTTCTTCTCCCATCTTCACACCAAACTTCAAGAAGTTGGCCACACTCATCATTCCTCTCTCCCCCGCTCCCAGACACCCCCTAAGCAGGCTTCTGCTCCCAGCAGCCACCTAAGGCGCTCACCCCGAGGGCATCAGGGACCCTTTCCACCCCTCTCCTGCTGGGCCTAAAGTCTTAGAGGCTGGTGACCCTCCTTCCTCTGAGAGCGAGCCCCTCCCGAGGTACCCTACTGTCCCTCTTACCTCACCCCCAGAGCCTCCTTAGTCATCCTTGCAGCCCATCTTTAAATGGCAGTGGTCCTGGGGGGCTCTCCTCCCAATGTGACTGCACCCACTCCCTCGGCCCCAGTTACCACCTGCAGTCTGCTGGCGACTTCTAAATCCCTATGTCCAGTCGCTCTTCCTCACGTACCCCCCAGCCCTGCGTGCCCAGCTGTCTGTAGGGTGGGGCCGATGAGAGGCCCACACCCCAGAACAAATTCACATCGCCCAGCCCTCCCCCCACTCACTACCTTCACTGTGATCAGCCACATCACCCACCCAGCTGCCCAAGACCGAAAACTGGGGGCCCCCTGACCCCTCTGACCCTTCACCAAGACCTGTGGATTCTACCTCCCGGACGGCTCTTAGATCCGTCTTTCCTGCCACTGTCCTCATCCAGCCACCATCATGCCTGGCCTGTATCACAGCAGTGGCCTCCGAACAGTCGCTCCAATCTACTCTCTTCATTGGAACCACGTGAACTTTGTCCTGAAGCACATATCCACGTGTAAAACCTTCCAAGGGATCCGTACCCCTCCCACCTCTCCTCCCCCATCCCCACTTCCACCCGCCTCTACCACACTGAGTTACCCGCAGGTCTGCAAGCGAGTCCCACTAACCTGAGTTACCCGCAGGCCTTTGCCCAAGCTCTCCCTCCACCTGCCATACTCCCCCCATACACCTTCACCAGGTAACTGCAGCTCGTTCTTGAATCTCAGCTTGGAGGCTGCCTCTTCCAGGAAGGCGCTTTAGATTTTGTAAGAAGGGGTTTGATGCCCCTGCTTGGTGCTGCCGCAGCACCCAGTGCCTTCCACTCACATCACCAAATGACAGATAACTGTCACCAAATAACTTCTCTGCATGCCCCCCCACCCCCGAACCATGGGCTCCACGAAGGCAGAGGCTGCCTCAGCTGTTCTCAACTGTTGCCACAATGCCTAGCAGCCGGTAAACTCTCAACAAACAGTTGCTGAATTAATAAGTGAATGCCTGACCCCGGTGGCCAGCAAATCCTCCACACCCCAGTCTGGAGGGGGAGGAAATGGGGAAGGTGGCTGTCCGGGGAAAGGCTTACAGGTTCTGCCTCGGGCCTTGGAGGCGGGCTTGCCCAGGGCTGTGGGACCTGCCGCCCACACGCCGCTCAGAGCTCTGTTGAAGGTGCCTAGGCCAGGCCTGGGGTCAGGAAGCCACCTGAAGGGCAGGCCTCCTGGGAGCAAGAAGGCAGGAGTGGGCAGCGGGGAGCGTCAAGGGCTGGTTTGGTCTCGTGCAGACCTCACAGCTCCGCCTTCACGCCGCCTACGCCTTCTCACCCCTCTGTTCTCACCTGTCCATCCACCTGGGCACCCTCGCCTCACCTTCTCTCGTCACCACTGCACACGGCCGTCCAACCAGCCCCGGTTCACCTCCCCTCCCACCACCCCACCGTCTCTCCTCCCCACCTCCTCCTTCGTCTCTCTCTCCAACAAGAGCTGCCCTCCTAGGCTGGGCAGCTACCTCCTCTGGGTTCTAGGCTCCCTGGAAGGTGGAGAGAGAGAGAGAGCTGTGGCCACTCCGCCCCGTTACCAAGCCCTCCCGCTGAACCTGGGCCCCAGGAGGCTCTCCCGTCACCCCATCCCCAGCGTGCCTCCCACTGAGGCGGGCGGACTTACCCTCGGTCAGCCCCAGGTGGATGCTCCAGTAGATCTGCAAGCACTGCAGCTCCTTCTTCATGCCCCGCTTGCAGCGGCAGTCGTACAGCGGGCTCTCCTGCAGCACCTCCAGGGCCGCCTGGCACTCCTTGTTGGCCAGCATGGTGTTGCGGTCCCGGCCGGCCAGGCACTGGCGCAGCGTGCGGTAGCGGGAGCTGCAGTTGGATTCGGCCGCGCACAGCTCATTGGCCCGGACACAGTCCACGGGGGGGCGCCAGCCGTGGAGCTCGGGGCCCTGCGGGGAGGAAGGGCTGGCCAAAGAGCGGAGGGTCTCGTCTGGGTGGTGGGGAGGGAAGACAAGCACGAATGAGGGCCGCAGTCTCCGACCCCAGAGGCAGGCCTGGGGGCTTGGGCCCTTCTGGGAAAGTCACACCCATTCTACTCGGCACAGCAAGGCCGACTCAAGGCTGCCTTCCCCAACAGACAGCAGGTCGGAGGAAGGGCTGCTAAAGCGTCCCAGGAGTCCACCATCTCTCCTCAGACCCAAAGGAGAAAAGCTGCCCTCTGCCCTGGTCCTACCAGACTCTCTTCTGGTTCCACTCCGTGGCCCTGGGCCCAGGAGCACAGAAAAGCCAGAGGCCCCAGCAAGACCACAGACAGTCTAAGATGCCAGGAGTTGGCGGCTGCAGGGCCTCCTGGGGTGGGCCGAGGGGGCATCTCACTTTCAGAGCACCCAGACCTCTTCCCAGCAACCTCGAGTCCAGCCAGAGGTCCATCCAAGACACCAGACTAAACCTTGAAAGCAGCAGCAGGTGCTTTAACTCTCACAGCCTCTTAGAGGCCAGAGTCAGCCCCTGCATTCTACCCTGGGGAAACTGAGGCCCAAAGAAGGGAGATGAAAACTCGAGGTCACACGCAGGCCGAAAAGACCCCTCTAACCCCCCCAGTCTATCCATTCTGAGTCCCCAGACTTCCCGAGGAGACAGGGAGAGACAAGCATGACCCCTTGGTCTGAGCCCAGAGGGAGGCGCTCCTCCGGGGGGCTCAGCCCTCCACACCTTTCTGTCCCACAGTGCAGCCAGAGACAGAAAACGTCCCCTGCGGACAAGTTCCACCCCAGACCCCGCCAAAGTAAGTGCTGCAGACCCAGGAACTCCATCCCACCACACCCCCCACCCACACACACCTCCCTCTCTCTCTCTCTCTCCATCGGGCTGTCTCTCTCCCTTTCTCTCCCCTATTTCTTTCTCTCTTTCCTTCGTCTCCTCCCCACCCTCCCCTGAAACCCTCTCCCCTCTGTCTCCCCTTTTTTTTCTTCTTTCCAGAAGCCAAATAACAAGTCAACTGCAAGCTGACCCTGGCCTCACACACAGCCCCTCGCCTCCCCAATGATGAACAAGCAGGAATCAGTCCACCCTCCTCATCCACGGCCTCAAGGGTCCAAACCCACGGTCCTCGGAAGGGAAGAGGTCAAGGAAGGAGATTCGGAGGGGAAGGGCAGGGAAAGAAAGGGCCGCTTGGTCCTTTCAAAAGCAAGCTCCCGGGCTTCCCTGGTGGCGCAGTGGTTGGGAGTCCACCTGCTGATGCAGGGGACATGGGTTCGTGCCCCGGTCCGGGAGGATCCCACATGCCGCGGAGCGGCTGGGCCCGTGAGCCATGGCCGCTGAGCCTGCGCGTCCGGAGCCTGTGCTCCGCAGCGGGAGAGGCCACAACAGTGAGAGGCCCGCGTACCCCCCCCCCGCCAAATAAAAGCAAGCTCCCAAAACGGCTTCCTCTGGCCACAGACCTCCTCCCGGTCTCCCGGTCCTCTCCAAGCCCCTCACTCAGATCCTGCCCCACAGAAAACCATACCATGGCCCAAAGCCAACACTGGCTTTTCCAAGACCCGAGGAGTGCTCTGGAGGGGGCTTCCTCCACTCCATCCTGCCCCAAAACATAAAAAGATCCTAGGGAGAAGTCCCCCCCCACCCCCACCCCCCGTCCCCAACCCCACAGAATCCCCTCCACCTCTACCCAGAACTGCCACTTCTCACTCCTTTCCCCAGGGAGGCCCTGCTCAGGGGGCAGCTACCACAGGGAGACAGCGACACCTAGAGGCAGAGTGCTGCACCGCGAGCCTGTCACTCCTGACTGAGTGCCGAGGGGAAAGGAATCAAGGAATGGGCTCCTGGAGCGCCAGGCCTACCCCACTAGGAGAGCAAGGGGTGGGCCTGGGTTGGAGAAGCCCTCAGGGTCCAGAGCAAAAGACTTGCCTTCTCCTCCTGACCACACCTCTGCCTCAGGACAGGAGGAGCTGAAGGCTGTGGTCAAGCTGAGACAAGACCATTGAAGAAACCAGCATGGAATGTGGTCATGGACAGTGGGGCATCTGCCCAGGTGTGGGTGGAGAAGTGTCCTCCGACCGAGCCCAGGAAGCAGCTTTACTGCCCGGCTTCAGCAAATTCCTGGGTCTCTGAGCAGGACTCAGCTGTATCTGGGCCACCCAGGAGCAGCTGTGTTGACCCAGCCTCACTGGTACCTGCTGCCCCACCTAGCCAGCCAGGTAGCCAGCCTGCTGGAGCCTCAAGACCGGCCCAGCCCTGGGCCTTCCACTGACTCCGCTCACCCCAGCATCCCAGCAGGCATTTCCCCTTCCCCATTGGCATCACCTGAGGCTGCACTGTCAGAGGTAAAATGAGAAAGGGGCATCCTACCCAGGCTTAAAGGTCAGGACCTTAGCCTAGGGAACTGGGACAATAAGGAGACTTCCTCCCTGCCCTACAGGTGAGGTCTAGAGCCCCAAGGGATGATCCTTATAGAATCCTGGGCTTCCCTCATCCTGCCAGCTCCCAGGCAGGGAGATGCTCTGTAGGAGGGCCGGTGCATCTTCCGACCAAACTCCCTGACTCTTCTAGTCGGAGTCATGACCCCCAGAACCAATCAAGCCCAGCCAGAGAAAGAAGTCATGGCAACTCGGTGCCTCTGACCAAGAATTCTAGGAGCATAAATGTTGGAAGGTATCCTGGTGATGTTTCCAAATTCTAGATCAGGAGAAAACTCAGATCCCTCAAGGAAAGCAAAGACATGCAGAAGAGCTTTTAAAGACACAGAAGGACTGAGAAACCACACAGAACTACAGCCACCCTCGTGCATCAAATGCCCCACAAGAGCTAGAATGCCAGTGAGAGGTGGGCCCTCTGACCAGTCCTGATCCCCACCCCCATCTCATTTTCTCCCTGAGCTTGTCAACACTGGAGGTCAGGCAGGCTGGGCCAGAAAGGCCTCTCCAGCCCCAGACCTCACTAGAACCTTGGGAGGGGCACACCAAAGGCCCCTGCTCCTAGGAACATGCTTCACTCTACCTCCCCCCACTGAAAATGCCCACCACCTCTCAAGCTCCAGACAAGCCTCTCCCCCAAGTGGAATTTCCAACGAACTCCCAACTGTGGGTTCCTTGACAGGAAAGGGCCCTGGGGCTGAAATGTCCTTAGCACCAACCTATCCCTTGTTCTCGACTGGCCTAACCCAGAGCCTTTCAATGTCCTGTGGTCACTCAGTTAACCCCACACCCCAGCTTTGGAAAGGGGCTTCTCATGGGAAGAGAACTGAAAGGCTGTGACCAAAGAGGATACCGACAGCACCCTGCTCTCAACTCCCCACACACTAGGGTCACAGACACCTGGGAGGACATCTCTGAACGGGCCCCCTACACATGCACAGGAGAACAGTCTCTCCTCAGGCTACTCAGCTGGGACAAGCCTGCCTGCAGCCTGTGGGGGGCTGGGCCTGGAGGTGACTGACAGGCTGGCACTGCTCTCCTCCACTGGGGGACGGAGACCTCAGAAGGTGCCCACATCTGGAAGACCTGCCGGCCCAGGGTGTGTGCAGCTCAGGAGCAAGCAATCTGGCTGCTTTTCCTGAAATACAATTTTCTTTTCTTCTTAGCCCTGCTCATTCTTGGCCCCAAAAAGCTGCGTTTTTTAACCAGCAGTAGGAGAAAAGGTCAGGTTTTGTAATAGCCCCTTCAGAGAGAGAGCGTTGCCGGGAAAGGCCACAGGAGCACAGTAGGCCAGGAGCACCGACCCAGCCTCCTCCCTCAGCCCCTCCCACCCCGAGAAAGCTGCCTGGAGAAAAGCCACCTCTGGCTCGGGAGGTCGGACAGTGAAGGCCACACCCTAGAGCTCGGCCTGGCCCCCTGGGGAACTCATGCCTGTGGGAGGGGGAAGAGGAGGGAACCGGCAAAGGGCCCAGGCCCCAACCAACATCGATGGGACTGGAAGCCCCCGTCCTAGGCAGGACACTTCTTAGACACCCCCCACAAGTGTTTCCGGGATCAGCACCTACGTCCCCAGGCCTTCCCCGCTCCCTTCCTCCAGGAGGGAAAGGGTGCCCTCGTGACCCATCTGGGCAACCTGGCTCACCGCTGGCTTCACAGCAGCCCAGGGTGGCAGGAGCAGCACCCACAATGAAGCAGATGTGTGCTCCTTCAGAGCGCGCGCTCACACGCGCTCACACACACACACACACACACACACACACCCCGTTAGCCTGCTCCCTCTCTGGAGCACCTACTGGGGCAGCAGCCTTGCCTGGGACTCCTGGTTAGCACACAGCCTTGCAAAACCCACTTTTCCTCACCTCCACCCCCAAGAAGGCTCCCTCTATACCCCTGTTTCCCAAGATTTTGTGTAGCATAAAAAGGGGACGAGGGGTTGGTAATTCGGGGTGCGAAAGACACTGCCGGGGTTCAGGGGCACCAGGCAGCCCTGCTCGCTGCCCTTGGGGGAGTGGGCTTACAGAATGAGCAGTGGTCTTTGTTCAGTCCAGGATTCTCCCCTCACCCCTCTCCTTCTTCACCCAAGAAAGCAAACTTTGGCCTCCCTCCCATCTCTTCCCACCAGCCATGGGGTCCCCTGCCCCAGAGGTGGCAAAGGGAAGGCACTGAACAGCGGCTAGAAACACTCCACTCCCGCCCACCCACCTGGCTCGAGTCTGGGCGCGAGGGAGGGCAAACGGTGGGGAGAAACTTGAAAAGTGTTCCAGGGAGTGGAGCCGCTAGGAAGGGATTCAGAGAGTGGGAAGCGGGGTGCATTTTCCAGAGGTTGATTGGCAGGTGGGGGATGGCTGCCAGGGCTGCCCCCACAGATGTTCAACCGGGAGCTCCTGGAGAAACCCATGCCCTCTACCACGATCGACTCAGGAAGCCGCCGGGAAAGGTGCGACTGGCATGATTTTCCTTTCCACGACACTGAGCCTCTCCCCTCCCTTCTCTCTTCCAGATCAAGAGTTGGATTTTTTTTTTCCTTAAGTTGCCGCAATTTGAACCCATTATTTTGAGGGAAATGAGCGCTATCACTGCGTGTGAGTGAGCGAGTGTGTGTCTGCGTGCGTGTGCGCGGGGATGCTCTGGGTGTTCTAAGTCTCCTTGCCAATCCCCCGCGTAACCAGCCAGCCGCGGCTCCCGTCCCTCCGCCCGCATCCTCGCCGCCGGCCCTGCTCGGTTCCTCTACGCCCGGGCCCGGCTCGCCCCGCCGCGCGCTCTCCCTGCCTCTCCGTCCCCCGCCAGCGCCCCGCTCGCCCCCCGCGTTCACGGCTGCTCGCCAGCGCTCGAACGCACTGCCCGCGCAGCCCCCGAGGCTCCGGCGGACACGCTGCCCTCGCCACCCGCAGATACTCACCTAAAAAGAAGAAGAGGCAGAAGGCGTTTGCCAAGATCATGTTAAATAAATCCCACAGTTTTTTGTTTTTCTTTCTCCCTTGGATTAAAAAATAACAACAACAACAATAATAATAATAGCCAAGCAGTGATAATCAGCCCCAAATCCAATGCGGAGATCCCAGCTAGTCCACCCGATGAAGATCCTGAGTCCTGCGATGCTCGCCCCTGGCTGGAGGGGGTAGTGGAATGGAGGGCGGTGGGCGGCCTCTCGACGCCCCCTTTGCCCACTAAAATCAAATATACACGTATTCGGATGTGTGTCTGCTTTCCAAGCCCACAGCCGGTCCTCAGGTCTGCCCTCCCCTCAGCTCATCCGGAAAGGCGCGAGTCCCCACGGGTCCGATTCCCCTGCGCTTCCCGGGAGGGGACTGGGGAGGTGGGGGAGAAGCGATCTGAGAGCGAAGGGCTGGAAGGAAGCGGCGAGGGTGGGGGTCAGAATAAAGCGCAAATAAGAAAGAAATCCACCGACGGGTGTAAGCGCCTAGGAACAAACCAGCGGGAGCTTCGAGGACCAGAGACCGGAGTCGCTTCTTTCGCACAAGACGACGGAATGATTTTTTTAAAATCTTCTCCCGCTAACCCTTGCTCGTGTCACTTTTTTCTAATGTAATTCCAGCGACCGTGTGTCTCTGCGTGCGTGTGTCTTTCTCTCTCCTCTCCCTCCCTCTCCTCTCCCCGGCTCTCGCTCTTTTTGCTCCCGCTCTCTCCGGCTCTCCCTCGCTCTCCTCTCCCTCCCCCTTCTCCCTCTCCCTGCTCCTCCCTCCGCCCGCCCCCTTCCCCCTTTGCGGCTCCTTCGCCGGGGCTGTCGCGCCCGCGCCCCTCTTCTCCGCCCGGGGCTCGGCGCTCGGGCTCCCAGGCGCTGGCGGCGCGAGGCGCGGGCGCGCAGCGGAGCAGCGACACTCTGCAGCGGCGGCGGCGACAAGGCGGTGGCGGTGGCGCCGGGGAACGAGGGCCGAGAGGAGAGCTCCGCCGCTGTCTCCCTCTGGTCTGCCGCCCGCCCTTCCCCGGAGTGACCTGCAGCCTTGCCGGAAACTGACCGGCTCCCCCGGCAAAGGCTCGGGCTCCAACCCAAACCCACCAAAGCCTCCGCACCCTCCTCCTCCCCCCGCCGCGCGCCAATCCCCCACTGCCCCCGCGCCCCGGCCACCGGCTCACGGAGGCCTGGAGAGGCTCAGCGGAGGCCCGAGAGCGTGGAGTGCCGGGCGCCCGAGCCATCCCGGGGGTGTGGGGGGAAGGGCGCTAGAAAAAAAACCCGCTTGGTGGCTAGGGTCTGGGCAGGGGGCTGCACCAGCCGCGGGGGTATGCGTCCTTCGGCCAGCGAGCCGAGGCAGAGCGTCTTCCCGAAAGCGCTAGGGAGAAGAAGGATCCCCTCCGGAGCCAGCCCCCAGCGTCCCGGCGCAGCCTGCCTGCCCCTGTCGAGCCCCGCGTACGCATACACCTGTGCTCTCCGCGCGGAGCTCGAGAACTTTCCCCCGCACGCCCGCGGCGCGCTCGACCCCTATACGCCCCAGCGTCGCGGCCCTTCGAGACTGCCCTTCCCCACCGGTCTCCCTCCTCCGGTGCGGGAAGAAGTCTGCCGAGCCGGGGCGGCCTGAGCCCCTCATCGGAGGCCGGCGAACCTCCCCGAACTGCGCTGGAGGGATTGGGGAGGGGGACTCGCACCCCACCCCGGCGGGAGCGCCCCGGGACCGACCCTCCGCGCCAGGCTCGGCGGCCGGCGCTAGGCTGCGAGCTGGGCTCCGGGGAGTTCTCCCGAGGCAGCAGGCAGTTCCCCGCTTCCGAGGCTCTGGGTGGGGTCCCCTCCCCCTTCCGGGAAGGGGGCGATTGATCCATCTGTCCACGGGCCGGGCTCACGGGCGTGCGTTAGTCACGGCATTTACAGTAAACGCTCAGAAGCACCAAAAAGGAAGCATCTGGCTGGGATAGGGCTGAAGGAGAGGTGAGACTGCTGACACGTTCCGACAAGAGGGGGCGAGACGGTGGGCTGTGGACACGCGCGGGCACACCCAGGCACCCCGGGCACCCCAGTTTCACGCTGCCATCTGACACATCCTCAGCTGCGTTAGAGCTGCCCAGCATCCCTCGGCTCCCGCGCACGCATTAGCTCTGCGCGCGCACCCGAAGTGTCGGGGCGTGGTACACACAGTGCCTCGTAAAGTTTCCGCGCTACCCAAAACCGGATCTGGGCTGGATCGAAGGTGTAGGTGTTAGTGCATTTTAAGATGCGTTTTTAAATGAACAAGACTCTGGAAAAGAGTAAATGCTAGAAATGGACCTGGGCGCGAAGGCAGGGGTCACTTACAAAACCTGCAGCCTAGCCTTCGCTAGTGGAAAAGCTAGAGGGAGCAACTTCCGTCTTGCGGATTCAGGCGGGAACGCGGCTTCTCCAGCCTTGGAAGCGCAGAGCTGAGGGTCTCCTCCAAACGCCTCACATATGCCCCATCCTGGGGCATCAGCGCTCACTCCATCCTGTCACCCTGCCATTGAGTGGTGCCCGCTTGGAGGCGTGGCCCTAGAAGGTGAGTGGAGAACCTGGGCCAGGAAGGCTTGGGCATTGGAGCTGGGGAAAGTCCCCTCGGGCTGTCCTCCCTGCCATTCCTCTGAGCCTCTTCAGTTCTAGGAAAGGACTTCACATTTTCACTCCGAAAGCTGGGAGACTTAAGGAACCGGCTTCAGAAAAGTTTAGGTTAAGGGTTGAAAACCTGATAGGAATTATACTCTTGGATCAGAGGCTGGAGGCTGGGAGACTGGTGTGAATAAATGTTCCCCCTCTCCTCTCCTACTTCCTGGGCCTTCTGGCTGCGCAAAGGCCCTCCACCACTCCCACATTTCCGTATCCCTCTTCGGATTTTTCCTCTCCCAAGGCCCTACTCCAGGCTCCAAAATTGCTGCTAGGCACATCTCTCTACCTCCCCCACCTCAAAAACAATTTCTATAACCTTCTTTTAATTCTGGCTGGGCATAAGAAGGAAAATTCTCTGAAGCATATATGGGAGCTTTGCTGAGAAAGCAGTGATGAACACCCAGGGTGGGGGGTGCCCATTGATTTCCCATGGTGGCAACGGGGGAATCTAGTAGCAGGAGGTGAGTGCCTGAGATCCTTCGGGGACTCCAGATCCCAGAGTCGTCACAAGGACAGTGGACAACACCAGCCAGGCCAACATTCACCTTGTTGTGGCCATGAGGCCCTCTGACCTTGGGCCCTTTCTTCCCTCCAGTCTATACAAGCATCTCCCACTACACCTCACTCTCTGCTGACCCACCTTCCACCTGAACTGCCCTTAGATATGGCAGAGTCCAAGTGTCACCCCATGATTTCCCAAGAATCTCCCATATGCACGCACCCCTGCCCCATGCCAGGTTCTGCAGAGGAAACGCAGATGGACATGTGCTAGCCATAGGCAATTTAATCTCTCTGAACCTCAGTTATCTCATCTATAAAATGGGGATTTTTTTAAAAAACCCAACCTTGTCTAGATGAGTTGAGATACTGTACACAGAGCAGCTACTCAAATGCCTGACTCTTAGAAAGTTGTTCGTAAAACGTCACCCCTTTCCTCCAGGATCCAGAAGAATTCAGAACCTATGACAAGCCATAAACACCAAAGTGGCAAATGAAAACCAGAGATAAAAGGCTATGGGGCTTCAAGGGAAATAGAGACAGCTTTGTAGAGGGTCAAGAGAGAGACTCTCAGGAGGTGTAAACAGCTGCCCTTAGGTTCACGGATACACGTTCACACACCCTTCCTCAGACTTTAAAGGCCCATCCCAGGTGAGCTCATGGGTAGATGAGTCTCCTGCCCACCCAAGATGGCCCCTCCGCCATCACAGATCCGGAAGTTATAATGTGCAGGGAGAGGGAGAAAGGACACTCGGGCCGTTAGTTTCTTCCCCTTCCCTCTTCTCTCTAGGTCTAGTCCTCTGGTGGAGTGGACTCTCTGGAGGGGAAGAACAGTAGGGAAGCAGAAGGACTAGTGGAAGGGGGGAGGATTGCAGGCCCACCCGAGGATGCACGCATGCGCACACGCACTCTCATTAGCCACACGGTTCAACGGACCAGACTTGTGCTACTCCCAGCAGAATCTCATCCCCTCTTTTCCTTCTGTGGAGCAAAGAACGCTGAGGATTCCCTTGCCCCAGAGAGAAAAATCCAACCAGGAATAAAAAGAAGGAGGTGCAACTAAGATGTGTCAGAAACCATGGAGCTGGCAAGCAGAGGTGCCCTCAGCCATGGGACAGCAGCTGACCCAGGGCCTCCCACAAGCCATCAACCAGCACAAACTTACTGGATTACAAGGGCTGTGGGGAATACGGTCCTGAGCAGGACTGCCCCTGCCATGGAAGCGTGCACAGGTAGAGTTAGATCGGGTACCCATGAAAAGAGCGAGCAGCCCAAAGGCACATTGGGGCCAAGTGAGAGAAAGGAGAGGTTAGTACCCGTGGGCTTCAGGAGGACTCACAGGGGGACGTAGGATTCGAGATGGACCTGGAAGGATGGTAGAGTTTGGCAGAGCACAGAGGAGGGCACGCTGGGGAGGGGACAGCATAGGTCAAGCACAGGGGTAAGAAAGGTTTGAGGAACAGTCCAAGCATTGGGAGGAACAAAGGGCACAGGTGGGGAGGGGCCTGACAGAGAAGATCTGGAGGGTCCGATCGGGAGGTGCGGTGGAGGACAAGCATTGAAGGCTTAGCCCTTGTTCCCCTAGGAGCCACTGAAGGTGTTCGAACAGGCCAGTGGCATGAGAACAGTGTTTTAGAAGATTGATCTGACAACTCCATGAAGGATGGAGACAAGAGGTGAGTTAGGAAGCGATGTTAACAGCCTCAGCCTGAAATAATGAGGGTCCAAAAAACAGGAAGTAGTGGTGGGCCTGAACACAAGGAGAGGGTGGTCAGAGGCTCTATAAAGATGAATTGGCAAGATGTGATAGATTCAACACAGGGGACAAGGAAGAGGGGAATTACCTTCTACTCACACAGTGACCAGCCAGGGGACAGCCCTGACTTCTCAGACTTTGTCATTGGAAAAAATAATTAAGGTAGCCAACTTTATGGCAAGATACATGTTGATATTCCTTTAATTTTTAGAATAACTCTATGGGGTAGTTACTGTTAATAGCCCCAATTTACAAATGAGAAAACTAAGTCAAAAAAAAAAAAAAAGGTGATATAACTTGCCTAAGGTCATATTTTAAGGGCAGAACCAGGATTTGAACTCTGGCAGTTGGGATCCAAGGCCCCACCCTGCTAACCTCTATGCCCTGAATAAATAAGCAAAGTAACAGCTCTCCAGGCCATAAATTTTCATGTCCCAATTCAGAACATCTTAAATACCCCCTTTCTCCCTGCCCTGTCCAGCAACAGAGTAAAGAAATCATGAGAATTGAAATTTCTTTTTTATCTTTCCCATGGCCTCGTCTGGCCTAATCCTTGGAGTTCAAATCTAAAGCCTAGAAAGGATCCTGTCTTACCATGGCACATGCCACAGTGTCCAACTTAGCGCCCTGGGCCTGAGTCATGATCATCCATGAGCTTTCCCAGGCCCGTTCCAGCCCCGTCCCTTCTCCTAATGGCAGGCTGACCCACTCACCAACCTTCCCTCCCCACAGAGGCCACTCCAGATCCCTGAGGCCCAGCCTGGCCAGGGTGAACTAGTCTGGGAATGGAGACCAGCAGGGATTTAACTAAAGCTTCTGATTCCCAAAGAGTGAGCAGGGCTGCTGGGGCAGGGTGGGTGGGACCAGGCTAGGAGGAAAGAAATGCATACCGCAGTCAGGGGCATTGATTTCTCTAATTGATTTCGGTCTGTGTTCCCGTGCTTCATCATTCTCTTTAGAGGTAGGCACCAGCAAGAGGTGGGAATCTGGCTTTACTTAGCCTCTCCCCAGGGCCTCAGAGACCTCTCTGCAGCTGCACCCATGCCAGAGAAGCCCCCCTAGCCCCAGGGTAGCCCATTAGAAGGGGAGAAAGCTGCTGCTGCAGCGGGGATGCAGGGATGCAGATGGGGAGTCACTCGGTCAGGAAGCTGTCAATACCACCTTATGCAGATATAGCACGTCACAGTTTCACAACTTCTTTCTCCCAGATCTTGAAGCCCTCTCACCAACCCCCCTCCCTCTGGGAAGAAGGCGTGGCCAAATCAGCATCCCTTCCAAGTGAACAAACTCAGGCTTGAAGATGGCCTATGACGTGGCCCAGGTTACAGTGCAGCCAGCCAAGTGGCAGAGCCAGGACTGGAAAGGAGGCCCTCCCACACCCTGGTCTCGTAAGCTTTCACCTTCGGACAGAGAAACCAAGCATCCAGCCAGCTGGGGCTCCAGGGCTCTCTGCTGCTTTCTCCCATGCAGGAGATCATGGAGGAAAGGGAGAGGCACCCAGCAGTTTTTGGCTCTTCTTTTCATCTGGGACAAGTCTGGGAAGGGCTTTTTCTCTAAACTCCTCTTTCCCCAAAAGTCACAGGCATCCTGAGAAAACTGAAGCCCCACACCTCCCCTGCCACCTTCACAACTCCCCAGTGGCAGCAGGAGCTGAGCTGGTAAACAGCCCTTCTGATGAGCTACTGTCAGCTTAAAATATCCCAGCTACTGTCGAAGCCTCCTCCCCACTGGCCCTGGCTACGCTGCCCTCAGCTGATGCTGGCCCCATCCCGGCCGTGCCCCAGCGTTTCTCCTCGTGCCAGCACTGCACTTGGCAGACCCCAACTGCCTTCTCTCCGGAGCATGCCACCTCCCCAGCTCTGAGGCGCTGGTGATCTGCCAGGTTACCCAAGGTCAGAGGCAGAAGCCAGGGGAAGGGGCAGTGATTGCTTCTGCTAAGCTGTGGGGAGCCGGTTCCTGCTGCCTGGAGCCCCCCAGGAGAGCTCTCAGCCCCAGCGGCTCCCCACAGGGACAGTGTCTTTATTTACCTAAGCCTGGCAAGGTGGGTGGAGCATCAGAGCTGGGTCTGAGATGGACTGTCACTTGAAGGGCCCAGCTTGGTCTCCAGGGACTGGAAGGCAGCTCACAAGGGGCTCTGGACAGAAAATGGGGACCAGAATGTCCCTCTTGGAGCAGATACGGCTTCCTTAGGCCCAACCTAGAGTTTGGCCAGATGAGCACGTTTACCTGCGTGCCCACCTCCCTCACCCCAATCTCTTGTCCTGGGAACTTCTTTTCCCATCATCCAGAAGGTTGTTTCCTTCTCCTCACTGTCCCCAGGTACTAGTGCTTTCCTGTTATCCTATCTCTGTTACTGCTCCCAGGGGGAGGGGTAATGTTTAACCAGAAAGAATGAATTCCAATCATCATCAGCCCTCAGGCTCTTAGGGTTGGAAGGAACCTTCCTTGACAACAATAATAAACAGCCAACGAGTGCATAGCACTCAACAACTCACAAAGCTTTTTTCTATAAATTCATCTCTCTTAGGCCTCCCAAACAGCCTCCTGAGGTGGGCATTTCTCAGACGAGAAAACCTAAAGTCAAGGCACCCAGTGACTTGTCCGTGATCACGGTGAGTGGCTGACCTAGGACTTGAACCCAGTCCTGACGGATTTCAAACTCCCTTATTTGGGAAGTGGTCTTTGCTTAAACGTTTCAGGAAAATAAAATCAAAATAAAATCCTTTTAATTACAAAAACTAAGACAATTTCACAGAAACACTTCCCAGGACAGGGTACTCCCGGGGCCCCCATTCCCTGATTCCAGACAGCTTGGATATTTGAGTTGTTCCTTTGCCTCCCATAACTCCACCTCCACACAGGTGGGAAGCGTGAGGGAGTCTCCCAGAAATCCCTCAGACCGCACACGTCCCTGGACAGCCAGCTGCCCGTTGGCAGGCCTGCGTGGATGGCGTCTGCCTACAGCAGAGCAGGCCGAGTCCGCTTCTGTCAAAGCCATCAGGTGCAGTCCCCACCTCCTACTCCACAGCCCAAGTCATCACACCCCCAAAGCAGACTCCGTGGGGAATGGGCCACTCCCCGGGGTCCAGGCACCCGCTGCCTCCCTATTCCAAAATGGGTGAGTCCCTGCTCCTTGGAGAGTCCGGGGCTGGCTTCACTAGAGGGTCTGCACTGCTGATAGCAGTGTGCGCTTCAGGATTCTGCAATCGTCCTGGCCCTAGGGTGGGTCCCATTTCTTCATATTCTTGCTACCTGACTCCTGGGATGACACCCCAACTGGCAAATGTGGCATTTTGGTTTTTTGGGGGGTTTGGGGGGCTTTGGGGTTTTTTTTTTTTTAACATCTTTATTGGAGTATAATTGCTTCACAATGGTGTGTTAGTTTCTGCTTTATAACAAAGTGAATCAGTTATACATATACATATGTCCCCATATCTCTTCCCTCTTGCATCTCCCTCCCTCCCACCCTCCCTATCCCACCCCTCTAGGTGGTCACAAAGCACCAAGCTGATCTCCCTGTGCTATGCGGCTGCTTCCCACTAGCTACCTATTTTACATTTGGTAGTGTATATATGTCCATGCCACTCTCTCACTTTGTCACAGCTTACCCTTCCCCCTCCCCGTGTCCTCAGGTCCATTCTCTAGTAGGTCTGTGTCTTTATTCCCGTCTTGCCCCTAGGTTCTTCTGACCTTTTTTTTTTTCTTTTTCTAGATTCCATATATATGTGTTAGCATACAGTATTTGTTTTTCTCTTTCTGACTTACTTCACTCTGCATGACAGTCTCTAGGTCCATCCACCTCACTACAAATAACTCAGTTTCGTTTCTTTTTATGGCTGAGTAATACTCCATTGTATATATGTGCCACATCTTCTTTATCCATTCATCTGTTGATGGACACTTAGGTTGCTTCCATGTCCTGGCTACTGTAAATAGAGCTGCAATGAACATTTTGGTACATGACTCTTTTTGAATTATGGTTTTCTCAGGGTATATGCCCAGTAGTGGGATTGCTGGGTCGTATGGTAGTTCTATTTTCAGTTTTTTAAGGAACCTCCATACTGTTCTCCATAGTGGCTGTATCGATTTACATTCCCACCAACAGTGCAAGAGGGTTCCCTTTTCTAAGTGTGGCATTTTGGAATGAGGGTCCAACTAGGGTTCAAGTTCCACTTTTGACCTGGGCTTGCTGGCAGCCCAGGAAGGAGTTCAGTACTGTAGCACCATGCACGTAGTCAGTGCTCAGTATGGGTTTCCACACTGCAAGAAAGAACAAAAGGAAGAGGAAGGCTGAGCTCTGTGCTATTGGAATCTCTGTCCTCTCCTTGTCTCTGTCTCCATGCTAACTCCCCAACTCATCTTCCACCAGTGCACCCCATGGATTGAGGGAGCAAAGTGTCCTCGAGGTCTAGCCTCCAGCTCTGCCCCCAGCTACACATGTGACCTTAGGTCCCCTGGAATGATGATTCCCACACCCTGCCAGCCTCACAAGGAAGAAGGAAGATCAAATGAGACGCTGAACAAGGCAGTGCTTGGAAATGTATGCGGTGCAGCGCTCTGCAGATGCAGGCAGCAGCCATTCTGTTTGGGGGCAGCCCACACCCCAGGGAGATGTCTGGGGTCACTCTCTCCCACCTGCTTCAGGGACGAGCAGCCCACGCCCCAAGCACTGCTGGGACAGCTCTTGCTGCTCTAGTGACTTGGAAACAAGGTAAAGAGGAACATTCCCATTTCACAGATGGGAAAACTGAGGCCTCCAGAGCTCGGCACCTACCACACACTGTCAAAAATGCCTACTTCTTGTCTATACTCCTCATTGACCCAAAGCTCTATGTAGACAGGACCTATGTCTTCTTCATCCATATATCATCAGAGGCTGGCACAGCAAGTGCTCGTTGAATGAATGAATGGATGGATGAACCAATGATTCCTCTCACCTGACATAACCTTAGTACAGAGACTCGGGCTGGCATCGCTGACCTGGTTCAAAGCACTTATCCCCTGTCACTGGACTCACTGGAGTAAATGACCCATATATGAATATTTCTCTTTCCTCTTATTCTGTTTTTCTTAGAAAAATTGATAAATCTGACCAGAGGATTTTTTGGCCATTTAAGTTCTTTTCATTCACACTAGATTGGCTTATACTCTTCAAAGTCTAATTCTGCAAAGAGTTAGTACATTACTGGAAGTCAGACTCGTTAGAATTCTCAATCTACACAGTGAACTGCCTGGCTCTTACTTGAGAGTGTGTGAGTCCCCTACCCCCTGACACGCCGCCCAGTGACCCCAGTAATTGTTCAGTCTGAAAACTAAACCTTGGTCCTCCCCCAGCCTGACCCCACTGAAGCCAGTGGCAGGGGTACAGCCCACAGAGAATAGACCACAGTGCTGGGAACTCGGGGCTCCCCCAAGAAGGAGTTTCTGAACAGAAGAAAGAGTAGAGCTGAGCTCCAACCCCAGGTGGTCAGTGCCCCTGGTCACCTCTGGCCCCCTGGTGTCCCTGTTGCAGGGTGACCCCTGATGGGGGAACCCCAGTGTCCAAGCTTGCCTTCCGCCACATCCAACTAGTTTCCCGTTTCCTCTCAGCCAGCTGCCACTTTGCAAGGCAGTCTGATAACCCATCCTAAGCCAAAAGATAATCTATGTATTTGAAGAGTTGCCAGTGCATCATTGCATTTTCCAGAACTAGCAAAACTGATAATGATCTGTTTTTGGTCATCAGTGCCAATCAATCAATCACTGAATTCTTTAATACCTTCTTGGTACTCCTCTCTGACGCATATGCATTTTAAAGAAATATGAACAGAGAGACAGGACTTAACGCGAAGTAAAGGCTCTCTAGTAGCAGAAATGAGGCACCAGGAGAAGGAGATTCAAATGAGAATCCGAGAAGATGAATCTGCATCTGTGGCATGTCAGCCACTCCCCTCTCTTCACTGGGGCAGATGCTGTTAATTGATTGCAGCTAAGACTTAATGCGACGCACCAGGCAGCCATAACCAGTCACTTGAGTCGGCACATGAGTTCAGCTAATCCACTTGCAAGTGTGGCTCCATGAATTCTGAATGCCCTCCGGTTCTAAGATCTGGGGTTTGGGCAGGTACCTGGGAAGCTGCTCCCTCCGCCCTTCAAATCACACTCGGGGCTGACCCCCATGTATGCCCAGCCGTGCCAGGAGTGTCCCATGGGGGTGTCCAAAAGGCTTTTCAAAAGAGAGAAAACTTCCTACTCCCTGAAGGAGGACAAGGAAGGGGTGTGTTGGAGCAGAACTATTGTGCCGAGAAAAACCATCAGTCCCTGTTGGAATCTGATCCCTAATACAAAAGCGCTTCCAGGGGCTTCCCTGGTGGTACAGTGGTTGAGAGTCCGCCTGCCGATGCAGGGGACACGGGTTCGTGCCCCGGTCCGGGAAGATCCCACATGCCGCGGAGCGGCTGGGCCCGTGAGCCGTGGCCGCTGGGCCTGCGCGTCCGGAGCCTGTGCTCCGCAACGGGAGAGACCACAACAGTGAGAGGCCCGCGTACCGCAAAAAAAGAAAAAGTGCTTCCAACCTCCCATCAGTCCTGAGGGAGGGGGCATTTCTCCCTGAGGTGCTGCTCGGTCCCTACCGGACCACCACACCCAGAAGCTCCATCCCTCTCTCTCCTGGCTCCTGGGTCTGACTCAGGCCACCTGAGGATGAGAAAGGGCCTCCCCTCCGGCCTCCCCCACTGGAGAAGCCAGGAGTCGGGGGGGCCACAGGGCGTGCCTGATGTTGTGTCCCTTAATGACACGACAAAAGCACTTAAATGGGCTGCACAAGTGCCACACCAAGCCGGCTGCCCCAGCCCCGGGGCAGGAGACAGGGGATGCAGGCAGCCAGAGGGCACACGTTCCCCACCTCACACACTCCATCCCAGACCCCTGCTTTCAGAATTCAAGTTACAGTTTCCTTTCCTGCCTCCCCACACCTGCTTCTTCCTTCCCGTTGGTTCAAGAGGACACTCTATTGAGCACCTGCTATGCTCCCGGTACCATCCTGCTGCTGAGGGTACAGCAGACAAGGCTCCTCCCCTGGGAGCCCCCCCAAGTCCTCTCCTGGACACACTACCTTGGGCCAGCCAGGCCCTTCTCCAGTTAGGACACCACCACGTGGGCCTCCTTACTGGCCTTTGGAAATAGGAAATGCAAAAGTAGTGGAATGCCTCACCCTGGCCCATACGATCTCATTTGATCCTCAAAAGAGCCTGTGCACAAACAGGCAGGTCAGGCTCTCCAGTCAGAAGGAGGCTGGTTGGCTCTGCCACTTACCAGCTGTGTGACCTTGGGAAAGTCCTTTAACCGAGATGCGCCTCCAGAGGGGGACAGTAGGCCTCCCTGTCTCCCTCACACAACCGGTGGTCCATGAGCCATCATTAAAGCACCTGCTGCAATAGACACAGACAAACCAAATCGACGAGGCGCTGCCTCTGTCTTAGATAAGACGGTATCAAAGAGCTTCCAGCCTGGCTGGGGGAGGCAGATGGACAAGCAAATAAGTGCAACAGAGTTTGGAAGCTACGGTGTAGAATTAGGGTATAGTGGGGAGGGGGGTTGATTTAAAACTGGATATGTATAGAAATGGGGATTTTAGAGCTGTCAATGCATAAAGAAATAACACTAAGCTCTTAGCAGGGGCATTCCCATCTATGTAATTGTTCCAAGGATCAAACACGATGGTTGGTGTGAGCCTGCTCTGTAATAAACTGTGGAAAGCTGTCCAGGGCAAGGTATTATACTATTAATGTAAAATGTCATACTTCACCCCACCAAGACGGGTCGTATTGGTTAAGAGAGGCTATGCTACAGCCAAAAAAACAGCTGCAGAGTCTCTGAGGGTTACGCCACCAAGGTTTACTTCTTCTTCATGCAACGTGCTCCGTGTAGGTTGGCAGGGGGTTCTGCTCCACACAGCTGCTCAGGGATCCAGACTGACCGACGGGCTGACATCTTCCATCTCCCGGAACACAAGGCATTCTCAGTCACGGAGGCTGGAGGAGAGAGAGCTGGAGTGTGGAGAGCCAGGAAGAGTGATGGGTGTCCCTTTCACCCACAACCCATTGGCCAGAACCAATTACGTGGTACTGTCTAACAGCACTGGGACTGGTCGATGTGGGGGAACAGATGGGATGTCTAGTGGGCATCAATGTCTTTATCACAGGGGGCAAAGGAAACCTCTCTCCATCTTGGGTGTTGGGCTAATCAGGGAGTCCTTTAGGGAACTCTGTGTCTGGTCCCCTAGGGGCCAAGCAGTCTCAGGGGGATGGGACTGGGCCTGAATTCTACCCATCTCCAGAGTGACTAGCCATGGCAGAGAACTCAGGGACAACCACAATATTTGACTTATGTCAGTGACTCAGATAAGCCCAGAGTTAATAATAATCATAGTTAACATTTATTGAGCACCTACTATGCGCTAAGTCTAGAGCACCTAAGTTGTTTCATTTAAGCCTCACGATAACCCAGGAAAGTAAATGGTATTGTTAGCCCCAGTTGATATATGAAGATAATAGAGGAGTCCAGAGCTCTTCATACTCTTCAGTGAGTAAAATAACAGAGCAGGAAGTTGAATGCAGAACTACCCTGTCTCCAAAAACCACTCACTTTACCACCAAGCTATACTGTCTCCCACTGTAGTCCCAAGATCTGGATTCTCCCTGGGTATATGACCTCTGGTAAGTCAGCTCACCTCTCTGAACCTCAACTTCCTCATCTGTAAAACGGGATTAATAGAAATACATTATCTCATGGGATTGTTGAGAGAATCAAAAGATTATCTCAATTATCTTAGAGAAAAGAGTTTTTGTCAACTATACACTTCTCTGCTGTTACATGACCAAAAAATAGCTGTGGATTAGACACCTCTGTGGGACCAGGCAAGAGTCTGAAGAAAGATCACACCTGCTGGATGGGGTTAAAGCAGGACAGATCCCTTATTCCCCGAGGAATCTTGCTGACACACTCGAAACAGCCCCAGCCAACCAGCCAACTACAACTAGGTATAGACCTTCCTTGCCTCTTCCTCTGGCCCCAGGCTCCCTTTGGCAACCCTGCTACAGCTTCATATTTGTTTATCTTTCCTGCAGAGGTTTCTGCAATATTTCTCCCAAGTGGGACAGCTACATCAATAAGTTCCACTGCATCAGGAATGTAATGAAGAGCAGAGTGTCTGGCTTGCTGGCTGGGGCTTCTGGTCCAGTGCACAAGGCACTGTGTCACACACACACACCCCTCCCCCCTCGACAGTTTGGCCCGTTATGCCCTCGCCGGCGCTTTTCCCCTTCTCCAGCCTCTAATTCCATTCTGCCCCAGGACCCCGGCTCCAGCCTGCTTGGTCCGCACATCCATCCCCCAAAGTGCTGACCAGAGATCCTACCCTTCCCCAGCCTGGAGCTTTCTGTCAAGACATTTCCTCCACCTAGAATATCCTCCCATCATCTCTGCCTGTCAGATTCTCTCCGATAACACACAAAAGAGTCAACAACAACAACAACAAAAAAGAGTCAACAGCGGTTATCTCTGGCTGATGAGATTACAGATTATCTTTATATTTTTCTTTCCAGTTTTCTCTCTTCAGAGATTTGGGGGAATGAGCACATGTTATTTTTACACTCAGAAAAGCACAATGAAGTCATGCTTCAAGTCCCTGCCCTCCTGCAAGGCACACCCCTCACCCTAGCACACAGCTATCTTTCTCCCCTGAAATCCTATAGCTCTCAGCCCTATCACAAATTGTTTTGTACTCGAGTTAATTTACTGCCTGTGAATGTCTGATACCCACAACCAAATCGTAAACGCCGTGAACGCAGGGACACGTCAACCGCATCTGCCCTCCCCTGCATAGCCCTTTGCATACATCAGGGCCCCAGGCACACACGAAGTTGTGAATGAGACTTAGCGATTTCCAGGGACATCCTGGAAAAGTATACCAGGGACGGCTCTGGTATACTTTACATTGGCTTGGGCTTGTGGCGGGAGGCGGGTGAGATCATTGGAAGTTAGAATGAAGGGGCATTGGAGTGTGTATAACCCAATGGCCTGAATTTATACAGACTTTCTGACAGTGAATTTGCCCACTAATAGGACTTTATTACTCCCACCACATGAGCAGCCAAATTAAGGCCTGGAGAGGTAAAGCCATGTGGCTCAAGAGTCTAGAACCCACATATCCTGTCGCCCAGCCCACGCCTTAACCACTAAACCACAGCTGCCACTCCAAGATCTTATTAATAGCCATTTCTCCCCCCAGTCAGCAGCTGGACATGGCTTGCCAGGTTAATAATTTGCTCATTAGGCGCCTAATGAATTACTTGTTAATTGCTAACTTGATGCACAGCCAGCAGTCCCCATCTGCCTGGAGAAATGGCAGCAAATAACCATAGAAGGGCCGGCCAAGCTCCGGCCTCTGGAGAGCAGGAGTTTTCAGCCTGAGAGGCTGGTGGCAGTGGTTCCCAGGGGAAAAGCCTGTCTTGGCCAGTCGCCTGGAGCACTGAGAAGTCCCCAGGGAGTGGCACTCTCCGGGTAAGCCAGCACAGACAGGGCACCTCTTGCTGGACCGATAAGTTCCCTGCAAATGTTCAGGGCTGCCCAGATCTTCATCCCCCATCTTTCAAGCCTCCTCTCCACAAGACTTCCCCTAATGATTTTCTTATATTTTCATTTTCTCTGAGCTTCCACCACTTGAAGTCAGCACTATTCAATTTAAACGTCACATCATGTTTTGTCTGAGTATCGGTCTTGTCGCCCCATCTTAAAGGCTGCTGCAATATCCCTATTGGACTCCAAGCTTCCTGAGAGCAGAAACCACATCTTTCTTGTTCATCTTCGTATCTGCTGTACGAATAGTGACCAACTTAATAAGTATTTATTAAAGGAGTGAATAATTTACACTTGCCTGGATAAATGTGTACTAGTCTGCTAAGGCTGCCATGACTAAATACCACACACTGGGTGGCTTCAATAACAGAAATTCATTGTCTCACAAATCTGGAGGCTGGAGGTCCACGATCAAGGTGTTGGCAGGTTTGGTTCTCCTGGGGCCCCTCTCTTTGGCTTGTAAACGGCCGCCTTCTCACTGTGTCCTCACGTGGCCTTTCCTCTGAGTGTGAGCATCCCTGGTGTCTCTCTGTGTGTCCAAATTTCTTCTTATAAGGACACCCTTCCAAGATTGGATTAAGGCCCACCCTAACAGCCTCATTTTAACTTAATCACCTCTTTGAAGGTAATTATCTCCAAACACAGTCACATTCTGAGACAGTGGGGGTCAGGACTCCAACACAGGAATTTGGAGATGGACACAATTCAGCCCAAAACAATTTCCCACCCCATAATGCCTACCTCAGTGCTAGGCATGTATTAAAGAGTCATTACATGCTCCAAAGTTGATAGGCCTTCCATTTTCTCTGCAGGAAGGGCTCACCTCTGTGACCTGGGTTCGCAGTCCTGCTCAGATGCCAGAAAAACTCCATGGTGGAATATCGAAGGCAAACCCTCTTGGTCATGTTGGCTCCCAAATCCTCATAGCTCTGTTATTTTTGAAATCATTTTAGAGCAGCACTGAATAAAGATGATGATTTTTCACATTTGCATAGCAATTTTTTCTTATCAGAGCACGTACTCGTGTGATCCTTCCAGCATTGCTGTGAGGAAGAAGAGGGTTATGACGTCCATCTTACTGGCAAATAATTGAAATGGGAAGGAATTAATAAACTTTCCCAAGTCATGACTTTCACTCCCAGGTCCCTTCCTAGGAACCCCTGTAGGACGGGCCTCGGTCATTTCCTTCTCTGTGTCTCAACACCCGGCCTGGTGCCAGGCACGGAGAGGATGCTCAGGGGATGTTTGCCATTAACAACAGTGGAGCTGCTGGTAGAGCCTTGATCCACAGTGGAAAGAGGCTGACGAATCAGTACTGACTACCACCACCCACCCCCGCCCAAACACCCTCAGGAGAAACCAGCTCGAGGGCCAAGTAGATGGCCAGCTTCAGTGTCTGAGGTTCCCATGCCAGCCTGCTTTTCAGATAAGACCCTGAAGGCCAAGGTTAAATCGAACATGATTCTGGGAAATAATATATCTATTATCACTTTCACACTGCTCCCAGCGACGATAAGGAAAATGTGTTTATGGTACAATTGCAAAATGATTTCACATATTATTTATTTTTATCCCTTTATATCGCAGGTGTTTTTAGAAGCTCTCTCAAATTCATTGCAGAGTGAAGCAGGGGATACATTTTTAAAATGCACTATTGCATTTCGTCCTCAGAACAAAGCTTCAAAGAGGATGAGAAGGATATTACACCCATTTGGCAGAGAAGTAAAGCAAGGCAGAGAGAGGTCAAGTATTTGCCCAAAGTTGAACAAGGAGCAGCGGGCCTGACTCAGACTATCTGTCCTTTCCTTGGTATCACTGGATCGATGTGGGAAGAACTCTGAGGAAATGGACCAGGAGAGGTCCCTTCTGAGGGCAGGAGGCAAAGAGAAAACTTTGCACCAGCAGGTACCAGATTCTATCTGCAGGTGTATCATCTTTGGCAGACACAGAGTTTTTAAACACTTTGAATGATTTCAACTGAGGTGCAGACTCCCCAGCCCCACACAGGCCGCACCACATCAATCCCCGCTGTCCACAGTTATGTTGCCATCCGGATGCTAATGGCTTTTGAGTTTGTACCCCGTTTAGCCTGTGAACAGCAGCCTTGCAGTGGGCTTCCTTGGGCAGGCCAGTGGATGTTTGGGATGGGAGACATCTTTAGGTACTAGACTCAGGAAGGGGAGTGGGGGAACAGCCAATGCAAACTGCATCCCCCGTCACCCAGCAACAGAATGCTGCCACAGTCAGGCAGACCCTGAACCAGGTGATGGGATCTGGCGCCTTAAAGCCTCCAGAGGCTGCTTACCCTACAGTCCTGGGCATAACTGGACCACATTTTTTACCCTCCTTGATCATCCTCCAACACATGGTGTGACATAGTCAACAAAATAAACCAGCCGAGGTCTCTCATCAGCTCAGTCAACCAGGAGAAGTTGTGAGCCTCACAATCTCCATCAAAAAACCAACACAAGAAGCACATAGCCCATGACACAACAGTCCCACTGCTGCCTCCCTGCTGGCTTTTTCTCTGATGAACACAGGTGCCCCAAACCCAAACAGGCTCCCTGCTGTGGTGTAAAACTCTGGACTCCTGTGTAAATGATCTAAAACATACAGTCCTTCTCCAGCCCTCTTCACCAGGTACGTCTGTCTCTAGCTTGGGTGTGGTCAGCCTCCCTCCCTCTCCCCTCCTCCCTTAATTGGTCTGGAGCTTTAGAGTTGCTCTTTTGTGTCACACTGATGTCCCCAATCTCTTCAAGTCCTTCCCTTCCCCAGGCAGAGTCCATCCTAAGCATTTGCTGCCAACATAGGTCAAAGTCTATGACCACTTGGTGCCAACTCCTTGGCACACTGAGGATGCAAAAGGAGTGGCCTGGGCGTGGGGCAGGAGCATGACAGGTCCCAGTGGGATGGGGGGAAAGGGAGGCATCCAAGGGGCTGCCGCTCAGAGACCCCCTCTCAGCAGCCCTGCAGCACTGCCAAGGACCCAGGAGAATGCCATCGGGAGAGTGGGCTGCGGGCATTCAGTGGAGCCAATGGTGTTGGTGGGAATGTCAGCCACAGAGGCCAAATTCTCTGGGACTCTGTGGCACAAAAAGGAGGCGGTGCAGGACCAAGGCCCCGGCTCCTGGAAAGGGGCCCCAGGAATGAGGTGAGAGATGCACTCAGACACGCCTAGTACTTCTTGTGCCCTGGGTACCAGTCTTGGTGGGACTGGGGGGATCTCCCAGCAACCAGGCAACCCCCGTGGAGAAGGGAAACCTGGAAAGCACCTGCCTCTGCCAGGACCTCAGGGGAGGGGGGTGCCTCTTGATGGCCTTGCAGAAATATTTGACACTCCTGCCCTTTCCAGAAAATCCATTTTCAAATCCCACTGTCTTGGGAACAGGACAGTGGCTGGACTGGCCTCTCAAGCCCCCAGGAGAGAGGGGGAGATGTGGGCAGAGAGCAGGACAGACCCAAACCCCCAAGCTGGGCCAGAACAGAACATGCACTTGCAGCCACCTCCTTGGAGGCCACCAGGGCCCCTGTGGAGTGTCCCTCTGCTCTCTCGGCCTCATGTCTGCCCTGGAACAGAAGGCAGAGCTGGCCTCCCTCTGAGGCAGCATCACAGCTGGTCCACAGCTCAGCCAGTGCTGCAGGAGGTCCCAACCGAGGCAGGGTCTTCCCTGCAGCTATAATCCCTTCTAAATTCCCAAGCCAGGAGACCTTAACTGTCCACTTTTCCTGCTGTTAGAGAACTTGGGGCGGGTTTCCCCAGGCTGGATCAGCCAGATAACTGAGTGCTCTTCCCAGGACTAAACCCCAAAGAATGTCTCCACAGGGCTTCCCTGGTGGCTCAGTGGTTGAGAATCTGCCTGCTAATGCAGGGGACATGGGTTCGAGCCCTGGTCTGGGAAGATCCCACATGCCGCAGAGCAACTGGGCCCGTGAGCCACAACTACTGAGCCTGCGCGTCTGGAGCCTGTGCTCCGCAACAAGAGAGGCCATGACAGTGAGAGGCCCGTGCACTGCGATGAAGAGTGGCCCCCGCTTGCCACAACTAGAGAAAGCCCTTGCACAGAAACAAAGACCCAACACAGCCAAAAATAAAAATAAATAAATTAAAAGAAGGCTCAACATTAAAAAAAAAAAAAAAAAAAAAAAAAAGCATGTCTCCACTAACCAAACTCTAAGCAAACTCATGGGCAGGGCCCGAGCGTGTGGAGTCTCCCCAGTCCCCTGTCCACCTGGGGTGATTGGTGGGCTCAGGGAGCGGCCCTTAATATTCCCAAAGTCCTGGGCCCCTTGTCACAGGTTCTTCAGATGCCAGAAACCCTGGGGTCCTCCTGCGTACAAAGCCGCCCCCTCCACGCGCCCCCAAAGGCTGTCCTAACAGCTGCATTCCAGGAGTGAACAGAGATCTGCCCCTCCACTCCCACCCCTAAGACACTCATTGCAGAGTCTGCCTTAGCTTCTTTTGTTTTCTTTCACTTTTAAAAAAATTAATTACAGATTCACAGGAAGTTGTAAAAAATAGCACAGATGCGTCTCATAGACCCTTCATGCAGTTTCCCCTAACGATTACCATTTACATAACTCTCTTACAGTATCCAAACCAGGAAACTGACTCAGTACAACTACAGTGCATGCCACTTTCTCACAGGTGCAGATTCACACAACCACCACTGCAACCGAGATACAGAACCGTTCTGTTGCCACAAAGGCCCCGCCTCTTCCTCCTCCCCCTCACCTGCCCAGCCCCAGGTTGTCACTAATTGTTTTCTATCTCTGTTAAGTGTATCACTTCTGGTCTTTGCCCCACTGAGCTAGTGCCCATTGGGAAACACCTCCTCACCTGCCTGGTCCACTCCCCCACAGGTGAGTTCTCCAAAGCAGCTGCTCTCTGCTGCCCCCATCAGGCAGTCTGCCACTCAAGTGTCCCAGCCCCAGGATTTTAATTTGAAATTCTCCCAAGTCATGCTTCTCCATACTGTACCGACATAATTCATTTGTATTACCTAAATATAGAGCTTAATATTTGTCCCTGTTAAATTTCATCTTGTTTGTTTCAGGCATCATTTAAGCCTATCAGGATGTTTTCAAACCCTCAGCTATCTCTCTGGACCTCAATTATCCCTTCTAACTGTCATCTAAAAATTTAATAATCCTGCTCTCTGTGTCTTCACCCACGTCATAGATGAAGTGGTTGAACTGAACAGGGTTTAGAACTGAGTTTTGTGGCACAATACTAGAAACCCCCTTCTAAACTGAGACTTGAGATTTAATCAATCCCCTTTAGGGAACAATTTTTCAGCATCTGTAGGTCCCCCCAAGTGCATATCAACTGGACTTCATTTTTTCATTTATTCACAAGGCTGCCACAGATGATTTTACACTGTCTGCTCAAGGGTTGACCAACCCAAGTAGCTAAGCCTCATCAGCCCCTCAGTATAAAATGTGTGCTCACATTTCCTTTCATACCCAAGTTACGACGCCTTTTGAGTCCTTACTCACTTAACTAAGGTTCCGATTCCCAAATATTCCCAAGAATACCCAGGATTGTGTACATTTATCTAAAACACAGCCCTCCTCAAGGCTACCTGGCTGCTTTACCTGCAAAGAAACTGGAAACCCAGGGACCAGTTCTGCTCCCTGGCCTTGTTGTAGACCTCTGCCTGATTTGTGGAGGCAAAGATGGCTTTCTAAGGTGAGAGGGAGGACATCAAATCTGCTCAGGACCCAAGTTTTGCACCTGTAATTGGAAGTATGCAGCTTTTCCCCAGAATCACCAGGGTCCTGGGCCACTAGGGCTCCAGAGCTGTCCCCCACATCCCTGACTGATGGTCCTGGAGGCCTGGCCCCAGGCCCGATTCCCCCTGCCTTACCGGTGAGTTTCCACCCGTGGAGCCATGCTATTCTTTCCTGCCTGCTGGCCTCAGTGGCAGCCATCCAATACATCAATGTGGACATGGGGTCCCGTTCCCCATCTCTGTGAGGACCCCTCTGCTCCTGTGTATGTTCAGGATAAAAATAGAGACTTGGGGCTTCCCTGGTGGCGCAGTGGTTGAGAGTCCGCCTGCTGATGCAGGGGACACGGGTTCATGTCCTGGTCCGGGAAGATCGCACATGCTGCGGAGCGGCTGGGCCCATGAGCCATGGCCGCTGAGCCTGCGCATCTGGAGCCTGTGCTCCGCAACGGGAGAGGCCACAGCAGTGAGAGGTCCGCGTACCGCAAAAAAAAAAAAAAAAAAAAGGGCTTCCCTGGTGGCGCAGTGGTTGGGAGTCCGCCTGCCAATGCGGGGGACGCGGGTTCGTGCCCCGGTCCGGGAGGATCCCGCATGCTGCAGAGTGGCTGGGCCCGTGAGCCATGGCCGCTGGGCCTGCGCGTCCGGAGCCTGTGCTCCGCGACGGGAGAGGCCTCAGCAGTGAGGGGCCCGCATACAGCAAAAAAAAAAAAAAAAAAAAATAGAGACTTAAGAGAGGTACCATCAACAAGGCCACCCCATACCTAAGTCCCAGGTGCACATGGACAATATCAGGAGAAGGGTGACCCCCACCCATCACCCTCGGCTGAGCAGAAGCGCCCTGTGCCACACTGCCGATCAATCTAACAGCTGTCAAAAAGAGGAAAGAAGGTGGGTTGATCTACTTTGTTCTAAGTGAACTCAGGCTGGCTTCTAGCAATCACCTTTCTTTTCTAAGAACTCACGAATCAAAAATTTCAGGTATCTGTTTTAGAATTTTGCCAAGAATCCACACTGAAAATACTGAATAATCATTTCCAGAATCAGGAAAGGTTTCAGGCTATCTGGGGCCTGATGAATGAGATCCTTAAGTGGAAGCCAGGCTTCCCCAAGCCCTGCCAGTTGTTCCTTCCCCTCTCACTCACCATCATGATCACACACATGCACACGTGCACACATGCATGTGCACACACGCACATGCACCCATGAGACACACACCCCCACACACACCAGACTACACTCAGAGGACAGACAGCCTAACACAGACATGCCATCCGGCACAAAGACACCCAAAGTCAACGTTCCTGACTCTTCCCCATCTTTTCATCTCATTCAGAACTGCTCTGTCTTCTGTCCATCACCCCCGCCCTCCCCCTTCATATCTCTATAATTGTGACTGTGGCTGAGGAGCTGCGTGATGGCAGGGAAAGGGGAACCAGGTGCACGGGAAAGTGCTCAGGCGGGCTCTGACCCATGCCGCGCACACACCTCCATCTGGCAGTGGCCGCCCTCCCTGCGTGGGGAGTTGGTGGAGCGTTGGGGAGTTGATGGAGCGTTGACTGCCAGTCCACTAATGTCCTTGTCTGCGGACGCTGCAAAGACACAGTTTTCCGTGGAGGAATTCTAAGTCTTAGACTCAAGTCTTCTCAGAAGTATAGTACTTAAAGTTGAGAAGAGCAGCATGCCAGGGCCCCTCCTTAACCTGTCATTTCTGGGCTGATGACGGGGATCCAACTTCAAGGTCACTCTGTCCTCCTCCCAGATGTCCTCTCTCTTTCCTTCCTGCCCCTCTCTCCTCTCCAAGCCAGGCCTCAGACAGCCAAGGGCCCAGCCTTCCCCGGTCACCAATGAGAGGCCAACCAGGTCCCCTAGAATGGCAGGAGCCTTCAAAAAGCAGCTCTTGGGAGGCCGCTGAGTCTTCCTGGGCTGGTCGTCTAGGTCTCTTGGGGTCTGGGGCTGTGTCAGAGACAATGTCAGAACTGGAAGAGACCTCAATACCATCAGAACCTGCTAATTCCACAAAGGAGGAAACTGAGGCTCCAAAGAGAGAAGTAACTTGCTCAAGTTCAGCTGGATAGTCACAGGGTCAGAAAGAGGGCTCAATTCTCCTGACTCCTGGTTTACTTCACTACCTCAGGGCCATTGATTGAAGCCAGGCACTGTGCTAGGGTCTTTAGATAAATTATTTCTAATTTTGAGAAAATGGAGTGATTTGCCCAAGGTCACATAAATCGAAAATGGTAGATGAGAAATTCAAGCTCATTACCCCATTCCTTCTCATAAATAGCTATCAAGGGAAGACAGAAGCAAGTCTAAGTAGGTTTGTGAACACAAGAGTGTTTCTCTCTCTCCAATGGGAGAAGTCCCGAAAGCTATGCCCCGACTATGAGGCTCCACTGATAACATTCAACTCAACATGTCCCTCACAGTAAGGACCACATGTGGCCAAAAGTCATCAAAGGTGGGGTCAGGAAGGAGAGATGCACCTGAATACAAGAGACGAGAAAGGACACATGGGAGAAGGTGTGCCCGGAGGTTGACCTTCCACGAGGAGGATCTGGAATGTCAGATGGAAGCAGGGAGAACCCTGGAATTGATGGAATCTCAAGGCAGACTTAGTAAGACCATACGCCTCCCTTGGGTATGGTGGCTCTTCGTAAAGGAAACAGAAGGAACACAGATTCCCAGTCTAGCTCCCAGACGTCTGCCCACTCCATCCCCGTTTTCCATCCCCTGCCTCCTGGATTGACAGGAGGATTGCTCAGACCTCAGAGAAAGTGCTGGGATCGTTTTGCTGCTGGGGCACTGGCTCCGTACACCACACACCTACCCAAGCTCTTGGGAAGTTAAGAGGTTTTGCAGAAAGAAGTCAGAGGAGAGGTAGTAGAGGGGAGGGAGCCGAAGGTGGCTGTCTGTGAGCCCGACACAACCTGGGGATGGCCCGAGGGGATGACCCGTCATGGACTTAGGCACGTCCCCGAAACTTTCGCGGGTGGTGGGGCACTGCTTTCTCAGCTCTCTCCATGAAGTGAAACAATTGCCATGTCATCATCAGTTGAGTTATACCAACTTTCTCATCGTTTTTCTTTGCAAAACGAGGATGATAATAGCATGCACCACACAGGTTGGTTGTGAGGATTAAATAAGACACAAAGCACCAGCTATAGTGGCTGGCACATAATGAGCACACAATAAATGTTAGATTTGTATTATTGTTTTTATTTCTAGCTTGATGAAAAATGTATTATTTTTACACTGCTATAAAACTAAGAAAACCACAAGTTAGGTCCCACAAATTTCATTGCCAAAATCATGTATTTGGACAGTTCTATTACATTTGTGTTATTTAAACAAAAATTTACCTTCTCGAGCAAGTGGAGAGGAAAGTGTTCCCTCTACCACCCCAGGGCAGTGCTCATGCTCATAAAATACACTTCTTCATTTCAAGGTGGTTTCTGACTGCTCCTCGTCATATGCTCACAGTATAATTCTGAGGTCAGTGGGGCAGACATTGTTACACTTCCTTTATTAGATGCTGAAACTCATGGTAAAGAGAGTTTGTCGCTGGACCTAAAGCCAGGTCCCTGATGTCCCACTCAGCCCACAGTCCCAAAACACTGAACACAGATAGCTCAGCAGACTGCTTGCCTGTCTACCACAGCAGGCACAGGGGGTTCTATTTATGACCTGCCCCTGCCCTTTGCTGAGTCCTGCAGCTGTCTCAGGCTTCAGCCCAATCCGACGGGACCCTCACCTGGAAATGAAATGTTCAGAATCTTGAGGAGTCTGGAATCGTATGCAAAGATGCTAAGACTGCTCTTTTAAAAGGAGCATGGGGCTTCCCTGGTGGTGCAGTGGTTGAGAGTCCGCCTGCCGATGCAGGGGACACGAGTTTGTGCCCCGTTCCGGGAAAATCCCACGTACCGCGGAGCGGCTGGGCCCTTGAGCTATGGCCACTGAGCCTGCACGTCCAGAGCCTGTGCTCCGCAACGGGAGAGGCCGCAACAGTGAGAGGCCTGTGTACAGCAAAAAAAAAAAAAAAAAAAAAAAAAATGAAGCATAATACAGATCCCACAGGGGCTTCTGGTTCCAGCCCTACCATTGCCAGCTCCACCACCAGCCCCTACTCCTGTTCACAACTAATCCTTTTCCTTGCCTAGCCTGTTTCCAGAAAGATGGCCAGGCTTACACTGGTATTATTGCTTTGAGGGGGGTCACAGCTGGTACATGTTCTGATTGGTCAAAGCCCATGTTCCTCCAGGTATCAGAGCTATTCTAGGTATTAGCTATTTTGAATATCACCCCTGCCTGTTTCCATATTTCCCATTATTCCCTTTTTCCCACTCTCCAACAGGTAGGCTGACCACCATTCACCAAACATCTAGGCTCATCCTCCAAGGCTTTGCTCAACCTTCTTTCCTAGAAAGACCTTCCCTTACTAATCCAGCTCCTGCCCACCCTCATGGATTCCAGTCAAGGGCCTTTTCCTACAGGAAGCCCTCCTAGACCATCCCAGCCCACAGTGTTTACCACCACTTTCTAGCTCCCTAAAGGCTCTATTGCGTAGGCTGTTGTTTTTTTTTTTTTTCAAACTGCAGGTTGTATAGCCTTAAGGGTCATGGAAATCAATTATGTGGGTCACAATGAGCATTCTTTAACAAAATTGAAAAGAATACAAAATATCAGAATATATTGCCAGTGATAGGTATTGAAGCTGGCATACCCATGTACGTATACATATATATATGTGTTGCATACGGATGTAAAGTAAGATCTGTTTCTCAGGGGAAGGTGCAGGTGAGGACACGGTGCCCAGGAACACTGCCCAGCTGCCCCTGCCCAAGAGCGTGCTCCCCAGCCTGGGCTCACAGGCTCCAGGACCCCGGTGGAGGCGGCAACAGAAAAAAAAATGTTTCACTCTGAGTTGCAGTGAAAACTTTTTTAAAAATATTGGATATTAATGCTTTTCATCCTCAATAGAACCACGAACCTAGAATCTGCCTAACTTCTCCACCAGAGATGCCAGGAGTGAGGCCGTCAAGAAGGGAAGCGGGGGAGCTAAGCTGGAGCCTCTCCCACCCGGGAGAGAAAACGTGAACTGGCAAAACATGGTCAGAACTGTCCACCACCTGGCGTGAGTGACCCGACGACATGCTAAAGAGGGTAGGGCCTCGGCACCCCCAACTTACCTCTCTCCCTAGCACCTAGAACTAAATAGCAGGAGTTCAAAAGTAAGCGTTAGTGAATAGATGGCGCAGGTTAGGCTAGATTACTCTGATAACAAAAGAAAAAACTCCATGGCTTGATGTGGTTTGTTTCCTAATCATGAAAAGCCTGTTCCTGGGTAGCTGTCCTCCAGACAGGAGCTCAGATATCTGGGCTGCTTGCATCATATCATACTGCCTGCTGCATTAACGCATGGATTCCAGGTAACTGTGGCAGGAAAGAGAGAGCTGGAGGGCTGCACACAGTGACACGTCACTTCCCCCCTCCCAGCCATTGGCCGGGCCTTGTCATATAGCTCCCACCGAACTGCCAGGAGGATGGGAAACACAGAGAAGCACACAGATACCTGGTGAGCAGTCAACGTCTCTACCACGACACTGTGTGACCCCCTTTGCCTTGTTGCTTAACTACGCTTCCCCATCTGTCCCGTTATTCATTCCACTGGGCTCTGGATGTCTGCTCTCAAGTAAGTACTGTGCCGACCTCTGGAAACACAGAGATGACTAAGATGATGCTCTAGTTTGGATCACCCCAGAAGCAGACCCTGAGCCAGGGACCAGAGCACACTGGCCAACTTGAGGGGATGCAGGAAACACCAGCTGCGAAGAGGGAAGTGATGCAGGAGACGCATTTTATTAAGCCAGCTACCTGGGTGGGTGTCTGAGATCAACTCCATGGAGAAGCTCTGGAAAACAGAGTGACGCACATCTCAAAACGATCCCCGCTTGAGGGTTAGGGAGCTCAGCTATTTCACAACCCATTCCCATAAGCCAGTTATGAAATCCTCATCCCCTTGCTGGATGCTTGGTCTTCCAGGCTCTCCTGCACCTAGCAGTGGTCATGTAACCCCGTTCTGGCCAGTGGGAAGTAAAAGGAGATCTGCGGGCGAGGGTTTCGGGGCAGCATGTGCTCTCTTGCACCAAAGGGCAGATGCATGTGCTTCTGGCCCTTCCTCTCCTCTTGCCCTGAAGGCAAAGGTGATGCCTTAAGCCAGCATAGGCATCTTGCGACCATCAGGTGTTGAGGAGGAAGACAAAACGCTGACAAGCAAAGCATGGCGGTGTGGAAAGGGAGAAGGGACTTGGAACTCGGACAGCATCACTGAACAGCCAAACAGTGTCTGGCAACTGCCTGTCTTCTTGTCATGTGAGAAGTATAAGGTCCTCCAGACTTAAGCCCCATCTACCCCAGCACCCTCTACTTGCAGCCCAATGCAATCCTAACCAACCCAAGTGGGAGACTTCAGACAGAGGGAACTTTGTGCACATCTAAGTCACGCGTGGGGCTGGTGAGAGGTCTGGATTGGCTGGAGGATGGCGTGTGTGTTACAGACTGGAGGGGAAGAGGCTGCAGAGGAAGGTTAAGAATAGCATATCAAAGGTCCACGTTGCCATGCAAAGGGATTCAGTGGAGAGGTTTACGGAGCCCCGCACAAAGACGTGAGATGATCATTTGTGGTTTAGAAAATAACTGTATCGATCATACAAAGGGGAAAGGAATAAATTAGGAGTTTGGGATTAACGTATACACACTACTCTATATAAAATAGATAATCTACAAGGACCTATGTAGAGCACAAGAACTCTACTCAATATTCTGCAATAACCTATATGGGAAAAGAATCTGAAAAAGAATGGATATATGTATATGTATAACTGAATCACTTTGCTGTACACCTGAAACAAACACAACATTGTAAATCAACTATACTCCAATATAAAATAGAAATTAAATTAAAAAATTTTTTAAATCATACAGAGGAAGAACTCTCAGCCCCTTAAAGACATAGATGATCTCCTGTGGGTGGCGTCCAGTACTGTCTTGCATTCTCTGCAATTTCTGATACAGTTGCCACTTAATACTTACTGAACTGAATTGAAACGAAGTTACCCTAATTACTTTCCTGCGACACACTGCTTCCATCAATTGCTAAAGCCATTCAGGCAGGTTTCAGGTGTGTTTCTGGCCCTGCCACTAACCCAGTTTTAGAGGCAGTTTAAGACCTTGGCCGTGTCACTTCCTGCTCCGGGCCTCAGCATCCTCACCTGCACAAGGAAAGTGTAGAACTTAGTCTCACTTTCTTGAATAATCCTGGGGACCTTGACAGACTGCATGCAGCAACCAGGACAGGTGTCTGAGCTTCCCCCTCTTTATTTCCACAGAACGGGCAGGAGAGGTTGGTGGGACAGCTTTATCCAGGCCCTTAGCCACCGAGTGCTGAGCAGAGAAAATAGGTCAATAGCTATGCCATTCCAAACCTGATTTACGAAAGAAAAACTACAGATCGAATACACATATTTCTATAGGTCTCTGATCTCAGTTTGGTTTTTTATATATAACATATATCCAAGTTCTGGCGGGGGGGTTGTTTTTTCACTCTTCCAACTATTATTTCAAAACCAAAGATGAAGGGAGGGAGAAAATCAAATATTTTCTCATGTGGCATTCAAACAGTGATCAATTAACCCCCCAAATTAGGTTCGTACCAGGGAGACCCACAAAGAGAAGGCGTTAGACTTCATGCTCACACACCTATCAGCACTCCAGTCCTAAATTATATTTGACATTTAATTAAAACCCCAAGGCAGTGAAGTCAAGAGCTGAACTACTACATTTCTAGAAAAGGAGCTGCTCTTTAGGATGGATTCATTTATCTCCTGTCACCAAAGGCATCAACATCCCACCATCACCACCACCACACCCCGCCCCCGACCACTACGGGAGAAATACAGTGACAGGAGGAAGGGACCTCCCCCTCCCTTCACCTCCCCCACACACTCCCTCAGACTCTGCACCTGTAAGGATAGAGCTGGTCCTTCCCAGGTCCCTGGCCATCTAGAGCCGACGTCCCTCCTGGACACTCACCCACACTCCAGCCCCAATTCCCCACTCATTTCCTTTCCTAGAGACAGCATTTCTCCCTGTCCAAGGACGTGAAGGTTTTCAGCATTGAGCATTTTTCCTTTTCCCCTTCCCTCTCTCCCTCCTTCCTTTCCTCCCTTCCTCCCTCCTCCCTCCCTCCTTCCTCCTTCCTTCTTTCCTGGCTCCACATTCTAGGGCTGTGCTAAATGTGATGGAGACAAAGACCCATAAGACTCAACTCCTGATCTTTTGCCCCTGGAAATTTTTTTTTTTTTTTTTTGGTTGCACTGGGTCTTAGTTGCGGCAGGCGGGCTCCTTAGTTGTGGCGTGTGAACTCTTACTTGCGGCATGCATGTGGGATCTAGTTCCCTGAGCAGGGATCAAACCCAGGCTCCCTGCATCGGGATCGTGCAATCTTTTTTTTTTTTTTTTTTTTTTTTTTTTTTTTTTTTTTGCGGTAGGCGGGCCTCTCACTGTTGTGGCCTCTCCCCTTGCGGAGCACAGGCTCCGGAGCACAGGCTCAGCGGCCATGGCTCACGGGCCCAGCCGCTCCGCGGCATGTGGGATCTTCCCAGACCGGGGCACGAACCCGTGTCCCCTGCATCGGCAGGCGGACTCTCAACCACTGCGCCACCAGGGAAGCCCGGGATCGTGCAATCTTAACCACTGCACCGCCAGGGAAGTCGCTCAACTCCCGATCTTTTGGTGGAAGCAAGGGAACTCAGGGCATGCTGAGGGTCTGCACTGCACAGAATGAGACAATGTGTAGTTCATGTCAATGGTCAACAAGGGCTTTGAGTCGGAGGGGAGGAAGGGGAGACCCAGGCGGGCAGGAAGGCCTTCTTCTTGGAGGAGCCCGGGCTTGTGCTGGGCCTTAAATACGATGACATCTAGGAAGACAGCAGGAAGAGGAGAGGCATTCCAAGCAGAGAGAACAGCACATGCAGGGGTCTGGACACAAGAAATAGTGAGAATGCCTTTCTGCCTAAAGAGAAAAGAGGGTCCGTGAAAGGGGTAGAGAAGCTGGAGTGGGAGAAGCCTGTTGATAATAGGAAGGGTGGGTGTGGGGTCTGGACTTCCTCTGGAATCCGATAGGCCCTGCAGGGACTCCGTGTTGGAACGCTACAGCAGGCTGAGACTGTGCTGCTTTCCGACTTTGCTGGGGATTGTGTAGCCTTGGGCAGGATGCTTCCTTTTTGAGCAGAATTTTCTTCTCTCTGTGAAGTGAGGAACATCACCCTCATCCCTGCTTCCTCCCAACCTACCTTTCGGGACCAGGTCAATGACAAATGGTATCACGTGCCAGGTTGGGGACATAGGGAGGGTCCCCGGACTCTTCTTCCACAGGTTTAGGTATCAGACCAAATGGTGCTTCCCTAAATCAGATCACAAACCCAGCACGGGAACAGGACACATTAGCAATGATTCAAATGCACAGAAATCTCACTCTGCTAACAACAAAGCATTCCATAACCTCTTGACTCGCCTGGCTCACAACTTCATCCTCAGAAGCTTTAGGAGGTAACAAAGGCAGCAGCCCTCTCAGACTTAATTCTGATCCACCGAGAAGAAATTACTGAGTAGTGGAAATGACAGAAGCCATGAACAGAGGCACAGAAGCTTAGAGGAAAGTAAACGTGTCATCTTAGCATTCAGAGCAGCCCAGAAAGAGAACACTGGTGCAGAGACTTTTGGAAAGTCTTTGGTGCAAAGAGAACACTGCTGCAGACTTTTGGAAGTCTAATTTCAAGTCATTCAGAGAAAAGGTGGCTATAATTCTGTGACCAGAGACTCCAAAGGGGGAGACAGCTCAAGAAAGATGGGAAACAATTCCTGGAGACAAGATGCTCACTACGTGACTGCAAAATATTCCAGTGGGCAAGAGAGGAGAGAGAAATCTAAAGAACACAAAAAGAATTTTGGGTGCACTAGAAGCTCTCTGGCTTCAGCAAGAAAGCAGAATTACTAAGCTCCTACCTCCTTCTGCATCAAGGAGGATGATCTTTGCCCTGAAAATCCAGCTTTAGGGTTTCCCTGGTGGCGCAGTGGTTGAGAGTCCGCCTGCCAATGCAGGGGACACGGGTTCGTGCCCCGGTCCAGGAAGATCCCATATGCCGCGGAGCGGCTGGGCCCGTGAGCCATGGCCGCTGAGCCTGCGCGTCCGGAGCCTGTGCTCCGCAACGGGAGAGGCCACAGCAGTGACAGGCCCACGTACCACACAAAAAAAAGAAAATCCAGTTTTAGTCACATCACTCCTGGCTCTACAATGTTCCGTGACCCCCTCTTTCACTGTGAACGGCCTACCTGAAGTGGACCTGGCTTCCCCTCCCAGCCTCAGCTCCACCCCACCACCTCACTGCCACATCCGATGCCCTGGCCAAGGGTCAGCAGGCTACAGCCCACAGGCCAAACAAAGCTCACTGCCTGTTTTTGTACATCCCACAAGCTAAGAATGGTTTTCACATTTTTTTAATGGTGTGGAAAAATTGAAAAAAAAATACTTCCTGTTGGTGGGAATGTAAATTGGTACAGCCACTATGGAGAACAGTATGGAGGTTCCTTAAAAAACTAAAAATAGAACTACCATATGATCCAGCAATCCCACTCCTGAGCATATATCCAAAAAAGACAAAAACTCTAATTTGAAAAGATGCATGCACCCCAATGTTCATAGCAGCACTATTTACAGTAGTCAAGATATGGAAGCAACCTAGTATCCATCAACAGATAAATGGATAAAGAAGATGTATATATTCTATATATATACAATGGAATATTACTTAGCCATAAAAAAGAATGAAATAATGCCATTTGCAGCAACATGGATGGGCCTAGAGATTATCATACTAAGTGAAGAAAAGTCGGACAGAGGAAGACAGATATCATATGATATCACTTATATGTGGAATCTAAAAAAATGATATAAGTGAACTTATTTACAAAGCAGAAACAGACTCACAGACATAGTAAATAAGCTTATGGTTACCAAAGGGGAAAGAGGAGGGAGGGGTAAATTAGGAGTTTGGGATTAACAGATACACACGACTATATGTAAAATAGGTAAACAACAAGGGCCTACTGTAAAGCACAGGGAACTATATTCAGTATCTTGTAATAACCTATAATGGAGCAGAATCTGAAATACAACATATATATATATATATATATATATATATATATATATATATATATATAATTGAATCACTTTGCTGTACACCTAAAACTAGCACAACATTATAAATCAACTATACTTCAATAAAAAAGAATAGGGCTTCCCTGGTGGCGCAGTGGTTGAGAGTCCGCCTGCCGATGCAGGGGACACGGATTCGTGCCCCGGTCCGGGAAGATCCCACGTGCCGCGGAGCGGCTGGGCCCGTGAGCCATGGCCGCTGAGCCTGCGCGTCCGGAGCCTGTGCTCCGCAACGGGAGAGGCCACAGCAGTGACAGGCCTGCGTACCGCAAAAATAAAAAAGAATAATACTTCATGACGTGAAAATAATACAAAATTCGAATTTCAATGTTCATAAATAAAGTTGTATTGGCACACAGTCAGACTCATTCATGTACAGACTGCTTGTATCGGTTTGCTAGGGCTGCCAAAACCACAAACTGTACCACAGACTGGGGAGCTTAAACAGCAGACATTTATTATCTTACAGTTCTGGAGGCTGGAGGTCTGGGATCAAGGTGTCAACAGGACTGGTTTCTCCTGAGGCCTCTCTCCTTGGCTTGTGGACAGCCGTCTTCTCCCTGTGTCCTCACATTGCCTTCCCTCTGAACACATCCGTGTCCTAATCTCCTCTTCTTATAAAAACACCAGTCATATTGGATCAAGCCCCACCCAGGGACCTCATTTTAACTTAATCACGGCTTAAAGACTCTATCTCCAAATACATTCACCTTCTGAGATACTGGGCGTTAGGACTTCAACAAATAGATCTCGGGGGACACAAGTCAGCCTATAACTCTGCCTGTGGCTGCTTTTGCGCTACAACAGAATTAGTTGTGACAGAGACCATGTGGTCCCCAAAGACTATTCCAGGCAGACTTTTACTGTCTGTGGATTATTTACTATACAGCCCTCTACAGAAAAAGATTACCAACACCCCCCAAGACAATCTGTGCTTGCTAAAGATCCTCCCAATACCACACCTCCCTTTCTTATTGCTGATCTGAGTTCCTGCTGAAACTTACACGCCCTCTCATTTTCACTGATAAAGCCCTTCCTATTCTTCAAGACACCAGCACGGGCAATGAGTTTGTGTGTGACCACTCCCGGGGGCATTTGCATTCAAGCCAAAGAAATGAATCCCTCATGAGATAACTTTCAGGTACTCAGACACACTGAACAGGAGGACAGCAGCACCACCCACGTTCCACACGTTCCACACGAGGGTGGGTGTGAGGGCTGGAGGTCTGGCACCACAGAGTCTGCATAAGGAACAGGAGACATGGCTGGGACTTAGATGTGGATGCAGCTGGCATCACTCTGGGAATGGGTGGGTCTGAGGAATGAGCTTTAGAGACACAGTGGGAAGAAAAGGTAGCAGAAGATTCTAGGCCAGAGAGCTCTAAAAGGTTAGGTATCAGAGGAGAGAAGAGGGGCAGCTGGAAGAGGAGGAAAGCCAGGTGACAGGGACTGGGAAGGGGGCTTGGAGAGAGCACAGGGGCACCTTGGCATCCCCTGGAGACCGGTCCCTGCGGCACAGAGTTTCCCGGCGCCCTGAGGGAGATGCTGGCATGGAAGGGAAGTGGCATGGAGAAATGAGTCAGGGACCTGGGGTTCTCATGCCACCAGGTTGCGTTACAGGGCAGGTTGACTGGGCACGAGTCTGTAAAGGACACAAAAACGTCAATGGGATAAAGAAGTAAATTAGTACCAAATAACTCGGGTCTCTCCACATGGCTTCTTCAGTAACCTGGTCCCCACTCCCAGTGAAACAGACAGTCTTGGGTAGGAACCCCCAAACACTCCTCTCGGGCACCAACTCCAACCCCACTAAAAAAGGGTGGGATGGATATTTCCCAAAGCCTGTCTGTAGCACACCAAACATATAACCTGCCTGGATATGTACATAAGTGGTCCAGGCCCAGGCTCCAGCTCTACCAAGCATTAGTGTGTGACCTCAGACAGCTGCATCCCTCCCTCAGCCTCAGCATCCTCATCAGAAACACAAAGGGCTGGGTCAGGCCCTTCCAGGAGTAATATTCTGGGAGGGGAAGGCTGAGAGAGATTGGACATAATGGGGGCCCTGTGGCGGCCTGACAGGTGTGGGGAGGGCTGGGGGGAGCAAGAGAGAGTGCCAGTTGGATGCAGCCCAGAAACCCTCACTGTGGCTTGTTTGCTTTGAAAGCTTGATACGGGAGTGATGCTGAGGGGAAAGACAGTGACTTTGCAAACGGGGCTACTGGCAGACAGAGGGTGCGCTTAGCAGGCTGAGCTCACTTGTATGTGTGCGCGTGCACACACACACACACACACACACACACACACACACTCAGCTGGTGCACACTTGTCTTGAATGTGCCATCCCAGCTGAGGGGGAAGGAAGGGGCTTGGCAAGGAGCTGTGGAGAAGGAAACGACAGAGGGAGATCAGGAGAGCCTGTTCTGCTTCAGTCCTGCACAAAGCCATGTAACTTTCCCCATTTTATAGAGAGAGAAACTGAGGCAGCCCTCAGGAGACTAGCCTCTTACAGAAGAAGGCGGACGAAGGACGGAAGCCTCAGGCACTGACAGTCGTCTGGGTGGGTCTCACTTGGACTGAAAGGCAGTCCTCCCTCGGAAACACAAAGGGCTGGGTCAGGAGATTGGTAAATGAAGATGGCTCAGATGGAGGGTGTGATGGAAAACATCTCACCCTTTCTAGAGGAAAAAGCCACAACGAAAGAGAGCTGCCATCAGCAGGGAGGAAAGAGCAACATTCTGGGCACTGAGGCCTACGGTCAAGTAAATGGTCCCACAGCTTCATCTCCTGGCCCCTCCTTGGTGTCTGCTTCCATGGGCCCAACTTCTAGGAGGCGCCTTCTAGGGTGACTCAAGCCCTCATCTCTGTATTCCTACTCCTCAATTTAGGGCACTATCCTCTTGACTCCCAGACGTACTCCAGGCCTCACTCGCCAAAGTCCCCCTCCACAGGGATGTCTCAGTCCCTCACAAACTTCTCTCAAAATGAGACTCATACCCATCTTGTTAATTCTGCTCCTTCCGTGCCACGGAATGGAGTCCAGGAGCCGCTGGGGGTTTGGAAGGGACCAGCCTTCTTGCTTGTAGACGTTGAGTCCTGTCCTAAGTTAGGACCACAGGGAGGGAGTAAGGGTGGAAATCACACAACTAATTCTTACAGAACAACTGGCCTGGGCTTTACTACTCTATCGGGGTGAGAATTTCCCATCCAAGGTGAAACTCTGCTTTATCGGGCTCAGGCTCTACTCAGGAAGTGGCCTCGAGGGATGACTTGTGGGAGTGAACACACTGGGGGTGGTTGTTCTCCCACACTCTCATCCCAAAACATCCTTAATTTCCTCTAATATCATGTCATGGAGCCATCAGCACCCACAAAGTAGATGAAACTCTGAGTGGACCCATTTATAATTCCAGAAGGGCTGCTCTCAGGGGTGACACGCTCCATCCACTAGCTTTCTGTCTGGCATAAAACTGCCTCCATCAGCTCCCTGGGGCCCCTTATTCACCCCTTGTACTTGGATTCAGCATGTCCTCTCGGGCAAAGGCAAGGAGTGAGAGACTGAATTCTCTGGCCAGCCCTGCTGCCATGAGTTCAGTGTGGAGGACCCCAGTAGGCCTCAGGGGTCTCCAGTGGGGAGTGCAGTGGGCCCCAAACTGCCCTTGGGGAAGAAGATCCCACCAGCCTTCACTGCCTGTCATGTCCCTTGTTCTAAACAGAAGAATTCCTGGCTGCATGAGTTTCCTGCAGCTGCTGTAACAAATGACCCCAAACTAGGTAGCAGAAAACAAAAGAAATTTTCTCAGCAGTCCAAAAATCAAGGTGTCAGCAGGGCTGTGCTCCTTCCAAAGGCTCTAGGAGAGAATCCTTCCTTGCCTCTTCTAGTTTCTGTGGCTCCTGGCATTCCTTGGCTTGTGGTAGCATCACTCTAATCTCTGCCTCTGTCTTCACATGGCCTTCTCTGTGTCCCTGTCTCAAATCTCCCTGTCCTATCTCTTATAAGGACACCAAACATTGGATTTAGGGCCCATCCTAAAGCCAGGATGACCTTATCTCGAGATCCCTAACTGCAGCTGCAAAGACCCTATTTCCAAATAAGGTCACCTTCCTGGATATCAAGGGTTAGGACTTGGATACATCTTTTGGGAGGACACGGTTCATCCCACTATACTGGTTCACTGGGCATTCTCTTGAAGGTGATCTCCTCTACCCAGCTTTGAGGTCTAGACTCTCCTATGAGTTATTCAAGGGTCCCCATCCTACTTACCCTGCCCCATTCCATGTGGTCCCCACAGCATTCGCCCATAGCAGTCTACTCCCTTCCCCCACTCAGTGTCCTCATTCTTGTTAATAAGCCCCACTCAAGCTGTCCCCCTACCCGAGCTGTCCCCCCTTCTTCCCCCTGGGTCCCGCCTCAGAGCCTTCCCCGGCCACTCCAGCCCCTGAGGGATGGTGGGGAAGGAAGGACCTGGCCCCAAGGCCCTAAGCACTGGCTCTGTCACTTACCAGCTGCTTGAGCTTAGACACGCCTCTCAATGTCTCTGGGCCTCAGTTTCCCCACCTGAAGATGGAGACAATCCCTTCCTCACGGATTGGTAAGGAGTAAATGGCACAATACACATGAGAGATTCTGTCACCCAGTAAATGTTTGTCCTCTAGTTATTTGACCTTCCCTTCTCTGACCAATTCCATTGACGGCCAGCACTGCCCTGCAGCATTGGCTTCTCATCTTCCCAGGTTAACCTTCTTGAGGAAAGGGACAGGATTTGAGTCTTCTCTGGAGTGTCTCACAGTACCTGGCATAGACTTTAGTCAGTAGAGATCTGATGCCTGGGATAAACTCCACGGCAACACCCAGACATCTGTATTTCAGACCAGAGAGGCAGCCTCGGTCTGGATCCCAGGCCCAGCATCCCTCTGGTCACCTCCCTGGTCTACCTACCCCCAGACCTCACATCTCATAGGAGAGGGAGGGCCGGCCTGGCTCCTGCAGGCAGCAGCCAGATGGGATGCAGTAATGGAATGAGAAGCACTGAGATCAAATTCCACAGTGATTAAGGTGAGAGGACAAACTCCAGAGGCCAACTGTTGGTGTAATTAGGGCGAAAAGCGAATCACGGCAGGCTGAGAACCCCGAGGCCAGAGAGGCCGGGCCCATCCCCGTTCCAGGAGGACCCCTGTGGTCAGCCAGGTCGAAGGAGATGGCTCTCCATTAGGTCCTGGCAGGGAAGGGCGAGTGGGCTGCTGCTCTGCATCAGCTGGGTAGAGTGCCTGAGTGGATGTGACATAATTGAATGAGGCCTATACATCCTGCACCCCGCGCGGGGGAATTAGCAGTCCGACCCTCGCCTGTGGAGACCGCGTTCCGCCCTCATCTGCCTGCATGGCTCCATTTGATGGCCGCCTGGCTGGGTAGGGGGTGGGGGGTGGCCTGGAAGGGGCTCTGGCCAGGCTGTGGAAGGCAAGGAGGGGCAGAGGGAGATGGGCAGGGAGAGAGGGCTCAGCCAGGGATGTCCCAGAAGAGGGGGCCGTGGGGAGGAGGCAGGGGCAGGAGGGAGCCCTGGGGTGTTTGCCAGACCGTCAAACGGATGGCAAGGTGAGATAACCAGAGTGAGGAGGGAGGATGGGGCTGGAGGGACCGGGGAGGGATGGAGACAGACAGAGAGTGGGAGACGAGGGCAAGATAGGCAGGGAGATAACATGACAGCAGCCAAAGATAGAGAGATGAGCTGAGCCATGGAGGGGAAGAAAGGGGCAGATAAAAAGCTTAGTGAGAAAGACGAAGGACGGACAGCCGGAAGAACTTCGTGGAACACGGGGCTGGGCCCCCTCCTGCAGTAACAGCAAGATTTCTTTTTTCCTCTGGGCTCTCACTGTGTGCCCAGCACGGGTCTAAATGCTCCACGTTGCCTCATTTCTTTCTTTTTTTTCTTTTTTTTTTTTTTGCGGCACGCGAGCCTCTCACTGCTGTGGCCTCTCCCATTGCGGAGCACAGGCTCCGGACGCGCAGGCTCAGCGGCCATGGCTCACGGGCCCAGCTGCTCCGCAGCATGTGGGATCTTCCCGGACCGGGGCACGAACCCGTGTCCCCTGCAGCGGCAGGTGGACTCTCAACCACCGCGCCACCAGGGAAGACTCTTACCTCCTTTCTTCCTCGCAATACACTATCTTACAGGTGAAGAACCCAGAGTTGGAGAGGACAGGTTACCTGCCCAAGGAGACCCACCTAGACACAAAGGAGCCAGATGTGAACGCAGGTGGAGCCTGACTTCATGCCCCTGCCCCTCACCACCACACTAGCAGGGGCCCCTCCTGGGTTCAGCCCCAGTGAATCTGTCCCAGGCTAGGGCTCCCCCGGCTGGCCAGATACAGAAGATGTCCTGGTGGCTGTAGGCGTGGACAGCAGTCAGGAGACTGTGTCTTTTTCACCTTTCCTGGTCTCTGTCCCCTTCTCCTGAGACCCCTGGCACTCCCCCTTGCCATCGGTGGAGGCCCCTCCAACTCTCAGCTGACCATCAGTAGATCTCCAAAGTGTGGACTGATGTCATTTTAAGGTATGGCCTCTGCCAGGGGGGCTCAGGGAGTAATAAGAGAGACATTTGAAGGACAGGAAGAGTTCCCTGTAACCTTTAGTAACCCAACATGGGTAGATTCCTCCTATACTTACTCATCAAGCTAGTTCTGGCTGTGTGACCTCTGTCCGGGCGGGGAGAAAAGATGTCTGGAGACCTGCTACCTGTTGCTTTTGTGCTCCTCCCCCACTCACCACCGCCCATGGAAAATTCCCAGCCACAGGCACAAGCTTGGAAAGCTCTGCCAGCCAGACCCACCCAACCTCTCCCCAGAAGCAGGGGCAGCCTTGCTTCTGGTAGGAACCACTGAGCACTCCTGGAAAGAGCTCAGCTGTCCTCCCTGGCTGCCCTCAGCCAGGGTTCAGAGGGCCCCAGTCCAGGACAATCCCCAGCTGCCTAGTTGCTAGGCGCTCGCTGACTCCGCCAGACCTCCATGAGGGTCTGGCAAGGGCCCCCTGCCCCGCCCAGCACCTTCCCAGGCCCCTGTGGGGAAAGACAGTGGGGTTGCCCGTTTCAGCTCACAGACAGCTCTGCCAAGGGACCCTGAAGGGAGGTGAGAGCCGTTCACCTCCACGGGCAGTAGCTTCCTAACAGCAAAGCTGGGATGCTCGGTGCCCAGGAAGGAGGTGCTGAGCCCTCCTCCTACCTCGGCTCTGGCGCAGCAATGGAGAGACAGCAAATCAGCTTCTCCACTCTGCCTGCAGGAAGTGGACTGGCAAGGAAGGCAGGGGGAGAGGCATGGAGGAAAGGAGAGGAAGCAAGAAGAGGAAGGCAGGAAAGAGACTGGAGAAGAGACACCAGTGATAGAATTCACAGCTGAAGGGATGACTTCATCCAAGCCCCTACTTTTACCCATAAGGACCCAGTTAGGTGAAGGGACTCACCCAAGGTCACCCAGCTAGTCCCGATACTGGATGGGGTCCTCCCAGAGCACTCTCATCGTCACATCCCGATGTATGACTCCAAGAGGAAGCTCATGGCTTAATTACCAAGGGGCCAGGAGTCTAACTCTGCCCTAGGAACCAAAAAGCCATGTCTCCTCTCCTGCCCAAAAAGCCTCCATGGCCTCCCCAACCAAGGCTGCCTCCCGAGCCTGGTAGTCAGTGCCCTCCCCACCTGGTCCAACCTCTTCTCCATTTTGCCTCCCACTAATGCTCCCCACATATCCCTGATCGAGCTAACCCCCTGCAGTATGGTGACAACCTGTACTCTCCCATGTTGGCTCACTCTGGAATCCCCTTCACTTCAGTGTTAGCCTCAGGTGTCAACTACTTTGGGAGGCCTTCCTTGAGGCTCCTGGGCCTCAGGAAGCTGTCCCTGTCCTGTACTACCATGCCACATTTTGGTACCTCTTTTACGGAGGAAGGAAAGTAACATTTATTGAGATTTAGCTCTACCTTCAATACGCCTGGTATCATTATCTCTACTTTACAAATGAAGAAACAGATTCAGAGAAGTTAAGTAACTTACCCAAGATCACACAGCTAACTATTAAATGAATGATGGAGGCAGAAATCAAATCTAAAGCTAACTCTAAAACCCTGTTGTGCTTTGTATTATTGCTGCTGTATACTGCTCATTCACAACCTCTTGTGCAGTAAGTTCCTTCATGTAGGAGCTATGCCTTCTTATCTCTTATGTCTAGCTAATCTAGTAGAGTGTTTGGTTTATAATTGGCACTCCAAATAACCATTTTTAGGATGGATAGATGAATGGGTGGATAGATGGATGGATGGATAAGTGGGTGGGTGAATGGATGGATGGATGGATGGATGGATGGATGGATAGATGAGTGGGTGGGTGGATGATGGATGGATAGATGAGTGGATGGAAGGATGGATGGACAGATGGATGGACAGATGAGTGGGGGGGTAGATGGGTGGATGGATGACAGAAGAGTATAACATCTCCATATAACATCTGCAGAGTGGGGTTTGCACACCACCCCAGGGATCATAATCAGCCACCAGAAACATCTCAACAGAGTCTTAGGAAAGAAGTGATGATGGGGGCGCCACCTTGGAACCTAGTGGGTGGAAAGTTGCTATACTACCAGGGCAGGAGAAGGCCACTTCAGCAAGTGGCAAGGATTCTTAGACTTGAAACATCAGCACTGAACTCGAATATCCTTAGAGATAATGAGGTCCAACCTCTCATCATCCCTCCCCTCTCATTTTGCAGATGAATAAATTGATGCTCAGGGAGAGGAAATGACAAGCAATACCACAAAGCTAAGGTGATCCTAGGCACTCAGTTTCTATAGCAACAAAGTGACTTTTGTATTATACAAGAGGGCAGTCATTTGGATGAATTAGATGATATTCAGTGCTGTGCCCTGATCACAGGAACCTCTTCTTGGAGACCCTTTGTGAAGGGACCGTGGAAAGGTGTGATACAAGGGAAGTCCCTGACGGCCAGGACAATCGACCACCAAGCCCAGGGCACTGAAAGGGGCTGCATCTTCTCCCTGCTGGCATCCTTGCCCAGCCCAAAGGGGGCTTGGCAGTGCAGCCCCCTTAGGCTACCACATGTGACCCCAAGTCTTGGACTGCATGGGAAGGACTCTTGATCTACTCCACCTGCCTCCATCTTCAGAGGCTACTACAACCCCCAGGCCACATCAGCTTCTCCAGGCCACCCTCGGTCCAGCCTCTGGGCAACTGCCCTGGGGCGGGACAAAGGGACCCTCTCTCTTGGGCTGTCGTTATACTCTGCCCTTTGTTCCAGGGGACACGGGCAGTGTGTCCAGACACATTTGTGGTGCTTGTTTGGGCCCCCATGATGGGTAAACTGAGGCACTGTGCAGCACTGGGCCATTTGTTCAGGCTCACCCAGGAAACAGAGACACAACCATGACTCCAGGGCCCCTCAGTCCCAGCCAACCCAACCCTGCCCGCCCCCTGGGTCTCGGCAAACCCCAGAGGCACAGCTGAGCTGAAAGAAAATTCTCCCTGAGAGACGATATCTGCCCTCCTTCTTCTTGTATTCCAGATCCACATCCTCCTATTTACTAATTTTCATTTCTGAGTGCTCATGGGCCCCTTGAAGGAGCTTCACACGGAATTCCCTAAAAATCCCAAGAAGAAGGGGAACATCTGGGGAGGGCAACAGAGGCACAGGGAGGGAGACGATGGGGCTCAGAGTAAATTATCAGGGCCTGTAAATGTCCACAGAGCCTGTTAGGAGCATAACAAGAGGGGCCACGAGACAGGCCCACCCCCGGCCTCCCTCCATCCCCCAGCTGCCCTCATGGTGGCAATAAAGTCTTCAGAGACACAGGGCTGGGTTTTAAGCTCCATGCAAACCCTTGATCCATCCCCCTCCCCCAATGAGAAGAAACAGCAGCACTGTCACCCCCCACCCTTCATCCTGGCCCAAATGAGATCCAGAGGCCAAGCACTGCTACCCGGATCAAATTCCACTGGGGAGAGTTCTCTCTTCCTCCCTCTGCTCTGCCCACACACCTCCTTCTAACCCCTCCCCCCTCCCATTCCACTCCTGGAGAGGCCAACGGAGACAAAAGTTGCAGCCCAGGTATCTGAAAGGCCCTGGCTCTCAGGGGCGGGTGGAGGGGACTGGAGATCCACTTGCCTGGCTGACCCAGAACTGATCCGAGGGGCACTTTAAAACCTCAGGGTCTGGTGAACAGAGCCCCCCCCAGGAGCACCTGAGATGCGATTTCTAACTCTGCTTCTGCCACTCCCGAGCTGTGTGACTTCCAACAAATCCTGTCCCCCTCTGGGCCTCAGTTTCTTTATCTGTGTAATGAGTGAGCTCAGGGGTTGCTGCTGAGGAAACAAGGGGAGGACTTAGCAAGGGGACTGTGGCCCCTCACCTCATCCTGAACCGGAACAGCCCTGCTCTTATCTCTTTTATCTGGAAGGTTTCAGCTAAGATTTCACTTGAAAAAAAGGTTTGGTGATTGTAAAAAAAAAAAAAATGCAGTTTAAATCCATTGGCCTAGAAATGACCTCTGTGATTCCTTTCTTCTATCTCATTCTGTGATTCAATCTATGCAAATGCATTTTTTACAGCTGCCCCAACCTGGATTTCACGCTTTCTTGCCAGTGGTCCCTACAAGACAGTCGTAGTCACCAGGCCTCGTGTCTTGATTTGAGTTCAGAAAGTAGGTCCCCCGAGCCTCTGGCTGGGTGTATAAGACATAGGTCCCACCTTAAGGTTCAGGAAACAGGTTTCCCCCTGAAAAGATAAACAACCCAGCCAGGACACCTGTGCCAAGTGTGGAGTGAGTACTTCAGCCAAGAAGGGTTGCAGGGCATCCAGGATGCAGAGGTGACCGGGGCTTCCCAGATACATGAGAATACCAAGAAGGGATTACACTGGGTATATGCGGGGGGCTCAGCAAATGGACTAATCAGGCTTCAGGGGTGAGCAGGGAGGTAAGATGTCAAGAGTCAGAATACCTGGGCTTAACTCTGATTCTGTCACCGACTTGCCATGTGACTTGGGCAAGCCATTTACATTCTTAGCCTCAATTTCCCCATCAGTGTAAACAGCACCTAGGATTCTACCCAGCTCCCCGTGATTCTCTCCTGCACCTACCCCAGGCTCGTTCCTAGAGGTGGCCTTGGTCATGGGGGAAGGGCAAGGGAGGAATCCGAGGCCTGATAGGTCAGACTGAAACCCACCAACTGGGGAGCAAACATAGAACCCAGGCCTGGCTGCCCTGTTTCTGCGTCTGCCCAACCCTGCAAGTCAGGAGGGGGCAAGAGGAGCGGGGGAGAGAGGAAAGACGGGATGAAGGAGGACCACATCCCACCCTTTGCCTCTCCAGGTGCATCAGCCAGGCTGGAGCCTGCTTTCAGCCTACTTTCTGAACTCAAATCAAGACACGAGGCCTGGTGACTACGACTGTCTTGTAGGGACCACTGGCAAGAAAGCGTGAAATCCAGGTTGGGGCAGCTGTAAAAAATGCATTTGCATAGATTGAATCACAGAATGAGATAGAAGAAAGGAATCACAGAGGTCATTTCTAGGCCAATGGATTGGACCTAGTGCTGCTCCAAAGGGAGAACAACTAATGAATATTCATAGTCCCCAGAGGCCTCATTTGCATCATCCAAATCCCCAAATACCGCGAGGATCAGCGGTCTCTGTCCTCGCTGGCTGCCCCTCTCGTTGAATAGGAGAGCCTGCCCAACTAATCATCATCACTCCTGCAACCCGTCCACCTCCTTCACCTCCTCTCGTCCTGGCCTGTGCCGTGTGCCCTGACCCAGGCCCTCCCCAAGGTGCCAGGCATGTGTCAGACCCTCCACGGCCAAGGAACCCCCTCCACCCCCCAAGCTGAGCAAGCAAGGAGGTCTGAGCCAGTTGGGTGGGCTGCCAGACCCCGTGAAGCAGGACAAACAATCCCAGGGGATGAGATTAGGTTGGCAAAGCGGTAAAATGAAGAGATGTGGGTAGGGGCGTGCGAGGGACACGTGAGGCCCCGTCACTGGTTCCTGGGAGAGGAGTAGCGGGGGGATGTGGGTGGGAGGGATAGGTAGTTTTGTCATCTCATAAAGGCAACACCTGGAGAGAGAGATGGGCGAAGGAAGGAAAGCATCATGCCTAAAATCCTGAGAGCACTGTGCCTGCATCAGCCCTCACCACTCAGGCCTCCTTGAAAATGAAATTCACATTTAGAACAATCCAGAAGTCCATCAGTCTAGGATTGGTTAAATAAGTGGTGCCTCCTGCATATCACAGAATACTATATAGCCATTAAAAAGAACACAGTATAGATTTTCTTTTAAAAAAAACCCTGCCATGTCCACAATATGTTGGTAGGTGATATAAGGAAATTGTAGAACTACACTTAGCAAGGTCTTGCTTTTGTAACATGAATAAATAAGTAGATAGGGAGAGAGAGAGAGAGAGAGAGAGAGAGAGAGAGAGAGATGATACATAATCAAAGTTAGTGGATAAACCAGAAAAACAACTCTAAGGACATACCCTAGCTATTTCACAGGGCACAGGGTGGGATAAGAAGGGAATTTTTTGCTTTTCATGTTAAATATGTTCAATATTTCCTTCCTGTTTGAAGTCTGTGTGTTTTACAATGACTGATTTTATAATCAGGACAAAAAAATTAAATGGGAGGGAAACGCAAATTTCCCATGAAAAGATGACACTCTTGCTGCAACAGGCTGCCTTCTGCGATGCCAGGGGAGCCTGGGCCCTGGGCTGGCAGAGGGGCTGCCAAGGAGAGGGTGTCGGTGGGTGTGGCCCCTGTCCCTCCCCCACCCCAAACTGTCCTGCAGGCCAGGCTCCAATCTGGCCTTGACCTTGAAATTGGGCTCTGTTTACTCCATGGTGTGTTTGCCCAAGGCTCACTCTCTGGAGAAGCACATCAACTAACTTTTGTAAATTCTTACCAACTTACAAAGCATGTACACATTTTCATTCATTCAGAGCCTGAGCCTCTCCTGCGAGGCAGGTGCCAGGCGCTGGGGATACAGAGACCAAATAAACCATAGTCCCTGCTCCCCCAGGGAGACGTCGACCAGCATGGGCGCATCACCCTCAGGGCTATGTAACAGGTGTGCCCAGGTGGGTCGGAGCGCAGAGGCCCCAGTCCTAACTAGCGGCGACCCTAAGCTTCAGAGAAGCAAAGGCATTAGCCAGATGAGGAAGGAAGGCACTCCATAAACAGACGAGCCCTCATCACAGGACACCTATGAGGGCCAGGCCCTGTGCTAGGAGGTTAGATGCCCTCCTTATTTAATATACAGAGTGACCCTCATTATCCCTATTCCATGGACAAAGAGGAGCCGACAAGCATGGGAAACAGGGCAGAGGCTGGGAAGAGGCAACTTGGGTTCACAGCAACCAGGGCAAACGGGCCCTGCTTGTCCCACCGAGGCCTCCACAGTGACCTGGTCTCCCTCCCATACCTGCTTCCACCTCTGGGCTTGACTAGATAATTCAGAACCATCCCCCGGGTGCCCAGACTAACCAAAGTGCAGTAGCATTTGAAACCCAGGGTCTCCCAGGCTCCCTGGGTCTGGAAACAGCCAGTGCCGCCTGCCTTTACCTCCCGAGGCTGGGCACCCGTGGCCACCTCGGGAAGACTGTACCAGACACTACAATCCCAGGCAGATAGGTCTCCTTCGGGGTCCTCTGAGCAAACAAGGCTCCTGTGAGTCTCCACCCCTTTGTTCATGCTGTTCCCCTGCCTGGAGTGCTGTTCCTATACATCCCCGTGCACAAAGAATAAAATGCAAACGTTACTCCCACGGCAAAGCCTTCTTCGTGCGATCCAGCTGGACTGATGATTTCTCAGAAATCCTCAATCACACCAGCAGAACCCAAGTGCTTAACTTTCTTTCATGAATTCCCTGTGTGTGTGTGTCTTTATTTGTGTAAGAGTGTGGGCATGTCTATGTGTGCATATGCACGTGCGTGTGTGTGTGTGTATACAACTAAGTTGTAAATCCGTGAGGGCAGTAACGTGGTCCTGTTCTTCCTGAGTGTCCAGTATTCTCCAGTCTATTCCAGTCACGAAACAGTAACTCTGTACATCTGCTGCTATGGGAGTTGCCGCCAACTCCCACCCCACCCCCAAAGCCCCCGGCTACACCTGCAGCTCCATGAGCCCCTCTGCATTCTCCAGGGCTGGGTGTTTAGGGAGTGGTCAATGTGCAGACATTGTTGGATCATGCACCTCTGCCTGGAACCATCACTTCTTTGCCTGTCGCGCCCTCTTCCGCCCGTGGTCACCTCCCAAAGGCACCTGCCAGTGACCGAGAACTCAGGAGCAGAAGTTCCCAGTGGAGTCTCAGGAACTCAGCCAGGGCTCCAGACTGAGGAAGGGAGTGGAGGCCCCAGGAACCCTAAGTCCCTGGGGGCCTCCCCACCTAGGAAGATGCTGGGGGTCCCTGCCTCCCAACCAGCCTACAGGGAGTGAGGACTGGCCAGGGGGCCTGTCCTTCAGAAAAATGACTCAAAGAGGTAGCTGGAGTGCCTTTGGGGCTTCAGCAACAGAAGTGGGTCACCATGGGGGAAAAAAGTCATTAAAAAAAGAAATCTGTTTCTGGAAACTGGTCTAGTGCTGGCTGGGAGCTGAGTGTCCCCTGAGGGAGTTCCAGAAATCTCCCTATTTTCTTCCCCGGCATCTCCTAAGCCACCAGGTCTCCAGTCTCTGGGACCCAGAAGCCAAAATGAGCTCTAGGTAGAAACGAGGGGGGCCTCTCCCGGCCCACCCCCCACCACTGCCACCTCGCGGGGGCTCCTCTCTCCAACCAGTGGCCCAGAGCCAGCACTGGGCCCCTGGAGCAGGGGCTGCCGGGCTACGTGGGCTGCGTCGCTCTGCTTTCTGGCTTGTTCCTAAACTGCTCCACTTCCTGTTAAGTAGGACACACCAGGGAGTGAGAGTATGGAGCTCAAAGAGGGGCCGGGAGGATGTGCAGACATTCCCCAGGCCAAGGAAGGGCCTCTCAGGGTCAGCTAGAGGCAGCAAGGCACAGAAGGGGAGGGGGGCTCACCCAAGACCACCCCCTTAATGAGTGGTAGAGGTAGGACTAACAACGGCTGCTCACAGCGTAAGAGGGCTGGACTGGAAGCCAGAACTCCCAGGGTCAGTGCCAGGCTTTGCCCCTGGCAGACAAGTGACCTCACTGCACCAGGCCTCAGTCTTTCCATCTCTAAAATGGGACTAACAATATCTACTCCATGGGTTGTTGTAAAAATTGAACCAAATACTTTATGCAAAAGACATTTGTGTACAGGACTTAACAATATTCTATACAAACAGGCATTATCATTCTTCTTCTTAACTACAGTCCCTTCGGCCAAAAATCCCCCAGACTGGCCGGCCACATGTTCATAACTGCTGAACCCAGGGGCAGGGGGGCTCATTATACTATTCTCTCTCCTTTTGTACAGAAGAAACACAGTTGTGTTTCTGTTTCCACCTGCACAGCCTGCCCTGGCTCTGAGATCCTTGCACTCACACGTGCAGCTCTGAAGGACTCTCAAGGCATGAGTGACCTCTGACCTCTGATCTCCAACCTCCAAGAGTGCCACTCACGAGAAAACAGGAAACGGGCCGCTATTGGGTGCCTGCTGTGGGTCAATCACTTTAGAACATGTGACACCGGTATCATAACCACTTTATTACTGTTATTATTATTACCATTATTCCCATTTTACTGAGATTTGAGTGACTAGTTTTGAGTCAAATTCTGGCCACACTCCACACCCTGCCCTGCATGCTCAGCCCACTCCCCTTGGACCCGCTTTTCTTCAGCTTAAAGCCATCAATGGGGAAAGGCAGCTTCATTTTTCTCTTTTGTTTTAGGGCACAGGTGCAGACAGTGAGGTTCATCACACTCGTCCACCCCGGCACGTTATTAAGACAGCATCCAGATAAAGCAAGGTCCCCTCATGTCTTCCTTCCTGTCCCCTCGTCCCCATCCCCACTCCAAATCCATCTCCTCCACATGGGCACCTGCTCCGATATGTTTGCTGCATGGCCTTAACTATGCATATGTCCCTGTAAGTTATGGAGCATTGCTATAAGTATGTGTTTTGAATTTTCATAAATTCTGTTGTGTTATGAATTTCTAGTCTGCATTGTACTTCTTTCGGTCAACACTTTTTTGAGACCTATCCTTGCTGTAGGTGGCTGGTTCGATGATTGCAACACCATGTAGGACATACCCATCACAGTCCATCTGTCCATCCCACACTGATGGACACCAAGGGGGGCCGCCAGCGTCCCTCTGCCACAAACAGCATACCTGTCCCTCTGTACCTGTGTGTCCCTTTATGTCCCTTTATCCATTGTGGGAGACCTTTGCCAAAATCCATTCCTAGGAGTAGGATCCTTGGATCATAAGGCATACGCATAGTCAATTAAGTAACTTAGTAAAGATGGAGTCAGAAGTTGTGAATTGCCTAGAATAGTATATTCAGCACAGTAAGCACTAGGTGAGGTGTGTTCGATTAAAACAATTACAGAAAATAAATAGCACTAAATTGCCAGATTGCCTTCCCAAAGAAGGGTACCACTCTACACTCCTACCTGCGTTTCAGGAGAGGCCTTGCCTTCACACATCCTCACCAACTCCGTGCTTCATCCAGCTTTCTGACCTGTGCCATTCTGGGGCTCAAGGTTGCCCCTCGATTGTTTAAATTTACATTTCTCCGATTCACAGTATTTGAATCTCTCTGCAGATACTTGTTAACCATTTGGTCTCTTTTCAGGGTAGAAGCGGTGTTTGGAACAGGCTTCCACTCTCCAAGGTGAGCCAGGAAGTCTGAGAAGCTTTGGGACCTCCCGTGGTGGAGGTTGATTTCACGTCTTTGGAAAAAAAAAAAAAAAAGAGGAAGAAGAGATGAAGAAGGAAGGGGAAAATGGGGCAGAGGCGCAAGAAAAGAAAGAGCGAGTTGTTTTCTGTGCAGGTGAATTGTTTCAGTCAATCGACAAAGGCCCCTCCCACCCCTGTCAAAGGCCCACAGAGCAGTGGCCCTCACACGGTGGTGGCATCAGCATCTCCTGGAGGGCTTGTTAAAGCGCAGCTCTCTAGCCCCATCCCCAGTTTCTGAGTCACTGGGTCTGGGGTGGGGCTGAATTTGATTGACTGAAATCAAATTCACCGGCTGAGGTGGGGCTAGAATTTGCATCTCTAGCAAGTTCCCCAGCGGCGCTGATGGCTGCCCATCTGCCCTCCTCTCCCCCTCCCCACCCCACTCTGAGAACCAGGGCATTAGAGGAGCTCGCCACCCCAGCCAGTGCTGCGTGGCCACCTTGGGCAGAGAGCCCCCTGCAAAAACACCACCCAAGCCTTTGGAAGAATATAAAAATCCACCAGGCCACCCAGAGTACCTACCCCACCTGCACAAATTAATGACAGCTCAGCTCTCACCTCCAGGGCCCAGACTAGGGGCAGCTGAGTAAGGCCCATAGGAGCAACAGTCAAGGAGGCACTCCCTCTCAGGGCCGAAATCTGCAGGGGTGGCAGCTGAGGGGACCCCAGGTAGGGTCACACGGGATGCGCCCAGCCCTGGCCCAGGCCGCTCACCCTACTCCTCCCTTCCCCTGACCGGAATAGCACGCTGCATTCTGTGACGTTACTCATTTTCACATTATCTCATTTGATTCTCGAGACAACTTCCATCCCCATTTGACACATGGGGACACAGAGGCCCGGAGGGTCCCTGCAGCAAGTCAGGGAAGAAGCTCCTTCTCTTGCCTCCTCAGCCAGGCGGACCCCTTTGCACCACTGTTGCTGCCCTGCATGTCCCAGGCCTAAAGGAAGCTCCACCAGGTCCCAGGCCTACACAGCCACCACCGTACTGCCCGACCAGAGCCTCAAAGGGTCCTCTCACCACCTACCGTGCCGCTCACCTCCAGCATCTTATCTGCATCCTCCCCGAAGCTCTTTGAAGGAGGTTATTGGGTGTTGGGCTGCATCCCACAGGCCTGCAAGCCCTGCACTTGCCCAGCCTCAAGGCCCAAGAAAGAGCCTGGAGTCAGCCACAAAGACATCAATGGTTTAATAGAAGGGGGAGCTTACACGTCTGAAGCAAGGTCCTGGAGCGATGCCCCACCACGTACGGCCCAGGCTGCGGGCAGGACATGGCAGCAGGGGAAGAGGGAGATTACTAGTTATAGGGGAATTGGCTCATTGGTTGCCAGGGAAACCAGCAGAGGGGAATGCCCCTCACCATGCTTTTGATAAACTATCATAGTGGAGATAGTTCTGATCTAAAGATTAGAATAATCATTAGCTAGGGTCAGGGGCAGGTACACAGGCATTTACTGATTAAAAGGGAAAGTCAGCCAGGTGAGTAGGGTGTAGGTGAGGCAGGTTCTGGTCGAGCAGGGGACATACAGAGAGCAAGAGAACAGCCATCTTGGATGGCCTGATCATAATACAGAGAGCAAGAGAACAGCCATCTTGGATGGCCTGATCATACATTGGGACTACGTTCCCATTTCACAGTGGAGGACACTGATGTTCAAAGAAGTCAAAGGCCTTGCCTGAGGCCACAGAGCTAGTTTGCAACTGCTCACACTCTAGACTTGGCCAGCCTGACCCGCTGCCATTAATCCAACCACACCACTCCTGCCCTCCTGGTGCATGACCTCAAACATCCTTCCTTCCTCCTCCTTAGCTGCAGGCCTGCCTCATCCAGGAAGCGTTCTGTGCTCCCAATCCCTTCCTAGGCACTCCCAGAGGACCCCATATTAGTCAGAGTTCTCCAGAGAAACAGAGGAATTGGCTCATACAGTTGTGGAGGCTGGCAAGGCCAAAATCTGCAGGGTAGGCCACCAGTTTGGAGACCCAAGGAAGAGATGATGTTGCAACTCAAATCTGAAGGCCATCTACCGGCAGAATTCTCTCTTCCTCAGGGGACCTCCATCTGTTTTCTCACGATGCCTTCAACTGATTAGATGCGGCCCACCACACTGCACAGGGTAATCTGCTTTACTCAAAGTCCACTGATTTAAATACCAATCTCCTCTGAAAACTACCTTCACAGTGAACACTGGACTGATGTTTGACCAATATCTGGGTACCGTGGCCTCGCCAGGTTGACACACAGAATTAACCATCCCAGACCCTGAACTTCCCCTTCTTCACCTGTATCTGACTCCTCCATGGTTACCTGTCTCAGTTGCCACCAGGCTGCACATTTCTTACAGCAGTCATGCATCTGTATGATTCACTGCTATATCCAGGGAACCACACAACGCAATGCCCTGCCCTCGGCAGGTGCTCTATAAGCAGTCACCGGATGAACAAATGGGACTGGATGTCACTGCCTGACACCCCCCAGTGCTGTTGCCCCAGTGCTCACTGCTGTTTAGTGACCAGTAGGCGTGGCCTGCTTCCCCGTCTGCTGACCCTCACCCCCTCTCCTCAGTCTCCACAGTAGCAGAGCCCATTCTGACTCAGCTAATCAGGGGACGTCCTTGAGCAGAGGGAGTCTGGCCCAACCGTGTGGCTCCAGGCAGATCATGACCACCTTCCACGAGGGCTCTTCTCCTCATTCTCCCCAGGGCTCTCTGTTCGTCTCTGGATGTGGCAGCCCCTATTACAGTTGCCCAGGCTTTCAGGGGTAGGACCAAAGGAGAGGCTACAGGACTGGCTTCCCTGGGGACACTCCTGTGCTAGGAAGGGCAGGGCTGTGCTGGGGAAGCCCAGGGTCCAGTCTGCCCCTGGGGAGCAGGGCTGGGCCATAAAACACAAAACCTGTCCCTGCCTTCCTACCATCCTCCCCCTAACAATTTATCTGGGCGACTTCACATAAAACACAAGCTCTGTGCCTTGTGACTAAGGCGTGTGACACAGTAGGACATGCACATACCAGCCCAGCAGTGAGTCAGCTCTGCCCTCTCGCGAGCCTCATCCAAGTCCATGGACAAGGAATCCATAGAAATACTGCCAGGGACCCACAAATCATCATCACTCATTGAGAAACATCTGGAGTTAAGCACCTTAAAATGTAAGACGTGTGCTACCTCTAGAACTCCCCAGGCATCAAGAACTCTGGGTGGAGAACCATATTCTGATATTGCCCCAATCTTGAAATCAACAGAAGATAAACTCACAAGAGGTTTTCATAAGATCCCACACCTTCTGCACATATCAGGCAACCTAAGGGAAAAGGAGAGAAATGTGACATCAAACCTCATTGCCCCCTTCTTAGACTGCCACGCCACCGGGGCTGCAGCCAACCGCTGCTTGCCTCTCCCACCAAAAGGCAGCGTCCGTGCAATCCGTGATGTGTTTGTTCTCCAAACTAAACAATAGCTTCCAGCCTTCAGGAGGCAACGCCATCTCTATGATGTTTTCCTTCCTTGAAAAGCATCACAAAGCCAATTTAACTCCTACTAAGAAGACATCCGTGGTATTGGACTTACCATTCGGGGGATACTTCCAGGAATGTCAAGCAATTATGGACCTCTAAGTCCACACCGGCATATTATAATAAACAGAATCCACCATCTCTGATCAGTATGCCCTACCTAACCCCACCCGGGCTGTGCTCAGCCGTGAGATGCCAGAAAGAACAGATAAGCCAATTGCTTTTGACTTGAGCAACATCATCTGGGCACAAATTGATAAAGAAGCCCTAGAGATTATCACAAAAGTCAAGAAGCCTTAAAACTAATTCTATGTCCTTGCAATTATAAACCCTTTTTGCAAATCTTTTCCAAGGACGAGGCTTCCCTCTTAATTATGCCAAAACGTATGCATCCCTGAAATTAGAGGCTCTGTTCATCATTTATGACTATAGGCTTATCTTCCAGCCTGAAGATACACTTTCACATGCTGATGTGCTGAACCGTCTACTATGCCAGGTTCCAGAAAACTGCCGCTGAAAGCACCCTAGAGAGGGGAGAGACGACCACCACAATGGAGGTGTAGATGAGACATGGTGAGGAGTGCAGTCAAGATGCTGTGCTTCAGAGAGAAATGATGAAAAAGAACCTACTCCCCTAAAGCAGGAAAGACCCCTGCCCCAACCTGAGCCGTGGAACAGACTAAGGGGTGGGGGACATTTAGTACAGGGGCAGGTTTGAAGAATGAGACAGAGAAATGTAATACACGTCCCTGTTTCTAGGGTCCTCGCAAGCTAATGGGGGGAGGCAATGTGCAAGAAATTTACAAGTTAAATATCCAAATAAACCATGCAGAGCAAGTGCTACAGGAACTCAGAGGAAAGTTGACTTCAAGCTTTGGTGGCCAGTAGGGGCCCTTAAGTAGACTGGGATTTGGATAGCAAAGGGACCGGTCTCTCTAAAAGGATTTTTCCAATGGACTGTGGAGAGAGGTGATACTAAGGCTCTGAGGAGGCTGGAAAACGACCCCAAAGCCCTCCAGGGCAATGGGGAAAGGGTAAGTACAGAGGTGGGCAGAGACTGACAGAAACCAGCAGAGGCAGACGGAATGTAAGGACTATGAATGCAAACTCCAGAGGCAGGGTGACCTTAGGTCCTAGTTTGCCTGAGACAGTCCCAGTTTACTTCTACTGTCCCACTGTAATTACTAATGGTGCTCCCTTACACCCTCAAAAGTCTCCCAGGTTAAATGAAAAATTGTATTGTCACCCCAGTCCGAAGGATCTTTGGGCAGTGGCCGACCACACCCACAGGCCCTAACACACCTTCTAACAGGGGGGTGAGATCATGCATCTCCCATCCCACCCTGAGGGAGCCTTTCCAGGCCAGACCCATGCACAGCCTCATTCCCACCAGAAGCCTCCCCTTCCCCCAGAACCCAGATTCTTTCTTTCTCGAATTACCATCCCCTAGAAGCCCTTGACTTCCCCCAGCAAAGGAAAGGGTTGATTTAAATTGAAAAGCTAAAAAGACCTGTTCAGAACAAGAGACTCCATGAACAAATGGAAAGATACGCTGTGGACTGGGAGTAGGTGGCTGCCATGTGTGCACTGAGAATGAATTTGTAGTCACAATATATAAGAAATCCCTACACCCCCAATGGGAAAATGGGCAAAGAAAATGGAAAGGCGGGCTTCCCTGGTGGCACAGTGGTTGAGAGTCCGCCTGCCGATGCAGGGGACACGGGTTCGTGCCCCGGTCCGGGAAGATCCCACATGCCGCGGAGCGGCTGGGCCCGTGAGCCATGGCCGCTGAGCCTGCGCGTCCGGAGCCTGTGCTCCACAACGGGAGAGGCCACAACAGTGAGAGGCCCGCATACCGCAAAAAAAAAAAAAAAAAAAAAGAGATAAGAAAATGGAAAGGCAGATCACAGAAGAAACCCAAATATTAATAAACATGAAAGATGTTTAACCTCACTAATAATTGTTGAAAAATAAACTAAAACAAAAAGGAGACGCTCCTTTTTTTTTTGGCCGCGCCATGCAGCATGCGTAATCTTAGTTCCCCGACCAGGGATCAAACACATGCCCCCACCTTGAGAGCACGGAGTCTTAACCACTGGACCGCCAGGAAAGCCCCAATGCTATTTTATATTCACCAAATGAAAAAAAATTTTTTTTAAGTCTGACAATGTCAGGTGATGGTGGACTAACAGGTACTCTCATACAGTTTGATGGGAGATCACTCAGAAAAACAATTTAGCTCTATTTGGTAAAGTAGATGTACCTGCTCCACAGCACAGCAATTCAATTCCTTGGTACACATCTTAGAACGACTCTCTCACCCATGGCATAAGGAGACCCATGTCTTCCTGTACAAATGAATACTTAGGTACCCAAGAGTAACAATGAAAAGAATGGAAAAAACCTAAATGTCCATCAACAGAAAAATGGACAAATAAGTTTGGTATAGTCACACAATGAATATTGTACGGCAGTTAAAATGAATGAACCAGAGTTATGAGAATCATATGGATAAGCCTCAATAATGCTGAGGGAGGGAAAAACAATTTGCAGATTTATATAGTATATTTATATATTTATATATATATTTATATAGTATATAGTATATTTATATATATATATTTATATCGTATATAGTATAACTGCCTATATACACTTTAAAATATGCAAAACTTTATATGTACATGTGTATATACTCTATGTGTGTATACTATATACACATGTATATGGAAACATACATACGTAGCACAAGTTTAAAATGATGAGTGGGGGGGTGATAAACTCCAAATTCAGGAGAGGGGTTACCTCTGGAGAAGAAGGTGAGACAATGGGATTGGGGAGGGATACTCAGGGGGTTTCTATTAGATGTGTAATTTTTTTTTAATGTGAAACAAAGACTTCCCTGGTGGCACAATGGTTAAGAATCTGCCTGCCAATGCAGGGACACGGGTTCGAGCCCTGATCTGGAGAGATCCCACATGCTGCAGAGCAACTAAGCCCGTGCGCTGCAACTACTGAACCTGTGCTCTAGAGCCCATAAGCCACAACTACTGAGCCCACGTGCCACAACTACTGAAGCCTGCGCACCCTAGAGCCTGAGCTCCGCAACAAGAGAAGCCCGCACACCGCAACGAAGAGTAGCCCCCGCTCGCTGCAACTAGAGAAAGCCCGCATGCAGCAGTGAAGACCCAACACAGCCAAAAAATTTTTTAAATTTATAAAAAGAGGGTTGGTGCATGAGGGTTGGGTAGCAAAGGCGACAAACTAAGAGGTCACAGGCTGGGATGAGCTTGGGTGGGCCTCTCCAAGCCCTCCCCATGGCAAGCACCAACCCTACAAGCCTGGAGGGTCACACATGGGGTTAGGATGAGTCTCCAGCCTCTGGTGGATAGGGACAGAGCTGGCAGGTGGGCGTGTGGCTCCCCCAGCCCTCCTCTCCCTCCTCTGTCTCGGGCTGGCCTTTGTTGATCTTTTCCCCCGTTGGTCTTCAGCACTTTCCAATATCTACTTGGACACATTTCCTCTCCACTTTGTTGTGGCAGAGAAGAACACAGTTTCCATCCACCAGATTGACAAAAGATTAAAATGTTTGATACAGCCCGACATAACAGGTATGGCCTTGTTCTGCAACATTCCGGTGTAAGAAATGTTACATTACTCATTTGTCTAAATCCAGTTAAACTTGGCAACAAGCCCCCACTCTCCAGGACTGGCAAAAATATTCAATCTTAGTCATGATTTTGAGGGCCCTTCTCCCTCTTGAAGACCATACTAAAGCCCTGGGAGGGTTATACATTCAAAAAAGAGGGGGGAGCTTCCCTGGTGGCGCAGTGGTTGAGAGTCCGCCTGCCGATGCAGGGGACACGGGTTTGTGCCCCGGTCCGGGAAGATCCCACGTGCCGTGGAGCGGCTGGGCCCGTGAGCCATGGCCGCTGAGCCTGCGCGTCCGGAGCCTGTGCTCCGCAGCGGGAGAGGCCACAGCAGTGAGAGGCCCGCGTACCGAAAAAAAAAAAGAGGGGGAAGAGGCACTGAACTTCAATCTGTCACGGGAGCCACTGAGATGCCCGTTGCCCCAGCTGCCATGGTCCTTTCAAAGGCACAAGCTCCATGCCCTCCATGCCCGACGTAGGAAGAGCTCCCGAGATCACATCGCTTAGTTCTGTCTCCTGGAATCTAGAAGCTACCCTATCAGAGGTCCAGCCACCTCCCAAGTCCTTGTGTGAGTCCAGTGCAGGTCCCTGGGACCCACAGCGAACTGCCACCCCAAACCCACAGCAGGAAGCTGCCTCTGGGGTTGGGTCACCCGCCAAACCCCCGTCAATTACAAAACAGCATGAGGCGGGGGTATAACCCCTTTGGATGACTACTCTGACATATTGTTGAGTTTGGGGGGAAACAGCTGCTATAGCCTGAATTGTCTTCCCCCGTAATACATATGTTGAAACCCTAACCCCGCAATGGAACTTTTGCGAAAAGAGGGCTTTTAAAGAGGTACTCAAGGGTAAGTGAGGATATAAGGGTCAGGCCCTGATCCAGTGTGACTGGTGTCCTTACACAAAGAGGAAGAGCCACCAGGTATGTGCACAGACAGAGGAAAGGCCCTGTGAGGACACTGCAAGGAGGCAGCCACCTACGAGCCGAGGAGAGGGGCCTCGGAAGAAGCCAATCTTGCCAGCACCTGGATCTGGGACTTTCAGCCTCCAGAACTGTGCAAAATAGATTTCTGTTGTCTAAGCTACCCAGTCTGTGGTATTTATGGCAAACCTAGCAGACTAATACAACAGCTAAGCGTGTGTGTGTGTGTGTGTGTGTGTGTGTGTGTGTGTGTGTGTGTGAACTAAAAGCAGCAATCCTAGAATCCAGGCAAGGGACATTCCTCAGCCTGTGTGGTGGCTTTCCTGTGCTGCTCTGCTTGGCTTTTGGATCAGGCTGACCCCTTTAGTCTGAATTACACACCCCAGGGACAGGAGGAGGGAGAGGCCCAGGATGGAGATACTGGGTTTTCTACTATAAGAAGAAGGTTGGCGTGACCATATTTTTAGCCAATCTGGGGAATGTTACCAATGATTATCTCTGGGCAATGGGATTATCAAGAGATGGTACTTGCTTTGTTTGATTTATCCGTGTTCCCTCAATTTTCTACATGAACACGAATTGCTTTGGCAATAATTGAAAATAGTAAGTTATGAACTTTGAAGATATCTGCCGTTCTTCTGGGCCCAAATCCAAAGCCACTCGCTGCACATGTTGCTCCCCAACAGGTGAATGCATGAGCCTTTTCTGCCCTGAAAGCCTTTGGGAGTCAGACTTCTCCCCTGCTTCCTCCGTCTGGGCTGCAGTTATTTCTGTGCGTGATTTTGCTGCACTACTGGCCACCCACCTCCCTGCGGCCCCCAGATAGCACTCTGCCCGCCTTTGTGGTCACTGCAGAGCTTAGCCTGGCCCTGTCCCATACTACTATTAAGTACTTTTTTAATCATGATTCTTTTGGTTTTTACAACAAAACTGAACAATATCTATTATCGTCCTTATTTTGTAGATTTCAAAAGGAAAGCTCAAACACTGACCAGCCAATAAGCCTTGGGGAAGGAGACTGCGGACCAGGCCCATCTGACTCCAAAGTCCTCATGGCATAACCACAGGCCATGCCAGGGGTCAGACCCCAGGAGGAGAGACTCTGAATCCTCATCTTCGGTAGGGTTTCCATTTCTACCTCATCTGGGTCTGGGCTGCTCTGGCTGCCATTTTAGGCAAAGACCAGTTTATTGGAGTGGGGAGGGGGACCGGGCACCCATGGCTCAATGCAGCATATGCCCTCTTCCTCTGCCTGCCATGCCAGGCCCTATACAGAGGCCGGTGTTTTCAAGGGAGATGAATACATTCAACTCAGCAATGTTATCTCCCTTGCATAACAGACTAAACTCTGTTCTACCAGGCAAAACTCTGTTCTCCAACAGTTTTCAGTAATAAAAGAGGTATTTGATCTCCTTCTGCCTGATTCGTGGTTCAGAACTTGGGCAGGGAAGAGAAGGTGTCATATAAAGATCCCCTGAAATGCCACAAGAGTCCACCTGACTGCCGGGGACCCCGACATCCTTCCTACTGTTGAGCTAACTCTAGGGCACGGTTTCTCAACCTTGACATTATTGATATTCTGGGTGGGGTCATTCTTTGCAGGAGGGGGCTGTCCTGTGCGCTGTAAGATGTTTAGCAGCATCCCTGGGCTGCCAGGGGATACCAGTGGTGTCCCCTCAGTCAGGACAACCAAAAACGTGTCCAGACATTGCTGAAAGCCACGTGGAGGCATATTTGCCTCCAGCTGAGAAACACTGCTCTAGAGTCTTGTGCCCCAGATTTCTCACCCAGCACAGTGTCAGGACGTGAGCAGAAGTCCCAGACTGGGCCCTTCAGAAACAGACACCAGGGGAAGCGCACACAATATAACAGGAATAGGGGCTCCGACCCCGAGTCAAGACTAATTGCTGGGCAGGCACAGACACACACATTCCTAGCAGAGATGGTGAAAGGCAATGAAGGACCCATTCATTCAATCAGCCAATCAACAAACGTATCTATTTATTGATCAATTAGTATACACTGGGTGCTGGTCTAGATGCTGAGGACACAAAAATCAAGTAGATAAGCAGAGTCCTTGTCCCAACATAGCTAAATCTCTAGCAGGAAAACAGATATTACACAATCAATTATAATAAAGTGTGTTAAGGGCTATGATGAAGTACAGGAGGCCCTGAATGAATTTAAAGAAGATGAACTCCAGGACTGGAACAGGATCCTTTGTATCATCTTGAACTATAAAATATTAGCCTATCCAACAAGCTGCCCTTTCCCCACCCCAGCCCCCTCCTCACCAGGCTCCTAAGTGGCCCCTTGGATCTGGAAGTCTGGTTGTGACAATAGCCACCTGGGACCAGGTAGGCCCCAAAGTACTGAGGGCATGTCAGGATGCAGTTGACTTTGCTCCCTCGTGTAACTTCTGATTCCATTTTGAGCCAGCTGAGGCCACAGAGTAATCGAATTAGGCAAATATTATGGGGAAGGAAATGGGCCTGTAAGTAGCTTAAAGTGATGGAAATGACCTGAAGGTGGCCATGCAAATGGTCTGTATAATATCCTGTAATAACCCTGTCCAGGCAGCCCGAGGAGGCAGGCTTCCAATAATGAGGTGTCTGATTAGAATAATGCTCAGTGGGAGAACGTGTGAGTGTCCACATAAATCAGGCCTGGAGAGCCTCCCCAGTTAGCCGGGAAGGAGACAGGCAAGGTGGGTACCAACGCTGTACCAAGAGGGAGGCTACCGGGCAAGCTGCAGAGGTGGGGGAGGAAAACAAATCATCCTCATAATAATCCTGACATTTTATAGCACTCTACAGTTTATAAACTCTTTTCCTGTGCAATATTTCACCTGGTCCTCACACAACTGTTCTCAAGATTACATGAGATAATGGTGTCTTGGGAGATAATTAATGGTCATGACCTTAACCCCAGCATCCAGCATGGTGCCTGACACATAGTAGTTGTTCAATAAACAGAAGCTATTAAGGACCCCGTAGCAGAGAGATGACAGTTCTCCAATCATCTGCTTTTCTCCCTACTGGCACTGGGGACACTCAGGGAACATTCGGCTCGCATACATCCTCGGGGAGCTTTCCTTCCCTTTCTCTGCTTCCCAAACATTGGGGGTAGATTAGCATCGTCCTCAGCAGACAGTCACTTGAGAAATGTAAGTTTCTGTCTTTATCTTCCCATCTCCACTCCAGCCGACAAGAACCTAGGTAGGATGCTTCAATGGGCCCCACAAGACACCCCGTTCCATTCAGTAACTGGTATTGTCCACAACGTGCCATTCATTCATTTATGTATATTCATACATGATTATTGAGGACCCAGTATAGGCCAGGGCCAGGCACATGGGGGAAGAGAAGAAAATGGAGCAAACCAGCAGCTGTGGGAGCCCAGACCTGGCAGAGGATGCCCAGCCTGTGGTCACACCTCCTCTTGGGGACAGCAGAGTCAAGGGACCACGGGAGGGGACAGTCAGAGAGCAGGACGAGGCCACACAGCCTCAGGGAAGGAGAGCTTCTGGAGTCCTCCCATCTGTGGGCAGCTGTAAGCTTACCAGCGTTTCCACACTCACTCCCCTGTGGGCCTCCCAACTCATCTCTGACAAACATTTCCATTCTCCCTGTTTTAAAGAGAAGAAACTGAGGCCCAAATAAATTAAGCCATCTTGCCTAAGATAACAGCTGATAAGCAAAAACTTAGTTTTGACCCAGCGTTTCAGACTCCAAATCTGGTCTTTTCTATGTGAACAAATGTATGCAGTGATCGAACACACAGGCACACCCATAGCCTCATTTTGTAGGTCCCTGTGTGACCACTTACACTTACAAAAATGCTTGGTGTCCACACACAAACCCACACACGGATACAGCTCCACGTTCATGTACAACACTCTTGGGCTTTTATCTTTTGATGCCAAAGAGTGATAATTTGGGGAGAGCAGTTAAAGGGCCAAAACGGGGATTAAGGGACTGCATCCTGGGCCCTGAAGTGCTGGACTGCATGTGAGGCTTCTGGGGAAGTTTGGACCAAGATGGGAAGAACTTGACCCACAGCGACCTTGTTGTGATGACTCGAAGCCCAAACAAATTTGAAGATTCTTTATAGATAATCCATTATGCATGAATGTGCTACATGCTTGGGTGGATAAATGAATGAATGAATGAATGTTCCCTCATGCTTTAGTCAGCTCAGGCTACCACAGGCAGACCTCAGAGATACTGCGAGTTCAGACCATGGCAATAAAGCGAATATCGCAATAAATCGAGCCACATGAGCTTTTTAAAAAGCCCAGTGCATATAAAAAGTTAACACTATATTGTAGTCTATTAAGTGTGCAATGGTATTATGTCTAAAAAAAACAATGTACATACCTTAATTTTAAAAATACTTTCTTGGGTTTCCCTGGTGGTGCAGTGGTTGAGAGTCTGCCTGCCGATGCAGGGAACACGGGTTCATGCCCCAGTCCAGGAAGATCCCACATGCTGCGGAGCGGCTGGGCCCGTGAGCCATGGTGCTGAGCCTGTGTGTCCGGAGCCTGTGCTCCACGACGGGAGAGGCCACAACAGTGAGAGGCCCACGTACCGCAAAAAAAATTAAAATAAAAAATAAATTAAAAAAATAAAAATACTTTCTTGCTAAAAGTTGCTAACCATCACATGAGCCTTCAGTGAGTCATCTTTTTGCTGCTGGAGGGTCTTGCCTCGATGTTGATGGCTGCTGACTGATCAGGGTGGTGGCTGCTGAAGAGTGGGGTGGTCGTGACGATTTCTTGAAATGAGACAGAAATGAAGTTTGCCACATCGATTGACACTTCACTTGAACACTTAGAGGCCACTGTGGGGTTATTAACTGGCCTAATTTCAATACTGATGTGTCTCAGGGAATAGGGAGGCCCAAGGACAGGGAGAGAGATGGGGGAATGACCAGTCAGTGGAGCAGCCAGAACACACACAACATTAATCAATTAAGTTCGCCGTCTTATATGGGTATGATCTGTGATGCCCCAAAACAATTACAATAATACCATCAAAGATCACTGATCACAGATCACCGTGATAAATATAACAATAATGAAAAAGTTTGAAATAGTCTGAGAATTACCAAAATGTGACACAGACACAAAGCGAGCAAATGCTGTGGGGAGAATGACTTGCTCAATGCAGAGTTGCCACAAACCTTCAATTTGTCAAAAACACAATATCTGTAAAAAGTGCAATTACACAAGGTATGCGTGTATAACAAGATACAATAGGGGGCTTAAGCAACAGACACTCATTTTCTCACAGTTGTGGAGGCTAAAAGTCTGAGGTCAAGGTGTCAGCAGAGTTGGTTTCTGGTGAAGCCTTTCCTCCTGGCTTGCAGACGGCCACCTCACTGTGTCCCAGACTGGCCTTTCCTATGTGCTCATACAGAGAGAGAGAAAGAGAGCTAGAGGGAGAGAGAGAGAGAGAGATCTGGTGTCTCTTCCTCTTCTTTTTTTTTTTTTTTTAAATTTTTCGTCCTCTTCTTATAAGGACACCAGTTCTATTGATCAGGGCCCCACCCTTATGACCTCATTTAACCTTAATTACCTCCTTAAAGGCCCTATCTCTACATACAGTCATATTGAGGGTTAGGGCTTCAACGTAAATTTGGGGGAGACAGTCAGTTGATAACACCTCCATATATAAGCTAGAGGTTAGCTCTGGGGCACAGAACATAGAAACACAGAAAGAGCTCCATGTCACATTCACCCCAGGAACAGCCCCTGCAGGGTCCTAGTTGCTGTGCATCTTGGATACAGCTTCCTTCTGCAGGTCTGTAGCATATACTCGTGGAGGAGAAAGGCTGTCAGAATGCAGGAAGGCTAATGGGCAGATTCTTCCCTGGTACTCAGGAGCCTTCCGCCTTAGCCCCTCCCCAGTTCTGTAGATGGGGTTGGGGGTACACATGGTCCAAGAGCAGCAGGAAGTAACACAGCCTTTGGAGAAGTGGGTCTGAAAGGAGGAGAAATGAATATGCACATCTGGAATCAGCCAACCGAGGCGGAGCTATCAAACTCCAACTTGCACAGCTGGAAGGGAGCCTAGAGACAAGCCCATTTCACAGATAGGAAAACTGAGGAAAGGGATTTGCCCAAGCTATAACTGGTCTGTACACCATGTGCTACTGGCTTTCATGAACCCATAACCCAAAACTCTTCCAGCCAGAGCGATGTTTCTCAAAGCACAGACTAAGGACCCCCGTGGCTGTTTTTTTTTAAAGGCAGATTCCTAAGCCCCACACCAAGAGTCTGTTTCACAATGTCTGAGATGGACCCAGCATGTTATAAAGCTCCCAAGGTGGAACTGGTCCCCTCCAAAATTTGAGCATGATGCCCCAGAGGTCTGCAGTAGCAACTCAGAAAGTCCCAAGTGACACAGGGACAGGGAGAGGCAGCATCTAATTGTGACATGGTAGGGGGAGGCAGTCCCCCATCTGTGACCAGCACAGAGCTTATGGACAGTTTCACATGGAACAGTGACGGTGGAGGTGGACCCCACCCATTTATCAAGGTCAGCCAAGTCCTCCTAGTGAGTACCAGAACCACAGCCAAACTGCCCTTATATCAGAAATATAGGCACACCCTTTTCATTGGGGATCCAAGGATTTAGCTCAAAGAATAGTGGTAACCAGCCAAGCATGGAAATCTTGATTCTTAACTTGGAAACTTCATGTACATCGAAGTATCCTGAATATTTGCATACTACCTCTTCCAGCCAATCAGAAGTCCCCTCAAACAGCAACTAAGCAGTGCTGCAGCTGCGAGGCCACCTGGTGGCCACAGGCGGAGCTGTCTGACTCTTCCTGATGATGTTCCTGATGATGCGTGACTCACTTCCTTTTCTCTTTTTCTCTTTTATTACTTGTCAGTTGACTCCGTCTCAGATCATCTCTTCCGTGCAAGTACACACACATTTTTTTTAATCCCCTTCCTCTTATTAAAGTACATCACTTGGGGTTTTCAAACTCAAACGCCTATAGGGTCTAACCAGAAAATACCTTCACTAAGTGAAGAAGACCTGGTGGGTAAGCAGCAGCCTACTGTCACCCTGTGGAAGTTTAGTGCCACAAGTCCAGGTTGCTAGGGCTTCCCATTGCCAGAAATCTGGATATTTTTTAATGACATTTTAATATCCTGGCAAGTAATTCTTTTAAGCTTTAAAATGCTATATGGCTACTGTACTGTATACCTGAAATTTGCTAAGAGGGTAGATCTTAAATGTTCTCACCACACACACAAAAAGAGGTAACTATGCAAGGGGATGAATATGTTAATGACCTTGATTGTGGTGATTATTTTACAATGTATACTATATCAAAACATCATCATACACCTTAAATGTATACAGTTTTTCTTTGTCAATTATACCTCAATAAAGATGGAAAAATAAAATTTTTAAAAACAGAAAAATAATTGTTATACAGGACAGCATGACACAGGCACAACAGCACATGCCAGAGGGTCAGCAGCTTGTGATGCTGGGATAATTCTTTTTTTTTTTTTTTTTTTTTTTGCGGTTCGTGGGCCTCTCACTGTTGTGGCCTCTCCCGTTGCGGAGGACAGGCTCCGGACGCGCAGGCTCAGCAGCCATGGCTCACGGGCCCAGCCGCTCCGCGGCATGTGGGATCCTCCCGGACCGGGGCACGAACCCGTGTCCCCTGCATCGGCAGGCAGACTCGCAACCACTGCGCCACCAGGGAAGCCCCTGGGATAATTCTTGTCTCCTGTTTTCCTTTCTTCTCTCTCCCTCTCTACCTGCCAAGGCCTAATGGCTACAACGACTGTTAGACACGAGAGGACTTAGGTCAATGCTATCTCAAGGAGAAGATAAAGTGGTACAGGAGAAATCCTTGAATTTTTCACTGAAATCGGACATTTAAAGAACTTGTACCATCAGCCCCAATCCCTCGAGAGAGCCCAGAAGAAGCTCTGCAGACTCTCCTCAATACATTTCCATAGACCTCCTCCTCTTCTAAATTAACCAGCTTCCCTCAAGCACCAGGATTCTAGATAAATAAAAGAGTTCTTATTCAATGGAATTGTTTTTCCGTTTTGTTTAATTACTAGTATTGTGGCAGTACTTTTTTTCTACCATTTCCAATGCAAATGCACAGTGTTTCTGCTTCATGGTAGATTAAGCTGGGTTTTATGAGCTAGCTCAGGAAGCTAACCACCACTTAAAAACTACTCCTATGGGGAAAAAGTGCTAAATTCCAAAGACCCAACTTTTACAGATCAGCGCTGGGAAGTACAGTCTGTTAATACACTGAGGGCTGCCTGGAAAAATGCTGTGTTTTCAGGAGTACATTTTGCTTTTCACAGCATTCTTACTTGAATCACAGACTGTGAGGGTGAGAAGATCCTTAGAAATCACTTAGTCCACCCCCTCATCTCACAGATGAGAAAAATGTTTACATGTGAGAGAACAGCAAGATGGAGTGACACGCCCTAATTCGCACAGCTAGACAGTGACCCGGATCCCCAGGCCCCCAGTGCAGAGAACAGAGCCTTTTCAGATGATGGGAAATACCATGGCCACCAGGCAGCCAAAGAAGAAGAGAAATAAAACAATCACAGCCAATGTTTATTGAATACTTGGCACATGCCAGGCACCATGCTAGATGCTCAAGAGCACTTAATCTTCTAAACATCAGGTGGCACCAAATCTTACCTCCAATACACAGATGAGAATTCAGAGGTTAAGCTGTCAGCCAGTGCATAAGTGTCCAAGTTGACTGTCACAGTTAATGAGTAACCAGGAATTCAAGAAGCTATGCTCTTAATCAAGGTGCTCCTTCAAGTTGCCCAGTTTACTCCACCGACCCACCATACCCCAGCCATCTGGTGGACGTACTGCTTCACAAACCTCAGATCTGCATCCTTCCTTCCATGTTGTAAGAGAGGTGTAGGATTTCTCTGTTGAGAAGTACCATTAGGACCTTTCATTTCAGGTAATACGACAGTCTAGATATCCAGGAAATTCTCCCAGTAAAGAACACCAAAAATATGATAACTAAAAATCAATTAATGCTGTAAATGCATAGCTGAGCTGGGGGAAAAGAAAAATCCCCAAAGGTCAAAAATCATCAGAAAGCCCCATCTCAAGAGGTAAGTGCCCACTAAAGCCCAGGGTGTGGTGAGGGGGGATTAGATGATCCCTGTTGACCTTGAGCTTGGGTTTTAATGGATCACCATGAAGGGGAGTAGCTCAAGAGACAAAATGGGCTCAAGAAGAGTGGAAAGCAGGTGAGCGATCCTGCCACAAAGCCAGAACACCTCTACACCCTAAATAAACCTACCCCACACCTGGATATGGTGGGGATACCTGCCTGTCTCTGCATTGCATAGAGTCTCCCCTGGTAACTCCTAATTCAAAAATGGCCCTGACATGGATTTGGGGTGAAACTTGTACCAGCTGTGAAGCATCACAACAAAAAATTATTTGAAAGTGGTTTTGCTGGAAAAAAGCCAACACACAGACCCTCTCTGGAGGAACACGATTCAAGCTTAGACATCAAAGAATTCCTGCAAAAAAGCACTAAAGAAATGATCTGCATTCCCATGTTCATTGCAGTATTATTTACAATAGCCAAGATATAGATACAACCCAAGGCTCCATTGACAGAAGAATGGATAAAGATGTAGTATATATATACCAAACGTAAAATAGATAGCTAGTGGGAAGCAGCCGCATAGCACGGGGAGATCAGCTCGGTGCTTCGTGACCACCTAGAGGGGTGGGATAGGGAGGGTGGGAGGGAGGGAGACGCAAGAGGGAAGAGATATGGGAACATATGTTTATGTATAACTGATTCACTTTGTTATAAAGCAGAAACTAACACACCATTGTAAAGCAATTATACTCCAATAAAGATGTTAAAAAAAAAAGATGTAGTATATATATATACAATGGAATATTACTCAGCCTTAAAAAATAAGGTAATCCTGCTATTTGCAACAATACAGATGGACCTGGAGGCATTACGCTAAGTGAAATAAGCAGAGAAATACAAATACTGTATGATATCACTTACATGTGGAATAAAAAAAAAAAAGACAGAACTCATAGAAACAGAGTAGAATGGTGGTTGCCAGGGGCTGGGGAGTCGGGAAATGGGGAAAGGTTGGTAAAAGGGTACAAGCTTTCAGTAATAAGATGAATAAGTTCTGAGCATCTAAGGTACACATGTTGACTACAGTTAACAATACTGCATTGTGTACCTGAAATCTGCTAAAAGAGTAGATATTAAGCTTTCTCACCAAACCAAAAAAAAAAAAAAAAGGTAACTATGTGAGATGATGTGTGTTAATTAACTTGACTATGGGAATCACTTCACAATGTATACATACATCAGATCATCACATTGTACATTTTAAATATATTATAATTTTATTTGTAAATTATACCTGAATAAAGCTTAGGGAAATCAAAAATTACAGGATACAACAGGAAATGAGAAGTACCTATAAGGAAAAGCCAAAGGGAGAGAAGTGAGGTGGGCTTCAAGGTGCTGACGCCAATGCAGGTAATGAGAGCAGAAGTAACAACTGACAGTCACAGGGGCTACCGTGAGATGGACTCCGTGCTAACGGCTCTACACGGACAAACCCCTGTAACCTTCTGCTGCATATTCAACCAACCAAGCAATGACTGGCTTAGAAATAAGCTTAAAATAGCAAAACTGAGAAGAGCATTATCAACCACCTACTCTCATGTTTTTCAAACTGCAAGTCTTATAATTTTTGTCCAGTTAGATAGATAGATGATAAGTAGATAGATACATAGATAGATGACAGAGAAAAGTGCACACATATATATAAACACAAATGTATATGTGATGTGTATATATATATGTGTATATATATATATATATATATATATATATATATATATACATATTAGTCAAGGTTCTCCAGAGAAACAGAACAATAAGAGACATATAGAGACAGATGGACAGAGAGAGATGATAGATAAATACATGATAGATAAATATATCTCCGTCCTCATATACACACACAATATGAATACATATACTGGGTCTCAATGTAAAACGTATTTTTTTACTGCAGATTGAGGTTATAAAACAAAAAGGCTAGGAGGGAATTCCCTGGTGGTCCAGTGGTTAGGACTCGGCACTTTCACTGCCATGGCCGGGGTTCAATCCCTGGTCAGGGAACTAAGATCCTGCAAGCCACACGGCACAGCCAAACACAAAACAAACAAACAAAAAACAACAAAAAGGCTAGGAAACACTGATATAGTCCCAAGTTACCATTTTGTTTCATGGGAAACTGAAGTCCAGAGAGAGATCAGAGCCAGAGTTGCTGGCCTGGCTAGGACAGAGTCCAGACAAGGGCTAGGACTTTCTGTTGTTCCCCGTGGCAGCAAGGTGGCACTGGGAGCCTTCACCATGCACAGCTCCAGGCTGGGAGGCTTCCTTGCATGCCCCTTGGAGAGGGACGCACAGAGCAAGTCTGGCTCGGTGATGCCCCCTCCTTCCCCACCCCTTCTGCAAAAAGACCTGTGGTCCTTCTGTTGTCTCTCCTCTCCCACCGTCAACTCTTGGTCTCAGGAAAGGAGTTCGTATCCTCCTCCACACAAAGCTGTAAGTTACTCCCATGCTATCTTATTCCTGATTATTTGCTCTTGTACTGAAGGATTGAAAGTTTAAGCCAAAGATAAGAATTCCTCATCCTAGAGTTTCTCCCTGGCATCAGCAACCCAGCAGAGAAGCATTGAGGACACCAGTGGGGGAGGGGAGAACACACTTGACCTCCCTAGTACATGATGACCCACTGTGTCTAGTGCTGGTTAACCAGGAACTACCAAAAGACAAGCGTGGTCCTAAGGGGTGACCAAGGGGTCAGCATTATTCATCTCCCCATGATCTCCTCCAGCTGCTCTTTTCTCTGACATGGAGCCCTCTATCCTCCGACTTGCAAGGCTGATAAAGAAATTAACAGATAAGATTACAGAGTTATGCTTTTTTAACTGACTTAGCAAAATTTATCATTCTAGATAAAGTGTGTCCCTTCAAAGCCATCACCTTGGGGATGAATCCCTTATTTCAACAATTCATTTCAGGATCTCTGTTTTAGGAATATTACTAATTACCAATTATGCAACGCCTGTTATGGATCAAAAACTACAGCAGGCACTTTACCACTATACCTTATTAAATCCTGGAAAAGAAGTATTGTCCCTTTTTTTTTTTTTTTTTTTTTTTTTTTTTTTTTTTTTTTTGCGGTACTCGGGCCTCTCACTGTTGTGGCCTCTCCCATTGCGGAGCACAGGCTCTGGATGCGCAGGCTCAGCGGCCATGGCTCACGGGCCCAGCCGCTCCGCGGCATATGGGATCCTCCCAGACCGGGGCACGAACCCGTATCCCCTGCATCAGCAGGCGGACTCTCAACCACTGCGCCACCAGGGAGGCCCTGTCCCTTTTTAAACAAGACAAAGCTAGTTTTATTCTATCCGTTATCAAACCTCATCAGTGGCTGCAAAACTCCAATCCCCAATTTTAGTCATCACACTTGGCCTAAATTACTTTAGGCTGTTTCCAGAAGTCAAATCTACCCTTGGAATGCAAAGAGTGACCCCCACAGAGAAGAGAGAACAGTGTGTCACATACTAAGTTGGATTTCCCAAAAAGGAGTTCCAGGAATATGTTGTGGCATGGCAACATCTTTGCAAGAAGTTCACGGCCCAAGATGACTACTTTGATGTTTGAACTTGTGTGTGTGTGTGTGTGTGTGTGTGTGTGTGTGTGTGTTTAATTAGCCAAGGTACTTTAGAGATGCAGGTCCACAACACTGTAAATCAACTATACTTCAATAAAATAAAATTAAAGTTAAAAAATAGAGATGCAGGTTATACTCTTAGAGAAACCTACCTAAATGTCGGACCTGGCACTTTGAGAAGGGTGGGAGCAAGAAGGAGGGGTCCCAGGAGTTTCCTGTCCTGACAGATGAGGGGGCGTGGCCACCACATCACCTGGTGACCTCCTGTCTAGTCCTGCCTCTTCCTTCTCATCCCACTGGCTGTATTCTGGTGGCTGCAAAGAGCTAGTGACAGAGGGGATGGCTTGTATCTCAGCTGTAAGGTCCAGCTGGCCTAGAAGGCTCTCCCTCCCCTTCCCCTGCTTATGTAGGACCTACCTGGGGGGTCTCAGGTCTTGGCCCTATTTTTCTCCCCCTTCAGCTCCCCGTCTCTTTGACCTGGATGATTGAAGTTTCTCAGCCTTATGTGGGTGTTTTGCAGGTTCACGGTCAAGCGCCCCTTCTGACTAGCTCTACATCTCCTACATCCTTCAAATATAGAAATTCTGGAGTGGCCACCAGTCAAGGCGGCCCTTGGTGCAATTGTTACGCTTCCTGAGTCCACTTTCTCTCCTCTCTTCAAACTTCCAACACCTCCTCCCTACACCTCACCCTCAGCCGTGATTCTTACTTCACTGAGGAAACAGAAGCAACCAGGAGAGAGTTCCAAGGGCTCCCACCACGGGATCTGCCCTCCTGCCTCTCTCTGCCTTCCCTCCTGTGACATTGACCTACCCATCAGCAACACTTCATGAACTGATGGCCACCCCTCCTCCTCAAAACACTGGCTTCCTACGGCTTCCAGGACGACCGCTCTCTCTCCTGGTGCTTTTCTCACCTCCCCGACTGCCCGTCTCTGCTGTCTTTGCTGATCTGGCCTCGTAGCCTTACTGATTGCAGCGCCCCAGAGATCAACCCTTCGCCTTCTTATCTTTTTTCCAAACACTCGCTTCAGAGTGAGCTCGTTGTGTCTCACAGCTTTAAAATACCATCTAAACTCTACTAACTAACCCATACATTTCCATCTCCAGCCCAGACTCTCCCCTACATTCCTGCCTCGTACCTGCACCTGTTCACCCGCCATCTTCACTTGAAAGTCCCGTCTTCACCTTAAGCCACCTCGCTAGGAACCCTTGATTTTCCTTCCAGACCCACACATTGCTGCAGCCTTCTCCATCTCAGTAAACAGCGGCTCCATGCTCCCAGCAGCTCAGGCCAAACACCTTGGAGTCCACCTTGACACCTCTGTCTCAACACTCATCCAATCAGGAGATCTCACTGGATCTACTTTTAAAGACTATCCAGAATCCAGTCATTTCTCCCCACTCACCATCACCTTCCTAGCATCACCCTGGTGGAAACCTGCATCACCTCGTCTGGGTTACTTACTGCTCGAGCTCCTCTCTGCTTCTCCTCTTGTTTCTCAGTCTATTCTCAGCACAGCAGTGAGGTGATGTGTTTGAAATTAGGTGCAATGACAAAATTATGCCTGGGGCTTCCCAGGTGGCGCAGTGGTTGAGAGTCCGCCTGCTGATGCAGGGGACACGGGTTCGTGCCCCGGTCCGGGAAGATTCCACATGCCGCGGAGCGGCTGGGCCCGTGAGCCATGGCCGCTGAGCCTGTGCGTCCGGAGCCTGTGCTCCGCAACGGGAGAGGCCGCAACAGTGAGTGGCCTGCGTACCGAAAAAAAAAAAAAAATTCTGCCTGGACACTTAGGATAAAACACAACATCTTCACCTACATGGAATCACCAGACCCCCCCACCCCGCCCCAAGACCTGGCACCCACCCTGACCCCCCGCACCTCTTACCTTCCTTTCCTGCCTCTTTCTTCCCACCCGCGCTGCTCCAGCCCCACTGGCCTCTGCCATTCCACTCCAACCTCTATGTCTGCTGCTGCCTCTGCCAGGAATCCTCTTCCCTGTCCTCTTAGCCTGCTTTTTCTCCTTAGCACTGTCACCACCTGCTGGATCGGCTGTCTGTCTCCCCTTCCTCTACTCGGTAGAGCTTCGGAGCTTTCTCCACTTCCACTCACGGTGGTACCCAATAGAGATCTCCCACCCATGTCTGTGAAAAACTCCCCCTGGGCCTGCAGCTGCCTCTCCATCCTAGAAGCCACGGCATCTACCCCTCCCACCCCCACCTACCTCACCCACCCGCTTGGCCCTTTCCAATGTCTTTCTGCCTTGGGCTGCCTGTGGCCGGCCCATGAGACCAGCCACTCCAGGGCAACATCTGGGAACCCCACAGGGCTTTGCACTCAATGGGATCTCAGTAAATGCTGGCTGCTTGCAGGGAGGTTTCTATGATGCTGATCTTGGATCCACGGGGCTGAAGAAGGGGTGGCTGAGAGTCCTCGGTAAATACATCCACCCCAACCCTGGAGTACCTAGTGGCCCCAGAGCTGACTTATCAAAGGCCCATTCAGGCCTCAAGAACACCAGCTGATCTTGAGAGCTAAGGGGATCCTATGCTCCTTAGCCTAGAAGGAGAAGCAGGGGGCACCTCACAGCCTTCCCACCCCCCTTAATGTACTATTTCTCCACATGTGGGTCAAGTCCCACTGCTGATCCTTGGACAGGCATCCAATAGCATTGACCACATGATGAAAAAGTTCTTTTTCGCTTCTCTTTCAAAGACCTTGTTTTGGGAAGAATTGTGCCTCCCGAAAAAGATACGCTGAAGTCCCAACCCTCAGGACCTCAGAACGTGGCCTGATTTGGAAATGGGGTTGTGGCAGATGTAGTTAGTTAAGATGAGGTCATACGGAAGTAGGGTGGACCCCGATCCAACATGACTGTTGTCCTTATCAGATGATGGCCGTGGGAGATCAGAGACCCAGGAGGAGACCATGTGACAACAAAGGCAGAGATTGGAGGCATGCAGCTACAGACCAAGGAACGGCAGGGTTTGCCAGCCAACCGCCAGAAGCTATAAGAAGCAAGGAAGGATTCTCCCCTACAGTTTCAGAGAGAGTACGGCCCTACCGACATCTTCATTTTGGACTTCTGGTCTCCAGAACTGTAAGATGACAAATTTCTGTTACTTTAAGCCACCCAGTTTGTGGCAGCCCTAGGCAACTAACACAGATCCTGATTACCTAGGAGAAAGTCTCATCTGGGGGCTAGCAGGTTTTTAATGCCTTTCCAACACTTGTTAATTTTCCTTTTTACAAAGAAAAACCAGTCCTCGGGCTAAGAGCTTTTGGCAGGAAAGGCAGCTAACTAAATTTTAATAACCTTGTTTTGATCTCATTATATTTATTTTGATGATTACCATCTATTTTCTGGCAAGTGATAACTGGTTTTCCTTGCACAATAGAAAAACAAAGTTTCATTTTTAAATAAATAAAGTTTAAAAAGAGTTCATTTAAAGAAAAATAGTTATGTCATATTAATAAAAGTGGAATAAAATGGCAGAAATAGCAAAGGTAGCGATGGTAAATAAAGATAGTCTCAAGGAAAGCCAGGCCCAGCTAGCCACTATAAAGCTGCCTGTGATGTCATGAATCATAAATGCAAAATGGATAAAATGAAAATGACAACACATACGATTAGAAAAAATATGACATAGCAAAACCGTTGTCACATTGGTCTTGCTTTTCTATACCTTTTCTCCGTCACAACCCATCCCCACCCACCTTCTTGGCCTTTCCTCATTTGGGGGCCAGGGCCTACATATGGCCAGGTTCCCTCTTGTCACCAAAGAAAACTGATCTGATAAACTACAGCCCACTGAGCTTGGAGTCAGAGGATGTGGGTGACAGTCACATCGCTGTCACTAACGTGATAAGTGACCTTGGGCAAATCCTTTAGTCTCCCCAGACTTCAGCTTCCTCTCTACAAGAGAAGATAAAACCATCTTCAGGCTCTGAAATCTATGCTTCTGGGATGTTAGTGATTTAATGCATTTCCCTCTTAGGGACTCCTATCTCACTTTAAATTCATAGGAATGATTCCCCACTGGAGAAATTCCAGGTTCAGTGGCACATGCAGGAGACAGATTTTCAGGTTGGTGGTATGGGGCACTTCTAAAGTCACACAGCAGGCACCCTCTGTCTCTACAGGAGCCTGGCCCCAACCCCCAGAGGATGCGTCTACCATTATCTCAGACCCCTCCTCCTCTCCCACCGAGCATGCCCCTGCCCCCAGGCTCTCTGCCTTCCACTCTATCAGGAGTCAAAAAGCCAAATGTCCAATTGGGCTAAATACTGCATGTTTAATTTTTAAAAGCAAAATATAGGTATTTATTTATATGCATGTTCGTACAAACGCACACACACACACACACACACACACACACACACACACACAGTTGGGGGCAGGAAAGGGCCAAGGAGAAAAATCAGCTTTGACAACCTAATAAATGTCCATTTCTGAGGGGGGCTGGTTTAGAAGATGAATCCTCACAACTTTAATTGGAGACATGATGGTCTCACTTTGCCCAGCAGCTATGCCTCTCCCCCAGATCCCTCTACAGATAGCAAGGCCCTTGGCTCACTCTAATTGACAAGAGGCCTCTGTCTGCTAGGATTTGTTTCTGGGATCTCAGAGATACAAGGAGAGGGGTGCTCAACTGCCCCTCTGAGAGGAGAGACAGAAGCAGCATGACATGGGACACAGCAGCCTCGGGATGGTACCCACACTGTGCTGGCCCTAAATGAGATCCAGTAGAAACAAAGGAGTCTTCCCGCCGGTGATGTTTATCCCCACCTAACAAAAAATCAGGGGGCACCTTTCTGACCCAGCGATGGTGTTCTAATCCAAGGACAGAGGGAGGAGGGACAAAGAGGGCTGAGCGCAGTACTAGGAAGGAGACAAGGAAGCCAAGGGCCTTCTCCCGAGAGGTCGTGTCCCATAGTAGTCGGAAGGACGGCCCAACAGCCAGACTGCCTGGAATCACAGCCCAGCCCCACCACCACTGCACCTTGGATACAGTGCTTGACCTTTCTGGGCCTCAGTTTCACCATCTGTAAAATGGAGATAATCACAGTACCCACCTCTGCTTCAAGAGGTGGGAGACGACCGGGGAGAAGGTTTAAAGGGCTAACACAGGACTTCCCTGGTGGTCCAGCAGTTAAGACTCCATGCTTCCAATGCAGGGGATGCGGGTTCGATCCCTGGTCGGGGAGCTAAGATTCCACATGCCGCATGGCACAGCCAAAAAAAAAAAAAAAAGTTAATCGCTAACACAGGTAGTGCACTCACACCCATGTCCAGCACACGGTAAGAGCTCAACAAAGAGGAGCTTCTCCAGCCCAGCATGCCTCTCTCAGCCAGAGCTTTGGAGCCGGCACTCCTCAGATGACTGTGGAGCCTTGGCACCATCCCCAAAATAAGCTGCATGTCGTGCATGAGATAGCTCGGCTGTGAGTAACAACAGCCAATGTGATCAAGCTGGGCAGGAACTGCAGTCCTCACCACCAATCCCCAGCCCGCCACATCACACCAACCAACCACTTTCCAGTAAAACACAGAGGAACACTCTTCTCTCAAGACACCCCACTCCGACTGCTCTGCCCTCTCCAGAACCTCCAGCCATGCTCCTTTTGCCACCCATGCAGGCCCCAGTCCTAGCCATGCAATTTAGGTCATTTGTATATTAGTAGTAGCCCAAGTAACTAGCATGTGCACAGTGCTTTACAGTTTACAAAGCCACCTTTAATTTGCAGGTATGCATTGTTAATACACTCAAATGGTTCAAAAAATTAAAAATATATATTAAGAGGCAAACAGTGAAGACTCTCCGTGACCCATCTCCTGCCCTTCCAGAACCCAGACTCACCCCCAACACACACACACCGGTGACCACTGTTCTTAGTCTCTCAGAGATCCTTCTAGAATTTCATTATGTAGACACAAGCAAATACTATTTCCTCCTTTTTTAAACACAAAATGTAACATACTGTACATACTGTTCTACATCTTGCTTTTCTTCACTTAACAGTTTGTCTCATTCATCGATACAAAGCTTTTTTCTCTTTCCCCTTTACAGCTGCATAATACTCCATCACATGGGCGAACCATAGTCTCTCAGAGAGATTCCCCCCGATGGACATTTACGTTGTTTCAAATCTTTTCCCATCGCAAACAACACTACAACAAATAGCCATACACATAGACCTGTTGTACTTACACAACTGTATTTGTGGGATAAATTCCCAAAAGTGGAATTGCTGGGTCAGAAAATATGTGTATTTACAATGTTGCTAGCTCCTGCCAAACTGACCTCCGTGCAGTTTCCATGCATTTACCTTCCCATGAGAAATACGACAGTGCCTATTTCCTTACAGCTTCACCATTCAGAGTGTGTTATCAAATTTCTGGACCCTTGCCAGTCTGATAGGAAAACATTATTTATCGGTGAAATTTTAATTTACGTTTCTCTTATTTTGAGTGAGATCGAACATCACCGTATACATTTAACAGCCATTTGTATTTCCTTCCCTTAGATGTACTTTGCTACCCATTTATAGCCTTTGGTCTTCACAACACCCCTGTGAGATACAGAGGGCAAGTATTAATAAGATCTACATTTTTTAAATGATTAAAGCTCAGACTCAAAGCGTTTAAGATACTGGCTCAAAGCCACAGGCTGGTATGTGGCAAAGCCACAGGCTGGTATGTGGCAAAGCCAAACTCCATCCTGCATTTTTCTCTCACCTGCCTTGCATCACCCCCCTGATACTGGAACAGTGCTGAGATGCGTCACAAGGAAGAGCCAGGGGACAGGAGTCTGGAGACCTGGCTTCCCGCAGTGGTTGTGAGTTACCAGCTCTGTGCCTTCGGGCCAGAACCTCCACTCTTGGGCGGATTTTCCGTATCTCTAAAACCAAGATTTGAACTAAATCACCAAGGTCTCTTCCAGGAAATGATTAGAGTGAGAAGCACTCCATGAATCTTTTATTATTATTTCTTTTTGAGCGGAGGAGATAAAACCGTTTTCAAACCTCCCAAGATGAGAACTTTCAAAGCATATCTGATTATATGAACCTAGTCTAAGCAGAGGTGTCGGGAACGAAGCGGGGCGGGGCGGGGCGGGGCGGGGGAGGTGGTGTTGCACCGGAGCGCTGGACTTGGCCCGTACTGAGAGCTGATGGTGAGATTTTCGGGAGTTTTGCAGGCCGACTGATGTCAGAGTGATAGCTGAAAGCGGCCCGAGTGGGAATATGTACACCACGGAAATCAGCAAATGTTACAAATGACAGCATCCCCACCTCCTGTCCCCAGAGACGGTTGTCTCTACCAACTGACCTCTGCTGGAGGGTGTGCAGAAAATCACAGGCAAGGAGGAGACTGGGGAGTTGAGTTGAGAAGACTCGCCGGCAGCGTGGAGGGGTCCGAGATTGAGGCGAGCATGCGCAGTGCCTGCACGATGATGCGCAGACAGGCAGCTGGTTCGCACGCTCCACGTTACCTCCAGGGCTAAGAGCGTGGACCCTGAGGCAGACATGGGGGTCAGATCCCTGCTCCCACATGCTAGCCGTGTGACCCTGAGTAACCACTCAGCCTCGGGTTCCTCGTCTGCAATAACCATGGTCCCTACCTCAAAGGCCAGATGCATGAGTTAATCCACAGGAAGCCCTTAGAACAGCTCCTGGCGCGATCCTCCTTCAGTGATGGCTACTGTTGCTTTTACTGCAGCTGCTGGGCAAGCGCACTGGAGGAGCATCCTGGGAGGGGAACCTCGCCGTCTGTAGCTTTGGGGCCTTGGGCAGCCCTCTCGCACCTCTAGAACATATCTGACATTCCTCCCCTTCTCTAGAGCCAGTGTCCCTTGATCCTGCTGGGTCTAACCGTGATGAACACAGCTGTCAGAGGAACGCCTGCTCTGGGCCTCCTCCCTGCCCCGCCCACCAGGCCCAGGATGGCGTCTTCAGGGTCCCTTCTTTTTTTTTTTTTTTTTTTTGTGGTACGCGGGCCTCTCACTGTTGTGGCCTCTCCCGTTGCGGAGCACAGGCTCCGGATGCACAGGCGCAGCAGCCATGGCTCACGGGCCCAGCCGCTCCGCAGCATGTGGGATCTTCCCGGACCGGGGCACGAACCCGTGTCCCCTGCATTGGCAGGCGGACTCTCAACCACTGCGCCACCAGGGAAGCCCCTGGGGGTCCCTTCTTGAGAGGGGGTCCTTTCCGTTCTGAGACAGGCCTTCCTTCGCTAATCACACTCATGGTGCCGTCTATCTAGTGACCAAACTCTCTGTCTGTCGGCCTGGAGGGCCCTTTTCTCCTCCCCAGTATAGGGTGCTGCTGCTGCAGCACCTTCCCCGGGAAGCCTTCCCTGATGCCTCCTTCCTCCTGTCGGGTGCCTGAACTCCAGTGCTATGTCTGTAGCTCCCACCTCACCTCCTGAGCACTTAGCCTTGAGCATCTGCCCCACGAAATTCCTTGAGGTGGGAATTTGTCATTTTCTTCTCTCCCCCATTCCTGGCCAAAGAAGACCCTATGGGGGACTGATGGAATGAGGGAGGGAGGCAGGAAGGGACACACCCTCCCCTGCCCCCGACAACACCCTCCCCTCCCCCCACAACACCATCCCCTCCCCCCTACAACACCCTCCTCTCCCCCCACAACACCCTCCCCTCCCCCAACACCCTCCCCTCCCCAACACCCTCCCCTCCCCCTCACAACACCCTCCTCTCCCCACACAACACCATCCCCTCCCCCACACAACACCATCCCCTCCCCCCACAACACCCTCCCCTCCCCCACACAACACCCTCCCCTCCCCCCACAACACCCTCCCCTCCCCCACAACACCCTCCCTTCCCCCCACAACACCATCCCCTCCCCCCACAACACCATCCCCTCCCCCCACAACACCCTCCCCTCCCCCCACAACACCATCCCAAGCTCTGACTTTCTATTGCAGAGGGACCCCTGTTACTCCACATGGCTGCACTGCACCCTCCAAATCTTGGTGTGAAAAAAGAGAAATTGCTCAGATTAGGGCTGGGTAATGAGCCATGCCGGGTGAGCAAGCACCATATTCCTCACTAATCTTGGCTGGTCCAGAGCTTGCCAGCTCCACGGGCTCCCTCCTCCTGCCAGCTGAGGGAACATTTCCAGCTGGTGGTCTGCCAGGGGGCTATCTTCCCAGGCTCCCCTTCACTGGGACCTGAGAGCTCTGTGGCTCTTGGGACACTGGGCAGAGGAGGAAGCAGGCAAGCACAGAGGGCGGGCCCCAGGGCATTTGCGGGCCCCTGAGAGCAACAGCCTCCTTCTAAGTCCCAGAACCTGCAGAGGCCAAGAGGCTAGTCCTTCCCTCACAGCCAAGCCCCCTACGAAGAGGTCTGCACCTCCTCCAGCAGTAATCCTCCCCCTCCCCTGCTTTATTCTTCCCCACAGCACACACTGCCATCTGACATCCCATAAATTGTATTCATTTTTTTTGGTTTGCTTATTGTCCCCTTTCCCCGCAAAGAATGTAAACTCCACAAGGGTAAATATATTCATCTCTCCTTCACTCTGCATCCCTGGGACCAGGAACACTGGCTCGTCACAGGTGCTTGATACATATTTGGACAAATGGAAAAATACATCTTCCACACTCAACCCAAACACACACACACACACACACACACACCACACACACTGATACCTCTATCCAGACCAAATTTCTGGCTCTCATCTATTTCCTGCTAGAATAATAATTGAAGGTTTCACTGATAACGAACTTAATGCATGACCACTTTGTAGAGGTTTTTGCATTTTATAAGGGAGGCCTTTAGAAATGATCAAATCTTTCATGAGCAAATGCAATGAAGCCATGATGGGTGAATTATATGGGGGAGATATTTGGGGGCCTCCTTCTGCCCCACTCAGAGTATCTCAAAGCACATGAGCATATAGGGGAAAGTCGGGCCCCCAAATCACACAGCCCACAGCTACGCCCCCTCTGAAGCCCACTTCAGCTCCCTCTGATTCCTGGGGAAGCTGTATCAGCCATCCTGACCTCTCCCCGTCTCTCACTGAGGCTTTATTTTGGCTTTTCCCAGCCTGCCAGGGCCTGGAGTTAGAATGCAGGGGAGCATGGCTGTCTAGAGCAGCCGTCCCAAACCAGGCCAGGCCCCCTGGCATTTCAGCTAAGTGTTACTAGGCCAGGAACCTCAGGTGCCCGGAAGAGCTGGCGGGCTGGCACTGTGGGCACGGCCCCCGAAAAACAAAGGCCAGATGATTATGGATGAAGCAGAGACCCCGCAGAGTGCAGGGGTCAGTGAGTCAATTGAGGAAATCCTCATGTGTGTAAAGCACGTGTTTGGGCCCCAGGAAAAGGAACATGCCATGACCCAGGCCACTGTCACCTGCCCCCAGGGCCCCCATCAGCTCTGATCTGACCAGGGCTAAGGCTGCTTTAGGGAAGCCAATCCAGAGCCTAGCCCGGGAGGACCCCTGAAGGAGTCCTTCAGATTGTCCCTTCACGTAGGGAGATCCCATGCAGCAGGAGTCTGAGCTTTCCCATCCGGGGACCCCAGCCGGCTGAGCCAATCGGATCACCTTTCCTGGGGGCTCTCTGTATGGGGGCCCATCCCAGGTCCAGACCTCCTGGAGGAGTAGCTGATGGACTAACCTCCTACAGCCCCACCTTCTGGAGGCAGGAGGAGACCCTGAAGACCAAGCCAGCAGTGATCTAAGGGTGCCCACAGGCACCAGCAATGACAAGCCTGGGACATTAGAATGTGACAACATCCAGACACAACAATAGAAGTACATTCTCTCCATCCCACCTGATCGGCGTTATCTGGGGCACCTTAAACTGCTAGCTCAGGTGGAGACCACAGCCCCACTCAGACAGAGCCTAGCCTGGGGTGAGGTCAGCAGGGAGGACTTCTGGGCTGTCCTGGGGTGGGACGTGGGGGTGGGGAAGGGCACTGGGACTCCAGCCAGAACTACCCTCTTCTCTGGAGACGGGGCAGCATATAACAGGCTCCTGGGAACCTAGGCACTCACCGCCAGGGCCCTGAGTGCAGCCTCTTTATCCAGATGGTCTCCATTGATCTGCTGGAGATTTTGTCAAAAGATCAGTTCTCCATCCCAGTTCTTGCAACTCCAGTCTCTTCCTCCTCAGGCCATCCATCATCTGTCCACCTGCCTGGGGCAGCAGGAAGGGGCAGCCTCTTAAAGGAGCTGGGCCCAACCCTCAGGTGCCCTGTCAGCTGCCCACAGGTACCAAAGCCTCCCTCTGCTCTGGAACCTTGACACTGGGTCTGGCCATTTGTGCTGCCTCCAGTGAGCTTCAGAGAGAGACTGTGGAGCCGAGATCAGGTGACCCCACATCTCCTCCATGGGGCCACCTTGTGTCCTCTTCCCACTGCTCTTAGTCCGATGCCTCCTGGAAGCTCAGATGACTCCTGAGACACGCGCTAATAAGAATTTAGGCATTTGTCTGCCATAGAGGACCCTGGAAGATGATCATGACTTACCATTGAAAAGAAGCACACAATTCCCACTCGCCCCCTATGATCTTATTTAAGCTGCCCAACAACCCCATGAGGTTAATGGGTATTACTAACCCTATCTTACAGATGAGAAAACTGAGGCCCAGAGAAGTGAAGTGATTTGCCCAACCAGGACCTAGTTCTCTTTCCACTCTGTCACACTGCCTCTTGGAAATCTTCAAGTCACAGAGGACTTGCCTGCAGGGACTGTAATGAATAGCATCGGCAGGCAGCTGCCTGGCACTGCCACCCCACCACGCCAGGCGCTCTAGCAGGCTACAGAAGGCTTGGCTGAGCCCAACATGGTCACGTAGGAGCCTGGTGACCTTGGGCAAGTCATCAAGTCTCAAGTCTGAACTTCAGTTTTCTCATTTGTAAAGTATAAAAAACACCCACTGCCTGGAGAGGAACAGAGAACATAGGATACTCTGGATTCTAGGAAGCCATGTACCCAAGAGAGGGGCCATGATCACCACACCCCCAGACGCACCCACACCCTCATGCTTGACACAATGTGACCTACTGTGACAAAGCAGCCTCCACGGCTGTGACTTCTGTAAACAAAAGCTGCGGTCTTCCTCTCATGATTCCCTTTGTGAAAGGAATCAAGAGTACCAGGCCTGTGGCTGAGAGAAGCAAGGAAGACAGCTACACAGAGCAGGGAAGGGCTCAAGTCAGGGATGGTTTGGACCTGGAGAAGGGTGTTCCTGGTACCTGAACAAGGGTGAGCCCAGCTTGGGACCACAGGAGGGAGAAGAGGTGGCTGGACTGAGGGACAGCTCTGAGGCCAGCTTCCAAGGAAGGAGAAGCAGGATTTTACAGCCCCTTGCAGGCATCTGCTAATAGAGGACCCCAGTCCATGAAAAGTGCCTCCTGGGTGTTGTTTATGGCTGTCCCCAGGTGCTGGCTCTCTGTCTTCCATCACTGATACTCCACATATAAGTGATAACATATGGTATTTGTCTTTCTCTGTCTGACTTATTTCACTAAGCCTAGTACCCTCCAGGGCCACCCATGATGTTGTCAATGGCAAAAAAAAAAAAAAAAAAACCTCAGGCACTGAGCCCTTGGATCTGTTAGCAATGCCTGTCAACCTGTAGCAAAGGAAGGAAACCCTCCCTTTCCTTTCCCTTCTCTGTCTCAACCTCCACTATAAGAATGCCCAAGCGTGCAGCCAGTGCCCTAAGTGAAAGCAGGGATGCTGAGAGACAAGTCTTAGAAATAGATACCCAGACATGGCTCCACTGTGGTCTATGTGAATGGTACCCCCTGCACTTTTGCAGTGCACAGCCTGTGCCACTGTACCTGATGTCCCTGTAGACACTATACGCTCCTCAAAGCACCCCATCTCTCTGACAACTTGTGTTTTATTCCTTGGTCAAGCAGGTCAGGCTCACGTGAGCCCTCATTATGAATGGTGCCCCCTAGAGGTGTTCATTGCTCAACCGGTACAACCAAGCACAGAGCTCCTGCAATGCCATCTCCTCCTGTAGGGTAAGTCCTCTCCCAGGAGGCTCCTCTGTCCCTCACAGGATGGGACTCACCCCACCAATTCTCCAGACATTTCTGAATTCCAGCAGTGGGCCCCACTACATGTTTAAATTAAGACTTTGAAGCCATATTTTCCACACTTCCTCTTGTGAAAGTCATTTCTGCTTCCTTGCTGTCCTGGCGATTTCCCCAAAACAAAGGATTGTACAGTTAAGGGGAACTTCGACACTTTGACGTTCTTCTAATCCAGCTCTGTCATTTTGTGGATGGAAGAATAAGCCCAGAGAGGGTAAGAGACTTGCCCAGCATACCACAGTCCACAGCCAGTTAGTGGCAGAGCAGGAATTAGGGATGCTAGCTCAGTGCTCCGTCTAGCAACGCTCCTCATGGACAGATGGAGCTTAAGGGCACAGAGATGCTGAACAAGCAAAGGTTCCCCAAGCACAGAGGCTTCTACACCACTGGTGGCCTCACTGCCTTCACCATCAAAGAAATCAAAAGGCTTTTTTTTTTTTTTTAAAGGAGGCAGTTCTGTTTTGTCCACTGGGAGGAAGGATCCTGTGCTGGGCCAGCCCAACCAGAAGGTAGAACCAGGAGAGCTCAAGTTGGTTCTCAGGGTGTGACAAAGCCTGAAGGTTGGAATGTCCCACAGGACGTTGGCCCAGTCTCTGCCTCAGGCTCAGGCTGGGTTTGGCTGGTCAGTTCTGTCTGCTGGCCCTGCGGGCCCCAGACACTGGATGCCTGGCTCTGAGCACCCATTCTTACTTCCTGCAGGCTCATCACCAGTCTCCCAGACTTTGCTGATGAAAGCCTGCTGAGTACTCTACATCCCTACGCAACAGCTGAGCCCATCTTGCCTGGCCGTGCCCCCCTGACCCCCTCAACCCCTCCCCCAGCACCACCTCCCCACTGTCCAGAGCCAGCCAGGTTCCCACTCCTTCTCAGCCAACAGTGCTGGAGAGAACCAGGGCTTTTCTCACTGGTTCTCAGGCGTAACCCTAGGTTTGGACAAACCAACCTCTCAGGCCTCCCAGCAGCGCGGGAAATTGGCTTCACCAACCACTCTGCTTTCAAAAGCTGCAACTTCTTTTTTTCTTTTTTTATACATTTTATTTATTTATTTATTTATTTATTTTGGTTGCATTGGGTCTTCGTTGCTGCACACGGGATTTCTTTAGTTGCGTCGAATGGGGGCTACTCTTCACTGGGTGTGCAGGCTTCTCATTGCGGTGGCTTCTCTTGTTGCAGAGCACGGGCTCTAGGCACGCGGGCTTCAGTAGTTGTGGCACGTGGGCTCAGTAGTTGTGGCTTGCGGGCTCTAGGCTTCAGTAGTTGTGGCTCGCGGGCTCTAGAGCGCAGGCTCAGTAGTTGTGGTGCACGGGCTTAGTTGCTCTGCAGCATGTGGGATCTCCCTGGACCAGGGCTCGAACCCGTGTCCCCTGCATTGGCAGGCAGATTCTTAACAACTGTGCCACCAGGGAAGCCCAAAAGCTGCAACTTCTTGATGCTTCTCCTTCCTCTGTGAGCAGGCAGGGTGGTCTTATCCCAGTTGCTCTCCCGGAAGCTGCCCTAGATAACTCCTCCACCCTGACTCCTCCCATCCCACTGGAACCTCTGCTTCCCCACTCAGTCACCATCTCAGTCCTTTCCTTCTCTTATCCACACCTTCCCACCCAACCCATCTTCCTCTCCATCTTCCATCTTCTCTCCATCAACATCTCCCCTGACCTCACCTCATACTCATGGATCAAGTCCTTCCTGTCTATAGGTGGAAACAGGAGCCTGGGAGCAAGGAGCTGGCTGCTGTACCCTGCTTTGGAGTGGTCTGGGCAGGAAAGCTGCCCCTGAGGATCAGGGTGAAGGATAACGTGGGGGGGACTTCCCTGGTGGCGCAGTGGTTGGGAGTCCGCCTGCCAGTGCAGGGGACAAGGGTTCGAGCCCTGGTCCGGGAGGATCCCACATGCCGTGGAGCAACTAAGCCCATGCTCCACAACTGCTGAGCTTGTGCTCTAGAGCCCGCAAGCCACAGCTGCTGAGCCTGAGTGCTGCAACTACTGAAGCCAGCGCGCCGAGGGCCCGTGCTCCACAACAAGAGAGGCCACCGCAATGAGAGGCCGGCACACCGCAGCGAAGAGTAGCCCCCGCTCGCCGCAACTAGAGAAAGCCCGCACACAGCAACAAAGACCCAACACAGCCAAAAAAAAAAAAAAAAAAAGGATAACGTGGGTGAGCGAGTTGGGGGCAGGGGGTGGGGGAGGGGTGGAGTATAGTTACTGGAGGAAACTAGAAAGGGAATAGGACCACATAGCATCCCTTCCCATATGGACCAGGGAGGTAACCAGCAGAAAGTGAACAGCCTCGGTCTAAGCTACCCTTAATTAACCTGGGCCTCTGGCTCAGGGCATTTGCTTGGGGACTTGCCAGTGGTGACTTTGGAGAAGGGAAGAAAGCTTTGCTCAGAGATAGTGAAGTAGGGGAATCCAGAGTCCCCTCCCCTTTGTCCCTCCCCTATCTACCTAAAAGGCTACAAATGATCTCCCTGTGGATGTCGCCAGTGTCAACATTAATGGTTTGTTCCTGCGGATTAAGCACAACGGTAAACAAATTCTAATAAAATGTAAATACATCTGAGAGGGATTTAAAAATTAATTTGGCCTCAGTTTCTTTAAGTGGAAGATAAGGACTCAGGCGAGAGGATTTCTAAGGTCTCTTTCTGGCTCAGGCATTCTGCTCCTTGAAGTGTTAGGGTAGAGGGGTTTCTCGGCCCCCAGGGCATCCCAGGGCCCCAGCTGTGGAGGAGCAGTGCTGTGACACGGCATGGAAAGGGGCACAGGAAGACAGGCAGGCATCAACAGGGGGAAACCTGCCAACTCACGGTTCTGTTAAGAGTTTGGTCTGCCGAGAAGTGCGTCCCATGCCGAGGGCCTGCCTGCACCTCCTGCACCTACAGGTCTGGCTGCCAGGTTTCCGGCTTCATCAGAGGCGCGGCACCAACCAGCCAGGACTCCAGACCCGATCAGGGCCTCTCACCTTCAGCCCTCCTTCCTGCCACCCCAGGGACCCCCTGCCTCCAGTCCCAAGACAGCTCCTTTCACACTCCCTCTCTCAAGGATTGTTAGTGGTTCTGGGGATGCCCTGCCCCAGGGCATTTGCATTTTAAAAGAGACCTGGGGAGTTCCCTTGTGGTCTAGTTGTTAGGACTCTGGGCTTTGGGTCTTTCACTGCCATGTGGCTGGGTTCAATCCCTGGTCAGGGACCTGAGATCCTGCAAGCCACGTGGCACGGCCAAAATAAATAAATTTTAAAATAAAATAAAAATGAAAAATAAAATTTCCATAAAAATAAAAAATAAACAAATAAAAGAGGGCTGCTGGGACAGGTTGGGTGGGTGGGGGGAGGTGGGGGTTGGACCAAAATGCTGAAGATGGGACTCGTGGAGCCGATGGGGGAAATGTTTCTGGATGAGGAATCCCCGCAGGGCTCCACAAATCACCTGTGTCCACCCCACCCAAATAAAGTGGGCTTCATTTATTCTTTCCATCCTAAAATAGTTATCCCTGCCTACCTTGTGCCCGGCAGTGCATTAAGTGCTAGGGGTACAAGGATGAATTTGGTTAAGAATGAATCCCACCCTTAGCACATTTGCAGTCTAGCGGAGAGACGGTAAACCTCCTTCCTGCCCAGCCTCCTGCTGCTGCTGCAGGGCAGCGGCCCCCGGGGGGTATGTGATCACACTCGTTGGCAGGCCTTGACAACTGGACCCCCAGGTGCTCCTATCTGGCAGAAACCTGCCCCCACGCCCAGACGTGCCAGCTGCCAGACCATGAGGGGATGCAGCAGCTCAGATGAAAGGAGGCAATCTCCCCTGTGGCTTCTGCTCTCTGGCCTTTCCTCAGGCCAAAGGCCTTCTAGTCTAGGAAGCAGCTTCCCTCCCAAGCTCTCCCATTTCTGGGCTTGGGAAAGTGCAGGCAAGCCCCACTCTGCCTAGGTGTACAGAACCTGCCAGCCAGGAGCCACCCAGTCGGGGGCTGAAAGGCCTTTGATGTTGCTCCCTTCTCCTCTCCTCAAATGGTCATCTGGTTTTCTTCCTTCTTATCAGAAACGCAACCAGGTCCTCCCACTTCCACAAAGCCTGAGTTCACCCCAAAGCGAAAGGACTCTGCTTCTCTAGGCCTCCATCCCCTGGCTTATGAAACAGACATCGCTGCCTGCCCACCTGGTGGAACCCCTGGGAGGTAAAAAGCAGTCATGGGTAACACGGAGCTCTGTGGTCCAGGCACCATTCTAGGAGCTATGCGTTCTTTCATTCACTCAGTCTTCACAACAAGCCTCTGAGAAACGTATTATCTCCATTTTACAGATGTGGAAACAGAGGCACAGAGCAGATGCCCAAAGACACACAGCTAGCAAGGAGCAGAACCAGAATTTGAATGTGTGTGTGCCTAACCACCTCTACTCAGCTGCCCCCAGAGCACTTTATACGTAAGGGAAAGCTGTACAAATTCAAGAACATTATTATTACCCAAATGCTGTTGCCCCCTCAGGCACACCTCAGGCACTGCCTAGCCCTTTCTGATCAGACACCTGAAAGGACAAGCCTGAGCCGGTCCTGGGCTGCAGGTCCCAGAATTACTTACCCCGGCTCTGGGACCCCAGCTCCCCAACAAATCCCTCAGACCCTGGTACCCCCTCCCTGAGCCCACCGGCCACCTCTGGCCCAGGGATCCGGGAGCTGGTGTCAAGAAGAGGGCTCTGTCATAAAAAGAAATGAAATTGAGTTATTTGTAGTGAGGTGGATGGACCTAGAGTCTGTCATACAGAGTGAAGTAAGTCAGAAAGAGAAAAACAAATACCGTATGCTAACACATATATATGGAATCTAAGAAAAAAAAAAAAAAAGGTCATGAAGAACCTAGGGGTAAAACAGGAATAAAGACACAGACCTATGAGAGCATGGACTTGAGGACATGGGGAGGGGGAAGGGTAAGCTGTGACAAAGCGAGAGAGAGGCATGGACATATATACACTACCAAATGTAAAATAGATAACTAGTGGGAAGCAGCCGCATAGCACAGGGAGATCAGCTCGGTGCTTTGTGACCACCTAGAGGGGTGGGATAGGGTGGGAGGGAGGGAGACGCAAGAGGGAAGAGATATGGGGATATATGTATACGTATAGCTGATTCACTTTGTTATACAGCAGAAACTAACACACCATTGTAAAGCAATTATACTCCAATAAAGATGTTAAAAAAATAATAATAATAAAATAAATGCTTGTGATGGAGGGAAAAAAAAAAAAAACAGGGCTCTGGAGGTGGGAGGGAGCAAGGAGGAAAGAGGCAGCCCTGGCCAGAGCCTGGAGATAGATGGGCCTTGCTCCACGCTGGCCAGCGCCAGGTGGGCCTGGGAGCTAAGGAGCGAAGCAGGGCAGTGATGTACAGCCCCGCCTGCCAGGGGGAAGCCAACCTGGTGCCTAATCAGATCAGACACCCCTTCCCAGACCCCCTCATTCCTCCCCCTCCCCCTCCCAGCTCACTGACCTCCCTGCTCGCTTCCCAGCCCCACCCTCCCTGAGATCTCCAGCTGCTCCTGCTGACTTTATAAAGGGCTCTGGCAGGAGGCGGGCACCTTGGCTAATTGAATCAGCGCCCACGAGGCAGGAGGCAGGAGGCTGGTGAGCATCATGGCTGAAAGGTGGTGGCAGCAACAGCTTATGCACAGCCATCAGGGAGGAGTCTGAGTGAGTAGAGAGGCCCAGGCAACCTGGGTCTTGGTTTATTCTGAAGCTCCAAGGTGGGAATTCACCAGGGGACCCTGGCCGCTCCCACCACAGCCTGGGAGCAAGCTTATGGGTGGACCAGGGGCCAAGATGCACACACATGAACACACACACACACACACACCACACCACTGCTATGCTCTGGAAGAAAGAAAATGTTATACAAGGGGAGGCAGAGAGGGAAAAAAAGAAACATGAAGAATGATATAGCATGCTTGTGTGTGTGAACACACAGTTACACCAATCTGTGTACGCATCTCTATGCTGGGCACCAGTCACGATGCCATTCTTATCTGCCCTGATGTCACCTCTGCATAATAATTAGCAAATAAAAGCAGTCCCTAAGTGCCCTGGTCACGGCAGAGGATCTCGTGGTACCGACAGCTGCCAGGTAGCAGACCTGGAGCCAGGAGACACTTTCTTGGTGGAGCTGTCTCTTGGTCTTACATCGCCCCCTCCCCTTTGAGACCAATCTGCTTCCTCCTGTATGAATTTGCCCCTTGACAACAGGCTGCCAGAGAAACACTGTAAGAAGGGCTTCATCTCTGTGTTTCTGTTTGCGGAGATTCATTGCTGAGGCTCACGCCTGCATGAGTCCATTCCTGTATAGCCACTCGACGCGCAGGCTCCACGCAGGTGGGGGGTGGGGCTGGCCCAGGGAGGGAACTAAGGAATGATGCACGTGTCTGAGGCGACGGTGCCTTTGAGGATGGGCTGACCCAGCTCTCTGCAGGAAGACCCGCCCGCCCGGTCACATCTTCTGAGAGGGACCCTGCGGGCTTGGTCAGCATTCTCAGGACTCTCATGGCCCCTCTCACTTCCCCAAACGCTCCCTTCCCCTGCCCCCACCAGCCCTCCCCACCTTTCCCCAGGGCCCCAATCTACCACTTTCCCTTTCGAGCAAAGCTAGCTTCAGAAGGAAAAGCTCCGAATTCCTCGGATCCCAGCAGGAAGGAGAGAGGCCAGGAGAGGAGCAATTTTCAGCTTAGGGTCCCACACCTCTCGGAGGCAGGCTCCACAGTCCTCCAAGCGGGATTCTGAGGTTCTGAAGGGACAAGCCCTGAAATGCAGATTCTTCCAATTATCCCGCATTCTTTTGGGCAGTAAATCCTGAAGTTCCCTCCTTCAGGACCAAGCCCCCACGCCTGGCAGCAGCTAAGCCCCCAGTGGCCTTTTCCACAGGCTAACACTGCCCCCTGCTGGGCTGCGCTGGGATGACTGCCTCAAGTGCTCTGAAGGAAATGAGGGGCATCCCTGCCTAAGAGCTCCCCAACTCCCACCTGGAGAGGGGAACTACTGAACCCCTTAGAAGCATTAGGGCTGCCTGCCTCCAGTGTATTCTAAGGCTGGGATTGGGTGGTGGCAACCGGAATAGCCCTTTGGCACAGACAAGAGTCAGGGCTCCTGGAAGTCTTCTCCCTCTGTCTCCAGCCTGCTCACCCATTGCCTCAAATTCCTTTAATTAGGAGCAAAGGCATGGTGTGACATAAAACTCGATCACAACCCACGTGGGAGGCTGGGCAGCCCACAGGTCTCTATCTTGTTTCCTCCCCGGCTCCAGAGCCCCTTTCCAGCTGCTGCTGAGACTCCTCTAGCTGGATAGAGTAAGGCCATCTTAGCCTCACTCAGAAACTAAGCTCACCTTCTTCCCCAGAACTGAATCTCTCCTGAAACCCTAGTTCTCTGTGTTCCACATCCAATGTGACTCTAAGATCTGCAGGCCCTATCTCTACAATGGCATTTGAATCCCCAGTCTTTCTGCATTTCCCCTCCCAATTTAGCTCACTCTGCCCCCAGACCATTTTCCAAGGGTTGTCGGGGTTATTGACCTAACACACAGCTCTACGTGACGCCCTGCTCAAAAGCCTTGTCAATAAGATTGGCCATGTGTTGATAATTCTTGAAGCTAATTGATGGATTCATGGGGATTTATTACACTACTCCTTCCGCTTTTGTGTATGTTTGAAATTTTCCATCATAAAAAAGTTTAAAAAAAAGAATTTGTTATTCCTCCTTCCCCTTTAATTAGGTACAAATTCCTCCACATCACGGTTAGGATCTGCCTTCCCAACTAGATTGTCCCGTGTTCCCTCCATTCTTAATGTACAACTCTTTCCTAAGTGTATACGTACCTCCCCCTACACCTCCATTCACGTTCTTCTACCTGGGATGCTCTTTTCACATTCCTTCCCACCCTTGAAGGTCCACCTTAAATGCCACCTTCGATATGAAAACTTTCTTGGTCCCCCAACAAACAGCTATCTCCCTTGATCCCCAAGGCCTTGATTCACATCTTGTGGCACTTATGTCCACCTTTTGTGTTAGACATGTGTGCCCTCACCTCAGCCCCCTCTGGACTGTAAGCATTGTGAGGCCAGGGCAGGCCTTACAAGCAGTGCCCCGTAATATTGGCTGAGTTGGCCGGTAGCAGGAACGTACTGACATCCCTTTCCATGGAAGTGGGGTGGTTTTTTTTTGTTTGTTTTGTTTTGTTTTTTGCGGTACGCGGGCCTGTCACCACTGTGGCCTCTCCCGTTGCGGAGCACAGGCTCCGGACGCGCAGGCCCAGCGGCCATGGCTCACGGGCCCAGCCGCTCTGCGGCATGTGGGATCTTCCCGGACCGGGGCACGAACCCGTGTCCCCTGCATCGGCAGGTGGACTCTCAACCACTGCGCCACCAGAGAAGCCCTGGAAGCGGGTTTTGATGAGAGGAGACAGCACAGAGCCTGCCTGTGGGGAAATGGGATACAAGGGCCAAAGGGGAAGTTCAACGCAGGAAGGGTTCTCAGTGCCTACATGGAGGAACCCCCTCAGTTTAGAGACAAAGAGGGCAAGTCTCAGGAAGGCAAGGGATTGTGTGGAAGTAGTCCCATTTCTAACGCTGAAGAGGCTCAACTCTTGCCTATCTTCCAGTCCAGGTTTACTCACACACACACACACACACACACACACACACACAGCTTCCCTGCTATTTTTCTGGTGTTGACCCTACCCTAGCAAAGGGTTAGAGATGCTTGAAGATCTTTCCTGGGGCTCCCTGACTTGCACAGACTTCTACCTCTGTGAATAGATGATGCTTGGGATGGAGCTTAGGCCCAGAGACGACCTTGCTGCTGGGAGAGGAGGTGTCAGTGGTGGCTGGTTGAAGCATTCACCCCCAGCAGGGCTGTGCCTGCCCCATCCCCGCCTTGTACACTCATGCCACACAAAAATATTTCAGAAATGTTTATGCCACAGAGAAGTCCAAAACCTGCAGGAAGCTGCAGCCATCCTCCAGGCTGCCCGGAGCCACAGCTGTCTCCTGAAGGGGACACCAGCAGGCAGGTGGCCTGCACAAGCCAAGGAACCAGGGCGAATTGCTGACATCCTTTTGTCCTCTGCCCTAAATCTGGAGGTTCCATTTAGGCCGGTGGGGGGTGGGGGGAAGAGGAAGTGGAAAAAGGGTAGGAGAAGTGTGGGTCTCTTCAGGGCACTCTTCCTGCTTTGGGATGGTGACTCACCCAGCTGGCCCTGGGAGGGACAACTCCTCAGGCCAGACTAAGGCGGCCAAGCCTAGGGCTCTGGAAGGAGTGGAGGGAGGTTCCTGGGTTGCGGTGGCCAAGAGGAGTCGCCAGCAGAAGCTAGAAGGGGAGGCCCACCTGCCCCCGGCTCCTTCTCACCAGCCTCTAAGCCCCGCCCAGCATGCACAGGACCACTTCAGCGCCTGCAGTTGATGGGGTCTGCATCTCCTCCACCCTCCATCACTTTGGGCCTTTCTTAAGTACCATGACATTGTCATACTCGGTCCCCTGTGGCCAGCCAGAGGCAGCAAAGTCCTGTCCCGCTGGGTACACATGCTGGAGGCCGCTGGGGTCCCTGTCAGCTGCGGCTTGCCCCCTCCAGGGGAGCTCCTGCGGGCTGTCATACAGGGACAGGGCGGCCACCCCCTCAGGCTCATCGTATATGTGGTCGTGTCGGGAGGGCGGGTGCTCCTCGATGCTGTCGTACAGAGGGTCGGCCGGGGCCTGGGGTGGGATGACCAGGACGCCCCTCAAGCTCTTCCCCAGTTGCCGTGCCACTGCATCGAAGGGCACCGCGTACTCCCCCTCCGGGCCCCGCTGCAGCCGGGAGGCGGGACCCCGGACGGTGGGCGATAGTGGTGGGAGTGAGTCGTGGGGTCGGGAGTAGGGACTCTCCGGCCGGGGCGGCGCCGCAGGGACGGGGACTGGCTGGGTTGGGGGCCCAGGAGGGGAGGCGTTCTTCTGGGCAGAGATGGCCTCTTCCAAGGCCAGGAAGATCTCATTGCCCTGCCGGGTTTCAAACTCAAAGTTGCCCTCCCCTGAGACGCAGCGCCGGCCTGCCTCAAAGGAAAAGGTTACCTGGGTGGAGAAGGAAGCCGATGACTGGCAGGCCGCTGGGCGGGGCTGCTTGCTTCTCCTGGACCCAGCTCCCCGCCACAAGCCTGTGACCTCCAACCTCTCCCCAAGCTGCTTCCCCTTCCCTCCCGCCATGGTTTTGCTTACAAGCAAAGCCCTCTCTCATCTTTTCTCCTTCTTCCTCCCATCCATCCGAGTATGAAGCTTGATGTAGAACTCATCCTCCACCGCGCCAGCCACTCTCCACCCTCCCACCTCTCCCCACCTCTTCCTCTCCTTTCCTTCTCCCCGACCTCGACCACCATTTCTCCCTGCCGTGGTTCTCTCCTCCAGCCCCTGGGCTGCGCTGTTTCTCTTCTGCCGGCCTTTATCTCGTCGTTTCTTCCCTCCATTCTCTCTTACTTTGAGGGCCCCTTCGCCCTCTCCCTGACACTGTCTTTTCTCTCACAGCTCATCCTTCCTCTCACCTGCCCGCGGCAGCCCCTGCTCACCTTGTCCCGCCCAAAGCGCCGCAGGAACCTGTAGGGCCATTCACACAGCTGGGTGCCTGACTGAGGGCCGCCCCACAGCTCCAGGGCACTATCCCCAGCCCGGAGGGTGTAGGATCCCGAGAGCCGGCACCTCTCACTGGCTTCTGTGGGTCTCATGGTCACAGCAAACTCCTTGCGGGGGGCCCCTGGGGAGGAGACGGGAGAGAAGGAGGCAGTTCATGGGAAGCAGCCAACCTGTCTCAACTCTGCCCTGCTTTACATAGCATGCTGGGTCTCCAGAAAAAGTATTATCCCCGGCCCCATGACCCTGCAGCCTGCATCCTGAAGGCTGAGCTGCCCTGCGCCAGGTCAGACTCCGTAAAATGCCAGGAACCTCCACCCTCTCCCTCAGGAGGCATCATGCCCTAGCCACGTGCACCCCAACCCCGTACCCACATCCTTCCTGCCCCTCTCACCAGAGCCACAGCCTTGTCTCCATGTCATCTCTCGCCCCAAGCCAGCTGCCTCCCCAATCCCCACTGTCACAGCTGCAGATGCAGCTGACCCTGCCCTCCCAGCTCTCAGCCTACCCAGCCCCTGCCCATGCCATCAGGTGCCCTCCGAGGGGTGGAGCCTCGATGTCCCCCCCCACCCCGTGTCCACCTGCTCTCCCCACGCGCCCACCCCGAGGGCTAGACAGAGAGCAGGAAGGGCCTTGCCCGGTCAGCAAAAAGCTCCCTTGCCGCAGGACAGCTCAAATCCACAGAAAGGAAACCATTCTTTTCACAGACGGTTGCTCAGGTGCCAACAAGGCAGAGTTCAAGAGCCCGACCTTCACCTGGACCCCTCAGCCGAGCCCTTTCCCACCAGCAGGGCCTGGACAAGAGGGAGTGGGTCAAGGGTGCAGGGCTGACATTTAAGGCAGGCCAGCCTCCCGACCTTGGGCTGTGCCGGAAGCCATGCGGAGAGACTGATAAGGGGACTGGCCGGGGGCCGGGGGCAACCACAAGGCAGGAAGACTGAGCCGGCAGCCGGCCAGCCCTCGCCTCCTCCCCACCACGCCCTGGAGAGAGCACCCGGGAGCAGAGGCAGGGCCCTCACCTGTGGTCGCACTGCTGTACAATTCATTCTCCTCCATGCGGGGCCGGCCGCCCTTCCCCTCCAGCTCCTTCCTCTGGCCCTGGGGGGAAGGCCCAAGACTCACCACCATCGCCAATCCCAAGCCCCACCACTGGCCACTGCAAGCTTTCTTTCAAAACACACTCAGCCTACTGCCCTGTCTTTATTCTGAACTGGCATCCCTCACCCCCACCAAGGAACCACCTCCAGCATCCTGACCTTGGCTCTCACAACATCTGCCCACGGCAAGCATCCAGTGCCCCATGCCCTTTCTACAGCCCTGGGCGACTCACGGGCAAGGCCAGGAGGCAGATGGCCTGTATCCAGTCACCCCGCTCTGCAGTGGGGGCCGCCAGCACGTACAGGCGCTCCGTAGTCTCCAGGAAGAAGGTGCTGGTATCCCGGGGGCCGCTGGCCTCCCCTCCAGCCTCAGCCACCCGCAGGCAGTCACTGAGACGGATGACCCTCCGGGGGACCTCTCCCCGGCGAGGCTTCTCCGGGCCCTCCTGGAGCTCCAGCCGGGCCAGGGCGCAGCCCGACCCTCCGTACAGCGCTGCCCCGAACCGGCGCCATTTCTGCCCCCAGATGTGTGGCAGGTGGGGAGATGGAGAGATGGTGACCAGGGGGGAGAGGAGGACCCGGGGGAGACAGAGGTGAAGATCAGGGGAGATCCAAGGAGGCAGAGAACCTAACAGAGGCCTTAGGAGTTAGAAAGCATTGGAGATCACCCGAAGCAACCCAATAAGAGGCCTACAATGACGGCAGAGAGGAAGCCAAAGGCAAGAAGGGCACAGGAGTGAGCGCCGTGGAGGCGACTGCAGGGCAGGCCCAACCCAGGGGATCCAAGTCAAGAGGCAGAAAACCTGCGACTCCCGGAGCCCAGAGGGGTGAGGAGGGCAGCCCAAGGGCCCAGACTGGGGAGCATGTTTCTCATTCTGTGTGAGGCCCCATAGAAGGCCCTGTCCCCCGGAGCCTCAGCTGACCCTTCTGAGCCTTCCTGCCTCATCCTCTGACAAGTTAGGCCATGAAAGAGACAGAGAGAGGAACCCCAGTGTGTGTCCGCTGAGGGAAGGAAGACGTCCTCATTCAAGGAGGCCAAAGAAGGAAGATGAGTTTGGCCACAATGGGGCCCTGGCTCCCAGAGACCCCAGTTCAAGTTCAGTAGCAGCCAAACATACCCCACTGGGGCAGGAAAGGAGGAAGGAACCTCCACGGCAACCCTGAAATACCCCCTCCACTGTGCCTTCCATTCCCTCCCAAGGTGTCCCGGTGAGAAGACGTCACCACAGAACAAGAAAGGCAAGAAAAGCAGAGTCAGGGCCCTCTTTTTCCCCCTCCTCCCGGGGTGACGGCTGTCAGCAAAGAACACAGTTCAGAGCCAGCTCGCAGAGGCAAGCAGCTGCTAAGGAAAGAGCCCTCCCAAGCTCGTACTCTGGGCCCAATGTGGTAGACGGCACAGTCTCCACCATCCCATAAGGGTTTTGGAACATTCCGGGGCCTCCTCTCCTCCCCGGGGAAGTCTCTAGCAGCCCCCCAGCCCCTCGGCTCAGCCCCAGCCCAGCCGTGCTCTTCCTACCTTCCCAAAAGTCTGCTGCTGCTGAAGGTACAGGAAGCCCTGCTTCACCGCCACGTCCTCCATCTTCCCACCATCCTGGGCCCCTGAGCTTCAGCTCTCTGCTTCCACTCCCGCCCTCTCTCTCTCCTCTCTGCCCTATGTTCCCCCTTCTCTCAAGTTCATTTCCTCTCTGCCTAGAGATCTGCACTATTCTCGTCTGCTCGATGACGACAGGCTGATAAGCCCTGTGGTTTCTTGCTCTGTGTGTATGTGTGTGTGTTTTCTTTTTTTTTTTTTTTTTTTTTTTTTTTTGGTACACGGGCCTCTCACTGTTGTGGCCTCTCCCGTTGCGGAGCACAGGCTCCGGACGTGCAGACTCAGCACCCATGGCTCATGGGCCCAGCCGCTCCGTGGCATGTGGGATCTTCCCGGACCGGGGCATGAACCCATGTCCCCTGCATCGGCAGGCGGACTCTCAACCACTGCGCCACCAGGGAAGCCCCTGTGTTTTCTTTTTGATGAGTGAGTTTCACGCTCAAGCCTCCTGCATTTTCAGTGAGTAAGAGAGAATTTCCAAAAAGCCAAACTCCAGCGCTTTGGTGAGCAGCAACTCGGGTACAGAGACCCAGAAATGAAATTCGACAGTAAAACCAGTAGCCAAAGGCCCCCCCATGCTCAAGCTGGATGCTTAGCATGACGGAGCTAGGAGAGAACTTAGAAATCAATCAGCCCAAGTCTGTCATTTAAAAATGAGGAGACTGAGGCTCAGGAAGGTCTGAGGGATGGGTTCAAGGCCACCAAACCAGAACCCAGGTCTCTCAACTCAGTAGGAGCTGAGCCACACTCACACACACTGGACACATTAGCCTCACTACTTTCACACGCTCCACTGCAACTGTTTCAGTCTGTGGGGAGCACTCCCTGTCCCCCACAGTGACACACACTTACACCACCTCCTTGAGCTTCTAGAAACATGAACACTCCCACACTGAAACATGCTATGCTCCCCGAGCACATCTCAAGTTCACCTTCTTTCCAGCCTTTGAGAGCTTTATAAAGACACTGGAGTTCCATCTGAAGGTTATCTTTTTAAGTTACGGTAGCAATTCTTATATTTAAAAAAAAAAAAGCTTTAGAATTATCAAAAGTGCTTCATAGTTACCAAAGGTTCCAGGCACACACTGTCTCCAGGCACCCTATCTAACCCTGAAAGAAGGAAGGGTAGGTATGAACACACCTGTTTGCAACTCTCCTAAGGTCACAGGGGCAGAGAAGGAAGTCCTGGGGCACCTGATCTTTTTTTTTTTTTTTTTTAATTAGTTTCTGCTTTATAACAAAGTGAATCAGTCATACATATACATCTGTTCCCACATCCCTTCCCTCATGCATCTCCCTCCCTCCCACCCTCCCCATCCCACCCTCTGATCTTTAATTCAAGTCTTTTTATTGCTGACCCCTAAGTGGAATCCAGACTCCATGCAAGAAAATACATTGCTCTGGGGAAATCTAAGCTCCCCAGAGAATACTTAACTTAGAGCCAGATGGTTTAGAGAAGTAATCTAAAGGAGGCATGGTGCAGAAATGTTGGGGGAACCAGAGAATTAGACCAGCACTCTTGGGGTAACCCCATAATGGGTGCTTATGTAACTGAACCATTTCCTCTACCACAGGGGTTCCGTTGCCTTAGGAAGGAGAGCAGAACAGTATACCGCTCAGACCTTCTGCTGTACATGCCATGTGCTTTACCAAAACAGCTCTAAAAGATACATGTTATGAGCTCTGGGAGGAGAGGACTGAGTCACGTAAAGCTCACGGCACTCAGCCCAGCTGCCTGGGTTTGAACAGGTGAATCCAGAGACCAAGGGGGAACCAAGGATGTCCGTGTGGGAAAAGCTCCTTGGGAAGTGGTTAGGAGTATGGAAATGGGTGGCCTGTTCCATTTCTCTAGTCCCTTAGGGGAGGCAACATTACCTGGGGGCTGCATGGTGTGTGGTGGACTCAGAATCTCCTTATGGAGTGAGAAAAGAAAGGCTTTTCTTTTTTTTTTCTTAGGGCCATCCTGGGGGCTGCCAGAGCAGTGCCTTTCAAACTTCAATGTGCAAATCTTGTTAAGAGTGCAGATTCTGATGCAGTAGGTGTGGAGTGAGATGCTGATGCTGCTGCTGCTGGTGGGTGGACCAGACCTGAGTCTGAGGAGCAAGACAACAGAGGATGTTCCCCCCACCACTCTGATCACCTCCCCCCCACACACCGAGGTCGATTGGACACATTCCACTCAGAACCACAGGGGGGCACCCGAGCTTGCCAGATTACTTGGAAACTATTTAAACCTGGAGGCCTGAGCCCCAGGAATTTCAGACACCCCGCATGCCATCCCTTGCCCGTGGGAGCTAGAAAAGTTCTCTGCCTGTGGCTGTTGTCTGCAGCAGGAGTGAACTCAGAGCAACACCCACTTTTCCTAGCAGGACTTGTGGGAACCCCACAGAGGAAGTACTAACCCCAGTAAACTTCTGTCTGGCCACAGGCAAACCCTGTGAGCAGGGACCCAGAAGAGATAGCTGCAAGACACAGCAGAGGGGCAGAGAACCAGAGGCCCTTAGGTTACCCAGGCACCAATGATAGGGAGAGAAAGCAGCAAAAAGGAAAGGGTCCCAGTGGTTTATATTGAGGCCCGGGGTGGGGGTGGGGTGCGCCTTGGCTCCTCATGGCTCTTATTGGAAAGAAAGGGACACCTCCCCCCACCTCATTTGTGCCTGAATATTCGCCACCAGGATCCTTTCCTTTACAAAGGTTTCTCTCAGCAGGAGTTAGGAACCATACAGATCAAGAGATCACAGCTGAAGGAACTTGGTAACTTTTTGTTACTATACTCACCAGTGATTAGCAACTAAATCTTTAATACAAAAGGGCCTCTGGGCTTGTCATTGGAGGCAAGAAAGGAAGGAGCAGAAGAGACTGATTCCTTGGACAGGTCTGGAGATTAGGCACACACCCCCACCCCGGGGATGAATGGGGGGGTGCAGCTACCCAAGGGGCAGCTCTGGACACACAACAGGAAAGAAGGTATAGAATGGGTAAGGAGCTGGGGGGTTCCTGAGAAGGATGGAGGACTGAGCACAGAAAAAATGTGAGCGGGGTTCATGAAAGATTCCATCCCTGCCTCCTCCCACCCCAGTGGTTCCTGACGGTGGGGAGGAAGGACCAGTCTCTTGAGTTTCATTCCCAGTCCTCACCCTTTCTCCACTAAGTATATCATTATTAACATAATAATAATGTTACTTAACATTGACATAACACTTCAAACTCTTTATGTTCTCATAAGACCCCAAATGCACCCTAGAATGAGACTGAGATAGGAAGAATTTAATTAACTCAAAAGTTTTGGTTTTGGTTTTTTGGTTTTTTTGTGTTTTTTTTTTTTTGAGCATCTACTCTGTGCAGAGGTAGGAAGGACAGAGCATAAACAAGATACATACAGAATCCCTGTTTCCCTCGTGGTTCTTTTCTAGTTGAAGACTCAGACAATGAAAAGAATAAATATGTAACTAAATAGTTTTGTACAGACAGTGATCGGTGCTGTAAGTATGACAGTGAAGGGGTCGGGGACAACTTTCAATAGAGCCGGTGAGAAAAGCTTCTCGGAGGAGATAACAACTGAACTAAGACATCAGTGATAAGAGGGGACCAGCCACTTAAAGATCTGAGGGCAAAACATTCCAGGCAGAAGTTCCTTCAAGGGCAAAGGCCCTGAGGCAGGTACAGCTGGATGTGAGGAAGTGCAAGAAAGGCAGAATGACCAGAGCATTGTGAGCCAGAGGGGACACGGAGAGAGGGTCCCATCACATGGCCTCTTGGGCTATAGCAAAGATTTGGAATGTACTCTAAATATAATGGGAGGCCACTTGAGGATTTTTAAGCAGGGCTGTGAATGATCTGATTTATGATTTTAAAAGGATGTTCTGCAGCTATAGGGAAAATGGAGTATCATGGGGCAAGACAGGAAGCAGGGCAAGAAAGGACTCTATTATCAGAGCCCAGGATAAATGTGATGGTGGCCTGGATCAGGGTGCTAGCAGTGGTGATGAAGAAGAGTGGCCAGATTTGGGTATGTACCGGATATAGATTCAACAGGACTTGCAAGTGGATTGGATATGGGGGCACTTTTGAAACACTAAATAATCAGGGCAACTCCTGGGTTTTCAGTTTGAGCGACTGGGTGAATGACGGTATCATTTACTGAGAAAGGGAAGATAGAGGGAGAGAAACAGGTGTGGGGGAGTGTTTTGGTGTGTGTGTGGGGGGGGATTTGGGCCTGGCCCACAGGGAGCTGCTATTTTCTACCCAATCAGGCAAGTAGGGAATTCGAAGACTGCCACTGCAATCGTCACGTCAAGAAGATACCAAGGAAGCACCTGACCCACCACCCCTGCTCTCTACCCTCAGGGAGCTAAGGATTGGACATTGGAAAGTTTTTGAAAAACAAAAACAGAAAAATCCCACATCTCAGGGACTAGGCCTGCCAAAAGCAACAGTCAAAAGCTCTGCCTCCAAAGTCTTCTCTGAGTGAATCTAATTGGCGGAGCCGAACTTGCATACAGAACCCTAGCTGCAAGGAGGTCTGGGTAATGTAGTTTTTAGGTGTCCTACCTCTGCAAATCAGGAAGATACACTCGGAGGAGGACGAAGCTTGAAATGAATGCTGAGTACCAGTCCTCTCGATCCACAACAGAAACTGTGTGTCATTCACTACTATAATCTGTTCCATCGCACGTGGTGGCCCCTAGTCAATACAAACTTCAGACAACCAATACTCTCAGAATCCAGCTAAAATCTAATCTGGGGGCCATGATTGGAAGCCAGAGTGGAATCCAACTGAAAACGGGATCCGGCATTATCTAACACGGATCATTCCTAGTGGGAAAGGCTGGAATTGGCCTCAGCAGGCAGAGCCTTACCTGACCTGACCCAGAGGGATGGCTTCCCCACTCAGACTGAGCCAGGGGTCCTAAAACTCCTTTATCACTCCCCACCACCACCTCCCCCAGCTTCTGACCCCTCTCAGGAGGCAGCCTAGACTGCTGGTTAAGATAACAACCTATTACGGAAGATCGCAACCGTGTCTTCTGCACGTTTCCAACATCACCACTCTTTGGCGGCTACTTCCATGAATGTTCATCGTGGAGAAAAGGATAGAAATGGAAACAAGAAGATTTGGATTGCTGGTAAAACCCAGCATCAGAGAGCAGTGGCTCCTGTCCACTGGAGCAGAAAGACACAAACAAATTCGGCCACCGTCGGCAGTGTAAAGAATAATGCCGGCGTCCCAGGCGGGGGTTTGGGGCGGTGGGCGCACCGGAAGACCCCCCTGGGGGTGTGGTGTTACAGCAGTGGCGCGGCCGCAGAACGGTAGGGAGCGTCCGGGGGCACGTCGTGAGGACACTCGGGAAGAGAGGAATCCGCCAGGTGCAGGGGTCTGGGCGGGGACCGGTCCCGGCCCCTCGAGGAGCCCTCGCGAAGCCGATGAGCTAAGGCAGCGCCAACTCCCGCTGCCGCTCTCGCCCGCCCGCCGGAGCGAGCACGGCCCCTTTAAAAACCATGTAAACAAAGCTTTGTTCCCCCGGCCCCCTCCCCTCGCGCCCCTCGGTCCGCTCCTTCCTCCACCCGCCCGCAGCGTCTCCGGGCCGCTGACGTTGCCGCGCCTTTACGCCATCCCAACGGCGCTGCGCATTCTCCAACCGCGGCCCCGGCCGCCCGGGCCTACGCAGCCGGGCGGTGCTACGCCGCGAGCGCAGCGCGACGAGCCCCCAGCGCGCAGGCGCAGCGGCGACGGCGGCGGCGGCGGCGGCCCGGCCGAGGTGCGCGCTGGGGGGGAGGGGGGCCGGAGAGGAGCATGAATGGAGCAAAATGGCGGATCATGTGCAGGTGAGAGGAGCCGCGGGGGAGGGGGCGGCCGCGGAGAGTGGGGAGTGGGGTCGCACGCAGCCCAAGGGGCTCGGGCCGGCTCGAGGCTCACCGGGCCCGCGCCGCCGCCACTCGGGGCTCCGGAGCCGCCGCCCGTCCCGGAGCTCTGGGGCCTTTCCCGCCTCCTGGGCCGGGGGCCTCCTCCATCCCCTCCCACCCCGTCCCACGCCTCTCGCGCCGGGCTGGAGGTTCAGGGATCGGCGCCCCAGCTGGCACAGCCTACATCGCTTATCAGTGACTGTCCTCCCACTGGAGGGAGGCCTCTCGCAAGTCCTCAGTGCCCCGCAAGACGGGGAGGGGAGGGAGACCCCTTGCCGACTCTGTCCTGAGGGGAACTTCCCCATCACACCCGCCAGCCCTAAACAGATAACAAAAAGAATACCTCGCACTGACAAACCTCGCTCTACCGAGTTTTTCCCGCCGCCTTCCTCTTCACGCCCCCGAGTACAAGAGACCCCCCCCCTCCGGCCTCCTCCCCCCTCCCACGGATGCGTCCTACACTCCCCCACTGCTGATCGCACCGCCTGCAGGGCCGAGCTCCCCCGTCCTCCAAAATGGGTGCTCAGGCCTGGGCCCGCCCTCCCTCCGGTGCCCCTATCCCCAGTGAAGGAGTTGAGTGCCCACACCTCCTCTGAAACACGGGGTGGAGGGGGTGTGTCTGAAACGAGAGATGCAACGTTGGGTGCAGACGTTGCTCTGGAGGGTCTTGATCGGGCTCCAGGGCTGCCCCAGGCGTGCTTTGGGCCCAGGCCACTTTTCTTCAAAGACACGGCACAGGCCGCAGGAAGGGACAACCCATACCGAACCTAATAGTAGCTGTAGGACTCAGGGTTATTTCTTGCAAACTCGATAAAGTTTTTCCTCTCTTTGCTTTAGATCTGATATTTTTATGACAGTTATTGTTACAAATCTGTTGTCAGAAACCTTCGGATTCTCTAGCAGAGGTTTTGTGTTGTGGGAAGTAGAAAGAAAAAAGGATAACAAGTGTCGCCTTATTTTGCATACTGTATAGTTATCATTCCTCGAGTAAAGAGGATGATCTTATTCCTCACATTATGTCTACAAGGAGGTGGATGGTGTGACTTCTACCAATTACTTGGGAGAGAAGGGACTAAATAAATTCTCAGGCCAGGGATCAGTAGAGTAAATCTTAGAAGTGTGAGGTTATCAGAACCGAATTATATCAAAAACCGTAACCACAGATGGAAGACCACAGGATTTGTGTTTCAAAGCCAGTATCATGGCCTAATTCAGAAGTACCAGTAAAACTTGGTACAAGGTGATAGTAATAATAATAGCAGCCATTTCTAAAGCGTGAAGGATTTTTTATGTGTTTTTTTTTAATTCTTCCATTCTAAAAGAGTAGATAGGCAAGAACTACTTCTGTCATTTTGAAGAAACAAACCAAAGCACAGAACTGATATGAGATTTGCTTAAGGTAAGGCTAAAGTGGATCAAAGGCTTTTGACTTTGGGTCCCGTGCTCTTATCTATTGGGGGAAAAAGAACACTTACGCAATAAAACAAAATATACTACTGTAATGGAATCTCTATTTGGATGGAGGTAGGAGAAAAGAGCATTAAGAAGATCCCTGGTCTGTATCTTACAGATAAATTAACTTCCATTTGATCCAGAAATTGATATTCATAACCACCAGCTGTATTTTCTTTTTTCTTGGTTGGGTTTTGAAACCAGTATTGTACTGTGAGCATTCCAGAACATGGTTTGAATAGATAGCCTTTCTGAATGATGCTTTGGAAGGCAGAGGAAGTCCGTGTACTTTTATGAATATACATCTGTTTTATCTCTTGCAAAGAAGTTTCTCTTAATGTGATCTCTCCCACCTTTTGAACAAAAAGGTTGTCATTCCTCACCAGAGGAAAGTCAAGATGGGTCAAAGCAGTCTTCATAGCAATTATGCCTCAAAGGAGGGTCTGCCTTATTTTTAGTAAGGGGATTTTTCCCCCACCCATCCCAAAATAAAAATCTACCAAAGTAAGAATTTATTAATTTTTCAAAACAAAGAGGACTCTGCCAGTCCATTGTTTTGTTTGACTTTGGAGAGTTGTAGTATGTTACTCTCTAAATTAGTGGTCTTTATAACAACAGAGTAAGTTTGCGAGAGTTTTTTCTCCTTAAATAGAATGGGGCATATTGCTTTTCTTTGTTAGAACACTAGATTACTTTTAGTATTGGATACTCGGAAAGTTTAACGTGGTACCTTATTGTAGCGGAAAACCTTCCCAAGAAAAAGATAGATTCTCCCCTGTGTGGAAAGAGTAAATAAATGAAAAGATTAAAGACAAATCTGAAGTGCGTTGAGGGGGAATATTTTTCTGAAAACACTATTGGAACATGAAGTTTAAAAAGGAGCGTATCAAAGGTTCAAGACTGATTATTTGAAAGTTTCATGCGTAATACTAAATAGTTGACTCATTATGTATCTAGTGCTTGTCTGAACCACCAGGGTGAGCAGTTTTTTTTGTTTTGTTTTTTTTCTATTGACACTAAGCAAGTGTCATGTGATTCTCAGGCTGGAGTCCTGAGCATCTCTTCTGATAAGTGTTTAATGGAAGTCACAAAATGGTAGTAATGGGAAAATTGTAATATTCGTGTCTTTTAGCTCTGTTGGTTCATAGTCAAGCCTCTTAAGAAGAGAGACTTGTAAGAAAGAATCTCCTTGTTGTGATGAGTTTCTTATTCTTGGTCTTAGATGACTTTAACACCCACCATAGAGGCAGTGATTAACTGTAAAAAAAAAAAAATCAAACTCATTTGTGTTTATCTTCATAAAATGAACACTCCTCCTTCCTTTTTTTTTTAAATATCTAAAGTTAGATAAGATAATGAGGATTCAGTGTTTCCACTTGCTGACTACTTATTGTTAGGAAATGAAGATGGCTTAGTGTACAGTGGTAATGAAAAAATTAAGAAGGATCAGGTGTTAGCTTTAATAGTGCTAGCTATATTCAGGCTCTTGAGAGGAAAAGGAAAGCGTATATAATAATTGTATATTAAGTATATTTAACATATAATTATATGTAAATATATTAAATGAAGGATAACTCTGGAGTTCCGTTGGATTTATTATGTTGTTATGCTGGGCCTTACCTACAATCTTACAGTATTATTTACTGGGCTCTATATTATGACTGTGTAGTAACAGAAAATACAATTTTCAGATAGTCATATTTGTTTAAATATTGACCACCAGTGTAACTCTAGAGAGTCAAGAAGAATCATTTAAACTGGCAGGTTAAAATTTAACAGAGTGCAGAAGTTTAGCCTGATGAGAGCAAAAGATAGTTGTCTTTTTAGCTTTTAAAAATATGCAAGGAAACATGAGAGGATCTACCCGTGGTTCATTTTGAGAAGAGAATTCTGTACAACTTTCGAAAATTTTTAATGGGAAAAAAAGAAAAAACAGTTACTTTTCTAACTTTCTTTCAGTTAAGCTAGTACCATAAAGTTCAATGTGTGCAAGGCCCTTTGCTGTGCTGGGCACTGCAAAGGATTCCAGGCTGAGAAAGATACTGGAGCCTGACTGCTGAAGTGTCAAATTCTAATGCTGTGTTGGGCAGGCTTCAGAAGTCAAATGGATACAAGAACTTAATACATTGATTTCAAAGCATGCTACGTTTGTGTTGGATGATGTGAAATAGCTACGTCCCCTCACTCACCCCAGCTACCTCTTCTGTGGATTTATACAAATAATATGTCTGTATTTTAAAAGAACATATTTATATGTACTTGATAATTCTGATTTAGTGTTACTTCCTCTCGTGAGAAAAACCTTCAGAAAAATTAAGGGTTGTATATATGCATGTAGTATCATTCAAACACTTATGCAATAAAACAAAATATATTACTGTAATGGAATCTCTGTTTGGATGGAGGTAGAAGAAAGGAGCATTAAGAAGATCCCTGGTCTGTATCTTACAGATATATTAACTTCCATTTGATCCAGAAATTGATATTCATAACCACCAGCTGTATTTTCTTTTTTCTTGGTTGGGTTTTGAAACCAGTATTGTACCACAGCCCTTCGAGAAGGGAAAGTTGCCAGTTTAAACCGATAAGCTGATGTCTCTGTAGGTACAACTACTGAGGCCACTTCGCTCACTTTAGTATACGTAAGGAAGATAGTATTTGGATGTTGCATCATTTTTTTTTTTTTTTTAACACCAAACATATATTATCTCACAGGTATTCTGAGTCAGGAATCCGGGAGTGGCTTAACTAGATGGTTCTAGTTCAGGGTCTTTCATTTGCCCTCAAGCTGTGAGCCAGGCCTGCAGTCCTTCTCAAGGCTTGGCTGAGGATGGAGAACCTGTTTCCAAGCTCACCCACATGCTCACTGGCAGGCATCATCAGTTAGTTACTTGCAGGCAGATGGGCTGTAGGGGCCACGGTGCCTCACTGGCTGTTGTCTGGAGGTTTCAGCTCTTCACCACATGGACCCTTCCTAGGACATAATTTTTAAGGACTTCTTTTTTACATTATGTAATGATTTCTGCTATGTATAAGTGACCCATCTTTGTTACTGTTTTTTTTAACCTCTTATTGAAGTATACCTTCGGACAGGTGCAAAAATCATAACTGTTCAGCCTGATGAATTTTCACAAAGTGAACACTCTTGGGAATTCCTGGTGGTCCAGTGGTTAAGACTCCACACTTTTCCTGCCTAGGGACCAGGTTCGATCCCTGGTCAGGGAACTAAGACTCCACAAACCGCACAGCGCTGCCAAAAAACAAAAAAAAACAAAAAAAAAACCCCAAGTGAACGCTCTTCTAACCAACACCGAAATCCACAATATTTTCAGTGCCTCAGAAGTCCCTCTGGTTGCCCCCTGCCCCCGACAACTACTCATAGATCCTTCTGCCTGAGGGTAACTATTGTACTATCCTGTCATTTGATTTTTAAGTATGCTTTTAGGAGTCCAGCTGAGGAAGGCCTGTCCATGAGAGCTTGAACTTCAGAGCCAGGGGAGAAGCTGTATAGAGCAGTGGTCCTTCAGCTTTGGGGGGAGTTGGGTGTTTTTTTTTTTTTTTTAGAATGTAGTGGAAGCTGTGTGCTCTCTAAGGAGGGAAAGTATACCTACACAAAGATTCGCCTACAGTTTCAGGCCATTCATGAACTTTAGAACTCGAGTTTAAAGATACATTCCTTTTTAGATGAAATGCTTACCACATTTTACTGAGAAACTGATTTACAAGTCTTTCTCTTTTGACCTGTGTGAAAGGCTAGTTGTCGGTCTCACTATGTATTCCTGGAGGGTTACATGCAGGCTGAATTTTTAAATATTGAATTCTTGAGGATGATTAAAAACAATTAATGACTATTAAGCATCTGATGGCCTGTTCTTAGACACATGCAAGAAAGTACAAGATGTAATGTCCTACTTTCAGGGGTGTTGCATGTTAATTGGAGAGATAACGAGCCTGGGTTGAGTTGTGAATTTGTAGTGAGACATTGGTTTTTGTCAGCATGTCTCTGAATGAAGGGACTATTGCTCCCATCACCTTTTTCCTCCATTCTAGTACATCTGAGTTCATGCCCCACACTTATAGTGACTCACTGTGACAGGGAATTCTCAATGGAATGAGATTGGTACCCAGGAGTCATCTCAAAATCTTGTGGAAAAGAGGGGAATTGTCAAAAATTGGGTCTTAAGTATATCTGATATTTGCATCCCTCGCTCTTCACTCCTTCATACATGTTTGTGCGCACGCACACGAAGACACACATACACACATGCTCCTACCGTCATAAATGGAAAAGATGTGTTTGAGAGAAGGCAGCATTGGAAACTTCATGCTAGCATTTATGGGACTTTTAGCTGCTTGCCATTTTACATGATGTCATTTAATGCTCACAGCCAGCCTATAAGGTAGGTATCATAGAGATAATAGTAATGGAATGTTCCTTGAAATAGGTTGATGAAAGGACCTAGTGTCTCCAGAAGACTGGAGAACTGTTGGAAGATTTAGGTGACAGTTGTGGTGGTCGTTATTGTACAACTTACTGGTGGGGGACCTTGGTTGGGGGTAGATGAAAGGGTGACAGTAACATTTATGGAACATCTGTTATGTGCCAGCATCATGCTAAGCCCCTTTATTTGTTTTATGCCATTTAACTGGGCAATTCATTTAGTCTCCTTGAATGGATTACGTGATCTCTGAAGTCCCTTATACTTCCAGCATTGTGGCTGGAATTTCCAGTTGTCATTCCTTACCATTCTCTCCCAAGTAAACCACCATGTTCTCAATTCATGTGTACATTGTCATAAATTTTCCTAAAATATTTATACTCATGCTAGTATTTCCATTTCTTCTATCTTAAATGTGCCTTCCTCTATCCCACCTCCCAATTTCTTAACTCTCAGAGGTGGTTGTTTTTTTTGGGGGGGGGTGGTACTAATAGTCTGTAGGACATCTCACTAATTGAGCTCTGATATACCCCAAATAATAAGTAAAGAGCTCTCTTAGTTGGACAGTAAGTAGTGAAGGACATTTTCTGTGGGCCAAGAAATTAACATTATTAGGCAGATGTTGTTGCTTGTAGACTGAAAAATGATTCTCACTTAAAAGTCCCTGGGTTTAAGCCTCTCTTAGAGAGAAACTAGTTAGATGAAAAGCAGTCAAAATGCTTTCCTATAAATACCTTGGAAAACAATTAGATGAATAGAATATCCCTTGTACTACATCAGGAAGTTGTGATCCTACAGCTGTGGTGGCCTTTTAGACGTTTTAAGTGTATGAATGTATGTTGGTCACAAAAGCTGATCTCATTTCTATTTTGTATGATAAGAAATTATATTTGAAGTGTGTAGTCTCAGAAAGAATTGAGAGCTATGCTAGACATATGCCCTAAAATTTGAGTCAATTTTATGATTAAATGGGGTGTATTTAAGGTCAGAAATGGGAAAAGGGTTTTTTAAAGGAATTTTTCCAAGTGTATTTAGTATTGTTTGCAGAGTTTTGAAAGCTTGTGTCCTAAGTTTGGCAAATCATTTTAAATCTCTTTTTTTTTTTTTAACTGAGTCACCTCCACTAATTCCTGAATTTTGGTATTTTATTTCTCTCTTCCAAAAGGACATTGTCTAAAGTCAAGCATGACATTTAATTTGACTCTAGGAACCTGTAACACCATTTGCTCTGAAAAGAATCTGGGAAGCCATACTTGCATTTCACATATCTGTACTCAGTTAAAAAAATAAAACTCCATCCCAATTTTGCCCAATATATAGCCACAAATTATTTAAAATATTATTTATTTTGTGTTAGTGGGTGACTTTTTTTTTTTATCATTAACTTGTCATTGACCCATCTGACAAGTCGCTGTAAGGTCTTGTCAAAAACTAGTCTAGGGCTTTCCTGGTGGCGCAGTGGTTGAGAGTCCGCCTGCCGATGCAGGGGACACGGGTCCGTGCCCCGGTCCGGGAAGATCCCAGGTGCCGCGGAGCGGCTGGGCCCGTGAGCCATGGCCGCTGAGCCTGCGCGTCCGGAGCCTGTGCTCCGTAACGGGAGAGGCCACAACAGTGAGAGGCCCTCGTACCGCAAAAAAAAATAAATAAATAAAACTAGTCTAGAATTTAAAAGAATGAATAAAACTTGCTAGAAAATGGGACCTTGTTTTCTTTCCTTTTAATATTTTGAATTGATAATGTCATTCCAGAGTTGATCAAGTTTCATCAAGCCTTCGTAAGACATATAACAAATGTTTTTAAACAAATTGAATCTGAGCAACAGGTTCGTTGTTGTTGTTGTTTTGTTTTGTTGTTGTTTTTAAATAAGGGCAGTATCTCAGAGGTGTTAACAAATGAAAGCTTGTTTTAACATAAAGCATCATTTACTAATTCTTGGAATCTTACATTTTAGTCTGACTTAAAATACATGTTCCAAACAGGGAGATCAGAATGTTGTGAACAGGAAAGATTTCAATTCACGGAATTCCTAAAACCTGTCCCTTCAAAGCTCTTTGATATAGGTTACCATTAATGTGCCCTCCAGATCCCATCCGCTGTGATAGTGTGAGACTTCCGAGTAACTTATCTATCCCTCCCTTACTCATCTCCTCAAATTTAAACAGCACTTACAAAAGTGAATATATCAGTTCACAGAGATCGCTGTGAGTAAATCTTTTTTTTTTTTTTTTTTTTTGTGGTACGCGGGCCTCTCACTGTTGTGGCCTCTCCCGTTGCGGAGCACAGGCTCCGGATGCGCAGGCTCAGCAACCATGGCTCACGGGCCCAGCCGCTCCGCGGCATATGGGATCCTCCCAGACCGGGGCACGAACCCGTATCCCCTGCATCGGCAGGCGGACTCTCAACCACTGCGCCACCAGGGAGGCCCGAGTAAATCTGATGCCGGTGGAATCAAGACTTTCTTTAAATCACCTTTATGTGTACAGTAAACAGCATCCATTTAAAGTGTACAATTTGACAAATATATACCTGTGACTGTTTCACCACAATCAAAATACAGAACATTTCCTCCTAACTGCAGTCTACCCCTCCCTGAACCCTCAGCCCCCAACAATCCTGATCTGCCTTTTGTCATTGTAAATTAATTTGTATATCCTAGAATTTTATGTAATGAACTTACTGTGTACTCTGGTTTTTTACTTGTTTTGCTCAACACAGTGATTTGGAGATTCATTCAGGTGGTTGCATAGTATTAGTAGTTGGTTACTTTTTATTGCTGAGTATATTCCATAGTATGAAGTACCACCCTTTATGTATCCATTCACCCCTTGGAGCGGGGGGTGGGTTTCCAGTTTTTAGTCCCTGTGGATAAAGGGACTATGAGTATTCATATGGAAGTCTTTGTGTAGACACAGATTTTCTTTTCTCTTGAGTTAAGTACTTGGAGTAGGATGACTAGGTCCTATGGTATGTTTAACTTTTTAAAGAAACTGTCAATTTTCCAAAGTGATTGTACCATTTTACTCTCTCACCAGCAGTGTAGAACAGTTACAAGGAATCCATATCTTCACCAGCCTTTGGTATTGCCATTCTTGTGGGACCTTACTGCGATTTTAGTTGGCATTTCCTTGATGACTAACAGTGTTGACTGTCTCTTCCTGCGCTCACTGACCTTTCTTGTATCTCAGAGGTTCGCAAACCAGGCTGGTGGTTTGGCCCTACAAACTGTTTTTGTATGGCCTAAAAACTAAGAACAGTTTTTACATTTTTAAATGGTTGAAAAATCTAAAAGAGAATAATATTCCATAACACATGATAATTACATAAAATTCTGATTTTTTTAATTCATAAATAGTTGTAATGGAACACAACCATGCGAGCTCCTTTACACATTCATTGTGTATGGCTACTTCTGTGTTACAATGGCAGAGTTGAATAGTTGCAACAGAGACCGTTTGGCCTACTGGCCCACAAAGCCTAAAATATTTGCTATCTGGCCTTCTACAGAAAAAGTTTGCAGACTCCTGGGGGTTGTCCCCTCAAATCATTGCCTGACTTCTGAGTGGGGAGAGGGCTAGCCCAGTATGGTTCTAACCCAAGCCCAATTTGACAGGAACCAGATCAGACTTGATCCATTTTGTTGACTGTGGCATTTATACTGCACTGTCCAAAATGGCAACCAGTAGCCACATTTTGCTATTTTAATTTAAATTAAAAATTAAGTTCTTCACTCACATTGCAAGTGTCCAGTAGTCACATGGTGACTGCCATATTGCACAATGCAGGTATAACATCTTTCCATTATCATGGAAATTTCTTTTGGACAGTGCTACTCTAGAATAATAAAAATTTGCCACAAAACCAGAGATTGGACGCAGAGGTGGAACATAGGTTATAGAATTGCTTTCCTGTGTGCCTATAAAAATAAGCTAAATCCTCATTCTCCCAGGTATGTGAATATAAATGGATATATTAAATAATTTACTTAAGATTACTTACTTACTGTTTATGCTATGAACCTATGATATGGTTGTTCTCTTAGCCAAGGGAGTGAAAGGAAGCAGTCAAATCATAAAAGAAATTCAGAATTCTACTGATAGGAAGTAGTGTTTTAAGGACTTCTAAAAAGAACCCATAGGAAGTAGTGTTTTAAGGACTTCTAAAAAGTACTCTAAACGTGTTCTCCCTCAAAGCACTTTGCAAAAACAGACCTTCTAAAATCCCCGTGTATTTGTAACCATTTTACAGATAAGATGGAGGGAGAATATTGAGGAAGGTATTAAGCCATTACATCACTTATTCAAGGTGCTAAGTCTTGATATAGTAGCAATTCTGGTTCCCTTCAGCTACTAATTTTAAAATATTATTGAGCCTAAAGTATTTCATAATTATAGAGTTAGCTTTGAAAATAACCCAGAAATATTCTAAATTAAAATGGTTGAGATGGCCTATTTTAAGGTTGTATTTAAAGGCTTTCCTTCACATCAGTGAAAACTGTTTTTTGTGGTTCTACTCTTGGAGGCAGGCATAACCAATTCTAAACACTGAAGTGATGGTCAGTAAATATATTATCAAATAGTCATCCTCTTTTTTAGCAAAAAAAATGTAATTATTATACTGGATGAATTATCTTGTTCTTAACATGACTAGAAGTGTTTATAAGTTTTTGGTGACTGTTCAGTCATGTCAGTATAGTACAACCTAGAAATGTTTTGCTGAAGTAAGAAAATAAATGCACCAGCTAACAGTAAGAAAGTAACATGTTGGTATTCTAGTGATGTTCTTGTATGTAGGTATAAGGAAATGTGTAACGAGTGAGGTACAGCATCAATGCTCAAGGACCTGAATAGCTAGAAATGTATACCAACAAGGACTATAGAGTGATATAGGTGATGTGACACATGTATGCATAGAACATAATGAGACATAAATGTTAGTCCTCCTTTGGAGAGCCAGGAAAGGCTTCTTAAAGTAGTGAATGCCTAAGCCAGATCTAAAAAGACATGGTATGGTATTCTTTCTCCCAGTTGGTAAGCGTATACCAGGCAGAGAGAATACCATAAGCAAAGCTATATATGTTCATGGAACATTCCAGGAAAGTGAAAGCAATGAAATATTTCAGCTGTATAGGGAGTAAAGTGGAGCAAGGTAAGAAATGAGACTAATGGTAGAAGAGAGCAGAACATGAAGACCCTGTTATATCTTAATAAGGAATGTGTACAGTAGATGTGTAGTTGAAGGTTTTTAAGTAGAAGTGACAGAATAATCACATCACTGTGGTGATGGTATAAAAGATTGATTGGATGTAGACAAAGTAGGAGATGAAGCAGTAGTCTGTGCAAGAAATAATTGGGACTTGAACTAACATAATTTAGCTGTAAGGATGGAGAATAGGAGATTGATGTTAAGGAGGTTACACTATGGGGTTTGGTTAACAGTTGAATGTGTGAAGTGAGAAGGCAGGCTCCCACATTTCTGGGCAGCAAAGTTGAGAGCAAATGAATGAACAGGATGTTGACAAGATAGTAAGGTCAGTCTTGAATATACAGATTTTGAGGTGCTGTTAAACATTTGAGTGGAGATGTCCAGTAGGTATTTGCTTACTTGTTGTCAACTTGGGTTGGAACTCATGTTTTCATAGTGAAAGTTCATTTCAGTAGCCTTCAGATATTGTAAATATGTAAAATGTTAGCTGCTCACAATATACACCTATCATATTTCTTATTAAGTCTTACAGCAACTGTAAAACTTGAGTGAAACCCTGATGTTTTATTCTAGTTTGTTTTCTGAAACAGCCTCATATTACATTACCAGCAGCAGGAGTAAAAGGCTTTTGACAATCAGCAGTGAAATTGGCATGCATGTAATGCGAAAAAGAGGTCATATTCCAAGGAGTTTGAGTAAACCTTACAGTGTTGACAACTCTGGCCATCAATATGTCTTAAAGGTTTCTTTATTGTTAAGGCAGTTAAAACTAAATCTGCTTGATCTTGAAGTAAATCTATAGCCCTTGGTCTGTTTTGTCTCCCCATCCCATTTTTATCTTTTGGAAAACCAGATTCGTTTTTCTTTATTCCCTATCAGAACTAGTGTTTGAGGGGTATCCAGAAAAGACTTCTTTTTAAAAACTCGTGATTTCTTCTATTAGAGGATTCTCCTAAATCTTCTATTTCACAGCTTGCCTGGTCTTCCTTATTTGGTGACTTGATGAGTTCTTGGAAAACATTTTTCATAGATCGTATAATAGTGTAAACTTAAAAGGCAAATGATACTTTACAAAACTGTTAAGGGAAAAATTATTTAGAATTCCAGAAAATCAGAAAACTGGCATGTACGGGGCGTATATGCCAGAACATCTTAGGAAACATTTACTCAAAAACTCTTTTTTACTTTTTTTTTTACCAGAGGGTAAATATGGAACTCTAAATTCTTGCTTCTCTGAATCAAAGTTCAGGGTTCCAAAATTAAGTATTTGTGATTACCTTTATCTTTCTTCCTTTAATATTCTGTTTTGAGCTTCTTATGCTTCTTTGTTGAGTCTTCTAAAGGAGTACATACGGTGTTTGGGGTTTTCTCATGGGAAAAGAGATAAGGAGAGTTGAGAAGCTTTCTTCTGAATTTTTAGGCCAGTAAAAACTCTCTTTTCTCTTTATCCCTTCATTTCTTAAATTTCTTTCGTTCTTACTAACAAGCTTTTAAACGTTTTTTAACAATAGCTAGACTGCTAGTCAATAGGCCAGAGGAGATGCTGTCTTAATATCTCAGAATATTAAATCTCAGTGTGGCTCAGAAATTACAGGCTGTTCATTCTTGATACCTGTAATACACAAGTATAAAGAAATAACATACAAATGGGAGAATTTAAGGAAAGTCGGCTTATACACATTGTATATTGTGTATTTGATATACCCATTGACTTAGAGAACCAAAGACGCTTTTCTGTAGGGCAAGAAAGTATTAATTGGCATGTGATATACTGTACTATTTTACTGCTACAATTATAGGTGTATATGACATTCTGAGGTATTAGAAAACTATTAAAATGTCTCCTTATGATGTTATCGTCATTACTGTTGTTTAATAGTTGATGTGCTGTTTTGAAAAGTTCCTGTAATTCAAGGATTCAGGATTATATCAATCATGAGTTCCCCAATCACATGTACAGGTTTGTTTAAGATTGGAATACTGCCCTGACGCCTGGTTTAAATAGACAACTATTTTAATGATGTACAATAGTAGCTTGCTTCCTATTTAATATTACATTTTATTTAAGAAAGCATTTTAAAGCCAGTTAACATGTCTCCACCAAGTGTACTGTTTTTTGGTTTTTGGTTTTTTCCATTTTTGTTTAGCTACAACTGAGTATTTAATGTTTCATTTATGAATGCTATAATTGTATTACATGTCCATGGTAATGAGAATAATAGTGTTACCAGGTTAATGAAATGGGATTAGAATCACATAATTTTTAAGCTAAAAAGAATCTTAGAGTGTGATGATAAAATTTTTTAAAATTCATATGCCCTCTTTTTGGAGGATAGCTAGCTGTATATTATTGTTTTTTAGAGATAATGTAAGAATTTTAACTATCCCAGCCATTAAAATCTTAATTTTGTTATACAATTAGCAGAATTAAAGAAAAATTACAAGTCATCATGCTTAAGGAAGGTTTATTAGACAAGAATAGGTTTAGACAAGAAAATTTTTTTTAATTGTGTATTTCATTTCTATGAGGCAGGCACTGTACTAAATACTAGAGATAAAGCAGTGAAGAAAATAGGCATGGTACTTGCTCAGAGATAGATACTCAGAAATTGTACCAATAAATATATATTTACAGTTTGTGATAAGTGATACGAAGGAAAAAGTTTGTATTGAAATCTTTTGAGAGTGATTTCTTATTTTAATTTTTGGGTGGGCATATTAGGGAGAGGAAGGGGACAGTGTACCAGACAAAAAGAAACGGCATGTTTAAAGGCCCTGAGGTCTGGAAGACCTCCCCTCACAGAACTGGAAGAGATCATCCTGGCTGCAGCTTAGTGAACCAGGAAAGATGACACTACAGAGATTAGCAAGCCCTAGCATATGATGGATTGCTTTGCAGGTATTCAGATCAGATTTTCAGAGATTTAAATGATTTATTAGAATGCTCATTCTATAAATTAAATGAAAAGAGCAAGGAGTGAAACTTTGTGTAGTGTTCCAGTTCTGATTTTTAGTTGCCAGGGTGGAAGTTGTAATGGCAAGAAGGAAGCACACCACAAAGGAGATCGTGATTATCTGTGTGATTTTTTTTTCCTTCCTATGTTTTCAGTTTGGGTATTTATTAGAGTTATGAGAAATGATATGACTAAAATAAGCATATTTGTGTTAGTAAATGGGGACTGTCTTTTGAATAAAATACCTTTTTCCCCAAGATAATGTGTTATCTCTAAGAACTATAATAGTTGTATATACGTTAAAAGTTGTGTTTTGGTATATTGTGTGTGTGTGTGTGTGTGTGTGTACCTTATTGTGTTATACATATATAACCTTGTAACCTTAGTTCCAACTAGCTGGAGCATTTATTCTGGTATTCATCAAAAATCAAACTGTTTTCTCCAAGAATATTTAATGTCCTTTGATTAAATCATTCTATTCTGAATATATTGCTATTTTCATGAAAAAGTAAAAACTCACATTTTTATTATACTTTTCATTTTATCCATTGAAATTCATTTTGGGGTAGAGATCTAATTTCACTTTTTCCCATGTGGCTTTTCTCAACCTTGCTTATTGTGTAGTCCACTCAGCTTTTCTCCACTGATGTGTATTACCATGACTGTGATACAACAAGTTTTCTTTTGGTGTTCTGTCTGTTCCATTGATCTGTTTCTCTGTCCCTCTGCCTATACCATACTCTTAATCGATGTAGCTTTATGATAAATTTGGGTCTCTGGTAAGGCAAGTTCTCCCAAACTTGTTCTTCTTCAAAATATTCTCCATTATTCTTGGCCCTTTTTCTCTTCCACATGAATTTTAGGATCAGCTGGTCAAATTTATTATATTCAATTTGGGTTGCTAATATTTTATTTAGGATTTTTGTAACTTCATAAATGAAAATGGGCCTATAATTTTCTTTTGTCATACCTTGCTCTTCCATTGTCTGGTTTTGGTATCAAGATTATACTAGCCTTAGACTCAGGTGAGGAGCTTTCCTATTTTTCTTTCATCCCTCCCTCCTCCCTCCCTTTGTTTCTTTTGTAGAGCAATTTAAATAAGATTGGTATTAGTACTTAAATGTTTGGTAGCATTTACATAAATGTTTTTTGCAGTGGGGCGGTAAATCTTTTCAGGTAAGTTGTAATTTTCTAAGATTTTTCATTTTATCAAAGTTTTCTAATTCACATAATGTCCATAGAATTGTTACTTTTTAAAATTTCTGTGCTTTCTAAGTGAATTTCCTCCTTTCTGATATGTGCATCTTTTAGTAATTATTTCAGCAATTTGAATAAGAAACTCAGTCTGCTTTTGTCTGAAAATGTTTTTATTTAGCTCTCACTTTGGGAAGATAGTGTAGCTAGAAATAGAAGTATAGAAATACAATACTGTCACTTTCTCTCACCCATTGAAGAGATGATTCCATTGTCTTCCATCTTTTGTTGCCAGGTATTCTGTCAGTCTCCTTATCGTTTCTTTAGTAAGATTACTGTATGTCTTGGCTGGGATATATAGTCTGGAACAGTCCCAATTCTTTACTCCTATTGTCTTGGGATCCCATCTGGTTTAACATTTGTCTCAGAAAAAAAAAGTGTCCCAGTTTGGAAAATAAATTATGTGCTCACTCTATTTAAGATCTAAGATCTTCTCCTCTTTGTTTTACTGCAAAGTGGGATGGGTTGATATTTATTGATTCTGTTTGATACATGTTATATTTCTTGAAATTGGGGATTTCTAGTTTTCATCAGTTCAGGAAAATTCTCTGAATATTGCCTTTTGCATTCTCTATCTTCCCTTCTGGAAACCTTTTTAGACATATGTTGGATCTTCTTGTTCTGTCTCCTGTATGTCTTAACCACTCATATTTCATGTCTTTTTTTTTCTAGTCTGCATAATTTCCACAGATTTCTCTTTTAGTTCACTAACTCATTCTTCAGCTGTGATTTTTCAGCTGTTTAACTCATCTACTGAACCTTTTGATTTAATTGGCTTATATTTTCCAAAGTTTTATTTTGTCTTTATTCAAATCTCCCTCTTCTTTTTTTCAAGTGTCTTGTTCTCTTAAGGTTTTGATTATTTCAACATCTGTACTCATCTCTGTCATGTTATCTTATGTGAATTTCTTACAGGTTTAATTCTTCTGTTGGTCTGCTGATTCTTGCTCTCTTCATGTTTTCAGTCTTAGATTATGAGATAAACTGGAATAGAGAGTTATCTGTGGAAATCTTGTGTGGCCTGGATCAGAGGTGCCCTCTAGTGGAGAGGTTTTATATTTAACTCCACCCGTCAAGAAGTATCATTGGCCCAAGGTCAATTTATATGTTACTTTCTTGACCTGTGATTTCCTGAACCAGAGTTCGACACCAGTCCTTGGTTACAGATTCTTAGGAGATTTTTTTCCTTTTACCCGGAGTCCAGATTAAGATAGACACGCTTCCTTATTGTCCCTATACAGTGGGCAGATTTTAATCTTATATTTTATATCTTTTATTTTTTTTAGTCTACCTTCTCTCTGAGATATTTTATTTACTAGTATGAATCAAGAATCCTTGGGGATTCATTTCCAACTTGGACCCAATGCAGGCCCAGAGCATCTCTTTTCCTTGCACAGATGTCAAAACGTAAGCCCCTAGATTACCAAGACCGAAAACCAACACCCCACCCCGCATCTGCACCAGGACAGTCACAGGTTATCTTTCATGCTTACTTCTCTGGTTTTTAGTTCTCTCTTAGTTTTTGGCCCTCGTTGATTCCCCCTACTCTTTAGTTACCACAGCCACACATTTAAAATGATTTTTGTCTTATTTAAATAGCAGCTCTAGATGTTTGTGTCAGGAAGGTTTGAAGCTAACTGGTTGGCCATATTGCCAGAACCAGAAGTATGAACCTCATTTACAAAGTATTTTTAGATGCACTATTTCTTTTGATTTCTATATCAAGGTGCAAGCTTCCTCCGGACAAGCAAAGTAATTGGAAATTGAGCTTTTTGCCCAAATCAGTGAGAGCCAGGATTAAAATTCTAGTATTATGCTCCAAGTCTACGTCTCTTGCCAAAACTCCCTCTTTTCTACTAAATACAGATAGTAGAAACTCATGTATTTATTGGAATGTATATTTGTTTTTAGTAAATAGCTTGGTCTTTTGCTTCTTTAGGATTTAAAAAGGAATTTATTTTTTCAGGAAGTATGGTTTAGTGGAAAGAGCATTGGATTTGAAGCAACACCTAAATTTTAATTTATTTAATGGCAGCGTAACCTTGGGCAAATAATTTTAATCGTCGGAGCTTTAGTTTTCTTATATGTAGGTGTTGTCTGGGGTATTGGGACTTCCTTCTAAATAAATCCGGGGCCCCTCTCATGCCCCTGCAGTCCCTATGAAGAGTATGTATGGGCAGGATTTTTCTCTCTCCAGTTTCTGCAAACCCCAGGGACTCAGTCTGCTTTCATTTTTGTTATTTCATTTTCATGTTTCATGTTGCCCCCATCTTTTCTGTCCATTAGGGTTTTCTTTTCCCAAACATTTTTATGGCTTATATCCCCCTGAAACAGTGTCATAGGGCCTTTTTTTCTAACAGTTTTACTCCTAATCACTACTTGAAGACTGACCAGGAGTAACTATAATAACGGTATCTATTGAGCTCTTATCATATATCAGGCACTTTGCTAAGTGCTTTTATATATTATCTGATTTAAACCTCACAACACAATCAGGTATATGTTGTTATTTTCATTTTATAGATGAGGAAGCAGGCAGAGAGGTTAAATAACTTGCCCAATTTCACACACTTAGTAGGTTATGGAGTAGGAACCCAAATCTGAACTATTCCAGTCATACAGTCCTGCAATATACACTGTACAGTAAAGCTCCAAAGGTTACCGAGTTTTAATGGTCATGGTCCATGACCTAATGTTTCTTGATTTCCTTCTGAGGTGGCAGCTGGAGGCGTCTCCCCTTCTGTTCTGTCCTCCTGAAAGCCAAGCTCTCTAATCTCTTCCCTCTGTTTTCTAACACTACCTTTATTAGAATCACCTGGGACCCCACCTCAACCTGCTGAATCAAAATCTTGATTGTGGCAGTTTAATTTTTTTAATAGCCCCCCCAAATGATTCTGATTAGCAGTCATTTAGGGACCACTGGTACTTATTTCTTCCACCATGACTTCCCTTTAAGCCCAGAAGATATAATCAACAGAGTAATTGATTTTTGCCCTTTTGTTTCACAGAGGCTGTTTGACTCTCAGAATCTACAATCCTTCATAACATCCAGGTCACTAGATTTCGGTTCTGTAGAGAATGATTGTGAATGATTCCTGTCCAGACCAACAATACTATAATGATTGAATCATACGTATTCTGTGATAGTCTCAAAAGCTTAACTCCCAAACTTCCATGAATCTTCAAGTTTTGTGAGACCACAGTAGCAGCATGTCTTAAGTTATTTCTTGGCTCGTTGGTCTGTCACCTGTTCTACACACACAAAAGGTTTATGTGGCCTTAGAAGTTAGGAAGCTTACATATTTCTCTCTTAGAAATTCATGGTATACATTTGCATACTGAAGTACTCTTACAAGTTGTTCAGTTAAAAAATTCTTTTTGTTTTGTTTAACTTGGCAGTTCACAAACTGGAATGTCTTTTATTTGTGTCTTTTATCCATGTAATTCTGTTAAGTAGCCAGTGTGAAACACTCACTGCTCTGTAGGTAGAATTTTCTGTTTTTTCATTCGAAAAGGGGGAATAATATCTACTTCATATCGGGTGGTTTTGAGGATGAAGTGGGAGTTAAGAGGTCACTGTTGAGCAGTGAACTAGGCTACTTGCTACCTACGTAAGTGCCTAGCTACTACATACCAGCCTCAGCAAAATAGAAAACTTACTCTGTCATCAACCTTTGGGTCACTCTTGATAGACTCAGGCTTTGACTAATCAAATCTATGAGTTTCCAGTCATAAAAAAGAATGATATACTGCCATTTGCAGCAACATGGGTGGACCTAGAGAATATTGTGCTTAGAGAAATAAGTCAGACAGAGAAAGACAAATACTATATGATATCACTTATATGTGGAATCTAAAATATAATACAAATGAATGTATATGCGAAACAGAAACAGACTCACGGAGACAAACTTGTGGCTACCAGAGGGGAAGGGGGAGGGACAATTAGGGGTATGGGATTAACAAATACAAACTTCTGTATATAACACAGATAAGCTTAAAAAAATTTTTTTAATAAATAAAATAAAATAGATAAGCAACAAGGGTATACTGTATAGCACAGGGAATTATAGCCATTATCTTGTAATAACCTGTAATGTAATATAACCTGCAAAAATACTGAATCACTATGCTGTACACCTGAAACTAATACAATATTGTAAATCAACTATACTTCAATTTTTAAAAATCGTATTAAAAAAAGAAAAGGAATAATTTTTTAAGAAAAAAGTAAAAATTTCTAATTTCACGGTAATGTGAAAAACCAGAAGAATATAAAAAAGAAAAATTTTAGGTCATCCGTAGTCCCACAATCTAGATATAAACACTGTTAACATTTTGTTGTATTTTCATCCAGTCTTTGTAATACGTAAAATTGGAATCAATATAGCATTAAAAGTGTATTTTCCTATTAAAAAAAAACCAAATCTATGAGTTTCAAAATTGGACTATATTTTTAAATGTCTACACAATAAGGGCTCCAAAAATTTTAAACTTAAATATTTTCTGGAATTTTCAGTATGGCTAGGAAAATTTTAGATTGACATCTATATATAATTATTGGTAGATTATAAATTACCACCATAAAACATACACAAATTCTTATTGGTTGAATGGATGAATGAATGAATCTTATTTGGGCTTATTAAATGTACTTCCAAAATACACTTGTCATTAAACTATCTGCTTTTTAAAACATCTTGATTTGTTGGCAGAAGTTACTTTTGATCTCTCTACTACCAAGATTAAACATCTTAGTACTCGTATAATAGGAAAGCCTTGTGTCTGCTATTTTGCTGCCTGACTCCACAGGATCTGAGCTTAGTATACTTTTCAAGCTGTGCTTGTCTAATTCCTTAGCATTCAGAAGTAGCTCTTAGCCGTTTCCTTCCTATTCCCATCACTGTTCCTTTCACTGCAGGGTCCCGATCTGAAACAGGCTACCAGTTGTCAGAACATGGAAGGTATTCCTTTTTTGAGTTGATTAATTACTAAAAGGCTCACTAAAATCACTGGAAGTTATTGACTAGTAACTCTGTTTAGTTGTAGCGGATCAAGCAGAAACTGAAGTACCCTGGACCAACACAGAAACCTGCATTTCTGTTTCTCAGTGCCTGGTTCTTGGTATCTTTGTTCCTCTTTCTTAAAGCAATGTGTATTTGTTGAACAACTACTGTGTTCAAATTGGTATTCAGTTTTTGCAAATAGAAATGATACATGGATAAATGAGAATCTTGAAAGGTCTTGGATTAATTTCTAAAGAAGATAGAAAATTTGTATTAAGTTCCCATTTTTATTAAACTGTTTTATTACTAAAGCTTCAGAGAAATAAGGTATGGATAATGTTTATGAGTCTTACATATCAGTTTTTCTAAAGCTTTCTTAATATATAGCCATTTTTTCAAAGGCAAATTGTGTCTCACAGATCCCCAGTATTAATTTAGTATATAAATCAATGTATCTGTTTTAACCTGTTTTAATGTAACAAATAGGAATAAACATAAAACTAGACATAAATTTCACAGAGTTATCACTCTTATGCAACTGTAAACGATTTTACAAATTTAAAACAAACCTTAAGACCAGTTACATTCAAATTGGCAACATACATTTACCGTGCTAGGTGATGATGTCTATAATGCCAACTGCTGTGCTCTAAATTCTTTTTTATTGAGGTAAAAATCACATAATAGAAAATCTACCATTTTGAAAATATATAATTCAGTGGCTTCCAGTATATTCACGGTGTTGTTCAACCATTAGCACTATCTAATTCCGGGACATTTTCATCACCCCAAAAAGCAACTCTGTACCCATTAAGAAGTTTCTCTAAGTTCTGTTTTGAGTTCAACATGCCGGTACTGTTGTGTGCCATTGGATGACCCAGTTCTCCCTCCATTTTTCTGCAGAGGAAACATTCATTCATACTGTAACTTGGCCTTCAGTTGGTAGAAGGCATCATTTACATATTAAGCCTACCTCTGCTCCTTTTTTATTAGCCCTCAATTATTCAAGTAGAACTGCTTGACCCAAGTATATCCTTAATCAAGTACATAAGCACCAAAATCATGAGGTAGTACTTGATATTAAGGTGGTTAGGCAGATGATCCAAAATAGGCTTATATTATTTTAAAAACAATCTTAAAAGGGAAAGTACATCACTAAAATTCTCCTAGAGCACTTATGGACAACTGAGACTATATCTGAGGATCCCAAATTGAAGAACACTGGTTTATGTAATCACTGAGGTCTTGTGTGTACTTAATGAGAATGAGGAGCATGGGCATTTTAAGTCTCTTATTATACTTGAAATTTTTTAAGATAATTGCCCTGCAGTGTGAAAATAATTTTTGGGAAAGTCTTATTCCTGTGTCATTTTGGTGAAAACAAACTTTTTATTTACATAATTTTGCTCACTGGGAACATGAAAAATATTTTCTCCCTTTTGGAAACTTCAAATTGATAATAAAATGAAATTTCATTTTTTGCCCTTTTGATTATTATTTTGTTCGTATATATTCTTTGTAACTAGAAAGACATAGATTTTCCTGTAGAATGTGCGCATGATTTTCAAGCAGTAACTTATTTTCAGATTTTAAAATTTGCTTTAGAGAAATTACTTCCAACAATTGAGCCGTATTTTTTATGCAAAAGTTGAGTCAGATTCTTATAAAATAATTGTAATGTGAACTGTCTTTAGATATTTATGAATAATTTTTCAACATTGTATTAGGAAAACAGCATCACCAAAACTGACAACTTTTTTTTTTAATTTATACTGCCCAAAAAGATTAGATTCAGTTTATACTACCCATATCTTTAGGTATTTATGAATAATTTTTCAACATTGTATCAGGCAAACAGCATCACCAAAACAGACAACTTTTTTTTTTTAATTTATACTACGCAAAAAGATTAAGTGTGACAGAGTGGCAAAATATTAGGCTAAAGAGACCAAATCATGACATGCCTTGTGAACTAAGTTAATGAGATTTAATTTTATTCTGAAAACCAAGAAGTCACTGAAGAATTTTTAAAAATATAATTAGCAAACATTTCCTAATCTTTTATATTTTATCTGAACTTATCTTAGCATTTGTGTTAAGAAAATCATATTTCAAATGTACCCCGAATTTTGTCATATATTTGAGAAGTAATTAGTTACCAGCCTTTTCCATAACTAAAATGCCTTTGCTAATGGAGGTAGACCTTTTCAGATGTGAAGCTGATCTTTACACAGCTAAATCTATAGTTAAATCTAGCCCTTGGTGGCCAGAATGTGCTGTTTGAAAATTTGGCAGAGAAGTTAATCAAATATGTTTAAGTCCATTAATTCTTAATCGTATTTTTAAAGTAATAATAAAAATAATTGGTCACCTTCAGAGGGTGATAGGAAACCAATTCATTATCTTGAAAACTGGTAAAGAAAAAGAATCAAGTATTACCCCTGCCTTTTCTAAGTGAACGGAGCCAGTAGATAACCAAATAGTAGATGAGGGGTAGAATCGCTTTATAAATGTATTCCAACTAATAAGTGAAAAAGAAATTGTAGAATTAAAGTATCACCATTTTATAATCCTCACTGACAGTGGCAGTAATTATCAGTGGCTCCTAACATCACAAAAGAGAGATAATTAGGTGTTATGTGCCTCCTGTCATCTTGCCAAAGGGGTACAGAGCCTGAGTCTAATCCAGTCTCTGGTCCATCTGTCAATTCTTCGGAAATACCAAGGAACAGGAACATGCTGAACTGCACCAAGAATATGCAATTGGCAAAACCCAAACCTGGGGAACTCTATAGATTCCTGTTCTATAGAGCAGCTGGGTTCTTCAGTAGACACATTATATGTAAATGAAAGGGAAGCTGGGGAACCCTGTGGATTGAAAGAGACCTAGAAGACACCATTTTTTTTTTTTAATGGGGAGAACTAAACTGAAGTGTCTAGGGAATTAACAAAAAAAGGAAAATGGCAAGGGAGTGATTAAGAGCAGGATAATGGTACATAACAGCAGGAGAAGAAAGGTGTGATTGGGATAGGGCTTCTGGGGTGGTTGGCAAAGTTCTATTTCTGTACGTGACCGGTGTTCACCTTAGAATAGTTTATTAGGTCACCATCGCAATGTTGGAGAAGATGTACAGGTAGCAAATAGTAGTCCTAAGTATTTCTTGGTAAGTAAGATAAATGAGGTAGTTTGTAAGTCCTGCATGAAAGTGGAACAGGACTTCCCAAAACGATGCTTTCTGTCAACTGCAGGAGCAGGCAGTTGTCAGATATTTTGGTCTCAGGACCACTTGACACTAAGGTTATTGAGGACTACAAAGAGCTTTTATTTATGTGGTTTATATTTATCAGATTAGAAATTAAAGCAAAATGTTTAGAGTGTGTGTTTAATTCATTTAATATAATAATCATAACTCATTGTAAACATTTTAAATTTTTTATTAAAGTATAATTGACCTACATTATATATAGTTTCAAGTGTACAACATAATGATATATTGTATATATTGTGAAATGATCACCACAATAAGTCTAGTTAACATCTGTCACCATATACGAACTGGAAGTTTGTGCCTTTTGACTCCCTTTAACCATTTTGCCCACCCCCAGCCTCTGGCAACCACCAGTATGTCCTCTGTATCTATGAGCTTGGCATTTTTTTGTTTCTTTCTTTCTTTCTTTGTTTTAGATTCCACATATAAGTGAGATGATACGGTATTTGTCTTTCTCTGTCTGGCTTATTTCACCCAGCATAATGCCCTCAGTGTCCATCAATGTTGTCGCAAATGGCAAGATTTCATTCTTTTTTGTAGCTGAGTAGTATTCCTGTGTGTGTGTGTGTGTGTGTGTGTATCATATTTTGTAAATAATGCTGCAGAGAACATGAGGGTGCATATATTTCTTCAATTTAGTGTTTTTGTTTTCTTCGATTAAATATCCAGAAGTGGAATTGCTGGATCATATGGTAGTTTTATTTTTAATTTTTTAAGGAGCCTCCACACTGTTTTCCATAGTGGTTGTACCAACTTACATTCTTATCAACAGTGAAGAAGGGTTCCCCTTTCTCCTCATCCTCTCCACAACCTCACTTGCTATTTATTTATTTATGTATTTATTTATTTAGATAATAGCCATTCTAACAGGTGTGAGGTGATATCTCATTGTGGTTTTGATTTGCATTTCCCTGATGATTAGTGATGTTGAGCATCTTTTCACGTGTCTGTTGGCCATCTGTATGTCTTCTTTGGGAAAATGTCTATTCAGGTCCTCTACCCATTTTTAAAACGGATTGTTTGGTTTTTTGCTATTGAGTTGTATGAGTTATAAACATTTTTATGAAAAAATGTCCCAAAACACGAAAATTTAGTAAAGTAGCATTGTTCTGTATTTATTTCTAAATCTCTTTAATGCCTTGTTTAATAGAGTACACCCAGATTCTCATATTTACTTCTACATACATTGTTTTGGTTGAAATGTATTAAAAAAAAAAATGCAACCTCACACAGGTAAGTAGTTGGAAAAGGGAGGAATATTTTAATAACCTTTTCAGATAATTATGGATATTCTTCTTGGATACTTCTTTGACAAGTAGTAGTTTCATGGAGATTAGTTGCAGTGTGGAATCTGAAACCGGATCTGAACTTTCCTTGCTCTGTTATGTGAAAACCCATTGGTATGCAGGAGAAATGTTTTATGCATACTTCTCATTCATCACATAGAATATTTTTTAAAGTGCCCTCAAGGTTGAGATTTCATAAAAATAGTAATTTTTCTGTTCCCTCCATCAAGGATGTTCTTAAGTGAAACTTTTTTTTTTCCCCAATAAGTGTGTGGCAGTGAAGAATATGAATACAATGACTACTAGTACACTCTGATGCCACTGCCTTGGTTTGTACTAAGTTACCAGCAATTTTATCCACCATTGCCTTTGTGCACCATTTGTGCAAATGTCAATACAGTGAAAAAGGTAAATAATGTCCTAGTATTATTATGAAGATAGCTTGGATCTTATAGAACTCCTGAGAGAGTCTCAGTAACCCCCAGAGGTCCATGAATCATAGTGTGAGAAACACTGAACTGGAAAACTTTGTGGATTCTCACTGGCTGTAATATTCAGCACTCGTCTTTGTCATTTTTTGAGAAAGATATGAAAATTTAACTTCTTGTGTTTTCAAGAATTGGCACACAATGTGGCTTTCCTAGGCTTGTCAGTAATTAAGTACTTGATAATTTATGGAAGTTCCTTTTGGGGCATCATCAATTGGATAAAATATTTAGGACTGGAGTGTTAATATGCTACAGTGGTTGACAGTATGTTTCAAAATATTCTATTTCACATCATCTGTAAAGTGTATAGGCCCTCACTCTTTGGGTTGCTGTAACTGAATACATTTCTTTCACAAGTGTTTGTTGCTCTGCTGTTTGAAGAAATAAGATTTTAAGGATATAAAAGCAGATTTTAGTAGTATTAAAGGGTGAGTAATTTTATTAAACATATACAGCATTCTTTATTTACTTCCCTTGAGGGTAACTAAATACAAAATCCTATTTCTTTCCTACAATTTTTCCTCCAGTGAGGGTGGGACTAGAGATGAGTTCTCCTTTTCTCCCCAAATATCACACATTTAAAAGGCATTCTGCTATAAAAAGTAATTATTTATTGACAATTTGCTATATGAACAATACTGTTAAATATCGTGGGAAGATAAGTTATAAACTCATTAAACAGTTAATAAATAGGCAGCATTAGTTGAAGTGTAAAAATGTGTGTTGCTGAGTTCAGAGTTGTACTAAAGAAATCAGTATGATCTGAATGTTTAGAATGGCTTCATGAAGGATTTAAGATGAGTCAATAAGGCTAGTAGAAAAGGGAAATGCTATAGACAGAATATATCTGGATTGCAGCAAAGCACTAGGTAAAATCTTTCAGGATATCCTCATAGACATTAGGTAATTGGCTGAAATGTAAAATTTAATACAGTCTCAAATATTTGTTCAATCATTGAATAACTAGTTGAATGGCCATACGCAAGCATGCTAAACAATGAGTCACTGACAGCTAGGAACAGGGTCTCTCTTATGGCTCAGGGCTCTGACCATGGGCTTATCCTGTTCAGTACTTTTATTAGCAACTTAGATAAGGACATCCATTCAGTATGCATTTATTGAATATCGCCTGTGAGTTATATTCCAACATGCTCTCAGAACTCAAAAATAACAAACATATATCCTATCCTTTAATCTCAACAGATAATAAAAGAAACGATCATATAAACAAATAGCTGCTGTAATAAAAGTTTAATGGGCTGCTTATGTACAGAGTGAACGGGTAGATTGTTTGATAACAGGAGCTCAAAAGATCTCAATAGACTAGAAAAATTCTCCAAACCTGACAAGATAAGTTTATATAGATCAATGCATGATCCTACATGTAGGTATAGAAAAGCTACATAGGTATAAAATGGGAGAGATATAGTTTAAACACATGTTTGAAGAAAAGAGGACTCCTGAAATTTCTAGCAGTGTGGCAGAGTACATTACTTGAAAATTCTCCTGTATAACACCTAGAAATGCTTAGTAAAGTATTAAAGTAATTCCTTTCAAATACGTAGTTGACCTTAGCCCAAAAAAAATTCCTTGGGAGCAAAAATGAGTAGGAAGGGACTTCCCTGGTGGTCCAGTAGTTAAGACCCTGAGCTTCCACTGCAGGGGGCATGGGTTCCATCCCTGGTCAGGGAACTAAGATCCCGCATGCCAAAAAAAAAAAATAAGTAGAAAGATAGAGTTGCATAAGTGGATCCTGTTGAATTTGAATAAGCATTGACAGGCTTGCAAGAAATAAGGGAAATCTCCAGGTCCTCCACCCCTATCGATTAATTTAAATGAACCCATTCTAACTGGAGGGTGGGGAGTCAGTAGTGAAGCAGAAGTGGCTCTAGGGTCAAATCCTAAAACTAAACACTTGTGCCCACTGCAAAGTAAGGAATCTAAAGCTGAAACTTCCACGTTCATCCAGGACCCTAGAAAGCAATCGGAGTTGTTACCACTCCCTTGCCACTAGCAGAAACAGGAAAACGTAGGTATTCAGGATTTCCACAGCTTTATATCAGCCAATTGTGAATTTATATTATCCCCCCCACATGGGAAAAGCCCCCATAAATGAGGTTGAGCAGAAACTGTAAGAGCAGATTTAGATTACCCTATCATCCCCCCTCACACATACATACCAGATACTTCAGATATTGGAAAATCATCAAATGCAGAATAAAAAATTAATTAAACTATCTATGAAATGCTTAACAAAATAATGAATTTTTTTTTTAAAAAAGAACAAAACGTGACCATCAAAAATGATGAGGCACATTTGAAAAAGAAGTCAAGTAGAATATAAGTTAAAAATATAATCGTTGAAATTTTAAGCCCAGTGAATAGGTTAGCATGTTAGACAATGAGGAAGAGAGTTAAAGAACTGGAAGATCTAGAGATGTTGTTCAGAATACAGCACAGGGAAACAAGGACAGGAAAAGTGTGAAATATGAAGGGTCAAGAGACATGGAGAATAGAATATTTAACATACCTAGAAAGAATAAAGGAAAGCCAAATATTTGAAGAATGTTGGCTGAGAATTTTCTGAAACAAGTTAAAGTTGCTTTGCATATAAAACAAGATACATTTTTTAAAATCACACCTACACATGTAGTAAAGCTACAAATTCTCAGAAAGAAAACATCACCTACAAAGAAAAATCATGCTGATAGAGACATCTCAACAGCAATCTAGAAGCCAAAAAATAGTACAGAGAGAAATCAATATCAGCTTAGAATTGTGTACACAACAAAATAATTTTTCAAGAATGAAGACATTCTTGGTCGTTTTTAGATAAAGAAAAGTTGAGTTTACCATCAGCAAATCTTTACTTAAGGAACTTTTAAGAAGCATATACTTAAAGAAGAAGGAAAATACCCTAGAATAAGGGTAGTGAGAAGTAAAGCACAGCCAAGAAGTTGGCAAACATAAATAAATCTAAACAAACGTTATATGAAATTACAGTAGTGTCTAATTTTTAGGGCTAAAAATACACAACCAGTAAATCAACTATACTCCTAATAGAATTAAAAAATAAGAAAAAATAAAAATATGAAACCAAAGTAATGGACAATAACAGACTAACACAGGAGAGAACTGATCATAGTTTATGTTCTAAGGGCATTGTTTTCTTCAGGATGGGGGATAAAATACTGCTAACTTTGGGCTTTATTAAGAATGTGTGGTTACTGGGCTTCCCTGGTGGTGCAGTGGTTGAGAGTCCGCCTGCCAATGCAGGGGACGCGGGTTCGTGCCCCGGTCCGGGAGGATCCCACATGCCGCGGAGCGGCTGGGCCCGTGAGCCATGCATGGCCACTGAGCCTGCACGTCCGGAGACTGTGCTCCGCAGCGGGAGAGGCCACAACAGTGAGAGGCCCGCGTACTGCCAAAAAAAAAAAAAAGAAAGAATGTGTGGTTACTAGTATTGGGGTGGGGGGTGCAGAATTCAAGAACGAGCATACCAAAAAAAAATTTTTAATCCAAAAAAGGTCAAGGAAAGAAAAACAAGCAAAGAGAAAAAGAGGACAAACACAGTACAAAGGAAGAGTCCATAATAATAACATAGAAGATATAAAGCTTGACCACCACCAGCCCCAACATAACAAACAAACCACGCAAGATAGTCACTTCCAACTGGCCTTTAGATCTAAAGTTAAAAGTAAAAGAAACCAGGACTTCCCTAATAGCACAGGGGTTAAGAATCCACCTGCCAAGGCAGGTGACACGGGTTGGAGCCCTGGTCCAGGAAGATGCCACATGCCACGGAGCAACTAAGCCCGTGCGCCACAACTACTGAGCCTGCGCTCTAGAGCCCGCAAGCCACAGCTACTCAGCCCGCGTGCCACAACTACTGAAGCCCGTGTGCTTAGAGCCCATGCTTCACAGCAAGAGAAGCCACCACAATGAGAAGCCTGCGCACTGCAACGAAGAGTAGCCCAGCTCACCACAACTAGAGAAAGTCCGCATGCAGCAACAAAGCCCCAACGCAGCCATAAGTAAATAAGTAAATGATGCTTGGGTTTTAAAATTTAAAAAGTAAAAGAAACCAACATTTAGAAGATAACACAGGGCTTCCCTGGTGGCGCAGTGGTTGAGAGTCCGCCTGCCAATGCAGGGGACACGGGTTTGTGCCTTGATCCGGGAGGATCCTGCATGCCGCGGAGCGGCTGGGCCCGTGAGCCATGGCCGCTGAGGCTGCGCGTCCGGCGCCTGTGCTCCGCAACGGGAGAGGCCACAACAGTGAGAGGCCCGTGTACCGCAAAAAAATATATAAATAAATAAATAAACAAATGGGACCTAATGAAACTTAAAAGCTTTTGCACAGCAAAGGAAACCATAAACAAGATGAAAAGACAACCCTCAGAATGGGAAAAAATATTTGCAAATGAAGCAACTGACAAAGGATTAATGTCCATAATTTACAAGCAGCTCATGCAGCTCAATATCAAAAAAACCCAATCCAAAAATTGTCAGAAGACCTAAATAGACATTTCTCCAAAGAAGATATACAGATTGCCAACAAACAAATGAAAGGATGCTCAACATCACTAATCATTAGAGAAACGCAAATCAAAACTACAATGAGGGCTTCCCTGGTGGCGCAGTGGTTAAGAACCCCCCTGCCAATGCAGGGGACACGGGTTCAAGCCCTGGTCCCGGAAGATCCCACATGCCGTGGAGCAACTAAGCCCGTGTGCCACAACTACTGAGTTTGAGCTCTGGAGCCCGTGAGCCACAACTACTGAAGCCTGCACACCCTAGAGCCCGTGCTCCACAACAGGAGAAGCCACCACGATGAAAAGCCCGCACACCACAACAAAGAGTAGCCCCCACTCACCGCAACTAGAGAAAGCCTGCGTTCAGCGACGAAGACCCAACGCAGCCAAAAATGAACAAATATAAATAATAAATTAAAAAAAAAAAAAACTACAGGGCTTCCCTGGTGGCGCAGTGGTTGAGAGTCCGCCTGCCGATGCAGGGGACACGGGTTCGTGCCCCGGTCCGGGAAGATCCCACATGCTGCGGAGCGGCTAGGCCCGTGAGCCATGGCTGCTGAGCCTGCGCATCCGGAGCCTGTGCTCCGCAACGGGAGAGGCCACAACAGTGAGAGGCCCGCGTACCGCAAAAAAAAAACAAAAACAAACAAAAAAAAAGGGAAGAGTTGAGCTTTTCTGGGTTGTTGCTGTTTTTTTTAGTTTGCCTTCTCCAGAAAGACAAGTATCCGCAGGCCAGGATTCTCCATCCTATCAAAAACATCTGTGCCAAAATCTTCCTAGATTTATTTAATATTTTACACACCAGAAGATGTCACAGGCTTTGGTAATGACACATTCTCAAATGAGAGGTAGATGTTGGATTATTTCAGAGAAACCATTTGGCTCCTCCAAGCATCCTTTTAAAAGCCAGTTAGTACACTAAAGCATATAGGTACTGAATGTGTGGTCTCATTTGTACTTTGAGTCATCACCAGGAAATATTGACACTTGCCTGGACCTGGGGGCTTTATATAGCAAATTAGGGTCCTGAGATCAAACTAATTTTCTAAAGGTTTGTTAATATCTCTGTTCAAAATTCTATAATGCCCTCTGTTTCTGGTTTCTATTTCACTGTTGAATTACACAAATTGACACAGTAGTTCCAGAAATTAACATTATAGACAAAATTAGTCTATTATTCTCACTCTGCAAGGTTTAATTTCCACATATATAATTAAGTGATTTGTGTTACTTCCTTCTGTAACACAGACCTTCCTGGCTTAACTAACTTTTGCTCCTTGGGATTCGGTTGTTGCTCCAGCAGCCATCAAAGGTTCACCCGGGTATCACCTTTAGCTCCTTGCCTGCCCAGAGACAGTTGCTGCTTAGCTGCCTTTCTCCCACACCTACATTATTGAATAACATGAAACTGACAAATAACTTAGATTCGTACTATGTGTGATACTTCTCCCATCATCATCACCACTCAGAAGAAAGTTATTTTTCTGCACTAATTGTACCATAATTGGTTAAAAGCAATGTGATGGGGGTGCGGAGTTGGGGGGAGCAATGTGGCAAAAAGGTAGTAGTGTTCACTGTAGCTTTAAAGGCTAAACGCTCCCTGACTTTTCTTTCAGTCTTGTAACAACCAGGGTGTTGCAGTGGCTGCTCTAACTGCCAGGGGCCAGGTAAAGCTGTCATGCCAAGGGCAACCTTTTTAAAAACTGTTCTACCTCAGCGTCTTCAAGTCTCACTCTCATTTATTGTTCGGTTCTAAACTTTACTGAGCACCGTTGATTATTTTTGGTAGGGAAATACAGGTAGCACTTGTAGTTTATTGCAATTTGGGAAATCTTAAGTTTCTGAAGAAATATAGTTATGAGCACTTTGCTTTTAACCTAATTACCAAAGTAGGAACAGATGGAAGTTCCAGAATATATTTTTAAGATCATTTTTACTGGGATCTAGGTTTGGTTTGAGGTTTTAAAAAAAAAAAAAGAGGGCTTCCCTGGTGGCACAGTGGTTGAGAGTCCACCTGCTGATGCAGGGGACACGGGTTCGTGCCCCAGTCCGGGAAGATCCCACATGCCGCAGAGTGGCTAGGCCTGTGAGCCATGGCCGCTGGGCCTGTGAGCCATGGCCGCTGAGCCTGTGCGTCCGGAGCCTGTGCTCCGCAACAGGAGAGGCCACAACAGTGAGAGACCTGCGTACCGCAAAAAAAAAAAAAACAGCAAACATATTAGGTAGGTAGGTTTGTTTTTGACTTAGTTCACAGCCCTACTCTGAAATATTTCAGAATCCAGTGGGCTGAATGGACCTAAAATTATTTCATTTCCTTACAAGTAGTTTCTTTAATCTTATTTGTTTCACAGGCTTTTAAGGACATTTTCAAAGAAACACTTGTCCGAAGATTTAATTATCATTAGTACCATTCATCGAAGGAATATATCATGTTCCTAAATTATATGAGCTGATTTTTGTTCTCCTAAAGAGAAGAATAAATTGTTCTCCCCATCAAATAAGTAAAATTTGTTAGTGAGGTTATGTTGAGAAGTTTAGGTTACATGTCTCTTTCTGGGATTATTTCTATGTTTTCATTTCAGCTGCTGGATCGTCAGTTTATTTCATGTTATCTTGATCAGTTTGCAAATGTTACATGGACTTTCTTTGGCTGAATTCAATTTGAAGTATCTTGCAATATACCATTGTTAATTTCAAAAACAGCATTAGAAGGATGAACTAAATATATTACATATAGTATATACCATTTATCCCTATTTCTTTTTCAGTACTCTTTAACTCCTAAAATTTACATTTACCTTTTACTTTTTTAAAAATGAGAATAACTTCCAATGGGATTTTAATATTCTGCCTTAAATTTTTATAGAAAATGAGACACGTATTAGTGTATAGCACAGGGATTAACACATAACCGGTACCCAGAAAAATGATAGTCTTTCCCTTTGAGGACTTCATATATATCGTCTTATTCATAGCGAATCCTTGTGAAGAGTCATAAGTAGATGTGCTTACCTCTTTGGTCAACTCCCTCCCTTTCTAAATGTGTTATTTCATTTTTTCACCTCTCTATGAGACCTACCTTAACTACCCTATTGCATGCTGCATCCTGCCCCCTTCCCCATATATACTCTCTTATTCGTCACCTTGTTCTGTTTTTTTCCCGTAGTATTTACCACCTTCTAACATACCCTATAATTCATTCACTGTAATGTCAGCTCCGAGATGGCAGGTGTCTGTTTTTTCACTGATATGTTTCGAGCATTTAGAATGGTGCTCAGATATTTGTTGTCAAATGAATGCCCCTGTTTCCTATATGGTGGAATAGAGACCTTCAAGAGTTAGGGAACTTTCAGTGTCACATAAATAATCTAAAGCAGAGCTGCACATAAAACCACCAACTAAATGTAGATACAGTGAACAGAGTAGAGGTTACCAGAAAGGAGGTCAGGGTGAGGAGGGCAAAATGAGTAAAGGGAATCAACTGTATGGTGATGGGTGGAAACTAAATTTGTGGTGAGCACGCTGTAGGGTATACAGAAGTAGAAATATAATGTATACATGAAACTTACATAACGTTATAACTCAGTGTTACTTCAATAAAAAATTAATCTTAAAAAAAACAATTATTCATATCTTTATATGCTATTTCACACACACACACACACACACACACACACACGCATGCACACCACCAGTTAAAACCATCCTTTCTTTTCATTGTCCGCCATTCTGTCTATTTAGTTAAAACATTGATGCAGCTTGTCAGTATCTGGTCACACTTGGAGAAGCCTGTAACCATATAGTTGTGTTATCAGCTGTTTTGTTATTGAGGGTCTCCAGCTACTGCTAATGTTTTTTCAGAGCCTCATGTTGTCAGCCCAGTATTTTTGGAAAATTACTTTTAAGGAGTATGGTATTTGTGGTACTAGAACTTACAGTAAGGTCGTATATTAATTATGAGTATAGTTAAATATGAGTCCTGTGGTTATGTTGACTGTGAAAGAGAAGATCCTGTGCTGTTTAAACAGTGGGAATCCCTACTGGGATGATGGAGACATCATAGTTCAAGATAGGAGTGATTATCAACCTAACCCAGTCTCAACAAATTTAAGTAAAGATCATCCAGTACCATCCCTACATTGTTAGAAAGTTCCTCCTTGGTATTAGCGACCTGTTTAGCAGATGTCTCTTCTCTTCTAGAATATCAAGTGCATTTGGCCTCTTTCTTTTCTAAGAATTTAACTCAGGATGTGAGAGATGGTAAAATACCTGTAGTCATTTCTTACAAGTTTGTGAATGAAGACATTAGGGCTGTTCAAAAATAACTTTATTGGTATGTTGCACACACTAGTTTTTTGCTGTTGCACGTTTTGTTAGTTGCATATGTGGCAACAAATCTGCTAAAATTTACTGTAAACTCTGTTCTTTGGGTGGTGGTGTGCTTTTTTTAAAAAATGAAGACAAACGCATGATTAAGCTGAAGAAACTTACAGAGAAGATATTTTCGATTGTCAACGTGCACCAGAATTGTATTCCTATTTTTGAAGGAGGGCAGAACACCAGAGATACTATATAAAATAGAAGGCTCATAAGGCAAAGCAAGTTACATTTTGCTGACCTTTCCCATATAGACATATTTTTGAGTGGTGAGGGATGATTTAGATGAGTAACAGCAAGTTATTTAAACATGAGCATTAATTTGAAATGACCGTATAAATCTAACTTTTGAAGATTTTTCCTGTATACATCCTCTAGCAGAAGAGTATTTTATACCAGATAGATACAGTATGGATTCTAATTTATATCTTCAGAGAACCACTGTCAATTACATCATCTCTGAATGATAGTGTTATAATGCCTATATATTAAACTAGAGAATTTTAACCGTTTTATTGCCCTGTCCAGTGGACCAGCAGGGTGAAAGCTAAGATATGAAATGGCATGTTTTATTATAGAACATTGGTTAGTAAACTAGACAATATTACGATAAAATTTGGGGAAGAAGAGTAGGAATTTTTATAAATTGACAGATTTGTTTTTAATGGACTGTATTTTGTAATATACTTTACTTTTTAGAGCAGTTTTAAGTTTACAGAAAAAGTGAGTGGACTGTGCAGAGTTCCCATATACCTCCTTATCCTCAAGACAGTTTCCTCTGTTACTAACATCTTGCATTCCTGTGCTGTATTACGATTGATGCGCCAGTACTGGTACATTATTGTTGTACTAACTGAAGTACACTCTGTGTTGTATGTTCTGTGGGTTTTGACACATGTGTAAGGGCATGTATTCATCCTTAAACTATCATACAGAGTAGTTTCTCTTCCCTAAACATCCTCTGGGCTCTTCATCCCTTCTTCCCCTTCCAACTCTTGGCACCCACTGTTCTTTTTGCTGTTTCTGTAGTTTTGCCTTTTCCAGAAATGTGCATGGTTGGAATCATACAGTATGTAGCCTTTTCAGAGTGGCTTCTTTCACTTAGTAATAATGCATTTAAGGTTCCTCCATGTCTTTTTGCAGCTTGATAGCTCATTTCTTTTTAGCAATGGTTAATATCCCATTTTCTGGATGGACCACAGTTTATTTTTCCATGCACCTGTTGAAGGACATCTTGGTTGCTTCCAAGCATTGGCAGTTCTGAATAAACTTGCTGTGAACACTCACGAGCAGGGTTTTGTCTGTAGACGTAAGTTTTCAACTCATTTGGGTAAATACCAAGCAGCTCAGTTGCTGGATGCTATGGTAAGAGTATGTTTAGTTTTGTAAGAAACTGCCAAACTGTCATCCCAAGTGGCTGTACCATTTTGCATTCCCATCAGCAATGAGTTGAGAGTTCCTGTTGCTCCACATCCTCGCCAGTAATTGGTGTTTTCAGTGTTTTGTTTTTTAGCCATTCTCTTAGGTGTATTGTAGTATCTCACTGTTGAGATTTGTTTGTTTTGTTTGTTTGTTTGTTTTGTTGTGTTTTTTTGTGGTACGTGGACCTCTCACTGTTGTGGCCTCTCCCGTTGCAGAGCACAGGCTCAGGACGCACAGGCTCAGCAGCCATGGCTCACAGGCCCAGCCGCTCTGCGGCATGTGGGATCTTCCCGGACCGGGGCACGAACCTGTGTCCCCTGAATCGGCAGGTGGACTCTCAACCACTGCGCCACCAGGGAAGCCCTCACTGTTGTTTTAATTTGCATTTCCCTGATAATGTACAATGTTAAGCATCTTTTCATATGCTTATTTGCCATCTCCTTTGGTGAGGTGTCTGTTCAGATCCTTTGCCAGATTTTTAATTGGGTTGTTACTGTAGAGTTTTAAGAGTTCTTTGTATATTTTGGATACCAATCTTTTCTCAGATTTATGTTTTGCAAAGATTGCCTACCAGTCTGGCTGGTCTTTTCATTCTCTAAAGCAAATTAAATTCTGTTTGTAACTGCAATTCCTATCAGCCATGGAAACTGAAAGAACTAGTAGCATTAAAAGAAGGGGGGAGGGACTTCCCTGGTGGTGCAGTGGTTGAGAATCCGCCTGCCAATGCAGGGGACACGGGTTCGAGCCCTGGTCGGGGAAGATCCCACATGCCGCGGAGCAGCTAAGCCCGTGCACCACAACTACTGAGCCTGTGCTCTAGAGCCCGTGAGCCACAACTACTGAGCCCACGTGCTGCAACTACTGAAACCCTCACACCTAGAGCCTGTGCTCTGCAACAAGAGAAGCCACCACAATGAGAAGCCCATGCACCACAATGAAAAGTAGCCCCCGCTCACCACAACTAGAGAAAGCCCATGCGCAGGAACAAAGACCCAACGCAGCCAGAAATAAATAAATTTAAAAAAAAAAAGAATGGGGGGGCTTCCCTGGTGGCGCAGTGGTTGAGAGTCCGCCTGCTGATGCAGGGGACACGAGTTCGAGCCCTGGTCTGGGAGGATCCCACATGCCACGGAGCAACTGGGCCCGTGAGCCACAACTACTGAGCCTGCGCGTCTGGAGCCTGTGCTCCACAACAAGAGAGGCCGCGATAGTGAGAGGCCCACGCACCGCGATGAAGAGTGGCCCCCGCTCGCCGCAACTAGAGAAAGCCCTCGCACAGAAACGAAGACCCAACACAGCCAAAAATAAATAAATAAAAAAATTAAAAAAAAAAAAAAAAAAGAATGGGGGAAACCCTAAGATTCCTGAAGTTGTTTGAATACTCTCCCAGCCAGTTGCATTTATTTGGATGTGCTATTAATGAAACAAGTATAGTGCTTGAACCTGAAATTCTTTTTATTTAGTCATCGGAAAACAGTCATGAAGCTTAATGATTGGGGGCATCAGATAATTGATGATTGTGTGCCTGATCACTTTCTTTGCTCTATTATATGTATTTAATGGCACTTCTAATATTTTAATATGATTCTGCATAAAATATCCCCAGTACTGTAAAGTTTGGATCTTGTACCGTATTGATATTAAGAACATAAAATTGAAATAATAAATACACACTGACCCAACAGTATCCCTCTACAGTGTAGCTTAAATGGTAAAGAACTCAAAGACAAATAGCTCTTGGAAACAGGACTAAATGAAGTGAAAGACTATACAACTCTCCCATTTTGGTCCCTTTAATACTTAACCAATAAGCCATCACTTTCTGACCTTTAGAAGTCACTTGTTTGACCATACTTGCTATGTGGTAAAGAAAAAAAAAAATTACTAAATTTGTAAGGAAAAATATATTTTCAGTAGACAGTGTCATTCCAATTGAAATTGTTAGAGATGTGATTTAACACTCTTAACAAGAGTATTGAACTATTACAGGATTTTTCTCCCTGCATAGACCTGCTTTTAAAATTGAGGTTTTAGGGAAATGATAATGTAGCAGAAAAGCTTATTTACAAGTATGATTGTTTCAGACTGCAAATTTGGGTTCCCACATGGCTGGGTGTTGGCTTCCTTTTCTGAGGTGATCTACTTGGCCTTCATAATCTACTCTCTTACTCAGCCATTTTCATAGCAAAGTACATTGTTTTGGTCTTTTAATACTGTCAGCATGGCAAAATCAAGTTCCATAAAAGGCATCTGAGAGACAAACAGCCTTTTTTATAAAGGAAGTGAAGGTGGCAAAAACCAAGTATGTTCTTTTTTTTTTTTTTTTCGTACTGGAACTCCATTTATAAATCATAGGATGCAAAGTTTTTGTGCCTGAAGTCTATTACAGCTTTTAAATGCTGTAAGTAACCATACTGTGCAGTATTCATTTCAAAGCTATCTTTTATGTTGCACAACTGCCTTTGTCCTTGGAATGTTAGTTTAAAATGATTTCATAGCTCTATAAAAAAACTTGCCAAAGTTTAATGGAGAATGCTTACTATGTCAGTTAAGGGCTTTTCTGGGAGCTAAACTTCAACATGGATTTAGGTGAAATCGTCTTCACATGAGAATTCTGTCCTCAATGGCAGCAGGGATCTTGGTGATGACGTCCTCAGCATGACTTGTCCCTTGAGCCACTTTGCTTGATTAAGGCCTCGTTGCTCTCCATGGGTAGCTCAGTTGTCATCCTAGTATCTCCCTTCACCATCCTCCCAGAATTCCCTCGATATCACTCTCCGGTGTTGGAGTTCCCATTTGCTGCACTCCATGCTTATACCTTTTTATGGTATTACTCTTATTTTGGTGTGATGCACATTCTTTAATAGAAGAATGGGTGATAAATTCTTGTGGCCTTAGGTGCCTGAGATAGCTTTGTTCTGCCCTCCCACTTGATTACTTGTTTAACTAGGTAAACATTCTGTGTGGATCCTTTCCCTTCAGAATCTTGCAGACATTGTTCTGTTGGCTTGTGGCTGAGTGTTGCTTTTGTACTGCCCAGAGGCATCTGATTCATGATCATTTATGTGTTTACCTGGCTTGGGTTTTGGTTTTGGTTTTGGTTTTTGTTCCCATCACCCATCTCCCCACCCGCCTGGGCAGCTTATAGAATCTTTTTGTCCTCAGGTTTCTCAGACTTCACAGCAATGTGCCTTGGGAATGGCTTGATTTTCATTTATTATGCTGGGCTTTGGTAGACCCTTTCCTTCTGGCAACTGATGTTCTTCAGCTCTAGGAAGTTTCCTTGAATTATTTTGTTGATATTTTCCTCTCCTTCTCTATTCTCTGTTCTCTCTCTCTGGAACTCCGGTTAATTAGATGTTGGACCTCCAGAACCTGGCCTCTGATTTTTATCTTTGCTGTCTTATTTTCCATCTGAGTTCTTTTGCTCTATTTTCTGAGAGACTTTATTTTCCAGACCTCTGATGGAATATTTTGTCTCTGCTATTATATTATTAATTTCTAAGATCTCTTTTTTATGTTCCTTGAATGTTTCTTTTTTAGAGCACCCTGTTCTTATTCCACAGTTGCAGTATGTTTTCTCTCTTGGGTGAGCTTGATAATATTTTTGTCTTTTTTACTCCCTGTATCTTTTTTCCTTTTTTCAAGTTTCCTTCTCCCTGCATGGTCTCTGTTTGTTCCAGGTTGCTTTTTATGTGTTTGTTTTGATTGCTATTGTTAAAAGAGAAACTGAGGCATGTTAAAAATTTTAAGAGCTTATTTGAGCAAAAATCGATTCCAATCAGGCAGCATCCAATCTAGCATATGGAAAGGTCCGAGGAGCTGTACAAAGTAAAAGACTTTAGGTGGGAAAGGAGTGGGAACAAGGGAGTCACACTAAGCAAAAAAGCAGGTTAGTTATTGCAGAGTTGCTTTCCTTTAGGGGATGGCAGGGGTCTATCAGGCAGGTTACCTAACTAGTGCTAATCAGGCAATTCCTGATTGACTGGTTTAAGATTCCATTTCTGGGAGAGCCGAAACTATAATTTAGTCTCTTTTTTTGACCAACCATAAACAATTCCATTTTAGGCCTGTTTTGTTTTTTAACACTATCTTCCATGTTAAAGGCTTTCTTCACATTTCTGGTAATCCTTGATTACTTCCTCATAATCAAGATTGAGAGACTACAAAGCTGACTGGAAGCTCTAAATGTGGAAGTGAGGCTTGTCTGCTTGAGGCATCACAGTACGGTAATCCAATTGTGTCTTTTGTTGGGTAACCCCCATATCAGTGTATCTTTAGGTATTTCCTTTGTGACTAATGAGATTCTCAGGGGAAGATTTTCCAAACTCCTGCCGAGGGAGTACAGTTTGGACACAGGCATTTCTGGGTGGAAGGAGCCCAGTAAGGGAAGGCTCAGCAGCATTTGATGTGTATGTGGCTGCTATTCGACCTGTAAACTGTCTGGTGCCCATGTCATCAAAGGTGCTTTTGACTGGCTTGGTGTCCCCCAGTCCAGAGGAAGAGGGGCAGTTATTCAGAGGCATCGAGTAAGGGAAGGTATCTGGGAATCTTAACTTCTCAAAAACACTTTTACGCTGTTCTTCCTTGCTTCGGCCACCCCACTTCACCTTAACATCTGAGCATGGAGTGTAAATCAGGTTGGCTTTCAGGTTTTTTTCACCACTGGCAAGATATTTGGCTTTCTTGAGTCGGTTAAGTCAGCTACTGCTGATTTTTCTATATTCCAAAATTTTGCAGCTGTTGTCCTGTCTCCTGTCATAATCCTTGTGGGATTATGATTTTTTTTAATCCCTTTAGTGTTATTTTAGTTGGGTTTGGGAAAGGAACAAGATTAGATATGTTGTCAGTCTGCCATTTTAATCCAAACCCCTTTAGAAGCTTTTTAAGAGTTTATGCAAGACATTTTTATGAAACTTCTACTGTGTGCCAAACACTCTTGTCCTTTCCATGCAGTGTGTGCGTTAGTGCTCATTTACTAAAATCACAGTACCTAAATAGTATAAATGGCCACTTAAACAAACATTTGAGTCATCTGCAAGAGTTTGAGGGTTACAGTTATGTAAGTTAATAAATACCTCTCTTTGAACAAATGCCTATAACAATGGTAATGTAGTTCTGTTTCTATGGGGAAATATGTACTGAATACCACCCAGTACTGGAAATGGGTGGAAATACAACTGATCCTCATTATTTATGGTAGTTTGTTCTATAAAGTCGCTGAGAACACTGAATTAGCAAATACTGAACCCTTTCTCCTATAGGATATATAGGGTTAAGTTCCTGCCAACCTCTGGTCACATTTTCATCAGGCAACCTATAACCTTGTTTTATTTGTATTTCTATTTACAGACACCTTTTTAACACACCTGAATGAAGCTTATCTAACACGTTTTTTCACACAGCCTTCTTGAGCTTAGGAGCACTAGACAGCACTGCAGCACTGTGCTTGGGGCCACTTGAAATGGCAAAATCAGCAACAAAAAGCACAAAACTGCAAAAACTACGTGGCATTAAATAAACTACAAAAAGGACACTTATACTCTCATTGTTTGCAGTATGAGAGCTGAAGCAAGAACACAAAGCATTGCCTTGTTCCACCTCAGCTGGGAACATGTGTGTCTGGCCACTCAAAATTTTCACCATTCTGTGCGTGTCCACAAATGACTGCACAATTGCTGAGAGTTTTGATTTGAGGATTACAAATAAATTTTAGCAGGTAGGTAAATTTGCAAATAGGGGACCCATAAACAATAAGGGTCAATTGTATATCCTGTCCCCTAGCCCTGCAGGGAAAGGTATTTATAACCCCTCTAGAAGAAACTGCAGATTTTATATGCATTTATGCACGTGCTTAAAAAAGCTGTTGTTCTCCAGCTGTTAGTAGCCAGTGTATGCCATATGAGCAAGTAATAAACGCAGTAATTAAGTTTACATAACTTACCTCGTTGACTTTTACATTGATTTGTGAAATAGATATTATTTCTACTTAAAAGAAATGAAAACTAGTTTGAAAGATTTGAGTAACTTATTCACACTCCCACAGCTAGTAAATAGGAGAGTGGGGATTTGCCTGACATCTGAGGTCTTAACTCAGATTGTACTGAACCTCCACTCCAAAAGGATCCTTGTTCCTGCTGCTAGGTCACGGGAGTTGTTTGTGAGTTAGAGGGATGTGTGGGAGTGTTCACCTGATTTTTTTTTTTTTTTTTGCTTTATGCGGGCCTCGCACTGCTGTGGCCTCTCCCGTTGCGGAACACAGGCTCCGGACGCGCAGGCTCAGCGGCCATGGCTCACGGGCCCAGCCGCTCCGCGGCATGTGGGATCCTCCCGGACCGGCGCACGAACCCGTGTCCCCTGCATCCGCAGGCGGACTCTCAACCACTGCGACACCAGGGAAGCCCCCACCTGATTTATTTTTTGTTGAATTCTCTCTTTTAAAAATATTTGCCTGACTGTTTTCATGATCTTTTCAATTTTAATATTTGCTTACTTTTAAATCTGATTTACTTGTATAATTAAAAAGTATAGAATTTAGGGGCTTCCCTGGTGGCACAGTGGTTGAGAGTCCACCTGCTGATTCAGGGGACACGGGTTCGTGTCCCGGTCCGGGAAGATCCCACATGCCGCGGAGCGGCTGGGCCCGTGAGCCATGGCCGCTGAGCCTGCGCGTCCGGAGCCTGTGCTCCGCAACGGGAGAGGCCACAGCAGTGAGAGGCCCGCGTACCGCAAAAAAAAAAAAAAAAGTATAGAGTTTAGAACTGGGAGTATCTTTGTTAAATAACATAATAAAATCGACTTACTTTACCCATGAGAAAACTGAAGCTCTAGGAAATAAACTTGCCCAAAGTCACACCGTTAGTTACTAAGACCAGTATCCACATTGCTTAACTCTCAAGCTAATTCTTTGCCTAAGCTTTATGTAGCCCCGTGTACTCAATAGATTGTTTTAACCAAGTTTGACAAAGAGTTAGTACCCAAAGTTAAGTCAAAATCTATTGTAATACGACATGCTCACTACTTTTAACTTTGACATCCAGGAGTGAACCACTGATATGAGACAAAACTGCATTACAGCAGGTGGAGAAAACTCCGCTGTCTACAGGGGCCAGACGCTTAGGAACTGAGTCAACGAGAGAGAGCCTGCCCCCTGGGAAGCACTGTGCTCTTACTGTCATTTGATTAGTGACACTTGAAAATGCAGGTCCAGTGTAATCAGATCTTCTAATTTTTCATGGGAAGCTAGAAAACCAGATATCATTATGAAATATTAGCAACTATGTCAGACTTTAAAACCACGCTGTAAGACGAAAAACAAAAATGACTGTGGGCCAGTTTGAGGCTACCAGTTTGAAACCTGTGCTTTAGAGGATTCAGCTTATACTGCAGCTTTCATTTCTCTGCACCATTAGTGATTATGAGAAGGAACCAAAACTGGGTTCTAGTGACATGTTAAATGGAAACTCTTGAGTTAAATTTATAAGTCAGTAAGCCAGGCACAGTTAGTCTGCTGTTTACCTCATGAAATAATTTGTTTACATGTGTTTTGGCTATGTGTTACCCACAGTGCAAACATCATATGTGTTTATTACAAGTTAGGATTAATACGTATCTTGAAGTTAAGTGTAGAATTTTGCAGTCTCATATGTTAGCAGACTTGCTCTCCTTATCTAATGCGCGCAAGGCTCTGGCACTGCATTATCACCTGCTGAAAATACGTATTTTATCTTGCTTTACTACAGTAGACATTACATAGCATCTGCAGCCAAAAAGCTTTACTCACCCTCTTAGTACCCTCAGAAATAGAATGTCCCCACATGCATCCAAAAATCTTACCTTATTTATTTCCTGAGCAAATAATGGGAGTTACAGTTTTAAAAGCAGGAATTGGTGTAAAACTAAAGCATTCTAAACCTAATGTGCAATTGTCAGTTATTGATGAACTTCTTTTCCATTAGTATCAGAAAGAAAGAGATGAGAGTAAATACCTGAAGAATTTGGGGAGAACTGTGTCATTCTTCCGTCTTTTTTTAAAACTTATTGAAGTATAACATACTTATAGAAAAATACACAAATTATAAATGTACAACTCAATGAATTTTCTCAAAATGGACGTGCCTCTGTAATCAGCACCCAAATTAAGGAATGACACATTTATCCATATTACTATTGATGGACATTTGGCTTTCACGTTTGGGAACTATTACATTTTAGTGCTGCCATGAACATTCCTGTACAAGTGTTTTGGTGAACTTAGCACGTATCTCTGTTGGGTATATACATAGGAGTGGAATAGCTGGGTCATAGGATATTTATATGTTTAGCTTTAATAGATCCTGCCAGTTTTCCAATGTATTTGAACCAATTCCGACTCCACTAGCACTGTGTGACAGTTCCAGCATCCTAACCAGTGCTGGATGTTGGCCTTTTCATTTTAGTCATTCTAATGGATATCTCCTTGTGGTTTGGATTTACATTTCCTGATGATTATCGAGTTGAGCACCTTTCACTTATTGGCCCTTTGGATATTCTCTTGTAAAGTACAGATTCAGGTCTTTTGCACCGGCTTTATAAACTTTTTTTTTGACTTTTTAAAAATAAATAGTCTGCCTATATAAATGTTCTCATTCAAAAAATGAGAATATTCCCCCCCCCAACTGACTCCACTGCAGTTGCTAACATCTTAGAGATCTGCTGATACATGTATAAAACTAAAATGGCTTTGGCCAAGATTGCCTTCTACATAACTTTATAAACAAGAAGAAACCTTGCGTGGCATGTTCTTTTCAGGCCATTTAAACTATCAGCATTTATTATTAGTAAGAAAGAACAAAATAAAAGTAGTAATAAACACAGACATAACTTTTTAAAACTTCAGCTATTAGAATATATTGCCTTTTTGGTTTCATGGATTTGTTTTATGAATTCTGATTGGAAACAATCAGCTGTTAATTAGTAATATATTACTAATTAGAGGAGTTAATTTAGAAAAAGAAGGTAGCTTAAATTTTTCCTTTTAAAAAATATTTATCTATATAATTGTTGGGGTTTTTTTCTGCTTACAAGTAATATCTGGTTGTGGTCAAAAATTTTAAAGTTATGGAAATACATGATAGAAATTAAAAGTCTCCCATAACCTAAGTTCCCAGAGATAATTGTTGCTGTGTTTTCATCCAGATTTTCCTGTATGAATTTGCTAACATATATCACAAATGATATACTCTACATACTGTTTTGCCACTTGCTTTTTTTTTAATTAGAGTATAGTTGATTTACACTGTTGTGTTAGTTTCTGCTATACAGCAAAGTGAATCAGTTATACATATACATATATCCACTCCTTTTTAGATTCTTTTCCCATATCGGTCATTACAGAGTACTGAGTAGAGTTCCCTGTGCTATACAGTAGGTCCTTATTAGTTATCTATTTTATATATAATAGTGTGTATATGTCAATCCCAATCTCTCACTTTTATCCCCTCTACTTTCCCCCCTGGTAACCCTAAGTTTGTTTTTTACATCTGTCACTGTATTTCTGTTTTGTAAATAAGTTCATTTGTACCATTTTTTTAGATTCCACATATAAGCGATATCATATGATATTTGTCTTTCCCTGCTACTTGCTTTTTTATACATATAAATTTATTTATTTTTAATTTATTTTTGGCTGTGTTGGGTCTTCGTTGCTGCACACTGGCTTTCTCAAGCTGCGGCGAGCAGAGGCTACTCTTCATTGCGGTGCGTGGGCTTCTCATTGCTGTGGCTTCTCTTGTTGCGGAGCATGGGCTCTAGGCGTGCAGGCTTCAGGAGTTGTGGCACGTGGGCTTAATAGTTGTGGCTCGCGGGCTCTCGAGCGGAGGCTCGGTAGTTGTGGCGCATGGGCTTTGTTGCTCCGCGGCATGTGGGATCTTCTGGGACCAGGGCTCGAACCCGTGTCCCCTGCATTGACAGGCGGATGCTTAACCACTACACCCACCACTTGCTTTTTTAACCTAACAATAGTTGTCACTGGATTTTTAGGAGTTTTAAAAAACATTATCTATGATAATTGGATATTCATCATTGACAATAGGAACGCCTTACTGAATAGATAAAAAATAATTTTTAATTAGTATATCAGTTTTATTAGCCTTATACACCTCTTAAATCGTTCATTTTCTGGCAGGTTCAGTATGCATCTTTTAATTTACCCAACACAGTTTTTTCCGAATACACAGAAAAATTCCAACTAAGGAAGATCTAAATAGAGTTTATGAACAGGTTGGAAGTGGCTTGATTTTTCAGCAATTCTTTTTATATTTCAGGCATCCTAATCATGAAAATTCAGCTACCAAATTGATAATTCTGACTATATATTCTTCATGAGAACTTCTCTGGATTGAACCTGTACTTTTCACTTTGTAATAGGGTGGTGCTTCTGATCATTTCAGGTGGTTTGGGTGACTGTCAAATCAAGGATGTACTTTGTAGAGAACCTAGTCATCCAAGGGTTATGCTTGTTTTCTAGTTCACTACTCAGCATTATTGGGAATGTCATCATATCCTTCCTAAAAGCGAGTATCCTGGTGTCTGATTGGAAATCTCCAAGTGGATTTTTTTTTCCCAAGCAGTGAGGCTAAAAGTATATACTCTCGGGCTTTTTAAAGCAATATGTGACAAATTAAAATAAATTCCAAGGTATTCTGCTTTTTGGTGTAGTATAACATCTAATGCAGAAACAAAGTCTTCATTTTCCTGTAATGTACAGGCAACTCTTCAGCTAAATCATTAAATTCTGAGGTCTGTAGTCTCAACTGGTTGCACCTTATATTGAAATGAGAATAATTGAGCTGCATTTTCTCTATCCAGACTTAAAAAACTGTATAAAATAACGTTGTTGCTAAATATTAAGGAAGATATATTTATTTAATACCTTCATGGTAACTACTGTTGGTGAAATCCAGGTGGTTTAGGTTTGGAGGTTTGACTGTCTTGAGTTTCTTGTACTAAAGTAGTGCTTTGCTCGTTGAAGATCACTTTCCAGTTTTGTTAAGTATTTCACCCAGACATGCTTTTATGTTCCAGTGGGACCAGATGGACGTTTCTCTGTGGATTATCAATTTGGCAGCCTCAGGAATAGAAAATAGACATTCTTCTCTGGAGGCTCTTCTGTGACTGAACCGGCATCGTGTAAAATGTCCTTATTAAGAACTGGTTGAATGGAAGAAGGGACTGCGTCAAAGGGGAAACACGGTGGTGTGTTTGCTGCTAAATGTGAAATAACTAGTTTCAACGGCTGATCGAACATTGTAGGATAAATTGTTTTATTCTGGGTCCCCAAAAAAGGTGATTCCAAGTAATCTAGTAGATTTGCTTCCGAAACATTAGGATCCAAGAGAACAGAAATGTAAATGTCTCATTCCCCCCTCCTTCGATGCGTAGTACCGGCAACCCAAATAAAATGACTTGGTTTTTAGATGTTTTCACTAATTGTTTGGGAAAACAAGATTGTTTCCCATTTGTTCTTCTGGAAACAAAGAAATAGAGCTTCGGTTCTCCAAACTGTTTGTGTAAATGGTCAAATTACTCTTTTGTTTTTTAAACGGTCTTGTTTCCTGAGCTGAGAACTCATTACCAGACTTACCCTGCAGTATGTTTTTGTCTGCTAAATTAAAGCAAATCAAAACAAGGCAACAACCAAAAAGCCCACCATAACCTGCATGTAGGTTTTTAGCAGTAAGGAACTACCGGTGACAGATGCTTAGCCATCATCTTGTGAACAACTTTGTTGTAATAAACACAAACAAGAGTTGCACCGGGGGAGCTATGGAACTGATTGATGAGACTTCAAGGAGAGTCATTATACCTTAAGCAGCCTGACTCTTTAGGGAGTGTCTGTTGAGGATATTGGGAAGCTCTCGTAGTGCGTGGTAGCTGTGGAGGTTAGGAGGCTGCTGCTGCTCCCTGACACCTAATACCAGCTTTTATAGCTATCTTTCAGTTTCAGTTAGGGTATCTTTCTGTTGATGTCCTCTGTGTTACCTATTTTGAAAATAATTTGTCCCCTTTTAAGTTAGTCATTTCATGGGGGGGGAGGGGGGAACCAGCCTGCTGGGTTGAAACAAAAACGTTGTGAAAGAGATTTAATCCCTTGCTTAGGAATGTGGGGATTTATAATTAAACTGATTCACTGGATGTTTGGCCAGTACTGGCAGGCGTAACACTGACTTTCACATGTGTTTTATGGAATAAATGTAGTTAATTAGCCTTATTCTCTATTCCTTGTATTTATATGCTGTATGAAAAAATCAGCTATTGCTTATAGAACTTTCATTACTTGAGATCTGGCTTTGCAAGTACAGTTTTCTCTGTGCTTTTGAATTGAGGAGGGTATTAAGGGGGACCTCTGGAAGTCAGAGAGGGACAGATTAAACAGGAGCCTAATCAGAGTCCCAAGATGTTTTGAAGGGTGGTTTGTTTATCTTGTTTTGGAGTGGAGGTGGGCGGTTTGTAGAGGGCTCCCTGAAGTGAGACTGATGATCTTAGTGGGTCAGTATTTGTCTTTCTTGTTTTCTTTAGGTTAATGTTTGAAAGCTATTAATCAGATTGAATAAAATAGGTATCCTGCCCTAAGGGCTTTACTGCTTAGTAGAAAAGCTGTGATTTATAAAGCCACAGCATAATGAAATAAAGTGATAATGAAAAGCCTTGGGCAGACTGTGTAATGTATTTTAGGGTATTTACACAGGTTGGTTTGTCTAATTATTATTATTATTATTTTTGTTCTTGTCAGAATTGTCTTTTCTAATAGTAGGATCCTTCAAACTACTTAAACCAGATCTTGCTCGCTGCTGTAGAAAATAGGCTCAGAATTTCTTCGTAAAGTCCAGACTGGTCCTTTGAAAACTAGCAGATGTTTGCCCTTCTCTCTAGTCAGTGAAAGGCGACAGTCACATGAACCCTTACACATTCCTTTCCTCTTTGCTTTTGAACACATTAAGTGGAAGTGGATTTGCATCCCTTTGGGGTTTGGACCAAAGCACATACCCATCTGCTTCCTGCCTCCCTGGAACTGGTTCAAGATTTGGAGAGAAGGGTTTGTTTGGGGGCGTTTCCCATGTCTTATCTCTGAGCACATGCTAGGGTTGAATTTATTTTGACCCTGCGTTTTAAATTTGGATCCAAAGCAAGAGTTTAAAGTGCAACAGAAGAGAATCGCTGAACTTTAGACATGAGGGATCCGGGGAGGAAGGTACGTACTTGCATTCGGAAGCTTTCTCATAGATGTTGGCCATTGTTGTGCATACACATAACTGTAAACTGATAACTACTAGGCAAAGGGAGAATGCTTAAACGTGTGTAAAGATCTGTGTGATGCTTACATTGTGTGTTTATGTGCTTAATTTTACAGCGATGACTCTAGTATTCATAATCTTGAAATGGATGGCGGAGCAAGTAAATTCTGAATTTTTATTTGAAAACCTTTTGGAAAAGCTTAGGATGGGTATCTGCAAGGAAAAAAATATGTCATTTGTGATTGATCTTTAAGGGAATGACTGAAAAAGTGTACAGATATTTTAGGCATTCTATCATTTTGTTTTCTAAAGCCTCAAATAAAGAAGGCTGTAAATGGTTTTTATTGAAGGTCACCCAGATTCTCCTCCATGTTGAGAAGCAAGTCTGTCTTCATTGATTATTATTTATCTTTATCCAGTCATTTCGAGCACAGTACCTTGTGTATATAGTAGGCTCGACTGATTTCTTTTCTGACTGATCTTTTCCAGAGCCTGGCCCAACTAGAGAATCTGTGCAAACAGCTGTATGAAACAACAGATACAACCACTCGACTCCAGGCAGAGAAAGCCTTGGTTGAATTCACCAACAGCCCTGATTGCCTGAGCAAGTGCCAGCTACTCCTCGAAAGAGGAAGTGTACGTAAGATTTGAAAAATCCTAAAGGGTAACAGGTTTAGGAAAATATATTCTGGTTCTGAGTTTAGGGGTGGATTGGGATAATTTCTGTTCCTTGATTTTTCTAGGTACCTCTGCCTTGTTCATTTCACTTTAAAAATGTACCACACCTGCCAGGTTGGCAAAAAAGACCTTACAGACTCATCAGGGAAAATCTCATTGAGCGTATATTTTTGTCCTGTAATTTTTCGTCTTGAATCAAATTTCTGGGACTCTTTTTCTGTTTTTTACACTTAAGTACCACTTCGTATCCTTTACAAAGAAGACAGGGTTGTATATAATTGACATTTCTTATCCACAAAGTTCATGTCACCTTGTAAGATCCTTAGTCTTCTCTGTTTTTCCTCCCCTGTACCACAGCTGCTTCTTGTCTTAGAAGTGTAGGGGAAGAAATTACCTCGACAATGAAAATTACAGGAAGTTACAGTTTTTAAAATGGAATTAGAACCTCTTCCAGCTTAAGAATGGCATGCAGAGCTTCCCTGGTGGCGCAGTGGTTGAGAGTCCGCCTGCCGATGCAGGGGACACGGGTTCGTGCCCCGGTCCGGGAAGATGCCACATGCCACGGAGAGACGGGGCCCGTGAGCCATGGCCGCTGAGCTTGCGCGTCCAGAGCCTGTGCTCCACAACGGGAGAGGCCACGACAGAGGCCCGCGTACCGCAAAAAAAAAAAAAAAGAAAAAAAAAATGGCATGCAATGATCAATAATGCTTTTAATGAGACATGACTTGATTAAGTTAATATTTTTGGCAAGATGGAGGTCTTAGGAAGGGTAAGCATCCAACCAGGGTATCATGAAAGGGCATCAAGACAGTTAGAATCCCAGCTAGACCAGGAGCCAGCACTCTGCTGAAGACTAAAAGGAAATGTGAAAAGGAGGAAAGCAGTTAATTTGTTGAGAGTATAGAATTCTAGATGACTTCATTTTTGAATTTGCATTAGTAGTATTACAGAATTTATGCAGTAAACTGAACAAATTATAGTTGGCTAAATAATATCCTTTAGTAGCTGAGGGAGCTAACTCTTTTCCCAAGCTTACAAGATTACAGTCATGGTCAGAGACTGTGTAGGGCTCTGTTCTATTTTCAGATTTTTTTGTATTTCTTTTCAATCCCTTGGTTCTAGGATTGATCCACTTGGATTTGTACTGTGGGAGATGCACAGCTAGCTCTCATTTGACTCCCACTGGAGCCCCACAGTGTCATTTGTGACACTGTTAACTCCAGTTCCTCATGTTGTCAGTCAACAGGCTGGAATAAAACAGGGTTGGTGCAATACTGAAAACACTTAATTATAGTGGGTTCTTCCTTTTTAATCTCTATTGACTTCTTAGTGACTTAGCAGATTTATTGGAATTATATGCAGAAACCATTTACATGTTATATAGTGTATAGATATACACTATGTTCTATAGTTATAATAGCCTCTCTTGCATTATTAGCGATTTGACACACCTGCTTTAGTCAGTTTAAACCATGTTCAAGGGTGTTGAATAAAAATCACATGTCATACACCATGATCAAGTGGGGTTTATTCCAGGAATGCAAGGATTCTTCAATATATGCAAATCAATCAACGTGATACACCATATTAACAAATTGAAGGAGAAAAACCATATGATCATCTCAATAGATGCAGAGAAAGCTTTCAACAAAATTCAACACCCGTTTATGATAAAAACCCTGCAGAAAGTAGGCATAGAGGGAGCTTTCCTCAACATAATAAAGGCCATATATGACAAACCCACAGCCAACATCGTCCTCAATGGTGAAAAACTGAAACCATTTCCACTAAAATCAGGAACAAGACAAGGTTGCCCACTCTCACCACTCTTATTCAACCTAGTTTTGGAAGTTTTAGCCACAGCAATCAGAGAAGAAAAGGAAATAAAAGGAATCCAAATTGGAAAAGAAGAAGTAAAGCTGTCACTGTTTGCAGATGACATGATACTCTACATAGAGAATCCTAAAGATGCTACCAGAAAACTACTAGAGCTAATCAATGAATTTGGTAAAGTTGCAGGATACAAAATTAATGCACAGAAATCTCTGGCATTCCTATACACTAATGATGAAAAATCTGAAAGAGAAATGAAGAAAACACTCCCATTTACCATTGCAACAAAAAGAATAAAATATCTAGGAATAAACCTACCTAAGGAGACAAGAGACCTGTATGCAGAAAATTATAAGACACTGATGAAAGAAATGAAAGATGATACAAATAGATGGAGAGATATACCATGTTCTTGGATTGGAAGAATCAACATTGTGAAAATGACTCTACTACCCAAAACAATCTATAGATTCAATGCAATCCCTATCAAACTACCACTGGCATTTTTCACAGAACTAGAACAAAAAATTTCACAATTTGTATGGAAACACAAAAGACCCCGAATAGCCAAAGCAATCTTGAGAACGAAAAACGCAGCTGGAGGAATCAGGCTCCCTGACTTCAGGCTATACTACGAAGCTACAGTAATCAAGACAGTATGGTACTGGCACAAAAACAGAAATATAGATCAATGGAACAGGATAGAAAGCCCAGAGATAAACACACGCACATATGGTCACCTTATCTTTGATAAAGGAGGCAGGAATGTACAGTGGAGAAAGGACAGCCTCTTCAATAAGTGGTGCTGGGAAAACTGGACAGCTACATGTAAAAGTATGAGATTAGATCACTCTCTAACACCATACACAAAAATAGGCTCAAAATGGATTAAAGACCTAAACGTAAGGCCAGACACTATCAAACTCTTAGAGGAAGACATAGGCAGAACACTCTATGACATAAATCACAGCAAGATCCTTTTGGACCCACCTCCTAGAGAAATGGAAATAAAAACAAAGATAAACAAATGGGACCTAATGAAACTTCAAAGCTTTTGCACAGCAAAGGAAACCATAAACAAGACCAAAAGACAGCCCTCAGAATGGGAGAAAATATTTGCAAATGAAGCAACTGACAAAGGCTTAATCTCCAAAATTTATAAGCAGCTCAATAACAAAAAAAACAACCCAATCCAAAAATGGGCAGAAGACCTAAATAGACATTTCTCCAAAGAAGATATACAGATTGCCAACAAACACATGAAAGAATGCTCAACATCATTAATCATTAGAGAAATGCAAATCAAAACTACAATGGGATATCATCTCACACCAGTCAGAATGACCATCATCAAAAAATCTAGAAACAATAAATGCTGGAGAGGGTGTGGAGAAAAGGGAACCCTCTTGCACTGTTGGTGGGAATGTGAATTGTTACAGCCACTATGGAGAACAGTATGGAGGTGCCTTAAAAAACTACAAACAGAACTACCATATGACCCAGCAATCCCACTACTGGGCATATACCCTGAGAAAACCATAATTCAAAAAGAGTCATGTACCAAAATGTTCATTGCAGCTCTATTTACAATAGCCCGGAGATGGAAACAACCTAAGTGTCCATCATCGGATGAATGGATAAAGAAGATGTGGCACATACATACAATGGAATATTACTCAGCCATAAAAAGAAACAAAATTGAGCTATGTGTAATGAGGTGGATAGACCTAGAGTCTGTCATACAGAGTGAAGTAAGTCAGAAAGAGAAAGACAAATATCGTATGCTAACACATATATATGGAATTTAAGAAAAAAAATATCATGAAGAACCTAGGCATAATACAGGAATAAAGACACAGACCTACTAGAGAATGGACTTGAGGATATGGGGAGCGGGAAGGGTAAGATGTGACAAAGCGAGAGAGAGGCATGGACATATATCCACTACCAAACGTAAGGTAGCTAGCTAGTGGGAAGCAGCTGCATAGCACAGGGAGATCAGCTTGGTGCTTTGTGACCGCCTGGGGTAGTGGGATAGGGAGGGTGGGAGGGAGGGAGACGCAAGAGGGAAGAGAGATGGGCACATATGTATATGTATAACTGATTCACTTTGTTATAAAGCAGAAACTAACACACCATTGCAAAGCAATTATACTCCAAAAAAGATGTAAAAAAAAAAAATCAGATGTCAAAGTCACTTTTATAGATTTTTCCATAAACTTAAGCTATTTTTATAACTGATGGGATGATGTAATGCCTATGGATAGCCTACTGTCTTAAGGACTTATAGTTTCATGGGAAATTATGTTGAACCCTTGATTAAATTGTTTTGATGATTCTGAGTCTGTCCCTGTTATGTGACATTGTATAATATAGCCACATGGGGGAATCTGAATTTGCACACGGCTCCTCCTTATACATTATGATCAGATAGAATACTCTGATTCTCCATAAGGTTAAAATTCATTAAAATCCACACTTGAGAATGATAATGCTATTCCATTGCCTAGGGCATAATTTTTCTTTCTCATAAATTATTGTTAGGAATTTACTACAAAAACTAGCATATACATTCCCCAAAGCTGTAGCTGATTGATAGTTGTGCTGATGGGAAGATACAATTGGGGGATTAACTACCCAGCATAATGTGGTGGTTCCTTCTAAAACTACTTCTTCTTGTCTTCTTTTTTTTTTTTTCCCCTCTTTCTAATGCCATACTGTAGGAGTATTATGAGGTGAAACTTTTTGAAACATCGTTATAACAAGGCCGTTGGAGGGAGAAGATTTCTTGATTTAAATGAAAGAAGAGATTTAGCTTCTTCTGAGAAGAGCCCCTCTAACTTCTGCCCTCTCAAAGTGATACAGATACCTGTATTAGGTTCAGTGTGATCAGCCATTCACTTTATCCTGCCCTTTGTTCATGACTGAAATCAGCTTAATGAGCACATATGCTTTGTGGGGCTCATTTTTCCTTAGTATGTGACCCTTTAAAATCCTGAGGATTAAGTATAGCAAAGCCGATTAATTTTCTTGAATTTGAGAACAGATCTCCAAGTTAAAAACTTTATGACTGACTAACTCAACAAAATTGAATTCTAAGTCCTTTCCCCCCTCTTTTCACAGTCATCTTACTCCCAGTTACTGGCAGCTACATGCCTTACAAAGCTTGTATCGCGCACAAATAACCCTCTACCATTGGAACAACGAATAGATATTCGTAAGTAGAGAGTTATCTTTTTTCTCTTAAAGAAATTAGTTGAGTGATGTTCTAGTAATAGTTACATTTATGTTGCTTGTCTGATAATGTTCTGAAATTGCTAAGCATACAGAATATCTAGAATCCAGTTTCTTTCCAGAATTTGGGCTTAAAAGTGAAGAGGACCCAATATAATTGTTTCTAGATAAAGCCTGCATTATCCCTTCGGTTTTCAGAAGGTTTCTTTCATTCAGTCTTTACTGTCACTAATAACTAAGAAAAACATTGTTAAGGATTTTGAATTCTGTGCAGACCGTGCTATTTAACCATCGAGGGATAGATTCAACGCTGCCTTACCTCAGATTCTTCATTGTGACACGTTGTATATTCTGTGTTGGAAAGCCTATGAATCTTAAATTCCAAGTCCCATTTCTCAATAGTGTGAATAATTAGGGAAGTTTAGGGTAAATAGTTTAAATTTACCGCCTCTTAGACATTTAAAGATGTACACCCTTCCCTGGCAGGGCCTTCTACGATGTAGATTACTTTTGTTTTATAGGGAACTATGTGCTCAACTACCTTGCCACTCGGCCAAAGTTGGCTACTTTCGTGACACAAGCACTCATTCAGTTATATGCCAGAATCACAAAACTGGGCTGGTTTGACTGTCAGAAGGATGACTATGTCTTCAGAAATGCAATCACAGATGTCACAAGGTTTTTACAGGTATGATTTATGTGTTTGATGGAATAAAAATGGGTGACGCAATATATGCTTACTTATATATTGATCTATAAGTGGAATTACTTGGTATATATTCTTGTGTGTCTTTTTAACTCTTCATGTGTCTGGGCTTTACATGTTTAGATGTCAGCACAAAACCTGCTTCATTCTTTCTAATGCTTACATACCATTCCAGTTTAAAATACCATAATTCATTTAACTCTTATAGGTGGGCATTTAGTTAGTATCTATATCTTGACTTAAATAAATACTTCAGTGAATACCCTAGTGTGCGTGTGTGTATATATATATATATCTTTTTATACTTTGAGTTAAGTGTGTTTATAGTGTGAATTCCCAGCCTTTGAATTATTCAATCAGAGGGATGTGTGTATTTTGGGTTTGCAAGGATATTTCCAAATTACCCTCAAAAAAAAGTTGTTCCCTGTAACAATTAAAAGAATGCCTATTTCCCTGTACCTCCACCCTGTGACCTCAGCTTTTTTATTTTTCCAGTTTGGTAGGTAGAAAGAATCGGTAGCTCAGCATTTGAGTTATAAATGAGACAGAACAAATTTTCATATGCTGATTTACTACTTATTTTTGTTTTTCTGTGAACTTCCTGTTTATATCTTACGTACATTTTTTTATCGGGTTCTTTGCCCTTTTTTGTATACAGTCTCTTTGTAAATTATCTTACACGTTCATCATTTATCTTAAATGTGATTTGCTAGTTTCTCTTTCTGTGATATGTATGGTATGATACTTAAGGGTATTTTTAAAATACAAAGGGTTTCAATTTTGATGAAGTCAGATTTAGCAGTCTTCTTTTATGGCAGGTTAGATTTTATGTCCTGCAAAGCAGCAGTTTTAAACTACAGTTTCTTGCTACATTGTCTAGGCAGTTTTAATAGCAGCACAGGACTCTGTTATTTCAAGAGTATGACTGCATTCCAAATGCTGAAATCAAGCTGCACAGGCCAACTCTTTCTGCCTTTTTTTTTTTTTAAACCAGGATAGTGTTGAATACTGCATCATTGGTGTCACAATTTTATCTCAGCTAACCAATGAAATTAATCAAGTAAGTGCTACAGCCTTCCTCATTGAAGTAAGTGCCATATTTTTTCTTAGTATTGGTGTTTTCTGCTGTGTGTGGGATGATCTTTTTTGGCAGTTGTGTGCTTTTGCGGTAAGTGATTAATGCCCTTTTGAAACAAACTAGTTCCATTGGGTTTCCCTCTGTAAGTGCAGTCTGCCTCCCTCTTAATATCCAGATCCCCTTCTGTCTCCGAAATATTTTTTCCTCTCATCTCAGCTTTCCTCAGTGGTATTAATGTTCATTGTTAGAGATGAGAGCAATGGTCCTAAGTCAGAACTTAGGAAACCAGCATCATTGGTGGTGCCTCTTCCGCTGTATAAATTAATGTGTTGGTAAAGATTCAAAAATCAGTTCTCATGTGCTGTTATTAAAGATTTTGCTGATAATCTTTTCAGAATGCACGAAACATTCTGCTAAATACCAGGTAGTTTTTTTAAATAGTCATTGATGTCACAGATTACTACAGAGGAAACACCAGTGGCTTTCTTTTGCTCTGGCTATTATTTTTTAGTCATTTACTTTTGTATCCAGCTAAAATGTTCTAATTATTGAACAGGCCAGAATTAATATTAATTGTAACATCTCACCCTTCAGTTGTCAGCTATTAATTACACTGGCATCATTGTTGCTACTGCTTGTATTTATGCAGACATTTCTATTAACCCTGAGAAATTTTAACTGTGAGTTGGTACTATTTTAAATGCACTAGCTTATAGCCTGTTAAAATCTGGAGTCCATACTGTGTTCTCTGTCACATGCAATCCCCATTGCGGTTGGTAATTATCAAAATAATAGCTCACACTTTTGAGTGATTTCTATGTGACAGGCACTGTTCTAAGCACTTTACTTATACTAATTTTATTCTCACAGTAGTCCTGTGAGATAGGGACTCTGGTTATCCCATTTCCTAGATAAGGAAACTGAGGCTCATAAAGGTTGAATAATTTGCCTACAGTGTCACAGTTACCTGGCAACAGTATATGAATTCAAACCCATATAGGCTTATTGCAGAGCCTGTGCTCTTAGCAACTAACTTATTATTTACCCACTATTACCCTTGTAGTAAGAGAGCATGCGTTAACTAAGTACAGAGATTGTGGGGTTAATGCTCTCCCCTTTGAAGCTTGGTTCCAGAAAATCCATCAGTGTTGGTATTTTTTAAATCTTTGAAATTTTGTCTTTTTTAAGAAAATAATAGAAATGTGTGTGACATACTTAAGATGTAATTATTCTCTGTATTATGATCAGTATAACAGATTATATATAGCATCTGGTATATAATCTAGCATCACCTTTTTATCCAAGACATTTACGATAACACAGTGACACGGAAGCTAAAATCGGAACACTTTGAACCTCTGTGTAACTTAGTTTTCTATTGGCTTTTTTCTTTTTTTTTGGTTGTCATTTAAATCAGAAAGCATATTTCTGTTACCATTCCTATTTGAACTTAGAAATAAAATTAAGGGGGCATTCCATAACTTGGTTGTCTATCAGAAATCTTGCTGCATTTTTTCTTTAATGGGCCAAAAGCAAAATGAGCTCCCTCCTGGTTGAACTGAACAGTATATAGAAGAGATTTAAGCTTACAGTAAATGGTTGGGCTGAAATTACTCTAGGCAACGTTGAAATTCCTTTATTGCACTCATTGAGTACCTACTATGTGTCAGAAATAGAGGGCATACTAAAGAAGTAAAAGACTTAATCCTTGACCACAAAAACCTTTAAAATATGACGAAAAGACAAGAACAGAGGAGTAAATGAGAGACGAATACAACCACTTAATTTAAGTACTCACTTCTGTGGTATAGACTGCACGTTGAAATACGTTAGAGAAGGAAGAGAGTATTACAGGCTATCGTCTATCCTAAGTTCATGGCTGTTAGTCAATGACTGTTTTAGAAATTTTGTAGTAAGTTCAGCCCTGACTGGATTGTTTACCAAAACCCAAGCCTTGCTACTGTCTGGTTTTGAGACTAAGCCATAATACAACATGATAGAAATTATTAGCAATGTCTTCCAACAGTTTGTTAAATTTTACCTCCCTTAGTGCAGAGGAAATTAAAACTTTGCAGTGGAGATACTCACCTCTCCTTCTGTCTTCCCTCTGTATGCAGTAGAGACATGATATCCTGGCTAGCTGTTATTAGCAGCTTATTGTCATCTGCACTCTCTCACTAAATATGGTCTAACAGTAACTTAAATGTTTAAAATGTATTTTGTTATTTATGTTGGTCTTATTGAAAATCCTTCTAGTTTACTTGAAGTCTACATGAAAATTTTTTTCTTTGCAACTAATTCTAAAACTTGCATTGCTTTGTTTTTCTGCACAGGCAGACACCACCCATCCTTTAACCAAGCACAGAAAAATAGCCTCTTCTTTCCGAGATTCATCGTTATTTGATATCTTCACTCTTTCCTGCAATCTGCTAAAACAGGTGAGATTGTATGTTGGGACCTGCTTCACAGGTCCTTTTGACAGGATGAGAATAAGTGGAGACTCGTTATGACCCCATGAGAGTTTATGCATCTCTTTAATCATCGTCATGTCTCACGTAATACATATGTCCAAGCTGTGGAAGAAACTTACCAAACTGAAAGAAAGAATTGTGATTTCCCTATTTCACATCTATTCCCCTAGGTAAAGAGCAGTATGTGAACACTTATCCCATGCTCCTATTTTAAAGGAACTAGTTTACCACAAAGTTTGAGGTTTTTCTTGTTTGCTTTTTTTATATCCGCATAAGATCTTCCTATGTGGAGTAAAAGGATCTTCACTTTATGGTGTTTGGATTCTCAGTGCTTTGAAAGCCGTCTCAGACTACATTGTTAGCATACTAAAACTAGGCTGGCTTCCCTGTCCCCTGCTGAGTTACAGGCAGCAAGTAAACAAGCAACATCTGTAAGGAAAAGCAGATTTTGAATTTTTAACATCCACTTAGATTTCATAACCTGAAGGAGTAGACAGTATCACAGAAGGAAATTACCAGTTTTAAAATAGAAAGTTGGTATTTCATTTATTGATAGACTTGAACTAAGGAAGAAATGTTAACTTGTGAGTTCTACACATGTATAACCATGTTTGGATGCTTTGTCGCTGTAGAAAGCCAAATGGAATTAGCCTCTGGCTTTGTGTTCATTTGGGGGTTTTTTGTTTGTTTGTTTTCTTGTTCTTGTTCTCATTTTCCAGTATGTCTCAATTGTACGATTAGAAGCAAGTTTGGATTTTTCTTTTGTCCCAGTTAATGATGTCCATCTTTTCCTTCAGTTACCTAGTTTTACTTCAGAATTCCCAAAAAATTCTCAGTTTGGGCAAGCTGCCTCGCAAAAGCTGTTGTAGCTCACAAGCTGCCTCGCAAAAGCTGTTTCTAGAGGGAAAAAGCTTTTGAGAAAACTGAGCCTTGAAACCTCCTCTAATACTGATTCTGTCAAAAACAATGAGCCAGCCAGTCACTGAGGTCACAGCTGGTAGATATTTGAATCTCATAGTCACCGTAGCTCTGGACCACTATCGAGCTATAGGCCGGTACACTGCTGATGAATAAATAAAATTCAGTGGTGATTTTGTTTTGATTGTGGTCTGAAAGATTTTTGTTGATGCTGGCGATGGTAATGTTAAAAAGAGGAAGGAAGATAGGGCAGGGTGTAAAATTTACTAGAACTCCCTCCAGAGTTTAATCCAGCCCTGTCTAGAAATGATAAGGATCTAAAATTCAAATAAAGTAACCAAACATCCCATACTGCTTCAGAATTCACTGTGGCCACGATGCCAACAGCATGTAAAGAGTAAGTGTCAAAGGGGGAATTTCTTTAAATACGAGCTTCATGGTTTTTTGTGATTTTTATTTTTTTATTTTTTTTTTTTTGCGGTACGCGGGCCTCTCACTGTTGTGGCCTCTCCCGTTGCGGAGCACAGGCTCCGGACGCGCAGGCTTAGCGGCCATGGCTCACGGGCCCAGCCGCTCCGCGGCATGTGGGATCTTCCCGGACCAGGGCACGAACCCGTGTCCCCTGCATCGGCAGGCAGACTCTCAACCACTGCGCCACCAGGGAAGCCCCCAGCTTCATGTTTTTATAGTAAATATGTTTTAATAGTAAATAAGGAGCTAGGAGTTTCATAGTGATGGAAGGACTTTGAAGGTGATGGAAGTGCAGCATCTTTTGGGAGAGAAACGTCACTTGACTGTGTTGGAATACCGCCCTCCTTTTCTGGCTTAGCGGCCTCCTCGTAAGTCTGGTAGCAAGCTTGGAAGAGAGGAGTGATTGTTTGGGGCTCATATGTGGTCATTTTTACAGGCTTCTGGAAAGAATCTGAACTTGAATGATGAAAGTCAGCATGGCTTGCTGATGCAACTGCTCAAACTCACTCATAACTGCCTAAACTTTGATTTCATCGGCACTTCTACTGATGAGTCCTCAGATGACCTGTGCACGGTACAGATTCCCACCAGCTGGCGATCAGGTAATACAGTCACACCCTCTGAAACAGGTTGCCTCTCCACTCTACCTGGAGTCTGCAGGGTGGTCTCAGGAACCCCTGGCAAATCCCCTGCTTGCTCTTAGAGAAAACTTAGGATGTCAGTATGGGTCTTTTTAAAGTCAGAGAGAGAGGCTGTTGGAGGATCCCCCAGCCAGGGAGAACTCTTTAATTACTGGGTTCCTGGCGGATGTGAGTTTGACCTTATGTTAATCACCTAGAGACTTCTGATATCTTACTCATTTGAGGGAATTTCTAACTTTAAAAACAAAATCAAATAAAAGAACTTGTGCTTATGCTTGGTATTGTATTCCTAAGGATAAAAATTCTTGCTATGAACAGAGTTCTGATTGTCTTAAGTTGTTTGAGAATCAGAAGAATGAATCCATTTCTTAGAGGAGCTAAAAACAAGTGCTTAAAAAAAAACAAAACAAAACAAAGAACGGAAAACAAAAAGCCTCTATTAGCTTATCACTTTCAAATGAAATAAACATTCTGTAAGATAAGAAATCAGGAAGATATGCTCCCCGATGACTATAGCACCGGAGTGTGCCAGCTGCATTGTGCAGACGTACTCAGTAAAGTGCTCTTTTGTCTTTCAGCGTTCTTAGATTCTTCAACTCTGCAACTGTTTTTTGACCTGTATCATTCCATCCCTCCTTCGTTTTCACCTCTGGTGAGTCAGGACCACAGTTTCTATTTCTAGAACGTAGCAATTGGTGAATAAGCCTTATGTTCATTCTGTTGTACAAAATCATAGAAGTAAAGCATAGAAATAGTAGGGTTAGTTGTCTAGCCTTTTGAGATAAAGCTTGTCACCTAAAGGTTCTCACAGTAAAGTCTTAATTCCTTCTAAATTGTTCCTGGGAATTCCTTGGCGGTCCAGTGGTTAGGAATTCACGCTTTCACTGCAGGGGCCCGGGTTCAGTCCCTGGTTGGGGAACTAAGATCCCGCAAGCCACGCAGTGTGGCCAAAAATAATTGTTCCTGTCATTAATGACAGATTGCTGCAGATGTCAAGCTCTTTTGGTCTCCCCTTTGTATCTGGCTTTATACTATCCCTCAAATTGCCACAGGCTAGAATGTGGGGAATTCACCTTATATTGCCTATTTGAAGATTGTCAAGACTAAGAAAATTTCTGAAAATCCCTCAAGCATATGTTACATAAGTGCTAAATGGAAGCTGTATTGGGAAGGCATATTTGCATACTTATCCTGAATAACATTTGAAACCTCTTGGGAATGCTGCATTTCTCCTTTAAAGCAATAATTAACCTCCTCAAATCTCAAAATTCATTCAGGTCCTAAAAGGCGTTGGTCTGATATTTCAGATTGTTGGTATAAAATACCATTGTACAAAACATGCAAAGAAAATACAGTAAAGTAAGTGGGTGTTTTGCGTAGTTTTTCTGCAGTAGACTACTTTCCTGGTAATAGCACTTTTCCAAATTAATGTGGACCTTCACTTTAGCAGAAACATGAGCTCGTGTTTTTTGTATCGTTAAGTTTACTTCAGGAAAAGGTAACGCACTTAAGAAGGGTAATTAATGAAAGGACTGTTCGTAAAGGGGTGGGCAAAATTAAGGGAATCCAACAAGGGGTGGTGATGTACACCCCCTGGGGCTAGCAATAGTGGGCAGCCTCAAGGGGCAGGGGGAAGAAACCCTGGAGAGAGCTGAAGCTGTGACTCAGGGGAGGGCTGTTCACCAGAGGTAGAGAAACTCTGCCAACCATGGCCCAGCCGGGGGTGGGGAGGGGGCTCCTCTTTCTTCCTGCCCTTGATCTCCTGCTGGTACTTTCCAGTGGTTGAAGCCAATGAGAAGCAAGAAGGCAAGGGAACTTGGCTGTTGTTAGTCAACAGAGGTCAGCCTCCCAGGGAGCGGAGCAGGGAGGAGAAGGGCAGAAAACAGACCTGGAGGGGCAAACAGAATGTAAATATCTAGCACAGCGGGGAAAGGGGAAATGGTTTCATTTTAAAACCTGTTTTCTTTAGGGCACAGATCTGACTTGGTTATTTCATTATAGCAGTACATAGCAAAGGCTGATTAGCCAAAAGGCCTTAATAAAACAAACAAAAAAAACTAAATCTAAAGCATTATTTAAACTATGAATTGCTTGGTATTTTCAAGCTTTAAATATATATCTTAAACACAAATCAAAGAAGCCATCAGGGTGGTCAAAGAATAAAATGTAGATGAATTTCCAAACTATGGATTTAACTAGTTGTTACAATCAACCTGGATCTGATGCTCTTTTTATGTTTCTTTTAATAAAGCTGTTTCAGATATCCTAAGCTACATCCCCCTTGATCTTTTTTTTTATATCATTATAATGGTAGCAGGGGTTGAAAGAACAGCATTAGTGCTATATGTAAAGAAGAATATTTACAGCAGGGGAAAGGGTAATGAAAATAGCTATACAGTCTTTTTGATCATTTGTGTTTGGGTTGTGCCCTGCTTTAGGTATTATCGTGCTTAGTACAGATTGCCTCAGTTAGAAGATCCCTGTTTAACAATGCAGAGAGGGCCAAGTTTCTCTCTCACCTTGTTGATGGTGTTAAACGAATACTGGAAAACCCACAGGTAAGGTTTTTGAGAAATTATTTTTACTTGTGTGTGTATATGTGTGTATGATTAGTATATGCCTGTTATGGCTCCAAAGAAAAATCAATCTAGAGGTCACACTTAGCAGAAATCATAGAAAACAGTTCAGTCTGTCATCCTTCAGAAGATTTAAGTGAGTGTATATTTGTAGATCTAAATAATACTTACCCAGAAGAGGAGCTTGTATCCTCTAGTTTCAGGAATGTAGGAATTGTGGGAAGGGATCCCCTTTTGTTGTTGTTCATTTTTATTGGAGTATAGTTGATTTACAATGTTGTGTTAGTTTCAGGTGTACAGCAAGGTGAATCAGTTATACATATACATATATCCACTCTTTTTTTTAGATTCTTTTCCCACATAGTCCATTACAAGGTATTGAGTAGAGTTCCCTGTGCTATACAGCAGGTTCTTATTACTTACCTATTTTATATACAGTAGTGTGTATATATCAACCCCAGTCTCCCAATTTATCCCTCCCCCTCTTATCCCCTGGTAACCATAAGTTTGTTTTCTACATCCGTGACTTTACTTCTGTTTTGTAAATAAGTTCATTTGTACCCTTTTTTTTAGATTCCACATGTAAGCGATATCATACGATATTTGTCTTTCCTTGTCTGACTTACCTCACTCAGTATGACAATCTCTAGGTCCACCCATGTTGCTGCAAATGGCATTCTTTTAGGGAAGGGATCACTTTGAAGGAAAATAAGGATAGAGCTAGTCATTTTTCCCAAAGAAATTAAGAATCTAAAATTTGTTTTTTGTTTTCATTTCCATTTTTTTGAATGTACATTATTTACCTAAGTGTATAGGGCTTCATTTAGGTGGGAGGGGAGCTATTTCTCGTTCAGATATTCATTCCATAACTCAGTTGCCCTTTTGTCTTTTTCAGTCCCAAAGACTCAGCTAACACCTCTTTTTTTTAAGTATTTCTTCTCCACACTAGAAAATATCACAAAAAACAGTTCACTTTTAAATATACTCTGTTGTCTCCCTCTTTTTAAAAATTCATTTATTCTATCAACAAATTGTATGGAGCCACCTACCATGTGCCAGGGATTCAGTGGTGAGCAAAACAAAACCTGCCCTCCTCTAATAGAGGAGGACATATGTAAGGAAACAAGTATGCTGGTGTAGTATGCAAACAGATGAAAAGTGTTTGATATAAGTATATAATAAAATACATAAACATACTAATATAGGAGTACGTTTATTGTAGCAAAGACGATATAATATATGAAATATTTGTGTAACTTTGCCACTGTAGTTTAGTTGCGCTTAATGGCAGATTTAACAGATGTGAAAATAAAAATCTCATTACTTTTCATTTGATTGGTGGGAAGCAAACAGACCAGTCACATCTTAGATCGTGCCCGTTTTCTGCCGTTAATCAACTTTACAGCCCTGGGCAAGTAGTGTTGTCCTTCTGGGCTTCTGTTTCGGACTCTTCCAGTTGAGGCTAATAACCCCATCTCACAGGATGATTATTATGGACAGATGAGATAATAGATGTAATAATCCCTTTTAAAAGTGACTTTTTAAAAAATTGCTTTTAAACATTATACAGATGTGTCATTCTGAATGATGACCTGCAGCAGGTTCCCCCTCTCCTCATGCCATCATCCCAGATGTCATTCGGGAAGAAGTATAATGAATCACATTTTACATTTTATTTTCCTCCCTGTGCTGTCACCAGAGTTTATCAGACCCAAACAATTACCATGAGTTTTGCAGACTACTGGCCCGATTGAAGAGTAACTATCAACTGGGAGAACTAGTAAAGGTGGAAAACTACCCTGAGGTCATCCGATTGATAGCTAACTTCACAGTGACCAGCCTACAGGTTTGTCTTTGATTGCTTGTCCCTTTCTTCCTAAACGTTGGAACCTCTTCTCTTACTCATTGGTTTTATTTAGCCTTGTAAGAATTTCTTTTTCCCTCGGCAGAAGCGAATGTAAGTATAGGGCAACCCTGCACAGAGTGGTTACTATTGCAGCTACTCGTTCACATTACGAAAGTGCAAGCAGTGTGGATAGAGGAGCATGAGGGAACTGCAAGAATAATATTTAGATTCAAGACTCGGAGACTTCCCTTGTAGTCCCCCAGAAAGGGCAAGACTGGAACAGGGAGCTGGGCAGAAGAGTGAAGAGAGACTCGGCGCCCTCTCTTTCTTAGTCATGTGTAGGCAGTGGTTCTCACAGGCGATGGCTTGCATCAGAATCATCTGGGCAGCTTGATGAGAAATGCAGGTGCTTGGGTCCTACCCCCATAATTTCTGGTTCACTAGGTCCAGGTTGGAGCCTTGGCGTCTCTGTTTCTAACAAGTTCTCCACGAGATGCTCGTGCTACTGATGAGAGCCAGTTACTCAGCCAGCTCAGAACAGCTCTTCTCACTGGATGTTTAATCTCTGAAATACCACTAAACATGAGACTAGTTGCCGTGCACAGAGCAAAGCAAAGTTTATCCTCATTCTCTCTCTCTCTCTTTTTTTTTTTTTTTAAGAAAAGTCTTTATCTTTTGTGTTAGATGGCAGGGGACTAATGTATTACGTACAAAAATGAGAACTATGCCTCCTACTCTCTTGGTTTTCCTCAGCACTGGGAATTTGCCCCAAATAGCGTGCACTATCTCCTGAGCCTGTGGCAGCGGCTGGCAGCCTCCGTGCCATACGTGAAAGCCACAGAGCCCCACATGCTGGAGACTTACACTCCTGAGGTCACCAAAGCCTACATCACATCCCGTTTGGAATCTGTGCACATCATACTGAGGTAAGGACACTGGGGCAGCCTCCCTCTTTCCCCACAGGTGGCCTGGCGTCCGACTTGCCAGAAGATCAGACACCCAGTTGGCAAAAGCGTACTTGATATGAGTCATAGTGGAGCTACCACCATAATGGGCATTTTTTTCACGTTTGCACAATAGCTGAGGAGAGCATGAAGTCCAGAAGAGTCCTTCTCTTTAATAGCCTATTCGTGTCCCTTCGTCAACCATAGCAGTAGCTTTGAGTACAGAGTATATCAGTATAATGTTTGTCCTTGCCACTGATTTCCTTTAAACATGAGAGAAGCATTGATAAGCTATAGATGACACCAATTATAATGTGTAAAATATAGGTGCTTAATGTGAACTTCTAAAGAAATAAGCAGATAAATAAGCTACACAATCCAGAGCTTACTAGAAGATGTAAGAACTCCAGGCAGCCGATCACTGACTGCATTATACTGACACATGGTTTCTGTCTTCCTTTACTACTAACTGGACCAGAAATCTATAGTAAAGAAATGTCAGACCCTTTAGAAATGACCTATATGAAATGGAGTTGTTCTAGGGACTTCCTGGCGGTCCAATGGTTTAAGACTCCAAGTTTCCTGCAGGGGGCATGGGTTCGATCCCTGGTCGGGGAACTGAGATCCCACCTGCTGCATGGCGTGGCCAAAAAAAAAAAAAAAAAAAGAATGAGGTTATTCTTTGTGTAGGGACCTATCTTGTATACTTTTTTCATTGGGTATTTCTCAGGGGAATTTACTTGGACTCTGAAGGTTTGGGGTGTTTTTTGTTTTTTTTTTTAACTCAGATTCTTAATTTGCTCAGAATCAAGTACATTTAATTGTCGTAAGAATTATAGTCTCAACTGTTTATGACTTGAATCATTTCAAAATCTGAGTATTTGTGAAGCCCGCCCGTTGGAAAGCACTGTTCTGTTAGCTGCATAGTTTCTATTCCTGAGGACTCAGCTAGTTTCAGCAAGGCCATGCTTGGGAGGGGTACATGTATGGGCTCTGGGCCCACGTAGCCGGTTAATAGCTGTGTACTCTTGGGCACAGTTGTAATGAGGATTAAATTACTGTGTCCCGGCCTCATGTGTGGGTCATGGTAAACGCACAGCTCTGAACTGCTTGCTGCCGTGGTGCTGCTGCTGCTGGGTTGTCATATGATGATGTAACAGTACATGGCGAACTTACGGTAAGACTTTCAAGTCTAGGAACCAGGAGATAAGGCAAGACCTGGTATAGAGCCACAGTGCCTCATCTGCATTTCTGAAATTTAAGATGTGAAAATTAATTTTTCTCATAAGTTTGGCACAAAACTCATTTGGTGGCAAAACTTGAGATGTGCTGATATGAGACCATTTATAGTCATTTTTTAAAAATTCTACTTCGGGGCTTCCCTGGTGGCGCAGTGGTTGAGAGTCCGCCTGCCGATGCAGGGGACGCGGGTTCGTGTCCCGGTCCGGGAAGATCCCACATGCCGCGGAGTGGCTGGGCCCGTGAGCCATGGCCGCTGAGCCTGCGCGTCCTGAGCCTGTGCTCCGCGACGGGAGAGGCCACAACAGTGAGAGGCCCACATACTGCAAAAAAAAAAAAAAAAAACAATTCTCCTTCGCGTGACTATTCATAATACTTATACATTTTGCTACAGGAATATTGTATTTGACATGCCACAGCCCAGGGAGGGTTCATATTACATGGTAGAAGCATCATAGTGCCTCCCTAAAATCTGAAGATTTCTGAATTCCAAAACACATCTGGTCACAATGACCTCACACAAGGGACAGGTTACTTGTAGTCACAAAGTTTACTATAGTCAGGAACAAACGAGGCTGAGAACCAAGAGCTTTTTTAGGGGTAAGAAGCATAGGACTGAGAGGATCGTGGCAGACAAATGTTAAGCGACTGGGAATTGGAAGACTGGACACCAGTGGGCAGAGCATACCTACGGGAGACTGATGCTAGGTTGAGACACCTGCCTTCCACCTGTTCTTAACCTTCCTTCCTTGGTAAAAAGTGGGGTTGGGATGTGGGCCTCTACAACTGCACAGGGTGGATACATGGAGAAGGAGAAGTGCTGCGACGGAGAAATCAGTAGGCATATTTTAAGAGAGCGCCTTCCTTCTTCCCTTGGGAGTAGAGATGGACTGGAAGATCCCCTGGAGGATACAGGTCTGGTCCAGCAGCAGTTGGACCAGCTGTCTACAATCGGGCGCTGTGAATATGAGAAGACGTGTGCGCTCCTCGTGCAGTTGTTTGACCAGTCTGCCCAGTCCTATCAGGAGCTGCTCCAGAGTGCCACCGCCAGCCCCATGGACATTGCAGTGCAGGAGGGTGAGTGGACAGTGGACTGGGCCTGGCAGAAGGTGCTGTCAGCACGCTTTCGCTTGTTGCTACCTCTCTTTCACCTTTCCCCCCAGAATTCTTCCATCATCAGTTAGCTCCATATACACAAAAGAATATTTGATAATAAATGCCACAGGGAACTAGGGAGGAGCACCTGAAATCATACCTGCAGCGGGTATGTTTAACTTTCAGAAAGCACTGCACTGTAAAAATAACGACCCTGTCTGATAGGGGAGCCTTGGTTATCTAATGAATTTCGCCCTTGGCATCACCCTTACCAGAGCAGAGTAGTAGCTATTCTCTGGAAGAAAAGTTAAACTTTATGACTTTTTCAGTTTCTTGAGATTAAGGAAGCTCATAGTAAGAAATGAACCTCACAGTGTGGAATTTCCTCATGAAATGATCACTGGTGGTGACACTAATGGGTCTTCTTCCTGTTGCAGGAAGGCTGACGTGGCTGGTTTATATCATTGGTGCAGTGATTGGTGGCCGGGTCTCTTTTGCCAGCACTGATGAGCAAGATGCTATGGACGGTGAGCTTGTCTGTCGGTAAGTGCTCCCACGGAGGCTTCCTATTTCACTGCTATGACCCTCCCACCCCCTTTTGGGTCGTGAGACCAGGGAACTTGACATGCTTCTGTTAGTGCATTTCTCCCCATTTATAGAATATAAATATAATCTTATGAAGCTGCTTGCCCATGAAGAACTGTTACAAGTTCAAATTCAAAGCTTTTATTAAGTACAGCAACAACTATGCCTACAGTCCTTACTAAAAAACCATCTGCAGTAATTCAGCAAAGGAAATGATGGATATAGACCTAAGCATATTGGATACAGAGCGGAGAGTAGCTTTTAGTTCTGTTTAAGTGCAGTATCTCAGAGTTAATGAAATGTGGACTGCTTCTGCCTTACCAGAGTAAGTCTAATAGGAAACTGTGGGTCTTCAACTATCCCCAAAGATGGAATTACAGAATTTCTACAGCCTTTCAAATCTCTTGACCATACACTTTCCCTCGTACAGGATCTCAAGTTACTTCGTGTCTGTGATTCTAATCTTACTAAAAACCTATAAATGAGCATCTAGTGATTTCTGAAACTTTACTTAACATAGAAATAAAAAGGCAGGACTGTTTAATAGCCTGCAGAGGTTCTCAAACCTTTTCTTCAGGACTCTACCTTCTTAAAAAGTATGGAGGCCCTCAAAGAGCTTCTGTTTATGTAAGCTATATCTATCGATACTTACCGTATTAGAAAGTAAAACTGAGAAGTTTTAAAAATATTTATGAATTTGTTTAAAAGTAACAAGCCCATTTCATGTCAACATGTTGTTTTTAATAACTTTTTTCAGAAGTGAATGAGAAAACCGGCTTTGTTTTAATGTCTGGCATAGTAGAAGTCAGCTGGATTCTCCTCTCTGCTTCTGCATTCAGTCTGTTGTGATATCACACGTCTTATAGCCTCTGGAAAACCCCACTGCACCCTCATGTGAGAGTGCGAGTGAAAGGGCAAATAATGTTTTAGTATTTTTATGAAAGTGGTTTTGTTACCTTGCAGAGAACTGCTACCCTGAAGGGTTCTAAACTTTCAGATGCTCTCCTTAGGGATAAACACATTTTAACATGATGCCTTAGAATGTATTGGTCCCCAGACATTTCAATCCATAATTTTTATTCTTATTCTGAAAATCCCCATTTGTCTCTTTCCACCCCCACTTTATCTATCAGATGCCCATCTGCCCTTAGGGGCCTTAATCCTGACTCAAGTCTCCACGGCATATCACACTGGCATTTTTTGAAGAGTTGATCAAAGATTTAATAAAGATGAAATCCAATACCTTTCTGATTCTGTAGCCTGCTGTGATACTGTGTGTCATAATATAGATTGAATTTAGACAGTGTCTCATATACTGGTTCTCAACTTGAGTGTTCCAACACGATGAATGAGTCCAGTTCACTCATGATGTCACAAATAGTTTACCTATTTTCACACTATCAAAATGCCAAATGACTCACTTGTAATCGCATCATTCTTATTCATCCCAGCATTCCAGTATGCTTTCTTTTGAGGGGATGGGTGCAGGGAAGAGGGATAAAGTCACAGGTAGCATATCTGTTCTTGGTCCCTGGAAGGGTTACCTGCCTGTGAACATCGTCCTTCATGTGTATCCTTTCCTTTTATGGCTCCATGAGAAAAAAGATTGAGAGCCACTGGTATTTAGTCCAATCGACCTCATTTTATAAATAAGGAAGTGGGGCTCAGAAAATAAATTGCTTTACTCAAGGTCTCACAGAAGTTTCAAGGATGACCATTACCCTGGTACTGGTGTTTTTCCCACTATTTTTAAGCAATTATGAGTTCTACCTCTCAGGCGACTGGAAGTTTTAAACACGTAACTGGTCATTCATACTCCTCAGCTGAGGTTCCTGTAGGGCAGAAATGGAGAATTTTGTTCCCTCAGTGGAGCTTAGAGCCTGCAGAGAATGCCTTTCCAATAGGATGGGTGAGGAGAGGGGACGTGTGCCTATTTCAGGGGAGGTTGGTTTTCTGCAGGGACCAGGATATCCTGCTGTTGAGAGAATCATTGCTCTTCCACCTCTAGGGTGCTCCAGCTGATGAACCTAACAGACTCTCGCTTGGCTCAGGCGGGTAACGAGAAACTAGAATTGGCCATGCTGAGCTTTTTTGAACAGTTTCGTAAGATCTACATTGGGGACCAGGTGCAGAAATCCTCTAAGGTAACAGACTCTCAGTTGGCTCCATTTAGTTCTCATTTCTGGTTGTGGCATTTCTGATTAAGAGAAATGACAGAGAGCAGCTTAGATACAATCTCCAGATTTTATGTATCAGGATAAACCAAATAGTTCCTCTTGGTCTGTAGAATTTGGGGAGACTCATCAAAGAATTGGGTCCATTTTTCTAGTACTTGATGTGTTTAATAAATGACCAGTCAAAACATCTGTTGGTCTCCCCCAAATTGGCAATTCTCAGTCTCTGTACATGAGGTGATGTTCAGAGCAACAAAAGGTTTTGACAGTCTTTTTGTAATTTCAGGGCTGAAGATAACTCACAGCATCTATCCAGTATTTAGTAATACTTAGAAACTAGCTCATTCCTTCAGTAAAGACTTCCCCAGCATTGTTGTCCGTTTTCTTCTTATATCTTAGCCTCCTGAATGAGGACGAAAACAATACTGGGATATGATTTTTCTAATCCGTATTTTCTGGTTACTTTCTCTTCCCTAAACACACCACCAGCTGTACCGCCGACTCTCAGAAGTTCTGGGCTTGAATGATGAGACCATGGTCCTAAGCGTCTTCATAGGAAAAATGTAAGTGTTTTGGCTTGCCATCAGCAAGTCCCTTGCAATCCTGTTGCAACTGTAAAATGTGATCTTGGCATTGTGCTGCCAGTGCCTTGGTATTCCAGCATTGATCGTTTGCGTCAGAAAACTGTGCATTTGAGTGTGTGACAAGCTGTGCTTAGAGATATGGCCCGGCCCCAGAGCATTCCAGGCTTGTACAGGCAAGGATTTCATTTTGTTCACACGGAATCTCATCTACAGCTTCTGGAATCACGGGTGAAGCCCTGCCATGGCATTAGCAAAACAGACCTTCCTCCCCAGCAATTGGGGCTCAGCTCCTCACCAGATCACCCTGCTGCCAGGATGCCCAGAGCGGGCTTTCACTTTCTGGCACTGATTTCCACTAGGTGTGCCCCCAGGAGCAGAGCCCCACTCTAAAACAGGCTTTACTCCTCTCAAGAAGCGTAACACCCTTTGAGAGTCTTGAATCTCCAACATCTAGTGCTATTGTTTGGATTGTCATCACAGTTGGAGCTCCTGATTGGCCCTTTTTGGGGTTTTTTTGTTTGTTTGTTTGTTAAGTTATGCCCCTTTGTTTACATTTCCCCCTTTTTAGGAGCTCAATTTATCAAAGCACACACTAGGAGCCACATAAATATATTACCCAGGGCTGTGTGCAATGTGACATTCTGCCTCCTTCCAACCATCCCAATCCTAAACACTCGTATCCATGAGCTGGTTAATCATTTAAGATGAAAACAGCAAAGGGGGTCTAAAGGACTCTGCCAGCCAAGAATCCAGAAGCAAGGGCTACTAGAATTCTGCAGCTGACAGTGGATGGTGCAGGTGCAGAATTGCATACGTCTGCATGTTATCACTGCCGCAGAAATCTCTTACCCTTGCTGCAGAAATCAGCCCTGGAGTGCCCCAGAATTCCAAGGGCCTGGGTATGGGCCAGTGTAGCTTTGGAACCAAGTAGTGAAGATTATCTGAAGGATAATTTTTCTAGTCAACCAAATGTAAGTACGGAGATTTTATACCCATTTTTTGTGGTTGTGATGTCTGTGAATTGGTGATGCAGATGTGTGGTGATTCTTGATGGATGATTTTCTTCTTCTCCCAACTCTCAAAGTTACCAGACGTATCAAAAGTATCTCCTGCTTTTTTTTCTTTTTGTCCTCCAGCATCACCAACCTGAAGTACTGGGGCCGTTGTGAACCAATCACCTCCAAGACACTACAGCTTCTCAATGACCTCTCCATTGGATATCCTTTTCTAGGCTGGCTTCTGGGCAAAACAGGAACTGTGGAGAGCCACAATCTTAGAAATCATGGCCTCCTCCATTTCTCTTTTAATTTAGCTGTATGTGTACTTGAGAATCTTCCATTCTCCTAGGAACCAAAGGCAATACCCAAACAGAATCCAGGAATAATTCCAGACCCTAAAAAATGAGCCAACCGACAAGCTAATAGTCTACCACAGATTTATTCCTGGCTATCTCTAAGATCCAGAAATACCCAACAGGTCTGTCTGATAGGTACACACTCTTTGTAGCCAAGGTTTTAGCATAGGTGGCAGCAGAGTCCATCTGAATTTTTCTATCAGCTTATAGGTAGAAGCTGCCTGATTATAAACTTTGCAATAAAGGTAGCCACTACACTTCCTCTTGACTTGGACTCAGTCTGCTGTAGAGGTTGAATTGCTCTAAGACAGCCTTTCACAACCAGGGATCTGCAAGAGAAGTAAACCCTATAAAAATGATCTGAGTGACTTTTTTCTGAGTTCTCCCAAAGATCGTACATAGCTCGTCTCATTCTAAATGCATAGGAGAGAGGTTAATTCACCACACAGTGGATGCCTGACGTGGGCTTTAGGGCTTAATTCTCTCTTAGAAGCCCCACTGAGAAAAGCTACTCTAGGATATCATGATTCTTGGGGGAAACTGCTGGGTTTTATCTCTTTTCTTACAGATAGGACTTTGGTATGGGTATTCTCTCACTGATCAGTTAAATGCTGCTTAGAAGAGAACACCTGTTTTTCCCATTTGGCAGTGTCATACTCAGATGGTTAAGAAAAATAAGATAGCTGGGTATGGAATTCATAGGACTCTAACCTAGAAAGTGCTCATCCTGCATTAAAGATTCTTAGTTTGCATCACACTTTCCTTGACCCTCTTCCTTTGTCTTTACATACAGTAGTGTAAGGAAACTAGTGAAGCTGAGTGCGGTACAGTTCATGCTGAACAATCACACGGTGAGTGGCTGAGCCCCTCTTCCTGGTTCTGCTCTCCAGCCACACACACTCTCTCAGCAAACAAGGGAGATGTTTAAGTTGAGCTCCTCGGCGCTGCTGCCGCCAAAGGCTGTGCCCTGACTCCTGTCACACTGGCCAGGTTACACTTACTGTCGTGAGAGCTGCTGTTTGGGATCCAGATAACCTGAGTTATGGTGAAGTCACCGACTGTTACTCATATGGAGATAAGTTAGTTGTAGGTAACAATAACGAGTTTTTTTTTTTTTTTATTTTAATACCCCTTATACCCTTAAGGAATGATAATAGAGCCATTAGCTTGAAAGGGCTCAGTAATTCTGAAATTACTGGCTTGCATTCTACCTCTGACCCATGTTTTTATCTTTTAACTTGTTTTCTTTTTTTCAATAGAGCGAGCACTTTTCATTTTTGGGTATTAACAATCAGTCCAACCTGACAGACATGCGGTGTCGAACTACCTTCTACACAGCACTTGGGCGTCTCCTCATGGTGGATTTAGGTACTGCAATAAATCCTAGAGGCTCGTGAAGTAATCTGGCATGGTTCTAAATTTTCACTTGAGGCTAGAAAACTAGATGTGGGGGAGGTTTTTTTGTTGTTTCAACGGTAACAAAACTATCTGAAATAACAGTCTGATTTCACCAAGAACAGATCATGCTATCATGGTCCCTGTAACTGGAAGAGAAAAACAATATAAGTCTGAAGTTTTCATTTGATGTGCAGCGGTTCTAAAATTCTATTCATAATTCTCATCTATAAAATAAGGGAACTGAGAATTCCTAAATGCATCTTGTTGGCCAGATAATCCCCGCCTCCCACACTGAGGTGCAACCCACCTGAGACGGCCAGCACTCCTCAGTACCCACTTCACTGGCACATGTGAACCAGGAGGGCTTAAGCACCTTTCTGGCTCTGGTTGTGATATTAGCAGTTTGGGCTCAACTTATAAACTGAAGCTTAACAGTATCATAATTTTTTAGCTATTTAAATTTAATCCTACTAAAATTATATTATAAAACCTTCTATATTTACGAAAGATTACTTAAAAAAAACAAAAAGAAAGGTATAAAAAGAAGGGCCTCCACAAGCGCCTGATTCAAGTTCAAGTCTCATCTAGTTCTCATACCCCAGCCTCAGTCCTTTCTCAACTGACTATAGGTCTCAATTAAGGAAGCATAAGCAACATAGTACGTTGTACGCATCAGAATCTCCGATATTGAATCTTAGTACTGAAAAAATTGGGGCATCCCTGGACTAGATGATTTCTGCCATGACGATTTTTCTGGTTTAAAAATTATTTCTATACATACATTTTATTCTGAAATTGCTACTAGTACCTATCGGGATTATCAAGGGACACCCTCTGAATTATCCTTGGGTCTGCGCATCTGTCATACCATCTTATTTTCCATGCATACACAGCCTTGCATTTTTTTGTACTGGGGTCACACCCCGGGTTGTTTTCCTTGCAGGAGAAGATGAAGATCAGTACGAGCAGTTCATGCTGCCGCTCACAGCAGCGTTTGAGGCTGTGGCCCAGATGTTTAGTACTAATAGTTTCAACGAGCAAGAGGCAAAGGTGAGTCCTTCCCCCACTGATTGAACAGCTTCGGGTTGAGGGCAGTCCCTGAGAGAGACCAGATTGGGTGGCACTGCAGAAAATAGTGCTTCTCCATAAACTTTCCACTAATTTAGCTTTTTACTCAGTCTCTTGGACTTCAAGGATTTTGAAATAGAAGAACCAGTGTAAGTTTATAAACTCTATTTTTATGTTAAAGTGTGTTCTTAAACAGCCCTTAGGATTTTTTATCTAAGTTTTTAAATGTATTAGCATCAAGTTATTTTATATGTTTTCTCATTGCCTTTTTAATCTCTGTTGTATATTTAGTTATGCCCCCTTTTCATTTTCAATACTGCTTATTAGTGCTTTCTCTCTTTTTTCTAGATGTCTTGCCAGAGATTTGTCACTTTTTGCTTTGTTTTTGCTCCGTTTTATCTGTGTTTTGTATTTCATTCATTTCTACTCTTCATCTCTATCTTCATGCTTCTTCCTTGGTGTTATTCTGTGGTTGTAACTTCTTAACTTTCCAGCCCTTCTTTCCTGATGTAATCATTTAAAGCTATAGGGCCTCCCTGGTGGCGCAGTGGTTGGGAGTCCGCCTGCCGATGCAGGGGATACGGGTTCGTGCCCCGGTCTGGGAGGATCCCATGTGCCGCGGAGCGGCTGGGCCCGTGAGCCATGGCTGCTGAGCCTGTGCATCCGGAGCCTGTGCTCCGCAACGGGAGAGGCCACAACAGTGAGAGGCCCGCGTACCATAAAAAAAAAAAAAAAAAAAAAAAAAAAATAAAGCTATAAATATCCCTCTAGGTATATTATTCCACAAGTGTGTTTTGGTTTTGGTTTTTTTAATTGGCATAAAAAACACATAAAACTTACTGTCTTAGCCATTTTTAAGTGAATGGTTTAGTAGCATTAAGTATATTCATATTGTTGTGGAACAGGTCTCCAGAATCCACAAGTCTTCTTTGACCCATGAGTCATTTAGAAGGGTTTGTGAATTCCCATACAAATGGAATTTTAAAGTTACCTTTAGTTATTAATTTCTGGCTGTCATAATGGTCATTTCTTGGTTTTTTGCTTTCCTCATCTTTTTACTTCATGCACACCTGCTCTCTTTACCTATAGATCTCTGTACCCAAACCAGAAAACACTAGACTATTAATATTTGTAGGACTTTTTTGCAGTGTTCATAATGACCCTGATACTGAATTTTAGACCCACCAAATAGCCCAGGGGTATTGCCCCGCAAAGTGCCAGACTTTACCTGACACTCTAAAATTCTCCTTTTTCATCTTTCGAAAGCCTCTTAGTTTTCTCTCTCCAGATTAGCAGGGAAGTCAGAGAGCAACACCATTTGCCCAACTCTCTCCTCTTTACTCCAGCGTTCTGGGGTCTGAGATGGGTACCATTCCAAGCTAAGGTTAATGTGGAACAGATCAATAACAGGATAGAGTATCAACCACTGTCAAGGATAAGTGGGGGATATCAGTGAACATCAGCCCTTTCCCCCATCAAAAAACAAGTAAAATTAATGAAAGAACCACCTTGGCCATGAACTACAACCATCGCCATATCTTTGTCATGCCTCATATAACAAGTCTTTTAGATTGCCCATGTCTTAGACTTAAAATTGAGCTTATGTTATCTGTTCAGGAATAGAACTGTTTGCTTAAAGCAGACTGTTAGCAGAAGTACAGACATTTTTGATAAATGAGTCAGGATACCCAACTGTGCCTACTGATGACTGTTAGCTTTTGAAAGCGGTTATATTGCTGTTCAGAGCCCACTAGTAAAAGTTCTACTGAGAAAGAGAGCACTGGATTTGGAGTCTTGGTGTTGTAAGTCCTAATCCTGGCCCTCTTGCTACCTGCCAGCACAACTATGGGCAAATTATTTAACCTCATTGGGTCTCACTCTTTTTCTCTAGAAGTATAGTATTAGTACTTTATAGGTCCAAGGTCCAGCACATCAGTCTAATTTCCAGACACCCCAACCAAAGGGCAGATACCTGTAGACTCGTCTTGCTTCTGGCGGAGTCTGCATTTGCATTCCTGTGGCACTGGCACCTTTGTAGTTAGATGTGGACCAGACCTTTAGGAATATGCTTCTTCTCCCTCTTCTTGTATGTACTTTTTTGCCTTTTTTTCCCCTACCTCTTCTTGAATAAGCTTTTTTGCTTTTCTACTTTTTACATATGATTTATCACATTAATGTCTTAAAATTTTATCAGCCTCTATTTTTGCCATGATGGGCCAGGAACCATCCCTTTCTCTTGGTATAAAAAGCTTCCAAAACTAATTTTCCAAGTGAAAAGATTCCATTCTAGTATGGAAGAGATCGATTGGGAATATTTGGGAAGGAGTATTTGTTGAATGATGGGAGGAAGAATTTGATTACAGATATGTGAAATCCCCACCAGGTGGTTATAGGTTTGGTTTTTCTTGTATCTTAACATATTTTTGCCTTCTACTACAGCGAACTCTAGTTGGCCTAGTAAGAGACCTGAGAGGGATAGCTTTCGCCTTCAATGCCAAGACCAGCTTCATGATGCTGTTTGAATGGATGTATCCTAACTCAAACTAGGAGCGTACCACAGCAAGCCTTGACTGGAGTGTGAATGGGTGATGAAGTCATCAGGGAAGGTGGGGGGAAGGAGTTGTGAGGCAAAAGAAGGTGAAGAGTTACCCAGAAGGCCTGCCATATGTCTTGTAAGCTGTCATCCCACAGTGGTCCAATAATATGATGCCGCCTGCTTTGGTCACTGAGATTGGGAAATGAGTGAGGTGGCTTCTCAGTTTCTCTTTTGGGTCCCAGTTATATAAATGCCTGTGGAATTGTTGTATGTGAATTTTGCTACACTTAGAAAAGAGAGACATTTCAATCTACTAAAAAAAGATCGCTGTACTAGGAATTAGAAAGTCTGACCTTACTAACTTCATAACCTTGAACAAATCACTTCAAATCTAAGTGCCTCTGTTTCTCAGATAGTTATGTAAAGGAACTAGCTGCTTCCCTGTCACATTACAGAAGTGGTAAGAGGATAGAACAATATGAAATATATTGTGCTCCTCAGAAGAAAGGCATTATGTAAATTACAATGTGTCGTTAGATGCCTATTACAAGTTAAAGGACACACAATCACTTTAGCATCTTCTGGTTAGAAAGACTCTTAAGATTAGCAAGCAAGAGACAGGAAATTAGAGAACTATAATTTGGCAGTTTGTGCTTGACCGGTGCTGAGAAATTATTTTAAATTCTGTACCTTTCTGGATTCAGAATTCTTCCTTAGCTTTTCATTTACAGCTACCCATCCTACATGCCAATTCTCCAGCGGGCAATTGAGCTATGGTACCATGATCCAGCCTGTACCACACCTGTGCTCAAGCTAATGGCTGAATTGGTTCATAATAGGTAAGCAGGGAGATTTTCAAAGGGTACAGCTGCCCTTTTATCTGAGAGATCCCTGAGATAATTTGCTTTATCTAGTGTTTACAGCAGATTGTGGAAGATATTAAGATTCACTGCTATCAAAATTTGAAAACCTCTAGAAGATTACAGTGTATGTTTTTATTTGTTTGAAAGAAGGGTGTCCCCAACCACACAAAGCCATAGCTGCATGCAGGAAATAAGTCACTTTAAAAAGAGTCTCAAGACAGCCACTCTTAAGAGAAGTGAATTTGGCAACCAAAATTCTGATTTCCCTGCCCACGTGTATAAAAGTTAACATTTAGTGATGGTGCCACGTCCATCACATTCCACAGTTCACATTTCCTAGAGACTACTGAGAGGGAGGCAGACGTGTCAGAACTCTTTCTGCAGAAAGGGATTTGTTAGGCAGATTACAGCTGGACTGGTAAAGATTTATCTTGAAAGTGAGAAAGATTTCCAAAATACCACATTTTAGATTTGCCCAGCAACTTAGGGATGGAAAGGAAAGAAAATTCTAGCACCTTGACTTCACTAGAATTTCAGGTCTGTATCTGCCTCTTAAGGCACCCTGAGAATTAATAATTTTTAAAACTGTCTTAGTGAAGAAGTGGGTAATATTCATAGAAGCTATAGCCTCCCATGAGGCTTATAGTTAAGACTTATTCATTTATAAAATAGACATTTAAGAACATCTACTCTTTGCCACTTAGGCACTTTCATATCGATTGTGCCAGACAAAACCTCTGCCCACTTAGATGTTGCATTCTGGGGGGGTGACAGACAGTAAAAAAAAAAAGTGTGGAAGATAATTTCAGACAGTGGTACGTGCTATGAAAAAAGTTAAATAAGGTAATAAAACAGAGGGGAATTGGAAGGAGAGAAGGCCTCTCAGAGAAGGTAATATGAATGAGCAGAAAGATTCTGGTATCCCTGCAAGGATAAGGGGGAAAAGCATTCTAAACAAAACAACTGCAGAGGTCCCAAGATGCGATGAACTTGTTGGGACTTGAGACAGCAGAATGCCACTGGCTGGAGCCTGGTGGAGGAGGGGAGGTCAAGGTAGGTGACGAGTCAGACAGATCGTGTGGTGACTCAGTACAGCAGTGGTGAAGAATGGCGTGTACTCTCGTTACACGGGAAGCTACTGGAGTATACTAAGCAGGAATTAAAATGATATCATGACATTATTAAAAGGTGTCATTCTAGCTACACGTGGAGAATGAGACTACAGGGGCAAGAGTGGAAGCAGAAGGACCACACAGGAGACGGGTGGGTTCAGGGCATATTGTAGAGCTGGATCTTGATGGATTCTGTGTAGGGAGGGGAGGAAGAAAGAATCAAGAGGACTTCTGGGTTTGAGACCTTACCAGCCACGAGGTCCGTGACGCTCATTAAGCAGTAGAACACACCAAGGAGGAGGAGCTCTGGTCTACGGTACAGTCAGGGACCCAAAACTCAGGTTGTTGACACTGTTTGCCCTCCTGACCTCACTCCCCTTGTAACATTCTCAGTCCCTTTACAGCTTTTCCTCTTCTAAAGTGGACACGATGCCCGCACCCCTCCTTCAGTTGCTACTGAAGCTGTAAAGGTGAATGTAGATTAAAGTCTGAAGGGCTGTGAGTTAGTACGACCAAGAAGTGACTGCGATAAAAGCTAAACTTTAAGCAAATTGAGAATTTTAAGAGGATAATTTTATCTACTGCCTCATTTTCTTTCTTTTAAATGTTTTCAGTTTGAGCAGCAGAACTTGAATCTAGTATGTTGGTCTTCAAGATACAAGCTACATCACTGGTTATCTTGGGTTAACTTGGTTATTTCACATTAGGATAAGTAATCTGCATGTCTTCCTGCAAAAAGTATCACCTAACGTACTCAGGGGAGAGCCTGAAGTAGCCTAGTCTTCCAGCAACATACCTCCGACTTTGTCTCCTCTGTGTTCTCTGCTCAGATCCCAGCGACTCCAGTTTGATGTCTCTTCCCCCAACGGCATCTTACTCTTCAGAGAAACCAGCAAGATGATAACAATGTATGGTAAGTGCTTACGAGGAGCAGAACCCTGGAAGTGAGTTCCAGCTCAGTCACCACACTCTGCAGCATGGGTCTCATACGCTCGTGTCACAGTGCCAGCTGGTGCCAAGAGGATTGAGGCGGTGTGTGAGCTGTCAGTTACCACATGATTGAGTAAATATGTATCTTGTCTACTCAGGCAATCGCATCCTGACACTAGGAGAGGTCCCGAAGGATCAGGTCTACGCACTGAAGCTCAAGGGCATCTCCATCTGCTTCTCCATGCTGAAGGCTGCTCTCAGTGGGAGTTACGTCAATTTTGGAGTCTTCCGTCTCTATGGGGATGACGCCCTGGACAATGCTCTACAGACCTTCATCAAGCTGCTTCTCTCTATTCCCCACAGCGACCTCCTGGTAAGCCCTAAGCTTCGTTGACAGGATCCGAGCCCTACATCATGTCAGTCTTTTTTTTTTTTTTCCTGCTGAGACCATGATTGAATGTTTCTCTGAAGCTGGCTCCACCTAGGTCTTCTGTCTTCCCGTCTGAAGGGAGCTAAGCTATTTTATTGAAGATCTTGCTCCACACGTGCTGAGGTACACAGCAGCTAAGCTGATTTTCATCCTCCTTCTCCCACAGGATTACCCCAAGCTCAGCCAGTCTTACTATTCACTACTGGAAGTCCTGACCCAGGACCACATGAACTTTATTGCAAGCCTGGAACCTCATGTCATCATGTATATTCTCTCTTCCATTTCTGAAGGACTTACTGCACTTGGTAAGCACCTGGGTGGGCGGGCGGGTGAGTTGGTTGGTTTTTAGCACTTAACTAAACAGAAGGGAGAGTCTTGCCCCAGCATCCAACAGGATTACTGCTTTGGGGAGCGCACCCTAACAACAGAGTGTATAATTCACGGGTACGTTCTCAGGCAGCAAATACTTAGTGACGCCCTCCTGTGGACCAGGCACTGTGCTTGGCACTAAGGGTACAGTCATCGGTCCTTGTCCTTTAGGAGCTTCTTAATCTGGTAGATGAAACAGACAACTGCCTGTTTACCACCCTGACCTTTGTACACACAGCAGTAGGCTAAGTACGGAGTGCTGTGGGAGGGCTCGGGAAGAATACCTAAACTCCCGCCTTTGAGGAGGTAGGGTCCTGCAAGGCTGGCTGAAAGAGCTGGCATTCAAAGCGTAAACCTAACAGCTGAACCGGCATTATCAGATTAGTGGAGGAAGAAGCCTCCTAGCAGCAGGAACAGCGAGCACTAGCACCTGTTGGCAAAAAAAACCCCAGGAAATCCAGATGGCTGGCACACTTGTGAAGAGAAGAGGAGGAATGAAGTGAAGCTGGAGGGAGAGAGAGAAACAGGGGCAAATCTGGAGATCACAAAGGCTGCCCTTAAGCCATATCAGTATGTTTGGGTTCTATCCTTAGGACAGTGGAAGGTTTTACACAGCTAGCTCCGTAAGTTTTTTCATCCAATTCTACCTGGTTCTTGTCAACCATTTTGTTACCAAGCTGCGTTCCAGCAGTCTTAGTGTGTATGTGTTCAGAGAATACAGTACATTTGTATCTTAGGCTGAGCAAAACATAAATAGGAAGATGAAGTCAACTGCAAAATAATCACGACATATTGCAAATGCACAGAGAATGACTTTGGATTGTCTACTGCGGTGAGTTAGCCACACCTCTGCTCTGGGCCACTTCTTTGATACGCACTTATCTCCAGCAGGGGGCGTAGCCATATCTAGAACAGTCCAGCCAGGGTATCAGACCCTGCTTTGGAAGGCTGTTTTTTAGCTTCTTGAAAATAGAGGGACCTCTGCATGAATGGAAGCAGCATGCTTTACTATTTTAGTCCTGTGGCCTGTGCCTCACCTAGTCAGCTCTGTCTGCAGGCTGTGCTGCAGTGTCCCCTTAATAAAATGAATAGACAAGTCTGCAGCTTCCCACCACACACTCCCCCGGAGATGCTATAGATAAATATTACAGCGCCCCACTCTAACAAACTGTAGGTGTTGATAGGCTGTATTAAGCTGGGTTTAGTGACAATCACCCAGGTAACTCAGAGTATAGGCTCACACCTCAGACTTGGATTCTAATCACAGCTCTTCCAGTGACTAGCAGTGTGACCTTGAGGCAAGTCACATAACCTCTCCAAACTTCAGTTTACTCATTGGTAAAATGGAACACCTACCTCCTGGAGTTCTCAAGAGGATAAAATAGAGATGATAACCTATAAAGTCCTTAGCACAATGTCTGGCACAATAAAAGTACTTGCTATATTGTAAGCTATTTGATATTTTTTATGAAGCAGAAGACATAAATCCACATCATATTGGGTCAATAATTTCAATATTGTTTATATTATTATCTATTATGACAGGCTTATTTTCAGACTTAGAATTGGACCTTGCTGTATGATGAGGGTGAGAGGTTAATAGGCAGCATCCCAAGCCGTGGTCTTGGCTGCACTGACCACAGTTCTGACTGGGGCCCTCTGTGGGATCTCAGCTAAGGGCAACTCATGTTCACCCAAGTCACCATAAGCAGCTCAGTATCCCTGCTCTATTCCACCCCTGCCCGTCTTTCTTCCAGACACCATGGTATGCACAGGCTGCTGCTCCTGCCTGGACCACATTGTGACATACCTCTTCAAGCAGCTTTCACGTAGCACCAAGAAGAGGACGACGCCCCTGAACCAGGAGAGTGACCGCTTTCTGCATATCATGCAGCAGCATCCAGAGATGATCCAGCAGGTAAGGAGCATGAGGGCTAGGAGGCAGTGTGGGGGTCCCACGGTGGGAGGACCTCTCTGTGAGAGAGGAGAGGCCAAGCAAGATGAAGAGTCTGACTAACAGCTCACCTGGTTCATGCTGCCAAGGTGAATTTTACACCTTAAAATTGCAGTGGATTTTCAGTTACCTGAGTAATCATTGGATATGGATATAGAAAATCTGAAAAAATCAAATTCTGAATTCTTCTCCGAGTGTCACACTAACCCCCATGCCTTGGGCCTGTCCCATGAGCACTGTCCTCCTTCCGTGACAGTGACTTTGCTCATCCATTGCTGTAAATGGAGCATGAGTTAGCAGTATCCAGCTGTAAAACTTGTACTGCCACTTGCAAAACAGAAACAAGAGTGCAGGACAGGGAATTCCCTGGCGGTCCAGTGGTTAGGAGTCCAAGCTTTAACTGCCAAGGGCGTGGGCTCGTTCCCTGGTTGGGGAACTAAGATCCCCGCAATCCTCGTGGCACGGCCAAAAAACGATTGTACCACCTTTGCTTTCAATTTAAAAAAAAAAAAGAGGGGCTTCCCTGGTGGCACAGTGGTTGAGAGTCTGCCTGCCGATGCAGGGGACATGGGTTTGTGCCCCGGTCCGGGAAGATCCCATGTGCCGCGGAGCGGCTGGGCCCATGAGCCATGGCCGCTGAGCCTGCGCGTCCGGAGCCTGTGCTGCGCAACGGGTGAGGCCACAGCAGTGAGAGGCCCGCGTACCGGGGAAAAAAAAAAAGAGTGCAGGACAAAAAGAGATAACTGACCAAATGGAGATCAAACCATACGCTTAACATTATTTTATTTGTATACAACATCTTTTCAAAAATAAGATTTGCAGGAATATACCAGATAAAAATACGTAAGGAGGGCTTCCCTGGTGGTGCAGTGGTTAAGAATCCGCCTGCCAACGCAGGGGACACGGGTTCGAGCCCTGGTCCAGGAGGATCCCACATGCTGCGGAGCAACTAAGCCCGTGCGCCACAACTACTGAGCCTGCACTCTAGAGCCCGCGAGCCACAGCTACTGAAGCCCATGAGCCACAGCTACTGAAGCCCGTACGCCTACAGCCCGTGCTCCAAAACAAGAGAAGCCATTGCAATGAGAAGCCCGCCACTGCAACAAAGAGTAGCCCCCGCTCACCGCAACTAGAGAAAGCCCGCACACAGCAACGAAGACCCAACGCAGCCAAAAATAAATAAATAAAATTTAAAAAAATACATAGGGAAAAAGAATCAATGGAAGCAGACTTTTAGCCAATAATATTTTAACCAATCTCATCTTTGTCTACGTTGTTCTCTAAAGGAGTAGTGAACATCCCCAAAATGCTGTAAAGTTCTCTCTTCTGAGAAAAGATCCCGGGAGCTATAGTGCAAGGTGATTTTGCCTATTCTAATCATTTACTTGACCCATCCCATTACCCACCGAACTCTGGGTTAACTGGAAAGGCCCATTTTTAATTGAATTTTCAAACCAATTTAAAGAACAAGAAAGGAAATATCTTAGAAACAAAACTTACCTTGTAATAGAAGATTTAAATGAAGCTTCACGAAATATTCGTCTGGTTTACTCTAGACAGAAAAGGCCTTCAAGCTAATAAGCGCCTCTGTCTGGAATCTGTGATTCCCCTCGAGCAGCCACACACTAGCTCACCGCCTCCGACTCTCCATTTCCAGATGCTGTCCACGGTGCTGAACATCATCATCTTCGAGGACTGCAGGAACCAGTGGTCTATGTCCCGACCCCTGCTCGGCTTGATACTGCTTAACGAAAAGGTGAGAGAACAGCTCCCTGGTGTCCAGGGCACCCCACGGTGGTGAAAGAGGGAACGGGCCCATTTTCTGAGCATGGCCTATTCATGCTCTGAACAGCATATAATCGCTTAACGGTTAGAAGTCAGCACCTGTGGCAGTTCAGACAAAAGGGAAAGGATGAGGAGGTGTGACCAGGAGAGAAGATGCCTAGAGGTCACAGCACCTGAGGCCTAAGTTCTAGTTCCAGCTCTGCCATAAACACATAAATAAGTCTAGAGATTCCTATAAAAGAAGAATCTGGATCAGATGACCCTCATAGCATTTACAAATTTAAAATTCTAGATTTTTAAGTAAGATAAAGATTATTATCCTACAGGTGCTTGCTTGAACTTTAAAAAAAAAAACAAGTATCCAATTTTAATAGATATTCCATTTCTTGGAGGAGAACACTCCTTCCATTCTGCAGATGATGGAGGGCTAGTCAGCCTTTCCCCATCTTCTCTCCTTAATGCCCCCCCCCCACTTTGCCCTACAGTATTTTTCTGACCTAAGGAACAGTATCGTGAACAGCCAGCCACCAGAGAAGCAGCAGGCTATGCATCTGTGTTTCGAAAACCTGATGGAAGGCATTGAGCGAAATCTTCTAACGAAAAACAGAGACAGGTGAGTGTAGAAGGCTCTGGCAAGAAGCCCTAGGCAAGTGTTACTTTTCAAGTCACTGAACTGAGGCAGACTCCTTAAGTCTTTTAGAGCCCGTCTAAAGCAGTGCTGCCCAACAGAAAAGTAATTTTAAATTTTCTAGTTGCCACAACTAAAAAGGGTAAAAAAGAAACAGACAGCATTCATTTTAATATATTTTATTTAACCCATGTATCCAAAATAATATCATGTCCATGTGTAATCAATATTTTTAAATTGAGAATTTTAAGATTCTTTTTATTGTACTAAGTCTTCAAGATCCTGTGTATTTTACACTTAACAGGGCATCTCAATTCATATGCTACATTTTCATCGGAAATACTTGATTTGTATTTAGATTTCATAAAACTTACAGTTGCAATTAGATTCCCATACTCAAGTTGTTCCAGACATACTTAGAAGTTGTCCAATAACTGAATTGAACGTCAGGTTTTTCTAAATTGATATTTAAATTTTCTTTCATTTTAATTAATTTGAAATATGGCATTTTAATTAAGGTGCGATTGGGGAACTGAATTTTACATTTCTTTTAATTGGATTCAGTTCCTCAGGTGCACTGAGCACAGTTCAAGTGGTCTACAGCCACGTGTGGCTAATGGCTGCCATACTGGACAGCACAGGTCTCTTGGCATTAAGAAATGAGACAGCTTCATCCTCTCCCAGCCCTCACTTCGTGAGGGTTACTTCCCGTCTCTGTCAGTGAGATTCCTTTTGTGCTGCCATGAACCCAAGGTGATCCTCAGAGCCCCAGATTTGACCAGATCTCGAGGCCTGCCATGAAGTTGTCAGGTAGAAAGGGGTGCAAAACTAGCCCAACTTTCCCTTAAAGTCTTAAAACTGAGATTAACTGACCTTAGAAACAGAACCGATTCATACGTTCTGCCTCTCAGTAGCCACTTGTCTGCTAGAAACATTTTAGGCAAAGATCTTTCCCTTCCACCCTGCTCCCCCAACCTACATGCATCCTCTCTGTAGGTTCACCCAGAATCTGTCAGCATTCCGTCGAGAAGTCAACGACTCAATGAAGAATTCCACTTACGGCGTGAATAGCAATGATATGATGAGCTGACACCTTCTTGGACTCTACCTGTACAGAGCAGCGTCCCTTTGGTCTGGCCCAGAGGGGCGAACAATTACAACGGAGAGGGCCTGGCTGATCCTGGCCCCCTCCTCCAGGGGTGTGGGGAAAATGGCAAAGGTCAACTAGCTTCTTCCCCAGGGAATAGGGGTGTGAGTGCACTCACGAGGGGGGCAGGGCGCTGCTGGTTCCTGGGGGATTGGGTGGGAAGGGTGGTGGGAGGAGATAGAGACACAAATGTGTGAGACTCCAGTCCCCTCCTCCTGGGGCCGCCCACGGGGAAAGAACCCCAGTGTCCTGTCACAACCTGCCTTGTATAAACATGTACATTTTTTCATAACATTTTGAACAAGGTTTATATTGACTCAAGTTTAAAAACAAAGTGTGACTGAAAAATTTTTACAGAGTCTAGTGCACCAATGCTGATGTGAGGGGTTATGTATGCGAGTGAGGAAAAAATGTGTATTCTGGTGGCCTGAAGCTTTACTGGACGAGGATGTGTGAACGTGCAGAGATATATTTAGTGACACAGTGTAGAGAGGCAAAAAAAAAGAAAAAGAAAAAAAAAGTAAAAATTCCAAATGTATATTTTTTCTTATTACCCTTTCCTTGCCCCCCAAATTATCACTTCCTGTTACTGTATCACCCTTGTTATTAGGAACTCGAAGCCATGCAGAGCACCATCCCTCCCCCTTCAGCCTAGATGCTGCCCTAGGTCCCTTGGCCTCTTGCGGTGACAGACAACTCCAGCTAAAAGTGTTTGGTGTTCTTAGCTTCATCCTCTTTCCCACTTTGCTTATCCCCATCCTCAGACATATGCCTCTTGCTTTTAAAAGCCAGATGTAACTCTATGATTTAGGGTTCTTGGTCTCTGCAGAAGTGGAGACCAGAGAGAAGGAATTGAGCCAGTTGCTCTCCTGTTGAGCAATTTGGATGAGTCCACCAGAGGCCCAGTCGTGTGTGGCCAACAACTTTTAGTCTTCCCCAGCCCTCGAGGCAGTGTGTGTGGATGTGCGCGTGTGGATATTTATATATGTACCCTGCACTCATGAATGTATGAACTGGAGGAAGTTACTACAGCGGAGGGGTTCTTAATAACAAGGTCTACCTAGCATGAAGTATTTAACATTTTCCCACCCCTTTAAAAATATACATTTTTATAAAATGAAAACCATAATAAATGTTTTGAATATTAAAAAAATTAACCTACGGAGGAAAATTAATGGAGAAAGCTATTTGCCTTGTACTTTTTCCACAATTGTTGCTGCTAGTTGTACGCATCTCTAGTTCAGCTCTTGCCCATGGGACACTCATCAATTAGGTTTTTTTTTTATTTCTCTCCTCTACCCCAGAAACAAGCCTGTTAATTTTTTTTTTCCTTCTCCTCTGGCGACTGTGTGGTGAATCCTTTCTTGCGTGATCAGGTTGCGGATAGACTTGTAAGGGTGTTTGCTGCATACAGTGTAAGCATTGTGACCGCCAATAAACTTCAATGGTTTCTACTGACCTGGTTTCAGCAATCAAGTCTAGTGTGTCTGCAGGGACATGTCTCACTCTGAACTCATGAAGATGTTTGAAACATGCATTCCTAAAAGCCAGTGGGTGACAGGCACCCCTCAACCTTGTGAAATTAGCTTCTCATTGGACTAAGTCTGACTCAATGTCGTTTAAAAATAGGATTCGTTTAGTTGATATATATCTGTATATAAAAAATACGCTGGGTCCACAGTTATAAAAGTGAAGCCACTTTACGAGCTTCCAGGTGGTAACCAAGAAAGAAGTGATAATTGCAGAAATCCCAGTTTAGTTAATGTTCTGACCTATGCTCCTTAATGTGGGCTGGGTTTCACTCATTAGACCCCGACAAGTTCAAGGATAAGTGTTATCCCCTAAAATACTTGGCAGACCTCATGAGCCAGAACTGTCAAATGAAGAACACTACCATGAACAGGGACTGTTTCTCATCCCCCATGCTATGTAGTACCTAGGTGTTAAAGAATTTAGTTGCCAGGAACATTGAAAAGTATTAAGGTTCTGCGATACCTACCTGTACCTTAATGCAGAGTTGTAATCAATAATCACAGACTCTATCCAGAGAGCCACTCTTGTCCACTAGACATACTGCTACCTTTGTCTGCTGTTTCGGTCTCTGGCCCAAAGTTATTTCACAGCGCCCCCCCCCCCAAAAAAAATGTATTCTAATAGCTGGAAGGCAAATAGAATTGATTCATCTTAGCCAAGTCTATCTCTAAACCTAATAGAAAATGGTCAGGCTGCATTAATATGTAGAACACACCAGTCACATGTTCCAGTGACCTGGAATTCTAACTCTGCAGTAAATAAGACAAAAAAATAACTTTCTCACGGGTACTTGAAGAAGAAACCCTCTCCCTCAACTATCCTGAGCTGCTGATTGACCAGCAAAACCCCATACCCCTCCCTTTCCTTCCACAAAAACAATTTCAGAAGAAACTCACCAGAGATGGTGTCTCTTCAGTGCAGCCCTAAGCACAGTCCAGTCATGACTAACTGCCATAGGTAAAATCTTCCCCAACCACATCACACTTTTGAAACAGTGAAGCTGCTCCTTTCTTAATTGACAGTTATAAGAGGGTTACCCAGAAAACAGCCTTTCTTTCTGATCAGTTACCAGCAATTTCACATGACTCAACCTAGTAAGTGTGAAAGCCAGTTATCTTTAAACCTTGGTTTCCTCAAGAAATCTTGTGGAGGTTTTATTCAGTTGAAGCATGAGTTTATTACTTTCTAGGCTATCCTGGGCATCAAGTCAAGTGTCTTTTGACAGTGTTTCCAGACACAAAGTGTACATTGACAAAACACCTAAAGTCTTGACTGCAGATTATTAAACTGTATTATGTATGTATGTATGTATTGGTTTGCTGGCTCTGCCAACAAATAGGGTTATTTATTCCCACTAAAGTATAAATCAAAGGATGAAGGATCAAATTTTAGGTTTTTAGATTTTAAGAAGCAAGGACTTTCAGCCAAGTATCATTTTTCTAATGACAAATGACAACCTACTAAGAAATAATAGTTTTGTATTCCGCAAACACAAACTTATTCTTCAGAACTTGTTTTCTTCCCCGCAAGTGGAAAAATACTCTAATACCTTATGAAGTTTCAACCAAGTTGAAAAACAGACCACTTTTCAAAATATCCATGGTCATGGGGTAAGATGAATTAACTGGAGAGCCAAAACACCTCTCTATATCCTATCTACCACCAGCCAACCCTCCCTCCACCCAAGATTTTTAGCTAGATCTACAAATGTTAAGTTGCCATGTGAAGCTCCCCAAGTGCCAAAGCAGAAAAGGAAAGCAGAGATAATTACAGGGAAACTGCAAAAGCCGTAACTGATTAACAGGGCCTGGAAAAATGTAAATGACTGTAACTATTTTAAAGTCCTAGTTCTTTAAATATTTTTAAAGTAAATTTGAAAGGATAAAAATGTACTCACCAGCCATAATTAATACAACAACCAATTAGGTGGTAAATAACGTCTAAGAGGATTCTTGCCTCCGTAGCGTGTCTCCTGGGTCCATCACATCTATTTTGGGTTTCTTAGATACCCTGGAATTCACTGGTCAGCCACTTTTGTGTATTTCAGGTCAATGGGTCACTAAACAAATCAGCTGCCAGTGGGACATCAAATGATCAGAATGGAGGATGACATCAAGCTTGGAATATTATGCCCCCTTCCTCAGAAAACCCTTATGGTTCTCAGGGCTGCCTGACTGCTGCTGTCTGTTCATTCATCAGCATCCACTATAAGCCAGGTATCTTTTTGAGGGTCAGCAACAGAAAAGGAAGCTAAACAGAAAAGCAAAAAACATCATTTGCAAGGCAAATTCATTGCCACTCTTCTGTGTAAGATCCCTCAACAGTACAAACTGATTCCAAAACAGTGTAGTGAACAATACTTATACAAGCACCGTACACATACTTTAAATTATGCTTGACAATCATAAGACAGACAACTCATAATCAATGTTAAGCGTAACAGCATCGCCTGTATGGCCCAAACCATCCCATTATCGGGTTACAAAAGAATGAAGAGTGACAAGTGGGGAATCTCCTAACCCCTGCTATCGGATAACAAATTAAGCAAGTCCATGCATATCTGGATTCAAGGTCTGGAGGACAACCAAACCCAGGATAAAAACTGATTAACTGGACAATGGATTTGGCCTTATGTAAAGCTCGGAGGGGCCGCTCTTCAGCGTCTGATAGTAGTGAAAGGGTGGGCAAAGGGAAGAGCAGTACCTTCCACGTCAGAACCCACACCACACCCCCAAAGACTGATGACACTGCAGTGAAAGTAAAGCCTCCTCAAGGCTGAATTAAGTTCACCTGGAAAATTAGTGGAAATGAAACTACTTTTCAGTTTAAGTATATAACAGGCCATCATCATTTCTATTTACCAGGAAACCAGTTCCCCACCCTTTAATACCTTGCAGTCTGGGACATGTCACAAAGCAAACAAGTCATAAACTACCAGCCGATCTGGGTGCAGGAGAACGCTTCCACCCAACTACGCCGCTGCCACTCTTCCTCCACATCCTACCTCGTGCCTCTAACCCCGTCTGCAGGGCCCTCTCCTCTCGGTCTAAACTTTCTTGCCCTTTGCTCACCTTTTCAAACCCAAAGTAGAGTCCCACTTACTCTGTGAAGTCTCCCCCTACTGTCCCTAAGTCTCACGGGTTTATCTGAGTTACTGCTAACCCCACTCCCTCCTCGTCCCAGCAACCAAAATGTGCTCCTTAGGAGCCGGGGCCACACGGAAAAGACCATAATGAATGAAAGGATGTGTATCTGGGGCGTGAGAGAGTCTGCAGAAGATGGGAAGTGGGAGTTGGAGAGTAACCGCACCTTCATTTGGGTGAAGCCCCTGCAGAGCGAGCCCCGGGCTGCCTGCGTTGAGTGGGTTAAATTCACATCGTTACCACAGGCCTCTACCAAAAGGAAAAGCGCAGAAACCTCTGACACCAGCCGCACGCCCTGTGAAAGAAAGAGAAGGAACTCACCCTCAACCCGGCACAACTTCCTGACGAGCCTCCGCGCCCCGGAGGTGTTTCGGAGCGTTCCTTCCGTTCCCGCCGCGTTCCTTCCGTTCCCGCCGCGCCTGCGCACACAGGCCCTCTCCCAGGCGCGCCCTCTCCTGCGTCGACGCTCACCCCACTTCCGCCGCTGTGCGCAGGCGCAGTCATGACTTCTTCCCGCGCCGGCCGGCCGTGGCGGCAGCTGCAAGGAAGGCTGTTGTCCTCTGTGGTTGCCGGGGCGTTCTTGGGCAAGGCCAGAGTTGGGCCGTGTGCCCGGTGGGGGTATCCATGGTGATAGTCACAGAGGCTCTGTTCAAGGACTTGATCCCTGGATGGGAAGAACTCAGTGGGCAAACAAGCTGAAAAGGTTGATCATTGCGCGCTGTTTGCTCTGGGATAACTGAGGAGCCACCAAGAGGAGCGTTAACGCAGGAACGAGCTAATCGGAAGAAGACAGGGAAGAACACTCAAGCAGCGCAAAAACCCTGAGGCATGAAACATCTTGTACCGTTTTAGGAGCTGCAAAAACAGCATGACCGGAGGGAGAGTGCGGTCCTCTACGTGTCTGGATGAAGGGTGGGGCACAAGAGGTTGGGATTTGATCTTAAAAGCCATTAAGTTTGAAAGCAGCCTAGTGACCAATCTTTAACTCACCAACTAGTGATTAATAAAGATTTGAACCAAGACGAGGGCTGTGGAGAGAGAGCTGGGCAATACTGGGGTCGAGGGGTGGAATCAACAGGACTTTGGGAGGGTACAGGAAAGTGGATTGTAGTATGATTCAACTGTAGTATGCTTCTGCTTTTGCAAGCAGAGCACCTGGAGTTCAACAAAAAATCAGAAAATAGAAGAGGGAACACTCCCAATCATTTTATGAAACAAGGACTCCCTGATACCAAAGCCAAAGACATTATAGAAGGAAAAAAAAAAATTCAGGCTGATGTCCTCATGAACGTGAATGCAAAAATACTTAACAAAATGTAAACAAATCAAATCCAGGAATATATATAAAAACATAATACATCATGACCAAGTGGGATTGATCCTAGAAATGCCAGGTTGGTTTAAAACATTCAAAAAATCAGTAACTGTAATTCACCATATAAACAAAGGCAAAAAAGCTGGTCCTTGCAATAGATAAGGAAAAAGCATATGGCAAAATTCAATACTCATTCATGATTTTAAAAAATTCTCAGCAAACTAGGATTAGAAAGAAACATTCTTAAAAAGACATCCATGAAAAACCTACCACCAACAACATACTTAAAGGCGAAAGACTGAATGTTTCCCCTAAGATGGAAAACAAGGAAAGGACGCCCACTGTTACCACTTCTATTCAACATTGTACCTGAGTTCCTAACTAGAGCAAATAGGCACAAAAATAAATAAATATACAAATAAAAGGCACAGAGATCAAAAAGGAAGAAGTAAAACTGTCTTTATTCACAGATGTCGTGATTTGGGGTACAAAAAAGCTACTGGAACTAATAAATGAATTTAGCAAAATCAGAGTACAAGGTCAGTATATGAAAACCAACTGTATTTCTATATACTAAAAATAAACTATTAAGGCATGAAATTTTGAAGTATATACTATTTTCTATAGCATCTGAAAACATGAAATACATAGGAATAAATTTAACAAGAGATGTGCTGGATCTGAACACTAAAATCTGTAAAACATCGCTGAGAAAATTAAAGATCTAAATAAATGAAGAGATTACAACGTGTTCATGCATTTGGATGTCTCAAAATCAGGATGACAATTCTCCCCAAATTGAACTATGCATGCAACAGGATCCCAGTAAAAATCCCAGAAGGCTTTTTTTTTTTTTAGAAACTGGCAAGCTGATTCTAAAATTTATATGAAAATGCAAAGAATCTGGACGAGCCAAAACAGTTTTGAAATACAAGAACAGAGTTGGAGGACTCAACTACCTGATTTCAAGATTTACTATAATGCTACAGTAGTCAAGACAGTGTGGTATCAGCACTAGGGTAGACAGACCAATGTAACAGAATAAAATCCAGAAATAGACCAACATATATGGTTAATTGATTTCTGACAAAAATGCCAAGGTAGTTCAATAAAGAAAGAATAGTCTTTTCCAAAAATGGTGCTAGAGAAATTAGACAACCACTTAGGAGGAAAAAAAGGAACCTCGACCCTTACCAGACACTATGCACAAAAATTAACTTCAAATGGATCACAGTTGTAAAAGTAAAAGCTAAAACTACAAGGCTTCTAGAAGGAAACAGGAAAAATTTTAATGGGTTAAGCAAAGATTTCTTAAAATACCAAAAGCATAAGGCATAAAAGAAAGAAGTATTTGACTTCATCAAATTTTTAAATTTCTCCACTCCAAATGATACCATTTTTTTTAATGAAAAGACAAGCCATAGACGGGAGTGAAAAATCTTTGGAATATGTATACTTGACACAGAACAGGCATCCAAATATATATATAAAGAACCACAATTCAATAAGAATAACTGAATTTTAAAATGAACAAAATATTTGAACAGGTATTTTTGCAAAAGAAGATACACAAATGACCAGTAAACATTTGAAAAAATACTCAACATCATTTGTCATCAAAAAAGATAAATAAAAACCACATGTCACTATATACATCCGCTAGAACGGCTAAAATTAAGAAGACTGACAATGCCAAGTGCTGACAAAGATGTAGAGTAACTGGAATTTTCATACATTTCTGGTAGAAATGCAAACTGGTACAGGAATTTTTTTAATAGTTTTACAGTTTCACATAAAGTTTAATGCACACCAAATGATCCAGCAATTCCACTCCTAGGTATTTATCCTAGAAAAACTAAAACATATATCCACGCAAAGACTTGCTCTCAAATGTTCATAGCATTTTTATTCATAATAGTCCACAACTGGAAACCACCCAAATATCCATCAACAGGTGTTGGATACCTGTAGCACAAGGAATTGGCTAATGCAATCATGAGAGGTGGCTAGGCAAGTCTGAGGTCGGTAGGACAGGTTGTCAGGAAGAGCAGTCTGGAAGCTCTCTGGCAGGAACTGAAGCTGCAGACCACAGGCAAAACATATTCAGGGAAACTTCAGTTCTGCTCTTAAGGCCTTTCAACTGATTGGATCAGACCCACCCATGGTATTGAAGGTAATCTTTACATAAAGGCAACTGATTGTAGATGTTAATCACATCTACAAAATACCTTCAATAGCAACTGCCAAATAGAAGGTGTCAGCCACACCCTCAGTTTGATTGAATAACTGGGTGCAATAGCCTAGCCAAGCTGACACATAAAACTGACTAGCAGGTATCTGGATATACAAGTTGTGGAGTACTACTCAACAATAAACAGAAACAAACTACTGATACAACAACAATACAAACAAACTACTGATACAACAACAATTGAGATAAATAAATCTCAAACACATTCTGCTCAGCAAAAGAGGGCACACCAAAAGACCCTGTATGATTCTACTTATATGAACTTCTAGAACAGTCTGTACTAATCTACAGTGTCAGAAAACAGGTAAGTGTCTGATGCCAAGTAGACAGTAAGGGGAAGATATTGACTGCAAAGGGAAACGAGAAAATTTGGGGGAGTAACAGAAATTGTAACTTGGCTGTGGTGATGGCCACATGGTGTATACATCTGTCAAAATTCAAATTATACACTTTAAACTGGTACGTTTTTGTATCTGAATTATTGCTCAATAAAGTTGGTATTTTAAAAAGGAAAAAAAAAAACTGATTCCTGCACAGCAGAAGCTCCAATCAGGGTTGCAGAAAGATAAATCCAGTTCCTCCAGCACCATTTTTGGAAAAGACTATCCTTTCCCTTGACACCTTTGTTGAAAATCAGTGAACCTTATATGCAGGTGAGAAGTTTCCAGGATGGGAATGATGGATACGAATGCAATGAGAGAGATTCCTGGTTATTTCTGTCTCCCAAACAGAGGTGTTACTTGAGGTTGGTGGTCAGCTGAAAACCTTCCGCCTCTTCACTACCCCCCACCCAAACAAACATTTAAGGGCATCACTGTGCTGTGTGAACTGCTGTTTGTGAAATGACTGGCCCTCGTAAGGTCACTCGCAGCGCCCCGTGGTGTATTCCACCCCTTCCTAGCCTTGGGAGAAGTCATCCTTCTGGAAACAGCGCTCTTCCTCTCCGAGGACCACAGCCCTGAGGGTCAGGCCCTCTGGGCCTGGGAAAAGGCCCACACTTCGAGGGTAGGGAAAGGACACGAAGAAAGAAGAAAGGCAGGGCTTCCCTGGTGGCGCAGTGGTTGCGAGGCCGCCTGCCAATGCAGGGGACACGGGTTCGTGCCCCGGTACGGGAAGATCCCACATGCCGCGGAGCGGCTGGGCCCGTGAGCCATGGCCGCTGAGCCTGCGCGTCCAGAGCCTGTGCTCCGCAACGGGAGAGGCCACAACAGTGAGAGGCTCGCGTACCGCAAAAAAAAAAAGAAGAAGAAGAAGAAAGGCAATGAGCCCGAAGGGCCGACAAGGCTGCGCTTCCTACCTGGTAGCAAAGCGTCTCCACGCTGGGCGCTGGGCGGGCTCCGGCAGCAGGCCTCAGTCAGCCCCTATTGGCCAGGACCGTGGTTCTCACGGTGCGGTCCTGGACCAGCAGCGTCCGCCTCACCTGGGCACCTATTAGAAATGCTAATTCTCTGGGTCCCACCCACACCTCCCCGTGGGAGACGATGGAGGTGGGTGAGGCCTAGCGCTTTGTGTTTTAACGAGCTCTCCAGGTGCTTCTGAGGAGCGAACAGGAGAAAAGAGTGGAAGAACGGAATGGGGCTGATGAGACACCTCCCGTGGCCCCTTCCCAGGCTTCATAACCGCCCGCTGTGGGCGGCCGGCCCTCAGGTGAGGCCGGGATGAGGCCGGAGGGAGGGAGCCCAAGAGGGAAGCGATCCGAGGAGGAGCCTATGGCGTGAGCCTCGCCCGCGGAGTAGCGACGGTGAGGTGGAGGAGGGGTTGCGAGAGGGCCGGGCCCCGGGGCCCAGTGGACGTGAGACCGGGCACCGAGCCGCCTTGCCCGCGGCTGCCCGGCCCTGCACCCCCGGGGTGCTGGGAGGGCCGGCGGGGCAGCCGGGCCGCTCGCCCACCTCTCCCGCTCTGGGCGATCTAAGCACCGTCCTTTGGCGGAGCGCTCGGCCGGGGTGTCCCCAGCTCGGGTGTGGGCTGCCTTGTCGGCCGGGGGTTGTAACGCGCCCTTCCTCGCAGCTGCTCGACCCCCGCCCCGCATCATGAATCGCAGCCGCACTAGCAGCACCTGCGAAAAGGCGACACTGACCTTGCTCTGGGGTGAGTGAGGCTCCAGGCTGTTCTCGGAGCACCCGGGGGCCTGGGGGTGCGTCACCGGGGGCGGGGGTGGGGGTTAGAGCTGGAGGCAGAGAGGCGCGCCTCCCTGGAGCCGGCCCGCCCCACGCCACGCCTTCCGCCCTCCGTCTCCCTTCGCAGGCTGTGAGCTGAGCCAGGAGAAGCCGACTTGGACCTTCAGACCCCAGAAGGTGGGGAAGCAGGACTGTACGCTGTTGCTCAGTACGGTGGGTACCCCCCGGCCCCAAGGAGGGGAGGAAAGACGGAGCAGGGAGGGACTTGGACACCACAGAGGAGCAGGTGGGATTGTCCGGTGCCCGCAGCTGGAGCAGGGTTTGCCTCCTCCGCCCTCTGGCTCGTGTTCCACCCCTCTCAGATTTGCCTGGGGGAGAAAGCCAAAGAGGAGATGAACCTCGTGGAGATCCTGCCCCCAGCAAGCCAGGACGACAGAAGGAGGAAGCCCATCACCCTGGCCTCTCTTCGGGCCTCCGTTCTCCCCATGGTGAGCCTTTCCCTGTGGGCCTAGGACACCCTGGCTCCAGCCCTAGGAGGCCCTGCTCAGGCCTCACCCGCTGCGTGGGGACGGACCCAAAGGTGGGGTACAGGCTCCTGCACAAGTACAGCCAGTGCTAGAGAGGCATATAGCCCAGGACTAAAAGCTTGGACCCAGGAGGCAGGGAGCCCCCTTTCCATCCTAGTCCACAATTCTTTTTTTTTTTTTTTTTGGTGGTGGGGAGGGGGCCGGCTGAGTCCTAACCACTGAACCGCCAGGGAACTCCCTCCTAGTCGACGCTTTACTAGCCGTGTGACTTTGGGCAAGTTAAATAACCTCTCTCCAAATCACATTTTTCAACTGTTTACTGTTGGAGACCAGACAGTGTTGATGATTTACATACTGCTTGTGTATCCAGAAAGTCTCACTCTAATCATTTATTTTGAGTTTTCTATGCAGATCTTCTTTGTGAGTAATGGCAGTCTTTGTGTTGTTGTTGTTTTTTTCTTTTAAATCCAGGTACACTGGCTAGGACCTCCAGTATAATATTGGATAAAATGATAATGGTAGATGTCCTCGTTTCATTCCTGATTTATTTATTTATTTATTTTTGGCTGCGTTGGGTCTTCGTTGCTGTGCGCGGGCTCTCTCTAGTTGCGGCAAGCGGGGGCTACTCTTCGTTGCAGTGCACGGGCTTCTCATTGCAGTGGCTTCTCTTGCTGCGGAGCATGTCCTCTAGGCGCGCGGGCTTCAGTAGTTGTGGCTCGCGGGCTCTAGAGCACAGGTTCAGTAGTTGCAGCACATGGGCTTAGTTGCTCCGCGGCATGTGGGATCCTCCCGGACCAGGGCTCAAACCCGTGTCCCCTACACTGGCAGGCGGATTCCTAACCACTGCACCACCAGGGAAGCCTGAGACCATACATTTTACATGCCCTTTACAGAAAAGGTTTCCTGGCCTCTGGTCCATTCCATACACAGCTGCCAGAAAGATCCTTTTAAGCAAAGGTCAAATTCTGTTGATTCTCTGCTAGAACACTCAATGTGCTCAATGGCTTCGCATTTCATTTAGAATGAGATTCGAGATCCTTTATGTCCTGGCCCTCAGCAAGCTCTCTGACCTCATCCTTTGCTACTCTCCCCACCCTGACCCTGCTTAAACCACATGGGCTTCCTTGACTGTATCCTGAAAATTCCAAACATACCCCCTCCTGGAGTCTTTGTATTTCCTCTTCCCCATGCCAGGGACACACTTGCCCCTGACTTCAATCTGGTCTTTGTTCAAATGTCATCTCATTGAAGGGTCTTCCCTGGCCACAAACAGCATCCCCATTTCTACCCCACCCATGATCACTTTTTCCCCCATAGGACCCATTACTGACATCAGGTTTCATTTGTGCATTGTCTTTTCCCCCCAACCAGGATATAGACTCCAAGAGAGCAAGGATTTTGCCTGCTTTGCTGCATTATCCATACAGCTCCTATACTGTGTCTGGTATGTCGTAGGAACTCAATATATAATGAAGGAGTGAGTAAATAAGTGAATGAACTGTGTGGGACTGGTTTGATTTTTAAACTATTGTGATTTATTTAACAGGTTTAGATCTTCTCAGATGTTTCTATTTCTTTGAGTCAGTTTTTTTATTAGCTGTATTGAGATATAATTTATATACAGTAAGATTCACTAGTGTTAAGTGTGCAGCTCGATGCCTTTGACAAATTGTGCAGTAGCCACCAACATCAAGGTAGAGAATTTCCACCGCCCTGCCCCCAGTTCCTCATGCGTCATGCAGTGAGTTCCTTCCACCTACCACTGCCTCTGGCAACCATTGATCTACTTTCTGTCACTATAGTTTCGCCTTTTCTATAATTTCATTTAAATGGAACCATACAATATGTAGTCTCTTGTGCTGGCTTTTTTCACTTAGCGTAATGCTTTTGAGATTTATCCCTGTTGTTGATAAAACGGTAATATGCTCCTTTTTTATATCTGAATAATATGCCACTCTACAATTTATATAAAATTTGTTCATTCACCTGTTAATGGACATATGGACATTTTGGGTAGTTTCCAGTTTTTGGACTATTGTCAATAAAGCTGCTAGGAATGTTTGAGTGTATTTGTATAGACGTCTTTTCATTTCTCTTAGGTAAATACCTAGGAGTGATATTGCTGGATTACATAGTAAGCATATGTTAAACTTTATACAAAACTGCTAAACTAGGGCTTCCCAGGTGGCGCAGTGGTTGAGAGTCCGCCTGCCGATGCAGGGGACACAGGTTCGTGCCCCAGTCCGGGGAGATCCCACATGCCACGGAGCAGCTGGGCCCATGAGCCATGGCCGCTGAGCCTGCGCATCCGGAGCCTGTGCTCCGCAACAGGAGAGGCCACAGCAGTGAGAGGCCCGCGTACCGCCAAAAAAAAAAAACCGCTAAACTATTTTCCAAATTGCTCTACCATTCTGCATTTCTACCAGCAATCTATGAGAATTCCAGTTGGTGCACATCCTCACCAACACTCGGCATTGTCAGTCTTCTTAATTTTAGCCAATCCAGTACATATACGGTGGCACCTCATTGTGGTTTTTATTTTTCCTTGAGGGTTGGTGATATTAACCATCTTCTTATTTGGTTTTTGATCTTTTGTATATCTTCTTCTGCAAAATACCTATTTAGATGTTTTGCCCATTTTTTAACATCTTTATTGGAGTATAATTGCTTTGCAATGGTGTGTTAGTTTCTGCTTTATAACAAAGTGAATCAGTTATACATATACATATGTTCCCATATCTCTTCCCTCTTGCGTCTCCCTCCCTCCCACCCTCCCTATCCCACCCCTCTAGGTGGTCACAAACCACCGAGCTGATCTACCTGTGCTATGCGGCAGCTTCCCACTAGCTATCTATTTTACTGCCCATTTTTAAATAATTGAGTTATTCTTATTGACTTGTAGGAGTTTTTTTAATATATTTTGGATATAAGTCCTTTATTACAAATATTTTCTCCTAATGTGTGGCTTGCCTTTTCATTTTTGTAATAATGTTTTTTGAAGAGCACAAGTTTTTAATTTTGATAAAGTTCAACTTAACATTTTTTTCTCTTATGGTTCATCCTTTTGGTGTCCTAAGAAATCATTGCCTAAACTAAGGTCACAAAGGTTTTCTTTTATGCTTTCTTCTAGAAATGCTATTGTTTTAGCTCTTATATTTAAGTCTATGATCCATTTCAAGATAAGTTTCTTGTATGGTATGAAGTGAGGATAGAAGGATATTTTTTTCCAAATTGATATCCAGTGCTCCAGTACCTTTCTTTGAAAAGACTGCTCTTCCAGTGATACAATTACCTTGGCATTTGCCAAAAATTGGTTGACCATATGTGTATGCATATATGTCTATACACTATTCTGTTTCATTGATTTATGTTTACCCTCATTCCATACCAGACTAATTTGATTATTGTGCTTTTATAGTAAGTCTTAAAATTAGATCGTGTGAGTCCTCCAATTTTGTTATTCTTTTCCAAAATTGGGTTGACAACTCTAGGTCCTTAGCATTTCCATATAAGTTTCAGAATCAGCATTCTTTAAAAAATCGGTCTAGTGGGATTTTGATTGAGATTGTATTGAATCTATAGATTACTTTGGGGGGAATTGCCATCTTGACAATTCTGAGTCATCGATAATTGAACATGATCTATTTCTCCATTTGTTTACATCTTTAGCTTTTCCCAGGAATGTTTTGTAGTTTTCAGGGTCCTGGGCCCCTACGTACTTTGTAAAGTTTACCCCTACATATTTCATGATTTGGGGCGCTATTAAAAATGAGATTAGCATATTTATTGGAAGAAAATTCACATACCATAAGCTTCACTCATTAGAGTATATAATTCAGTGATTTTTAGTAAATTCAGAGTTGTGCAACATCACAGTCTAAGTTTAGAACATTTTCATCAACCCAAAAAGAAACTCCATACCTACCAGGGGTCACTTCCCATTTCCCACATTCACTTACCCCCAGCCTTAGGCAACCACTAATTTACTTTATGTCTATAGATTTGCCTATTCTGGCAAATCATATAAATGGAATCATAAACTGTATGGCCTTTTGTGACTGCTTTCTTTCACTTAGCATAATGTTTTTAAGGTTTATCCATGTTGTTGCATGTATCAGTACTTGACTCCTTTTTATTGACAAATAATATTCCATTGTATTGATATACCATATTTTGTTTATCTGTTCCGTTGGTGGACATTTGGATTGTTTCTACCACTTGGCTATTAGGAATGCTGTTATTAACATTAATGTACAAATTTTTGTATGAACATAAGTTTTTTAAAATATTTTATTTATTTATTTATTTATGGCTGTGTTGGGTCTTCGTTGCTGCATGCAGGCTTTCTCTAGTTGCAGCGAGTGGGGGCTACTCTTCGTTGCGGTGCGCGGGCTTCTCATTGCGGTGGCTTCTCTTGTTGTGGAGCATGGGCTCTAGGCATGTGGGCTTCAGTAGTTGTGGCTCACGGGCTCTAGAATGCAGGCTCAGTAGTTGTGGCTCATGGGCTTAGTCGCTCTGTGGCATGTGGGATTTTCCCAGACCAGGGCTTGAACCCATGTCCCCTGCATTGGCAGGCGGATTCTTAACCACTGCTCCACCAGGGAAGTCCTGAACATAAGTTTTTATTTCTCTTGAGCGTATACCTGGAAGTGCAATTGCTGGGTCATATGGTAGCTTCATATATATAACATTTTGAGGAACTGCCATATTGTTTTCCAAAGTGGTCACACCATTTTACAATCTCACCAGCAATGTTTGGGTATTCCAATTTCTCCACATCCTCACCAACACTTATTTTTATCTTTGGTTTTGATTAGTCATCTTAGTGGGTATGAAGTGGTAGCTCACTGTGGTCTTGATTTGCGTTTCCCTGATGACTAATGATGTTGAGCATCTCTTTATGTGCTTATTGGCTATTTGTATATCTTTTTTGGAGAATTTTCTTTCTTTCTTTTTGTTTTTTCTTTTTTGGCTGCGTGGCTTGCAGGATCTTAGTTCTCTGACCAGGGATTGAACCCGCACCCTTGGCAGTGAAAGCATGGAGTTCTAACCACGGGACTGCCAGGGAATTCCTGGAGAATTTTCTGTTTAAATCTTTACTCATTTTGTAAGACTGTGTTTGAGTCTGATGTATTTTAATATTTGTCTTTTTACTATTGACTTGTATGAGTTCTTTATTTTACATACAAGCCTCTTATCAGCTTATTTGCATGATATCATTTGCAGCACAAAGTTTTTTGTTTTCTTATAGTCCAGTTTATATGTGTTTTCTTTTGTTGCTTCTGCTTCTGGTGTTGAATCTTAGAAACAATTGCCTAACACAAGGTCATGAAGATTTACTCCTGTGTCTTCTTCTACTAGTTTTAAAGTTTTAGTTCTTATATATAAGTCTATAAGCCATTTTCAGTTAATTTTTTTATATGGGATAAGGTACAGAAATGCTATTTTAAAACTTTATTTTATCATTATTCAGTACTAGTATATAGTTATATAATTGGTTTTTGTATTATCTAACCTTGCTAAATTTGCATATTAGTCCTAGCAGCTTTCCGTTGATTCCACAGAATTTGCTATGTATTTATTCATGTCATCTGTGAATAAAGTCAGTTTAACATCTTAATTTTCTATCTGTATGCCTTGCGTTTCTTTTTCTTGGCTTACTTCACTGACTAGGACATCAAGTACAATGTTGAGTAAAAGTTGTAAGAGCAGGACTATCCTTGCCTTTTACCAGAGGGAAAGTATTTAGTCTTTTACCATTAAGACAGATGCAGGATTTTTGTAGATGTCCTATATTAAGTTTGAGGATGTTCCCTTCTATTCCTAGTTTGCTGAGATATTTTATCATGAGTGGGTGTTGAATTTTGTCAAAGAATTCTTTTCTGCATATAGTGAGGTGATTTTTTTCTCCTTTATTTTGTTATGTGACAAATTACATTCATTGATTTTTTTCAAATTTTAAACCCACTGTGCATTCTTGGTATAAGCCCCATTCAATTATAATGTATTACCTTTTTATATATTGCTGGATTCCATTTGCTACTATTTTATTAAGGATATTTTTGTCTGTGTTATAAGCAACATTGGTCTATGGTTTTCTTGTCATGTTTTTGTCTGACTTTAGCATAAGCTAATTCTGGGCCTCATAAAATGAAAAGGAAGATGTTCTCTTCTATTTTCTGGAAGAATTCATGTAAATTTCTTTTGTTTTGTCTTTTTCTTAAATGTTTTGGTAGAGTTCACCTGTGAAGCAATCTGGTTAACTACAAGTTAAATTTATTTAATGGATATAAGACTATTTGGCTTATTTTGTTTAGAGAGCTTTATGTTTGTGTTTTTTAAGGAATTTTTCTGTTTCATCTAAATTGTCAACTTTTCTGGCATAAAGTTTTTCCTATCATTCCCTAATCCTTTCCTGTATTAAAGTTTGCTCTTTTGTTCCTGATGTTGGTAATTTGTGTCTTCTCTCCTTTTTACCGGGTCCAGTCTGGCTAGAGGTTTAACGGTTGTATCAATCTTTCTCAAGAACCAAGTTTTGGTTTCATCAGTCTTTCTCTATTGTTTTTCCACTTTTGTATTTAATTGAGCTGTTCTTTATTCCTCCCTTCTGTTTAGTTTGGTTTCAGTCTGATCTTTTTCTAGTTTCTTAAGGCATAATCTTATATTATTGATTTTTTAGACCTTTTTCAGATATAAGCATTTCATGCTATGATTTCCTTCTAAGCATCTTTCTAGCTTCATCCCACAAATTCTGATAAGTACTATATTCACTTTCATTCAGTTCAAATTATTTTCTGGTTTTATTCTTCAGTCCCTGCAGTACTTAGAAGTATGTTTGCTTTTTAATTTCCAAATAGAGATTATCTAATTCTTTCTTTAATTGATTTCTATTTTAATTTCATTATGGTCTGAAAATATGCTTTATATGATTTCAGTCTAAACAGTGTTGTGACTTGCTTTATGGCCCATAATATGTTCTGTCTTGGTGACTATTTCATTCACCCTTGAAGAATGTGTGTTCTCCCATGGTTGGGTGTATTGCTCTATAAATGTCAATTGTATCAAGTTGGTTGATGGTTTTGTTCAAGTCTTCCATATCCTTACTCATTTTCTGTTTTCTAAAGTGGCTGTACCATTTTGCACTTCTATCAGCGATGCATAAGTGATCAAGTTGCTTTGCATCCTCATCAACATTTCATGTTGTCACTGTCTCTTTTATTTTAGCCATTCTAATGTGTGTGTAGTGATGTCTCATTGTGCTTTTAGTTTGCATTTTCGTGATGGCTAATGATGTTGAACGTCTTTTCGTGCGGTTTTTGCCATATGTATGTTCAGTTAAATGTTCATGTCTTTTGCTCATTTTCTAATTGGATTGTTTTGTTACTGTTGAATTTTTTTAATTTTTTATATATTCTAGACACTAGTCCTTTGTCAAAATATGGCTTGCAAATATTTTCTCCCCAGTTTATAACTTGTCCTGTCATCCTCTTCACATGAGCTTCTATGGCACAAAAGTTTTTAATTTTGATGAGGTCCATTGTGTTCTTCCTTTTATGACTTTCAATGTTAAGTCTAAGAACACATTGCCTAGTCTGAGATCATGAAGGTTTTCTATGTTTTTTGTCCAAAAGTCGTATAGTTTTATGTTTTACACTTAAGTCCATGATCCATTTTGAGTTCACTGTTGTATAAGCTATGAGGTTTAGGTGAAGGTTCATTTCTTTGCCTATGGACGTCCAATTGCTCCAGCTCCATTTGTTGAAAAAGCTTCCTCCATTTAATTGAGTTTGCACCTTTGTCAAAAATCAGTTGCAAGTATTTGTGTGTGTCTATTTCTAGGTCTTCTGTTCTGTCAATCTATGTGTCTATCCCTCTAAAATCACACTGTCTTGATTACTGTGGCTATAGTTTTATGTATGTTCAGACTGTGTTGTTGATGTATATAATTTACAGGTTTAGCTTTCTTGTAAAATTTTTACTTTCCTTGTATAATTGTAAATATCTTCCTTGTCTAATTTTTTTATTATGTGGTGACCTTCTTTATCCATAAAATACTTATTGAATTAAAGCCATATCATCTGATATTAATTTGTTTCCCAGATGTCCTTCAATCTCCATTATTCCTTTATTCTTTAGCAATGGATTCACGACTTTTAGCTGGTCACAAGGCTACTGAGAATAAAAACTATATTCCCTCTAAGTTTGGCATAACCATGAAGTTCTGGCCAATGCGATGTAAGCAGAAGTGGGATCTACAACATCTGCAAAGTGTCCTTAAAGAGAAATCATGTGACCACTTTTTTGTCCCTTCCTGGAGTGTAGTTGTGATGACTAGAACAAGAGCAGCCATCCTGGGCGAGGTGGAGCCGTGTATTGAGAATGGTAGAGCAACACGGTACAAAGAGCCTGGATTCCTGGTGATTGAGGAGTGGTATACCCACAGCTTATGTGTGGACTTAGTTTATGTGACGACGAAGTGAGTTTCTACCTGTGTAAGCCACTGTTATGGAGTTTTCTGTCACTTATTACCAAACCTAATCCTAACAAACACTACTAGCTTCATTTTTTAGGGACTTTATTTTTTAAGAGCAGTTTTAGGCTTACAATAAGATCGAGAGGAAGTTACAGAGATTTCCCATATACCACCTACCCCTACACATACATAGCCTCCCCCATTATCAACATCACTCACCAGATAGTACAACTAGCTTCATTTTCATTTTAGTCATGTGTGGCTGCCGTAACAGGGGCTTAAGATTTATTTCTGTCTTGCATAGAAGTCCAGAGATGGGCAGTCCAGAGCTGATGAGATGACTCCATGGTCACCAAAGACCAAGTCTCCTCGTATCTTTCTCCTGTCTTTAGTGCAGACCTACCATCCTCAAGATCACCTTACAGTCCAGGAAGGCTGCTGCAGCTCCAGCCCTCACTTCTACAATTAATGTAATAAGAAAGAAGCAGCAAGGGAAGACCACAGGGACTTCTCTCAGTTCTCTGTCCACCTTTTAAGGAGTCTTCCCACAAGTACCACCTTCCAAATTCTGCTTATAGCTCATTGATCCAGAAATTAGTAACATAGTCACAACTGCAAAGGAAACTGAAGAATGCAGTTTTTGGCTGGGTATAGTATTTCAGTAGCATCAGGGTGCTGTCATTATGCAAGGAAAGAACGGCTATTGGATAAGCAACTGGAAGCCTCTGCTGCACCTGGTATGTATATTTCCATCTCTTTACTCCTGCATTTCTCTGTCCTTATAAGGTTTCTTATGAGCAGTATGTAGCTAGACCTTGTTTTAATCAATCCAGCCAGTATAGTCTGTTTATATTGATTGTGACTTGCTAATATACTTGGATTTACTTGTAGCATGTACTTTGTGCTTCTATTTTCCTTGCCTTTTAAATTTTTTTGTTTCTTTTTTCTAGTTCTCCTGTCTTTTATTAGATTGATTAAAGTTTCTTTTCCCCTTTTCTCTTCTACTGGTTTAGAAGCTGTAGAATCTCATTCTAATCTTTATTTGTTCTCCTTAATTTTTTAACAATCATGCATGATCAAAGTCGAAAATTAATGTTTTCTTCCTCCCAAACCAGGGGATTCTAATTACTTTCATTTTAACATACGTATTCTCATCATGTAGCATTTTAGCTCCAACTTGTTTTAAACCAGCTCAACACTAGTCATGACTAGTGTTGTTTTATTTTACGGCAATGTTTCCTTAGGTCTTTATTTATTTATTTATTTATTTATTTATTTTTACCAATTTTTTTGCTCATCACTGCTTCTTGCACCTACTTCTCAATTTAATTGCCATCTTCTTGAACATCCTTTTGTAGACCTGGGAGTAGTAAACTTACTTGGGCTTTGCTCAGAAATATCTTTCTTTTACCCTCATTCCTTCACGACAGTTTGTCTGTGTATATTCTTCTAGGTAAGAGGTCTGATTCCTGACCTCTTTCTGATTCCTGATGTTGCTGTTGAAATCCTCAGTCTGCCTGGTTATTGTTCCTTTTTTGGAAATCTGGCCTCTCTAGTTGATTTTAAGCTCATCTCTTTGTTCTCATCTGTCATTTCACCATAGTATGTTCAGGTGTGGATTTATTTTTATTTATCTGTTCAGGGCTGAGGTTTCCTGCATATGAGGATCTGTCTTGGATCATTTCTGGAGAACTCTTGGTCGTTACCACTTGGAACCCTGACTCCATTCTCTCCAGTCCCTACCTCTGATTGGATGCATGTTGGACCTTCTCACCTGTCCTCCACGTCCAGCTTCTCTCTCATAGTTTGTTCATTTCTCTCTGTGCTTCATACTGGGTAATTTCTTCCCAGCACTTCTCCAATTTACTGATTCTTCCTTCAGCTGCTTCACTGCTTTTTAACCATTTGTTCACTTTACTTCAATGCTAATGTTTTAGATGTCTAGAAGCTGCCTTTGGTTCTTTTTATTTTTTGTAATACCTCGTTATTATTTTGATTCCTACTTTATATTTATTTGATCTTCATCAAACATTTCATGTGGTTTAGGTGGTTATTCTCTTTTTTTTTTTTTTTTTTGCGGTACGCGGGCCGCTCACTGTTGTGGCCTCTGCCGTTGCGGAGCACAGGCTCCGGACGCGCAGGCTCAGCGGCCATGGCTCATGAGCCCAGCCGCCCTGCGGCATGTGGGATCTTCACGGACCGGGGCACGAACCCGTGTACCCTGCATTGGCAGGCGGACTCTCAACCACTGCGCCACCAGGGCAGCCCGGTTGTTATTCTCTTATTTCAGGTTCCTGGTTGTACATTTTGTTTCGTTCTGCTGCCAGACTCTAGCAGGGTTGTTTCTTGTGTCTTTGTAGTTTTAGGTGGTGGGCTCCTCTTCCAGTTTGGTTTGGTTCTGTTTTGTGAAAGAATTCTGTGTGAAAAGAATTCAGAGTGTCCCTAGAGACCGGTTTTGTGTTTGCATCTGCCATTTGCCCCAGGAATATCGCAAGCCTGGGATTTTATACAGATCTCTTGGCTTGGCACTGCCCACCGAGTAAATTCAGATTTGCTGTAAGTGAGAGATACAACCACAGCTGTTAGCTTCTCACAGGAGACTCTCATCTCACCCTCATGTTCGTGTTTCCCTCCTTTGATGGTGGGTCCTTTCTAGTTAGATGGCTTAGGGTTCTTCAGTCCCTTCTCCTCAACCCTCACCGTGGGGTTTTTTACTGAGATGTAGCCCTTTGAAGGTCCCCTCCCCAAGGGTTTGTCTCCTGTCCACATGAGTGTCACAACCCAAAGTCCTTGCTGTTTTCAAGGACGTCCTCCCTTCAGCTGTGGCATAAGCCTCTGCACAGGCTGCTCTTCTTTCTGATGCACAGGGACACTTCTTTCTGTCTTAGCATTCAACCAATCAGTAAAAACATTGAATTACATTTTATCCAGCATTTATAGGTGTTTGTGATCAGTTTTCACTTATCTGCTTCCTCTTTGAACCAGAAACTCTAAGTTAATCTCTCTAAGCCTCAGTTTCCTCCTCTGTAAAATAACAACACCTCCTTTGTGGACTTCTTGTGAAGATTTAAATGAGATAAAGCAGGTAAAATGTGTAGCATGGGGCCTGGCACATGGTAAGAACTCAAGAAATTTAAGTATCATCATTGTTACTCTAGAAAATTTGCAAAGTTTGGAAAAGTGTAAAGAAAATAAATGGGGTACTGTCCACTGAAAATTATGGTTAGCACTGTAATATATTTCTAACTTTACTCCTATGAATATTGAATATTCACACATTACTTATAAGACAATAGGAAGACTGTAATACAACTTTGCATCTGCTTTTCTCATGTGATCAATGCCTTAGTCAGCTTGGGCTGACATAACAAAATACCATGGAGTGAGTGGTTTAAACAACAGACATTTCTTCCTCACAGTTCTGGAGGCTAGAAGTCTGATATCAGGGTGCCAGCATGGTCGGGTTTTGGTAAGGGCCCTCCTCCTGGCTTGCAGATGGCTACCTTCTTTTTGTGTCCTCACATGGCCTAGAGAGAAAGCAAACTGTCTGGTCTCGTCTTCTAAGGGCACGAATCCCATCACAAGGGCCCCACCTTCGTGACCTCAACTAACCCTAGTTACAGTCCCAAAGGCTCCATCCCCAGATACCAGCACATTGGAGGTTAGGGGCTTCAATGTAAGAATTTGAGGGGACACAGTTCAGTCCATAGCTATCAGACTATTTAACGGCTGCACTTCAGCTTGGAAGACCATCTGTGATCTTGGCAGGAATGAGATTATCAGATCCATGTTCTTCTCCAACAGAGTCCACCTCAGCAGGAAGGTCCAGGGGGCTGAGAGTGCAGAGAGGTCCAGGGAAGCCCTGAAGCATGTGTAGTTGAGGGGAGGGAATAAACTGAGTATTTCTGCCTGAGGCCAGCCCCCACCCCCCACCCCCAGCCAGGTACCAGGCCCGAGTAGCCTGTCCTCTCTACTCCTGCCCCGACCCCCTACCCCCTACCCCTGCAGGTCGTCCTGGCGGGATTGGAGCTTTCTCCTCCTGTCACGTTCCAGCTCCGGGCTGGCTCTGGACCCGTGTTCCTCTGTGGCCAGGAATGTTATGGTAAGTCCAAGCTTGGACCCAAGAAAGGTCTGCCGGTACAGTGCTCAGCACAGGGCCAAGGACATAACAGGTACTCAAACACTTGAGGGATTCTTGAATTATTAGAGAAGATCCCCCAAGGCAACAGAATCACCAGCAGCCTGGACCAGAAGGCCATGGGCACGCGTCCCAGCCCCAGTTCTCCTTTACCTCTCTGCCACGTCCTCTGTGGGCTGCAGCTCTCCAGCCATAACTCGGGGGTGGGGTTATACTTGGTTCCATCTTCAAGTGTATTCCTCCTAGTTGTGAGGAATAAATGGCATACTCAGAAAAAGCACTTAACATAACGCCTCGTACCAGAGCACACTCAAAACGTTACCTGCTATGAAGTATGTAGCTGTGGCAGTAACATGGACCCTGGCAAGTCGCCGTGCTTTTGACTCTTTTGACGGCCCTTTAACTGCCTTCTTCTCTGTCCAGTGGTGCCTCTTCCATCAGGGTTCTCTCCTGCTCCAAACCCCGGGCAGGTTCCGCCTGCCTCAGGATGAGGCCTGAGCTCCTCGGCTGCTGTGTCCCCACCCTCTCCCTCCTTCCCCTCGCACTCTCCTTCCCAGTGTGCATCCCCCTCCGGCCCGGCCAGAGCTGCAGCTTACCACTTCCCCTGCCCTCCTGCCGCGGCCTCAGCCCTCACCGCCCCCATCCCCCGCCCCGCCAGCCGCACTTTGGGCAGGTAGATCTGGGAAGGGGAGCCTGGCAGAGACCCTCGGGCTCAGAGGCCCTGCCTCCCTCCCACACCATCGCTGACACTTTAGACCAATCCTGGGAGGAAGAGGAGGGGGAGGAGGAGGACCTGGAGGAGGAGGAAGAAGAGGAGGAAGAGGAAGAAGATGATGATGACGAAGACATAGATGTGTCCCTGGAGAAGGAGACCCCTGTCAAACAAGTCAAGAGGCTGGCACCCCAGAAGCACACAAGCGTTGCCAAGGTGAGGGAGGGACGCCCCCCCCCGGCAAAGGCTCCTCAGAAACCTGGACCAGGTCTCCCCAGTTGAGTGCGCCGAGGCCCGGGGCAACACCTGCCAGGTGCCCGGCGGGAGTCTGCTCTTCCCCTGGGCCTTGCCAGAACTCCCAATAATGCTTGTGTTTGGTTTCCAGAAAAAGAAGGTGGAAAAAGAGGAGGTGGCAGTGAGGTAACTCTTTCTATCTATTAAATTAGCCAAAATCTTTTAGTTGAGGTACATCGTGCTTGGAAGAGGATGATGCACATGTGTGTGTTCAGGTGTGTGGTACACGGAGACACAGGTGCACAGGTGTGCTGCCACTGTCTGTCGGTTGGCACAGTCTTTTTGAAAAGCATTTAACAGTTCTTATCTTCTGACTTCCTCCCACTTATGGCAGTTCCTTCCAAAGAATCCCATCCAAGATATGAGGGAAATATATGCACTAAGAAACTTATCACTGCATTATTCAAATAATAGTATAAAGTGGAAGCATTGTAAATGTCCATCAATATACCAGTTGCTTAAACTATGTCACGTCTTCTCAATGGCATGTGACATAATGCCCATGAAGAATACAGCAAACTGGAAAGTGTTTCTAGAATTCAAAGAGCAGGATATGAAATTATTTTCATTTTAATATTTATTTATTTAATTTTTGGCTGCATCGGGTCTTAGCTGCGGCACGCGGGATCTCGGTTGGGATCTTCGTTGAGGTGCGCAGGCTCTCTAGGTGTGGCCCGTGTGCTCAGTAGTTGCCGCGCACGGGCTTACTTAGCCCACAGCACGTGGGATCTTAGTTCCCCGACCAGGGATCACGTCCCCTGCATTGGAAGGTGGATTCTTAACCACTGGACCACCAGGGAAGTCCCAAATTATTTTCATTTTATTTCACAATCAAAAAAGTTCTGAAAGGAAACAAAATGTTAATATTAGTAGGAGGTAAAGAAAAGTATAGGCAATTTATTCTCTATTTGCTATATTTTGTGAAATGTGGTTAACATTACTTTTATGATAAGAAACATTTGTGTCTTATACACAAATAAAGGAAAGCAGATAGACGCTTAAGAAGAAAAAACATCTTGTTTAAAAAGAGAGAGTCAGGGACTTCCCTGGCAGTCCAGTGGTTAAGACTGCGCTTCCACGTGCAGGGGGCACGTGTTCAATCCCTGGTCAGCGAACTAAGATCCCGCATGCCGCGTGGTGCGGCCGATAAATAAATAAATAATTTTAATTTAAAAATTAAAAAAATAAAAGAAGAGTCAGAGTGGTCCCTGGCAGGCGACAGGTGGAGAGGCAAACCTCTCCAGGTCACAGCCCCCTGCTTCCCGGAAGTGCCCAGGGCCCAGCTCTGCAGCCTGGGCACTAGTCGGAGGGCCCAGGGCCACTGGCATCAGACTGAGCTCTCTCTTTCCCATATCCCCACTCCTTGCCCACCCCCACCCCGTTCCAGATACCATCCTAAAGACAGGAGCCCTGTGGGAAAGGTGAGTACTGATAAGAAGGGGCTGGTCCTCCTGGGGGGGGAGGGATGTTCTCTGGGAAGGTGCCAGGATGGGGGGGGCGGGTGGGACACTGGAGCAACCCCTTCTCTCACAGGCCAAAACCACACCCAGACCTAAAAAGCCAGGATTCAAGAAATGAGGAGCCAGGCGTGGCCTGGCCGCAGTGACGGAGGGAGGGCCCGTGAGACCACCGTGCTGAGTCTGAATGTGATGGACGTGTTGGGGGTGACACAAGAGCCCCTCACCCCAACTCTCGGTTGCAGCAGGACCTGGAGGGAAGAGCCCCGACCTCAGACCCACAATAAAGTTTGCTTTGCTACGACCTCGTTGCGGCTGTCTCTCCCTTCCGCAGGAGCTGTCCTTGCCGGCTGCAGCGAGCCCGTGAGCCCGGCAGAGGGCAGCCGCGTGCCAGCACACCCTGGCCTGCCTGCCAGCCAGCCAGCTGTGTTCTGCTCTTTATCTCCCTCTACCCACCTCCCCGCCCCCTCCCCCGCCCCGGCACCACCCCCCCATCCCCAGCTTTGGGGGAAGGACCAAGTGTCTCAGCCCCTTTCCCAGCTTCCACCTTCAGCCCTCAGGCCTGAGGGAGGGAGCTAGAGCTGGGGTGGGTCTTCCGGCGTCCACACTCCCTTCTGACAGGGCCTGGCTCTCCAGATGCAGAACTGAAGGGTGACAGCTGCCCGCCGCCCCTACCAGGAAGGGACCAGCCTGAGGGTCTGCATCTCAAGGGCCGGGCCTAGTCCTGCTCTCCCAGGCTTGCGTCCTGTTAGGGGTGTGCTGCTCACAGGGATGTCCCTGGTGTGATCTGTGTCAGGCAGAAGCCCGGAGGCCTGCACCTTCAAGGAAACCTCCCAAGTGGGGAGACAGGCAGGCTTCCTGGAAGCTATACAGTTTCTCTTCCAGGAGGTGGGCAGGTGAACACTTGCAACGCCTGGGCTAGCGTTCCCCAAGGGCAGCAGTCAGAGCCACAGGAACGGGGTTCAGTAAATTGTTGGGGTGAGGCCAGCAGAGGATTGGAAGGGGGTGAATGCCCCGTCGCGTGGCTCTGGTCTTCTGGCCCCTCCCAGCCTGCAGAGCCACTTTGAAGCCGGGTTCACCCACGGTGACATGCAGGTGGCCGCCCCCCTCGGGGTCTACCTGCAGGGCCTCTGCTGGGCTTCTCCCTGCCCCTAACCAGCACCCCCATCGGCCAGGCCTGAAGTGGGCCAGTGGGGAACTGGCCCTGCCCTCTCTCCCCAGGACCCCCAGATATGGGTCCCAGAAAGTTGGAGGTCTCTGAATACCTGCATGGGAAGGGCACCAGGCAGGCCTGAGTCTCCCCGTTCAGCTTCTCTTGACGCCAGAAGAGGTAGCGGAGGGCAGGGCTGGCATTCTTGCTTCTGCTTTCTACACCCCACAAGGCAGATGTGGGCTTTGTCCCGCCCTCTAACAAAGGAGAACATGCTACTGACCTCAGTCACCCAGAGTGACAAGGGACATCAGTTCAGGTCTGGTTCCAGGTAGGCAGCGGGCCTTGACCATGGCTTCATATGCCCGCGATACAGGGTGGGCAAGACGAAGGCCTCCCTTCAAGTTGCCTACAGTCTAGTGGAAACACAGGAGCCAACAACATAATTTCAATTACTGTCCAGCACTTTGGAGGACGTAAAACAGGCTAATTTCCAGGGTGGGTTTTTTTTGGGGGGGGGGATTTGGCCACGACACATGGCTTGTGGGATCTTAGTTCCCCAATCAGGGATCAAACCCACACCCCCAGCAGTGGAAGTACGGAGTCCTAACTACTGGACCACCAGGGAAGTCCCGGGAAGTACTGTTTCGTTGGATCTGAGAAGGTCCTTCAGAGGAGATGATTGACAAAAAGGGAGTGGTGGCTACATGCAGAGCTGGCAGAAGGACATTCCTAGGAGCAGGAGCAGAGGGTGCAAAGGGCCTGAGGCAGAACAAGCACGGAGGTTTGGACAGGAAGAAGGCTGATGTGATTGCAGTGGTAACGCTGTGAGCTGGGTGCTGCTCCATGGATTCACACCTTTAATCCTCACAACCATGCCTAGAGGTGGGTGTTATCAGCCCCATTTCTCAGATGTGGAAAGTGAGGCACAGAGAGGTTAAACAGCTTGTCCCCCAAGGTCACACAGCCAGGATTCACACCCATGTAGTCTGGCGCCAGGGCCCTGTTTTTAACCACTCTGGGGGTGAGAGGGGGACGTGGAAGTTTGAGGGTGCCAGGACGCCTCAAACTGAGAGTGGGAGTTAGAATTGAGTCCACGGTATAACTGGAGCCCAGGAGGGGCAGCTCTGGAGCCAAGTTATAGCAAAGCCTGTGTCGTCGCAGGTACTGCTCCGCTCCGCCAGCCCCAGGCAAGCGCCCCTGTTCTCTGGCTCCGCAGCAGGACTGCACAGAAGGGCACTTAACAGCTAGACGTCCGACAATTTGATTTCCACGTGCCGGCAGGCGGTGGGGATCAGATAGCAAATGTGTGTGTGGGGGGGTCTGTCCGCATTGCTACAGTGCTCTTTGCCCTTCACCCTTCCCCAGCCCTAGCCCTTCTGTTTGTCAACAGGAAAAGGGTGGGCTGGGGTCAAAGCAGGTGGTGACAAGTGGCCGGCATGCAGGTGGACTCTGGGTCTGCACAAGCTGGGCTGCTAGGAGCAGGCGTGAGACGCGCCCTTTGTGGGGGGAGGTGTTGAACTTGGCACCGTGGGATGGGATTAACCACCATGGCCTTGGCTACTCCTCACTCCCCTTATCACCTCCTGCCACCACCCCATAAATGGTAATGAACCCTACCCTTCTCCCCCCACCGCCCCCTCCCCCGCTCCCAGGTCCCTCTGGTGAGGGGAGAAAGTCAAAGTTCAGGCAAACTGAGGCGGGACCACGTAAGAGGGTCTCTTCCCCTCTCCCTCGTTCTTGGTGGCACTTGACACTTTTCAGGAAGTGTCCTTCCTCTCAGTTGACAAGATGGCAGTTTTGGCAGCATCAGTAGTGGCCATGTCCTTCGTATAAATTAGGAAGCTGAGACCAGAGAGGTGAAGGGACTTGCCACAGGTCACATAGCCTGTAAGGGCTGGGGTCAGGGAATGGGGATAAAATTCAGAGTCTGGGACTGGAACACTCCCCACTTGGGGCCCACCACCGGCCTTCCCATGGGGGTAAAGGAGCAAACGGAGCCAGAAAGCCAGGCCTGCAGGTGCAGAATGGGAAGGGACGAAGAGCAGAAAGACTACCCAGCTGTGCCCCAGAGGCCCCTGGCACCAGCCCCCTGTCTGAGCCCCAAGGCCAAGCTTGACTGTGGGCATCTGTTACCATGGAGACCCAGGCTGGGCTGGGGGCTGGCCAGTGACAGCAGGCCCTTCCCCCACTGATAGGAACCAGGTTCTCGGGCTCAGAGACCTTGGACCCGGATGGAACTCCCCACACCTGCCTCTCCTCACTGCCTTCCGTCCCCCCGCTGACCCCTCCACCCCTGAACCCCAAGCCTGAGCTGTCTCCTCCATGCCTCTCTGCTCTTACCTGTGACTCCTGGGGACTGAGGTCCGGAGGAGATAGCTTTGAATGCCCTACCAGGGAGCTAGGAGCTGGTGAGCATGTGGGCATGAGGACAAGGTCTTCCCAGAGAAGAGAGACAGAACCAGCACCGATCACAGTGGAGAGGTAGGTTCCAGATGTTTCCATGGAAGAGGGAGAGTTTAAATGGGGCCCCAAACGGTGGTGCGAATGTGGAAAATGGAAATGATTGGTACCTTGTTCCAACGATGCTGCTAACCAGCTGTGAGACCGTCTCTGGACCTCATTGGTGAATGAGGAGGCTGGACCAGATGAAGAATCTCTAAGATTCCCTTCCAGTTTTGTTTTTTTTTTGGGGGGGGGGGTGCGTACGCGGGCCTCTCACTGTTGTGGCCTCTCCCGTTGCAGAGCACAGGCTCCGGATGCGCAGGCTCAGCGGCCATGGCTCACGGGCCCAGCCGCTCCACAGCATGTGGGATCTTCCCGGACCGGGGCACGAACCCGCGTCCCCTGCATCGGCAGGCGGACTCTCAACCACTGCGCCACCAGGGAAGCCCTCCCTTCCAGTTTTGACATTCTTTCCAACTGATTCCAACCCGGGACACCCCTAGTTACAAAGGTCGGGGCCGGAGCCAACACTGCATTCCCCAGGCCAGCTCAGGCTCAACTCACCCTTGAGCCCCCAGCGGGGCACCTGGGGCGGAGCTGGGAGCCAAGTGTGGAGCTTGACCGGGTGGGCTGGAGGTGTCCCTGCTTGTCGGTGGCTGGGGAGGGGTGGCAGACAACTTTGTGGATTGATCTAGCTCAGGAAGGTGAGAAGGAGGCCTGGAGGTGAGAGTTTCGCCCTCCCACTCATCTCTTTAGGTAAATAAATCCACAGCCAGCATTTCCCCTTCTCTTCCCATCCTGGAGGCACTGAGACGTCCAGGGAGCCCAGAGCTGAGGTGTGAGCTGCCCTCAGAGATTCCCCCCGTAAGCACTAGCCCCCTTCCACAGTCACCATCAGCCACCTTCTGCGGGGAAGGAACCGTGCAGAGTTCCTGGTCATCAGTTTCCAGGACCAGGAATATTAGGACATCATGGGTGGGCGCTATGCTGGGCCCGGCAGGCGTGGGCACAGTAGAAGAAATCTGTGTGGGAGAGAAAGAGCATGGACTTTGGAAACCTGGCTACGCCATTCACTAGCTGGGTGATCCTGAGCAAACGACCTACCGGTGTGCCTCAGTTTCCTCCTCTGCAGAATGGGGTGATACCTGGTGTGGTACAGAGCAGCGTGGGACCAGAGGTTAGAAAAAGAAGAGGCCGATGTGCACTTCATCCCAGACCGCTGCTGAGGGGCCGCAGGGAGGAGGCCCTGGGTTCCTCCCAGCTCCCGGAGGTTCTAGGGATGGCTGCTGTCGTGACGGGATGACGAGGCCCAGAACATATACCTTTGACTTCTGCCTCAGTGCGGCCATCTCACTGGGTCCTCCAACATCCCGAGGCACTACTGAGCCCATCTCTCAGAGGAAACTGCCAAGGCCCAGAGGAAAGCGGCTGGTGCCAATGCACCCTCTCTCCTTGACGCCATGGGGTCCCTCTACAGCCCCACCTGCACCTGCCTCCCTACCCCTGGTCCCCAAGCTGTGGCACCTACTGTTTGCTGCCTGTCGGGACAGCCTTAACCCCTCCTTCCCGGTGGCCAGACGGCAGACAGGGGGAGCAAGGGATGACTGAGGCAGTGGAAGCTGCGCTCCTAGCCAAGCCCACCTCCTGCCCCCTGGAGGGAGGCTCCTCCTTTTAAGGCTGCTGCTGGGAATTTCCACCCCCAGACCCAGACCCAGCGACCCCAGGCCTGGAATGATACCTGCAGCTCACCCTAGGGGAGGTGCGGCAGGAGAAGCTTGCCCTGAGAGGGGAGGAGGGGCCCTGCCGTCGGGTCCGTGAGGGTCAGTAAGAACGCAGGAACCAGCCTCTGGGTCTAGAAGCCTCCAGCAGCTCCATCCTCTGCGCTGGGGTAGCCCAGAGAGAGGCTGACAGCACCCCCCTCCCCGAGCCCTGCCAGCAGCTGCTTTGCAGTCTCACTGGCCAGGAAGGTGGACTCCTCACACCTCAGTCTCCCAATTGCGCCCTCCTCCCCGCTCGCCCTCCTCCCTTCTCTCCTCTCTCCTCCTCCTCCCCTCTCTCTCCTCTCCCCACTGAAAACCTGTGGCTTGGAGAGACCTTGGCTTCTCTGGGACTCTGCCCCCAGGGACTGCCCACATCTGCTCCTGACTTTGGGGGCAGGAGGGCAACGGCCCCAAGAAACCTCTCCGGCGATGGGAGCCGCCCGCCTGCTGCCCAGCCTCACGCTGTAAGTGCGCTACCTCTCGGACTGCCGTCTTTTGCCATTTCCAGCCTCGGGGGCAGACCCAGTCTTCCTGGGACTCGCACACGGACCGCGTGGGGCAGGGGTGGGTGCCTGTTGTGCCCCCGGGCTGGCTGCTGGCACCCACACCCGGGCCTGCCTCGTCTCCCACACAGGTGCCTGCAGCTGCTGATTCTCTGCTGTCAAACTCAGGTAGGCGGGCGCCCCCCGACTAGCTTTTCCCCGTTCCTCCCACCCTACCGATGGGGGCCGTCAGTCTCCTTTCGGTGGACAGAGGCAGATCCTGGCCTCTCCCTGGGTCCAGAAGACTCTGAGGTTTGGGCAGGGGGGTGGGATGGGGTAGGAGAAGGGGCTACAGCAGATTGGGGGATTGATGGGAGTTTTTATTTCAGCCCTCCTTCCGACACCCCTCCCGTGTTGCCCTGGGGTCTCTCCTGCCCCCTCCATCCCTCCACACCGTGTTCCCCCCAAGGCTAAGCGCATGGGGCAGCCAAGCCTGAGGGATGGAGCCCGGGAGTGGTCGGAAGAGGGCGGAGGTGATGGCTCAGGTGAGGCTTGTACTTGCAAGTACCTGAAAGGACAGGTTTCCACGCGAAACCGCCCGTCTGTTCCACTCACCACCCCACTCCCACCAACACGGAGGTCCTGTGGGTCGCGGTCCTGGGTGATCGCGTGGGCCGTCAGAATGCCCAGCCAGGGTGGGCGACTCCTTACCTACAGGGCAATGAGGTCAAGCCCGAAGAGGTTTGTATGGGATGAGATTCAGGGTTTGCTTCTCCACACCCCCCACCCCAAGTCAGCGCCCGCCCCCCGCCCCAGCCTCAGCCCCCTATGTGAGGCTCGGTCCCTTTTTGTGATCCTCCATAAAAGTGCAGCTATTAAAATGCACTGGTCCAGAACCGCTCTGGGGAGAGATCCCTTGGCTTTCCCAGGCCAGAGGCCCGCTTCTCTTCATAGCCAGTGGGGACTTTTTTTGAAGGTAAATGCCTTTTCTCTGGGAGAGGGAAAGGGGCTGCCTTTGAAGCAGTGGGGGGGTGGGAGGGAGAGAGAGAGAGACAACCCCCCCTTTCCTGCCCCCTTTTGCTCTAGCCCCCGTTCCAGGCCTTTTGCTTCACACATCCAGGGAGAGCAAGAAGAAAGCCCCCAGCCTGGCCGGGAGGGGTCTGGGGGTGGGCCCAACCTGTTCTGGAGGGGGAATTAGCACAATGGTGCGGCTGGCCGGCGTTTATGGCCTGGCTGAGGCCCCATTCAGGACCCGGGGAAGGTGGCAAAGCTGTCCTTTCCCCCTTGAAGTGCCCCCTCGGCCCCCTCGGAGGGGGGGCCGGCAGGCCGGACCGCAGCCATGCTTGAGGGGCCGTCTGACAAGCAGCTGTCTGCGGCAGTGGAAGGGGAGGTCCCCCTGCAGCGGGAACATGAAAGGGACAGGCAAGGTCCCGCGGGGAGAGCGACTTGTGGGCTGTGGGCTGGGGGGGGGCGTGGGACTGCTTTTGTGCAGGGCTTGAAGGGGGACGAGTAGAGGAGGGGGCTTCGGGGGGGCCCTCTCTGCTCCCGACCTGGAACAGCCAGCCAGAGGGAGGCTGCCCGCCAAGAGGGGCGGAGGGCCTGAACCTGGGCCAGGAGGCTCGGGGGGCTGGGGACAGGCCGGACCCCACCCCCTGGCAGGGAGGCAGGTCCCCCACCCAAAATGCTGGCCTCAGGTTTTCCCAGGGCGGGATGTGGGGTGGACAGACCCTGCCCTCACAGGCTGGGAATCCTGGCTGTGGATGAGCTGGGGTCGGACCTGGGCAGTGACACCCGGGAAGGGTTAACCCCTGACAGCCTGGAGCTGCTCCCTCACCTCCCCACTCCTCAAAGCTGATACTTCCCACCCCTCCCTCCAGGAGAAAGGCCCCTCACAGATGCTCGTCTGGGTCTAGCTCTGTCCAGATGGTTGCGATTGGGCCTGGGATAAAGGCGGACTTAGGGATTTGGGGCAGGGAAAGGCTGTCCCAGCACAGGCCAGCAGGATCCAGGTGGAGAGAGAAACTTTTTACTGCTAGAGCTGAGGCTGTCACCAGCAGCTGGGAAACGCCATCCCGGTTTGCACCTTGCTGGAGAGAGAGGGCAGGAAGTGGTCTGTTTCTCTCCTACTCAGCACTGCAGAAGGGTAAGGAGACACCAGGCCCGGAGAAGGTACTCGTCCTGGCTTTGTACCGTGTGCGGGTGGAAACGTCCCCTCTCCACTCCCCGGGAAGCAGTGGGCGGTAACATCACCCCCGGCTGGCCACGAGCCTCTGTTACACTGTGGCACATGCAGGTGGCCTCACAGGGCAGCCACTGGGCCACCACAGAGGGCACCTCCCACCACCGCCTCCATCACCCTCTGCTAAGGAGGCACCACATCCCTAGAGGGGGAGGAACGCTGGAAGGGGCACTGGCTTCTCTGAGGGCCCTGAGCACCCGGGGGAGCGGCAGGGAAGATGGGCGTGAGCTCAGGAGTCCTTGGTTAGTGCTATAAAGAAATGCTTCCAGGGGCCCTGTAGGAGCCTACAGAGAAGGGTCTTAGAGCCCCCAAAAAGGTCTGCAGTGACTCTAACAGACCAGCTGCTGTGTGTGCATGTATGTGTGTGCGTGAGTGTGCACACACATGTGCCGGGCGTGGGCTCCTTCGAGGCCACTGTGGAGGACTGGAGAGACATCTGGTCACCCTGGCTAACAGAGCCAAGCCCCTGGAGTTTTGTAGAGGAGACAAGCTCCCGTCCTAGAGGCAGGACAGGCGTCTGTCACTAATCAGCTGTGCGGCCCTGTGCACTTCCTCCCTAGACCATGGGGATTAGATACCAGCAGCTTGAATGTTCCTTCCAGCTCCCAGAGTCATGATTCCAGGCCTGAGCTGTATCACCAAGTGTCCCCTGAGCTGGGCAGCTACCAGTCCTGTGCTCCAGAGCAGACGAAGAGCCAAGTCACGATGACTGGCTCACACACTGGCCTGGGAAGGTCATGGCCAGATGCCCCCTGCACCTCTACTTCTCAGGGCAAATGTCCTGCCCCACCACACTCGCCTCCGCACCCCTCCCCTGGATGGACCTGCGGTGGTGTCACCCAAAGCAAATTGACACTATTTTTCCCTTGGTAACCGCAAAGGGGGAGAATCACCCGTCTCCTAATTTTAACCAGTACGTGAGGGACCAGGGTGCCATGACCGACCAGCTGAGCCGGCGGCAGATCCGCGAGTACCAGCTCTACAGCCGGACCAGCGGCAAACACGTGCAGGTCACTGGGCGTCGCATCTCCGCCACCGCTGAGGACGGCAACAAGTTTGGTGAGGCCCAGCCCTCACCGGAGGCCCCCCTACACCCCTGCCCAGCCTTGCCTGGTCCATCCCCAGACGGGTCAGGGTGGAGGCTGCAGGGGGAGAGCAGGGAGAAGCCTCTAGGAGGAGAGGCCCCGAGGGCCCCCCACCCGAATTCAGAGGGCAGGCTGGTAGGGGCTCCCTGCACACCCCTGGGCCAGCAGCCCCGAGGGACAGAGGTCTTTCTCCCCCGCCCCCCCCCCCCAGCCAAGCTCATAGTGGAGACAGACACCTTCGGAAGCCGGGTGCGCATCAAGGGAGCTGAGAGCGAGAAATACATCTGTATGAACAAGAGGGGCAAGCTCATCGGGAAGGTGAGGCCTGGAGGGCAGGGAGTAATGAACGAATCTGTCTTCCCGGGTCGGGGCATGCAGGGTCCCAACAGCATCCCACCGCCCTCTGCTGGGCCGCACCCAGGGCTCTGACTTCTCCTATTCTCACCCCACCACTCGGCCTCTCTCTGGTCTCTCCAGTCCCTGTGGGTCTAGAAGCCCTCTGAGGACACTGGCTGATCCATAAGAATCCTTGGCTCTGATGTATGAGGTACTTTCCCAGCGTCAATGAGGAAGAATTTTAGCACCTACATCATGTCACAGCCTCTGTGTTGAGGGCTAAGGGCTGATCAGGGTTGAGAGGCCAGAAGCCATGCCCCCTCAGGTCCGTGGGGTCCCCGGGCTCCAAGTAACAAGATTCGTGCTAACTGCCTACTAGCGTAACCACTAGTTACACTCTCTACAATCGTGGGTCCAGAGTTGCTGTGCAGGGAGAATTCCATTTCCTTTGGCATCAGCCAATCCTGGCTTCTGATTCTGGCTGCTTTCAAATATTTGCTTCTTTTTGTCAAGTCTCAGGCTTCTCATCTGTAAAATGGGCACGGTGTCAAGATTCTCTATAGAGCCAGATGGGCGGCTGCCTGGCTCTTTACACAGTTGGTGTTCTACAGACGTTTTCCCTTCTTTTCATCAGACTGTCGTCCCTCCCCTCCACCCAGCAACACCATTCACGCAGACCAAGGAACGTTCTCGTATACACGAGTGCCCACTGGGTATGCACTGAACTGCACAGTTACCTTGATCTTTATGAAACAGCTGGGTAAACTGAGGCTCAGCCTGGCTAAATACCTTGCTCAAGGTGTACAACCTCCAAAGGACAAGGCTGTATTTAAGTTCAGATCTGACTCCAACAAAGCCTGTTCCTTGCCCCCTCCTTTGCCTCTCCAACAAGGATGCCCGTCTCACCGGGCAGGAATTCTTGGGCGCACAGCCCCTGTCGCTCCCTCCTCGGTCCTACAACATAGGTCCATAAGGCAGACTAGCCAGCCAGGGTAGGCGGACAAACTCCCTTTCCTCCCCCTGCAGCCCAGCGGGAAGAGCAAAGACTGCGTGTTCACAGAGATCGTGCTGGAGAACAACTACACAGCCTTCCAGAATGCACGGCACGAGGGCTGGTTCATGGCCTTCACGCGGCAGGGCCGGCCCCGCCAGGCCTCCCGCAGCCGCCAGAACCAGCGAGAGGCTCACTTCATCAAGCGCCTCTACCAGGGCCAGCTGCCTTTCCCCAACCACGCCGAGAGGCAGAAGCAGTTCGAGTTTGTGGGCTCAGCCCCCACCCGCCGGACCAAGCGCACTCGGAGGCCACAGCCCCTGACATAGTCAGGGACCGCCGCCCCCCGGGGGGGGGCAGCCGCCCCTCACTCATGGGCCTTCCCATCCCCTTCCCTTCCTAATCCAAAGACAGGGCTGGGGTGGAGGCAGGGGAGCCAGAGCCCCCAAGGAGGATGCTGAGGACCACCGAGCATCAGAGGCCCCCCACCCCCGCCCGGAAAGGCGGAGGACTGCCACTAACCAGGGCTGGCTCCTCAGGGCCCCACCCTGGTGTGGCCCCCTGGGGGCGGGGCAGGCCCCCCAGAAGGGTGAGGTAGAATAACCCGAGGTCAGGCTCCCCTGAACCGAGTGGGCAAAGTCAGCGGATTCAAGGCTCTGCAGACACGGTCTGGAGGTGGCTCTCCTCGAACTCTGCTGCCCCTGTCTCCCTCAGTCTGCCCCCCAGCCTCCAAATTCCTCCTGGCCAGGCTGTAGGAAGGGACTTTTGTTTTGGTTTCAGGAAAAAAAGAGGGAGGGAAAAAAAAAAAAAAAAAAAGAGGGCTGGCCATTCTTCACATTCCACTACCCAGGCCTGCACCCTCTCCCCCAGCTCCCAGCCCCGGAATAAAACCATTTTCCTGCAAACGGGTTATCTGAAGGGCGGGGTGGGAACAACCGCAAAGCTGAACAGGGGACAAACTTGCTCCTCCGAGAGAAGAGGAGGCCGGCGCGCAGGCCCGGGGGCGGCGCGGCAGGTGGAGGCCAGGCCGGGCCCCGCACATCCCCGCAGGGGCAGGGGACAAGGGGGGCAGGAGCAGCGGCAAGGGATGGCCCGGCAGGCCCCGCACCTCCGCCCCGCGGGAGGCTGGCGGCCCGGGGCGCGCCCCTCCTCCGCGGGCTCAGGTTTCCTGGCTGGCACCGCGCGTCCCGTGCTACCTGCTGGGGCGCAGAAACCCCAATCCAGGGGCCGGTCCGAGCCTCCGGGGCCGGGGCCGCGGGCCGGGCAGCCGCGGGCGCTGCAAGCCGCGGGCGCTGCAGCCTCCTCGCCGGGAGCCAGATTACTTTTTTCCGGTGAGGAGGTCGGGTGGGGGAGGAGGCGCGGACGGGCGGAAGCGGAGGGAGGGCGAGACCGCGTACAGTGCGCCCAGGTCCCCGCGGGGGGGGGGGGGGCGGGGCGGGGGCCACACCTGGGGGGACAAGGCGATTAGAGGCGGCGGCCCGGGGCGTGGGGGCGGGCGGGGGGGAGGGGCAATCCTCTTCCCTCCCCCTCCCCCTCCCCCCCCCGGCCAGAGCTCCTCTGGGGGGGCTTTCCGGATGGCTCCAGGTGTGCATTTGGGGAGTGGAACTAAGAGGCCATAAAACCCGCCTCTCTCCTCCTTTGCCGCGGCTTTTAATTTTGTCCACTGGGGAGCCCCTTCCTAGCAGCGCCCCTCCGTCTGCTTTTCACGGGGAACACCTCACTGAGCCCGCTCTTCTGCGCACGGACCCCCAGCCTCAGTTTCCCCTCCCTCCTCTTTCTGAGAAAATGTTGGGGAGGGGGATTTTGGAGAGAGAAAAAGGAGGATGAACGACATCTCTTCTCCCCATTTCTCCCAACAGTGGCCTAAAAATGAAGAAAGAATGGGAAGCTGGGGGGCGGTCTGGTTTAGTCAAAAGGGGAGGCGAGTGGCGCGTAGTCCAAGTTGGGGGGCGCGGGGTCACTCACCTCTCCCTGGGTGAGGACCGGAGCCAAGGCTGACACCCCCAACTCGAGGCAATTTAGACAGCGGCAGCCAAGAGGGAGGTCCCCGGGCCCCAGGCCATTCTCCCTCCGGCTTGTCATAATCACTTTTCACCAGGTTGCTTTTTCCTCTCCCCCCCAATCACAAAGAGTCTTAATCCTGCTGAAGACTGCGGGAAATGTGTTGGGGGTCGTTTTCGGGGGAGGGGAGGGGAGTGTAGGGAGGGTGGTCTGGAGCCACAGCTGATAACTGGCGAGTTCAATGGGATTTTCCACGCAGGGGCAACGCCCAGCAATTACCTGAGGACAAAGGGTCGGGGCCCCCAGGTGTGGAGGACTGGACTTGGGGGGCTGGGAAGGAGGTGTGCCGGGGAGGGGGAGCTCTTACAAGCCCTCTGATTTCCGCAGGAATTTGAGACATTCTTTAAAGCTCAGGCCCACCCCCCCACACACACACACCGGCTCGGCTCGGGTTAGAGACAGCTTCAAAGGTGGATGGGGCCCTTTGTCTCGCCTCCCCTTTCTTCTCTGCCTTTCTCCGGCCCCTCCCTCCCTCTCTTTGACCTCCCCAGCACAGACAGGCCTCTGGGGGACGGCTCCAGAAAGCCCTCACTGTTTCCTTTCTTGCTTTTTGAGGTGAGACCTGGCAGGGAGGGACAGAGAACGGGGAAGGGTGAGAGAGGAAGGCCGCTCTGGAGGCCTGTGCCATCTCAGACGGGGCCCTGGCACCACCCCCAGCCCGAGCCTGGCAGCTCTGACGCCCGCTTGTGGCCTTGGGTCTCCCAGCTGTTGGTGCTTCCAGGCTCCGTACCCAGGGTGCCTCTTCATGCTCTGGGGAAGTCTCTTCAGCTCATTCCCTCCTACCTGGTGGTGATTTCGAAGATGCTAAAAGGAAGAAGGCAAAGGAATGGGTCTCTAATAATGGGATGGTGGGGGGCGGGATATAAAGTATCTGTGTGTGTGGTAGGAAGGAGGCTTCCCGTGGACCTCTGATGGCTATAGCAACCCTGGTTGCTTCTGGGCGCCCTAAAGCTCCAAGCAGGTGTGCGGGTAGGGATGGACACAGTGCAGGAAGACTTAGGGTGAGTTGAACACATCCGTTTCAGGGAGGGTGTGACAGGGGGAGGGCGGCGGCGGCAGCAGCGTGCCTCAAATCCTATGCCTGTTTAGGATTACCGAGAACTCTGGCTAAGAATAGCCTACATATAGATCCTGCCTTCCCTGTCCTGTCCTCCAAACGGCTAGATGAGGCAGAGGGGAGCCGAAGCAGGAAGTCGGGGCGGTGGCAGGGGGCGGGAATCCATTCACATTTTAGCCCCCGCCACGTCTCTCTATTCAACCCCGTCCCTCAGATTCCGCTGGCTGTGACTTCCCAGTCACCCAGCCTCAGCCTCACAGCCCTGGACAGCTGCGAGGACCACCTGTCCTTGAAGCTCTTTCCTCCCTCACCTGCCCTAGGCGGTCCTTTCTTCCTTCTCTCCGGCTCGCGGACTCTTCTCTTTCCTGGCCCCTCTTCACAGAAACGTGCCCCGAGATCTCTGTCACTCTCTCCTCTCCCTGAGCAAACCAGCATGTCAGCTGTCACCCCCTTTCACACGACTGCTTTCTCCTCCAAACTCTGGAACCCTGCACCATGGCCGGACCTCACTGGGATCTGTCTCAATGAATGCGGTAGCTCTTGCAGCGGTCTTTCTCCCTCCTGACACACACACACACACACCCCCCTCAGCACATCGCATAGTTTGTTCAGCTCACCTTACCTTACCACAGCTCTGCCCGAGTCACGCCATCACTAACAGACTCAGCATGGCTTTCAAACCCCTGCCCAGTCCTGCCAAGGCCCCCCGCTAGCCCTGTGCCTCCAGCTCCCCTCAAGAACGCTGGCAAAACTGCAGCCATTGGGGCTTCCCTGGTGGTGCAGTGGTTGAGAGTCCGCCTGCTGATGCAGGGGACACGGGTTCGTGCCGGTTCGTGCCCTGGTCTGGGAGGATCCCACATGCTGTGGAGCGGCTGGGCCCGTGAGCCATGGCCGCTGGGCCCGTGAGCCATGGCCGCTGGTTCTGCGTGTCCAGAGCCTGTGCTCCGCAACGGGAGAGGCCACAACAGTGAGAGGCCCGCGTACCGCAAAAAAAAAAAAAAAAAAAAAAAAAAAAACTGCAACCCTTGCAGTCCAAAAGACACTCTGGGCCCATCTTTTTTTTTTTTCCTGGCCACACCACGCGGCTTGTGGGATCTTAGTTCCCCAACCAGGGATCAAACCCCTGCCCTCTGCAGTGGAAGCGCGGAGTCCTAACCACTGGACCACCAGGGACTTCCTGCTGGGCCCATCTTTGCTCATGAGTTTCCCACTGCCTTGCACGCCCTTCTCCAGAATGCTGGCACGTCCAGACCACAGCCATGTCCTCGGCTCTACAGACGCCCCTCACTCTCCCAGGGGCAGTGGCCGTCTCTGCTGCCCCCAGCCCCTCCGGTCATTGACTTGCCCTGGCCTTAAGGCACAAATCACAGCTCGTCCAGAACTGTACTTACCTATGATCGTGTCATGGTTCCGCTGGACAGCAAAGGCCTCAGATGTAGAACTAGTCAGTCTTTGCATCCCCCATAGCACCCAGCACAGTACGTTACACAGAATAAGTATTTCTTGAGGAAATAAACCAACTGAAGACCCAGAAAGAAGTCGTTGGCCATTGGCCCAGCACCCTGTGGTCCCTGAAGGTAGAAGTAGGATGAGAAGCCAGAATCCTGCCTCCAAGCTCCATCCTTAGGAGGACTTGGGCAGGAGGGGTCCTAAGCAGTTAATCCAAATATTTGTGTATTCCCTACAAGGTATGACCCTGTGCTAGCCCTTCAGTTAATTAAAAAAATGGACAAGATAGTGTGTCATCCCCTGTCAAGCTCTCAAGACACTTGAAATTTAATTGGGGGGCGATCAACCCATAAAAAGGCAGTTCTTTTGAGGACTTTTGGAAATCCGTCTCTTACCCCTAAGACAGCAAAGCAGCATTTGGTACATCCCCAAAGAGTGAAAGGGGAGGAGATAAGGACACTGCTGTGTACTGAGCTCCAGAGATGTGCCAGGCAACGTGCAAGGTGTGCTCACATGGAGCCCCTCATTTTGCGGGGTGAGATTGTTCCCATGTTGTGTGTGGGCAGGCTCAGATGCAGAGATGTTAACTCATCCAAGATCACAGTCCAGATTCTCGCCTGTCTCTGGGTTTTTTTTTTTTTTTTTTTTTTTTTGGCTGCATTGGGTCTTCGTTGCTGCGTGCGGGCTTTCTCTAGTTGAGGCGAGCAGGGGCTACTCTTCGTTGCGGTGCACACGCAGGCTTCTCATTGCGGAGCATGTCCTCTAGGCCCTCGTGCTTCAGTTGTTGCGGCATGCGGGCTCAGTAGTTGTGGCACGCGGGCTCTAGAGTGCAGGCTCAGCAGTCATGGCGCACGGGCTTAGTTGCTCCGCGGCATGTGGGATCTTCCCGGACCAGGGCTCGAACCCGTGTCCCCTGCATTGGCAGGCGGATTCTTAACGACTGTGCCACCAGGGAAGCCCTCTCACCTGTCTTTAACACCTCGAGTGGGATGTTCTCCACTCCTCAGCTAGGCACGGTGGGTTCTGGGATGTACGTGGGGCAGGGGCACTGGGAAGGACTGGGTTTGCTTGACCTTGAAGATAGGAGCAGGATTTCCGTCAGCAAAGAAGACCCACCAGGGGGCAATATTGAGAGTGAAAACAGCATGGAAAGAAGGGCTTCAAGGCAGGAAGATGTGAGGTCTGCTGTGGGAGGGGGAGGGGAGCCGTCGGTCGGCTCGGCTGGCCCTGAAAGTTTGCAGCCAGAAGTGGCAGGAAAGGATTGGGCCACATTATGGAGAGCTGGGTCTCTGCTGTGACAGGAGACAGTGAGGGCCTTCAAGAAGGGGAGTGACCAGGGCTTCCCTGGTGGCGCAGTGGTTGAGAGGCCGCCTGCCGATGCAGGGGACATGGGTTCATGTCCCAGTCCGGGAAGATCCCACGTGCCGCGGAGCGGCTGGGCCCGGGAGCCATGGCCGCTGAGCCTGAGCGTCCAAAGCCTGTGCTCCGCGACGGGAGAGGCCACAACAGTGAGAGGCCCGCATACCACAAAAAAAAAAAAAAAAAAAAGAAGAGGAGTGACCAGACGCAGTTGTGGAGTTGGGGTTCGGGGGAGAGGCTGGTCTGCTGCAGCTGCTGGGGCTGAGGCCCTGGGGTCCAGGAGTGAGACAGTCCAGTGATCGGAGGTGGGGGACGTGTCATCCAAGCTGATGGGAAAGGGTCCCTTGGAGGCCCTCGTCTTTCCTGTTGTTCTGCTGGCCCAGTTCTCTGTCACTGTCCCTTCTTAGGTGCACAGGTGCCCAGTCAGCCTCTCCAGGAGTTAATGTTTAGACCTCCCCGGGCAGGTCGGTGCAGGGGGCAGGGCAGGGGCATTGGAGTGAGACGGAGAGAGGACAGAGAAACCTACGCACAGCCCCTGGGGAGGGGACAGGCGGCAGGGCCAGCGTCTGGTCAGGACTTCTGGCAGCAGTGACCTTGCTGGGGAAAAGAGCCAAGAACTAGGTATCCTGGGCCTGGGACCACCCGCCTGAGAGGGGCAGGAGCCCCAGCCCCCTGCTGTGGACGCACGTGCCCATCCTCAAGCCTAAAGGTACGCTCGTCCTGTTAGCAGCCTGCTGGGTTGGGTGTGGCCAAGCCGTGCCCAGGAAGCCCACCCCGGGGGCCTGGGCTCACAGGAACCTGGTATTCAGTGTTGCCTGCTTCCAGGGGGAAGCTTTTGCCTCCCCTGTCCTCCCAGCCTATTGGGGTGGCAGGCAAGCAGTGGGGGAAGACCGACTGTTCAGCTGGCCTTGAGGAGTCTGGGGTCTTCCCAGGAGGCGGGGGCCAGAGGCAGAGTAAGTCTCCTCACAGGGCGAGGCCAAAGGTGAGGGGGAAGCAGAGCCTGGCAGGCGTGCGCACACACACACACACACACACACACACACACACACACACCCAGGATCCCTCAGCAAGGAATGACCGACCTTGACAGCTACCAAGCCTCAGGTCGACAGAGGGAGCCCTAACTCTGCAGTCCCCTTGGTCCCAGGGCTGGCTCGAGGGGGACTGTTCTGCCCAAGGTGCTCTCCCGCCCCTGGAAGGACATGCCTATGGAGTGAGGGGCACTGGGAATGGCCCTTGCGGGACTGGAAGAGTGCCGTCCCAGGCTCTGACCTTCTCGGCCCATGGCCCACATGCCCACCCTAGCCACACCCGGGGCCTCTCCTTCCTGCCAGAAACCACCCTCCGACCCTTCCACATAAGCCATCCCTCCCTTGTTCCTATCACTCTTCCCAACTCCACGCTGAGCTTTCTGGAATGGGGGACGTGGCCCAGTGCCTCCCAAGACCGGCCTGCTATCTGGCCCTGAATTAAGGTTCTCCTGAGGCCGCCCCAGGAGCCAATCCCAGAGCATTAAGGAAGGAGAGGGAACAACGGGAGAGTGGTGGGGGGGCTCAGTGGGAGCCCCGGCTCCTGAAGCTCCCCCACCCCCACCCCCAGCACCGAGGCCCCCTCCCTCCATTGCTGAAGAAGAGGCAGTAGGAGCTACAGCCGCCTCCTCCCCCCTCCCTGCCGGCTGCTGCCTCCTCGGCTGAGCCGGCAGGTTGTCTTGGCAACGGGAGGCGGAGAGGAGATGCGCTGAGGGACGGAGGTGTATGTCACCGAGGAAGCTGCCGAGCCCCACGCCCCAGGCCCTTGAAGGTACCGCAGACCCCCTCCCTTCCCCCTCCCCCTGCCTTCTCCCCTAGGCTTCCCCACTCTATCCAGAGCACTCGTTTCCCTGAGGAACGCTCCCCGCCTCCCAGCCCAGCGACTCCCACCCATTCCTCCGGAGCCACCTCATTCCAGGCCCCTGTCCACAGCTGTCCTTCCTGGCAACCGCTCATTCCAGCCCTGCCTCTGGGGACCCTTGCACCGGAAGGCAAATATCCTGGAATGGGGTCTTGGGGGGTGGGTGGCGCATGAAAACAGGGAAGGAGCCGAGATAGTGGGAAAAATCAGGAATCCTAAAGGGCTACCTGGCACTTGGTCTCCTGGAGAGGGGGAGGGAGGCTGTGCAGCACTAGGGTGGGGACAGGGCAGTAAGGGTGGGGTTGAAGGGACCGAAAGCTGAGAGGCCGGCCTGGTTGTCCAGAAAGGCCTGGTTCCCCTCTGCTAAGGCTGTGGCCCGCTCCTGCCACATCAAGAGTGCACCTCCTCCCGCATCATCTCCTGGCCTTTATTTCATGGTTCGATGGATGCTGCGTTTCTCTCCCACTCCCAGGCTTTCTAGTACCTTTCCACAGGCCCCTCTCCCGCCTCTGGCCTACGTCCAGCAGCTAAGCCCAGATTCTTTCCACTCTTCCTCAGCCACTCGGCTACCTGCCTTTTTCATTTCTCCTTTCTTTCTGGAGCCCATCCTTCAGGATTCATTCTTCTCTGTCTCCCACTAACCCAGACACATCCCCCCCTTCCTGTCCCTACCCACCCTCTCCGGTCCTCTTCTCTTTGAGAAAGAGGTCCCAGGGCACACTCTCACTTGTCCTCTCAAGACCCTCCCCCCTGTGGTTTTTCCATTCAGATACCCCAGAGCCCCCTCCCCAGATTCTAGATTTCCCCAACGACAGCTGATACCATCAGCTGACCAGCTGTGGGCAGCGGTTACCAGGGCAACAGTAAGGGCTGCCTAGATAGGCAAGTCTGCACAGAGGTGGAGAGGAGGCCGGGCTGGGGCCAGGGTCAGTGGGCCGGGCTCCCTCCCCTGCTCCCGGGGGTCACAAATGAACCAGGCTCTGCTCTAAGCCCAGAGGGAACCAAAAGGCCAATGACAGGGGCCTGGAGTCGTGGAGGTTTTCCCAGAGACATTCCAGTAGTTCAGTGCTGGGACCTGGACATCACCTGGTGAGAACTTCTCTTTTGAAGACCCCGCCCTGGAGAGAGATTGGGGTCCTTCCCACTCACCACCACCGTGCTCCGTCCCCGGGGGATTTGGGTTACCCAAGGGCCAACCCGGTCTCTTGTGCTGGGGACCTGGTTTCTCGAATCCTCCTATCCTGTCCTCCCCAGGAGAGGGTTAATCCTTGGGTAACCAATTCTGGCATCTAGCCCACACCCCTGCCCCTCACCATCTATTCGCTTTAGCACCCCAGGGAGGCAGGGACCCCAGAGGCCTCTGTGGTGCTGGTAGGTGATGAGTGAGAGATACAGGTGCTTGGGGAAACCGGGTGTTGTCACCCCTCTGTTATCAGTAGAGCCCCTTCCCCCTGACTCAGACTCTGGCTGTTTAGGAGGCTGGAGGGGGCTGTGTGTGTGAGCGTGTGTTGCAAAGTTGGGGGTGGGTGTGGGAAAGGGAAAAAGGCCAGCGGCTGGCCGAGAGTCTGCTTCCGATTCTGCTTCGTCATGATGCCCAGTTAATGGTCCTCTTGTTTGAAATGGATTGAGCTGCAGCAAGCGAGGTGGAAGAGCAGACACACAAACACACACCCGCAGGCCAGTGGCCACACGCTATCAGCTGGACGTGGGGAGGGTGCAGGGGTGGGTGGGAGCCAGCGGCCCGCCCACCTGGCCGCCCGCCCGCCCGCCCCGCCCGGCCTGCCCACCGGCGCACACACCCGGCCCTGGGATTGCGCGCCAGGCTGGCGGAGAAGCAGGGTGGCGGCGAGGGGCTGGGGGCCCAGAAGGGTAAGTCCCCTCCTTCGCCGGCTACCCACCCACTCACCCACCGCAAGCCGGCGTTTTTTCTTGTCATTTGTGCTCTGGGAAAGCACGCCGGGTTCCTGGAAGAGCCGCCTGTTACCTGGGCTCTCAGGAAAAGCCGCAGCCCCCACCCTGGGGCCTCAGAGCATCTGGGCCACCCTGTCCGGGAGGAGGTAGGTGGCAGGGTCTCCCGCCTCTCTTCCCCTCTGTGGGCACTTTGGCCACAACAGCCGCCTAGAAGTGAGGCTCTGGGTGGTGGCAGGGGTCCCGGGGTGGGGGTGGGGGTGGTGGTGTCAGCTATGGCCCCTTGTTCAGTGGGAGAATGGGCCGGACCCGGGGACGAGCTGGGTTTGATCTGACCCAACCTCCTTCTGATTCGGGGAAGAGGGGCTGGGGTGTCACATACTGCCACCCAGGGACCCCTTCCCCTAGCTGTGCTGGTCAGAAGTCCAAGTGATGGGGGTGGAGGCTCCGCCTTGAGTAGGCTGGAGAGCTGTGCCATTTTTGCTGAGTGGTGGAAGGGGAGGGGGCGTTGCCCGTCTCCCGCCACCATGCCACAGATGCTCTTGTGGGGGGGGGGGTGCAGTTCACTCGGAGGCCTGAATGCCATTGGTGTGGGGACTGCTCCTTGCGGGGAGGGGCCTGAGGAGCCTCCTTCTAGCCCTCAGCTGGCCAGGCTGTGGTGAGGACCAAATGCAGAATGAGGCTGGGCGGCAGGGCATGGCCACAGGCCTGACCACGATGCTCTTGGTGCCGGCTGTTGAAGTGCTTGCAGGGGCTGGGGGCCGAGCAGACACGCAGGCCTCCAAGGATCGAGGCACCCCCTTGCTAGCTCTGCCCTCCCTTGGCCTGGCAGGCCAGGCGCCCTCTGCCGGGCAGGCACACCTGGTGGTTCTTTCCCAGGGCACTGGGTTGCCGAGTTTGCCAGAGGCAGGGGTGCAGGGACAGGTGTAGGAGAAGGCAGGCAGTCTTGCTTTGGGAAGGGGTGGGGCCCAGGAAGCGCCCACGGGATGGGTAAGTGGGCGCTCTGTGCCGGGGACGGGGTGTCAGCACGTGGGGTGGGTGGCTGTGAGCGTGAAGAACCGGAGCCAAGGGGAGGATCGGTGGGTGGCGTGAGTGGGTGTCAAGGGCACCGCGTGTCAGCGTGGGGGGTGCCTCACCGGGAGAGCGGGGGCGTGCGTTCTGCAACCATGTTTCGGCAGGGGCTGCCTGTGTGGGTGAAGTGCCTGTGCCCACGGGGGAGGCTGGCCTCCGCGCTGCTGGCCTCGCTATGGCCACATGTCCAACGCCGGGGCCAGCCTGTCCACCTGGGGGGGGGGTGCAGGTCTGAGGAATTCCTCGATCAGAGCTCATGCGTGTGTGTCATGACCAGAATAGGGACGCCCCCAGGATTCAGAACGCTGAATTTGGGAGGCCATCTCCCTTGCATCTCCCGCAGCCCTATCAATCAACTAGTACAAGTGACGTCACAACCCGCCAACAGGACCAACTATAAATAGAGACCAGAGCAGGAACAAGCTGAGGACCAAGCAAGCCTGAGGGGCTGGGAGGGAGGACACAGAAAGAGGGCCTCCTTCCGGGGTGTGCAGAGAGAGGATACAGAAACCCAAGCGAGAGTGCTAAGAGAGACTGTGTGACGAGATGCATATTTGGCGGGGGGGGGCTGGGGGAGGAAGGAAGGGGACGCCCGGGCCCGCTCCTGCCGTCATCAGAAGCAAACGGGGAGCTGGGCCTTGGGCAGGTGGGTTCCCAGGCTGGGACCCTGCTTCTGGGCCCACCTGCCCCTGCCTGATGCGTCACCAGAGTGCGAGAGGGTGCTGTTCAGGGTTAGCATTAGAGGAACCCCAACCCTAGTCCTAGCAGATAGAGGAGGGCTTAAAAATGGGGGTTCGGGAGAAGCATAAAATGAGAGGAGGGGAGTGGGAGCTGCATCAGGCTCAGGAAAGGCGCAGGCGCAGGCTTGGCAGAGGTTAAGAGACGTTCTGACGAGCCACCGGCCCGGAGCGGGGCGATTTTGGGGGCGATTGTGGGTGCCCCCTCCCCACGCACACACAGACACAGACCCCACCCTCAGGGTATGCCGGGGGCCTCCCCTGTTGGGCTGGTCTGCTCCCATCCACCCTTCCCCCCTCCACCCTGGTGTGCTGTTTTGGGAACTGGTGACCTAGCTGGATCCTGCCTTTATTTCTGGCATTGAGTTGTTGCCACAGCAACTGCGGGGGTGGGGCTGGGAGGGAGAGAGAGTGAAAGGGAAGCAGAGCCAAGGGAAGAAAGATGAAGAAAGGAAAGAAAAAGGGAATGGAAAGCAGAAGGAGCGAGACGGGACCCGGAGGCACAGGCAGGCCGGCCCACTGTGAATGACACTGGCGAAAACGGAGAGAGGCGGAATGCTTGCCCACCTGACCCCCGCCCACAGGGCCAGCTCAGCCATTTCGCAACTCGTTTACTATGTGCAAGGCCGGCCTCCAGCCTGGCTTGTCCCTGCCCCAGGGCACAGAGCCCGCGTCCCCCAGCCTCTCTGCTCCTTGTCCACAGGCCAGTCCAACGAAGCAGGATTCTGGTGGCTCCACGGTATAAGGTTAGCACACGGGACCCCAAATCCCAAGTTCAGATGAAAGTGAGATCTTTGGGGACCCATTGAAAAGAGCATTCATTGGCTTTGACCTGAGACAGACCTGGGTAGGAATTCCAGGTTGGCTTCAATGGGCCGAGGCGTGGGGGGCATGGGGGGGTGGGGCAGGTCAATCTCTCAACCACATTTTCATCTCCTGATTGGGAGACATGAGCTTTGGTGAAGCTAGAGAGGATGGGTGAAAGCCCCTGGCCCAGAGCAAGTGATGGTTGGTTTAGAACAGGTTGGGAAGCTGGACTGGAGGATACCAGGCTGCGGTTCTGCCGGCTGAGCCTTCATTTCCGCAAGTCCAGGGAGCCAAGGCCGGCTCAGCCCCTACCTGTAGCGGCGCCCTTGGGAATGGGTGGGCGGGCCTTATCATCAGGGCCGGGCGGCTCTAGTTGCCATGGAGACGGGGCGGGCGGTGTGAGGTGGGGCCCGGCTGGGGGCTCAGATAAGGCGCGGCCGCACAGCTGGGGGAGGGTGGGTCCGAGATGGAAGAACTGGGCGCCGCCGGGGCAGCTGAGAAGGTCCTTCCGCCACCTGGGCTGGCTTTCCTCCGCGGCTCTTTCCCTTTCCTCCCTTCGCGCCCTCCCTTCCTGCTGCAGTCTGCCCTCTCGGTCCGTCCACGGGAGGCCGCCCGGGCCTGGGAACGCACGAGGGGTGTGCACGGGTGCGGACGCGCGAGGAACTTGGCTTTGGGGGAGGGGCTACGAGTGGGTGGAGTAAGCGTTTGCGGGGCGTGATGTGATTTGGGAGAAGGCAGGAACACTCTCTCTCCCTTTCTTTCCCTCCCCCTTTTCCCACTCCCCTCCGTCCCTCCCTCTCTCCCTCTCCCCCGACCCCACACTCCTACTCCACCCCAAAACATTTTCCCTGCTGGCTTAATCTTTAACGAGTAAGACCTTCACTCCTCAGGGTTAGCCCCGAATTAAAATGCCGTGTCCCTGGAAGGGTAAGACATTAACAATTTCCGCAGCGTGCTTTCTAACACACCAGGCGCTGGGGTGCAGGTTCCTGAAGGAATGTGGCTCAGGGCAGAAGGCGGAGGAGACCCAGCCCAGGGGATGGGCACGGGGCTGCGGCCAGCTGTGGAGAAGAGGGGGCAGGGGACAGAGCAGGGACATCATTATTCTGAATCGTCTTTCCGAGTGGCTGCGTCTGTGGGACAGTGTTCGTGCACGGGCGAGTGGGGGTCTCAGTGCAAGACCTTGTAACCTGTGACCTGGCTCATCTTGGACCCCTCCTCTCCCTCCCTGGGCAGTGACCACTCTGAGAGGCAGTCATTACCCCACTCTGTACCCACCCGCAACTGGTGTTCGAGGGCAGGGTGCCTGGGCCACCTCCAGGTTCAGCCTGAGGCTCCAGGACACGAAGAAGCTCTCCATTCTCCCCCCACTCCCCCGCGCCACACTCCCCACCCCGCACCCCCCCACCCCCCCCCACCCCCCACCACTGTTCCGGTCCTTTCTACTCTCTTCAGCCTCTGCCTAACCCACCTGTAGGGTCTGTACATGACCTTATCTCTCACTTTTCCTGGGAAAATAGAAGCCTCCCGATCGGCCCGCTCCTAAGGCCCCTAGATTGCCGTTACCCAACTTTCCCTTTCCTCTCCTTTCAGGGAAGCTCGGGCTTTCTTTCCAAAGGTAGTCCTTCACTTGGGCCTGGACCCAATCCCTCTCCCCTTCCCCTGCTGGGACCTTCCCCCCTCAAGTCCCCCGCCTCTCCTGCAGCCACAATTTCTTCTTCTCTACTCTTCACTCTCCACTGCCTACAAACGTGTTCAGGTCTCCCTTTTCCTAAAAAACCTTCAGCCAAACTCACCTCCTGCAAACCCCTAACCCCTAACCCCCTCCTGCCCTTCTGTCACACTTCTTGGAAGTGCCCCTCCCCCTGCCTGTACACCCTGGCCACCTCTCCCCACCCCCATCCCTAACAAGGAGGCCTCACTATTCCTCTGCAGATGCTCTCAGAAGCCACCAGGGCTTGACATCCAAACTGGCGAGCTGTCACTCCTTTCTGCATGTCTTGCCTTCTCTGGGCGATGGACTCCTGGCTTCATGACATCCTTTCTCAACCCCCCTATCCCTCCCCGCAACTCTTTCTCAATGTTTATGGCACACTTACTGTGTATTAGGTCCTTTACTGAAAATACAAAGAATCACTAGATACACTCCCAGCCCCTCAGGGACCTGGCCATCTAGTCTTCCCCCTCCCTTTCATGCCATCTCCAGCTCCCTTTTTCTTCTAGTCCCCTAGCGTTTCCCAGGATGCTGGTTTTTGACCTTCTCTCTCTCTCTCTCTCTCTCTCTCTCTCTCTCTCTCTCTCTCTCTCTCTCTCTCTCTCTCTCTCTCTCTCTCGGCAACCTCATGGGGCAGACTACCACCTCTAGCTCAAATGGCTCCCAAATTTCTGTTGCCAGCTACTGCCCCCACCTCAGCCTCAACTGGCAAGAAGTGAACTCATTGCTTCCCCTTCTCCTGTCACTGCTACCTGTTCCTCCCCAGCGGTGAGGGGTGGGGGCGGGGGGGCTGTCTCCAGATCAAGTTCTGTTTTGCACATTCTGCCTCTAGGATTCCTCCCACTTGGCCCTTTCCATCTTCGGCCCCAGGCCCAAGTCTAGAGCCTCACAATCCCCTGCCTGAACTACTGCCATAACTTCCTGGCTGGTCTCTCTGTGGACCGCCTCTTCCTGTCTATTCCATCTCCCAGCCTGCAGCCTGATTCATTTTCCCAAAGCACTGCTTGGATCCGTCACTTCTTTGTTTTAAAAAATGTTTCGAAGCATTCCATAGTCCTAGTTGCCCACGGAATACATTCGGAATCCCCTAGTCTAAGTTCAAGGCATCTACAAATCTGGCCCCCAACCTCCTGCCCCAAACCAGTCTCAACCTCATGAGCTCCTCGGTTCAGCCGTATTTGCTGTCCCCAGACAGACCCAGTGCTTCCCCATGTCTCCAGCTTCCCTCTTAAACACTTCCTCCTCTAAGAAAACCTTTTTATTTTCCCCTCTTGACACCCCAGCAGGAGTGATTCCTCTCTCCTGTGACCTCTCACAGCCCTTTATACTATCTTATCAGGCACACATAATTTTCTGCTTTGCACAGGCGTTATCTATACATATGGCCTCATTTCTGGAGGGGCAGCTTAGCTCCTTTGACTCATCTTTCTGTTCTCCATAACACCACAACGCTCTGTGGTCATTGCAGAACAGGCGCTCAGAAAGTAGTGAATGAATGGATAAAACAATACATGACTGGGTGGGCGGGTGGATGTATATGGGTGGATGAATGAGTGTTTGCCTCTTGGCTAAGCCAGTGTATAGCTAGTTTGACAATGTCTGTTAACAAAGTAAAGGTGAAATAGGAGTGAGAGGGAGCTAACAGCTCTTTGAGTATGTGCTAGAGTTTATTCCAGTCCTCACACATCTAGTTAAAAGCATTACAAAGTGAGTGTTAAGAAAGCAAGAGAAGGTTGAAGCTCTGGAATGGAGCCCTTCCATGGGCACCTAGTCCCCAGTGTGACTCTGATGGCCAGAGCCTTGTCTTGGAGAAGCCTTGGCTCTAGAATTCCAAAAAGACTTGAGAACTGTGGCAAATGCTAGTCTATCCCCACAGTGAACCTGACACAGTACTACGGAGGCACTATGGAACATGCCAATGCTGAAGACACAGTCACTGTCACCTCCACGACTCTGGACAAGTTTTTCACCTCTCCGAGCCTCGGTTTTCTCATCTGTAAAATAGGTCTACCTTATAGGATTGTTGGGGGGATGAAACAAAATAATTCTTGTAAAGTGCTTATCAAAGTACCCGGCATGAGCATTCAAAAAATGATAGCTATTATTATTGTTGTAGAAATTAGCAGTCATTCTAGTTAGCGAGAAAACACGTCAGGCAACATAATCAAGGACTAAGTTATATGATTCTCTTTTTAAGTCCCACTGGAATTCAGAGTAGAGTTTGTCAATGAGGACTAGAATAATAGGGGAGGCCTCCAGGAGGAGGAGGGTTTAGCATGGCCCTTAAAGGATGGGTGGGATCTGGGAGATGAGAATAGTGCAAGAGCCTGCGCAAAAGCAGGGAAGTGGGAGTGAGGGCTGCTGGTGCAGCAAGTAGGTGGTGGAGAGACAGCAGAAAAACGGCCTGATACAAAGTAACAGGTGATAAAATTGGGAGCACCAATGACCTCAAGTCTTTCATGACCTTCTGTGGCAGAGTGGCTACAGAAAGCCATCTAAGTTTATCAGTCCTCAGGGAGATAGAAATAATAAACACTCTACATAAAATCTATGTGTTAAACACTTCACATGTTGTAACTTACCTAATAATCAGAGCAACCCTATGACACAGATACTATTGCCACCTTCCATTTTATGGATGAGAACGTGAGGCACAGAGAGGGTAAGTAACTTGCCCAAGGTCACACAGCTTCTGAGTAGCAGAGTCTCCTCTCCCCAGGCATTCCAGTCCAGAGTCCATGCTCTTAACCACTACATGACTGCTGCCTCTTCCCCGTACGTTCTGTAGTCATCAGCTCTCTTCACTCTATGGCTTACTGCCAGCAGTTGGAAGACAGTTCCACTGCCACCATCACGTCAGAAACTCAGCCAGGCGTTCATTGAATGGTTACTTTTATTTATTTATATAAATTTATTTATTTTATTTATTTATTTTTGGCTGCGTTAGGTCTTCATGGCTGCACGTGGGCTTTCTCTAGTTGTGGCGAGCGGGGGCTACTCTTCGTTGCGGTGTGCGGGCTTCTCATGGCAGTGGCTTCTCTTCTTGTGGAGCACGGGCTCTAGGCACGCAGGCTACAGTAGTTGGAGCACACGGGCTTAGTTGCTCCGCGGCATGTGGGATCTTCCCGGACCAGGGCTCAGACCCGTGTCCCCTGCATTGGCAGATGGATTCTTAACCACTGCGCCCCCAGGGAAGTCCCACTGAATGGTTATTATGTGTCTGGTCCAGGGGTGTGTGGGGAGGAGGGGAGGATTGCTAAGGGAGTTACTGAGGCAGGAGACCTGGGCTGCGGCCCCAGGGAACTCCTGCTGCAGACAGGACTCAACTTCTTAGGAACCAAGAGAGGGCAGTGCCAGCCTGGAGGCCTTCCTGCTGAACTAGGGGGCCCTGACTTGCAGCAAAGTAGCACTTCAGAGGGCAGCCTCAGCTCGAGGATTCCGAGATGGTGGGGAGCTGGGACGTGGCCTTGACCCCAGAGGTGTTTTACCAAATGCCTGCAAGTGGGATTGCCTGCTGTACAGGGACAGGCACATGGGGATGTGGCTCCCTCCAGCCGCCTCCTCCCTGCTCCACTGGGAGAGCGGCAGCCCCCAGCCAATGACCTGAGCGCTTCCCACCAAATCGCCTTCGCTGTGTCCTCCCCTCCCCCTATTGCCGTCTCATAGTATTACTAAGTCCCTCTGTGTTCAACCTGTCTGGGCCATGGGTGGGGGGGGCACCGTGGACATAGATTGAGGGGAAGGAGGTCAAGGGCACCAACACAGCGCCAGGGAAAGGCCACGTCAGAGGCCGAGACGAGTGAGAACCTGGGCCTGAAACTGACCCGCAGCCCCGGCAGGGCAGGTATGAGGAAGCAGGGATGTGTAGGCTGCCCTGGGAACGGCTGAGCCCTGCCGTCATTTCCTTTCCAGCCGGAGAACAATGGCTCAAAAACTAGTGCAGCCCGTCCACCTTCCCGTCTCGCCGCGGGCCACATGCGACCTCCGGTCCCCGCGGCTGAGCGAACGGAAAGCCGGAGCCCCGCTCCCCGGAGACACGCGGGGCCAGAGGGGGCTGCCCTCGCCCCCGCCCTCTGAGATCGCGGGGCCCGACAGCCCCGGCTGGCACGTTCTCCCTCCCCTTCCAGGCCCTGCACTCGCCCAGCAGCCTGGAGAGTCACCGAGGGATGAGGACGCCACAGCCCGGGGGAGCACCCTTTCTGCTCTCGCGGCCCCGAGCGCGCAGCGCCCAGGAGCCGGATAGAGCCTGACGCCCTGTCGTCTCCCCTCGCGCACAGGGCTCTGCGAGTGATCCGGCCGCCCAGCTCCCTGCTGCATGGAACGGCTGCAGAAGGTGCGCGGGGCTACACCCACGCCGGGGCAGTGGGGTGCCGGGGGCACGCGGTGGGGGCCAGGCTCCCCGCGGAGGGTCAGGTCGGGAGTCGAGGATGCCACCTGGTGGTTGCCCGCGGCGCCGCACCCCGGGGCCCCAGAGGCCTAGAGAAGCCCTCCCCTGCCCCAGCCCCCTCCCTCCGGCCCGGCCCTGGCACCCACACACATTCCCACCCGCCCGCCTTCTCGCTCTCCCCAGCAACCACTTACCTCCCCTGGGAGCGTCAGCTCCTCCCGAGGCTCCAGTGTTCCCGGCTCTCCCTCCAGCATCGTGGTGAGTACCTCTCGGCCACCAGCACCCTCAGGCTGGGAGGAGGGAGGGGCGGGGCGCACGCTGGCTGCGGGGCAGCTTCACTCAAATGATGATGATCCTGCCAGGGCTGGCAGGCAGAGAGAACCCCAGATCCAGAGAAGGTTCTGCACACCCCCTCCTGCTGGTCTGGTACTGTCTCGTTGTACCCAAAGGGCTAGGTGAAGGACTACCATTGTTTCAAGGTGACCCTCTAAACCCTTAAAATGACAATCATAGAACTATTAACTTCCAGGAGCTGACATCTAAAACGGTTGCCCATCTTCTTCCTAATAAACTGCAGGTCTGGCTTGTAGGGCCAGTATTCTAGGGGAGGCTTTTGACACCTCTGTTCCATGTGTACCATTTCCCTTCAGGCCAAGATGGACAATCAGGTGTTGGGCTACAAGGACTTGGCTGCCATCCCCAAGGACAAGGCCATCCTGGACATCGAGAGGCCTGACCTCATGATCTACGAGCCCCACTTTACCTATTCTCTGCTGGAACACGTGGAGCTGCCCAGAAGCCGGGAGGTAAAGGGTGGGAGGTTCCTCTTGGACAGGACTTGAGGGAAGGGCTCCCCCAGCCACACTGGGTGGGAGGCAGAATCCCTCTCATGCTTTCTTTCCTGGAGGCCAGACTCCAAAACAAGAAGCGGACCTGTGCACAGGAATCACCAGTCAGTTGGTGAACTGGGTGTTTGCGCAGAGCAGGCAGAGATGGGCTGGCGGCTGGAGGCTAGCTCCAGGTGGAGAGCAGGGGAGGCCATGTTTGAATGGTAGCCGCACAGAGCGGGGTCATGTAGGAATGGGGTGGGACTGGGCAGAAAGTGAGCAAATTTGTGGAAAGCACTCAGGAACACTGAGCTTGGAGGCCGGAAGTCCTAGCTGAGTGTGACCTGTGCGACGGTGTGGTCTCAGTTTCCCTTCTATAAAATAGAGGTGATACCTTTACCCGTCCACCTCACCAGGTAGTCAACTGCACGAGATAACGCAGGACAGGTACTTTGTACACTGTGTTGGAGAAAGGGGCAGTGTCATGGCTGAGCAGAGAGACGGGGCCAGGCTGTGGGGAGACTTAAATGCCTGACAAGGGGCCCGGACTCCATCCTGGGTGCTGTGGGTCTTGTCCCTTCCCCTTGTTGCTCATTGGCTCTGAGGTCAGAGCCACAGCCCCTCCAGCTGGCCCTCAGAGCACACGCACACTGCTCCAAGATCCTCGGCTTCTTCTGCTTCTTCGTGGGTCCTAGGGAAAGACTCAGGACCCTGTCTAGGGAGAGAGAGGACGGAGGGCCAGCCCTGGGAGCTGGCAAGGACTAAGAGAGAAGAGGTGGCCCAGAAATTGGCTGGGCAATTGCAGAGTTGAGTGTGGGGGGGTGAAGTGGCCCACCTGGGGTCCTAGGGACAAGGGTTTAATCCCACCCTTGTGGCTCTGACCAGCCTCCTCTCCATTCACAGCGCTCGCTGTCACCCAAATCCACATCCCCCCCACCATCCCCAGAGGTGAGTCTGCCCCGCACCTGACACTTGCTCAGCCCTGCTCTGACCGGGCTCAACCCCCTTCCCCACACACATCCAGACTGGGCTTGGCAGAGCCTAGGGGGTGATGGAATCAGTGGACCTTGTCCCGTCACTGGTCCATCTACGTCTGACCCAGGATCTCTTTTAATCCTTTTTCCTGGGTCAGGCAGCATCAGCAGGTCGAGTCCTTGGATAGCCTTCCTCTGCCCTGGGGTTGGGGGCGTGTGGGCTGCTAGGGTGGGAGGATGGAGATGGTGGAGGGGGTGGGGTGGGGGACCTGGGAGCTGCAGTGAACCGTACTTCTGCTCTGCAGGTGTGGGCGGAGAGCCGGTCCCCTGGAACCCTCTCTCAGGCTTCAGCCCCAAGAACCACTGGCACACCCCGGACCAGCCTGCCCCATTTCCACCATCCTGGTAGGTTTTAGTGTCAGCATGGCTGCATCCTTGCCCTAGGACCTCTTTTTTTCCTTCAGGAACCCAAGCCCCTTACTCTCAGTCCCCCACTCTCTGGAGTATATGCACACCACAGAACTGGCCGGACCCCCAGATGCCGGACCCCAGGCAGAGCTCCCAGAGGTGGTGGGCCCTGCTGCATCCTCCCCCCCACCCAAACAGAGAAGTGCAAAAATCCCAACTCCTGAGGGGTAATTTCAGGATCTCCGGTTCTGTCTTGGCTCTTGGCAGGAGCCCCTGAGTTTCCTGCCTTCTTCCAATCCATGTCTCCATTCCCTTCTCTGACCCAGCCTCCCCGCCATCCTCCTAGCCTCCTTCTCATCCACTCTTTCTCCCTCCCCACAGAGACCACCCGCCCAGATTCCAACATCTACAAGAAGCCACCCATCTACAAGCAGAGAGGTGAGGGTTCCCCTGACCGACCAGAGCCCCCTTTTCGCCACGTGCCGGGAGGCTGTCCTGAGGGTGGGGGGGGGTGATGGGAAAACAGATGTTCATGACGGCGTGTAAACTGCCCTGTGCTCTTCCTTGTGCGTTGCTTTTACACCCAGGAGCTCACGGGTGTGAAGAGGGAGAGAGGCGGGAGTGGGGGGCTAAGGTGGGAGGTGGCCTCCGGCGGTGGGGGAGGGTGTGCCCGGGCTGACCTTGACCTCCCCCCGCAGAGCCCACAGGAGGCAGCCCTCAGAGCAAGCACCTCATTGAAGACCTCATCATCGAGTCATCCAAGTTCCCTGCAGCGCAGCCTCCCGACCCCAACCAGCCAGCCAAGATCGAAACGGACTACTGGCCGTGCCCCCCATCGCTGGCCGTTGTGGGTAGGCGAGACTGCTGGAGAGGGAGAGGGAGGCCCTGCTGAAGCCCCAGGAACCCCCCCACACACCTGCATGAACCCTCCAGGCTCCTGCAACCCCATCGCTCTCGGCGTAAGCGGCCCTGCTTGTTAGCCATTTACCCGCTTTCCGTTCATTTCTTTGGCCGCTCAACAGACATTTGTCCAATTTCTACTGTGTCCCAGGCTCTGGGAAGAGAAAGAGGAATGAGACGAGGTCTTGGCCCCCAATCGCTTTCAGTCGTATGAGCACGTATTGCCCACCCAGCTTCACCACAAGACTAGAAAACGTTGCATTTATTTTATAATAATAATTTGCGGTGTCCCCTTCAAGGTGCAGCTGCCCCGGGATATGCACAAAGCAGCCCCTGACAGATGCTCGTTGAGCACGCGGTTTGATTGACTGATGTGCCTGCTTTTGTCCGTATTTCCCAGAGACAGAATGGAGGAAGCGGAAGGCTTCGAGGAGGGGGGCAGAGGAGGAGGAGGAGGATGACGACGATGACTCCGGGGAGGAGATGAAGGCTCTCAGGGAGCGTCAGAGACAGGAACTCAGTAAGGTAGCGTCTTGCCGCCCCACCCGCATCCCTGGGCCACCCTGGGGACGGAAGTTCCATTCTGATCTAAGTGGGTACATGTCTGAAGAGCGTCCTGGCGAGAACATGTGAGGAATTCCCTTCCTTTGCCAGGATGTCAGGCTGCTGCTTTTGAAGGGACACTAGGATTGCATGTTGCTTTAGGGGGACACCACTTACTGTTAGGGCCAAAAGCACAGAAAAGGGTGGTCTTGCCAGTGCCAGGCTTCAGCAGGCGGAGTAGTTCATGGGACGAGGAGAAAGGAGAAAGTAGGCTGCTGGCCTCCAGGGGAGGGGAGAGGGTGCATGGAGTCAGGGAAAGGCCACTGATGGTCGCCTGGGCTTGTGCTCTGGGCCTTGTGACCCGGGATGCAGAAGCCCCTGGGGCAGAGTTACACTGAGCGGCTCTGACTCCTCGCTCTCGAGGGTGGCCAGACCCAGTGTGGCAGAGCTTCTGACCAGGACAGGCTCCGTGGGCTCCAGGCACCACACAGCCCCTCAGGAACCCTGTCCCCACTTCTGCCTGGGGTGGGCCCAACTCTGAACCTTTTGGAGATGAGAAACAGGTATCGACGCCTTGGATCCATCTTCCTTTCTCCTTGCCAGGTTACTTCTAACTTGGGAAAGATGATCTTGAAGGAAGAGATGGAAAAGTCATTGCCTATCCGGCGGAAAACCCGCTCTCTGCCTGACCGGACACCCTTCCATACCTGTGAGTGTCACCAAGGGGGCTCAGAATCACCTGGCCAGACCCTGAGGCCAGAATCAAATAGTCTGCTGAGTTTGTCTGTCACACGCCCGGCGCTGTGCTAGTGTGGGTATAAGAGACATAGACGTTTCGGTTGCTGGCTCAAGGCTCTGGCGCTCTCCTTAGGGCAAGAGTACCGGTCACGGAACAAGACGAGATGACAAAGGACGACATCAGCTAAAGCAGAATTAGCACATTCTGTTTAATTCAGCAAACATTTATTGGCTGTCTACCATGTTCTTGGCCCTGAGGATATAAAGAGTAAAACACTATAGTGCTGTCTTCCAGTAGCTTCTGGTCACGGGGAAAGTGACGTGGAAACTGGGGTGTCAGTGCAGCATAGCAGGTGAGAGGTACACTTCAAGTGCTTTGAGAGGACGCTGATAGGGCCTGGGTCCCAGAGTTGGAGTCTTGAAGGACAAGACAAAGTGAGTGGGGGAGAAGGGTAGCACAGACCCCAGGGACAGTGTGGGAGCAAAGGCCAGGAGCAGCAAACATCCGGCCAGCAGAGAGGACCTCCAGGAGCCTGGAATTACAGCGCACGGAGCATGCTCTGCGGTCGCTGGGGCTTTGGTGCCATGCTGCTCGTCACTGAGGCTAACCTGGGCTTCCTTCGAGCATGATGGCTGGAGAGGAGGGGGGCAGTTCTGAGAAGCCCAAACTGGAAGCTACAAGGCCTCTAAGAGCCTGGCCTCGGAAGCCACAGGGCATCCTTCTACTGCCTTCTGACGGTCAGAGCAGCTCCCAGGCCACCCAGACACAAGGGAGAGGAAAGAGATTCTGCTTCCTGCTGAGAGGAACCAGCCAAGGGCACACAGGCTGGGAGGTAACGTTGCGGGCCATCTTCGGAGACAGTCTACCACACTTTGCAATCAACTGGGTAAGGGCTAAAAATATACGTAGGTCCAGAGAAGAGGGAATGGGTTTGAGAACTATACAGGCACAGTCTGTATAGAAATAGCCCCGAAAGTACAATTTTTCAACTTTACGATGGTGCGAAAGCAATATGCATTCAGTAGAAACTGTAGGTCCAGTTTTGAATTTTGACCTTTTCCCAGGCTAGTGATGTGCGGTACGATGCTCTCTTGGCTTTTTTTTTTCTCTTTTTTTTCTTCTTTTTTTTTTTTGGCCGCACCGTGCGGCATGCAGGATCTTTGTTCCCCGACCAGGGATTGAACACGCGTCCCCTGCAGTAGAAGCACAGAGTCTTAACCACGGGACAGCCAGGGAAGTCCCACGATGCTCTCTTGAGATGCTGGGCAGTGGCAGCGAGCCTCAGCTCCCTGCCAGCCACATCATCATGACGGGAAACAGCCCATACACTTACAACCATTCTGTACCCAGACCACCATTCTGTTATCCACTTTCAGTACAGTATGCAATAAATTACATGAGAGGTTCAACACTTCATTGTAAAATAGGCTTTGCCCACCTGCAGGCTCATGTAAGTGTTCCGAGCCCGTTTAAGGTAGGCTGGGCTGAGCTCTGATGTTCAGTAGGTTTGGTGTATTAAATGCATTTTCTTTTGGTTTTTTTTGTTTTTTTTTTTTGCTGTACGCGGGCCTCTCACTGTTGTGTCCTCTCCCGTTGCGGAGCACAGGCTCCGGACGCACAGGCCCAGCAGCCATGGCTCACGGGCCCAGCCGCTCCGCGGCATGTGGGATCTTCCCGGACCAGGGCACGAACCCGTGTCCCCTGCATTGGCAGGCGGACTCTCAACCACTACGCCACCAGGGAAGACCTTAAATGCATTTTTGACTTAACCATGGGTTTATCGGGACGCGACCCCATCGTAGGTCGAGGAAGATCTGTAGAGGAGATGGAAACAACTGGACTTAGTGGCTGATTGGATATGGGTGGTGAAGGAGAGACGAGTTGGGGTTTTTGTCTTGGGTGCTGGGTGATGACAGACCTGGGGCTGAGATCATGAAAGAGGCAGGTTTCGGGGGAAAGACGACGAGACTGTTTTGGGACGTGTTGGGTTTTAAGTGCATGTAGGTGGGAGCTGAGTTGACTGAGTTGGAAGCTTGAGGCGCAAGTCAGGCCTCAAGCAGAATCTTCAGCTTATACGTGGTAGTGGGACCATGAGAAAAAAATCCAGTTGTGTAGAAAAAGGGAAGGGAAGGTCAGGGTGCCGAGGGCTGTTCCTTGGAGAGCACTCACACTACAATCCCCTTGGAAGGTTGGCTGGGAGGAGGTCAGAAGTGAGACCCAGCCTCAGGATGCGCGAGGCTGGCCTTGAAAGGGTCGGGGACTTGGCTTTGGGAGCAGGCCACATCAGAAGTTGAGGTTTGGAACTTCCCTGCGGATCCAGTGGTTAAGAATCCAAGCTCCAACCTGAACAATTTCAGAAGTACGGACAGGCGTGTCATTCTGACGTAAGAGTAACATTGAAATTAAGGGTCACTTTCAAACATAAAAAGGCAATCTAGAAATCATTAGGAGTGAAAATTTTATACACTTTAGGGACTTCCCTGACGGCCCAGTAGTTAAGACTCTGTGCTTCCAATGCAGAGGGCACAGGTTCGATCCCCGGTCGGGGAGAACTAAGATCCTGCATGCTGTGTGGCTAGGCCAAAACAAAAAAAAAGAGAAGTTGACGTTGTCTGCTGAGCACACGGAGGGTGAGGCTTGGTGAGAGTGGTGAAGGTTCGGAACAGCTTCTGCTGGGAAAGGGAACTGATGAGAGGCTTTAGGGTCTGTAGTGATGCTAAGGTACACGTTGTGGGCTTCATCTCCATCGCCTGCGGGCAAAAGGGGAGCCCTGGGCTGATGCAGGGTTAGAGTTTGGGTGCTGCTGAGTGTGGGTGAAAGTGGTTATGTACCCACCCATGGGTCAAAGGTCAGGGAGACGTGGGGGATCAAGACACTGGAGGTTCCCCATGATATTGACCGGCAGATGTGCCAGGAATGCGGCTGAGGGAAAGCTGCAAACAAAAAAGGGCACTGTGGCCGCAAAGTGTGATACCCAGGCTTCAGTGTCAAAGCGAAGCGGTTGTGGACGACAAGATCCAGGGGCTGGCCACTGGAAGGGGTTGCATGCTGTGGAGTGGAGGTGAAAGCCACTGGGCTGGGGGACTCAAGGAACCGTTAAGGCTCCTATATGGCTGGGACGTCCATAGGGTCATCAAAATGATATTTCACCAGGATGATATTTCAATGTGGGTGGGAAGAGCTTCTAACAGGCCTTTTTAGAGAATGTGGAATGAACAGTTAAGGCCTGAAGAAGGAGGCAGAGAGAGAGATGCCCCGAAGGTTGGATTCAGTCTTCATGGTCCACCAGGATTTGCTAGTTAGGCAAAATTAGCTCTTTTTTTTTTTTTTTTTTTTTTTTGCGGTACGCGGGCCTCTCACTGTTGTGGCCTCTCCCGTTGCGGAGCACAGGCTCCGGATGCGCAGGCTCAGCGGCCATGGCTCACGGGCCCAGCCGCTCCGCGGCATGTGGGATCTTCCCGGACCGGGGCATGAACCCGTGTCCCCTGCATCGGCAGGCGGACTCTCAACCACTGCGCCACCAGGGAAGCCCAAAATTAGCTCTTTAATGTGCATTTGGCCTTGCAAAGTTGAGTAGCGAAATGTCTGCCTCAGGGTCACTGCTGGCATCCTTGAACTTGTATGGGATCAAAGGTCATATGATTGCATAGGTTACTCTCTATAGCTGATCAACCTGAGGTTCTGGACTTCCCTGGTGGTCCAGTGGTTAAGAATCCAAGCTCCAACCTGAACGATTTCAGAATTACGGACAGGCGTGTCATTCTGACTTAAGGGTAACATTGGAATTAATGGTCACTTTCAAACGTAAATAAGCAGTCTAGAAGTAATTAGGAGTGAAAATCTTATACACTTTAGGGACTTCCCTCGCGGTCCAATAGTTAAGACTCCGTGCTTCTAATGCAGGGGGCACGGGTTCAGTTCCTGGTTGGGGATGCCATGCAGCATGGCCAAAAAATTTTCAAAACAAAAATCTTATCAGTCAGTTGAGGGAGAAGTGTGTACTTATCACAGAAGAGAAGTGCTTCAATCATGAGGGTTGTGAAAGCAGACAATTTTCTACACAAAAATAAGAAGCATTAAGGAAAAAAAAAAACACGAGGGTCCCCAAAACACATTTTGTTCTCAACAAACTTCCAAATAACATATTTTATTAAAATGTTTGAAGAAAACAATTCTTCCTTATACTTTTGAGTCCGTCCAGGCTAAACCTTCACACAAAAAATGCTGGTCAAAACAATTGCTATACCATGCCAGCAATTTCTAGTCATTGGAGATGAAGGAATTTTGAGATTAGTGCAAACTAAGAATCCTTCTAGGAAAACCTGTTACGGAAAACCAATTTTCTTGAATTATAATCTGCGGTGCTTGAAAGCTTAGTGATATTATTGGACGTCAAGTTGAAAGTGACATCTGGTCATGCAGATGTCAAGTCCAGTGACTGCGGTGCCATCTAGCAGCTGAAAGTGCTGGGAAAACTGCAGCTTCTGTTTTACAACATCAAGCATTTGAAATTTGCTTACCAACATTGCTAAACATAAAATTGTAATAATTCGATTGTTTTGACTAAATTTTAGATTTTTTTTTTTTTTTTTTTTTTTTTTTTTAATTTTTATTTATTTATTTGGCTGTGTTGGGTCTTCATTTCTGTGCAAGGGCTTTCTCTACTCTAGTTGCGGCGAGCGGGTGCCACTCTTCATCGTGGTGCGCGGGCCTCTCACTGTTGCGGCCTCTCTTGTTGCGGAGCGCAGGCTCAGTAGCTGTGGCTCACGGGCCCAGCTGCTCCGCGGCATGTGGGATCTTCCCAGACCAGGGCTCGAACCTGTGTCCTCTGCATTGGCAGGCAGATTCTCAACCACTGCGCCACCAGGGAAGCCCTAAATTTTAGATTTATTTTCATATTCCAGAGGTTCATTTTATGATGGTGAGCCTCATCATCTGACTATCATTGGCTGACTATCAATTTGAACACTCAGACATTTAGCCCAAATGTCTATTTTGTGCATGTCTGTTAGAGAGAGGGGAGGCATTAGGGATAGTTCAGAGCTGCCAGCACGATGTCACCTGCTGAAGGTTACGGGCAGGATCTGGAAGCCAACAGAGGCCCACCAGGTTCCCCCAAGTCCCGCCTCCACTGCCCTGCCCCTGGCAGGAGAGGCCAGTGAATGACCCTCTGGAATGACTGTCAGGCCAAAGGGTCTGAGACAGGGCCTCCTGCTCTCTTCCAGCCTTGCACGTGGGAACATCGAAGTCTTCTTCCCTCCCCGCCTACGGCAGGACCACCCTGAGCCGGGTAAGGTCCCAGGACGGAGGTCACAGGCCTCGTGGGAAGAGTGTGCGTGTGGGGCCCGTGAGGGACTGAGCTACGTGGGCACCGGGAAGCGGGGGCGGCCCGACCCTTACAGTGAAGAGGGACGATGTGGAACGCTCCAGCTTCCTCTGATTCCTTTGTGTCCTTTCCAGCTCCAGTCCACAGACTTCAGCCCATCCGGGAGTGAGACCGAAAGCCCAGGTGAGAGGCAGGGCCGACCTGATGCTGGGAACGGGGCTCAGGAGGCCCCTGGGGCAGCCCGTGTCTGCCACGTGGGCAGGGCTCTGTGGCTGGAGGTCGGGGAGGCTGAGCTGGCAGGTTTGGGAGCCTGCTGACCTCAGAGCTGCCTCTGAACAATGGCTCTTGTCTCCCACAGGCCTGCAGGTGAGTGCCTTCTGGAGGGAAACACGTGGAGCACGGAAGCCATGGATGGACGGGGGACTGGCAGTGTTGGGGGAGGGGTGCGGGGTTACCGAGTCACCTGGTGAGGACATAAGAAGCCTAGGGTAAGGCTGGGGAGGCCTCCCTGCCCCACTCTGGCTCACTGCGGCTTTGGTCTCCCCAGAACGGAGAGGGCCAGAGGGGGAGGATGGACCGGGGGATCTCCCTTCCCTGTGTGCTGGAGCAGAAGGTGAGGGGCAGGGGCAGGGGCAGGGGCACAGGCAGGGGGTGGTGGGCAGGGGACAGGGCCGTCTCCATCGGGGGCGGGCCAGCCTGGGGAGAAGCCAGGGACGTGAATGCACTGAGGGGTCCTGCTGGCTGAGGATGGGAGGGGCAGCACGGAAGTTGGGGGAGTTGGATGGCAAGGTGGCATGAGCCCCCGTGGCCCCTGCAGGCTGATAAGGGGGCCTGGGGAATGGAGGGGGCTACGCTGACGGGGACCTCGAAGAGCCTGATACTTACTGCCCGCCTCCCGTCCCCGCCAGGTCTATCCTTACGAAATGCTGGTGGTGACCAACAGGGGGCGAACCAAGTTGCCTCCAGGTGTGGATAGGATGAGGCTTGAGGTACGCAGGGAGGATGTGCTGGGTGGGTCAGGGGCTACTGGCGGGGCAGCCTCCCCTGCCCGGTGTGGGGGAAAGCGGCCCAGCCCCACCCTGTGTCCCCCTTGCAGAGGCACCTGTCAGCAGAGGACTTCTCAAGGGTCTTTTCCATGTCTCCCGAAGAGTTTGGCAAGCTGGCTCTGTGGAAGCGAAACGAACTCAAGAAAAAGGCCTCTCTCTTCTGACGGCCCCCAGCTGCTCTGTGACTGACCCTCACCCTTGCTGCTTCAGGGCTCTGGAGCTGGGGGCACTAGACCCCAAAGCATCATCTCTGGGGGCCAGGGGGGTGGGGCAGAGGTGGGGTTGCCTCCGTTGCCCAGGTCGAGGGAGAGCAAGGCCTCTGCAGTGCTGGGGTTTGGGGACGTGGACCTCCTTCCCCATGATGAGCTGGGGCGGGGGGGCCCTTCGCTCATCCCTGGTCCTCGCTGCACAGGGCAAACGCAGCGTGCACTCCAGCACACGCAGAGTTAGTGTCTGCACCCTCTCCCTGCCCCCACCCCCATGTGAAGGTCCCCAGAAGAGAGTGATGAGACATGAACATGACACTTAGTGGTCAGGCCTGTCTGCTGTCCTGACCAATGGGTGGGAAGAACCCTCGGGCCTGGTAGGAGGCACGTGAGGGTGGGAAGCAGCCACGCAGGCAGAGAGCTCCCAGGACCCTGTGTGTACCCAAGCACTCCTCCGCAGCTCACCTGGGACGGGTTCCCCTGCACCTGGGCCTCCCGCCTCTCAGCCTCCAGCAGGGAGGCCACCCAGCCCTCCAGCTCACCCTGTCCTCTCCTTGTGACCCCTAAGCTTCGAAGCCTCTTGCTCCAGCCCTGAGGCTTTCCTAGAAGCCTTGGCTTAGAGTGGAGATGTCGCGTATACAGACCCCCAGCCCAACATCAGCCTTCAGGCTGAGTCGGCTAGAATGCTACCTTCTAGCATCCAGGTCCCGGGCAGAGCCCAGGCCTTTGGGCTCCCCTGGATGGGATGAGGAGCCAGGCTTCGAGTCCTGGCTACCGGGTTCCACCCACACCCCTGCATCCCCCGCCGTGCTCTCTAAAGAATGTAATTTATTGGGGCACCCCCCAGCTGCTTTCCTCACCTAACTCTCTGCCCTACCTTAATCACGCTCCCAGCTTTTCTTCTCTCCAAATACACGTGTATATAATTATATATATATATATTTTTTGCCGGGGTCTGGGTTTTGTTCCTGCCCAGACCCCGACATCCCTTTCCACCGTGTGTGTGTGATAATGCTGGGGGAGGGGGACTCTGCTTGGAATTAAAAGGTTGCATCGGGTCCCCAAATCTATTTGTTCTTTTTTTTGTTTTGTTTTGTTTTGTTTTTGTTTTTTGTGGTACGCGGGCCTCTCACCGCTGCGGCCTCTCCCGTTGCGGAGCACAGGCTCCGGACGCGCAGGCTCAGCGGCCATGGCTCACGGGCCCAGCCGCTCCGCGGCACGTGGGATCCTCCCAGACCGGGGCACGAACCCGCGTCCCCCGCATCGGCAGGCGGACTCCCAACCACTGCGCCACCAGGGAAGCCCTTATTTGTTCTTTATGAGCCACCAGATCTGAGTGAGAGGGACAGGTGATGCCAGGCTGAGAAAAGCCACGGAGCGAGGGTTCAAATGGCGGGGCACACATCCTACCCTCCCCCATCCCTGGGCCAGAAAAGCGGGGGCGGTCTAGCAGGTCCTGTCTGCCTCCTCTCCTTCAGAGGCTGTGCAATGGTGACATGGATGAGGGGACAGAAACTCACTCTGGAGCATGAATGTAGAGCCAGCTGGGAGAAAAGGCTCTGCCCTTCACTGAGCCCCTAAATGCACCCCCTTGGCGGTCAAGCTCATCAACAGCTGACATGGTTGTACCCCTCCAGGTCTATAATACTCACAGTTCAATGGGGAGGCCAAACACCCAGTAAAGGTCAACTGTGTAGGAGTGGACAGTGAGCTGATTGTCGAGGGTCGGGGGGGGAAGCTAAGGGGTGGAGAAATGATGGGGGAAATCTAGCAGGAGCAAGGGTCAAGTGGAGGCCGAGGGAGCAGGGGTAACTTGGTCCTGGATGACTTGGCAGGACCGCCCAGGGGCCGTAGACTTGGAACGGGCCTGCTGAAGTGGGTGGAGGGGGTGAAGACTGGATTGGAAGATCAGAAGGAGGACTTTGGGTGTGAGGGCTGGCGGGGATGGGGCCGGCTCACCTGGGGGGAACAGAACCTGGGTTTGGGCACCTGAAGAGGTATGCAGTCCAGAGGACCCGGTGAGTTGGAGGGGGCCCTGCGTGTGAACCCAAGACTGGACCTGGCACCTGAATCAACTCTCCTGCCCTTGGACGAGTTTCTAGCCCCTTTGGCTGAAACAAAAGCAAAGTGGATAAGAACTGCTCAAGTGTGAATGATTAAACTGTAGGAGTTCTGCTACATGCACAACATTGATCGTCTTAACAAACTTGCGAGGTCAACGGCACAGGTTGTTTTCATCCTTCTCGAGAATGAGAAAATCGTGGAATAGAGACATTTCACAAGCCTGAAGCTACAAGCAACTAATGATTGCAGACTGGAAACACACAGCCCAGTTTCTTCACTGCTAACCTGGGTCATTCCCAGTATAGACACAGTTGCCTCTCCAGGAGCAGCAAAGAGAGGAACGGTACCCACACACACGTACCCAGGATTAGGTGTTCAGCAAAAGTTTCGAAGGCTTATCCCATTCCGGCATGAGGGAAACAGGGGTGACGAGGCCAGCACCCCCCTGTCCACAGAGCTCCCAGGCTCTTGAGCATCAAGGGGTGTGAGGAGTGTTTGATCACAGTGCACTGGGAAATGTTTGTGGTGCGAGCAGACTGGACTCGAAGTCCTAAAGGATCTGAAGTTCCTGAGAATTAAGAGTGGCTCAAAGTGGAGGTCTGTCCTAAAATAAAACCTTGGTGATTATTTAGTCCATTGGTTTCCAAACCTTTTTAGTAGTCAATCTTTTTAAAAAATTAGATCTTACTATTAGCAATTAGAATACATTTATAAATTGATTTTATTTATTTTTTTGGCCACGCCACGCGGCATGCGGGATCTTAGTTCCCTGACCAGGGATAGATCCTGTGGCCCTTGCAGTGGAGGCACGGAATCCTAACCACTGGACCGCTGGGGAATTCCCTGTAAGTTGAATTTTATAGTTAATTATGAATGAAATCAATCAATGAGAACAAGGAAGCTATTTGATGGATATAAAAATTTTAAGTCAGGGGTTGTATATGACAGCCGCCCTTTCACCAAACACAGGATCTAATTTATTCTTGCATTTGGTTGCACGGTAGGAGAGAATTCTGATTCACACAGATAAGTAGTTACAAAGTTGCGGTGGTTTAAAAATGCATGCAAATGTGAACAGTCACATTCCTCACGTTGTTGAGCAGCAGCAGCTAAGTCCCATCTCTTTGAATCTGGGCTTAGTGCCTTGCTCTTTCAAACTGTTTATTCTGCAACAGCCTTCCGCCTTCATTTACGCTGACAGGAGGGAAGGGTTTATTCAAACATCTTCTTCCCAATGAGCTAACCTGGCAGCAGAATTTAAGTACATCGGTGGGCTCTATCATATATACAAGTATGTCCTCTGACTTTTATTAGAGCTTTTGAAATAAAAATTTAAAAGTTAAACCAAATAAAAGGTTATGAATTTCTTATACACTTCCCCTATATTCTACAGTTCCTTGAAATATCTTGAAGGAAAACAAGTAGATTTAATCCATCCAGCCTGCTTCCTTTACCTATGAGGAAGAAGACCCAGAGAAGAACAGTGTTGGACTGACTCCAGATTGCTTTTTTTTTTATTAAAAAATTTTTTCTGGCCACGCCGTGCAGCATGCGGGATCTTAGTTCCCCGACCAGGGATCGAACCACTGGACTGCAAGGGAAGCCCCCTAGATTGCTTCTTGATACACAAAATAGGCTTCTTTCTTCCCTTTGTTCTTATACTTTTTGGACTAAAAGCCTCCTCTCATTTCCCATAGGCTCCTCACCTGGGACCAATTGTAGACGAGCTGTTTGAAACATCTATTTTCCCTAAGCAGCTGCCAGAGAACTGAGATCCAAATACTAGCTCAGCCGAACCCTGGCCTCCCCGTGACTCGGTCTGGACTGCAGGCTCCACTCCACAGCACGTGGCCAACTCTGGGCAGGCGTTGCCTCCTGGGCCTTAGTCCCACTGGTGAAAGGGGCCCCAAAGGCAGGGCCAGCGCAGTGAAGCCCCAGTACCCCACAGCTCCAGGTCCTCAGATCTGTGAGAGGGGCTACCCACCTTCCCTCGTGGGACCCCTGGTGCCTCACCCTCTCATCAGATGGTGTCAGGGGTCAGCAGGAACACATTTTGAACAGATGTCAGCCCTATCCTCAGGAAGAATTTCTTTCCATTCCTGGGCGAATGGGGGCGTGGAGTGGGGAGATGGGGAATGGGCTTTGAACTGGCAGAGCTGGCTGCTAGAAAGCCCCCTCCCTAAGGTCCCAGGTTTTGACATTCCGGGAAACCCTGCTCTGGTTGAGGGTTCTGCCTGTTTAACTCTTGGGTGTAACTTTCCCAGTGTGTCCCCGACACCGGAGACCCACCTTCTGTTTCTCTCCTTGGTGCGTCTAGAAGGGCAAAACGAGGCCAGTGTGACTTCCTCTGCAGGACCTCTGGACCAGCACTGTATCCACTTAAAGTCATGAGCAACAGGTGAAATTAATTTTATAATATATTTGGTTAACTCAATTTATCTAATAGATTACGTTTCAACTTGTAATCAACATAAAACATCATTAGTGACTATTTTACATTTTTTCCTTTGTCTGACATGTCTTCAGCACATGTCAATTAGGACTAGCCCGTTTCAGCTCCATAGCCACAAGTGGCCAGTGGCTACTGTGCTGGACAGGGGTGGGGGAAAGAAGTCACGCTGGCCCCATTTTGCCCTTCTAGACGCATCGAGGAAAGAAACAGGTGTGTCTCGTGTGTGTGTGTGTTTGTTGGGGGGGACACACTGGGAAAATTATGGCCAAGAATTACCCAGGCAGAACCCTCAACCAGAGCAGGGTTTCCCGGAATGTCAAAACCTGGGACCTTAGGGAGGGGGCTTTCTAGCAGCCAGCTCTGCCAGTTCAAAGCCCATTCCCCATCTCCCCACTCCACGCCCCCATTCGCCCAGGAATGGAAAGAAATTCTTCCTCAGCACATGGCAGTCAGCTGTTCAAAATGTATTTCTGCTGATCCTCGACGTCATATGATGGGAGGCTAAGGCATTATGGGGTCCCACGAGGAAAGTCTAGAGACTTCCAGAACCCACAAACCTCATCCCTCACAGGAAAATCCTGTCTGGTTCCACTCGCCATTCTCTAAGGGTAGTTCGCTCGCTGCCTCCTGGTTCACCAACAGGCCCCGGCGGACTTGACCCTGCCCCTCCGCTGACCTGGCTGCCGGCGCCCCCGACCCCGGGGCCCTTCCTCGCTGCCCGGCCCGGCCACGTTGGCTGCCGGCCTCCTCTCCGACCCCAAGCTAGGCCAGGCGGGGGCTGCGGGGCGGGGGCTGCGGGCGGGGGCTGCGGGGCGGGGGCTGCGGGGCGGGGCGGCCGGGGCCCCGCCTCCCTCGCCGCGTGTCCGGGTCGCCGCCTGCGCCCGGGAGCGCCGCCGCCGCCGCCGCCGCCGCCGCCGCCGCCGCCGCCGCCGCCGCCGCCGCCGCCGCCGCCGCCGCCGCCGCCGCCGCCGCCGCCGCCGCCGCCGACCGGGAACCGGGAACCGGGAGCCGGGCCGCCGTCATGCTGAGCCGGCTCGGGGCGCTGCTGCAGGAGGCCGTGGGGGCGGTGAGGCCGGGGACGCTGGGGCGCGCGGGGCCTGGGCCGGAAGGGCGGGCGCGGGGCCGGGGGAGGAGCCGGCCGGCGCGCGGGCGGGCGGAGGGCGCGGGCCGCCTCCAGGAAGGGACCCCCGACCCGGGCCGTGGTTCCCTTTCCCGGGCCTCCTCGCTCCCCCGCCGCGCCCCTCCCGCGCAGCGCTCCCCGCTTCCAGTGGCTTCTTTCCGTATCTCGCGTGTTCCCAGCTCTCTCCAGGTCGCTCCGGCCCCTAACCCTTCTCCCCGGATTGCTTCCTGTTTATTTGTCCTGCTCCCCGAGTCTCTCCCAATTCCCAAACTCCTCTGTGCCGAGTGTTCCCTAGTCACCCAATAGTTTCTTCCCAAAATTCCCCCCAAGGCCCCTCCCCCAGCTTGGGTGCCTTCCTCCTCCCCCACGCTCCTCCCTTCCTGGTCACCCGGCCTTAAAAAATAGCTGCCCCTTACCCTGGTTCCGAGCCCTCGGCCGCCTCCAAGACCGCACTCAGGCGCAGTCTGCCCTCTCACCTTGGACTTGGGAAGTGCAGGCCCCGGACTGGCCAGGTCCCCAGGGAGGGTACAGATACAGTCCGGGGGCGGGGGGTGGGGGTCGCCTGGCCCAGGAAACAGCCGTCTGCAGGGTACAAGCGCAGTTTCCAGAATGCTGTCTCAACACCAGGCCAGCCCGAGCCCCACTGACCTTGAGTCAGGAGAGGCCAGCTGCGGTGCGGCCTAGGGCGGCCAGCGGGGACGAGGAGTGTGTGTTTCTGCCATTTTCTGTTGGGGTTGAAGGCTGGTGAGAGGCGCCCACGGCGGCTGTTCTCTTGGTTGAGCGAGATAAAAGTGCCGTTTAGATAGGGTAGGCGGGATGCCCTCCAGTTAAAGCAACCCTGCCAAGATTCTGCCTGTAAAGTTAACAATTCTTTTGTCTCACAGTATAAACCCTCCCCCTAATTGATCAGTTGAGTGTATCACATGTTCTCAGGAGAAACACACTTGGGTTCCATCCCCTTCCTCCCAACACACACACCAAATCGGAGCTTGTTGCTGAGTGAAAACAGTCTCAGCCTTAAGCAAACTTGTGAAGAAAATGAAAAGCTTCTGCTCTTTCTCCTCTCCCACCTGCCCAGCCCTGCCCTCGCTGGTGTTCAGGAGCCTCCAGCCATCCCGCCTCAGGAGGGGGTTCCAGAATGATCTCTCCTCCCTTCCTCCCTGTCCCCAATCAAAATAGCTGTCGTTTTAGAAAGTAATCTGACACTCCTTCATACCTCTCTGGGAAAGCTCCATACACAAGGTGGGTGGACTGGATAGACAGGACCCTAGCCCTGGGAAGTGAATTTCTAATGCTTCCTATGTGGAAATTTCAGTGTCAGTGGCTGCAGGAGTATTGCTGGTCGAGGGGGATATTTTTAGGCAGGTGATCTTAGGCCCCTCAGTATACAACATATAGATGACGCCCTGGAAATTTGGGTGGCCTCGTGCGACCACCAGGAGAGATGGGGACCCCTCTCCCTCCCACCCGCAAGCTTGAGCATAGGTCTTCCCAGGGCTGGGTCACCAGGTTAAAACCCCCAGCAAGTTGCTTGACTCCTAGTTAAGGAGGAAGAGTGCTCCTTCCTGCCCTCTTCTGACAAAATAGAAAAGCAATCTTTAGCGTTATTTGTAAATATAATATTATCTTTAAAAATTAATCATTTGGTGCAGTTTCCTTGGGCTGGAGTTACAGTAGCTAATAACAGATTCAGGTAAAGATTACCCCCCTGCTTTCTTAGCTCTAAGGGTCTGTTTTGGCTAACCTTTGTTCTCCTGTTTCTCCTTTTCTTGCTGGATTTTTTTTTTAATTTATTTTTTTATTTTTGGCTGCGTTGGGTCTTTGTTGCTGCGTGTGGTTTTACTCTAGCTGTGGCGAGCGGGGGTACTCTTCGATGCGGTGTGTGGGTTTCTCATTGTGGTGGCTTCTCTTGTTGCGGAGCACCAGCTCTAGGCGTGCGGGCTTCAGTCGTTGTGGCACACGGGTTTCAGTAGTTGTGGCTCGCAGGCTCTAGAGCGCAGGCTCAGTAGTTGTGGCACACGGGCTTAGTTGCTCCGCGGCACGTGGGATCTTCCACGACCTGGGCTCAAACCCGTGTCCCCTGCATTGGCAGGCAGATTCTTAACCACTGTGCCACCAGGGAAGTCCCTGGATTGTTGTTTTTTGATTTAAGTCCAGCTTAAGGCTTTAGGAGACTATAAATGAATTTTAAGGGTAGATGAGACCCCATCACAGGCTTGTGCGATGACTGTAGCGTGGTCAAGGGTCAGAGGGCTTTCCCAGAGACAAGGAACTACGGAAGGGGCTGAAGGAGTTTGCTGAGATATTTAGTAAATATCAGTGAGTGATCACTCTGTGCAGAGCCCTTTAGGGGCAGGCAGGAACAGAACCCTGGCCCCCAGGGAGCTCACAGTCTCCTGGAGAGATGACTGCTCACCCAACAATAACAGCGTCACGTAGAACGTGATAAGATGCGGTCACTCCATATGGATGGTGTGTTTGGAACGACTGTGCGAGGTGCCACTCCTGTAAGGGTCGTGGTCCCCACAGTGAACTTTGAGAGAAGACAAGACTGCCTGGGCCGCCAAGGCCGGGGGAATACTTCAAGGCCTCTGATTCAGTGTGATTGCTTCCTCCTCTTGTCATAATGGTCTGCTAAGCATTCATCCTGTGTCTGTCTCCTACACACCCGCCAGATGACTCTTCCTCACACAGTTCCGATGTCACTGACCTGCACCCGGCGGCCTGCAAAACAATAAAAAATTTTAAAAATTAAAAATAAAATCGGACTTCTCGGTTTGGCCAAGAAATTCAAGGCCCCACACGCTCATCAATCCATCCTTGGCCCCGACATGCTTTGCAAAGTTCCTTCTGCAGGAAATGTCTCTCCTGTTTCTCTAATTGTTGAAATCAGACCCAGCTCTTCGGGTTTTAGTTCCCGCATGACCTCGGTAAAGCCTCTTTGTTCCACTTGTTGGAAGTGACCCCTCTTCGCCCGAAGGTCATTCTCCACCTCTCCTATGTTCTCACACTACTTCAGTAGTTGAGTTATTCAGCGTGTTTTATATTCTCTTCTCCTCCATGGCGTGTTTCTGGAGGACTGGCTCTTAGACAGCCTTGTATGGCTTGTAACATCAGGCGTGGTGTCTTGTACGTGGTAGGCACTCAACAGATACCTACTGAGTGAGTTATGGAAGGAGGAGACACCCCGTCCTGTGGTGCTGTAAAGCGTGAATTTAGAGATGCGTCTGGGGACCGCAGAGATGGCTTTGTGGAGGTGGTGGCCCTGAGCAGGACCTCACTGGGGACTGCTAGGACCTAGACAGGTATAGGGGGATACAGGGCCTCCTGGACAGAGGAGTGGCCGGAGCAAAGACTAAGAGGTAGGGACTATGCGTTTTTCTCCAGCGAAAATTTACCCTGCAAGAATAGAGAAGAAATGTGCTTTTTTGGAGAAGTTTTTAGGGGAACTGGTTGTTACCAGTTCAAGGTTAGTTCCAGCTGGGGCATGGAAATGGAGAGAGCACTTTGGGAAGGGGGGGAGGTTCGGGGGGTTGCTCACAGCAGATCAGAATCCCCCCCGGGGCGATGGAAGGAGTCAGGAGATGTGGACAGGAGCAGAGCGGAGAGCAGCTAGGGGTGCACGGCCTGCAGCCGTGGACACAAGATGCAGCACATGATAAGTAAGGCACTTCCTTAATATTCCGCTAACGTTATGCATCTGGCTGAACTGAGCTGTCGTGGCCTTCAACCCGGATTTTCAGACTCTCAGACCAAGAGGGACCTGAAAGCTTTGTCTTCGCCACATTTTCCATCTGGATCATTTTGATTTTGTTTTGGGGGTGCTCTCCTGTGTCCCTCTACGTACCTCTGTTGTAGCATAACCACGATATATAGAAATGATCTGTTTCTGTGTCTGTTTCCCCTACCATCAGTCTTAGCTGCTCTGGGACAGGGGATGTAGAATCATGACATGTGCTCATGTCACAGCATTTCCAGGAGGGAGAGGGGTTCTGAGGAGAGGAACCAGCAGATTGTTGGCAGATATGGAGACAATGTGCAGATGTCCTGGAGAAAACGTGTAACTATTCAATTTGAGAACCCAGGATCACGGTGCCTCCTCCAGGGCCTAGCACACGTCCGACACTTAGCAGATGGTGGAATGTCCTTTCTGCTGAGTGCCGGTGGCGACCACTTAGGTTGTGTCTGCTCTCTCCACAGCGGGAGCCCAGCATTGACCTGCTGGAGGCCTTCGTGGAACACTGGAAGGGCATCACGAACTACTACATTGAAAGCACAGGTGGGGCCTGGTCTCCTTCCGCACAGGGATCCCTGGAGGGAGCAGGGAGGAAGGTGTGGGTGGAGTCACCCTGCAGCTCAGAGATGCAGGTGTCCTGAGGAAGGTGACATCTGCTGCTTCACGAGTTCACCCTGACCTTCTGGGAGGGGACCTGTGTGAGGTAGGAGTGGGGACAGGGAGGCTGAGGTCTCACTGGCCTGACTCTGCAGCCCAGAGTTTGAATGCCACTTGCCCCCAGCTTCCAGTTGGGCAGAATGTCCAGGCCTTCAGTCCCCAAGTGCCTGGGCCCTGTGCCTAGGGCTTACTGATTAAAGAAAAGAGATGGAATAAATTCCTCTTTTCCGTGAGCCAACTTACAGGGCATTTCTCTTGTAGAGACCTGGCGAGGCATGTAGCACACCCGGTCCTTCTCCCCAGGCTGACACTCTAAAAAGCCAAAGCCTTGGGTCATCTGGGCCCATCAGGATCACTCACTGAGGGGGCAGCGTCTCACTGGCTGCTTTGTAGTCAGTATGCTGGGATTGGTGGAGATGCACTGGTTGCCAGGTAACCTTTCCAGCATCCCTAGCCTTCCACCTCCTGGAGTTCAGACTGGGGTTTGATTCCAGCCTACACCTTTCCTAAAGGCTTTATTTCCAGCCTGAGCCAATGCAAGAAATTAAAAGTGGCCTTTGGACACTCTGAGGGACCCTCTGAGCGTTCTGTTAGACCAGGTTCCTCAGTCTTGGCACTGGTGACACCTGGACTGGATCATTCTTTGTTGTAGGGGGCTGGGGAGGTACACTGTGTGTTTAGCAGCAACTCCGACCTCTACCCACTAAATGCCAGTAGCACCCCTTCCTTCCCCATTGTGATAACCATAAATGGCTCTCCAAACATTGCCAGACACCCTGGTGAGCAGGGGCAAAATCACCCCCAGTTAAGAACGAATGCTTTAGACTGAAGATCCCCCTTTTTTTTTTGACTGAGATAAAATGGACACATTAGGTTGGCCAAAAAGTTCATTTGGGTTTTTGTAGCATCTTACAGAAAACCTGAACAAACTTTTTGGCCAGCCCCATATAATTGGTGTAATCAATTGAATATATTGATTCAGTATATGGAAATATGGAGAAATGATCACACAGTAAGTCTAGTTAACATCTGTCACCGCACAGAGCTACATTTTTTTTTCTTGTGATGAGAACTTTTAAGATCTTCTCTGTTAGCAACTTTTAAATATACAGTAAAGTATTATTAACTATAGTCACCATACTGTACATTGTATCCCCAGGACTTATTTTACATCTGGATGTTTGCAGCTTTTAGACTGACGATCTCTTGACAGGGAGCCCCACACTACCAGAGACTAGGAAAAGATCTAGAACTGCCTTGGGTCCACCTGGGGCTTCACCTGGGCCCAATCCGTTAATTTCCAGACTGCTCCCTGGACCGGAGGTGCAGGGGTGGGCGAGGTGAGCTGCCCTGCTTAAAAGCCAATGCTTTCAAGAAAAGCTAGGGGGTGCTCCAAGACCAGTCCCAAAGTACCAAAACTTTCTTTATAAAAATACTCTACCCTCTGAGACTGACTAAGAAAACCCCACTAATCAGCTTCTCCATCAGGACCTGGGCACTGTGCAGTGAGTTTGAGTCTGAACCCATGGTCATGCATGGATTTTTTTTTTTTTTTTTTTTGCTTTGTAAAAAAAATAGAGTATTGCCTTCCTTGAGTATAAAAGAGACAGAAACAGGCCTCAGGAGGTTATCTGTTTGGAAGCTGATCGAAGATGACTTCTAAATAATATAAGAGACCCCTGAGCCCATAGCTTCTCACTCAGGCCCAGAGCAGGCCTGAAGCCCTAGCAGGTGTCCTTCTGTAGACCCCAAGGTTCAGAGAAAAAATGCTGCTGCTTTCCTCTCGTAAAGTGCTGGGGCCTGCACACATGCTCCGTCAGAGGGCTGTATCCTGGGCTTCATTTAGGAGGTCTTTTGTCTTTTTAACTAGAGAGGCATCAACTGTAAACTTCCCTTTCCTCTGGTCTTTGACGAAAAGTGTTAACCTGGCCTGCTCCAGGCTGGCCTCCACCTCCCTCCACCCCCTAGGCCCTGTGGGCTTGACCCCAGCCAGCCAGAGTGCCCCTCTTCACCCCACCTTGTTTCCTGAATCTTGATTAGATGAAAACACCCCGGCCAAGAAAACAGATATTCCCTGGCGGCTGAAGCAGATGCTGGACATCTTGGTGTATGAGGAGAAGCAGCAGGCGGTGGCCGGTGAGGCGGGGCCGTGTCTGGAGTACCTACTGCAGCACAAGATCCTGGAGACCCTGTGCACGCTGGGCAAGGCCGAGGTGGGCAGGACCCCGCGCGCCTCTGGAACTTTCCACCGGAGCCGGTGTCCGGCAGGTCTACCTGTGCTCCCCACGGTGCCCACACTGGGGGCGGGGCACTGAGGCTGTCTCAGAACACCCCGAGGCTTCGGGCCCTTGCTTATTTGCTTTGGTGGCGCGTTCTCGCTGTCGTCGGGGTTGAGGACATGTTTCCTTTCGTTCAGTCTGTGTTCGTTCATCAAAGATCCACTGAGGACCGGCCATGTGCCAGTCTGTGTCCTAGGCACTGGGGACCCGGCAGTGATTGAAACAGGCGAAAACTCTAGTGGGGAGAGGCAGGATAATCAAAGGAGCCCACGTATAGTATGTTCAATAAAGACAAGGTTATGGACGAAAATAAAGCAGGAAGGGGGCGGGACTTCCCTGGAGGTCCAGTGGTTAAGACTCTGCGCTCCTGATGCAGGGGGCACAGCTGGATCCCTCGTCGCAACTAAGATCCCGCATGTGCGGCCAAAAAGAAAAAAGGGAAAAGCAGGAAGCGGGCTTGGCAGCATAGAGGAGGCCAGTTTCCAAGCGTGAGGGAGGGAGGCTGGGGGAGAAGGCCCCTCCGCGCAGTGAGGGGAGGAGCGGTCCGGGTGGGGGCGTGGCCTCGCCGCCTGACTGACGGGCACTCTGTCCCCCGACCCGCAGTACCCGCCAGGCATGCGGCAGCAGGTGCTCCAGTTCTTCAGCAAGGTTCTGGCCCAGGTGCAGCATCCCCTCCTGCATTACCTCAACGTCCACAGGCCTGTGCAGGTGAGGGGCCCAGAAGCTAAGGGGTGTCTGGGGGTGAGGCCTATGCTTTCAAGGAAAGCTAGGGGGTGCTGCTCCTAGGCCAGTCCCAAAGCACCGGACCTTTCTCTCCAAAAACCCTCCACCCTCTGAGACTCTCAGAAAGCCCCCAAATCCAGCTTCTCCATCAGGACCCGTGCCGCAGGTTTGAGTCTGAACCCATGGTCGTGCGCGGGGGTTTTTTTTTTTCTGCTGCCCCGTTCTTCCTTCTCTTCCCTGCCACCCCCTTCCCCTCTGTCTCTGTCCTGCTCCGCTTCCAGAAACTTCTCCGACTTGGTGGGACCGTTCCTGGATCCCTCACAGAAAAGGAGGAGGTGCAGTTCACCACTGTCCTCTGCTGCAAGATCCAGCAGGATCCAGCCCTGCTCACCTATATTGTAGAAGTGAGCGCCTCTGGGGAACAGGAGCGGGAGGGCCCAGACCCCGGGGCAATCCCCCGTGGCCCTTCTGAAGAAGCAGAAGGCTGGAGCAGGCACCGGGGAGGCGCTCAGGCAGCTTCCCCTCCAGCTCCACGCTGAAGCCACCCACCCTGTATTCCCAAGGGGCCATCACGGGGCGTGGTCTGCACCACAGCCTGGCCTCACGCAGCCTCCCTTGCAGGGTAGAAAGACCGTCGGTAGGAAGGAGGCATCCAGAGAAGCCACTGCCCTGCCGAGAGAGGCAGCCGGCCTCAAGAACGAGGAGCAGCCCCACAGCAAAGCTCCTGACAGGGGTGCCTGGGGGGCCCGGGCCTTGAGCACCCAGCTGCCTGCTGAGACCGAGGAGCCAGATGGAGGCACTGGGGAGAGCAGCCTCATCACCTCGCTGATTGGCCTGTGCAAGAGCCAGGTGCCGGCTGCCGGGACGCAGGGAGCAGGGATGGGGAGGGCGAGTTGCTGGGAGGGCACTTGGGGGCTCAGCCGCACGTCACTGAAGTCGTACCCTTATCCCCTAGAAAGGTCGGGTGGCCCTGAAGGCCCAGGAGAACCTGCTGGTCCTGGTAAGCGTGGCTTCCCAGGCAGCTGCCACCTACCTGGTGCAGAGCAGCCCTTGTTGCCCTGCCATCGTCGAGCACCTCTGCCAGCTATACCAGTCCCTGCCCAGCTTCCTGGACCCCGCAGACATTGCCACTTTAGAGGGCATCAGCTGGAGGTAGGCGCTTGGCCAGGGAAGGCTGGGCCGCATCTTCAGGGGCTGGAAGCCCTGCCCTTCCGTCATCTTCCCGGTGGTGGCTCTTCTTGTTTTCCAGGGGGGATGGGGACCCCTGCTGGCCTCTGTCTTCCTGAGGTTACAGCCCATGCCCAAGGGCCTTCTCGCCTTCCAGGAAAGCATCACTTTGGCTTCTGCCCTCAGATCCCCCAGTAGAACTGAGCCCCAGCAACAGAGGTTCTAGGGCAGAGGGCAGAAAGGCCCAGCTTCCTGGACATAGCTGAAGCAGGCCCCACATACTTCCCTCGCTCTCCCTCAGGTTACCCAGTGCCCCGTCTGATGAGGCTTCCTTCCCCGGCAAGGAGACCTTGGCTGCCTTTTTGGGCTGGTTTGATTACTGCGACCACCTCATCACAGAGGCACACACGGTGAGTGGCGTGGGCGATGGCAGGGCTCTCCTTGGGTGTCCCCCGCTTCATGGTGCTCTGTCTGTGTCTCTACCTCAAGGCCCCAGGGGGGGTCTCTTGGGAGCTGGGTGGGGCCCGGGGTCAGCAGAGACCCTCTGCCTGTTGTTAGGTTCTGTGCAAGGACACAGCTGTTTCTCAGTGGAAAATTGTCGATTGGAGGTAAAATGTGTTTGAGACATGCTCTTTGGCGCCCAGGTGGTTTCGGATGCCTTGGCAAAGTCCGTGGCTGAGAAATTATTTGTGGAGATTCTGCAGCCCCAGCTCCTGCATGTGTAAGTTCTGTGTAGTTCCCTTGGGCGAAGCCATAGTCTGGGCGAACCGCCCACCCCACCAAGCCCCTTCCTGCGCCTGAGACCAGGGACCTCCTTGTCCAGAGTCATGGGAGTCTGTGGGCTCCACCAGTTGATGTTTGCCTGTTCCCCTGACACACTCGTGGCTCAGAGCTACGTGGGCTAACAAAGGCCTCCCACCCTTGGACTCTAGGACCTCAAGAGGGGTGGGGTGTGAGCAGAGAAATACCAGCCGAAGATGCAAGGGAACCAGGAAAGGGTGCTGCCCCCTACACCCCTTCCCTCCCTGCTGCTACTCTGGTCTCACCTGCCCCGCCTGGCTCAGCGCGCCCTCCCCGTAGGTCTGAACAGAGCATCCTGACCTCCACCGCCCTGCTCACCGCCATGCTGCGCCAGCTCCGCTCCCCTGCGCTGCTGCGGGAGGCCGTGGCCTTCCTCCTGGGGAAGGACCAGCAGCCTGCAGCCCCCGAGGACAGCCCTCACACCCTGGGCGGCCACCTCATCAGGCACTGCGACCACCTCTCTGATGAGGTGAGGCGGGCGGGCCCTCCTCTCTAACCGCTCCCTGGCCCCCAACCCCTGCCCAAGGGACTTCCTGAAGCTTCTTCCCATTTGCATTAGCTTTCCAGGTGGTTGAGGCCATTGAAATCCAACTCCCCACCCCCACCCCCAGCCAAAAAAAAAAAAGCAGAAAAAGGCAGTGACCCAGTGATGGGTAGCCAAACTGCTTTTGTCATGCAGTTAATTTTCTGTGATCACATACTTGTGATGGCACTTTTTATCTTACAAAATGTTTTTATATTCATTTGGCTTGTTTGAAGCTGACAGCTCCGGGCCATTTTTTAGACATGGAAACTAAGGCTCCGAGGAGCCAGTGGGCTTGCCTGATACCACACCTCAAATTAATAATGGGACAGGGACCAGCCAGACTTCTGGTTCCTGGGCCAACACCCATCTGCTCCCCTTAAAACCTGCCACCGTAGCCCCCGGCTGGAGGAGGTGAGCCCCTCCTAGGGGGACTCCTCCTATCTGGGTGAGCACTTCCCAGGCACCCCTAGAGGCTGGGGTGGGGAAGGGGTGTCCTGCTGACCGCTTCTTGTCCCAGATCAGCATCGCCACGCTGCGGCTGTTTGAGGAGCTGCTCCAGAAGCCCCACGAGCAGATCATCCACAGCCTGATCCTGTGCCACCTCGAGGGCCGCCCTTACGTGGCCCGGGGCTCGCCCGAGCCCGAGAGCTACGAGGACACCCTGTAAGTGAACCTCAGTGCCTCAGGGAGGCCTCGGCCCGTTCGGGACCCCCCCACCGGCCCCCAGCACCTCACACCAGTTCCTGCGTTCACTGGCACCTCGCTTGTCTGCCCTGGCACAGAGATCTGGAGGAAGACCCCTACTTCACGGATGGCTTCCTTGACCCCGGCTTTCAACCCTCCATGAAGCCTCCCCCTGCCCCCGTCACCAACCCCGATGGCAAAACAGCGGTGACCGAGATTGTCAACAGGTACGAGCAGGTCAGGAAGTCTGAGCCACCTGAGTTTTGCTCCGTCTTTGGCCACAGCCCTGATGGGGTGCAGCCGGGAGAGTGCTCCCTCGGGGCTGGAGGTGGAGCGGGGAGAGCAGGGCGGCCCAGGCGGGGACGCCTCCACACCGAGGGTCCTGTCTCTCAGTTTCCTCTGCCTCGTTCCTGAGGAAGCCAAGACCTCGGCTTTCCTGGAGGAGACCGGATATGACACGTACGTCCACGATGCTTACGGACTGGTGAGTGTCAAGGCCTCTGCCGGCGCCCAGTTCTCGCCGCTCAGAGCGCGGGGTTAATACACTCTGCCTCTGCCTCTGCGATCTCCCGCCCGAGGTGCTCCCAGCTCTGGCCAAGTGCCCGAGCCCCACCTGCCTGCGCGGCTCCCTCTGTCTGCTGGTGCCTCCTGACCACTGGGTCCACCTCTTTTAACTCTCCCCTCCTGTTTCAGTTCCAGGAGTGCAGCTCCCGAGTGGCACCCTGGGGCTGGCCCCCAGCTCCCGCACCCCTGGACCCCCATGAGCCTGAACGGCCTTTCTTCGAGGGTCACTTCCTCCGAATGCTGTTCGACCGCATGTCCCGGATTCTAGAGCAGGTGCCCGACAGGGCTGGGCCCCTGCCACAGGGCGAGGGCCTCTGGAGTCCTTCAGGAGAGCAGGGCCCAGCCGTGGGGGTCCAGTCGTCCTCTCTTTTCTGGCCCCACGACCCCCCTCAAGCCCCACCTTTCCCAGGCGGGAAGCCCCGTCTCGTCTCTGCTCCACACGCCCTGACGTGCCCTGGTCCTCAGCCCCAGGGAACCCGTGACACACACATCACATGCATCTCCAACCCCCGCGCGTGTTCACACTGGCCAGGCGCCTTGCTGGGGGGTGGGGGGCACAGGAGTGCTCACCGCCTGTGCCAACCCTCGCTTGTCCACCGTGCTCCCCACAGCCGTACAGCCTGAACCTGCAAGTGACCTCAGTCTTGTCCCGGCTCGCCCTCTTCCCACACCCGCTTATCCACGAGTACCTCCTGGATCCCTACATCAACCTGGCCCCTGGCTGCCGGAGCCTGTTCTCTGTGCTCGTCAGGGTAAGGATGCCCAGGCCAGAGGGAGCATGCCAGTGCTGAGGACAGGAAGGGAGGGGGACAGGATGGGGGTGCTGGGGGCTGCAGGAGTGGGCACCCTTGCCAGCGCCAGGGGAAAGCACTGGTACCACCCCCTCCCATGGTGCAACAGAGCCAGGGACCCTGCGGCAGTGTCGCTGGTCTCCTCCTCAGTCCCCTCTTGTTCCCATTCTAGGTGATCGGGGACTTGATGCAGAGAATTCAGAGGGTGCCCCAGTTCCCAGGCAAACTGCTTCTGGTGCGCAGGCAGCTGATGGGCCAGGTCCCCGGGGAGCAGTAAGTAACAGGGAAGCGGGTGCCCAAGGAAGAGCCCCGGGGTGGGAAAGCTAGGGCTTCCGGGTGGGGGAGGCGCCAGGCCGGGGACAGAGGAGGGCCCGTTGCTGAGGCCTGTGGTCCCTCACAGAGGTGGCTGCCGCCGGGTGACCCCTCACAGACACTGGGATACCACGCTGGCACGCTCCCCACACCTCCTAGCCGTGACCCCCGCCATGCTGTCTCCTTCAGGCTGGACCACCAGACCCTCCTCCAGGGCGTGGTAGTCCTTGAGGAATTCTGCAAAGAGCTGGCTGCCATCGCTTTCGTCAAGTTCCCCCCACGTGGTCCTCACCTGCGCTTCTCTGAACCCCCGGAAGGGCACGTCTGAACCAGGAACGTGACACCTCTGCCCAAGAGCTGCCTCCCACCTGGCACTGCTGCCACCGCTGTCCTCCCGGGGTGGGGGCTTGGCTCCATCTCCTTCACATCCCGGGGACCTCTGCCTGGGTGGAGGTCTGGGCTTCCACTCTCGGGTTAACTCAAGACGACCTTGGCCTTTTCGCTCCACCAGACTGGGTTTCAAGGAGTGGGTCTCCGAGGTATCAGAAGCCAAGTAGCAAAAGAGGTGGCTTTCTGGGCAGCCTGGTGTCCTCGGGGCCTTCTCTGGGGAGCTGGGTGACGGCCAGGTGAGCCCCCAGACCCAGAGCTTCATGTGTCCTGTGCCTGTCACCTGTCTCTGTGGGCCATCTGTGGCGAAGGCCAAGACCTGAGACTCATTCCAGGGGCACGAGGGGGAGTGAGCTGATAGCTCTGAGGCCGGTCAAGACCACAGGCCAGAGAGATGCGGGCACGACCCTGTCTTTGCCACACCAAGTACCATAGATGCTGCCGAGACTTGACGTTTTCTCTCCTGCCTTCTTGGCTTAACCCTTGGGGAAGCGGCAGTGGACAGCAGGGGAAGCCCCTCTTCCCGCTCAGCCCTCCTGGAGACTGTTGCACAATTCCCAACAGCCTCATGGCAAATGCCCAAAGCATGCTCCGCGCCCAGGTGGGGGCAGCCGCTTATGAGAAGCTTGATGCAACTGCAGCCAGGGTGGGAGAGGGCCTGGGGAGCCCGGGGGGCTGGATGCCAGGCTCCAGCTCCAGCTGGTTTCTCTCTGGCGCCTTCTGAGCCTGTCTCGGCAGGTCCACGACACCTGGGCAGAGGGGCTCAGAGACCGGGGGAGGCCAGGCCTTGCCCTTAGCATCCTGCCAGGGTTCTCCGTGGAATTCAATCCCAGCGGTGCTGGAAGCTCTGGGTCCGGGTGAGGCCAAGATGCTCACCCGACCGTGGGCCCCTCCCCAAGGCCTGGCCGGGGAGGGGGGCTGGGTCACAGGCAGCCAGCCGGTCATGGTGTGGTTCTCCCTGCATGACCTCCACGGCTGGGGCCGCCACCCCACCCGGCCCGAATCTGTCTCAACCTGCAGGAGCACCCAGGCGGCGCCAGGCATTACCTCACAGCAAACTGCAGTTGCTGGCTTCACTCCTGGGCAAGGAGGAGCAGGCCAGAGCTCCACTAGCTTCATTTTTCTGCCCATGCTGCTTCTAGAAGCCGTCCACAGGGTGCCAAGAGGTGACGTGAAAGAGGAGGAAACTCAATGACCTCTACCTCTCTTGCATCCCTCCAAGCTGGGGAAGATTGAACTGCTGCTCCGGAGGACACTGTCCACGTGCCTGCACGCGTGTGTGTGCACGTGGGCGTTGGGTGGGGGACGGGAGCAGAGCTCAACGGGGAATTGGGTCTGGACTCTTCGATTCAGAAGACGTTTGAGCATCCGAGAGTCAGACACTCCGCTCCCCAGTGCACTCGGGCACTCGCACGGTGTCCCCCGCTAGACAGCATGGCAATAAATGGTGTGGTTGTGTGGACACAGCTGCCCTGTTCTCCTGCACCCTTTGTGTCCTCCTGCCCAGGGCTCCACTGCTGATTCAGGCCCATCTTCCTAAGGAAGGCGAATTAAATTCCTTTTCCAGCACAGGGGTGTATGGGGGCAGTGTGTGTGTGGTGGGGGCCAGAGTGGTAAACAGAGACAGGCTCTGGCAGTGCAGATCTGATGTTCCCTGGTACCTACCAGGAACCAGCCTCTCTTGGCCAAGCAGCACTGTTTTTGCGCGGCTTGTCTACAGCTGAGAGCCGGCAGCCCTGGAGACACCACAAGGGAGTGGGCCACCTGAGGCATCTGTATGCAAGTCTCCTTTTTGGTGTTTATGTTGTGAGCGGTAGGACTGCTTTAATGGTGAACAGTGGGCCTGATACTTTAAAAAATCTTGTCCCTAAGTGTATGCATGTGGCGACCCTCTGAGAGGGGTTCCCAAGAGCACTCCAAGGCAGGGAAGATGAAGATGCAGGGTGAGGCCTGACCCGTGGCTTTCAACTCGTTTCCTTTTTTTTTTTTTTTTTTTTGCGGTACGCAGGCCTCTCACTGTTGTGGCCTCTCCCGTTGCGGAGCACAGGCTCCGGACACGCAGGCTCAGCGGCCATGGCTCATGGGCCCAGGCGCTCTGCAGCATGTGGGATCTTCCCGGACCGGGGCACGAACCCGCGTCCCCTGCATCGGCAGGCAGACTCTCAACCACTGCGCCGCCAGGGAAGCCCCGCCTCGTCGCTTTTTAAAAGCATCCCCCTGTGGGTTACCTTTAAAAATACCAGTGCTCCAATCCCGCCCTCCACCAGTTAATCACATCTCTGAGGGTGGGCCCACAGTTGTTTTTAAAGCTCTCCAGGTGATCCTAATGGGCACCCAGGGTTGAAAACTCCTATAGGCTAAATAATGGAAGATCACTGTCTTTCAACGTGGATATGGACCGGTGGGTCTCTCAGACGCTGAGAGAAGGGTAACCAGAATGAAAGGGTTTCTTTCCCTCATTTGGAAGATGTCTGTCTTTAGAGGGAACAAGAGTATTCGTACCACAGCCTCAGAGGCCAGAAAACCAAGATGGCAGCCCGGAGAGGCAGGGAAGGGGGTCTTTGAGGTTATCCTGGTCCTTCGGTGTCAGAGTGGAGTCACTTCAGAAGGGAAACCCAGTCAAGTATTTCCCTGCTCGGAACAAAACCTGTGTGTTAGTGATGAGTGTATGGCAGTAAGCTGTGATCTATTTTCCTCACTTCCTTTGGTTTTCCCTTAAACTTCAGTAAAATTCTTTTTAAAAATAATCCCTACCATCATGATTCAGCTGAGCTGAGGGGAAATGAAGAGAGGGTTTTGGTCTGGCTTTGGGCTGGAGTTGTACCAAGGCAGAGCAAGGTCGGGAGGGGTCTGTCGGAGCAGCTCAGGGAGCAAGAGACTTGGGGCGGGGGGGAGGCAGGGGCGGCTCTCACAGCTCCTCGCCCACCTGAAGCTTCTCCTGGCCTTCTCACTGCTCAAACCTTGGAGGGGATGTAGTCCCATCCCACCTGGCAGGCAGATGAAGGAGCCCCAGCGGGCCCAAGACAGGCTGTGGTGGACAAAGGAAGCCTGCCCGCCGGTCACCTGCCGTCTGGGAAGGCCCGGGTGGTATCAGTGGGATGAGGGAAGGAGCTTCTCTTGAGGGCAGCCACCCTTTCCTGCTCACTTCCAACCCACAGAGACATTTAAGCGGGAAGGCAAAGTACGCAACACCTATTTACTCAGCCAGGGACCCACTCCCTTGGAATGACCTCCCCCAGCACCCCTTCCACGTTCTAAGTGCTTGAGAATCTGGGTGAGGCCCTTACTGAGGCGGGCACGGAAAACGATGAGGAGGTGCCACCTCAGGTCCAGAAAGTCCTCACATCCCCTTAGGGAGTCGTGCCCTCATTGTGCCCTCAGAGCAACTGGGTCCTTGAGCTCTGGACTCCTTGCTCGGTTGAAGGCACTGTCCCTTCTGATGCAGTGCAGGGACCTGCTCCATGGCAATAAGAGATGGAAGTCCCCCTGGGAACCAGGGGAACTGCCCTGCTACCCATGCAACAAGATCTCCACCAACCCCCGTGCCTCTCAGAGGCAAAGCCTCCTCTGAAGCACAGACGCCATCATACAGGGGGTCAGACAGCCTGAGTGTAAGAGCAGGTTGTGCAATTACTGCCCATGGGAACCCAGCTCCTGGCCCACTGACGGCAGCCTCCTATCGGTTGATTGGGACAACAGATGATTCCTGAAGCCTCTGTAAGAGCTGGCTTTGTAGGTCTTCCTCCACCACCTTCCACCAAAAGAAGTTCTCACCCCGAACCTTCGGGGGCTCATTTTGGATACCTGGATTCCGAAAAGCCACCGTCACCAGCACGTTCAGGCAGATGCCATCAGTTTGGTCTTTGCCCAGGTGCTGCAGTCCAAGCAACCCCTTGGTCTCCACTGCCAAGTGGTGCAGGGTCAGACACTCCTGTAGCAGACGCAGGACGGCCATCTTGATGCCACCCCTCTGCTCTATGGGAGCAAAGCCACAGGCGGTGATGGGCAAGTGAGGCATCCCCACTGTGCCCACCAACACCCACACTGTCTGGACACTGGTAAAGGTGGCTACGAGCCGCTGGCAGACCAGACTGCAGGGAAGCTCTTGGGGCAGAAGGAGAGGGTGCCTGGCTTGCTGGCGATACTGGGCGGCTAGCTCTATCAGATGCAGAATGTCGTGGGCTCGCAGCGGGGTGGGCAGCGAGGTTCGTGGGTACCAGCCAGCCTGCAGGGACTCCGCATCTGCCTCCTTGGGAGTCTTGAGAATTCCACCTGGGGGTGATGTAGGTGACAGGGTAGGGGGAAAGGTATTATGCTGAGGGAAGTGCTGGGCCTGGCAGAGTAAAGGGCCACCCAGGCATCTAGCCCTGACCCAGGGGAGGCCCCGAGTCAAGTCCTCAGGATGGAATCTGGAGATGCCAGGTTTGTACCAGCCAGAACAGGGGCTCATCTCACCTGAGGACAAGCTGGGGAAACGGTGTCAACTGCCCTCTGCCCACACTGCCATCCACTGGGCCATACCTGTGGGGCGAGCGAGGAACACAAAGCGGATCCAGGCGGGGCCCCGCTCCTCCACAGATAGCAACGTTAAAGGCTCACATTGCAGCCCGGCCTCCTCCTTCACCTCCCGCTGCAGCGCCTCCACAATGGTCTCCCTGGGCTCCATCCTCCCCGCAGGAAGGTACCACGACCCACGGCACTCCTTCTTGGCCTCCTGGATCAGTAGCACCTCATCCTGAAGGGAGAGGAAGGATCCTCACCCACCACAGCCGGGATGGGAGCTCCTGGGGAGCAGCACAGCCAGCAGCCTTTGCTTGCCCTGGGTCCATAACGAATCTCAGATACAGCTGCTCAATACCCACATTCTGGGGGACACCCTGAAATTGCTGCGCTCTCCAGGCCACTGGCCCTTGTGTGTCTGGGGACTGCAGCTGCCTCTGCAATTCATCCCTCTTTGCACTCAAGTTTCCATTTCAGAAAGGGGCTAAGATTCCTGGGAGCTGCTTCAGGGGCTGGAGATTAGGTGTCCCAGCGAGGGCTGCCATGTGTCCTGCACTGATTCATGTCTGCATAAGTCACTGCATATCTCTCACCTCCCCTTGTGGTTTATAAACTGCTTGTGGCCAGTCCTCACAGTGGAGTCTAGACTTTGAAACACACTCCAAGCCCTCACCCCGTACAACTCCTACCTATGGCTCCGGCCCCTTCTAGCTGTTGTCACAGCAACTTGTACAGGGATCAGCACCAAAAAGAGCATCACACAGGGTGTCAGAAGGCCTGAGTGTAAGTGCAGGTTGTGCAGTTACTGCCCATGGGACCCAGGGGAGGTCTCTGAAGCACTGGACAGGTCTTTAAGAGAGCCCACTCCGCGGCGGGCACTGTGCTAGATTCTGGGGAAAGGAAGAGGCGTAAGATAGCCTCGAGGAACTGAGGCCTAGAGGGATGGGACAGGCAGGCTCCTGGGCCTTTGTTTCTTTCTTTGTACGTCGGGACAATCGCAGGGCTGGGCTGCACAAGGCTCAGATGTAACTGTGAGAGTGCTTTGCAAAACTGGGAAGAGCCACACACCAGCAAGCGGTGCCTGTTGCCGGTATGTCCTCTGTCCCCACCGGGGTTGCCTGCGAGCCCGGGAGGCCTGGTCGGTGGGCCTGACGGGCGGACGCTCACCTGCTCGTTGAGGAACACGGCCAACACCACGTAGCAGACGTTCTTCCGCAGCCGCACCTGCGCCGGCGTCTCCCCGGCCGGCCCCGAGTCATAGCTCTGCACGCGCAGCCCCCGGCCCCCCAGAACGGCCGCCAGCGTCCCTGCCAGGTCTTCCGAGGCCATCGGGTCCCCAGGGAGAAGGCGGGCCCCCCGCAGACCGGCCAAGCCGGGTGGGATGAACTTGGGTGACCGTGGAAGGCGTCGCACTCACACCCTCCCCCTGCGAACTCGGGCCGGACGCGCTCGCAAAGCGGAAGCGCCCGGCGAGCCCTGGCCGCTGATAGGCTGCGCGTCACCGCGGCCGGCCCGGATTGGCTAGCTCGCGTCTGTCACGGTGGGGCGGGGCCAGTCCGTAAAGGGGCTGGGCACCCCGCCCTGGCAGTGCGGACCCCGCCCCACTTCTGCCTCTCTATCGGTTTCTCCTCTCTCTTTCCCGGCGCAGCCAGCCGCCAGCCAAGCTAATTCCTCCCGCGCGCACTTGTCTGCACCGGTCCCGACGATGATGTCATCCTGCCCGCAGGCTGCGGAGCGCCTCAGCGGCCAGCGACGGTGACGTTACAAGCCCGAAGACGTCCCCCGGGCCCGAAGCTTGGACCCACTGTCCAGCTTTTGTCGTAAACAAACCACGGCCTTGCCCGAAATGACACTTCCCAGATAACCTTTCTTCACTAAAAATGGACTTGGATGTCACGTGGCAGGGAGGACACGAGCTCCTGCCTTGGAGGAGATTTTGATCTAGTTGGAGACGTGGACGTAGACATATAATGGAAAGTCAACTGATTTATAAGCCAAGGACTAAAAGATTGGTTTGGGCATGAGATGCTACAGGCGCTCAGAGGAGTGAGGGAGCAGAGCTGGGATGCTCAAGGTGTGCCTGGCGATGAAAGGCGGGATTTGGGGCAGAGATCAGCCTGCCCAGCCTTCAGTATTCTCCCGGCCGCCTGCCTGCCGCATTTCCCTCGCAGGGTCAGGGCCCTCTGCCCTGTGGGGGCCGGGTCCTGCTCTTTGTTGTCCACCCCCCCCCCGCCGCCGCAGTTAACGGAGCCCTGGGATATTGAGAGATGGTGTGTGGGTTGATTTGGGGAGCTCCTGCTTCCCCCGCCGCCTGATCTTTCCTCCTCAGAGCTTCCTTTAACCTCCTCCCAGGACAGGAAGGCAGGGCCAGCTGGAATGAAGCTGAAATCAGCCAAGTCTGAGCTCTTCAGCCCCAGTGAGGGCTCCCCTTTCCCTCCTGCTGGCTTTGGGCATGTCCCTTTTGGGGGAACAGTAGCTTGGTGGAGCAGACAAAGCGCTGGACTTGGAGCTGGATGCCCAGCCACTGCTCCCTGGCTGGCTCTGTACCCTGAATAAGTTGTGGGCCTGTTCGCTCATCCTGTATGCTCCTAACAGCTCTTCCTTCCCAGGACTGTCGGGAAGGTGAGACATCATGAGAGGAGCTCTGTGGGCTGTCTGGCGAGGGTCACCACCACCAGGCAGCCCACCAACCCTCCAGGCTGGGCCCTCCTGGCCACAGCACTTGTTGCTACCACACAAAGGTGCGTTTTCATGAAATGTGCCTACAGGGCCACCATGAACTAGACCTACTCTCGGGAATTCCAGCCACACCAGATCAGCCTCCTTAGGCCCTTCTCACATACTGAACTTACTGCAAGGTCCCTGGAGGCAGGGTGCTGGATTAGGCTGTGGAGTATCCCCGGGGGACCCGCAATCTTTTGAGGCACTTGGTGAACACTGCTGCCCCTACCCCTATCCAAGACCTGGCACGTCCCAAACAACTGAACTCACAGGGCTGAAGTCAGGCCCCCAGGACTGCAGAGCAACTTGTCGATGTATTTGCCGCACATATATGCGTGCGTGCGTGTGCGTGTGTGTGTTTAGACCTTGCTTTTCCCATCTGTGAAGTAGGGACAGTGTTAGTCCCAGACTCCTTTCTGCCTCCCAGGGATGATTTGAGAGAGAGTGAGGTCATGTCTGGGCAGGGCTCTGAGAGTCTCAGAGGCAGCCTAAGATAAATACCAGATGTCCTAACTGACCGGAAGAGCAAAGGCTGCAGCAGACCGTGTCTCCACTCCCCCCATTATCACTGGGAAAAGCGCTCCTCTCCCGTTAAGTGGACCTAATCACCCCTGTGATGAAGAGCACATGAGAAACTTGAAAACCAGTTGTAAACTGTGAAGGGCCCCACGGGCAGAGGGCCCTTGAGGGGGTGTACCCAGGCCTTGGCAGATTCTGAGGGGGACAACAGAAAGTAGACTTTCTCAAGGTGCTGGGAGACAGAGCACACACCAGACTGAGTCAGGAGAGACCCCAGGACAGAACTGGAAAAGCCAAGGGAGGGAGGGGGTCTGAGATAGAAACTTCCAGAACCGGAAACAAAGGTAGGTCTCCATCAGGTTTGCTCTGCATCCTCCTTTCCCACAGTGGCTGAGCAGCACAGTGGACAGAAGTGGCTGAACTGGTTGGCCCCGCGGTGCAGTGCTCCCAGCACCCACAGGAGCCAGGCCTGAGCCAGTCATTTTGGGGCCTGTGGACACACGTGCATGGGAACAGGAAGGCAGTATAGGCAACCTCAGAAACAGGCCAGGCAGGCAGGGTGGGGCAAGGGTGTCTGTGAGGCTGAAGTCATTTAGGGAGCAGCAGCCCTGGCCCTGGACAAAGCAGGAAGGGTGAGGAGGATAGTAGCCCAGAGTACGGGGAGGAGGAGGTCTGGCTTCAGCCTGTGCCCTGCCACTAGCTTGCTGGGTGACCTTGCGGGAGCCACATCTACCCTCTAGGCCATCTGTTAGGTGGATGGGTGGATCCTAAAACAGAAAACTGGTGAAATCCCAATAAAATTTGTTGTTTAACTCATGGTAGTGTTAATATCAATTTCTTACGTTTCGATCACTGTGCCACAGTTCTATAAGATGTTACGGATGAAGGGTAACTGGGAACTCTCTGTAGTATCTTTGTGACTCAACTGGAAACCTCAAATCATTTCAAAATTAAAAGTCTAAAAAAAAAAAAAATAGGACTTCCCTAGCGATCCTAGTGATTAAGACTCAGCGCTCTCAACTGCCTGGGGCCCGGAGTCCCCACCTGGACAGGTTTCATTCCCAGGTCGAGTTCTGAAACATTTGGCCCACCTGCTGCTCGCTAGGAGCCAGACCCAATATGCCCTCAAGGGTGCCGTGACCTGCCATGAAAGGGGAGGCCTCAAAGAGGTTTGGAGGGAAGAGAGGGCCTGTTCCGGGGCCATCACCATCTTCCCACAGGAAGGACCCCGTGTTTGGGGTTCTGGAGTGACATCAGGACACGACTATACAAGGTGAAATGTAGGTTAGGATGGGTCGCTCCGTGCCACTTGGAACGTGATCAGCTCTGAAGTGCACGCACCAGAAGGAGGAGGACAGAGGGGACGGCAAGCCCATCTGCAAAATCCATTAACACGAAGACTATAATGTAAATGAGGCGGCTTAAGTCAGGAAACTTGGTTCAAGTCCCAATTCTGCCACTAAAATTGCTGGGTGACCTTGGGTGACACACTTAACCCCGGCCTGCCCGTTTTCTCTTCTGTAAAATGGAAATAAGTAATGTCGACCCCAAAGTTGTGATAAGGGATTCAGTGAGATCCCTGGCACATAAGTGCAGTAGTTCCTTAATTTCTTCTTTTTGCTTTTTTTCCTATCCCGTGGAAAAAATGAAAATAACCTAGCTTTGCAAACAATGAAGAAACCTAACTTTTTAAAAAATGAGAGATGATTATGGAAATCACTGCCAAGCCACTTAAGGGAATATACACAGCCATTTAAAATAAAGGTTAGATAGCAACCCAGGAAATGATCACAATACATTTTTACGGAAGGAAACCCAGCATGGCTTCCCTGGTGGCGCAGTGGTTAAGAATCAGCCTGCCAGTGCAGAAGACATGCGTTCGAGCCCTGTTCCGGGAAGATCCCCCATGCCGCGGAGCAACTAAGCCCGTGCTCCACAACTACTGAAGCCTGCGCTCTAGAGCCCGTGTTCCGCAACAAGAGAAGCCACCGCGATGAGAAGCCCGCGCACCGCAACGAAGAGTAGCCCCTGCTCTCCGCAACTAGAGAAAGCCCACGCGCAGCAACCAAGACCCAACACAGCCAAAAATAAATAAATACAATAATAAATAAATTTAAAAAACAAAACAGGAAACCCAGTACAAAGCACCCCAATTCAACCATGTGTAAAACAGGTCCCTGGAGAACAGACTAAAGGAAATACACCAAAAGACTAATAGTGGTTGGATTGGAGGTGAGTGGAGGTGGGCCTACAGGTTTCTTTTTCTTATTTTCTAAATGTTCTGAAAGTATATTAAATTTATAATAAAAAAAATTTATTTCATAAAACATTCCCTGAACCACTGCAGGAACAACTGTAACACGAGTTGGAGGATGTTGTGGTGAGATGTACAAGGGCAGGGGAGTGGGTGGAGTCACACCAGAGGGTCCCAGGGGGAGGGAGGGGCTGTCAGCTGTCTCAGACAACCGGCCAGTGGGCATGGGGCTGGCCATGGTTACCGAGGGCAGAAGGCTGGGCAGGGGCTCTCCCGGGCCAGACTCCCGGAGCTCCAGGTCAGGTCAGACAGGAGAGATGGGGTAGCCTGGAGTTCGTGGGGAGAGTGAGGCTTCCAGAATCTCCGGTGCCACACAGGGAGATGGCCTTGCTGCTGTGGCCCAGACCTCTGCCTTGCCCGCTGTCGCTGTCAGGAGTATCCTCAAGGGCAGCCCCCTTGGAAGGCTCCACCTGCTTCTCTGCGGGAGGGAGGGACCCTGCCCCCCACCCTAAGAAGAACAGGCAGGGGTGTTTGAGGTCCCCGTCACCACAGCCTCAGCCCCCTCCCACCCTGCTCCATTTCCACGTGTCCCCTCCCTCCCCAGTCCATGTGGCCTGCAGGAGCACGGCCAACTACACTGCAGCATTCACAAAACAACAGCCTTTAATGGAAATCAAGAAGGAAGGCAGTGAGAGGAGGGTGCAGGGATGGGACCTCGCCCATAGCAACCCCTCCAGCCAAGCCTGGGCAGTGGCCTGACACTGCCCCCTCCCCACACTTCACAGCTCTCCGGCAAGAGGGCAGGATGTCGGTGGCCCTTGTCCAGCACGCCTGCGGTGCAAAGGGCCGCCTGGGAGCCCAGGAGGATGTGGGTGATATAAGCAGAGCTCGGGCACAGGTGAGACAGCAGGAGATGAAGCAGCAGCAGCGGGTGTTGCTTAAGCCAGAATGACTTCCGAGGTCCCCCAAGGAAGGGCTCTTCGTCTCCTGGGTTGGCGGGCAGGGGTTGGAGGGAGCCGGTCACCCCCAGTGTGAGTCTGGTACCATGGAGAGGAGCTCGGGCCGGAGCAAGTGCTAGCCTGCAAAGGGCAGGTGCGAGCTTCAGTGGCACTGTGGTTGTCAGCCTTAGGGCCCAGGTCAGGGGCAGGGAACGGTGTGCCCTGCTTGTGTCCAGAGTGGTGCTTGCGGGATTGAGCAGAAGTCCCCAAGTTCCCCGGTGCCATTCTCTGCTGAAGCTGTGGCTGGGCTGAGCACTGGTCTGCCTGCTCCCAACCCCTACCCCAGACACCTGGGATCCCCCTATTTAGCCTCTTGCAATGTTCCCACAGCCAACTTCACTGCTTGGAACACAGCCCAGTCCATCTAGGAGAAAAGGAGATGACAAGGAGTTTACAGTCACGCCCCGGGCTCTCCCTGCCGAGAACACCCTCCCTGGGTGCAGCTGTGCCGTGGGGGGAATTGGGCAGCACACCCAGGCTCCTGGCCAGTGTCACACTCACCTGGGCATAAAGCAGGCGGCAGTCAGGGGGCAGGCTGGGCCCCTGGTGGCAGAGCTGAGCAGAGAGGGCAGAGGTCTCGGGGGACAGGAAGTGCTGAGTGACACTCACTGTGCTGACCAGCCCCTGCACCTGTGCCAGGGAGGGGGCGGGCAGGAGGGTCAGTGGGGACTCAGGATGACGCACCCTGCCCCACTGGTTCCTGAAGTCTGCTTCCCCAGATGACCCCCACCCAGCTCTCAGAGAGCAGAGGCCCTGGATCCAGCCCTAGCCACCCCCAAAGGGCGTGGCCAAAACCAGGCCAAGGGGATGCCAGAGACGGCACAAGCAGAGTGGGCACCCAAGGACACAACGCCCAGTTGGCTCGATGACTTCAAGACCACTAGGCTTCTCCTCTTCCCCGCAGTGGAGGCGTGACTTCCTGCTCTGCCTAGCTCCAGAGGGGAACTGAGAGGGACTGAGAACACGCTGGGGAATGCCTCCGATACTCTGAGCTCTCCGCAGGGCCCCCGCCTCCACGCGCCGGGGAAGCACCTGGTGGGGAGCCCCCGCGGGCACCAGCACGGCCTCTCCGGGGGCCTGCAGCAGAGTCCAGCAGCTCACACCCCACTCTTCCCGCAGGCGCCGCCGCAGCCCTGCATCCAGGTAGCAGCTGCCCGGGGTGCCAGGCTCCAAGTTTCCCGCCCCGGCAGGGCACACCTCAAAGAAAAGGAGGAATGAGCAAGGCGGGAGGCTAGGGCGGGGCTGCAGGAAGATGGGGCATGGGCTGCCCAAAGGCCAGGGGCACAGGAAAGAGATGCAGGGGTCAAGTCTTGAAGGGCAGGGGGCGGACATAGGGGTGGGAGAGAAAGGAGCGGGATGGTGAAGGGCTGGGGTCTCTCAGGTTGGCAGAATAGAGATGTGGCTGCAAGGAGCTGAGAGGAAAGGATTAAGGGCTCTGAGGCTGGGGGTCTAAATCCCCGCTTTCCCCAGGGCTAGATGCCTTGAGTAGCCTCTGTGGCCCTGGCCCTGGGCCGTCTGCTCCCTCCTTCAAAGGGACCCCTGTCTCCAAAGCCCAGGAAGACGTCCTGCATAACCTCAACTCATAAGCTATCTGCACCAGGAGCTCTTAATTGTGGAGTCCTGTGAAGATCCTGAACTGTGTGCTACACTGTAGGTGAGCAGGTAGCTGTATGTCCCTGGGGAGACAATCCAAAGCATTCGTCAGATTCTTCTAAGATCCCAGATCCAGAAAAGGCACAACCACATGGAAGTTCTGACTCCCCAGTGGATGGACCGACCGGCTTGCCTGTCCAGGCTGAGGCCTCTGAAGCAGGCACAGCTTTGGGGGGCCTTCACCGGCCCAACCAGGGCGGGGAGCTCCTTGGGTAGATGGGAACTCGTGGAGGCCAGGGCCCAAGGAACACCTGCAGAGGTGAACCCAGCATCGTGCTTCAGCTGCCCACCAGCTCCATCCAGCCCTTCAGCTAGAACTTCAGCAATTACTCCTGGGCTTAGGGCTCAGGCCTCCAAGACCAGGCCATGGGAAGAGGGGTGCTGGTGAGTCAGGTTGGACCCTTAGGGTAACCCCAGGCAGGTGCCAAGGAAGTCCAACCTGGAACGAGAGCAGCGTTTCCCAGGCCACCCAGTGAGAACATGCCCCTCAGACCTTCCCGGTGAAATTATCGGGTTTGGCTATGCGGGACTGCCCACAGCCAGCCACACCCAGATCAGACAAGGCCATCTATGTATGAAGGCGTGCTGCTGTCTGCTCCCCTCTGCGTGTTCCAGCACCTGCGTGAGTCCATCCAAGTGCGTGCATCTCCTGTGGGCAGGAGGGTGGCAGTGGACAGCCACATTGACACCTGCACGTCCGTGTGTGTGCATGTGCCTGAGCAGGGGTGACACTTGGTGGGCGTCCTTTCCCCAGGACAGTCAGGGCTCAGCTGGACTTTGGAACCACGGGGCCTTGCCCACCTCCCGCTCACTCCCTCCTCTTCTTCCCTGCCCCCTCTCCTGGCCCCGTGTCTCTCTCCACCTACCACGCTGCCTCCCCTTAGCCCTTCCTTTCTAGCACCTCAAAGGGCACCTCCTCCTAAGGTGCAGATTTCCGAGAGGGGAGCGGTGGGACGGATTCTCAGGTGAGCTTCCTGTTGCCCTTCGGCCAGCCCCACCTGGAGCCTGCAGCAGGGAGGCTGCCTGCCCCCAGGGGTAGCACAGTGTAGCGACCCGGGCTGGGAACAGCCACAAGCTCAGGTCCCAGCTTTACCACTCAGCTTCAGTGTTCTCACCTGCAAAATGGGAAAGCAGCAGTACCTACTGCACGGGGTGGTCGTGACAATTAACAGAGGTAATGTACCCAAGGCCCTGAGCACAGTGCCCAGCCTGTGGCAGCTCTTGCTTCATTTCATCACTAGGTCCCCCACTTTCTGTGCGCCCCACCGCACACCTCTCAGGAGGGCCCAGTCTGCCTTCTCTGTACTAGTGGAATCCAGCTCACCTGAGGCAAGGGAGCGAGCACACGGGGCACACACACAGAGGGAGAGCTTCTGGGGCTGGAAGGGGAAGGGGAGAGCTCCCGGCTCCCTCCTCACCATCTGGAGAAAGCGGCGGATGCGCTGGGCGTCCTGTGCCCGGAACACGTGCCACACGGTGCTGACCTGGCTGCCCGGAGACCAGAGCCCCTCCCCATCCAGGGCTGAGAGGAAATCTGGGGGAGAAAGACGGCTCAGGAGGGCCCAGGGACAGCAGAGACGGCACCTCGCATCTACAGCTTGCGCCAACCCTTGCTTCCGGCCCAGGACGCACCTTTCTGTGTCCGGTGCCAGGCAGGCAGTGGGGCTTCAGCACGTACCAGGACACTGACCAGGTCGGTCACCTCCACACAGAGGTTCTTGGTCCCCAGATGCCCACACTGTGGGCTCACACCTGTATGGAGGTAGAGAAAAGACACTTGGGAATGGGCCCCAGGACCTCGGCACTGACGCACGTGTTCTCGGAGATGACAGGAAGGGGGTAGGGACTGGGCAGGAATGGAGTGGACACTCACCATAGGCCGCCCACAGCTGGGGCTCCAGTAGACGCAGGACAGAGCCCCAAGGGAGGTAGGAGGCCAGGTTGAGTTTCCCATGGCGGGCACAGTACTCTGGGAGTGGCAGGCTGGCAGCCAGGCTCTCTACCCTGTGTGTATGGGGGGGGGGGGTCACACCCAGCAGGCTCAATCCAGGCACCGGAGACCCCGTCAAAGCCCCCAAAGCTAGAGTAACTTCCCAAGGCAAGCACAGAGCACTAAGCATCACAGGGCCAAGGAGGAGAGGCAGGGAGGCCCGGCCAGCCAGCCCTATGGCACCACACACCTGCTGGTGTCCTCGTCCCCCAGAGCTCTGTGCAGCAGGAAGACCGAACCCGCATCTGAGTTTGGGCGAACTAGGGGAAGAGACAGGAAGGCCATTGGCCCGGGGAGGAGCCTCCTCGGCCCAGAGGCCCTGCTCCCGTGGCAGCAACAGAGTCCAGTTTCTGCTCTGGGCTCTGCTTCCAGCTGCCCCCAGGGTCACTCTGGGACTTCGATGCTCCCCCCAGCATCATAGGGGCTCCCAGCTCCTCTTCCCCACATCAGGGATACTCACTCTCAGGCCGGGAGAAGCCCTCCCAGAACGTTGTGCTGCCCAGCCTTGCGGGCTGGGGAGGTCTGAGGGGGGTCAGTTCCTGCACCTGGCCTCCAAGCGCCCCTAGAGCTTCTGTCCCCCACAGGTGGCCTTGCAATGTCCCCTGAATCCCTGACACCAACACAGGCTGTAGTGGGAAAAGAAAGGGGAACACGGGGAGAATGGATGGGGTACCCAACATGGCCAGGCCGGGGCATGGTGTAGGGGCACCAGAACAGCGTGGGGACAGGCCCTGTTGTTCCCTCTGAGGGATGGACCAGGTCTGCCTGGGCCTCGGGATCAAGGCCCTGAGGGTAGGTGAGGCTGTGAGAGCTGGGAGCCTCACCTGGCCCTGCCTCCAGTGCTCCTGGAAGAGGTGGAAGCCTCGCGGAGGCCTGGGCTCCTGCAGCCACAGCAAAGCCCCAGGGGGAGGCAGCCGGGGCCGCACCGGTGAGAGGGGCAGGCCCAGGCCTTTGCGCAGGCCCGGCCTGGCCCGCAGCCCCGGCCCCAGGGCTCTCTCCTGAATCTTCCGTTCCACTACCTGCGCTATGATGCTGTCCAGGATGTTGGTGATGCGGTCGTCCTGCGGGGAGGGAGGGGCGGAGAGGCAGGCGTGCTCAGGACCTGCCTGACCCTGCAGGGAAGGCCAGCCCAGTTTTGGCCCCACGCCCCCAGCCCTCCCTTCGTGGCCTCGCTCACGCTGGGCAGGGCCGGAGTGACAGGAGCGAAGGCCATGTGTATCCGTTCGTGCCCCAAGCAAAGTTTGACAGCAGTGGAGGCCAGTAGTTCACAGAGAGAGGGACAAGGCAGGGGCCCTTGGCCAGCACGGTCCTCTGCCGGGGTCTCTCTGGAGTCTGGGGTCTCTGTTAGGAAGGAGAGTGGTGAGGGGCTTCACCTTTCTCTCGAGGCTCCATTGCCCACGTGCTCGTCCCTCCTCTCCCGGCGGAGTCTGCTCTGTCCTCACTGGCACTGACCATCTCAACTCTGGTCTGGATGCACTTGCCTCCCACCAGCTCTCCTGCCAGCGTGTCTAGGACCTCTCCAAAGGAGGGGCTCAGAACAGGGGTCTGGCTGGAGAGGGGTTAGGAGGCTTGTCCTAGATTTTATTTAGGTTTATTTTCTTTGGAATGACTTGACAAGAGAGATGGTGATGGGGGGTGCTGGGGGAATGGCTAAAGCCATTCCAATCTCTCCTGGGGATTCCAGCCTGGCTCAGCCTCCCCCGCACAGTCTGAGCAAGGCGCAGGGGGCTGCTCACCCTCTTTAATGTCCTTGGTCCTGTTGGTATCCCTGTTGCAGGAAGGTTGTGGAGTTGGGGGAGTTTTCTCCGTCGGCTCCTTCTGTTAAATCCAGCCGCCATCCCACCCCCCATCCAACCAGAGATTTAAAAATGGCAAATGCATCTCAATCCAATTCAACCCACAGGCATTAACAGTAGACTCAATGTTAAGTCCTAAAATCGTGTTTACAAGGAGTGAAATGTCATATGATACAACGTTAGGTGGAAAAAAGTTGCCCATGGACTTATGCATACAGCACGATCTAAAGTATACTCAAGGGCTTCCCTGGTGGCGCAGTGGTTGAATGTCCGCCTGCCAATGCAGGGGACACGGGTTCGTGCCCCGGTCCGGGAAGATCCCACATGCCGCGGAGCCGCTGGGCCCGTGAGCCATGGCCGCTGGGCCTGCGCGTCCGGAGCCTGTGCTCCGCAACGGGAGAGGCCACGACAGTGAGAGGCCCGCGTACGCAAAAAAAAAAAAAAAAAAAAAAAAAAAAAAATAAAGTATACTCAAAAGAGGCTGGAATAAATATATAGGCAAATGACTGGAAAAAAATATGTCAAAATGGTAACGGTGGTATTGTAAGCCACCGCTGTTTTCTTCCTTATTCTTGTCTGTATTTTCCAAATTTTCCACAGTGGGAATGTGTACGGTGCCTGGCACACAAAAGGCATTTGATAAACCCTCTCTTGAATAAATGACTTTTTAATAAAAACATGAACTTCATAAAAACTTTGTGAAATGCACACTGAGCACCTGCTCTGTGTCAGGTGCGGGGAATACTGAGAAGGTGGGCCGACACTCCACCTGTAGGAGCCTGTGCCTGGGAAGTGGAAAGACAGGACTCCAGCAGCTCCAGCAAGATGCTGGAATGAGCACAAAGAGGGTGGGACCTCCAGGCAGACAGAGAGTGAGGACTGCTGCTGGGCAGGGTGGGGGGAGGTGGGGCAGAGGCTGGAGCTCACTCCATGGATCCTCATCCCCAGGGGAAGAAGAGAAGAAGCCTGATTTCACCCAGCTTCCATGTCCCTCATCATTCCCCTCAAAAGAGAAGGACCAAACCCTGCCAAAGTTAGGAATTTGCAGACACACCGCCTAATCCTGGGGCGCACCAGCCAGTGCCCTGTCCCGTGCCCTGCTTCTTACCTGCTGGCTCCCATCCCCAGGGGTCCACACCCGGGCATCAGCTTGGCAGGGGCAGTGCCCCCGGATGTCAAACTTGACCCAGACCTGGTGCATTGCAGTGCTCAATTCTGCCAAAGCTGTGAGGGGGAGAAGGGAGATGGAATTTGCCAGTGACTGCAGACAGGGGCCCACTTCCATGTTGCTTGGCCTCATCAACCAGGAGAGCATGGGATCGGGCCTGAGGGGCATCCAACCAGGAAGCTGGTCTCCCCCAGGACCTGCCCTCTGTACACCCCACCCCTCCAAGAAGGCTCACCCTGGCTGGAGACAAACTGGGTGAGCATCAGGGAACAGGCACTGTGCCCAGCCTCCTGGGTACACTTCTCCATGGACTGTTCCTGAGAGCCTGTTGGGGGTAGGAAAGGAGAAGCTGCAGGTCAGGAAATCAAGATAAACCCAGGTTAAGGTCAGGGAAGAGGAGCAAGGGCACGATATCTAAATCGGGGACCTTGAGAATCTACAAAACATGGGCTTTCTGGGAAACCTGAGTTCCCTAGTGACATAGGATCCTTTGCTTGCAGAACGCAGAGCCGTTAATATGCTGAGTGCGTTGCAAGATGCAAGACAATCATGTAGAATATGGTGTTCCAAAAGGCTTCTGACTCTGGAACTCTTTTTGGCCATGTCTATTGGAACACTGGGAAATTTCAAGTGTTGAGGCGGCGGAATTGAGCCAAGGGAGAGAAAGCTGAGAACCTTGAAGAGAGCAGGACTTGGAATCAGAAGACCTGCCTTTAAATCCTGGGCCCAACACTTACGAGCTGTGTGACCTTGCACAAGTCACTTAACCTCTCTGAGTTTTTCTCGTCTGGAAAACGGAGGCCATAATACCTACTTCACAGTGTTGTCAGGTTTAAAAAGGTGCAAGCTGAACAAGGTGAGAGATAGAGAGTAGGCACTCAGCTTCTTTTAAGGATATGGGCATGGCCCTCTGATCTGGGGAGAGGAAAAGGTCTGCTCTAAAGGGCATTGAGCAGTGGTAGCTGAGGCTGCGGAGGGAGACTTTCTCAGGGAGCCACAGCCAAGAAATGACCATGAACTTTTTTTTTTTTTTTTTTTTTGCCACGCCACGTGGCATGTGGGATCTTAGTTCCCCAACCAGGTAGTGAACCCGTGCCCCCTGCAGTGGAAGTGCAGTCTTAACCACTGGACTGCCAGGGAAGTCCCTGGCCACGAACTCTAGAGCAACCCTCCCGAAGCCCCCAGCTCCTTTCCTACCTTCTTTCTCCCTGGTCCTCCAAGCGCCCGCCATGCGACCACAGGCCACACACAGCCGGTGGCTGCAGCAGGGGCATCGCCAGTGGGTGTTGAAGAGTCCATGGTGGCAGCGGCTACAGCAACGTGGAATGCCTGGGTTGTCCTCTGTCCCGGCTGGCCCCTGGCCTGCTGACCACAGGAGAAAACAGGGTCAAAGGGGCCTCAAGTCAGTGGCCCCTTTGAGGACCTCATGTGGAAGGCCTCCAGGAAGGGATGGACACACAGGAGCAGTTTCCACTGAGGGGCTGCCCCAGAAGGGAGACAGGCTCCCTTGCAGGCACCCTTGAGTACTCGACAGCCCCTGTAAAGAACCTACTCGCTGCACCGTCCGTCTGCAGCCAACCCTCCCAGGCCAGTGCAGGCTGCACCTCCCCGGCGCCTGCCCCAGGGCTCCCTGAGCCACAGGACTCCCAAAACAGTCCTTCATCTCCCCAGCCCACAACACAGTGGTGTTTCCTCAGGGGATTCCTCTGTATCTCAGAAGAGGAAACCTTGGGAGGCTGCTCCTTCCCTCACCCAGAGTTTCAGACCAAGCCCTTGTTGGTAGGTGGGAGGTTGCCAGTGAGCACACGTTCATATACTCATCGACACACACTCGTCCCATCCAGGGCTGGGTGCTGGGGATTCAGAGCTGGTCAGGACCTGGCACTTGCACTCCCAGCACTCACATCACAAGGGGGGAGATGGGCCCATAAACATGGTAATGCTCCTGGCATCATGGGGTGGGTGCTAGAGTATGAGTGGGCTGGAAGGAGGAGGGTGGGGACAGCTGCACAAACGGCCCTGAGCGATGAGTAACTTTTCATTCACCAGGTAGGAATGGAAGGGAGGCGCAGTCCAGACAGAGGGAGCAAAGGGTGCCGAGGCCCGAGGGGGCGGACAAGCTCAGGTGAACCAAGAGGGCCGGGCAGACCGTGATGCTGTGTGCCGGGAACCGTGATGCGGTGTGCCGGGAATCGGGGCGGAGGGGGTGGCAGGGTGGACAGGGGCTGGCTGTGAAAGGGGGAGGGTCTGGACTTCCTGGGACAAGAGGGAGCCACCAGGGGGTTCCATCCAGGGAGTGACAAGACGGCAGGAGTGTCTTGGCATTCCCTGTGGAAGGGATGCAGGAGGGAGAGCCTGGAGCCAGAGGGATTAGCTGATTGCCTCCTCCCATCTCTAACCTCGGCCCCAGTGCTACCAGCTTCCCAGGGCCCAACCGCCCCGCCATCCCGGAAGCCTTCCTTCCCTTGCAAAGCTGCAGGGAGCTCCGCCTGACCCCCGCCTCCCTCCCGGTGCCCTTGCAGACACTTGGCATTCAGTCTCATTTCCCCAGCAAGCCCAAAGCTCTTAGAGGGTTGGGCCAGACCAGGTTTTACACCTTGCCAACATCCCCCATCCAGGCCAGAAACTGGAATACAAGTTGACTCAGAGCCTGAGCTGGGAATAAGGGCACAGTGGGGCAGGAGCTCTCCAGCGCTGGCAGCTGGTTGGTAGGCAGTGCTGGGGGAGGGAGGTCCCATGCTCCTGGTGAAAGCACTGACCACAGGACCGGGCCGTCCCGGGGTCCTGAACGCCTGGTGGGGCCTGCTCACCTTCCCGCTGGGCCCAGGCCAAGACCTCCCGCTCCCTCCGCAGCACGCGGCACAGTCGGTCTCCCAGAGCACTTAGCAGGTGCTTGGCGAGGCCCATGCTGAGCCCGGCCTCCTCCGGGCCAGACCCTCCTCCCTCGGAGCTGGCTGCTGAGTCTTCCTCCTGTGGCTGCTCCCCTCCCAGAGGCAATCTGGAGGTAGGGCAGAGGAAGGTGAGCAGGGAGCCCCACTGGGAGGATGCTGGGGGCAGCCAGGGGCAACAGACTCACCTGGGAACGGGCTGGGAGTGGCAGGCCGGCCCTCCCGCCTCACCAGCTGCCTGGGCACAGCTTTGGCACTGAGTCATGGCTGCCGGGGGAGCCACGCAACGTGTATCCTGGAGCCCTGGGTCCTGGAGGCTGGCCCTGATGTCTCGGGGTCCTGAGGGGACAATGTTGCTGGTCAGGAGGCTGGGCTTCCTGGGCTTCTGTGAACCCCAGGCCCTGCCTTAGCACCCAGCCCGTCCCCACACACAGCCAGCGCTGCCCCTAGGCCCGGGCCTACGAGGCCTGATTCGGAACGAGGGAACCAGGCAGCTGGAAACTTCAAAAAGGCTGAGCCTGAACGTGGACTGACGGGCCAAGTTTGGGGCAGCTGGGGCGCAGGATCCAGTCGGTGGAGACTTGGGTTAGCTCAGCCTCAGCCTCAGTGATACCGTTGGCTGTGTGACAGTGTGAAGAGACAATCCCGACGTGGACGGAGGGCGATGGAAGGTGAGAAGGCCGGAGAGTTTCAACACAGGCCACAGGTGCAGTAACCCAAGAAGTCGGAGGGGCCTACAGCTTCCCGGCCCAGGCAGAGGCCTGGAGGAGCACAGACAGACCCATGCCAGGTACAGGGGTGCAAGACCAGCGAAAGAGTCCTGATCCAGGCCCAGCAGTCTGGGAGGCCAAGAAACCGAGGTGACCCCGAAGAACCGAGGCGATCCCGAAGAACCGAGGCTGGGGTCAGCAGTGCCAGAACCCTCCATGAAGGGCAGAGCTTGACAGAGGGGTCCAAGATGTGCCCAAGTCCTAACACTGGCAGAGTCCAAACTGAGTTCCCACGATCCAGCTGGCCCAGAGAGTAGTTGTTTGTTCCTGAGGCAGGACAAGGGGTCCTTCAGGAGATGTAATCCCCCCGATGGAGGATTTGTGGGACAAGTAATCACAAAAGTGACTGTTCATTGAGTACTTGCTAAGTGCCATTTATGTGAATGATATTGTTTAATCTTTGCAGCACTGTTTATGGGGTAGGTGCTGTCTTTATCCCCATTTTATAGATGGAGAAACTGATTCCCAGAGAGGTGAAGTAACCAGCCCAAGATCACACAGCACCAATCAGCAAAGTCAGGAGCCAGGTATTCTGACTCCGGAGTCCACACTCTGAATCCTGTCATTATACTGTCACCAAAACGCCATGGCTCGGGAGAAGACACACGAAAATAGGAGCCACATGCTGGACGGGTCTGGCCTGTACATGCTAAGGACTCCCAGAGAGCTATCCCATCCAGGTGGGCAATTGGACAGCTGGGTGTGATCCACTCATAAAAGACTTCTGATCCCACCTCCCTGCAAAGCCCCAGTCCCGGTGGCACCCTCCCAAGTAGGGCCCCCTGCAGGCTCTCCCCTGTCCCCTTACCTCTGTGGTCATCACGCTGTTCAGCCTCTGCCTTGTTCCCAAATGATGAGTCCAGCGGCTCCTGCCAACCTCTGGCCCCCTGCCCCACACTGCCCGGGAAAGGGCCGGACGGGCGCTTGGCAGCTGGGCTGCCCACTGCTCCCTGGACCTCAGGGCTGCTTGCCCTCTTGAGGGCCCGCAGCTGGGCTGCTGGGCTTTCCTCCTCCCCAGAGCAGCTGTCTGGGCACCCAAACTGCTCAGAGTGTCGTGTGAGCCATGTCTTCTTCAGCTTGGTGTGATGGCTGGGCGGGCAGGCCCTGGGACCAGGGGCCTTGTTTGCTTCCTCGCTGGATTCACTCGGCCCACTGGTGCCCCCCTCCAGGTCCTTCTGGCACTTCCCACAAGGGCCAAGACCTCCATCTCTAGCTGGTGGGTGAGGTGAGCAACCGTCCACCTGGGTGGTAGGAGGCCCAGGAGAGGGGCACCTTGATATGGCTGATGGCCTCAGCTGGTACCCAAGGCTCCCGCCTCCCGGTACAGCCCAGACATTGCCATGAACCAGGCCTGGGGAGCAAGTGGGCCACGGGGTCGGGGGAACAGTGTCTGGATGCCCCAGGACAAGGGGGCAAAGATTCTGATGCCTGCCGACTCCTGTCTCTCCAGTTCTCTGGAGATGCCCACCAGGGGCTGAGCCCAGCAGCCCAGGTTCCACAGTTGCCAGTGGCTCCTTTGCCAGCCTGAGAATGCTTGGATCCTTGTGGTAAAAACCCTAAAGAGAGGAGAAGGGATTAAGCTCGTGCTGACTTTGCTTCCCAGTGCTTAAAAGGATGGGCAGAACTGATAGCCAGCAGGTGTGAGCCTGTGTGGCTTTAAGGGTTGTGAAAATACTGAAGAACATACTGGTTAATAGGCACTGGTCCCCTAACTGCCTCCGCCACAGCCCTGGCTACCCCAGACCCTTCCCCAGGATTTCTCAGGCCTCCCCATAATCCAGCAACTAAAGGCTTAATGCCTGGCACAGTCAAAGGTCCTCCAGGATCTATTCAGATTATGCGATGCCGTGTACCACACTGGATTTAAAATATTTTACATCTCATCCCTGAGGTGACCCTGGGGGTCACTTGTGGGGGAGGTGCCAGAGGTACAGGCCATGGGGCCACCTGCCCATCCCACTCCCAGATACAAGGCCTTGTCTGCCCCTCCCCCCAGGACGAGACCACACATTCTGAGGCCCCAGTTCCCAGGGCCTTGTTCTGGGTGGACAATGCGTGAGTCAATTCCTGAAATGGCCCAAAGGCAGGTGAGGCCTAATGAAATGGGTTTGCTCAGAAGAGGAATTGCTTGGGGTTGACTACGTCTGAGCTGACAGGTTCCTCCTCTGCCTGGGTACCACCTTATCTTTTCATCAAAATGGAAGGGCAGAGTGGTTTGGCCCCGGCAGGGTTGCTCAGGGGCCACTGAGCCCCGCTGCATGAGCCCCAGGTACCCTCTCGGCTCCAACACTCACCTTGCTGCCTAAGCTGAAGGCAGAGGGCACTTTGGGCTGGACTCCGGAGTACCCCCAGGGGTGTGGGGTCAGGGGCCAGTCACATGGACGCTCTGGGGGCAGGCTGGACACTAGGTAGGGTGGCAGGCAGCTGGGCACCCAGAAGGGAGCTTGCTCAAGGATCTTGGTCTCCAGAAGAAAGGGGCAGTGCAAGGGTCGGAAGGTCACAGGGTCACTCTTGGGAGGGCCACCGTTATGCTCAGGAATCAGTGGGCCGTAGCAAGGTGGGCACGCTGACCCACAGAATGCCAGCGGATGGGTAAGCATCGCCTCCTTCCAGCACAGCGCCTCCTTGCTGCCTGACCAGCTAGCCTTCCTCTCCCCGTTCCGGGGACCTTTGCCCTCCACCAATGGGAGCGTGTCCTTTGGACTCTGGGGGAAGCCAGGGGGGAGCCAGGAGCCTGGGGTGCTCAGGACACCCCTCCAGAAAGGAGCAGGCTCTCCCAGGCACAGTGCTGCAGGGCTCAGGCCATCTCGTGGTGGGGTATCCGGCTCTGGTCCCACGATGCCATTCTCAGGGGCTGTCTCCTCCCAGGCTGGGCTGTCCTTCAGGAAGCTGGGCGTACTCTCCATCACTCTCCTGCCCTCATGGGGCTCTCCCAGAGGGGGTCCCTGGAGCATAACCACCAAGGCATGAGCTGCTTAGGCACATACCTCAAGCACCCTACCGCCTGGTACAGAGTGGGCACCGCCCTGGCAGCCCCAAGGCACCCCAAACCAGTAAGACAAGTGACAACCTACAACTGGGCTCCACATTGCCTGCCACATGAGACTCGAAGGACCCGCCTGAGTGGGATGTTCCAGTGTGGGAGGTCATCCCTTCCCCTGAATGCCTGGAACTTGACAGCCCACCTGGGCCACAGCACCTCAGTAGAGACTGCCGATTCTAGGATGACATGTCCTGGCCTTGTTGAGCCTGGAACTGGTCATGAGCCATGGGGAAGGACAGAGGGCAAGAACCCAAAAGATGAGCTCCGTGGAAGGCACTGCACTGGGAGACAAGAAGGCTGGATCCTGGCCCTGATCCAGTCACCTGCTGTGTGACCTTGGGCAAGTCACGTCACTCCTCTGGTGCCCTTGTGTAAAATAGGGCTGGGAAATGGGCAGTCTCAGAAGCCTCTTCCCTGGGCTGCAGTCTCTGGTTCTGGGGGTGCTGCTTCCCCACCCCCAGCCCTCAGCCCCACCTAGGCTTGTTTGGGTGGGAAGTGCAGACAGGGCAGGCTGGAGTCACGGAGGAAAGCAGGGCTGCTGCCTGGAATCGCTCCCTACACCTGGGCAGCCCCGAGTCTGCCTCTTCCAGGTGCTGTAGTTTCTTGGCTTCTGAGGCAGAGCCCAGGACAACTGCTGAGGGCTGGGATCTCCACCACTGCCCCCAAGGGAGGGAGGGAGCCGGCACAGGGGAGGGGAATTAGAGGCCTCAGCTGGGATGGGTCAAGATGCCCCAGTCCAGCCGGCAGTGCTAGGGCGGCCGGTGGACGCTGGTAACTGCAGCCTGGCCGAGGGGAGGGAAGGAGGCGGGGAAAGCGGGCTGGGGCCCAGAGAGAGGCAAAGGAGGGAAAATTGAACGTGCGTGCAAAGGACCAGGATGACAGGTGGCACCAGAGCCCCGGCGCTCTCCCAGCACGGCCACGTTGGCCCACTGGGGGAAGCCCCAGGAAGGAGGGGAGGCAGCCCAGGGAGCCGTGACACAGGGCGCTCGGGTTTTCTGGGGCCACCGCTCCGACGCGATCCAGCCCCGTCGGGCATCCTAACTTTCAGAGGTGTGGCCAAGCCCAGAGGAGCAAGGGGAGCTCGTTCCCTGCGTGCGGCGCGGGCTCGGCTCAGAAATGCCCTGCTATGGGCGTCCCCAGAAGGCGCGCGCCCGGCGCCCCTCTCGGCCCTTACCTGGGCTTCACGCGCCGGGCGCGACGCGGGCGGCGGCGGTCTTTGTGGCCGACGCCGGGCGCCCTCTCCCCATGGGCTGGCTCCGGGGCCTCCCGGCCAGCGGGCGAGGACTCGTTCCTTCTCCCGCTCACTGCTCAGCGCGCTGGCTCTCTCTTTTCCCCGGGGCGGCGGGGGCGCTCTAGGGCCGCAGGTTGGAGGGGTCGGGCTCCGGGATCTGCAGGATGCGGCACACGGCGCGGATCGGCCGCACCAGCTTCTGGGCCGAGGCCGTGGGTTGCGCCATGGGACGCCGAGACTCCGTGCTGCGCTGCGCGGAGGGCCGGGCCGGGGCTAGGGAGCGGGTGCCCCCGGAGGGAGAGAGGGAGCCGGGCCGGGGGGAACGCGCGCCCCGGGTCGGAGATGGCGGAGAGGGGGGAAAGGCCGAGGGGCCGGGGGAGGGGGTCGTGCCTGGAAGGGAGGCCGATCCCGTGACCCGGGAGAGAGGCACCAGCTACGGCGCGGCACGGCGCGGCGCGGCTAATGGAAGGAGTGCCCAGCGGAGAGGGCAGCAGGACCTCTGATCGCCATCGCCAGACGCGCAACTGAGAGTGGGGAAGCTGCTCCGCCGGTTTCCTCCTCCAGTACCCTGCGGGGAAACAGGAGCCCGAGATTCGGCGGCCCCGCCTGGGCCTGCCCCCTCCCTGGCCCCGGGGGCTTCCGCCAACGCCCCGGCGATGCCACCGGCTGCGCACGGGGAGAATGAGCCCTTTGTTCCCCCTCCCCCCCCCCCGCGGCACCCGGGCGCCTGCCGAGAGAGGCTCCCCCGGGGCAGCGTGCCAGCTTCCCAGCCGCCCCACCCTCCCGTGGGCCCGGCCCCGGAGCCTGGCAGGCGGGCAGCACCCCCACTATAGGTGCCAAGCCCGGGAACTGGAGCAAAGGGCGGGAGGGGCCGGACCAGGCCACGATGGGGCGGGGTGCCCCCAGGGGTGCCAGGGCAGGGCTGCTGGGAGGGGTCAGTGCCAGAGCTGGCAGGGGCAGTCGAGTTCTCACGGGTCAGTGATGGGCACTCTGACCCACGCCAGCCACCCCATGCTTGCTGGACCGCAGGCTCCCGATCCTCTCCAGCTCTGGCACATGGGCACACACGCTGACCCAGGTCTGCCCTGCCCGGTCCTCATCTGGCCAAGCTGCTCTTCACCGTTCCAGACGCAAGCCCCGGTCCCAGGGCACAGTGTCCTGCCTTAGCAGTTCTAGAAAGGTCTAGGCTCTAGTCTGTTCCTGGTCTAAGGGCCCCAGTTTCACCAGTTGTCCAGAGAGGAAGTGGGACCAGATGCGCTCCACCACCTGCTCCAGCCCTGTGTTCTGGGGGTCTGCGCCATCCTGTGCTCCTAGTGTTTCCAGGCCCAGCACTGGAGAGGAGCCCATGGGAGTGGCTCCTGGGAGGGAGCAGAGAGGAGAGGAAATGGGAAAGCAGGGCACCCTCCACCCGAGGAAGCATCCTGGCCCTTCTGCGAGGGTGGTTCCAGAGCACAGACACAAACAGACAGATTCAAACACACACAGACAGATTCAGACACACACAGAAACCCACACGCCCAACAGGCGCTTCCCTTCCCCTCAGGCACCCACGTCCCACACCCGCGACTCCCCTGCCTCCCTGTGGAAGCCATCCTTGGCCTGCCTTCACCCAGCCTGGGACAGAGAGCACCACCCACCCACCCCCATTCCATCGAAGGGATGAGTTTTTGGATGCCTCTAGCCTTGTCCCAGGTCACACTACCATCCCTGGAGCAGGAAGCCACGAGGGCCGCCTGGAGGGAGCCTTCCTCCCAAGAGACTGGAGGGGAGGCCGGGATCCTTTCACCAGTTGAGGAGAAGAGGAGGGGTCCTGAGGAGAGGAGGCCTGAAGGGGTCGGCACCAGGCAAGACTTAGGTCACGTTGGCATAGATTCTCCTGGCCCCTTCGCCTTCCCCCAGAGGCCGGTTCTGTGGCAGGGCAGGCTGGTAGGGGTTGTTTACATGACTGAGTTATTAACACTCCCTTCCTCCCCCAGCTCCCCTGAGGGGTGGCCTGGACCTGAGTGTGCCAGGGGAAGTGATCCTGGAGGGTCTAACCCAGACTGCAGTCCCCAAGCCCCAAGCCCCCGCCTTCCGCTCCCAGGCTGGCTCCAGGATGTGGATGGAGGGCTGGGGTGTGCCTGTAGTCCCCCATCTGTGCCCTCTGGCAGCCAAAACTTGTGGGAGATTCCAGGGGGAGATTCCTGCGGCTTGAGGCCTAGAAGAGGCTGGGCAGGGCAGGGTGGGAGCCTGGGCTGTCCAGGCCCCGAGGGGATGGGGACAGCCCCAGGGGAGTGGGACAGACACCTCCCCCCACCCCCTTTGCCAAGTCTCCTTTGTCAGATCACTGTCTCTGGACTAGACCAGGACTCTCAGGACAGGCTCCTAAAATGCCCAGGGGGTCGTGGGGGGGATTGGGGTGGCGGGGGAAGGGACCCCTTTCCACCCTCGCCCAGCTCCCCATCCTGCTCTACAGCCCATGCCCCAGGCCCACAGAGCCCTTGTAGCCGGCTGTTCTGTGCCTGAGGACAGAGCGGATCTGGGGAGCCACACAAAGACACAAACAGAAGGAAAGCCACGCAACGTGTGGACACAATGCCGGATCCGTGGACAGAGGCGAGCGGACCAGCACCCCCAGACACGCGTGGGTCCGCTCCGGCCCCGCAACGACCCCTCAAGAGCACTGACACACACACACTGATACGCACATTCCCACTGACACGCGCAGCAGCACTCGTGAGCCAGCTGCCCTCACGCTGTCCCCAGAGCCCCTTACCTGGGCAAGCACAAGTGCCCTTCGGGCGGAGTAGCCCCCTGCCCAGGGGAGGGCAGCAGGCGGGGGCGGGGAAAGGAGCCCCGGAGAGTCAGGCCAAGCTGCCACTAATCCGGGCAGGGACGGGGGGGGGGGGGCGCACCCACACGTCAGAGCGGGGACTGCCGGGTGGAGGGCATCTGAGGACATCCCCTCCCACACACGCGGCCGTCTGGGCACCTAGCCCTACTTCCCCAGCCCCTCCATCCTTCAGACAGCTGAGGCTGGCCTCCCCCCACCCCACCCCCACCCTTGGGGCAACGCCTGGGGCGGGGGCATGGGGGAGGGGGGAGTACCGGGGAGGATTCTCCCAGGACCTGGGGAGAGGGGCAGAGGCAGGGAAGTGTGGAGATGCTTCTGGAGCCAGGAGGAAGCTCCGCGGCAGATGCCCCCTGCCCTCTCACCCACCCACCCACATCTCTGACCTCGTTCCTCTTCTCAGTCTGCACCTCACCGATGCCCCTTCTCCTTCCGCCCAACCTTCCCTCCCCTGCCATCCAGCCACCCTGGTAGAGAAAGCTACCTCATTCGCCCCGGGCTCAGGACCTTCTGCCTAGTAACCCAGCTCTGGCTCCCGGGATTTCCTAAGCAGCGGGCCTCATCCTCCTGCTGGGGCTTCTACGCCTACCCAGCTATAGGGCATCCCAGTCCCTGATGCTGGGCGGGGGACAAGGGGGTGAGAGCCGGAGTGCTCACCTCTTCAACCCTTTAAAGGGTGGGGCAGTGCCAGCCACGATGCCCCAACTCAGCCTGGGCCAGGGCTGTGTTGAAACAAGAGGCTAACCACGCTGCTGCCGCCCAGAGTGGCAGCGAAAAATGCAGCAGTGGGGCTAGTGCACCTGGAGGCCAGAGTACGGAAGGGGGACCACGACCGGGAGGGGCCGAAGAGGTAGGGAAAGAGAGGAGCCACCAGAAAGGTCCAAGGGACAGCTGGGCTGTGGGGAGGAGGGAGAAGGGAGGGCTGGGAATGAAGGGCCACCTGCACCTGGGGACTCGGAGGCAATGGGGGCGTCCCTCAGAAGCAGGCAAGATGGATGGGGAGGACAGCGTGAGCGCAAATCGAGCAGGGCTGGTACCTGGGCCGAGCAGATGTGCGTGCTTCCAAGGGGACTGGCCTGGGCTCTTCATCTCCCTACCAGTGCCCGGCGTGATTCGGCCTGGGAAGGCAGTGGGCACACTGGTGGGTGATAGAAGGTGGGGGGCCGTGCGTAGGCCAGAGCAAGGCCTAACCTTCCCCTAGGGGCCAGGCCAGAGAGGGCATGGGCTGGGCCAGTAACCCCATGCAGAGGGAGATGGCGCTGGGCAGATGTGTCAGTGATTCTCAGAGGGACAGGGCAGGCTCTGAGGGAAGCCCAGCCCACACCCAATGCCCCAGTCTCGGGATCACATGTGCTTGTCCAGAACTTGGAATTCTCCTTGCCCCTTCCCTTCTGGCCCCAGGATGTCTTGGAATCCAAACAACTGCAGCAGACATTCGCCAAACATGTGTTACAGAGACCTGGGCATTTTCAAGGGTCTGTGATGGGCACCAAGGAGATGCAGGGTACAAAGATGAATGTACAAGGTCATCCCTGGCCTCGAGGAGCTTCTGCTCACTTGGTCCATGTTCTTTTACCAGCTAACATTCCCTGAAGCACCTTAGGTGTCAGGCCCCGTACTGGGCACTGCAGGTAACGATTGGAGTCGGGCATGTTAACAAACGTTAACAAGGTGCTTCCAGTCCCAGCCTGGAAAAATCAGGGGAGCATCACAGATGCTTAGCTCAGAAATGAGAGACTAAGTACTTCCCCACGTACTACAATATTTCACTTGGTCTAAACCACCGTTTGCTCCGGGCCAGGATACAAAAGTAAGACGCAAATCTATTCATTATGAAGTCACAATGTAGTGTGTGTGGGGGAAATACGATGTGCTCAAGGCAAAAATAGAGGTCCATGCAAGCACAGAGACAGCGTGGTCTAGATGAGCAATCAACCCCAAGGGGCCAAAGGGAAGGTTACAGAGGGCTTCCTGGAGGAGGTGATGTCTGAGTGGGGTTCAGAGAGCAAATAGGAATAGGACAGAGTGTTGGGGGGACAGGAGAAAAGCATGGAGACATGAGAGAGTCCAGACTGATGAGGTGGGGAGCAAGAAGCAGTTGGGGTCTAGGGGAGTCTGGTTGGTCAGGGATCAGAGGGGGCGATGGGCACATGAGCACAGCCCACGGCATCGTGCGCCCAGGACAGGGTGAGTGGGCCAGAGGTCAGGAGCCTCAGGAGGGGTTGGAGTCAGGGGAGGGTTCTTGGAGCAAGCAGATCATGAAGGAAGGCCGTGTCAGCCTGGATGGAAGACTCTTGGGAGCACAGGGGATGCATACAGTGCAGCAAAGGCCTGGAGGCCAATGTTGGAATGAAAGTGATGCGTTCTGCAGACAGAAATAGGAGCAGCGGGGCAGCCAGGCTAGCCAGGAGGCTGGGGCTAAGATAGCCATCAGGGACCATCTCTAATTCAGCCCCGGGGCCCAAGTGACCCTGCTTGCCACTGTAAGGCGCCATCCAAGGAATGAAGGCTGGTGAAGCCCCAGCTCCCAGGAAAACTCCCTCACCAGCCGGCACCTTCAGGCCTCCCCCAGCTGCTCCCCGCTTTGAGTTTTTATTTCATTTTGTCCATTTATCACACACTCCTCTGTTTTCCTCTCTCGGTTCAGGGGTGTGGATCCTGCCATTCCACCCCCACCAAGGCGACTCCTGGGCAGACTTGCATCAGGAGACAGGGCCCTGACCCACAGGCAGAACAATCAGGGACAAGTTGCTTCACCTCTCCAAGTTCAGTTCTTCCATCTGTAAAATGGCTATAACCCCGACCTGACAGGCTTGACAGGAGGATTTAAGGAAATCATCTCTTTAAAATGCCCAACACAAGGTCAGACAAACAATCAATGTTTCTTTTTGTTTTTTCATAAATTTATTTATTTATTTATTTTTGCCTGCGTTGGGTCTTTGTTGCTGCGCGCGGGCTTTCTCTAGTTGAGACGAGCAGGGGCTACTCTTCGTTGCGGTGCGCAGGCTTCTCATTGCAGTGGCTTCTCTTGTTGCGGAGCACGGTCTCTAGGTGCGTGGGCTTCAGTAGTTGTGGCACGTGGGCTCAGTAGTTGTGGCACGTGGGATCAGTAGTTGTGGCTCATGGGCTCTAGAGCGCAGGTTCAGTAGCTGTGGCGCATGGGCTTAGTTGCCACGCGGCACATGGGATCTTCCCGGACCAGGGCACGAAACTGTGTCCCCTACATTGGCAGGCGGAATCTTAACCACTGCGACACCAGGGAAGTCCCCCACAATCAATGTTTGATAACTGCTAGTTTCCTTCTTCTTGCCTCCCAGGCAAGAAACTTTCTCATTTGTTCTAGTTCTGCACAGTGGTTAAGTACACTGACTCTGGAGCCAGACTGCCTGGTTTCCAAGCCCAAATCTGCCACTTACTAGCTGTGTGACCTCAGGCAAATTACTTGCCCTCTCGGTGCCTGTTTTCCCGTTTGTGAAATGGAGATTATAATAATAGTATATACCTCATGAGATTGTTGTGAGGACTAAATTAATATATGTCAGGGGCTCAGAGCAGCCCCTGCTGGGGCAGCCACATTCTAGGTGCTAGCTCTCACTTGACTTTGCATCCCCAGTTTCTCGAAACATGCCTGGTACCTGGGAGATGCTCAATAAAGATTTTTGAATGAATAAATGAAGAGATAAATCAACCCCATGATGCAAGGGAACACCAAGATAGGAAGTCATTGAACACCAATCCACGAGGAGCTAAGCCACCCAGCAGATTAACTACTTCCCCCAAATAAACTCGGATAATCCCCATACCCAGAGCTAATCCACTCTCCTCAGGTCACGCCGGGTGGCCACCCCATCTCCCCTCTTCCTACCCGACACTCTCACCCATCTCTTGACTTAATCCGGGAAAGAAGGGGACGCATGTGGGTGGGACAGGGGAGCAGCCCGGGGACAGTATACAGTGAGACCAGCATCCAGCGGCAGGAGAGGGTAGGGCTGGGCACTGGCTGCCCCAGGGGTTAGAGTAGGGGATGGAGTGGAGCCAGCCAACAGCCTGGGTCTCAGCACAGAGGAGATTCGTGGATGGGACTGGCTGAGGACCAATGACCACGAGCAACAGGGAGGGCCTTTGGAGGCCGGGCCAGAGTTCTGCATCAGCCCTCCAGCCAGCTAGCTGACAAGCCAGCCTCCAAGCCCCGCCCTCCTTGACCTGGAAGCTGGGGGCAGCCCAGACCCTGGCAGCTGCTGCCCTCTCACGGCCACTCCGCAGAGGTGCAAAGCTCCTGTCAGCCTGAGTGTTTACGAACTCGATGCACCGGGAGCCGCCTAGAGGCCTGGCAGACCCTCGGAGGAAATCGGCCTCCACAGCCCTCATCTTCCGCACAGCTTTAGCTAATCCCCATGAGATTAACGTGCTGCCTGAGGCCTCTCCACACCGTCGCTCCCACCGGTTTCTACTTCCCGTCAAGGCCTGATCCCATCACCTCCGGACTGCATTCTTAGACTCTGGACTGCCCCCCCACCCCACCCCACCCCCACCCCGCCACTGTCCCATCCGTGTTCTCAGAGGTCCCCAAGAGCTTTCCCTAATAGTACTTGCCGCATCACAACAACCTGTCGATGGCTATCTGCCCCAGAACACTGGGCCCCTCTGGCAGTCTGTCTGGCCTTTCAGCACTAGGCCGGGGCAGGCTGTCTAATAACACGTGCTGTGAGGACCGGGACTACAAACCAGAAGAGACCGAGCACTTTTACATTTTACAGAGCATTTATTTATCAAAACTTCCACAAACCTGGCCTCATTCACCAGCACAAATCATACAACCAGGACACACACATGGCCTTGGAGAAGGCTGTGAAGTACTCCGAAGGACAGGGAGGAACGAACACAGCTGGGTGAGCTTTGGGTTTCGTTTTTCAGGGGTCTGGGGAGGGCTCTGGTTCCACACCTGGGAAGGGAGAGGGGCGAGGAAGATAATAAATAGAACCCTGAGGCCAGCCTGCTTTGGTACATCAGGGATGCAGCCCCACACGTGGCCCGTAACCGACAGCAAGAGTCAGGAGGGCAGCACCCGGGCAGCTGGTGCAGGCAGGCCAGATGTGCCGCCAGAGGTCCCCTCCAAACAGTCCCAATGCCCTGCAGGGCACGAGGTAAGACCGGTCCAGGCTCCGTAGACCCTAGCTGTCCATGTCTGAAGGCGTGGTCTTTTTCCTCGTCCGAACCTTCAGGGAGCGCGTCGTGCCCTGTGGGGAGAGAGGGCAGGCACACCGTGAGAGATCTGGGCTGAGGCGGCCACCAGGGCAGCTCACTTCCCTTGTGCCTTCCTCACCACCGACCTCCCGCAGCAGCGGCTTCCTCTTGACCACACGCAGGCTCTGGGTGCGGCCCAGAGGCTTCTCTCGGGGCCGCGCTGATGGCTGGGGGACCACTTCTGTGTCTGACCAACACTCATCCTCGGTGTCACTGTCCTGCAGGCCCCCTGCCCGGTACCCTGTTGTGGAGGAGAGGGAGGCCTGGAGGCAAAGCTGGGCACGGACACAGTCTGAAGGCCTGGGGCCCGCTGAGCCAGGCTTTCCTCTGGCTCTGAGGAGAGCCACAGCTCGCCTGGAGGAAGCCATCCCTCTCGGAACAGCTCTGGCTTCCTCTGCCCACTCACCGATGGGTGGCCTGCGGTGGGGTACCTGGTCCTCCAGGTAGAGGGGATCCTGGTAGGTGGCGGCGGGGGCATCGGAGATGGTGCGCAGGTCCTGCATGGAGAAGCTCCGCAGCCTTCCGGCCAGTGCGCCCTGACTCTGCAAGAGAGTGGGATCCGCTGCACCACCTGACGGAAGGGGGCAGGGCTCCTGGCAGGAAGGGGCCTCAACCAGGGGAGCTGCCCAGGAAAATCAAGGCTGACCTGCAAGCAATCCCTGGGGCACAGGCCTCAGAACCGAAAGAAACACGGCAACCTCCTAGCCCTGTGCCTCTGTGGCGCCAGCAAGGAGGTAGGGCCTAGGGTGCAAGAGCAGCCACTCACGGTCAGTGTCAGAGCCAGGGAAGTCTGAACTTCCAGCTCTGTGCTCCTGCCAACACCCCACCTGTCACCTCTCACCCCCGTTCCCCCGGCCTGGACAGCTGCGATCTCTCGGCTCCCTGACAGAGAGCTGGACTCACTCAAAAGGCCCTGGGGTGGGGGTGGGGATGGGGGAGGGCTGGAACCCAGGGCACCTTGGTGGCTGCCTGCACAGCAGCTGAGGCGGCAATGTTGAGGCCCCGCTTCCCAAAGCTGAGCACCGTCTCGTAGCTGCGCTCCTTGGCCTGCACGATGTAGGTGTCGATCTCCTGCGGACACGGAGCGGGGGGGAGGAAAGCTCAGGCGCACAGCCCTAGTCACTCCTCTGTGGCCCAGAGAAACCACTGGGAGCCACACCTCCCAGCCCACCCCACCTACAGAGCACAGGGCTCCCCATCCACTCGCCGGATCCTACACCTCAATGATCGGCCGTGCTCCAGCCTCCCCCCACCATCCCCAAACCAACTTCCAGCTGGTGTTTCACACCCCCAAAAGGTCATTCACATGTGTCCCCATTTGATTTTCCCAGAAGAGGAGGAAGGCTAGGCTCTGTCAAGGCCCCATGGCTAAACAGCAGCAGGACCGGGGTTAGAGCCTAGGTGTCCCCAGTGTCTTGAGCTGCAAGTCCAGGGCTCTTCGCCTCACACCCACTCCTACACTGCCCGCCCTGCCTCCCCCTGGGGTACCTTCTCATGGCGAGACAAGGATGGGTGGACGAACTTGCGGTAAAGCAGGCTGGCCCCCTTGGTATAGGGCGAAAGCAGCCACAGCACAAATGCCATCTTGATCTCGTAGTAGAAAGGGAACCTGTCAGAGCAGAGGGGGCAAGGTCTGCCAGGGAGCCAGGCCAGGGAGGACCACCCCCTCCCCGCAGCCCACAGAACCCCAGTGCCCATACCAGGAAATAAAGATGTCTGTGAAGGTCTCCACTGCCATAAAGAGTGCAAAGACGATCCAGTACATCATCCACCGAACCTGGACGGGGAGGGGCGGGCAGAGAGGTCAGAGGCCAGCAGCTGAGCCTGCAGTGCCAAATCCCCTGTCCTGGGCTGACCCAGCCCAGAGATTCCAGAAAGCCCGTCCCACTGCATTCCCCTGGCACCTGGCTGGCCTTAGAAAGTTGCCTCTGAGAAACTGCCACTCATTCCTGTACCCACACCCAACAGGCTGCACCCACAAGATCCTGCAAAGAATCCCAAGAGCCCATCCTCCATCCACACCCACTCTGCTCCAGGGTACGCCACCAGATTATACCTCTGGAGGAAAGGGAGGCCAGCTCGGACTCCCCCACCTCGCCAAATCCTACCACATCCCCAAGGCTGTGGTTCCCCCCACCTGAGCTGAGCCCTCCTGCCCACCCCCGCACTCACATATTCACGAATGTTCTTGGTCTTCACAGCCTTGTAGGAAGCATAAGTTGGGTACAGCATCCCAAACACCAGCCTGAAGAGCAGCCCCCAAAGCAGAAGGAGAGTGTGAGGGGCGCCACTCCCCACGCCCCTGCCAGGTGGCGGCCTCCCCCCCACCCCACGTTCGAGGTGGCAGTGCCTACCCTGTTCTTCCTGCTTGGCTTGCACAACCTGCACCTGAGTCAGTGCCCTGGAGGCCACCTCCCCACCCTGCTGTTTACAAACATCCCAAGCCTGCCCAGGCCTGCACGAGTGGCCCATGGGTGCATGATGCAGCCAGAGCACAGACAGCCACTCCACGAGGTGAGTGGGGGGCAGGCTTCTGAGCCATGAGAGCACCAGGCTGTTCCCTCCCCTGGACGTGCAATCAGGCCCAGGGCCACCAGACCTGGCACTGCCAGCTTGCAGGCAAGGATATTCCAGCCAGGTGAGGAGTAGGACAGAGTGGGGCAGCTGGGCCCAGGGTGGTGAGTCACGTGACTGACTGCTCCGATGGGAAGCCGGCACCTGGATTCTCTGCCCACAACGTGCCACATCCTGTGTTTACCAAGGGGCGGCTGGCCGGCCTGTGGTCCTCCGTCCCACTCACCTGCCTGCAGTACGTGTGTGACTGCAGGGGGTCGCCATCAGCCAAGTTGGCTTGAGTGCGGGGGAGACAAGCACACGATGCCCAATGCCTTGTGCAGGCCCGCAGGTCCATTAAACCTTGCGGTGAATGTTGGAGGGAGGGGAAATGTGTGACATAGCTCAGAAGAAGCCCCCCTTTCCGCCAGACATTCCCAGCTTCCACCCCAGGGGCGGGCTGACATCCAGGGATAGAGAGGGTATTAGGGCGGCCATACTCACACCACCAGGCGACAGATCATCCAGGACACCATCCTGCAGTCTCGGGAGCGAAGGGAGATCCCTCCAGGAAGACGCCCAGAGGGACGCTCACGCCTGCGCTGGGATGGGATTAACAGTGGAGGTGTGGGAACCACAGGGGCGCTCGGGCTGCCCCTTGGTGGAGGCGGAGCCCACCGCCCACTAACTCCGCAGTGCTGGAAGCCTGAAGAATGGGGAGACCAGCGGGCCGGGGCAAGCAGGAACCGAGTTGGGAGCCGGTACCGGCCGGCACGCTCTTCCGCCCCGTCGCTCGGGCAGTTACGGCTCCGACCCGCACTTCCTGCCCCGGAGAACCAGGCGTTCGGCCCTTGCCGGGGGCTCTGTGGGTCCCGGGCCAGGGGTGGCTGGTCGCAGCCTGCGTTCGTGAGGGTACCCACGGCCCCAGTGCGCCAGGACACCTGTACCGGCCTCGAGGCGGAGTTTGCAACTCACTTGAAAGTTGCACGGAACTGAGCTCTGCCCAACCCCAGGTCTCCGGCGCGTGGCGCAGGCGCAGTGCGGCCGCGGAGGGGGCGGGGCGAGGTCAGGGAGGTGAGAGGCCTGCCCCTTAAAGTGGCGATGCTCCTCCGACTGGTGGATGGGGCTCGTAGGTTGAGTAGCCCTCCGAACGGGAAAGATTTGGGGGTAGGAAGCGGAAACAAAAAGGTGCGGACTTCCCCACTGGTTCAGTGGTTAAGAATCCGCCTGCCGATGCAGCGAACACGGGTTCAAGCCCTGGTCCGCGAACATCCCACATGCCGAGGAGCAAGTAAGCCCGTGCGCCACAACTCCTGCGCTCTAGGGCCCGCGAGCCACAACTACTAAAGCCTGCGTGTCTAGAGCCCATGCTCCGCAACAAGAGAAGCCACCGCAATGGGAACCCCGCGCACTGCAACGAGGAGTAGACCCCGCTCGCCACAACTGGAGAAAGCCCGCGCGCAGCAACGAAGACCCAATGCAGCCAAAAATAAATAAATTAAATAAATTAAAAAAAAAAAAGGTGCGACGGGGGAAGAAAGAAATGAAGGAAATCTGGAGTCCAGAGTTTTCGCGGATCTTCACTAGCTCCCCTCTTTTGCCTCGTTTTTCCCCTCTGTGAAATGGGAATGGGCATGAGATGGGTGGACGCCACCGTTAGAGGCTCAGGTGAGAACTAGAAGGAGGTTTGGCTGGGCGCCAGCAAATCCAGGTCTTATAGCACTTGGTTGGGAGATCGGTAAGCGCCTCAAAGATGCTGAGGTGACCTAGAGGGAAAGTGGGGAGGAGGTGGAGGAGAGAGAACCTGAGGGACTCATCACCCCCATCCCGCTCACCCTGCTGAAGAGTGGGCTTCAGGAGTTGACTTCTCTCTGGGATACCTTTCCAGAGCCCACATCCCTGGGCAGGCTGATTTGAAAGATTCTGGGTGGAGTCCCCAGCCCCCCATGTCTTCTTCCCCAAAAGTTTGAAATCCCACCTATTTCCGTGAGTCAAGAGCACAGATATTCCTGAGAGCTTAACAGTATCAACGACTGCCATTTTGTAGTGCATTTTTGAGCGCAGAGACTTGATCTTTACAAAGATCCTTTTTTTTTTTTTTTTTTTTAACCATTTAGGAAATAGGCTCAATGGTGGAAAGTAACTTGCCCAACGGCACCTGATGGTGAACGATAAATAAATGCTTAGATTAATCAGTCTTCTGAGGGCAGCCCTGGGAGGGGACAGGGAATGGAAAAGCTCCTCTAGGAGGAAGGTGTGTATCTGGAAGAAGGCGGGAGGCTCAAAAGAAAAGGCTTACAATATTGTAAATCAACTATACTCCAATAAAAAGTAATTTTAAAAAAGAGAGAAGGCAAACTTTGCTGCTTCTACAACTTTCCACGTGGGGTTGCATTCTTTGTACCTCTTCTGCTAGGTGCCTCATTACTCCCTCTGAAAATGGGGAATGCATCATCCCCCCCACCCCCGACCCCGCAACCCGCACAGCTTCCCTTCTGCCTCGCAGGGCTGAGGTGAGGGTGACAGCAGAGCTGCCCAGAGTGTGGGGGTGGAAAACTTGGGCAGTTATTACTTTTTATTAGAGCCACAGTTAACACTCACCTTCTATCAAAAGGATGGAATAGCTAATGATGGAGGGAAAGGAGGCTTCTTGGGAATAAATAAACACTCAGTGACTGTATAGTCATAATTATCATCATCAGTTGTATTGGTGTTGCTGAGTGGGAGAGCTTGCAGTGAAACTGGCCCACAGAGAAACTCCCCCAAGGCCCTGATGCCTCCCTCCCCCCGCCTAATTACCTGCTCACATTGGCCCTAGCTCCCACCCTAGTTTGGAGGAACAAGAACCACCCAGGGCTAGGATCCCCTCAGGAAGGTCCCGGCCACCATCCATCTCTGGACACAGACATTGTAATGAAGGTGAAAAGTATCCTTGTCTCCTTGGAGCAAAAGGATATGACTGACCCTCTGGACAGCTCAGGAGGAGCTGGGGGTACAGAAAAGGAAATGGACATCCATTCCTCCAGAAGTTAGGGTACCTGGGCTGACTGTATGCATGTGAGCCTCGGACCTTTGGTACCTGCTGCAGAACTGCCTCCCTTCCCCCACCTTCGCTGCCTTCCAGAGTCACCTGACCTCAGCATCACAGGCCTCACTTTACCCCCATTTGCTGGAGAGGAGCTCCCCTGTGCCCACTCTAAGCCAACCCAGCTGGGACCGCCTCTCACATGGAGACTCTTGGTCCCGATGACTGTGCTTGGAAAAATCTAAGGGACAAGATGTCAGAGGTCTGCTACTGAGAGCATGGAGGGGCGTGAGGCTGACAGCTGAGGGGGTCACCCTCCTGGGCTTTGGCAGAGTGAGTGGACTCTGCTTCTCACGCCCATTGGTCCTGAGCTGTTGACACAGTCACCCGGTTACACTGGGTTGCTAAGCAGCTCTCTGGACATACAATGATCCACCTCTGGCAGGTGACCAGGCAGGCATACGGTGGGCTCCATTCCCCATGTGCAGAAAGCTGGGCGTTCAGGGGGAGAAGTGTCTCCCAACCCTGGGGGGTGCCCTGGGGGGAGTGACAGTCAGAGTGATGTTGATCTTTCTACTGGGCAACAGAGTGCCAACATGTCTGGGAGACACAACCCTCTTTCCCTGGCAACCTCTCCCTGGTACAGCATGAGGGCCCATTCCCCATTTGAAAAAGCAGGAAGGCATTCCCAGGACAGTGTGGCTGGGGGGTCCCAAGAGATACCTGCTAAGCCAAGAGCACGTGAATGTGGTTTTAGGAGGTGGAAACCCAAACACATCACCTATGAGATTCCCTATTGTGAGGAGTGGGCATCTGAGGCTAAAGGCAAGAAGTAGGGTACAGGGGCTCTGAGACTGAAGATAGGTCAGGAACCCTAATCCACAGACAGCAGGTCTCCCCAAAGATCAACCTTCTCCTCGCCCACAAAGCAGCCTTCTCTGAGCCACCTGGGTATCTCCTAAAGTCCTACAATCAAAAAAAAAAAATCTTAGTTCTGTGCCAGACACATGATTCTAAGCCTTACATATATTAACACATTATAAATCTAATGCATTCAAATCTCACGTTAACCCTCTCACATAGGTAGCATGATTATCCACATTTTCCAGATGAGGAAACTGAGATAGAAATAGGCGAAGGAATATGGTTGAGACCTCCAAGCTAGTAAGTGGCAGAATCAGGATTGGACAAAGTAGGTTTTATTATTTACTTTACAGAAGGAGAAGCTCAGCTTGGAGAAATAAGTCCACTTGCTTGAAATCTCACACCTAGGACCGAGGGTGGCAGCGATGACACATATTTGTCCAGCAGAGGGGGGTGGAGAGGAGACGGACTGCTGAGCTTGTCCTTGGCCCTGTTGGTTGGATTTGACCTGACCGAGGGACAGCTTCCAGTCTCAGCGGGCCCCAAGACTGTGATCTCCAAGAAGGAACACTTGACCGTGAGTCAGCCCCAGGTGATGGAGACTAGTCACACTCACCCAGCACCTGAGCGTCATCACCATGAACTCCTGACCCCAGCACCGGCTCACTTTGGGGTGCCTACTCACTCCTCAGAGGGAGGGGAGCAGGGAGGAAGGGGGTCTGAAAGCTGATGCTGGACCCCTGCAAGACAACACAGCTCTGTTCTTAAGGAAACAGGGGCCGTTGACCATCACCATTGGATACCTGAGAGCCGTCAATGGGGTGGAAACTTTTTATTTGTGAATAAATAAAATAAGTGAATCAGAGCATTGTCCCCAAGTGCCCCTGGGCATCCTCCTACCTGGGGGTCCCCACACAGTCTGGGCACAGGGAAGAGACTCCCCGCCCTGTGCCTTCCCTACCAGCCTAGCATCTCAGAGCCCTCTATTCCCAGCGTACAGCAGAGGGCAGCAGAAGCTTGGCTGCCAGGTGCCGCTCCCACAGGACCCTCCCTCCCTCCCCCCTGCGGCACTCAGCTTGCACTGAAAGGCAGTGCTCCTGGGGTGTGCCTCTGTGGTTTGGAGGGGCGCCAGGGCCCCCAGGATGCTCTTCAGCCCAGCTCTACTCCTGGCACCTGCCCAGATGCCTCAGGTGCTTGCAGCGACCCTGGCTTGGCCAGCTGTTGGACGCACCTAAAGGAGCCAACACAGCGCAGGGTCCATATCCCAATGGTGGGGCTGAACCAGGGGTTGGTCTGAGGCTGGGGCAGCTACAGGAAAGAAAAGCAGAAAGGCTTTCATCTGGGTGGTCTCCTGTTCACCAGTGAGCTGGATTCAGGGTCAGAGAAGGAAACTCCAGTAAGCACTGAGGCAGCGCTGGGAAGAAGGCAGGGTCTGCTGGAGCTGTTGTTATTGCTTCGGGCAGAGGGGCTTTGCCCCCAGGAGGTCAAGCTGGTGCCCAGAGGTTGGCACCACCATTCCAATCGTTTTCAGCTGCAGGGTGGGCACACCAGGGCTGAGCAGAGGAGGACAGGTACTCTGTGCCCCTCCAGGAAGAGAGGCAAGGTCATGGAGGGGACCCGCTTTAGGCAGCGCTGAATCTGCATGTGTGCACATGGAGATGGGAGTGTAGACAGGTGTGTGTGCGTGTAACTGAGGGGGTCTGTCCGTGTCCACGTGTGCGTGCACAAGGCGGGTAGCGTGGGTGAGTGCACCCGGCAGTATGAAGGATGTGGCCATGGGCTGCAATGCAGAGCATGAGCAGGTAAACAGACACCTGGAGCACCAACAGGAAAGACCAGAGGGCCAGAAGGATAAGCTGAAAAACAGGAGGGAGCGGTTCAGCCTCCAGCCCTCCCAGGACACCTCCCTGGGCCAGAGCATGGGGAAGGCAGCAGAGCAAGGGAGGCTGCAGATGTGGTGTGGCGTGAACCGGCGTCCACATGTGGGAGGGCACCAGGGGCTGGGTTGTCTGGTGCGTATACAAGACTTCATGCTGATTACAGTGAAAATTAAGTGGCATCCCTGGGCTAGAGTCCACGGTAAGGTCCATGCTCACCAGGGGGGATGTGTACGTGAGGGCATGTATGCAGGTTGGCTACGTGTGTCTTCACACAGGCAAACATGCTGCTCACCTGGAGGCTCCACCCAGCCTCCAGTGCTGCCCGAGGAACCCAGAGGCCTCGGACCCCCTCTAGGCACTGAGATCCACCACCACGTGTCGGTACACAAGTGTCTGTCCCTTGAAGCTGGGGGCCAGGAGCAGCTGGGCGTCCCCAGCAGGCATGTAGCAGAAGGCCCGAGGGGCCTGCACCGCCAGCTCCTGGAACCGCACAAACTTCTGCCGCCCCTCATCCCACTGGTAGATCTGTGTGAAGGAGAAGTCGCTGCCCAGGGCCAGGTAGCGGCGGCCACCCACCAAGAAGGGCTGCAGGGCCAGCGAGCCCCTGGAGGGCAGCGCCTGCACCTCGGAGAAGCGGGTGCCCTCCCAGCGCAGGATCTTGGAGTCGCCGATGTAGCGGCTGAGGCACAGGTAGCTGTCGCGACCTGCGCGGAAGTGTTTCACAGCCTGGGCATCAGGCACCTGGGTCACCTCGCCCTGGGCCACAAACTGCTTCTGGGTGCGACTCCACTGATAGATGATGGGGGCCTGGGAGCTGCTGGACACGATCAGTCGTGGCTTGCCCTCGCCGTCTACAAATTCCAGGTCAGTGTCACGGTGCCAAGCATGCAGGGCCTGGTGAGAGTAGAAGCCGTTCTGGTGCCAGCGGTAGAGGCTGGTGGCCCCCGCCTTGGAGCTGTCAGCCACGGCAAAGTACCAGTCGCCATCGATGCGGAAGGCCTCGAGGTCATTGGGCTTGCGTATGCGCTGAGGGTCGATGTCCTGCAGCTTGGTGAAGCGCGTGGTGTTGGGGTCCCAGTGGTAAATGTAAGAGCCACCAAACAACTGGGCCACCACCACATACAGCTGGCTGTCCACCACCATCGGCTTGCAGTGCACTGCAGAGGGGGCTGCAGGATGGAGGGAAGCGAGTCAGGCAGCGTCAGGGGGCCCGCAAGCCCCTGTCCCACACCACACCCTCAGAAAAGAAGGTCGGTCCCTTCCAACGGTGGAAGTATTCTCTCCCCGCTGAATATCCACTGGGTGCTCAATGCTTTCTCATTGTTTCACAGCTAATAATCAATCTCAGCATCACCCGCCCTTTGCTCTTGACCCCAAGGTTCAAATATAAGCTGACACTGAGCACAAAGTAGGTGCTGCTAGATATCGACCGATTGTATAACTGTCATGCCCATTATTGAACTTTTATTGTGTACAGTCACTGTGCTAAGTGTGAACACATTGCCTCAATGAATCACGCTGAAATACACCCTATTATTTTGTAATTTCACACAGAAAGTAACTGAGGCTCAGAGTCTTAGTGACTTGCCCAAAGCTACCCCACTGGCGAATGTCGAGGCAGGGGAAGGAGAAGGAGTTTGAACACAGCCACAGCTGGTGACAAAGCCTAGGTAAACAGAGCCTTGGAGCCTTGTGTATGAAAACACAATCCCCCAAGAGCTCCCACTTGTGAGAGGGCTTTTATGTACAAGAACATCTGCACCACAACCAGATTGCCCGGACCCCTTCTCAGGCACCGGAGTCGTGTGTGGACACACTCTTGCCTCTCCTGGTGTTCCCAGTCATTGCCTCTCCTCTCCTGCTTGCCAGCGCTGCTTCACCACCCTCCTCCTCGTGACCCCACCTGTTTCCCAAGGGAAGCCTGTGCTGAGCCTCAGGCTGTGGCAGTCACCGCCCTGAGTCCTTTCCACAGCCTTGGTCTGTGCACCCAGATGCTGATGACTCCCCCAGCTCCTGAGCAGCAGCTTAGACCCTCCTTCCCCCCACACCCACAAGCATCTCAAACTCTGGCTGGCCAAGACTGAGTTCTATATCTACCCCCAAACCTGTGTTCTTGATTTCAATCTGTGGCTCCACCCAGTCACCCTGTGAGCCATCCCCAACACTGCCGCCCTCTCCCTCACCCACCGCTGACCAGTCCCTAAGTCCTGTCAACCTTCCCTTCTGCTTTCTCATACAGTTTGTGTAAGATTGGTATTATTTCTTCCTTAAATGTTTGATGGAATTCACCATCTGGCCCTGGAGTCTTCTTTGGGAGAAGGGTTTTTTATGTAACGACTTCAAGTTCTTTCATAGATTCAGGGCAATTTAAACTTTCTGTTTCCTTTTGTGTCAGTTCAATCCCCCCTTATTCTACCTCTCCATCCACACTGCTGCTGTGCCAGTCCAGGCTCCAGCTGAACCCCTCCTGGTGTGCCCACCTGTCTTGCTTCATGCCTGGCACTCTCCACACTGCTCACAGAGGGAATTTTCCAAAATACAGATTGGATTGATTCATACACTCTGCTCAAAACCTGCTCAAAACCTGTCAAAGGCCTGGTCCTCATCTCTCTCGGGTCTCGTCTGCCTCTCTCCACCTTGAACATTACGCTGTCATCCTGTGAGCTGCTAATTGTTTACACGTTCATGCTCTCACATGCTAAGCTGTTGCACACCTTCTTGACTTTGCTCATGCTGTTCCTTCTGCTAGAATACCCTTCCCACATTTCTTCTCCTAGCTAAGTCTCCCTCAGCCTTCTAGACTCAGCTTAAACTCAGTGGATCCCAAACTGAGCTCACTGGCCACTCCTATATCTTCCTTAGTTCTCTGGCACTGTCCAGTTACTTAAGCCAGGATCCTGGATATCACTCCTCCCTCTCCCTCATCCTTCAAGATTCAGCTTAGGCATCCACTCCACCAGGAAGCCTTCCTTGATTGCCCAGGGTAGGCCTCTCCTTTGTGCTCCCAGAGCACTGTGGTCATATCTTCCTCCTAACACCTACGTATTATCTGGATGTTATGTGTGTATGTGTCAGCCTCCCCCCAAAGACTAGAAAGTTCTTATGTGCAGAGACCATGTTTCATCTATCTTTCTACCTATAGGAACTCAATGAAGAGGAACAATGGAGCCCACCCCACCATAAGGACCACCGCAACCCGGCCAGGCGCAGATACCTGGGATTCTATCATAGTCTCGAAGTTGCCTTTCAACATAGTCCCACTTGAGGATGGTGCAAGCGCTGACTCCTGGCTGGGCCAAAGCCAAATAGAGGTCACTGGAGTAAAGGAAGGGCTCGGCCGACACCGCTTGGAAGGACAGGGTCTGGTACAGCACGAAATCTGCAGGGATGGGTCGGGCGGTGGGGGAGGTGGTGGTTAGGGAGAAGGGTAAGAGCTTTCTGGGTGGTGAGGGTTACTCGACTGGCAAGGCAGAGTGCTGGGAGCTTCCCTGGGGAGGCCCAGCCTGATGCCCGAGGTGGGGCACCTTCTTCCTACCTGTGGTGATGCAGTCGAACTCCCGCAGTGGCAGATCCTGCACCTTGTGCTCTTGGAAGCGGGGCGGGCTGGCGCAGTAGATGGGCGCCACCGTGGTGTTCGTGTGTGCCAGCCACTCCACCAGCCACTTCACCTTGCAGTCACAGTTGAGCGAGTTGCCCCGCAGGTCCCTGGATCATGAGGGTAATGGAGGGGACACAGAGAGGGACAGGCTCCCAGCTGCTCTGCCCACCCAGGCCATCTAGGTTTTCAGAAGTAGATACTGTCAAGGCTGCTGTGGGTTGCTCATGTGGCATCTTTGTGCCAGTTAGGAAAATGTTCCCCTTGGGGTGGGTGCAGCCCCGTGGACACGTGCTTGGCCAGCAGAGTGCGGGCTGAGTTTCACCCCCTACTTGCCTCCTTGGCCAGGTGCCTTTTGCAGTGTATGACCTGCACAATTATCTGTTGCATCCCAATTCCTCCAAACCTTCCACAATCCAGGGCTTTTGTTTTCTTGTAGAAATACTGATCAACGACTGTGGCTATGCTATCAGACTTTAACGTAGATTTAAATCTTACATAGATTTTAAAAGCGCATGTTTTAAAAAACATATATACATAACGTCTCGTGTGCATTTTAAGAGGGCCCACAGATGCCTTGAAGAACCCCAACTTGAAAGGCTACCAATCTATATATAACTCAATCTAGCCTTCTCCCTGTCCCAAACCCAAACCCTCCCAGCCTGTCAAGACCTTATGATCTTCCCAATTCTGGCTCCCACACCCCTCCCTCCAGGGACGTGTCCCTCTGTGCCATTGTCAAAAGAAGTAGGCCTTACAAGTCACTCAGGATGTCCAGGGGCCGAAAGATGTCTCTAGGCAGTGTCTTCAGGTTATTGTTGGCCAGTGAGCTGCAAGAGAGACCCCTGGGTCATACGAAGATCGTGACCGAAGCCAAAGTCAACAGGAGACAGGGGGCTTTGGTCTGGTGTACGAGTGTGATGTACTCACAGGTGTGTCAAAGACTTGAGTCCTCTGAAGGTAAACTTGGAAAGTGCCCAGATGTCATTATTCTCAATGAAGCTGGAGAAAATGAGAACTTGTCTCAGCCACCAGTCGGGATCCCAGGCCCTCGACCAGCTACTTCCCATGCCCCACCTAGATTCCAGCCCATGACCCTAAGACAGGCTTCCATTCTGAATCTGACCACATTAAGTCTGTGGTGACAGGGCATCCAGGCGGGTTGGTTTAGGCAGAGGGATGGATGAAATGACCTTCTGCTTGGGTCCTGCAGTCAGAGGATTCAAGGGCTCTCACCCCCTCACGGCCCCCAGCCCTCCTCACTGCCCCTCCCCCTCAGCCCTCCTCCCTTCCACTTCCCAATTCCCCTTTCTTCCCACTCACAGGTACTGCAGGTGAGACAGTCCTGTGAAGGCATTGTCTCCAATCAGTGTAAACTTGTTGGAATTGAGCAACCTGCAGAGACAAAGGTGGATTAGAGCTTCCAAGGGCACACCTGCCGCGCCAGCCCCCAGCCGGCTGCCTCACCCCCGGGCCATGCCTCCCACCCTTGGGACCCCAGCAGAGAACCCCAGAGCGGCCTGGGCGGCAGGTCCAGGCAGGAGCCTGCTCTGGTCCCAGAAGCTCCCAGGGTCCCTATTTACTCCTAGGGTAAGAACAGCCAGGGGCGGATCTCTCCTGTCAAGCTGGGTCCTTCCCCACTGTTCTGTCTCCCACCCTGACCCCAGCTCTCTCCACTCCCTCCCAGATGGATGGCAAGTTTGAGGATAACCACATATATTCTCTCCTGCAACTGGGGCTTCAAACATAAGCAGCCCCTTTTAGAATTCCAGACCCTCCCGTCTTCCCTCCCTTTCAGTCCCCCAGCTTTTTCTTCAGAACCTGATCCCTGGGGTCACTTGTCTCTAAGATGAGCTCTCTCCCCTGCAGTGTCCACCCTCTGGCACCAGCCTAAGTTATTGCACCCAATTCTTTGGGATCTGCAGAGGAGGAAAGTCCATTCCGAACTGGGCCCCAAATACCCCCTTCTTTGCTTTTGTGGGCAACCCCCATCTTCCTTCCCCAAAACTGCTGCCTCCTGCATCCCTCCTGACTCCCCGCTGCTTCACTGTTTGTGGCTCTCCCATTGGAGAGAAAGTAAGGGACGCCTGCCTCTTAACCTCCAAAGGCTACTCACAACCTCTCCCCTCTCCCCAGTCCAGGATCTGTCCCCTTCCCCTGCCCACCCCACCGCCCCTCTCCCCGGCCTCCTTCAGCAAGGCTCTGTCCATACAGGAACTGCAGCAGTGGCAGGTGGGAAAATGCTCCATCCTGGATCTCCGAAAAGGCAGCATTCACCAGCGTCCTGCAGGGGACACCTGAGTCAGTACCAGGGGAGTATGCAGGGACTCTGCTGGGGTGGCACGAGGTGGACAGGGCAATGGTTTCTGCATACCCTCGCCCTGGAAACTCCCCATGTCACCTGGCTCCTCCCCCAACTTGAGGCTGTCTTTCCCTTCTCACAAGCTCACTGCCTGCCTTCCTCATCATCCTCCCCTACTGCCTCTCTGAGCACTAAGGACCTCAGCCCAGTCAAGGTTCCATTACCCGCACCTTCTCCATCATCCAGACACCCACCGTGTGCTGGGTGCTGTTGAGGGATGGGGCACTGGGATGGGGGCTGTGGATTAGCATCTTGCTCTCAAGGACCACACAGCCTGTCTAGTTCCTGAGGCCGCTTGCTGCAAGTGACAGGCTGGCTGGCCCCGTGCAGAGTGGCTGGCCAGACCCGTGCCAGGGCGCTGTAGGAGTGTATCTCACTTCCACCCCTCCCCCTGCTGCCACCCTTCCCCCACAAGAAGCCTTCTGTCCTTGGTCTGACATCACAGGCAGGGGCCCCCATGCTCATGTAAACAACCTCCCCCCTCCAAGTCCAGAGCCCTGCACACAGTAGGTCTCATTGATGCTGATGGTGGTGATGATTCATTCCTGGCCATAAACACCAGCTTTCCCAGCCACCGCTGCTGAGCCTGCATGACTGCAGAGCTCCCAGCCAGGGCTGATGCCTTGAATCTCCAGTCCTGAGGACCCCCTGGAGCCCTCCTGGTCCCCACACTTTGTAGAGGTGGAGCAGGGGTTCTCCCCACCCACTCCCAGAGCAGGTTTTTGCCTTCCTCCCCTCTCAAGCTCTCCCACCCCACCCCACCCCAGACCAGAGCACTCACAGAGAGATGACCTCGGAGGGCAGGTTCCTGGGCACTGCCTTAGAGTCCACGCAGAAGGCGGTGTCCCTGGTGCAGGAGCAGCTGGGCGGGCACGGGGGCGTCTTGGGGGGCCTCTTGGCGCCGACTTGCAGCATTAGGCAGAGGCCCAGCGTGGACAGCGCCAGCAGCCCGAGCCCCGAGCCCGGCCTGGCCCGCAGCCCCGCCATGCTGCCTGCGAGCTCCCGCCCCACCACGCTCGGCCACCCCGCGCGGGCGCCACAGGCAGCCGCTGCCGCAGCTAGGGCCCCAGCTGCCCGCTGCGGAGAGCGACTCCTCGGGCCCTCGGGCGCCGGCGGCCGTCCCCTCCCCTGCTCGCTCCAGCGAGCCGAGCCCTCGGAGAGATGCAGAGATGCGCGGAGACCGGGGCGAGCCGAGGGCTGACCGGCTGGGAGTACGCGGACTGCGGCGGGCGGCGGGGGCGCGCTGGGCGGAGCGGGGAGTCCCGGGCGGGGAGTAGCCACTGAAAGGAGTGGTTGCGGCCCTGGCCGCTGCACACCCTGCGGGCGGTCTCTGGGGCCATCTGCTCGTGGCTGTGCGTGAGCGCGTGTGTGCGAGTTCTCCTTGTGCATCCTGCACGCGTGCACACCTGTCTCTGCACGGGCACAGGCACATGCACATATTCCTCCGGGCAGGCATTTCTGCGCTATGTATAGATCCATGAACCTCTGTGTACCTGTGCGTATATCTTGGCGCTCAGCGGCCTCTAAGCAGAGTTCATGGGCATGTCATGTGTCATAAGTGACATGTGTGTATCTGTGTTCACGTCTCCACAGGCTAGTAAACAGAATGTGCCTTTGTGTCTGTGGGAGCTGAAAGGGGAAATATCACTGGAGTTGGAATGGGAATGTGTGGAATTCCAGAACATTCCTCACTAAATAACTAAATAACCTCACAGCCTGTTGGAGCTGGAAACGGCCTTGGACATTTCCAGTCCAGCCCTTTGTTTAACAAACGAGGAAACTGAAGCCCACATCAAGGGGAAAGCAGCCAAGCTTGATATCACATCTACTACGTGTTGTGTACTCTACTTACTTCATCGCCTCAACCTTCTGAGGTCTTTGATATTAATCCCCTTCTACAGATAAGAAAAGTGAGGCCCGTAGTACCCGAAGAAGAAAATGACAGAGCAGGGATTTAAATCCACTCTGCACAACTCCAAAGTCCACAGCCGTTCTTCTACGCCAGGAGTTTTCAAAGTCTGGTCCAGGGAGCCCAGAGGCCCTTGAGAACCTTCCAGGGAGTCTTTGAGGTCAAAACATTGTTAGTTTTCCTAACAATGTTAAGACATTATTTGCCCTTTTCACTTTCATGCTCTTATAGAAGTACCCTGGAATTTTCCAGAGGTATCTTCTGTTAAACTGAATTAACAAAATTAAAGAAATTTCCAAAAATGTAAAACAATGACACTCTGCTCCCTCATATTTTTGCTTTGTAAACTAGTTAATCTCATTAAAAAATTTTATGTTATGCCGCGGAGTGGCTGGGCCCGTGAGCCATAGCCGCTGAGCCTGCGCGTCCGGAGCCTGTGCTCTGCAGTGGGAGAGGCCACAACAGTGAGAGGCCCGCGTACCACAAAAAAAAAAAAAAAAAAAAAAAAAATTTTATGTTATGTATGTTATAACATAGAATGCGTTTATTATTGCTATTTAATTAAAGTAAATTTAAATTAAATTAAATTAAATTAATTCATATTTTACAATTTCTCAGTAAATATCAATGTGGTAAATATCAATAGGTATAACCCACATAAACAAAAGCACTTTGGGGTCCTCGCTACTTTTTTTTTTTTTTTTTTTTTTTGTGGTACGCGGGCCTCTCACTGTTGTGGCCTCTCCCGTTGCGGAGCACAGGCTCCGGATGCACAGGCGCAGCAGCCATGGCTCACGGGCCCAGCCGCTCCGCAGCATGTGGGATCTTCCCGGACCGGGGCACGAACCCGTGTCCCCTGCATTGGCAGGCGGACTCTCAACCACTGCGCCACCAGGGAAGCCCTCTCGCTACTTTTTTTAAGAGCGTTAAGGGGTCCTGCAGCCAAAAAGTTTGAGAACTGCTACTCTATACTACGTTATTTCCCTGGGGTGTGGAGGGGGTGTCTGATTGTCCCAAGACCTCACAGGTACAGTCAGTTGGCCGGGCTGCCAGTCCAGCACTCTTTCTATCAGTCCAGGAAACCAAGATCACTAGGTATAAGATGCTTCCCCAGCTGTCCCCAGCTTCTGCTGGCAGGGGATTCTCTGGTCTGAGCTTAAGTCCATGTTCTCCCAGCCAGGGATGCCCCTGACCTTGGATGCTCACTTGCTACGGCCCATCCAGCTGCCCGTGCTGCCCTCCCCATGCCAGCTTGTGGGAAGAAAAGCAGTGGGGGTGGGGAGAGTGGCTGGGGCAGCTGGGCAACCATCCCCCCCCCCGTCCCTGGCACGGCTCTGCCCAGCACACAAAGGGCAGAGTGAATCTTGTTCATCCCCTGCGGCTGAGGGGCTGGAAGGAGGAAAAGGGGAGGCACAAACAGCAGTGGCTGCCATGGGGCTCTCCATCACCCACGTTCTCAGAGAGGTTTAACTCAGAGACAGACAGAAAGGGGGAGTCTGGGTCCTATTCTTTTCTCTCTGTTTTTTTTTAAGATTTATTATTTATTTATTTATATTTTTGGCTGCGTTGGGTCTTAGTTGCGACACATGGGATCGTCGTTGAGGCATGCGGGATCTTTCGTTGCGGCGCGCGGGCTTCTCTCTAGTTGTGGCGTGCAGGTTTTCTCTTCTCTAGTGTGGCACACAGGCTCCAGGGCTCGTGGGCTCTGTAGTTGTGGTGTGCCAGTTCCAGAGCACGTGGGCTCTGTAGTTTGCGGCACATGGGCTCTCTAGTTGAGGCGCACGAGCTCCGTAGTTGTGGCACAGGCTTAGTTGCCCCGTGGCATGTGGGATCTTAATTCCCTGACCAGGGATTGAACCCGCGTCCCCTGTATTGAAAGGTGGATTCTTCACCACTGGACCACCAGGGAAGTCCCTGGTCCTATCTTTTTTTTCTTTTTCTTTTTTTTAAAGAATACTCTCCAGCCCTAAAGCTCCACAAATTTTGCTTCCAATTTCTGACCATTTAAAACAATTATTTATTTATTTGGCTTTGTCGGGTCTTAGTTGCGTCATGTGGGATCTTCGTTGTGGCATACGGAATCTTTTGTTAGGAAGGAATCTTTCCTTGTGATGCGTGGGCTCTTCGGTGCAGCGCGAGGGCTTCTCTCTAGTTATGGCATGAGGGCTCCAGAGTGCATGGGCTCAGTAGTTGCGGCACGCAGGCCCGGCATGTGAGATCTTAGTTCCCCAACCAGGGATCGAACCTGGGTCCCCTGCATTGGAAGGCGGATTCTTAACCACTGAACCACCAGGGAAGTCTCCGTCTGGGTCCTATTCTTAGGTACTGAGAAGAGGTGCCCTGGTGGTGAAGTAGATGATGATAGTCATGAAGATTGGACTTTCACATCGTGACGTCATTGGATCCTCACAACAGCTTGGAGAGGGGGACAGGACAGGCTGTATTAGACTCATTTTGCAGATGAACACACTAAAGTCAAGAAAAGCAGAATGACTTATTCAAAGTCCCAGAGCTGAGCTGGCCAGTGAAGCATTGAGGACATACTGAAGGAATAAACTACTGACCCCTCACCAGGAGCCCCCTCATGTTTGGTGACAGTCTTATTATCATTGAATAGAGTTACATGTTGGCTGCGTGCATGCTCCTTGCCCGGAGGGAAGCCTCAGGGAAGGACGGTCTCAGGGCTGGTCCCAGGGCCGGCAGGCTTTTTGGGAAGAAAGGCAACCAAAAACACCCATGTAGCTGATGGGGACAGCAGTGCCTGCTAAGTGGCAGATGAAAGTGCATCAGGAAGGCTGGGCGATCTTGGAGGAGGGAGGGGGCGCCGTAGGCTGGGGTGGTGAGCACAGATGGGGTGTCATTGGTTCTTTCCTGGGCTTTTAGGGTGGGTGGTATTCAGAGAAGTAAAGAAGCGTTGAAGGTGCGTTTTCCAGGAAAGAGAAATGGCTTAAGTAAAGGCCAAAAATGTGAAAAACCTGCAGCAGAGGGCTGGTGTGGGGGACGAGGTGACAGCCATGCATGCCCAGCAGAAGGTCCTGCCCCCGTTCCTGAGCAGGAAGACAAGAAACCTCTACCAGGTCAGTGCCAGCATCTGAACTTCCCTTATGAAACTTGAGCTCACCCTTCCTTCCCCAACCTCCAAATAGGCAAAAACAAGTTAAAAAAGAAAGACGAAAGAAAGAAAAAAACAAAGTTGTAAGAACCACAGTCTAAAGGCAGCCTGCAGGGGAGACTGAGGACCCAAGAGAGCCGAGGCTTCTTTCCAAGAAAGAGATCCCTTTCCCAGCAGCCAGAGATGATGGCAAGCCCTAAGCCCAGCACCTGCTCAGAACAAGCCCCACAGCTGGACTATGTGCCCCCTGCCCCAGATGCCCACAGCGACCCCCGAGATGCTTGCCCTTCTCCTTGGTTCTCCCGCTGGCCCGCTGCCCACCTGGCTCAGGTCCAGTATTCGTGAGTCAGCCCATCAGTTCCAATGTTGCCAGGACAACCGGTGGCGGGAGTGGGGGCCTGGGGCGGGCAGGGGTGGGCCCTGCAGGCAGGCTGTCTCCTCTGCATCTGGCACCTGCAGGCAGCTGAAGCTGCACACAGTTGAGAGGAGGATGCTTCTTCCCCCTTTCTCCCTGGAGCCCCCTCCTCCTCTTTCACTCCTCCTAGGACACTTGCTGCTAGAGGCTTAGGCAAATATTTAAAGTGGCAGCTGGGGGGTGAGTGGGGGCGGGGGAACAAACACTTCTGTCCCTCTCTCCTTCTCTGAGCTTCCCGGGGCTCTCAGCTCAGATGCCATGCCATTGTGCAACCTGGAGGCTGAAGGCTCTCCAGCTGGAGAGGGGGTCCTTGTGGGGACACGGGAGCCTGCAAGGGCTGGAGAGTTGGGGGCCAGCTCATGACTGAAGGGCAGGGCCAAGGTGCGACGGGGCCCCAGCAAGGGACAGGAACTGGGGTGAAGTGTTGGAGTTCACTTACAAGGAGGACAGGGGGTGAGGCCAAGAGTGGCGTGAGGTGTGGGGCTCTGACTTAACACTGGCCTGAAAGTTTAGAGGTGGAGGCGCTGTAGGGATCATCTGGCCCAGCAAGTGGAGGGAGCCCAAGAGAAAGGATGCAGCCATTAGTCGACGTGGTTTAGTACAACAAAACAACAGAGATGGCTTTGAGCAAAGAGCAGGAAAAAGGTAGAGAGGAGAAGAAGATCCAGAAAGTGGTTCATATCTGGGTGAGTAGCATTCTCAGGGCAAATATAGGATCAGAGGACATAAAAAGAAGAGTGTCGAGAGGGTAGGGTGCGAGGCAGCACCAGGCAGGTGGGCTGATTCAGGGACGAGGAGATGGGGACCCCGTCCGTCACCACCCCCAGCCCTGTGCAAGGCGTCTGGTTCTAAGTGTCAGGCATGCAACTGCTATCATAAGCCTCCAGCTTGATCTCTGAAAATGGTTTGCTATTCACTTGATACAGGAAACCCCACAGAATCATGCAAATCCAGAAGTTCAAATCTTCGTGTTCATTTTAGGAACATCTGTGAAACTGCTCAGGCTGTCGAGGGTGTGCATATCCAAAAAGCCACCAAGTATTTGAATGATGTCACTTTGCAGAAGCAATGTGCGCTGTTCCCTCGTTACAATTGTGGAGCTGGTAGGGGTGCTCAGGCCAAACACACCTTGTTACAATTTGGGGGCTGGACATAGGGTCGGCGGTTCTAAAAGTGTGGAATTTTGCTGCACATGCTTCAAAATGCAGAGAGTGATGCTGAACTGAAGGGTTTAGATGTGGATTCTCTGGTCATCAAGCGCATGCAGGTGAACAAGCCTCCACGATGCAGCACAGAACTTCACAGAGCTCACGGTTGGATTAACCCCTGTAGGACTCCCCCCGCCACATGGAGATGATCCTCCCTAAAAAATAGAGCAGATTGTTCCTAAACCCGAAGAGGAGGTTGCATAGAAGAGAAAGCTGTCCCAGAAGAAACTGAAGAAACAAAAACATATGGTTTGGAAATAAATTCAGCATAAAATAAATGCAAATAAAAGTAAAAGCAGGTTAGAAAAAAAAAAAAAAAAAAGCCTTCAGCTTACGAACAAGCCTATGCCAAAGAAAGAAAAACTGTGTGTTAGTAAGCATTTATAACCAGAGGGCACAGTGTTCAGAATCTGGGCAAGAATGACTGGGGGCATGTCTGAGGTTAGGTACGAAATGTGTGGGAGGAGGTGAGGCAGATACTTGAAGTGAAAATCGGATGTTCTCAGAGAATTTATGAACCATTTATGAACGCCCACACTGATGCCAAAGCACCCCGTGCCTTTAGTACTGAACCTGCGGGTCCACAGGGGCTCCCCTTCCTGGAGCTCAGCCCTATGCTTGGGGGAAGTTCTGTTGGGAAATGTGGTGGACCCATTGGGTCAGACCCTTGGTTGCCTAAGAGGTTCAGCCTGGCAGAAGAACAGGAAAAGCCAAAGGACTGCAGGGGCAGGTGCCAGCAAGAATGGCGGGCACGCCAGCAAGACACCTGCGGTGAGAGATGTAGATTGCCCAAGGGCAGGTTTGCTCACCTTACCCAGCTTTGCTCTTGCTGGGGCCAAGAGGACTCATGTGCCAGCGCCAATGGCCCTTAGGCACTCTTGCAGCTAGCTTATCGGGGCCTCGGCTCTGGAGGACCAGGAACAAACAGGCTTCAAAGCTGAGGGCTTGGCTGGCAGACAGGGGCTGGGTCTTTCACCTCTGTCCCCTCTCTCTCCTGGCACATATAAGACCCTAGTCACACTTGGAGATGAGGAGGAGAAGGTGTCTACCGCGAGATGGATGTGGGCAGCAAAGAGGTCTTGATGGAGAGCCCGCCGGTGAGTTTGATCGTGTGTGTGCGCGTGTATGCGGGAGTGTATCTGTGTGTGGCGGGCCCTACCTCCTCCAACCTCTGGGCCTGTTTCCTCATCCAGATTCATTCACTCAACTAACTTAGGACTGTGCTAAATCAAGATAAGGACACCAACCACTAAGACAGAGACTCTTGGAGAGATAGACTTGTCAGCCACTAATTCCCATATGAGGGGCCGTGAGCCACCACAGGGGTCAGTGGAAAGGGCTGTAGAGAGCACTGGGTAAGGAGCCACTACTCGGGAGATCACAGGAAGCTTCGCAGAGAAAATAACATTTGAGCTGGCTCCAGAGGAACTAGTTGGAGCTCACCAGCTTGAGAAGAAGGAAGGCATTGCAGGAAGAAGGGATAGTATGCATAAAGGCATGGATTGGGGGGTGGGGGGCGAGGCAGGACAGAGAGGGACTAGGCATGGTTGGGATGCCAGAGGTCTGGAGGAAACAGCAGGAGATGAGACTGGTGAAACAGTCTCTCTTGGGTCTCTCCAAGCCAGACCTCACTTCTAAGCATCTATGGGTTTGTTGGAATCCAGGCCCCCTCCTCCAGGAAGCCTTCTCCGATCTCCTCAGCCCTTCTCTGCATGTCCATAGCATTGGTTGTTCAGCCTCTGGAGAGTGTGGGAAGGTGTCCTGGCTGTGCAGGGAGAAGAAAGGGCATCCTCATGACCTCACACCTGTCTCCCTCCCTGCCCCCACCACGTCAGGACTACTCAGCAGTCCCTGGGGGCCGGTTCCAAATCCCCTGCTGTCCTGCGAGCATCAAACGCCTTCTCATCATGGTCGTGGTGGTGGTCCTTGTTGTCGTGGTGATTGTAGGGGCCCTGCTCATGGGTCTTCACATGAGCCAGAAACATACTGAGATGGTGAGCAGGCCTGGAATGGGGTGGGCAGTGGGTATAGGGCAGGCCAGACAAAGGCCCTGGGATGGGGTGGGCAGATAGCAAATTGCCCAAGGGGAATGAGGGGAGGAGGCAAGTGGCACCTCAGGGAAGGACAGAGGTGGGAACAGGGTGGCAAACCTGGCCTGGGCTTTTTCACCAGGCCCCTGCCCCATGGTGGGATGACCTGTTCCCTCCAGCACCTGATTCCACTCGGCCTCTCTGAGCTCCCAGGGAAGAAAAAATTGCATTTGAGTATAGAGGACTGAGGGTGGGCATGATGAGTGGGAAAAGAGGAATGCCAGGCAGCACTATGCCCTCCCCTAGGTCCTAGAGATGAGCTTCGCGGGGCCGGAAGCCCAGCAACGCCTGGCCCTGAGTGAGCGTGTGGGAACCACTGCCACCTTCTCCGTTGGTTCCAATGGCATCGTGCTGTATGACTACCAGAGGGTGGGTGTGCCTGGACCTCTTGACCCTAGGGCTAGACCGTGCTAGACGTATCCAGCTGTGGACTCGTACATGTCCACCTCTCCCCCCGCCCCCAGCACTTTTGCCTGAGCCCTAGATTCCAGTATGACTCCCTCCCGTCCCCAACCTAGAGGGAGATGGCCAAGGACCAGAGTTAGGAGCGAGCTAGGCAGCGCCTTCCCGAACCAACTCTGGGGTTCCTGTGCCCAGCTCCTGATTGCCTACAAGCCAGCCCCGGGAACCTGCTGCTACGTCATGAAGATGGATCCGCAGAGCATCCCAAGTCTTGAGGCTCTCACTAGAAAATTCCAGAACTTCCAGGTGGGTGTGTGGGTAAGAGTGGGCTGTCTCCCTCCCAGGGCTGCTATGAGGAGCATTGAAGATGATGGTTCTTTGTCACCTGTAAAGCGCTGCTCCTCGTGGACTGCCAGGTGAATGCCCTCCTGGGATTCCCCTGCACCAAACCTTTCCTACCCATTTACCATCCCCACCCCACAGCCCAGCTGCTGGCCTCAGCTGAGCCCACACACCCCCTGGGGGCTTCTGACTCCAGCACAGCCCCTTCTTTACTCAGAAAGATTGCCTGACACACCTGAGGTCCCACAATAAGGGCCGCAGGCGAGACAGAAACTCAGTTCCCAGCCTCCAAATCAAGTGCTCTTTCCAGGCCGAGCCCTCAGTACCTACCTCTAAGCTGGGCCAGGAGGAGGGCCGTGACACCGGCTTGGCATCCTCCGGGGACCTGGCCTTCCTGGGCAACACCGTGAGCACCCTGTGTGGTGAGGTGCCCCTCTACTACGTCTAGGACCCATCAGGTGAGCAGGTGTGACCTCCTCCAGGGCGCTGGAGCAACAGTGGCCCAGGATGGTCATGTCAGCGGACCAGGCACTGGGGGAACCACGGAGGCGGGGTCACCTACAGAGCTCAGGGGAGGGAAGGTTCACAGGCACCACCACCCCACGTCCCTCTCCCTCACATAATAAACATTGTTCCTTTGCTTTGCAGGGCCTCAGCAAACCCCAAAGGAACAGCAAAGCTCCAGGAGCAAAGGGTGTTGAGCAGACAGGCAGGAAGCCGCTCCTGCCAATACCACTGGGACTGGTCCTGGAGAAATGGGAGCTGTGGGGAGAGGTGGGCAGAGGAGAAGCAGCTCCTAGGGCCCAAGGGGGTTCCTACACCAAAGAATAAAGCAGCCTGATTGAAAAACGAGGGGTGTACCTCGTCTATCCTCTCACATGCCTCAGTCCCGCTCTTGGTGGGGGCCAGCCAGGGGAAGGCTAGGGCCTTGGGCACGCCAAGCGGGCTTTCCCATTCTCCCCCGGTCCCAGGGTGATGAGGCGAGGGGACTGGGGAGCAATCCGCGGGCTTCAGGCGCCCTCCAGTGGCGTCTCCCGAGGGAGGGAGCGAGACGGAGACGGCGAGAGACAGAAGGACAGAACTAGAGGGACAGGGACCGAGATGGGAGAGCGCGAGGGTCCGAGAAAGGCAGAGAGCGAGAGCCGCAGGCGGGGAAACACGGCCCAAAATCGGGGGACGGAGCGAGGCGGAGGCGGCACGATTGACCCGACGGCGTGTTCCGCGGCCCGGGAGGGGCGCCGGGCCGGACACCCCGGGGCCCGGCGCCCCCTCCCCGGCCCCGCCGCCCCGCGCCCCGAGCCTCCCGAGCCCCCTCCCGGCCGGCCGGCTCTACACCCTCCCCGCCTCCGGCTGGCGCACGTCCCGGCCCGGCCGAGCACGGTCCCGGCCCCGAGGGGGGCCGAGCTCCAGGCGAAAACCCGCCCTCCAGCGAGCTCATTTCCCTAAAGAGGGGGAGAGGGAGGGAGGGAGAGAAGGAAAGAGACGGAAAGAAGGGAAGGGAGAGCGGAGAAGCCGGGCCGGAGAGGGGGCGGGAGACAGGAAGGAGGGAGGGCGAGGAGAGGGAAGGGGAAGAGGTAGGGAGAGCGCGGGGGGAGAGCGGGCGGCCGGGAGCGCCCTCCCCTCGCCGCCAGTCCTCCGCTTCCCCTCTCGTCCGCTCCCGCGTCCGGGCGCGACCCGCCGCCGCCTCCGCCGCCGCCGCCGCCACCGCCACCGCGTCCGCCGCCGCCACCGCGTCCGCCGCCGCCGCGCCCGCCAGCATGCCCGGCGTGGCCCGCCCGCCGCTGCCGCTGCTGCTCTGGCTGCTGCTGCTCGCGCGCCCGGGCCGGCAGCTCGACTTAGCCGACTACACCTATGACCTGGGGGAGGAGGACGACGCGGAGCCCCTCAACTACAAAGACCCCTGCAAGGCGGGTAGGCGCCCCCCACCCCACCGGCCGGTGCCGGGGCGCCTGGGCCGGGCGCGGGCGGGCCGGGGCTGGGAGGGAGGCGCGGGCTGCTGAGGGTTCGGGGTTGGGGGAGGACAGTCCGGTGTGGGAAGCCGGGAGCTGCCTGGTTGGCAATGCAGTGGGGAACAAAAGAAAGAGGGAGAGAGGGAGGGGGAAGTTTGGGGGACTTTTAGGGACTGAAGTTTTGCTGCTGTTGGTGGGAGCTGCCGTGGCTGTCTCTGGTCTCTCCCAGAGGATTCCTGCCCGGGTCCCAGGAGAAACCTGCTGCCAAGGAGGCTTTTCCTTCTACTGGAAACTTTTCCGGCCAAACTCCTCTGTGTATGTGTGTGTGTGTGTGTGTGTGCACTTTTCCCTTCTCCCCCATCCCGGGCTCCAGCACACTGGTGTTTTCCAGCCTGTCTGTCTAGGCTGCCCTGGGGCTGCACGTCTGTCCCGCTGGGTTCAGGGAGGCCTATATCTCCAAGGAGCAGGTCTCCTGAGGCCCCCACCCAGCAAGTGGAAGAAGAAAGTTTTTCAAGGGATCCTCTGAGATCATGCCCACTGGGAATCCCATGATCCCCACAGCGGCAGCAGGTTTCTGACCTCGGAGACAGCTGTCAAAGTCAGAGAAGCCAGCCCAGGACAGGGACTTAACTTCTGCCCGTGTGCCAGAGGACCCTACTGAGGCCAAGTGGGGTCGAAAGGGGAAAAACAGAGAACTCAGATACTGTATATCAGTCCTCTCTGTCCCACAGACACTGGAGGCTAATTAGCCCAGGTCAGGGCCCCGGAGTGTGTGTGTGTGTGTGTGTGTGTGTGTGTGTGTGTGTGTGTGTTCTTTGTCCATGAAGACCCCGTGTAACCCTTTCACTCCTCCTGGGCCCAGAGGGATTCCCCCCCACCCCCGCCGCCCCGCCACACAGAGTGACCAGATGGTCATGCACTCCAGCCGTTTGCCTGATCGGATGACCCTGAACAGGCTGCCTGGGACAAGAGAACACACAGGGCATAAGATACCAGAACCTTTCCTCGACTTCCTGCCTCTGACTTCAGACTGTCTCCAAATAGCCAGAGCCAGGGCAGTGGCACAGTGCCTGGAGTTCTAGAAGTGCCTGTGTGGAGCATGAGGTGTTGGGGGGCAGGTTGCCCTGGTCCTGACCCGGGGGACCCCTCTTTGGGTGATGGATCAGAGCAAACTGGAGGAATAAGAGTCCTTCCCGTGCGAGGAGGAAAAGCCAGTCCCTCAGCCCTTCCTCCTCCTCCCCTGCTGGGCTGTGAGCAAACCAGACATTAGCCTCCGTCTTTCTCGCTGGGCTTGGGGTGGACATGAGGCTAAGTGGACAGAGTGTGGGCTTTGGAGGCAGGCAGACCTAGCTGTCAATCCTGGACCCATAACTCATTAGCTGTAGTATCTTGGGAATGGTAATTATCATCTCTGAACTTTGCTTTTCTCACCTGTAAAATGGAACTGATAATATGATTCTCCGATTCTCCGTAGAGCTGGTGGTAAGGATTAAACGTGAGAACATATATAAAATGCATATGAGAGCGTAACACTCAGTAAGCACTAAATAAATGTTAGTGGCCTACCCCCTGTTTTCTGTGCCTCATGCTCTGACTTCATTTTTTTTCTGAGGGAATAGGCTTGGTTTTCAGGAGAAGGGAGTGTCTCCCTAACCCCATCCTGGTGTCACTTATTCTTTCAACTGGTCTACATTTACTAAATGCCTAAGAGGTGCCAGGCCCTGGCCTTGATGTTGTGGGAGATACAGAGAATTATAAGTCATGCCCCCTGCCCTCAAGGAGCTTACAGTCCAAAAGGGGCACAAGACACACATGGACATAACCAACTGTGCAAACCAAGGAGGGAAAGCCCGAAAGGCTCAAGGAGTCTCTTGCCCCTCTGCAGCCCTGGGTGGTGGTGGCAGAGAAACAGCGATTACAGTAAGCTGGGAAGTTTGGGGAGGTCTTCGTGGAGAAGGAGGGCTGGGCAAGGTCTTAAAGAATAGGTAGGAAGCCAATCTGATGTATTTCACTAGGGTTGGAAATTGGAGGGATATCCCCAGTCTCAGATTTCATGGAAGGGAGGGGCTCGCTGAGCTGGAACTGCAAATGAGGACTCTGGAGAAAGTTCTCCAGCTCGTGGGGCTCGTGGGGAGCTGGGCCAGGCCTGAGGGTGGCCAGGAGGGCCTGACAAGGCCAAGATTCAGGGTCAGACCAGGCTTCCCTCCTGGGTGTGACTGGTGCAGCCCTGCCTCCCTCCGGCCTGACTCCTAAGACCCCACACCAACACCCTCAGGCCTCAGGTCCCCAGGCTCTTTCCTCTGTTTGTGTTAACCTCTCCTGCCTTCACCTCTTGCCCCCTCTGAGCCCTGCCCTCCAGATGCGGGAGGTGGCAGTGGCAGGCGTGTCTGGCTTTACTTCCTTTGGATGCACCTGGCTGTGCCTGCTCCCTCTACCCGCTTAATGCTCTCCAGCTCTCTCCTTTTCCTCTCCTCCTCCTTGCGCGTCGAGGACCAAGAATGAAAGCCCCATCGACTCCCTGGCTCACCTGTGATCTCTCAGGAGAGCGGGGCCTCTTCATTTGAGGTCACCTCTTGCTGTTACCATCAGAGTGATGGTTTACTGTTGCAGTAAGGACAAAATTAAGACCCTTGATACCCTGGAGAGGTGCCTGGATCTTCTGGGCAAGACCAGAACAATGGGCAGGAGGCCAGGCTGGCCTGTGTGTGCTCAGAGCTGGTTCCACCAAGCCCTCTCTCTCTCCCAGGGAGATTGCGAGTCAGCCCTGATTTCCTGTACGTTGGGATGCCAAACCATCAAGGGAATCCTTCCCTAAGATTCCCAGTTCCATTTGGCTGCCCCAGATGACTCAGGACTCTGGGAGGGACCTTAGAGGCAGGAATTGGGACACAGCTGCTCCCATCAGCAGAGAAGCCCACAGGGCTTCTCCTGAGCCAGCAAGGACCTTACTTCAGCCTCACCTGGCAGCTCAGAGGTCTGCTTTGGGGAGGTGAGGTGGGCCAGTAGCTCACCAGCCCTTGTCAGCATCCTCATCCCAGGGGCTTTGTAGCCCAGGTTTGGACTTCAGGGGGCCTCAGAGGAGTAGGTTATCAGCTCCAGAGGTTGAGAAACAATTGCTTCTCTTGCCAGACCACATTCCCCCTCCAGACACGCTGAATGAGTCACCCACCCACCTATACCCCTGCTCCATGAGTCACCTTCTCTTTTAGGTGCCCCAAGGGAGCAGGAAAAGTCTTCACAATCTCCCTGGGCTCCAGATGGAGGAGGACCGATGGGACTCACCCAGAAGAAGGAACTCTCAAAAATTTTAGTTTCTCCAGGGGTTTTGGGAGAAGATATTGGGGGAGGGGAGGCAGTAGAATGTATCGCTCCTCAGGCCACTGAAGCTTACCTCCTGAGGATAGCCTGGGGAATCGGCTAATCTCTCTCTCCTCTCCCCTCTCCATTTCTAAAGGTGCCCTTCTCCTTCTGGGGGTGTAGCCTGTGAAATGGGGTATGCATGTGTAGTTCTTTGTGTGTTTGAAAACACTAGGGCTTGCACAGGGAAGTAGTCAAGAGTGTTTTTTGCACCTTTGTGGGTGTGCCCCTGCTTCATGGGCAAGTCTGTTCAACTGTGCACGTTGGTACCCCTGAGTACATGTAAGTGCATGTGCAAATGTGCACCTGTGTGTAAATGTACACCTGTGATTAAGTACACGCAAACACTTGCAGGAGCTTACGCATGTCCTCCCCCAGCAAGAAGCTTGCATCTGTGTAATGGGACATGCGTAGTGTGCCTGGTACACATGGCTTTGGGGCTCCCGTCGCACCAGCCAGCCTCCTCTCCCTCCCCCTAAAAGGGGAGGAGACTGCAGTGAGGAGGCCGACCTGAAGGGTGCGATGCTTACTCTCTTCTTTCCTCTCCTGCTGGGGGTCGGGTGTGTGTGTGTATGGCGGGGTTTGGGGTGTGGGGGGGTGGGGACTGGCTATGGAGCAGCCATAAGTGCTCCTGGCTGGTTTACAGCTGGAAAACAAAACAAAAACTTTTGATCCTGTGTTGAAAACAACTACTATCCTAACCTTGACCCTGACCCAGGGCTTCCTTCCTGGTAAGGAGGGACATCCTGGACTCTCCAGGATCCAGATTCCCTAGCTTCCCCGGAGGGCATCCCAAATGGACAGGGCTTTCAGGCCCAGCTCCTGGCCATCAGGCTCTCCTGCCCAACCCCCATCTCTCCCCTCCCCCCTCAGTTCCCACGCATTCTTCAGTCATGACATTCCCACCACAGGGCACTGCTGGCAGTGAGCTCCACGTCTAGGCTAGCCCAGAGCGTGTCCCGCCTTCCGCTCACCCTGCCCTGCACACCGCCTTGGTCCCACAGGCCAACACCGTTCTGTGGCCTCTGTACTTGGAATTTAAGGTTCTGCTTCTGAGCACCTGGGGACTTCACTCAGCCAGGAGGCCAGTGTGGGTGAAAACTCTATGCCCTTGAAAGTAGAGAGCTGAACTTGATATTATAGGGCTACTATTGGGGCGATATTAACAGTGGCCATTCCATGGCTTCTTACTATGCTCCAGGCTTTGTGCTAGATGCTTCATTTACATGCCTTATTTCATGCAGTAATCCTGGGAGACAGATTGTTTTATTTGGTCCTTTTTTATATAGGAGAAAATTGAGGTTTAGAAGAGTTCATATGACTTGTCAGTGAGAAGTAGTCAAGCTGGGATTCAAAGACAGGTCTGTCTGACTCCAAAGACCTTGCTGTTTGCAGCTATGTCTGAAGATGAGTCTAAATGTCCAGCCACACGTGTACTTGGTGATGTCTGCGGGTGTGGCTGTGTGAGCCTGGCGGTGCAGCGTCTGTGCAAAGGTGCAAAGTGAGCAGAGGTGTGAGGGCATTCACGTGGGACATGAATGCCCGTATGAACACTGGCACATAGGACCCGCCACCACCTCCGTGGGGTATACCTACCATCCCATATCCTTGCTAAGGCCACCCTTCCATGTCAGCTGAGAAGCGCCTTGTATTGCTATCCCATCAGTTGCTGAGCCAAGGCCGCCAAGGGTGATGTTTTCAATAAGAGAATCTTTCTCGTGTGGGGGAAGAACTTCTGGGCCACCTACCAGCTGGTGACCTTGGCCAAGTCATTTCCCCACTCACATCCAAGTGTTTTGATCCTCAAGTCAGGGAGGTGGGCTCGAATCTAGCCACTATCTTATCTCTCCAAGAGTTTGTAATGGGACACTCCTAGGCAAGTGTATGGGTGGAGCTTGGCTTAATGGGCATGTCCCTGGTGGGCCAGGATTAATGAATTCATTAATATGAAAGCACTTTGTCAACTGGAAAGCACCACATAAATTTCAACAGACATTTACATAAGGTGTCATTATTGCTACTATTACTGGCTTAATGGGCTTGGAACTTGCAGTTGGGTTTGTGTGTGTTGGAGCTTCTGCATGTGTGTTTTAGGACTGTCTGTGATGTGTGTATTTTTTGGTGGATGTGTGTGTCTGAGTGAGTATTTAGAATATGGGTTCTGCAAGATGGTGAACTTCAGTGCAGTGAGCACTGGACTGGGAATCAGGAGGCGTGAGTTATAAACCCAGCCTTTGTAGTGACTAGCAGCATGGTCTCAGTTAAATCATTGCCCTTCTGGGCTTCAGTTTCCACATCTGTAAAATGGAAAGTTGGCCTAGATAACTGCTAAAGTCACTCCCGCATTCTGCCCATCCAGCTCCAGGTCACATCTGTAGAAGAGTGTGTGTCTGGGGCACGTGTTTGCAAGCCCAAAGAATATCGACGTGATCCTTCACTTGAACAAACGTTATTGAGTGCCTCCCACCAGAAGGGGTGGTATGGGTGCTGCTTGTGTGTGCAGGGTTGTCTCTGTGACTTTTATAGCTCTGTTTTTGATGGCATGGCTGTGGATGTCACCGTGTGTCTGGAGGAACACTGGCCCATGTGTCTGATTCTGTGTTGATGAGTAGGACTGTGTGTGTGTGTGTGTGTGTGTGTGTGTGTGTGTGTCTGTCTGTCTGTCTGTCCACCCAATGGGCCATCTGGGGAGGCGAAACCTGTGTGCAAGGCCTCAAGGTTAAAACAATTTGTGTAACGCTGCCCACCAGGCCTGTGTAGCTCTTGGGATGAGAAGCAGATGTCACTGTGGGTGGAGCTGGGGGGAGGCTGCTCTCTGCTCCACCTCCAGCCCAGCCTCTCACCTCCCCCACAGCAGCCCAGCATGAAGCTTGCATCTGAGCTCCTTCCAAAGCGCTCAGCTCCAAGGGCCTCTGTTTCTCAAAAAGCAGACAGACTGTTTAACCCATCCCTCTGGAAACCTCACCCCGCAGCTCCAGAAATCAAAATGTCCCGTTAGGGGGGTTCTTTTCCCCCAGGCCTTTCTTCCTCCAGAGAGGGGACTCTGAGACTCAGAATATGAATCACTTGAGAACTATTAAACCTTTTCCTCCAAGCCCATCAGGTGTCCTGGCTCCCTTCAGTATACGCTCCCCTCAATGTAATCGAAATGGCATTTGTTAAGTGAATTCCATATGCTCAGCACAATGCTAAGGTTATGGGCCCCCGAAGTAGACACTCAGTCCTCTCATCCCCTTTTATTTTCTTGGTAGCACCCATCCCTTCCTGGAATTCTCGAGCTCTGTATTTGCTTACTTGTGTTTCTTTGAAGGTCAGTTTCCTGCGAGCAGGGACCTCTTCTGTCTTGCTAATCACTGGAGTAGCGCCGGCCCACAGTAGGTGCTTACTAAGCATTTGCCAAAGAATGTTGGAATAAATGACACGACTGTGGCTTTCAGTAGCTAACAGTCTGGTGGGGATGGGCATCCGCTTTGCTGAGATTCCAACTGAAAAATGATCATGAGTCTCCCTAGAGATCCTCAAAGCCCCCATGTCCCTTCCCCTTCGTCAGAGGGCACTTGAGGATTACAGTTGCTGGGGCCAGGGGCTGTGCCCACAGGGCTGGGCTTTCAGTGCTGGGTTGGGGGACTGACTCGCCCCGGCCTCTCCTCTCTCCAGCTGCCTTCCTTGGGGACATCGCCCTTGATGAGGAGGACTTGAGGGCCTTCCAGGTGCAGCAGGCTGCGGATCTCAGACAGCGTGCAACCAGCAGGTCTTCCATCAAAGCTGCAGGTACACCCAGTACGGGCTGGCCCCTCTCTGTCCCAGAGATGGGTTCCAGAATTGGAAAAACAAGGAACCTCCCTGTTCCCAGCCAGGCCCTCCCAGGACAGAGGCCATGAGCTTCAACCCAGCATAAGGGCTTGTCTTCCCTTGGGATATCTTTATCCCTTCCCCAGAGCAGTGGCAAGTGTAGACATACCCGGAAGCTAAGCACCCACATTGTTTTTTGCTTACAGTCTACAAAGTACTTTCAAAAGCATGGTCTAACTTGACTGTCCCCAAACACCTTCACAGGTAGGTCAGGACAACTCCCACTTTACAGACACAGATCTTCCTCAACTTATGATGGTGTTACATCCTGATGAACCCAGCATAAGCTGAAAATATCTTAAGTCAAAAATGCATTTGGGGGGGCTTCCCTGGTGGCGCAGTGGTTGAGAGTCTGCCTGCCAATGCAGGGGACACGGGTTCGTGCCCCGGTCCGGGAAAATCCCACATGCCGTGGAGAGGCTGGGCCCGTGAGCCATGGCCGCTGGGCCTGCGCGTCTGGAGCTTGTGCTCCGCAACGGAAGAGGCCACAACAGTGAGAGGCCCATGTACTGCAAAAAAAAAAAAAAAAAAAAGCGTTTAATACACCTAATCTACTGAACACCATAGCTCAGCCCAGGCTACCTTAAAGGTGCTCAGAACACTTACACTAGCCTACTGTTGGGCAAAATCTTCTGACACAAAAGCCCATTTTATAATAAAATGATGAATCCCTCACATAATTATTGAATACTGTCCCGAAAGCGAAAAACAGAATGGTGGTCTGGGTACAGAATGGTTGTGAGCGTATGGGCTGTTTCCCGTCGTGATGGTGTGGCTGGCGGGGAGCTGCGGCTCACTGCCACTGCCCAGCATCTCAAGAGAGGATCACACTGCCTCTCGCTAGCCCAGGAAACTCAAAATTCGAAGTACGGTTTCTACTGAGTGTGTTATCACTTTCATACTATCAAAACGTTGTAAGTAGAACCATCCTAAGTCAGAGACCATCTGTACAGAAACTAAGAGTCACGGAGGTAACGTGACATGCTCAAGGTCCCAAAGCTAGTCAGTGGCAAAACTGGGACGGGAGCCCAAGCCTTCTCACTCCAAATCCCAGGCTCTTCGCTGCACATCTCAGTCCCTCCTGGCTTCCTCCCTGCTCCCATTTTGCAAGACTGTACGCATCCTTTAAAGCCCATCTCAAGAGCTGCTCTTGTGAAATCTTCCCCGATCGTCCCTGAGTCCTGACCATGCCACCATTCGCTGTGCTCTTTCCTCTGGGCTTACACGGTTAGCATCTCACAAGTCGCACCACACTGCAATGATGTGTTTATTTGTCTCTCTCCCCAGCTGGACTCAAAGCTCTTCAGGGTCAGGGGTGGGTCCAAGGACCCCCCCACCCCCACCCCAACGAGCCTGGCACTTGTGCATGTGTGAGGGAATGGGAGGGTTGAGGGCCTGGGCTGTCTGGGTTCTGTCCAGCCTTCTCACCGCTCTGGAACGTGGTCCCGCTCACAGGTAACCCTCCCACTGCCCAGGTGGGAGATTCTCACCTGGGACCTGTTCTGAGCAACACTCTGGTGGTGCCAGGCAGTTGTCCTATCTGGCAGGAGGGAGGATCCTGGCATGGGCAGGCCATGGAGTAAAGGTCAAACTACCCCAGAGAGCAGCGGGCATTGGAGGGTGACCTGGTAGCCTGGTAACTAGCAAGGCTTACTTGACCTTAGTGGGGACTAGTAGACATGGGACGAGAGGAAGGCAGAATGGAGATTGGATAACTTGGACTTGCCACTAACCCACCATCTGACTTTGCACAAATCTTGGGCTTTAGTTTCCTCATCTGTCAAACGTAGATAGCGACACTTGCCCAGTCCATCCAGAGAGCTACTGTGTCAAATGAGGACATGTACTTGGGAATACTTAAAGAGGACATCAAGCTCTGTATGCTCCATAAACATGAAGGTTGATTGGCTGAGATGGGACTGTTGCCTAGTCTCAGGTCCCCTGCAGGTCTGGGGAAACGAGTACACCGCTGTTCTCTTTTTCACTGACAGTCAGTTCTCTCTGTTCATGGTACTTATGAATAGAGTTAGAGAATAACCTTACGGTTATTCCATAAAGTCACTGCGAACACTGAATTAGCAAATTCTGAGCCATTACTCCTAGGAGAAATAGAGGGTTAGGTTCCTGCAAGCCTCTGGTCACATTTTCATCAACTCATTAATACGTAACCCAGTCTTATGTGTGTTTCTATTTAAAGACACCTTAATTAATATAGCATTGATTCATTAACGTTGAACGCATGGCCAACAGCACTGTAACTCATGCCTGAACAAAGCTTCTCTAGCCCAGGTATTTTCTCCATCAGGTACATCCCAGCCCTCTTGCACTTGGGAACACCAGACAGCCCTTCAGCATTACAGGGCGGTAATGGGAGGGTCATTTTAAACAGCAAACTCACCAAGAAAAAGCACGAAATGCAAAGAATGTTGCACTAAACAGATCGTGAAAAAGATATTTACAGTATAAGCCGAAACAAGAAGGCAGCCTGTCGCCTTGTTCAGGCTCAGCTGGGATCATGCCTGTTGGGCGACTTAAATTTTTCACTGCTCTGTGCATGACAGCAAGTGACCATGAAAGAGCCGAAGGTATTGACTTGGGGGTTACAAAGAACTTTTACTGAGTGGGCAAATACGGAATCCCTAGATAATGAGGATCGGTTGTAATTTGCTTCCTCTTGCTCTTCATTCCCTTGCTACCAAATGCCTTCTTCTTTCAATTTCAGGAAACTCTTCCACCCTCAGCTGTCAGAGCACTAGTGGGCAGCCGCAGAGGAAAAGTCACGGGAGATGGAGAAGCAGGTCCCGGAGCCGGAGGGCAGCAACGTCTAGACCAGAGCGCGTGTGGCCCGATGGGGTCATCCCCTTTGTCATCGGGGGAAACTTCACTGGTGAGCATGATATCGGGCGTGTGGGGAGCAGCCTGCACCCTGGCCTGGCCTCAGGACAGCCCCGTCGTGCATGATGGTGTGAGTGGTGCCTTCTGCCTGTCCAATGAACGGCTGACTCTTTAGCAATGGGTGGAAGTGGGCCCACCTGGACAACCGTGACAGCCTGGCCTCCCTGGTCCTGGCAGGCAGCCAGAGGGCAGTCTTCCGGCAGGCCATGAGGCACTGGGAGAAGCACACCTGTGTCACCTTCCTGGAGCGCACAGACGAGGACAGCTATATTGTGTTCACCTATCGACCCTGCGGGTGAGCAGGGGCCCCTGGGCACTGTACCCTCGGCCGTCGCCCCAACCCACGTTCTGTCCCGAGCACTGCAGCTGTCCCATCTGGGCACGGCCCTGCGTCATCTGTCCCCTCCCGCCATGGGGCATCTCCCCAGGAGCTGCCCCGGATGTGGCTCAGACCCCAGCACACAGTCCGGGCATCCCGCACTCGGGTCCCTCCCCAACCCCTCCGCTCCCTGGCCCCCCTGGCAGCCACACCCGACCCCTGAGTGGATGCACTCCCCCAGCTCGGGACCGCCCCCCTGAGCTGGCCCCGCCCTCCAGGTGCTGCTCCTACGTGGGCCGCCGTGGTGGGGGCCCCCAGGCCATCTCCATCGGCAAGAACTGTGACAAGTTCGGCATCGTGGTCCATGAACTGGGTCATGTCATCGGCTTCTGGCACGAACACACGCGGCCCGACCGAGACCGCCACGTCTCCATCGTGCGCGAGAACATCCAGCCAGGTACGCGCCTCTACCTGCCCCTCCAGGGCTCCTGGTCAGGGTGGGAGCTGCTCCCTCAAGCCATCGCCTTTGGTCAACTCAGCATTATAGTCCCAGCCAGCTGGGTAGTCACAGCCCTGCCTGGGGTCCAGACCCTTCCCCTGCAGCATCTCCTCCCTGTCAGTAGCAGCTCAGGGACTGCAGATCAGTTGTCAGATGGGGGGCCAGGCCGTGGCCAGGTCCTGCACACAGGGGCTGTCTGGAGCAGCCAGCCAGAACCCACCTGGCCTTTAGGGTGGCGGGTGGGAAGGGGTGGGCCCATCCCCCATGCTGCCTCAGCCTTTCTCTTCACTTTTCCCCAGTCTCCCGCTCTTGGCCTATGCTGTCCTCTAAGGGGTTTTTCCTCTCTCCTTTCTCCCCACTGTGCTCTCTTTCTTCCCTCCCTTCCTGCTTCCTCCCTTTCTCCCCAGGCCTCCTCCACTCTTCACTGCTCTCATCTCCCTGTGGTTCTAGAAATGGGCACCTCCTTCCCATCTTCCCTTGAGCCTTCCCTCCAGCAAGTCCTCAACCCCACCCCCCACCCCCCTGCTGGACAGACTCTTCTAGAGACCCGCCCCTCCCCCAGGCTTCCCTTGGCAGCTGCCCAGACCCTCAGGTAGGGGGGGCACCTCTCAAGTGCAGGGAGGAGGACCCCGTTCCCCACCCTGAAAAGGTAGCACTGCATCCCGCACAGAACCGCCCGCTCCCACCTCCCCACACCCTTTTCCTGGTCTTCGCAGGGCAGGAGTATAACTTCCTGAAGATGGAGGTCCAGGAGGTGGAATCCCTGGGGGAGACCTATGATTTTGACAGTATCATGCATTATGCCCGGAACACATTCTCCAGGTGAGCGACGGGGCCCCGCCTCTTCCGGGGCAGCCCAGCCCCGCCCTCCGTAGGCCTCCCGCTTCGCACTAGCCTGCCCTGCTGCGGGCGTTGGCGAGGACAAGGGTGGGCCTCTGGGTGGCTGCGGCCCCCGAGCAGAGGACCCGTGGGTGCTGCCCGCCCTGCTGTCCTCTTCCACGGTGGGTCCATGGCAGGGCCGGGACTCACAGAGCCTGGGTTCTTCACCTAGTACTGGGCACACCTGGCCCCGGAGGCTGAAACCCAGCTGCTGTGCAGCCGCGTGGTGTGCTGTGGCCCCGGAACCGTATCCGCCCGAAGGAGCTGAGTTTTTCCCCTCAACCCTCAGCCAAAGGGGGCATGTCTTTCTGATGGGTCTGCCTTTTCGTAATTGGCTGATTGGCACAAAGTCTGGCTTCTGCCCTGGACCAGCCCCGCTCCCCAGCTCACGAGCACGTATACACCTACTCTTTTTTTTTTTTTTTTTTTTTTTTTGCGGTACGCGGGCCTCTCACTGTTGTGGCCTCTCCCGTTGCGGAGCACAGGCTCCGGACGCGCAGGCTCAGCGGCCATGGCTCACGGGCCCAGCCACTCCGCGGCATGTGGGATCCTCCGGACCGGGGCACGAACCCGTGTCCCCTGCATCGGCAGGTGGACTCTCAACCACTGCGCCACCAGGGAAGCCCCCTACGCCTACTCTTTATCCTGGGCCTAGGTTCCCAGAAATCACAGCCAGAGCTCCCAGAAGTAGTGGCCCAGCCTCCCCGTCCCAGCTTCTCCTTAGCAGAGTGTGGGAAACAGCCCCTCCTCCTTCTCAGCCTCCCCCCAGCCCCCTGCACCCCAGCTCGCACCCCCTCCTGGCCTTTCCCATGCCTGGCTCTGTCCTCATCCTCCGTCTCTGCTCTCCCAGACCCTGGCCCTCCCCCTCTCCTCAGACACTCCTTCTAGACCCACTCTTCCTGCCTCCAGACCTGAGGGAACAGAGACCAAGGAAGGGTGGTGAGGTCATCCCACCTGCCGCACCCACAGACCACCCCCTGTACATTTCCCACCACATCCCACCCCACCTCCTGCTGAGTCCTCCCCGGCTGGGTGTGAGTCAGGGGCCCTGGGGAGGTGGAGCGACGCCTGCTGCCCCTTCCACCTGCTCCTCCCCGATGGAAACACCCAGGACCTAGCAGGCAGGAACTGAGGGGACAGGGGACACTGATGGATCGGGAGCTAGCGGGGCTGTCCCTGGGGTCTGGTCTGGCCACGGTGGAGCCTGCCCTTTGGCCTTGTCCCACGTGACATCAGGAGTAACCCGTGCCAGCAGGGCGAAGTATTGGCCCTGGGTAGTCCTGGGAGAGGTGCAGTCAGGGCTGAATCAGCACAGGGGGCCTCAGAAGCAGGGCCGGGCAGGGCTGAGACATGACTGACTAGAGGTCTGGAGCTCTCCCGGGGCTGGGAGTTGGGCCAGACTGAGCCGGAGCACCAGTGGGTCCCCAGGGCCTCCTAGGTCCGTGTCCCCGGCCTCCCAAAGCGTTCCTGGGGCTCCCCCAGGCCCTGTGGTATGGCTGCCACGGAGCAGGGTGGCTGCTGGTCAGTGGGCAGTGTAATGACAGGGTGAGATGTCTCCACCCATCCCTGACCCTGCTGAGGAATGTCTGGGCTCTTGCGGGGTCGTGACCTCCGGTGCACGCAGGCCAGCCGCCCTCCTTCCCATCGGACTCTCACCCAGGCTGGGCTTCTCCTCCTCAGGGGCATCTTCCTGGACACCATCGTTCCCAAGTACGAGGTGAATGGGGTGAAGCCTCCCATCGGCCAGAGGACCCGGCTCAGCAAGGGGGACATTGCCCAGGCCCGCAAGCTCTACAAGTGCCCAGGTCGGGGCAGGGGTGGGGACAGGCCAGGGTGGGGTGGAGGGCAGGCCCTGGGGCCAAGAAGGTTGAGGCTGTGAGACTTAGAAAAGGCTGAGGCTGCCTGGTGTCGGGGGACGGGGCACCCAGGGAGGGGGGGTGTTCAAGTTACAGACCCAAAGTGGGGCTTGGATCAGGTGGGGAGATGCCGAGCCACCCGTCTTCTGAGGGTGAGAGTGAGGGACAGTAGGAGCAGAAAATGGGGGGCGCAGAGCGATTCTCAGGGAGTGAGATGGAGTGAGGCCCCCCGAAGGAGCTTGACCTTAACTCTGGAACCCATGTTGCCTTGACAACAGGGCATCCTGCAGCACTAGGTAGAAAGGAAAGGAGAAGGGATGGATCTTAAAGGGACAGGGCCATCCCAGACTCTCTCCTCTCCCCCAAAGGATGCCAGGGCTCAGGGCAGGGAAGCCAGAAAGTTGGGGGGATTGGGCACGTGCAGCCAGCAACCCAGTCATTTCCTTTCCTTGACAGCTTGCGGAGAGACCCTGCAAGATAGCACGGGCAACTTCTCCTCTCCCGAGTACCCCAACGGCTACTCCGCCCACATGCACTGCGTATGGCGCATCTCAGTCACACCTGGGGAGAAGGTAACTGAGCATCCTCTCCTCTGCCAGGACCCCTGAGTAGGAGAGCTTAGTCCATGTGGCTGTGAGTGACCTCCCTGGGAATGTAAACTCATTCACCCTGCAGGATGATGAGAGGCTTCTACTAATAGTTGTATATAAATGCTAACTTGTGAATGGCATTTACTATGTGCCAGACATTTTTCCAAGTGCTTCTCAGATCCATTCACGGGCTTTTTATGTGGAGTCTGGACCTCTCACCCACCCCTGGACCTTCCATGTCCTTCATATTTTTATTGCTCCCAAGAGTCAGCTTTAAGGCTTTATTTCCCTTGATTGGAACTTGGTTCTTAATGTCCTAGTGCAACCTTGAGCTGGGTTAGATTTTATTACCGGTCGCGTTGCTCATTCCAACAGCACTTTGAATCAGAATTCCACCATCCAGCAGGTAGCCGTCCTCACTCTGCCATGAGCTCATTTGATAAACATGTCTTCTGGGTGTTCCGAACCTGGCCTTTGATCAAAATATTGAACAGGACATGAATTAAAGCAGATCCAAGATCTCCCTCTGAATTGACATTGACCCAGTAATCGGCAGGCTTGTGGCAAAACTATTCCACTAGCTATGACTACGCTAAATGTCATTACCAGCCAGCCACCGGTCACCACCTTATTGACCAACCACCATATGAGCTGCTTCTGAGACCAGGCCTTTGTCATCTTTATGTCTCTGGCACAGGAAGTGATTAATAAATGCCGAATACATGGATGAATTGCCTTACGAAAACAAATCCACCAGTTTCACCAGTTGGTAAACCCCCTTTTAAAAAGGAAGTGAGATTTGCCTGATGTACCTTGTTTCAAGTGAACCCCAAAGTAGTCAAGTGTTTCTTTTCTAAATGGTCATAGACCATCTGTTTAATTGGGGATCACCATTGAACTCAGTGGTTTGCAATTCCCAGAATTCACTCTAAACCCCCTTCCCAACACACGCATGTGCATGCACGCATGCATACAAACCCCTTCTGAAAACTGGGAAAGATTTTGTTCTGAGTTCTCAAGATTACAGACACTGCTCACATCTGCAAGTTATTTGAATGTCCTCTGATGTCATTTTTGAGTCTAGAGGCAAAAGCCAATTTAAAGAGGCGCTCGCTGACTCTCCTTCTGTATTATTGGGCTTCTATTTCCTTTCCAAACGATGCTGATTTTATTTTTTATAATCTGAAGATCGTCCTCACTTATGATAGACTTTTATGGAGAGCTGAGTAATTCCCTGTCTCCCTTGGCTAACTTTCTACCATCTTCCCTCAAAAGTGAACCCACCCCTTCCTTGTTCTTCTTGTTCTGAATCTAAGTTAAAAATTGCAGTCCTTTTCACTGTCTTGTAGTGACCTTGCCCTGGATTCCTTCATTCCTCTGCTGAGGGTCTCCAGCCTTCGGAAATCTCACCGCAGATAACAATAATAATAATAACAACTAATGATTATTGAGCATATGATTGGCCAGGCATGTGTTAAATCTCTGTGTTATGTCTTTTAGCACAACGTTATAGGCTGGGTGCTAATGTTAGCCTCATTCTGTATATGAGAAAACAAACTTGGAAAAATTAACTTGCCCAAGATCTCATAGATCCTAGATTATGACATAAAAGTCTGTGATTGAAATACTCTGTGTATTCCAAAGCCTTGTCCCATTCCAACAACTAAGTGCCCTTCGGCAACTTGTGTGGCCACTAGGTGCCCAGTGCCGGGCCCAGCCCTGGGGATGGACAGGTGCACGAGACAGTCCGCGGCCCCACGGAGCACAGAGTAGGGTAGAGCATCACTTTCTTTCCCATTCAGGAGGTTTGCTCAGTTGGCAGGCATATGGCAACTTGGTCAGGACCCTCTTCTTTCCTTGCTTTGTGGGCTGGCATGGGCTGGCCCTAGTCTCTAGAGAACACATGGCCTTGCCTTAGGAGCCTCTCTCTGCCTGGGACCTGCTCCCTTCATAGCTCCCACAAGACTCCCCATCCTTTTTCAGAGGCCTGCCCGGAGCTCAGGGAGAGAAGTGGGCTACGGATAAAAGATTAACCAGTGCATGATTGTAGAAATGCAAAAAGTAAAACCCACCCATGGTCCTGGTTGAAACTGTAGAGTTGTAACTGAACCAAAGATGGAACCCTGGGGGACAGAAACATTTAAAGGCTGGGGAGGCAGAAGAGGATGGTATCATAAAGTTGGCATGGCCACTTTTTGTTACTTACCAATTATGTGCCAAATTATTGGCATCGTACATGCGTGATCTCGTTATTCCTCACAGCCGTTTCATGACGTAGGTACTGTTATCCCTACTGGAGAGTGGAGGGAATTGAGGCTTAAAGTGCAGGAGGAGATCTGGCCAGGTTTGCTCAGGTAACAGTGGTGGAACCAGCATTCAGTTCTAGGACTATGTGACTCCAAAGTCTACTCTTTCAACAGTAAACCTTAAATAAATCCACGTGTGTTAGCAGATGGACTTTGACATCTGTTTGGCTCCTGAGAGGTTGTTGTTTTTCACTTGCCTACCAGTTCTCAGCTTATTGCCAGACATGCAAGTGATGATATGTAAAACTTATCTTGTACAATCGTGCAAGTCGTAGGGATGTCAGGCAGGAGAAAGAGCCGCTCTGGAGGACTCCTTGGAGGATCCTCAAGTCTTTACACTGCATGTAATTAGCAACTGCCCTGAAGAGGATTTACAGTGTTTCCCAAGCAACGAAGGGAACTCCTTTATGAGCGGGAAAGTGGTTTCAGAAGGAGACCGTAGTCAAATGTTGCAGAGGAGCCAGGAAGATAAGAACTTAAAATGTTTTTGGATTTGGCCGAATCCACCCTCGTTCCCATCAAGGTCCCACCCAAATTCTGGCTCCTCCCATCCCCCAGCTGGGCAGAGATGACCCCTCCCATCCCTCCTCTGCAAGGCCTGGGCTGGGCCCTCCCTTAAGTCCCTCTTCTCAGGCACTGAAGGGCATAGAGCTCTGAGCATGGAGGGAAAGTTGATGCTCGTTCTTTGCACAGCCGTTGGGCAAAATTGATTGGTAGGCCTGGGGAGGCCACATGGAATGGAGGTTAAGGGTATAAGTTTAAGATCCAGAGTGCCTGGGTTTGACTCCCAGCTGTGCTCTGTACTGGATGTATGATCTCGGGGAAGTTGCTTACCCTCTCTGTGCCTTTGTTTCCCCATTTGTAAAATGAGCCTGGTGATAGTACCTCCCTCATGGGGTTGACACGAGGATTAAACAAGTTAATGTACATAAAGTGCTTAGGGCACTGCCTGGAACATAGTGGGAATTCAATCAGTGTTAGCTGCTAGTATCATTCTACTGTCCTGCTCTATTAAATGAGTGAGCCCCGGTCAACTTCCCCGGGTACCTCATTTGCCACCTTCTATTTCCTGGATTCTGATCCGGACCGTCCTGTGAACCCAGTATCAAACTATCTAAGCAAATTCAACTCCAGGAGCGAAATTAATGTTTATCAAGTGGCATACCCTGTCATATGGATGTGTGACATGTATGTATGGCACCCGTGTCAGACAAGGTCGTAAATTTTACATGTATTAATTTGATTCCCCTAAGTCCTATGAGGCTGGTACTATTACCGTTACCATCTTACAGATAAGGAAACAGAGGCCCAGAGGAGTTACATGAGGCCTAAGATCTGACTGAAGCCAGACAACAGGTCCCCCAGGGTCGGCGTGTTCTCCCATCTCCTCCCTGAGAGCACCCAACAAGCATGAGGAATACTTGCCACACGCAGGGTGCACCTGGGGACTCTGGACCCGTATCTCATTTACCCCCGACTCCCCAGTGGAGTTCTTATGGTCACCTCCATTTTTCAGACAGAGACAGCGAGGCACAAAGTCAAGCCATGGGCCGGAGTCACCAGCCAGGAAGTGGCAGAGCTGGCCCAGTTTTCCTTGGCAAAGGGCAGTGCCCCTGCCACCAGCGCACAGCTGTTTCCACACGACAGAAGTTGTTACAACTCTTAATTAGACACCTCCGGTCTCAGTATAACTGTGGCTGCACCTCCCTGTAGGATGCCCCTGACTGCTCGCCCAGGTCTCTTCCTTCCACGTGAGGTGGCCTCTGCTTCCTCCTGCCCGTGGCAGGTCTTGGGTGGGCCCTGTGGGGCTCTGCTGGCTGGGCACGGTTTCTTTTTCAGAGGCCTGAATCCATCCCCCCTGGACAGAGTCACAGTTGTTTCCGGGGAGGAAGGGAAAGTGGCTGCCGTTCTCAGGGCTGCTTGCTGAGTGAAATTGATTGGCAGGCCCAAGGAGGCCACGTGGAGTAGGGGTTAAGGGTGTAAGTTTAGGAGTCAGGGAGCCCTCACTCGGCCCTCTGCATTCCTCCTTCCACCCAGCAGCTCTTCGAAAGATATTTTTGTTGTTTGCTAGATATAACAATAACATATGCATGTTGTAAAAATTTTGAGCAATATAGGAAGGCCTAAGGTAAAAAGTGAATTTTCTCCCCTTGATCATCCTCCAAATCCCACTCCACAGAGACAACTAAGCATTGGTAACACTTGGGATGTCCTTCCAGACCCTTCTAGTGTGGGGGTTTGGGGGTGGCCTTCTGTAACTTGCCTTTCACTCAACAATAAATCACAGTCATCATTCCATGTCAGCACATATAGATCTACCTCAATCACTTTTGTGGTTGCTTGGCATCCCATCATCTTGATTGCCCTTAAATTATTTAATCATCCCCTCAGGTCTCTTGATGGATGCTGATTTAAGTTCTTCCAAGCTTTTATTACTGCCAAAATAAATACCTTGAAACTTAAATCTTTATACGCTTGGGCAAGTATATTAGAATAGATTCCAAAAAGCAAAATTCTATTCAAGAAATATTTATTAAACAACTATTATGTGCCATGCACCGAGGATTCCATAGTGAATCAAACTTCCTCTGTGGTCATACTTGGTCTTTTCTAAAAAGGTAAAATATTGGGTCATAAGACACTGGCTCTATAGCAAGAGTTAGAACAGATTTTCAACTTCAGTTTTTCAAAATGCCAGGACTTGTATTTTTATCATAATAATAATAATACTCCCAATGATGATTAATCATCATCATAAAGAGTAATATAGTGCAGTTTTCGGGGGTTCCCTGGCAGCCTAGTGGTTAGGATTCCAGGCTTTCAGTGCCGAGGCCCGGGTTCAATCCCTGGTTGTGGAACTGAGATCCTGTAAACCATGCAGCGCGGCCAAAACAAAAAAGAGTAATATAGTGCACTTTTCATGTTTTTTTAATTTTTAGATTTTTATTTATTTTTTGGCTGTGTTGGCTCTCCGTTGCTGCACGTGGGCTTTTGCTAATTGCGACGAACGGGGGCTACTCTTCCTTGCGGTGCGCAGGCTTCTCATTGCGGTGGCTTCCCTTGTTGCAGAGAATAGGTTCTAGGCGCACAGGCTTCAGTAGTTGCAGCACGCAGTCTCAGTAGTTGCGGTACGCGGGCTTAGTTGCTCCACGGCATGTGGGATCTTCCCAGACCAGGGATCGAACCTGTGTCCCCTGCATTGGCAGGCAGATTCTTAACCACTGCGCCACCAGAAAAGTCCCCTGTAGTGCACTTTTCAAAACGTGATCTCACTCGATTACATCTCAGAGTAACAAAATTAATGAAAGCCCCCCCAAACACAAACATATTTAAACTCATGTGTGAATCAAAAGAAAATATGAAAGATGGACCATGGGTTCCAAGCTAGGTCAGAAGAAATGTGAGTACACGGGGGTGAAAGGCAGTGAAAGTACAACAGGCTCAGTAGATTGAAGGTTGCAGTGAACCGGAAGGATCGTTGAGCTCTGTGTACAGAGGGAGTGAGCAAGGAAAGATTGGGGCTCATGGATGTAGAGTGGGGTCCTTGGATTTGAGATTATGGATGATAACAAGGTCGAGGGCATGGTGTGCTGGCTGAGAAGGGGCAGAGAGAGGGTGAAAGAGGAGGTTAGGGAATTCAAAGGTCAGGAAATGGGAAGGATAGTGCAGGTGGATATTGAAAACACCAAGAAGGAACTTCCCTGGTGGCACAGTGGTTAAGAATCCACCTGCCAATGCAGGGGACATGGGTTTGAGCCCTGCCCCAGGACGATCCCACATGTCGCGGAGCAACTAAGCCCATGTGCCGCAACTACTGAGCTGTGCTCTAGAGCCCACGAGCCACAACTACTGAAGCCCACATGCCTAGAGCCCATGCTCCACAACAAGAGAAGCCACCGCAAAGAGAAGCCCACGCACCACAACAAAGAGTAGGCCCCGCTCGCTGCAACTAGAGAAAGCCCGCGCACAACAACGAAGACCCAATGCAACCAAAAATAAATAAATAAAAATAAAATAAAATTTAAAATTAAAATTAAAGAAAAAGAAAACACCAAGAATTCTGACGGGGTCGGTGCTAAAGTGACCATGAGCCAGGAGCTCTTCCTTGACCAGTGGCAGTATTGGCTGCAGACAGCAACTGCCAGCACCTGTGGGATCTTTTTCATTCTGGCCTCCACTCTGTCTGCCTCTAACACTGCGGTGAGCCACAGGGGAGATGGACACCCTTGTCCCCTTCTCCTCCAGCAGGGAACCCAGCTAGCACCTAACAGGTGGGCCCCTTGGGCCTTCTCATGCCCACTGCATACTCCTCGCAGATGCGGGTGCCATTCTCTGGAGTCCCTGCTTGTTGGACTCTGAACATACAGCAGGCTTCAGGGCTCACTCCGGAAACTACTAAGGAAGCAGTTTCCCTCCTAGGAAGTGTGCTTCTCTACCTGTTCATATGCCCCCCTGCTGGGGAGACTTGGTACTTACCGAGGTATCAAACGTTCCTCCAGTATTAGGTGAACATTTGACGAGTTCAAGGGCTGAAATAAGTTTATGTGAAGGAGGTGCTTAGGGCAGTATCTGTACCCATGTATTGCTGTGTTAGGGTGAGATGCTGTTTCCTCATTTTATGCACCATTCATTTTATGTACCATTTTATGCAGAGGCGAGATTCAAACCCAGGCTCGTATGACTGGAATCTGAGTTTTTCACTAGGTGGTCTTTTCATGCATATGTCTTATTCTTTTAAGTCCTAAGTTCCTTGACAGGGACATATCTTTTTTTTTTTTTTTTTCTTTTATTTATTTATTTATTTTTGGCTGCGTCAGGTCTTTGTTGCTGCGTGCAGGCTTTCTCTAGTTGTGGTGAGCGGGGGCGCCTCTTTGTTGAGGTGCGCAGGCTTCTCATTGCGGTGGCTTCTCTTGTTGTGGAGCACGGGCTCTAGGCGCATGGGCTTCAGTAGTTGCGGCACACAGGTTCAGTAGTTGTGGCTCGTGGGCTCTAGAGCTCAGGCTGAGTAGTTGTGACGCACGGGCTTAGTTGCTCTGCGGCACGTGGGATCTTCCCGGATGAGGGCTCGAACCCGTGTCCCCTGCATTGGCAGGCAGATTCTTAACCACTGTGCCACCAGGGAAGCCCCTTTTTTTTTTTTTAATTGAAGTATAGTTGAGTGTCTTAAACCCATTCTTGGGAGGCATGCAGACCTGATAGTCCCTTCAGCGGTTAGCACGAGCCCTGCCTAGAACCAGCATTCAGTAAATACGTGATGATGGGTAACTCAGGCCTTCTTCCCTCTGCTCTTCCGCTCTGGACCTTTCATTCCCGTTCAGACCGCCCCCTGCCCCCAGTCCCACATGCCTCCCTGGGCCCTTCCTCTCACCAAGGAGACCTCTTCCCTCTAAAGATGCTGTAATTTATATTACTTAAGTTGACCATGAAGAGAGCTGGGTTTGTTTAACCCTAAGCAACGGCTCCTTACTAAGGAGATCAGTGAAATGAGACCCAAGGTCTCAAACATATTTTCAACGAGGCTGTGCATTTTAAGTGAGGCCTGGCTTGGGATATCTGGGAAGAATGCTGACTAGAACTGGCAGATGGCTGGAGATGAGGGACACTTCTGTGCCAGGAGCTCCTTTCTGGAACACTTAACTATTTATAACCCATGGCAAACAGCCTCACGAGGCAGGCAGCGGTCATGGGGCTGGTGGGCGAGGCCGGCGGGCGATGTGTGGGCAGCGGTGTCACCTTCTTCCTCCCCCACTTCCCCAGATCATCCTGAACTTCACGTCCATGGACCTGTACCGCAGCCGCCTGTGCTGGTACGACTACGTGGAGGTCCGAGATGGCTTCTGGAGGAAGGCGCCCCTCCGAGGTACCGGCACAGCCCTGCCTTACTTCCTCCACAGCTGCGTCCTTCTTAGAACTACTCACGTGACACGCTGTGCATCCTCCCCCCAACACTAGCACTTGGCTATGGGCAGCACCCTAGCATGGGAACCAGGAGTCCTGGTATAGTCAGTGCTGCCAGCTCCATCACTAAATGTGTGACTTTGGGCAAGTCTCTTCCCCAGTCTGGACCTCAAGGTCCTCAGTATGGGCTTCCAGGCCTCCCTCAGAGGGTGGCTGTCAGTGTATAGGTGTGGGCAGTCACACAAGGTGACAGAGGGAGATGGACAGGCCCGTCCTCTCAGCTCCAGGCTCTCTTCCTCATCTGGGCGATTTCAGAGGCTCTGTTTTCTGTCTGCGAGATGTGGCCTGAGGGTGCCCACAATGCAGTCTGGTGCACCACAGAGGCCTACATTCCTGGCACGGCCGCCCAAACTTGTTTGCACAGGGTGCTTTGTCTCAGGGTAGGGGAGTGGGTAAGTGGGAGATGGATGGGTCAGAACCACAGGACAGAAGATGCTGTAATGGACACAGAGTTAGAGGCTGAAGAGCTACATGAATTCTCCTTCTTCGATCTGGATGTGAGCCTAAGTAGCTCAGGACCGCTCATTAGCATTAGAACTTTGTCTCACAGCCTCTGCCTGAAGCAGGCTGACAAATCCTTGCTAACCATCTCTTTTTTTCCCCCAGTTTCTGATGTTCAAATATTTCTTATTAGTCACCCAAAGCAGCTGTCATTACGACACTTCTTGCTACAGAAGTGTTAGCATTTCCAAGATTGCTGTTTCTTTCTTTTTTTTTTTTGCAGTTTCTTTTTCATAACTTACATTCCTAGGGCAGCACCCTCTGTCCATTGCTGAAAGTTGGGAAACACCCATCTTATTACGAACACACAAATCATCCCTAGTCAATTCTTTTTTTTTTTTTTTTTTTTGCGGTACACGGGCCTCTCACTGTTGTGGCCTCTCCCGTTGCGGAGCACAGGCTCCGGACGCGCAGGCTCAGCAGCCATGGCTCACGGGCCCAGCCGCTGCACAGCATGTGGGATCTTCCCGGACCGGGGCACGAACCCGTGTCCCCTGCATCGGCAGGCAGACTCTCCACCACTGCGCCACCAGGAAAGCCCCCTAGTCAATTCTTGACTACAAAGAATTCCACAGATGGCCAGCCTCATCCGCTTATGTGGATTCTTGTCAGGTTTTATTTCAAAGAGGACATTTTCTCACCCAGTCCCTGGATTCTGGGATTTATTTGGGGTCCCATGGCATCCCCTGCATTTGAGCAAAAGAAAACTGTGTTTGTTTTTGGTTATTACTTGTTTGCATGGAGAGTAAATAAGAAAGGATCAGTAGTGATGGTGATGCTCTTTTTAAAAAGTAAATAAAACACAGGTACCATTGGCTAACGTGAGGAGTCACCTTTCCTCCCAGAAACAGACTCCTATCCTTTCCCTCAAGGGCATGAAATCTTCTAGAGTGGACTCTGGCTCTTCAAGGCCAAACTGGACCTTGGACCAGATGCAGGCCAACTTGAATGTGTGTCAAGTGTAGACCAGGGCCAGAGCCCCCGAGCCCCTCAGAGAGGTGGGGAGGGCTTCCTGGAGGTGCAGCCCTGGTGCGGGAAGGGAGAGGGCCTTGCTTTGGGCCTCAATGCCCCCTGTCCACGCCGTCTGTGCAGGCCGCTTCTGCGGGGGCAAACTCCCAGAGCCCATCGTCTCCACCGACAGCCGCCTCTGGGTTGAATTCCGCAGCAGCAGCAACTGGGTCGGGAAAGGCTTCTTCGCGGTCTATGAAGGTACCGAGGCAGGGGGACGGGGGAGTCAGAGGTGGGGTCCTGGGGCACCCTAGAACCACTCCCTCCTGGCACCCCAGGGGCAAGGCCGAGGGCCCGTGAAGGAGGAAGCAGAGATCCCACTGGGACTGGCCAGGGCCAGGGGCACTGGGAAGCCGGGGATGTAGGTGGGCAGGGCTAGAAGAGGCGGGTAGAGGGGCTCTCGAACATTGCAGAGCGTTCTGACTGACATCCTGTTTTTCCCACCTCGTCCCCTGTCCCCAAAGCCATCTGTGGGGGAGATGTGAAAAAGGACAACGGCCACATCCAGTCGCCCAATTACCCCGACGACTACCGGCCCAGCAAAGTCTGCATCTGGCGGATCCAGGTGTCCGAGGGCTTCCATGTGGGCCTCACCTTCCAGTCCTTTGAGGTGGGTCAGAGACCTCCAGGACGGCCCACCTCCTGCGGGCTTCCGGGGCTTGGGTCTGGGCCACCAGGGCTCCTCCTGCTGACGGAGCCCCCGACCCCCAGATTGAGCGCCATGACAGCTGCGCCTATGACTACCTGGAAGTGCGCGACGGGCACAGCGAGAGCAGCACCCTCATCGGGCGCTACTGCGGCTACGAGAAGCCGGACGACATCAAGAGCACGTCCAGCCGCCTGTGGCTCAAGTTCGTCTCTGATGGGTCCATTAACAAAGCTGGCTTCGCCGTCAACTTTTTCAAAGGTGCCTCCTTCCCCACTCCCCTACCCCGGCCCACTCCTGTGGCCAACCCACCGCCTTTGTTCCTTCTTTTTATTTTTTAAAGTTTATTTGACCGTGGTAAGAACACTTAGCCTGAGATCTACGCTCGGAACACATCTGAGTGTACAAACCAGCATTGCTGACCGAGGCACGGTGCTGTGCAGACCTCCTTGCTTGACGGAAACTTTATGCCCTCTGATTCATGACTCCCCCCCAACCCCCTCCCAGCCCTGGGCACCCATCATTCCACTCTTTAATTTTATGAATTGGGCTATTTGCGATACCTCATGTAAGTGGAATCATGCAGAATTTGACTTTTGGGGACTGGCTTATTTTACTTAAAATAATGTCCTGAAGGTTCATCCGTGTTACCGCATATGGCAGAACGTCCTTCTTTTTTAAGGCTGAATAGTATTCCACTGTGTGTCTGAACCATATTTCCTTTCGCCTCATCCGTTGGTGGACACCTTGGCTATTGTGAATGGTGCTGCCATGGCTTCGTTCATTCCTCATTCACTCACTCAACACACTGTGAGGGATTCGTAGACCCTGGCGCCCTGCCCTTGAATTTATGGCCTAACTGGGCAGAAAAGGTCCCACTGAAACACTACATACCTCACTGAGTAAATGACAAACGTAGGTAAAAGTAGCTGACACACGGTAGGTGCTCGACAGAGAACTGACATAACAATTCAGGAGTTGCCTGAAAGTCCAGAACTTTGTACTGAAGGAACATTGGTGAGATGTGCAGGCAGGAAGTACCCTAGGAGCTCAGGGTGGAGACAAGGCAGCGTGGACTTTTCATCGGCGCGAACCTGGGCACTGAGGGTGTTCTGCCCAAACCTCATTTCCTCGTCCGTAAGCTGGGCACAGTTACAGCCCCTCCATCACAGGCTTCATGTAGGGATTGAAGCAGAGGTGAAAGAATAGTACTCAGCCGGGGACGGCACATGAGAGGCCCCAGTGAATGGTGGTGGCCACCAGCCCAGCCAGTGTGGTCAGAAAGGAAGGCTCCATGGGTCCACCTGTCCCCTCCTTCAGGGCACTGCCTGTCCCTTTGGAGTTGTCACAGACAGGATCCCCTGGGGACCGAGTGGGGTTCTGAGCAGGTCACAGCTGACTTCCTCCCCCTGGAATGGGACTGGGGGTGGTCCTAGTAGCCTGAGGGACCCTGGACTTGACTCTCAAGCAGAGGGCAGGAGGAGGGACCCAGGCCCCGGACTGGGAGTCACTGACACCCTTTCCTTACGACCGCAGAGGTGGACGAGTGCTCTCGGCCCAACCGTGGGGGCTGTGAGCAGCGCTGTCTCAACACCCTGGGCAGTTACAAGTGCAGCTGTGACCCTGGGTATGAGCTGGCCCCTGACAAGCGCCGCTGCGAGGGTAAGTGCCCCCAGGCTGCCCAGGACCCTGTTCCCTCTCCCACCCCAAACCCTCCAGCCTGGATCTCTTCTGCCCTTGGACAGACCCCTTTCCAGAAAAACTAGGATTCCCTGGCACTTTGGTCACTACTCATGGATAAGGAATACATTGTCTATTTCAGTCCCCCGGAACACACTGTGACCAGGTGTGATGTACTCTGGTTTGGTTTTGTTTTCATTCTTGTTCTTCTTTTTAAATGCTGATCTTGATTGATTTCATCACCCAGCAGTAGGTCATGATCCACAGTTTGGAAACCACTGTTCTTAGACAGGCACTGAGTTCCAGCCTCTCATTATAAATATTCCCAGGAGGTAGTGAAACACTCTCTGGCTAACTGACTCCAGCTCAGCCTGGTCTTGCTGCGGGGCTTCTCTCCACTCACCTCTGAGCAGCTCCCTCTCCCTCCGTGCCTCCCAGTCCCTGCCCCCTGGTCCTCCCTGCCTCCCTCCCAGCCACGCCCCACCCCGCCCACTGGTACTGCCTTTCTGGAGCCCCTCACCCCACCCCCCACCTCTAAGCAGACGCCTGGCCTGTTCTCTCCCAGAGAAAATTGAAGTGACCACACATCTCCTCCTACTCTGAAGACACCCCCCTCTCCTGCCTCCTTCCCCATAGAGACCACACACAAGCCCCCCAGGCTGGGGGAACCCACAAACCCCCTCCTCCTCCTTCACGCACCCCAGCCTGTGTCCGTGCCCTTCTCTAGAGCAGGGACTCCTGGTGGGTGACGCCACCTCCCTTGTTCCCCCAGCCGCCTGTGGTGGATTCCTCACCAAGCTCAATGGCTCCATCTCCAGCCCGGGCTGGCCCAAGGAGTACCCCCCTAACAAAAACTGCATCTGGCAGCTGGTGGCGCCCACCCAGTACCGCATCTCCCTGCAGTTTGACTTCTTCGAGACTGAAGGCAATGATGTAAGTGCCCGCCTGGGGCTGGGGAGATGCAGGGAGATCTGAGGCCTGCGAGCTCAGCCTGGTGCCTGCTTCCTACCCTCCGAAAGAAATACTCCAGGAATGTAGAGGCGGCGGGTGGGGGGGCGGTTCAGGGGAAGCAGGGGAGGCTCAGGGAGGAGGGCCTTGAAGGCCAGGGAGCACGTGGCACGTGGGAATGAGGACGTGGAGTCCAGAAGCCTGTGGGGAGAGGCAGGGCTGGGGGCTTGTGTGGGGAGCACAAGAGGAACTGATGGGGTGGGGTGGCACTTTTTGAATCGTTAGATGTGGCAAAGCAGGTAACTAAAGGCGAAAGGACCCACAGAACAGGGAGCCTCCTCAGGCGAGGGTGGTCAGGAGAGGCTTCCTGGAGGAGGTGGGCCTGGAGCTGCGCTGCCCCACAGGTGTGCAAGTACGACTTCGTGGAGGTGCGCAGCGGACTCACGGCCGACTCCAAGCTGCACGGCAAGTTCTGTGGCTCCGAGAAGCCCGAGGTCATCACCTCCCAGTACAACAACATGCGTGTGGAATTCAAGTCCGACAACACAGTCTCCAAAAAGGGCTTCAAGGCCCACTTCTTCTCAGGTAACCCCGGACTCCCCAGCTCCGAGCCCCGCATCCCTTTCTTCCTGCCGCTGCACCCCTGTACTCTGCAGCCCCTCTGGTGCCGGGCAGCAGGGTCTGTCCCCTGCTCCCCCCACTGGCCCTCCACCACCAGGACAGCCCTCCCCGCCTGAACCCCGCTATTCCTGAGCCCTCAAGGCTGTATGGGAGCCGACCTGAGGCCGGGCAGGACGTAGGCCTGCAGAAAGGAAGGGAGAGGGCGCTCCAGGCCTCAGGGGCCGCAAGCCAAGACCCGAGAGAGGTCAGGCCCTGGGAACAGGGAGTTCAGTGAGGCCGGCTACTGCCGCATGCAGAAGAGGAGGGTGTTTGCCTTGGACTGTGGGGCGGATTATCTGGCAGCGGCTGGATCTTTAATCGGAACCTGCACACACCAAATGGGGTCATGCCGGGGCCTTCAGAAGCGATGAGGAGCCTCCCTTCCCTCAACCCCAAAGCCTTCCCACTCCCCCGAGGCCCACGGTGGGGGACTCAGATCCAACCAGCACATGTCTGTTGACAGCTGCCCCATGTAAGGCTAGGGGTCAAGTCCCTTTGAGGGCCCCATCTCCGGGCAGACAGGAGGGCATGGGCTGGCTGGAGCAGACAGTTAGTCGGTGAGCAGCCCAGGGATCCTCATCCCCTGCACGCCTGGTGGGCCAGGCATGGGCGGCAGGAAGCCCAGAAGCCTCCGGCCGGGTCCCCGCTGCCTGCCTTCTCCCCTCCTTTGCCCAGGGTCCTGCATCCTCAAGCCCCCTATGTGGCCGCCCTGCACCCTCGCCTGCCCCACTGGATGCCATGCACTGCCCCTGTGCACTGGTTCCCTGCTTCGTACTGCCAGCCACCCCGCTCTGCTTACAGTACCTCACAGCCCCTGCCCCACTGCTGGCTGAGACCCTTGCAATGCGACTCCCTCTCTTCCCTGGGCCCACCTGGAACCCGTGTGAGGTGCTCACCAGAGGGCTGAGGGGACGTAACATCTACTCAGGGATGGGCTCGGCCCCGGGGAAACCATTACCTGCTTACTCTTGTCTCTTCCTGCCCTTCTGTTGCTCCAGTCTTTGGGGGGGGGTGGCGGGGGACCAGCACCCCATCTGTCAGACCTAGAGCCCAGGGCTCTCCACCCACGGTTACTGCCCTGCCCTGGCCCGACACTGTGCCACCCTCAGCCCACCCTCAGCTCTGCACAGACGCGCACGCACACACACACCTGCACATGCACACTTGCACCGCCCCTTCTCACGAGAAACCTGCAGAGGACCCTCACCGCTGGGCATCGAGGTTCAGCCCTCAGGGTCCAGGGCATCTGACTCTGACCCCCCAGGAGGGGGGCTATTTGGACTTTTGGGACACCCAGCGAGGAGACCATAAGGCAAGAAGAAGAGAGAGCCTGAAGACCTTCAGTGTGACCCCAGCCACCTGCCGGGGCATTTGGCACTGGAGGGTGAGTGCCATCTCCTTGTCCCGGCCCGTGTCCACTCCCTGCTCCTGCCCCTCCTGCAACCTGCATCCCTGGCTCCCAGGAGAGGCTGCCCCCAACCATGGCAGAGCCCCTCTCCGGGCACTAAAGCAGCCCTTTCTCAGGGCTCACCGCTCTCAACATTGCACTCAGCACTCACTCACCCACTCACTCATTCATTGGGCAAGTATTTCTTTTACCCCTACAATGTGCCAGGCACTGTACTCGGTTTTTGGGGTGCAAATATGAGGAAGGCATGGGGGTCAATTTCAGGACAATCTTTGCTCATTCCGTGAGCTGGGACTCCTGAAGCTCCCAGCATAGTCGCCAATGAGTTAGCTCGGTGAAACCCCAGGATGGGTTGTAGGGTGCCCATCACCCCACATTCTCACAGGGCTTGTGCAAAGGCAGCTTCCACAGGGTCCTCTGTCAGGGTCCCTCCCAATGCTCTAACTGAGGAGACCTGGGGGAGGACTTGGGGACTCCACCTCTTGACCTTGGGTTGTTTGGGTCCCACGGGGTCTGGCTCACCTGAGAGTGGACTGGAGAAGCAGGGCCGTCTGGGAGCCAGTGCTCCAGCCCTCAGGCCCCTCTCCCAAGGGAGACCCGGCACAGGGCCGCCGTTGTCACAAACTCCGCCTGGCCATGTAAATGTCAGCGGGCATCTTTCTACCTCGGGGCTCATCTCTGGAATTCTGTGTGTCCACTCCCCCTCCCTGAATGCCTGCCTCTGCGCCAGGCACCCAGTACCCAAAATGACCATGGAGAGACGAGAATATGTGTTTGTGATGTACCCGTCCGTGCCTGTGACCACGTGTCCCTCTGTGTGTCGGTTTCTGTGTTCATGGGAGAGCTCATGTGCAGATCCACCCGAATGGGTGCAGCTGCGCCTGTGAGCCCTCCCGAGTCCGCAGTGGCCTGCTGACGAGCCCGTGGTCTCTGCATCCACGTGTGTCTCTGTTTGTACCTGTGCTTGTGTGTGCCTGTGCATGCTTCCTCACGCACAGGGAGTGAGCCAGCGGCGTCTATCCCTGTGTGCACGTGTACACAGGTGGCTGATGGCTGATGTGTGTGAGTGTGGTGTCTGTGTGTGAGGGGCTGACGTGTATCCTGTGCACCTGTGGGTCAGTGTCTGTGCTGCCCTGTCGGGACGACGGTACAGGGTGAGGGATGATATGTCTGTGGGTGTGTTGGCGTGAGTGTGTGCCTGTGTCTGTAACACACTCTGTAGTTGCAGCACCAGAAGGAGAGAGCCGAGCTCTGGATGAGGCCCCCTTCCCATGGACTGCTCCCCTCTGCTAGAGACTCGACGTCTCCTTCCCCAGCGTGCGGGCCTCATTCCCACCCCCAAGGCCTTCTCCCTGCCGCAGGCTTCCTCCCGTCTGTCCCCTGTCGCTGTGCCTCCTCCCACCCGCTGCCCCTCCGTGGCCTGGCTGCTCCGGACATGGCCGTCCTGCATGTGTGTCCTGCTGCCCCCCACCCCGCGCTGCCCGTGGACCCCCCCTCGGAGCCGGGCCTGGTTTTCATTGCTCTCCCTCCCTGGCCCCCGCCCTCCACCCGCACCCCTTGGTCCCTTTTCTCCTTCTCTCTCTCGTTTCAGAAAAGAGGCCAGCTCTGCAGCCCCCCCGGGGACGGCCCCACCATCTCAAATTCCGAGTGCAGAAAAGAAACCGGACCCCCCAGTGAGGCCCGCCTGGCCTCCCGGACCCTTTGTTACTCAGGAACCTCACCTTGGACGGAATGGGCTGGGGGCTCAGCTGCCGCCCACCCCGACCTCCGCTCGGCCATGCCGGCCCGGCTCCCCCCGGCCGGACAGAACTGGTGCTCTCCTCGCCCCCGCCCCCGCTCACGTGGACAGGGGACCCTCCCTGCCTCCCGCCCCTCCCATTTTGATGGTGTCTGTGACATTTCCTGTTGTGAAGTAAAAGAGGGACCCCTGCGTCCTCCTTTCTCTTGCAGTCTGCTTGTCCGTGTGTCTATTTTTCCACTTGTCCGTCTGTCCAGTAAGCAGGTAATGGTAGAGGGTTCCCATGCTGGTCCGCTCCAGACCCCAGCCTCCCTCCGTCCACTCCTCCTTTCTCTCCGCACAGCTGGGCCCCCCTCAGCTGCCTCCGCTTGATGCAGTGCCCTGGACCCCCACCATCGCCTTGACCTCCGCTCCCCACCCCGCCTGTGGGGGGGGCGGGGGAGGGCGAGGTGGACGCCCAGCCAGTCCTCCCACTTCCCCTGGGGTGACGCAGCCCTCAGCCCTGCACAGACCGGTCTGCCCTTGCCTGTTCCCCCTGCAGACAAGGACGAGTGCTCCAAGGATAACGGCGGCTGCCAGCAAGACTGCGTCAACACCTTCGGCAGCTACGAGTGTCAGTGTCGCAGCGGCTTCGTCCTTCACGACAACAAGCACGACTGCAAGGAAGGTAAGCGCTGCCGGAGCCCCCGGGCGCCTTCCCCTGCCCACGGCCTGGGGCCTGAAGGACCGAGGCTGGGGAGCGGGCTCAGAGGTGCCATCTCCTTCGGCCTCTCCTTGGACTCGAGAAGCTGAGTGACCTCTGAGGTCACCTCGTTTTGCCTCCCGCCTAGAGCACGGACGCCCCCCCATCCCTCCCCACCCCCCCAGCAATATCCAAGCCACACACACTTCTGGAGAGGAGGGGCTGCCCCCAGGCCCCATTGTTAGGCTGTTCTGGTAATTAGTGCTCCTTAAAATCCATGTCCAAGTCTTTCTCTTTGTCCGACCTCCCGCTGTCAGGGAGGCAAGCTGGGACAGTGGTGAAGAACACAGACGCTGGTGCCAGGCTGCCTGGCCCAGCCCTACCACTTAGCCAGCCACGTGCCCTTGAGCAGCTGACTTCCTTTCTCCGCACCCGGGTTTGCTCACTGAGTGACTCCTGGATGGCACTGGCACCCTCCTCCTAGGGGTGGGGCGCTGTGATGTGCTCCGAGCAGTGCCTGGCTCGTAGCAAGCAGTCACGTATGTCACTGTTATCGGTCACATCTCTGACCCCTGGGGACACCCAGAACAGGGCTGCTGCCTCCCTGACATTGAAGCCCAGCAGATCCTTGGAAACAGCTCTCGGGTCATTGCCCATATCACGTGATACCTCTCTGGATGCAGTACAACCCTGGCCCGCTCCCAGTTGCTGATTCCACTGTGGCCCGTGCCTGCTGCAGACGTACTATCCCAGCAGCACAATGTAGACTCGCCTCTGACGCTGAGAGTCTGTGTGCCATTGGGTGAGTCATTTTGGCTCTCTGAGCTTCAACTGCCTCACCCATGAGATGGTCCTAAGCTTTAGAGCCCTTGCTTTGAGCACTTAGCACAGTGCCTGGCAAATGCCTCTTCTCACCATTACTAGGTGGACAACCAAAGTACCAGCAAATAAACTGCCGACTAGAATAAACAGAGGTGAAGCACCCAACGGACATTCCAGGGCTTCCATCCCCATCACTTCAGGCTCTCCAAATACAGAGTACCTGACTCACGGAGCCCCCTTATCTTTTAGCTAGGGGAGACCTTCTTCTGATGTTGTCTAAACTACATGCCATCTCTGTACTCTCTATGAAAAACAGGGTTTTGCTAAAGAACCCTCAGCATTGACATCAACAAGATAGCAGGAGGAGGTGTAAGCTTCCTGGGAAGATGGCCTGTGTGTAGCTCCGATTCACTTTAGAAGAACTCATCGTTTCTTACTCAAGTGCTAGGCTAGCAACAAATCAGTATTTCCTGACCCCCTGCGGAGGGTGTAGCTCTGTGCAAAGTTCTGTAGGGGGTTCAAGAGGGGATCCCTCTGCTCCCGAGGAGACTGCAGTGTAGCTGGGGAGAGAAGTGGGCATGGAAGGAGAAATTAGAGGGTGGGGAAAAACTGGTGTAAAAATGGGGTGGGGGGCAGTGAGTGTGGACATGGGAAGGTGAAGATGGGTAATGGAAGCAGCTCATAGCTCAAACGTGGAGGCCAGGAGCTCCACCTGCCTCCACCCGGGCTGCTGGGCAGCCTGCGAGGGCACTGCCCCTCTGGACCCTGGCGGCTGTGCATTCATCCTGTGAGCCTCTGACTATAGGCACAGCTGTTCGGCCTGCACCCCACCCACCCCTTTCTCCTCCCCAGTCCAGCAGTGCACTGGCTTTTCCTCAGAGGGACCTGTCAGATTGGATGATAACGCATAAGAAGCATCAGCCTTGGAGTTTGTGAGGCCATGCCGTTCCGAGGCAGAAGGCAGATTGCAGTGGATCAAGGAGCCCTGAGTAGTGAGAACATGGTGTAGCAAGTTTTCTTGAAGACAAGGAGACAGGATGGGTGGGAGCAGGAGAGCGTTGTTTCAGGATGGGCAAAGCGTAGGAAGGTTCGTGGCCTGGCCGAGCTGGCAGAGGGAGTGAGCGCGGGAAATGTGTGACACGAGGGTCCCCAGATGGTGGGCAGCAATGAGCTCCAGCTCCAGGAAGGAAAATCCATTCCTGCCCAGGAGGAGTGGCACCTTCTCTAAGACAAGGCAGGAGGGAAGGTGAGTTTGCAGGTAGGGGTTGGGAAGTTGAAGTTGTTCATATCTGAGGGCCCTGCTTTTCTCCAGGAAGCAGGAGGTGAGGTGGTCTGCTGGGAGCGGGGCTGGGAGTTGAGAGGGCCGAAGGTTCGGAGCCGTAGCTGAGGAGGTGGGAGATGGAGCTGGTGAAGGACGAATCCAAAGAACGTCAAGGGAGTGGGGGCCCAGCCATGCTTGGAGACCACGAATGGGGTTTTCCAAGATGGTGCCGCTCAAGCATGGCCCTTGATGAGCAGTTGGGGTGATGGGCCACATGGTCCAGCTGATAGAGAAGCAAGTTAAGTCAACCCAGGAGGAAGTATTGGGAGGAAGTGGAAGGTTCTCTCTAAAGCTGGAGAGGTGTTAGGGAAAGGGAGGGCCTGAGCGCCCTGGAAGAACGGGAGGTGGCCACTGCGACGGTGGTGTGTTTGTAGCATCGAGAATTGGAGGGTGATGACGAAGCCTTGGGGGTGAGAGGTGAGAACCCATAGAGCTGAGAAGGTCGGGGGCATGAGGCCAGCGTGTGGGTGGACCATCCATGTGTTTGTTGACATCACCTAGGATGGTGGCAGGAGTGGGGTGGAGAGAACTGAGTCAGGTGCCAAAGTCTTCTGTGGATATGGAAGCGTGGCAGGAGATCAGAGGATGGCAGCTTCGTGGAGGGCAGAGGTGGTATGGCCAAATGGCCTCCAAGGTCCAGGAGTGTACACAGGGCGCCTGGGAGGGCTGCTTCCGTGGACGGTGCCAGGTGAGGTCCAGCTTGGAACCAAGCAGCTCGATTTCCCCGGGCTGGGTGACTGAATGGGAAAGAAGTAATGTGAGCTTTCCTGCCACCTCTAAGTGGGGGACAAGAGAAGCAAGAAAGGAGGAGGAGGGCAGGGAGGGGCTTCTTCCTTCCGTTCTTCACAGGGGCCATTGGAGCACTGGGGTCCCTGCTGATCCCCTCCCCCTCACTCACCTCTCCACAGCCGGCTGTGACCACAAGGTGACATCCACCAGCGGCACCATCACCAGCCCCAACTGGCCTGACAAATACCCCAGCAAGAAGGAGTGTACCTGGGCCATCTCTAGCACCCCCGGGCACCGGGTCAAGCTGGTAAGGTGCCCACTCCCCACCCCGCTCCTCTGTGCCATCTGCCCATCACCTATTTCCTGTCAGCTTCAAAGCCCCACGTCACTCAGAGCACTGCTCAGGGCCATGCAGGCTGCGGGCTGGTGGCCTGACTGAGCCCACAGGGCTGCCATCCCTGTGAGAAGCCCAAGTCTGGTGTGGACAGAGGCCCTTTCCCAGCAAACAGTGGGTTTGTACCTGCCGTCACTTCCTTCCTAGGTCCTCCCCGTCTCCCATCCACCAGCAGTGGCCACTGCCCTGGTGTCCGTGAACTGGGGTTCAGGGGCCTTGGTTTGTTGCCACCTGTTGCCCACGCCTCCTGCCCCCGGCCACATAATTCCTAATTCGCTGTCCTCCCTCATGCCCTCCAGACCTTCATGGAGATGGACATCGAGTCCCAGCCTGAGTGTGCCTATGACCACCTGGAGGCGTACGACGGGCGTGACGCCAAGGCCCCCGTCCTGGGCCGCTTCTGTGGGAGCAAGAAGCCCGAGCCCGTCCTGGCCACGGGCAGCCGCATGTTCCTGCGCTTCTACTCTGACAACTCCGTGCAGAGGAAGGGCTTCCAGGCGTCCCACTCCACAGGTGAGCCCACCACAGGCCAGGGTGGGGGCAGCCGGTGCCCTATGTGGTCATTTGTCCTGGAGGCATCTGCTGATCCTGGTCTCAAAGGCAGGCCCTGGGCTCCAGTCGGAGGTTTACAGAGAGCTCCTGAAGACACAGGCCCAGCCCGTGGCCGGGTGGAGAGACAGCATGTCCTGAAGGCCAGACCAGAGGGGCAGAGAGTCAGCCTCCTGGGCCAGGGAGAGGAGGTCTGGATGAGGGGTGCGAAGGTCAGAAAACAGGGCAGTGACAACAGTGGGTAGAGAACCAGAGATGGGGAGGGAATCCCCTGGAGTCCCCAGAGGTAGGACACTTGACTGTGCAGTAGGCCACCCACATTCCACCCCCCCAGATTCACGCGTTCATTCATTCCGCAGACATTTGTGAACACGTGGCAGGTACGCGGCAGCATCCTAAGTGCGGGTCACAAAATGAACGAAGCAGGGCTTCCCTGGTGGCGCAGTGGTTGAGAGTCCGCCTGCTGACGCAGGGGACACGGGTTCGTGCCCCTGTCCGGGAGGATCCCACATGCCGCGGAGCGGCTGGGCCCGTGAGCCATGGCCGCTGAGCCTGCGCGTCCGGAGCCTGTGCTCCGCAACGGGAGAGGCCACGACAGTGAGAGGCCCGCGTACTGCAAAAAAAAAAAATGAACGAAGCAGACAAACCTCTCAGTTCTTGAGGGGTTTACTCTGCATTTACTTGCTCGTTTATTCAGCAACCTTTCTACTGAGCCCTGGGCCCCTGCAGGAGACTCAGAGGGGCACGGAGAGATGAATCAGGTGTAAGCCCTTCACCCTGCCCACACGGGGACCCACAGCCCAGGGGAGGGACAGGACACGGAGAGATAATTACAGCAGGAGACAAAACACGATAAGGGTCTCGCTCTGGGTGTGAGGTGATGGGTCATTGCAGGCAGGGGAGGAGACCAAGCACAGCCATAACCCCAGACAGCTCTGGGCGTACACAGGTGACTGCAGGTCATTTAGTTTGGCTGGAGCAATGGGCATGTGAGGACAACAGTGAACTGGGAATGGTGTGGCTACAGAGAAAGGCTGGAGCCCAGTCCTGTGAGGCCTGGGACATCAGGCCAACGGTGACCGCTGGGGGCTTAGCAGGCTTCTTGTGGGTCTTAAGCTACCTGTTGGGGAGGCCCCAGAACTGATGGGTCCACAGTCCCGCTCCTCCCTTTTAACTCAGCCCCTGACCCAGGCCTCGCCCATCCACTCCCCACCCGTGAGCCCAGGTGTCCTGGAGGCCAGAGGGCATAGGAAGGGGTGGACGGGCTGACCCTGCCCTGCCTGCTCTCATTTGCCCCTCCCAGCACAGGGTCACACACTGGAGGCCCGGAACTCCAGCTGGCCCTCAGACTTGCTCTGTTTGGCCCACACTGTGTTTTTTAAAAACATGAGCCAACGTTGAAAAATTAGGAGTTTTCGCATAAAATCCACAAGTACGTCTTCTCGCTTAAGCATGGGAGCTCAGGCGACACAGGGCCCACATTCTTCCGTGACAGCCATCAGCTGGAGCCAATTAGCAGCAACCTCTCCCTGGGGCTTCCACTCAGAGTGGCCTTCCACCCACCACGTCCCCGGGCCTCCGCGGGCATCTCTCCAGAGGGAAAGCCACAGAGCACTTGTTCCAGGCCAAGGCCTGGGCCGGGTCCAAACCCACCTATCACTAGCCATGTGGCCTTGTCCCAGGGCCTCCATCCGGCCAGGAGGCCTGAATAGGGGGAGGGACAGTGCCTGGGCCGCAGCCGTGCTCGGGGGGGGGGTGGCTGATCTTGTGTCCTCCTCCCCCCTCAGAGTGTGGAGGCCAGGTGCAGGCAGAGGTGAAGACCAAGGACCTTTACTCCCACGCCCAGTTTGGCGACAACAACTACCCCGGGGGCGTGGACTGCGAGTGGGTCATCGTGGCCGAGGAAGGCTATGGCGTGGAGCTGGTGTTCCAGACCTTCGAGGTGGAGGAGGAGGCCGACTGCGGCTACGATTACATGGAGCTCTTCGACGGCTACGACAGCACGGCCCCCAGACTGGGGCGCTACTGCGGCTCCGGGGTGAGACCCGCCACCCCTCACCTCTGCAGGCCTGGAGTCCCGGCCCAGGGGACAGCACCTGCCTGGCACGTTGTAGGAGCCAGAGGCCTACAAAGTGGGTGGTCGCTCACAGAGGCCCGCCCCACCCTGGGCCATCCCCACCTAGGAAACCAGGTCCTTTTTGGTCAACACAGAGGTTCCTGCAGCCTCTGGGATAGGCCCTGCCCTGACCCAAGCCTGCTCAGCACCAGTTTGGTTGGGTCTCGAAGGTAGTTTGCATCTGGAGAGGGGGATGGAGTTCCCTCTGCCCTCTGATTCCCTCGTCCCAGTCCAAAGGCAGCTGACCAGGGCCCGGAATGAGGGCAGAGGTTGGGGCAGGAGCCAGAGACCAGGACTGAGCTGAGTCGTGCTAGGCAGTCGTTCTGGCGGAGCTATACAATACCCTCATCTCTTCCGCTGCCAGTTTCTCTTCTTGGTGAAAGGCCAGCTGGTCCCAAAGCACATTGATGTCACTGTCCAAGCAGATACTGAATATTACTTCTTGGTCCATAAAATAGCACTTTCAGAGGCAGTGGGCAAAAGTTTGCTTGATGGGGTTTTAACTAAGGCCACAGGAAAACCACAGAGGTGGGTTTATTTTCCTCCAGGCAGAGCTTGTGAGTTCTTTTGTTTTTTTCTTTTTCTTTTCAATCCTCTCCTCCTTCAGTGAATGCCATCTTCCCCTCGCCATTCCACACACACACACACACACACACACACACACTTTTGCACATGTACTCACACTCATAGGCACACTCAGACACGCCCTCCTTCCCGTCACTTCCCTGGTCCCCTGCCTATCTCATGGCCGTGCTCCAGGGCTGCCTGGGTGCCCCAGGCAGGGTTAAACTTCCCAGGAGCAGCAGTAGCTGCTGAACCCAGCATTGGCCAGTGGAATATCCCCTTAGGAACAGAGCTTCAGCCTTTGTCAACTGGCAAGGGCTGGGCCGGGCTGGGACAGGGTGGAGAGCTGGGGAAGCGGAGCACACAGCCCCCTTGCCTGCCTGCCTCAGCCGCTCCAGAATCCCCAGGCTACCAAGCTAGTGCCCCCTCCCCACTTAGCTCTTTATGACTCTCTTGATCTGACACCTTTGGGTGAGTCACACACCAAATTGGGTGTCCCCAGGTGGCTTCTTCCAAAGACTTCCATCAGGCTGGAGCAAACGGGAGGGGACCTGGGGAAGGAACCCAGTTCCGTCAGGGCTTCCTGGCATGGTTGCTGGAAATGTCCCCAAGGGTTTCGGAAATGGTCGTTTCCACGCCTTGAGGGCCAGGGCCTCTTGGTGCTGATGCCCTGTGGGCAGCTGTCATCCTGAGGGCCTGCACACACAGGTGAGGAGGGGCTTGCAGGAGCCTAGGAAGGGGCATCCCCCGGAGCTGACCATGGCCGGCATCGGGGGAGGGCAGGAGCGTAGTGGCCGAGTCCGGGTCTGGGGGACCCAGCTGTCCTGTCTTCTCCAAGAGACAGCCGGGACAGCAACAAGGCAGCCACTCAGACAAGCTGCTCCCTTTCACAGCTATCCTCTTTTTGTTCCTGCCACCAGCCCTTCTAGGCTTGGAGAGCAGAGAGCTTTTGCTCCTATTTGCTTCTGAGGGAAGCCAGGCCCAGCGAGGGGCAGTGCCTTGCCTAAGACTTCACAGCTAACTAGTTAGTAGCAGCGCTGGATGTGGAATGAAAGTGTAACTCTGCACTTAAGACAAGCTCCTCTACCCGCTGCTACCTCCCCTCCTCCAGGCACCCCATTAAACCCCTGCTCCCAAGAATCCTCCTCCTGCTTCACGGCGCTGGGGGAATCTGGCGGAAGTCGGGAGCTGCCCGCCTTCCTTATAGCTGGGGAACTCGGGAAGGGAAACAGCAGCCCAGCCCCTGGTCCTCAGTCTCATGCCCACCCCTTTCCTCTGTCAGCCTCCCGAGGAGGTGTACTCTGCGGGAGATTCTGTCCTGGTGAAATTCCACTCGGATGACACCATCACCAAAAAAGGCTTCCACCTGCGATACACCAGCACGAAGTTCCAGGACATGCTGCACAGCAGGAAGTGACCACTGCCCTCACACGGCGGGGACGGGAGGCCCGCTGCCCTCAGTCAACTGAGCCGGACAGCGGGGGCCGGGCAGAAGGCGGGACCCCGTCCCCGTCCCCCAGGTGCCAGGACCTGCGGGCCAGTGGTCCAGGTGAGGCAGGGCACTGGACTCCTACATGAGCCACTGCCCCACGATCCCTTCCTCCCTTGCCCCCGCCAGGAGTGAAGGGCCAGGGCCAGGGAGCCAGAGCTTCCCCTGAGACACTTGAAGTGGCCATTCCTCTCTGGGGGCCCAGCCCGGTGGGAGAGGGTCTGTCAGCGGGACCCGCCCACCTTCCCTGCCCGTCTCTACACGCTGTATTGTGTATGGCCGGTGGCATATCTTCATTGTAATGTACATTTCCCACCCCTTCTCCAGCCCTGATTTGGTTTTATTTTAAGCCTCCACTTCCCCCTCTTTCCTGGGGCGTGAGTTTCCGTACACGTCCCACAGGAGCCAGGGCGGGAAGATGCAGGGGAGGGGGTGCGGCAGCAAGACAGGGCTTCGCTCAGGCCCAGTGGCTGGTCGGCCACACCGGGGCACCCCAGCCAATAAACCGAAAGTGTTACAGCCAGTATCCTGTGCCAGATGCTGTCTGGGGTGCGGGGGCGGCGGGCGTGGGGTGGCTCGTCTCACTCCAGATGCGCAGGCTTGCTGTGTCCGGGGCCGGCCCACAGCCAGGACACCTGGCCTCACTGGCTGCCTTTCCTTCCGTCAATTCCAGGGCCCCAGAGGGTGGGATTTCACGGTCGGGCACACACAGATTCGCCTCGCACACTTCAGCCTGCAGGTGCCCCATGTACACACACTGCTCGCAGCTCTCCCACACGACTGAAGGGGTGGAACGTTCTGTAAACAGGCTGTTCGGTGGGGAGAGAGGAGATATGTAGAAGAGGATGGCGTGTGTCTGTTCATCCAGTGTCCATCTGGGTCTTCTGTCTCTGGGTCTGGGTGTTGGGCTAGGGGAGCCCACCAGGACCCAGAACACCAGCATCAGCCAGTACAGATCCACCAGCTGGCCCCCAGTGCCCGCCCTCCTGAAGGTCGGACCCCGAGTGCTGGCCTCTCGGATCCTTCTCTCCTCAGTGGGACAAGAGCCAGATGCTCGCAGCCACTGAGCAAACATTCCAGCTCTGGCCCCCTTCCCAGGGTGACCCATGGCTGTGTCTTGTCTGGCTTCTTCCTTCCTGCCATTGCCTTCTCCCTCTCCAGGCAATAGTGAGGCACAGACCTGTCTCCCCGAGGCCAGGTGGAGAGAAACTACATCCCTGCCCCTTCCCTTCAAAGGAGGCTCTCTCTACCCTTTCTCTCCGTGGATCTCACAGGGAAAGAAAGCCCAGAGAGGACCCAGGTTCTCTGCCTGGACTGGCCAGTCCCAGATTCCAGAGCGAGCAGGCAGCCTGCTCCAAGCCCTGGAGCTCCCTGAGAGCCTTCGGGGGACTGTAGGTCTTTTACTGGCCCCAAACTCGTTCCCATTGCAGAGGCAGATGTTGTGCCAGCTGCTGTCTGGACTGGGGGGGGACCTACCCCCAGGGAGCAATACGGCACGGTGCATCCCATATTGGTCCTTTAGGCAGAAAGCAGCAGTGGAAACCAGACACATGGCTAGTATCTGATGCGCATGCAGGATCAGCTCCCATGGTCAGGTTGCAGCCTTCTCTTCTAGTCCTGAGCGCAGGTGAGGGAGTGGGTGCTGGCCGGAGGGCCAGTGAGGTCACAGGCTGTGATGTCACGGCCACCCCTCCACCTCCTCTGATCAAAGTGCTCAGGACAGCTCAGAGGGCCGTGAACAGAATACAAAAACCCCCAAACCATTGGAGCCGCCCAGGCATCTCATCTGGACACTTTGCCAACAAACTTGGCCTCAGCTCCATAGCAGAATTTGTAGTCAGTGGTCACAGCTCTCCTCACCAGCCCTGCAGGTTCCTCTGAAGCTCAGAGGACTGCGCTGCCAGTTTACAAGCCACATGTGCGCAGAGAGGCAGGACCACAGCCCCGTCCAGACTGCAGGACTGCGGCCCAAGAGAGTACCCAGTCCTCCCCCACCCAGGTCAGGGCCCCTGTGAACAGCAACAGCACAGCCGGAGGCAGCTCAGGACTGACCCATGCAGCCACCCTGGGCACCCGTCCCAAGACTCCATCACAACCGTGGACTCAGGCCCCTCTAACGACTCAGGGACCCGTGCTAGTGGGCCCTCCCAGTCTTCCCTGGGCCCATCTTCCCAGAGGCTGCCTCTGGGCACTGCAGGCTGATCAAGAGCTGGCTGCAGGCCATTGACACACATTCCAGAAGTTAATGAATGTGTTCTCCAGACCCGGCCTACCCTCACCTTCTGGCTACTTCAGGCTTCTAGACTAGATGAACTCCAGCGCAGCTGCCCAGCCGCTCAGGTGATTCCGCGTCAGAGGACAGAACCCTTCCTCGTCCAACTGTCTCCAAGTCCCTGAGGTTTCCTGGGTCCTGAGTGTGTGGCCAGCAGCAGAAAAGCTAGGATGGACCTGCCCCAGACTGCGCTCCCACCCTGGTAACCAGGTTAAGATAAACACATACCCTGGAGCTCCGGCCTCTTCCCTCTGGGTGCACCTCTCTAGCCCTCGGAGGACAGGACACCAGCCCTGGCCCGGCGGTCAGGAGATCTGGCTCTGCCTTGCTTCGCCCTATGACGCTGACCGACTGTCCCCTCCCTGGGCCTCTGCTCCCCAGCCTATCACCTTTCCCCAGCAACCCTTCCTGTCGGGGTCTAGTCTCCAAGAGCCAGAGGACAGGGCCAGGCTCCTGAGGCAGCTGGGGGCTTCCAGGGCCAACTGTTGGCTCAACGGTAAAAGAAAGAAGGTTGGATGCCCTGCACTGCCCCCTCACTCCTTTTTATCTCTCCCCCTCCCCCTTACCCCACATTCTTCTCAGTAGGTCTTGAGAAGGTTATAAGCTTGAATGCAACACAGCCAGTTTGAGGCTTCCCTGGTGGTCCAGTGGTTAAGACTCCACGTTTCCACTGCAGGAGGCACGGGTTCAATCCCCGGTAGGGGAACTAAGATCCCACATGCTGCGCGGCACGGCTAGAAAAATTTTAAATAAATAAAAACATAGCCGGTTTTGAATACAAGCTTTCCCATTTGGTGGCTCCATGCCCCTTGGTGAGTCATTTAACTGCTCTCAACCTTGGTTTCCCCATCTGGATACAGAAGATGATAGCACAGTGTTTCAAGAAAGGAAGAGGTGGACTTTGGAGGAAGCCTGTCACAGCGCCTGGAAAACAGGCTCTCTGTAAATGGGCCTTCTTTTCCTGTCATCTGCCAAACAATTCTCCAGTTCCTGGATGAAGCTCTTCCTATGCTAAAAGGAAACTTCTGGGTCCACCAGGTTCCAGTCGTGCGTTAGGAGTTTAGCGCAGAACTACATGTGCCAGAGAGGGCAATGCTTAACCCACAGCAAGGCGGGGCTTGCGGGGCAGCGGGGGACATATTTCTGGCTAGCTGGTAGCCTTTCTGGGCACCTCCCAAGTCACACCCTGTGCTTGACTGTCCTTACACACAAAGCTGATTCTACAATATGTGAAAAGATTGGCTGCCCCAGTTTGCAAAAATAGTAGTGCCTGACTTGGGGAGAGGAGTAAGGAGGAGAGAAGGAGGCCAGATGTTTTCCCCTGAGAGTCAGAAGGCCCACCCCCTCACTGACCAGCCTGCTTCTCCTGCTGCAGCCCCCTCCCAGCCTCCCAGCCCTCCCCTCCCCCATCCCAGGAACATCTGGTTCCAATCTCTTCCAGATGCTGTGGCCAAGCCGTTTTATGGCCAATCACCTCAGCTCAGCTTCCTGAAGGCCTCCCTCCATTTCGGGGAATGGTCCCTCCTCGTCCCTTTCCTTGGGACCTTGGCCACCTCTTTTCCTAACATGGAGAAGAGACACATATCGAAGCCAAATGAAACTGTGAGGGTCCTCAGAACTGGCACCTTCCTTCCCACTTCCCCCCCTTGACAGGGGGCCTGTCATCCAGCCAGGATTAAAAGAAAGATGCTGTCCCGGAAGGAAAGGAATGGATAGGGAAGTGTGTGTGGGTGTGTGTGTGTGTGAGTGAGGTGTGAGTGTATGAGGCTGTGCCTATATATTGGGTGTGTCTGTGTTTGTGTCTGCACAGCAAAATACCCCACTGTAACCTGGAAGTGCCCCTTGGTGGCCACCACCTCATTTTCCCTCCCTGCCTGCACTAGCTAACTCGGGGCCCCTCTGCTGGACAGTGGCAGCTGCAGCCCAAGGTTGTCCCTTACCTTGCAGCTCTCTGTGGCCGCCAAAGCTGTCTTCCCTTGCAGCTCTCTGTGGCCGCCAAAGCTGTCTTCCATATCCAGCCCAGGTAGGCGGTGTGTGGTGTGTGTGTGTGTGTGTGTGTTTATGCACACATAGACCTCTCTCTCTCTGCCAGGTCAGATTAGAGGGACACAGGCCAGAAGGGACCCCGGGGCAGACTCTGGCAGATGCCCTGACCCAGCTCTATGTGACAGGTGCCTGGAGCCGCCCAGGGCTGGCCGAGTGCCGGAGAGCGGCCATCTGGAGAGAGGAAGGAGGGACAGCCTCTCTGGAGGAAACCTGTATGCAGCACCCCCACCACCCGTGCCTCAACTGGCTCCTTCGTCCCCCACTAAGAGGACTCTGGGAGCCAATCTCTCCTCCTAAGAAACCCAGAAGGGTTTTGCAAAAGGAAGATTGAACCCTGTGCCTCTGGGAGACTCTGAAAACCCCTCAGCTGGTGCTGGGGGGTGGTCCTGCCCAGAGGCGGAAGGATGGACCCTGGAGGTCACCCCCCATCCTTAGAATCATGGACTCCAAATATTCCCCACTACTCCTTCAAAATAAGCTTCCTTGGTATTTTTGGCTCCACAGCCCCCCCTGGTGTTATTCGGGAACTAGGCATGGCCATGGTCAGCCAGAAACGCTGTGGAGACCCTTGGGTGGGCCACTGTGTTCGAGACCTGCCCCGCCCGTGTCTTACTGTCCCAGGTGGTCCCTGGCATACACTGGGGAGACAGGGCAGTGAAATGGAAGGATTCTAGCTTCTGAATTAAATCCTGGGCATTGTTGCCTACTGGCTGTAAGACACGGGCAAGCCTTTTAACCTCTTTGTGCCTCAGTTTCTTCATCTGTTAAATGGGAATCATACGGTGCAGGGACATTGCGAAGACTAAAGGAGCTGATGTGTGTGAAAGCATAAAGGAGCTGATGTGTGTGAAAGCACCTGGCCGGATGCCTGGCACGTAGTAGGCCCTCAGGAAGTGGCATTTGACCTTCAGCTTTCCTTCCTAGTGCAAGGAGGCTGTGCCCCAAGCTTTGGATGACACATGTTCATTTGGCCCTGAGCCAGGCAGTGTCAGGGAGGTGACTCTGTTTTTTTCTGGAGTTTTTCCACTCCAGCAGAGGATCATTTTAATAAGTCCATAATAATAGATGCAGAGGTGACTCAGATCTGCAAACGAGGAGCCCTGCTGGGGAGCGGACACTCGGGCTCTGGGGGAGGGAAATTCAGTGGCATCTGAGTCTGATGCAGTGGCAGGCTGCTGCAGTGGGAAGGGCTCCAAACAGGGGGCCTGCGGACCTCGGTTAGGCCTCCAGATTGCTCCAGGATGTCCCCTAGGAGGCCTCAGTTTCCCCATCTGCAGAGTGCGTGGTGGCGCCAAATTGACCTCCAAAGTCCTTTCCAAGCTGGAGATGTGGCTCTGCTTTCGGAGCCCTGCCTCTCACAGTGAGATGTGGAACAACCTTGGAGACGGTTCCAGGTGGCCTGCCTAGGGGGCATCCTCATTCGAGCTCTTCTGTGACTATACAGCTTGCCCACCCCACCCCTCCCAGAGCCCAAGGAGAGGCGGGGCTCTCAGGCCATGGTGGTTTATTGATGCACGTCGCAAGCACAGCACACAGGCGGGTGTGCCCCCAGCCCAGGGCAAACACGAGGCCAGGGGAGGGCAGCGGGCCTTTTCCGCTGCCCTCAGCAGAGGGGAAAGGGCCTGGGGCCCACGTCCTCTCCTCCATGCATCTCCCACGGCCCCCAGCCCTGATCCATGCCACGGAGACAGCTGACCACACCACTCCCTGTGGCTACAGAAGAGGCAACCAGCTGTCCTATCTGCCCACTCACTGAGCTATGGCCTTGTTGGCCTGCTGCCCGCTTCCGTCCTTCATCGCAGAAATCTGGCTGTCACCTTGGGGGCTGCCTCCCACCACCTGACATCACCTCTGGCATCCTCCGAACAGCTGCCTGTCTTAGCTGACACCTCTCCCCATCACCCCACGCAGTCTGCTTGTCCCCAGGGTCCACTCTCACCACTCCCATGACCCGTACAAAAGTAGGAAAGAGGTGAAAACGTTGAGTGGCCCAGGAAAGACCTCACCAAGAACTCCCCAGGGAAGGGCTTCTCCGCCAATAGGCTAGCTTCGCGGTGGGTACCCGACAGGGCCAGTGGGCAGGGGCGCGAGGAGGGGCGGGGCAGGGAAGCCACAGTCCAGATGACACACAGGCACAGGGCAGTGGCGGCGCCGCGGCAGAGCGAGCGAGCAAGCGCGCAGCCAGGCGGGGTGCCAGGGCTCTGGGGGAACGCCCTCACTTCCAGTTCCACGCCGGGTCCCCCCGGCGTGAGGCCGCCCACTCCCGGCTGAGGAAGGGGTCCCTCTGGGTCTCAGGGGTCTCTTGCCCCCTCCTCGACCCCAGCGGCTGCCTTTGCAGACCCAGCACTCTGAGCAAGGGAGAAAGTACGCCGGGATTTACACCATCTCCAGACGGAGGAAGGGGAAACACCAGCAGCCAGGTGCCCCCGAAGCTAAGAGAAAAAGAGGGCCCTTTTCCAGAGGGCAGATGGAGAAGGGGAGGCACAGCCCTCCCCGTGCAGGAAGAGGGTGCCTCGTGGTAAGAAGCAGGGGGCGGGAGGGGGCGGGAGGGGGGCGGGGCTCACAGCGGTGCAGGAGACTATTTATAGAGGGAGAGGGTCGGGCCTGCGGTGGGAAGCCCCAGGCCCGACTCCCGGGGAGGGGCGTTCTGTGATTGGCCCTGAGCGGGAGGGGGTGGGGTTAAGGAAGAGCACGCCCACAGCTCTCGGCTCACCTCCGGAGGCAGGCAAGCTACAGGTGGGCCTTGGAAGGGAAGGCTTCCCCGGAGAGCCCTAGGCGGCAAGTCTTCTGAGATGGAGGCCTGGGATGAGGCAAGAAACAGCAGGGCAAGGAGACCAGAGGAAAGGGGAAGTCTCTAGAAATCCACCCGCCCCCCCCACTCCCGACCAACCTGCTGAGGCTAAGAAGCCTTCCCAACCCCACCAGGCATGGGTGGGCCATGCCTACCAAGGGACCACCCTCCGTTGCCTCCAGTGCCCTGGGGAAGGGAAGGGAAGGGAAGAGGGAGATGGATGGCATGGACGGAGCAGGGCGGCAGAGGAGAGAAAGCCAGCTCCCTGCACCCATGCCACCCATCACCACCCTGCCTGCCAGCTCTCCCTGGCCCCCCAGCTCCCCAGAAGTCCCTAGCGGCCCACGCTGATGTTGCAGGTCTTGCAGCTGGGGTCTTTCTTGGCGTCAGCAGTGGACAGGCTCATGAGCTGGTGCCCGCTGATCTCCCCCAGGGTGCCCAGGGACAGGTCGACAGGCTCGGTGTAGATGATCTCCAGGATGAGGTCCTGGGCGTGGCGGAAGACCAGCTCCCCATCCTCCACGCTGCAGGTCAGGAACTTGTTGCAGGCAATGTCCAGGAGGGGCAGGCGGTCACGGCAGAAGCGATCCCCCAGGGAACCCTTGGGGGCCAGCACCAGGATGGCATAGTGGTAGGCCGTGTACATACAGTAGAAGTCCGCAAAGTAGAGGTTGGTGCTGGGGTTGAAAAGGCGCTGGGCAGGGATCTGGAAGCGCCAGCGGCCGTAGGGGGAGTCCTGTGGGGGCTGGCCTGTGTTGAACTCCGTGTTGCAGCTGAAGAAGACCCCGTGGAGCATGCCGCTGGTCGGGGAGCCATGGCTGCCACTGTTGTCCTTCAGGTAGGGCTGCAGCATGTTCCCGCAGTGGGTCCTGCCCACCCCGGGCGAGGGGAAAGGCCCAGGGGAAGAGAAAACGCCATTGGTTAGCTGGACTGAGGCTTGGCTGCTATGTGTGACCGAGGAGGGTGTCAGCCCAGCTCCCAGCTCTCCCACCAGCTACCGCCTCCACCAGTCACAAATAGAACATTCCAGGATGCAAGAGAAGGGAGGGCCCTGGAGACAGGCTGATCCAGCCCACTTCTTCACGGAGGAGAGATCTGAACGCGCCACTCCCCAGCTTACAACCCTTTGATGGGACTTGCACAAAAAGCAACACCATAAAGATCTGGTCTTTCGGGCCCCATCTCCCAACACCCCCAAACGCACAGGTTAACAGGTAACATCCTCCAGCGGGAATCCCACCCCAGGTCTTTCCTGCCTCTGTGCCTTTGCAGTGCTCTTCCCGCTGCCTGGGCTGCCCCTCCCACATTTTTCCACCTGGCAAACTTCTAATCATCCCTCAGGTGTCCCCTCCTCTCCAGAACCTTCCAGGAACAGCAAGCACTTACACTCAACAAAATTTCGACTGCCTACTATGCGCAGGACACTGAACTTTACTCAGCAATCACACATACTTATTATATTCCTTCTGTCTGTACTTCCCCTGATAGACTCTGGGGTTTACGAGAGGGGGGGCTATGCCTTTATTCATCTTTTTGTTTTTTTCCTGAGCCCCACGGCATGCAGGCTCTTAGTTCCCTGACCAGGGATCGAACCCATGCCCCCAGCAGTGGTAGCACAAAGTCTTAACCACTGGACCACCAGGGAGGTCCCTATTCATCTTTATATTCTGGCACCTATGGGTGCTCTCTGTCTCTCCCTTGCTTGCTGATAGAGGAGCCCAACTGGCCGTTGTCCTCACCACTCACCTACTGCCTCTCTTCTTTCGTACAAACACCAAAGAACCCCTCCCCAGGGTCAGGTCAAAACGCCCCGCCCCAGCTGACTGCAGTGATGAAGACAGTAACAGGGGCAGCTTGCCCTGGCCCCCTTAGAAGGACGAGGACTTGGAGCACTAGCAGCCAGCATGGTGAGGATGGGCAGCCCCTGGTCCAGCCTCACTCTTGCCTGGTTCTGCTGGCCCTCTGGGCCTCAGGCTCCCCATTTGTAGGCTGAGGGTGTTGGATGGGGTCACCAATTTTCAAACATTTTTGAAATGTTTCGAACATTCAAGCAGAACCCCTCTCTTTTATCCCCAAAGGAAATTATACACAGGCAGGCCAGAGGCAATTAAATTGAAGCCTCGGGCTTCCCCGGTGGCAAAGTGGTTAAGAATCCGCCTGCCAATGCAGGGGACACGGGTTCGAGCCCTGGTCCGGGAAGATCCCACATGCCGCGGAGCAACTAAGCCCGTGCGCCACAACTACTGAGCCTGTGCTCTAGAGCCCACGAGACACAGCTACTGAGCCTGCGTGCCACAACTACTGAAGCCCGTGTGCCTAGACCCCGTGCTCTGCAACAAAAGAAGCCACCGCGATGAGAAGCCCGCGCACCACAACAAAGAGTAGCCCCCGCTCGCCGCAGCTAGAGAAAGCCCACGCACAGCGACGAAGACCCAACGCAGCCAAAAATAAAATATAAATAAATAAATAAATAAATAAATAAATTTATTAAAAAAAAAAAATTGAAGCCTCTCTGGTTGGGTGACAGGTGCGGGGCTCAGCAAGCCTCATCCTCTGATTTCCTCTCCAGTCCCTCAGCACCACCTTAAAGGGCGCCCTGAGATCCTTCCCCGGAGCCTCCAGGTTTCCCAGCACGCAGTGTGAAGACCACGACTCTTCGTACAGAGAATCCTCTCATTCTGTATTCCCTTCACCACCTCCCTTGGGACCCAGGGCCTGAATTGGAGGGACAGCTGACCTGCAGCCCTAGAACCCAGTGAAAGGAACTCTCCGAAAGGAGGATCAAAGCCAGGACCTCGTCCACTCATGACTGTTAGCGTGGTGCCCCCAGGCAGCCCCATCCTGAGAGCCCTCTCCTTCCCTGGAGCCTAACATCCCCCCCAGATCCAGCCTGGGTTATGGGCGTGGTGAGGACTCCAGAGGAGGGTCTGGCAACTAACAGGGGTGGGGGTGACGTCAGACGGCGGGGGCGGCGGCCAGATCCAGGGCAGGAAGGAGAGACCCGGCCGTACCTGGCGTGCTGGAAGTACTCCTTGTGATGGTTGCGGTAGAAGACGGAGAAGCGGAGCATGCGGCCTGCGATCTGCTCGGCCTTCTCCTGCAACTGGGCCAGGTGCTCCTTGGCATAATCTGAAAGAGTCCAGGTGGGTCAGTCGAGGGCCAAGCAGGGGATCGCAGCCTGCCCCACAGATCACCCACTGCCTACCGTGAACGCCGGCCCGCCTCTGTCGTCAGGGCGCAGGGGAGACCAGACAGTCACAGCACCTTGGACCAGTTAGGAGCAGACCACCTGGCCTGGCTGGGAACATGAGCAGCTGGATGCTGTCTGTCCTTGTCACCTCTGGGCCCTATTGCCAGAGGCTCAGGGCTCTGCATCAGAAAAGGGCAGAGGGCTGCCCAGTTATACAGTCATGTACAGCGAGGGCCCCAGAGGCGATGATCCCAGACCATCCTCGTGTGAAAAGAGGACCAAGAGGCAAAAGACTGAGAGGAGACAATCTGAGGTCCTTTGGGGAGAGCCCCTCAAATCCACCAGGTAGGAGGCTGCCCACACCACCGCATGGAAGCCAGTTGTAATTTCAGGTGGAGAGTCAGGAGGAAACTGCAGAGAACCAAGGTGAATATTTAGGCAGACCAGGGTCTGGGGCATCCCATGAGAAAGGAGGAAGGTTGGAAACGGCATAGTCAAATTGGACTCCCTGGGCCAGGGCCAGAGGCTGGGGCCGTGGAGCCCAGTCAGGGCTGCTGCTAGCCTAGACAGTGCCTTTGCACAAAGTAGGAAGAGGTGCCCTTCCCTCCTTGCTGATGCAGCCCTGGCCAGGGTGCTGGGTTTGACAAAAGGAGGAGGAACTGAACTGCAGCCATCCCCAGCTCCCCAGTTTGAATGACCTCCCACTACATGTAGAGTTCTGGGGTAAACCAAGAGGCTTTCCCTGCAAGGTGCAGGAGCACCTCCAGAGAGCAGCGTTTTGCAGCTGAGCTAAGAAAAAAAACACCACTCAAAAGAGAAAGGCAGGTCAAGGAGACTTGGGGCACAGACTTTGGCAGAGGATGGAGTCAGCAGCCTCCGAGGCCTGGGGCTAAGGATGTTCATGCCCCTTCCTTGTGACAGAGGGAGATCTGGAGCAGTTCTCACCGTGGGCACCAAAAGAATGGAATATCATGGGGCCGATCCTGGGTCATCAGTGAGCAAGTATGCAGAAGCCCAGTATTTGTTCATGTTGGAATTTCCAAGCTAATAGGTGAGTTTGTGGAATGGTTTTCCCAGCCTACGTGGAGGCTCAGGACAAACAAAATGTGATTGTCCTACAAAGTGTCCATCAACCAATGATCAATAAACAAAACATGGTCCATCCACACAATGGGGATGAAATTCTGACACAGGCTGCAACATGGATGAACCTTGAGGACATTATGCTAAATGAATAAGCCAATCACAGAAGGGCGAATACTGTGTGATTCTCCTCACATGCGGTACCCAGAGTAGTCAGATTTACAGAGACAGAAAGTGGAAGGGTGGTTGCCAGGGTGTGGAATGAGAGGGGAACGGGAAGTTGTTGTTTAAGGGGCATAGAGTTTCCGTTTGGGAAGACGAAAAAGTTCTGGAGATGGATTGCACACTAATGTGAATGTACTTAACGCTGCTGGACTGCAAAATGGTGAAGATGGTAAATTTATGTTATGTGTGTTTTCCCCCACTTATGCTTGCCCCAAGCCAGAAAAGTAACTCCATCCCTTTCTGGAAGAGGTATTGTCAACATAATTAGCAGTGCTCGCATCTGCCTCCTGCATCAGACTGCAGGCTCTGGGGGGGCACGGGTGGGTCTCATTCATGGGTGCCTCCCTGTTGACCGAAGCATGGTGCCTGCGTACAGCACGTGTTCCTAAGTGCATGCCGGGTTAAGAGGAAGTCCCCTCCTGACCGTCACTAAACCAGATGTGCCAAAGCAGCCCGACAGCAGGGCCTCACCCCCGGTGCAGAACTCGACTGTCTCGCTCCAGCCGGACACGAGGTACTCCCCGTCGCTCTGCTTCACGGCGGTCTGCACTGCCACACTGTACTCCGTGCGGGGGCTCAGGAACCAGTGGCCTCTCACCGTCATGGGCAGCGGCACGGCCTTGGCCACGAGCTTGGTGGGGACATCCTGAGACATGGGGCGTGGACAGAGAGCCGAGAGTCAGACTGGGGGTCACGTCCACTCTTGGCATTCCCCCAGACCTCTCACTCCCCCAGATGGCCACCTTCCTGCTGAGGACAGCCAGAGCCTCAAGGATTCAATGGCTCGGTGCCCTGGCCACCATTTTCCTGCAGAAGCAAGCAGTGGCTATTGGGAAGGCCACACAGACACTCCCTGGCCTCCACCCCCTTAACCCCTGATGCCCGTTCTCTTGGGAACTGAGGAGAAAGACCACTGGGGTGGAGGCCCACAAAGTTGAGGGCGGCGAGACCTTCTTTTCCGAGGGAGACTTCGAGAGCTCTGCACACTGCAGTGCCGTCTCCACGGCAACGGCAAATGCTGAGAAGCCAGGGAGGAAGGGAAAATATGCCTTCTTCTTTGGGGGGGAGGGTTAAGGGGGTGGTGTTGAACAGTCACGTCACCGTGGCAACTGGCCTGCCAAAAGACACCCAGATTGGAGAACCAGTTCCAAAGAGAGAGAGGGCAAGTAACCCACACGATGCGGTCGTCGTGGGAACCAGCTCCTTCCCACCTCACTCTTCCCCCTGCCTCTCCGCCAGCTTGAGAAGATGGGAGCCTTCCTCCCACCCGCCCCCACGTCGGCTCCAACCCAGGGAAAGGACATCCCAGCCAGTGCAGGATTCGCCATCCCTCTTCTAAACCCAGCAAAGAATAGGCCAGAGGGTCGGGGACAGAAGAGGATCACAGGGGCCTGAGGACCAAGCAAAGGGGCACAACACTGTTCGTGGCCCAGGTTGCCCACCCGGTCAACAATAAGGCTGCTTTCTCAGTCGGGGGCTTTGTCGGACCCCTGAGACGCCACCCCCAGGTGTGACGTCTGAGGCCACACCCTGGGTTTTCCCACCCCATGTGAAGGTCCAGCCATGATGCCGATGATGGTGTCTGCTGTGTGCTGGGCCGAAGCCAAATACCACACAGACAATTACCGCAATGAAGCTTCTCCCAAGCTGGCATTATTATTATTCCCTTTTTACCAGTGGAGGAGAGAGGTTAAACAACTTTCCCAAGATTACACAGTAAGAGCTGGACTGGAGTCGGGCCTCTCTGACTCCCAACTGTCCCCTCTAGGCATTCTGTTATCCTGCCCCCTTCAAGAGCAGGGGCTCGGAGGAGGCGCCTCTGGGCACCCTGCACTCACCCGGTGCTTGAACTTGTTGGAGTTCTTATTCTCTTTCTTGTTCAGGTCAATGAAGTAGTGGGTGACCCTCTCCAGGTCACTGTTTTCCATGGCCCAGGAGATGCGAAAGGAGTCACAGGTGATGTTGCTGACCTCGATGCTGTGGGGCGTGGACAGCAGCTCCATGCTCCCCACTGGTTTGGCTTCTGTGTGGACTGAGGCAAGAGGAAGACTCAGCACCTCCCTCCCCGCCACGGAATCTTCTAGAATGTCTTGCTCGCAACATCACTTGCAAAGTGGAACCTTGAGGAGCCATCGATTGCACCTGCCTCATCAGATCTGATGGGAAGATAGCACGAGGAGGACTGGAGGGGTGGGGCCGAAGGTGGGCTGGGGTGGCCCCCTCAGGGGCTCTTGGCTCTCCTGGGAGGTGTCTGCAGAGCAGATGGCACCTGACAGGTGGCGGAGGCAGTGGGAATGCTTCAAACGTGGGGCGGGACAGATTTGCAGCAGATGGAGCCAAGGAGGGGGGCCCTCAGCCAGCAGGCGTGAAAAGAGAAAGGGGTGGGGTGGAGAGAGCAGTGCCAGGCGGTGGAAGAGCGGCAGGAAGCCCCCGCCGGGAGCAGGGTGTGAGGGTGAGGCCGGCAGGGGGCGCTGGCAGCCAAGAGGCCCAGGATGCCAGGGCTCTCGGGTTCAGGCCCCCCTCCTCCCTGGGGGTGACTCAGCAAGGGCCACCACAACTCGGGGCTGGGAGTACGAGTGCCACCGAGATGACGTGAATCCACTGGCGGTGGGAGGGGACGTCCAGCACGGCCACGGTTCTCTTCCACCTGTAACATTTCAACTCTCGTTCTTTTTCTTTCAGCAGATCCTCTGTCGCTTGACTCTTAAATTACTAGTTTTTACCTTTACATCTCTTGCAGGCCAACTACGTGCTAATAATTTCGCAAACATCATCTCATGCAAGCCTCACAATAGGTAGGTACTATTATTATCCCCATTTTACAGATGAAGTAGCTGAGGTCGGTGGGGTGGGGGTGGTACTAAGAGGTCAAAGGTCACACAGCTGCAAAATGATTTGAACTCAGGTCTGTCTGATTCCAGGGCCCAAGCTCTTTATCATGAAGCTTAGGTTGTGTCCCCTTGTGTGTGTGTGTGTGTGTGTGTGTGAGACACGTGTGGAGTGTGTGTGCACAGGTGCACGTGGTTTCACCGCTATTTCTTTTTCCTCCTTCCATCCTTCCCCTCCAAGGAATTGCTTTTTCTCTCACCTCCCTCTCTCACTCCTTTGCTTCTACCCCTGGCTGCTGTTCCAGGTGTGAAAGGACCGCACCACCATTACTCTCAACTGTGCTCTAGCTAGGATGAGCTGACTCTGGCCTTGACTTTGGCCTGGCTCACGGGAGCTCCGGAGAACAGGGTGGGGAGTGAGAGGAAGGGGGAGTGACTGTCTCTGGGACAAGAACGTGAATGTGGTTGGACTCTGTCCTGGGGCGTGTGCTCGTTACCCCATCGAGCTCATGCCTGCCTCCAGCCCAGCCCAGCACACCGCAGAGTTCTGGAGTGTCATCTCCATTTCTCCCCCTACCCTCTTCCTCACCCAGGCGCTAAGGGTGCGCGTACCTTGTGCCTTCGAAAGCAGGTACTTCTATTTATAGCTCCCAGAAGGTCCAACCCACACCTTCCTGTCAATTAAGCCTGCTCCGGGCACTGACACCTCTAAATTAACCCCCGGGCTGCCTGGGCGGCAGGCACAGGGCGAAGGATATGGGTGATGGCCCTCACCTGTCCCAGGATGTCACCTGAATCCTCGTTTCATCTTAGCTTCCCACCCTAAATCGTGGGCCTGCCTGTTGTGAAGTTCAGCCAAATGCCAGTGGCTTCGCGTATGGGGAATCCTATGGTGAATAAGCACAGGGGTGCTACCAGGGCCACCCCGAAATCAAACAGAGTGGGATCAGTGTCTAGAAACAACTGTATGATAATAAACCAGCTGGTAATTCCTGGGGACAGGTGTGGAGCGGGGGGGGTTGCCATCCCTTGGGCTCCCAGTGAGGATCTCCCCCCGGGAGACACATGTGTGCCCCCCACATGCACCCACACACACGCATGCACCCACGCACACCAACACAGACACACGGCCACCCCAGAGGGCCTGAGCGGCCACCTCCCACCCACATGGGACACAGTCTACGCCTAGCCTGTGGGTGGACACCTATTCCTGTCCCTGTGCTCCTCTCCTCAGCGTCTTCCCAGAGGCAGGGGCAGCAGGGGCAGCCGTGTTTGGTGGCAGGGTCTCCAGGACCTGGCTCCTCCTTTCTTCTCTCCAGTTCTAGGAGAGCTCAGGTCACTCCCCCATGCTAGCTTGGGGGGAGGCAGTGAGTGACACTGGGGGAACAATGAAGCCGAGTGGACCAAGGATGGGCGTGCACCCGGGTCTCCAAGCCCCCATGATGGAGAAGGGCAGGGTTTGAGGGACAGGCTGAGACAGCACCTGAGAAACACCCACGGTCCCGTGTAATCCACCCCAAGACGAGCATTTACACACCCACACACAGGCAGGCACGCACGCACACAGATGCACTGGGTATGCCCACCCACACCTGCCACACAGGGCTGCACACGCCTCCTCAGACATCCTCGTCCCACACACTCACCTACGCACTCAGGTACCCTCCGCCACCTTCCACGTTCTAAGAATGTCCCACAGTTGTCCCTCCACAAGCTGCCACCTCCACACAGACCCACGCACGTTCACGTCCGCAGGCTCTCACACACACACGTAGGCACACACGCCTTCCCACAAGCCATATTTGGGGAAGAAAGGAGGCCACAGGCACCAACATGCATGCGTGCCGCCTCCACAGAGGCACGCTACCCCTCCGCCTGCTTGCACACACATGTGCATTCGCACACACGTCAACCTCTGCCCACATTCTGGTGTCCTCTCTCACGGCTTCTCCAGGCTCAAAGCCACAGACTTTGAAAACGTGTTTGTCTCCGCCAGGCTCCGCCAGCCCTGATCCTTCACATGCCAACAGGTTTGCACACCTACGCACGCGGGCCTGCCCACGGACAGAGGCTTCTGCCCGCTCTCCCCACCTCCATCCCCCTTCTGCTCTGGAGTTGCGCCTCCCCACGTAGAAACCCTCTGGTCGCATGCAGTCAGCCCCCCAACAAAATGCACTCCCACACGCGTGACAAGTGAGATGTCCACCCCATAAATAAACTGCCTCACACCAACCCCCGCCCACACAGCCCCCAGGCTGCTCAGATAACTGATCCCCCCCACGGACCTCACATGTACATGTATGTTCCCAGACCCGCCACACGTGAGCATAAGTGCAGGCAGACAGAACTATGTACGCAAGCAAGCCTCCACTTCCCCGGCAAGCAGGCACTCGTGCTGAACACACCGATACCCCCGGCCCATGCCCATTCAGAACAGCCACCACACGCCAGAGGGGACGCATCCCCCCACCCCGCTGTCCCCGTTGGCATCGCTCACTGCAGCAGAATGGTCACGGGCTGACTGTGGTGCCCCAGGGACTGGATCCAGCTGTGAACCCCTTTGCCAAGGGCCTGGGGGAAAGGGGACAAGGTCGTCAGCCCCGGCTATCCAGGTGGGCACCTCGGGCAGTGGCAGGACCCTGGCGCCCCCAGCTCCTAGTCCCTGGCCACCTGAGTCCCTCTCGGGATCGACAGCGGGATCAATCCTCTGGGGAGGAAGGACACTCACCTGGCTCCACTGGGCTCTGCAGAGGAAGATCTGGAAGGGAGGGAGGGGAGAGACCTCTGCGTGGACAGTCTCCCCAGGCTGAGGGGCAGCGGCCGGACGCCTGGGTCAAAGGCAGCAGCGCTCTCTCGCTCCCCTGGCTCCTCTCTCAGCTGCCAAGGAGGCTTCTTCCATGCCCCGCAGGCAGCTCCTTCCTGGCTCTGCAGCACAACGCTGCTGCCCCCCGAGAGGCGATGTTCCCAGCCGAGCGCCAGGAGAGAAACAAGAGCGAAATCAAAGCGGCGGCGTGGAGGAGAGAGAGGCAGAGAAGGCGAGAAAGAACGAAAGAGCGAGACCGAATCTGGCTCCACCAATGGGATCCGTGGCTGCCCAGCGTCAGGTGACAATAAGCAAGCTTGGTCCCTGCTCGCCTGGGCTGGTGGGAGGGGGAAAGGGCAGAGGGTCTCCCAGGGAGCTACACTGATGTCCTTGGAGACAGTGGCAGTGCTCACCTTTCCCCCATTCTTCCAGGACAAGCTGCCCTCAGAAGAAGTCCCTCCAGCACACCTCTGCTTGGAAATCTCTCACTTGAAGGCAGCCCCTAAACTTCAGGCTGCTGGGAGAGGGGTGGGGCTTCGCCTAAGGGCTCAGGAGCTCGAAAGCAAGGATTCTGATTGGCAGATAGGGAGGGGGGCTGTGAAGGGGAAGGGTTCACATGGGGTATGTGAGCTGCAGGCGGGCAGGAGGGGGGTTCTGTCTACAGTCTGGATTCTCTCCTCAGGGCCTTTGGCTGATCTGTGGCTCCATTTTCTTACCAACTCGGTCAAGAGATATCAGACCTGCAGCTCCAGGGCCCCCTGATCGTCAAGGGAGAATGTCTGGCTACTTAAGTTCCCCAGGGGGGATAAAAAAACAAGAGAAAGAAGTTGTGGGGCAGTGAAAGAAGAGCAGAGGCAAGAAAGTGGGGGTGGGAGGGACACACGGAGCTTGGAGTGTCCTCAGCCCAGCCAACCACCTGGGCTCGGAGAAGCCAAGCCCTGAATACCTTGACCAGAGGGATTCCTATCTGCTGTCTTAACAACAGGAAGCTTTTCTGCCACCCAGAAATGAGGACCCTGAGGATGCCACCATGAATAACACTCAAGGAAATCTGAGTCAAGCAAACAACAGTGACAAAGAGTATGTACAGTGTGGAAAAGCACAGACTCTGCAGTCAGACAGATACGGTCAAAATTCTTGCTGTCACTTTCTAGCTGGGTGACCTTGGACAAGTTACTCAACCTCCCAGAGCTTCAGTTTCTCCATCTATCAAGTGGGATAATAACACAGGTTTGTTGTCATCACTGAATGAGAAATCACACCATAAATCTCAAAGCTCTGGCTGATCTACCAGATGTGCCCAGTCATGCATCAGAGCTGTTATCATCACCATCATTATTGACCGTGCCTGCCTGCAAAGAGCCCTCTGTCTTTTAGGGGAGAAAAGATGGGCGTTTAGAGACCCAGTTAGAGAACAAGGCGTATAAAGCTAAATTGAGGGTACAGATATGGATGCACAAAAGGAGTGAGGACCAGCTCCAGAGAGCAGGGGGAGCACAGCCAAGAGGAGAAGGCGGAAGCAGCAGCGTGGTGGAAGCTGGGGAGGTCTTGGTGCAGACACAGCAGACACAGCAGGCAGGCCCTGGGTGAGGGCCTCAGAGAGCCGTAGGAGGCCTGAGCTGAGTGTAGGGACACTCCCTGAGAGGGACTCAGAGGCTGCAGACATCGGCAGCAAAGGTTAGAGGAGGTGACAGTGGACAGAAAGTGAACAGTTCACAGAAAGCAAAGATAGCAGAAGCCAATCCTACCCTAAATGGGCATGGAGAACCCGGGCAAGTTTGGTCAGATCCTGAACCTCACAATGCGGTGTGGGGTGTTACACCGTGGCAGGGTTAAGCCCTCCCTTGGCCAAACATGAGTAGGTCCCGCTCCTCACACACCTACACTGAGAAGTTGAAACTCCAAAGAGATGCACCGTGTCATCTCATGGTCATGGCCAGCATCAGACATCTGGACCGACACCTGGCCCTACAACCCACCTGAGGACAGCAACTCGGTTTCCCCATCTGTAAAGGAAGACTAGTCTCAGCACACCCCCGCCTCCCACCTTCACAGGATGGCACACAGAGACCGCATGAGATCATGTGTCCCAAGCAGAGAACAGTCGCTATCTGAATGCACTTTCGTGGAGCTGGGCGCTAGTGTCAAGGGAAGACACAAACCCTCTCAGAGCTCCTGCCTCCTCTTGCCTCAGAGGACTTCTCTGCAGATCACATGAGAAAACACATGGTAAGAAGAAAGCACGATAAGCCAAATATAACTCCGGATGAAACCAAACAACTGCCAAGATGCACTTTGGCTGCATTTTTTAAAAAATAACTTTTTATTACACAAGCCATACATGATCATTGTAGAAAGACGAGAAGAATTAATTCTAAAATTTGAGAGAATTAAAATTGCTGGTTCCCTCACCATTCAGAAATAGGTGTATATGATATATACTTTATTAGCAAAAATAGAAAGTACAAATACCGTTTTATAACTTGCTTCTTTCACTTACCAATACGTTTTCTGTTCATTACATAGTCTTTCTACAGTTGTTTTTTTGGTTTCTTTTTGGCCACACCGCTCTTAGTTCCCTGACCAGGGATTGAACCTGGGCCTACGGTAGTGAAAGCACCAAGTCCTAACCACTGGACCACCAGGGAATTCCCTACAGTATTGTTTTAAATTTAAATATGTTCTATTTCTTTGGAGCCAATTCCCATCTCCTCTGATTAACTTAGTTTACATTTTCTCCATTCTAAACAACACTGCAAGGGACATTCTTGCAGCAAAATCTCTTCCCACGCTTTAATTATTTTTTCCAGTAAAATATTAAGAGGTATAATAAATATAAACGGACCTTATTTGGATACTGATTATATTAAGAGGTATAATAAATATAAAGGGACCTTATTTGGATACTGATTTCACAGCAGTTAAAATTTGAATACTAACTGGATCTTTGATAATATTTAGGAATTATTAGTTCTGATAATGTTTTAGGGTTATTCTTTTAAGAGAATATCCTTCAGCGATACACATTCTAATATTTATGGATGAATAACATCATATCTGTGATCTGTTTCAAGATAATCTCGGGGGGACATGGGGTGTGTATATGAAAGATCAGCATGGGTGGATAATTATTGAAGCTGGGCACTTTGAGATTCAATAAGCTATTGTCTCCACTTTTGTCCATGCTTGGAAGTTTCCATGTTAAATATTATATCTAAGCTATGATTACAATTATAAGAAAAGCGTCTATTAAGCACCAAGACACAGTGCTAGGCATGCGATTCTCACAAGGACCTTGAGGGGTGGATCTATCAACCCCATTTTCAAAGGCGGATAGTGGGAAATGAGACTCGATCCATAAGAAGTCAAGCTAGAGTCAAATCACGTCTGAGTACAAAGGCTGGGTTCTTCGTGGTAGAAGGGCACAGAGCAAATATAGAGTCTGAGGTAACAGAGAATGAGTCTGTAAGTGAAAAAAATCTAGTCTTAACATTGCTCATGCACTTTTTAGACTCAAAATGTTTACGTCTGTTTCCCCACGGTTGAACTACGTGTGGAGATCTCAGGGGCCAATGAATGCAGACACATCCAGACAGCCCATAAAAACCACCTTGTTCATTTACAAGTGTCGACAATGACAGGAGTGGGCAGTGACTGTTTATGAGAACTGTGTGGATTTCTCAGTGTTTATTTTCTTTACCTGTTCAAAATTATGTTTAGACCTCCTACAACCCTCACCAGTCACCTATTTCGAATTTACTAAAGAACATTAATTCTAAAATCTGGACACATTCCTGAGTATTCATTCAACTAAAGAATATAATACGTTTTTTAGCTTTTTTAAACTTAAATATGTAACAACTTTAAGACATGGAAAAATACCGAATTATATTTAAGGACTCTGAAAAGCTATTAGAAGAGACACTAATGAAACGTTGGAGGGGCAGAAGAAATTTCAAGGGAAGAAGATCAAGAACAATGAAGAAAGAATCACAAGTGAAATGAGAAAGGGAAGGACTAATCAGATAGAATGAAGATACTGGAATAGTCACTAAACTATACCTGAAGTGAACCAGCATAGTGTAGGAACTATGGAATACCCCTGGGCACAGCATGGCAAGATACCTGGGACAACACATACTGAATACGTGAACTCCTGCCAGGCTGGAAAGGCTTCCCTCCACACTCTATTTAGAGAGTTGCATAGGAAAGAACCTATAGAGAAGACATAGGAAAACGCAAGGCAAAGATGGCTTTTACATCAATGGTGCCAAAGTTAAATTACAGATACAGTCCACCTGGAAACAATCCACCCTTATTTTTCTTTTTTTTTTTTCAAGATTTTTTTTTTTTTTGGATGTGGACCATTTTTAAAGTCTTTATTGAATTTGTTACAATATTGCTTCTGTTTTATGTTTTGGTTTTTTGACCGCAAGGCATGTGGATTCTTACCTCCCCGACCAGGGATTGAACCTGCACCCCCGGCATTGGAAAGCGAAGACTTTTTTTTTTTTTTTTTTTTTTTTTTTTGGCAGTACGCGGGCCTCTCACTGTTGTGGCCTCTCCCGTTGCGGAGCACAGGTTCTGGACGCGCAGGCTCAGTGGCCATGGCTCACGGGCCCAGCCGCTCCACGGCATGTGGGATCTTCCCGTACCGGGGCATGAACCCGTGTCCCCTGCATTGGCAGGCGGACTCTCAACCACTAAGCCACCAGGGAAAGCCCTGGAAGGCGAAGTCTTAACCACTGGACTGCCAGGGAGGTCCCAACCCTTGTTTCTCTAATGCACATCCAGATGGGCTACTTGGTCTCACCACAAACTGGAATCCATTCATTCATTCAACAAAAATGTAGTGGGTGCTTCACTACATATCAGGTGATGTTTTAGGCAATGAGAATATGTAGTGGGAGGAGGGGAAAAAAATCCCTGCTCTTAGGGGTTTACTTTCTGGTAAGGGGAAGACAGACAGTAAACAAATTCTCTATTAAGTGGTGATAAGTGCTATGGAGAAAAATAAGTCAGTACATAGGGATAGGGAATGTCATGGGGAAATGGGAAGTTACAGTTTTAAACAGGGCCATCAGAGAAGGCCTGAAAAAGGTGACTTTGGGCTAAAAAGCCTGAAGGGAGGGAGGGAGCCATACAGAATTATGTGGGGGAAGAGCATTCCCATTAGCAAGAGCGGAGGTCCTGAAGCACAGGCCCTGAAGCGGGAACATGCCAAGTTGTTCCAGATACAGCAAGGGAACCAGTGCAGTGAAAGAAGAGGGAGCAAGCAGAGGGTGGTAGGAGTTGAGGACAGGGAGGTGGTAGGTGGAGGGACAGATTATGCAGGGCTGTGTAGGCCGGTCTAAAACCTCTGGTTTGTACTGCGAAATGGGAAGCCACTGGGCAGTTTAGAGCAGAGACTGACCTGATGTGAAATATGTTAATTATGCTCTGTTGCGACGTGGCTGAGGGCGTCCAGGTGGAAACAGGGATGCCTGTTAGGAGGCTATTACAAACATCACAGCCTCCTCATTAGAGGTGGCCTGGACCAAGGCGGGATGTCAGGGAAGGTGGTGAGAAGTGGTATATATCTGGAAGAGCCGATGTGTTAGAGGTATCGCATGAGAAAAAGAGAAGAGTCAAGAATAACTCCAAGATTTTGGACTTGAACTCCTAGGAGGGACGGAGTTGCCATGTACTGAGATTGGGGACACCCTGGAGTAGTTTGAGGAGGAAGATCAAGAGTTTGGATGTGGATATAGGTTGGAGATGCCTGGCAGACATCCAAGTGGAGGTGTGGGATAGGCAGAGATACATATCTGGAGTTCAGAGAGGTCCAGATTGAGATAAGCATTGAGGAGTTGTGAGCATACAGCACATAGTTCAAAGCTGAGAAACTGGACAATTGCAAAGGGAGCAAATATAGAGAAAAAAGGGAAGAGTTCTGAGAACTGAACCCTACAGCTCTCCAGTGTTTCGAGGTCAAGGAGATGAGGAGGCAGCAGCAAATAAACGGCTGCAAAATGATGTAAACGAATTAGGATAAATTATTCATAGAGAACATGTAATAGCTCGAACTTGGATAACATTTTCAGACCACATATTCCTTTTATTCTACTGATGTGTATTCAGAAGTGTTCTTTATTCATTTAGCATTTCCAATGCCATCAAGAATCCACAGGAACAGGCTTTCGACATAATCAGTCTATACCTTCTAAAATCTGCATTTAGACTCCAAAAAACTGTTCTTAAAGACTTTGATTATTAGTTTCATTAAGTTATCAGACAAAAATGAGATTATTGTCTTTACTATGAAATGTGTAAAAATAAAATGCAATGTTATTAATCACAAATTAAGGTCTGCTAGAATCACAGATATGATTGCCCACGGTTTGGCTAGTAATGATTTACAACTTTCTTTTGAGGCTAGATAAGAGAATGAACACTCGTCCAGAGAAAATGAAGAGGGAGGTGCTGGAGCAAATAAGGAAAGCAGGATGGTGCCTAAAGTATATCAGCCTGATTAGAGGGAAAATTGGAGAGTACTCTTAATGGGAAATTATAATAATTGCTGCTAGGAAGTAAACCCCAAAATGTAAAAGGTAGAAGGCTTAAGTATTCTTTCCTCTTGTCCTTTCGGCCTGAAAAGTGCTGCGGAAATCCAAGAAGCAGTGCAGTAAGGAAACTGGTTAAGTAAAGTATGATGCAAGACAACAATTTGGAATAATATTTAGCCATTAAAAACCATAATTTAGGGCTTCCCTGGTGGCACAGTGGTTAAGAATCAGCCTGCCAATGCAGGGGACATGGGTTCGAGCCCTGGTCCAGTAAGATCCCACGTGCCGCGGAGCAACTAAGCCTGTGCGCTACAACTACTGAGACTGTGCTCTAGAGCCTGGGAGCCACAACTACTGAAGCCTGCATGCCTAGAGCCCATGCTCCACAACAAAAGAGACACCGCAATGAGAAGCCTGCGTGCCTCAACGAAGAGTAGCCTCCACTTGCAATTAGAGAAAGCCTGCGCACAGCAACAAAGACCCAACACAGCCAAAAATAAATAAATTTAAAAAACCAATTAGAATATTTAATAACTCAGAAATGTTTATAGTATATTAAGAGAAAAAAGCAGATTATAGAACCATATATAAAATGTTTCCATTTTTAATTTTGATATAATTTTTAAAGGTTACTTTCCATTTCCAATTATTACAAAATATTGGCTACTTTCCCCGTGCTGTACAATACATCCTTGAGCCTATCTTACACCCAATAGTTTGTACCTCCCACTGCCACACCCCTATATTGTCCCTCCCCCACCCCCACTGGTAACCACTAGTTTGTTCTTTATATATGTGAATCTGCTCCTTTTTTGTTATATTCACTAGCTTGTTGTATTTTTTTAGATTCCACATATAAGTGATACCACACAGTGTTTGTCTTTCTCTGTCTGACTTATTTCCCTTAGCACAATGCCCTCCAAGTCCACCCATGTTGCTGCAAATGGCAAATTTTCGTTCTTCTTTATGGCTGAGTAGTATTCCATTGTGTATATATACCACATCTTCTTTATCCATTCATCTCCTGATGGACACTTAGTTTGTTTCCTTGTCTTGGCAATTGTAAATAATGCTGCTATGAACATTGGGGTGCACCTATCTTTTCAATTAGTGTTTTTTTTTTTTTTCAGATATATACCCAGGAGTGGAATTGCTGGGTCATCTGGTAGTTCTATTTCTAGTTTTTTAAGAAACCTCCATACTGTTTTCCACAGTGGCTGTGACAATTTACATTCCCAAGAAGAGTATACAAATGTTCCCTTTTCTCCACATCCTTGCCAACATGTTATTTGTAGACTTTGATAATAGCCATTCTGACAGGTGTGAGGTGATATCTCATTGTGGTTTTGATTTGCATCTTTCATAATTAGTAGTTTTGAGCATCTTTTCATGTGCCTGTTGGCCATCTGCATTTCTTCTTTGGAAAAATGTCTCTTCAGTTCTTCTGTCCATTTTTTAATCGGGTTGTTTGCTTTTTTTGATGTTGAGTTGTTATACTTCATTTATAGTTATTATACTCCATTTACAGTTATTATAAAATATTGGCTGTATTCCCATTGTTGCACAAGATATCCTTGTGGCTTATTTTACACCTAAGAGTTTGTACCTACTGTTGTACCCCTACTCCCAGATTGACCATTCCCCACTTCCCTCTTCCCACTGGTAACCACTAGTTTGTTCTCTATATATGTGAATCTTCTTCTTTTTTGTTACATTCACTAGTTTGTTGTGTTTTTTAGATTCCACATATAAGTGATATCATACGGTATTTATCTTTCTCTGTTTTACTTATTTCACTTAGCAATAATGCCCTCCAAGTCCATCCATGTTGCTGCAAATGGCAAATTTTCATTCTTTTTTATGGATGAGTAGTATTCCATTATGTGTATGTGTGTGTGTCTCTCTCTCTATACATATATATGGATGCTTTTTTAAAATTTCCAAATTTTCTACAATGAATAAGTATCTTTGTAAAAAACAAAACAAAACAAAAACCTAGGAGCTGCTAGAAAGCTGCTGGACCTCAAAGCCCAGAGAATGAAATCAAAGCAGTTTTTTTTTTTTTTTTTTTTTTTCAAAGCAGTTTTATCTAGTGCCCCAGTCAGAAGCTAAGAGCTGCTATGCGTAGCTCTGTAAGGGACAGGAAGAGGTTTCCTTTGGTTAGGTTTAGTTATATAAAACCAATATGGAGAAAAGAAGTTGAAAAAAGTCCGGTTTAGAAACCAACACAACAAAATATTAATATATTATTAAATTGACAAAATTTTTAAAAATGTAAGAGCCAATACTCAGAACAATGTGGCAAAATGTTATGTATATTCTTATAATATATGACATACATTTATGTATACATTTTCTTACCGGTGATGCATATCAGCACAACCCTTTTTGAAAGCAATTCAGCAAAATGGATGAACAGCCATAAAATGTGCATGTTCAAAATGGTACAAGCCACTGTGGAAACAGTTTGGCAGTTTCTGATAAAATTAAGCATACAACTATCATTCAACCCAACAATTGCACTTGTGGGCATTTATCCCAGAGAAAGAAAAACTTACACAAAAACCTGTACGTGTGTGTTCATAGCAGCTTTATTTGTGATAGCCCCAAACTGAAAACAACCCAGATGTTCTTCAAAGGATGAATAGTTAAACAAACCATGGATATTCAGCAATAAAAAGGGATGAACTAGTTATACGTGCATGATACATGCAACAACTTGGATAATCTCCAGGGAAGTATGCTGAGTGAACAAAGCAATCCCAAGAAGTCACATATTGTATTATTCCATCTTTGAATGATTTCCACTCTGGAAACAAAAGTATAAGATAGAGAACAGATTAGCAGCTGCCAGGGATGTGTGGGAGGGAGGGAAGTGTGGCTGTAAAAGGGCACTAGAGGATCCTTGTCGTAATGGAAATGTCTTGTATTTTGCCTATCAATGTAGATATTCTGGTTGTGATAGTGTACTATAGTTTTACAATATGATACTATTGGGGAACCTGAGTAAAACGTACTTGGGATCTCCGCATTATTTCTTACAACTGCACGTGTATCTACTATTATCTCAAAATAAAAAATTTTTACTTAAAAAAATAAAGTACGTCTTCTTTTGGCCAGTTATCAGAAGTCTGGAAATTTGCTCTAGGAATATAATCCAAAAGAAGGAAAAACTTTAAAGGCACCAGATGTTCACTACAGTGGTATTTACAATAGGGAAAAGAAACAATTTAAGTGTCCAAACAGGAACACAGACAAATCGTGGCATAGCCACCCAAGAATTACGCAGTCATTTGATGCATCAACAAAGCAACGTTATTTGAAAAGGGAGGATTCAAATTGTGGTACAATATGAAATCTCTGTGAGGGGGATTGTAATATATTACAGAAGTTTTAATAGTTATACTATGTGAAATTCTAACAAATATTTTCCTTCCCTCAAGCTATCTGTAAAGTTACATGGTTTTTACATGGTTTGGGGGTGGAGGGAACGACAGTAAAGGACATTTTTTTATGTTAAATTACAAATGTCGGAGTCACGATAAAAGTTCTTTAAATCTGTCCCTCAGAACCAAGAGAACAAACTTCGTTTTTCAGGTTCCAGGGTGGGAACAAGAGTGCGTACAAGGTCCCACAGTCACGAGCCCAGGGCAGGTGCCATTAGGCACCCGATTCATCCGCTGCAGCTGCTCCAGCGCTATGCCCACAGCCCAACCCCAGGATCCCACCAGGAGTCCGGGGAAGGGACCCCCGAACAAGGGCGAGGATGCAGCCCGGAGGTGCAGTGACCACTCCAAGGTCACCAGCGAGCTGGCAGTCGAGGCTCGGCCCGGCCCAGCCCAGGGCTCCCTGACTCTGAGTCGGGGTCTCGCTCTCTCCCCCGCGTCCCCCGCCCCAACCCAAGCTTCGACCCCAAGGCTCCGCAGCGGCGAACTCCCACGTTGCGTCCAGGCGGCCACCCGGCCCCCAGACCCTGAGCTGGCGCCCCCACCTCACGCCGCCGGCCAAGACCCCCCGAGCGCTGCAGCGTGGCGTGGCCTAGACCATCCCCCGCTTCCTTTTTCGCCCTCTCAACCCAGCTTTTCCCGACTCCGGGAAGAACCGGGAAGAGAAGGCGGAGGGGAGCTAGGCGCCGCCGGATAAATACTGTGGCTCGGCCCCGCCCACCGACCTCACTTCCGCCCCGCGACAAGATGGTGGCGCCCGCGCCGTGCCACGCAGACTTCCGCCCGGCGCCGAGGCCCGGGGCCGACCGCGGGTCGCCTCGGAGGTGAAGTCGGGACGTGCGTGGTGCGGAGCTGTAGCCTGGGTGCGCTGGGGTGCGTCTTGCCTCGTGCCTGGTCGGGAGTCTGGGGAGACGGCGAGCCAAGGGGTCTGGCGGCGGTGGTCCGGGGAGTCTCGCCACGTGGGAGGGGGAGGAGCTGAGACGCTGCGGGAGGGACGCGCTGATGGGGGGCGGGAGGCCACGTGGGTGGGGTTCCGCCCAGGGTCCGCATGTCTTCCCCCTCGAGTGACTTCGTTACCCCTTTTCTCCTTCTCTCCCAGGCACCATGTCAGAAGGAGACGCCGCGGGCGAGCCCAGTGCTCCAGGAGGGCCCCGACCCCTCCTTTCTGGGGCTCGGGGGCTTATCGGGCGGAGGCCGGCGCCTTCCCTCACCCCGGGCCGCCTTCCCTCCATCCGTTCCAGGGATCTCACGCTCGGGGGAGTCAAGAAGGTACCCGACGGCACCTTTCTAAAGAAACCCAAACTACCCTGAATTCTAGGCACCTGGGGGTTTGACTGATGTTCCTGTAGGGCTTAGCGTGGTGTTGGGCCTCACGAATCTTGTCCTCAGACTTACGCCTACAATTTCTGGGGAGCCTACCCTACGTTCAAATCAAGATACTGGGTACAAAATGTTGACATGGCTCTCAGAGATGACTGAAGAGCAGAGAATCCTAATTAGCTCAGAAGCAACTTGAGCAGTGTTTATTTCGTTTTTGTGTGTGTCTTGGATACCTTTAACAAACCCATGAAAGCCACGCAGACATAAACTTTGCCTTCAGTTTGACCCGGATCCCAGTGTGCAAACTTCTGATCCAAAGTATTATGATTCTTAGACATGGTATCAGAGGCTCTGAGTCCTTTCTTATTATGTTTATGACTGTAGATGTAAAGGGTAGCCCTTAAAGAAGATGGGGAGGATGACAGCATAAAGCAGCCAGGTTTTTTTTGTTTGTTTGTTTTGCGGTACGCGGGCCTCTCACTGCTGTGGCCTCTCCCGTTGCGGAGCACAGGCTCCAGACGCGCAGGCTCAGCGGCCATGGCTCACGGACCCAGCCGCTCCGCGGCATGTGGGATCTTCCCGGACCGGGGCACGAACCCGTGTCCCCTGCATTGGCAGGCGGACTCTCAACCACTGCGCCACCAGGGAAGCCCAAAGCAGCCAGTTTTTGAAGACCAAAGTTTACCTTTGGAAATTCTGGTGGCAGTCTAACCCGATCCTCTGTTTGTGAGTGCTGGCAGATCTCTCCTCCCTACTTGAGCCTTGCTGCTAGAGCTCTTTCCCTCTGATACTGTCTGGTCTCTATAGCAGTTTGAAGACAAGGGGTGAGGTTAGGTAAATTGCTTTGCTATTAGAAGTCCTGAGGGCTCTCCTTTCAGGGGGCAGAAGCTGAGGCTGCTATTTAAATGTTTTTTGATGTCCCTTTTCTTCTATGTGTAACTCCACTGTCACCATGACATGACATTCCTCCTTTTCAAACACATGTCCCTTTCTGTAAATCTTTGACAACAGTGTGGAATGTGCAGAAGAGAGCCATGTTGGTGTTTGTCCACAGAAGATGCCCCTTTGGAAGTTTTTATTTTCCCCTGTACTTTGGGATCAGAATTTACCAAATCAGTGACTCCTGTATTTTACTTTCAGAAAACCTTCACCCCAAATATCATCAGTCGGAAGGTCAAGGAAGAGTAAGTAGCTAGGCCTTCTGAATACTTGCCCCTTATTTTCTTCTTCTGAATTTGGGCCTTTGGGGAAATAACTAAGTATGTGGCTCAGAAATTAAAATTTGTAGATTTAATTCTTTTCAGTAGTGATTTTCAACCCTGGCTCCCAGGTGATTCTAGTGTGCAAGCTTTAAAAAAAATACAGATGCCTGGGAGTCCATCCCTAAAACAGTGGTTTAACTTGTTTGCAATGAAACAGAGTGATTATCTTTTATAGCCAGAGTTGAGAGGCAGTAGTTTGGGCAAAGATGTATCAGGTTTTCCCTTAAGTTCTTTTGCAATGCAGCTTCCCTACTTTCAGTCAATACCAAAACATCCACATTTTGGGGCAGTCTCTATAATTCAACTTTTGAGTTATAGTTCTAACATACACTCTCAAACAAAAAAGGTAAAGGACAGTAAACTGAAAGGACTCTGCTTCAGCAAGGAAGTGGAAAAGGTGCTAGACTTAAGATTGGGTGTTCTGCTTCTCATGATGGAGTTGTTGGCTCATGTGGAGCGGAGTGTATGGGAGAGTAAGACCAGTTCTCAGAGGCCGGGGAAGGGAGTGGTTCCCCTTAATCCAGTGTCTTTTCCAGGCCCAAGGAAGAAGTAACTGTCAAGAAGGAGAAGCGTGATAGGGATAGAGACCGACAGCGAGAGGGCCATGGACGGGGCCGGGGGCGCCCAGAAGTGATCCAGTCCCACTCTATCTTTGAGCAGGGCCCCGCTGAAATGTTGAAGAAAAAGGGTACAAAGCTGCCGGGGCTCCGGGAGGAAGGAATGGGTGGATTTCAGTTCCGACTGCTCAAGAGAAGGGCAAGGGCGGTGGCATTCCCCTGCTTGCTCCCAGTTTAGTGTTCCTTGCTGTTGGCCCCTTCCTTACTCCTGGTGAACTGGGTGGTTTCCCACAGGGAACTGGGATAAGACGGTGGATGTGTCGGACATGGGGCCCTCTCACATCATCAACATCAAAAAGGAGAAGAGGGAGACAGATGAAGAAACAAAACAGATTCTGCGTATGCTGGAGAAGGATGATGTAGGTACCAGCAGGCTGGGGGGATGGGGCTGCTTTGTGTGATGAAAAGCTCTTCAGGGGAACCAAGTCGGGGGAAGCGGAGCTCTCTGATGTCCCGGAAGCCTGGTGAGCGGCGGGCATCTTCGATTAGAAAAGGACTAAGGTGGACTGCACTCCCAAGTGTTTGTGTATGCTGGCCGCGCCATGTGACCCCCGACTTTTCTTTGGCAGTTCATCGATGACCCTGGGCTGAGGAATGACACTCGAAATATGCCTGTGCAGTTGCCGCTGGCTCACTCGGGCTGGCTTTTTAAGGAAGAGAATGAAGAACCAGATGTTAAACCTTGGCTGACTGGCCCCAAGGAAGAGGACATGGAGGTGGACGTGCCTGCTGTGAAAGGTACCCTGTGTCCATTAACATCTTGTCTCCTTTTCTCCAGCTGTCCCCCAAGAGTGAGTTTCCCAGACTGCTGCTGCTGAGCCAGTCCTCTCCCACCCCACAGGACCTGAGCACGCTCAGCGGGTTCGTGCTGATGGGGATCGGTGGGCCCAGCCTGCGATACTCCTTTTTAAATAAGTCACACAGCTCCTGGATCCCTCTTTCAAAGCAGAGTTTCCTCGCAGCTTCCTGGCTGAGTGACAGTGGAGCAGACCAGGCCGAAGGGATGGGTGCAGTGAGATGGCATAGGGGCTGGCCACTGATAGCCCTTCCAATTCTGTTATCTCGGGCAGTGAAAGAGGAGCCACGAGATGAGGAAGAGGAGGCCAGGACGAAAGCTTCCTCCAGAGCAGCCAGGAAGACCCCGGGCCTCCCGAAGGACGTATCTGTGGCAGAGCTGCTCAGGGAGCTGAGCCTCACACAGGAGGAAGAGCTGCTGTTCCTGCAGCTGCCAGACTCACTCCCTGGCCAGCCGCCCACTCAGGACGTCAAACCTATCAAGACGGAGGTGCAGAGCGAGGACGGACAGGTGGTGGTTATAAAGCAGGAGAAAGACCGGGTATGTTCACGATTGAGTTCTGTGAAGATGCAGGGGACCAGGAGGGGAAAGAGCCACCTGTAGGGGGAAGCAGAGGTGTGCCGCCCACGCTGAAATGCCAGAATAATATGCGTTTGTTCTTTCTGCCCGCGAGGGCCTTGGGGCTTTGTACTTCAATCCCAGTTGTATGTGTGTTTTTCACAATGAAATATTTTGTGGGTTTTTTTTTTTTTTTTGCGGTACGCGGGCCTCTCACTGTTGCGGCCTCTCCCGTTGCGGAACACAGGCTCCGGACGCACCGGCTCAGCGGCCATGGCTCACGGGCCCAGCCGCTCCGCGGCATGTGGGATCTTCCCGGACTGGGGCACGAACCCGTGTCCCCTGCATCGGCAGGCGGACTCTCAACCACTGCGCCACCAGGGAAGCCCACAATGAAATATTTTGAATGTGTACAAATCAGAGAACATAAACTCTCATATACCATCACCCAGCTTTATCAGTTACTGGTATTTTGTCCGTTTATTTATGTTTGCTGTGGTTTGGGTTTTGTTTTGTTTTTTGACCAGTGTCGGGCAGCCCCAGGAAAAGGCCATGTCGGGAGAGCTAAAGGATGGAGGGAACGGCTCCTTACCCAGTTTCCATCCCCTCATTGTCTTCACAGGAAGCCAGGCTGGCAGAGAATGCTTGTACCCTGGCTGACCTGACAGAGGGTCAGGTTGGCAAGCTGCTCATCCGCAAGTCGGGGAAAGTGCAGCTCCTCCTGGGCAAGGTGACTCTGGACGTGACGATGGGGACCACCTGCTCTTTCCTGCAGGTGAGAGCCTGCTGGGTCGGGATGGAGGCTCTTCAAGACACTGAGGAGTGTTGAGGACTTGGTGCTGAATATGGAGGAAGGGTTCTTGGGATTATCACGTTGAAATCACAGGACTGAGCAAGCGATAGGCTATGCGGTTTCGGTTCTCATCTCTGTTTCTCTTCATTGGCAGGAGCTGGTGTCCGTGGGCCTTGGAGACAGTAGGACGGGTGACATGACAGTCCTGGGACACATAAAGCACAAACTTGTATGTTCTCCCAATTTTGAATCCCTGTTGGATCACAAACACCGGTAAAAGGAGCAGATGGAGGATGGTGGTGATTGTGTCCACGGCTGCTGCCTGCTCCAGACGTTTTCTTCTCAAATCTGTTCAACCCAGAAGGCGCCTGTTTAGCCCACCCACTCCAGCCATTGTCCCAGTTTTCCCCACATGGCTCCTTCCCGCAGCAGCTGTGAACGGCGTGATGACCTTCCCACAGCACGGAAACTGCACACCCTCGCTGCTGGGGGGCTTGTCTCTGCTATTTATTTTTATATTTACGGCTTACCTCTTCAACTGACTGCATCCTCCCCAGGTGGAGAGGGGGCACGGTCTGGGAAAGGACGGGCTCCTTCTCTTGGTGACGTCTTTGTTCTCAGGGTAGGAAGTGTAAGGACAGCTGCTGCTGCTGCTCCCTCCTTCCTCCCAAGAGGCGGCACCAGAGAGAGAGCAGGGACTTCTCGAACCTGAGACTCAGCCCCAGCTCTGTCCGTTACTAGTGTGTGATTGACAAACTACCTAACGTTTCTGAGCCTCATATTCCTCATCTGACAGAAATGAGGACGATACCTACCTCACAGGGTTGGCATGAGGATGCAGTGGAATACTGTCGATGAAAACTTGCACAAGGCCAGACATACACATTAGGTACTCAATAAATGTTAGTTTAGTTTCCCTTCGACTTAATCTATTTTCAAACAAGAGAGAGATTCTGAGAATCTCAGATAAAGTGAATGGAGCTGCTTCATCCCACGTTCTTACTCCGTGTCCTGTCCCCCCAGCCTGATGCTCTGAAGGTTTGGGTTTGGGCCCTTCTATGCCCTGTTTTTCCTAAGCACTCTTAGGCAAGTTGCTTTTTGTTCATTGCTGCGAGGCCCTAGCTGTAGGTGCCATCAGAAGTGACAGAGTCAGAGACTCACTCCTCCCAGTGCCCTGCAGATGCCTTCGGGTGACATGGTGGTCCCAGGACTCCCTCCACCCTCACTCCTGCAGTAAGTAGCTGTTACTCTTCCAGCAGCAGCAACTGGAAGAGTAGCTGCTTCCACTGTTTCTCAGAAGAAACCTGTGACCACTCCTGGAGAATTATCACCACACCGAGTCAAATACTGCTGAAAAACAACCCTGGCTGAGACAGTAAGTAGAGATTTATTGAATAATGGCCTCACTTTGAATTTGAGAGGCCCACCTCTGTCTCCTGTCCTGGCATCAACTTGGATTCCACTGCCACTAGCCACGCTGGCCTTGTAGTTCATTGGTCTGTGGTCTTGTTCCTTTCAGCAGCTCACCACACTCTTGACCCTTCCAGTGTGTGGTCCCTAAGGAGCAGCTTCTCTTTCCTTGTCCCTTGTCTGCAGGGCAGGGTCGGGGAGGCACCTCGGAGGTTGGGGAAGGCCTCCTGTTGCAGTGTTCGTGGTCATTAGCCACCGGCAACGCAGCTCCCTTTGCTGTGAGCTTAGCAGACCACCTCTGGAACAGGTGTGAACCACACAGACTCCTCTTAACTTAGGTGGCCCAAGAGGTTTTGGAAGGATATGCCTTTCTTTAGTCTCGCCGCCTTTCTGTTCCTTGAGCCTGTTTTTTATTCATCACCACTGGGGCTTCTCCTCCACCGAGCCCCTCAAGCTGCCTAGCCAGCAGCTAGGAGGCAGGATTGACTGTGTAGTCCCCACATCGCCCCTTCTGTAGCTAAGAGCTCACGTGAGCTCTGTTGGATGGTGCTGTTCTGGTCTCTGTTCTCACTGCAGAGGACAGGTGAGCAGAAAGGGTCTTGGAGATGTGTGCCATGGAAGTCCTGTTGGATCTAATGCTGAGCTTTGATGAACCAACTTCTTTTTTGTTCTCTGGGCTTCAGCGTTTGCTGCTTCTCCTTTTCCACAGCTAATGCGCTGCCAGTGAGTCTCCATTGTAATCCTCTCTTTCTCTTGGTTACTTTGGTTCACAAACACTCTACTCCTTTTCCCGGCTAGCTCAAAGGCCCTGCTTCGTTAGATGTTTGGTGTTTTGCAGTCTTTAGTTCTTTGACTCCTCCACGGAAGCTTGAGGAAGAGTGTGTACCACTTTAACGTTCACCACTTTGCCATTTCAAGTATCTTGGGGATCGACCTGCATCAGAGTCCCCACGATCTGTCTCTACGTTCCTGATACACAGATTGAACATCGTCAATAAAAGTGTGGCAAAAAGACGAGGCAAGTCTGCTTCCTTGGCCAAGCCTCCAAAGCATACATTTCTACCAACAAATAAATGCAAATAACAGGAGTAAAAAGCCCAAAGCCAAATTCATGTATGAGTGCAAATGGATGCAAATTTATTACTACCTGCATCTGTGTGTATGCATTTTGTTAAGATGCCGAAAGCAAGCTGTAGGCTTGTTCATTTCTTAATTCCATGATTAAGTGACAGAGTGTGGGCCTTAGAGTCAGGGTGGGGTTTGAGTCTAACTCCACCAGTATAACATTGGGGAAAGTCATTTATCCTCCCTAAGCTCAGTTTTATTCATTTTCTATAAAAATGAGATAATAGTAGCTTTTTAATAGGGTTGCTTTTAAATTACAGTGGACATAAAGCATTTATTTCATGCCAGACCGGAAAGTGCTTCTGTCAGGACGTGATCAGCACAAGTAACAGAAAACTAGACTGACAGTGACGTAAGCAATAAGAATGTTTAATTATCTCATGTAACGGGCAGTCTGGAGATAGATGGTTCCAGAGTTGGGTGGCAGCCAGAACATCAAGATTTTCTTGGATGCATCTGTTCTGCCGTCCTTGGTGTTACAAAGTGGCTGTAACAACTCAGCATCACTTCTTCAAATGACAGTGTCCAGAGCCAAAGCAGGAAGCAAAGTAGACAGCAGTAAAGGAACTTTCTCCTCATTCTGCTCATATCAGGGAGGGATATCCTTCAGAGGCCCAAAGAGACTTTCCCTTATGTCTCTGATAGAGCGGACCACATAACCACCCTTGGATGGGCACTGGCAAAGAGGGATGGGTGGACCCGTTTGTCCCCTGGCACTGACGTCTTGTTGCCTTTGAGACAGGGTTTTGTTAGCAGGGAAGAAACAGGAATGGCAGTTAGGTATAAACGGTCCATGATAGTTGCCACCATGATTAAAAAATACTGTCTATTGTACTAAACTCTATATCTAGGTAGAATTTTTTTTAATGTTCAATTACCTTTTATTCTACTAAATAAACCAGTTTTAACATTTTAGTGCATATTCTTTCAGACTACAAAATTGCGTATGTTACATATAATGATATAAACATGCTGTTTTATCACATTTCATCTCACTCAAAAATACAGTTCTTTCATGATAATGGTAAGCATCTTGTACTTCAGATACTTCTGATCTAGCTGAAAATATCAGAGACCGCGCCCTTTAATCCTCCCAGACCTACCCACATGGTCCAATTGATCACTCACACTTGGCTCTTGAAAGGAAGAGGCTTATTTCCTAGGTATAGTCACAGTGAAAAAAGTGACGTCCATTGCCTATTCATCCCACCCCCAGCCTAGTGCAGGATACTTCCACAGTTGGGGCATCCCCCTCTTAAGATGGCTACAGCTATAGTGACAGATGCCATGTTGACAGCTGCTCTTGGACTGTGGTTCAGCTGCCAAAGTTCTACCGATGGAGGGTCGGAACTGGAGTGGGCTTAGGTCTCAAGGGCATCATCTGAAAAAATGCCAGTTCTAGGAACCCCTCTGTGTGGCCAACTTCTGACTCAGCTCTTCTGAAGCATTTCTTCTGTCCCCTTCCATGGGAGCAGTCACTGGTCCAACTCTCGGAAAGCTGAGGCAGAGAGGTTAGACTTCCTTCTGTTTGGCTCATTTACATTTAAGACCCAGTCAGTTGGAAAAAATGTAGTCTCCATCATCACTGGCCCAACGGTTTTATCTTGTGTACTTTTCAGGATTCAGTGGAGAAATAGAAACCATTCTAGGTACTCTAAGCAGAAAAGTTTAATACAGGAAGGTAAGTATTTTTATTTATTTATTTATTTTGTTACGCGGGCCTCTCACTGTTGTGGCCTCTCCCGTTGCAGAGCACAGGCTCTGGACGCGCAGGCTCAGCAGCCATGGCTCACGGGCCCAGCCGCTCCGCGGCATGTGGGATCTTCCCGGACCGGGGCACGAACCCACGTCCCCTGCACTGGCAGGCAGACTCTCAACCACTGCGCCACCAGGGAAGCCCAGGAAGGTAAGTATTTTTAGACTCATTGGAAAGCTGGAAAGAGTGAGCCATAGGTTGAGTCTCCAGGATTCAGAACCTTAGAGCACTGATTTACCAGGGGAGCTACACCCTCTGCTAGAATCAGGAAGGCGGAGGACCAGGATCGAGCTATGAGGACACACTGCGTGGCTGCAATCTAGGGATCAGTCAGCACCCACAGTCTCAACTGCCTGGAGAACCGCAGAGTTAAAGGTTGCACCCTGGAACACCTGAAGAAAACCCCCCACATCCTGAGTGCCCTCTGTGTACTAGGTACAGTTCAAGCGTAATGTTTGTCAGTGACAAAACAGAAAGGTCTCTGTCCTGGTGGAACTTGCATTCTAGTGAGGGAGACAGACAATATAAGTAGGTTACATAGTATTTAGAAGGTGATGAGTGCTTGGGAATTTTTTTTTTTTTAAGGGTAAGGGGAGTCTATGGGTGGTATCACAGTGAGTAGGGTGGGCTTCGTTGAAAAAATATTTGAAGTGAAGCAGCAGGATCACTAGGCAGTGGGGACAGCTAGGAGCTGACACTGAGAGAGAGGGGACAGTATCAGAGGTGCGGTGGGCAGCCCAGGTCCTGCAGGGCTTCGAAGCCATCGTAAGGACTTTGGCTTTATTCTAAGGGAAATGATTAGCTGTTGCAAGTGTCTCTTAGGTTTCAAAAGGCTCCCATTAGCTGCTGGGTTGAGACAAGGGTAGAAGCAGAGGCACCAGTTTGGAGGCTGCTACATTAACCCAGGCAACAGACGGCAGTGGCTTGGACCAGGGTTAATGGTGGAGGTGTTGGGAAGTGGTTGGATGCTAGACACTTATTTCAAAGGTAGAGCCACCTCCATCTGCTGATAGAGTAGATGTGGGGTGTGAAAGAGCAGAATCAAACAGCCAAAGCAGTAGGAAGGTGGGCCATACTTCCACCTTTCAAATCCCAATTGGTAGAACCTAACTCACACCTAGCATTCTCGCGCAAGTGATTTTGGGAAATGTAGCATCCCCCTTCTAGCCCCAGTAATCCAGGCTGGCACTTTATAAAGTGGTGGTTGATGCGTGCATGTTCAACCACATTCAGCAGAGTTGGCTTAAGGATCCAAAATTTGAAGGTAAAGCTTTCTGTGGCCATGTCGTGCTGCCAATACAAAGTTCTCTGATTCATTTCCTCCAAACAGTATACTCCAAGTGAAAACACAATACCCAAGACCGACTGTACTCAGTGTGACTCACGCATTTTCCCAGCGCAAGATAATACAGGAATTCTTCCGGAAACAGCTCTTACACTGTACAATATAACATTAATGGCTACATTAGAATGCATCTTTGGACTATCAAAATTGACCCCAATATTTCCTGATTTCTGGACAATTTTGGTTTTTCCAATTTTTCACGATTTTAAAAGTGATGTGATAAACAATTTTGTAGTTAACTTGTTTCTGGTATCCTCATTATTTCCTTAGGATGTTTTTAAATTAAAAATGGCTTTTTTGACATTAAAAGTATCAAATTCTATGCCATCTTTAAGGCTTTTGGTAGATAACGCCCTCCAGAATGCTTGCACTTGGTCCACATGCCCATCAACAGTGTGTAAGAGTTGCTTGTGCATTTGTAAAGTTAATGTATAATCAAGATTCTGGTTTTGAACTATATAAATGTAAAAAGATGCTGAGTAGAGACCTGACCTGTACTCAGCTGACCCTCAGGGTAGATAACTAATGTTTTCCCTCTTCCCTCTGTCAGACATCAAAGGGGGTTGATGTGTGAAGAACACGCTGCCCCCGCGGTTGGGTTATATGCTTTCCAAAAGTCAGTTGTGTTTTTCCCAAGCTTGCTTTTGCCAGTTGTGTTCACTATTGTACTTACATAATTCAGTTAAACATGTTATAAAATAAAGTATGAGGATTAGAAGGAAGTATTTCTGATGAAAATAAGGTAAGCACATAATTTAAGTGTATAAACTGATGAAATATAAGTGCTAAAATAAAGTTCTTATTTCTGTGTAAACCAAGGTAAATGCGTTGGAAAGAATAAACGTGAGTCACTAAATACTACCATTGAATTAAGTTTAGGCAAGATAAACGTAAAGATGGGGGCAATCATAAGTATCTAATTCACATTTCTCCGCACGTTCTCTAGTGCTTTGACTTCACATTCTGCTTTTGGAGGTATCACAACTGGTGACCTTAGCAGTGCATTGTAGGTGTGTGTAGTTTTCATGGAATGCTAATCAGTGGACCCATACTCAAAGAAAAGGACTTGTCCCTACACCAAAAGGGGATGAATGTGCATTTATAAGTGTTAAGTTAAAATATTTAAAATAGATACATTTCTTGTATTAAAAAATTTCCCCAAAATACCAGTTAAGATTAGGTTCAGCTAAGAGAAATAGAGCCCCCAAATAACAGTGGCTTAAACAAATAGACTTTTGTCTCTCATAAAAATCTCAAGATGCACAGTCTGAACTGGTAGGGCAGCTCTGCTCTACAGAGCCCCAAGGGTCTCCGCTCCTTCCAGCTTACCTTCCCATGGTGTCTAGGGTGTGGCTCTTATCCTCAGCTTCTAAATCGAAACCAGACCTCTGTTCATTGCATCCCCACCCCTGGCAGCCAGATGAATGAAAGGTTTACATACTTCCCCATCCCCCCACCCCTTGCCAAATGACAGGGCATGTATTCAATATTATATCTTCTTTAAGGAAGACACCTAAGAGCTGTCCCATAACGTTTATGATTACAGGTGACCCTTGAACAGCACAGGTTTGAACTGTATGGGTCCACCTATGTGGGGATATGGAAGTGACTTGAGCTGACTGTAAGGGAATTGAGCATCCATGGATTTAGATATCAGCAGGGGGTCCTGGAGCCAATTCTCCTGGGATATGGAGGGGTGATTGTACACACCATTGTCCAGAAAGTAGTGACATAGCGTCAGCCTCCAAGGAGGCTGAGAAATGTGGTCTTGACCTGGAATGAACAGGTACCCTCCTAAAAAAATCAAGATTCATTATCATGAAAGAAGGAAACTGGATACTAAGGATCAACCAGCAGCCTCTGGCACATGTATTTCACTTACTTTACGAATAACTGGGGCTTCCCTGGTGGCGCAGTGGTTGAGAGTCTGCCTGCCGATACAGGGGACATGGGTTCGTGCCCCGGTCCAGGAAGATCCCACATGCCGTGGAGCGGCTGGGCCCGTGAGCCATGGGTGCTGAGTCTGCACGTCCGGAGCCTGTGCTCCACAACTGGAGAGGCCACAACAGTGAGAGGCCCGCATACCACACACACACACACACACAAAAAGAATAACTGGACATCTACTGGTCTCAACTGTGACAGAGAAGAGCTTCCAATTTACATCACTTGTGTAAGCAAACCCTCAACTGCCGGCACAGATATAGTGTGCTGTTGTTATAACCACTTCCTTGCATACACTCACACTCTCAGTGTCCTTGCCCCTCTCTCCTGTTTTACTCATAGGACAAAAGCCCACTTCTGGGTAAATCTAAATCTCTGCCTACTCTGCATCTCTCCTGAAGGCTTAAACCTGGCTGGAGAAGCACCTGACACCACGCTGAATCATCTCACTTTAAGACCAATAATCTAGTACACTTTCCGTGTCCATTTACTTCTCCCACTCCCCAGAGAGTACTGTGTTCTCAAACCTCCAAACACCCCACTCTCAGCTGGTGACCCTGCTTCTTATCGCAGTAAGAAAATAGAAGCAGTCAGAAAAGACACCACATGTTCCCACTGTCAGTCTGTTTGCAGCTGTGTCCAGGTGCACCGTCTGGCCTGTTACTATGGATGAACTGTCTGCCCTCCTCCCGGAGATCAGACCCTTCACAGGAGCCCTAGATTCCATCCCTCTTACCTACTCAAAGGTTAGTGTTCCAGCAACCCCCTACACACACATCTATTTCCCTCTATTAGGTCAGTGTCACACGATCCAAATAGGCTCTTAGGGATCCATCTTGAAAACAAATTTTCCTTTGAGGTTGCATTCATCTCCAATTACCACCTCTTTTCTCTACTTCCCTTTGCAGCAAAACTTCTTTTTTTAATACATTTATTTATTTATTTATCTTTGGCTGCATTGGGTCTTCGTTGCTGTGCACGGGCTCTCTAGTTGAGGCGAGCGAGGGCTACTGTTCGTTGCGGTGCATGGGCTTCTCGTTGCGGTGGCTTCTCTTGTTGCGGAACATGGGCTCTAGGAGCACGGGCTTCAGTAGTTGTGGCATGCAGGCTCAGTAGTTGTGGCTCGTGGGCTCTAGAGCGCAGGCTCAGTAGTTGTGGGGCACGGGCTTAGTTGCTCCGCGGCATGTTGAGTTTTCCTGGACCCAGGCTTGAACCCGTGTCCCCTGCATTGGCAGGCGGATGGATTCTTAACCACTGCACCACCAGGGAAGCCCTGCAGCAGAACTTCTTCAAAGAGTTGTCTTTGTTTATCTCCACTTCCTCTCATCCATTCTCTCTTGAACCCGTTCCAATCTGCCTTCACCACTCCTCCCAACGGCTCTTCTCAAGGTCACCAGTGCCAAATTCAATAGTAAACTTGCCATCCTTATGTTACTGAATCTGTTATCACATTTGACATAGTTGATCACTCTTCCCTTCCTTAAATACCTTCCTTTCTGGGCTTCAGGGTCACGGTCCTAACTGTTCCTTCTTGTCTCACTGGATGTGCTCTCCATCTCCTTTCCTGGTGCCTCCCCATCAGCCCTTAGAGCATTTCTCTTGCCTGTCTACTCTCGTTCCCTCAGCCACCTCACTTAGAATCATGGCTTTAAACTCTCCATGCCTATGACTCCCAATTTATTATCTGCAGCTGAGACCCCTCTCCCAACCTTATATCCAACCGCCACGCCCTCATCTCTTCTTGCATGTCTGGTAGGCAACTCACCCCTGACTACCAATTTTGGTAAATACAGGGACAAAGAAACATATTAAAATGACCCATGAGAGTCCCATCAGCAAAGCGTTGAATCTGTGGGACAAATGACTCAGGTTATTCAACAAATTGTAAGGGAAAAAAGAAGAATGAAGGAGGAAACTACAGATAAAAAGAGATTTAGGATATAAGGTCAATTGGTTGCAATGTATGAACCTTATATGTATTAATTTTATTTTTTAAAATTTATTTGATCAAAGCATAGTTGATTTACAATGTTGTGTTAGTTTCTGGTATAGAGCAAAGTGATTCAGTTATACATATATATATACATTCTTTTTCATATTCTTTCTCATTACAGTTTATTACAGAATATTGAACATAGTTCCCTGTGCTATACAATAGGACCTTGTTGTTTATCCATTCTATATATAATAGTTTGCATCTGCTAATCCCAAACTCCTAAACTATCCCTCCCCCAACCCTCTCCCTTGGCAACCACAAGTCTGTTCTCTATGTCTGTGAGTCTTTTTCTGTTTTGTAGATAAGTTCATTTGTGTCATATTTTAGATCCACATGTAAGTGATATATGGTATTTGTCTTTTTCTGACTTACTTCACTGAGTATGATAATCTCTAGGTCCACCCATGTTGCTGCAAATGGCATTATTTGTATGAACCTTATTTGGATAGCAATTCTGAGAACTGCAATGGATCTCAGCGTGAAGACTCCATTCAAACTCCTGCGCTGGGAATTCCCTGGTGGTCTAGTGGTTAGGACACTGCGCTTCCATTGCAGGGGGCACGGGTTCCAAGCTGCATGGCGCGGCCAAACCAAAACAAACAAGCAAACAAAAAAACCCTGCGCTAGGAGAGTCTCAACCAAACTTTAACATGGCCTCTAACAGTTTAAGGCCATGTCTCTGGGACCACCCAGCCCCTTTTGAGTTCCTGTTTGGAAAAGCTCAGAGCTGTCAAAAAAATCTGTTGTTTGTCAAAAAAATTTGCTGTTTATTTTAGCTAACACCTGACATAGTCCCCTGGCCTCCCTTTACTAGAGCATTTACTCAAAAAGGGCTTATAATTGTGAATCCTTCCTCTGTCCCTTTGAGATGATATGTGTCTTCTATAACTGTGGAGTGTCTTGTCTGAAGGACCCGAAAGCCATTCCTTTGAAATGTAATTATCAGGAAGGAGAGGGCTTCCAGTCTCTGGGAGGATAGAATCCTAACTTCCATAATCGCCAGCAGACACTGCTGGCCTAATCACGTTTACAGTGACCAACCCTTTGTAATTTTTCACTTGAGTCCTGTCCCCATTCTCCCTTTACAATTCCTCTTTGCAAATCAGGATGGAGCTCAACTTTTTTGCCTACTGTCAGTAGTTACTGAATAAAATCTGTTTTCACCATTTTAACCAATACCTGCCTTTGTTTATCTTTGATATTTTTAACAAATTAAAAAAAAAATCATGAGGCAATCAGGAATGTTGGCATGTTGACTAGATATTTGATGATATTAAATTATTATTGTTTGTTTTTTTGGTGCTATAATGGTGTTGTGGTTATATTTTCAAAATAATCATTTAAAAAATCTATCCCAAATGTTATCACTTCTTACTACTTATCCAGCATTATTACCCTTGACCAAACTAACATCCCCTCTTGTGGGATTTTTTTACAATTGCTTCTTAAATGATCTGCCTGCTTCTACCTGCCCCCACCCCCCCAACCACCAGTCTGTTCTCAGCACAGCAGCCAGAGACATCCTGGTAAAATGTGCCATATTATACCACTTCCCATCTCATTCAGAGTAAAAGCCAAGTCTGTTCAAGCTACAAGACCTCATGGGATCCTCCTATGATCCCTGTGACCTCGTGTCCAGCTCTTCTGGGTCATTCCACTCCATCCATTTCTTATGTAAAAGAGTAGGCAGGCTCCAGCTTCAGGGGTTTTGCATTATTTTCCCCCTACCTAGAACCCACTTTCCTCAGAAACCTTCATGTCTTGTTTCCTCATACCCTTCAGGTCTCTGAGACTCTCTCCCTGACCATCCTGCTTAAATTAGGAAAGTTCCACTCCTGATGCTCCTTTTGCCCCTTTCCTTGCTCTTTTTCTCCATACCATTTATCACCATCTGACATATTATCTATTTCCTTTTTTTGTCTGATATTCCCATTAGAACATAAACTATGAGAGACTGTTTTGTTCATTACTGTGTCTCCAGAACTTAAAATAGTGCCTTGTACATAATAGACACCAAACAAATGTTAGTTGAAAAAATGAAGGAATGACTGCTATTGTGTGTGCTAAAGTATTGATAACTGCATTTCTGAGCAGGCGCAAAAAAGACTTTTGAAGTCTTCCAGGCTTCCTCCCAAGGGAAAAATGGCCCTCACTTTTCCAGGGCCAAGAAAGGAGCTGGCCAACCTTGTGGGCAGGGCTTTGGGCCAATTCAGTGAACTGTCCTCGTGGCTTCTGCTGCTGGGTGTGTAATTGGCATTGGTGTTTTCCATGAACATTCCGTGAACGCTCATAAATGCCAGAAGGGATGATACCTGCGGGGAGTTGCTGCATGTAGAGAGGTGCTAGTGCCTTTGAGACCCCACAACCCTATGATCCCTTTGAGCTAAAAATCTTTCTGATTGATCATTTTTCTGACCGGAACATTTGGGAGGCAGCCTCCCCTGGGGGGGCATCCATTGATGGGGTTTGTTGCCTCCCTAATGATGCTAAGAGGTATACCTCTTTTTTTTTTTTTGTGGTACGCAAGCCTCTCACTGTTGTGGCCTCTCCCATTGTGGAGCATAGGCTCCGGACTCACAGGCTCAGCGGCCATGGCTCACGGGCCCAGCCGCTCCACGGCATGTGGGATCCTCCTGGACCGGGGCACGAACCCGCGTCCCCTGCATCGGCAGGCGGACTCTCAACCACTGCGCCACCAGGGAAGCCTGAGGTACACCGCTTTTGAAAAGCATCTCTTACCTTGCTCTTGGGTTCTTGTCAAAACTGAACACCCGAGAGTGTTAAACACACATAGAGGCCTTGTGACTGATATTTTGAGGGGTAGGGTAACTGGGACTCAATAACTAACAGTGTGGAGAGGGCCCAATAAACCTCCCTTGTCAGATGGAAATGGTGTATTTAGGTCTCCAGCTGGCCTGGCCCCAGTGGCGTTTTCAGCTTTACATGACAGACAGCCATCCCTTTGGGGGAAATGTTATCCTCCATTCCACAGCCTGAAGCAAAGTCACTTGCTCAGTGGGGCTCTCATTCCACAGTGGTTCTTCTAAATGCCTGGGCCTGGTTCGCTGAGGGTTCGGCTAAGCTAAAACCCAAGGGGTCCACTGGGTAGACACCATGCTGTGGCTGTTCAGCATCCGTGCCATCTACTTGGAACAGAAAACAGATGTGGTCTCTCTGCTCGGTAGGCAGAACTCAAAGCTGTCCTCACAGCTCCAGCCAGTACTCCTTGATGAAGCTTGTTATATTTTTGCTAACTCTTGTTTGGGCTGTTGACAATGGCCTAGCCATTTGGTCTGCCACTTGGAAAACTACAGAGTGGCAGATTAAAGATTTCCCTCTTTGGGGCCATCAACTATGGAAAAAAATCACGGCTGCTAATGGAACCATCTGGGTGACTCCTATAGGTGCCCATGGTGCGGACCCATTCTCTGATGAGACCGACAGGAATCAAGCTGTGGATTGAGCCTGCACTGCCCAGGCAGCCACCTTTGCTGCCTGGACCGATCACTGAACCAGACATGCAACATACCCACCACTGTAGACTGGGCACCAGGCAAAGGACTATGTTTAAGATGCACACACTACTACTGCATGCTGGACCCGCACGTCCTAATAAAAGTTGAACTGTTGATCTCGGTGAGGGAGGCCCATTGCACAGGGCAAAGCCATCGAACCTGTGCCCCACTCCTGGGGCTCACCACTGTCGACAGTTTTTCAGGTTGCAGTGTTGCTGCCTCAGTACAATCAGATGACTCTGCCCAGACCACTGTGGTCCTTGAAACTAATCTTTGCTACATTTCTGGCTTTCCAGACCTTTGCAGTCTGATGATGATGTATCTTTGATTGCAGTGGACTCTCAAGCCACTCAAGGTATTTGATGGACTTTCTGCACAGGCCACCATCCACAGGCATCTGGGCTTGTTAAGCATTGGAAGGGCCTCCTCAAAAATCAACTCAAAGGGATTTCTGACCCTATGTCTATCACCTCTTCCTGATCCATGTGTGTTAACAAGGCAGCGTGGCCACTAACTATGACTATTCTTAGAAAGCGATCTTTATTCTTGACCACTCTCTGGGTACTAATCAGGATGAAAAGGTGGAGTGTTATGTAGACCTATTTTGAGAAATTGGGATTCCCTTCTATGTCCAATGTTTCTTTCTTTTACCTAATGGCAACCCCAGCAGGCCTGATTGCTTCACCCTCTAGTAGCTGCTCAGCCAAAAGAAAGACCTAGGGAATTCAAACTTAATGCTGAGTTTAAAAAAAAATATTAACTCTTTGTGCAGTTTGCTGGCATTCAAACTACTAAGTAATATCAAGTGTGACAATCTGATTTTGAATTTTTTCCCCCAAGAATTTTGTCCCCAAAACTGAATAATAATTCTGTACTAGACCCACAGTTCCTAAACTGTGTTATGAGACACCCCAGGGTGCCTCGGCAGCAAGCCCATGGAGCACCATAGAATACAGTTGACCCTTGAATAAATGGGCTTGAACTGCACTGGTCCATGTGTATGTGGGTTTTTTTCAATAGTAAATACTATGGTACTACACAATCTGTGGTTGGTTGGATCCGTGGATATGGAACCTCGGGTACGATGAATCACGTATAGAGAAGACTGACTATAAATTACACACAGATTTTCGAATGTGCGGAGGGTTGGTGCCCCAGCCCCACATGTTGTTCAAGGGTCAACTGTATCTTAAAAGTGCAAGGGAAACACAGTGATAGTCATCATCTGTCGGAAACTACGCAAATTACTAGTACAAGGTAGATCATGACTGCAACATTAGATTGTTTTCCTTTTGATAATGTCATATCTTTGCAAAGTTGGGTTTTCTGCAGTTGGTGTGATAAAAAGCAAATACTACATGAATATCAGTGTGGTACAGGAAATGAGTATGGTAGTGCCCAATCTGATTCCAAGGTTTGAGAAGTTGTATGGCACCCAGCACATCCCAGGGAAGTAAATAAGATTGCAGTAGTCTCCCTTATCCTCGGGAGACATGTTCCAAGTGGATGCCGGAAATCTAAGATAGTACTCAACTTTATATATACTATGTTTTTTCCTATACTAACAGGCAGTATATACAGCATGAATATGCTGGACAAAGGGATGATTCACATCCTGGGTAGAACAGAGCGGGGTGGTGTGAGATTTCATCATACTATTCATTTAATGGTGCACAATTTAAAACTTATGAATTGTTTATTTCTGGAATTTTCTGTTTAATATTTTGAGACAGCAGTTGCCAGAGGGTAACTGAAACTAGAAAGTGAAACTGTGGATAAGGGGAGACTACTGTTCTTTAAAATAGAATAAACGTATTATTTTTTTCTTTCAATTTATATGTATTTTTTTTCATATGACTACAAAACTGTGACAACATAAATATGTGTTAAGATAATTGGATCTGACAACTTAATAAATGGAATTTTTAGATATTTCTTTTGTCCTGAGTTGCTGTAAAAAATTAATGAGACACTAGAAGCACAACTGATTAAATTTTTTAAAAAATACACTTGTCCCTCTTTTACCTGATCCTTCTGAGCAAAAGGTCTAGGTGTGACAAATGGTAAATTTGTAGTTATTGGAATGGGACCCAGTGGAAGGAGAGTACTGACTTAGGTACCAGGGAGGACCCCTTTGGTCCCCGGGATGGGGGCATGGGACAGGGAGGGACATTAATGATTTGTCTCTGGAGAATTGCCTCTGGAGCTTCCTCAGAAAAGAAGACACCCTGGTTCTCTCCAACTATGGCAAGCCCTTTAAGTTGACCTGACTGCTGAGTTGGCCATTCCCTGCAAGATGGTTGGACCTTGATTTAATCACCATTCTCTTTAATCTCAGCTGAGAGCCTGTTGGAAACAACAGGGCTTGGTCCTAGCTCCTGTCCCTTCTACACAAAACACCCATCAGATCTCACCATCATTCCCCTGGCCATTGCTCAGTCATTCCATTGGGTGGATGAATGCCAGTTGGCTCGTAGCAAAGAAGAACTGTTCACCAAAGTCATGGTGACTTGCACTTCCTCCCTTCCTTCTTTCCTTCCTCCCTCCCTCCCTCCCCTCCTTCCTTCCTTCCTTCCTTGCCTGCTCTGTTCCTTTTAACCATTTGACTTGCAGTCTTTCTCTATTATTATGTTTTATGTCTATCTTTTTCTATTAAACACCATATAGGTGGATTTTGTTTTTAAATCTAGTTTGGTAATCTTTGCCTTTTACCTAGAAAGTTCAGCCCACTTATGTTTATTGTAATTATTACCACTGTTAGATTTATTTCTACCACTTATTTTGTGCTTTCTCTTTGTCCAGATTTTTCTGTGACTTATTTTTCTTCTTTCTTGCCTTTTTTATTTGGATTGATTGTGTTTTTCTCGTTTTATTATTTTTTTTTCCCTCTACTGATTGGATAGATATGCATTTTATTTCTTTTTAAAAAATAGAACAACCCTATAATCCAGCAATTCGATTTCTGGTTATTTATCCAAAGAAAACAAAAATGCTAACTCCAAAAGATGTATGCACCCCCCACGTTCATTGCAGCATTATTTAAATAGCCAAGATATGGAAACAACCTAAGTATCTACTGATGGATGAATGGATAAAGAAAATGTGATACACACACACACACACACACACAATGGAATATTATTCATTCATAAGAAAGGATGAAATCTTGCCATTTGTGACATGGTTGGACCTTGAGGACATTATGTTAAGTGAAATAAGTCAGACAAAGACGAATACTGTATGACTTCACTTATATGTGGTATCTAAAAAGACAAATAAATAAAAACAAAAAAACAAGCACATAGATAAAAAGAACAGATTGGTGGTTGCCAGAGGTTGGGGGCAGGGAGGTGGGAGAAATTGTTGAACGGGGTCAAAAGGTATAAACGTCCAGTTATAAAATAAAAAGTCCTGAGGATGTAATGTACAGCATAGCAACTATAGTTAAAAATACTGAATTGCATATTCACATATGTATTCAAATATGTATTGCATATTGCTGCTGAGAGAGTAAATCTTTTTTTTTCAGTTAACACATTTAATTATTCCTTACTATGAAAGTAATATATAATTAATATACAAAATTTTGAAACAACAGATTTGTGACTTGCCTAAGGTCATGCTGGTCTAATAAGTGGCACAGTCAAGGCTTAACCTTCCCTGGGAATCTATGCTGTCAACCGCAGTTTTGTATGAAACCATTTCCCTATGTTTGTCTCCTTTGGCTGACTCACATACAGGGTCAAATTCATTGTTATTTAACATACTGGCACGTATCAGTTCAGGGCATTTGTTTGTTTTGCACAGTTCCATCTGTCTTTAACATAGGTTAACAGTATGGAACTTCTCTTGGCCAAAAAGGCAGCCAAGAGTAGTAGTATTGGGGGATAGTAGTAACATCCTCATGATAGCAAATGTAACTGGAGAAGTTTTTGAGGCAAATGGAATGATACATGATAAACTGGCTCATTTCAGAGACTATCTAGTGCTCTGAAAACTTATGTCTAGCTTGATGGCAATGCTGTCATATTATATACAAGTTAGTAAATTATTGGCATACTGTTTGGCCAGGGAAGGTCCCAGGTCACCTCCTCCTTTCCTTGTGTTTCCCCAAGCTCTACTTCTGCTGATGGGGTTGTTTGTTTGCTTTGTTGAGAATCATACTTTAAGATGATGCTTGCATAAATACATCATCGCATTTGTTTCCTTGGTAAATATTGGCTTACTTCTCTTTTTAGTTTACATTTAAGTTCAAAGTAAGCCCTATAAAGTGTTGGAGAAACTATGTATCAGGGTCTCAGCCCCTTCATCCATAATATTAAGGGTTAGGTTAGATGATAACTGAAGACTTTTCCATCTCTCAGGTTCCTTAAACTTTCCATTAGTCACAATGGAAGAAATTTCAGGACCTGGGATCACATTAACACATTTTTTTATTTTTTTCAGCAAATTTGGGTGGATTCCAGGAAATGTTGCTAATTCATTTCCTGCCAGCTGCAGAGAGTGGAATTTGTGATTTTTGTCAGTTGATGAGTGTCAGATAATATTCATGACAAACTGAAATCAGAAGGGAAGCTGACTTTTAGTAGGGACATCAAAATGATAGGAGGTTAGGAACTGGACCCCGTTTCTCATGCGTGAAGTGGAATAAAGTGAAATAAAATTCTCTGCCACAAACATGTTTAGTGAAGTATAAAAAAATCTAGTTACAATTTTGGCTTATAAAAATAATATCGCGGGGCCTCCCTGGTGGCGCAGTGGTTGAGAGTCCGCCTGCCGATGCAGGGGATACGGGTTCGTGCCCCGGTCTGGGAGGATCCCATATGCCGCGGAGCGGCTGGGCCCGTGAGCCATGGCTGCTGAGCCTGCGCATCCGGAGCCTGTGCTCCGCAACGGGAGAGGCCACAACAGTGAGAGGCCCGCGTACCACAAAAAAAAAAAAAAAAAAAAAAAAAAAAAAAAAAATAATATCGCACTCCTTTCCTTTACTCTCAGAGCCTGAATGGAATGTAGACAGAATAATGACTGTCCAGGTACGTGCCACAGTGGTGCTCCTTTGAGGAGGTGTGGTAGGAAATGCACTGGTGGTAGAGGTAAAGAGACTTCCTTCGATTCTTGATTACCCCTCTCACTGGTGTGTGAACTTAGTCATGTTATTTAATTTCTTTGAGCCTACATGTTCTCATCTATAAAATGAAAATAATAAAATGTTCCTGAGAGGTTTATTGAAAATATTAAATTTTAACATATTGGTAATGGCTACTGCTCAACCAATCTAGGTCCACAGCTTCGTATTCAGAAGTTTGCAATCTAAAAGTTGTAAAAATTATTTTCTTGAAACCTCCTTGGTGGCAAAACCTCAACTGTCTGATCTGATCTCACTTGGTAGAAATTTTTACCTGATCATGTGAAGCTATTTACAGTCTTTACGTTACTTGAGGTGAATATTCATGTTTTGCTGCATAAATATGTGTTGATTATTTGTGCTGTCTCAGACCACTCTAGGGGAGGTATACAATGTACAATTTAATATCTTTTTAAAATTTAAAACTTCCTGAATTCTGAAATGTACACGGCCCCAAGGATTTCTGATAAGCGATTTTAGGCCTATTGAGAGAATAAATCTTAAAAGTTCTCATGACACACAAAATTTTTTGTAATTGTGTAAGGTGATGGATGTTAACTAGACTTATTGTGGTGAGTATTTTGCAAAGTATACAAATACTGAATCCTTACGTTGTGCACCTGAAGCTAATATACCATTATATGTCAATTATACCTAAATTAAAATATTTTAAATATATATTTTTAAAATTTAATATGCATGCTGAGAGAGTGTAGAGTTAATTATTATTACCCTCCTCCAGAACCTTATAATGTTTTTATTCTAATTACCTCCCTCCTGACTTATATGCTATTTTTCTTAATTAACCTCTTAGCTCTATCATTTTTTTAAAAATTTCACTGTATTGGACACCTCTTATGCTCCATTACAGATCCTCTCGGTCTTACCTGTCCCTTTATATAGCCAGTACTATGGTGAACAGTTTTCTGTGAGCACTCACCAGATCTACAGGGATACAAGCTGATAATGCCTAGCCTCAGGCTTGCCCTGTGCACCTCCTGCTTTCTGCCCTGAGGCTTCTGTGTTGATGCCAAGGTATGGAGTAGCCTGGGAACATCGTGGTGCGCCTAGAAAGTATAAGGGGTTAATACTCATTTTTTTTCATTTTAGTGTTTGGAAAGTCCTTTACAGAGGGTTTATTAGAGGTAAATCTCTGTGTTTGTCTGAAAATGCTTTATTTTACTATTGTTCTAGGAAGAAAATTTCACTGGATATGCATTTTCTAGGTTGACAGTTCTTTTTTTCCCTTAAACTTTCAGGCCTGTGGAGATGTGTGTGTGTGTGTGTGTGTGTGTGTGTGTGTGTGTGTGTGTGTGTGCCAGTGTCTTCCAGGCTTTTTCTTTTTCTTTTTAAAAAATATTTATTTATTTATATTGGCTGCGTCGGGTCTTAGTTGCGGCACACGGGATATTTTGCTGTGGCGTGCAGGCTTCTCATTGTGGTGGCTTCTCTTGTTGTGGAGCACGGGCTCTAGGCACGTGGGCTGCAGTAGTTGTGGCACACGGGCTCAGTAGTTATGGCTTGCGGGCTCTAGAGTTCAGGCTCAGTAGTTGTGGCACATGGGCCTTCTTGCTCTGCGGCATGTGGTATCCTCCCGGACCAGGGCTCGAACCCATGTCCCCTGCATTGGCAGGAGGACTCCCAACCACTGCACCACCAGATTTATCTTCTAATTCACAATGTCTTCCTTCAGCTGTGTCTTTTCTCTTGTGTTACTTTTCTTCTGAACATTTAATTTCAATTTTTATATTACTCATTTGTAGAATTCCTATTTTGGTTCTTTTTCAAATCTGCCTAGTCAACTTTGATAACCTTTGCTCTTACTCATGGTTTTAATTGCCACCTTTATTTCTTAAAACGTATTCAAGATTTATTTATATTCTGGGTCCAGTGATTCTTTTTTTGAAATCTTTGTGGATCTGGTTCGTTCACTGTAGTTCCTGCTTGTTTGCTAATGTTTTTAAAGGAGGTTTTATTAAGATCTATTTTACATATCATGAAACTTACCCTATTAGAGTATTCAATAATTTTTGGTAAATTTAATGAGTGGTACAGACATCACCACAAATCAGTTTTAGAACATTGTTATCACCCTAATAAATCCTCCAGGCCCATTAACAGTTCGTCCTCATTCTCACTTCCAGCCCCAGACAACCACTTGTCTACATTCTGTCTCTATACATTTGTCTTTTCTAGACTTCCCATATAAATGGAATCATACAATATATGGTTTCTTGTGTCTGGCTTCATCTTTTTTTTTTTTTTTTTTTTTTTTTGGTATGCGGGCCTCTCACTGTTGTGGCCTCTCCCGTTGTGGAGCACAGGCTCCGGACGCGCAGGCTCAGTGGCCATGGCTCATGGGCCTAGGCGCTCTGCGGCATGTGGGATCTTCCCAGACCGGGGCACGAACCCACGTCCCCTGCATCGGCAGGCGGACTCTCAACCACTGCACCACCAGGGAAGCCCCTGGCTTCATCTTTTAACATAATGTGTTTTGAGGTTCCTCCATGGCATAGCATAGTAGTTTATTCCTTTTTAATGCTGAATCTGTCCATTGTATGAACACACTACATTTTGCTTATCCATTCACCAGTTGATGAGCATTTAATTGGTTTTCAGGTTTGGGCTCTCATAAAAATTGATGCTATGAATGTATGCATGCAAATTTTGTGGGAGCATATGTTTTCATTCCTCTTAGGTAGTTTCCAAGAAGTGGAACTCTTGGTTCCTAAGGAAATTTTTTGTTTAACTTTTTGAGAAAACTGCCAAATGTTTTCCAAAGTGGTGCACCCCCTAACCTATCTGCTTATATGACCTGAGGCACTGCTGTGGCTGGACTGGCCGTTGGGTTCTTATTATGACTGCAGGATGCACCACAGCAGCAACCATCAGGGAACTTTGAAAAATTAAGTGCTGGAGGGTACATGGCATGCCTGAGGGCCACACAGCAAGGTCATGGGGAATTATATACATACATATATATATATATATATATATATAGAGAGAGAGAGAGAGAGAGAGAGAGAGAGAGACAGACAGACAGACAGACAGAGAGACAGATACAGAGACAGAGACACAGAGACAGAGAGAGAAACAGAGAGACAGAGAGACACAGAGACACAGAGACAGATAGAAAGTGAGAACCTGCAGTTCTGCCTTTATTAAGGTTGAGAGTGGGGTGGCTAGGGTTTTGCAGGTTCACTCTTCATTGGTGAATTTAAAACCTAAGAGCATGGACTCCCACAGGGACCTGCAGCAACAGCAGACATGGCAGGGGGCACCTGGCCAGGCGCTAGCTGGGTGATGCATTGGGGGAGCCTGACCCCCTCCAGATGCCCACCTTCCCGCCCGACTATGGCTTCCTCAGGCGCAAGGAGCATGCGATGGTAGCCCCTCAGCTGCAGGTGGAGCAAGGCGCAGCTGGTGCTTCATCAGCATGACTACTGCGCTCACTACCTCATTGGGCTTCTCAGGTGTAAGCTGTCACATTCCCCGACTTCCTGGCCTGCAAGCACGACAGCACAACTGGGACTACTGCGAGCACATGGACTACAGGAAGCGCCTGAAGGCATTTGAGTCAGAGCCCCGGCTGCTCCAACAACAGCAGGAGCAGAAGGAGGCAGACACAGCCAGAGCCAGGGGCCCGGTGAGGTGGCCTGAGAGGTGCCTGTAGTACAACTGCCTACCACCCCATGGACCAGTCAAGAAATAAAACCTGCAGGCCCCACCACCCAAAATAAATGAATGAATCCCAAGAGCAGGAATTAGGGCATGGGGAGGAAAAAGCAGGAGCACGCAAGAGGTCAGCATCACCCAGGGCTTTCTAAAAGGGGAACTTCTTGGGTGGAGGTGTCCTGGTTCCTTATCTAGTTATTTAGATGGCAGCATGTTTATTTGAGATGGACGTCTTTGAAACGGGTGTCTTGGCAGTGAGAAGCTTAATATCAGGCACTTGAATTACAATGAAAAAAATGCTTAATGTCCGGCACTTACAGCACAACATCCTTACTGACTTTATTATTGTATTAGTCATCTAGGGCTGCCATTACAAAATAGTGCAGACAAGGTGGCTTAAACAAGAGACATTTATTTTCTCACAGTTCTGGAGGCTAGAAGTCCATGACCAAGGCACTGGCAAATTTGGTTTCTGGTGAGGGCTCTCTTCCTGACTTGTAGACAGCCACCTTCTTGTTGTATTGTGTTTTCACATGGCCTTTCCTCTTTGCTCACAGGGAAAGAAAGAGAGATCTCTGGGGTCTCTTCTTCTAAGGACACCAGTGCTATGAGTTGGGCCCTACCCTTATGACTTCATTTAACCTTAATTACCTCCCTAGAGGTCTTGCTCCAAATACAGTGACGTTGGGGGTTAGGTTTCAACATATGACTCTTGGGGGGACAAAATTCAGTTCGTAACATCCTGCCCTCTGGTCCCACCAAATTCATGTCCTTCTCACATTCAAAATACATTCACCCCATCTCAATAGCTCCAAAAGTTTTAACCTACTCCAGCATTAATTCCAAGTCCAAGATCTCATCTAGACATCATCTAAATCAGATATTGGTGAGACTTGAGGTGTGATTCATCCTGAAGCAATATTCCTCTCCAGCTGTGAAGCTATGAAGAGGAAATAGCTTTGTCACATAGGCTTGTGGTGACAGTGGCAGCACTGGTGATGGCTGAATCACCTCTGGGGTTATTCTTTCCTTTTCTTAAAGGATTAAGCATGTTAAATCGCTCTATTGTCCTGTCCTGTAGAATCCCAGAAGTCCAAAAGCCATCCTTTAGAAAGCCTTCCTTTACTTCATCCAGTCTCTGTTCCCTTTGGTCCAAACTGGCAGTGTCTCTGCTGCTGTTCAACATAAACCTATTTTTGCTTCTAGCTTCTGCTGAGATAGCTGATTAACTCCATAGTTAACCATGGATAATCTCCTAATAGAGTGACTGTCTAGCCACACCCTTGGGTGTTCTCTCCAGAACAAGCTTTTTCACTTTTGCACTATAGATAGGCTGAGAACTTCCCAAATCTTCAAACTCTGATTCTTTTTTGCTTAATCTTTCTTTCAATTTATCTTTCTCCTCTTACTTTTTTTTTTTGTGGTACGCAGGCCTCTCACTGCTGTGGCCTCTCCCATTGTGGAGCACAGGCTCCGGACGCACAGGCTCAGCGGCCATGGCTCACGGGCCCAGCCGCTCCGTGGCATGTGGGATCCTCCCGGACCGGGGCACGAACTCATGTCCCCTGCATCGGCAGGCGGACTCTCAACCACTGCGCCACCAGGGAAGCCCTCCTCTTACGTTTTACTATAAGCAGGAAGGAGAGGCCAGGTCACGCCTCAACAGTTTGCTTAGGTATCTCCTCAGCTACATATCCAAGTTCATTGCTTGTGAGTTCTAACTTCCACAAAACACAAGACTACAATTCAGCCAGTTCATTCCCAGTTTATAACAAGGATCACCTTTCTTCCAGTTTCCAATAACATGTTCCTCATTTCTGTCTGAGACCTCACCAGAAGCACCTTTAACATCCATATTTCTACCAACAGTCCCTTCGTGGAAATCTAGGCTTTTTCTAGCATGTACCTCAAAAGTCTTCCAATTATACCCATCACCCACCTCCAAAACCACTTCCACTTCCACATTTTTATGTATTTTTTACATCAGCACCCTACTTCATGGTATCACAATCTGTATTAGTCAGGGTTCTCCAGTGAAACAGAACCATCAGGAGATATATGTATATCTATATATACATATATATATATATAGTTACATTTATATTATATTTATATATACATACACTTTCTACTAAGGAATTATAATACGTGATTATGGAGGTTGACAAATCCCAAGATCTTCAGTGGAGTTGCAGGAAAGCCAATGGTGTAGTTCGAGTCCAAATCCAAAGGCCTGAAAACTGGGAGAGCCAAGGGTGGTGTTCCAATCTGAAGGCTTGCAGACTGAAGACCCCAAAGAGCCAATGCTTTAGTTTGAGTCAGAAGGCAGGAAAAAGCTGATGTTTCAGTTCAATGGCAGTCAGGTGAGAAAAATTCTCTCTTAATCCAGAGAGGGTAAGCCTTGTCCTAGTTAGGCCTTCAATTGATTGGATGAGGCCATCCACATTAGAGAGGGCAGTCTGTTTTACTCCCATCTCCCAATTCAAATGTTAATCTCATCCAAAACGCCCTCCAAGAAACACACAGAATAATGTCTGACCAAATATCTGGGTACCTGTTGGCCAAACTGATACATAAAAGTAACCATCACAATTAGTATCTGTCCTATTTATTATAGCCATTCTAGTGGGTGTGAAATATCTTACTGTGTTTTTGTTTGTCTGTTTGTTTGCATTTCCCTAATGACTAATGGTGCTGAGCACATTTTCATGGGATTTTTACCCATTTGTATATCTTCTTTGGTGAAAGATCAGTTCATATCTGTTGCCCATTTAAAAACTTGCATTGTTTGTCTTCTTATTGAGCCTAATGTGTGTTTTAAAAATTAATTTAAACAAAACAACCTAACAAACAATCAAAACAGTTCACCCATTTTATTGACCCTAATGTGTTTTGTGATTTATTTTTTCTTGTGAGTTCCTGTGTGGGAACTTTGAGGGCCAGGTGGAGGGTGTATTTCTCCTGGGAGGATCTGTGTTTACTCTGCCTGGAACCCAGAGGTACTATAGGTGTAGGTCCAATTTCAATTAAATCTTCCCGGTAGTTTCTAGGCCAAACAGGTAATGTCATTTTCTGCCATTAGTCTTGCTGTGGCTCTGGTGACTTTATTTTCACAACAACAATAACAACAACAAATCAGGATTTGTGGTCAGAATGGAAATACTTACTGGGGACAAAGGGTCAGACTCTTGGATGTCATGACTGCCTGGGAAAATCCAGATTGTATATAGTGACAGGGCCATCCTCACCCTGAATTTTAGAGCCTGGCAAGGCCAAGTGGACAGAATTTGGTGTTATGAAAATATTATCTTATATCATTTGTAATTTAATTTTAAATACTTTAAACAGTACAATATGTGTGTGCTCTTTTAAATCAATATCCTAGGTATGGTTAATTAACAACTGAACTGTTGGGGAATGTAAACTCCAGGAGAGGTTGATTAGCTTTTGAAAGCTTCTAAGCAGATGTCCACACTTTAGAGAGCTTCAACTATCTTTATTTCCAGTCAACACTGAGACTATGTGGATTTTCCTTTGGTGAAATAACTAGTATTTATTATGTGTGGGTTGTCTAGAAATATTGTACAGGGTATTTCTATATCCTGTCTACTCTTTTTTTTTTTTTTTGTACGCGGGCCTCTCACTGTTGTGGCCTCTCCCGTTGCGGAGCACAGGCTCCGGACGCGCAGGCCTAGCGGCCATGGCTCACGGGCCTAGCCGCTCGGTGGCATGTGGGATCTTCCCGGACCGGGGCACGAACCCGTGTCCCCTCGTCCCCTGCATCGGCAGGCGGACTGTCAACCACTGCGCCACCAGGGAAGCCCCACGTATAACTATTTTTGAGTGCACTTGCTACTAAATGTTGGCATGAACAACAGAATTCAGTATACATGTTATTATAACATAACATTGTAACATTGTAAAGTAGGAAGGCTGTGAGGTAGAAGAACTCACATATAATGTTAAACAAATAACATCTACAAAGAGGGAAGGGGTATCCCACCAATTAGATTCCCGCTTTGGAAATTCTCCTGCTCCAATAATTTTCAAGCTATTCTGTTTTGGGAAGGAGAGGAGAGTCCTTGAATGTATGGATTAAAACGAGGTATGAGATATCTAAGGCTTGGAAAAGCTGTGTCTAGCCCTATTCCATATAGAGTATTTACATGTCTCTACAACATCAGCCAAGGTCTCTGGAAGCTTGACCCCAACCACCTCAGAAAACTTGGGGTTGGAGAGGGGTGCAGTTATTTGCCAAATGATTGGAGAGGGAGAGAAATCTTTATTTATTTGGAAATTATACCGTAGCTGCCGAGTTAACCACCAATGCTTTTACATAGTCTGAAGAAAGCTCTTCTTGGCTCACAGATTCAGGTATCAATAAATAATAATGATAGGCAAAATTTACTGCAGGCAATCTTCTCCTTGTGCCAGGTATTTTACACGCATCATCTCATTAACGTATGTACATTTCCATACAATCCTATGAATGGATGATTTTCTTCCAGTTTTATATATAAATACAGTGAGGCTAAAAGATCACATAATTAGGTGTTTGCATGTCAACTCAAGCTTTTTCCTATTCATCACCCACATCATTATATCCTCTAACTGGGAAGGATGGGGCAAGTCAATCTCTACATGAGCGTGTAAGCTAACTCTGTTTACAGGAGTTGCCAACGGCATGGGAGTCAGGATCTTTAAAACGTAACACATTTTAACTCTTAGATTCACTCCTAACTTCCCCCCCTCCCGCCCCCGTCTTGGAGCACCGCTTTCGGATGAACCCAGCGCTAGAGCGAAGCTGCTGGAACGGGAGAGGGAGGTATTCTTTGCAGGAGAGCCAATGAGACCGCTGGCTCTTGTGAGTGGCACGTCATTCGGCCAATAGGTTCAGCCCCTGAGGCCCCGCGAGAAGACGGGAACTCGGGGTTTGGAGCATGCGGGTCCGTGCCGCTGCGCGAGCGTTGAGCGCAGCTTTCGCTTGAGGCACCGCTGAGGTACGCGAGTGCTCGAACGCTGGTGAGAGGAGGGGACGCAGGTGTGGAAGGCCGGGGAGGCCAAGGTCGCTCTGCTACAGGCCAGCTGGGCTTTCGCTCAAGCTCTTGCTGGTGAAACGGGGGCCCCTCCGGCCCACTCGGACCCTCCCCTGTCCTCTCACCCCATATCCCTGAGGAGCCGCGAGGGCCTGTGGGCCCCTGGGTGGAGCCTGGGCCGGGGGCGGGGGCGGGGAGTTGTTATTTGAGGCTGGGGGGTAGGGGGTAGGAGGAACGCAGGACCTGGGAGAGGTGGGAAGGTGGTGCCTGGGGAAGGAGGGGACTCTGATGGGGAGAGGGGTTTGGGCGGGCGTGAGTGTTACTCGCACACAAGGGGTGGGCAGGACCCCCAGGGGAGTTTTGGTTTGGGGAATGATGCTTTCTCCAGGGTGGAAGGGATGTAGTATTTGCCTTCAGGAACCTCTTTTCTGGTTAGGCCCAGTCATATGCCCCAGCTCGGAGCTCGTACCTGGAGGAGTGGGGAACGTAGGCCTCGCCGGTCCTGGGACCTGCCTGTCCTTGGATTCTCCCCGCTTGTACCTTATACTCAGCCAGCCACCTGCTGACTAATCAAAGGAGAAAATCCGCATTAAGGGAGGGCCTGAATCTGTAGAAGTGATGGTGGAGGTGAGGGAGGGGTGGAGAAAGCAGAGGATTCCAGAAATCCTGTAATTGGTAGGTGTTATAGTGCCTCTCAGTGTGTACCAGTTAGGCCAGTGATTGTTCTGGTTTCTTCCAGTGGTGGTGAGAAGGTGTGAGTGAAGAGGCCAAGCTAACTGAAAAGGAGTTTAAACAATTAAACGGGAGAACTGTAGTAACCTTTGAGTAAGGGAGGCATATCCTCCCATTTTAGTGTAAAAGGTAATTTATTTAAAAAATTTTTGTCAGATCCTGAACTGCCTTCACCTATAGTTGACTTAGGAATTGTGCGTCAGTCTTTTCTTTGTATGCATGGCCTGATTTCTCTGTAGCTAATACTTAAGACACGTCTGCAAAAGTTAAGAAGAGGCTTACTTGTTGGTCACAAAAGATTCTTCAGGGGTCAGGGGTGAGTCCAGACAATGAAGGGAGCCCCTGAAAGAAGGAGTCCTGAAGTCTACAGATTATAAAGTGATTTTGAAGAAGCTTAGTGAGTCTGAGACTTGAGGGGCGAGAAGAGCATCATCCCTGGTTACCTTGGGGGGTGGGGGGAGGTGTTAAATTTCACCTGTGAGACTCAGCAGGCATCATAGGCTCAAACCAGAAAGGGTCTGTACCCTGGAGACCTCAGTTCTGGTAGAGTTTGAAAGAAGAGTTTTATAGAAAGGAATTGGGTAAAGATTCAGAGAAGCAGCTAAGGAACCAAGGAGGAGATGGAGAAGTTTAATGTGAAAATAGACTGGAAAAATATTAGGACTCTGGTAGAAGAAAGAGTGGCCCAAAATGAAGCAAAACCCATAAATATTTATGGACAAAAAAATTTTATGCTATGGCTACGTTAACTATAAACTTACTTATAAAGCAAAATCATGCCCATACATAAAAAGCGTTTCCGTTTACAACTGGTAGTTAACTTACAGGACTGAGTTCTCTAAGAGGCCATTTGGGTAGAAAATATAAGTAAATTCAAGGAGGGCTTGGCCTTTAAGAGATTGCTGATGGAGAGTTTAGAATATTCTGTGCTAAACAGAAGCTTTTGAAGTGAACGTAATGTAGGAGGCTGGTTGTATCACTGGCCTGATCCAAAGTAGCTTTTTTTTTTTTTTTTTTCCAATGCTTTGTGAGTCTGTCTTGAAGGAAAAGGAAAACAATTGGGAATCATTTAAATTATAAAATGATGGCAGATAATTAACCAGAACAGATTGACACCTGTGTCCTCTGCAGCCTTGCAATGGATCCTGTCCGACCACCCTTCAGGGGCCCGTCTCCTGTGCACCCATCTCAGTCTGTTCGGATGCCGGGCTCTTGGCAACAGGCTCCAAAACCTTTGGACCCAGCTCTGGGCAGGGCACGACCTGCAGGCAGAGGCCATGTATTTGAAAAGCGAGAGGAACCAGGCCCACAGAGTGGGCCAGTGCAAAAGGTAAGACCGTGTCTGCATACATAGTAGCAGCACACAGCTTATCATCAGGGCAAATAAGGGATTTCAAGGTACTTAGGAAACTGGGAAGCCCTATATGAAAGAAAGGGTTTGTTTTTTTTCCCTTGAGCAACTGGTCGCCTCTTGGAATATATTTCAAATTCTTGAGTTGCAAGTCTAGAAAAAGGGCCTCATAATGGATGTTAGATGGACCTGGGTAAATGCCTTAGTTCTCTAGCTTCTATAAATATAAATATATACATACATAAATAAGTTTAAAGGTACAGTCTTTTGTTTTTTTGTGAGTGTTTAGATTTCCACTCTGGGTTTGACTCTATGGTATTAGCAGCCACTCTTGCCTCTAAGGTCATAATTGTTAAGAATGGTTCCTTTCAGGGCTTCCCTGGTGGCGCAGTGGTTGAGAGTCTGCCTGCCGATGCAGGGGACGCGGGTTCGTGCCCCGGTCTGGGAAGATCCCACGTGCCGCGGAGCTGCTGGGCCCGTGAGCCATGGCCGCTGAGCCTGCGCGTCCGGAGCCTGTGCTCCACCACGGGAGAGGCCACAGCAGTGAGAGGCCCGCGTACCGCAAAAAAAAAAAAAAAAAAAAAAAAAAAAGAATGGTTCCTTTCAGAAGGCTCTTTGCCTTAATCTTAAAGAAAAAGAGGATCTTCAGCTATTGTTAGTGCTGTGTGTATACTCGCATGGACATGCATTCTTAATCTCCTAATTATATAGTAATTTTAAGAATGGTATTTGTCTATAATTAATCTCAAAGAATAAAGAGTTAGCAAATACAGGAAGAACCTAATAGTGCAGTTATGACAATTTTAAGTAGGTTGACAATGTCAGATGTAACGTTCTGTAAGAAGAAACATTATTGACAGTAATCCTATATTTTTACTCAAATGGATTGCTTGAGTCTGTATGTGGCAACTCTAATTGGTGTAACAGTAGTAAACTTCCAAGACTGCTACAGGAAAACGGTAGCAAGTTTTGTTGAGGTTGTTTAAAAAAACCCCCAAATTCTGATACCCTTAAATGATCCATTTTTTGGGAAAATTTATTAGCCAGTACACTTGTTCTCTCTAACCTTAGGTGTACAGGAAATGAACTAGAAAAATAATTCTGTTGCATTTGTTATAATACTGTATATCAAATCATAAACTGTAACTGTTTATGCTTGAAAACCTAATATGACATAAGTGGTTTTGTGTTTTTTTTTTTTACATAAATTTATTTATTTTTGGCTGTGTTGGGTCTTCGTTGCTGTGCGCGGGCTTTCTCTAGTTGCGAGGAGTGAGGGCTGCTCTTTGTTGTGGTGCATGGGCTTCTCATTGCCGGTGGCTTCTTTTGTTGCAGATCACGGGCTCTAGGTGCGCGGGCTTCAGTAGTTGTGGCTCGTGGGCTCTAGAGCACAGGCTCAGTAGTTGTGGCACACGGGCTTAGTTGCTCCACGGTATGTGGGATCTTCCCGGACCAGGGATCAAACCCGTGTCCCCCGCATTGGCAGGCAGATTCTTAACCACTGCGCCACCAGGGAAGTCTGACAGAAGTGGTTTTTTTTTAAGACCATAAGGATTTAAACAATTTTTATAAGGTATTTTTATTCTTGTAACGTTTATAGAATTTGAAGTGGATGATTTTTATTATTTACCAAGACTTGAAGAAAACCAGCAGTGTTTCTGGGGTTTTAAACTACATCTTAGAATAACTTTATCCTTTGACTTTCTGTAGGAATCTGTGGGTTTGGTCTCAGTGTTCCAAGGACTGGGCCTTGAAACAGTGTCCCAGACCCCTGTGGAACAGGAAATGCGTCCTTTAGGTATGTGGAAAACTAACTTGAGAAAACGTGGTGTTACATATGATTGCTTTGTTCTTAACTTTACACAGTTTATCTTCAGAAAAATTACTGTACTTTATAAAATGTTCAGCTCACGGTTACAGCTGGGGTTTGACCATTCCATTTAGGTAGAGGCATTTTAGGTCGAGGCTTGTCTACCAGTATGGCACACAAGGACAAAGAAGAACCCCATCCCACTTTTCTGGATCGTTCAGTGTTGGCATCTGGAGATAGCAAGATGGCAGAGGCCTTCGTTGGTTGGAATAGGTGGGTAAAGTTGCCTTCTTGGCTGGCCATCAAATTCAGATGAAATATCTCTTAAGGCCAGAGAGAAACTCTAAAGTGGGTTGTATTATCTCACAAAGAAACAATGCATGGTTTCATGGTAAGAATGGGTATTTTCCAAGAGTAGTCAGCAGCTACTGATGCAGTCAGTCTTTGGACGAGCGTAAAAGCAGTACTCCACTGCACAGTTCACCACCCTGTTTGCCCTCTTAAGAATTCAGCCTGGTGGTAGTGGTTCTTTAACCCAGGTGGGTCAAACTTCCATCTCAATTTCTGCTATGGAAGTTGGCCCTGAGAGTCAATATTAATAACAATTGATGAATAAGTCATGTTGGCATATTGGATTTGGAGCGAATCCCAATGCTTGGGTCCCTTTTGCTGACTCCTCCAGGAAGAGAATGTAGACTTGGGGGACATTTGGATGGGGCATAGATAGAAGCATGACTGAGAAAGTTCTGATTTGCCTCTTTTCAACATTTCAGAACGCTTGGAAGAGGGAATTTGGATGCCTTTTTATTACCAATGGGAAGAGCAGCTGGTGGTATAGGCAGAGGAGTATACAAGGCTCCCGGTGGTCTCAGCCTGAATTCTCAGGATCCTGCCCAGCTGTCACCTCCGCCACCTCTGCCCCCGGCCCCACTGCACTCTCTGGATCACCCACCACTTGGGACTGCAGAACACATGGAAAAGTAAGTCAGGAGTGCTGCCTTCCCTGCTTGGTGATGATGTGGAGGAGGCCTCTGCATAGTATTGCAAACTCTGTTCTGTTGTGTCTAAAGTCCTCCTTGGGTGGTAGGTACTGCAGGGTTGTTTTGTTTTTTGCCAGTGGGGAGAATGACAAAGAGGGGGGGCAATTCCTGATGAGGTGAAATGGGGTTAGTGATGATAGCATGTATCTATCTAGAGTCTACTCATGGCTTTTCATTTCCTTCCTAATTCAGACATAGATAATTCTTTGTCATGTTGAAGATAAGGAAGTTATCTAGGAAATACATTGCAGCAGTTCATTTTTCTCTCTAGAACTAATTCTTATGTTCTTAGTTAGCTGGCCTAGTTATTCTAGTGATATTACTAGGACAAATAGGGTGACCTTGCTTCTCTAATTAGAGATTGCTAAGAATTTACCTTCTGGCTTTCAAAGCTTCTTTTGTATGTCTTGATTCTTGGTCTGTGTACCTGTAAGCAAAGTGTGAAATACTACTTCCCCCAATCTATCTTTCCTTTCCTTTTCTTTCTTTGTATTTTTGTGGCATGGATTATTTGTTTGTTTTTGGCATATGTGGGTGCTTTTGTTTTTTATTTTTATTTTCTAGAGAGCCTTTTGTGAAGCAAGGATCAAAAGGAACACCTCAATCTTTGGGATTGAACCTTATCAAAATACAGTGTCGTAATGAAGCAGTTTATCAATATCATGTGACTTTCAGGTATTCACAGCTTTTTTTCCCCCCTGTATTGTTCACTTCTTAGAGAGCAGTAATGAAATAGTTCCACAGGAATAACTGAATTGTTTTTGTGTATAACTCCTGATGCAGCTCCCCCTACAGTAATCATCTATTCAGATCCTTGCAATAAGTTTAAAGTTAACATTTTGTGTGTGTGTTTAGCTATATTACCAACCCAGATTTTAACTTAATAGGTGCAATTTTATGCATGAGGTTAGAGGTGGATTTTCTGTGAAGTTAATGAAACTTAAGTTCAGGGCCTTTTACTTGCATAGACCCCTTCATAACCTTTTTAATTTATCTTGTATCTGTAATTCTGTATTCCTCTTCTTAAAGAGACACCCCCCCCACACACAATGGTATCAGATACACACCCCACAATACTTGGATCCTTCCTGCATGAGTGCTATACCAGCATTTGATGGCTCTCCAATGATAGTCTAGGGTTAAATTTGAGGGTGAAAAAAACAGACAAAATAACTTTAATTTTATATTAGTAACTTTAGGATTTATGATACTTATTTAAAAGTTAAGAATTTATATTAGTCTGTGTTCTTTTTTAAAATCTCAGGAGAGCCATTAGCTGGAGGTTATTAGCTGGAATTGTGAAAATAAATGAGTGTTCTGGAATATTTATGGAGAAAAAGGAAGATGGAAGACAATTTTTGAAGCACAGCTATTAATTGGTACAAGAAGAAGAAGTGGAATGAAAGAGAGAAGAAAGGAACAGTTAGGGGAACAATACCCTGAAGACAGGGTTATAAAGCCAGAAAGAAGGACCCATTTGAATGAGGGGGAGGTGGTTGACTTTGGCCAAAGGGAAAAAAGTTGTTGAATTTGCTTTCAAGAGGCACCCTTGGTGATTTTCTAGTAGCTTTATTAGTGTTATGGGGAAAAAACGAGATTAAAAGAACAAAGGAGAGCCTGGGCCATGAGAAATAGCCAGTGGATTGGTCACTTATTTTAAAAGTATGTAAGAGGAATGAGAAATGGAATGATAATTGCTTTAAAGGTTTCTGTGAGGTAAGAAACTAGAGGTGACCACATATGACAAGTGAAGAGAAGGAGTCAGGAAACCTGGTGAAATTGAACTAGCAAGAGGGGAAGGTGGTGGGAATGGGCCTGCTCTGGAATGTAAGGGATGGAGATGGGTGTTAATGAGAGGGAAGAGTACTTGCTCTGGAAATGGATTGACAACTGGTAATGAAACAGAAAGGAGTGAGAGACTCCTCACGGGTCTCTGCATTGACCAGGCTGTGGAGAAGACATGGATTCTATAAATCTCGAGATTGTAGATGTGGACCTTTTAAGCCACAATGTGAAGAGGATGAGAGAATACCGAGAGGATGTATTACAGTGACTGGTCATCCTGTAGCTCCCTTGACATCATGGGGCTCTAAAAAGACAAATTTAAATATAGTGTCTTGGGCATAATGCCATGTATGTGTGAATTTTTTAGAAGAAGCATTTTGAAATGTGATGTTAGCCTGTGAGTGCTTAGTTTGGGCGATGACTGTATTGGATTACCGCTTGATTTTTTTGTTGATGTTATCTTTCTTCATGTACTTGAACATGCTTGACCCTTTTAACCTTGGATTTGTTTAAACTTCGAAGTTGTGGAATAGGTTGTGTGTTACTGTGATCTATTGGGACAATCATTGTACAAAGTAGCTACTGGACTTTTTCAAAGCTGTAAGATTTGTGACAGTGAATTGATAAAAAGTTGAAATTGCTGTGAGTGAAAAATGGTTAGAGTAAAATCCTATATTTTTTTAAAATATATTTTTAAAAGAGTGTATATTTCTGTAGACGCTAGAGCAGGGATTAGCAAACTGTGGCAGGCCTGCTGGGCAAATCTGGCCCACTGCCTGTTTTTGTAATAAAGTTTTGCTGGAACATAGCCATACTTATTGGTTTACATATTGTCTACGAGGCTTTTGTGCTATGTTAGCAGAGTTGAGTAGTTGTAGCAGAGACCATATGACCTGTAAAATCTTTCCATAAAAGTTTTCTGACCCTCTGGTCTAAACTCTCGAAGAATGTACACTGACATGATAAGGAGTTGTGTTTGGGTGGTGGAATTATGGATTGTTTTTATTTTCTGTGAGCCAGTATCCTTGGGTCAGAGTTCTTTTTTTAGTCAGATGTATTTCAATTTTTTAATATGACCACTAGATGGAGCAGTAGTCATAAGTGACTGCGTCTCTAACAGACCTACTGCACAGCTGTAAAGTCAAACTGAAATAAAATCCTCTTTATTATTTTCTAGCCCCAGTGTGGAGTGCAAAAGCATGAGGTTTGGCATGTTGAAGGACCATCGAGCTGTCACAGGAAACATCACTGCTTTCGATGGATCCATTCTCTATCTGCCTGTTAAGCTTCCACAAGTGAGACCAAATAGGAAGGGCACTTTGGGATGAAGCATGGGTGGTGGGAGATCACAGTGTCCCTGAACATTTGAGTTGTACTTCCCTATTCTGAGAGGAAAGGCAGACTTCTCCATAACAAAGAAATTGCAAACGGAGAAACTTTTACATTTGAGTTCTTTCTAGTCCCTTCTCAAGAGGAGTGGTTGGAAGCCTTTGACCTCAGTGACAAAGAATAGTTCAAGATTGCAAATTCAAAAGGCTCTATTGCTAGTTCTCCATTGGGTTTCTCTTACCACATCCTTTCATAAATCCTACTTGTCATGCTGTGATTTTGTCTAGTGTGGACAGCAAAGTTACAGTAAAGAATAAAACATGTTTAAGATGTTGCAGTGTTCTAGAACACAGTTGGATTAGATTAGTGCTTGGTAGTGTTGTCATTTCTCTTTACTTGCATATGTTTATTTGTTAGGTTCTTGAGTTAAAAAGTCAAAGGAAAACTGACAGTGCCGAGATCACCATTAACATTCAGTTGACAAAGATCCTGGAGCCCTGTTCTGACTTGTGCATTCCGTTCTACAATGTTGTTTTCCGTCGGTGAGAAACGACTGAAGTCTTATTTTCTTTAACCTCAGTCTTGTATTTGTAACAAAACTCTTCAGGAAGCTTGGATGGTATTAAAATATAGTGCATATATAGATGAGTTTGGAAACATTTAATAAATAAATGGATGACATTAAGGCTAACTTATTAAAAAGTTATCTCAGGGTTTCCCTGGTGGCGCAGTGGTTGAGAGTCTGCTGCCGATGCAGGGGACACGGGTTCGTGCCCCGGTCCGGGAAGATCCCACATGCCGTGGAGCGGCTGGGCCCGTGAGCCATGGCCGCTGAGCCTGTGCGTCCGGAGCCTGTGCTCCGCAACGGGAGAGGCCACAACAGTGAGAGGCCCGCGTACTGCAAAAAAAAAAAAAAAAAGTTATCTCACGTGATTGTCCAGATTCGGGTATATGAAAGTAGGTTTGAAGTAGCTGGATAGAGGGGGATGGTTTCCTTCCATTCATTCAGGAACTTTTTTTTTTTTTTTTTTTTTTTTTGCGGTACGCGGGCCTCTCACTGTTGTGGCCTCTCCCGTTGCGGAGCACAGGCTCCAGACACGCAGGCTCAGCGGCCATGGCTCACGGGCTCAGCCGCTCCGCGGCATGTGGGATCTTCCCGGACCGGGGCACGAACCCATTTCCCCTGCATTGGCAGACGGACTCTCAACCACTGCACCACCAGGGAAGCTCCATTCAGGAACTTTAAAAGCAAATGTTTATGGTACATATTTAATGGTGTCAGTGATGGGGCTACTTGAAGAGGTAGCATGTAAAAATTTTTGCTAGAATTTTTCCCAGTCCTTTGAATTTTTGGATACAGACAGCTCATAATTTTTTAACTTTTCTGAAGACTCCCAAATTTTCATAAAACTGTTATTCCCCAACCACCTTTTTTAAGATGAAACATAGAACCTGATTTCTACTTAGTAAGCTGAACTGCCAGGAACAAACATAACTTCCTATGCCTGACTGATAATCACAAATTTAGAAACGGACTTTCTTGTGCTCTTTTTAGTTAATGGGGAAAAGTAACGTAAATTGAGCTTGGGAAGTCAACTTGATTTTTGGTTACCTAGTCAGTAGAAAAAGCTGCAGTCAGTTGCATATACTGCAAGATAAATACTTTGGTAATTTTTATTTTTCTTTTGGCAAGAGTGTTCTCAGCATAAAAGCTATATTGTGCAAAGAGCATCAACATTTCTGCTCTTTTAGGCTTCCAAAGGAAAATGTAGCTAAGAGCAATTGAACTTAACTCTTTTTAATTCTTCTACTAGAAAACCCATTCTTGCTCTTTATTTCAGGGTAATGAAACTTTTAGATATGAAGCTGGTGGGGAGAAACTTCTTTGACCCTACAAGTGCTATGGTACTCCCGCAACACAGGTTGGTGGTGTTTTCTTCTTCCTCACTTTTGAATGTTCTGGAAATAAATTTTTCATTTCAATCACCATATTAGTATTTTATGATAGTGGGTACAGTTTATGAGTTAATTATTTTCCATAATTTAGGTTTTTAGTAAGTTCACAATGATGTTGACTTAATTTGTTTCCTATTGCTTTCTCATTTTTATTGGGGAGGGGCAGTATCTGCTCAAGGTATCGCCTCAAATGAGGCATGGAAATATCTGTGGTTCTTTTAGAACCCCAGCGTAAAGGCCACCTATGTCTTCAGATTGCAGATCTGGCCGGGCTATGCAGTTAGCATCCGGAGGACAGATGGAGGTCTTTTCCTGCTAGCTGATGTCTCCCATAAGGTCATTCGGAATGATTCTGTGCTGGACATCATGTGAGTGGATGGTGGCATCTACGTTTAACAAACTAACAATTTTCTGAGAAGTTCAGTAATAGCTGGTAATAAATACAGATAAGCCATTGTTCCGTTTGGGTTTTAAATTGTAGAATAGATTGAGAATGCTGAATTGATGTGCTCTTTCTGTGAGTCCTGTCAGGATAGGCATCTGAATAGAGACCTGCTGCACTTAGACTGAGGAGGAATGTATGTAAGTCTCTGGTTACGAAGACTTGGTTTAATATACACATACCCTGAGTTCTTGTTTAAGTGTATTACTCTAGTAAATATTTACTGTAGTAAATATAGATGTGTATAATTTGTAATCGTTACATGAAATCCTGTCTTATACATAAATCTGTGTGCATCTATGACTTCTTTTTTTTTTTTTTTGCGGTACGCGGGGCTCTCACTGCTGTGGCCTCTCCCATTGCGGAGCACAGGCTCCAGACACGCAGGCTCAGCGGCCGTGGCTCACGGGCCCAGCCACTCCGTGGCACGTGGGATCCTCCCAGACCAGGGCACGAACCCGTGTCCCCTGCATCGGCAGGCAGACTCTCAATCACTGCGCCACCAGGGAAGCCCCATCTATGACTTTGTTAGGTTGTGTACCTAGAAGTGGGATTACTTAATGAAAAGGTCGAACATTTTAAAGACTTGAAATATTTACTATAATAAGATGTTTATATATATATTGACTGAATACTCTCTAGAAAATTTACTTAGTTTATTTTCTCACCAGCTATGTATAACTACTGGGTGCTACCAAACTTATGAATCTTTGCTTATCTGATAAATTCATTCATTCCATCAACATATATTTATAGTGCTCCAGTTTGTACCAGAGTTTTGGAACTTACCAGTTAACAAAACAAAGATCCCTCTCCTCATGGAGTTTGCATTGTAGTCAGGTGAGATAAATAGTAAATAATAAGCACGATAAGTAAATTGTATAGGGTACTAGAAGTGATAAGAGGTATGGAGGAAAGAAAAGGTAGAACACAGGGTAGGAGAGATCAGGAGTACTAGGGGTGGGATGGAGAGGGGAGAGAGCTGTCATTTCAGTAGCATGTCAAGCTCATTTGAACCAACACTTGGAACAGGTGAAGGAGTTAGCCAGGTAAATATATGGGCTAAGGGAATTCTTGTTAGAGGGACAGCTGAGGTAAAGGCCTAAGCCAGAAATATGCCTGGCTCTTCAAGGAGCAACAGGGAAGCCAGGGTGGCTAGAGCAGAGCAAGTGAGGTGAGGGCAGTGGAAGGATGGAGGAGATGGAAGGAAGAGCTGAGGATATAGAGCTTTGTAAGTCTGTTGTCAAAAGTTTCGGTTTTAGTGTGAGTGAAACAGGACTTGTAGCCAAGGAGTGACACGATGTGACTTGAGTTGTGAAAGGATCCCTCTTGTTACTTACTGCGTGGAGAATAGGCTTGGTGGGATGGGGTAGAAGTGGGGAGACCAGCCAGGAAGCTCTTGTAATAATCCAGTGGAGAAATGAGGGGGTGGCAGCAGTAAAGGTGGTCAGTGGTTGGCCTCTGGATTTGTTCTCAAAGTAGCGTTCAGTCGATTTCCCAGCCGGGTGGTGGAGTGTGAGAGGAAGAGAGAGGTTAAGGAAGACTCAGACTTTTTTGACTGAATTTGCAATTATTTATTTTGTCTCTCCTAGACTCTCTGTCCTTGATGGGGGAGACCATCTCTCTTTCTCTCACATGGTACACCCAGACGTAGTTTATTCCTAGCCTGTAGTAAGTGTTCAAGAATGTTTATTAAATAAAAATAGATGTCTTTAAATTCGCTCCTTCTTTATGGTTACTGTCTTTGTTTTTCTACTTAGAAAGGTCTACTTGTTTTAATTTCCAGTGTTTTAAACCTTCTGGAACTTGGTTAGGATCATAATGATTGTTTTGGTACGGTTACACAATTTATTGAAAAACACTTTTCTTTAGATTTAAATCACTATTTTTATCAAATGCTAAAATACTTGGATTTATTTCTGAATATTTCATTTTGAACCACTGGTTAAAACCAGTGTGATACTGTTTTAATTATTGCCGTTTTATTAGGTTTTATTATTTGTCAGGGAATTCTGTTTTCAGAATTTTTATTCTGTACCCCCCTTACTCTTTCATGTGAAACTTTGAATAATTTAGTGAAAATAAGACAAAAAGTCAATTGGCAATTTGAATGATATTGACTAGGGAGAGTGTTCAGTGAGGCTTCCTATTCATAAATTTGACATGTCTTTTCATTTATTGAAATTTATTTTTATTAAAGTTTTAGTCATATTATGACTACACAAAAACTATAGGTGAGCTATGTAGTATGTACTGTGATTATTTTTGTTTTCTGCACAATTATCTTGGATATAAAAACTGTCTTTAAAACATTTTTTCTAAGTGCATAATTTTGTATGTACTTACCATTAATTCAACTTTAGATTCACATCCATTTGTGTAATCTCACTGTACATTCAGGCACTAGGTATTTTGTCAGTTTCATCCTCCCTGTCCCCTCCCCCTCCCCCCCCCCCCAAATCATTTCTTGGATTGTTTAAATCAAATTATATCTAGCTTTGAGCTCCTGTTCTCCAAGACAGTAAGAAGTCCTAAGTCAGGTATAACCCCATTATATTACATACGAGACCCTGAGATGTTCATGGTCCTGGTCCTAGTCTGGCTGTAGTGCCTAGCACTCAGCCTTGGAGAGCATGACTCAGGTGTGGGGCTCTGCACTTCTTAGTTTTCCCTTGCAGCCTTGCAGTTGTTACACACTTGGGACTTTGCCACCTTTCTTTCCCTGTGTGCTTTATGTTGTTATGAACCACTGGAAACCACAGAAGAGCAGTTATTTTCCTGGAAGTTAGGTCTTAAGGCTAAAAGCTGCTGCATTTCTCATCAGGAATGCTTGACTACCTAAATGTCCATTGAGAGATGAATGGATAAAGAAGATGTGGTGTGTGTGTGTATATATATGTGTATACACACACACACACACACCACATACACACAATGGAGTACTACTCAGCCATAAGAAATAATGAATTAATGCCATTTGCAGCAACATGGGGGGACCTAGAGATTATCCTATAAGTGAAGTAAGTCAGAAAGAGAAGAACAAATACCATATGATATCACTTATATGTGGAATCCAAAATATGACACAAATGAACTTATTTACAAAACAGAAATAGACTCGGACATAGAAAACAAACTTATGGTTACCAAAGGGGAACGGGGGTAGGGGAGGGGTAAATTAGGAGTTTGGGACTAGCATATTCCAACCACTCTACATAAAACAGATAACAAGGTCCTACTGTATAGCACAGGGAACTATATCCACTGTCCTGGAATAAACCACAATGGAAAAGAACATGAAAAAGAATATGTACGTATATATGTAACTGAATCACTTTGGTGTACACCAGAATCTAACACAATATTGTAAATCCCCCAACTATACTTCCATAAAGAGGAAAAAAAGAATGGTTGGCTTATTTCTCAAAGGGTAATGAACAAAGAAGGTTAGGTTTCATATGTTGCTATTAAGTTCTCAGTAACGCATTTAACGACCCACAGAATTCGGTATCATCTTAGAAATCTCTGTGAAAACCTGAGTGGCTTCAGTTTGGACTGGCTGCTCTCCAGCGTAGCTGATAGTTACTGTCTGGGATTCCCCTTCACTGTGGTGAAGACTCCCTTTCCCTCTCACCACAGGTATCCTGTAGTTCGATCCCATGACGACTTCTTCCTGGTTTACTCTCTTGTTTCTGAGCTCTTACGTGTTTGAAATCTCTTTATTTTACCTTAGTTTGATTGGGCATAAAATTTGAGATTGGAGATAATTTTCCCTTGGAATTTAAAAATCATGGTTCCACTGGTTTTTTTTTTCCCTTCGGTATAATCTTTATTCATGTTCACATATTCTTTCACATATTCTTTCCTTATTTAAACTTAACTCTTTGGGTGTTATCATAGTAACGCTCTATTTGAATACACCTTATTTCTGAATTTTTCCATTTTTTCATTCTGTAGGTGAGTAAACAACCACCTCTTACACCATCCTTATATCTTTTTTACCTCATTTGTACCTTTTGAGCAAGCCCAAACTTGATTTTAGTAGTGCTTCATCCCTTCTTTTTTTTCATATTTTAATTTTAGATTTGATATGTTAAATGCTGTGTAGGTACTACACTTCTAAAAAATTATTATGGTTAGTAATATATTTTAGTATTGGTAAGGTAAGTCCTTCCACCTTGCTCTTACATCCACTATCTTCCTTTTTCTTTCCTATAACTATTTTTCACATTTATTTTCCAGATTAATTTCAGAATACTTTTGTTGAGAAAGTATGCCAGAAAATGCCACTGCAGTTTTGCTCCATTTTCTTTCTGCTTTCAGATTTACTGTTGAAAAAATCTAAAGCCGTTCTGATTTCTTTTTTGAAATTAAGTTTATTTTTTATTGCGGTATAGTTGATTTACAATATTAGTTTCAGATGTACAACGAAGTGATTCAAAATTTTTATAGATTATATTCCATTTAAAATTATTATAAAATATTGACTATGTTCCCTGTGCTAATTATATCCTTGTAGCTTATTTATTTTGTACATAATGGTTTGGACCCCCTGAATTCCATACCCTTATCTTGCCCTCACCGCTTCCCTCTTCCCACTGGTAACCACTAGTTTGTTCTCTTTAACTGTGAGTCTCTTTCTTTTTTGTTATATTCACTAGTCTGTTTTTTCTAGATTCCACATGTAAGTGATAAAATGCAGTATTTGTCTTTCTCTGACTTATTTCACTAAGCTAATACCCTCCAGGTCCATCCATATTGTTGCAAATGGCAAAATTTCATTCCCTTTTCATGGCTAAGTAGTATTCCAGTGTGTGTGTGTGTGTGTGTGTGTGTGTGCGCGCGCGCGCGCATGCTCGTGTGTGTGTGTGTGTGTGTATGTGTATCTCAGTTCTTCCTTATCCATTCATTTGTTCATGGACACTTAGGTTACTTCCATATCTTGGCTATTGTAAACAATAATAATAATAATGCTGTTGTGAACAATGGTGTGCATGCATCTTTATGAATTAGTGTTTTCTTTGGATATGTACCCAGGAGTGGAATTGCTGGCTCATATGATATATTTTTAGTTTTTTGAGGAACCTCAATACTGTTTTCCTCAGAGGCTGCACAAATTTATATTCTCATCAACAGTGTACAGAGGTTCCCTTTTCTCCACATCCTTGCCAACATTTGTTATCCGTGGTCTTTTTTTTTCTTTTTTAAATTTATTTTATTTATTTATTATTTTTGGCTGCATTGGGTCTTCTTTGCTACGCGCGGGCTCTCTCTAGTTATGGCGAGTGGGGGCTACTCTTTGTTGTGCGTGGGCTTCTCACTGCAGTGGCTTGTCTTGTTGCGGAGCACGGGCTCTAGGTGCGCAGGCTTCAGTAGTTGTGGCACACGGGCTTCAGTAGTTGTGGCTCGTGGGCTCTAGAGTGCAGGCTCAGTAGTTATGGCTCAATAGTTGTGGCGCTCGGGCTTATTTGCTCTGCGGCATGTGGGATGTTCCCGGACCAGGGCTCGAACATGTGTCACCTGCATTGGCAGGCAGATTCTTGACCGCTGTGACGCCAGGGAAGCCCCATCTGTGGTCTTTTTTTTTTTTTTTTTTGCCGTATGCGGGCCTCTCACTGTTGTGGCCTCTCCCATTGCCGAGCACAGGCTCCAGACGCGCAGGCTCAGCAGCCATGGCTTACGGGCCCAGACCGCTCCACGGCATGTGAGATCTTCCCGGACCGGGGCACGAACCCGTGTCCCCTGCATCGGCAGGCAGACTCTCAACCACTGCACCACCAGGGAAGCCCCAATCTGTGGTCTTTTTGATGATAGCCATTTTGACAAGTGTGAGGTGCTATCTCATTGTGTTTTCTGTGTTTTTTTTAACATCTTTATTGGAGTATAATTGCTTTACAGTGTTGTGTTAGTTTCTGCTGTATTAACAATGAATCAGCTATATGCATACATATATCCACATATCCGCTCCCTCTTGCATCTCCCTCCCACCCTCCTTATCCCTCCCTTCTAGGTGGTCGTAAAGCACTGAGCTGAGCTCCCTGTGCAATGCAGCTGCTTCCCACTAACTATCTGTTTTACATTTGGTAGTGTATATATGTCAGTGCTATTCTCTCACTTCGTCCCAGCTTACCCTTCCCCCTCCCCGTGTCCTCAAGTCCATTTTCTACGTCTGTGTCTTTATTCCTGTCCTGCCCCTAGGTTCATCAGAACCAATTTTTTTTTTTTTTAGATTTCATATATATGTGTTAGCATACGATATTTGTTTTTCTCTTTGTGACTCACTTCACTCTGTATGACAGACTCTAGGTCCATCCACCTCACTACAGAGAACTCAATTTCATTTCTTTTTATGGCTGGGTAATATTCCATTGTATATATGTGCCACATCTTCTTTATCCATTCATCTGTCAGTGGACACTTCCATGTTCTGGCTGTTGTAAATAGTGCTGCAATAAACATTGTGGTACATGACTCTTTTTGAATTATGGTTTTCTTAGGGTATATGCCCAGTAGTGGGATTGCTGGGTCATATGGTAGTTCTATTTTTAGTTTTTTAAGGAACCTCCATACTGTTCTCCATAGTGGCTATACCAACTTACATTCCCACCAACAGTGCAAGAGGGTTCCCTTTTCTCCACACCCTCTCCAGCATTTATTGTTTGTAGAATTTTTTTTTTTTTTTTTTTTTTTCGCTGTACGCGGGCCTCTCACTGTTGTGGCCTCTCCCGTTGCGGAGCACAGGCTCCGGACGTGCAGGCTCAGCGGCCATGGCTCACGGGCCCAGCCGCTCCGTGGCATGTGCAATCTTCCCAGACCGGGGCACGAACCCGTGTCCCCTGCATCGGCAGGCGGACTCTCAACCACTGCACCACCAGGGAAGCCCTATTGTTTGTAGAGTTTTTGATGATGGCCATTCTGGCCAGTGTGAGGTGATACCTCATTGTAGTTTTGATTTGCATTTCTCTAATGATTAGTGATGTTGAACATCTTTTCATGTGTTTGTTGGTAATCTGCATATCTTCTTTGGAGAAATGTCTGTTTAGGTCTTCTGTCCATTTTTGGATTGAGTTGTTTGTTTTTTTGACGTTGAGCTGCATGAGCTGCTTATATATTTTGGAGATTATTCCTTTGTCAGTTGTTCTGTTTTCAAATATTTTCTCCCATTCTGAGGGTTGTCTTTTCATCTTGTTTATGGTTTCCTTTGCTGTGCAGAAGCTTTTAAGTTTCATTAGGTCCCATTTGTTTATTTTTGTTTTTATTTCCATTTCTCTAGGAGGTGGGTCAAAAAGGATCTTGCTGTGATTTATGTCATAGAGTGTTCTGCCTCTGTTTTCCGCTAAGAGTTTTATAGCATCTGGCCTTACATTTAGGTCTTTAATCCATTTTGAGTTTATTTTTGTGTATGGTGTTAGGGAGTGTTCTAATTTCATTCTTTTACATGTAGCTGGCCAGTATTCTGAGCATCAATTATTGAAGAGGCTGTCTTTTCTCCATTGTATATTCTTGTCTCCTTTATCAAAGATAAAGTGACCATATGTGCGTGGGTTTATCTCTGGGCTTTCTATTCTGTTCCATTGATCTTTATTTCTGTTTTTGTGCCTGTACTATACTGTCTTGATTACTGTAGCTTTGTAGTATAGTCTGAAGTCCAGGAGCCTGATTCCTCCAGCTCTGTTTTTCTTTCTCAAGATTGCTTTGGCTTTTCGGGGTCTTTTGTGTTTCCATACAAATTGTGAAATTTTTTGTTCTAGTTCTGTGAAAAATGCCATTGGTAATTTGATAGGGATTGCATTGAATCTGTACATTGCTTTGGGTAGTATAGTCATTTTCACAATGTTGATTCTTCCAATCCAAGAACATGGTATATCTCTCCATCTGTTTGTAGCATCTTTAATTTCTTTCATCAGTGTCTTATAGTTTTCTGCTTACAGGTCTTTTGTGTCTTTAGGTAGGTTTATTCCTAGGTATGTTATTCTTTTTGTTGCAGTGGTAAATGGGAGTGTTTCCTTAATTTCTCTTTCAGAGTTTTCATCATTAGTGTATAGGAATGAGAGAGATTTCTGTGCATTAATTTTGTACCCTGCTACTCTACCAAATTCATTGATTAGCTCTAGTAGTTTTCTGGTAGCATCTTTAGGGTTCTCTATGTATAGTATCATGTCATCTGCAGACAGTGACAGTTTTACTTCTTCTTTTCTGATTTGGATTCCTTTTATTTCTTTTTCTTCTCTGATTGCTGTGGCTAGGACTTCCAAAACTATGTTGAAAAATAGTGGTGAGAGTGGGCAACCTTGTCTTGTTCCTGATCTTAGAGGAAATGGTTTCAGTTTTTCACCATTGAGAACAATGGTGGCTGTGGGTTTGTCATATACGGCCTTTATTATGTTGAGGTAGGTTCCCTCTATGCCTACTTTCTAGAAAGTTTTTATCATAAATGGGTGTTGAATTTTGTCAAAAGCTTTTTCTGCATCTACTGAGATGATCATATGATTTTTATTCTTCAGTTTGTTAATGTGGTGTGTCAAACTGATTGATTTGTGAATGTTGAACCATCCCTGGAATAAATCCCACTTGATCATGGTATATACATCCTTTTAATGTATTGTTGAATTCAGTTTGCTGATATCTTGTTGAGAATTTTTGTGTCTACATTTTTCAGTGATACTGGCTTATAATTTTCTTTTTTGGGAATATCTTTGTGTGGATTTGGTATCAGGGTGATACTGGCCTTATAGAATGAGTTCAGAATGTGCCTTCCTTTGCAAGTTTTTGCAGCAATTTGGGAAGGATAGGTGTTAACTCTTGTATAAATTTTTGGTAGAATTCACCTATGAAGCCATCTGGTCCTGGACTTCTGTTTGTTGTGAGTTTTTTTATTATTGAAATTTCATTACTGGTAATTGGTCTGCTCAGATTGTCCATTTCTTCCTGGTTCAGTCTTGTGAAGTTGTACATTTCTAGGAATTTGTCTATTTCGTCTATGTTGTCCATTTTATCCACATAGTTGTTTGTAATAATCTCTTGTAATCCTTTGTATTTCTGTGGTGACAGTGTAACTTCTTTTTCACTTCTGATTTTATTGATCTGGGCACTCTTTTTTTTCTTGATGTGTCTAGCTAAAGGTTTATCACTTTTGTTTATCTTTTCAGAGAACCAGCTCTTAGTTTCATTAATCCTTTCTGTTGCCTTTTTAGTCTCTATTTTGTTTATTTCTGCTTGTGTTCTTTATGATTTCTCTCCTTCTACTAACTTTGGGTTTTGTTCTTCTTTTTCTAGTTCCTTTAGGTGTAGGGTTAGGTTGTTTCTTTGAGATTTTTCTTGTTTCTTGAGATAGGCTTGTATCACTATAAACTTTCCTGTTAGAACTACTTTTGTTATGTCCCATAGATTTTGGATCATTGTGTTTTTTTTTTTCATTTGTCTCCAGGTATTTTTAAAATTTCTTCAGTGACGCCTTTTTTAGTAGCTTATTGTTTAGCCTCTATGTGTTTGGTGTTTTGCAGTTTTTTCCCTTTGTAGTTGATTTCTAGTCTCAGTGTTATAGTCAGAAAATATGCTTGATATGATTTCAGTTTTCTTAAATTTACTGAGAATTGTTCTGTAGCCTAGAATGTGATCTACCCTGGAGAATGTTCCATATGCACTTGAAAAGAATGTGTATTCTGCTGCTCTTGGATGGAATGTTCCATATATATCTATTAAGTTCATCTGGTCTAATGTGTCATTTAAGGCCAGTGTTTCCTTACTAATTTTCTTTCTGGGTGATCTGTCCATTGATGTATGTGGGGTGTTAAAATCCCCTACTATTATCTTGTTACTGCCAATTTCTCCCTTTATGTCTGTTCGTATTTTTTTTACGTGTTTAGGTGCTCCCATGTTGGTTGCATATATATTTATAATTGTTTTATCTTCTCCTTGGCTTGATCCCTTGATCATTATGTAGTATTCTTCTTTGTCTCTTTTAACAGCCTTTGTTTTAAAGTCTGTTTTGTCTGATATATGTATTGCTACCCTGGCTTTCTTTTGATTTCCATTTGCACAGAATACTTTTCCATCGTCTCACTTTCAGTCTATGTATGTCTGTAGATCTAAAGTGAGTGTCTTGTAAGCAACATATATATGGGTCTTGTTTTTGTATCCACTCAGCTCCTCTGTCTTTTGATGGGATCATTTGGTGCCTTTACATTTAAAGTAATTATTGGTAGGTATGTACATATTGCCATTCTGTTAATTGTTTTGGGTTGTTTTTGTAGTTCTTTTTGGTTACTTTTTTCTGCTTTTGTTCTCTTCCCTTGTGATTTAATGACTATCTTTAGTGTTAATGTTTGGATTCCTTTTTCTTTTTTGTGTATATCTATTATGGATTTTTGGTCTGTGTTTATCATGAGGTTTATATATATGATTATATATATGATTATTTTAATTTGCTGCTGTCTTAATTTCAAACACATTTTAATAGCTCTGCATTTTTTACTCCTCTCCCCCAATGATTACTGTTTTTGATATCATATTTTTATCTTTTTGTTTTGTGTATCACTTAACTACTTACTGTGGATATAGATGATTTTACTGCTTTTGTCTTTTAACCTTCCTACTAGCTTTGTATGTGGTTGATTTACTACTTTTACTGTATATTTGCCTTTACCAGTGAGCTTTCTTCTTTCATAATTTTCATGTTTCTAGTTGTGGCTTTTTCTTTTTTGCTTAGAGAAATCCCTTTAACATTTCTTGTAAAGCTGGTTTGATGGTGCTGAACTCTTTTAGCCTTTGCTTGTCTATAAAGCTTTTGATCTCTCCATCAAATCTGAACAAGAGCCTTGCTGGTCAGAGTGTTCTTGGTTTTAGATTTTCCCCTTTCATCACTTTAAATATATTATGCCACTCCCCCCCCCCCCCCCGCCTTTTTTTTTTTCTGGGAGAGGGAAGGATTTATTATTACTTGCAGCAAGTAAGGAGAACACTGGGGTTGTTTCCCAAAGCAGTGTCTCCTGTGCCACTCCCTTCTGGCTTGCAGAGTTTCTGCTGAAAAGTCAGTTGATAGCCTTACGGGAGTTCCTTTGTATGTAAGTTGTTGCTTTTTCCTTGCTGCTTTTAGTATTCTCTTTTTATCTTTAATTTTTGCCATTTTAATTACAGTGAGTCTTGGTATAGTCCTCTTTGGGTTGATCCTATTTGGGACTCTCTGGTGCTTCCTGGACCTGGATGTCTGTTTCCTTTCCCACGTTAGGGGGGATTTTCAGCTATTATGTGTTCAGATATGTTCTCTGCCCCCTTTCTTTCTCTCTTCTCCTTCCGGGACCCCTATAATGCGAATGTTATTGCAATTGATGTTGTCCCAGAGATCTCTTAAATTGTCCTCATTTCTTTTTATTCTTTTTGCTTTTTTTTGGTTCAGCTTCAGTGATTTGCATGCCTCAGACTTATAGTTTGCTGATCCATTCCTCTGTATCATTTAATCTACTGTTGATTCTGTCTAGTGTATTTCATCTCAGTTACTGTATTCTTCAGCTTCTTTTGGTTTTCCTTTATGTATTCTAACTCGTTTTTAAACTTCTCACTCTGTTCATCCATTCTTCTACTGAGTTCTTTGATCATCTTAATGGTCATTACCTTGAACTATTTACTGGGTGGATTGCCTGTCTGCACTTCACTTAGTTCTTCTGGTTTTATCTTGTTCCTTCATTTGGGCCATGTTCCTCTGTCGCCTCATTTTGCCTAACTTGCTTTTATTTCTGTGTATCTGGTAGGTTGGTTATATTTCCTGACTTTGGTGGAGTGGCTTTTTTTGGAGACATTCTATGTGCCCCAGCAGCTTGGTCCCCTCTGGTCGCCAGAGCTATGTGCCCTATGGGTGTCCCCATGTGGGCTGCATGGGTCCTTCAGTTGTGGTGGACTGACTATTGTGGGTGGTCTGGTAGGTGTGCCTGGCCCTGGTCCAGTTGGTTGCCAGGCCCTGCATTGTGCAGAGGCTGCCAGCCTCTGATTAGCATGACCAGTCACAAGGTGGCTGGCTGTGGAACTCCAGGGTGTCCTGGGACGAGTGCTGGCTCACTGGTGAGCACAGCTGGCTTCTGGCATGGGTGTTTGTGAGACTGGTGTTCCCAGATGATTGGGGCTGGTTCCTGACACAGCTGACTGCAGGTTCTGGGGTGTCCTAAGGCTGATGCCAGCCTATTGGTGAGTGGGACTGGATCCCGGAGTGGTTGGCTGAATCATCCAAGGTATCTTAGAGCTGGTGTTGGCCTGCTAGTGGGTAGGGCTGGGGCCCAGGATTTCCTGGGGCTGGTGTCAGCCTGCTGGTATGCAGGAATGGGGCCCAGGGGGTCCTAGGGATAGTGCTGGCTCACTGGTGTGTGGAGCCAGGTCGTCGGCCATCTGGTGGAGAAGGTCACGTCCAGTGGTGGCTGTGAGCTCAGGCGGGTCTTAAGGTAGCCTGCCTGCTGGTGGATGTGGCTGTTTCCCTGCCTGGGTAGTTGCCAGGTCTGAGGTGTCCCAGTACTGGTGCCTACAGGCTGGTGGGTGAGGTGTGGGGTTGGGTCCTGAGGCTAACAAGCTAGAGGGAGGATTCCAAAGTGGTGCTTACCAGCACCAGTGTTCATGTTATAGAACAAGCTCCCTAAAACGCTGCCAGTGTCCATGTGCCTAGTGTGAGCTACAGTTGCTTCCTGCCTCTCTGGGAGACTCTCCAGATCAGCAGGTAGGTCTGGTCCAGGCTCCTTTCAAATTACTGCTTCTGCCCTGGGTCCTAGAGTATGTGAGATTTTGTGTGAGCCCTTTAAGAGTGGAGTCTCTATTCCCCACAGCCCTTTGGATCGCCTGAAAAAAGAAGCCCCACTGGCCTTCTAAGCAAAACATTCTGGGTGCTCATCTTCCTGGTGTAGGACCCTTGTGCAGGGAAGCCTAATGCAGGGCTCAGACCTTCACTCCTTGGGGAGAACCTCTGCAATTGTAATTATCCTCCTGTTTGTGGGCCACCCACCCAAGGGTATGGGACTTGATTGTATCAGAACTCCATTCCTCCTACCCATCTCATTGTGCTTCCTTCTTTATATCGTCAGTTGTAGAAGGTATTTTCTGGTGGATTCCGGTCTTTCTTATCAGTAGCGCTCTGTAAATAGTTGTAATATTGGTGTGTCCATGAGAGGAGGTGAGCTCAGAGTCTTCCTTCTCTGCCGTCTTCCGTTCTGATTTCTGATTCCAGAATCTTTGTTTCTCCCACATGCTCCCTTGGGAGTTTTGGGAGCCCCTCTTTACTCCAGTATTTTGAAATTTTATTGGTTCTTCATTTCTTCTGCATCTCTTAGGATTCTATCTTATTTTCCATTTGCTTGAAGAACCCCCTGTAGTATTTCCTTTAGTGTGGAATCTGCTAATGGCATAACTTTTTTAAGGTATTATATCTTTTTTTTGGCCTTTGGTTTTCAGCAGTCTCGCTATTCAGGCATACCTCATTTTATTGCACTATGCATTATGGTGTTTTTTACAGGTTGAAGGTTTGTGGCAACCCTGCATCAAAAAAGTCTGTTGGCACCATTTTTCCAACAACATTTGCTCACTTTGTGTGTCTCTGTCACATTTTGATAATTCTCACAATATTTCAAACTTTTTATCATTATTATGTTTGTTATGGTGATCTGCGATCAATGATCTTTGATGTTACTATTGCAAAAAGATTACAACTGGCTGAAGGCTCAGATGATGGTTAGCACTTTTTAGCAATAAAGTATTTTTAAATTAAGATACGTACAATTTTTAGACAACGCTATTGCACACTTAATAGGCCACAGTATAGTGTAAGCACAACTTTTTAAAAAAGTGTTTATTTGACTTTCTTTTTTTTTTTTTTTGCGGTACGCGGGCCTCTCACTGTTGTGGCTTCTCCCGTTGCGGAGCACAGGCTCTGGACTCACAGGCTCAGCGGCTATGGCTCACGGGCCCAGCCGCTCCGCGGCATGTGGGATCCTCCCAGACCGGGGCACGAACCCATGTCCCCTGCATCGGCAGGCAGACTCTCAACCACTGCGCCACCAGGGAAGCCCTGCTTGCTTTATTTTTGAATGTTTTAAAACTTACTATTACTGGTTCATTATAAAGGGTGAAAACTCAGGAAGAGCCAAATGGAAGAAATGCTTGGAGCAGTGGAGGAGAATAGGGGGTCGGGGGCTTCCATGCTCTCTTCAGGCACACCCACCCTCCCAGCACTTCCATGAATTGAGCAATCAAGAAGCTCCCCCAAACCCATCAGTTAGAGGCTTTTATGGAGGTTCTGTTATGTAGGCATTATTGGTTAGATCATTGGGTCTTTGGTGACCAAGTTCAATCTGCAGCCCCTCTCCCCTCCCCAGAAATTGAGAGGTGGAGCTGAAAGTTCTCAGTTATGGGGCTGAAAGGCTAGGTTATGTCTTAGTTTTTCTGGGGACCATCCCCAATCCTGAAGCTACTCATGGGCTCCCAGCCCCCTGTCATCTCATCTTCTGCTTGTTTCAGGTTTAGTTTGCTCTTGTTTTTCCAGTGTCTCAAGGTAGAAGTTTAGGTTATTTATTTGAGGTATTTTTTCTTTTTAATGTAGGAATTTACAGCTATAAGTTCTCCTGTAAGTATTGCTTTAGCTGTATCTCATAAGTTTGATTATGTTGTGTTTTCATTTTTATCTAACTCAAAGTATTTTTTAATTTCCCTTGTAATGTCTTGTTTGACCCATTGATTATCTAGGGTAATATGTTGTTTAATTTCCACATACTTGTGTACTTTCCAAATTTCTTCCTGTTATTTATTTCTAATTTCATTCTGTGGTTGTCAGAGGAATTACTTTGTATATTTCTATCCTTTTATTGAGGTTTGTTTTATGATTTAGCATGTGATCTATACTGGAGAAGGTCACATGTGCACTTTGGGCATTTTAACTTTAACTCAAATATTTTTTTTTCTATCTACCAAGGAAAGTGCAAGAGTTAGGATTGTAGTGTGTCTTTATATCAGAAGCAGGGAGATGTTGAGACTTTGACATTAGCAAACCCATGACAAACAAGAGAAAGAAGCACTAAGGTCGTCTAAGGATGTGTGTTTGTGAACCGTATCTCAGGTTCCAACCACAGATAGGAAGGGGCCATGAGATCAGTGACCCAACTATCATTGACCCTGGAATTTGAACTAAATAAACAAAGTCACCTTCTTTCACAAATTGACAAGGAATGCCTTCATGACATTTGAGAAATTTGCTTTTTCACAAATTGGTTGCTGATCTAATGGCCCTCCAACCATAATGTCTCAGGAGTAGGTTGGCTTGGTTTCAAGACTTATCTGGCTTATGCCTCTATCCATTCCTTATAGAACACTCCCTTGTACATTTAACAGAGACAAGGAAATCCAGGACAGAACAAAAACGAATGAAAGACTTTATGCATATTGACAAGTAATAGCAAAAGCAAAATAAGCAAATGAAGAATAATCAGTTTAATAGCAAAAATATTTTCAAATAGTATATCTTCAAAACAAAAAACCTAAAAACCTTGTACAAAGAACTAGGTCTAATTATATACCAGATAATGCACTTCTAAACTGAAAGGTCAATATTATTAAAGCAACCAGAGCCTAATGAAACTAGTTAGACCTCAGATGGTTGTTGGGATTGACTAACTTGGCAGCAGATCTGAAGCACAGTGGAATTAAGCATAAGGGGCCCAATGAGTGCATCTGTTGGCTTGAGACTCTCTGGAGTGTTGCCTGGGAAGAGTTTTCACAGTTATCTTGCTGAGACCTCCAGAATTATCAAAGGATGATGAGACCTCTTAGAGAAAGCTGATTTACTGCTTACTACAGTAAGAGACTGTTGATCTTATACAGAGTACTGTATTTGAGTAGTGTGTAGTTCAGGACTGCAGACTTAAAACGGGCCAAGTAGGTCAACATCGTCTGTAAAAGCATTGTTGCTCAGGTGAGACTATTGATTGATTAGCGCTTGGTGGGATGCTTATTGGATTATCATTCCCTCATTTCCAGAAACAAGGGGATGACACTGGTTGAGTTGGCTTGCAAAAGTGTGTTTTCTGAGGTGAGTTGATGTAGATTAATTAAGCAGGTTTAAAATTGGTTCTTATGACTACTTGTTACCATTACTACAGAACAATCCATCTTTTCTGAAGTTTGTGGGGATTTTTTTTCCCCAAGAGTGTATGAATATCTATGTTTTCATCTAGTTTTATTGTTTAATTTTTTACATATTAATTTTAAAAAATATTTTTAAAATTTATTTTATTTATTTTGGTTGTGTTGGGTCTTCGTTGCCGCATGTGGGCTTTCTCTAGTTGCAGCGAGTTGGGGCTACTCTTTGTTGCGGTGTGCGGGCTTCTCATTGCGGTGGCTTCTCGTTGCAGAGCACGGGCTCTAGGTGCTCGGGCCACAGTAGTTGTGGCACGCAGGCTCAGTAGTTGTGGTTTGTGGGCTCTAGAGCGCAGGCTCATTCGTTGTGGCGCATGGGCTTAGTTGCTCCGTGGCATGTGGGATCTTCCCGGACCAGGGCTCGAACCCGTGTCCCCTGCACTGGCAGGTGGATTCTTAACCGCTGTGCCACCAGGGAAGTCCAGTTCTAACCTTTTAATCTAGTGATTTCACTTATGGGAAATCTGTCTCAAAGAAGCAATTTTAAGTATAGAAGAATCTTTATAAAAGATGTTCATCCAGAATTATTTGTTAAGAGTGAAGCAATAGAACTATTATTTAAAAAGTAAAACCAGTGAATTAATGTACCCTCCACTTAGTGAAATAGTATTATGGAACCATTAACATAGTTGAAGGTTTTGATTAAAAATACTTTTAATTAATTTTTCTACAATGTTGCAGGCATTTAATAGACAGTAGTGAGTTAGACAAGCATAAAATGTATTGATGACTAAAACTGTGCAAATAGGAAGCAAAAATTCATGAAACTATCTGAGATAAAGTCTCTAACCTTATTTCAAAACAACTTTATGTTCTAAGTGCTTTATATGTGTAAAGTCATGGAGTTCTTTCAGCAACACTGAGTTAGGTAGTTTTTTCTGACTCCACTTTCACACAAGGAAACTGAGGCACAAGGAGGTTAAGTAACTTGCTCAGGGTCTCATGTGCTGCTAAGTGGCCGAGCCAAGATTTGAACCCAGGCTTTGGCTCCAGGGTCTGTAGTCAGTGTTGAACTGTTTCAGGTTTCTGATGGTTTTTCATCACTTACTGCAGCAAGTTCTGCAGGATACTAATTGCCTACAATGGTAATAGATGTTCAGTGAGCTAAAAGGGAAAAGGGAAGGAGGAGTCTGTGGTTCAATAAATTTGTAGGTAAATGAAACTAAATATGTTTCTCTTTTTTATCAGCCTGTTGTGGTAATGTGTGTTGTGAACCTCTAAGAAGGGGTTATATTATGCAGAATGGACTCAACTTTTTTGATTGTAGAACCTTTTTCACCCCCCTCAGGACCTCTCAAGGGACCAGTGTTCCTCAGGAATGTACCCTAGTTGACATTGGCCCATAGACGAGTCCATGGTCCATGCTCTGACCCACAAAGGAATTCATATCTGGTCCCTGTCTGTCTTCAGCCTACACTGACCATCTTCTGACCCTTTTTCACCTCCTTGCTCGCCCCAGTCCCAGATCCCTAATTGTCCCCTGCATACCTGTGCTTCCGCCTAGGGTGTTACCTACCAGCTGCTATGGCGTCTCTGCCTGGCAGGTTGCTCCTTCAGGTATCACCTGCCTCTGTAAACTTTCCTTGACTCCCTGTGCATGCTCAGACATGCTTTCTGTGAGTTTCTGTTGTTACCTTGTTCATGGCACTGTTACAGAGGTTGCCTCGAGAGTGCATTTGTCTGTGGTGAGTCTTTCCATCTCTTCATATTTAGCATCTTCACCAGTGGTGTCTTCTGAAAGGTAGTTGTAATTTCTTCTGTCAGCTAGAAAGGGCAAATATACTTTAAAGAATGTTTTATTGTTCTTCTGTAGACTATCTCCTAATAATGATACAAATTATTTTGATGATTAGTGTACCTTATTTTAAGGAATACAGTGAATTTTATCAATTTATAGTTGCTGTTTTTAATTTCATTTTTATCCTTTCACTTTTTTTTTTTTTGCGGTACCTGGGCCTCTTACTGTTGTGGCCTCTCCCGTTGCGGAGCACAGGCTCCGGATGCGCAGGCTCAGCGGCCCTGGCTCACGGGCCCAGCCGCTCCGCAGCATGTGGGATCTTCCCGGACCGGGGCACGAACCCATGTCCCCTGCATCAGCAGGCGGACTCTCAACCACTGCGCCACCAGGGAAGCCCTGTCCTTTCACTTTTTTTGGGTAATGTTAAAAAGGAAAGAGATGAGGGTCCTATCTCTTAAAAGAGACAGCTGGCGCCTTTTGGTGCTATGTAGTTGTGATTGTAACTCTAAAGTACTTATTTGCATCCCCTATGCCTTTCATGCTACTCTGTGTATACTGCATATGATCCACAGGTTTATTGTCTTTTTCCAAAGGCATGCCATGTACCAACAGCACAAAGAAGACTTCCAGGACGAGTGCACTAAGCTTCTGGTTGGCAGTATTGTCATAACCCGATACAACAATCGTACCTATCGTATTGATGATGTGGATTGGAATAAGACTCCAAAAGATAGCTTCACGATGTCTGATGGGAAGGAGATTACATTCTTGGAATACTACAGGTAGAGGGAAGAGACTGGGCTTGGGCCTGCAGGTTGGGGCTGTAGTCTCCTGTTCTCTAGCAGGAGTGGCACACAACAGGACACTTCAAAAATAATTGGATTGGTAATGCACCCAAGATTGATGAGCTCATTTGTGGGATTTGACCTGAATTTGCTACCCTTACAGTTTTATTTCTTTCAGTACTTTTTGGAAGTTATTTCATAAGTTAATCTCAGGGCTTCGAATTGTGTTTTCTTTGCTGTTTTGTTTACAAGTCTGTTTGGAGAGATTAAATTCAAGTCATTAATCATTTGACTATCATTTTGCCTTTTTAGTTACCTAAGCCCTTTAACCTGATACAGTTTTTAAACAAATTCTTTCCTGGACTGTTATCCTATTTCCCCTCTATTTAATTGCAGCGTTAACTTGAGCCTGCTTTTTCCATTTATGTGTATGCTCTGGTGAGTTTCTGATGGATCCTTGACAAGGGTATAATGCAGATTGTGTACCTCAGTCCTGGTTAACACTTTGACTGTGATGCTGTAAGAGTGGTGATGCTGCTTCTAACTTTTTCCCCTGCCTCTGTTCGGCTCTAGCAAAAACTATGGGATCACAGTAAAGGAAAAGGACCAGCCACTGCTGATCTACAGGCCCAGTGAGCGACAGAATAACCAAGGGATGGTGAGTTGGAGGTGTAGGGGTCAGGGTGTCAGGCCTGTGCTTCCATCTAAGTTCTCCACCCATCAGCCCTGGGAGCCGTGGGACCTGTGATTACAGTGGAGCTATGATTGCAGTGTGGTTGGGGAAAGCTGTGTAGGGTTTTGTCTGTCTCCTCTAGCCAGAGTTGCTTTTGCAGTCTCCTTAGTGAGGAACTAAACATCCATAGAGCGAGTTAGGTTAAGGAATAAGGAGAATTTACTGCTAAAGAAGATGAAAACACTGGGTCCATTAGGGAAGTTACAGGCATTTTAATAGAACTGGGGGCCAGGGAAAAGTGCCTTGGTACCTGACTCCTGTTTTCAGAGTAGAGACTGAAGATCAATAGGTTAAGATGAGACAGAGGCACCAGCTTGATAGGAGGTATTGTCTCAGCTTATCTGGAGGCCGAAGTGGAACAAAACTTTTAGCTTTTCTAGTTTTTTCTCTCCTTTTGACAATTTGAATATTTTTCTCTTTACCTAATACAACAGGCTATCGTGACTTGAGGGAGAAAAGGGTAAAACACCTGTAGTGTTTCCTGCACTCTTCTCTGGGGTTTGTGTTCCTTAGTGTGCCAGTGATACACCTGCAAGACCAGCTCTGGGCCTGGGAGGTCTTGTACTGGTCAGGGGAAGAAGATCCTCTTTTACTGCCTTGCTTTCCCTCTGTTCTCTCCTCAAAGCTGCTAAAAGGCGAAATCCTGCTGCTGCCTGAGCTTTCCTTCATGACTGGAATCCCTGAGAAGATGAAGAAGGACTTTAGAGCCATGAAGGTAAGAAGTGCCTGCTTTGAACCAAAGACCTTTTTGATAGCAGATACAGCTAGAACTGGGCCAGGTTTGCACGTCACCTGGGCAGGTTCATTTTTCCTCTATATAAAGCATAATCTGTGTCCCTTCCCACACACTGTGAAAAAGCCAATCAGAACTTTCTTTGGAATGTTGTTACAATAGTAGAACGACTGGATTATAAAGTAAAAGGAAACAAATAGTTCTGGCATCACCCTCGCCAATCAGATGGATGACTGTAAGCTGGTCATATGACCATAAATGAGGTTCTTTGAGAGCACTGAATTTTTTTTAACATTTCTGTAAGCCTTCAGTTTATTTGAAGGGAGGAGGAGATAATGTAGCAAAAAGTCAGCAAGTGAGAGGATGAAATTAAAGGATAGAAGTTTACTCTGTGGGGCTCGGGGTGTCCTGGAAGTCTCATGTTGGGCACAGTCTTGTAGGAAATAGCTGGAAGGCAGAGACGTTTGCAGCAGTGTGGGTCCAGACCCCAAGGGCTTCACCTCCACACTGTCTGCTTGGGGCTTTCCACCCTCACACTGCTCTGCTGTCTCTCTCTCAGTCCTTGTCTGTCCTAGTTTTGGAACCCCGGCCTTGTCTCAGATGCCACGTATTGTTTTTAGTAACATCATAAAGAGCTAAAATGAAGTTCTGTAAGAGATGTCTTTCATGTTTACCTTCTGATACTTCTGCTTTTAGTATGTAGGTCAAGGCTCCTTCCTTACAACTCTCAGTAACGTAATGATTTTATGATCTATGGGGCTATCTGTATAGCCCCATAGACTCAATGCCCTAATGACTGCCACACAGGGAGCAACAGCTGCACAGTTCATTAGTCCCAGAAGAATGAAGAAAGAACTCACTTACGTGATTCAGAATCTTCATGCACACCTATTAGATATTCATTCAACAATAAATATTAGAAAACACCTATTATGGGCCACACACTGGACCTAACAAGTGTCTTACGGTGACATTAAGTGGCTAGTATCATGTGACATAAAGTAGAAGACTGGATGTGTTTTTCCATTCCATTATGTTTGCCTGCATGCCCGGCATAGGGCATTTCCCCCCCCGCCCCAGATATTAAATAGATGTAATCAAGCCCCCTTACATGGCTTTGAGAAAAAGAATAAGATTTAGATGTTATAAGAAAAAAACAGTGACAATTTTAAATACTTACTTTTTTTTTTTTTTTTTTTTTTTTTTTTTTTTTTGCGGTACGCGGGCCTCTCACTGTTGTGGCCTCTCCCGTTGCGGAGCACAGGCTCCGGATGCGCAGGCTCAGCGGCCATGGCTCACGGGCCCAGCCGCTCCGCGGCATATGGGATCCTCCCAGACCGGGACACGAACCCGTATCCCCTGCATCGGCAGGCGGACTCTCAACCACTGCGCCACCAGGGAGGCCCTTAAATACTTACTTTTAAGTATGTATGTATATGTATAACTGAATCACTTTGCCGTACAGCAGAAATTAACACAACATTATAAATCAACTATATTTCAATAAAAAAAACCCAATTCTTTTATGGTTGACATTTTAACCTTGCACTTCATGCACATTATGAGATATTTATTAAAGCCCTTGGAGATATTTTAAAATTTCTGTAGATTTCAATGGGAAGGAGGTTTTCCATGGAAATTTGTTATACATTAGGGTTTATTTAACCTCATACTGGAGAAAGTAATAACTTAGTATCTCAATTTTGGTTCTATTTAGGATTTGACCCAGCAGATCAACCTGAGCCCCAGACAGCACCATAATGCTTTGAAATGCTTGCTACAGAGAATTGCAAAAAATGAGACAGCCAACAGTGAACTGACACGTTGGGGACTCTGTCTGCAGAAGGATGTACATAAGGTAAACCAGAAAATATGATGGTAGGAAACAGCATTAACCAAAGATTTTAGAGCTTTGTGAGACTAGGTGATAACTTCCTATCTTGTCTTTATTTTGTAGTTTTTGCTTTATAATTACACTTTTTTTTTTTGGTCCTAGTCATAATACTTGAATTTCCTTGACTTAATTGGCTAGTATCTCTTTCAGATTTTCTTTTGTATTTCCCAGGATCTGAGCTGTTAATTTCCAGTTGAGCAAAAGGAATATTGACTTAAAATTTTACCTCATTTTTAGTTTTCCAACCCAAATTATTCTTAAAGTTCTCTATGTCTTTTTTCTTTTTTTCCCCTAAGTTTTTCTTTATCTTTCCCAATAATTAACTTGTGTTTCTTTGAATATACTACTCTCATTCTTTCCGTAGGCATAAAGTCTCAGACTTGTACATTTTAATTTTCGCATGGCCCTTTCTGCCTGCAATTTGCCTGAGTCCATTCTGTTGTATTTTGTGCAGCGTGAGCCATAGTGCAGAGGCAGCATGAGGTGGTGGTGAAGTCCTTGGCTTTGAATCTCAGTTCTACCACTTGCCATCTTAGTTACTTGGAACAAATTGCTTAGTATCTCTTATTTTCTTTATCTGTGAAATAAAGATAATGATTGAGTTAAAGGAATTAAATGGTAAAATCTTCAGCATACTATCTTGACACATAGCAAGTGCTCAGTAAATATTAGCTTTTATTACTTTTAATTTTCTTTCTAGGTTATACCAAAATAATTTTATCTTTTCTCTAGTTCTCGTGCACTCTGAATTGACTCCTTGTTAAAAACTGTTTCTTTTTTTTTTTTTAAATAAAAGTAATGGAAAGTCAATAAGGAAAATGTGGGTACTGTAGAAAATGTAAAGAAGGAAATAAAAACTTCAGTAGTTTCATCACCCAAAGATAATATCTTAGTGATTTATTTTAGACACATTAAAGATAATATTATTTTCAATATATTTTGTTTCCTTAAACTTTTTTTCTGTGAGGGTGAATCTTTTCTTAAAAAATTGTGCTTATAACTGTATATGGTTTTGCATCTTCTTTTTAATTTATTATTATATCTTGAACATGTGTTCATGTTATCAAATATTGTTTGAAGAGGCAGAAAACTTAAGCCAGAGAAGAGAAAAGTTTATCCATAATCATGCTGTATCAGAATAAACACTGTTAACATTTTGGTACATATCCTTCAGTGTTTTTTTGTCTGTGTGTATGTGTATGCACACAATCACATGCAGCATGTTTTCAGATGGTTTCCTTTTTTTTTTTTACTCAGTTTATTTAGAATTTTTTTCCATGTCATTTAATATTTTTCTAAATATTTTAATGGCTAACAGGTATTCATTTTATTAATAATTTCCTATTCTTTTACATTCAAATTGAATTTAGTATTTTCCTGTTATAAGTAGTGAATCTGTGAACATCCTTGTAACTAAATCTTTGCACATGATGTTTATTTTCATAGATTTATGGAAGTGTAATTGTTAGGTCAGAGGACATTTATGTTTTTCGTACTTTTTATTATATATTACCAACTGCCTTGTAGAAAGGTTCAGTTTTTTACTTTCATAAGCAAAGGTGAACATTCTTGGTAATACAGGTATTGTTATTCTTTGTGTTAAACTTTTATAATATTAAGAAAATCATTAAAAATTTTTTTGATTATAGGTAAAATAAGTATTTTGTTACTTTTTTAAGAAAGCAAGGAGTAGAGCTCATAAAAAGTAAAAATCCTACATAATTACATATTCCCCCAGAGATACTCATTACTAAATGTGGACTCATTCAGTTTTTATAATGCATACATTACTATTTATTTTTTGCAAAAACAGGATTATATTAAATGTACTTAGAAAGTTATTTTAATAATTGCAAATATCCATCATATTGATATGTTATCAACTTAGTTATCTTATTTTTGGATATTTAGATCTAATTGATTCATTATTATTAACTTTAATTTGGTCTTTCATTATATTTATGCTTTTTTTCCTGCTTTTCTTTTGTATAAAGTATAATAGTAGTTTATGTTCAGCCTTATTAAGAAATATTCTCTGATTTTCTACTTAAATTTTTCCCTTAAACTGTTCTTAAAGATTATTTTCCTGTTCACCTTGTATTTATAGGCATTTTACATGAATTCCCTGGTTCTAAAGAGACAGTGTTTTCTGATTCCTTTCTTGGGGACCATGTTGGAAGCTTCAGTAATTAAAGAGCGGCGCCTATCAAAATTCACCTGTATGTGTGTCCAGAGTTTTATTGACATGGACTCTTACTGCTAACAGTTGCATTTTTCTACCATTTTCAGAAGTTATGACAGGGACAGGTCTATATGGTAGAGTTGATCAGGCCCCAGAACAGTATCAGCATTCTTCTAAATAGTGTTTACAGATGGTTCATGTCATAGGCACTTTATTTTCTGTTTAGATTGAAGGACGTATTCTGCCAGTGGAAAGAATTAACTTAAGGAATACATCATTTATCACATCTCAGGAACTAAACTGGATTAAGGAAGTAACCAGAGACCTTTCCATCTTAACTGTAAGTGACTTGTGAGGTGGTAAAGAGAGGTCCAGTATTCCTAGAAGTGTGGAAATTAGGAAGCAGGAATTATTTAGTGTCCTCTTTTTGAGAGGAAGTACCAACTGAATTCCCATCCTGAATTATTTACTAAACAGAGGTCCTTTGAACAAGAGCGAGTTGATGAGTTGGTAGAGGGAAGCCCTTTGCTTGACCATAGACTTACGACAAGGAAATAAACTGCCATGGTAATTCATTCAGTGCCAGCCTATTACCCACTCTCTCTTTGTTCTTCCTTCTTCTTTTCTCTTTCCTTCCTCTTTTTCCCTAGGGTTTCCATGAAAGAAATAAAATTAAAACAGTTTCCCACCAAGGCAACCAAAGAACAAAATGGTATATATATATATATATATATATTTTATTTTTGCGGTACGCGGTCCTCTCACTGCCCTGGCCTCTCCCATTGTGGAGCACAGGCTCCGGATGCACAGGCTCAGCAGCCATGGCCCACGGGCCTAGCCACTCTGCGGCATGTGGGATCCTCCCGGACCGGGGCATGAACCTGTGTCCCCTGCATCTGCAGGCGGACTCTCAACCACTGCGCCACCAGGGAAGCCCAGTATATAATTATTTTTAAATGTTTTTGGCTCACCTGGTCTCTATGACAGTGCATAAAGTACATACATTTGTTTCTAAAACTTTTTTTTTGAAATATATTTAAAGACAAAGTGCACTTATGTATATAACTTGATGAATTTTCATAAGTTAAATAAACCTGTGTAATCAACACTGAGGATTAAGAAACAGAACTTTACCAGTGCCTCAGAAGCCCCACCCCCATGCTCCTAATTACTACCTACCTGGCACCCTTACACAACCCAAGAATGACCACTATTCTGACCTCTAACAGCATTGATTTTTTTCAGCTGTGTTTGTACTTAATATATACATGAAACCATACTGTATATATTCTGTCATGTCTGGTTTCATTTCTTCAGCCTTGTTTGGTAAGTTTCTCCATACTGTTAGGTATAGTTACAGACCTTCGATTCTCATTGCTGTGTAGTATTCCATTGTGAGACTGTGCCACAATTTACTTATCACACACATCTGCATTAGTAATCAGCATTAGATAAGACAGGACTCAAGCAGAGAGAGTGAAAAGCAATTTGTTCTTTAGAATAACATCTCCTGATATGAAGTTGGAGTGTTGGGGAAGTTGTGGGAAGTACTAAAAATAGCTTGTTGTTGCTCTAGGTCCCCATGCATTTCTGGGCGCTGTTTTACCCAAAGAGAGCAATGGATCAAGCCCGAGAACTGGTGAACATGTTAGAGAAGGTAGCTGGCCCCATTGGCATACGCATGAGCCCACCAGCCTGGGTGGAACTGAAGGATGATCGCATAGAGACCTATGTCAGAACCATTCAATCCATGCTGGGAGTTGAGGTAATAAATTAATTTGAGTAAATTTTCAGGATGTCCATTCTGAAATAGTTGAATACTTGATTTTTATTTTTTTTTTTTGCGGTACGTGGGGCTCTCACTGTTGTAGCCTCTCCCATTGCGGAGTACGGGCTCCGGATGCGCAGGCTCCGGACACGCAGGCTCCGCGGCACATGGGACCCTCCCGGACCGGGGCACGAACCCGTGTCCCCTGCATCGGCAGGCGGACTCTCAACCACTGCGCCAGCAGGGAAGCCCTTGAATACTTGATTTTAAATTATCTTGGTTATTGGTCTGCTATGGATGATGTCCAGGAATCTGTATCTTACTCATGTGCACGTGAAATACTGAATTAACAAAGTAGTCGTCATGCCCTTTGGTTAGTTTCGCTTCTCTCCTTCTTTGTTGGCACTCTCACTCACTCCAGCGTTCTGTTCCTCACGTAATTGCCTGAGATAATAGCTGACTTAACTTCAATTTTTTATCTATATAGAACATGTGCTCAGAAAGCAATTTCCTGGGCCAGGTGCCATCTTGCACGATTCAGTACTGAGCTGTCACAGTGTGGTCAGGCTCAAGATTCAAATTGCTCCAGTGATGAACTTGGCAGTGGGCCCATCAGCTTGGTCCAGATAGCCGAACCAGGACTACTGGAGCTGAGCAGGTTATAGTGTTCACAACTCAGTAGTTCAGGCCTGCAGTTCTTATCTGTTCGTACATAAAACAGAGGAAGAAGATTAAGGAGGGAAAAAAAGCAGACCAGAAGTTTTTGGAAATAACTAGTCCTTGCAATGAAGAGTCAGTTCTTGTGAGATCAATACTAGAATTGATATTCTAGTATTGACTAGAATACTAGTCAGTCATGACTTTCTCTGTTCATCCACCGCTCTGCGTGTGTCATCTGTAGAAGCACGCTCATGTTCTCTCTTTCTTTGTATTTTCTTCCTGACTTCCCATGCCTTCTTACTCTGCCATGGCCTCCCCCGGGCCTGATCATTGATAAATTCTGCCCTGCTTTCAAAAGAAAAACCCAGCTGAGTGTACCTCAGCTCCCCCATCTCACGACTTGGCCTGTTCTCTTTATGAGAGTGCACTGCCAACAGTCTTCATGTAGCATGGATATGAGTTTCATTCATAATGTTGACTCCTATTGGTCTTGCTATCTCTCTGCCATCTTTAGGGCATTCTGTTTTATTATTCTCTTTGTTTCAGGGTCATAAACTCAGATGTCTATGGGAGTGAAGTGGGCCAGGAGGGGACTCCAGGGAACTAAAGAGAGTAAACCCCATGACTGCAGATAACAGCCCAGCATTGTCAAATTGATTTTTAGTTTGTTTATTTATTTATTTATTTTATTTTATTTATTTATTTTTTTGCGGTACGCGGGCCTCTCACTGTTGTGGCCTCTCCCGTCGTGGAGCACAGGCTCTGGACGCGCAGGCTCAGCGGCCATGGCTCATGGGCCCAGCCACTCCGCGGCATGTGGATCTTCCCGGAACAGGGCATGAACCTGTGTCCCCTGCATCGGCAGGTGGACTCTCAACCACTGCACCACTAGGGAAGCCCTAGTTTGTTTATTTTTCAATAGAAGCCAAAAGTCTAGATTTGCATATGTGTACACCTACCTATGTTTAAATGTTAATTTTAAAAAGACTTGTGAATCATTACAGGGACTAAAAAAACCACATCTGTTTCCTAGATCCAGCCCACAGGCTCCCAGCATGCAGCCCATGTTCTACGTGACTTTGGAAGTTCTTTGATCTGATTGCTGGAACATGTGTCCTCTGAGAAGTCTTCATTTAAAATTAATCTTGATTTGGAATAGTATACTGTTGATTTCTGTTTCTGTCATAAAGCATTGGCAACTTTATTTCACTTGTGTGCTACTTTATTCAGATTTTGAAGGATCCTCTGTTCTTAATATCAGATCTCTTAAGCAGTGAGAGGTAGAAGATGCTGATATAAGATATTCTGCTGGCAGTATCATTCTCTCTCCTAATCAGAAAGTTAGGAAGATCTACTTATGGATTTGGCAGTAGCTTCATTTCCTCTGCATTTGGCTCTGAATCCTTTCTTCTGGTATTGTATCCTGTGTTTCCTAGTTAAAGTTCTATGGCATGAATGTAATAAGGTGCTTAGTTTACTAAAGAGAGTGGCAAAAAGCATTATAGTACATTGAAAGCATCAACTAATAAGAAACCCTTGCATATTTTTAAGCCTGGTTCTTTTCCAGGGATCTTAAGTGTCCTAATCAATTAATCAGGTAATCAGGACCAGCTCTAGGTAACTTACGGTAACATGTTATGTAGCTAAGCAAAGAAGCCTGGAACCCAGCAAATGCTCACTCAGGTTCAAGGACCTTTTTCTCTGTTGGAATGTCCACCATCTTTGTTTCAGTCCTCTCTTTACCCTAAAGGTCCTGTGGCTTTGCAGACTCTTGAGCTGCCTCTGACTGGAGCCCTATCAAGGTCTGCTCAGAGTTCCAAAGCCTGGCTTATATATACTTTATCTCCTCAAGGGGAAGATACAGATGGTTGTTTGCATCATCATGGGCACATGTGACGATCTCTACAGGGCCATTAAAAAGCTGTGCTGTGTGCAGACTCCCGTGCCCTCGCAGGTGAGTAGAAACTGGGCAGGAGGTACAGAGGGAAACTCTAGCCTCCCTTGAAGCTTGGAAAAGAGGGACTAAAGTAACTATTAGAAGCCAGCATATGTAGATGCATCTGGTGAAACTTTCTTGTTACAGTAACCTGGCTAATAGCAGACGTTCTTTGTAAATGCTGCTTGCTTTCATGTTCCCAAATGAGCACTTTTGCTGTTCATAGGTGAGTCGCCAGGTGGTTTCACATGACTGGGTTCTGAGAGTATAGGCTTTCCTTTGAAAGGAGAAAGCTGGTTTTCCTACGGAGGTTAAATTTTTTTTTAATCTGCATGAGATCTTTTTGAAAGTTTTTGTTGGCTGATTGTTTTTTGGTTTTGATTTGTGTCGTGTGTGTGCACACACACACAACATGCCTGACTAGAAACTCTAGAATTAGAACTGTTAGTACAAAGTGTATTATCTGCCAGCTGGAGTTTCTTAAACAAATGTAGTACTTGCTGTAGAATTGTTTACATTGTTTGAAAGGTTGATAGTGTCCTCTTTCCCCTCTATTACAGGTCATCAATGTCCGAACCATTGGCCAGCCCACCAGGCTTCACAGTGTGGCCCAGAAAATTTTACTTCAGATTAACTGTAAATTGGGTGGTGAGCTCTGGGGAGTGGATATTCCTCTGGTGAGTGATGCTGAGATGTGTCTTCATTCAATTCAGCATCCCAGAGAGTCCTACCTAGCTATTTTCCTAATTTCCCACCTAGAATTTTCCTCATTCTCAGTGCTTATAGTCTGAGTGGTTCATTGCTTGTTTTTGTATAGCCCACAAGCTTAGAACGGTTTTCACATTTTTAAGTGGTTGAAAAAAATAAAAATAAGACTAATATCTCCAGACACATGAAAATTATATGAAATTCAGTTTTCAGTGTCCTTAAATGCATTTTTATTGGAACGTAGCCATAGTCCTTTATGTACCACCTGTGGCTGCTTGTGTGCTGTAATGGCAGAATTGAATAGTTCCTCCAGAGACGGTGTGGCTCACAAAGGCTAAGGTATTTACTTTTCAGTCCTTCACAGAAAGTTTGCCAATCCCTGGTCTTGATGATCTCTGACTTTGTTCATAGTGTTTAAAAAATATCAAGTTGATTGCACTCTTTCTCTTCCTTTCCCAGAACTTATTTTCATATGTTGCTTTGGGGTTCAGATAACAATTAAAGATGGGGTGATGCATTGCTTGGATTTTTGGTTTGTTTTTGTTTTCTAACCCAGAAAAAATTAATGGTGATCGGGGTGGATGTTTACCACAACCCCAGCAGAGGCATGCGCTCCGTGGTTGGCTTTGTCTCAAGCATCAGTCTGTAAGTACCACTCCTGGCTCCATTGTGTTTGGTTACCTTATTTTAATGCCTAATCTTACTGTAAAGCCAGAAAAAATTTTTGAATATTTAATATTACAGTAAAAGTATACTGAAATTCTTCCTTCTCTATCTTCCTGTGATATTAATTTGTACAATCTCTTATCACATGTGTAAGTTTGTTGCCTGGCTACAGTGTAACCTCTTTCAGAATGGGGTCTGTGTCTTGCTGGTGGTGGGTTTTTTCCCCTAGAAATGAGGGGTTTTGTTTGTTTTTTCTGGTTGTAAAAATAAAGCATGCTCATGCAAAAATCTCCAGAAATTTAGAAAGTGAAAAAATTCCTCATGGTCTAGCTTTCATTAACCGTCACCAAAGATTTGGAATATGTATATACTTTTAGGTACTCTTTTATGCATATAGTAACATATAGGTAGCTGGTATACACATACCAGTGGCACATTACTATGTATACTGTTCCTCATCTTCTTTTATATACTTAAACTGTATATTTTGGTCATTTTCCCGTATTGATGCAAATAAATCTCCATCAATTCTTTTTAACTGCTGCGTGGAATTTATTATATGCTATAGCACTATTTATTTAACTAGTCCTCTGTTGGTGGATATCTCGGTGGTTAAATTTTTTCAGTTGGAAGCAGCTTTGTAGCAGATATCCACAATTATGCCTGTATTTTTATATTCTGTAGCTGGCTTACGTGTATCTTTTCCCTACATCAGTGAGTGTTTTTACATGTAACATAAATGTGTTTGCTGGGTACTTGTGTGATTGGGGCATGGAGAAGCCTGTGTATGCTGACATTCAGCTGTGGGCCTTCCTTTGTGAGCGTGTGTTCATCTCTCTCTCCCTCTCTCTCCTTGCCTCTGCCCCAGCACCCTCACGAAATGGTATTCACGAGTGGTATTCCAGATGCCTCATCAGGAGATTGTGGATAGCCTGAAACTGTGCCTGGTGGGCTCCTTGAAAAAGTTCTATGAGGTGAGGAGAACAGCAGTTCTAAAGTATCGGGGTTTTTAAGGACTGCCTTCCTGATCACTTTAGGAGGAAGTCTGATTTAGTGAGAGGGATCCCAACTGGAAGGTGAGTTTCCTAAACAGACGGACAGGCAGCTCCGAAGGACTGTTTTCAGGCTTCTACTTGTACAGAGCAGCTTAAAGAGCTCAATGCTTTCACTTGATTTGGTAAGTAATGATTATTTCCCTGGTTGTCAGCCTGATGCCTGTGTGCATAATCTTCAGGCCCTTATAGGAAAGTCAGGGTAAATTTTAGTAATTAAAGCAGCTTATTAATTTTCTCAGCTTTTTATGGCTGTCATTAGGCGCTGGTTCTTTTCATTTAGGTTCAAGACCAGTGCCTCCCTGAAAATCACCCCTAGAACTCCAAAGAATGCTAACCATGGAGAATTGCTGTCATTAAGCTGATATTGGGTCTGGAACAGTGAGCAAGCAAGGTACTGGGTTTTGCCTTGGCCAGTACATCAAAGGAAGCACTGATAAGTGGCTTTCATTTCTTATGGTTCAGTGTTAGCCCTTTGCATAGAGATTAAACAGCAAGAAATTTAATGGTTTCGCGTGATTAAAGTCAATCTCTAGAGCTCCACCTTGTTTCATTTTAGAATAACGTTTCCTGTAGTGTCCTTTCAGTAGTTTGGTTCTGTTTCAGTATTAGAGATTGTGTAAACCAGAAGTTAAATTTTTGTCCCTGTAGAGGTCCATGTGATATGCTACTTTGTTACCAAGTCCCACCCACACTTTCCTTCTTGTTGTTGCTATTGTTTGCCTGCAAAGTTGTGTATGTCTTTTCAGCCCTAGCTCAAGGATTAGTTCTGTGAAACCTTTCTCGTTTCCCCTCCTCTGCTCCATCCCTTAGCTAGACTTATTTCTTTATGGTCCTCTCCCAAGGCCCTCTGTTAACATTCTGTGTAGTGATTATCACATCCTGCCTTTTATTAGTTGTTTGTATCCTTATTAATCTCTCCCTCTGGGTTGTAAATTACTTGAGCACTGTTGGGTTATGGATGGTTCTGTAGTAGTAAATTACCCTAAAACTTAGGGACATGCAGTGAGCATTTATGATGTTCGCTGTCAGGAAGTTGGACAGGGCACAGTGGGCTCCAGTTCCTCTCCATTTGGGCCCCTTCATGTGGTCTTTTCACATGAGCTAGTTTGGGCTTCCTTACAGCATGGTGGCTGGGTTCAGAGCTTGAGCATTCCAAGAGATTGAGAGAGCCAGGTAGAAAATGTGTTCCCTTGTATATCTCAGTCTTGAAAGCCATGTAGCGTCACTTCCACTGCATTCTGTAAGCCAAGTAGTAGTATCACTGTGAATATGCCTGACTTTTGGAGGAGCCAGTGTGAGGTAGAGGTGGACTTAAAGAAACAACTGATACACTCTGTAAGGCCATTACATATATTCTGATATTTCTGTACTAATTACTCTTTCCCCCCTTCATCTATTATAAGGCACTGTTTGCACCTTACAATAAACTTGTGCAAAACTCTTTAGCATAGAAGTTAGCTGGTGGTTAGCTAGTCCTGTTCTTCCTCAGGCCAGTAATTTTTCCATTTATATTACATCCTGAGGAGGCTTTAACCCAATTTCCCAATATATTTGCTTATCAGTATTGGTATTATCATAAGACTTATTTACATGGTATAGTTGAATCTTACCAACAAGGTCACCCTACATCATGATGCAGGGTGGTAATAGACATAACCTGAAATATAAGAGTCAACAGTGGCACATTACTAGAGACCCACGCAGGCATGAATAATTAGTTCAGTTCATCATTATATTGTAAGACCAAAATATCTCCCAGAGCCACACCACTTAAGTTTGCAGGCTTCCATTCAACATTGTCAGGTTCTGAAAGCAGCAGTTCATTTGCCATTTCAGACATTGGTATACTTGAGCTAATAGACAGTGTCACCTCTTGCTCTCAGTGTCTTTTAAGGCACCAGTGTAATATTGTATTTTCCTCATTGCACAACCATTTATTCATTCCTTTATCCTCAACTACCATTCTTCCTTCTCTGTATTTATACCCAAACTTTTCCACCTTTAAATGGAACATTAGGTTTAGCCACTGTGCTGGTCTAGGATGCTGCCAGCAATACTAGTCTAGCAATTGCCTCCCCCTCAGTCCACTGCCATTCACATAGCGTAGGATTATATAGGTCAGAATGAGTGGGCTATCTCACCTCCTAGGCAATATAGATGCGTGTCCTGTGAACCTCAGTTTTGCCCGAGGGGGTGAAGGCACAGTCCACCCTGTTAGGCCCTTAGGAACTCTAATTACAGTTTCTTGCTTAGGGATTGTTATGGGTTGAATTGTGCCCCCTTAAAAAGATATTGAAGTCCTAACCCCAGTACCAGTGAATGTAACCTGTTGTGGAAAGAGTGTCTTGGCAGATGATCAAGTTAAGATGAGGTCATTAGAGTGGGCCCTAATCCAGTATGCCTGTTTCTTATGAAAAGAGGAGATTTGGACACAGAGACAGACACACATAGAGGAAAGGCAATGTGAAGACACAGGGAGAGCACCATCTACAAGCCAAGGAACACATGAGGCCACCAGGAGTCATGGGACGATAGATTCTCTGTCACAGCCCTCAGAAGGAAACAACCCTGCCAACACTTTGATTTCAAACTTTAGACTCCAGCACGGTGGAACAGTACACTTCAGTTAGTGGTACTTTGTTATGGCAGCTCTAGCAAATGAATGCATGGTTCATCCCAGCTTCTAGCACCCAAAGTTGCAGTCCTGGTCCAAGAACCACTGCATCAGGTAGTAAAAAAGAGGGTTAATGTCATGTGGAGGAAAACAAAACAAAAAGTATTGTCATAGCAGCATCCTTCCCCACCCCTTGTTCTTTAGATCCCCCAGAAAAGGAGAGGAGTTTATCTAGTGGGGACATTCCCTTGGCCCCTGTCATGTTGAGTATGAGTACACACATAAAATCATGTAAGCTAGCCCTTCACACCTTTATTCCCTTCATTTTAAACAATAAATGTTTCAGTTGCTCATTCTAATTTTCTGTCAAACTGTTACTCTGGGGATGAAAGTGTGTTCCTTGGTCTGAGGAAATGTGACTTGGCGGTCCAGATTGGTATAGTGCCTTCTGTTTTAGTTCTTTTATAGTATTTTGAGAATTTGTATCTACCAGCAAATATGCAAAACCCAGTCCAGAATAGGTGTCTGTTTCTGTCAGGGACAATTTGTAATCTCCTGGAGCTGCAGAGTCAGTCCAATTTGCCAGTGTGTGCGGGGCCTTCCCCTCAGGGAATCTGCCCCCAGAGCCATCTGCATTCTCTTTCCTCTTGGCAGTCAGAACAGTTTATTGGAATTTTGCACTTCAGAGGGTATGAGAAAAATATGTGTAGATTTAGCCCATTTCTTCATTGCTTCAGCCCTCAGTGTCCACTCATTTCATGGACCCAGGTACCGCTCGAGCAGACACACCAAGATATCTGCTTGCTGGTAACTACTTTCTGATCCTGGAAGGAGGTAGTTACTCCCCATTCACCCTTCCCCCTACTTCCTGGTAACATCTAAACTGCTTTCTGTCTCTGTGGATTTGTGTATATTATATAGAGATAATCATAAAATACATGATCTTTTGTGTTTGCCTTCTTTTATTGATCGTGTTTATAAGGTTCATCTAAATTGTAGACTATATTATTACTTTGTTCTTTTTTATGGATGAATAATGTTCTATTGTATGTTTATCCATTCATCATTGATGGACATTTGTACTGTTTCCACCTTTTGACTATTGTGAATTATGTGAATAATACAGGCTGTGAGCATGCCTGTATATGTATTAGTTTGAGTACCTATTTTCAGTCCTTTTGGGTATATACCTAGGAGTGAAATTGCTGGGTCATATGGTAATTCTTTGTTTAACTTTTTGAGGAACCCTCAAACTGTTTTTCACAGTGGATGCACCATTTCACGTTCCTATCAGCAATATAGAAGGGTTCCAGCTACTCCACATCCTTGCCAACACATCTTATTTTCCTTTTTTTAATGGTAACTCTTGTGAAGTGGTATCTCATTCTGGCTTTAACTTGCATTTCCTTAATGACTAATGATGTTGTACATCTTTTCATGTGCTTATTGTCCATTTATATAACTTCTTTGGAGAAGTCCTTTTGAGTCCTTTCCCTGTTTTTTAGTTGATCTATTTGTCTTTTTCTTTTTGAGATGTAAGAGTTTTTGTTTTTATTTTTACATATTCTGGATACAGAACTCTTGACTGATGTACGATTTGCAAATATTTTCTCCCATTCTGTAGAGTGTCTTCACTTTCTTGATAATGTTATTTGATGCGCAAAAGTTTTAAATTTTGATGGAGTCCCATTATCTATTTTTTCTTTTGTTCCTTGTGCTTGTGGTGTCAAATCTAAGACTCTGTTGCCGAATTTGAGGTCATGAAGATTTACGCTTTTGTTTTCTCCTAACAGTTTTAGAGCTTCAGCTGTTACCTTTAGGTCATTGATCCATTTTGAGTTACATTTTGTATGTGGAGTGAGGTAAAGGTCCAACTCTACTCTTTTGCATGTGGTTATCCACTTGTCCCAGCACCACTTGTTGGGGAGACTATATTCTTTATAGAATGGTATTGGCACCCTTATTAAAGATCAATTAGCCCTGGATGTTTGGGTTTATTTCTGAACTCTCAGTTCTGTTCCATTGGTCTCTATGTCATCCTTATGTCAGTACAACACTGTTTTGATTATTGCTTCTTTTTAGTTGGTTTTGAAATTAGGAAGTCTGAGTCTTCCAGGTTTTTTTTTCCAATATTGTTTTGGCTATTCAGAGCCCCTTGGAATTCCATATGAATTTGAGAATAGGCACTTCAATTTCTGTAAAAAGGGCCATTGGAATTGTGATAGGAATTGCATTGAATTTATAGATCACTTTGCAAGTATTGTCATCTTAATAATACTCACTCTTGCAATATGTGGACACAGGATGTCTTTCCATTTATTTAGGTTGTCTTTATTTCTTTCAACAATGTTTTGTAGTTTCCATGTTCAAGTGTTTCACCTCCTCAGTTAAATTTATTCTGGGTATTTTATTCTTTTGAAAGCTACTGAGTATGGAATAGTTCTAATTTCATTTTTGGATTGTTCATTGCTGGTGTATAGAAACATAATTGTTTTGTGTGTTAATCTTTAACCCTGCAACTTTTCTGAACTTAACTAGCTTTATTAGATTTTTTCCCCCAATTCTTTGGGATTTTTCTATATAGAATCATGTTATCTGCAAATAGAAATTGTCATACTTCTTTTTTTCCAATTTCGATGGCTTTTATCTATTTATCCTGCTTATTAGTTGCTCTGACTGGAACTTCCAGTACAATATTTAATAGCAGTGGTAAAAACAGGCATCCTTGTCTTTTTCCTGATCTTAGGGGGATAGTTTTAAGTCTTTCTCCATTGAGTATGATGTTAGCTGTGGGTATTTCACAGACTCACTTTATCATGTTAAGGAAGTTTCTTTCTGTTCCTAATTGGCTGAGTGTTTTTATAGTGAAAGTGTGTTGGGTTTTTATCAAATGCTTTTTCTGCATATTAGTTTATAACAGTCTCATTCATATTAATACCAAATTGATTTCAGTAGTACACAAAAAATTTGTTCCTTTCTGGTACTATGGTATCCCTCCTTCTCTGTGCTAATTTTATTTTATTTTATTTTAATTAATTATTTTTTGGCTGCGTTGGGTCTTTGTTGCTGTGTATGGGCTTTTTCTAGTTACACTGAGCGGGAGCTACTCTTTGTTGCAGTGGTGGGCTTCTCATTGCAGTGACTTCTCTTGTTGCGGAGCACGGGCTCTAGGCACGTGGGCTTCAGCAGTTGTGGCGCATGGGTTTAGTCGCTCCGCGGCATGTAGTATCTTCCCGGACCAGTGCTTGAACCCATGTCTCCTGCATTGGCAGGTGGATTCTTAACCACTGTGCCACCAGGGAAGCCCTGTGCTAATTTTATTTATTTATTTATTTATTTATTTATTAAAAAAAATTTTTTTTGCGGTATGCGGGCCTCTCACTGTTGTGGCCTCTCCTGCTGTGGAGCACAGGCTCTGGATGCAGAGGCTCAGCAGCTATGGCTCATGGGCCTAGCTGCTCCGCGGCATGTGGGATCTTCCCGGTCTGGGGCACGAACCCCCGTCCCCTGCATCGGCAGGCGGACTGTCAACCACTGCACCACCAGGGAAGCCCATGTGCTAATTTTATATTAGGGTTTCCAGAGAGGCAGATCAATACGGGGTGCGTGTGTATGTGTGTGTGTGTGTGTGTGTGTGTGTATTTTGAGGAATTGGCTCATGTGATTTATGGAGGCTGGCAAGTCCAAAATCTGCAGGGTAGGCCAACAGGTTGGAGACCCAGGGAAGGGCTAATGTTGTAGATCAAGTTTGAGTTTGTCCTAATTGGTATGTTTTAGTCTTCTTGATGTGTCAGTTAACTTTTGAATCAAATTTGGGAATTTTTGGTCCACTATTTCTTCAAACACTCTTTTGCCCCTTTTTCTCTCTCCTCTGCTACTGAGACTCCAATTATTCGTATGTTGTTATGCTTGATGGTGTCTCACAGGTCTCAGAGGCTGCATTCATTTTTCCTCCTTTTTTTTCTTTCTGTTTCTCACACTGGATAATCTTGATTGATTTATCTTTTAGTTCGCTGATTATTCCTTCTGCCTGATCACACCTGCTCTTAAGCCCCTTCGATGAATTTTTCATTTCACTTATACTTTCTGATTCCAAAATTTTTGTTTGGTTCTTTCTTACAATTTCTATCTTTATTGGTAGTCTTTACTTTGTGAGATTTTCCTTAAGGTCTTTAGATGTAGTTTTCTTTAGATCTTTGAACATTACCTAAAAATGGTTGGGGGCTTCTCTGGTGGTGCAGTGGTTAAGAATCTACCTGCCAGTGCAGGAGACACAGGTTCGAGCCCTGGTCTGGGAAGATCCCACATGCCGCAGAGCAGCTAAGCCCGTGCGCCACAACTACTGAGCCTGCGCTCTAGAGCCCACGAGCCACAACTACTGAGCCCGCGTACCACAACTGCTGAAGCTTGTGCACCTAGAGCCCATGCTCCGCAACAAGAGAAGCCACCGCAGTGAGAAGCCCGCGCTCGCAGCAACTAGAGAAAAGCTTGCGTGCAGCAACAAAGACCCAATGCAGCCAAAAATAAATAAAAATAAGTAAATAATTTAAAAAATAAATAAAATAAAAATGGTTGGTTTAAAGTCTTTGTCTAATACAACCAATGTCCAGGCTTCTCCCCATACAGTTTATTTTAACTACTTTTTTTTCATGTGAATGGGCTGTAGTTTACTATTTCTTGGCATATTTCATAATTTTTTATTGAAAGCTAGACATATTTATTTTTAATTAAAAAAAATTTTTTTAAGCTACATTTCTTTCATTTTTAAAATATTTATTTGGCTGCCTCGGGTCTTAGTTGTGGCATGTGGGGATCTTTGTTGCAGCATGCAGGATCTTTCATTGCGGCACGTAGCCTTCTCTCTATTTGTGGCACATGGGCTCCAGAGCACGTGGGCTCAGTTGCCCTGTGGCATGTGGGATGTTAGTTCCTCGACCAGGGATCCAACCTGTGTCCCCTGCATTGGAAGGAGGATTCTTAACCACTGGACCACCAGGGAAGTCCCTAGACATTTTTAATATAATGTTGGCAACTCTGCAAATCAAATCTCCACCCCCAGGGACTGTTGTTGTTGCTCTTTGATGCTTTCCCTGGCCCGATTCTGTAATCTTTGTAATCTAAACTGTGTGTAGCCACTGAAATCTCCCCTTAGTTTAGCTTAGTGATCAGCCAATGACAGGACAAAGATTTCTTCAAACGCCTTGAATATTCTGCACCCTCCAGTGATTGCTAGATTATTTTCACAGTTACCATGGTAGTGAGGCTGCAGGTGTCACAGCTACTGCAGAGAAAGGGGAATATGAATAGAGCAAGTTAAAACATCACAAAGGTCAAGATTCAGCCAATTTTATTGAATAAATGCTGTTCAGATTGTTTTAAGCCTCTGGTTAGTTTCCACATTTCTAAAAAAGTTCATTTTGACCATTTGTGCAGTGTGCTTGTTGCTTTTATGGTTGAACAGATTTTTGGAGGTCCTTACTTTCTCATTTAAGATCTTGAAGAGTGCTTTTGACAATCTGCTTTTGTCAAGTGCAAGTGCTTTTCTAGGTGGACAGTGATTAGAGTTTAGAACCCACTAAGGGTAGATTGCACAAGAAAACCTCCATCATTTTGTTTTAGGGCCCCAAAGGGCTACATTCTAGGAATAAGGGTGATTGAAAACAAACTACAGCTCATCTTTGAATTATTTTAAATTTTTGAATCAGATATGATGACCCAATGTGCTGGTGTTTCTGAGTTTCTCATAGTGCAAATACTCCAGACACCTGGAAGAAAAAAACTTGAATCTTCTCCGTATGAACAGTATCATTCCAGGAGCCATGTTATTTCTGTTAACAATACTGTAAATACAGGCATACCTCAGAGATATTGGGGGTTCAGTTCCAGACTACCACAGTAAAGCTAGTACTGCACTAAAGTGAGTCACAAATTTTTTAGTTTCCCAGTGCATATAAATGTTAGGTTTATGCTATACTATAGTCTGTTAAGTGTGCAATGAACAAATGTGCATGTCTTAATTAAAAAATAATGTGTTGGAAAAATGGCACTAATAGACTTGCTCAACACAGGGTGACACAAACCTTTAATTTGTAAAAAAAAAAAAAAAAAAAATGCAGTATCTGCGAAGTGCAATAAAGTGAAGCACAATAAAATGAGGTACGTCTGTGCTATGTTTGGCAGTTTTTAAAAAGGAATATAGGGCTTCCCTGGTGGCGCAGTGGTTGAGAGTCCGCCTGCCGATGCAGGGGACACGGGTTCGTGCCCCGGTCTGGGAAGATCCCACATGCCGCGGAGCGGCTGGGCCCGTGAGCCATGGCCACTGAGCCTGTGCTCCGGAGCCTGTGCTCCGCAAGGGGAGAGGCCACAACAGTGAGAGGCCCGCCTACCGCAAAAAAAAAAAAAAAAAGGAATATATTTATATTATACACACATGTATGCACATGTGTATATATATTTTGAATATTATATATATACACACATGTGTATATATACACATGCATATGTCATGTATTTATTATATGAATATATATACATATATATATATGTATGACTACTTGAATTTAATTGAGAAGTTAATGAAGCAAAGAAGAATAAGTAGGTGAAGATACAAAATGACAAAAACCCAGAGAGATGATGAGAGCTGCATTTGGGTTCTTTTTCTTTAGGGAAATATGCTAATTCTGGAAGAGGCAGCTGAAACATTGAAAAGCTGTGGAGCACTTTTGAAGTCTTTAGGGATCAAAAGCTGGAGGCCAGGGCCCCCAAGTCAGTGGTAGTCGTGAGTCTTCTCCCCACTATTTGGGCTGTGAATGTGAAGAGCTGCAAACTAGGAGTAAAGAGCTATAGGTAGATCAACTCTGAATGATACTAGTCCTTGAATATGGATTCAGGTGAACTCTGACTGCTAGTTTTATTGCCCACTTGCCAAAAGCAAATAAAAACCCTCTGAAGAAAGATAACATTATTCTGGGCATCAGATTTTTCTGCAATATCTAGAAATCAATAAATAATAACCAAGAACACAAGAGAAAAAATGAAGGGACTGAAAAACTAAGAAAGTCAACAGATAATTGATCCAGATGCACAGAGGATTCAGATAGATGAGTAGTCGGACACATTTTAAAATAGCTACACTTAAGTTCAGAGAAATGTAAGACAACATTAAGAATTTTAGCAAAGAATTGGAAACTGGGGAAAAATTGAAATTTCTGGAACTAAAAATTATAATAACCAAAATTAAACACTTAGTGAATGGGTATATTAGGTTGCTAGGGCTGCCAGAACAATGGCTTAAACAATGAAAATTTATTTCCTCACAGATCTGTGGGATGGGAAGTCCAAGATCAAGATGCTGTGCTGGCAGGGTTGGATTCTCCTGAGGCCTCTCTCCTTGTTTTATAGATGGCTGTCTTCTCTCTGTGTCACATGGTCTTTACTGCATGTGTGTCTATGTCCCAGTCTCCTCCTCTTAGAAAGACACCAGTCATATTTGATTAGGGCCCACCCCAGTGACCTTATTTAAACTGAATAACCTCTCTAAATATCTGTTTCCAAATAGAGTCACATTTTGGGTATGGCAGGTTAGGACTTCAACACAAATTTTGGAGAAACACAGCTCTGTGCATAACAGTGGGCAACAGTAGTTTAGACTTAATTGAGGAAATTAAGAGACGATTGAAAGATAGGTAAGAAGAAAATAATCAAACTGCACTGAGATACGGAGGGTTAGAAAATATAACAAGGCAACAGACATGGGAGTTATGGAGTTAAAATATATTATACACGTAAGTGGTCCAGAAGGAGGTTAGAGAGAGCAGAAGGCAGAAAAACAATGGTAAAGAATATTCCAAAAGTGTTAGAAGACATTAAGTCACAGATACGAGAAATCCAACAAATCCTGAGCAAGATATAAAAAGAAAAGTACACTTAGGCACATTATAATAAAACTGTTGAAAGTAAAGACATATATACATATTAAGGCAAGTCAAAGGAAGATAAAAGAGGTTACCTTCAAGGAGCAACAAAATGACTAGTAGTGAACTAGTCAAAAGAAACAGTTTAAGCCACAAGATAATAAAATAATAGCTACAAAATGCTGAAAGAAAATAACTACCACCATAGAATCCAGTATCCACTAAAAGTAACTTCTAATGTGAAAAAAGACATTTTGTGGCAAATAAAAAATTGAGAATGCTTGTCACTGGCAGATTTGCACTGAAGGAAAATACAAAAGAGCATTTTTCACCTACAAGGAAAATTATCCCAGAAAACACTTAGAAATGGTTAAAGGAATAAATACAGGAATAAAAGTGCCGAGTATGGGGATAAATTTAAATGAATACCTACCATCTAAAATAATAATGTTTTTGAGTGGGTATGTATTCATTTGTGTGTATAAATTTCAAATTGATGACAGTAATAGCACATATATCTGGAAGAAGTAAATGAAGTTCCAGTGCCTTTAGTTTCTTGAATTGTTGGGGAAAAGGTGAAAGTACTAATTTATATTACACTTTGATACACTAAAGAGCTATGTTGTAATTTCTAGGGTAGCCACTAAAAGAATAAAAAAAGTTACGTAACAATCAAAATGAGAGAAGAGAAAATAACAAAAATTTTTTTAAGGAAGAAAGGAAAAGAATGTAGAACCGGTGAAACAAATAGCAAGCAATACTTGGACCTTGAAAATGTTATGCTAAGTGAAAGAAGCCAGTCATAAAAGACCACGTTTTATATGATTCCATTCATAAGAAATGTTCAGAACAGGGAAGTTTACAGAAACAGAAAGTAGGTCAGTGGTTGCTTAGGGGTAAGTTGGGGAGAGAATAGGAGGTGGGTAGAGTGGTGGTAGTTTAAGAGTGTGGGGCTTCTTGTTGAGGTGATGAAAATGTTATAAAATCCATTGTGGTGATGGTTGTACATATCTGTGGATATACTAAAAAACATTGAATTTTACACTTTAAATTGATGAATTATATGGTGTGTGGATTATGTCTGAATAAATAAATTTGTTAAAGAATGATATAGAAATTCTGGACTTATAAAATGTAATAAATGAAAATTTCAGTAGAGGGGCCTAACATCAGATTGGATTAAGCAGAAGAAATAACTAGCAAATTTGAAGATAGGTCAGCTGAGATTATTCAGTGTGAAGAAAAGAAAGAAAAAAATAAGGAAAATTAACAGGCTCAGAGATCTGTGGGACACCATCAGCCATAGCAATATAAACATAATGTGATTCTCAGAAGGGGAGTAGTGAGAGAGAATTGGGAACAAAGGACATTGGAAGGAATAATAGCCAAAAATTTCCAAAATTAATGAAGAAAGTAATCAATTCATCCAAGAAGCCTAACGAACACTAAGTAGGAAAAACTCAAAGATACCCATACCTAGACACAACCAAGTAAGACTGCTAAAAGACAAAGAGGGCATCTTGAAAGCACCAAGAGAAAGCCGCTCATTATGTTCAAGGCATCTTCAGTAAGATTAAGAGCTGACTTCTCATCAGAAATCATGGAGGCCAGAAGGCAATGGGATGACATATTCCAAATGCTGGAAGAAAAAGGTTGAATAAGAATTGTATATCCAGAAAAGCTGCTGTTCAGAAATAAAGGAGAAACCTTGGCAATAATACTATGCTTAGTGAAAGAAGCTAGACATAAAAAGCCACATATTTATATTATTCCATTTCTGTGAAATATCCAGAATAGGAAAATTTGTAGAGACAGAAAAGAGATTACTGGTTTCCAGGCATTGAGGATGCTGGCAGGAATAGGGCGTAACTGCTAATGGGTATGGGGTTCTTTTTGGGGTGTTGAAAATATTATGGAATTAGGTAGTGTTGATAGGTATATAATTTTGTGAGTATACTAAAACCACTGAATTATACTCTTTGAAATGGTGAATTTTATGTGATTTACATCTCTTTTTTTTTTTAATGGAGAAAGTAAGACTCTCAGATAAACAAAAACTAGGGGAATTTGTCACTAGCAGACCTGTCCTACGAGAAATACTTAAGGGAGTCCTTCAGGTAGAAATGAAATGATACTAGACAGTAATTTGTATCCACATGAAGAAGTAAGTACCACCAGGAAAGGAAACTATATAGGTAAACATAAAGAGAGCAAAAATATATTTTTGTTTGTAATTTTTCTTCTAGTCTGTGTCTTAAGAGACAAGTGCATAAAGTGGTAATTATAAATCAAAGTGGATGTGCATACAGTGTATAAATACATAATTTGTATGACAATAAAGGCACAAAGGAGAGGGGAGGGAATGGAGCCATAATAGGAGGAAAGTTTTTGAATAATACCAAGATTAATTTTGTATTGGGACTTCCATGGTGGTCTAGTGGTAAAGAATCTGTCTTACAATGCAGGGGATGCAGGTTCTATCCCTGGTCAGGGAAATAAGATCCTACATGCCACAGGGCAGCTAAGCCCACGTGCCACAACTACTGAGCTCGCGCGCACCTCAACTAGAGCCCATATGCTGCAAATTACAGACCCCACGTGCTCTGGAACCTGCGTGCCACAACTGCAGAGCCCACGTGCCCTGGAGCCTGTGTGCCACAACTAGAGAGGAGAAAACCTGCATGCCACAAGTAGAAGTCCGTGTACCACAACAAAGAGCCCGTGCACTGGTGCAACGACAGATCCCACATCTAAGACCCAACACAGCCAAAAATAAATATAGTAAATAAATAATAAATCATCTTTTAAAAAATACTTATTTATTTATTTACTTATTTTTGGCTCCATTGGGTCTTCACTGCCGCACGTGGGGGGCTTTCTCTAGTTGCGTCGAGCAGGGGCTACTCTTCATTATGGTGCATGGGCTTCTAACTGGTGGCTTCACTTGTTGCGGAGCACAGGCTCTTGGTGTGCGGGCTTCAGTAGCTGTGGCACACAGGCTCAGTAGTTGTGGCTCATGGGCTCTAGAGCGCAGGCTCAGTAGTTGTGGCTCACAGGCTTAGTTGCTCTGCGGCGTTTGGGATCTTCCTGGACCAGTGCTCAAACCCGTGTCCCCTGCATTGGCAGGCGGATTCTTAACCACTGCGCCACCAGCGGTTTAGATCTTTAAAAGCATCTTTAAATCTTTTAAATCTTTAAAAAAATTTTGTATTAACTGCCCAAATGAGATTGTTATAAGTTAATATATTAACTGTAATCGCCAGGTGAAACACTAAGAAAATAACTCTGAAAAATAAAAGAAAAAGAACGACAAGGGAATTAATATGGTAACTAGAAAATGTCTATTTAATACAAATTAAGGCAGTTGAGGAAGAATAGAGGGACAAAAAAGATATAAGGCATGTGGGAAAAAATAGTAAAATGGCAGATGTAAATCTTACCGTATCAGTAATTACATTAAATGTAAATGGACGAAACACCAAAGGTAGAGATTAGCAACTTGGATTAAGTGAAAATATGAAGATGTCCTTTCTCCAAGAGACATATTTTAGTTTCAAAGACACAGGAGGTTGAAAGTAAAAGAACGGAACAAGATAAACCAAAAGAGAGCGGGAGTAGCTATACTAATAACAGGCAAAACAGACTTTAAGATAACAATTGTTACTAAAGACAAGAAAGGACATTTCGTAATGGCAAAAGGGTCAGTCCATGAGGAAGTCATAAAATATAAACGTATATGAAACTAACAACATACATTCAAAAATATATGAAACAAAAACTAACATAAGTGAAAGGAGAAATAGACAATTCTACAGTAATAGATGGAGATTTCAAAACTTCATTTTTGATAATGGATAGAACAATTAGAAATAAGATCAACAAGGAAATAAAATACTTGAACAACTCTGTGATCCACCTCAACCTAACAAGACATCTACAGAACATACAACAACAGAACACACATTCTTCTCAAATGTGCGTGGCACATTCTCCATGATAGAACATATGTCAGGTTATAAAACAAGACTCAGTACATCTTAAAGGATTAAAATCTTCCAAAATATGTTCTGAAACCACAATAGAATGAAATTAGAATATAATATGTGGGACATTTGGGAAAGTCACAACTATATGGAAATTAAACAATACTCCCAAGTAACCAAGAGGTCAAAGAAGAAATCAAAAGGGAAATTAGAAAACGCTTTGAGATAAATGAAAATAAAGACAAAACATACCAAAACTTGTGGATGTATGTAAAGAAGTGCTTAGAAGGTAAATTTATAGCTGTAAACACCTATAATAAAAAAGAAGAAAAATCTCCAAACAGCCCAAGAAACTCCAAGAAACAGCCCACCTTAAGAAACTAGAAAAAGAAGAGCAAACTAAAAGCAAGAAAGAAGGAATTGATATAGATTATAGCATAGAGAAATGAAATGGAAAATTGAAAAACAACAGAGAAAATCAATAACCAAAAATTGATTATTTGAAAAGATCAACAGAATTGATAAGCCTTTAGCTAGACCACCCATGAAAAAGAGAAGATCAGATACTAAAATCTGGAATGAAAAAGACTTCACTACTGACCTTACAGAAATAAAAAAAGGATTTTAAGAAAATACTATGTATGAATGGCTGTTTGCCAAGAAATTAGGTAACCTAAGTGAAATGGACAAACTCCAAGAAAGGCACAAACTGTCAAAACTTTTTAGTTATACCAAACATTTAAAGAATTAATACTCTTTCACAAACTCTTCCAAAAAATAGGAAAGGAGGGAACACTTGCCAGTTCATACCATAAGGCCAATATTACCTTGATACTAAAGCTAAACAAAAATATCACAAGAAAACTGCAGAAGACATCTAGACTGGAAAGGAAGAATTTAAACTACGTCTGTTTCTATTTGACATTATCTTACATATAGAAAACCCTAAAGAATAAACACACTCTATTGTAGCTAGTAAAAGAGTTCAGCAAGGTTGAGGATACAAGACTGCTGTACAACAGTCAACTATTTCTTTACACTAGCAATGATCAATCCAGAAATGAAATTAAAATAATTCCATTTATAACAGCATAAAAGAGAACGATGTAGGAAAATGTTTAACAAAAGAAGTGCAAAAAATATACTGAACACTGCAGAACATTGCTGAAAGAATTGAAGTAGACCTAAGCAAAAGGAAAGACAACCCATATTCAAGACTTAATATTGTTAAAATGTTAGTACTCCTTAAATTAATCTACAGATTCAAGGAAATACATATCAAAAGTCTAACATTTTTTTTTGCAGGAATAGACAAATTGATTTTCAAATTCATATGGAAATGTGAAAAATTCCAGAATAGGCAAAACAATTTTGAAAAAGAAGAAAATTGAAGGACTCATACTTTCTGAATTCAAAACTTACTACAAAGCTAGAATAAACAAGACAGTCTGGTACTGAAATGGAAAGAGACGTAGAGATCAGTTGAGAGTCCAGAAGTAAACCTGTGTGCTTATGGTAAACTGATTTCTGCAAGGGTGACATTCAGCGGCAAGAAAGCATAGTCTTTTCAGGAAATGGTGCAGGGAGTACTGGGTATCCACATGCAAAAGAATGAAGTTGGATCCTTGCCTCACACAACATATAAAAGATAACTCCAAATGGATCAAAGACCTAAATGTAGGAACTAAAACTATAAAACTCTAGATGATGGCATAGGTTTATATCTTTGTGACCATTTAACAGACAACAGTTTATTAGATATGATACTGAAAGCAAAAAGCAAGTCAAGAAAAACATAAATCAGACTTCATCAAGTTTAAAATATTTTGTGCTTCAAAGTACAAGAAAGTGAAAAGACAACCCATGGAATGGGACAGAATCATTCATCTGGTATATCTAGTACAGGTATAGTTTCCAGAATATACAACTGAAAAACAAAGAGACAACCCAGCATAAAAATAGGCAAACATTTGAACAGACATTTCTCCAAAGAGCATATACAAATAGACGAGAAGCACATGAAGAGAGCTTAATATCATTAGTCATTAGGGAAGTGGAAATCAAAATCACAATGAGGTACCACTTCACATGAAAACCAGATAAAGGCATTACAATAAAGGAAGCTACAGATCAATATTTCTCATGATTATAGATGCAAAAATCTTCAACAGAATATTAGTAAAGCAAATCTAACAATGCATAAAAAGAATTATACACCATAACTGTTCTGAGTTGAATACAGCCTCTACAAATTCATGTCCACCTCGATCCTGTGAATATGACGTCACCTGGAAATAGGGTCTTTGCAGATGCAGTCAGGTTAAGATGAGGTTAGGCTGGGTTAGGGTGGGCCCTAAGCCAATGACGTATTCTTATAAGAAGAGGGAAGTTTGGCCAGAGTCATAGAAGGTCATGTGAAGGAGCAGAGACACAGACACACAGGAGAAGGCACTGGAAAGGTGGAAGCAGAGATTGGAGTGATGTATCTACAAGCCAAGAAACACTAAGGATTGCCAGAAACCACCAGAAGCTAGAATAGGCAAGGAAGTATTCTTTCCTAGGGCCTTTGGAGGAAGCATGTAGACCTGCTGATACCACAGTTCTGGACTTCTGCCCTCCAGAACTGTGAGAGAATACATTTCTGTTGTTCTAAGCAACCCAGCTTGTGGTTGTTACAGCAACCCTTAAAAAGGATACAACAGCCAAGTGGTTTGTATTCCAGTTATGCAAGGCTGGTTCAGCATTTGAAAATCAATCAGTGTGGTCCGTCACATCAACAGGCTAAAGAAGAAAAATCCTATCACGTCAATAGATGCAGAAAAAGCATTTGACAAAGTCAACTCCCATTCGTGATTAAAAAAACAAAAAAAAACCCCAAGCAAACAAAAAACAACAACAAACCTCCCAGCAGACTAGGAGTATAGGGGGAACTTCATAAACTTAATACATAACATCTACAAAAATCCTGCAGCTAACCTTGTACTTAATTGTGAGAAACTAGATACTTTTCCTCTAGGATCAAGAACAAGACAGTTATTTCTTCTCTCACCACTCCTATTCAGCATCATACTGGAAGTCCTAGCTAATGCAAAAAGACAAAAGGAAGTAAAAGTTATACAGTCGAAAAGGAGGAAAAAAAACTTTGCAGGTAGCATGATGTCTATGTATACATCTCAAGAAATCAACAACAAAAAAACTGGAATTACAAGGTTGCAGGATACAACATAAATATACAGAATTAAATTGCTGAAAAACCCCACAAAATCAATTCCTTTTCTATATATCAGCAATGAACAATTGGCATTTGAAATTAAAAACAATACCATTTGTATTAGCACCAAAAAATGAAACATTAGATATAAGTCTAACAAAGTTTATATAAGATTTACATGAAGAAAACTCTAATAAAACTCTCATGAAAAATATCAAATATCTAAATAACTGGAGAGATATCCCATGTTCATTGATAGGAGGACTCAATATTGTTAAGATGTCAGTTCTTCCCAATTTGATCTATCGATTCACTGTAGCCCTAGTCAAAATCCCAGCAAGTTACTTTGCAGATATTTACAAACAGATTGTAAAGTTTAAATAGGTAAAAGACACAGGGTAACCAACACAGTACCTAAGAAGAACCAAATCAGAGGACTTCTGTTACTCAAAGAGTTACTGTGAAGCTACAGTAATATAGATGGTGTGGTATTGACAAAAAGAAAAATAGACATGTCAGGGTAACAGAATTGAGAGCCCAGAGGTAGACCTATACAAATAGATTCCAGTGATCTTTGATAAAAGATCATGGGGGCTTCCCTGGTGGCGCAGTGGTTGAGAGTCCACCTGTCGATGTAGGGGACACGGGTTCATGCCCCGGTCTGGGAGGATCCCACATGCCGTGGAGCGGCTGGGCCCGTGAGCCATGGCCGCTGAGCCTGCGCATCCAGAGCCTGTGCTCCGCAACGGGAGAGGCCACAGCAGTGAGAGGCCCGCATACTGCAAAAAAAAAAAAAAAAAAAAGATCATGGGCCACTTCACTGGAAAAGGAGAATCTTTTCAACAAATGGTGCTGAAACAGCTGCCCATCCACATGCAAACAAACAGAACAAACAAAACCAAAAACTATACCCAGACCATATACCTTTCACAAAAATTAACTCAAACTTATCTTTAAAATGCAAAAGTGTAAAAGGTATAGAAGATAACATAGAAAATCTTGGTGACTTTGGGTTTGGTGATGACTCTTTGATACCAAAGCACTATCCATGAAAGAAAGAACTGATAAACAGAACTTAATTAAAATTAAAAAAGAACTTCTGTGAAACTTTTGTGAGAGGCACTAAGAGAATGAAAAGAAGCTACAGACTGGGAGAAAATATTTGCAAAACACATATCTGATAAAATACTGTTATCTGAAATATACAAAGAACTCTTAAAATCTCAGTAAGAAAACAACCTAATTAAAAGATGGGCAAAAGACTTGCACAGACTTCTCACCAAAGAAGATATACAGATGGCAAATAAGCATATGAAAAGGTACTCAATATAACATTAGGGAATGGCAAATTAAAACAACAAGATACCACTGCACATCTATTAGAATGGCCAAAATCTAAAACACTGAGAACACCAAATGCTAGTGAGGATGTGGAGCAATGGGAACTCTCATCATTGTCTGAGGGAATGTGAAATGGTACAGCCACTTTGGAAGGCAGTTTGGTAGTTTCTTACAAAACTAAACATACTCTTACTATACGATTTAGCAATCACACTCCTGAGTATTTACCCAAATGAGGTGAAAACATATGTCCACACAAAAACCTGCACAAAGATTTTTATAGCAGCTTTATTTATAACTGCCCAAACTGGAAGCAACAAAGATGTTCTTCAGTGGGTGAATGGACAAATAATCTATGGTACATCCAGACAATTAAATACTCAGCAGTAAACAGAAATGAGCTATCAAGCCATGGGAAGATATGGAGGAATCTTAAATGCATATAACTTAAGTGGAAAAAGCCAATCTGAAAAGGCTACATACTATATGATTCCAACTATAGGACATTCTGGAAAAGACACAAAACTATGGACACAGTAAAAAGATCAGTGATTGCCAGAGGTTTGGGAGGGTGAGGAAGCGAAGTATAAATAGGGAGCACAGGGGGTTTTTAGGGCTGTAAAAGTACCATAATGGTAGATAAATGACATGCATTTCTTAAAGCCTACAGAATGTAGAAGAGAGTGAATGCTAATATAAACTGTGGACTTTAGTTAATAATAATGTATCAGTATTTATCAGTTGTAACAAATGCACCATGCTAATGTAATATGGTAACAATAGGGGAAACTATGGTTGGTGGGGAAGGTGTATATGGGAACTCTGTACTATGGCCTCAAGTTTTTTGTAAACTTAAAACCGGTCTGAAAAATAAAGTCTCTATTTAAAAGCATGCACACACAATGAGATACCACCTCATACACACTAGGATGGCTAAAATAAAAAAGATAATAAGAGTGTTGTCCAGGATGTGGAGAAATTGGAACCCTATACATTGCTGGTGGGATTGTAAAATGGTAGAGCTTCTTTGAAAAACAGTTTGGTATTTCGTCATGTTAATGTTAACATAACATTATGTTAAACATAGAGTTACCATATGACCCAGCAATTCTACTCCTAGGTATAAACCAAGAGAATTGAAAACATATGTCCACACAAAACTTGTATATGCATGTTCATAGCAGTATTATTCATAATAGCCCAAACTGGAAATAACCCATATGATCGATGAATGGACAAATGTGATATAGCCTGTAATGTAATATCATTTGGCAACATAAGGGAATGAAGGACTGATACAACATGGGTGAACTGTGAAAACATTATACTCAGTGAAATATTTAGTCACAAAAGACCACATATTACATGATTCTGTTTGTCCAAAATAGGCTAATCCAAAGAAACAGAAAGTATGTTAGTGTGTTCCAGGAGTTGAGGTTAGGGTGGGCGATGGGAAATGACTGCTAATGGGTATGAGATTACCTTTTAGGGTGATGAATATGTTCTAAAATTAGCGGTGATGGTTGCAAAATTCGATAAATGTAAAACTTTTGACTTTTATACCTAAAAGAGTGTCTTTTATGGTATAGCAACTTATATCTCAATAAAGCTGTGATTTAAAAAAAAGCACCACTCCCAAACATATGTCTAGCTTACGTACCCTCGTGGAATCAACAAAATCAACACATGCTGCCAGGGAAAAACAGGTTCAAAAGGCTGGCTTATTTCTCTGGGCCCCCATCCTTCCTCTGATACTGCCTTCAGGTAGATGTTTTTATATTTTGTCCAGCTTTTCCAGTTGTCCTCAGTGGCAGGGTTTCTTAGAAATCCTGGTCCACCACCTGAAGCCTTGTTGGCAAGTTTAATCTCATCTGTGGTTTTATTTAATATCTGTATTTAGATTTATATTTCTGGTCCAGCAGTTCTCAAATTTTCTGGTCTAAGGAAATCTTTACCTTCTTAAATATTATTGAGTTTTTTGTTTGTATAGGTATATATCAATAATTACCATGTTAGAAGTTAAAACTGAGAACTTTTTAATGTTTTTAAATTTACTTTAAAATAATAAGCTCAATATAGTTAATAACACAAATAACATTTATTTTATTTTTTATTTTAATTAATTAATTAATTTTTGGCTGCGTTGGGTCTTTGATGCTGCGCACAGGCTTTCTCTAGTTGCGGCGAGTGGGGGCTACTCTTCATTGTGGTGTGTGGGCTTCTCATTGCTGTGTGCGGGCTTTTCATTGCGGTGTGTGGGCTTCTCATTGTGGTGTGCGGGCTTCTCATTGCAGTGGCTTCTCTTGTTGCAGAACATGGGCTCTAGGCACACGGGCTTCAGTTGTTGTGGCACATGAGCTCAGTAGTTGTGGCTCGCGGGCTCTAGAGTGCAGGCTCAGTAGTTGTGGCCCACGGGCTTAGTTGCTCTGTGGCATGTGGGATCTTCCCGGACCAGGGCTCGAACCCATGTTCTCTGCATTGGCAGGCGGATTCTTAACCACCGTGCCATCAGGGAAGTCCCATAAATAACATTTTAAATTAAAGATTACTTTCAAAATGTTTGGTGATGTTTTACATTTTGGCGAATGGCTTTAATGTTTGGGTTAGTAAAAGGCAGGTGAATAGCCTACATTTAATTTATTGCAGTGTCACACATCATTTACTTCCTGGAAAATTCTACTGGATATTTATGAGCAAATTAGAGTAAAAATGGCAAGTAATGTAGTAGTAGTATTGTGAAATTAGTTTTGACTCTGTGGACTCCCTAAAACATCTAAGGGGAAGAATTGGAGCCCAGAGCACACATTGAGAATCACTCTCTGGCCCATACCCTTCATCTGAGCTCCTAGACCACATCTTCAGCTGCCTGCGTGGCCCCTCTAGTACTTGGATGTCTCATGGGCCACTGAAACCTAACATGTGAGTCTGAGTGCCAGTGTTGCCTTCCACTCATGTGAAAATCAAAACCAAGCTACATTCTTGACACTTGCCTTAGATTTAGCTCTCATGATTAGTAATCACTTAATGTTGAGTTCATCTGTTATTTGGCCTGAGCTTTGAGAAAATTAAACTCAGCTGTAGTTAATTCAACCCCTTTTGCTTCTCCTGTGGCTCTGGCTCTGGCTCTGGCTCTGGCTCTGGCTCTGGCTCTGGCTCCGGCTCCGACTCCGACTTCATATTGCTGGACTGGTCTGACTAGTGTTCGACCCTGGAGACAGAAGGGAGTGGGCCACGGTATTGCCTTTGGAATCAAAAGTTTCAGGCAGCCAGTTTACAATGTGTGAGAGTATAGGTTCTTTCTGCTTTTCAGTTCCACCTTCACTTCCCTTTTCTTAGCACAGTTGGGAGGATCTTAGGGTGGAGAGTTATCTTGAACAAGTGATTATTTGGGGACTCTTCCAGACTTCAGCCTGCCCTTTCTGCACCTGCCATTTCTAGTAGCTTGCCTGACCTCTTCTTCCTTTTTTTCCCCCAGTTTTTTTAATTGAGTAAAATACACATAACATAAAATTTACCATCTTAACCATTTTTAAGTATAACATTTCAGTGGTATTAAATACACTCAGAATGTTGGGCAGTCATCATCATCATCCATCTCCATAACTCTTTTTTTTTATCTTGTAAAACTGAAACTCTGTCCCCATAAAACTAATTCCCCATGCTCCCCTCCCCCTAGCCCATTGCCACCACCCTTCTACTTCCTGTCTCTGATTTTGACTACCCTGAGTATCTCATACATGTGGAATCATACTGTATTTGTCTTTTTGTGACTGGTTTATTTCACTTAGCATAATGTCTTCAGAGTTCACCCATGTTGTAGTATTCAGTACATTGCAGTGCTACCTGGAATCCTTTACCCTTCTTGCTGACTGAATTGTCTGCTAGTTCTTTCACTGAGGCATAATATTCACTTTTTCCTCTAGAGAACAAATGTCTTATACTTCTCTGTTCCCATAGCATTTTATTTATATTCTTTGTTATGTTATTTGTAATGTATTGAGAGTACTTTGTGTCTGTCTCCCCAGTGTTAATTTGAGTTCCACTAATATTTGGAAGGTATCAAGATAATTTTTTTTTTTTTTGGCTGCATTGGGTTTTCATTGCTGCGCGCAGGCTTTCTCTAGTTGTGGTGAGCGGGGGCTACTCTTCTTTGTGGTGTGCACGGGCTTCTCGTTGCGGTGGCTTCTCTTGTTGCGGAGCACGGGCTCTAGGCGCGTGGGCTTCAGTAGTTGTAGCACATGGGCTCAGTAGTCATCGCTCACGGGCTCTAGAGCACAGGCTCAGTAGTTGTGGCGCACAGGCTTAGTTGCTCTGTGGCATGTGGGATCTTCCCGGACCAGGGCTCGAACCCGCGTCCCCTGCATTAGCAGGCAGATTCTTAACCACTGTGCCACCAGGGAAGCCCCCAAGATAATTTTTAAATTTTCTGAGGCTAGCACAGTGGCTCATATCTAGTGGTCATTAAGTGTTTGTTCAATGAATGAATGGAATCACACATAAAAGAACATCTCAGACTTCCAGCAAATATTTATTTTCTGCTTGATATTCACCATTGTATTCAGTGCTAGGGATAGTAAGCCACAAGCACAGTCCTGCTTTCATTAACTTGTTGTTTCATGTATTTACCGTAGTACTGAAGTGACTCAATAATGTATATTTAACGTTTATGTTTCAGTATTGTGATTTGTCTCATATTTTGACCCCCCTAGGTCATAGTCTTATCATTTATGAAATGAGGAGAATGGACTAGATGACCTAGAGAAGTTACCATTGTTGACTGTTACTATTAGATTTGAAAGCTCCTTAATAACAGGAATCATGCCTTTCACTTCTACTGGAATCTTACATAGGGCCAAGTATAATGTCTCACACTCAGTAGTTGGTTAGCAGGTTTTAAAGAAAGAGGTAATATCAGTGAATACTTGAGACGAATTTGATTCTATTTTTCACTCCATTGATCTTGTTAGATCCCTTCCCTGTGCTTTAGAATATCTGTATTTCCTTGATCTAGTTTGTTCTCAACTTTGTGTGTAGCTTAAAAAAATTATATACATATATACACACACTTTATCCCTCTTAACCCTGAGAAGAAGAAAAGTAAGGTGGTCATTTACATCCATTTTTCAAGTGAGGAAACTGAGTCTTCAAGAGCATAGCTGAGGAGCAGACATTCAGACTCAGTCCCAGGTCTCCTGACCCCAGCCCCAGTGTAATTCTTCTCCGTTTCCTCATCTGTGAAGTCAGGTTTTCTTCCAGATCTAAGTGCCTTTGTTACCCACCCTTTTACACAACGTATCAGTTAGGGGTCTTTGGGAAGTCACAGAAATGTGCTAACTTTAGCAAAATGGGGATTAATTGGTAACATCATGGAGAGTCTTAGAGGATTCGTGAGAAGGTTGAGCGTCAAGCTGGGAAATGGATAGGGTTCCAGAAGCAGGGACCTGAAGAAGCACCACCACAAAGGGAAAAACTCCAAATGTTTCTTATTCTCTGTTGAAGAGTCAGAGTGAGGGAGGAGTGTTCCTCTGGGGCAGTTTTGTTCCCCCAATGGGCAGCTTAGAGACATTTTTGGTTATAACTGAGAGAGATTGCTACTGGCATCTAGTGGGTAGAGGCCAGGAATGCTGCTAAACATCCTCTAGTGTCAGCCCCAATAAAAAGAATTCACTGGCCTTACATGTCAGTAGTGTTGAGGTTAAGAAGCCCTGGATTAGGGGAAGGTACCTTGATTAATAATCGCCCGAATTCCAATGTACCCTGTTGGAGGCAGGAGGACACTTAAAATGCTCTTACCAAAAAGAGGTGGAATAGATGCTAGACAGCCAAAAACAACATAAAAACAAAAAAGTACAACTGGGGCAATAATTCCAATCTTGGAATGTGAAGATGAATCACATATTTGTAAATACAGTACTTGCGGGGTCTCAGAAAAAAAGGGACATTTATAAAATATTTGAATTTTAAACTCCAAAAAGATGCTAGGTGATTATTTATTATTAAAAAGGGTTCTTTGAAATGAAACTTAAATTTTCATGTAGAGTAACCTATAAAGAATATGTAGTATAAGCCTATCTAATTCAATGATAAGTTAGGGTTTTGAGGGGAATTGTGAACAAAAACCTAGGATGAACCAAAATCAGAATCAAACTGTCACTAACTGAATTAAACCAAAGCACTTTATTTATTTATGTATTTCTTTAGCCATGCCACGTGGCATGTGGGATCTTAGTTCACCAACCAGGGATCGAACCCATGCCCCCTGCAGTGGAAGCATGGAGTCCTAACCACTGGACCGCCAGGGAAGTCCCTAAACTAAAGCACTTTAAAGAAAACTTCTAGTTTAAAAGGAAACAGCTTATTTTTTAAAATTATTGAAGTCACATACAACTAGAACATAATTATATTCTCTAAATGGGGAAAAATTATTTTCAAAACTGATTCAAGCCAGCATTTAATTTGATTTGGATCCATGGACAATTTACCAGGACTTCTATTTACTTAGTTATATTAAGAATGTTAAAAAAAAAATAAAAGGAATGCTTCACACTATACCTGATGGTAGAGTAATATTTAGTAAAGGATCCCCTTTCATTTGTTAGCAACTTTGGATGTTGCTGATACACAGAAACATGAGGCTGGTGGATCTGTGGGATGTGCAGTTATATGTTAGAATGTCTGCAGCAGTTCACCTTGTTTTTTGCCTAGACAGTAATTAGCGTTAAATCCAAGTAGTAGGAAGATTGATTCAGCCCATAATTTTCCTTCCTTTTAACTTTTTTTCACACCGTTTCAGTATAAGCCGTATATGTGACTCAGAGCTTGCTTATTTGGTTTCATATTTTATAACACCTTTGGTGTACCAGACCTGTTTTACTACCCCGAGGAAGTCTAGAAATGACTAGAAGCTGCTTCTCCCTGCCCTTCCAACATGATGGCTTTGGGCCCAGCTGTGAAAGGGACCTACTGCCGTGTCTCCAGGTTGTCCTCTGAGTGAACCTTTTTCTGCCTGTGGTCATTAGCCCCAGGGCTACACAGTTCACCTCAGCAGGGTGTTGTTTCAGGTGAACCACTGTCTCCCAGAGAAGATTGTGGTGTACCGTGATGGAGTGTCTGATGGCCAACTAAAGACAGTTGCCAGCTATGAGATTCCTCAGCTACAGAAGTGTTTTGAAGCTTTTGAGAATTATCATCCCAAGATGGTGGTATTTGTAGTTCAGAAGAAAATCAGCACCAATATGTACCTGTCTGCTACCGAGCACTTTGTGACTCCCTCCCCCGGGACCGTGGTAGATCATACAATAACAAGCTGTGAGTGGTAAGTGGGCGAGACACAGTAGTTCAACAAGAATAGGTTGGAGAAGTTATCTGTTCCCTGGGTATTGGAATGGGGAGGTTGCCTAGAGAGAAGTGGAATGGAATCAGAGATTTTACTGTTAAAAAGTAAAATTTTAAAAACTATTTTAAAACACACAAACCAACAATGAAGCGTTTACCTCTTAAGTATATAATATTGAACATACAGTCTTTTCCTAAGACTATGCATGCTTAACCTTCTGCACATAGATGTCATTTCTACCACCATTCTTAAATAGCCTGTTGAGTCAGGAGACCTGAATTCTCAGCCTAGTTTGGTCCTTGTATGTCCTTGATCCAGTCATTTGACCTCTCTGAGCCTTAGGTGAAGGAGCTAGAATGATCTCCAAGATCTTTTCCAGCTCTGGCCAAATCCAACTATACCATTACTTTGTACTTTTTCCTTTCTAGGGTGGACTTCTACCTTCTTGCCCATCATGTACGACAGGGTTGTGGCGTTCCTACCCATTATGTTTGTGTTCTCAACACTGCACACCTGAGCCCTGATCATATGCAAAGGTGAGCTGACCAGTAACTACTCCTCCCTTGTAAGTAATTCTGGCCAGTGAGCTAAGGCTAAGACCTGGAATTTTAAAACCACTGAATTAAACAAACTGGATCACTGGTTTTTGGCTTAATAAGTTTCTGATTCTCTTTGGAAGCATTTTGAATTTATCTTTTGAAGTTGGATTTCCTAATACTCATTTTCTCTTATATAATCAGAAAAGACAAATACTGCCCACTGCCAGGAATATTTACCCCTTGAGTTTCTTCTTGTCTTTCATGATAATGGTATCTTTTTGAGGTGCGACTGATAATCCTTGTTGTACACTAAAATTACTTGGAGACCTTTCAAAAAATACACCCAGGCCTCACGAACTCCAAGCATTCTGAGGCATTCGCATTTTTAAAAACTGCTTCTAATAATTATGACACACAGCCAGGTTTGAGATGGATTGCTCTTGCGCTCAGATTATATAAATACTTTGCTGGGGTACTTACCTTTCTGCAGCTTTTTCTTGAGGCAAAAAACAAAAACAAAAACATGTTCTCCTTGCTGTTTTCCTTGTTTTGATATAAAAAGAGGAGCACCTAAAGTGGGAATTTCCCCATGCCCTCTTGACTTACAAATAGTGGAAATAGATACAATTCCACTTAAAAATAATGATTCCCAAAAGTTGCATCATGTATTCCTCAGTCCCCCAGTTTGCTGGTAAGTATGCTGAATCACACACCCAGAAGTACATAATGTGCTCCAAATTGAAGATGGAAAGTGAAAAGGATCATGTTTTCTTCTTGGCCTACAGGTTGACTTTCAAACTGTGCCACATGTACTGGAATTGGCCTGGTACCATTAGAGTTCCAGCTCCTTGCAAGTATGCCCACAAGCTAGCTTTCCTGTCAGGACAAATCTTGCATCATGAACCAGCCATCCAGCTGTGTGAGAACCTGTTCTTCCTGTGACAGAACAATCAGGACATGGGCTGGTCAGAGCAATCAGACTTCTGAACTCAGCTGTGAACTCAGCTGTGCAGGATTAACAGTGACTGAAAGGGGTGTTGTGTTGGTGTTTTCCCTTTCACCGACCCAGTAGAATAAGATATCTTTTTTTTCTTTTCTCTTTTAAACCTGATATCACCAAGAAGCAGGTTCCACCCTAAGGATCAGCTAGAAATTGTCTCGTTGCCTTTGTAGAGCACATGGGGGTAGTCTGCTACTGCGTAGATGGGGTGGGTGAAGACAGGGGACCCTTTAGGAGCCTCCAAAGCCAACTTGAGCTGTAGAAACCCGCAGAAGCAGCGATTGCACTTACAAACTCTGTTTACTAATAATCAGTTCCCATTTCTGGTGCCAGAGGTGATAATGAATGAAGTCTTTGCAAGTTTCTTGAAGTAGGGAGCTACTTTATTTGGGCAACTGGGAAAGGTAAGAAGGCAAGGTTTTTCAAGATATGCCTATTGCTGGAAAATGTGAAAGGCATGTAGTAAAACCAGCTGGTGGGATAGTCAGGCCCTTGCTGACCTAATCTTCTCTAGGGATTGAGTTGATGACACGTGACTTGAGCTGGCTTTGAAAGGTGTTTAGCTATTCCTTGGCCTCCTAAGAGAGGCCAAATGCAGTTTTTTCTGTATATTTCAGTTGCTTTATAGCATGCCATGTTGATTTCTTTCTGCCTCCCTCCCCACCACATATACACACACTCGGGCACAAAGACAGCTTTGCTCCTTGTTACTGATCTTTAGTAAGTTTCAGTTTTTTTTAAATTAAGCATCAGAACCTGTGAAATTCAGCAGCTTGGAAGGTTCATGATGGGGCATGAGCTTTTCTTGACCCTTTCTCCCCAGTGTGCCACCTTCTTTTCTGTTGATATGTTTGCAAATTGAATCACTCATTTCCCTTGCTCAATACCCTCTTCCTGGCTGTTGGCTCATTTTGTTAGGAGTTTTTCTGAATCCATGTTACGATTTCTAGAAGTTGGCTTTGGGAAACATGACACTCCTTCCAAAGTCCAGACGTTTCAGTTTAGAAAGTTGTCACTGTGTCTGTGGGTTTCAGTGTTTTGGGGAAGCACTGTTTTTGTGTGTTTATTTTTCCCCGTTTAAAAAATTTCCAGTCCCTTCAGGGCTAATTCAGTCATATCTTGCTTTACCTGGGTTTTAAAAGACAGTTACATTTAATCTTTTCAAATTTGCATTTATTGATTTTTTGGTATGATGGCAGGGAGGGGATGAAGCAGAAATCCCTATTTTATATGACAGTGTGTGAGAAGAGAAACTTCAGCTTAAAAATCTTTAGAAGAAGAAAACTGAGCAAGCGTTGCTTTGGCAGAGGCTGAGCGGCTCTGGGTGTCAGTGGTCTCAAGTGCACTTTGGTTCCATTTGGAGTGAGGGACAGTGGAAGGCTGAGACCTGGGATTTAAACACCATGGAATCCGACACACTGGATCACTGGTTTTTGGCTTAACAGTCTCTGATTCTCTTTGGAAGCATTTTGAATTTCTCTTTTGAAGTTAGATTTCCTAATACTCATTTTCTCTTATATAATCAGAAAAGACTAATACTTGAATATAGTATAAAATTTTCACTTTTTGTTCCTGGTTTTCTTGTCTTGTTTTTTCAGTCTTAATGTGAAATGACTGGGTCATGGGGTGGGAAATAAATAAAAACAAATTTGAATAAATGTGTAGTTGTGTTTGAAATAATGTCATTGACACATGATATTGATATAGTTCTTTTCCTTTGTAGAGCTGTAACACTTGTTAAAATTACTAATTTGTTACTAGGCATGCTGGATGCAGCTCCAGTATTAGTACCCAGGTAATTGCACTGGGATCTGGCAGTAAGATTTCTTGGAAAAGACACTAACAGTCTTACTTCTGGGACAAATGAGGCAAGCGCGCGCGCGTGCGTGCGTGCGTGCGTGCGTGCGTGCATGCGTGTGTGTGTGTGGTCTTGTTCTCAAAAAGCTCTTTTCCCGTCAGACAGTTTCTGTTAGCCTGAGTGAGAGCCAGCTCCTAAGGGTGGCCCTCCCTTCTCACCTTTTCCTAATGCTTGCCCTTCTTTGCATGTACTTCATGGTGTGTCTGTAACCTTTAAAAATACCTTCCCAAAGCACCCTGGCTGCTTGCCTCACCACTACGTCCTTTTCTGTTTATTTAGAAACTCCACCTTAAATGATGCAGTGCTTCTTGAACTCATTCTAGAAAGAACCCAATTTCTTTTTTTTTAATTTTTTAAAATTTAAAAAAAAATAAATTTCTTTTTAAAATTTATTTATTTATTTATTTATTGGCTGCATTGGGTCTTTGTTGCTGCGCCGGCTTTCTCTAGTTGGTGGCGAGCGGGGGCTACTCTTCGTTGTGGTGCGCTAGCTTCTCGTTGCGGTGGCTTCTCTTGTTGTGGAGCACAGGCTCTAGGTGCGTGGGCTTCAGTGGCTGTGGCTCACGGGCTCTAGAGCACAGGCTCAGTAGTTGTGGCGCACGGGCTTAGTTGCTCCGTGGCATGTGGGATCGTCCCAGACCAGGGCTCGAACATCATATGTTCATGCTCAACATCATATGTCATTAGAGAATTACAAATTAGAATGAGATACCACTGCACACCTATTAGAATGGCCAAAATCCAAAACACTGACAACACCAAATGCTGTTGAGGATGTGGAACAACATGAACTCATCATTGCCTGAGGGAATGCGAAATAGTATAGCCGCTTTGGAAGAAAGTTTGGTAGTTTCTTACAAAGCTAAACATATTTTTATCATATGATCAAGCAATCACACTGCTTGGTATTTGCCCAAATGAGTTTACAACTTTTGTCCACACAGAAACCTTCACATGAATGTTTAAAGCAGCTTTATCCATAATTGCCAAAACTTTTAAGCAACCAAGATGTCCATCCGTAGGTGAATAGATAAGCTATGGTACGACAAGACAATGGAATATTATTCAGTGCTAAAAAGCAGTGAGCTATCAAGCTATTGGAAAGACCTGCAGGAAACTTAAATGCATATTACTGAGTGAAAGAAGCCAATCTGAAAAGGTTACATACTGTATGATTCCAACTATATAACATTCTGGAAAAGGCAAAAACTAGAGACAGTGAAAGGGTCAGGGGTTAGGGGAGAGGAGGGATGAATGGGCAGAGCACAGAGGATGTTTAGGGCGAGGAAACTATTCTGTATGATACTGTATTGGTGGATACATGTTATTATCTATTTGTGTAAACCCATAGACTGTGAAACACTAAGCATGAACCCTCATGTAAACTGGGACTTTAGGTGATTATGGTAAGTTGATGTAGGTTCACTAATTGTTACACATGTACCATTCTTGTGGGGGATGTTGATAATGGGGGAGGCTGTACGTAAACGGGAAATCTTTACCCTCTGCAAACTATGCTGTGAACCTAAAGCTATTCTAAAAAATACATACATATTTTTAAGAATGAGTAAGTGTGGGTGTTCCTTGCTGGTCTAGAGGTTAGGATTCGACGCTTTTCACTGCCCTGGTTGGGGTTCAATCCCTGGATCCCTGGTTAGGGAACTGAGAATCCCCCAAGCTGCACGGCACAAAAAAAAAAAGAAAAAGAATGAGTACGGGAGACTTCTGGCAACACAGCAGACTTGAGCTGACCATACTGACGAAGGTTGGCCGAAACAGAAAAAAAAATTTTTTTTTATGTTAAGTAGCTGGATTTTCAGGAAATGGAACGAGAGAAGAGAGGAAGATGGGGGGGAAGGAGGAAGGAGGGAAAATATTGAGGCACAAGAAAGAAAGGGAAGCCAGAGTGGTTATAGTTGATGCCAACACGGCATCCCAGGGTTATGGACAAAATGCAGGGACAGGAGCACTGAGCTTTTGCATTTCAGATAAAGGTAGAAGATGCAGTCTTAGACCTTATGTGGTGCAGGATTGCTGGGGTGAATTCTCCTAGATGAAGAGAGCTGGAGCCTGGAAGGGGAGCAGAGTAGAAGGTCCGTGCCAACCATCCTGGGGCAGCAGCAAGAAAGTTAGACGAAAGGCATTTATGAGAAATCCCCAAGCTTGGGCCACAGACAGGTGTGTGCAGCCTGAATTCATATTAGCATGTAGAAGGACCACATGCTGAAAAACTACCATGAACATTGGCCCAGACTGGTGAGAGCCCAGAGCCCTGGAGAAACAAATAATCAACTGGATTGCAGCTCACAGAGGTATAAATGGGAACTATGGAAAAGAAGATATAGGAGAGAATGAGAAGGTCTAATAGGAGTTCCTGCAGGTTAAAATAGAATAAGCCACACAATTATGGACGATATAAAGATAGAGTTTTCCAGAATGAGAGACAAATATGAATCCTCTACCTGAAGAAACTCATTGAGGATAAAGAAAAGCACAACCACTCCTAGATGTACTGTAGTGAAACTACAGAACACCAAAGACAGAATCTTAAAAACAACCAGAGAGATTGCTTATGAAAGAAGTTAGACTGGCAGCAGACTTGTTACCAACCACAACAGATGCTCAAGACAAAAGGAATAATAACTTAAAGATGCAAAGTCAACTTGGAATTCTGTTCCCATCTAAACATTCTTTCAAAGATGAGGACTGGGACTTCCCTGGTGGCGCAGTGGTTAAGGATCCACCTGCCAATGCAGGGGACATGGGTTCGATCCCTGGTCTAGGAAGATCCCACATGCTGCGGAGCAACTAAGCCCGTGCGCCGCAACTACTGAGCCCACGTGCCACGACTACTGAAGCCCGCCTGCCACAACTACTGAAGCCTGTGCGCCTAGAGCCCGTGCTCCACAATAAGAGAAGCCACTGCAGTGAGAAGCCCGCGCAGCACAACAAAGAGTAGCCCACGCTTGCCTCAACTAGAGAAAGCCCGTGGGCAGCAATGAAGACCCAATGCAGCCAAAAATAAATAAATAGATAGATAGATAGATAGATGACCAAAATAATATTTTCTAATAAAGATCAGAGCAGAAATTAATGAGATAGAGAATAGAAAAATAATACAGAAAATCAACAAAACCAAAAGTTGGTTCCTTAGATTAACAGAATTGGCAAGCCTTTAGCTAGACTGGCCGGGGGGGAAAAAAAGAAAAGAGAGGACTATTAACGTTACAGAAATGAAAAGGATTATAAAGGAATACTATGAACAATTAAATGCCAACAAATTAGGTATCTTAGATGAAATGAACAAATTCCTATAGATAACTTGCTCCTGAACCAAGTGTTATTTTTCCCAGTTATCTTTTTTTGCCTGCTGAAACCTCAGATGATAACAGAAGTGACGAATGTGGCTTCTAAAGATGTTTTCTTTTGTCTGACAGAGTGTGGGGTGCTAGTCCTCTGACATGATTTTGGGTAAACTAGAACCTTCACATTCCTTCTGATCCTCTTGAATTCGTTAAGACATGCCAAAACATAACTCATTTTTCCCCTTAAAGTGTCTTAGAAACCTCGCCATTGGTTTCTCTCTTCAGTCTCTCTAGAGCTCGCCTGATAGCTGGGGGCTGGAAGGGGGGGGGGATCTTTGCCCCACCCTGCTGATCTAGTTGTCTACCTTGTCAACACACCACAGAGCGGGCTTTGATTTCGAGTCCCCAGTCCCACTTTGTACACTCTCTGGGCCAGGGTCTCATTTCCCTGGCTTCTTTCTCAAGGCTGTGCCACTCACTTCAGCTACAAGAAATCTGTCTGCATATCTTTTGAAAAGGCAGGCGGCTGTGGCATCTTGTCAGAAGAGAAATAACAGTCATGAAAATGTCAGGTTTTTATGTTTACTTAAATATTGCCCAACATGAAACTTCTAGTGAGCTGACCTGTTCAGTCATCCAACTAATATTTTATTGAGTATCTGTTATGTGCAAGATGTTATGTTAGGGGATGCAGGTATATACAGAAATCTTTGGTAAGCAAGACAGATTAAGGTCCAATAAAGAGGTTAGAGATGGAAATGAAATAATTTTTAAGGGGAAAAGCAAGTACATAAACCATAAAAAATGTTTTAATTCTGTGAATCATGATCCAATAAAATCAATTTAGTGGGTTTGTTACCACTTTTTAAAAATTGAAACAATATAAAATATCAGAACGTTGACTATACTAAGGAAGTTTTGTAAGATTTTTGTTTGCTATGTTGTTATTTGTACTGGAGATGCAGTGTAAAATATTTTTTACTGTGGGTTACAGTAAAAAGTTTGAAGGGGTAGGTCAAATATGCTTCAGGAGAATCAAGAATCTTTCTGAAGGGAGGTGGCTTTGAAGAGTTAGAATTTTAAGAAGTGGACATGGGGAAGTAAGAGGAAAAAGGGCTATATTAGGTAGAGAGAAAGATAGAATTGGGGCTTCAAACCTGGCACTAGGCAGGAAAGACTGCGGGACAGGGCAGGACTTCGGGTATACCTAAAGAATTTTGTGTGGGGGTGGCTATGGAGAGATAAGACCTTTTGATTTTTAGCTGTGTTAATAATTAATTGAATTCCCTGATGGATTACTGATAGCTTATCAGCTCTGGTGGACTTTGGCAGCTCTACCCCTTTCTGGTTGCAAACAAGTGAGAATGCTGTGATAGGGCCTGTGGTGGGGTGTCTTGTCCTGCCTCCCCTCCCGTTTCTCTGAAGGTACCTTCCCCCCTGTTTGTAGTATTGACACATTGCCTGGAAGAGCCTTTGGGATTGCTTTTAGAAGAGTTTAACACCTCTGTAATATGTATTTATGGGCTTCAAACTTTTCAGAGCTCCGTGTGTTAGAAGCATGCTTGTTTTACTTAATCACTGGGTGAGTTTCTCATTCCTTTTCCAGAACTTCAAGAAAAGGAAGGCATGGTAGAGACTGGTCCATTTCTGACAGCCCATTGGATTTGGGGTTGAGAGTCCCAAATGAATGACATAATGTCTGAAAAATACTCAAGTTTAACCAAGAAAGACGAATATAAAGGGTTATTACAAAGATGAAGGGGCTCTGAGGGAGATTCTGCAAGAGATACAATTACTTTGAAATCTCTTGGAAAATGAGAGGAATATCACCCCACCCCTTACTCAACTGGAGCACTGTAATTGCAGGGTGAGGATAATGAAATTTTAGAAAAACCCACGGCCCAGCTAGTCTCTCCAAGAGTGGCATAAACAATCTGGCCTGGTCTGGCTTTGCTTCCGTGCTTTCCTTCTTTTTCCCTCTCGACCTTCGTCCTAAGGAGGAACAAGGCTGCCCCGGAGGCCTGGATTCTTCCTGCCACCCACTCCAGGGATTGTCTGCTTTCCTTTCATCACAAGCACTGCCATCATGGGCCTTCCTTTCCCCAGGACTTGCAGGGTGGGATGTGGTCCCCCTTCTCTGTGCAAATACAGAGACACTTAGTGTCGGCTGAGCACCAGTCATTGAGCTGGAACAGGGACTTGGGTACTAACAGGCTACAATTCTGCTTAGAAAGCCCTTCCTTTGGGTCCCATAGACCGAGGTGGCAGCTGGCTTAGCTGCAGAGGAAACAATCATGACGTCCAGCAGAACAGAACAATGGGAATTTAATGGGTGGCTTATTTTCTCAAGAAATTTGCATTTCCGAGTCTTGATACCCATCTCAATAGAACTACTCCACATCAGAAAAGACTCCTAGGACACTCCTCACACAAAAATTAACATTTCTCCCAGCTTTCGGTTAAGCAATATGTGGTGCGACATCTAATTCGAAAATGAGTATAATATGGCTTATTTAGAACTTGAACAGGAATTTTTTGTTCTTTCGTCTGGTGGGAAAATGCAGAAAAAACATTATCTATGGGTACGTCCCCTCCCAGGGAGTATTTCAGAATCGAGCTTTTTACATTAATCAGAAGTGTTAAGATATATATATATATATATATATATATATATATATATATATATACATATTAGGTGGGTAGCAGTGTTACTCCGAGGAGATGGAGGCCGGGTTGTGAGAACTTCCCACGTAAGGAGGAAAAGGTCTTAATGGGAGGTTTCCAGAGGAAGGAGGAGCCTGTGGGATGGAATTCGCGGCAGGGTTACGAGATGAAGCTAGGCTCTCGGCGGGCTAGGCGCAGAAGTGCGCTGGCTCGCCCCGCAAGCCTGGGCAAGCCAAGCGCTGGTCGGGTCTAGCGGGCGGCTGGCAGCCGGCTCACACACGTAGCCCTACAGCCAGCCAGGGCCCCACGTGGCAGGCCCTGGGGAGAGTGGGGTGGGGCGGGGGCGGGGCGGGGCGAGAGCGGGGGCGGGCCCGGCCGTGACGCGCAGGGTATATAGCGGGGCATGCGCGCCGCGCGGGGGAAGGACGCAGGCCGGGGGGTGAGGGCAGGCGTGCTCCCTGCGCGGGCGCGCCGACCTAGCTGCGCTGCTGCTGCCGCTGCTGCCGCAGCTGCTGTCGCTTCGGGCCGCCCGAGGGCCTGGTTTGTGAGGGTGCGCCGAGCCAGGTGGCGTCCGCCCAGCTTCAGGTGAGGTGGGGAGGGCGTACGGGAGGGGCGGCTCCGTGCCCCGGGGATAGGGCATCGCGCGCGGGAGCAGTGCGCCTCTGGGGCTCGGGGTCACCGGGTGGGGGTGGGGGCACGGCTGCGCAGAGGACCCCGAGCCCGGCCGCGGTTTCGGGAGTCGCTCCGGCGCACCCGCATGCGGACCGGGACGCTGGATGGAGGCGACACCTGGCTACCTGGCCGCGGTGCCACGACGAGGGTTACTTGGTGGCGAGGGAAGAGAAGGCGCAGCTACGGTCCCTTCGGCTGGAGAGCGCGGGATGTGGGAGCCGGAGCAGGATGTCGATAGCCGCACTAAAAGACTGAGAGGTTTCCTGGAGCCCATGAACTCGAGCTCAGAAAAAGCAGAGAGTAGATGGGCAAATCTGGTGGGCAGCTCACGGGGCGGCTCTGATGGTGCACTGGTGTCTGGACTTTGCTTTTCAGGAACTGAGTCCCTCACCCCACCCTGGCCAGACCGCCTCCCAGCTGGAGATAAATGACCCGTATCTTCCGGCCGGCCCGGAGCAGGAGCTGGAGGATGGCAAAGGAGGGACTAACTAAACTCCGACCTGGCTTATCCCGTGGGCATGGCTTTTTAGCTATTTTTGGTCCCTACCGACCGCGTTAGGTGGTCTGGCTCAGGCTGCCCTCTCTTGGTGGGTTAGGGCAATGGGAAAAAATACCATCATCCAAGCAGTTTACAGTGTGATCCTGGGGTCCAATTGAGTCAAGAAATTTTCCGCAGCTCTGGCTTGTGGCTTCAGTTTTGAGGATCTAGAGTCTGCTAGGGCCTGGGTGTCCGTGAGTATGTGAGCCTGATTTGGAGAGTGGCTGAGGGCTCTCCTGGGGGCCTAAGAAGGGGTGGGAGGAGGAGCAGCTTTGACCTGACCCTTCCTCCTGGAGCCTCCCTGGGCTTGGTTTTGTCTGGAGTCACTCTTTCCTAGGAACCCCAGGCCAGTTAGGTCGGCTGCTGGGAAGTGGTGGTGGTAATGTGGTGGGTACTGGCCTGGCTTCCTGGCCTCTGTCCCAGGTCTGCTCCTAACTTGCCCTGTGTCTGAAAGAAGGAGTCAGGTTAGATGTGTGGTCTCTTACCCATAGCATCTACAATTAATCCTTAACTCTTAAAACAAGAGCCATAAAAACTGAGAGAAACTTAATGAAGCAAGAGAAAGAATGTCGAGAATCATAACTTTTAGCACCTGAAATTGAAAACTGCATATTCCATTTCCTGTTGGAGGCTCAGAGGTGAGTTTTTCATAAATTGTGTGATAGCCACTATATAGACTAGTGGTGCTCTTCCTGGGTTGCAGAGAGCACCAAACAGAATGATTGGCCTTGTCATTTAGGCAAGAAGACTACGTTGAGGTACCAGGGCCCCATGGCTCTCAGTATTTCATCACTGCACTGTGTAAATACACAGTGCCTGGTCCGTGCTTGGCTCTGCGCTTGGCCACTGGAGAGTGCAAAGAGGGGATGGGGCCTGGCTCCTGGAGACACTTGTTGGTGGGGGAGAAAGAACATCCATACATGAAGAATAAGGTAGCAACACAAGAGAGGTCACACTGTTGTGTTTGGTCAAGTTCAGAGAAGACAGCACTCTACTAGAGATGGTATAAGGTGACAGGAGAATTCCAGGCTTTTGAGCCAGGTAAATCTGTTCATAACCTGGCCCCATCACTCTCCAGCAGGAGACACTTCTGAACGTCTGTAGACCTGTCCTCACTGCTGTGCATCATGTTGTGGTTGTGCCTGGAGCATAGTAGAGGTTTGTGGTCATCTACATCACCATTATCATCATCTTCTCTGGGATGGAGTGGATTATTTAGGGGTCCCAGGAGCTGATAGGTAGGTTGGGTTGTAGGAATGGTATGAGCCCAGACGTAGGGTTGATTCATCACCTCCTTGGGAACATGGATGCAATTTCCATGCCTTTCCGGATAGGCCTCTTTTCAGTGGCCTGCCAGGGATTGTTCCACATATTCACTGTCCCACAAAGACTTTTTTTCCACCTTTGGTTTTGGGAGCTACTTTGATTCTTTCAGGTAACGGTGATACTCAGTTTCCGGGCTGATAAGAGGCGGGTAGGACTAACACTGCGTGTGTATCTGCGCGCATGCGTGCGTGTGTGTTTGCGCATGCGCACGCACCGTAAATTATCAGTCACTGGACTGGTTTCGGTTTTCAAACCCCTTCCACCATCTTCTCTTCCTTACCTGTTCACACCTCACTCAGTTCCAGGAGGACCGTCAATACATGTCCAATATTTACAGGATCTTGCGATCTAAGTGGCAGTGCCATGAACAGATGTATATGTCTGGAAATCGGGATCTCCTCCAGAATAATTCAGCCTTTTCGTACTTGATGCCTGCAGAAAATAACGCTTAAGCGTTTTGCAGAACCACCCATGATAGGATATTGAACTGGAGGGACTTTGGGAATCTTCGAGTCTAGGCCCTTTGTTTTACAGCTAAAGAAACTGGATCTAGAGAGGTTAACTGGTGTTTCCAAGTCACATTGTTTGCTAGTGGCCAAGAGGCTTGATTGAGAGGACCAAAGAAAGGTGCAGTTTTCATTCCTAAGTGTGATGATAAAATTGCTGATAATCCTAGACTTTTCCTTGGAAACATGAAGAAAAAGGAGCCAGTTGTCCCTGTGCTTATTTGGGAAGTTCTCTGCTTGTGTGGATAGAAATTTCTTCTGGAGGAGTCTTCTCCCCTCTCTTCCTGACTCCCTGGAGACATAGGAGGGTGGGGAGAGGCTGAGGAAGGGTCATGATGATGGGGCCCCAGGCAGGACTCTCGGTGTCTACAATGGGACTTTGCTGACCTCGAGGCTGGCGGGCTGGCAGAATGCCTGCAGATAAGGAGTCCAGAGTCCACCGCCAGCCAGGGGCCTCGTGCCCTCCTGGGGCAAGCAGGGCGACCTCACCACAAGGTCTTCGAGGTCCAGCTGCCTTGTTCTCACCCTTACTGTGGCCATCGAGGCTCCCAGGGGGTACCCCTCGTTGGGCCCCGGGTGAGATCCAGAGGCAGAGCCCCCTGTGGGAGGGAAGGTGGCCACAGAATCAGCCCGGAGAGAGCACTTGGCATGCCCCTATGTGGGAAACCAAATTCCCTGCCTCAGATCTGACTGCAACACCGGGCCTCCTAACCTTCCTCCAGCTTCAGGCCCAGGAGAGTCCTGGGGTTTGGTGGAATAAGAATGTGACTGTCCTGAATTTATTACCATTGGGTCCCTAGAGGCTCTTACTCAATGCACTCAGAATTAGTAATTAATAAAAAATGTCAGCTAAACGTTGGGAATTTTTTTTAAAATCCATGTTTTGAACAATTCATTTTTCCTTAAAAACATGTGCATGCATTTTTTTCTTCCAGTTTTTTCTTCCAGACTGACATACAGCACCGTGTAAGTTTAAGTAAGGTGTACAGCATAATGGTTTGATTTACATACAGTTATGAAATGAGTACCACAATAAATTTAATGAACATACATCATCTCATAGAGATAAAAGATTAAAGAAATAGAAAAAAATTTTTTTTCCTTGTGATGAGAACTCTTAAGATTTAACTCTCAACTTTCATATATAACCTACAGCAGTGTTAATTATATTTACCGTGTTGTACATTACTTCCCTACTACTTATTTTTCTTATAACTGGAAGTTTGTACCTTTTGGCTGCCTTCATCCAATTCCCCCACCCCCAATATGCATATATCTTTATTTGCCAAAGCCTGATTTAGGGCTAAGCCTTTTTCTTTGGGTCTCTAGGTCCCCTAATTAAACTTGCAAATTGTTTGTATATAAAAATCACACTTGTGATTTTTTGTTTCTTTTCTTTTAAATTTTTTTCACCGTATGTCAATTATATCTCAATAAAACTGGAAGAAAGAAATTTTTAATGGAAAAACATTTTTTCACTAGGCTATATATATTCACATAGTTCAAAGATCAGGAGGATAAAAAACTTGAAAAAGCAACTACACACCCCCCCCCCACCCCATACAGTGAAAAGTCTCACCTCTGCCCATCCCACCCCATTTTTACAAATGCTATAAGTTAACATTTTAGGCATTGTTTAGCACCTTGCTTTTTTCACCTAGCAACCATTCTAGATCTTTCCCCATCGGCACAGAAATACTTTTATTATTCTTTTACTATAGCTGCATATCATTCCAGAATAGGAAAGCAAAAGTAATTTTTAAACCAACATATGTTGCATCCCTCTCTCCCCCAACTTGGGTTGTTTGCATGTTTTGTCATTATGTACAGTGCTACAGTGAATAACTTTACAAATGGCATTTCCTATGTGTATGACTACAGAAGAAATTCTCAGAAGTGAGATTGCTGGGTGACAGGATATATACATCTGTTAATTAGTCTCCATTAAAAAATAATAGTAGGGCTTCCCTGGTGGCGCAGTGGTTGAGAGTCCGCCTGCCGATGCAGGGGACACGGGTTCGTGCCCCGGTCCGGGAAGATCCCGCATGCCGCGGAGCGGCTGGGTCCGTGAGCCATGGCCGCTGAGCTTGCGCGTCCGGAGCCTGTGCTCCGCAGTGGGAGAGGCAACAGCAGTGAGAGGCCCGCGTACCGCAAAAAAAAAAAAAAAAAAAAAAACCATAATAATAATAATAGAGCAATAATTTAAGACATTTGCAAACCAGTCCATGTGTAGAATCCTACTTTTTAAATGCACTAATGCACTAATCTTTTTTTCTTTCCATTTGTAACACATCTTTCTAGATAAGCAGTTCTCAAACTTTCTGATCCTAGGATTCCTTAATATTGTCTTTCATTTTTTGGCTATATCTATTATTTACCATGTTAAAAATGAAAACATATAAAATGTTGTTTATTCATTCACTATTTTAAATGAATAAAATAAAGGTCATTACATGTTAACATAAAAAGCATATTTTTATGAAAAATAACTTTCCAAAATAAAAAAAAAGTCGAGGAAAAAGTGGCATTATTTTTACATTTTTGTGCATCTTCAGGATTTCAAAATAATGATTTCTTAGATAATAATGAGATAACAGGTTAAAATAGGTATAGCATACATTTGCTGGTAAATACTCGGCGGACAAACCGAGTTAATCTCTGAAAACAAACTGAGTTAATCTCTGAGAACACACATATTCATACCCTAAACTTCTACCTTAGAAATTTTCAGAAAACTTAAGACTGCATAGGCACACATTCATCACACTTCATGTAGCCTCAAAAATGAGCGTGAAAAAGCTTTTAACATCTTAATTTTATAATAAGACTAGTTTTTACCTTGCAGACCTGAAACAGTCTCAGTGACCCTAGGTGTCTTCTAAGACCACAATTTCAGAATTGCTCTTCTAGATCACTTAGTTTCATTTTTGTAGAAATAAAAACTTTTTCTCCGTTTATATTTCAGTTACTATTTAATTAAATTAGAATCATAAAAACAAACAACTGGCATAAAGAAGTTTGGGAATGGACTCCCCTGGTGGTGCAGTGGTTAAGAATCCACCTGCCAATGCAGGGCACACGGGTTCGATCCCTGGTCCGGGAAGGTCCCACATGCCGCGAAGCAACTAAGCCCCGTGCACCACAACTACTGAGCCTGCGCTCTGGAGCCCACAAGCCATAACTACTGAAGCCTGTGTGCCTGGAGCCTGAGCTCTGCAACAAGAGAAGCCACCACAGTGAGAAGCCCGCCCACTGCAACGAAGAGTAGCACCTGCCGCAACTAGAGAAAGGCCATGTGCAGCAACAAAGACCCAACACAGCCAAAAATAAATAAATAACTTTATTTTTAAAAAGAAAAAAGAAGTTTGGGAAGAGACACAACAGACTCTTGGTCAATGAATCCTGGACTGGTGACAGCAGAGGGAGCCTCTTTGCTGCAGGGATGGGCCCAGCCAGCAGAGCTCAGCTAAGAGAGCTCCCGCTCCACGAAGACAGGCAAACACTGTCTCTGTTCCAGAGAGGCTTGTAAAATATGTGTGGGGATGAGCTGAGTACATATGGAAACTTAACATGCTATCTGTGGCATTCGTTAAGCTCCATTGAGTGGAACAGACAAGAGATACTTAAAGAGGCCGGTAGAAGGCAAGGCGATGTGGAGCAGGAGTGGTCTGGAAAGGCTTCCTAGAGGTGGAATTAAGCGAAGTTTTGAAAGTTAAGAAGAGAGGGAGGGCTCCTGGCCGGGAGAGTTGTGTGGATAATGGCACTGAGATGTATATTCCTGGGGCAGGGGTGGTCACCCTAGGTCAGAGTGGCTGATAGAAGAAAGAGCAAGTGACGTGGCTAGAAATTTAGGTTGGATCCAGTTATTTTGAAGGGCTCTGGGGTCTAAGGTACCAGTATTCTCTAAGTCTTAGCTGTTTCTCTATCAAAGACTTGCTGCTCGTTTCAGCAATGGTGTCTTGGGGTCCAGCCTGCTCTTATCCAGAGCAACTCCAGTGGCCCCAAATCTACATCCTTTGCACCAGTCCACTTACTCCATCCAACCTCCTGCCCCTGATTATCGAGAGTAATGCATACTTACTGACAAGTATAAAGAGGTATGGGAGAAGTCTAATCCTGTGGCCCTGAGGCAACCTCTGTTTATCTGCTCAATCATTTCCTTTCATTTTAAACCTTTTTTTAAAAACTCGTTTTAGACTTAAAAGTTGCAAAGAATATAGCAGAGTTTCTTTATAGCCCTCACTCCATAGTATAATTATCACGAACAGGAAATCAACATTGGTGCAAAACTTTAAACTACAGGCCTTATTTAAATTTTACCAATATTTTCGCTGATGTCTTTCTTCTGTCCCAGGATCCAGTCTGCCATCCCATGTTGCATTTAGTTGTTATTTCTCTTTAGTCTCCTTCAATCTGTAACCATTCCTCTATCTTTCTTCCTTAGAACAAGGTCATGCATTTTTAGCAAGAATATCACAAAAATGATGTTGCATCCTTTTAAGAGCATCATGTCAAGGCATTCATGATGTTGATGTCTCATTACTAGTGATGTTTTCCTGGATCACTTGGTTAAATCAGGGCCTGCTGGACTTCCACCCTGGAAAAGTTACTCTCATGTTGAATCCTTCTATGGTTCAAATCCCTTTCGCCAGGAGGAACCCATTACCTGATTAGTTCTGACCCATACAGGATCATTTATCTATCTTAAGGTCAACTAATTTGGTCAGCTGATACCAGCAAAATCCCTTTTGGAAGATAATGTAACCTAATAACAGGAATGATATCTCATTTTCAGGTCCTGCCCATACACAAAGACAAGGGTCATTGGGAACCATCTTGGAATTTTGCCAACCATAGCAAGAGAGTCTCAGATAAAAGTTATCGAGCCTTGGGCTTCCCGGGTGGCGCAGTGGTTGAGAGTCTGCCTGCCGATGCAGGGGACACGGGTTCGTGCCCCGGTCCGGGAAGATCCCACATGCCGCGGAGCGGCTGGGCCCGTGAGCCATGGCCGCTGAGCCTGTGCATCCAGAGCCTGTGCTCCCCAACTGGAGAGGCCACAACAACGAGAGGCCCACGTATCACAAAAAAAAAAAAAAAAAAAAAAAAAATTATCGAGCCTTAATTCCATCATCAAAGTATTAGTTTCCTAAGGCCACCCTAACAAATGACCACACTCTGTGGCTTAAAACAACAGAAATTTATTAGATCTGGAGGCCAGAAGGTTGAAATCAAGGGGTCAACAAGGCCACATTCACTCTGAAGGCTCTAGGGGGCATCCTTCCTTGCCTCTTCCAGCTTCTGGTGGCTCCAAGTGTTCCTTGGCTTGTGGCAGCATCACTCCCATCTCTGCCTCTGTCTGCACACGGACTTCTCCTCTGTGTGTCTCTGTGTCCAAATCTCCCTCTCCTTTATCTTATAAACATAGTCATCATTGGATTTAGGGACTACCCTAAATCCAAGATGACTTCATCTCTGAGATCCTTAAATCATTATATCTGCAAAGACCATATTTTTCAATAAGGTTCCATTCTGGGGTTTTGGGTAGACCTGGATTTGGTGGGGGGTATTATTCAACCCACTACGCTCAGGATCGGGGGAACTGTGCTTTGTAAACTGTGGTTCACAGAGCTGCAAAAGAGAAGGGAGATTTGTTTTGCGACCAGAGTCAGAGAGCAGGCCTGGCTGTTGAGGAGGCAGGGGCCCAGCCTCAGGCTGCCTGCTCCCTCCTGTTGGCACAGATCTGGGAGCCAGGTGGGTATAAATGATTGAGGACTCTGGCTTCAGAGTCCCTACATGCTAGACACTTTGCAATGCCAACAGTTTGTGCAAGGAGTTCTCACTGAGTGTTGTTTCCCTGTAGGAAGGGCACGGCAGACATTGTAGTACCCATTTGGCAGAGAGGGGGAACTGACTTCAAAGAGTTTCTGTAAATCGCAGAGTGTCGGAGCTAGTCTGTGTCTAGTCCAGCAGTCCTGACTAGACTGAAATGTCAGACCAGTGCCCCAGACAAGAGCCAGGTTGATCTGTCAGAACTGCGCATACAGATACCTGGATCTCACCCAGGAAGCTCTGATTCAGGAGAACTGAGGTGAGGCCCTGTCACCGGAGCAGGCAGATTGGGGCACCAGGCACACATGAAGTCCAGCCCATGGCAGATTAGGACTGGAATCCACCTCCAGACTCTAAGTGAAGATCTTTAAAAAGGGGAGAGAAAAGCCTTCCACTTGGTCATCATTAAACCTTTCCTGGGCTTCCCTGGTGGCGCGGTGGTTGGGAGTCCACCTGCCGATGCAGGGGGTGCGGGTTCGTGCCCTGGTCTGGGAGGATCCCACATGCCGCGGAGCAGCTGGGCCCGTGAGCCATGGCCGCTGGGGCTGTGCGTCCGGAGCCTGTGCTCCGCAACGGAAGAGGCCACAACAGTGAGAGGCCCGCGTACCGCAAAAAAGAAAAAAAAAAAAAATCCGCCTGCCAACGCAGGATACACGGGTTCGAGCCCTGGTCCGGGAAGATCCCACATGCTGCGGAGCAACTAAGCCCGTGCGCCACAGCTACTGAGCCTGCACTCTAGAGCCCGTGCTCCGCAACAAGAGAAGCCCGCGCACCGCAGTGAGAAGCCCGCGCACCGCAACGAAGAGTGGCCCCCGCTCTCTACAACTAGAGGAAGCCCGTGTGCAGTGATGAAGGCCCAATGCAGCCAAAAATAAATAAATATTTTTGAAAAATAAAAAAAAAAAAAGCCTTCCCCGTTTCCTAATTGAACTCTAAAATGAACTTTCTTCTTATTTTTTTGGCTGCCCTGCCCGACTTGCAGGATCTCAGTTCCCCCAACCAGGGATTGAACCCTAGCCACAGCAGTGAAAGCATGCCAAATCCTAACCACTAGAGCACCAGGAAACTCCCTTAACCACCTTAAAGTAATGCAAGTTCATTGTAGAAACTGCAGACTAATAAAAAGATAACACAAGTTACCATTAAACTTACCACCAAGAAATAACAGTTTGTTATATATTTTTAATTTTTTCTATGAATGCATACATCTTAAGGAAAACTGGTCTGCTGTACATAGTTTGCAGTTTTACATTTACATTACATAGTTTTACATTTGGTAGTGTATATATGTCCATGCCACTCTCTCACTTTGTCCCACCTTACCCTTCCCTCTCCCCGTGTCCTCAAGTCCATTCTCTAGTAGGTCTAAGTCTTTATTCCTGTCCTGCCCCTAGGTTCTTCATGACCTTTTTTTTTTTTTTTTTTTAGATTCCATATATCTGTGTTAGCATACGGTATTTGTTTTTCTCTTTCTGACTGACTTCACTCTGTATGACAGACTCTAGGTCCATCCACCTTGCTACAAATAACAATTTCGTTTCTTTTTATGGCTGAGTAATATTCCATTGTATATATGTGCCACGTCTTCTTTATCCATTCATCTGTCGATGGACACTTAGGTTGCTTCCATGTCCTGGCTATTGTAAATAGAGCTGCAGTGAACACTGTGGTACATGACTCTTTGAATTATGGTTTCCTCAGGGTATATGCCCAGTAGGGGGATTGCTGGGTCATATGGTAGTTCTATTTTCAGTTTTTTAAGGAACCTCCATACTGTTCTCCATAGTGGCTGTATCAATTTACATTCCCACCAACAGTGCAAGAGGGCTCCCTTTTCTCCACACCCTCTCCAGCATTTATAGTTTCTAGATTTTTTGATGTTGGCCATTCTGACCGGTGTGAGGTGATACTTCATTGTAGTTTTGATTTGCATTTCTCTAATGATTAGTGATGTTGAGCATCCTTTCATGTGTTTGTTGGCACTCTGTATATCTTCTTTGGAGAAATGTCTGTTTAGGTCTTCTGCCCATTTTTGGATTGGGTTGTTTGTTTTTTTGATATTGAGCTGCATGAGCTGCTTGTATATTTTGGAGATTAATCCTTTGTCAGTTGCTTCATTTGCAAATATTTTCTCCCATTCTGAGGGTTGTCTTTTCATATAAGATGACTTTAAAAGTTTTTTCTGAAAGAATGAATGTGTAAGAATAGCCAAGAACAATTTTTAAAAGAAAATAGTGAAGTTGAACTTGCTTTACCAGAAAAAATTAAAAATAAAAAATTAAATGTGACATTGACACAGGATAGATAAATAGAACAGACCAGAAACGTCCAAAAACAAACCTCAGTACATGTAGGAATTTAGCAAACAACAATGATATTATTTATTACTAGTTATGGTGTGATTTTGAGCAAGTCTTTTTAGCCTCAGTATCAACATCTGTAAAATGGGGTTGATACCATATTTCCTCAATTTTAAAATGCTTTTTTGTTTTATTTTCATGTTTCTGAAATAGGGAGGTGTCTCAGTGATGTGTACATTTAATGCAGTATCTTTTTATGCTCTGAAAAGCTGTCATTGATACTTATAATTAGGGGAGTACTGTGGAATCTAAAATAAGGTTGTTGAGAAGAGTAAATGAGATAATGAAAACAAATTGCTTAGCACAGTGCCTGGCAGACACCAGTAAATCCTAGCAATTCTTATTATTATAAAATTAGGGAAGAAAGGATTGTGGATGAGTTACAGGAGTGTTCAGATGCAAATACCAGAGTCCAGTCAAGGCTGGTTTGGGCAAACAGCATGTAAAGCATCTGGCGATTCACTGTGGGAAGCTGGGTTCCTGCTCAGTGGTGCCTGCAAGAATGCAGGCTGTCTTCAATTGATCTTTCTGCTCTGCCATCCTTAGCACATAGGACTTCCTTCTCATGGTAGTCGAGCCTGTACCTCTGAGCAGGAGGGAGGAAGAGAAAGAGATGGCACCACAGCCCTGCACTTAGGTTTCACCAACAGAACAGCCACCTGTGGCCTTTCTTTTTTTTTGCGGTATGCAGGCCTCTCACTGTTGTGGCCTCTCCCCTTGCGGAGCACAGGCTCCAGGATGCGCAGGCTCAGCGGCCATGGCTCACGGGCCCAGCCGCTCCGCGGCATGTGGGATCCTCCCAGACCAGGGCATGAACCTGTGTCCCCTGCATCAGCAGGCGGACTCTCAACCACTGCGCCACCAGGGAAGCCCCCTGTGGGCTTTCTTAGCACAAAGGATGTAGTTGACTTCACCTCTGGTTCTTCCCTTTTATAGACTCCACAGTTGAGGTTTACAAGGACAATAGACTGTTCATTAAAAAGCATTGGGATAATTGGCTATTTTTTTTTAAGTTAGATTCTCTTTGTCACGCTATGTCAAATTAAATCGTAGATGACTTAGAGATTTAAATTTTTTTAATGCAAGAAAAAATGGGTATATATTTCTGTAATTTCAGGGTGAGAAAGGGTTTTCCAAGCATGATATTAAAAGCAGAAACCTTATAGGAAAAGTGGGATATATTTGACTTTACTTAAAAATTTTGTAAGACCAGTTAATGAAATTAAAGGGCAAATGACTAATTAGGAAGAGTATTTGTAACATGTGACAAAAGGTTAATATTTTTACCATACGATGAACTCTAAGTACACCAATGAAAAAAAAAGGTAAATGGGGGTCAGCAAAAATGGGCAAAGGAGAGTGACAGGCAATTAGCCACACTGGTAATCAAAGGAATGCAAATTAAAAGAATGATGAAAATGGTTTTTAACCTATTTGGCAAAGATGGAATCCTATTTTAATACTCAGCGTTGGTGAGAATCTTATGAAGCTGGCATCCTTACCCACAGATAGTAGTAGTAGTAAATTGGTTAAATCTCAGAAGGGTAGTTTAACAAATTGTGTAGTAAGTTCTTTTTTTTTTAATTTTTATTATTTATAATTATTTTTATTTTTTATTTAAAAAATTTTTTGAATTTTATTTAATTTATTTTTTTATATAGCAGGTTCTTATTAGTTATCCATTTTATGCATATTAGTGTATATATGTCAATCCCAATGTAGTAAGTTCTTAATAAATATTTGTTGACTGCAGCCCCGGGGGCAGGGACTGGCCCTGGGCCAACTTACTCCTGGATCTCACTGATTCCTTTCCTTCTAGGCAGGTTCCTTTCTCCCCTTGCGGTCTTTCCCTATGCCCTGCTGTCAGGTTGGGCTGGGTGGGTGCAGGGAGGCAGCCAGCTCACCTGAAGGCCTTGCGTTCTACCCCCTGGTTCCCAGGATTTCTGGGTTCTCCCAAAGGCGGGGGTGGGCAGACCCGAACCCAGACCCAAACCCAAACCCACTGTTGTATCTTCACTTTTACTGGAAGCCTGAAAGTTTGGTTTGTATGGGAGAAAGTGAGGTGGGGCACGTGTGTCCTGCTAATCAGGAGAGCCCTGCAAATCCCAGGGAGCAGGCTGTACTGCAGGCTACCCTCCTCCTTTCCTGGAAGCGAGAGGGCCCCGGCCAGCCCCCGGGACTCGCTTTTCTCAGAGCACAGAGTATGTGAGGCTTGGGGCGAGGTGGAACCGTGCTGGCCTGCAGGGAAGCTGGCCCGGCTTTCTCTACCAGGGATGAGCCAGAGGAAGAAGGCCCTGGACTACCTCGCTGCCTCTCCTCCTCTCCCCCTGCTTCCTGAAGGCCGGCCAGTGACATTGATTGGCGTATGTATATTTCAGGGCTGACCACTTCCCCTCTGAGAGGCTGGGCAAGTTCTCAGGATACCAGGTCCCTGGGGAGTTAACCGGGCTAGCAAGCCACAACTGTTCTCATCACCTTTCCCAGAAAAGCGCGAAAAGTACAAAGTTGCCTGCTCCCCCAGACTAGGGCCACCAGCCAAAGTGCCCTCTGGGGCAGCCTGACCAGCCCTAGGAACAGATTCTGTCCCCGTTCCTGTTCCTCCCGCCTCGGCCGCCCCCTGCCATCCACCAGACGCCATGGAGGTGCTTCCCGTGGCAGAGGCCTTGACCATGGGTAAACCGTGGCATGCACCGCTCTGCTGGCCAGATTCTGCCTGTGACCTTGGCTACTCACACTGGTCCCTCTTTTTGGCAGCGGCCACGAGCCCCCCCCACCCCCCCACCCCGCACTTCAGGATATGTACAGTTGGCACATTGAGAGAGATTGTGAGCAACGGGACCGGGACTCAGAGTTTCCATGACCAGCTGAGAAATTCTAGAAACAGCCTGTACTTGCGGGGTTTCCTTTCCTTTTCTCTCCCTGCCACGGGGAAAAGTTAACGTGGAATTTTCAGCAGGGCGATCAGATGGTTGCCTGTCCTCGGCACATTTGCTTCCAGGATGGGGAAGGAAAGGCTTCCTGTCTGTGCCTCTCCCACCACCTTACTGTTGGGTCTCCCACCCCACCTTATGTTCTACTTTATTTTATTTTATTTTATTTACCTTATGTTTTATATTCCAACTCCAGACAGACTTCTCTGGCTCTCTGGGGGTCTTCAGCTCTCTTGAAGCTGCAGGAGAGGTTGTCCCTCCCCGTATAACTGCTAATAGTTCGACTGGGGGTTGAGATCAAAGAACAGTAAGGTTCTAAACTCGGGGGCCCTGGACAAGGGGGTCGTGGGAAATTAATACATCATTCAGCAGATATCCTTTGGGGGCTCTCCCGGTGCCAGGCACTCACTCCTCCAGGCTCAGGGAAGAAGATAGGCGTGAGTCTCCACCATTGTGGAGTTTACAGTCAGTAGGAGGAGATAGATAATAAATATATTTTAAAAAACAAAAGAAAGAAGACTCTGTAAAATAGTGATATATGGTAAGAAGAAAATAAAACAGAGTGTTGGGATTCTGAATGACTTGTGAGTAGTTTTTTTTTTTTTTTGAAACCAGGTGGCCCTCCACTTTGAGAAGGTGACCTTTGAGCTGAGACTTGATATGAAATCTAGGGGAAGGGCATTCTCAGCAGAGGGAACAGCAAGTGCAAAGGCCCTGAGGTCAGAATGTGCTTGGTGTGCTAAAGGAACAGAAAGAAGGCCTGGGTGGCTGGATCCTGGTGAGGTCAGTGGGGTTAGCAAGGACCAGACCTCACAGTGACTTATAGGCCAGGAAAAGTGGTTTAGATTTGACTCATTTGTTGTTTCGTCGTTTTGTTTTGTTTGGCTGCGGCACACGGGATCTTAGTTCCCCAACCAGGGATCGAACCCATGCCCCCTGTAGTGGAAGCTCAGAGTCTTAACCATGGACCGCCAGGGAAGTCCCAGATTTGATTCCACTTGTACTGAGAAGCCATCGTGGATTCAAAGCAAAGGAAGTGCTGAGATCAGATTTGTACTTTAAAAGAATGACTGTTTCATTGAGCTGTACACTTAAGACTTGGGCACTTCACGTGTATATATGTTACACTTAAAAAGAGAGAGAAGGGACTCAGAGAGTTTGGGGGTAAGTGCTCAGTGGAAGCTGGAAGCCTGGTTAAGAGATTTTATTTTATTTTAGTATTTTTATTTCAACCAGCATTTCAACATTTCCTTCACTCAGATTTCCTGTCTTCAGATTCAGACAATCCTTCCAGTCTTCTGGAGGAGAGGTCTTGAGGAATGAATTGGTCTTGTGAGTAGCACCCAAAAGGCAGTTACTGGAAACTTGTAATATACACTCAGTGCTAATGTTGCTGTAGTTCATTCACTTTGTTTTATACTATTCCGGTGTGAAAGTTGGTTAGTTTGTTGATCTACTCTCCTGCTGATGGGCTTTTGGGTTGCTTCCAAAGTTTTTGTTATTGTGAATAGTGCTGCCGCAAGAATTCTGGTATCTGTCTTTTTTTTTTTTTCCTCTCTGTTTGGGGCTGAAAGTCATCCAAACTAGAGGATGTCTGAGTTGCAAGCTAAAAATCAGAAACCCTTTCCAGGTGGCATTCTGATTGCCCCTCGGAGTTGGTGTTGGCAGGAGAGTGTAAGCCTTTAAGTCTGGTTAGAATGTTGATCCCTTTTTAATAGGCAAGCAGTATGTGGGGGCGGGGAGGGCAAGTGGAAATACATCGTGTTGTTAAGGGAAGTCACTTATGGCACCATGTTGTCTAGAGACTGCTGCCTTGAGGGGTATTTTAACCTGAGAAAGGGGAGCTTGTCCATGTGGGTCTTTTGCTGTCCCTGATCTGTATCTGAGGATGATAGCCAGAAACGTGGTTGCCTTTGCTCTGAAATCCATCTGAGTGTGCTCTTGACAGCCCCTCTCTAGAGCTCTGGCCGGGCAGAGATGGAGAAGCAGAAGGGCAAAGTATCGGGGTCCTTATGCTGTCCTTAGCACCTTTGGCAAGAGGGAGCTTTGAGAAGACACTGTGTGTTCCTGCCCTTGAGCCCTTGGCCCTAAATACTGCATCTCCAGTGCGGTGTATCCCAGCCATCCTGCACTCTCTGGAGAAGTGAAGGTATGTCTGTTTACATATGCATTTGTATTTACATACTCAAGCAGCAAGTATTTATTTAGATCCTACCAACTTCCTAGGATTGTTATGAAACAACCAAGAAAGTTAACTGAAAGTGTTAGGAGTGTCACTGTGAGACAGTACACCACTGAGACAGAGTGGTAGGATTGAGAGGAGGATGGGGTAGGACGTGTGCTGGGGAGGATTTGGGGTGGACCAGAGATGGTGCTTTTTCCTGCAGTTCATTCTTTTTAAAAAACAAAAAAACCAACACGTCCAGGCCCTTCACACTTGTGGAGAGAGTGCTTGGAACACATTCGGACTACATTCAGCTTTCTGACTGATGTCTCTACCATATGTTAATCAGCCTGTCCAGTCCTGGTCCTGTGGGCCATGTGGAGACAGGAGGGTGCAGGGGTGAAAGGGAGCAGGGGCAGACGTCTCAGGCGGAGCCCAGGGTCGCGGCCAGAGAATAGTGGCAGCTGAGGGTGAACTATGATGGGAGCCTAGTTGGAGGGACCCTTGCCTGCCAGGCAGAGGGACTAAACTTTGCTGTTGGGTAGGGGAAGTGATGGAAGGTAGGTATTTTAGCATGATCCTCGGAGGGGACAGGGTGGAATGGAGCGGGCGTGAGTGACTAGTGCGGGTGGCGCGCTGCAGTGCTTTCTCCTCCTGAATCCCAAGAAGAGGGGCGCTCCTGTCACGTGGTGAGGCCCATGCTGAGGAAGCAGAGGATGAGGGAAGGCCTTTCACCTCAGTAATCCCATGGTGACTGCCAGTGACCTTGGGCCAGGGAATGAACCATGTGGGAGGTTTGGAAAATGGGGGGGAAATGGAGGAACTATGATTCAGGCATGTAATTGCTCAATCTCCCTCTGTTTCTTGCCACCTTCCTGTCTCTGGTTTGGAAATACGGGCTTCTTTCCTCTTTTTCCCAATAACCCTCTGTCTCCTGAGAGTAGGGCTCGTTTTATGACTCATGCTGGTAAATATAAGGCCCAAGATGCAGCCTGTGCCTTCCTACCCGGGCCCTGGCCACGTGCTCATGAGCAGTAACTCGGGGAAGGGGCCACCACCGCACAGCCGCGGTCCTTGCCCTCTCTGGTGAAGAAATCTGGTAATCTAACGACCTTCCCCTGAGAATAGTGGTCCTCAGACCTCCGTGTGCATCGTGGTCACCCGGAGAGCTTCCTAAAACACAGATCGCTGGACCCCATCTGGAGTCTCTGATTCAGCAGATTCGGGTGGGGCTGAGAATTTGTGTTTCCAACAGGTTCCCAGGTGATGGTGATGCTGCTGGTCCGGGGACCACACTCTGAGAACTACTTTCCTGGAGAAATTATCACTCCCAATTCAGCATCTCAGCTGAAGAGATGGCGCGGTCAGAATCTTTGAGGAGGAGTGGGGGGGGGTGTTGCGCTGGCTTAAGGGTGGGAGGGTTTAAAGGGGGAGATAGTGGTGCAGCAGGACATGGAGGGAGGGGGATGGGTGGGCTGGCGTTAGGATAGAGAGAGTCTTTGCTGCAGGCAGAGCAGTGGTGCCGTCCTCCGGCCTGGCTTCTAGTAGAGAGAGGTTCCCTGCACCAGGAAAACCAAGTGTGCCTCTGCCTGCGGTAGCCCAGGGTCTTGTAAGGGGTCACTGTCTGGAAAGAGCCCACCTCCCTTCTCAGAGGACTCTTCTGAGCCATTTGGGGACTTCTTGTGAGAGGCCCTCGGTGGCACAGTCTGCTCACACAGTGTTGCTGCCCGGGAGTTGGAGTCGGCATTTATGAATGACCCTCCTGCTACAGCAAGAGAGTTGAGGTCTCAGCCTGATTGAGGAAATGATCAGGGGGGTGGAGGGCGGTCTTTTCCAACTCACTCTGATACTTGTGGTTAGCAGCACAGTGAGGTGGCTTGTTTCTCTCCTGGTAACCACTAAAGAAGAGCCTCTGCAGGTCTTTAATGGAAGACTGCAGGACCAGCAGCCCCAAGGGGCAGGGAAGCACCCCAGGCTGGATCGAACCTGGGAAAAAGAAGCCTTGCTCTTTAGACCAGACTGGGTGCTGTGTTCTTCCACCTGGAACCCAGGGAACCTCCTCCCTGGGCTCCTGGCTTCTGTTCTTGCCCACCTCCAGCCTGTTCTCCGCACTGCAGCCAGATCAGTATACTAACAACACAGATCTGGTGGTACCTCTGCTGAAAATGATCCCCACTGCCCTCCAGATGGGGTCTAGCCACCTTCACGTGGCCTATAGGCCTGTGCCTGCCCTGGCCCCTGCCACATCCTCTTGTGTACACCTGGGCTCTTAAGTTCTTAGATGCGGCATCTTGGCCGAGGCATTCCAAACGAAGCTGCATCTTTCTGGAACATTCTGCCCCATCCCCACCCTGTCACCTTCACCTGGCCCACTTTTACACGCCCTCGAGGTCTCAGCTAAAATAGTGTCTCTTTCTGGAGGCCTCCCCCGACCCCCGACACTAGACTTGACCGCCTGCTGTGTTCTCTAAGCTTCCTGTGCTCCTTGCCGTGACCTATGGCGGACGGTTTGTTTGGCTTGTTCCCCACGCATCCACGCTGAGGCAACCCTGTGGTTTACTCTTGTTGTCCTCGTGTGTTTACTAATAGCGCCTCCTTTCACTAGCAGGTGTGTTACTTTGGATAATCAATTATGGTCCAAGCTACTAAAAGTAGAGAATCAAAAAACGACATTTTCCAGGCATCCTTTCACTGGAATTCCCAATGTGACATGCATTCTCCCAATTAGCTACACTCCATCTAGTCTTAAATATGTGGATATCCTCTTCCTCAGGATGGACCCTGGGACATCCATTTGCTGGTGTGGATCGTGGCCGTTGCGGCATAATCCTGGAGCAGGCAGTTTCCTTGTGCCATAGCTTCCTGATGGTGGCGGGGGCAGCAGCTCCTTGGCCGACTGGCTCTGCACTGTGATTTTGGGAGTAGCTCCTGGACACTCAGTCTTAGAGTATGGTTTTTCAGCTCTTCCCATGATTCTCTGGGCCATTTAATATGTTACACAAAATCTCTTTCTGCTTAAATTGCCTAACTGAACCCGGATCAATACATAACCCTTGTCATCATTGTTCTTGTAAGTTGCTTGTTGAATTGTTTGCTTTCCCTGCTCTGTGAGGGCAGGTACTAGGCATTCCCTAGCATTATTCCCGGTATGAAACCGGTAGGCAATGAATATGTATTGAATGAATGAACTCTTGGACTGAGTTTTTTAAAGTCCGGCAGGTGTAGCTAGCCTTTTGTTCAATGAATATAAACAAAATTGAAGGAATGGGGATTGTTTAGTCTAGGGTAATAAGTGGTCTGGACATCTGACTTTGGGGAATGTCTGAAGGCCCCGGGGGCAGGGTGGGGAGCTGTGGTAGTGGGTGGGTTAGAATGTCTGTGGAAGGAGGCACTGAGCTACCTGTTCCGCGATGCCAGCAGACATCAGTTAGGTGGGAGGTTGGATTTGGCATCTTCCAGCAGAAATTCTCTGCTTCTTCCCGCTCGTGTGCCCAGCACTGGTCCAGACACTATGCTATGGGGAAGCATAAGGGGAGGACCCCCTTGCCTTCAAGGAACAAAAATCTATCTGGAAGGCTCCCTGGGAGACCAGGTCATTAGGAGTCCAAAGTAGCTGGAGATGAGTGCTCAAAGGGTGGTCCCAGAAGGCTTCCTGGAAGAGGAGGTAATCCAAGAATAGGCAGGTTCAGGTCTAGGTGAGGGGATTGGCCTGAGAGCTTGGAGAGCAAGGAACAGAAGGAACAGACCTAAGTACACGCGGTGCTATGACCTTTAAGCTCTCTCTCTCGTTTATCAGAATGACCCTGAGAGCCTGGACATTTCATAGCCTAATTGTGCTGGGCGCACATGGTACGTTAGTGGCAGGCCCCAAGTTTGAACCCAAGCCTGCCCAGCTCATCATGCTGTCTGATTTAGCCACTAGATCCTACATTTTACTTACTTATTTGACCCTGAATAACAAGTTGGGAAGTTTTGCTTCAAATGGGTGATGTAAGTGGTGGATGTGAGTACCTTGTTTCCTAAGCCCCATGCCGGGCCCCGTGGTCTGACAAACAGAAGTGGACTTAGAGGGACAATAGGTCAGAATTTTGCAATGGAGTGTCTGGGAAATGTTGATGGATGAATGAGAATAGAGGTGACTCTTGCCCTGGCCTCTGGTAGGGGGGAGTCCTGCAGACTCCTGCTTACCGGGCTTCCTGACTCAGTTAGTTGGTTTTGGAAGGTTTCCTTGCTCTGGCAAGCCCAGGCTCCGCTGGGACAGTAGAGTCTGGCAGATGCACAACTCTCCCCTGCTGGTCCAGCCCTCAAGGCTCAGCATGTGGCTAAATCAGCCGTCCCAGCCGCCCGTGCTGGCTGCCCAGGGCCCTGACGCCGCTGGCCTCTGCCCTTCCCAACCTCCCTTCCCCCGGCAGTGACTCGCACAATGGGGGCTCAGTAAATATTGGTCCATGAACGGCAGGCTAGTGGTTCTAATTTTGTTCTCTGCTTCTGGGTCACCACTCTTTTTTTTTTTTTTTTAAGTTTTCTCATCCTGCCTCTCCCCGCGATGTGAGGTTTCATGGGGACAGTATAGTAAGTGGGTCACCAGTTCCAGGTACCCCCCACTGCCCTCCTCCCTGCCAGCTCTCCTACACTGTCAGTGGAAATCTCCCACCCTGGGTGGCCTTTGGCTGAGCCAAAGCCTGAGGCTGAGGTTCTGGGAGTGCGAGCTGCAAGGGGAGAGAGCACGTCCTTTTAGGGAATGTGGGAGAGCAGTTAGGAGGGAGGGCCTACGGAAGCAGGAGAAGAACGGGCCCGTTGAGCCCTGGGCCCGTTGGGCCAGGCCGAGGACTTGCTTTCAGGCCGTGATATTTGCACTGTACTTGGGAGGGAGTTTCATCTTGTCCGAGAGGAGAGTGGCCTCTTGGACAATGTTCATTCGGTGGGCAGGGAGGACCACAGGCTCGGTAGTTTTTCTCAAAGCTTTTTGGACTCCAGGGAGCCTGTAGGGGGGTGTGTACTTGAGTACCATGCTGCGAGACTATTGGTTTTCTCATGGTGTCTATGGGGACTTACACAGAGAACTGTATCTTTGTTAGTTTGACCATGAGTGCTGGGAGTACACTAATTATTTATAGAACACTTGGCAGTTTGTGTCGTCACATTATTAATTTTACAGCTTCTAGATTTTGTCCCATACTTAGAAAGTTCTCCCTATCTCCCTGATTATAAAAAAAATCACCCATGTTTTCTTATATTGTTGTACCTACACAACCCACTGGGACACATCAATGATGCATTTTAAAAGGTTAAAAACAAAACAAAACACTCCAAATCCCACCACTCAGAAATAGTCATCACTAATATTAGGTGAACATTATTCCAGACAACCTTCCAGACATGCTCACAGATACACGCATATAGAGAAATAGATATAAATACTCTAAAACGTGGGAGCACGTGACAAATTAGGAGATTGGGATAAACATATACATACTACTATATATAAAATAGATAACTAATAAAGACCTACTGTATAGCACAGGGAACTCTACTCAATATTCTGTAATAACGTATATGGGAAAAGAATCTGAAAAAGAATATATATACATATATATATATAACTGATTCACTTTGCTGTACACCTGAAAGTAACACAACATTGAAAATCAACTATACTTCAATAAAAATTAAAGAAAATACTCCTATAAAAAAGTATTAAAACTTCCCTGAATGTAACCAAAGCAAAACTGTAGTAAAATTAAAGGAATTATTAAACTATGAAGAAATGTGTCTTTCACAAGAGAGATGATTTCCTAAAAGACACCAAAAAGGCTAAAAAAAAAAAAACCTTGTGAGTCATGTCTATAATTACTTGTTTCCATTTTAGATGGTATTTATTGACTCTGCTATGAAAAATGAGGACATTAGCTTTTTTTTCTTTTTTTGGCTACATTGGGTCTTCGTCGCGGTGTGTGGGCTTCTCATTGCGGTGGCTTCTCTTGCTGCGGAGCATGGGTTCTAGGTGTGCAGGCTTCAGTAGTTGCAGCACGCGGGCTCAATAGTTGTGGCACGCGGGCTTAGCTGCCCCGCGGCATGTGGGATCTTCCCGGACCAGGGCTCAAACCTGTGTCTCCTGCATTAGCAGGCGGATTCTTAACCCACTGCACCACCAGGGAAGTCTCAGGACATTAGCATTTTCACATTTTTTTCTCATCTCCTTTCTTTCCATCGCTTGATTGTATTAATTATATTATTAAATTGTCCATGATTATAACATTTAGATTCTGTCCTATAACCGTAATCCCCATAGTTTTTAATTATTTCTTATTTGAAGGGTTTTAATGCTTACCCATGGTTTTTGCATTCCTGAGCCTTCATTTTATTTTTCTACTAATTAGCTGCATTTCATTATCATGTCATTTTCTTCCCCCCTAGAAAGGGGACTGAAGTCTCTGACTTATTTCATGCTTGAGAATTTCTGCCTGTTGTCTTTACCAATTTGTATGACATCACAGCTGGGAATAATATTCATTGGTTCATATTTTATTTCTCTCAGAATTATGTAAACACTTGCATTTCTTCTGATGCTAAATGTTGCTATAGGGAAGATGAAGGCAGTCTGAATTTTCTGCCACTTAAAAGAAGTTTTAGTACATTTCACAGTTTTTGGAAGAAAATATTATGGGATGGGGGAGTTACTTCTGGATTCCTGGAAAAGTTTTCTTTTTAAGTTTGGTAACTTCACTAGGCAGTGTCCCAGTGTTGAGCCTTCTGCATGACATTTTTGTGGAGTACAGTGTATTATGGCAATCATCAGATTCTGTTTTTCCTCTCATTTCAGGGAAATCATGTGTTTTTTATCTTTGAACATATTTTTTATTCCAGTCTCAGGTTCTCTACTTCAGGAACACCAGTTATCCTGGCATTGGTGTCCTGTCGTCACTATGTGCTTTAATTTGTCTTTTCCATCCGCATTCACTGTGCTTATCTCAAACCTTCGTTTCAGTATCTCTATTTGAAATTCCTGGCAGAATTCTGTTCTCCGTTCATTATAATCTGTGTATTAGTTATTCAGTGATGTTCTGTTGGTCTTTTTTTGGTAAGCCTGCATCTCCTTTTGTTTTACAGCCCCATCTCTGAGCCCTGGTTTTATAGTGTGCATGTTCTAAATTGAGTTATTCCACAGAGTGGGCAGTTTTGAGGGATTGCTGTCTCTGGAGTGATGTTTTCCTTTCCATCGACATCTTTGTCTCTGCGTGGCTGGCCTGCTGTTTCTCCTCCTCATATTCATGCTAGTGCTTTTTGGCTCTTTTGGCTCTAAAATAAGGCAGTGACTTTCTTCCCACCCCTTTGAGGCTGGTTTGTCCCCCGCCCCAGTGACAGCAGTGCCGAGTGCTGGGTATTTATGGCGTGTTCTCTGTAGCCTGAGTTGGGGGTGGAGGGCATGGATTGGGCCTGTGTTCTGGGACTTTGGTGGTGGCCCCGGTGGTGGCCCTGGACTGGGGAGGTGCTATTGGAGGGGGAGGAGGACCCACTGGAATTGGACAGCTTCCCCAGTTCAGCCTGCAGCCTTGCAGCCCTTATTTCCCTCAGGGAGAGTCAGCCCATTGTTCTTGTTCCCCTGCCACCTGTTTCTTTGTTTCCCAGCACCTTTTCCCACTACTCCCCAGTGGTAGGGGAGGAAGACTTGGCAGCAGTCTGCCTCTCTTCAGATCTGGGGTGGTTTAGTGAGAATCCTCCTGGGGCCGGGCCGGGCCAGGGCTGGGAGACCAGCACGTGTGGTGCCTCCTGCATTCCTTTCCTTGCCTCTGGTTTGGAAGTTACTATATCAGATTATGTCTCTTTCCTTGTTTGCTTGCTGTGGGTGACTTTTTTTTTTTTTTTTGGCTTGCTTTTTACTATTTTTGTTTTTAACTCAAAAGTTAGTTATCAGTTGAAGGAAAAATGCTGCCATTTCAGTTCTCCATCTTAATTCAGAAATCTTTATTTTTATATAGTGTTTCAACATACCTTTCTTTCTTAGTACTCAAAGAAAGCTCTGTGGATTTGTTTTCCTCTTTCCAATATAAGGAAGGCGACCTAGTGAGATCAGTGAGGTACAGATGGGACTTCTCGCACCAAACCCAGTGGTCCTTCTGTTGCCAGAGCTGCACTTTTCCTAGTTACCAGCACCCACAGCAGGAAGACAAAGGCCAGAGTTTTTGAGTCCTCAGGGCCTCCACCTCCACCCTGAGGCCTGGCTTTGTCTTCGGTCTGCAAGTTTCGGGGATTTTTATACACCTCTCCTGAGGCAGGCTCTGGAAGTTGCCCCCTTGGCTCACCCAGACCATGTGTGTCTGTTTTACCCCTCACTGGTTAACCTTTCGTGGGGAGTGTCCACTGGGGAGACATTTCTATTAGGCTGACGGGTCACAGCCTTAGAATGGGGAGGGGATGGGGACTGGAGGAAGACCAGTCTATTTGACAGTCTTCTGCAGCAATGAGCTGTGGGGAGAGAGCCCCCAGGGGGATGGCAGCTGCCTTGTGGTTGTTAGTTGGGTATGACAGCACAGGCACCTCAGAGACCCCCTGCTGTCTGTCCCCAAGAGGAATATAAGAGAACTTGATGCCTCTTTTTACATCCTTTGGATTTCAAGTGGGGAGGAGACAGCTGAGGAGAAGGCTTAAGATGATTCACTAAGGCCAGTCAGTAGTGCAGCCAAGGACCTCGGGAGCCATCATGCCTGTCACTGTAGCCTCTCCTTCTCCCCTGCCCCCTCACCTGCACCTCCTTATCCACCCCTCTGACCCCCGTGGTCATTCTTTAGTGTGGACCATCAGTCTTTTTTAAAAAATTTATTTATTTTGGCTGCGTTGGGTCTTTGTTGCTGCACGCAGGCTTTCTCTAGTTGCAGCGAGCCGGGGCTACTCTTCCTTGCAGTGCGCAGGCTTCTCATTGCGGTGGCTTCTCTTGTTGTGGAGCACGGGCTCTAGGCATGCGGGCTTCAGTAGCTGTGGCATGTGGCCTCAGTAGTTGTGGCTCGCGGGCTCTAGAGCGCAGGCTCAGTAGTTGTGGCGCACGGGCTTAGTTGCTCCGCGGCATGTGGGATCTTCCCGGACCAGGGCTCGAACCTGTGTTCCCTGCATTGGAAGGCGGATTCTTAACCAGTGTGCCACCAGGGAAGCCCTGGACCATCGTCTTTTCTCAGTTTTAACTCAAGTGCTTTGCAAAAGCCCAATTCAGACTGCCCTTGCACACACGCCACGCCTTGGCCTGCCGCTGACTAGCATCGCAGCTGAAGCGTTCGAGTCTTCCAATTCACTGTGCGCCCACCTAGCCCATGCTTTGAGGGGGCTCAGAGTAGGCATAGGGTGCTGCACAGAGAAGGTAGGGTCCCAAACACATCCTTTGCCCATTTCCTGTGACTTAACCAGTTGGCCTTGGAAACCGCTGTGCCTTAGCCATGTTTGTCTCTGGAGCATTAGATCTTACCTTCCGCGTTCCATTCCTCAGCCCAGAGGAATCTGAGAGGGAGAACGGTGGGCTGTCTGGCCAGCTCGTGGTCAGGGAAGGGAGTGGGTGTTGGGAGGCCCAGCGGCTCCCAGGCCCCCCGGGTCTCCGTTGCCTGTTCTGCTCACATCAGTGTCCAGTCCCTGGACCAAGCATCACGGAAAGTCACTACTCTGTCCCCATGAAGAGAAGTAAATGTTTGCTCATCTCTGAGACGGGGGGTGGGCATGGAAAAAATGCAGCACGGTAAATATAAGAGTAAAGTTATGTCCACGGGACAGAAGTGCCACTTCCAGGATGAGATATTTCTGAGCCAAGTGAAGGGACCACAGGCAGGTGGAATCTGATTTAGGAGCCTCCAAGGTAGGAAGGCACTTCTGAAGCTCCACAGAGGGTCCAGAGCCAGAGCATCTCCTGTCGACTCTCACCTCACCCTGCACCCGCCCCCGCCCCGGGGAGGTTGGGTCTGGAGCCTTGAAGACAGACCTAAGGCACTAAAATAATTTACTTCTTGGAACCTGAGCCAGGTGAACAAAGGGGTGGAGAAGACTCCAGCTTCTCTTTAGTTGGGGAGCCTGGTCCTCTGAGGCAACAGCATACTCGAGCCTTTGTCTGCAGCTTGTTTTTTTTAATTTTTATTATTATTATTATTTTTTGCAGTACGCGGGCCTCTCACTGTTGTGGCCTCTCCCGTTGTGGAGCACAGGCTCCGGACGCGCAGGCTCAGCGGCCATGGCTCACGGGCCCAGCAGCTCCGCGGCGTGTGGGATCTTCCCGGACCGGGGCACGAACCCGTGTCCCCTGCATCGGCAGGCGGACTCTCAACCACTGCGCTGCCAGGGAAGCCCTGCAGCTTGTTTTTAATGCCTGGCCCCATGGCCTCTTCTTACTCCTCCTGGAAGGAAGGTGGCCTTGAGGGCGGCTGGCTCAGCTCCCCGGCGGGAACGGCCCACCCAGGGCCACCCATTTCCATGGACTTAATAGAACGGGCTTGGGCTTCCTCCTGCAGCTGGAGCTGGAGGCGAGGACCCCTGCCCAGCCTCACCATCCCGCTGCTCCGGAGCTGTATGTGTCCTCTTCCTCTCTTCTTTCTTTCCTCCAAAGAATCTCTTATAAACTTTCTTTTTTTCCCTAAGAATAACTTACATCTCCTTTGGAGCAGAAAGCTCCCCTTTCATGTCTGCCAAAAAGCCAGGGTCACTTGGATTTGAAGTGTCTTTAACGAGTCCGGGATCCCTGGACCAGGACTCCTTACCGCCCTCCGGCTGTTTCTACATTCTCCTCTGACTTTCCGGGGTGGGTGTCGTGTCTGGAGTGCGGGCCAGGTGGGAGGGCTCCACCCCACCCACTTCCAGGGACCCCTGGGTCACTGAAGAGCAAACGCTGAGTCGATGCTTACCTGACGTGAATGCCTGTCCAGGTACAGCTACAAGTAGCTCAGGTGTCTCGGCCTTGAAGTGTTTTTGCATGTCTCCTGTTTGTGAGTGTTCTGAAGTTGCTGCAGATGAATTTGATTGCTTGTTTTCTTGAAGAAGTGATTCTGCAGAGGGAACCCTGTAACACAGCCTGTCTGTGTTACACACCTGGGGGGTTTCCTCCACAGGTCTTCAGGGCATCTTACGCCTGGATTTGGGGTGCTTGCTGGGACTGGTAGAAACTGGGGTAGATCTGCCCAGAGACATGCAGGCTTTGGTGGCTTCTGCATGGGACCTGGGGCATGTATGAGTGTGTCTCCACACAGAGGGGACATTGGCTAAGAGTGCCCTGACTTTAGTGTCGTTCACACCTGTCTTTAGTTCATTAAAAATTCGATATCTGGTCTACTTGCTGGTCATGGACCACGTTCCCTGATCCCCAAACCCCAGTTTCCTCATCTGTTATTTGGGGATAAATGTCCTGCCTTCTCTTAAAGGAATCAGTGAGTGTCAGGTGCTTCAAGTAAGGTCACACTGGGACTGCTAGCTGCTGTCCTCACCTCTGTGCCCCCCCTTTCCTGAACCCATGCAGCTCCCCCCTTTTTTTTTTTGTGGTACGCGGGCCTCTCACTGCTGTGGCCTCTCCCATTGCGGAGCACAGGCTCCGGACGCGCAGGCTCAGCGGCCATGGCTCACGGGCCCAGACGCCCCGCGGCATGTGGGATCTTCCCGGACCGGGGCACGAACCCGTGTCCCCTGCATCGGCAGGCAGACTGTCAACCACTGCGCCACCAGGGAAGCCCCTCCCCTTTGTTTTAACAGTACAACACACGCCTTAGACAAATCACAGTGTGTTCGGGCGGAGAACAGCTTTCTTTGTACCGTGGGGTTTAGCTGTTTTGGATAAGATCCACCCTGCTCACTGTAAGTTAACTTTTGGGTCTTGGTGGAGATTTGAGAGTTTTTAGTTTCAAAGTAGCACTTGTACAGACTATCGCTTTGGCTGATGCCTAATCCATTCATTTGTGTGACTCAAAGTATATTCACTGAAGAGTGATGGTTTATGTCTCCAGATTCTGTGCCTGCCCCATGTGTGGAACCTAAAGCCTGGAATGTCCCGGGTATGCTTGTGGTCGGGGACTTGTGCGATGTAGGCGTGGAGTAAAGTCGGCCACCGTGCTTCCATTGGCAGCTTAATATCTGAGAGGGAGTCAGAGTTGAGGAACCCTGCCAATTATAAGTCTTATGATAATCATAGCCATGTTTATCGAGTGCTTTCTTGAGTCTAGTCACTTGCCAAAACTCATGTCGTTAAATCTTCACAAAAGTCCAATGAGGTGGGTACAAATTTTATAGATGAGAAAACTGAGGTGCGGAGAGAGAAGCTACGTAACTTGGCCAAGGTCACTGCTGGGAAGCAGCAGTGTGGAAATTCAAGCCAGGTCTTCCTGACCCTAAAGGCCATGGTACGCTCTATCACCGCTCTGGGTGATTGTAGAATGTTGACTCTGGTTAAATAGCTTGCCCAAGATCACACAGCTGGTAAACGGCAGAGTCAGGATGTGGATAAGCCTGCTCTTAACCACTTTGCTCTGGTTCCTCTGTCCCAAGTAAGGTCGGGGAGATGGAGTGATCCACGTGAGGCATCATGCCAGAGCCCCGGGTGCCCCGGGGAGGCATGGGAATAACTGCAGTGCCTGGGCTCCTAGGCCTGGATTAAATAGGAGGCTCATTTTCCCCTCCTGGTATTTGTTTTATTTCACAAGTTAAATTATAACTATACTCAGGGAAATGATTAACAAAAGAAAAATCATCCATCCTGCTCCTGAAAGCTTTCATTTTTTCTCTGTTCCTTCTCAGTTCTTAACTCTGATTACATAATTGTGTTCTGCTTCTTTATCTAACATTAAACTCACGATTCTCCTTTTTATAGCTGCATACTATTACATGAAATTGATATAATCCACTTGACCACAACACATCTTTCTGCCAATAGCCTTTTTATTTTTGAATTGCTTCTCTTAGTGTAAATTCTAGAAGTAGAGTTATTAAAGGATTTAAATACATTTATTATCATATAACTTTTCCAGAGTCATATTATGTATACAGCCCCCAGAAGTATGTTATTCTGTTGTTCAGCCTCACTAACATTTGGTTTTATATCATTTTTCTTTTTTTTTTTTTTTTTTTTTGCGGTACGCGGGCCTCTCACTACTGTGGCCTCTCCCGTTGCGGAGCACAGGCTCAGCAGCCATGGCTCACGGGCCTAGCCACTCTGCGGCATGTGGGATCTTCCCGGACCGGGGCACGAACCTGCGTCCCCTGCATCGGCAGGCAGACTCTCAACCACTGTGCCACCAAGGAAGCCCGTTTTTTAATCTTTTTTAAAAAGTGTGTTTTGCTATTTTAATAAGTAGCAAAGTAGCACCCTCCATCTTTTAAATTTGTATTCTTAACAAGCCAGGGAGACTGAGTATTTTTCATGTTGGTTCCCTAATTTAGGTAGTATAGAAATAATCCTTTGGCATGTTTGATGGTGTATATTTTTCCCAGTCTGTTTTTTATCCCCCCTCTTTAAGTGGTAGTGTTTATTTTATTTTATTTTTTAGATTTTCCTTTGGAGAATTTCAAACATATACAGAATTAGAGAGAATAGTATCATGGATTCCCACCTACCCATCACTCAGTTCCAACAATTATCAACTCATGCCCAGTCTTGTCTCATCTATACTCTAATGCAAATAGCCACTCCTTGGTTATTTTGAAGCAAATCCCAAGTAAGATATTTAATCCATGATGATTTCAGTATCTCTAAAAAGATAAGGACTTTAAACACCCATAGTTTTTCTATACTTTTTTCTTTTCAAATTTGGTCAAACCTATTGATTTTGTTTTTTTATCTTCTGTTTCAAAAGAAGGATTTTTCTCAAAAGCTAGGCAGAGGCCTTAGAGAAGGGGTGAAGAGTCAGTTTTGATACCAACTGGATTCAGAGTCTGAAGAGAGACCCTCCTGTTTGGAGCGCAGCTGACGGGTCTGGTGTGGAAGGAGAGGATGGGTGTCCTAAGCCTTGCCCTCACCTGGCCTTCTCCTCTTGCAGCCTCACCTGCCACCATGAAGCTGCTGCACCCAGCCCTCCCCAGCTGCCTCCTGCTGGCTCTGCTCGCTGTGTGGACAGCTGCTCCTGAGGCTCATGCTGTGTCCGTGGGGACACCCACCGTCAGCGCAGCCTCTTTCTTGCAGAACCTCATGCATCGCTACGGGGAGGGCGACAGCCTCACCCTGCAGCAGCTGAAGGCCCTGCTCAACCACCTGGACGTGGGAGTGGGCCGGGACAACGTCTCCCAGTCCGGGCAGGGACCGAGGAACCTGTCGACGGTAAGGCTCCCGGCTCTGCCCAGCACCGTCTCTGTCCTTTCAAGCTTCCCAATCTAGTTGGGGGCAGGTGAGCCTTGATGACAGAGCAGAGGGGCCACTTCTTCCCCTGCGGTCGGGATCAGCTAGTCTGAGGCTCCAGCAGCGCCTCCCAGCCTCCTACATGGGTGTTTTGAAGCCCTTAGCAAAGGGCAGCCATGAAGTAGGGGCTCTCAGCCCTCCAGACCCTTCCTCAGAGCCGCACTGGGATCTCCTGGAACTGCTGGTAAGCTGGAGCTCCCGGGTCAGCTAATATTTCTAATAGAGTTTCTGCAAAGCCCTTTGCCCATTCTCCTAGGTGAGCCTCAAAGTACCTCTACATGCAGGTGGCAGATCTTCATTATATCCTGTATATACTGAGATACTAAGGGACCCACAGTGAGCTCTGGAGGGACCAGGATTAAGACTCAGGTCTTTTTTTTTTTTGGCGGTACACGGGCCTCTCACTGTTGTGGCCTCTTCCGTTGTGGAGCACAGGCTCCAGACACATAGGCTCAGCGGCCATGGCTCATGGGCCCAGCCGCTCTGCGGCATGTGGGATCTTCCCGGACTGGGGCATGACCCCGCGTCCCCTGCATCGGCAGGCGGGCTCTCAACCACTGCGCTACCAGGGAAGCCCAAGACTCAGGTCTTTTGGCTCCTGGTTCTCTGTTCTGTCTTCCATATCATCTTGGCTAATCAGAGTCTGAGGCTGTGTGTGGCAGCCAAGTATAAGTCAGCCAGCCACGTCTTTACATATCTACTTTGTTCCCTGTGCCGAGTGTTGTGAGAAATAGAGAAAAATGAGTCACGTTTAGGGAGTTTACTGTTCAGTGGGGAGCTCAGCCAACCAAGAACAGAGTTAACTGATATTCAAATGAAGTGCTAGATGCTGTGGCTTGGATAGTCATTATAGGATTCAGAAATGAGAGAGGCGGGTGAGTGTGCACGAGATGGTCAAGGAAGCTTCTGTGTGGGGTGTCCTGGAGCTTCGCCTTGAAGGAGAGCAGAGTTTGGAGAGACTGAGTCGCCAGGCTGGGGGAGCCACGTGGCGTGTATGCAGAACCACAGGGGCGTGGTGCACGTCTGAGTCGGAGGGGCGGCTGCTTTGGGGGGCTCATGCAGCCTGACCCCAGAGGCCTCCTGGCTCAGCAGCAGGTTCTTGGGGTCACCGAGTCCAGCCCCCAACATTTTTTTTTTTTAAGATTTTTTTGATGTGGACCATTTTTAAAGTCTTTATTGAATTTGTTACAGTATTGGTTCAGTTTTGGTTTTTGGTTTTCTGGCCGCGAGGCATGTGGGATCCCAGCCTCCCTGACCAGGGATTGAACCCGCACCCCCTGCATTGGAAGGCGAAGTCTTAACCACTGGACCCCATGGAAGTACCAGCCCCCAGCTTTGTAGGCCCAGAAACCCTCACTCGTCGGCACTCCCAGAGGGCTGGCGCCCTCAGAGACAGAGCCACGTAAAAGCAAACTCAGTGAAAGACTGACGTGTAACTGTCTAATTAGAAGTAAAATGGCAGTGTTTCATGGGAACGGTGTGTGAGAACCACTTAACCTGATGCTTCCCAAGGGAACTGAGAGCTCATGCCCACTGGGCAGCCCACACTTGCTCCATGGCAGACCCTGAGTCTTCAGATTTCCCCCGCTTCCTTTCCCAATCTCTGCCAACACATCCTGGGGACATTACTGTATATGGTCCAGGAGACTACTGTTCCTCTTAGACACCTGTGCTCAGTAACTCTGGAGAAGTATGTCAAGTCTGCATTTTACTGTAATAGCTCCCTGGGCTATTGTAATGTGGCCAAATTTGGTATCTGGGAGAAGCTGTATCTTCAGGTATGCACATAGAGGCATGTTTCCCAGAAGCCACACCCTGGTCATAATGATTGGAATTCGGTTATTCCCAGAACTTCTGGGTAGCCATTTACAGATGGGTGAGTGGAGGTATGTATGGGTGGCTGATCTCTAAGATTACTTATCAGTCTTTCAAGTTTAGGGACCACTTTGCTCTCATCCTTGGAAATTAGCCTGCAGGTTCCGTGAAATTTGGACGGTTACATCTTCTATTTTCCGTCTTGGAAGGCTCCTCAGGGGCAAGGTGTGTGCCTTTGGGTCCTAAGAGGCTTTCCGCCCCTCCCACTTGGTTTCAGTGCTTCAGTTCTGGAGACCTCTTTGCTGCTCACAACCTCAGCGACCAGTTGCGGATTGGGGGGCGTGAGTTCCAGGAGTTCTGCCCCACCATCCTCCAGCAGCTGGATTCCCGGGTCTGCTCCTCCGAGAACCAGGAGAACGAGGAGAACGAGCAGACAGAAGAAGGGAGGCCCAGCTCGGTTGAAGGTGAGCCGGCACGGGAAGGCAGGGCCTGGTGTCCGTGCTTATCTGCATGAGGACCGCTGGGCTGATCAGATAGAGCTGCCCGCTGAATGTCTGACCGGTTATCATCCTCTTATCATCGTCGGGGAGGGGCGAGTTGGAGTCATGACTATACCGGTATCTCGTGGGCTCCCAAGACCGGTCCAGCACATTGCCAGGCCGGGCAGCGTGGCTGGTGAGCGTTCCGTCGTGGGGCTTTTGGACCAGCCTCGAGGTGCTCTTTCTGGTCACTTTTCCGTTTTGGTTTTCATTAAACTACCAGGGGACCAACACCTCGATTTTTGAGTTTAACATTTAAGGCCTTTCACAGTCTGCCCTCGGCCCACTTCATCCTCCTCCCCCTCCCCTGCCCGGTACCCCTGCTCCAGCCGCAGTGGTTCACCGTGGCCTGTGTGTGCACACGGCTCCCTTGGGCCTGGATCGACCTTCTGCAATCCTGTCGTGCTGGTGTGAGCACTTGGTACCTAGCATGTGCCGCCTGTGTCACACCCCACGTCGTTTCCTCCTGTCATTATTTAACTCCTAGGGCCTATAGCCTTTCATGTTTTCATCTGCCCCTCCATCTGAAAGGTAAGCTGCTTTTGGATAGCAGCGTTGGTGTATATTTTTAGGCTTCTCCACAGCACCCAGCAAGAGGTAGACTCAAACATTTACTGATGGGTTGGCGGATCTCTGTCTGCCCCGATTGCTGCCGAGTTCAGAACGGGCTGCCCCCCGGCAGCAAGAGTACCTCCACCCTCAGTAATGGAGGCCCTCGTCTGTTCTTGTTCCTCCACAGTGTGGGGCTTTGGTTTCCTCAGTGTCTCACTGATTAACCTGGCCTCTCTCCTGGGAGTCCTTGTCCTGCCGTGCACAGAGAAAGCGTTTTTCAGCCGTGTGCTCACTTACTTCATCGCCCTGTCCATTGGAACGCTGCTCTCTAACGCGCTCTTCCAGCTCATCCCAGAGGTGCAGTAGAAAAGAAACGTGCGCGTCCTGTCTCCCTGGGGCGTCCCCGCCCCGCCCCTGTGCTCCAAGGCACCTGACAGCCGCCACCTGAAACATTAACTTCTTCCTCATGTCAAGGGATGCAAATGACTTCTGCCTCTGGATCTTCAAGGGCCTCCTCTCACTCCTGGGGCACCCAGGTTTGCCTCTGGCCTCTTCAGGGGATGTCAGATGCAAGGCTCTCAGCACTTGTCCCCCATGCTGTGGACCTGTCAGCCTCCTTCCCCAGTCAGTGCCTTTCCTAAGCCCTGTCGGCAGGGCTGGAAAGGAAAGCAGCTGGTGGTGGCTGTCCCTGCCCTTGGTCCTCCGGACCCCCCTCTGTTCTAAGTAGAGAACCTGACCGTACTCAGGTGTGGCCACCAAGAGATGATCCACCTGGAATGAGGTGGAAAGAAAGAGGTTACCGACTGAAAAGTTGTATTGACCTAAAAAGTACATGATCCTTTTTATTTAAGCAGGCCCTAATCCACAGTATAGAGGGCCAAACATAGAATCAAGGCTATTTAATGAAAAAAGCAAAATCAAAATTACCAAATAAAGGAAAGGGACCCACCGTCCTTCACACCTTGCATCTTGACGTTTTCCTGATAGGACTGACTTCCTGGCACCCCTACTTGACTGTTCTGAAATGTTTGTTGATTTTGTTCTTTAATTGTAACCACTGAGGAGCTAAAAAAAAATAAGACCCAAGGTGACAGTCTGCCCACCTGTCAGCTCAGGCAAGGACGTGCAGTGGGGCGATGGGTGATGTGTGGACCTTCTTTGGGAATGTTGATGGCCGCCTTCCATAGGCAGCTGCCTGGCCTTTCCCAATCAAAAGACTCTATGGGATGCCCAGCCTTGCCTTGCCTGTTCCCTCTTCATGATGAGGAGAGAAATCTGGTTTAAGGTGAACCATCTTGATGCTATGTCAGAATTCCACATGAATCTAGCAAGCACTTCTCAGGGCAGGCCTCATCTTGGGCTACTTTTTTTTCCGCTCCAGAAATTAAATTTATTAATTTTTTCCCAAGATTGGAAGTGAAATGCTGTGTTGCCTGTTGAATGGGAATACAATAATGGTACATACTCCGCCCCTGGGCTCACAGGGGAGGCCTCATCCTGGCTCACTTTTGTCCTGCCCGGAGTGTGTGACACTGGGAAATGGTAGAGGAAATATTTTTCGACGGGGTGATCTTGGAACTCTGTTCTCTACACTGCAGCCCTCTCAGAGCAAATGGAAACAAACAAATAAAGCAAAACCTGAGGGAGTTCCCTGGTGGCCTAGTGGTTAGGATTCCAGGTTTCCTGTGCCATGGCCCAGGTTCAGTCCCTGGTCGGGGAACTGAGGTCCTGCAAGTTTCGGGGCATAGCCGAAAACAAAAACAAAAAACAAAACAAGGTCATAGGGAAAAAAAAAAAAAAAAAGGCAACAAAACCTGAGATGTTAAGAGAATGGATTTTGTGGCCATCGGGCCTTACTTGTCCGTCCCTTCTGCCCTGCACGTCCGACTTCGTTGCGTCCTGCACAGAGCGGACCAGGCGCGGGAAGTGTCCCATGTGCCTGCATAGCGAGAGTCAGATGTGCCAACACGGCAGCCCAATGATCTGTTGGTCTCTTCCCCTTGCTCTGGTTTCCTGTTCCATAGAGCTCTCGAGTCCAGAGTCTGCTGGGCAGCCCCTGGCTAGGCCTGAGCACACCTTGGCTACAGGCCAAGGCAGGACCTGCCCTGCCAGGCACAGCAGCTAGCAGGTGGGACTCAGCCACCAGGCAGCAGGGGCGAGAGACGCGGGGTTCCAAGGCCACCGCGAGTTCCTCCCCGTTTCTCCTGAGCTGATTGAAGGACATTTCATCGGACTTGAATCACTAACAAATGTTCTGTTTCTCTCTCCCTCCCTGCTTGTCTCTCTGATTTTTCTTGTTTTGCCTCCTTCGTTAATCTCCACCAAAACCCCCTCCCACTCTACCTCCCGCCCTTTCTACCTCTCTCGCTGAATGGTGGCTGCCGTGCCATGGGGCGTTCGCCCTTGTCCCTGTCCTGGGTGGGGCTGGCTCCCCCTCCCCGGCAGTCTGGGGGTACGGTCTCCTCTGTGTGACCGTCATCTCCCTCTGCTCCCTGATGGGGGCCGGCGTGGTGCCCTTCATGAAGAAGACTTTTTACAAGCGGCTGCTGCTCTACCTCATAGCTCTGGCGATTGGAACACTCTACTCCAACGCCCTCTTCCAGCTCATCCCCGAGGTATGGCCAGCCTTGCACAGGAGCACGCCGCCTCCTGGGGGATGGCGGGACACAGTGGGAGGGCCCTCCGTCTCCACAGCAGGCCTAGAGAGGAGGTCCTCTCCTTTTGGAAAGTGAAGCTAGGATGTAGGCAAGAGTGAGGAGAGGCAGCTTAGAGAAGGTTTTGAGAGCTGGTTCAGATCCCAGCTCCACCGGCCACAAGGTCTGTGCCCTTGGGCAAGTCACCTGACCTCTCTGTCCTTCCAAGAATAATACGGGCGGACCTCAGGGTGATGCCGAGAGGGTTATGTGAGTTAATGGTTCTTAAACACCTGGTGCTATCTGTTGGGTGAACAGAGGTAGTGTAGTTAGGTCACTTTATGGCTCCCAATTTGGAGCTTTTGGCACCAAAAACAGAATCCATAGGTCTCAATGAAAAGCTCACTTCTCCTCAGGAGGATGTTAAATTCTAAAGACAACCTGTCTTTTTTTTTTTTTTTTTTTTTTTTGGTACGCGGGCCTCTCAGGCGGGCCTCTCACTGTTGTGGCCTCTCCCGTTGCGGAGCACAGGCTCCGGACGCGCAGGTCAGCGGCATGGCTCACGGGCCCAGCCGCTCCGCGGCATGTGAGATCTTCCCGGACCGGGGCACGAACCCGTGTCCCCTGCATCGGCAGACGGACTCTCAACCACTGTGCCACCAGGGAAGCCCGACAACCTGTCTTTTGCATCAAAAAATAAGCTAGAGAGTTATGAGGATTAAATAATGAGCTCCTAATCCATGGAAGGGCCTTTATATAATAGGTGCACAGTAAAATTTTGCTGTTGGCAAAAAAAAAGAAAGAAAATAAGCTGGAGAGAACCCACCAGTCTGGCCTCACGCATGTTGATGGCACCTTTGCCCCTTCGCCTGGGCTAACCAGGAAACCCTTCATGAGAGAGGAGGAGCCCAGTGTTTGTAAGGCTTAGCAGGGCCTTGGAGGAGTTTCTGATCCCGTGTGGTCTCTGCGTAGACCTGCTGATGGCAGGAATCCTGAGGCGCTTCCCTTTGGGTAGTCTAACGGGCCTGGATGAGCTGGAGGTGAAGCAGAAAGATGACGCCCCGGGCTCCTTAGAGCACTTTGTTTTCCAAGACGCAGTTTTGTGTTTTCTGAGTTGATCCTTAGATCACCTCTGTGATGTGTAGGAAACAAGGAATGTTGTACCCATTTAACAGATACAGAATCTAACCTGCACAAGAGCTCATATCTTAGTGCTTTTTGTGGACAACTGTTAGTTGCCTCTATCCACTCCACTTTTCCTTAAGATGATTTGACTCTCCTGGAAAGTTGGCCGGAATGAGTAATTTCTATTCTAGAACTTGACCTTTAATGTCTCTTAGAAAACTACACTAAGAGATTGCATTTCGTCCCTTTAAAATAGAAAAGAAAAACACTTAGCTTTTAAGCAGCCCGGAGTTCCTGGTACTGATGGTCTTTTATCTGGGACCTATTCACGAGAAGGCTGGCGTTTATTCAAGAGGCCCATTTCCTATCAGAAAACTTACGAGCAGGTCAGCAGACACTTTTCCAAGGCCCCCCTGCACAAGTCAGGAGCATCACTGAGAATGCAATTCTCCTGATTTCTACTCCTATCTGCTTCCCAATGGATTCTTTTTTTTTTCTTTCTTTCTTAATTTTGGCCATAATTAGTGAAGTTTCCAGAAACCAAGACAAAACCCCCAAAATTGACACATGCAGTCACACAGTCTGCTTTCTTGGCTTTGTGGTCACTGGGAGGTCTGCGGTCAGGAAGATGCCGCAATTCTTGCTATTTAACTGGAGAAAGGATTTCCCATTTTAGAAAGTATAACTGTACCATCTCCCTGTGTGTTTACAGGCAGATCAGCCAGGAACGCTATAAAACGATGAAAACAAACACAAGTGTCTCCTCCTTAAAGATGGAATCTGCCGGCAGAGTCTTGTAGCAAAGCTCCAGGAGAAATGAAGACAGAGTCCTCATTAAAAGTAGAAAGTCACATCCAAGGCTGTTCTTCCTGAGAGTAAAATTCTAAAGACAGTCTGTCTTTTGCATCAGAAAATAAGCTAGAGAGAACCTAGCAGGTCTGGTGATGTGACATTAGGAAAACATCAAGGGTTAGATTTTTGCTGGAAAGGGATTGAGTACATGGCAGGGTTGTCCCGGTCTCTTCCTTTCCTAGAGTCAAGTGGTTAAAGAGATGAGAGGGGACCAGTGAAGATCTTCTATATTCTTAAACTCATTTTGTTTTCTTGGGTCCACAGGCTTTTGGTTTCAACCCTCTGGAAGATTATTATGTCTCCAAGTCTGCAGTGGTGTTTGGGGGCTTTTATCTCTTCTTTTTCACAGAGAAGGTCTTGAAGATGCTTCTTAAGCAGAAAAATGAGGTGAGGCCTAATCATTGGTAAAAGAAGCGCCTCTAGGGAGAGGATCCATCTCAGAAATGTGTCCGGTAGTGGTGTTACCTCAGTGCCAATCCAGTGAGCTTACCTGGATCCTCCGGCCATGGATTCAAACCCACAAACTATTTCATGAGTAGATATCTCACTTCACCTCAGGAGGGTATTAGCAGTAGGTGAGGGCGAATCATCAGCCATTGCAAGGAGCACCTCTAAACGTTCTTTGCTGTGCCTCCTGGCAGGAGTGAGTGTTGGCCCTGAGGTCACTCCTCTGAGATCCGTCCCACGGCAGCACCACATGCCCTTCGATTCAGCTTTCTCCAACACCTTGCCCTAGGTTTCTGTCCTATTGCCTGCTTATGTTTTCTTGGATGGTGGGAGTGAGGTCTTCCCGGTGCTGGGAGCTCCTGCCGGGTGGGTGGTTTTGCACTGACCCGACCCCTCCCTGTGGTCCCTCCAGCATCATCACGGACACAGCCATTATGCTTCTGAGACGCTCCCTTCCCCGAAGGACCAGGAGGAGGGGGTGATGGAGAAGCTGCAGAACGGGGATCTGGACCACATGATTCCTCAGCGCTGCAGTGGCGAGCTGGATGGGAAGGCCCCTGTGATGGACGAGAAGGTCATCGTGGGCTCCCTCTCCGTCCAGGTCAGTGGGCCATCCACTGCCAGAGGGGGAAGGGGCCCTTAAGCGGTAATGGCCTTGATGACTTGGGCCTACCTTGAAGGTCCGTCGTCCACCCTTTCACAGGGGGGCTTTCTTGCAGGACCTGCAGGCTTCCCAGAGCGCCTGCTACTGGCTGAAAGGTGTCCGCTACTCTGACATCGGCACACTGGCCTGGATGATCACCCTGAGTGACGGCCTCCATAATTTCATCGACGGCTTGGCTATTGGCGCCTCCTTCACCGTGTCTGTCTTCCAAGGCATCAGCACCTCGGTGGCCATCCTCTGCGAGGAGTTCCCACACGAGCTAGGTAAGTGGGCTCACACCCCGCCCCCCAGCCCCTTCCGCCTGTGCCGACTCCTCCCCCCACTCCAGAACACACATTATGATTAATTAACACATTCTCTATGCTATGTGCAATCAAACCACTAATTCTCAACAGCTGAGTTAATAATTGAAAATTGATCATTGGACGGGACTTCCCTGGCTTTCTAATGGTTAAGACTCCACGCTTCCGCTGCAGGGGCACAGATTTGACCCCTGGTCAGGGAGCTAAGATCCCGCATGCCGCGCAGCATGGCCAAAAAAAGAAGGAAGGAAGGAAACTGATCATTGGAAATGATGGCATTTTTTCCTGGGGTGGTGGTTTCCCCCACAGTCCCATAACCTGTGGCTGTTTCCTCACCTCTACACTGGGCTTAATACTGGTACCTACCTCATTGATTTATCGTAAGAAACAAAAGGCAAAAATAGTGAAAAGGACTTACTGCGTGCCATACACTATTCTAAGTGCTCAATATAGGTTATCTCTTACATCCTATTAATCTTCCAACGGCTGAGATGTATGTTAGGACACTGGTGGGTAGAAGAAATAGATGAACGAGGGGTTGGAAGGTCCTTGGTTTTATCAGAGGGAGAGTGTAAAAAGCCTAGACTTTTTGGAAGCTCAGACACTCAAAGTCATGTCCTGGCTTTGCCATTTATTGGCTTGTGACTTTGGGCAAATTAATTTTTCTCAGTGTCAATTTTGTTTTCGAAAAATACCATTCATTGCAGTTTTGAGGAAGGAAGCTCCTTCTGTTTCACCATCAATCAGAAGAGAAATGAGGGGCTTCCCTGGTGGCGCAGTGGTTGAGAGTCCGCCTGCCGATGCAGGGGACACGGGTTCGTGTCCCGGTCCGGGAGGATCCCACATGCCGCGGAGCAGCTGGGCCTGTGAGCCATGGCCACTGAGCCTGCGCGTCCGGAGCCTGTGCTCCACAACTGGAGAGGCCACAACAGTGAGAGGCCCACATACCGCCAAAAAAAAAAAAAAAGAGAGAAATGAGGCCATTGCTAGGTGTTTTTCTCTTTTGAAAATCCTGTGCATTGTTTTCAGCCTCTAGGCTGGTTGTACATTCCCAGCCTCACAGATGGAGACAGCTGCTCGGCGTGGTGGTAAAGGGGGCCCTAGCCTTGTCACCGTGATCTCCAGTCTGGGGCCATCTTGATTTTCACCCACACTCCCTCCAGCGTGTAAGCATGTCCTCATCAAGCTGTGTGTCCCACGACCTAGTATGAATCTTCTGTCCACACCCTCCCCTCTTGTTGTCCCCACCATAGGAGACTTTGTTATCCTGCTCAATGCCGGCATGAGTATCCAGCAGGCTCTCTTCTTCAACTTCCTCTCTGCCTGCTGCTGTTACGTGGGCCTGGCCTTCGGCATCTTAGCTGGCAGCCACTTCTCTGCCAACTGGATCTTTGCCCTGGCTGGAGGAATGTTCTTGTATATTTCTCTGGCTGATATGGTAAGTCTTCCATAGTTTTAATGCCTTGTAGGCAAAACTGGATCGGGTTATGAAATTCATTGGATTGGGAGGACAGCTAAGGGGCATTAGTTAGTTTTTTTTGTTTTGGTTTTTAAAATAAATTTATTTATTTATTTATTTTGGGCTGCATTGGGTCTTTGTTGCTGTGTGCAGGCTTTCTCTAGTTCCGGCAAGCGGGAGTTACTCTTTGTTGCGGTGCGCGGGCTTCTCGTTTCAGTGGCTTCTCTTGTTGTGGAGCACGGGCTCTAGGCACGCGGGCCCTAGAGCGTGTGGGCTCAGTAGTTGTGGCTCATGGGCTGTAGAACTCAGGCTCAGTAGTTGTGGCACACGGGTTTAGTTGCTCCGCGGCACGTGGATCTTCCCGGACCAGGGATCGAACCTGTGTCTGCTGCATTGGCAGGCAGATTCTTAACCGCTGCGCCACCAATAATAACTTTATTGAGAAATCAAGTCACATGCCACACGATTTATAAATAAAAGTGTACTGTTCAATGCCTTTTAAGGGGACATTAGATTTTAAAGGATGAAAGGCCTATGTTCCTTTAGCATATGTCGTTAAAGAAATTGTTGTATCTCAACTCCAGGGTCCTTACTTTAAGTATTGCAGAATAGAGACTTATAGATAAAGAATGGGGGAGGGAGGGAAGGAAGGAGAGGAAATTACCCATAATTATTCTCCCCAAAAACAACACTTGGGTTTGTTTCTTTTTCATCTCAATGCATTGTGTTTGTTTTTAAATAACTCTAATCACATGGAGTACACAATTTTATATCCTGGTTTCTTTTTTTACTTAATACATCCTAGACATTTTTCATGTTGCATACTCTTTAAAAGCATCCTTTTCTCATTAGCAGTAGTATTTGGTGAGAGGATTTACCTTCTCCAGAACAAGAATTGCTGGTTCAGAAGGGATGCGTGGTTTGAGGTTTTAATATGTATCGCCAAATTGCTTTCTAAAAAGCTTACCCTTCTTTAATTTACATCATTAGCAGTGTCTGAAAGTGTACATCGTACCCGCTAACGTTTGGTATAACCATTTAAGTAGTTTTGCGTTTGCTAGTTTAATACCTGATTTGTTGCATCTTTATAACTAACAAGGTTGATTTCCTTCCTTGTTGGCATGATGGTTCTTTGACAGGTTTTCATGAATTATTTTCCATATCTTCGGAAAGCAGTTTTTTGTTTTTGTTTTTGTTTAATATTTATTTATTTATTTCGTCATGCTGAGTCTTAGTTGCAGCAGGTGGGCTCCTTAGTTGTGACATGTGGGATCTAGTTCCCTGACCAGGGAACGAACCTGGGCCCCCTGCATTGGGAGCGCGAAGTCTTAACCACTGCACCAGCAGAGCAGTCCCGGAAAGTAGTATTTTTGATGAGATGATGAGAGCACTGACCACCATGGTCCATCCTCAGCCCATGGAAACATCTTAGATTCTCTCCTCCGGTGGGTGGCCCTCCCTGGGGTTAGGGTATTTTTGTCACCTGCCTTGCTGGCCAGCAGCAAGAGGCCTTGAGTCACGGCAATGCTTAGTTCCATTCTCTGGCCCCTTACATGGTTACTGAGTTTCCCAAACAAGTGACAACATTCTGATAGCAAAAAGACCTTTTGAAGTGTTTTTAAAGATCACAATAATTTTTATCAAAGTGGTTATTTTTGGTCCGCATCTAAACACATCCAGGGTTACATGCATGTGTAGTACTTTGTTTCACTTCCATAGCTGTAAAGTAGTGGTAACCACCTTGGAGAAAGGCTCTAACGTTTAAGTTCTAGAAGTTATTGCTGTTGATTTTCTTTGTAAACCAATCGTATATTATATATCTTAATTATAACTATTATAATCATATATTTATACTAATGATTGTGGTGGCCTTATAATGTAAAAATATAATAATAGTAAATGCTGTAATAATTGTTAGGTAATATACATATGACTGAATTGTCCTGCACTTAAAGGTTAAGAAAGGAACTGCAGCTCTCGTGTTTTTTTCTTCTTCCTCAGTTCCCTGAGATGAACGAGGTCTGCCAAGAAGATGAAAGGAATGGCAGTGTCTTGATCCCCTTTGTCATCCAGAACCTGGGCCTCTTGACTGGTTTCAGCATCATGCTGGTCCTCACTATGTATTCGGGACAGATCCAGATCGGGTAGGGCCCTGCCAGGAGCCGGCGGGATTGGCAGTCTGGCCCTTGGCTGCCGATCCCTGGCCCGAGGACTCCTCATCCAGGAAGCACCTCGGAAGAGGCAGTTCTATTAAAAACTGTGACATGGAGACTGTATTCCTGCATTCAAATGTCAGCTGTTTTTAAAATGCTGTATCCTAGGAATAAGCTGTCCTGGTAACCAGCCTCTAGGTAGTGCCTCTCTCCCTTTCCTCTTCTTTCTCAGAGTGATTCTGGAACTGAATGCAGCTTAAAAGACAAGACTAACTTTTTTCTCTGGTTGCCCTGGCCTCTTTCTCTTCCAACCAGCACTGAGACATTTTGAATCCTTTGCCCGACAATGCAAAAAGATAGCCAGGGCTCACAACTTGGTTAGAAATATCAGGAGGTGAATCTACAGTTTGGGGCCCATAAATCTAAATGTGTTTCCTCGGCCTCAAGGTGACCCATTTTTAAGCGAATCCGCCTATTTTTACAGAAAAGGTATAGAAGACAGGAATCCCTCTTATTTTTTCAAAACCCGTTCAGTTGCCTATTCTTTCAAAGAGAACTGAAAGCTGGAAACAGATGAGTAGGACGGGAGGGAGAGGCAAGGATCACCCTGAGATGGGGGTGTGTGTCTTGTCAGGATGGTTACCTGTTCCCACTGGGATGCTTGGCACCGGTTCTGCACCTGGTGTTGCGTGGCCATCCAGGTGAGCCAGCAGGTAGGTTCTGTTGCCTGAACCTCCCCTCCTTTTGGATGAACACTGGCAGACTGGAGGGCAGAGAAGAGAGACCTGTGAGAAATCCGTTGGCTTTGCTGGGATTTCCAGCCCCCTTTCCGCACCCCAATCTCCTGGGAGACTCCCTGGAAGCACATTCTAAGCACATTGACAGTGCCCGTGTTCAGAGGGCAGACTGCACAGATTTACCTCCCTGGTCAACAGTCGTGCTGACAGGTGGCAAGCTGACTTACAGAATTGGAGTGCAGCTTGTGGTCTTGACAAGGGTAATCAGAAATGGAATCAGTGCAGGCAACGTTTAGGGTTTACTCATTCCATAAGTAACAGTGATAGAACTCTGAGATGGAAGGTCCAGAACTTGGATGGGGGCATCCCTGGGGTTTGCAGAATAGAGGACCCATGGGTTCTGCTGCAACGTCTGGGGTTCCCCCTTCCTCCCTCACCCCAAACAAGCAAGGGCGAATCCTGTATTGAACTGAATAGGAATTGCTCTAACTCTCTTCAGAAAAACGGATCGATAGACTTGTGTGTGAGACCGTAGGCCAGCCGCCGGCCCTGTGGAGCCCTCTCCTCAGAGCTCTGGCTTCTAGGGGAGCTAATCTCCAGGTTCACTAGGTGAATTGCTTTATTATTATCATATTGATAATGTGAGATTCTTTAGCCACTCTGGGGAGCCGACCTCTCCAGAAGCCTTCCTCAGTGGTGCCCACAGTCGCAGCCCAGGAGCTGTGTTCGCAAACTGACTTGTGCACGTGGCTGACGAGTCCTGGTCCGTCACCACCACCCGTTAGTTTTTCCGTTCTGACAGGAAAACTTTCCATTCTATGGTAGTTAAAAGCAGCATCTACTCTGGCTTTTTCCCCACCCCGCCTCCCCCCACCCCTTGGGAAACATCCGTCAAACCAGGACTATTCTTGAAAAGAACATGAGTGGGAAAACCGCTGGTGATGCTTTATAAGTTTTTCTCATCTTGCCTATTGACTTTGATAGATTTGAGAATGGGCAGAAGAAGAAGGAAAACTCAGTTCTCACGATTCTAGATGAACTATCAGGACACACTCCTGGTAGGATTATGGTCCAGTTTTTACCAAAGAACCAGTTCCTTGAATGTTGGAATCTAACTTTTTATATTGTCATTATTATTGTCATTGTTACTGTTTTAAAACGATTCTTTGTCTTTTCTGTTTGATTCCCCTCAAACTGCTTTCAGGAGCTAGCAGGAAATAACACTCAAACCTTAGGACTTCAGAAGATTTTGCTTCCCTTAATTCACATGGATGTATTAAATTTATAATTTTAGCATCCCCTATAGATCTGTCATTCCTTACAAATACTGTTATCCTTGGGGTAGAATCCTAAGTAAGAGTTAGTGGGTTTCTAGTTTTAGGAGAAGAGCTCAAAAATGTAACCTTGAGCAAATTAAAAGATAAAATACGAAGTAGCAGGGTGCCTTCCCTTCTCACGCACACCTATATTAAGAACTAACTTTCCTTTCACAGACAGCTGCCTCAAAGGGAAATTCTCTTCAAACTAATTGGTCCAGAGGCCAGTCGTAGTTTGAGCTTAGGGGTGGAGACACTGACATCGTGCAACTGATTATGTGTTGCCATTGGCAACAGATTTTCCTCAATTGAAAATGTGGCCATTTCTTTTTGAAGTGTTGGATTTGCTGTTTTAAGCATTTGTACATATTAGAAGTCTGAGGAGTATCGAGTTCTGAGGACCTTTTTTACCTCTGGCATTAGCATCTTCACCCTGCCTTTCCCTGCGTGGACCGGCTCCCGTTAAGGATAACAAGGAAAGTATGTGTCACGTGCAGGAGCAGTGACCCAGGAGCAGGGCTTCTGCTGCTTCTCACCCTCCCCCTGGCTTGCAGGTTGCCTTCTGTCCTTGCCCCAAAGGTTTTTTGTGTCTAGTGTCAACTTAGGTCTTTCCTTCATTGGTCCTTCACCCTGGATTTTAAAAAGAAGGCTTCTCTGTTCGGGTATCCTAAGACCTGTTTTTAGTAAGTCCTCTTCCACATGGTAATGTGGAGATGGTAATACGTTGGAAATCTGCTTAAAAAACGAAAAGTTGGGCTTCCCCGGTGGCGCAGTGGTTGGGAGTCCGCCTGCCGATGCAGGGGGCGCGGGTTCGTGCCCCGGTCCGGGAGGATCCCACATGCCGCGGAGCGGCTGGGCCCATGAGCCATGGCCGCTGAGCCTGCGCGTCCGGAGCCTGTGCTCCGCAACGGGAGAGGCCACAACAGTGAGAGGCCCGCGTACCGCAAAAAACAAAAAAAAAATGAAAAGTTGTCTGATTTTTGCAAAAGAGAGGTTAGATTTTTATTATTCATATTTCCTTTTACAGTTCTGCAATTCCATCACAGTATTTTTTAAATAACTCAGGTGTTATGAGGATAAATTAGGAAAAAAATAACTTAAGTTATGTGGACTGTAAATGTTTTTATTTGTAAAATTCTATAAATAAAGCTATATTCTGTAACTGTTGAATCGCAAGTGTCATCTTTGGCAATAACGTGGGTGTAATGAAGACTCTTGAACACAAGATGGGGGTGGTGTCTTGCTAACTTAGAAAGCTTCATTTTACTGGTTCAGCTTACATTTGGAGAGGGGTTTTAGAAGGAACCTCAGATAGCATAACATACTCACTTTAAATGATTAACTTATCTTTTAATGGAACCCATGACTTCATCAGTGATGGAAGAACTGTGGTGTTTCCTAAGAAGAGCTTTCTGTCACACTGTTTTCACTTGTATAAATCCATGATTTGAAACTTGGAGAGTACACTTGGTTCATTTAAACCACATCTCCTGTATGTCTTACAGGGAAACGTTCTCTCCTGAGACTTAAAATTCTAAACCTGTTCTTATTCCAATTCATTCAAAGGGCCAGGGATCTGTTGTTTATCTTCGACCACAAAAACGAGCAGTGGTGTAAAAAAATTGATGCCATCTTATTCATACATACATTAGAGATTCCCAAATGCCTGTTGCTCAGTACTCCCATTTTTTAAAAACTCAAGAATAATATATTAAGTGGCTCCTGTTGGCATTTTAAATTTCATTAAGTAGCTGCTATATTGGACTAATGTCTGCTACAGCTGTTCAAAATGATAGTCACTCTGTCCTTCGGCTTGTGCCACCTCTGGAGAGCCTACCCAGGCTGGGATTAGTGCCTCCCTGTTCACACCTCAGTTACTGGACTTGCACTGTAATCTCTCTTGTTCTTTATAAACTGAGTTCCTTCTGGGTAGAGGCTATATACCTGGTTTCTTTCTGTGATACCAGCACCTGCCACACAGAAAGAATGAATGAAAAGACGAAATGAAATGCCTGCAAGTTCTGTGTTGATGGAAGGGCTCCTTTTCCACTGGAAGCAGTTCCTGTTGTGTTTTCCTGTCTTTGGTGTTGGTTTTGCGAATGCCTTGTTTCCTGATCCTTCTTTATTTAGAAACAGAAATTTGAGAGGTGAGTTTGTGGCCAGTATAGAATAGAGCTAAGCAGAGTAAACAGGTCCCTAAGAAGATTAAAACTTTGATCTCAGCCATCTCTTTGTGATACTGCTAACCAGCTAAGCCATTCAGGACATTTTTGGTAGAAGGTGAATGCCCTTCTCCTATCACGTTGCTTCAGCACACTCTTCTTGACCATTCAGTGATGCTGAGATCTGATTTGAGCAAAATCCATTTCGAGAAATCATGAAGACACCGAACGTGGACACAGGGTTTTTGATTTGTGGGAAAACAAAATGCTCATCTATTTTAAAGATTTTTGTACTCTTAATGATCTAGTGCGATACATGTGGACTTCTCAAGGATGAGAGGTTTGAATCCCAGCAGAAGTGAATCCTTTTCATCCTTCTGGAATAAACTGAATTACATTCCATTTAAATATTTTTTTTTAAATGGTGGTTGGAAAAGATCCATAGGTCCTTATCATCTCACAGCTAAGTATGTTTAGATCTGTCAGCCAAAAAAATACTTTTCTTTTCAACATCACAATTCTTGCCAGATGTTTCTTCAAGGTTTATTTTAAATGAAGGAAGGGAGTTAGACTACCCTTCCTGTATAACAGCAATCTTTGACCCTAGCAGTGGATGGGATCCTGAAACAGTGGCATCAGTTATCGTTAAGGAATAACCTAAAAGTGTTCTAATTCTGGCAATCAGAAGCCAAGAAGTAGTTCTTTCTTCCATTAAGCTCTGGATTTCTTTTTTTTTTTTTTCTCCATCTGTGGTTTGCTTCTCTATTGAGGTTGCCTAAGAATGAACTTAGGCAGTAATCCACAGGTTGTCATAAATACACATATGTAATAGAAAACCATCAGGAAATTCCTAGCAGAGGCCCCTGGAAAGAAATTTTTTGATGAGGTAATTCTAAATGTGAAATGTGCTCTTAAAATACACGTCGTCCTACATTTGGCTTTTTGTGTGAACTCATTTCATAAGAGAGATGGGGTATTGCTGTCTTTGTGTGAAGGGTGGCAAACAGACCAGCAGAGGGCCTTGTGCTGTTCCACCCCAGGCTGGGGGAGTGGGGAGCAGATTGAGGGGACGGGGGAGGTGTGTAAAAAGGGTAGGGGGACGCTTTGCAGACATCACTGAGACCAGTCTAGGCCCACCCAGTTAAAAGCAAGAAACGAGGGCTTTCCTGGTGGCGCAGTGGTCGAGAGTCCGCCTGCCGATGCAGGGGATACGGGTTCGTGCCCCGGTCCGGGAAGATCCCACATGCCACGGAGCGGCTGGGGCCGTGAGCCATGGCCGCTGAGCCTGCGCGTCCAGAGCCTGTGCTCCGCAATGGGAGAGGCCACAACAGTGAGAGGCCTGCGTACCGCAAAAAAATAAAAAAAGTAAAAGCAAGAAACGAGTAAATAAAGAGCAACCCTGGGGTTGGGAGATGGGGAAGAGGAAGGCACCAGGGCACCCATGCCCACAACCCACGTTCAGGGCTGCCAGATTCTGGCCAGAGCCTCTTGTCCAGTCACCCCTAGGTACATCCTTGCGTGAGCTAGGCCGGGCCTCCATGCAGCTACTGGTGTAACATAGGCCTCATCTGCTTTAATTATTAAGAAAAGGGTACATTGGCCTAAAGTAAAGAATGTCCATGTTAAAAGTAAAGATTAGATGTCTCCCTTCCTGGGACGCCAATGCTGATACTCTTTCAATGATAAGACTCCTTTCCCAGATGCCAAGGTCACACTGACTCGCTGTGTAGTGCTGATCTTTTTTTTAACCTTGAAGGAATGTATCCCTGACTTGTTTAATGTTCTTTGTTCCGACAACATATAAAACTGCTGAAAACCATGCTTCTCTGGAGCAGTTCCTCAGAGTTATCTGAGATGCTCTCTTGAAGCTGTAGTCGTCAGTTTGGCTCAAAAAAAACCTCTTCTATTCCTATTATAGATTGTTAATTGATTATTTTCATTGACACCAGCATAGGCCGCCACCACGACGAGGGCATTGGAGGTCAGTGCCAGGCTCCATGGGTGCTACGATGGCTCTGCAGACTTGATATGAGGACAGGAATAACCCAGAGCCATGCAACGCCTGGGTGCCGCGCTGCCCTGGTCAGCCACAAGGATGTTGCTGCTGGAATCCACAGCTACTCCCGTGGGGGCGTTGAACTGCCCGTTGCCCTCCTGTGGGAGCCAAACCTGAAGAGGAACTCTAACAGCCCCGTCCACCTTCATGGAATGGTTATGGAAATCTGTCGCTACAATCTCATTCTTGTTCACAAGATGGGGCCCTGCAAAGTGTTGGTCAGTGGCCTCATGGCCCCCAAAATGGCCAACCAGCTTGCCACTGGGCCAGAAGGTAGAGATGCAGCAATTTCTCAAACACAATGATATGTCCATTCACTTCTATGGCTACTCCCTTGGGGCCTATGAGGCAACCAGCTCCAATCTTGGTCTTGAACTTGCCCTCAGAAGAAAAGATGCTGACCCAATGGTTGTCATAGTTTGCCTTGAAAATGTCTCCATCGGTGTCCACTGCCACACCTATGGGCTACTGCAGCTGCTCAGGGGAGGCCCTCGAACCCCATAGTGGAACTTGAACTGAACTTGAATTTGATTTCTCCTCATTGGAGAAATCCTGGATACCATGGTTACCGCTGCCTGCACCTAGCTGTGGACACACCCTGTAAGTGGATGGATTCATGCTTCTCCCTTCCAGGCTGTCCTTCCTTTTGCTGCCCTTGCTGTGCGTGAAGCTGGGCCTCTGCAGGCGGTGGGGATTGGGTGCTGGGCTTCACATTGTCCAGGGAAGGTGGCAGGTCCCAAGACGCCAGGCAGACACGCTGCTAGGCTAACATTTTTATATACATAAAAATCTAAGAATGACACCCAGACCGGTTAAAAGGAAATTCCTTCCAAAACATGACGTTAACCTTGTGGGTTTTAAGGAGAAGAAAACAACTAATTCAATAAAGGACACATTTTTTTCTTCCTTAAAATAAAGGATTAGGTCTTTAATTATAGATGCTCATAAGGAAGGAAAAAAGTCTCTTTGATCTACTGGATCCTCCCAGAATAGGAAATTCTTTCAAGTGACATGTTCCCTTTAAGTTCTTGAGATTAATGAAGGAAGCTCTTTTGAAGCTGGTGTCTGGTTGTATCCTACAGGCATGCCCTCCCCTTTTTTCTTTGATTGGAGTATAGTCGATTTACAATGTTGTGTTAGTTTCTGCTGTACGGCAAAGTGAATCAGTTGTACGTATATCCATTCTTTTTTAGATTATTTTCCCATATAGGTCATTACACAAGCATGGCCCTTGAGATGAAATATCTTTGCTGCCAAATTCACATGGTTTAAATATTTTGTGGTAATTCTCCAAATAATGTAGATCCCACCCCCCATCCAATTTCTTTTGAAAACTGCATGAGCAGGAGAAAGAGATTAAATTTAGATTTTTCTTTTCTGGGAAAACTAACTAACTTTAAAAAAAAAACTAGATTAATTGATTTTTCAGGATAGATGGTTCAGTTGTGTATGCTAACTAAAAGGGTAGGCAAAATCTAAACATTAGAGATCTCAACATTATTTTCATTCGGTTTTAAAGTGTGTTAAATTTATTCCTGCAAAGCTGTTTCCCCAGTTATGCTCTACTTAGCTTAATAGAAAACTCTTTTGCACCCCTTTGTTCATACATTAAATTTTTGCTTGAAAACTGCCTTGATCTAGCTGATGATAAAATTTTTTTCATTGAAAATTTTAATGCAGACTTATAAGCTAGTTTAAATAAGAAAGCCCTTAGAAAAGTGTTTAACTTTGATGTTTTTGAAGCAAATGAAGATAAGCAAGAATGGACTCTGTCTTGGTCTTCAGCCAAAAGGGCACAGGATTTTGAGTCCAAAAGAATGGATTTGTGTCAAGTCCATCGCTGACTGGCTGTGTGAACTCTGATATATTTAACCTCTTCACACCTCAATGTCTATTTACGAGGTAGAAATGATCATTTCTATACTATCTACCTGCATAAACGTAAAGAGAAGTAAATGTATAAGAAAGCGCTTTATAAATTAAAACTCTATACCAGTGGTCATTAACATTTTATTGTCTGGATTCCTTTGAGAAACTGAAAAATATATGCTTTCCTACATATTTCTCACCCATACCCCAAAGCACTTAAAAATATACTCAAAACCTTTATTTCATTTATAGTTGGGATCTGGATGAGGAGGGAATGATTTGAAACCCTGTGGTACAGCAAATGCAAGAGCTCTGGGACAGAAATGAGCTTGGTCTGTTTGAGGTTATTTGTATAAATTGCAGTATATACAGTATAAACAAGGCCACTATGTCTGAATTGTAGTGGATGTAAGGGAAGAGGTTTGAGCTGAGTTCAAAGAAGTAGACAGAAGTCTACTAAGAAGTAGATCACTTTCAGGAAAAAAGGAGACACTTGAGGGTTTTAAGCAGAGGAATGATAAAAATCAGACTTAAGTTGAGAAAGATCTGTTGTATGGAAAAATGGACTGTAGGGGGAGTAGGTTTACAGGATATGGTGTGTGAGGGATTGAGCCTTCCTCTCTGCCTGGCCCCTCTAAATTTGTGGCCCAAGCAACTTGATGAATGCCTGTGACGTTTACCTATGGCATCTTACCTGTGGAATGCTGGAGCCCAGGTATGAGAGAGGTATTAAATTCTATTCTCCTAGACTGTACTGTATTACGTAGCCAGTAATGACTGCCACCATTTTCTCTCCTACTTCGTAAGGATTTAAACAAAAATAATAGGGGGTGATGGCAGCTTTGGGGCTCCCCAGTCCTTGTCACAGTTATAGTATTGGGTTCTCCCAGGAAGACCAAGGGATAACACACTGTTAAGAGGTTTGAATATTACCCCCCAAATGGCCTGAATATCAACCTGTAAATATATATTTACCAGTCAGCAAAACTTTCATTCGCATTTTCTACTTACAAGAGTCTAAAGGGGGGAATTCCCTGGCAGCCCAGTGGTTAGGACTCCACGCTTTCACTGCAGAGGGCCCAGGTTCAATCTCTGGTCAGGGAACTGAGATCCCATAAGCCACAGGCAAAGCCAAAACAAAACAAAAAAAGGCTAAAGAGATTATAAATTTGATATCAGGCTATGATTGGTAGAATGTTGCTTTAGGCCATGTTTTTCCAATTGCAAAAAATATTTTTTTAATATGGAGTCGCTAATTTTTTTTAGACCTCAACTGTGGTGGGAGGAGTCCATTCTGAGGTAATTTAATCAAAATTAAATGCACTCATAGGAAGATATGAGTAAAATATAGTATACAATGTCCATACAATATGTATTACTAATAAAAACATTTATGTAGTGCTTTTTCATATAAAATGAGAGATTATACACTATAAAATACCTTTTGCTATTTTATTGCAGTTTTAAAAATATTCTGCAGTTCTCTGCATTTAACACAGAAGTTTAATATTTAATGGCTTCATACACGCAGAAACTGAAGCCAGGTTACTTTTGTACAACAGTGGAAACTAGGATTCCCTGTGCTTTTGTTAAATTAAAAGCATTCGTAATTATTTCTCAGAAGAGTTAGTCATTAATTAAGGTTTATGAAGTGCTTAGGGAGTGTCATAAGGAAATATACCAAGTCTCACGAGCCCTGTAACATGGAAACCTAAATTTGAAGAAATTAGTAGAATTGCCAACTTAGCATGAATCTTGATAGTTTTAAGTAGTCAATTCTGACCAATGCAAAAAGTAAAAGGAAAGAGAATCAAATTCATCAGTTAAATGAAAATGCAGCTGACCCAGGCCAGGTGGATATGTGTACAAGCTGAGTGAAATAGAACCCTCCAGTTGTTGCCAGGAGCTATTGATGTGATGACTAAAAACATTACCACTACCACCAGTACATTTAAGCCTTATCCATTAAAAAAAATTTTCTGGGAAGGGAGCTTAATGAGAGTTTTCTTCTGTTTATATTTTCATTGAGTGGTTCTAGATGTTTTGTTTTGATCAGAGAAGTCTCTCAGAAAGTTCCCCAAATGAATATTTAATGCTACTGGAAATAGGCGTGGACAACAGGCCTTTGAAAGAAAAGAGCATTTAAATACTTTTTTCTCCTAGTTATAAAGTAATACTTTCTCACCATAGAAAATCTGTAAAATACAGAAAATTAATTTTTTTTTATAAGTGACTTTTAATCATACCACCAAGAGATGGCTACTGTTAAGTTTTTTCCTCATCAGCTAGTGCTCCATGGTGGTATGAACTGTGTTGATTTTAGTTCATCACTGTAACCCTACTACCTAGCACAGTGCCTGGAACAGTTGGCACCTAATTAATATTTATTCAATGAGTGAACATATTAATATTTCCTTCTAGTATTTTTATGCATACGTTAGCTTGTCTGTTAATAATATGGGGTCCATACTGTACTTTTTCACTTTTCGTTATCTCCTGAGGCTTTTCTCATGATAGCCAATATCTTTCCATCTAAAGTATGATTTTGCATAATGCATAATGTTGCATCCAATTTCATACTTCATTTAACCATTTTCCTATGCAAATGAAATCATATAGTATGTACTATTTTTTGTCTTGTTTCTTTTGTTCACCATAATGTTTTTGAGATTCATCCATACTGTTGCATGCATCAGTCATTATTTCCTTTTTATTAGCTGAGTAGTATTCTACTGTTTGGGTAATTATTGCTGTTGGGTAAAATACCCAAGAGTAGAATTACTGAATCACAGAGTAGGTGTATATTTAACTTTACAAGAAACTTCCCAAGTAGTTGTAGCATTTTCCTCTCCCACCAGCGATGTAGGAGAGTTGCCCCCATCCTTGCCAACACTTCCGTGTTGAGAGTCATTTTCTAAAATTAATTAATTATTTATTTTTGGCTTCGTTGGGTCTTCGTTGCTGCGCACGGGCTTTCTCTAGTTGCGGCGAGCGGGGGCAACTCTTCATTGCGTCTGCGCGGTTTTCTCATTGCGGTGGCTTCTCTTGTTGCGGAGCACAGGCTCTAGGTGGGTGGGCTTCAGTAGTTGTGGCACGTGGGCTCAGTAGTTGTAGCACACGGGCTTAGTTGCTCCGCGGCATGTGGGATCTTCCCGGACCACAGCTCGAAACCGTGTCCCCTGCATTCTTAACCACTGCGCCATCAGGGAAGCCCGAGAGTCTTTAATTTTAGCTCTTCTACTAGGCTAGTAAAGTGGTATCTCAGTATGGTTTATTTTGCATTTCCCTGGTGACTAACAATGTTGAGAATCTTTTCATTGGCCATACATATATCTTCTTTGATTGATACTGCCAAATCCCTTTCCAGAGAGATTGTGCTAATTTATAATTCTACCAAGAGTGTCACCTTTTTAAAATGTTTTCCATTTTGCTATGTGAAAAATACCATCTTGTTTTAATTCTCATATTTTATTACTTATGAAGTTTGGTGTTAAGGAGTGGCTCCAATTTGAGACCCAGGGACTTCCCTGGCGGTGCAGTGGTTAAGACTGTGCTTCCACTGCAGGGGGCATAGGTTCGATCCCTGGTTGGGGAACTAAGATCCTGCAGCTGCCCAGTGTGGCCAAAAGAAGAAAGATATATCTGAGATCCAGATAGTTGGTTACTGCTTCCACAACTATTATTGGATAATCCATCTCTTCACATTGGTTTGCAATGTTTTCCTAAACTCTTTGTTTTTAGTCATCCTGTTTATGTTCTTCCAGATGACTTTTAGCCTCTACTACGCTGCAGGGGCCAATTTATTTTTGACCACTAGAAATTTGCTCTGTTTGATAGATGTGTGGAGCTCTGATTACTTCCTAAGTGAAGAACTTCCTCAGGATATCTGAACAATTCTCTTGGGTGGAAGCCTGAAGTCAAGACCCAAGAAAACAGAACCAAAATCTATTCACCTCCTTCAGGTGCTCCTGCCTTGCTGGGATTGCTATGAATGGCCTTAGGTCAAAACTGCAAGGCATAATTCAGGGTCTGACTCCAGTGTGTATCCCCAGATCTCCTCCCAATACATAAATCTATATTAAAGGAGATTTGGTTTAACTCCTATAATCTTTTACCTGGAAGCTGTACAAAAGAACTTTCTGCGGTGATGGAAGTGTCCTATTCTACCACATCCAATTAGTTAGCCACTAGCCACAGGTAGCTATCGAGCACTTATGTGGCTAGTGCACTTAAAGAAATGAATATTTATATTTTGTTTAATTTAAATGTACAGAGCCAACTATGACTACTCATTGGCCACCACAGTGACTGTTAAGACCGGTTTGCCTGTAATTTGCATATACTTCCTTGGATCTCAGTTTCAATATTTCACTATCACGGCTAAAATCAAAATACTTTTGACTTTACCAGGCACTATACTCGATGAAGGAAGACAGTTTCTATTCTAGGCTTACAATTTAAGGAGAGAAAAGGTCAGTTTTTAACCTGGAGAGGAGCCAGATTGCTGACTCTACGGAGACTTGCCCGTCGTGTTCCACAGTAAGGATGACCGGGGGAGGCAGGTACTGTGTCACTGCGTCAAAGGGGAAGAAAGGATTGCTTCTAGCTGTGTAGGTGACACGCAGAACTTATGAAAAGGTCAGTTCCTTGCACAGAGGAAGTCTGGCCCAGGGGCTCCATGGAGCCGGCTGCCGTCCCCTTCCTGACAAGTGCAAAGGCAGAGAGGAGGCCACGGCGCCTAGCGGAGGGTCTTATCCACCCACTCGGAAACCGCCCCTCCCCGCGCACTACTGGATTAGAACTAGGATGGACGCGATCGTCCTCCTTACTATACTAACCGCCCTCGACAAATGTGACAACTTAAACCAGGGGTTTAAATGGGTTTTCTGACTGGGGGGAGGGTAAACTGTGGGAAGGAGCCTGATCAAATTGATAACGACTCCTAGACAGACTGGGGGGGAGACCCCGAGGAAAGGGAGGGAGGTCACCCGTGGGGAAGGTCTGGGAGGACAAGGGATCCCTGCAAGGTGGCCCCAAGCGGACAGGAGGTGCACTGCTCCGCCGAGAGGCTGCTGGGTCGCTCGGGCCGGGTCACAAGATGGCCGCTGCTCCACTGGGGCCTTTGGTGCAGGACCGAGGGGCCGCTGTTAGGTGCTCCAGGCCCGGGCGGCGCAGGCAGCCGAGAAGAAGTCAGCTGCAGGAGGGGCAGGCAGAAAAGGGAAAACTACTGTCGGAAGCTAAAGCGGAAGGAAGCGCGCGTGCGCGGAGGGCGGCCGCGCGGGCCGAGAGCCTCCGCGCGAAGGGTAAAGCCGGGGTCGCCGACTGCCCGGGAGTAGGAGGTCAGGCGGCCGAGCCGGCTGAGGCAGCGAGGCCGCGCGCTGGGCCTCGGCGCGGCGGCGGCGGCGGCGGCGGCGGCGGCGCGCGGGCCGCCGGGAAGTTAGGAGGGCGTCGAGCGGGAACGCGCGCGCGCGCACGCGGGGCCGGGCCGCGCGCAGCCGCGGCCGCTGGGGTTGCCTCCCTCAACTGCGGTCGCGGGCGGTCGCGACTCCGCGCCTCAGGAGGGAGCGGCCGGTGGGTCTGCATCCTGTCCGTGGGGGTCGAGGCCGGGCTGCCGCGGCCGCCTCCTTCTGGTGCCTGGGCCGCCCTGAGGAGCCGGGCCGGGGCACGGCTGACTGACCGGCCCCGAGGAGCCGAGACCGCTGGAGGCGAAGGCGGAGGCGCACGTCTGGCGGTCTCCTGGACCGGGAGGAGGCCGAGGGGACCATGTCCGGGAGGAACCTCCACCTCTCCACCACCGAACGCGTCATCAAAGGTGCCAAGCGGGCCGGGCCTTCCAGTCGACCAGCGGGAAACGGCGCTCGGCCGGGCGAAGGCTCGGGGCCGGAGGGAAGGAGCCGAGGACAGGAGGCGGGAGGGCGGCGGGGTCCCTGGCGGCGCCCATCCCGGAGGAGGACCTGGAGGGGGTGTGGGAGACGGGAGGCCGGGATCCCCACCGGGGCTCCCCCGCGGGGGCGCCGGGCGTTTTCTGTTGCACCTGGACCAGTAGCTAGCTGGAGATTGCTTATTTCTCTCCCGTAGTGTCGGATTTCCAGGCAGGGTGGCGATTTCTTCTCCCACCACCCCCAAAGAGTCTGGATCCACATATTTTTCAAAAGAAACGATTCCTCGTTTCTAGGCTCTTACCTGGGGGAAGCCATCTAGGGGGATGTGGGTAGGGAGTTGAGTAGACCCTTCCAAGTCAGATCTTTCTGCCGCTCCTCTTCGGTAGGATCAGATCTTTCTTGCCTCTTCCCCACCCTTTTTTTAAGGATGGATACCACGTACCTTTTAGCCCACTTTCTTCAGATCATCACAATTCACTGCTGTTAGTAAAAGAAACAATAGAGTGAAATAAATGCAAATAAATTCATATTGTGATATTTGAAAGGGATCTCCAGATCTCTTGACACGATTTTTGGTGTTTTATTTTCCTTTTGGCCATAGAGACTTGGAGAATGATGTTCTCTGTTTCAGATGTCCAAAATAAACTAAAGTGTTCCTTACTAATACATACAGGGTTTTATATTGTAGTTGTTTCTGCCCTTAAACTAAGAATAGTGGTTTAAACATAACCACTAATTTATGTGCCTCTTTTGTTCAGACATAAGACAAGTACAACTCTTCTTTCTGAGTTTTAATACTCGGTTTGAAAGCACTATTTTGTAAGAAGGAAATATACCGAGACCAGGTGTGTTAGTGACCTCTGAATAAAGGGGTTAGCTGTAAGTGGGGAAAACTATTAAAATACTTTTATTTTTTCATTCTGGTAATTAGAAGGAGAAAGGAAACCAGGATTGGTGACAAGAAAACTTTTTTTTTAAGTGGAGAAAAATTATTGAATGTTCAATGAAGGGAGAGAATTCTAGTGTATAACTTAGGTGGTTTTTTTTCCCCCTTAAAAATTAAGCATCATAAATGTTGATTGTCTGCAGTATGTAATTTTAGTGTGTAATGTAGTTTCCCCCCCCAAAAAAGTCATCATCATAAGTGTTGATCATAAATGTTAATTATCTACACTATATAATATTTACTAAATGTAATGAGGTTTTTGAGATTCATCTACTCAGCATTTGTGTGGTATCATTAGGGGTTTAAGAGAATTGTTCATAGAACTGACAGCCCTTTAACTGCTAAGTTCTTTTGACCATTTTAATGTCAGTCTTTATAGTATATAACCCATGAAGAGTATATAACCCTCTCTTAAGATTCAGAATCTACTAAACATAATCTTTTTTGATAAATCAAGGTCATCATTATGTACATTAATTTCTGTCCTATGCAGTTAATATGGCCGGTGCATTCTGCTGTATAAGGGTGTTGGCAGTTTCCTCCTGTGCTAAAATGACTTCTCACTGCTATACCCGTTTAGTGCTTTTGTCTGTTCTTAGTTTATCTGCTGCAGTACTGCTCTCTATCTGTCAAAATATGCCCTTCTAATCTGCCACTTCTAAGCTGAAGTAGGCAGGGAAACCAGATAAACCAGAATAGTGTGTGAAGTCAGAATAAATAGGATCTGAGTGAAGCTTAGTGGTAGTCCTCAGACCTTCATGAATCTCAAATTCTGATCGCCATTGTAGTATGTAATTTCTACCATAACGTGCTGTAAGATATCAAGGAAATTTTTAAATGACCCTTTCAGACCCTTAAATATAGAAGTAAAGTAAAACAAAATGTCGCTAAAATGCAGGTGCTGGCTTATTGCTAGGCATGCCCACAGTTAAGTGAATACCCATAGTCTATATGATTCAAATTTGTTTTTTGGTGAAATTTTATAAATTACTGCATGTTATTATAAGATTACCCTTAAAAAATGAAACATAAATGATTTCAAGCCCTTAGAATGTGTGGATTTGTCTCGTATATAAAAACTTTAGTATAAGAACTTGAACACAGCAATTTTGGCTTCCTAGTGACTTACGTTGCTTTTTTTCTGGGTTTTCCTGAGTTTGAAATATTGAGGTTTATTCTAAGAAAGTAAGGTGTCACTGTATATATAGCTAAGGTCCGGTTGAACTGTACTGGGTTCTAAATCCTGATCTAATATTATCTTTTCTGGTCAGAGTTGTTTGCATTTATTCACAGCTGGAAATCTTTTTCAGAGGTGAGACCACACCCCAGTTATTCTTGGTTTTGTCATTTCCTGTTAACTTTAAATTCTGCTTAATTGTTTTGCTTGAGCAAATCTTGGAGAAGCGTGGGTGGGTGGGAGTGATTTGTATTTTGTGTCTTTTAAATAGCAACCTTCCTAAAAGGAAGGACTAGATTGGAGGTTTTACTCCTACTTCTCGGGCTTACTTGTGACCTTGCCTTTCTTTTTTAACCTTGCCTTTTTACTTAAACTCTCTCTTTTTTTGCTTCAATAATCTCATCTGCAAAATAGGGTTAATAATACCTTCTTTGTCAAGCATCTCAGCCACGCAAATGACATAACGGATGTGAAAAGCTTAAGACAAGGTAGTATTATGAAACATGATAGTAGTGTGAGACTAGATCAGCTACTTCATAAGTGGATAATAGAGAAATCATTAACATTCAAAAAATATCAGAATCGGAAAGCATATGAAATTATAAGTTAGGAAACTGTTCCCAGTCAGGAAAATACTTCTTCTACAATATAAAGGATATCTGGGTGGAATCCCATGGATAACAGCGTACAAGCCAATAGTACAGTCTGTCTAGTACTTCCCTGGCAGCTGGTTTCTCCTCTAGCAGTTGAAGGTATTTATTTTGTGTTTAAAAATATAAACATTCTTATGATTTCACTCATTCATTAAATGTTTATGGAGAGCCATCTGTAATGTACTCCTAATTGGTGCTCATTTGCTTCTTCTTTGTTTTAAAAATTAAAATTTGTGTGAGCCTCTAGAACAGTCCATATACACTGGGGGCAACACTACTCGTATCTGGAGCAGAAAACGAGAAACCCAAATAATTGCATTTTGAAAATCTTTCAGCTTGATTATTTTTCTGGTTTCCAAGTTTCTTTTCCTATTTGAAGGAATTTTTTTTCTTTGACAGTGATTTTTATAAAAAGTTTATTCCTGTAGGCTGAATCTTTTCAGAAGCAACAAGGAAATTTCACTAGGCATTACATAACAGATATAGAGAATCCATTGTCTGAGTTTGCCCTTTGGTGGCCGAATGGGTTTTAACAGATGTCAGACTTCTTTTTTTTTTTAATCATTGAATTGTGCACTTTATTTATTTATTTTTACTATTTAAAAATCTTTATTCAAATCAGATCTATGCTTATTATTTACATTATCTTTCATTTAGGATTAAAATATAATATCCATCTGTAGTTTAAATCATACTTTTAGCCCTTTACATAATATGAAGTTAAAGTTGTTATAGTTTAAAACTGAATAGAATTGGGGACATTAGATTTTTAAATGAAAATGAAAAATTATGATACATTAGAACATACATGTACACATACTACTGGACAAGGAGTGGTAGAACAAGATAAAATATAGTAATTTTCTATTTTTTCTTGTGGCTATTTTCTATATATTATAAATCACATACTTTTAATAAGTACTTACATAAAACTCTCAATTAATAAATCAAATGCCAAATGAAGGATTACAAGAAAAAAATTTTCCTGAACTTTTCACTTACTTAAACTGCATGTTTTCCTAGGTTAGAAATTATCCATGTTTAGAATATCTTAAAGTATAGATACATTTGATCCCCATATGTTAAACACTGTACAACTGGAAGTTCTCAAAAAAGAGGTAAAGAAAAAGAAAGAAATGGTACTCTCAATTTAGCTTCCCAAGAGTTAGAAGGATGCCCACAGTCTGTGCTTAGTTGTCTATATATGAAACAACAGTGTTCACACCCCTCTTACTCTTTGTTTATATCCTTGACTTTTTTATGATTTATATTACCTTTCTGTTTTCTTTCAAGGATGGAAACATCTGACTGCGATCTATCTTCTTTATTAAAATATAAATATTTTCTAGAATATGGACAGATAAGTTTTAATGACAAACAGCAAAATACAGCAACCAATATTCAATAGGTATTCTGCCACTTAGTGGAGTTTTTCAAGAAAGCAGTTCAGTACACCTTCTCAACTTACAAATGTATGTGCACTTTATTTTTATTTATTTTTCAAATAAATTTATTTTATTTATTTATTTTTGGCTGTGTTGGGTCTTTGTTGCTGTGCGTGGGCTTTCTCTAGTTGTGGTGAGTGGGGGCTACTCTTTGTTGCAGTGTGCGGGCATCTCATTGCGGTGGCTTCTCTTGTTGCGGAGCACGGGCTCTAGGCACGCGGGCTCAGTAGCTGTGGCTCACGGGCTCTAGAGCGCAGGCTCGGTAGTTGTGGCGCACGGGCTTAGTCGCTCTGCGGCATGTGGGAACTTCCCGGACCAGGGCTCGAACCCGTGTTCCCTGCATTGGCAGGGGGATTCTTAACCACTGCACCACTAGGGAAGCTCCAGACTTCTTTTCAGGAGGATGCTGATAGAGTTCTCCCATTCTCTTGGAATTCAAGTGTACAATGTACTGCCATTTGTAGCACACATTGAAGGCTGCTGGTTCTTTGATATCCTGGCACTGGGAATACTGTGGCTATAGCTTTCTTTAAAAATTTTAGGAAGAGTAGTATGGACAGAAATGGCTATTTCCACAAGTATATCCTGAACCCCATTTCAGTCCCTGGTACCTGTACCTCATTTATTTCCCCTCTGTCCCCTCTCTCCGTTTTTCATATTATGAGAATGGATTTACCAAGGATTAAAAATTTTTTTTCTTTTAAATGTAAGCGTAACCCTGCTAATTATAAAATTTGAAAGGCAAAAGGGAAGAAAACAAAGGCTTCATATTCTTTCCTTCCAGAAACTACTACTCTTAATACTTTTCATTACTATACTTTCATTAATACTTTTCAATACAGTTGACCCTTGAACAATACAGGTTTGAACTGTGGGCCCACTTATACGTGGATTTTTTTTCAATAGTAAATACTACAGTGCTACATGATCTGAGGATGGTTGAATCGAAGGATGTGGAACCACGGATAGGGAGGAACTTTGGGTATGGGGGAACCACCCGTGTATATACAGAGGGCTGATTGTAAGATGTACTTGGATTTTCTATTGTGTGGAAGGTTAGCACCTCTAACCACCTCTTTATTCAAGGGTCAACTGTATTTCCATCTACTGGTATATTTTAAATTAAAAGGAAAATGGATGACATATATTAAACCTTTTATTATGCAAATATCTCATATTATTTTAACATAAATATTGTAATTTTACCTAAATTCTTTCATAGTGGTTTCAGTCAGCATGAAAATGATTTGAAAGTGCTTGTATTCATTTTTTTTTGCGGTACGCGGGCCTCTCTCTGTTGTGGCCTCTCCCGTTGCGGAGCACAGGCTCCGGACGCGCAGGCTCAGCGGCCATGGCTCACGGGCCCAGCCGCTCCGCGGCATGTGGGATCTTCCCGGACCGGGGCACGAACCCGTGTCCCCTGCATCGGCAGGTGGACTCTCAACCACTGCGCCACCAGGGAAGCCCTGTATTAATATTTTGGTCCTTTATATTTTCAGTCATTTGATACAATGCCAACCCAGAAGAAACATTTTCAAGTATAAATATTCGATGTGAGCAAGTCATATAGCACACATCTGTTGAATTTGTCAACATTATTTAAGTTATACTTAGTTTACCATTGTAATTAACAACTGCCAAACTATAATATTTATTTTTTAATTTTTTTTTGGTGTATACATTTTTTTTTTACATCTTTATTGGAGTATAATTGCTTTACAATGGTGTGTTAGTTTCTGCTTTATAAGAAAGTGAATCAGCTATACATATACATATATCCCTGTATCTCTTCCCTCTTGCATCTCCCTCCCTCCCACCCTCCCTCTCCCACCCCTCTAGGTGGTCACAAAGCACCGAGCTGAGCTGATCTCTCTGTGCTATGCGGCTGCTTCCCACTAGCTATCAGTTTTACATTTGGTAGTGTATATATGTCCATGCCACTCTCTCACTTTGTCCCAGCTTACCCTTCCCTCTCCCCGTGTCCTCAAGTCCATTCTCTAGTAGGTCTAAGTCTTTATTCCCGTCCTGCCCCTAGGTTCTTCATGACCTTTTTTTTTTTTTTTTTTTTAGATTCCGTATATATGTGTTAGCATACGGTATTTGTTTTTCTCTTTCTGACTTTCTTCACTCTGTATGACAGACTCTAGGTCCATCCACCTCACTACAAATAACTCAATTTTGTTTCTTTTTATGGCTGAGTAATATTCCATTGTATATATGTGCCACATCTTTATCCATTCATCTGTCGATGGACACTTAGGTTGCTTCCATGTCCTGGCTCTTGTAAATAGAGCTTCAATGAACATTGTGGTACATCACTCTTTTTGAATTATGGTTTTCACAGGGTATATGCCCAGCAGTGGGATTGCTGGGTCGTATGGTAGTTCTGTTTGCAGTTTTTTTAAGGAACCTCCATACTGTTCTCCATAGTGGCTGTATCAATTTACATTCCCACCAACAGTGCAAGAGGGTTCCCTTTTCTCCACACCCTCTCCAACATTTATTGTTTGTAGATTTTTTGATGATGGCCATTCTGACTGGTGTGAGATGATATCTCATTGTACAGACTATAATATTTAAACACTGGAAATTGATGCTCTTTGAGATTCACACCTCTGAGTGAAAGTCTCAAACCTCAGAAAGGACATCTTAATTTAAACACTTAATTATTTCCAAGCAGGAATAAGATGTTCTTTTTTACCCGTATGATAATGGTTGTGATTGAAGCCTTATGTATATCAGACATTTGGTAATAAAGCTTTCTTAAGTAAAGTAACATTATCACATTTTACTGTAAAATTTAAAAAAAAAGCTATCGGATTATTGGAGAGACAAGTGCTAAGGACTCATTACTTAAAGTGAATTAAAGAATTAGTTAACACGGGACTATATTCAATATCCTGTGATAAACTATAATGGAAAAGAATATGAAAAAGAATATATATATGTATAACTGAGTCACTTTGCTGTACAGCAGAATTTAAACACAACATTGTAAATCAACTATACTTCAATACAATTTTTTAAAAAAAGAATTAATTAAAACACTTTTCCTAAGCAGTATTTGATAATAGAGTATTTTTCCATTAAAATGACATTTTGGGGAAAAGCTAATTTTTAGACATACGTCTATGAGAGACAGAATTATTCAGCTATTTCTCATATTTTTGGTCCTTTCAGAGCTTTGCTGCTACTAATGGCAATAAAGAGGTGTCTTTTAATCTTTTCATCCTTTGGTGCAATCATTAATAGAATATAACACTCTGTTTTAAAGTTTCATGTTAAATTTTAGCTTCATTTGAAATTGCAAAACTGAGGTCTAAAAATTTCAACCTAACCTAAGTGATGTCTGACTTAGTTATCCTTATAGTCTACCTAATTATTCAGATGTATGCAGAGAGAACTTTTAGTTTCCTATATTCAGTTTTATTTTGTTGGCAAACTAGATTTTTATCATGAAATCTTTTAGTTTCTTGAGTCTTTGTCTATTATTAGAAGAGGGTATAACTTGGTAATTAGGCTCTCTAGACTGGGTGACAGAAAAATATGCTATATTAGCTGGACAAGGGAATGTGTATCTTTGATGATCATTATTAGATTTATTGAATACTAAGAATTCATGATGTTTTTGTGCAGTGTCTAGACAATATCAGCCCAAGAGAGTGAAATTCTGAATGAAGTAAACACTACGAGATAATTTAAGAATTCATTCAAGAATTGCCAATGGAATCCTTGCTAAAAATGTTTAACCTGTATCTAGTTATAGTAAATGATCAGACAAATCCAGGTTATGGGACTTTCTACAAGACAAATGGTCTGAACTCTTCAAAAGTGTCAAAATGATAACAGTAAACATCAATTTTAATGGTAGAATTCTGTGGCTGTCCAATAGATTTTATTACAATGGCAACAGTGTTCTCCACACTGTCCAATAGAGTAGGCACTAGTCAAATGTGGCTATTGATCAGTTGAAATGTGGCTAATGGTATTGCAGAGCTACATTTTTAATTTTATTTAAAAAAATGTCAAAGTGATGAAAAATTAAAAAGGCAAGAGGACTATTCTAGATGAGAGAAGATGAAAGAGAAATGACAGTCAAGTACAGTGCCAAGCCTGGATTGGGAAAATGAAAAAAGTCATAGAGGACATTTTGGGGACAACTGGGGAAATTTGAATATGGAGTATATATTAGATATAGTATATCAATGGGAAATGTCTTGGGTGTGTGATATGGTATTGTGGTTATAAAGGAGAATGTTCTTATTCTTAGGTAATACCTGATGAAGTATTTAGGTTGAAATGTCATGATGTCTGCAATTCGTTTTCAAACGGTTCAGGAAAAAAAAATGTACTTGTTAAGAGAGAAAGCAAAAGTGGCAAAATGTTTACCATGGTGAATATGGGTAAAGAGCAAATGGATATTCATTTTACTATTCTTTCACTTTTTGATAGGATTTCAGTTTTTCAAAATATGAAGTTGAGAGAAAAAAGAGTACAGTTAAGAAATGCCTCACATAACTAGACTCAGGAAAGTCACTATCATATTTGAGGATTCAGTGGTGGCTTAGTGAAGGCAAGCTAAAGAGAAGAACATGAGTTTTAAAGTATATTATAGCGGGGTTCCCTGGTGGCGCAGTGGTTGGGAGTCCGCCTGCCGATGCAGGGGACATGGGTTCGTGCCCCGGTCCGGGAAGATCCCACATGCCGCGGAGCGGCTGGGCCCGTGAGCCATGGCCGCTGAGCCTGCGCGTCCGGAGCCTGTGCTCCGCAACGGGAGAGGCCACAACAGTGAGAGGCCCGCGTACCGCAAAAAAAAAAAAAAAAGTATATTATAGCTGATGTGGCGTGGGGGCAACTTGCTTAGTTGGAAAAGAGGTTGTTGCAGCTACATGATGGGTCTTGGAAGTAAGGATGGAGAAAACAAGTATACTTGACTAAGGACTTGAGAGGGTGGGTAAACTCGAAGTGTCAGAGAATGGGAAGAGGTTAAATGAAGAAAAGGAGAAGGAAGAGGAATAGCTGAAATCTATCAGTGATCAGTTGACAGTGATCTCATTAAGGAGACAGCAAGATTATTTCGATGGTTATGTGTTAAAAACAAACAAACAACTGAGGCTTAATTGGCTTATAAATGTAATCCAAAATTATGGAAAATGCAAACATTACCCAAACAGATATGGTGACAGACTTGTTCTTGTTTTTTAGAGAGATTCAAGTGAGTAAGGCGGTAGACGGATAAAATAAATATTAAAAAGCACCAATAAGGAGAGAAGATGGAAAGGATTTCCTAAGTATATTTCCCATCCCTGTTAATCATACCACTTACCCATTTAGTCACTGGCTCACATGACAAGCCTGGGAGTCAGGCCAGACTCTCCTATCCCTTTCACTTCACATCCCTTTCTACCAGAATCAGTTCTGTGGACTTCTGGTTTCTGCATAAACTTCTGCTTCATCTCCCTCTCTTACTTCTTGCTTGTACTACTGCAGTAGCCACTTGCTAGGGCTATTTAATCTAATCTCCATGCTGCCATCATGATCTTTGGATAATGTAAAGGATCATTCTTGTGCTTGAAATCCTTCATGAACGTTTCCAGACCATAGGATAAACTCTTAAGTTTGTTGATGTAGAAGTTCCTTCGTGCTAAACCTCTAACCTTGTGTTAGTTCCTCCTCGTTTCACACCCCCATTGCCAAACCTACTTTCCTACTCCTTGTGGTTCCCTAGAATGCCATGTCGTATTGTATCTGTGAATGGTCTCTTTGCATTACTTCTCTGAAGAATCTTGTCCCCCAGCTTGACTAGCTCCTATCTATCTTTCAAGATTTAGCCAAGAGGACATCTGAGAAGCTTTTTCTCCTTTACTTGGAGGTTGTATGAGTAATGGTTTTAGAACATGGGCTTTGAAGTCAGGTGAACCTGGATTCAAATTCTGCCTCGTTTGGTATCTGTGTGACCTTGGACAAATCACTTAACTTTGTTTTACCTCCGTTTCCCTATTTGAGGGAGAGGGATAATAAAACTTAGCTTGCAGGATAGTTGTGAGGATGAAATAGACTCCACAAAGTACAGTGACAGGCACATAGTAAGTGCTCAGTACATGTTAGCTGCTATCATCATCATCAGAAGAATTAGATATTGCCTCCCATGTGCTCCCATGAGCAGTCTCATTGCTTTACAAATTTCTTTAAATATTTTTATTTTATTTTATTTATTTATCTGGCCGCACCGTGGGGTGTGTAGGATCTTAGTTCCCCGACCAGGGATCAAACCCACGCCTCCTGCATTGGAAGCGTGGAGTGTTAATCACTGGACCTCCAAGGAAGTCCAAGAACTTTGTGTTCTTAATGTTGAATACAGTGCCTAGCACATAGGCGCTTAGTAATTGTTTAAGTGAAAGCATAAGAAGCTTATTTTATTGAAGACGGTGTAGGAAAGAACACAGGCGCTGCTAATTACTAGTTGTGTGACTTTTGTCATTTGTTTTCCTTGCTTCAAGTTTAAAATGGGAGATAACAGTACCTACCTCAGAATTTAAAGATTGTATTTCATATTGTACAATATTATGTAGAGTGCTTAGCATAGTGCCCATAGTGGGTGCTTAATAAATGTTAGCTGTTCTTTATTAAGTGAATTCTTCTTGAATCTTGGTGAGGTCTGACAGCAGGTCTGTTTGACTTTAAGTGGCATATGTGCAATGATAGTTTAGCAGTGTTATATTTTATATTTTCCAGCCTTAATCTCCTTAGCTTTTGAAAGGACTTAAACATAAAATCCTTAATAAAAATGGTAAAAATTTCCTTTTCTATAGTATAGATAGAATTTTGGAAATCATGTATTCAGAAACAGATATTTGATGAATTCCTACTTCAGGCAACACATTTCTGGTTATACTCAGAAGCTTAAATACTGTCTTGAAAAGTACTCAGTATAGCATATGATAACTTCCCAAAAATGTGACAGAAAATTAGAACTCTGGAGCTTCCTGTGACTAATAACCACCGGGAAGAGCAGATGACTAAACCGTGGACTGTATCTCGTAAGAAATGTTTGCTCCTTCACTCTATAAATTGATAATCCTTTCAGGTTTAAACTTTAATGGTTGATCAGTGGCCTAACGAGGTAAGACTTAATTTGTGTTTTTTTGTGTGTATGCCTAGGTACATTTTATTCTTGTGACCTAAGGCTTTGTGGAAGTTTAAAAATAAAGTAAGATCATTTTAATGAATGGCCAGAGTAATAATGGTAATTGGTGGATTTATTCATGAAAGCAAGTTAGTTGTTTTTTACTATTGTGCATTGTTTTATTGAACACATATGATCACTATAAAGATATTGTTTCTGTCAGACTAGTGAGTTCTGTGACTATCAAAGAACAGAGGGAATAATCTGAAAGAGCTATTTCAGATGATTGAAATAAAATTATTTGTTCTGATTAGTTATGAAAGGACCTGAAAGGTACATATGACTTTCACTAATAATATCTAATATAACCTCTTAAGCAGTGTTTAACTGGTTCATGATTGGACACGCAGGTGAGTAGATTAGGAAATAAGTCTGCAGAAGTAGGGCAGGCTTGCTGGCTTAAAATAGGAATGAAAGCAGGGTTATTTGCAGTGAACAGAGATAGCTATTTAGGTAAATCCTAGTGTCCCGTGAGGATAAGACCACACAGTAAGCTAAAAATAATAGCTTATAGGCCAATAACTTTTAAGGGTTAGCTTTCATACTTACTGTAGGATTAAAGTGGTCGTCACCAATGTGGTCTTTCTCTTTAATGCAGTTCTGCATCAGATGTTGGGCATATGAAAATATGTGTCATTTATGTATTGGATGTATATTGAAGCAATATACTGAATTGAATTGAATTTGACCATGGAAAGGCTGAAGAATTTCTTCAGTGTAGTTTAGGAACTTAGTTTTAAAAATTTATTAATTTTTTATTTTGATAATTATAGATTCACAGGATATTGCAAAGAAAGGTACAGGAAAGTCCTATACATCCTCCCCTAGGTCTGTTCCACAATGTCAGTATCCCACACTACCACAGTACTATACCAAAATAGAAATTGACATCGGCACAATCCAGATAGCTTATTCAAGTTTCACCAGTTATACATGGACTTGTGTGTGTGTGTGTGTAGCTCTGTGCAATTTCACGTGTGTATAACTACCACCACAATCAAGATACTCAACTGTATCATCACCACAAGACTCTTGTGTTACTACCCCTTTGTAGCCACACCCATCCCCTTCAGAAACTCATTTTTATAGTTTGCTTATTGTTTTGAATCATGTGCAAACCTGATTTGATTAGGGCTTTTGCTTCTGAGTTGGAAGCATTGTAAAATAATCTTTATTGCAATATAGGTAGTCTAACAGCAACTGACTCATGGTAAAAACTAGGTTAAAATGTGTTAGCAGTTTGGGAGCACTGAAAACTTTCTTGGCTAAATATATATAGACTTAGAATGAAGATTCTGAACTCTGGTTACCAACCAGAATCACCTGTGGAGCTTAAAAAAACATGAAGAAAACATGGGTACCTTGGCCTCATTCCAGATAAATCTGGAAAGCAATGTTGAATATAAAAATGCAAGTTACAAAAGGATACACAGGGACTTCCCTGGTGGTGCAGAGGTTAAGAATCTGCCTGCCAATGCTGGTGACGTGGTTTCGAGCCCTGGTCCGGGAAGATCCCACATGCCACAGAGCAACTAAGCCCGTGCGCCACAACTACTGAAGCCTGCGCGCCTAGAGCCCGCGCTCTGCAACAAGAGAAGCCACTGCAATGAGAAGCCTGCACACTGCAACGAAGAGTAGCCCCCGCTCCCTGCAACTAGAGAAAGCCCGCGCGCAGCAACGAAGACCCAACGCAGCCAAAAATAAATAAATAAAAATTAAAAAACAAAAGCACAGTGAACTACTGCTACACACCCATTAGAATGGCTGAAATTAAAAAGACAATTACCAAGTTTTAACAAGGATGTGGAGTGACTGGAACTCTCAGGCACTGCTGGTGGGAATGTAAAGTTGTAAAACTACTCGGGAAAATTGCTTGACAGTCTCCTCATATGTTAATTATACACCTGTCATACATCCCTGGCATTCCACCCCTAGGTATTTACCCAAGAGAAATGAAAATAAGATTTATCCACAAATGTTTATAGCAGCTTTAGTCATAATAGTCAAAACCAGGAAATATTCAGCAGGTAAATGGATAACCATATGGTATATCCTCACAATGGAGTACTACTCAGCAATAAAAAGATACAAACTACTGATATATGCAATAGCACAGGTGAATCACGAAATCATTATGCTTATGAAAAATACCAGACACAAAAGACTATACACTGGACAGTTCCATTCATATAAAACTAGAAAGTGCAAATTTATGTGTAGTGACAGATCAGTGGTTGCCTGGTGCTGAAGGCAGAGGACAGGATTCTTCAGGAGTAATAGAAATGTTTTATATCTTGATCGTGGTTGTGGTTTGACAAATAGAGACATGTCACGTTTTATCGAATTGTATACTTCAGTGGATACAGTTTATTGTACCTAAGTACACCTCAATAAAGCTTATTTTTAAAAAAGAAGTTATGGATGCTGTACCCTAAAATTAACACAGGATTTAGTGCAGATGACTTACTTTGGCTAAAACAAGATTGCAGGTTGATAGACTACTGCAAAATTGAATTGAAAACCTGAAAGAAGGAAATAAATAGAGACTCCCTCTGAACTAGGGATTAGTAGTTTGCTTTAGAAGGATACAGTTTACTTTGAAACATTGCCTAGAGTTGAAATGCCTCCTTTTAAAAGTATGCTTTAGGGATAAAATATTTGCACTTTATGGCTAGCTTCAATACATGGGTGTATTTTTAGTCATCTTTTATACTTATTAAAGAACTGCAAATCACACAGAAGGACAAAAGAAATGAACAAAGGATATGATGTGTATAGATAATTTATAAATGAATAAATTCAAATGGCCAATGAACATGTGAGATTATAGATGTATGGACAAAGATATTTGTTCCCACATTATTCATAATAGCAAAAATAAATAAGAATAACTGCATTGTTTAATAATAGCAGATTAATTAGGTGAATTATATTATTTCCATGATGCAAACTTTGAGAATTATATTGTAGAAGAATGTTTGTTGGTGTGAGAAAATTTTAGTAGTGTAATACAAAATTCAAAAGACAGATTACCAGTGAAGGATTCTGGAATATTTTTCAAAAGACAGATTACTAGATTGTATACTACAGCTGATTATAAAATAATATATTTCAATATTAAAAATATTAAGATACACACCAGAATTTTAACAGTGGTTATCTTTGGTTGATGGCATTCTAAGAAATTTGTTTTTGTTTTTATGGTAGTTATTGTTTTTTGTGCTCGTTTTTAAAAATTTTTTAAATTGAAGTATAGTTGATTTACAATATTTTGTTAGTTTTAGGTGTCTAGCAAAGTGATTCAGTTATATATAATATATTTATATTTTTATATTGTTTTCCATTATAGGTTATTATAAGATATTAAATATAGTTTCCTGTGCTATACAGTAAATCCTTATTTTTTAAAAAAATTTTATTTATTTTATTTTTTGCTGTGTTGGGTCTTCATTGCTGTGCGCGGGCTTTCTCTAGTTGCGGCGAGCAGGGCTACTCTTCGTTGCAGTGCAAGGGCTTCTCATTGCGGTGGCTTCTCGTTGCAGAGCACGGGCTGTAGGCGTGCGGGCTTCAGTAGCTGTGGCACGTGGGCTCAGTAGTTGTGGCTCGTGGGCTCTAGAGCGCAGGCTCAGTAGTTGTGGCGCATGGGCTTAGTTGCTCCACAGCATGTGGGATCTTCCTGGACCAGGGATCAAGCCCGTGTCCCCTGCATTGGCAGGTGGATTCTTAACCACTGCACCACCAGGGAAGCCCTACAGTAAATCCTTATTGCTTATCTATTTTATGTATAGTAGTTTGTATCTGCTATTTAAAAAATTCTTCTGCATTGAGTATATAGTTTCTTTGATGTAGAGAAATAAAGAGTAGCTTGAAGATTAGCAGAAGGTTGAACATTAATACTATAGTATTCATTATACTGTTCTTTCTATTTTTGTAAATTCTTTGAGAATTTCAAAAAAGTTTTAAAATAGCTTGAAAACCTTCACTTTATTTATAGCACTGTATGAGCCATATTTATCAAGCGTAGCTCCATTTATGAGGCTATTTAATGGCAGGTTAAAGGGTCTTTAAGCTTGATTTTAATAAATGCATAGTATAATAAAAATTTATTCACATTAAATACAAAGCAAATTATCACCTCTAACTGCTGGCTGATTTAGATTTAACTTCCAAACAGGAAGAGATTTTCAGTTTTGACACAAAGATCTGTTGATGATGTATTGAAGATCCATTAATGGTCAGTAATCTTTGGGAATGCCCTGGCAACCAGTGGTTAGGACTCGGTGCTTTCACTGCCTGGGCCTGGGTTCAATCCCTGGTCGGGGAACTAAGATCCCGCAAGCCGTGCGGCATGGCACCCGCACCCACCCCCCCAAAAAAATCAGTGATCTTTCTAGCCTTGTAGAAACAGGTGGTGAATTTTCCTCTTTGACATCCAGCAATACTGTGATTCCTAGGTGAGTTGCAGCCAAATTGGATATTGGTAGTATTTCTCTTAATTAATTCATTTATAATGAGTTATATACATTTCTAAATTCTGATTTTATTTATTTTTTGGATAAATAATACGGTATAAAATTTTAAAAGGTGTGTAGCAAAAAGTCGTCTTCTATTCCCTGACTCTGAGCCACCAGTTCTCTACCTTGGGGATGTTAAAGCCTACCACCAAAGACCACCAGGAACACATCTGTATCGTAACAAAAATAAGTTACATTTAGCTTGTTGCAGCAAGGAATAACATATACTAAAATAACTGTGGGGCATCTCAGAATGAAGGAGTTAGAAAGGAGGATATACAGGGTTTTAGGAACTGAGACTGGTCATAGAGTGATTTTAGGGTGGAAGTTAGTAGTCTGGGCAGGGACTGGCTGGAATATGTAATTTAGGTGAGTTGCTGGAATGGTCAATGGTTTTATCTTTAGTACACCCGAGTCCCTGAGGAGTTACTATCAGATCAGTTTGTCTATGGTACTAGAACATAATGAGCCGATGTTAAAAAAAAAAAAGGGCTTCCCTGGTGGCGCAGTGGTTGAGAGTCCGCCTGCCGATGCAGGGGACACGGGTTCGTGTCCCGGTCCGGGAAGATCCTACATGCCGCGGAGCTGGGCCCGTGAGCTATGGCTGCTGAGCCTGCGCATCCGGAGCCTGTGCTCCCCAACGGGAGAGGCCACAACAGTGAGAGGCCCACGTACCGCAAAAAAAAAAAAAAAAAAAAGTTAGAGCTTAGATAATCTGTAATGCATACTGTGGTTTGGTTTGGTTCGCTTTATCTGACTTTTTTTTTTTTTGGCTGTGCTGGGTCTTCGTTGCTGCGGGCTTTCTTTAGTTGCGGCGCGAGGGCTTCTCATTGCAGTGGATTCTCTTGTGGAGCATGGGCTCTAGACACGTGGGCTTCAGTAGTTGTGGCTCGCGGGCTCTAGAGCGCAGGCTCAGTAGGTGCAGTGCACGGGCTTAGTTGCTCCGCGGCATGTGGGATCTTCCTGGACCAGGGCTCAAACCCGTGTCCCCTGCATTGGCAGGCAGATTCTTAAGCCCTGTGCCACCAGGGAAGCCCTATCTGACTTTTAAGTCAGTGTTTTTCTGAGCGTTTGGGAGCAATTTGTAGTTTCTGTTTCAATTTTTACTCTTTGCTTCTGATCATTTGTTAACTAAGCCAGAGGATTTACCATTTAGGGTAAGTGATCAATCAAGATCTGTATCTTTGTTAGATAGGCTGTGAGTGTTTATCAAGCTTTTGATGGTAGTAATTTTGACCTCTGTAAGCACCAAGCCATTTTTTTTCTTTTTCTTAGATGATTGTTTTTTGAATCACCTGGCATGATAATGGCTGACTGCAGCATTTAAGACTCGAGATCACACACATGGCATCTGTAGCAGACAAAACCTCAAACAAGAATTATTATTAAAGTTTGAAATAATGTCCCATATATCCCGTATCTATTTGGATCTTCCTTTGGTAACCAAATCATTTTTTCCCCTTTAATTTGGATATGGATTATTCACCTTTGCCTGTGTCTAAAGAATTAGTCTTGCATTTGGTGATTATCAAGGATAAAGGTCTTGGTAGTACTAGGAATAAAGGTCAGGGTGTTTATTGACAGTCTAGAATCTTGAACCAACAGAGAGAGAAGAAATAGCCAAGAGAATAAAGGGCAAAATCATGGAAACTGCACGGTAATCAGTGGCTTCTGGCGTCTGAGAGATTGTGTTCTGTTGATCTTGGCCGTAAATGGTCTATTCACATTATCTTCTGCTTTTGGACCAAAACAATTCTGGAAATCCTAACTCAGACGCAGTGTCTGGCCATAGCAATGATGTCAGTAATACACATAATTAATTTGTTCTCTGTAGTGTTAATAGTTACAAGTACATGATACATACCTTAACAGAAGTTCTTTTGACATGTCTCCACAAGGCTCAATTCTTGATATTTAGATTATCACTGGGAGCTTTAGGTGAATGTAAGGAAGAAGCAGAAACTACTGTTGATGTTGAATCTGTAGGTTTTAGTTAATTTATTATTATTAACCAGCCTTATCAGAATGGAAGAGAGTGGAATCTTCTGTTAAAGTACATAATCAGTTTTATAAGGAGTCAGTCATTGATTATTCTGAAAGTAAGAATATGTTCTGAACAGAGAAGGACACTGACACATCTCCAGGCCTTCGATTTATCCTATAAAATATAAAATGTATTAAGAATTTCACCAATCCAAGCTTATTTAAACCTAGAGATAAAATCTTTTTGTAGACAGCTATTGTGTCATTCTTGGTATATCAATATATCTGTAACCTGAAAGTTGTACAAACATTGAAACATATCTACTTTTAACACATTTTACTTACACATGATTAACTTAGGAAGGCTGTACTCTTTTCATTCATTAGTTTTTTTTTTTCTTTTTACCCTATTTTTTTTTTTTTTTTTTTTTTTTTTGTGGTATGCGGGCCTCTCACTGTTGTGGCCTCTCCCGTTGCGGAGCACAGGCTCCGGACGCGCAGGCTCAGCGGCCATGGCTCACGGACCCAGCCGCTCTGCGGCATGTGGGATCCTCCCAGACCGGGGCACGAACCCGTGTCCCCTGCATCGGCAGGCGGACTCTCAACTTCTGCGCCACCAGGGAAGCCCCTACCCTATTTTAATAAAGCAAAGAGCTCTCACAATAGTTTGAGTTAGTTAAAAGTTGGAGAATGCCAAACAGAGCTAATAATTTCTGTAATCCTTCAAAAATATTTTTAATAAGGTAAAGGACCAAGTCTTTGTGTAACTTAGTGTAAACCCAAAGATATTGTAGGTGTGAGAAACATCTTCACAGTTTTATTATTCTGAATTTGGAGAAGAACAAAATCAAAGAGAATTGTTATGTGACAAAATATTAGCTGTGACTATCCAAAGGTGAGAAGTAGTCACAGGCAGTATCTTTAAAAGCACAACAATAAGTGACAGTGTTTATTAGGAATGTCAACTTGTTTCCAAAAGTAATGAACTTAAAAAAAAAGATTTATGAGTTTGTCAAAAAGCACAGAGTTAATAGAATATTTTGATGATTTAAGGAATGTCTTCCCTGGGCACAGAATAACTTTGCTCTTTTAGCAGAAAGAAAACAGTTTTACTCTGTTTATTATTCATGAAAGAATTTGCATTAAAAGGATTTATATTATTCCTTATGAAAACCCCCTCACATCTGACCAGTTTTGTCAGAAATTTTAACGTATTTTCTTTCTCCCTTCAAAGGTTTTTTTTGTTTGGTTTGGTCTGGTTTGGTTTTTGTAGCTACTACAAACCCAGACAAATAAAGTATACTAATTCTCATACTGTCTACCCTTATGGTATGCTGTCTCATTTGTCTATCACTATATTCTGTCACATTTTGGCACGACCAGAAATTTCTCTTTCTTCCCCCAGCTTTATTGAGATATAATTGACATATAACATTGTGTGAGTTTAAGGTGTAGAACGTGTTGATTTGATATATTTTGCAAAATGATTACCACAATAGCATTAGCTAACAACGTGTAACACCATATAATTACCGTTTCTTTTTTGTGGTGAGACAGACATTTCTTATTTTAAGACAAAATTATTCTCTTTATTTCTAGTTAAGCAAAAGCACATCTGATACCATACATTCACATTCCCCTGTCTTCACACACATTCTTTTACATTCATTCAAAATCAATAACGGAAGACATTGTTAAGAGTTAAAGGTTGAGGGACTTCCCCATGGTCCAGTGGTTAGGAATCCGCTTTCCAATGCAGGGGACACGGGTTCAATCCCCGGTCGGAGAACTGGGATCCCACATGCCACAGGGCAACTGTGCCCGCGAGCTGCAACTACTGAGCCTGTGCACCACAAGTAGGGAGAAGCCCGCATGCCTCAACGAAAAACCCCACATGCTGCAATGAAGGTCCCGCCTGCCGCAACTAAGATCTGATGCAGCCAAATAAATAAATAAATAAATATTAAAAATATATATATATATAAAAAGAGTTAAAGGTTGAATGAGAGGGTAATTCTGAGGGCGTTAGAAGTGAGTAATCTTATAACTTCCAAAGAGTTACAAATTGTAAGGGCTTTCCTTGTTTCTTAAGGATTAATTAATCTCTAAATTCTCTTTAGGGTGAGGCCAATTAGTCTTTTCTAGGTTTTGTATCTCCTAGGCACATCAAAATAGGGACTAATTGCTAGAGATCGGGGAAGACTACATAAGCCTGATTTCTTCAATAAATGTTCTTTTTTCATGGGGTTTGGGAAGTCTTTCAGGGAGGCACTTTTAGAATTTGAATTGCATTTGGAAGCCTCCTCATATTAAAGAATGCAGACCACTGGGTATTTAGAATTCTGTTTCCTATCTTGTTTTAAGGTGCCTCTCAAATAAACAATTTTGTTCAGGTTAAAATTTCCCCAAGAGGACTTCCCTGGTGGCGCAGTGGTTAAGAATCCACCTGCCAATGCAGGGAACATGGGTTCAAGCCCTGGTGTGAGAAGATCCCACATGCTGCGGAGCAACTAAGCCCGTGTGCCACAACTACTGAGCCTGTGCTCGAGAGCCCGTGAGACACAACTACTGAGCCCGTGTGCCACAACTACTGAGCCTGTGCTCTAGAGCCCGCGAGACACAACTACTGAGCCCTGGTGCCACTACGGAGCCTGCACTCTAGAGCCCGCGAGCCACAACTACTGAAGCCCATGCGCCTAGAGCCCGTGCTCCGCATCAAGAGAAGCCCATGAACCGCAATGAAGTGTAGCCCCCCACTTGCCACAACTAGAGAAAGCCCGCGTGCAGCAACAAAGACCCAACGCAGCCAAAAATAAATTAAAAAAAAAAAAGGTCTCCAAGAGGCCATTTGTAATTTTTCCTTGGTGAAATTATGGCGTTTATTGAGTATATTCATAATCTGAAAATGTGAAGGAAGCAGATAGAGGAGGCACAGAGGAGGCAAAGATTCAGGCTGAGAAAACACCATGTGACCTGCAACGATTGTTAAGGATGGCACTTTTGCAGCCATATGTCTCCAGAAGACATGAAGTGATACCAAAGATAAGCCGTCATCAATTGAGGGCTGATCAGAGCCTCAGCCCCAGACAGAACTAAGCAAAACACTTCTCAGGATTGTAAGGACTAAGGAAGGTCCTTAGGAAGTTTTAGAAAAATTGACCCAATGCAGAGTTTGCCTAAAGATACTGGTCTAATGAGACCTTCTGAACTTGTCAGCCTTTGGGGCTGGCTGGAAAATACACTTATTAGGTCCTAGTCTGTCCTCTGCCTATGGGCCTCCTCTTATAGATGAATGACACTCAAGATACTGAACAAGCAGACAGATGATAGGAATGCTGTTAATTAGGTAGAAGCCAGATTTCACTCCTGAACAGAACAATCTGATAAGACTGAAAGTCAGAGGACCCACGTATCACCTTAACCCTGAAGTGCTTGGGAAAATTATTGAAGATCAGGTAGCTCACTCTAGTAGGCAGGGTGGCCTTGAGCAGGTGGAAATCAAGTGGCCTCATATGTGCACACTGTTACAAAGTCATGGGTCTCCCCAGAAACAAGGTCAGCTGAAGGATTTATTTATAGTTAAAGAAAAAAAGTTAAGTTTATTTAACTTGCTGCAACAAGCAGAGAGAACTAGAGGAAATAGGGATCTTCTCTATAGGGGGAGGCAGTTAGGAAAGGCTACTCATTGGATACTGTTGTTAGATGAAGGACTATTGTTGGATTTTAGGGTGGAAGTTTGTAATCTGGGCAAGGACTAGTTAGAATTTGTAGACTAGATGAGTTGCTAGAACTCATGAAGTTCTAGTGTTAGATCAGATCTAGTGTCTATGCAGAGTTACCGTTAAATTAGTTTGCCTGTGGTCTTATCTTGAAACATATGGATCTGAAGCATCTGGTATTAAAAAGAATTTGAGGGCTTCCCTGGTGGCGCAGTGGTTGAGAGTCCGCCTGCCGATGCAGGGGACTCGGGTTCGTGCCCCGGTCCGGGAAGATGCCACGTGCCGCGGAGCGGCTGGGCCCGTGAGCCGTGGCTGCTGAGCCTGCGCGTCCGGAGCCTGTGCTCCGCAATGGGAGAGGCCACAGCAGTGAGAGGCCTGCGTACCACAGAAAAAAAAAAAAAAAAAAGAATTTGAGCTTAGATAGTCTGTGATGCATGTTGTGGTTTGGTTCGGTTCACTTCATCTGTTTTATGAGTCATAGTGCAGTTATAAGTTGGGACTTCTGTTTTGATTCTGAGAGGCTGCTGGTGTTAGTTTCTATGTGTATAAAAGTATATTTGTAATTGTTGAAAGGCTTTAGGACAAAACTTTGACTTCAAGAATTCAGTATTAGTTTTCTATTGCTGTGTAACAAATTACCACAAACTTAGTGGCTTAAAACAACGTTTTTTTAGCTCCTAGTTCTGTGGGTCAGAGGTACGTTCGTGGCGTAGACTTCTCAGGGCTCAAAGGCTGAAATCAAAGTGCCTACCAGGCTGAGTTTACATGTGGAGGCTTGGGGGAAGAATCTGATCTTTAGCGCATTCAGGTTGCTGGCAGTTCCTTGTGGTGGTAGGAGTGAAGCCCTTACTTTTAGCTGGGGGCCACTCCCAGCTCCTGGAGTCTGCCTTCATTCCTGCTCTGTGGCCTGCTCTATCTTCAAGCTAACAATGGAGAAATTGCACATCAAATCCCCCTCATGCTTCAGCTCTCTGAACTCCTATATCTGACCTCTAAATCCAGATTAAAAGGTCTTCTGTGATTAGGTCAGGTGCACCTGGACAGTCTCCCTATTTTAAGGTCATCTGATATGGGACCTTAATTATGCTTGCAGACTTCCTTCCAGCAGTACCTAGATGATTGTTTGATGGAGTAACTGGGAGAAGGTGTGTGTATACCATGGACCAGGCATCTTGTGGGGTCTGCCTTCTGCTCACCACAGTGCCTCTGTGTGTTTTGAAGCATAAGCCACAGAATTTCCTCTTTGTCATCTTAGTAACTCTTGGTTGTTTATAGGTGTAACTTAAATTTTAATGTTGCTGGTAAGAGTCAGTTTGGGGTATAGCTCTGCTCATTTGAGAAAAGTCTTATTTATGTATAAAACGGATTAACATAAGGAAAGTTATTGCCAGTGGGATTGCCTTTCTTTTTGCCCTTGGCATCTGTTACTTTTCTTTTAATAAAGTTTTTTATAAAAACATGGAAAAATGTAGGGCAGAGCAGATAGGAAAAAAAAAACTGTCTGTAGTCCAAACACTCTTGTTTATATTTTCATCCTTTTCTTCCAATTTTTTTCTTTTTTTTGCGGGCCTCTCACTGTGTGGCCTCTCCCGTTGCGGAGCACAGGTTCCGGACGCGCAGGCCCAGCGGCCATGGCTCACGGGCCTAGCTGGGCCCAGCCGCTCCGCGGCATGTGGGATCCTCCCGGACCGGGGCACGAACCCGTGTCCCCTGCATCGGCAGGCAGGCTCTCAACCACTGCGCCACCAGGGAAGCCCCCTTTTCTTCCAATTTTTATTGTTCAATTAAAAGAATATCATTATGACTATATAGTGTACAAAATAATTGTATACTGACTTCTTATATACATTTTTTTCTGATTATAAAAGTGATACAGGGTAATTGGAGAAAGTTTAAAAATAGGCAAGTCGGAAGAATAAGATAATTTGGAATCTTGTTACCTAGCACTAATACTTGGGTATATTTCCTTATTGCCTTTTCTAATGCATTATTTAGTCACAATTTAGATCATATTGTATGGATTTATTTTTAAACAGAGTTAAACACTGGACCACTTGTTAATTTTAAATAAAAGGTATTTGGCATATTACTTATCACCTATGAGTTTTTTGTATCCTAACCTTTAAAAGTGACTTCTTTAATTCTGTGTGAGTTTTAGATTCATAAATATGCCTTTTATTTTTAAACTTTTACGTGTGTATGTACATATACGTATATTTATGATCAGTATCTTATGGGGGAAAAAAATAGAGAAAGCATTCCATTGTCAGTTCAAATTGACTCACTCCCTCAGGATCCCTGACAGCTGAGTTTTCACTATACCTTATGTTTTAATAACATCAGTGGACCAAGGACATCAGCGTTTCCATTGGCTCTTCTTCCCTCTTGCTTTTTGAGACAAGATACCATGGCTCTGGCCTCCCTGTGGGGAATAGCAGCTCAGGAGAAGAAAATGCTTTGAAAAGAGGTCTTTAAAGAACATTCCAGACGTAGAGAGTGAAAGAGAGCACCATGTGCCTCCTTTCCCCTCTTCTCTTGGCTTCTCATACTGACTAGAATGCCAAAATGTCTCAGCTGAAGGTGCAGCCTGGTATCGGGCAGTATTTCCCTGCTGAAACATTGATAGACTGGGCACTCGCTATATGAATTTTTAAAGAATATAGAAAATCATTATTTGAGTTACTTGTTAATGAAAGTAGTTTGTTTTATTACTTACTATCCTTCTGTTTTTGAGGAGAGAGGTGAGGTAAAGACAAATATTTTGTTTTGTAATGTTCCTTGCAAAGTGTCCAAAATGTGATTTGGATGTGGTCATCAACCATGTCAAGAATGATTCTATTTTAACAGTGGCATGAAAAAAATCATTCTAGAAACACATTTCTTAGGATTGGGAAGGAACTGAAACATAGAATTTACACATGAGTGGAAGTTTGATCTCTGAGTTACATAATCTTCCTGAAATCAACCTAGACTTCTGAATCTGGGGTTCAAAGTGAATAAAGCTAGACTTGAAAATCTTTGGTATCATGACTTCTGCAGTTTTTTCCTTAATTTTAATTCAACTCTGGCTGGGGTCAGCTAGGCTCAAGTGTTTTTGCATTAAAAAGGTTTTTTAAAAAAATTATTGACGTATAATATACAAAAGTGCACAGATCCTAAGTGTACAGCTTGATAAATTTTCACAAAGGAAACATACTTGTGTAGCCAGTATTCAAATCAAGAAAATAGAACATTACCTACAGTAAGTGTTGAGGTAATTTTCTTTCAAGAAGGCTATGTAGGTGATATATTTTCTGAGTCCCTTTGATTTTGTGAATGTCTTTCTATGACCTTCACATATAATATAAAGTATTTGGCTGAGTACAAAACTTACCAGTTACAACCTTTTCTCCTTAGAGTTCTACACATATTCCAGTGATGTTAGAAATCTAATATTCTAGAAAAAAAACTGTAGACCATCATGATTTAAGTTTTTTCTTTATCCTTATAATTCAAAATTTTTTCAAGAATGTGCCTCCTGATTAGTTTTTCCTGAAATGCAGCAATTCAATGTGTTTAAATAAACCTTTCTATATAGCTCAGAAAATTTCTAATTTATTTTGAGTATTTTTCCTGTTACATTTGTTCTAGTTTAGTTTTTCAGGAATATCATTAACCTCTTATTTGGGCTCTCCATCCTCTATTCTTTGTATGTCATTGTCTCTCACCATTTTCATATTTGTCCTTTTCCTTTGTATTCCAAAAGAACTTCTCTAGTTTGTCTTACATATTATATACTTTATTTTTATCAGTTTCATTTCTGTTCTTTGCTCTCTCCTAGCGTTCTCCTAGAATTGTTACACAGTCAGTTCTGTTGTAATGATTGTCAAAATTCATTGAATTCTATGCTATGTAAAGATGATTAAGCAAAAAAGCATATATCTGATAAAGGACATACTCAGAATATATAAGAACTTTTATCAGTCAATGGAAAAAATATATTGAATAAATTTTTAAATGGACAAAAGAATTGGTTGATTAGACATGTCCCAAAAGGAAGATAGCCAGATAGTCAGTAAACAAGTGGAAGCGTGCTCAGCATCACTATTCACCAATGAAATGTAAATTAGAACCACAAAGAGATAGAAGTAGACACTCACTATAATGGAGTAAAATTTAAAAGTGACCAATACTAAGTGTTGACAAGGAGTAGTTGGAACCCTCACACCTTGCTGGTGTGAGTAAAATGGTATAAGACTTCGATGAACTGTTTGATGAAACCTGTGCCTACCCCCCTAACCTTGCATTCCCAATCCTGGGTGAAAGGGGTGCTTACATCCACCATAAGACAGATAGAAGAATGTTCATAGCAACATTATTCATAGTAGCTCAGAATTGGAAAGGTTATCTAACACATTTTACTGCCCCTAGCCTTATTAATGCAGTCGTGCTTAACATGTAGCCATCTGCTTTTAGTTTAATATGTGCTATTAATGAAAATTTATGTAGGGTATCCCCCCCAATTTTCTAATTTTTGAAATGTTTTTCAAATTTCTTAAAACTTTTTTCTTTAAACTAGTTTGATTTTGGAGCACTAAAAGAAAGAATTTGTTGCACAGATAGCCTAGAGCACCAATTATAAAAATGCCAACTTTTGGTCTGCATTTAGCCTAAATACTCTTATTCTTGGATCATTCTTAAGTTTCATTAATTTTAACTGCTCTTAGAATCTTACACGTTACTTTCCTATTTGAATGGTGCATTTATTTATTTATTTATTTATTACTCACTGCACTAGTTGTTTGCTCAGATTAACTTGTTAATGCTGTTTCATTTTTTGAATAAATATTATAGAGCAGTGCTGTTCAATATAACTTTCTGAACTGATAGAAACGTGTATTTATGCTCTCCAATATGGTAGTCACTGAGCACATGAGGTTATTGAGCATTGAAATGTGGTCAGTGCAACTGAGGAACTAAATTTTAAATTTTATTTAATTTTAATTAATTTAAATTTAAGTCTAAATGGCTAGTAGCTACCTTATTAGACAGTGTAGCTCTAGAGTTAAGAAGGATGAATTGAGAAAAATACAAGAATTTAGAATGATATGAAATTAGGAAAAAATGCATTTATCATTTAACTTAGAACATTGGTTCTCAATTTGCACATTAGGCTGCACATTAGGATTACTTGGAGAGCTTTTTGAAACTACCAGTTTCTGGGACACTAATCTAAAACCAATTGAATCCAGATTTCTAGAAATGGATGAGGGCATTATATTTTCAGAAACTCCCTAGGTTATTCTAATGTACAATTGGAGTTAAAAATCAGTAAATTATAGTAGTGCTTCTTAATGTGTACCTGAGCATCTTGTTAAAATGAAGATTCTGATTTCAGTATATCTGAGCTAGGCCAGATATCCTGCACTTCTAACAAGCTCCTGGGTGATTTTGATATTTTTGATCCCCAGACTACACTTTGAGGAGGAAAGAATTTTAGGATGAAAGGTTGATCAGGAGTTTACCATATCTGAAATGAACATTTGGTGGCATAATTGTAGAATTCAACAGTTGATATCTGGCTCAGACTTAGTTTCTATATGTCTCAACAATAGTGTGCACAGAATATATACCTCAAAGTACTTAATTAGAAATTGATGAAGAACCAAACCTTTTCTGCTGGCCAGTGTCTAGGGAAGAGGTTTTGTTTTGTTTTGTTTTGTTTGGATAAAATAGGGAAGAGATCTCTGAAGAAGTAACATTTAAGCAGAGAATTGAGTAGAATGAAGGGGCTGCCATGGCAGGTATGCAGTGGGAGTGATTGAGGTTCATGGCAACCAGCTCAACAGATAACCCAGCAGCTTTCACCACTGAAATAACAAAGATAAGAGTAGAAGTAAGTGAAATAGGACCAGGAAAACAATAGAAAAGATTAACAGAATTAAGAATTGGTTTTTGAAATGATTAACATAATTGACAGACTTTAGACTGAGAAAAAAAGAGAAAAGACAAATAAATAAATTAAGAAATGAAAAAAGGAGACATTACAACTGATACCACAGAAATATAAAGGATTATAAGATACTACTGTGAACAATTATCCACTAAAAATTGGGTAACCTAGAAGAAATAGATAAATTTCTAGACACATTTAACCTATGAAGACTGAATTATGAAGAAGTGGAAAGCTCTGAACAAACCAATAACAAATAAGGAGACTGAATCAGTAATCTAAAACCTCCCAACAAAGAAAAGCCCAAGACCAGATGGTTTCATTGGTGAAATCTGTCAAACATTTTAAAAAAGAATTCATACCAATCCTTCTCAAACTCTTCCAAAAAATTGAGGGGGAGGGAATGCTCCCAAACTCTTTTTTTTTTTTTTTTTGTGGTATGCGGGCCTCTCACTGTTGCGGCCTCTCCCGTTGCAGAGCACAGGCTCCAGATGCGCAGGCTCAGTGGCCAGGGCTCACGGGCCCAGCTGCTCCGCGGCATGTGGGATCTTCCCGGACCGGGGCACGAACCCGTGTCCCCTGCATTGGCAGGCGGACTCTCAACCACTGCGCCACCAGGGAAGCCCCAAACTCATTTTTTTTGAGGCCAGCATTACTCTGATACAAAGGCCAGATAAGGAAACTATAAGAAACGAAAACTGCAGACCAATATCCCTGATGAATAGAGATGCAAAACTTCTCAACAAAATATTAGCAAACCTAATTAACAGCATGTTAGAAAGATCATTCACCACAATCAAGTGATATTTATCCCTAGGATGCAAGGGTAGTTCAGCATATGCAAATCAACAAATGTGACATACATCACATTAATGGGATAAAAGGTAAAAATCATATGATCATCTCAATAGATGCAAAGAAAGCATTTGACAAAATACAGCATCTTTTCTTGATAAATACACCCAACAAATTGCATATAGAAGGAACACCTCAACTTAATAAAAGCCATATATGACCAGCCCACAGCCAACATCATATTTATCAATGAAAGGTTGAGAGCTTTTCCTCTAAGATCAGGAGTAAGACAAGGGTGCTTACTCTCATCTTTCTTATTCAACACAGTACTGGAAGTCCTAGCCAGAGCAAGCAGGTAAGAAAATCAATCAATCCAGATCAGAAAGTAAGATGTAAAATTGTCTTAGTTTGCAGATGACATGGTCTTACATAGAGAAAATCCTAAAGACTCCACCAAAACAAAAAACAAACAAAAAAACTTTTAGAACTAATAAACAAATTCAGTTGTTTCAGGATACAAAATCAACATACAGAAATAACTTGTGTTGCTATACACTAACAATGCAATATCTGAAAAAGAAGTAAAACAATTCCATTTACAATAACATCAAAAACAATAAAATACTTAGGAATAAATTTAATCAAGGAGGTGAAAGATCTGTACACTGAAAACTACAAGATTTTGATGAAATTGAAGAAGACATAAACAAATGGAAAGACACCCTATATTCATAGATCAGAAGAATTAATTAATTAATTAATTAATTTTTTTTTGCGGTACGTGGGCCTCTCACTGTTGTGGCCTCTCCCATTGCGGAGCACAGGCTCCGGACGCGCAGGCTCAGTGGCCCTGGCTCACGGACCTAGCCGCTCTGCGGTATGTGGGATCCTCCCAGACTGGGGCACGAACCCGTGTCCCCTGCATTGGCAGGCAGACTCTCAACCACTGCGCCACCAGGGAAGCCCGAGAAGAATTAATATTATTAAAATTTCTATACTACCCAAAGTTGTCTGGAGATTCAATGCAATTCCTATCAAAATGCCAATGGTTTTTTTCACAGAAATAGAAAAAACAATCCTAAAGTTTGTGTGGAGCCACAAAAGACCCTGAATAACCAAAGCAATCTGGAGAAAGAAGAACAAAGTTTGAGGCATACGTCCTGATTTCAAACTATACTGCAAACCTCTAATAGAACGGTATGGTATTGGCATAAAATAAAAACAGACACACAGGCCAATGGAACAGAACCAAGAGCTCAGAAATAAACCCTCACACATACAGTCAACTAATATTTGACAGGGGAGCCAAGAATACTCAGTGGGGGAAAGGATAATCTCTTCAATAAATGGTGTTGGGAAAACTGTATAACTACAATGCAGAAGAATGAAATTAGACCACTCACAAAAATTAACTCAAAATGGATTAAAGACTTAAACGTAAGACCTGAAACTGTAAAGCTCCTAGAAGGAAACATAGGGAAAAGCCTGTTTGACATAGGTCTTGGTAACAATTTTGGGGGTATGACATCAAAAGCACAAGCAACAAAAGCAAAAATAAGTGGGACTACATCAAACTAAAAAACTTCTGCAGAGAAAAAGAAACCATCAACCAAGTGAAAAGGCAACCTACAGAATGGGAGAAAGTATTTATAAATCATATGTCTGATAAGAGGTTAATATCCAAAGTATATAATAAACCCATACAACTCAATAGCAAAAAACCCAAACAATCCAATTTAAAAATGGAAAGAAGAACTGAGTAGACATTTTCCCAAAGGAGACATTACAGATGGCCAACAGGTACATGAAAAGGTGCTCAACATCACTAATCATCAGGGAAATGCAAATTAAAATCATAGCAAGATATCACCTCAGACCTGTTAGAATGACTGTTTTTTTTTTTTTTTTTAATGTGGATACACTTTAGGTGGCCTTTTCTAGCACCAATCATCTTTGAGTAACAAGAACCTCCTCTAGTCTTAAAAAAAAGCACTGTAGTTTTATTACCCCTAAATTATCACATTTCTGGATAAATGGCCTTTTGATTCATAGTCAAAAAATATTTTTAACTCTATGCTCGTGTTTTGAGACCGTTTAATCCCTCTGTTAACCCTACTTTCTTGTTGGTAATGATTATAGTTTATAAAATAACATGCCTGTATTAAAAATGAAGGAACCAGGAACCCCAAGTGACAATATGAAGAAACCAATAAAGCAGTAACTTGAGCGCTGACACTACTGACATTTTGATTCTTTTATTTAAAAATGCCTATTTAATTTTTTGAACAAATAAAATGTCTGGAATTACTTATTAGCCTTGTAATCACTTGAGTACCTTTTCTTTGAAATTTGAAAAATTGTGCTAAGACATGATTTTGGAAGGATGACAGCTTTATAAATGGAATATTTAAAGAGGCAACACACAGCCACAGAAACGAAGGGAAACTTCCATGTGTGGTGGTGAGCAGTTTATTTATAATTTGAAGGGATGCAAGAATTGAACCTCTGTGTTACAGTTCAGATACTTCATAGTTCAAAGCATGGGTAAGATGTTAGAAGCTACAACCTCAGAGTCCAAGTGTTTAAGTTGTATTTCTTATTAATGAAATCCTGTGTGCCATTAAAGGCAGTTTGAAATGAACTTGTCAGAGATTTGGGTTTAGATTATCATCCACTGTGAAGTGAGTAGTGAAGCCAGTTGAATATCATCTTTTGTATACATTAGACATAAGACATAATAAAATCTCCAAACTTGGGCTTAGAGACATGTATATGCATAGTATTTAAGTTTTGATTCTAGTATTATTCTTGTTCCCCCAAATCCACATTTATCCAAACCAGTGTTACTCAAAAGTGTGGTCCGTGGACCAATGTCTGTCCACAAATTGTTACCAACTGCAGTAAATACAGAGAGTGAGCATTTAAAAACTTTTATAGCAGCTTGACATTGGCATAACATCTGTGCATGTGATCATTTTTCTAGTAATTTATTTTTATTGCATTTTACAAAGTATAGTTTTCCACTTGTTGATGCTGGGGTGGGGGCAGTTCCAACAGACAGTTTACAAAGCGCTACTCTAGATCCTCTATTTTTCACTCAGAAATTCTGAACTCCATGTATTCATATGGCCACATAGGGGCTGGGGCAAGGGACATGAAGACCAGTAAACTATGACTATGTGATGACTGGGAATGCAGGTGCTGATTATCTGAGATTAGTGGGCATGAGAATTGCCTTGGGTACTTGTTAACCATGCGGATGCCTGTGTAGATCTCCAAAGATCCTGATTCCACACGTATGAGACCTAAGAATCTATGTTCTAAACAAATGCCTCTGATCAGTTGATTCTGATTAATTTTGTTCCCTGATAGGTTGTTTAAATCAGGATACTTGAGAGTAAAAGGAAGCATTATTAATAATTACATCAGGACAAAATAAATAAACCAGGATACTCAGACATATGGTCACTCTGTGTCTGGGGCATATTTTTTTAAACAGAGGTTTAAAGTTTACTTGGAAAGTTTCTACTGTTTCCTTTCATTAGCAAACTTAGCTTGATTTCCTTTAGTCTTCTGTGGATTGTGGCTCTTCCCAGTCTTCTGTGAATCAATATCAACTATAGTATGTATAGAACTATCCAGTACAAGAAGGGAAATGGAATTCAGGGCTCTAAACATAGCTAGGGGTAACTTGGAGGGTGGTAAGACCCACTCCTTTAAAGTTGAAGATTCTTTTTTTCTGACTTGAAGGATATTGATGTTTAAAATAACCCTTATCATTTATGATAAAAACTCTCCAGAAAATGGGCATAGAGGGAATCTACCTCAACATAATAAAGGCCATATATGACAAACCCACAGCAAACATCATTCTCAATGGTGAAAAACTGAAAGCATTTTCTCTAAGATCAGGAACAAGACAAGGATGTTCACTCTCACCACTATTATTCAACATAGTTTTGGAAGTCTTAGCCACGGCAATCAGAGAAGAAAAAGAAATAAAATGAATACAAATTGGAAAAGAAGAAGTAAAACTGTCACTGTTTGCAGATGACATGATACTATACATAGAGAATCCTAAAAATGCCACCAGAAAACCACTAGAGCTAATCAATGAATTTGGTAAAGTTGCAGGATACAAAATTAATGCACAGAAAGCTCTTGCATTCCTATACACTAATGATGAAAAATCTGAAAGAGAAATTAAGGAAACACTCCCATTTACCATTGCAACAAAAAGAATAAAATACCTAGGAATAAACCTACCTAGGGAGACAAAAGACCTGTATGCAGAAAACTATGAGACACTGATGAAAGAAATTAAAGACGATACCAACAGATGGAGAGATATACCATGTTCTTGGATTGGAAGAATCAATATTGTGAAAATGACTGTACTGCCCAAAGCAATCTACAGATTCAGTACAATCCCTATCAAATTACCAATGGCATTTTTTACAGAACTAGAACAAAAAATCTTAAAATTTATATGGAGGCACAAAAGACCCTGAATAGCCAAAGCAGTCTTGAGGGAAAAAAACAGAGCTGGAGGAATCAGACTCCCTGAATTCAGACTATACTACAAAGCTACAGTAATCAAGACAATATGGTACTGGCACAGAAACAGAAACATAGATCAATGGAACAAGATAGAAAGCCCAGAGATAAACCCACGCAACTATGGTCAATTAATCTATGACAAAGGAGGCAAGGATATACAATGGAGAAAAGACAGTCTCTTCAATAAGTGGTGCTGGGAAAACTGGACAGCTACATGTAAAAGAATGAAATTAGAACATTCCGTAACACCATACACAAAAATAAACTCAAAATGGATTTGAGACCTAAATGTAAGACCGGACACTATAAAACTCTTAGAGGAAAACATAGGAAGAACACCATTTGACATAAATCACAGCAAGATCTTTTTTGATCCACCTCCTAGAGTAATGGAAATAAAAACAAAAATAAACAAAGGGACCTAATGAAACTTAAAAGCTTTTGCACAGCATAGGAAACCATAAACAAGACGAAAAGACAACCCTCAGAATGGGAGAAAATATTTGCAAACTAATCAACGGACAAAGGATTAATCTCCAAAGTATATAAACAGCTCATGTAGCTCAATATTAAAGAAACAAACAAGCCAATCCAAAAATGGGCAGAAGACCTAAATAGACATTTCTCCAAAGAAGACATATAGATGGGCAAGAAGCACATGAAAAGCTGCTCAACATCACTAATTATTAGAGAAATGCAAATCAAAACTACAATGAGGTATCACCTCACATCAGTTAGAAAGGGCATCATCAGAAAATCTACAAACAACAAATGCTGGAGAGGGTGTGGAGAAAAGGGAACCCTGTTGCATTGTTGGTGGGAATGTAAATTGATACAGCCACTATGGAGAACAGTATGGAGGTTCCTTAAAAAACTAAAAATACGGGCTTCCCTGGTGGCGCAGTGGTTGAGAGTCCGCCTGCCGATGCAGGGGACACGGGTTCGTGCCCCGATCCGGAGGATCCCACATGCCGCGAAGCGGCTGGGCCCGCGAGCCATGGCCGCGGAGCCTGTGCGTTCGGAGCCTGTGCTCCGCAACGGGAGAGGCCACAGCAGTGAGAGGCCCACGTACAGCAAAAAAAAAAAAAAAAAAAAACAACTAAAAATAGAATTACCATATGATCCAGCAATCCCACTACTGGGCATATACCCAGAGAAAACCATAATTCAAAAAGACACATGCACCCCAATGTTCATTGCAGCACTGTTTACAATAGCCAGGTCATGGAAGCAACCTAAATGCCCATCGACATATGAATGGATAAAGAAGATGTGGTACATATATACAATGGAATATTACTCAGCCATAAAAAGGAATGAAATTGAGTCATTTGTTGAGACGTGGATGGATCTAGAGACTGTCATACAGAGTGAAGTAAGTCAGAAAGAGAAAAACAAATGTCGTATATTAACGCATGTATGTGGAACCTAGAAAAATGGGACAGATGAACCAGTTTGCAGGGCAGAAGTTGAGACACAGATGTAGAGAACAAACGTATGGACACCAAGGGGGGAAATCCATGGTGGGGTGGGTGTGGGGGTGTGCTGAATTGGGCTATTGGGATTGACGTGTATATACTGATGTGTATAAAATTGATGACTAATAAGAACCTGCAGTATAAAAAAAACAAAATTCAAAAAATAATAATAATAACCCCTACCTAAAAACTTAGGACTCTCCTGGAACTTTCTTTTATGCATGTTGTCCCAAGCCAATCTTAATTCCTCTTAGTGTTCCTGGCTCAGCTGTGTCCCATTTCTCTTAGCTAGGCATAATCCCCTTGATCCATTTCATCCTTACTTTCATTTAACTGACTTGTTCACTTGTTTTAAATAAATTACAACTGAAGAATTTGAGAGAAAGAAAAAATATCTTTCTAAATTTCCTCCTCAGGAGCTCTTTAGGTTGTTGTCACCTCTACTTAAGTAACTTTTATGATATATAAGAAAAACGGGTTTCCTGTTTTGTAAACTGTTCTCTGATTACAACTGAGATTGGAGGAGAATGATTTTTATTAGTAAGTAATAATACTACTGGTAGAAGTCAAATAGTATCTGTGGATCTCTTGTCTCTCATACTACCTCTGTTATGATACGTTTTTGTCAATTCCAACATATTTGATTTTGTATTATTTCATCTTGTTTTTAGTTTTTTGACCAATTTCTTTGATTTACAAAGTGGGCAATTAAAAACAATTTAGTAAAAATTTAAGTAAACTTGTTCAGGACTAACCTTCACCCTGTCTTATAGACTCACCAGATGAATGAATAAAAGACTCATCATAATATTTTATTTTTGTCTTATTTTAGATTTAGATTATCCTACTAAAACAATATATTGATATTCCATATGAATTACACAAATTAAGACTAATTTGTCCTTTAAATTGAGACAGTTTTAAGAGGGAAAGGGGATGCTATTAACAGTTATACTAGGAGAGCAGCTGAAATCTAGGACTGTCCTGAGTAAACTGGGATGTATATGGTCCCCTATCTCAGGATAATATTTGCTAGTTGGATAGCTACTATGATATTTTCAATGGGCTTTGAATAGTCAAAATGAGTCAAATTATAGCTAAGAGCATTACAAAACTTAACCATAGGACTTTCTTTACTTGTAAAAAATACAAAATGGAATGGCTAGATCAAGTCTAAAATTGTTTAAGTGCCTGTAGATTTCAACTTGGTTCTTAATAATACTTCCATAAAGCTAGAAGTGGAATAACCAGACAGTAACCACAAATTGAAATGAATCTCTCCTTTAAAACTTATGGTTTATAGACTTGTGGCTATTAGGTCACAGGGAATCTAAAGTAGACTACATTATAAGATAGGTAAAAGAAGAGGTGATAGCCAATTTTAAAATGTCAAAAAATTTTTTCTGTTCAAGTTGCTAATTTACCATGATGTTGTATATAAACTTTATATCCAGTGTAGACTGAAGTTGGTTGTTAGCATTTCGAGATTAGAAAACACAGCTAGACCTCCCATACCTAGTTTTCTCAAGTTTATGCTCTGTTACTATAGCAAGTTATTCTGTGGAAGAGCTCCACCCTGTTAGTTGTGTTCTTGTTATCAGTAATATTTTAAGCAACTACCTTTTAGTAATACATATGTACATACATAAAAAACACCTATGATTCCCCTGATCAGGAACTGAAGTCAAACTTCCAAGACATGGTTTCATTAGGTCTGTTCTTTGGAAGAAATAAATGCCCTTTTAGTGTTGTGATTTCTTTTCCTTCATTTTTTTAAACCATAGTTTCATTTTTAACACGTTTTCCATAGATAAAAGATACTCATATCATCTAGTCCCTTGTCTCACTTTTAGCTTATCTACTGAATCAACTTCAAGTCTTTCATCTTTATGTATAACATAATTTATACACGCACACACACGTATATCTTTTAAATGACTTTGACTTTAACTGTGGCCTTTTAAAAAATTAGCATCGATCATCTATAATATATAGTATCTTCGATTTTTTTTCCCATGTAGTTCTGGTGCTGTGGATGTGAAATCGTGGTGATGCATTAGGTTTAATTTGTTACGTAAAAGTAATGTGTTTATGGTTTTTCTCTATACCTTTAACTGTTAAAAATTTTTTTTTTCTCTCTTCCTAGCTGTCCCCTTTCCTCCAACACAGCGGCTTACTTTGAAGGAAGTATTTGAGAATGGGAAACCTAAAATTGATATTTTGAAAAACCATTTGGTGAAGGAAGGGCGACTGGAAGAGGAAGTAGCCTTAAAGATAATCAATGATGGGGCTGCCATCCTGAGACAAGAGAAGACTATGATAGAAGTAGATGCTCCAATCACAGGTATGAGAAGTATTCGCATGGTGGTACTTAGATTTGAGCTAATTTGAGAAGTGATTACAAATAACCAACTAAAATGTGTGATAATTATTTTAGGAATTGTGAGCAGTCTTAGGATTGTTTAGTATGTTTGTTATTCATTGAAGAAATACAATTTAAAATGTCTGATATTTCCAGTAGGACTATTTCGTATTGATAGATTGCCTGCAATTATCGAGCAGTCCAGTCGAAAGCTAGACTGATTTAAGTTAAAAGTTAAACTGTGGTCCTATTGGTGTAATGCCCTTTCTCTTCTAAGACATAATGTTTCACCTCACCCTAGGTCTGTTTTCTTTCCTAGTATGTGGTGACATTCATGGACAGTTTTTTGACCTGATGAAGTTGTTTGAAGTTGGAGGATCACCTAGTAATACACGCTACCTCTTTCTGGGTGACTATGTGGACAGAGGCTATTTCAGTATAGAGGTAAATATTAAACTGGATGTGTTGAAACTATCATATTATCTTTTTAAAAAAAATTCTTTCCATTCTTCAGTAGAAGAAATTAAAATGAGAACACTGGCAGAATTTATAAACTTTGTTAGTTTCAATAATTAAAGTGATAGAGATACGTTTTAATTGATATAAAAAGTACTATTCCTTTTATTAACCAGTAAAAATCTGACATATAGAAGGCTATGTTAACCCTGCTTTGCAAATAACTTAAGTGTTTACCAACCTTTCCTCTTTGTAGATAGTGTACAGGCTGTATATAAATGACATAAATTGCTATTCACCGTAAGTGGGGTTTGGATTAGCTCACCTTAATTATAAAACTATAAGCTGCTGAGCTACATTGAACGCTTAGACTAACTGCCAATGCTGAATAATCAGGCACTTAGCCTCTTGTAGGAATAATTTATGATACCGTTGCACATAGGAAGTACATGTTCATTGAAGGAAAAAATGATTACAGTTAATGAAGTTAATGAAAACTCAATTTATACATTTTGAAAATTGTATGATGACAGAAAAATGGTTAGATTTAAAACAAAGTATAAGCTTTTATGTACAAAAGATAAAACTATTTCAAAACCTAACGCAATGACTTGAGTACAGTGGAACCACAGTACATTCATATTTAGTGTCCATTGATTCAGCTCTACATGCTTGGCAAATAAAAGAGAAGTAACTTTTGAAATGGTGCAGGTAATCGAATTTATACTATCCCCAGAATAAGCATGAGATGAGAAATTGAGTCTGCTTGCTGTTCTTGCAGTCTTTAGTTCTGCCTCTCCCTCGTAGTGTGGGACCCTCACTGTACTATGTATGTTTCTGGTGGTTAAAGGTTTATTGTTCATGCAGCATCACTCCTACATACAAGTCAACTATCTCACCTGGTACTCAGCCAAAAAAGCAGCTGGGATACTAAGGCTGCCAGAAAAATAAACAACAAGAGAAATATATCTTACTCTTTAGTTAGATAGACAGTCTTAAGTTCATGAATCAAAAAAGTTCAGTGTTATCTTGCCAGTGTCTCAAATTCATTTAGTGTCATCTATGAGTTCTAAAGTTAATGATAGAAGCTAAGGAAATAAGCACATTCTCCCTGCTGCTCAGTAAATTCCCAAGATTTCTAAATAGGTACCTGGGATGGGTGGAGATCATACTTGCAGACTGTAACATTAAAAGCTTCCCATATTCCTATCCACATCCTATTTTAGTAGGCAGTATGTCAAAAGTATGGGTGTTTGAAAGACACATTGAATGCTTAGTTCTTTGTGTTTAGTAGCATGAGGAAGTTTTAGAGGCTGAAGAAAAGAATACAGAACTTACTGAATTTTTAATTAATTTTATTTAATGAAATAACTTTTTTTAAAAATTTAATTTATTTATTTTTATTTTTGGCTGTGTTGGGTCTTCGTTTCTGTGCGTGGGCTTTCTCTAGTTGTGGTGAGCGGGGGCCACTCTTCATCGTGGTGCGCGGGCCTCTCACTGTCGCGGCCTCTCTTGTGGAACACAAGCTCCAGACACGCAGGCTCAGTAGTTGTGGCTCACAGGCCTAGTTGCTCCGCGGCATGTGGGATCTTCCCAGACCAGGGCTCGAACCCGTGTCCCCTGCATTGGCAGGCAGATTCTCAACTACTGCTCCACCAGGGAAGCCCAGAAGTAACTTTTTAAAACGATAAATGTTGTGCCAAATCATCCTCTGATTATTAACTCATATACTTTAAAAATAGTTTCAATGCATCAATATATTCACAATACACACACACACACACACACAATGATTTTTGTACACATATGCCATATTCAGAATATTTTGTGTTAACGTATTTTTTCTGTCACTCATCAACAAATGTTTCCTGAGTGCCAACTTTATGGCAGGCTCTGAGCATCAAATAATGAGTAAGATTCATGGTCTCTATGGGAGCTGACAATCTAATAGAAAAGATATACTTATGAATAGATCGCTCAGTACGATATGAAAATATTTATTTATTTATTTTAATATTTATTTATCTATTTTGGCTGTGCCGGGTCTTTGTTGCAGCATGCGGGATCTTTTAGTTGTGGCATGCAGACTTCTTAGTTGCAGCATGTGTGCTTCTCAGTTGTAGCATGCGAACTCTTAGTTGCGGCATGCATACGGGATCTAGTTCCCCGACCAGGGGTCGAACCCCGGCCCCCTACCTTGGGAGCACGGAGTCTCACCCACTGGACCACCAGGGAAGTCCCCAAAAGTGCTTATTTCATTATTAGCAATATTCTTCATATTAGGACTGAGCACAGTGCCTGACACATAGTAGGCACTCAGTATTTGTTGACTGAACGAATGTTAATAAATCATAGTTTGTATTTGGCTTTATCATGTTATTTGATGTTTGGCTAACAAAGCGTTTTTCTGCAACAGCTTAAGAGATAAATGAATCAAAACTTTAAATTGACAACGCTGTATTATACCAGTTTTAAAACTGAACTGTAGGATATATCTCGTATTAGTTGGAAGCCACTTATAGACCACTAAGATTATAGATTTCTGTAAGCTACAACTTAGTCTAACATGATACAAGTATATACTTGAACAATAAATTTTTATCAATGTCCTTGATAAGCATGAGTGTGATGTTTTTGTCAAACAGATGAAAATAAGGTAATGGGGTCCCTATTATAATTTTTTGTTATAAGTAGTCAATTTTTGTAGAAAAATTGGGAAATGCAGAATCTAAGAAAAATAATTCTTATAAATGAATTATAATGAAATTACTGTTAACATTTTGTTGTATTTCCTCACAGTCTTTTTCTTCTTTTACATGTGTATATTTTTTAAAGAAAGTTGAGATCGTTGTGTGCATCCTCTTTTGTAGTCTTTCGCCCCAACTCATCATTGTCTTGAGAGCACTTTTCTCTATCGTTAAAATTTCTCCAAAAGTATGATTAATGGTATAAATACCATAATTTATTTCACCATTTCTCTTTGGATAATTTGGTTTATAGCAGGTACTGCTTATTTGCCTACCTCTTCTCTCCTTCTTACTTACTACCAAATCCCTGTTTTGTTCAGATAAATGGGATTGGGGGTTGTCAGGGAGAACTAAATAGGTACCTGGGATGGGTGGAGATGATACTTGCAGATTGTAACATTGCGGACTGTACCTATTTAAAAGTTCTCAGGGGGCCTCCCTGGTGGCGCAGTGGTTGAGAGTCCGCCTGCCGATGCAGGGGATACGGGTTCGTGCCCCGGTCTGGGGGGATCCCATATGCCGCGGAGCGGCTGGGCCTGTGGGCCATGGCTGCTGGGCCTGCGCGTCCGGAGCCTGTGCTCCGCAACGGGAGAGGCCACAACAGTGAGAGGCCCGCGTACCACAAAAAAAAAAAAAAAAAAAAAAAAAAAAAAAAAAAAAAAAAGTTCTCAGGGAGAACTTTTAATTTCAGGGAGGGAAAGCCCTTATCCCAGCCCAAGGGAATGAATTCTGGTTGGTTTGAACTAGTCATGGCAATCCATTCCCTGTTACCAGTGACTAGTCCAGGGTAAAGATGAGATCCTCTTTTGCCCAGTAATATATAAAGGGACTTCTGCACGTTGTTTTGTCGTTGTTGTTTGTGTGTGTTGTTTTGAAATTTTTTCTTTCCAGATGAAAAGACTCTTGCAAGGTGAAAGCTTTTGGACCCCCATTCCACTATGTCATGGCAAATGTGGGTGTGTGTGCTGTAGCAGCCATTTTGTGACCACGAGGAGGTGCTATAACTAAGAATGAAAAGCAGACCTGCTGGGGCTTCCCTGGTGGCGCAGTGGTTGATAGTCCGCCTGCCGATGCAGGGGACACGGGTTCGTGCCCCGGTCCGGGAGGATCCCACATGCCACGGAGTGGCTGGGCCCGTGAGCCATGGCCGCTGAGCCTGCGCGTCCGGAGCCTGTGCTCCGCAACAGGAGAAGCCACAGCAGTGAGAGGCCTGCGTACCGCAAAAAAAAAAAAAAAAAAAAAAAAAAAAGCAGACCTGCTGTGAATAGCAGATCAAAGAGAGAGAGAGGGCATGATTTCTTGGTGAAGATGTTGAGCTGGTACACTAAACCTAGACATCTTGCCTCCAGACTGCTTGTTTTCTGAGATGTTTAAATGTCTTTATGGCTTAAGCAGTAGTTAATTGTATCACTTGTACTGTAAGTGGTACAAGGTTGTTTCCAGTTGTTTCCATTCTGCATATTGCTGCAATTAACATCTTTTTGAATACATCTTTAATAGCATTTCTGATATTTCCTTAGATTGGATTCTTATAATAGAATGAGTATTTTTAAGAGTGTGAGCATTTTTAAGACTTTTGATATGTATTGCCAAATCGTTTTTACAGAACTTTATTTTCTCTTCCATACTTAATAATTTCTCTTTCCTCGAGCCTGTATGAGAGAATCAAGGCATGATGATTTTTTTTTTTTTCCATGCCCAGAGCAAGCATTGATCTTTCCTGAAGCAACGTGGTCTTTGGTAGTACACCAGGGACTGGTCCAAATGTGACTGATAAAACAGAATAGTAAAGTTTCACTTTTGTCTGAGCCTTTTTTTTTTTTTTTTTTTCTCTTTGTGGTACGCGGGCCTCTCACTGTTGTGGCCTCTCCCGTTGCGAAGCACAGGCTCCAGACGCGCAGGCTCAGCGGCCACGGCTCACGGGCCCGGCCGCTCCGTGGCATGTGGGATCTTCCCGGACCGGGGCACGAACCCGTGTCCCCTGCATCGGCAGGCTGACTCTCAACCACTGCGCCACCAGGGAAGCCCTGTCTGAGCCTTTTGATATTCCTTCTTCATTTGCACCCATTATAAAGTACTTCCTCTGTGGTAGGGGAAGCTAAATTTTAGTTTCCTTTCATTGATTTTATAATAAGAGAAAGGATTAAAGGGAACATTTTCAGCATAGGATGTGTTGTACTAAATGCACAGGAGCCACCAAAGAGAAAATGTTATCAGATGTTTAGGTGATGTAAATGTTATCAGATGGACAACTAATGAACAATTGTTGACATATAGAAATGATTCTTGAGGTGGAGTAAAAATTCTGTTCACATAGAAATACAAAGAGTATTGAACAGATCTTCTGATAATCATGACCTTTAACTGATGTGTACAAGATAATTGTACAGTTGCATCCTGATGTATAATACAAGGAAATAAAACTTGAGATTAGAGGCTGAGAAGTATATCAACCAAATTACATTGTAGTGTGGATGAGCATTATATAGCTCGTTACTTCAAAAAGTTTAGTTGGTCATTTCAGGAGGCAGAGATAAAGACCAAATAATTCAAAAGATATATCATGTTCTTGGTTGGGAAAGGTAAAGAGAAAGTGCTTTCTATGTTTATATATGAATTTAATGTAATTTTTCCTTGGAATATTTTGTGAAATTTGAAATATTATGTTGAAAACAAAAGTCAACCCAAAAAAGGAAAAAGCCATCCAATTATATTTGTATGTGTCTATATATTTACATTTTATAGTGTTTATTTTGCAAGGTCTGTCTCAAAATATACATTATTTTGATCCAACAATTTCCTTTTTGAGAAACTATACTGCACATGTACTCATGTACAATGACATATGAATGGTTTGTCACAATAATTGAGAAGTTCTGGGCTTCCCTGGTGGCGCAGTGGTTGAGAGTCCGCCTGCCGATGCAGGGGACACGGGTTCGTGCCCCGATCTGGGAAGATCCCACATGCCACGGAGCTGCTGGGCCCATGAGCCATGGCCACTGAGCCTGCGCATCCGGAGCCTGTGCTCTGCAATGGGAGAGGCCACAACAGTGAGAGGCCCACATACTGCAAAAAAAATAAATAAATAAAAAATAATTGAGAAGTTCTACTGGCATTTAATGAGCAGGGTTCAGGAATACAGAACATCCTGCAACAAAGAATTATGCTTGTTAATAGTACCTAAGTTGAGAGACATTGTTAAATTCTGGGGATGTGGAGATAAACAAGCAAAGCCAAGTCCTTTATTGTTTTGTTTTGTTTTTTTAATATTTATTTGGTTGCACCGGGTCTTAGTTGTGGCAGGTGGACTCCTTAGTTCTGCAGTCAGGCTTCTTAGTTGTGGCATGCATGTGGGATCTAGTTCCTGACCAGGGATCGAACTTGGGCCCCCTGCATTGGGAGTGCGGAGTCTTAACCACTGCGACACCAGGGAAGTCCCTATTGTGTTTTCTAGTGAGAGAGATGGCATCTTATATTTGCTTAGTGTCTATGAAAATCAAATCAGGGTAAGGGACAAAAGGGGGACAGGAGTAGCTAATTTAGTTGGAGATCAGGGAAGTCCTATCTGAAGAGGTAATATTTGAACAAAAACTTGAATGACCTGAGGGAATGAGCCATGCGTAGATGGAGGGGTGGGGTGAGTACATTCCAGGCAAAGGGCATATCAAGTGTAAAAGCTCTGAGGAAGGAGCAAGCCTAAGGCAGCCCAGGAATAGAAACAAGGTCAGTGTGGCTAGACAGAACGAGTAAGGGGACAATGTAGACAGTGTATCAGAGACATAGGCAGGGTTTACACGATGTCAGGCCTTGCAAACCATGGTAGAGTTTGGGTTTTATTCTGAATGCAGTGGAAAGCCATTAGAGCTTTTTTGTTTGTTTATTTGTTTGTTAAGCATGGAAGTGACATATTCACATTTATGTTTTAAAACAATTACTCTGGCTGTTACGTGGTGGACTGACTATGGGAGCCCAGAAAGACTAGTTAGTAATCTCATCCAGTAAGCATAGGCAGGAGATGTTGGTGACTTAGAGTAGGCATTTTGAGAAGCATTTGGATTCAGGATTTTGAAGTCTTTCCTTTCAAAAAGGTGGGAAATCTTGGTTGGATTAAGCTCTTAAGGTCATGGCACATTTATTATTAGTCTTTTCTAAGTCCCTTTGTTGTTTTGTTTTGTTTTTCTTATCTGTGACCTCTATTTTCCTTACTCCCTCTCCCAACTATACATGTTTCTGTTGTATTTAGTATATGTCTCAGAATACATATATTATTATTAATTTTTTAATATATAACATTTTTGTGAGAAAAGTATTTTAATTTTACATAAATGTTATGGTGCTATTCAGTCGCTCTCAAACTTTAGCATGCATCATAATTACCTGGAGGGCTTGTTCAAAAACAGATTGCTGGAGCCCACCCCAGAATTCTGATTCTTTAGGTCTGGGATAGACCCTGAGAATGTATATTCTAACAAGTTCCTGTGTGATGCTGATGTACCACACTTTGAGATGAATGTGACCACCCTGAGAGAATCATTGCTGTAGCTCTCTTGTGGTTGATTTTTGTTTTTACATATCAGTATGTTTTTAAGATCTATCTGGGTTTCTGTCTGCTCCATAGTATCCCATAGTATATATCTATGACATTTTAGTTCTCTGTTCTCAGTGGTGGACACTAGGTTGCCTCCAGTTTCTTTCTATCATGAACACTGCTGTGAGGCACACCCTTATATAAATCCACTACGGTCCCATGTTTTAGTTTCTCTATGGTTTATGAACAAGAGTGGGATTGCTAGGGAAAAGGGTACCTACTTCATATAATACTTGAACCGATTATTGCAGATCACTCTTCAGAACAGCTGTACCAGTCTATACTCCTACCAGTAGCACCTAAGAGTTCATATTTCCTCATGTCCCTCCTCCAGAATTTGGTTTTATCTCATTTTCTAGTATTTACCAAAATGATAAAGTAGTATCTTATTGTCATTTCAAGTAATATTTCTTTAATTACTAATGACACTGAGGATCTTCTCATATATTAGCCATTCCACCCATACAATCACTGTTGAGTTTCTTGTATGACATTTCAGAGATAGGTTAAGCATATACAAACATATTTGCATATATGTTTTAAAAAATAAATGTACTTATTAAGGTACATTGCCCTTTAAGTGCTGCTTTATCTGGGTCCCACAGATTTTGACATGTATTGTTTTTATTATCATTCAACGTTTTTTAAAGAATTATTTTTAAACCCTAAGACAATGAAGCAGTATGTTTTTTGTTTCCAGTCATGTGGGATTTTCTTAGAGTTAGTATTTTGTTACTGATTCTAATTAGTGTAATTTAATTAGAGAACATAATCTGAATAATATTCATTCTTTGGAATTTATTGAGACTCCCTTTGGAATTTATTGTGGTACCCAGTAGATTTTTGTGACTATCCCATATATACTTGAAAATAATGCATTCTATACTTGTTCACTTGTTTTCTATAAGTTTGATTATTTTTGTTTGCTTGAACTATGATTTACTTTTGGGTTTGCATCAAAATCTCCAGCTACAGTTATTGATTTATCTGTTTCTCACAATAGTCCTGTCAATTTTTGCTTATGTTTTGAAGCTGTATATGATTAGATATGATTAGATTTCATGATTAGACTATATGATTGATTTTCATTATTCATGGATTCTGTATTTGTATATATGCCTCCCTACTAAAATTTATTTGTAATCCCAAAATCAATACACATAATGATTTTGAGGTCCTAGGCCCTCTCAGCAGAAGGAGCTAGGGGATATATATGCATATGCGTGTGTGTATATATATATATATATATATATATATATATATATATATATACACGCACATGCATATATATATATATGTAGCTTGGTTATATATAGTGTGTGTATATGTATATTATATATTATATACATATATAACTTGGGTTAGTTCTCCCCCATCCCGTCCCTTTCTTTGTTACCTTGTTATCCATTTATAATACAGTTAGGCTCATTTGTTACTGTTCATATTATATTTGGGGTTTCTATCACATGCTGGTTGATTTAAATACTTATTTTGAGTAATTTTAATACCCAAGTAATTTTAATTACTGTGGTTCTAGAGGTCAAACCTATCCGAAGAGGTGTGCTTTGAGAAGTGTCACTCTGGCCTCATCCCTCCTAACCTGTTCCCAATCCCCACTGCTTTCCACCCATTTCCTCTATGCCTGCTCTAGGTAACCAGTCTCTTTAGTTTATGATTTATCTTTCCCTTATTTCTTATGCACAAATGAGCAGCTAATATATGTTTTTCTTATACCCTTTCTTTATTACATAAACAGTAGCATACTGTAGATACTCTTTCATTTTGCTTTTTTCTTAACAGTGTATCCTAGAAATTGCCCCAAATCGGTTTATAAGAGAGGTCTTTCTCACGTTTTTTTTCATAACTTCATAGTACTTCATTGTGTGGATGTATCATAATTTGCTCAGCCTCTCTCCTTTGTATGGTCATTTAGGTTGTTTCAAATACTTTGCTGTTACAAATAACACTGCAACCTGTGTGTATGTATTTTCTTATTGTTGGAAGTGTATCTTCAGGGTAGGCTCCTAGATGTGGTCAAAAGTTAAATGTATATGTGATTTTGTCAGTTCTTGCCAAATTGTTTTATACCATGCAAATTATTTTTATGTAGTCAAATTTACCCATCTTTTCTTTTTTTGCCTTTGGACTTTTAGTCATTAGTTTTAAAGTTTTTCCCTATGCTAAGGCTAAAGAAAACTCACCTACATGTTTTCTTTTAGAACTTGTATGGCTGCATTTTGATATTTAGCTCCCTTATCCATTTGTTATTCATTATGTGAGATATGGATCTAATTTTTTTTTGAAATAGCACCAGTTGTCCCAGAGACATTTATTAAGAAGCTCATCATTTCTCCAGTGATTTAGGGTGCCACCTTTCTTATATCTCAAATTTTTATATGTACGTGCATTAATTTCTGACCCATTTTATTCCACTGATATATTTATCTACATATGTGCCAGGACCACTATTTTAATTTAGAACGTTTATAGTATGTTTTAACCATCTTTTTCAGTGTTTTTCTGGCTGTTTCCTGGCTGTTCTTACATGTTTATTTTGCCATATAAATTTTATTATCAACTTGTCTAACTCCGTAACATAGCTTATGGCATTTTTATTGGAAATGTAATGGGTTTATAAACTAGGAAGAACTGTAATCTTTTCTTTTTTCTTTTTTTGGCTGCACTGTGCAGCATGTGGGATCTTAGTTCCCCGACCAGGGATGGAACCCTCGCCCCCTGCAGTGGGAGCGCAGAGGCTTAACCACTGGACCGCCAGGGAAGTCCTAAGAACTGTAATCTTTTAATGCTGAATCATCCTATCCAAAAACAGGGAATGTCTTTCCATTTGTTCATGTCTACTTTTGTGTCTTTCAGGAGTGTTTTTTAAACTTTTTCCTGGTATGAGTTTTGTACATTTCTTGTTAAATTTATTCCTATGTAGTTAATCTTCTTTGCTGCTATTGTAAATGGAGTTTTGTCTACCATTGTGTCCCACTTATTGTTTGTGTATATGAAGGCTATTGATTTTGTATGTTAATTTTATATCCTTCCTTGTTACTGAATTTTTTATTAGTTTAGTTAGTTGTATCATTGATTTTTCTGGAGTTTATCAGGTATGCTATTATATCATCTGCAAATAGAGATAGTTTTTGTTTTTCTGTACTCATTCTTAAGCCTCTAACTGATTTGTCTAATTCAGTTGGCTAATACCTCTAGTACAATGTTGAATAGTAGTGGTATTAGTGGATATCCTTGCCTTGTTCCTGATTTTAGTGGAAATGTCTCTACTGTTTCTCCACTAAATAAAATACAGGTTTTAGGACTAAGGCATGTGTGTGGGTGACTTTATCATAGAGATCTAGATATTTGGATGGAGCATGGGAACAGAAATTAAGAAGAGATTTCTATGAAGGCTACTCTCTTACGTCCTTTCAAATTCTAGGGCAGGGAGTTCCCTGGAGGTCCAGTGGTTGGGACTCTGTGCTTCCACTTCAGGGGGCACGGGTTCAATCCCTGGTCTGGGAACTAAGATCCCACATGCCGTGTGGCACAGCCAAAAAAAAAAAACCACAAAACCAAAAACAACAAAAAAGACAAATTCTAGGGCAATAGCACAACACACTCAAAAGCTGGAATTCTTCATGTTTCAACTTGGGAATATCAGTGAGATACGCCATTATAGCAAGTCATTTGAATTTGTATAAATTGTCTTTATGTGTTATTGTGATCAAAAATAAAAATTTTATCCTTGTGTTTGTCTTGTAGTGTGTGCTGTTTTTATGGAGTTTAAAGATTAATCATCCCAAAACATTGTTTCTGCTTCGAGGAAATCATGAATGCAGGCATCTTACAGAATATTTCACCTTCAAACAGGAATGTAAGTATAATCACTCCTCCAGAACTTTTTAAGTTATCCTTTAGCCAGTCCCAGCGAATTAAACACAAAGAAAAGAAACTAATGGACCTCAAATGCTTCCTGTTCTGTTTTTGTTTTTGTTTTGTTTTATTTTCTGATGAGAACCTAGATTCCACTTTTTAACACTTATTTTGAAAATAACTTTTGAGTATCCCTCTGGGTCTATAAGTAATACATTTAGGATATTTGGAAAACGTTAAAAAGTCCAAAGATATTAATTGTCCACAATTACACCACTTAAAATTAATCACTGTTATCTCACTATTTGGTATATAGTCTTCTATTCTTTTCTGTATACATAAAAACCTATCATGAAATAGTTCAGATATATCTATATCCATACAATCCTCCCTTGATTTCCCAGGAATTGGTTCCAGGACCCCCACAGATACCCACATCCGCAGATTCTCAAGTCCCTTATCTAAAATGGTGTAGTATTTCCATATAACCTTCATATATTCTCCTGTATACTTTAAGTCATCTCTAGATTATTCATAATACCTAATACAAATGCTATGTAAATAGTTGTAAATACAATGTAAATGTTATGTAAATAGTTGCTGGCCCACTGCAAATTTAAGTTTTGCATGTTGGAACTTTCTGGAATTTTTTTTTCCCCAAATATTTTAGTTCCGCAGTTGGTTGAATCCATGGATGCAGAACCTGTGGATATGGAGAGCCAACTGTATATATTTTTGCAATAAAGTTGGGCTCATAGTATATGTACTGTTTAATAAATTGCTCTTTTCATGTTATGTAATAGCATTTTTCCATTTTGTTAAATACTTTTTAACATGACTTTAAAATATAATATTAATGTTTTTAAAGTATTCCATCTTATGAATGTAATATCATGTGTGTGGCCAATTTAGTAGCAACTGTAGGGCACTTAGGTTGATTCCAACTACAAATAATACTGTAATAGTAAAAAAAAATTTATTATTAAAGGTAGAATTTTTTTGAAACTCAAAACATTACAAGCTGATTTAAAAAAACAAAAACAGGGAATTCCCTGGTGGTCCAGTGGTTAGGATGCCGTGCTTCCACTTCCACTTCCACGAGGCCCAACTAAGATCCTGCAAAGCCTCAAGCCTTGAGGCGAAGCACAAACAAAAACAAAAACCTCACAGATTTCTTTGACCAGAATCTAGGTACTCACAATTGGCTCTAAGTAACATGCAGCATGATGGTGACTATATTGAGCTTGTTTGGGAGAACTTGCCTCTGGACATTTGCACGTATCATCTCTTGTTTCCCCAGGTGTCTATCTGCTTAGAAGACCTACATCCTTACTTCATTCGTGTCATAGCCTCAGAGATTTTCTTCCCTGGTTGCTTTTTCTAAATTAAAATCTCATCACTTTATTCTCATACCCTACTTTTTTTTCCCATAGTATCTATCAATACCTGAAATTTTTATATATCCTATATATATAAAATTTATATTTTAAAATATATTTATTTATTTACTGCCTTTCTCTCCCACCAGAATTTAAGCTGCATGACAGCAGGGACGTGTTTTGTTCTCTGTTGTTTTTCCAGAACACTATCTAATAAGTCATAGTAGATGCTGAACAAATATTGGTTGAATTAAATTGTTGAATGAATGCTCCTTTGTGATTTATATCTTTAGGATAGACTCTCAGAAAAGAATTACTAGGTGTCAGGGCATGAACATTTTAAAGACTTTTGGTACGTACTCTAGCATTCAAAAAAATTATATATCAGTTTATACTACATGGAATTTTTGTATTGTTATAGTGAAAGGAAAATATTGAAACAAAAAACAGAATTATACCTTTTTTGATTTCTAAAGTGTTAGTATATTCTTTATAAAATAAGAAAGGTAAAATTATCTCTTGTCTAGCCCTAAAGTCTACCTCTTTCCCCCCATAATCCTGAATATATAAAAATGGTTTGGGACTTCCCTGGCGGTCGACTGGTTAAGACGGCACTTCCACTGCGAGGGGGCGAGGGTTCCTCCCCTGGTCAGGGAACTAAGATCCCACCTGCCATGTGGTGTGGCCAAAAAAAAAAAAAAAAACCTTTATTGTTCATATAATTGATATTTTGATCATGGATTTTACTTTGTGTCCTATTCAGATTTCTCTTCAGATTATCATCTTGGAGGAATATATTATATCTGAAGTTTTATTACCAAAAGAACATTCAAAGTTGAAAAAAACTTTTAAATTTGTTTTCAGAGACTCAGTTTATTCAGCTGCCACAAAGTCCCTCTACTTACAATTTGAAAATGTTCCCAATGCTCATTTTAACTCTTGTTACCAGTAGCTTCCTACATTGAAGTTAGCAGTTGTGATGACAGCCTTCCTCCTAGTAATGCCTGAAAGGAAAGGTCTTTCTTATTGAAAGAAATTTTAGAGTGTGAACACTTAAAAACCCTGTGAGAGAAAAGTCAGCTACAAATGGGCAAGATATAGATCATTCCAGGCCTTGGAACTTATTGAAATAAACACTTTAAATCAGTAATTAACCAGGAAGTTTAAAAAAAATTAGATCTACTGTTGGTGAGTGTTTAAATTGGTATAAAGTACTTGAAGAGTAATTTTGGAATATCCGTAAAAATTTCTGACCCAGCAGTTTGGCTTCTAGGAATTTATCATGCAGATTGTATCTTTTCTTTTTTAAATTTATTTATTTTTATTTTTATTTATTTTTGGCTGCTTTGGGTCTTTGTTGCTGCACGTGGGCTTTCTCTAGCTGCGGAGAGCGGGGGCTACTCTTCGTTGTGGTGCACGGTCTTCTCATTGCGGTGGCTTCTCTTGTTGCGCAGCACGTGCTCTAGGTGCGCAGGCTTCAGTTGTGACACACTGGCTTAGTTGCTCCACGGCATGTGGGATCTTCCTGGACCAGGGCTCGAACCCGTGTCCCCTGCATTGGCAGGCGGATTCTTAACCGCTGCACCACCAGGGAAACCCTGTATCTTTTTTTTTTAGTACTGCATAACAAATTACCACAAATTTAGCTGCTTAAAACAGCACATTTGTTATCTCATAGTTACTGCAGGTCAGAAGTCCAGGCACAGTATGGCTAAATTTGCTGCTCAGGGTCTCACTGGGCCAAAATTAAGGTGTCACCAAGGGCTGTGTTCTCATTTGGAGCTTGGTGTCTTCCAAGCTCACTAGTTGTTGGTGGTCCTTATTGACTGTAGGATTAAGGCCCCTAGTTTCCTGCTAGCTGTTGGCTAGAAACTGCCCTCAGTTTCTAGAGCCCAAATGCATCTCTCTGCCTTCCTCTTCTGTGATCAGCCAGCTGGAGAAAACCCTCTGCTTTTCAGAGGCTCACCTGATTAGGTCAGGCCCACCCAGGAGAATCTCCCTTTTGTCATAATGATACATAATCATGGGAGTCTCAGCTTATTTCCAAGTTCCACACTCAGAGGGGCACAGATTATACAAAGGTATAGGTCATTGCAGGTCATTTTAGAATTCTGCCTATCATACTATATACTCAAAAAGATAAGAAGATATGGATGTATAAGGATGTTCATTATAGTGTTAATTGTAATAGCAAAAAAAAAAAAGAATCTAAATGTCAATAAAAGACTGCTTAAATAAGGGATAATACATCTAAAAAATGGAATGCTAGGCAGCTGTTGTAAGATCAAGGTGGATCTAGATGTACTGATATGGAGAGCTGTTCAGATATATTGTTAGGTGAAGGAAGCCATTTGCAGAACACGTATAGTGTGATCTCCTTTGTAAATTAAAAATATATAAGGTGCAGAAGTAATTGGTAACAGTGATTACCTGTGGGAAGTTGGACTAGTACTTTTAATTTTTTATCTTCCCATAGAACTCCATGAATTAGCGTTTCATCACCACTATGTAATACTATTATAACAATTTTTTAAACTGGTAACTTTCAAATTATCCATTTAGGGCCTAAGCATTTAAAAGGCTTTTTAAAGCATCCCAGGTAATTCTGTAGCACACTGCTGGTTAAGAACACCTCTTCCAGAGGCTTGGAAAGTATCTACTGTTTGTCATTTGAGAACCACTTCATCAAGTACTTTAAAAATTGTAAATATTTTGCATTGTTTTTCTAAGCCAAATATTAGGGTGGTCCTCATTACACCTCTGTTTCTTTACCTGGGAAAATTAAACAGTGCCTATCAAGCAGTTAACAAAGGCCCTGGAATGCTCAGTATTTGGCAATAGATAAGTAATGAAGAAAAAGATGTGTATGGATGCCTCTGAATTAAGATTCATGTTTTTTTGGTAACATTCTATCTAATTCTTCCTCTGTTTTTTCAGAGTTCTTTTTTTGATTAGTATAATTGGTTCAGACTGTTTTCAGAAAATAGAACAATAGGTTTGGGAAACATTTTGAGTGTGTCATTTTGCACAGGATTTCTTATCTCAGGTTTTTCTTTGCTTTTCACATGCTTTAATTTAGTTAAACCACGTTTCTTTCTTTTTCTCTTATCTGCCAAGATACTCCTGTTTCATTCTAATGCTGCATCCGAAATGTTAATAAATCTTGGAATAAGCACACAAATTCAAGTACAATTTTTAATTTTGTTCCTGTATAAGGAAAGAGCATGTGTGCCACTTTGCATGAGTGTTTTTACTGATAAGCTGATCTTTCTTAAAGGGCCACAGTGACATTTAGAATCAGCACCTTATAATTACTGTTAAGCGATGCTTAGTTCCAAATTGTGCAGCTGCAATCTTGTTAATATTTCTAGGAGGGGCAGGTGGAGGCTTTTTTTTTCTTATATCATGTTTTGAAGTGCTTTATATTGCAGAGTTTTTTTTTTTTTTTTTTTTTTGCAGTAGGCGGGCCTCTCACCACTGCGGCTTCTCCCGCTGCGGAGCACAGGCTCCGGACGCGCAGGCCCAGCAGCCATGGCTCACGGGCCCAGCCGCTCTGCGGCATGTGGGATCTTCCCGGACCGGGACACGAACCCGTGTCCCGTGCATCGGCAGGCGGACTCCCAATCACTGCACCACGAGGGAAGCCCCAGAGATTTTTTTTATTTCTTTCAAATCCAGAGATAATTTGAGTAGCAAAGTATAACAGTTAATTTTTGACATATCATTTATCTTTGCAAAAACATTTCTTTATTGTTATGTACTTGGAAAGCAAGAAACCTAGTGGTTTTATGATTCCATCTCATAGCTCTGGGTCCATATTTCTAAAGTAAATTAATTTCTTATTTCCAAGGGCCCCTTTTTTGATGTGTAGTTAAACAGCTTACTGAAATTACAGGAGGTTCCAGAAACTCCTGTAATTTTGCTAATGAAAACAGTATTGTTATGACAGGTTGATTTTTTTTTTTTTTTTGAAATAAACAAATGTTTGCCATTGTTCATTACTTATAGTAGCAAGAGATTGGTGTGGTTAGATTGTGGTATATCCATAAAGTGAAATATTATATAGATATTTTAAAAATAACAAAACTCTTCATATAACGATATGGCATGATCTCCAAAATATGTTAGTAAGTCCAAAAAACGGGAATTCCCTGGCGGTGCAGTGGTTAGGGCTCCATGCTCTCACTGCCAGGTGCCTGGGTTCAATCCCTGATCCGGGAACTAAGATCCCTCATGCTGCACAGCGCAGCCAAAAAAGAAAAGTCCAAAAAGGGGCGTCCCTGGTGGCGCAGTGGTTAAGAATCTGCCTGCCAATGCAGGAGACACGGGTTCGAGCAGCGGAGCAACTAAGCCCGTGCGGCACAACTACTGAGCCTGTGCTCTTGAGCCCGAGAGCCACAACTACTGAGCCCGTGAGCCACAACTACTGAAGCCCGCACGCCTAGAGCCCATGCTCTGCAACAGAAGCCACCACAATGAGAGGCCTGCACACCGCAACGAAGAGTAGCCCCCGCTTGCTACAACCAGAGAAAAGCCCACATGCAGCAACGAAGACTCAACGCAACCAAAAGTAAAATAAATAAAACAAAATAAATAAATTTATATTAAAAAAGAAGTCCAAAGAGCAAGCGAAACAGTGTACACATTCTACATTTATGTTAAAAAACAAAAGGATGTTGTGAAAATGGAATAAATATACATATCTGCATATGTATGCATAGAATATCTTTATAAAGACACCCAGGAAGCTAGTTGCCTGCAAAGAGGGGGAGGAGGCACTAATTCTGAACCTTTTTTTTTTTTTTTGAACCTATTACCTTTGTTTTAGAAAAACAATGAAAACAAATAAAAATTAAAACAAATATATAATCACTGTTTAGACCGGGTCATGGTTTCCTACAAATAGTGCTGACTCTCAAAATTACTTTCAAAGAATATTGTTGAGAATTTTGTTTTGTTAATGTTATATTATTGATACTAGTTAGAACTTGTATCCGTGTGATCCTATGGCTGAGGTGCATGTTTCCTTCATTATGGGATATATCTTACAACTTATCATGAAAATAAAACACTTGAGTCAGCTAATTTAACCTTTGGTAATTATATATTTGGCTCTTTAGATTCTCCTACTAAATATTTCATTTAAAAATAATGATTGGGGGCTTCCCTGGTGGCGCAGTGGTTGAGAGTCCGCCTGCCGATGCAGGGGACATGGGTTCGTGCCCCGGTCTGGGAGGATCCCATGTGCCGTGGAGCGGCTGGGCCCGTGAGCCATGGCCGCTGAGCCTGCGCGTCCGGAGCCTGTGCTCCGCAACGGGAGAGGCCACAACAGTGAGAGGCCCGCGTACCGCAAAAAAAAAAAAAACAAAAAAAAAAACTAATGATTGGGAGGAGTATTGCATCATGTTAAGAGCATGAACAGGTTCTAGTTCTGCCACTTACTAGTTGCAGCTTTGGACAAGTGAGCCCAGTTTCCTCAGCTTTTTAATGAAGATAATGTACCTACTCCACAGGGTTTCAGTGAGGATAAAATAAGGTAATTTTATTGGTTAACCAACTTTGTGTCACACATTATTCAAAGCATTTTACATATGTGAATTAATTTAATCCTCACAGCAACCTTGTAATGTAGGTGGGTATTATGTTAGGCCTATATTATAGATGAGGAAGTAAAGGCACAGAGAGTCAAGTAATTCGTCCAAAGTACTATTGCTAGTAAGTGGCGGAGCTGAGGTTCGAATCCAGGCAGTCAGGTTCCAGACTCCATTCCACTGTGTTGAGCACTTAACTCACTGATGGCACAGGTACATTGTGAGCCTTCAACAGATTTCAATAATAAAGGTGATATAACAATAAATATTACTATACAAGGATTATATATCCATCCTAGAAAATACAGCTAAACTAAGTCATCTTCAATCTAACCCCTCAGAAAATAAAAAATGTTGGTATTTATATACATATTCATAAACTTTAAGAAAATTAAAATGGTAACATTCTGTAACCCATTGTGGTTGTGCGTTTTGTTTAATTTGATTTGTGACTTCCTGTTTTTTTTTTTTTTGCGTTTTTTTTTTTTTTGTGGCACGCGGGCCTCTCACTGTTGTGGCCTCTCCCATTGCGGAGCACAGGCTCCGGACACGCCGGCTCAGCGGCCATGGCTCACGGGCCTAGCCGCTCCGCGGCATGTGGGATCTTCCTGGACTGGGACACGAACCCATGTCCCCTGCATTGGCAGGCGGACTCTCAACCACTGCGCCACCAGGGAAGCCCATTGTGACTTCCTGTTTTAATTTACAAAATGGGTTAAGACACTGTATTACTTTCTGTCTTTCTCCAGACTTGGTAGTCTTCTGGAAGTAGGCTAAGGAACTCTTTTGAGTCATTCTTTGGGTTGAAAGGCATCTTATTGATGTAACATGGTATTTGGAGCATGAATTAATAACTAATTAAAATCCCTGCCTATATGCAACCTTAGGACTCTTACAAAGGAATTCCTTATTGATGTTGGCAACAGGGGAAACTCTGACTCCATGGATTTACAGGAGAAAAAATCAATCACTGGCCACAAATGAAAGGGTTTTTTCCCTTGATTTTTTTTCCTTTAACACACTTTTTGGCCATTGCTGGGTCTACTTCTGAGATAGCCAAACGTGTAGTGCTCAGATACAAAGCAGAATATAAGGATGTAATTGCAAGGAGATAAAAAGATGCAGAAGACATGGCTCTTATTAACTTGGATGTCATAATAGAGTTAGCATATATTGTGAAATAGATGATCTTAACTGCCTTTGTGGTAATACAGAATGCTCTAAAAGTTTATAAAAGGAGCTCACAGCCTCCCTTAATGCCCTCAAATCCTGATCAGTATTGGCAATAGACAGTCTTCACCTTCAGGGATGAAGCACCTTAAGTGTGGTCCACTGGTTACACCTTCCCTTTAGGGATCTGCACTCTGGCCCAAATCTGGACACATCACCCTTCATATTATTCCTCAAAGCCTTGCCAAGACCAGGCTCTGATGCTTGAACATGTCTTTTCTAAAAGCATGGAGATTACAAGAAGAAAATAAACACAGAAATAATTACCAACTAGATAATCTGACTCACTTGCTATAGTGTTGTTCTCTGGGCCCTGTAGGCTTTGTCTCATCTTCACAGCATCTTGGAAGAGAAGGAGCTCACAGTTCTGTAGGGCTGCCTGCCTGTATAACTTGTGGCCATCTCCACCAGTATGCACCTCCTAGCATATTGGCTTTTTGAACCCAAGGCCAAAGAAGAAAACATTCCCTTTCTCTTTAAACTAAAGCCATCTGCCAACTATTATTTCATGACCTGTTCTTTTTAGATAATTGTGGAAGCCAACCCACTGTCTGCCCACTGGAGTGTTTTTTTGTTCTGTAGCCTCAAAATGACAACCACATCAGAATACAGTTCACTGAGATGAACATTTTTACATAAAATAAAATCAGGACATAATTTGCTTGAAGACCTTAAAAATCATGAGCAAAAATATTATTGACATCTTGTTGATGACGTCTAAAACTTCAGTTTCTATTTATATATCTTCAATACCACCAGGAAGTCTTTTTAGACCCCACAAAATATTCAGACTCACGAGAGACCATGGGGCATACATGGCATCCATCCTAGAAGAGTACAGTTCAGGAAGGTCAGCATCAGCCATCCCTTTTCCTGGAGTAGTCCTCATAGAAGTACATGCCGCAGTCTGGAGCTTTTCTGCCTTTTGCCTCCCTTTCTCCCACCCTCTCCTAGTCACAGCTCAGGTGCAAGGAAACAGTATCCACGTTGGGCAGATTAGGGAGCCACCCTGGCTTAGAAGCCTCATGCACCACAAGTGCCAGTATCTCTTGTAAAAGCTTTATTGGCATAGCTTCCAGGGTCCCACGAGGGACATACCTTATGAGTCACGGCACTCAGAGAAGCCCAAAGCTATAGCTTCCGCCAGGTAATTGGGTAATTTTTGCCATAAGAAATGTTGCCTAATAACACAGCTGATTACACTCACCTTATCAGGTTTCCAGGACAACAGAGCTAGAAAGTTAATCCAAGGTCACACTTGTAGAAAAAGAGGGAGATTTTGTTTGCCCTTTATCCACAACTTTTCAGAAATATCTTTACAAAGATGGTTGTGTTTTCAAATTTGCCTGTAACAAATGGCTTTGGAGTAGCTTCATAATCAACTGGCATATATCCTTTTTCATGTATGATAAATTTTAACTCTCTTCCTTTGTTTTTCCTTTTTTGATAGGTCGAATCAAATATTCTGAACAGGTGTATGATGCGTGTATGGAAACATTTGACTGTCTTCCTCTTGCTGCCCTCTTAAACCAGCAGTTTCTGTGTGTACATGGAGGAATGTCACCTGAAATTACTTGTTTAGATGACATTCGGAAAGTAAGTAATCTTTCATTAGTCTCATGGAGTAAATATGCTTTTAATTTTGTTTTTTATTACAGTCAACTAATATGTTTTTATTGCTAAAAATTTTTAAATACATATAATTAAAAGTAAGAAAATGGAAATCACCTGTGATCTTGTCATTGGGCAATTACTGTTAACATTTTCCTATATATCTTTCAGAAAATGTCTAATTTTTTAAATAAATTTATTTATTTTATTTATTTATTTTTGGCTGCATTGGGTCTTCGTTGCTGCGCGCAGGCTTTCTCCAGTTGCAGCAAGCGGGGGCCACTCCTCGTTGCAGTGCGCAGGCTTCTCATTGCAGTGGCTTCTCTTGTTGCGGAGCACGGGCTCTAGGCATGCAGGCTTCAGTAGTTGTGGCTCGCGGGCTCTAGAGTGCAGGCTCAGTAGTTATGGCTCACGGGCTTAGTTGCTCCCCGGCACATGGGATCTTCCTGGAGCAGGGTTCGAACCCGTGTCCCCTGCATTGGCAGGCGGATTCTTAACCACTGTTCCACCAGGGAAGCCCAGAAAATGTCTAATTTTTAACGAAGTCTGTGCTTTTACCAACTAGAAACATATTTTGAGTATAACCCTGAAACTTTAAATTATGTAGCAGTAAGGAAGGAAGAAAGCCAGGGTTCTAATCCCTGTACTGCCATTAATTGTGTAACCTTTACCAAATCACTTAACCTCTTAGATTTTCTTCTCTGTAAAATGAGGACGTTGAAATGGATGGTCTGAGGACTCTCCCAGCTCTGGAATTCATTGACTTTGACATTTCAGATGATAGAGTTTAATTGCTACACTTGCCTTAGTTGGTAATTACGATTTTCAGGATTGTGTATCTTCATGACTGAAAAAAGGTGATCAGTCTTTTTTCACTTATATTGTTCTACATCACCATCTTCTCTTCTGTACCTTGTATTCTCTTACCTCTCTTATATAGGTACAGAAACTAAAAAATTTTCTGTTTGTAAAACTGTTTTCTCTGAATTAAAGTTACTATCCTCAAGGTAAGAGGGTATGCCTGTATGCACAGCTTTTTCTGCTGCCGTATTGTTATTAAATAAACAACATTTCTCTTTTACATAGTAAATCTTGAATTTTACAATTCTGAATCAATTGTATTAATAAAAAGCTCCCCTTTCACTTAGTAGAGGTCCTCTTCTTATTCAGGTACCCTAGTTACTTGTTTTCTCTTGGCTTTCATGCGTTAACTAAAGCAGCAAGTGACTAAAGGCTTGAGTTAATAACTTATGTTGAAATGCCTCCACTGAATAGAACGGAAAGGATGAAAGCCTTTTGCAAAATAAAACTAGCATTCTTTAAAATAAAGAAATCTCCATTGGAATGAGATAAACAATGAACAGAACCATTGCAAAACCCTTCCTGCTCTCATGGTAACATTGGCTCACCTAGGCAATTGAAATAAACTTTACAGGGTCTTTCAAATAAATAGTATGTTTCTATAGTGATGGATTTCATATTCAAATTAAATGAGCACCGCTTTTAAGATTAGGATGTAAGGAGGTCCTTTTCTACTGTAGGGATAGGGATATTTATTAAAATTTAATACCAAAAATAAATAAAAATTGTATCTACATTTATTAAATGTTCATTTTCTTCCTAAAGGAAAATTCTTTAGGGGCTTACCGCCCACTCTCCTAATACATTCTTATGGGTGGAAAGGTGTTTTTTGACCCATACCATTTTCCAAAAGCTCTTTTGCTTTCATGATTTTTCTTCTTTTGGCTTTTACGTGTCTTCTAGTTAGACAGGTTTAAAGAACCTCCAGCCTTTGGGCCAGTGTGTGACCTGCTTTGGTCTGATCCCTCAGAGGATTATGGCAATGAAAAGACCTTGGAACACTATACCCACAACACGGTCCGAGGGTGCTCTTATTTTTACAGGTAAGCTAATCCTCAGTTAGAAAATTAGAAAAAGGAAATTGTAACATATTTTATCAAATTATTTTTAACTACATATTTTGTATCTTGAATTTGTGTAGCTCAGGGACTTCTATTTAATTTTTTGATTAACTGAAGGCAGAAAACTGTTTTGTTTTTTATATTTTACTAGGTATTATGCCCTAATAAGTGTAATATACTGAACACGACTGAATAGAACATCAGGCAGTGCTTAAATATTGTTGTCTGACTCTAAATGACCTAGATTATTTGTTCCCAAACATCATCTATTGACTTTTTTTAAAAATAAAGATTTCTTGGCTCTTCCCTCAGAGATTCTGATTCAGTAAGCCTGAGACAAGGGAATCCTGTTATTTTTTTTAAAAAGCTCTCCAGCTTTTGGAACCACTGATATTGGCAAAGATATAAAAAGAACAGGACATTGTGAACTAAGCCCAGGACATTTCCTGGAAGTTGGTTGTTGTCTTAAATCTCATATGTGAGCTTTAATTGTGCTTTGCCACTCCAAACTAGGGAGATTCAGGGAAGTTTGAAGCCTGAATTTTTTTAAAATCCCAATATTTTATTCTGATAAATAATACCTGTATTTAGTACCCTGAAAAATCTTTGATAATTGCCTAAGATAATGCATTCATTAAATGAAATCCTGCACACAAAAGGAAGCCTCAGTTTAGCCATAGTTTTAACATTCTTCTAAGTAAACTTTTTTCATTCCATTCTGCCAACTTTAGTAGCGACTAATATGATGAAGTCATTTAAATTTTACTTCTCTTTACATTGCTTAAAATAAAGAACATAAAACTTTTTTATTTTTAGCACATTATAAATTGGTACAATTTCTATGGCAGTGAGCTTGACAACATCTCTCAATTACAAATGGCCATGGCTTTTGTTCCAGAATTCCTACTTCTAAAATGTAATCCTGTGGCTATACAGTCAGTCCTCATTATTCACGAATTCTGATTTGCAAATTTGCCTACTTGCTAAGATTTATTTGTAACCCTGGAATCAACACTCACAACACTTCCAGTCATTCACAGACATTCAAGTGTACAGAGCAACGGAAAATTTGAGACACCCTGTGTGCACGTTCCGGCTGAGGTTGAACGTGCAGCTGCTCTGCCTCTTGTTTCAGCTCTCCTACTGGAAGCAAGTATTCTTTTTGTGGTCTGTTTAGTGAAACATTTCCCACAGTTTTGGTTGGTGTTTTGCTGTTTAAAATGGCCCCAAGCATACTGCTGAAGTGCTATCTAGTGTTCCTATGTGCAAGAAGGCTGTGATGTGTTATATAAGCTCCATTCAGGAATGAGTTATGGCACTGTTGGCCATGAGTCGCATGTTAATGAATCAACAATATACATTAAATAAGGTGACTTTACACAGAAACACACATAAAACAAGGTTATGTGTTGATTAGTTGACGAAAACGTTGTGACCAGAGGCTCACAGAACCGTAACCCTGTATTTCCCCTAGGAGCAGTCGTTCAGTATTCACTAACTCAGTTTTTGCAGCAACTTTATAGAACAGAGCTACTGCAAATGATAGGAATCAACTGTACTTGAAAACGTGTAAAATGCATGTACAAGTTTTTCATTGTTGCATTATTTATGATGATGATTTTAAACAACCTAAACGTTCATTAGGAGACTAGTTAAATAAATGCTTGTACATCCAGACAGTGGAATGTACCAGACAATGCAATGAGGCTGTTTTTTAAAAATGAAAAAAAGAAAACAAATCCTTTTATACTGATTGGAATAATCACTAGTGTAAAGTGAAAAAGAAGACATAGTAAAAAGCTATGTGTACCATCTGATGACATTTCTAAAAGGGGGGCTGTGCATATGTGTGTGCATAATTGCTTGAAATTGAATATGGTATCTCTGAAAGGGCACTCAAAGAAACCAAGAACATTGGTTGCTTCAGGGTAGCTGGAAGATAGAGGTAAGATGGAGGGAGACATTTCACTGTATAACTTTTTATATCTTTTAATTTTATGCCATGTGAATGTGCAGCCTATTTTAAAACTTATTTTTTTCTAATGAACATAAGAAACAAATATTAAACGTAAATTAAATAATTAACACTTGGATAATTCCAGGATAATTTTGTATTCTCCAGTTCTTCGTATCAAACATTTGCCATTCAGAAAGGTACTAGTGCTAAAAGAATACAATAGGAGAGATGCAAATATCATACCTTTCATTTGAATTAGGTTGGATATAGTATTTGTATTTACTCCTGAAATATTCCTGCATAATATCATCTTGATATTGATATTACCTGTGAAGCTATAAGTAGGTTCTTTAACTTTTCTAACCGTTTGACAGTTTGAAAATTGTGTGTTCAGTTTTTAGCACCTACTACACACACCCAGACACACACACACACACTGCTGTGATACTTCTTTTTATATCAAGATACCAAGAAAAGTTTTGGTGGTGTATTATTATTGTTGTGGGTTAAGAAAAAAAAAGGTGGGGGAGCTCTTCTGTCCTAGGGTTGTCTGTTATCTGTGTCCTTGATCTGGAATGAGGAATATCAGTGACATGGAAAAACAAGAGTGATGATTGCTAAGCTATTAATAAAAGTTCAGTGGTAATGAAAACCTATAATTTTGAAACAAATTCAACTCATTTCGTCTTGACTTTTCCCCTTTCTCCTATTAAAAAACAAGTGTTTTAATTCTGGATTTGTGTTTTCTATTTTCTTTTTCAGTTACCCTGCAGTTTGTGAATTTTTGCAGAACAATAATCTGTTATCAATAATCAGAGCCCATGAAGCCCAAGATGCTGGGTAAGTTACATTAAAACTGTACCATGACTTCCCTGGTGGTCCAGTGGTTAAGACTCCACGTTCCACTGCAGAGGGGCACGGGTTCAATCCCTGGTCAGGGAAGTAAGATCCTGCTTGTGGTGTGGTGTGGCCAAAAAAAAACAAAAACAAAACAACCAACTGTACCAAACAGCACTGCAGAGTTTTTGCCTTTAACCTCAAGACAGACGGGCTGTCATTTCTCTTCCAGGTATCGAATGTACAGGAAGAGCCAAACGACAGGCTTTCCATCACTCATTACTATTTTCTCTGCCCCCAATTACCTAGATGTCTATAACAATAAAGGTAAAGGAAACCAGCAATATTTGAGTTTGAATTTGTGAGTGAGTAAATGTGAGCTCTAGTTTAATATGTATGTGCATAGGTAATTTTCTGAATATATATAAATTTTAAATAAGAAAAAAATGGGTCTTAATTGAAACAAAGGCCAAGAAACTTAGCATTTAGGCTTCTGCTTGGTTTTCATCTCCTAAGGATTATTGGGCTCTTTGTGAGTATAAATAATGATTACAAAAATAGGTCTGATTTGTATGACTGAATCAAAATATAAGAAGAATAAATTACTTCAGGTTCAGGTTAGAACAGTCAGCATAAATTATTGGTTTTGGTGAATTTAATTTATTTATAACAGTACTACCTCAATAAGATGTCACTGTTTAGTGTTTTAATGCCTGTCCGTTAAGCTGTTTTTGCTCTTAAGAAATGATACAGTTAGAATGAATACTCTACAAAAAGTCAGAAAAATCTTCATTTTAGTCCAAGCCCTGCCAGAAACTAATAGTGTGACTTTAGGTAAGTCATATGATCTTTCTTAACCTCAGTTTCCCATATAAAAAAGATAATTGGATATACACATGCCTTTTGATCCAGAAATTCTAAGACTTTTAGTCTATTTTAGTCATTTTTTTAAATTTAACTTTTATAGTTCCTAGTTCATAAGTTTTGTATCAGGGCAGTGGTCTACTTAAAAACCTCCTCTGTAACTATTTTGTTGTATGACTATAAAATAATAGAACTTTTAAACAAACATGCCAGAACAAATATATCCAAGTGAGTATTGTCCCTTCAAGGTAGTTACCTTGGGAGGTTATACACTTATTCCAACAATGCTGCCCGTTGTTCAAACATTTTTGGAACTCCTCTTTTGGCATTGCCTTCAGAGTCTGCGACACATTCTTTTGATTATCCTCAATGATGGGAAATCTTCGTCCTTTGAGGGTGGATTTGATTTTTGGAACAGCCAAAAGTCATTCGGAGTCAAGACTGATGAATAAGGTGAGTGATCAAGCTAGACGATACCATTTGGGGTCAGGAACAAGGTATGATTATAAGGTAATGAGACTGGTTTTTCTTGTGTTGCTTATGAAATGGCTCTGGAGGCAATTCCAAAGGAGGAGTTCCAGAAACGTTTTGAGTGATGGCAGCATCTTTGGATTAAATATACGGTAAGGCAGCAAGGTATATTGATAAGAGCACCGAGCTAGGAGTCAGAAATCCTAGTCTAGTCCTGCTTCACTTTTAAATTCACAGTTAATGAGATACTTAACTTCTCTGAGCCTCAGTTTGTCCTTAAAATAACTGTGATATAGGCTTGTTGGAGATAAGTTGGAATAATCAAAATGAATATTAAAAGCATTGGTCAAACTATAAATTGCTCTACTACTATAACATTCTACTGTTATTGTGCCTGGTGTGATTACAGCAAAGGACCACACTCATCTGATATATAAGGTCTGGTGTGTTTGTCGTTGGTGGTTTCTTAAGTCTCATTACTTTATAGTCATATCTTGTATATGCAGTTTGGGAGAGAAGTTTAAAAGAGGTCCACAACATATTTACTACTTCCTCTATTTCAGAGTAGACTATGAAGTGACACATCTCATTTCAGTCTGTTTTGGAACAGTTATCTCTGAATGTCCTTAGTGACTTGCTGTCCATTTTAAAAAGACATTTCTTTGACTTAAATTCTCTTCCAGTCTTATATTTCCTTTTTGCTACTCGTCAATCTTTCCTGAGTCTTAGCTATCCTATAATACTCTGCTTCTCCCTAACTCCATTCTTTCTTATTTCCTTTTTCCTAATATTTCCAATACATTAGAGACTTAGTTTTTGTTCTCGATTCCTCCCTTATGAATGGTATGTGCCACTTATGTTGTCAAACTTCCTCAAGGACAGTGTCCCTAGTCCTCTTATCTATGATGAAGACTTTCCCTTCTTACTTCCTTTATTAACCTTACTATTAAAAGTGTGTCTATTGAGGGAATTCCCTGGCAGTCCAGTGGTTAGGACTCGGCGCTTTCACTGCCAGGGTCCCAGGTTCAATCCCTGGTTGGAGAACCAAGATCCTGCAAGCTGCACAGCATTGACCAAAAAAAAAAAAAAAAAAAAGTGTCTATTGATTGCCCAGTGGATTTATCAGTGTGCTAATCTGAAACATGTCATCTAAATCAGCAGTCACTTTACTAGCTTACTAACTGCCAGTTCATTCTTTGCCATATTCTAATCTGGTCTTGTTCTTGATTATTCCTTTAGTAAACTGTTAAAGTCACAGTTGATTCTGAGTTTTTTGTTGGCTTTGACATAATTGGTAACATACTTTACCTTGAAACAATCTTATTTTCCTTGGTTGTTTCTTAACCTTTGGCCGGGGGGAGGGGAGCATGTGGCATCTAAAATAATCTCTGGTGGTGCTCAGTTATTCACCACACAAGTACCTCTTTTCTTGAAAAAGGCAACTCTATCCCCCTTTCCTTCTTCTCTTTCTTTTACTGTTGTTTTTCTTTCTTGTATATTCTTTAGACTTATTGGTACCAACAGGCATGTCTTAGTTCCACTGGTTACATGAAAGATCTTTAAGTCATGATTTTTAAACATCTCTATTTCTATTTTTGTGTCCACCTCCCACCTCTTTTTCTTGTGTAGATTGAGGGAGTTGTTGAATATTTACATATTCATCTAACCTAAGTAAAATACATATACTTGAAAATAATGGGACATGTACATTGTAACCAGCATTAGAAGCTTCTTAAAAGCTGAAAATCCTATTTTCATATATTTTCTTTATAATCTATGGTGTACATTTTAAACATCCAGTGACTTTAATTTTGAGAATACTAGGCTATCCTGCAATAAGCAAAGAGACAGGAATCAGGAGATGACCTATAACTGTCATTTCTAGAGAACTATTATACCCTATTCTATTTATGATCATAGTAAGAATGATTAAGAGAATAATGCAAGCCACATTGCATTGCTGGTGATGAAAACTAAGGGATTGGATTTTTAAAAGTTTTAAATATAAAGAAAATCAGTTTGATACCAAAATATATATATGAACTGGTTAATATTAAACATTTATAGAGTGTGAGCAATATACTAACTGTGTATAGGAGAGATGGGCATTTTTTTCTTCACATACTGTATGCAGAGATGATTTAATCTACTTTGAACCTTATTAAATTGCTCCAAGTTTACCATCTATCTGTATCCCCCACTATGAATTAATAACTACTAGTTATAAACTCCTAAAAAGTTTATAAAATCTTTGGCTCTGGCTAATGACTAGGAAAACAGGCTGTATTCATTTAATGAGAAATGTTTGCCCTCAGAGGAAAGTTGTAATTGTAACCACTTGGCCTATAAAGGGAAATTATGATGAAATTTTTCTCATGTGGAATCTGAGATTTCTATAGATAGTTACTGTGCAAGACCCTTTGAAGTTTCAGAGCTTAGTTTCTTTTGTACTTTTATTATATATAAGAGCTCTTCAGGTAACTTTGTTTCTTGGAATAATTCTTAAAAGAATGAACTATATAAGTTTTATAAGATTTTTAAGATTTTCCATCTGTCTTGAATTTATAAATGGAAAGTAAGTTCTTGAATTCTGCATAGTAGGTACACAGCTGTACAAAGTGTACCAGTTGCCATGTCATTTTCCTCTGTGCCAGACTTTCCTCCTTTTTCCTTTTTAGCTGCTGTGTTAAAATATGAAAACAATGTCATGAATATCAGGCAGTTTAACTGTTCTCCACACCCATACTGGCTTCCAAACTTTATGGATGTTTTTACGTGGTCTTTGCCTTTTGTTGGGGAAAAAGGTAAGAGAGCTAAAGCATCTGGACCATCAGTTGTCCTAACTAGTGACTGAGCACGCTTATATTTGCACGAGTCCTCTGATGGTTCAGAAATGTTTTTCTTAAAGTTATCAGAAATGTTTTCTATTTTCATTGTTCTCTACAAAGATTTTTAAGTGACACTTAATTGGTTTTTAAATTGTAATTCTAGTTGATTATGCTTTTCTTATTCTAAATATCAATTTAAAATAGCTGTCGTCCTATAATCAAGATGTTAAAATAACATAAGTAACAATAAAATAACCATTCCTTCAGTGATTTCTGCAGTGATAAAGAGATTTAAATAGGAATTATTTTTCTTGGAATTTTATTTGTGCACCTATACAAATAAGCTATGCAAATATATAAGCCTGTTGTACATAGGCCTGGTGGCTTAACTTCTTTGTAAAATGGGAGGAAATCCTTTCATATGTATATCAGTGAAGAAAAGGCTCTGGCAGCAGTCTAATGAAATCAAGTAGTAAGTATTCAATGGAATCTTCAAAGACTCCATACTTTAACTGGAGCAAGTAATCTCCCCCAAATCTATATAAACTTGAAGGTCTGCATTTAATGCTGTTCCTTACAGCTACTCTGAATAGCAAAATGACAAATCATTTTTATCTATGTTTATTTAACATGTATGTTTATATATCCACATCATTTTAGAGAAAGTACCTTATTAATTATATAAATTTTGAGTTATTTTATCTTATCATCTAGTCACAGAGATGCTGGTTAACATTCTCAACATATGCTCTGATGATGAATTGATTTCCGATGATGAAATTGAAGGTAAACTTGCCTTTTCCTCCTTTGAATCAGAAACGAAGAAGTTTTGGTTTTGGTTTTAGTTTGTTGTGAATAATTTTCCTTGTCTAATTAAAAAAAGAGTTCTGCTCATTGTAGAAAAATAAAATTTGAAAAATACAGGAAACCATAAATAAGAAAAAAAAGTCACCCATAATCCTACCATCTCATAGATATCCACTGTTAACATCTTGATATAAATACATTTTTGGTGTCTTTTTTTCCTCTTTTTTCTTTTAAACAAAAATGAAGTCATGTGATAGTTTCACAAACATTTCCTGGGTTTTTTGTAGACTACTTTTTAATGGTTACATAGTTATCCATGTCAGTCATTCTTTCTTTTATCCAATCCCCTGCTGTTGGATATTGGATTTTTTCCAAATTTTCTTTTAAAACCCCACAGTTTTGAAAAATTTTATAGATAGATCTTTGCCTGTTCTGTTCAACAACCAATGCTTATTATATGCCTTATATGTGCCAACAATTGTATAGGTCCTAAGCTCTCAAAAAGCTTATATTCTGGTGGTGGGAAAACAAACAAACAATGCATATGAGTCAAATATTGATATGTGGTATGAAAGAAAGGAAAACAATACTAGAAAATGAAAATTAACACTTTCTTGATTATTTCCATAGGATAAATTTCTAGAAATTGAAAATTTGTGTCAATTAGTACTTACAGTTTTAAATTGGATACAGATGACCTAGAAAAGCTTTATAGTTTACAGTTCACAGTTTACATTTTGTGTATGTGATACATAGTTCACAGTGTTCTCTCCAATACTATTTATTATAATTTTTATAGTCTGCTGTTTTTTTTAACTTAAATATTTATTTTTATGATGACTAATGAAGTTTTTTTCTTGTATTTATTGACCACCTTTATTTCTTTTTATGAGTTGTCAATTCATTTATTTTGCCCACTTTTCTACTGTTATGTGCATGTTTGTTTGTTTTTCTTCTTATTGGCCTGTGAGCGATATTTATATAGTTACATTTTGTTGTACACATAGCCAAGTATTTTTTCCCTAATATGTTTCAGGAGGTTTGATTTTAAAGATAGGCCCTAACTTATCTGAGAATGCAGAAGATTCTGGAGAGATGGTAGCACCTTAGCACAAACCTCTGACCGTCTCATTCTCCCCAAGCTTATGCTAAGGTGATTCACTCAGCTGTTAGGATGAGCTATGTACATAGTGGAGAAAGCCTAGCTTACTTTGAGAATATAGATGAGAGTCCTATACATACTTATGCTTCAGATTCCACATTGAAGTTGCAGAGCAGATGGAGCATAGCTTGTGTTTACCTTTATGAATGGGATAGTAGATCACTGCAGGGAACCAGGTCTTGAGAAAATAGTGCAGCCAAGTGAAAATTAAAACAAAGAATTTAAGTTAGGAAAGGATGAAATATGTAAGAAATACATCTAGTAAATTTTATATTTAAATCTAAGTGGAAATGGAAATTATTGTGAACTCTATTGTATGTATTAACTCTATTGTGTGTATGTATCCTTGATTATCATAAGGACATGCTTACTAAATTATGCCCAAATATATTTATTTGGATATATTTATTGAAGTATCATCTGTAGTAGCAAAAGAGTCAAACAGTCTAAATATCCCTCAGTGGAGAGCTGGGTAAATCAGTCACGCTATATCCATATGATAGATTCTCCACATGGAATATTATTTCCCTTCTGTAAGCCTCCTTTCTTCTCCCCTTCTCTTCTAGTTAGTTCCTATTCAGCTTATTGTTACTTCGTCATGGAAGATATTTCTGATCTCCCTGACTAGAACCAACACCCCTGTCATGCTCTCATATCAATGGTGCTAACTTCTTAGCATTTGATAAAGTTGCGATTTTACATTTATTTATACTGTTACAGGATTAATATGTTAATGTATTTACTAAGTGACTTAATACTGTTAAGTCATTCAACAGTAAATTCCCTGAGTGCTGGGACAAAATTCGTTCTTGCTTACCATTATCACCTTAAAGCCAAGTATAGTGCAATGAGCATAGTAGGTAAATATTTGTGGTATGAAGTACAACTATTAAAAAAATAAAAGAATGGCGTAGAGCTGTTGGTGCTGATATGGAAAGTGTATTAGATGTTAAGTACAAAAGTAAATGGATAGAATCCTCTTACTCCCATTTTTTACAAGGTATGTGGGTGTAAGCTGATACAGGATTTTAAAACTTTTTGTCTGAAAGGAAATGAAGAATAACCGTTAGGTTAAGCTGGTGAATTGAACACACTTCTAATTCCATTCCTTCCTGAAACCACACTAAAACTACAGTACAATTTTGGTTTTATCTAAGTGATATAAACTAAGGATTTTCACTTTAGTAATGCCAGACAGATAGTTTAAATCAATCCTGGCTCTTAAGACAACTAGAAAAGCTAGACAAAATATTTTAAAAAGTTGATTCAAAGGCACTCAGAAAACTAAGAAAGTAATAAAGAATTACCAAGTAGAGATCTGGAAAAAGGCATAAATCCAGAGATATAAGACATTTGGTTAGGTATGGGACCAATTTCCTCCTAAAGGCATTCATGAATATCAAAAGAGGGGGCTGAGAGGTTGACCAGCCCTCTTGATAGAAGCTAAAAAAAGTTGGGGTTCCTGACTTGCCAAAGATGAATTGAGTGCTGGTAAGCTTCTGCTCATTGGTTTGGGACCCCCAAATGTTGCATCTATATAAGAGTAAGGGTGAACTGGAAATAGAATGCCCTGGAAGGGACTACAGCCTGTCTTCAAGTCATTTCAGTCTCTGAAATTTAAATAAGGTAGTCCCAAGCATCTGGCAAAAGCAAACCGCTTTAGACTAAGGTAGCATTACGTGGAACTTTAAACTACTGCAAACTGTCTTTCAAATATAATACATGGCTCACAACCAAAAATAACTAGGCATATGAGGAGACATAATGAAATGAATGAGAACCAGCAGAAAAAGCAAAAAGTAAAAACAGACCCTCAGGTTCTCCAGACACTGGCTTTATCAGACCAAACTTTAAAATAACTATTCTAAAAAATAAAACAATGCTAACTGTTCAAGAACATAAAAGACTAGATTAAAAATTTTGGCAGAGGACTGTGAATTATAAAAAGGGATGAGCAGAGTTAATAAAGCACAAAAAGAAAATTCTAGGAATGAAAAATAAAAAACACAGCAGATGAATTAATAGCAGATTCAATAAAGCTAAACAAAGAATAAATGAACTAGAATATAGGTCAGAAGAAACAACCTAGAATAAATCACAAAAAGAAAAAATAAAATACCCCAAAAAGTATACGTGACATGGAGTATACAGTGAATAGGTACCACCTGTGTGTTTGGAATCCTAGAGAAGAGAGAGAGAATGGGGTAGAACCAGTATTTGAAGAGATAATGGATTGAAATTTTTCTAAAACTGACAAGTTAAGCCACAGATTGAAGAAGTCCCCCAAACCAAAGCAGAATGAATACAAAGAAAACAATATCTAAGCACATCATAGTAAAAGTGCTTCAGGTGAAAGACAAAGAAAAAAATCTTAAAGCAGCCAGGAAAAAAAAAATCGATTACTTTCAAAAGAGAACAATTAAACTGACAGTAGATTCTCAGTGGAAACAATGGAAGCAGAAAACCATGGAATGACATATTCAAAGCACTGAAAGATAATAATTGGTACATCTAGAATTCTATACCTAGCAGAAATACCCTTCAAAAATGAAGAAGAGGGCTTCCCTGGTGGTGCAGTGGTTGGGAGTCCGCCTGCCGATGCAGGGGACACGGGTTCGTGCCCCGGTCTGGGAGGATACCGCATGCCGCGGAGCGGCTGGGCCCGTGAGCCGTGGCCGCTGGGCCTGCGCGTCCGGAGCCTGTGCTCCGCGGCGGGAGAGGCCACAGCAGTGAGAGGCCCGCGTACCACAAAAAAAAAAAAAAAAAAAAAAAAAAAAATGAAGAAGAAATAAGCATTTTTCAGCTATTCCTCCCTTTAAAAAAGGTACGAAGAGAATTACCAGGAGACCCACACTAAATGAAATTCTAAAGAATATTATTCAAACAGAAGGAAAATACCAGATGGAAGCTTGGAGAGTCAGGAAGAAATAAAGAGTACAAATAGTAGAAAATATGTGGGTAAATCAAGTGAATTTAGACCTTATTAAACAATAATAATTTTTGTTGGATTTAAAAGACAATTAAAATATATGACAATAATAGTCGGCAGTGGGATAGAGTTAAAGTGTGTGAGGATGCTGTATTATCTGGGGAGAGGAGAAAAGTACCTGTTAACATTATACTTTGATAAGAGATGCATGGTATAAGAGTAATTTTCAAGAAAGGAGGGCTTTTTAAAAAGTATGTACCCTTTGGGCTTCCCTGGTGGCACAGTGGTTGAGAGTCCGCCTGCCGAAGCAGGGGACACGGGTTCATGCCCCGGTCCGGTAAGATCCCACATGCCGCGGAGCGGCTGGGCCCGTGAGCCATGGCCGCTGAGCCTGCGCGTCCAGAGCCTGTGCTCCGCAATAGGAGAGGCCACAACAGTGAGAGGCCCGCGTACCGCAAAAAAAAAACAACAAAACTATGTACCCTTTAAGTTATAGAAAAAATGGCATGATAAAAAAAATAACCTAGAAGGCAAGAAAGGAGGGAAGGTACCTATAACACTAGGACAAATAGAATAAATTATGTTGATAAATTTATCAGCAACTTCATTAAATGTAAATGAATAAAAGACAGATTGTCAGGTAAGATTTTTTAAAAAACATTTTATGATGGTTTATAAGAGACAGATCTAAAACATAAAGATACAGAAAATTTGAAAGTAAAAGGAGAATAAATATATAGTCCAAATACTAACCAAAGAAAAGCTGTTGTAGATAGATTAATATTACGTGAAATAAATGCTAAAACAAAAATAAGATGGGGAATTCCCTGGCGGCCCAGTAGTTAGGACTTCACGTTTTCACTGCTGAGGACGCGGGTTCAATCCCTGGTCGGGGAACTAAGATCCTGTGTGCCACATGGATCAGCCAAAAATTAAAATAAAATTAAATTAAATGAAGTGAAATGAATTACCCATGGGTCATATATCACAATGAAAATTTCAGAATATTTTGAACTGAATGAAAATAAAAAGCAGTACATATTAAAACTTGAGGGCAGGCAGTGCACCAGGCAGGCCTGGGTTTGGGGCTGGAACCAGAACCTCAGCAGATGTTCACTGGTTGACAGCAGAGGAGAAGAACCGAGTTATACTTGACCTTAAAGCAGCAGGATGGTCAGAATTAAGTGAGAGAGATGCCATCTACAAGGAGTTCTCTTTCAAATATTGTAATCAGGCATCTGGCTTTATGTCTCAAGTTACCCTACAAGCAGAGAAGATGAATCATCACCCAGAATGCTTCAGTGTGTACAACAAGGTCCATATGCCCCTCACCTCACATGTCCATGGGGGACTGACCACAAGGGATGTGAAATTAGCCAAGTTTGTTGAAAAAGCAACTGTTTCTGTGTGATTTCTTCCAAATGTTTGTAAAATTTTATATACATCTTAGCTGCAATGTATTTTGAAGGCAATTTACATGAACAAATTAAGTTGTAAATTTAGTTCACCTTTATACCACATTTTGTAAAATCAGTGCTTAAATACAAAATGATATAAATTGGAAGAAAAAAATAGAACAACAAAACTTGAGGGTTGCATCTAAAGCCATGCATAGAGGAAAATTTGTAGCCTTAAATGCATAAATTGGAAAAGAAGAAAGGTGAAAAATCAACATCTATCTCAGGAAGTTAAAGGCAAAAAATGGATAGCACATTAAACCTAAAGAAAGGAGGTGGAATGAAATAAAAAGTTAAGAGTAGCATAAGAAAACAGAAAATAAAATATAATGTAGGGAATTCCCTGGTGGTCCAGTGGTTAGGACTCCACGCTTTCACAGCTGAGGGCCCAGGTTCGATCCCTGGTCAGGGAACTAAGGTCCCACAAGCTGTGCGGTGCAGCCCCCCAAAATAAATAAATAAATAAAATATAGAGGATATATAATATAATATAAATATAGAGGATAGAGGAGCAGTAAAACCAGAATGTACTCTTTTCAAGAGACTAATAAAATGGATAAATCCCTGGCAAGACTTATGAAGTAAAAAAGATAAGATAAAAATAACCAATGACAGAACTGAAAAAGGAGACATCACGACCAATCCTATAGATATTAAGAAAAATAACAAGAATAAATTTATACCAGTATAATTTAAAACTTAGATGAAATGGGTAGATTTCTGGAAGAATATAACTTACTCAAATAAAATGTTTGAAGATTTAACATTCAAAATTCATTGAGCACATTCTAATGTAAGATATTAATAATATTGGAAACTGGGTGAGGGGTACAAGGGAGTTCTCTATGCTATCTTAACGTTTCTGTACATCTAAAACTATTCTAAAATAAAAAAATTTTATTTAAAAACTCAATCAGTCAACCAGTATAATTCACTACATTAAGAAAAAAATAGAGAAAAATCATTACCTCATCAGATGTAGAAACAGCATTGGATAAGATTCATGTTTCATTTACAGTAGATCTCTTAAACTAGGCTTAGAAAGGAATTCTTTAATCTGACAAACAAACATATCTGTGAAAATCGATAGCGAACGTCATACGTGAAATATTGAAAGCTTTCCTTAGTGACTGGGAATAGACAAACATGCCAGCTCTCCATACCTCTTTACAATATCATATTAGAAGTTATAGCCAGTACAATAATGCAAGAAAAAGAAATGCAAGGTATAAAGATTGGGAAGGAAGAAACAACGATCATCATTTATAGACAATAAGATTGTGTATAGTGGAAATTTAAAAGAGTCTATAGATTATTTATGTGAATCAATAAGCAGATGCAGCAGAGCTGCTGGATACAAAGTCAAAAAGCAAAAATCGGGCTTCCCTGGTGGCGCAGTGGTTGAGAGTCCGCCTGCCGATGCAGGGGACACGGGTTCATGACCCGGTCCAGGAGGATCCCACATGCCGCGGAGCGGCTGGGCCCGTGAGCCATGGTGGCTGAGCCTGCACGTCCAGAGCCTGTGCTCCACAACGGGTGAGACCACAACAGTGAGAGGCCCGCATACGGCTACAAAAAAAAAAAAAAAAAAAAAAAGCAAAAGTCGTTCGTATTTCTGTTTACCAGCAACAAACAGAATGAAATTTTTAAAAAGATGCCATTGACAATGTCATTCCTAACAATAAATCTAACAGATGATGTGTGATACCTCTAGGCAACAAACTGTAAAACGTTATTAGAAAAATTAAAGGACATCTAAATAAGTAGAAAGAAATAACATGTTCATAGATTATTGGAAGACTTAATATTATAAAGATATGTTATTCCCAAATTGATCTACAGATTCAATACAAAGTCAAATATTAACAGACAATTTGACCCTAAAACTTATATGGAAATACTAAGGATAGTTTCTGAAATTCACATGGAAATACTTAAAGTCTTGAAGAAAAATAAGGTGAGAGAACTTGTTCTATAGGATATCAAGATTTATTACAAAGCTAAATTAACTAGAATTATTAGTGCAAGTACAGACAAGCAATGAAACAGAACAGAGAATCCAGAAATAGATCCACATATATATGGACACTTGATTTACACTAGAGGTGGCACTGCAGAGTAATAGGAAAATGATGCTATTGGTATGGTTTGGGGATATCTATTTGAGAAAAAAATTAAACCTGACCCCTATCATATTCCAAACAAAAATAAATTCCAGATGGATTAATACATTCAAGTATGATAGGCAAAACAATAAAGCTTCTAGTATTTATAATATAGAATGTGTTCATGACCTTGAGATAGAAGAAAGTTTCTTGAACAGGACACAAAAAGCACTAACGATACAGGAAACTATTGGACTACATTAAAAAATTAGAACTTGTATTTATCAAAGGACTCTATTTAAAGAGTGTGAAGGGACTTCCCTGGCAGTCCAGTGGTTAAGACTCTATGCTTCCACTGCAGGGGGCACAGGTTCGATCCCTGGTCAGGAAGCTAAGATCCCGCATGCGGCGGGGTGGAAAAAAATAAATAAAATTAAATTAAAATGTAAAAAAAGAGTGTGAAAAGACAAGCTACAGAGTGGGAGAGGATATTTGCTGCACAACCAAAAAATGGCTCATGCAGAATGTATAAAGAACTACAGATCAGTGAGAAGAGACTTGAATGAGCACTTCACAAATGAGGATATCCAAATGGCCAGTAAAAATATGAAAAGTTATCCAACCACATTAGTCATCATGATAATGCAAATTAAAACCACAATGGATGATTCTACACACCTACCAAATTGGCTAAAAGTGAAGATGAATCACATCAAGTGTTGGCCAGAATGTGTAGCAACAGGAATGCTCATATACTGAAGTGTAAATTGGTACATCCACTTTAGTAGATAATGCTAAACTGTTATCCAGAGTTGACCATATACATACCCTATAACTGAGCATTCTAATTATAGGAATGTACTTAAGAGAAATATGTGCAGCAAAGACAAATGCACTGGAATATTCACAGCAGCTGAATTCAACATAGCCAAAAATTGGAATCAGCCCAAATGACCACTGACAGAAGAAAGGATAAATAAGTTGTGGCGTATTCATATAGTTGAATTGTATACAATAATGACAGTGAACTACAGGAACAGGGAAAACATGGATGCGTCTTACAAACATAATGTTGAGCAAAAGAAGCCAGACACAAAAATACATTATTTGATTGTTCCAATTACATAAAATTTAAAAAAAATTAAAACTTGTACTTGTGGATACATGCTTAAATGATAAAACTATAAAGAAGAGCAAGAAAGTGATTTCAATAGAAGTCAAGAGAATGATTTTCTTTGGGAAGAGGGAGACTCTAATTATTAGGAAGGGCCCAAGGTGGGGAATCTGGGGGTGCTGGCAGGGTTCTGTTTATTGTCCTGACTGGTTATATGGCCATTTGCTTTTAATAAATCATTGAGTTATACATTTGTTTTGTGCACTTTTCTGTATGTTTATCATACTTCACAATAGAAGAGATTTTTACAAATTTATAAGCCTACAAAAATGTGGAGATTTCTGTAGGGATTTTGGAAGCTGGAAAACAAATGAATTAGTATTACTGACTTGGCTGATTCAGGAAAGCTAAAGACCAGTTTCGTAATGGGGAATACTGAGTTCCAGTACAGAGTCCTCAAAAAGCAAAGGAATTGGTAGCCTACAGCAGTTGCTAGAATTGGGGACCTTGAGTTGAGGGGAGGAGGGAGATGGGGGCTGAGCTAAAATGAGTAGAGGTAAAAGCTGTTTGAAAGGCAGCTAAAGTCCTAGCTGCTGCTTCTCCGAGACTGCAGGCTAACCTCTAAAAAGCATAAAGCAAAGAATTTCTGGACCAGGATACAACTGAGGGCATCGATACTGTGCCAAAAACAGGTGAATTAAGTGACCATATGCATTCTCAGTACTGATACAGAGAATTCCCTAACAAAGACCCACCCTGGTTATTCTGTGTATGTAAAGCTCCAAGTCAGCAGCTCACCAGCAACTCTGAAAGCTTCCTAGTCCCGCATTCTTAATGATGAGCAGGCACCAAGGATTATAGGACTCCTCGGGAAAGTCTCCAAGAAAGACAACAACAAAAACAGCAAAAAGCAACTCAAATGAACTTGAGATTCCGAAGAAAATATAAAACTTAAAAATGGAAAAACTAAAAAAAAAAAAAAAAAAAAGGAAAAACTATATCTCTAGAAAGATATGAAAAGATATTGAATCCATTATATAAAAACATGATGCTCTTATGAAGAGATTTGTAAGCTGTTCATTCCGTCCTTTGTTTTTATTCATTGTTTTCAGCATTATTTGTTCCACAAATAATATCTTTTTCTTTGTCTAATTTTATTTTCATGATCTATGGGGATATAGAATATGTTGGAAAATAATAGATGTCAACTGATGTAAAACTTTTAAGAAATAGAAACACTCCTGGCAAGAAATCTGTAATTTAATATTCTATCATGATACCAAGGATGTCTCTTCTGAGCTGATAAAGATAAAAGCCTGCTTCTCTCATTGCATTTTGCTTTGATTTTTTCTTTTCTCTCTTCCATGCAAACTTAAATTTCTCTTCCCATATGTCTATTTTCATCTCCTTGTTTCTTGGTGTCTCTTCTCCCTGAAGATCACTACATTTCAAGCTATCAGAAAGGTATCTGACCAAAATGTGCTATGAGCTTACTACTCGCTGTCTGTCCCACCACAATCTATTAATTAGACTTTTTTAGTTGTAGTTGAATAATTTCAGACAGGCCCTCCATCCTCCCTTTCTGTTTCAATGTATACGTTTTCTCTGAACCCTGCTGTATGATCCTGCAGGATATCTAGAGCTGGGGGGCGAGGAAGGAGAGGCCACATTTCTTAGTTTCTGACGTTTGAATGCGGTCACCTGATGCATGCCTGGACATTGGCTTCTCATGTGTGAGCTGTTTCCTAAACCTTGGATGAGAAAAGGCCATAAAGTCTTAACGTTAACTTTTTTGATGTTGCTTTATAAAATACCTTACCCATCATCATAATTTATACTGCACAGTTGTCTCTGGTAGGAAATAACTCACCAGTTTGTGAGTAAGTGAGGACTGTAAAATGAAAGCAGCTCTCACTAAGTTCAGGAGAGCTAGCTGTGTGTTGTGTTTACATGCAGAAGACAACTGCTCAAGTCATCACTTGCCATCTGGCAGGCTAAACCCTGCATCCTGAGGTGGCCCACAGCATTCTCAAAAGAGATCTTTGCTGTAGCAGCTGCCTTTGTTTATATGTGTGTATTTAATTCTTCCCTGTGTTCTACATTTCAGAACCACAGATAAGTTCCTACCTCATAGATCCACTCAGTCTGTCTTTTTTGTGGCCCCTCCATTTTTTACATCATCTTTTTTTTTCTCTCTTCTGGGTTTTTTTTTGTTTTTTTTTTTCTCTTGCTCCTTACAACTTCCTGGGACTTTGGTTTGTTTAAACAAACTTAGGCCTTGATCTCTTTTTTAAAAACAATTTCTTTAACTTAGAAAGACGCTTCATCCTGCATTTTTAAAAACTAACCTGTTAACATATTCCTTTAACTCACTTATTCTTTGTATTCTCTAAGGAGGCACTACAGTTCGAAAGGAGATCATCAAGAATAAAATCAGAGCCATTGGGAAGATGGCACGGGTCTTTTCAATTCTTCGGTAAGGATAACTCTGTCATTACACTGTGGGATAAAAGCATTTTGAGAGTAATTTAGAAGTTGATTTCAGAACAGTTTTTTTAGAATTGGAGTTTGGTATTAGAACTGTTGGTCTTTGGGTTGAGTACAGTTTGAATCAGACCTACATGTTAAAGTGCCTAGAAATGCCTGGCAAACATTTATTTGGTATGAGCTTAGATACAGTGCAGTGAGTGCAGTGATTTAGTGTGGATTCTGGAGCCAGATTGCCCGTGTTCAGATCCTGGCTCTGCATCTCCTCAGCTGTGTGATCTTGTGCCTCATTTTCCTGGTCTGTAAAAGAGTGATAATAGCACATCTGCCTTACAGGGTTCTTTGGAGGATTATATGGGGTAATATATGGAAAACATTAGAACAGCACCTGATTATTAAATGGCTTTAATTGAAAAGCAAGACCTGGCTAATTGTTGTTAATTGGAATATTTACAGAAAACATCCCTTTCTTTGGGTCAGGGAAGGGATAGGGAGAAGGAGAACCTATCCTCCATCTCTGGGCATCTTTTCTTAACTTCTTTCAAGTATCTTTGTAGGTACTGAGCGGTAGACACCCTAGCATTAACCCTGGGCTTTGATCTTCCTTTGCAGGGAAGAGAGTGAGAGTGTGCTGACTCTGAAGGGCCTGACTCCTACAGGTACCCTCCCTTTGGGTGTACTCTCAGGAGGAAAGCAGACTATTGAGACAGGTGAGTATGAGAAATGCTCCTTTCATGGACGGTGTGCTCCCGTTACCTAGCAGTCAATGTCAAATTGAAACGTAGGGCTTCTTTCAATAAATGGTACTAAAGCAACTGGATATCTATCTCTGGGGGAAAATGGATCTCCATACACAAAAACTGAATCAAAATAAATGTAAAATCGGGCCTCCCTGGTGGCGCAGTGGTTGAGAGTCCGCCTGCCGATGCAGGGGATACGGGTTCGTGCCCCGGTCTGGGAGGATCCCATATGCCGCGGAGCGGCTGGGCCCGTGAGCCATGGCTGCTGAGCCTGCGCATCCGGAGCCTGTGCTCCGCAACGGGAGAGGCCACAACAGTGAGAGGCCCGCGTACCACAAAAAAAAAAAAAAAAAAAAAAAAAAAAAAAAAAAAAAAAAAAAAAATGTAAAATCTAAGACAGTAAAACTCCCGGAAGAAAGTATGGAAACTAGGCATTGGGGTAGATAAAGAGTCCTTAAATATGACACACAAAATACTAACCTTAAAAGAAAAATTGAATAAATGGCTTTCATGAAAATTAAGAATGTGTATTCACAGAAATTCATGATTAAGAAAGGAAAAAGACAAACCATAAACTGGGAGAAGATTTTTGCAGTACATATGTCTGACAAAGGACTTATATTCAGAGTCTATAAAGAACTACAACTCAGGGACTTCCTGGTGGTCCAGTGGTTAAGACTCCACGCTTCCATCACAAGGAGCATGGGTTCGATCCTTGGTCGGGGAACTAAGATCCCTCATGCCGCACCCCGTGGCAAAAAAAAAAGTACAACTCAATAAGAAAAACACAAAACAACCCAATTTTTTTAATGGTCAAAAGATTTTAACAGACACTTCACAAAAGAGGGTATTAAAATGGCCAAAAAGCATATGAAAAGGTGCTTAAAATAGTTACTCATCTGGGAAATGGATATAAAACCACAGTGAGATACCACTACGTGTGACTATACCAAGTGTTGATGAGTTTGTGGAGAACTAAAACTAGATACATTGCTGGTAGGTTTGTAAATTGGTTCAACCACTTTGGAAAACTGTTGGGCAATAAAGCAAAACATATGTCTACCCTACAACCCAGCAAATCCATGCCTGTTTTTTTTGTTTGTTTGTTTATTTTATTTTATTTTTGGCTGCGTTGGGTCTTCGTTGCTGCGCGCAGGCTTTCTCTAGTTGCGGCGAGCAGGGGCTACTCTTCCTTGCGGTGCACGGGCTTCTCATTGCAGTGGCTTCTCTTGTTGTGGAGCATGGGCTCTAGGCATGCGGGCTCAGTAGTTGTGGCTCACAGGCCCAGTTGCTCCGTGGCATGTGGGATCTTCCCGGACCAGGGCTCCAGCCCATGTCCCCTGCATTGGCAGACAGATTCTTAACCACTGCGCCACCAGGGAAGCCCCCAAGCCTGGTTTCTATCGAAGAGAAATTAGTGCATATGTCCACCGAAGGATGTGCATAAGAATGCTCACCTTAGCTTTACTCATAATAGTCCAAAATGGGAAACAACAAAATGTCCATCAATAGTAGAATAGATAGATAAATTGTGTTATATTTATACAATGGAATTTACTCAGCAATAAAAAATAACATTATGAATACATGCAAAAACATAGTTGAATCTCACAGACATCATGGTAAACTAAAAAAGCTTCCCTGGTGGCGCAGTGGTTGAGAGCCTGCCTGCCAATGCAGGGGACACGGGTTCGTGCCCCGGTCCGGGAAGATCCCACATGCCGTGGAGCGGCTGGGCCCGTGAGCCATGGCCGCTGAGCCTGCGCGTCCAGAGCCTGTGCTCCACAACGGGAGAGGCCACAACAGTGAGAGGCCTGCGTACCGCAAAAAAAAAAAAAAGCTACACCAAAAAGAGCACAGACTGTCTGATTTATATGATGTGCAAGAACAGGCAAACTAACATTTCTGGGTGGGATCAAAGTGAGGTGGCGGGGAAGCAACCGCGGCGTATATGGGCCTCACGGTGCCTCTCGTCATGATGAGCGTGTTCTGGGGCTTCGTCAGCTTCTTGGAGCCCTGGTTCATCCCTGAGGGTCCCAACTGGGAGTTATCATCACCTTGCTGGGGACCTGTTCAGTTTGCTGTTATCTCTAGTCATGAAGAGATGTTAAATCACCTCCATACCTAGACCACCTTCCTTGATTTGCCTATTTTGGCCATCAGCTGCCTTAAACATTCACAGCATATTTGAACATCTTATTCTACAATGCAGTATTTTTTTTCCCGTCACCTTTTTTACACTTTGATGAATTATGTACCTACTTAGACTGTGCAGGCTCCATAAAATGTCTATGCACTCCTCGGAGATAGAAAATGCTGTTCTTCTGAGAAATATATGACTCTCTCTTTGGAACCTGTGGATTTGAAGGTGGCTCCTGCCTGCTCACTACATGGGAATCATCAGTGTTTAAGAACTGTTACAAGACAGGAAGACTCCAGTGGGGCGGTCAATAGGAGAACATGTTCAGAGGGAAGATCTATCCCACCAAAATTATGCCAAAGTATATTTTTAGGATGAATTTATTTCTGCTATCTTTTGGAATAAATTATTTTTCTGTTTTCAAAAAAAAAAAAAAAAGAACTGGGACTTCCCTGGTGGCACAGTGGTTAAAAATCCGCCTGTCAATGCAGGGGACATGGTTTCGAGCCCTGGTCTAGGAAGGTCACCCATGCCATGGAGCAGCTAAGCCCACGAGCCACAGCTGCTGAGCCCGCATGCTGCAACTACTGAAGCCCGCGCGCCTAGAGCCCATGCTCCGCGACAAGAGAATCCACCGCAATGAGAAGCTTGCGCACTGCAACGAAGAGTAGCCCCCACTCACTGCACTAGAGAAAGCCTGCGCACAGCAACGAAGACCCAGCTCAGCCAAAAATAAATAAATAATTATTTTTTTTTAAAAAAAGAGCTTCACCGTGTCCCAGGCACTGAAGTGAAACACTCGATAGGTATTTGTGCTTTCTGTTCTCAGAAACACAAGCAACAAGAACAAAAAAGGAACTGGCAGGCTCATCAATGGTAAAAGAAGTCAGAATGGCACGTCCTCTGGTGGGAGCATATGGACCCAGAAGGAGCACAGGGGACTTCTGGAGTAGTGGGAATGTTCTATATCACTATCTAGGTGATAGTTACACAAGTGCATGCATATATAAAATTGTATTAAGCAGTACACTTCAGATTTATGCACATCATATGCCTCACTTGTGTGTTTTATACCTTAATTTTGGGGGGTTAGAGTTTCTCAATCAGAAAGGGAGTTTGCCTCTTTGCCTGCAAACCATATCCTACAACAGTGCCTCAGTCACCTCTTCAACCAGAGTGTCAGTTCTGAAAATTACGTGGGCATTGACTTTAAGGAGAGGGCTTTATGGAACCCAGGAATGATAAGGTTGATATTTGTCAGAATAAACAGATCTGGTCAAGCAAGGGGAAGAAACGTGAGATCAAATCATTGGATGACTAATTCTAGGCAAGAAAACTGGAGTTGAAGCATTAACAACTTAAAGCAGAGTTTCACTGCTTTTTTTGCCCCCCTTGTTTTTTGAATTGCTTCTACTTAAGTTTTTCTTTTCCTTGTCACCCTGCCTCTTATAAGAATTCTTTGCATTTTGTGAACATTCCAGGGCTATTGATTAATAGGAACAGCCCCCTTTCCCCCTCTTCTTTTTATAGGATTGATTTCCTCCTCTTTCAAATTGAATACTGAAATATTAGAGTTGTTATTTATAAGGAAGAGTGAACATTTTCTCCTTGGAAGTATAAAATTAATTTTCTTAACTTCTGTAGTTTCATAGGAAGGATCAGTAAACTTTCAGATTGAATTTTTCCTCTCAGATGTGCAGTTTCTTGTAAGCAAAATACTTTTCTGTCATTGCTCTGCTTATTAGTCATGTGAAATATTCTGAGAGCAGCTCTGACAAAGCATTTTAGAGTTAATGGGTAGTAATATGGGTAAAGAAAAAAAGGAACATCCTATACGTTCTTTCTTGAAAAGTTTTGGAAATTTGCTGATCCACAGAGTTGTTGTTTTAATCTGAATGAAATTTTTCTAGACCTTGACTTGAAAGAGTAAATCTGCAAATCTGGGATAAGTAGCAAAGAGAATTTTATGGATGTGTTATTTGGAGATTTGTTGTTTATAATCCTTGGTCTATCTTTTGTTCTCAGTCCCAAATATATGCAGTTTCTCTTCATTACTGATTTGAATATGAGTGTTTTAATCAATATAGGATTGTTTATTGATACTCCAAAATTGATAGAAATCTCAGGAATGTGTAAGAACAAAACTAAAGTTGCAGCCAACCTTTTAGAGCTTCTTATTCTCTCTTATTGATTGACAAGAACTGAGTTTATTTGTCATTTTCCCATCAGAGTCTCAGTTCCACAGGTTCACTGGCAAACTGGAGCATTAGCTGAAAAAGATCTTTTATTGTTCATGTAACTTTACTTGGAGAGCCTTCAACCAACAATATCCCATCCTATATGGCCTTATAGCCTACATTCATTTATACCCCACCTTGTTCCACAGGGGATTTGAGTAAGTTACAGTATACATCCAACACAGTGAAGGGAAATAAATATGCTTGGAAATTGGAGCACAAAGGAAAACAAACCAGTGAAAGCCAATAGTCAGTCACAAATTTGACTCCAAGCTTCCTAGTAGCCAAAGTAAAGAGGGAAGACCATAAGATAAAAAACAGGTCAGTTATAAATTGGACTCCATCAAAAGTTTTAAAGTTTTGTGCTGAAAATGGAACCATCAAGAAAGTGAAGGGCTTCCCTGGTGGCGCAGTGGTTGAGAGTCCGCCTGCCGATGCAGGGGACACGGGTTCGTGCCCCGGTCCGGGAATATCCCACGTGCCGCGGAACGGCTGGGCCCGTGAGCCATGGCTGCTGGGCCTGCGCCTCCGGAGCCTGTGCTCCTCAACGGAAGAGGCCACAACAGTGAGAGACCCGTGTACTGCCAAAAAAAAAAAAAAGAAAATGAAAACACAACCCACAGCATGGTTGAAAATATTTACAAAGCATACATCTGATAAGAGACTAGTATCTAGAAACTGTAAAGAATTCTTGTAACTGAATAATAAAAAGACAAATAACCCAATTAAAATGGGTAAAAAATTGAATAGATGTTTTTCCAAAGAAGACATACAAATGGCCAATAAGCATGTGAAAAGATGTTCCACGTCATTAGACATTAACCACAATGAGATACCACTTTAAGCCCACTGGATAGTTGTAATCAAAAAGGCAGAAACAAGTGTTCGTGAGAATGGAGAGAAAGTAGGACCCTCATACACTGCTGGTGGGGATTTAAAATGGAGCAGCACATTGGACACCAATCTGGCAGTTTCTTAGATGATTAAACATACCGTTAATCATATGACCCAGCAGTTACACTCCTAGTTACATACCCAGAGAAATGAAAACATAGCCACACAAAAACTTGTACACAAATGTTCATAGTAACAGGCTCTGTAATAGCCAATAAGTGGAAACAACACAAATGTCTATCACCTGATGAATGGATAAACAAAATGTGGTATATTCATACAATGGAATACTATTCAGTCATAAAAAAGAATTATGTACTGATACAATCCTCACATGAATAAACCTTGAAAACATTATGCTAAGTGAAAGAAGCTAGTCACTAAAACCACATATTATATGATTCCACTTATGCGAAATGTCCAGAACAGGCAAATCTGTAGAGACAGAAAGTACTTTAGGGGTTGACTGTAAAGTTAGGGGAAGGGATGAGGGAGGGAAATGGGGTTTTAGGGGGTGATGAAAATGTTCTAACCATAGATTGTGGTAATGGCTACACAACTCTTAAAATCATTGAATTATCACTTTGAACAAGTGAATTTTATGGTTATGTGAATTATATTTCAGTAAAGAAATCTCATTCAGTAAAGAAAAGTATATTTCAGTAAAGGAAAAGAAAAAACAGTTTCTCAGTTTTATATGACTGTTTCTTGTAAAGAATATCCTTCAGTGCAGGCTATCTTAATACCCAATGCAAAAAGCAATTCTAGGAGGACCCAAAACAATGTGATACTAGTACACATTTTGCCACAGACACAGCTTTTAAATTCTAATTAAACCGACACTGTGTATACAATTTCAGGTAAAGCTTTGTTCTCCCACTTCTTAACAGTTGCTTTAGCGATGTACTGTTTGAAGGCACTATCGTTTTCTTGTGAAAGTTTGTTCTATGTGAGGAGATTTGAGAGGGTGTGACATTGCTTTAACACATGCCAACACATGGTTGACAAATGTAAGCAGTTGATAAGTTGATTCCAAGTTTCCATTTTCCCCATTGCCTTCGGAAGTTAATTTTCAGTTCTTCCAGTTTCTCCTCTCTGATTGATATAAAAAGCCTCAGGAACAGCAAACTGTTACTGTTCATTATCCTTCCCTGCCTTCTTTTAAAAAATTAGGATTGGAGGAACTAACAGGGTTCTCCTAATAAGATCTTTCTTGCTACAACTGGTAACCTTTTCATATATTAGCGCTTTTACTGTCTTAAAATGAAGATGCAAGAAAGTTTACCTGTTGATACTAATTTTTAAATAGCTTCCTTTTCCAAAAGTGAAGAAGAGGGCCTTCTTAGTAATTGGCCTGCTCTCTTGCACAGCGAATGGAAGCCACGTGGGTTGGAAACGTCAGCCTCTGCTGTGTCTCTCCTTCCAGATGGTACATAAATTTGTATTCAGAATTGAATAGATGTATGCCTTTGCCAGCTTAGTACTCCACCCCCGGAAAAGAGATAACCCCTCACTTATAACCCATTTTTCTCTCCTTCCAAATGCCAGTCTGTTATTCAACGGCCACTCTCTTTCATTAAGGACAGTTGGACCCCACACAAGTTGCTTGAAATCATTAAGAAATAGTTTTAAATAACTTCCCCCTCCCCGCCCCCGCCCCCGCCCCCGGTACGCAGACCTCTCACTGCTGTGGCCTCTCTCGTTGCGGAGCACAGGCTCCGGACGCGCAGGCTCGGCGGCCATGGCTCATGGGCTCAGCCGCTCCGCGGCATGTGGGATCCTCCCGGACCGGGGCACGAACACGTGTCCCCTGCATCGGCAGGCGGACTCTCAACCACTGCGCCACCAGGGAAGCCCTAAATAACGTTTTTTAATAGAACACAGCAGCTACAGATCTAATATCATCTGAACTATCACAAACTAAAGAACAGTTGTAATATTAAATGATTTGACTGGACATATTTTGATATGTGAATGTTAAGACATAGATTAGCAGCTGGCTATCTAAAATGAGGAAAACGTCGTAACTCTTGTTTCTTCTAGTCAGCTTGATTGACCCCATTGTCTTAGCTGTGGATGACATTAGCTAAAAGGTTCTCGTGCCGCTCACAATGTGAACAATCTTAGAAACTCTCCCCACCTCATATTTCCCCCCAATTTAGTTTTTCGCAGTAATCCTGTCGCTTCTCTAACTAGTCGACTTTTATTAGGGATGGGAGTAGGCTTAAAGGTGGGACGCTGGGATGTCTGTGCTGGCAGCAGTGCTGTTGGTTTACTCACTCTTTTTCTGCCTTCATTTTTGCATGCCACTGCTCCTGCCTCTTACAGCCACAGTAGAAGCAGTAGAGGCCCGGGAAGGTATGGCCATATTCCTGTGATAGATGTGATCATGTGTCTGTCTACTAGTTTTAAAAGCTTTGTCAACATTCGAAATCTTTTATTATTGCATCACCAGAACTGTAACAGTGAGGAAAGGAAGAGATATCTCTAGGCGTGCTCACAAAGTATTTCCTTTGTGTCCTGTATTTGTATTAATTTAAATGACCTTCTCCACAGCTGAAGTCCTTTCTGGGCTCTCTCAGTTTTAATGCAATGACTGAAGCTTAAGCAACTGGTCATGGGGGTTCAAATGGTGTAATCTCATAGCCCTTCCATATCCAAGAGGCATCCACTTGATTATCAGAAATTCAAACCGTCAGCCTCTTTATCTAATGATTTCAAAGGACATCAAAAGTGGAGGCAAAAGTAGATAGGAGTTAGTTGGATTTGTTTCTGAGGTTGCCCTAAGTCAGTCAAGCTAAATTATCTTTGTTTCTATGAAAACAAATTTTAAGTCACAAATTATCTATGAATTCTGAGGATGAAAACCATTGGAATCGATAAACTTGTGTTATAAATTTAATTGTTCTGTTAGATAAGATGGTTCACAACGGGAATGCCTTTCCTTGGTGATACAAAAGTTCAGTCAGAAAGAAAATATCTAGGAACTATTGTTTAGATGGCTTTTAACTTACATTCAGCTCCTGGTTGTGCAAGATAAAAAGCTCTCCTTCTAAACTTTTTTGTGTGGTCTATGTGATGTTTGTGTTAGAGCAGCTACTCTGCTTAACTTGTTCTGTTATTCTAGTGTTGCCTTTTTTTCTCTCTCACTGAGCACGTTTCTGGCCCATAAGAGACTCTTTCAAATGTATTGGGGCTTTTTGTCAGGTCTACTTCTGCTGTGATTAATTGAGCTATGAAAATGACTTTCAGTTTCCGTGGCCCTTTGGGCCTTAAGGAAGCAGTAGCTTCAGACCAGGCTAATTGAAATCAAATATTGCTCAATCCCTTCACCAGACATGTGCTCCACAGCCACCCTTCTGTATTTTTCTCTAGGAGGTTGCTGTATGCTAAGATACTTAAAGCTGGTCGCTTTACTGTCTAATTGAGCTCCTCCCTTTCCTGTTTTTCTGTAGCCATCAGAGGGTTTTCGCTTCAGCACAGGATCCGGAGTTTTGAAGAAGCCCGAGGTCTGGACCGAATTAATGAGCGGATGCCACCCCGCAAAGATAGCCAGTACTTTGATGGGCCGGTGAAATTGGCCCAACCAAATGCTGCGCACAGGAGTGACAAGGGGAGAAGAGCCAGTAATGACTCAGAGCCCTGCTGTGGCACAGGTGGATCCAAGACTTAACAATCAATTTTATTTATTTATTATTGGAAAACAAAACAAAAACAACTGAAACAACTTAAACCTGGAGGTGCATTCATAATACACTCTGCATTTACTCTGTAAGAAAGGTGACCATTTTATAAATTCTTTTAATTTATGTTTAATATATACATAAAAAGTGAATGTGTTTTGTTTTTCCTTTTTTTTTCCCCGTAATTTTTAGGAACTGATCTGATTGTCTGATACATAGTGAAGTCTTGTGCTATAAAGGGGACCTTCCCCTAATAAAAGGGCCTTGGAAACCTCTACCCTGGGTTTCTGACTTGAACTAGCCAGCCTTTTCTCTTTTTTTGGAGGGTAATATCTTTCATTTCAGACTAATCATTTTTCAAACACAAAAGGGTTTTTTCTTTTCTTTCTTTTTTTTTTTCCTTTCTACAGGGTACCATTGAAGAAGATCTCTTAGATTTCAGTGGCTAAAACGTCTCTTCTTATGGAAAACTTGATTATAGTAGAACTCCTAAGTGAATAACCCAAACCCAGTGATTTTAAGGGTCAAGGGAAATGTTTTCCATAAAAACTTACTTTCTTCTGAACTCTCAATTACTCAATGTATTCTAGTATGGCGAAATAAAAAATAATGAGGGATTTTCGTAGAGTTACTTAAAATTTGTTCATCTAACCGTGGGCATGATTGATTGGTTTAAACTTCCCTTAGAACTTTGGAGGTTTCTTAACTGTTGCCAGATCCTTTTGCTTTTGTTTTTGAACACTAGGTGATTTACCCCATCTGCAAAGGAAGCGACATTTCTAAATATTCTATAAATGCCCTCTGTAGAACCTTCGATGGTAACAAGTGTTTATGCCCTTCTGTGTTACTGCATCAGCTCTCACATCTATCCTCCCCGTCGTCCGTCTGTTTTTCTGTGTCAGCATTTTTGAAACCAACTGGGGTAATGGAAACTGACTAGGTTAAAATGGTCCCCCTGTGAACTGGAAGTCTTGCTAAAGGGCATTGGATGAGTGAGGATTTCCTGTCTATCAATTACTGGAATGTTCCTCCATTTTTCAACACTCATTATATTGAACTGTGTGTCAGTCTCTGTCAGCATATTTTGGAATACAAAAACAAGTGATCAAATACAAGGTTTGAATAATCTTTCCTTAGTTTTTCAAGTCACAACCAACTAGTGAAGGAAATTTCAGGGATCCTTAGGCTCCCATTTTTGGTTTAGCCTGATGACAGGTGCCATGTCATAATACTCACTGGTCAGCCTTGTAGTGAAAGTGCATGTCTGGGCCACACTACACCAAAGTGCATATTTGTGGAATTCCTTAATGTCATTTGGGATGTAGGAGTCCAGCATGAAAGCAAGTATCCCAGACAGTAGTACTTTATGTTTGGAGCTTCAAGGACACCAGAAACCTTTTCTCAAAAAACATAATTTCAGGGAATTCCCTGGCAGTCCAGTGGTTAGGACTCTAGGCTTTCACTGCTGAGGGCCCAGGTTCAGTCCCTGGTCGGGGAACTAGGATCCCACAAGCCGTGTGGCACGGTTCAAAACAAAACATAATTTCATCAGAAGAATGAGGGTTTAGCCCATCTATCTCTGTTTTCCTATGCCTTGCTAACAGTTCCCAGTTTGTTTATGACAGAGATCAAAGCACTTTGGAGATTGGAATCTGGTGGCTAGACTGCTCTGTTAACAAAAAAGATAGGAAGGATGTTGGGAAGGAGAGGAAAGATCTCTTACTGGGTTGTGAGTAAAATCTTTGAAAGAGGAGAGAAAGAGTCTCCAGTCGCTGTCTTTACTGATCATCATTTCTTTATAATCAAAGAGGAATTCATCACCTGGATATCCTCATACTCCTCCCTCCCCCAATCCCAATAGGGAGAGGGCCGCTGTTGTGGAAATCTCACCTAATGTGACAGTCAGTTCACAGGACAGGTTTGATAGATGGGAGTCCCTGATTCCTTTCTCTTTTCCATTGAGGCTATTGTTATACATATACAGTCCACAGGTAGAAACCGTGGGCTTCAATCTTAAGGGCTTCAATCAGCAGGCAAATAGTGAAATAGTTACTACAAATCCTTATAAGCAAAAAGTAGTATTAGGAAAAAAAAAAAAAAAAGACAATTACTTAGGAAGGTCTTCATTTTCTTCCCAAAATGAAGTAGTACGATTAAGCAATTTTCCTTGACCGAGCCGTGCGAAAAGGTGTATTTTACAGATAACTTTTGAGCTGTTGAAGGTTCAGCCAGAGTAGAGAGTTAAGTGGTCACGATTCAAGAAAATTGGAGGGGGTTTAAAAGAGCATAGCAGCAGCTCTGGAAGGAAGTTAAGTTTGAAGATCCTGTTGAATTCTAAAGGTTAAGGCATTTCTTATGTTCTGTAGAAAGCTGGGGTGTGTATTTCAGCACTTTAGAAAGTTGTGTGGTGAGTGTGTCTGTCTGGTACAAGTAGCTTTTTTTTTTTTTTTTTGGCTGCATTGGGTCTTGGTTGCTGCACGCGGGCTTTCTCTAGTTGCGGTGAGCGGGGACTACTCTTTGTTGCGGTGCGCAGGCTTCTCATTGCGGTGGCTTCTCTTGTTGTGGAGCACGGGCTCTAGGCACGCGGGCTTCAGTAGTTGTGGCTCATAAGCTCTAGAGCGCAGGCTCGGTAGTTGTGGCTCATGGGCTTAGTTGCTCTGCGGCATGTGGGATATTCCCAGACCAGGGCTCAAACGCGTGTCCCCTGTATTGGCAGGCAGGTTCGTAACCACTGCACCACCAGGGAAGTCCTACAAGTAACTTCTTAAAGCCAGACCAGCAGGCAGTGCACCTATATATGCATTTGTACCTGTGATTCAAGACAGTTTAGAAGGCGTAAACCGGGGCTTCCCTGGTGGCGCAGTGGTTAAAAATCCACCTGCCAATGCAGGGGACACGTGTTCGAGCCCTGGTCCGGGAAGATCCCACATGTCGCAGAGCAACTAAGCCCGTGCGCCACAGCTACCGAGCCTGCACTCTAGGGCCCATGAGCCACAACTACTGAGCCCACGTGCCACAACTACTGAAGCCTGCACACCTAGAGCCCGTGCTCCGCAACAAGAGAAGCCACCGCAATGAGAGAAGCCCGCGCACCACAATGAAGAGTAGCCCCCGCTCTCTGCAACTAGAGAAAGCCCGTGTGCAGCAGCGAAGACCCAACGCAGCCAAAAATAAATATTTAAGATAGATAAATTTTTTTTCAAAGGTATAAATAAATAAATAAATAATAATAGAAGGCGTGAACCTTAGGAATATATTGATATAACAACACTTGTTCTTCCCTTTAGACTTCATTGGAGGGTTTTAACATATTTTTTAACCTTTTAATCTGAACAGTAGCTCCCAAGACGACTGGTGGCCTGCCCTGAGTTTGCCGTAAAACTACCTGGGGCCTGATAGTCTGACTGGGGCCATCATTTCAAACAAACATTTTGACTGCTGTCAGCGCTCTGTGGTGTTGCTGTTTTCAAAGCCTCTTCTGTTTTTACTAAATCTTCCCCCGAATGTTCTAAAGATACTAAGAATACTTTTCTCTTGTTCTCCTTCACTTAAAAGTCCACAAAGACCTTATTCAACTTCTCTCATGAGGGTGGGGGGGACGCGTCAGAGGGCTCCTTTGTAAACTTTTCTGAAATACCAGTTTAGAAATGACACTTCCCGAAGACCAGTTTTCCCAATTTTGTTTACATCCACGTCATACGAAGTTACAAATTGATCAGATGACAGTTCTTGTTAATAAAAATTTTACAACTCATCTAATACAAGTTCAAAACATACATCTTTTTTTAATCTCTGTGTTCTGAATATTTAGAGAAAAAGTAAAAGAATAAGCCGCGTGTGTGTGCGTGTGTGTGTGTGTGTGTGTGTGTGAGAGAGAGAGAGAGAGAGAGAAACGGAATGCTAAAACAAAAGCAGCCTGTTTTCTTTAAAACCTCAAGGTAACACTTAGGTTATGGGTACAGACATTGCTGATTCACTGGCCTTTTTTGACTAGATATTGACCAGCAAAGTGAAAATGGCTTATGGATGGGTATGATGTGGCTTCTTGCCTAGGGATAGAAGAATCAGACTCTCCAGGAATATCAGTATTTTTCATACCCTTTCATCTATATTTACATTGCCTTTTCTGTTCCTACAGAACATTTGCAGTTCCATGAATCAAGTTTTTCTCAATAGCAAAGATTTGCTTTCTTATCCTGATAACAGGATAACTGACTTCGTGACACTATTCAAAATAGGAAAAGGAAAGCTCTTAATAGTTTTGTAAACACATTATTATTACTTAATGTCATTATGGAGCAAGGGTGGGATTCCTTCAAATTGGATAACTTGGGACCTTGGCATTGTCCCTTAGATCCTCTTCTGAGTAATTTTAAAACACAAAGTTTGGGACTTCCCTGGTGGTCCAGTGGTTAAGACTCCACACTTCCAACACAGGGGACGTGGGTTCGATCCCTGGTTGGGGAACTAAGATCCCACATGCCTTGGGGTGCGGCCAAAAGATTAAAAAACAAAACAAAACAAAAAACAAAGTTTGAGGCAGCTGCTCTCTGTAAGAAAAATATTGCAAACCACGCCTACATGAGATACAGCCAGACTTATTGCTCATGGACATTATTCAATAGTCCCTCTAGGCTCTTGGAGTAAGTAAGGCTGAAATCTGTTCCCTCTACCCTCCCTTGTTTTATGTAAATATTGTAGTTGATCTCCAGAAGTTTTGACTGTCCCATATCTGTAAGTATAAAACTCAAGCTCTTGAGAGTTACGTTCATCCTGACCAATCTGGGTGACCAGTCAGTTAAAATGGTTTAGGAAGAGCTTGTACCAGATTGACTGATTCATAGTTTTTCTTTGTATTAATTTTCAGGTTTTTTCCTCCAGTTTTTGTATTGAAAATTACTTTCGTACCCAGAAAGACTTGTTGACATATCATTCTAGGATCTCCGATATTTATTATAGTTGTTATAGTAACAGTGGAACCCAAGTGTTTTTCAAAGCATTATTCAGCTTTCCCTACCCTGGGAGAAAAGACTTTTGAGGGAGTGTGAACCCAGAGCCCCAGTTGTGGGAATGAGGCTCCAATTTCCTAAATCACTTGTGGTTATAAACATGGATACCACCTTGTCTGGCACCCAGGTCCATATCTTTTCTGAAATCTGCTATAGCAGAGAGTAAAGGGTAGTTTAGGGAGCCCAGCAATAGCTGGAGGAGGGTTTGGATTACCTGGAGGGCACCTCCGAAGCATTGTAATGCCACGGTCCCTCTTCAGCACTGCTGTGATCAAACACTCAAAGGAAAGCCATAAGAAAGGGCAGACGCGCATAGAGCAAGAAAGTTGTGTAGTCGAAAAACGGGGCTGTTACTCTTGAGTCCAGCAGAGAACTGTATTCACAGTAGAGCTTTGTGCCACTGATAGAGTGTGAAAGAGGAAACCTATATTACTTTGAGACTTGTGTCCTGACCTGCCTATGTCTAGCCAGCCAAAGTGAATGGGGTCAGGGTAGGCTGCCTTCATCTGTGCAGTCACAAAGGTAAAGATGATACTGGAGACTATGTTCCCTCCCGGGAGGCCTTGGCCTCACGCCCCATCAACCTTGGCAAGACTTGCTAAATAACACCTTTGTCCAAGACGGGGTTATGCATCCTCTCGTCTTCTATACCCTCATGACAAGCCGAGGTGGTTTAAGATCAAGAAGTGAGGACGTGGATGTGGATCATCCCTCTGAGCAGCTCTAAAGGAGGGCCATGTATACTGCCTTCCTGTAAGTTCTTGCCCAAATTCCCTTCACTCCCTTAACATAGCTGTCTCCAAATAACGTGTGTGTGTGTGTGTGTGTGTGTGTGTTCATGTTAAAGTGAAGTGCATGTAGTAAGAAGGAGCTCTACTGTACATTTTGATTTGTGGCAATAAAGATGTGGGTTTTGTCTGTCAAAGAAACTTTTTGAAGATACCATCATGAATGCCCCACTTTTCCTTTCTCAGTGCGCTGTGACCAATAGCTCTGTTTCCTAATAGAAATGTCAGCAGGCATTTTCCAAGAAAGGATCCTGGTTTTGCTTCCTAAATGAGGGGGTCAGACACATGAGACTAGCTAGTGGTGTAACTTTTTTAAGGCTTTTCTGAATGATGAATTATTTGCTTGTGCTTAGAGGTTACTGGCTCTTTCTTGCTTTCAGTTATGTTAAGGCAAATGGTGGAAATGTTATTTATTGGCAGAAATCATAAGTCTTTTTTGTGAACAAGAAATTAATTTGTTAAAACTTTCTTACTGTATGTTGGAAGTCATCTTGAAAAAAAGAAGAAATTAAATGATAACTTTATTGGCTCCCTGTGTCTTTATTTCCTTGATTTCCTTGTGGAGCACACTTGTATTTGGCTCTTACCCATTCAGTAATTCCAGAAGTCAAGGGAAAGCCTGATGTTTGATGTCTGGTCTGGTCTCTGACAATGCCAAGGCATTCTCCCCTCAAGGAAAGGAATCCCATCACAATAAAAGGAACCTCTTTTCTTCACCTCTTCAGCTCCCTCGTTTTCAATCTGCTTTGCTGGCTGCGGTGGTGGTTCTATTTCTCCCACTCAGAACCCGTTCCCTTGCCCTGGCCTCGTTCCTGGCACTCTGCCCACCACGAAATCACGCTCATGTCCCAGCTCCTTCTGTGGTTTCTCCGGCAGAGGCCGCTAATTGAAGAAAACAAAGAAAGACATCCCAGAAAATGTACAGTCTTTACAAAAGATAAAAATAATTTTTATTATAGCAATTTAATAACTCTGCACATGGTCCTAATTATAGACACAGATAAATTCCATCTTGGGAAAAGTTGAAGAAGAAGAAGCCAGAGAGGAATGTGGAGTTGAACCCCTCAAGAGAGGAAGTGTCAGACCAGCCTTGATTCCTCTGGAAAGTAGAAATACCATGAGGTGCTGTGGACTCACAAGGAAAAATAACTCTCTGGGCAGGTGGGGGTTAGGGGATAGGTTCTTTAGAGAGGAAAATGCATCAGTGAGCGGATTCTATGAGCTCTGGCAGTAGAGGCAGAAAGTCTAAATCAGGACCAGCCAGGCCTAAGTAAGGCAATTTCACCATCGGTACAGACACACCAAGGGCCACATACGGGCTCGAAAACGAGCCCAGATTTCTCATTCCAAATGGTTAAGTGTGCATTTTGGGATCTTTGTTTATCCCAATAGCATCCTAACTTAGCAATGTCCTTATACCTCAGCTAAAGCTTCAGTAAAACGAGGTCATATTTGCCCTTATTTCAGAGTTGTGAAAAAAAAAAATTTAAGCCTGGAAATTAAGAACTCAAATGCAAATTCATATTTACCTCTCACTACATCTAGATCCAATCCCTACTTTCTTGCCTGCTATGTGTAATCGCCTGGTCTTTTTGTTTTTTTTATCACAACTTTCAGGTTTTAGAAAGTTGGTTCAGTTTTGATACAGTGGATTAATAATGGTAAATTATCCTTTTTAATGTTGCTGCAGCTCAGGAGAAGATTCATTTTAGAATTCAAGGAGGTGGGAAGACAAGGTCATTCTTTGTTTGGAGGCCAGACCTCGTGGTGTCCACTGGCCAGCAAATCAACCCGTCTTATCTTCCTTATCTCAGTTTACCTGCTAGGAAAGGGTGATGCAGACCTAGTTTTCCAGCTCTTGGTCTGTGTGCCCTTCTTTGTGGCTGAGTTAACTTGGCTGGGTTTTCCCTCTGAGGTCATTGCTTATTTATCTTTCCCTTATAAAATCTGCTTTCTGAAGAGCTGACAGCCACTTGCTTGCTCTTTCTCTCCTGAGAACTAAAAGAGGTTCGTCTAGCTCAGTTCTTCTCAAAGACACTCCATCTGCACATTGTGCTTGTTTGCTCATCTATAAAAGGAGGGAGAGAGAGAACAGTCATTGGTGTGATGTCAGTGTAAAGGCCTCCTTGAAGACAGACTAGATAATTGGACAGAAGGCTGAGTTCTCTCCCAGCCTTTGGGGTTTGGATGTGGCTGACTCTGAGAACCTTGGATAGACTGCTGTTACATCATGTGTGTGCTATGGAAAGATCTGTGCCAGGCAGGCCTGAAGGCCTCATTCTGTATCCCATGGGGATCCACTCACCCTGGCTGCCAGGCTCCAACACTGACTATCCATGACCTGCAGTGGTATTTTTTCACTCACAGAGATCCCTTGCTTTACAGCAACTATACCAAAACACTTGGGTTAGGCCATGCCATTGTCAGCTTCAGAGGGTCTTCCAAGACCCACAGTGGGTCACTTGTGTTCCCCTTCTGTTGCTCCTGTTCCCATGAATGTTTGGCCTGATGAGGACCTTGGGTAGAACTTGGCTGGCAACATTAGCAAGAGCTGGAATCAGGAGTGGACCCAGGAGAAAGGGATGGAGCCCAGGGGATGAAACACTCCAGATCTGTACTCATGTCTCTGATGTGACTTGGTTTCTGTTCCTCACTAATGGGTCACTGTGGTCCTTCCCCTGTAGAGAAGTCCAAAATCCTCAAAAGGCACAGTGCTTTCTTTGCTAATCCATTTGGGTGTGCTTTGCTCAGTATCCCTGGTGGGAAGAAAATGCTCTTCTGAGAGCACAAATTAAACACCTGCTCACAGCCTGACTAAAGAATATACGAGAGTTCGTTCATTCCTGTGGAGCAGAAAAGAAGGAATAGCAGATGCTCTTCCTTTGTCTAACATGGGGGAACTGAGGCACAGAGCCCGGGAGCCACTTGCCTGCTCAGGGTCGATCTGAGTGTGACATTCGAACGCCAGACCCCCAGCACCAGACACAGACACTCCTCAAGAACGGAGAGTTCAGGTTTACGTCTTCTGGGATCCCTGGCTTCCCTTTTCCCATTGGAGAAATGAACCTGAATTCTCTGCTCACTTAAATAAAAAGCTACCTAAGCCATTCATCCTTCCTCCTGGTGACGGAGGCTGGTGTTCGGAGCGACCCGCATTCCTGTATGAACAGCCAACCCTCTTCTCCCCCTCCGTGTGAAGAGCCACCACATCTATTGGTAGTCTCTTGGCTAATCATCCTGTAGTGTGGTGGGTGTGGACGGACCCGAGTTGACACGGGGGCCACTGGGGGATAATCCGTGGAACAAAAGGTGGTGGCCTCAAGGAGCAGGGTGAGGGTAGGGCCCCTGCGACCAGGATCAGATAGCTAGAAAAAAACACAGCGGTTATGTAACAGTGTTTACTATGGCTCAGGTGGCCCTGAGAAGGCAGAGGCAGTCCCCTGACAAAAGACCGTGCCAGAGATGGGGAAGACTCCCAGGGACAGAGGTCCCTGTCAGGCGATAAGCGAGTTGGCCGGAGGAGATAGTGCATTGGGATGAAAGGAATCTGCTCTGTTGTTGACAACAGCTAGGTCACCTAGCACGGCCTTCCCTATCCTCAGCTTCTCCCTAAGCCATGCCAGCTCTCTGCCTGGTCAGGCCAGCAGCAAGCAGAGCTGAGGCTGGGGGGAGGAGCAGAGAAATCAGACACCTGGTTTTTGGCTGAATCTCTGGATTTCACTGGTCTTTTTCCTTTAATCTCCCACTTTTCAAAGAGGAGGGATTCTTCTCCCTAAACATGGGCAGAAAAGGAGTCGTCGGTCCAGGTCCCTTAGGCTCTGTGCTCCCACCAATCTCTCATCCTGTCTCCTGTGAGGCTGTGTGTTGGAGGGAGATCCTGTTAGAGCGCCTCCTTGGTCCGGGCACACGGCCTGTGACTCTTGAGAGGGAGACTTATTTCCAGTGGTGCCAGGGCAAAGCAGGTTCTGACCTGAGAGAGAAGGTGATAAGCCCAGCAGGGCCTAAGTGGACAGGAAGAAGTCAAAGCAGCTTAGGAGGAAGGCTCAGGTCTCCAGCGGGCCTACCCCCACCTCCTCCTACAAAGCTGTTTACAGGACTCCCCATTCCCATAGCGATGAGGCTGGTAGCCAGTCCCCAGCTCCGCGCCCATGGCTGCCACCTCCCCTTGTGAGAAACAGGAAGTTGGGACCTTTGTCGGCTCAGCTGCACACTCTACATTAAATATTTATCTCGGAGTCCAGGTCAGAGCCCTAGAGAATAAGAGGAGCTCACTGCTGGTGAGAGGGTGTATGGCCAGGATTCCTGGAGTTGGAAGATTGTCAGCTTCACCATCTTTGGAGAACAAGGAAGAACATGAAAGAGATGTGGCCCTTAATCGCCAGGATCCTGACAGGTGGGGAAGAAAACTGGTGACAAGGGAGGCAGGCACATACTTTGTCCCTGAGGCAGGGAAGAAGATGGTGCCTAGGGGTGGGCAGGTATCCAAGCTCTAGGAGAGGGGAGATGCACTGCTGCCTGCCCTCAGGTAGTCCCAGAGCTCCTCCCTCCTTTCTGATGCTGACTTCTGTGGGCAGGGGCTACCCATCCCATCCCCATCCCTTCAGCTTTCCTAGTGGATCAGAGATTCTTGGAAGGGGCCTTAAAGGGGATCTGGTTCAGTTCCCTTATTCAGTGCAATAGTGGCCTTTATGAAGATGCCCCACAAGTGGCAGACTTGGAACCTCTGAAATCTCTTTGTTGGAGACCTTGGATCTGCTTCGGAGTATGCAGCCAGTCGGCTAGTGCAGCCAGTCTGTTGTCACACTGACAGCCCTGCAGACATTGGAAGCTAGGTGGCATGCCTCTCTCTCTCAAGCCTCTTCTCAACCTAAGCCTCTCCTTCCGCTTTTCACATGTGAGATTGTTTCAAGCTGGTTCCCCACAACCCGGATAGCTCTTTTACCTGAACTGGGAGAAGATAGAGCTGATAGCATCAGTGATGGCAGGGATTTAAAAATATGGTTTCATCTTTCTCCATTCCCTTTCTTCTCAACTTTTGAGTTGAATGATGTGCTTGGGAAACACTCTGAAGTGCATGGTGACCTTAGGGCACCAATCTAACTCCCAGTAGGTCTGCGATAAACACTTTCATATTTTCATAATCTACAATTGATCACTCCCCAAATAGATCTGAGATTGTCCAGCAGGTATTTGCTATCTGGTTGGCTTGGGGTCCCAGAGCCAAGCCAGGGGCTAAGAAGTGGTACCCCAGGGTCTGTCCACTAGCAGTTAAGCATTCATTAAGTACCCTCGCTGTAACAGGCCCTATGCCGGCACAGAGGCTTGGGGGAGAAGGGGAAGATGGGATGGCCAGAGGGGTTGGGAGACAACTGGCGCGCGCGGGCTCTTGGGACCCGTTGTCAGAGCAGCGGGAACAGCGGAAAAGCAGCAAGATCAAAACAAGGACGGTGTGTGGGAACACCAAGACCCTGGTAACCCCATCCCCGCCAAAGGGTCACCGCCCTCGTCCTCTTCAGGGGCGCGGCACGCCCAGCGAGTCGCTGTTTTAGGCTGATTTCCTCCCGCGCTGTCCTCCGCGGGCCTTGCACGTGTGTGAGCATCCGCCCGTTTGCCAGTGCACGCGCGCATGTGTGTGTGTTTGCACTCCCCCGGACGCGCGCTCACGCAATCACAAACTCTCTCCCCACTTGGGGAGAGAGGCGGCAGGGCCTAAACTCGGCCCGCTAGGCCACTCTGCCTGTGCGGCGCCTTTATCTCGGCCCCAGCTTGTCTGCATCCCGGTCCCGTTTCCGAGGCCGCCGGCTCCGTATCAGTTGCTGGCTCACCCGGGTTCGTTAATCATTCCTGCCCTCTGTCCTGGCTCCGCCGTGCAGCGGCTCCCTTCCCACCCGCTGGAAATGTCGCTGGAAACTCTGAGTGGCGCTCGCTGGCCCCCGCCCTGCGGTGGGGGCCGGGGAAGCAGCTGGGAAACCGGAGCGGGCTCCCAGGGGACCCTGGGCGGTTCCTCCCGGCGCCGCCTCGCGGCCGGCCCGGCCCCCGGCAGGGCCCACGCCGTCCCCGCTGCCCGCCCGCCCGCGCCCCGACGGGGAGCACTCGCCCGCCCCGGGCCGGCCGACCCGAGCACCCGCCCTCCACTCCAGCCCGGCCCACGGACCAGATCGCAGGGAGACACATTCCGCCGCGCGCGCGCCTCTCACGGTCCTTCCTCTCAGCGCGCGCCCTCGCCCCCCTCCCCCAACTCCGGCTCCGTCGATTCTCCTCTTCCTCCTCTGGGGCCCGGCCTAGCGGAGCCCGTCCTGACCCGGTCACGAGGGCGGACGGCACAGCCCGGACTTCTCCCTGCCCGCCCTCCCTCCCCGAGGGCCCGTCGCGGCTGCGCCAGGCAGGAGCCGCGCAGAGATGCTCCTGCCCTCTCGGGCGTCCTCAGTCCCCGCCACCTGCTCGCCTGGGAAGGTAGGTGCCGGGAAGGAGAGGCGGTGGAGAGGAGACGCGGCGGGGGGGCGCAGTCGAGGAGGGACCCGCATCCAACACGAGGGGAAGGCAAGGCCCCTCCCCCCGGGGTCCTGGTCCCAAACTCCGGGGAGGAGAGAGGTGAGAAGTCCCCCCTCAATCCAGATAAGGTGAAATTCGAGAAAACCTGTCCTTGTCCACGTGGACTTGTAGCTGGAAAATACCCCGGAATGCGCCTAGGGCCAGGCCCCCAAGGCCAGGGCAGTACTTAGAGGGAGGGAGGAGTCTGCCAACTACAGCAGGGCTACTTCACCTCTTCTAGCCCTTTGGAGCTGGCTGCCGGGGTGAAAGGCTGCCTGAATTCTGGGAGAACCCCAGGAATTTCCTGGCACCCCTGTCCTCTGCCAGATGCTGGACCCATTGACCCCCGTGCCTCCATCTTCCCTGCGAGAAGTCCTCCTTATCGTCTCCTGGTACAGCCGCCAGGAGGAAAACTCAGCCCACCCTTCCCCACCCACCCCTGCATATCCTGAGACCGTGTGCCCCCGGGAGCTGTGTTGGGGGGAGGGGTCAGGCTGGGCCACCAAGGATCAGCAGACCCTGGAAAATCAGGTGGTGTGGGCAGAGCTCCTGCCCGCCCCTGCCTCCTGGAGGGCCCTTCTCAGTGAACACAGCAGGGTGGGCCGCAGGCAGAGGAAAGCAGGCTGGGTCAGCTGATGGGCAGGACTGCCAGTGCTGACCTCGCAAGTTGGCCTCCGGTGGTCAGCTGGCGGGGGAGAGGTTGCGGCTAGGAACCAGCCTGCCCCAGCCCTCGGATCTCCCACTCTCCCCCACCTCAATTTCCCCCGCAAAGGGAGGGAGAGCAGCAGGAACAGGGGTGTGTCGGCCTGTTTCGCTTTTGGTAGGAGTCCTAATTGGATCCAGCTGGTGAGAGGCCCCTCCTCCAGCCTCAGCCCTCTACACCCGGCACAGCCAGCGGTGGGCCCGGAAAAGCTGTGTCCCCAGCAGGTCTTTTTGAATGTCAGAGGGAATCCCCGCTCAGACTAGAGTCAGGGAGCTGCCCCCAGCCTAGTGTGTACCCTGCAGCACCGCCCCCCCACCATGGCTGAGCAGGAACTGAGTACAGCAGTAATCACAGCCCCCACTGCACCTTCATCCCCTCTGGCCTCCACAACACTTGTGCTGCTCATATGAGCCCCCCACTGCACACACACACCTGCACTGCACACAACACCCCCTACCGCACACACACCTGCACTGCACACACACCCCTGCACTGCACCCTCACTGCACACACAGCTGCACTGCACACACATCTCCACTGAACACACACACCTCCACTGCACACATCCCCACTGCACACACACACCTCCGCGGCACCCCCCCACTGCACACACACCTCCACTGCACACACCCCCCACTGCACACACCCCCCTGCACTGCACACACACACACCACTAGACACACACCTGCACTGCACACACATCTGCCCTGCACCCCCACTGCACACACACACCACTAGACACACACCTGCACTGCACACACACCTGCACTGCACACACTTTCACTGCACACACCCCTGCACTGCACACACACACCTCCACTGCACACCCCCGCCTACAATTCAGCTGACCCCCCTCTGTACCCACAACGCCCATGCTGCTCACATCACCCCCCCCATGGTGCCCCCTGCGCAAGTCACATTCGGAGCAGTGTGCTTACACTCCACCCCGCACACACAGCACCTCACAAGGCCCTCGCCGCCCTCCCGTGAGTCCCCAGACCCCACAGGCACGCGCAAGCCTTAACTCTGAACAAAAGTGCCAGAACTGGTCCAGCGCCGGAAGGTGGCAGAGGTTGGCTCAGCCTCTGGCCATGTCCAGTAGGACAGGTGAGGCGGGACGGCTGAGCTCTCTGGTGGAAAAGCCCCACCGGCTCCTCTCTGCCGGAAGCCCTCCCCCCTGACCTAACCTTTGCCCCGGGCAGAAGAACCCAGCTGGCCAGTCAGGCATGGTACTCCCAGGAAGACCCTCTGTTCAAAAAACAGCCTGGAGCTGTAGGAGAAAGAGGGGCGTGTGCGCACATCTGTGCGTGTGCGTGTGCGTGCGTGTGCGTGACACTCAGCACCGCCTGCGCGTGAGCAGGTCCACCCTCCTGCTCCCCCGCGGCTCGGCTCCCCGCCCCACCCCTCACGGGCACCCTGAGCCCTCTGAGGCTTCAGTCCGAGCAAAGAGGCCGAAGAAGAGAGCTGATGCTCCTCTGAGCTCAGAAGGAATGGTTCCCGCGGCCTGGAAATGCCCGGCGCGCTCCACCTCCCCGGAACCTTGGCCCCGTCGGGCAGTGGGCGGGTGGCCTCACCGTGGTCCGGGGCCTCTCCCCCCAGCCTGAGTAGCCCCTTGTGCCCGCTGGCAAGCAGATGCCCACACAGGGCCTGGGGGTGGCAGAGGGAACTGAAACCAAGTCCCAGTGCCCAGGCCCTTCCCTGCCAGCTGCCCCAGTTCCCTCTGCCTTCGCTCCGGGGGGAGAGGGCCGCGCTGTGCACTGAGAGCCCCAGAGGGGCCGGCCAGCAGGCGCGCTCCCGGCCAGTAGGCGCGCTCCCGGCCAGCAGGCGCGCTCCCGGCCAGCCTCCCCTCCTCCCGGCCCGGCCTCCCCTCCCCCACTCCCACCCGGAGCTCCGGCCGGCCCGCGGCCTAACAAGCGGCCCATTGTGCCTCTGGGAGCCGGCCCGGCAGCCTGCAGGCGGATGCCCGCAGTGGCCTTTCTCCCGGGTCTGTGAGCTCCCACCCAGCTGGCCCGACCCCGAGGTCGGGCCCAGAGGGCACGGCAGCCTGGACACAGCAGGGCTCTCCCTTCCCCCTCCCTTCCCCACAGAGGACACGCAGAGGAGCAGCTGGTACACCCCGGGTCCCCCGGCCTTGACCCAAGCATGCAGGCCCCAGCCCGCAGCCTCCCAGCTGCGCTCAGCCTGGATGACTTCATCCCCAGCCACCTCCGGGCCCATGCAGGGTCATCCTCCCGGGGGACACGGGTGAGTGAAATAGCGAGGGAGAGGGTTACTGGGGGCCTGTAGTTGGTGGGGGGCTCTCAGGACAGGTGGGGGAGCGGGAGGATTAAAGGGATGGAGGGAGGGAAGGAGGGAGGTGATCGCTCTAGAGAGCCTCGCTGGTTTCCTGGAGAGGGTCAAGGCGTCCCCATGGGGTATGGCTGTGCCCTAGTAGCCATCCCTCCCACCCGTCTGCAGAGCCCTCTGGGCCTGAGCTGCCTGCCGCTCCCGGCCCCTCCCCACAGGTGCCCGTGATCCGGAATGGTGGCTCCAACACCCTTAATTTCCAGTTCCATGACCCTGCGCCCAGGACCGTGTGCAATGGGTACTTCCCACCGAGGAGAGATGCTTCCAGGCACCCAGGTGGGTCTGCTCAGGAAAACCTGCTGCAGGAGCGCCGTGGAGGTGGGAGTCAGAGCTTCCTGGACCCTGCCTTCTGGCTCCACCCTGGGTCAGGCTGCAGGGGCAGGAGGTGGATGGAGGCCTCTCGAGGGCCTGGGGCCAGTTAGCTCAGCTAACCGCCCCTCCCGTGTGAGCCTGCTGGCCTGTGAGAGGGAAACTGCTGTGGGAGAGACCCGGCTGACACATCCCTTCCCCTGCCTGCCCCACCCAGTGCCAGGGGAAGGCCCTGTGCAGGGGACATAGCCTTAGGGGCCCGGCGGACCTCTAGATGGCCAGGAGATAGCTTGGACTGGGGATGGAGGGTGGAGGAATGCAAGCGTGTGTTGCCTATAGAAGGGGAGGGGGCTGAACTCAAGACAGGCCCCCTAAGGGCTGCTCCGGTCTGTACTCGGTGGCCCAGCAGAAGGCCAGAGAAGCAGCTCTGGGAGCCTGTGAGTCAGCCCCGCCTGGGCCACGGGGTCTGGGAGATCCTGGGACCTCCTGGCTGCAGGCCCACCCCAAGGGCCCCTCTCCTGAGGAGGGTGGCAACCTTTACTGAGCATTCCCTTGAGGCAGACCCTGTGTCAAGTAGTTCATTCATTTAACAAATAGCTGTTTAGCACGTAGAAAATTCTGGACACTGTAAAGGCACTTTACAGGCCTCATCTCACCTCATCCCTTGATATCCTGACAAGGTAAGGTGTGATTATCAACATCTTCCCAGTGAAGAACCTGAGTCTCAGGGATGTTCAGTCTCAGAGGCTGAACTGAGATTCAAACCCTCGTCCATCCTGCCCTGAAGCCCTTACGTTGTCACACCTGGGGGCTGAAAGTTCTGGTGAATGAGTTTCTGTCCCTTGCCCGTTGACTGTGTGTCAGGCCCTGTCCTGAATACAGTCATACACGCTAGATCTCCCTGCATCTCTGCCATGACTACCCTCATTTTACAGAAGTGGAAACAGGCACTGAGAGGTTGATTGCTGTGCCCATGGTCACGCAGCCGGTAGGCGGCAGAGCCCAGGTCTGGTTTCAGTCTTCGCCCCCAGCCCCAGGGCCTTTTCTGCCACTCGCCGCTGCCTCCTCACCTGGATTGTCTCCCCCCAGCATCCTCTGCAAGTGACGATTCCGGCTCTCATTCTGAAAACTTTTAGGACATCCCCAGCAAAGCAGGGTGGGGTGGGGATGGGCACAGATTTCTCAAGATAAAATCCATTTTCATTCACTTTAACTACTAAAAAATAAACAGAGGCCTGTGGTCCTGCTGGGGATGGGGACATTTGGACAATCTGTGTCGTCAACTCAGACAAACAAGGAGATGTTGAAACTTTTGAACCCACGGGGATCAGTGTCCTGAGGAGCTAAGGGACAAACAAGCCCAGGTGGGACCCCAGCCCTTTGCTAAAGCTCCCCTGTACGTGCCCCACAGACCCTGCCTGGTATCAGACCTGGCCAGGTCCTGGGAGCCGGCCTTCTGGGAACCAGAAGACCCCTGCCTCCCAGCATCCCCAGAACTGGTCAGCCACGTGGACCAAGGATAGCAAACGTCTGAACAAGCGCTGGGTCAAGTATGAGGGAATCGGGCCTGTGGATGAGAGCGGCATGCCTATTGCACCCCGATCTGTGAGTCCAGGGTTGGGGCCACTGATCAGTGGGGCCCAGGGACCCATGCTGAGCTCCACCTCTGACAACAAAGGCTGTACCCAAGCCGTGCCAGACTAAAGCAGGGGTTCAACCGTGATGGGTTTGGGGGATCATGAGCCCCATAAAATGACAGGCACTCTTGCACGTCTGAGTTGCACAGTGGTTTTTTGGGGGGGGTTCTAGACTGCCCGCCAGGTTCTCAGTGGTAGAGCGCCATTAGTGTAAGGGTTGACCCTGGCAGGGACCGCCCCCCATTTTCACGGCCCCAGGACCTGGCACGGCACTCGTGGAACGGGTGCTGAGTAAGTTACCGGCTGAAGGGGTGAACGGGAGAGTCCTGAGTGAGAAGGCCTCAAGGGGTGGCAGGCGTGGGAGGATCCGGGCGCGGGGGACCTGCCCTTCCTCCACCCCCAGGCCTGTCCTGAGTCAGTCGCCGCCTCTAGTTCTCCACCTCCTCACCCTCAAGTGAAACTCAAGTTGGTAACATACCCTTCTGCCTCCCAGGGTTCTTTTGCGTCACAGGTGAGGCAGAGGATGTGAAATACCATTCCCGCCCCATCTCCCCACTGAAACTGTTGCATTTATTTTTCATTACATAGAAACACATGTTCTGTGTGGAATCATCAGAAATACAGAAAAGCTAAGAGAAAAAAATGTAAACGACCCCAAATCTCACAGCTTAGGGACCATCACTGGTGGAGATACTTCCATATATCTTGTTCAAACATAACACGCTACACGAAGTTATGGTTGTGAAAGATGTCACCACAGCCCACCCGCTGGGGCTTCAAGGGTGGCCAGAGAAAGGACTCAGGGAGGAGGAAACTTCTGTGGTTTGATATTGGGAGGGTAGCCTGACTTTGCCTTCTCTGATCCCAGAGTGTTGACAGCCCCAGGGACTGGTACCGGAGAATGTTCCAGCAGATTCACCGGAAAATGCCGGGTGAGACACCCTTCCAGAGCCCTCTCTCTGCCTCCGTGGGCTTGGACCCCTGGGGCTTGGGGAGTAAGGGGTAGAAAAGGGAACTTACCTGCCCAGGGAAGTCTCTCCACCCACCCCAGGCTCTGTGATGAGTGGTTGCTAAAACAGGCCAAAGGAAGGAGCCACCAATCTCCTCCCTGTACTCGGGGGACAATGACCAGACACTGTTCCCGGTGTCCTCTGAGGGCCTGGGAAGCCATGAGGTCACACATTTGTTCAGTCAGTCCCTTAACCAACTGTTGAGCACTTGCTGTGTGCTGAGCACCATGCTAAGTGCTGAAGACAAAACAGGGAGCAAAAGAGAATGTCTCTGCCCTAGCGAAGCTTAAGGCAGAGGGCGGTCACAGAATAAACAGATAAGTATTTAACATGGCAGGTGGTGGTAAGGGCTAGGGAAAAAAAGCCGGGGGAGCGCCCAGTGCAGGGAGGCTGCCACCTCACGCAGGCTGGTCAGGAAAGGCCCCTGAGAAGTGGCGTCTGAGCGGAGAGCTAAGGGTGTGAAGGAGTTGGCCCTGCAGGGCTGGGGGAGGAGCGTTGCCGCTTGGGGAGCACCAGGGACTCTGAGGCCGAGCAGGCCGGGCATGTTCTGGAGCCGCAGGGAGGGGCTGGACCACAGTGAGAGGGGCACGTGTTAGGAGATGGATCACAGAGGCGCTGGGATCTGGTCGCCCAGAGCCTTTGGCTTTTACTCTGCGAGAACTGAGGAGCCACCCAGAGGCTCTGAGCAGAAGAGTGAGTGACAGGCTCTGGCCAGTGACGGCTGAAGAGGCTCCCTCTGGCTGCCAGGCGGGGAAGAGGTGGGGCTGGGTGGAGGTGGGGGACCAGTCAGGAGGCCTGGCTTGAATCCAGGCTAAAGAGTCTCGAGTCTCGGACCAGGGCGGTAGCAGCGGGCCTGGTGGGATTCCGGAGACAGTCATGGGAATTTGCTGATGGATTGAAAGAGGTGAGTCAGGGATGACTTTAAACCTGAGTGAGTCGATGGAGTTGCCCTTTATAAATGCATGTACACACGGGGGAGGCTGCGAGAGGTGCAGGTCTAAGGGGCGTTCAGTTTCGTTCAGTTGCCAAAGTGGCAACTGATACACAAGTCTGCAGTTCAGAGGCGAGGCCTAAGCTGCAGATATTAATAACCGGGACCCACTCAAAGAGATTTTGATGTAAAGGTTCCCCCAAGTAACTCCGATATGCAGCTAAGGTTATGAGTCCCTGGAATAGACAGTGATCTTTAAGGTAGAAGACTAGACCAGATCACCCAGGGAGACGGAGGGACGGAGGCCCAGGGACTGAGCCCTGAAGCACTTGGTTTGAGAGATGGGCAGGCATCAGCTATGCAGCCTGGGCAGGGGCAGCCCCGGAGGCAGGAGGAAAACCAGAGTGGTCTCCCCGAAGCCAAGTGAGAAGGAATTTCAAAAGGAGGAAGTGATCCACTGTGACAGATGCTGTTGATGGTCAAGTGGGACTGCCCTTTGATCTTGTAAGGCGGAGGTCACTGGGGTACTTGATGAGGGTGGCTCAGGCTGAAAGCCTGCTTATCGGGAAGGGGAACTGGAGACACTGAGTTCCGTATGGCCAGCGGTTTGCTGCGAAGGAAAGAGGGGCGTTTTGGTTTGCGTTTAAGGTCGGAACTCTGGTCGTGTGTCTGCGTGCCAAGGGGATCAAGTGGGTTGGCTGGTCAGTAGCTTTTCCTAGGAGGCCCCAGAAAGTCCTGAGCACCTTGAGGAGTGGGTCTGGGCAAAGGGGGAAGGACAGGTGTTTAGAAGAGGGTGCAGAAAGGGAAAGAGGACGAAGGGGAAGTGGGATTCCCCAGACTGACCTGGTGAGGGCAGGTCTGCAAAGGTCAGGGAGAGGGTGTGTGTGGGAACGCCGGGAGGGAGGGCAGGAGGGTTTGGGCGAGACCACTGCCCCTGTTGGCTCGCTCAGGCCCTAAGTCGGCCAGAGGCATTTCAAGCCCTCCCAGAAACCTAATTCCTTCCCTCCCTCGGGACATTCTTCAGGCTCTGACTCAGCCCCTTGGCCCCTGCTCTAGGCAGGAGGGGTGCTGGGAGCCTCTGGGGCAGCCTCCTGGGGCTCCCCATCCTCGCTTGTTGCCCCAGCCCTGACCTGGTCCTTTCTGCTCCCACAGACTTGCAGCTGGACCGGACCTTCAAGGAAGCACCCAAAGGTGAGGGTGTGCGGGTGTCCCACCCCGGCCCGGCGCCTGCATCTGCCCCTCCCTGCAGCCACACCTGGCTTTGGGGCTCCCCAGTTGGCTGAGCTCAGCTTGAGAAGTTTGTATAGCCCATTTCCGCGAGCTCCAGATGCCCTGGTAGATGGTAATTAAGAGCCTCAGCTTCACTGTCCGGCGACGAATGCCTAGCCCTGGCCGTGATTTCTCTGGGCCTCTCTTTCCTCACGTGTAAAACGGGAACACCCCGGAGATGTTTGGAAGGTTCAGTAAAGAATGTAAAGCTCTTGGCCCCAAGCCCATATTTCGTGGTCCAGGCTATCACCCCCATTCCCACCAGCCATCCAGGAGCACGGGTGGGTGTGGCCCAGAACCTTCAAGGGTCACCCAGGCGCCCTCAACCCCAGCTCTCACCTCCCACCACCCCTGCTTGTTTTCTCCCACTTTCAGTGGCTTCTTCCTGTGCCACCTCAGCAGACTCAAGGCATCCAGGGCCCCAGCACAGACCTGCTGCCAGGCCAGGCCAGACGTCGTCTCTGAGCGGGTGAGCCAACGTGGGGAGGAGCTGCAGAGGGGCGCAGGCTTCCTTGTGGGGACGGGCGCCCCCTGGTGGCCACAGCTGGCACAGTCTTGGAGCAGGGCGGCTGGCTCCCCTCCATGGCTGTGCCCCTTCTCAGGGTCCCCACTGCTCCAGATGCTCCCCTCCCCGCCAGAGCCAAAGGGGAATGGCGGGCAGGGATGGACTTTGCGCCATTCCTGGTCAGGACCGCCTGTGATGCCTCTGTGGTTGGCGGCAGGAACTCATCACCCCAAAGATCCACTCATCATATGGGGTGGAGAGCGGGGCAGCCCATGACTAGGCGTGGACCTGGGACCTGTGGCCATCCACTCTGAAACCTGGAAGGAAACAAGGGGCATAGAGGATCCCAAGCTTTCTCCCAGATGCCGCTGAGAGAGGAACCCTCCAGATAGGTCAAGGATGGAGTTCCTTTTCTTTGTGCAAACCACCTGAGCCCAGCCCGGGCTGCAGGGCCCTGTAAGAGCTCAGCCCAACCTTAAGAATCAGGAGCTTCTCTGTCACAGTGTAATCAATGAGTTTCTGATTCCTTTATGGGGAGGGGGTGACCTCATCAGCATGGTCTTAACTGGGCTGTGGCTCTTGGCATCATCGATAAGGTGGAGACTAAGATTTGGACAAGATTTGGTCAAGATTTGGACCCAGAGTTCTGGATTAAAGCCGGTGTGCTGCCACTAGCCATGTGACCTTGACCGAGGTAACCAGTCTACGCCTCACTAGCCCCATCTGTTAAGTGGGCATCAGAGGGTGGTCGTGAAGATCAAGGTACATTGCAAGTCTCCACAAACATTATTATAATACAGGCTTAATTATGACTAGAGCTTCCTTAAACTAGGAACAATGTATTCCATTCTCATTATCAGTGTCATTACTGATGTTCTTTCTAAAATAGAGAATGGAGTCATAGTTACAGCCAACAAATACTGACCCTCCCGTCAGACATTCCATCATTTGATAAGCTTGGTACAATGGTTCCACTTGGTGGAAACATTCAAACTCAGCAGAGGCTGGAACATTTCAGCCAGCCAAGAAGGAAGCCCTGCAGAGGAACTAAGGCAAATGTGACAGATGACATCACTGATCCAGCACCTCAGGGAACTGAGGCCCACGGATCAGAAGTAACTTGCCCAGAGCTCCAGGGTCAGGCCTGCAGGCTCTTTGCCCTGTCCTGGGTTTTCCTGGGGCTAAGACATAGTCCCACACCGTTGGGCATTGGTGCAAGGCACTTAATCATGGCGACCAGCTTCATCGAAGCTGCCCAAACATACATACCCACAGTCACGGGGCCAGACAGAACACAGATGCAGGGTATTTCACCAAGGCCAGCAGGAAAGGGACTGGCCACTCCTGGAACAGATGTGTGTGTCAGCCCTTCTCCTGGGTCTCACATTATGTTCCCCCACCTAAGCTTTACCACACCCTTATGAAGGTGGGAATCATTCTCATATTATAGGTGTTGAATCAGAGACTCTGAGAATTCATTAACTTGCCAAAAGGTGACACAGCTAAGTGGTGGGGCCAGCTGGGATTCGAACTTGGAGCTTATAACGTTTTACTATTTAACACTGCTTCCACAGCCCGGCGGCAGGTGGGGAGGGGGTGCAGCTCCCTCCCCAGGATTGTGTGCTCACGCATGCCTCAGTTTCCCTAAAAGGAAACTGAAGAGATGTCCTTCCCTTTTTTTAGAAGAAGCTGGGATGTCTCTGAAGAGTTTCTTAGAAACACCTTCAATTTCAATGCTGGAGCATCCTCCTCCCTGCACCAGACCCCAAATCAGGTAGCTCACCCAGCATCCCCCCACCGCCCTCCCCGCCCCCTCCATTCCCCTCGTCCCCCGCCTCCCCACTTCTCCCACCACCACACTCTTCGGCCAGGCCCTCGGCTGCAATAGCACAGATAAGGCTTTTTTTTCAGCTTGGGGCCTGTGCAGCCAGAAGAGCCCAGAATCCTTAGGAGGGCACTGGTGGGGTGGGACTGTGGCCTGAAAGCCTGCTTTTTGAGCCTGGCCAGTGTCCCAGTACCTTTCTACTCAAGCTGATGCCTACCCACCCCTATGCAGGTGTCCAGACACCGAGAGAAAGCAGACAATGTCTGGACGGAAGAATCTTGGAACCAGTTTCTGCAAGAACTAGAGACTGGGAAGAAGGTGAGTGTGGGCCTGGTTCTCTGGAATAGGATGCACCGTCAGCCAGTGCGTTTGGGGAGCGAGTTCACCCCCTCTGACTCACTCGTCCCACTCTTAGCCCAAGAAACCACTGGTAGATGACCCTGTTGAGAAGCCTCCCCAGCCCATCGAGGTGAGTGTTGCGGGCAGGTGGGCAGGAGGGGAGACAGCATGTTGGGGGAACAACGAGGGAGATTATGGGTGGTGTTGGTCCCAGTGACCATGGGCAAAGGCCACGGACCCAAAGCTCTGACCCTCTCCAGTCCCATACAGTTTACCTCTATACCCCCAGCACCCAGGACAGTGGCTGGCATACAGTAGGCGCTCAGTAAACGTGTGTTGAAAATTGTGTGTTGATCAAAGCAGGAGCTGAGAAGGGAGTGATTAGTGTGGACTGGAATTGTCAGGAAATGTTCTTGGAGGTAGAGCTTGGAGGACAGGCAGAGAGAGGGGGCTCAAGATGGGGGAGACACGGGCAAAGGCTGGAGGGGCGTGTGTGTGTGTGTGTGTGTGTGTGTGTGTGTGTGTGTGTAACACTCAGCCGGCTGGACAGGCAGTGGGAGGGAAAGCAGGTTTCGTAGAGTGAAGCCAGGCTGGGGAAGGCCGTAGAAAACTTGATGGGCGAGGAAGTAGGGAGTCCTGTAGGCTCTTGAACAGAGGTAATACAACAGAAAATGGTACTGAGGCACATCACGAAGTACTAAAGTATTACCATGGGAGTAGGGGATGGGTGTGAGCTTGGTCAGCGGGCAGGGCCCTCCTGACACCCTGAGACGCACCTCCTGTCAGGCCCAAAGGTAGGCAGCCTGCCCTTTGCCCAAGCACCATGTGCTTTGTCCCGCTGCCTACTGGGCTTCGCACATCTGACCTTTGACCAGCGCCCCGCACGGTGCACTGCCCCCCGCCCCTTCCCGCTGTCCAAGTCTCCCCCCATAACCCGCCGCCAGGTCCTGCTGGAGAGGGAGCTGGCCAAGCTGAGCGCCGAGCTGGACAAGGACCTGCGTGCCATTGAGACCGGGCAGCCGTCCCCCAAGGTACCGGCCTCCCAGCCCCCTCCCGGTGGGACGCAGGAACCCGGAGCCGCGGCTGCCGGGCTTGGGTGGGAGGCGCAGGCCGACGAGAGGCGTCGCCTCCAGCCGCACTCGTGACCTTGGGAGACTTCATCCCTGTTTGCTCTCTCCTTCCTAAAATGCGGGGCGTTCACTCTTCCTAGTGACCCCTAAGAACCCTCCCAGGCCGACTCCACGGCAGCCTGCCGTACGGGAGCCGGAGGGGTCCCCCGCCCCCGCCTCGTCCCGCCCCCTAGACCTCAGCCCGCTGGGACCCCAACCCCAACCAGGCCCCGATTTCCCGGCCTCCCTCCGCCTTCCGCACCCGCGGTTCCTCCCCCGGTTCCTCGCTCTCCAGTTCCCAGCCCGCCGCCCGCGCGGGCGGCGCTAGGACCCCTCCCCCTCCCGCCCCTCCTGCTCCTCTACGAGCCGCAAACTTTTCCGGAGGCGGCGGCCTAGGCTGTGTCGGGGACTGGCGTCCCGGGCCCTGACCGCGCCCGTCTCCCGCACAGAGCTCGCAGGCGCCCCGACGGCCCCGGGAGCCGCGGCCCCCCGCGCGGTGAGTGGCGGCGGAGCGGGGCGGGGCGAGAGGGCCGCCGGCGGGGACGTGGCGCGGGGAGGGGGCGAGCCCGGGACACTGATGGCGGGAGGAGGGGCCCGGAGCGCGGAAAGTGGCCGGCGGGGGCCCGATCCACCGCTCGCCGCCAGGGGGGCCGTCCCTGGCCCGCAGAGGGAAGCCTACCCCCGGCTCGGGACTCGGGTAGTGGCGGCGAGGGAATCCCGCCGCGCACTCCCGCCTCCCCCACCCCGGGCCGCACCCTTTCCAGGCCTTTACGGCTCGGGAAGTAGGACATCCTGCTGAGAGCCCGGGACCTGGGAGACGCCTTGGGAGGAGGCGGCGGGAGATGGGAGAAGGGGGTGGGTGAGACATCTGGGCGGTCAGGGGTGAGCCGGGTAGGCTGTGAAGCTCCAGACAGGTGGCTCACTCGTGTGCCCCCGCGCAGCCCGGCCTCCGCCTGGAGCTCCAGTTCCCCGAATGCACTTTACCAGGGTTCCTCCCTGAGCGCCCACAGGATGGCGGACGGAGGAAGCCCCTTCCTAGGTCGGAGGGACTTCGACTACCCTCCCTCAACCCGAGGTAAGAACCAGATCCTGCTCTTGTTCTCACCCAGGCAGACGCCCACCACCACCACCAGGCACCAGATATGCTGGGGCCCCGGGGGAGGTGGCAGGAAGGCCACGGAGCCCCCTGCTTCCACTGGTTCCTGTCCTGGGCGGGGAGGGGGAGCAGAACCCCATTCCCAACCCTGCCCCCCAGACATGGCCTTCCCAAGCTGAGGTAGTGCTTCTCCACAGACCCTAGTGCCTCTGAACCAGGGGGCAGCCCAGCCAGGAAGGAAGAGAAGAAGGTAAGGGGGGTGGGAGCGTTAGGGTCAGGGTGCAAGGAGGGCCTGGGGTGGGTCCCGGTGCTGCTCTTCCCGACCTGCCAGCCGCTTGACTGAGGTCAGTCCCTCTGTCCTCTCCCCCTGCCCAGAGGAAGGCCGCCCGGCTCAAGTTTGACTTCCAGGCACAGTCCCCTAAGTAAGTGCCCTTCTCTTCCCTTCCCTCCCCTTTCCTCTGGGGCAGTCTCTGGGAGGACAGAGCTGCAGTGGGCCCCCCAGAGGGTGGAGGGGACTCGGGGTGCGCTGCGCAGGGTCCGAAGGGAAGGAGGACCCGGAGGACCTCAGGTTGCTAGGTGTCCTTGCTCTGGCCTTCAGGGAGCTGACTCTAAAGAAGGGTGACATTGTCTACATCCACAAGGAGGTGGACAAAAACTGGCTGGAGGGGGAGCACCACGGCCGGCTGGGCATCTTCCCTGCTAATTACGTGGAGGTGAGCAGGGCAACAGCAAGCAGGGGCCTGGCTGGGCGGGCGGATGGGTTTGCAGAGAGTGGAGACCCCTTTAACCATCCAGGGCCCCTCTCTCTCTGGAGGTGGCTGCTCCCTCACATCTGGCAAGTTTCCTAAGACGTAAAACTGTGAGCTCCGGGCAGGGGCCAAGTCTCAGCCTCATTCATGCCCTCAGGAAATGTTTGTTAAATGAGGGCTAAAGGTGGAGCCCAGCCCAGGGGGGAAGAACCAAACAACTCAGTTCCTGTACCAGAGGCCACCGGCCCTGTCAGGCCTCCCCCACTTTCACCACTCGGAATCCACCTCTCTCAAGCTATCTTTGGGAAGAATTCTAATTGCAACTGGCAAGAGTACGAAGAATCGTGTGACAGTTCACAAATCACATATACTTGCATCATCATCTTCACATGTATTACTTCCCTTGTTCCCCTCATTAACCTGGGAAAGTGATAAATCATCCCCATTTTGCAGATGCACTTGCTAAGGTTCAGAGACAAGTCGTTAAGTAGAAGATCTAGAATCTGAATCCAGAGACAGGTTCTGGATTTGATAAATATAGGGCTACAGGTTATCTCTGGTATTTGCATCTTTTAAGGAATTTTAAATTATCTAATTTATTGACATAAAGTTGTTCATAATGTTTTCTGATTATCCTTTTTTTTCTTTTTAATTAATTTATTTATTTTTGGCTGCCTTCCGTCTTCATTGCAGTGGCTTCTCTTGTTGCGGAGCATGGGCTCCAGTAGTTGTGGCACGTGGGCTCAGTAGTTATGGCTTGCGGGCTCTAAAGCACAGGCTCTGTAGTTGTGGCACACTGGCTTAGTTGCTCCGCGGCATGTGGGATCTTCCTGGACCAGGGATCGAACTGTGTCCCCTGCATTGGCAGGCAGATTCTTAACCACTGTGCCACCAGGGAAGTCCCCTGATTATCCTTTTAATGTCAGTAAGATGCAGAGTGATGTCCTTTCTTTCATTCCTGATATTGGTAATCAGTATCTTTTCTTATTCTGGCTAGAGATTTGTTAATTTTATCGATCTTTTCAAAGAACCAACTTTTGATTTCACTGATTTTTCTCTATTTTTGTTTTCAGTTTCATTGATTTCTGCCACTTTGTTATTTCCTTCCTTCAGCTTGCATTAGGTTCTTTTTCTAGTTTTTTAGGGTGGTCGTTTAGATTATTGATTTGAAACCTTTTTCCCCTAATGTAAACATTTAATGCTATAAATTTTCCTCTAAGCACTGCTTTAACTACATCCCACAGATTTTGATATTTTGTTTTTCTCACTCAACTCAAACTATTCTCATTTCCTTTGTGGCTTCCTTTTTGACTCATGGATTGGGTCATCTAATTCAGGCTCTTCATCTCACAGGCATCAGTAGACCTCCCCTATCCTCAGAACGATGTCCCTGATCCTGAAGTTCCACAAAGTATATATAGTATTCTATGTCATCAGTCATTTACATCTTAGTAGGAACTAGTTTATTAGTGTCTTGATTTTCTGGGTCGGGTGAAGCAGAGAGAGCATGGGGACTCAGGGCACCTGGTGGGGTAGAAAGGGAGGAGGAGGAGGAGGAGGAGGAGGGACACGTGGTTCTCAGCAGCAGTGAAATGGTAGATCCTCACTTTTAGGTAACCAGGAGTTCCCTGCTCCTTGGAACTCCTCATGTCCTTCTGTGCTCCAATTTAAACTGTCTCCTATTTGCACTGCTGTCCACTCTAATACTGCCCACTCCACGTACCTCTGATGGAAATTCTTCCTCCAGGAGCATTCTGGGACTGACCACCCCCTTGCCTGTGCTCACCCCTGGCCACCCGCAGTCTTGTGTCTGGTGTCTGTCTCCTCTCTGGTCTGGGGACAGATCTTGCCCATATTGCCTCACCCTCCCAGGAGCCCCAGGTCTGTGCCCAGTTGATGCCCAAGGTGACTCTTTCTCATGCCTTTTCTTCCCACAGGTGCTGCCTGCAGATGAGATCCCCAAGCCCATCAAGCCTCCGACCTACCAGGTGCTAGAGTATGGAGAAGCCGTGGCCCAGTACAACTTCAAGGGGGATCTGGAGGTGGAGCTTTCCTTCCGAAAGGTGCGGCCAGGCAGGGAGTGTGGGTGCAGGGCAGGGGCAGGTGAAGACACAGGTAAATATGTGCCGTAAAAACATTAAAAAAAAATCAGGTGTACCCATCTTCAGTAGTATTTCAGATTTTTTCCCTCCGTCTCTTTGGATATATTTCCCTTAATTTTGTCCATTTTTTAAATGTTCAAAACTTCTAGAGTAGTTGTGCTTTGTTCAAATTGCAGTTTGATAGGCTGTGAGGATCACAGTCAGCTTTTTTTTTTTTTTCTGGTGGCGGGATCCTCACAGCTTGTGGGATCTTAGTTCCCCAACCAGGGATCGAACCTGGGCCCATGGCAGTGGGAGCATCGAGTTCTAACCACTGGACTGCCAGGGAATTTCCTCAGCATGTTTAATAGAATGGAAATCTTAGAATGCCTTGCATGTAGAAAGGTGTTTTACAAACTTTTAGACAGTTATGTATATATGTTTGTGTGTGTGCTAGACTGTTATTACGACATATTTTTTACTATAGATCATGGTTCAGAAAGCTTGAAAAATGTTGTTCTGGAAAGCAAGGAACTGGTCTCCCTTGGCTGATCTTGGGGGCAGAGGCCATGACTGCCACTAGCAAATGTTTCCCCAGAAGAGCTAGCCCAGGGAGAGAGGGGGAAGGAGGTGGCTGGATGGAGAGAGGTGGGGGCAGGTGGAGGCCAGAGACCATCCTTCCCAGGGCAGCCCCACTAACACTAGTCAGCATGGGGGCTTGAGGACTCACCAGCTGCCCTCAGAGAGTTTGTTACTTTATGCAGTGGTGACCGGATAACCCAGGGTGAAGGCAGGGAAGGACCCAGTCATGGCAGGGGTGGCTAATGCCTGCCCAGTGCTTCTTACCAGCCTGGCACTGAGCTGTGTGACCTCTGTATAACCTGCTGACACCCTCTGAGCCTGATCCCTTCGTGCAAGGTGTTAGGTTTAAATAACACTGTCCCACGTAGGCTCCCTCGGGTACGTGGCACCCGGGAGGGCCCTGCAGATACTAACTCCCTCTCTGCGACCAGGGGGAGCGCATCTGCCTGATCCGCAAGGTGAACGAGCACTGGTACGAGGGCCGCATCTCAGGCACCGGGCGCCAGGGCATCTTCCCTGCCAGCTACGTGCAGGTGACCCGGGAGCCCCGGCTTCGGGTCTGCGACGACAGCCCCCAGCTCCCTGCGTCTCCCCGCCTGACCACTGCCCGCCTGGCCCATCACCCCAGCTCCCCATTAATGCCGCGCAGCCCATTTGACCCCACCGACTGGGGGGGCCGGACCTCCCCCCGCCGCACTGGCTTCTCCTTCCCCACCCAGGAGCCGAGACCCCAGACCCAGGTAAGGTGACCTGCCTTAGACCGGAGAGCTGAGCCCTGCTCTGCGCACTGTATCTCCCATTCCTGTGACGGTCTGTGCTTCGGAATCCCGGCCAGACTGCTCAGGGCAGACTAGTGGGGTGACTGGGCAGAACCTTGTGTTGCAGCCCCATCCCGGCCTTGAGGACCTCAGACCCTTGGTTCTGTCCTTGAGCTGCAGCCCAGGGAGGCAGGAGTTTCTAGGTAGGATCCAAAGCCAGCACCAACCTCCTGACCTTCCAGAATCCACTCTTGGGATTTCCCCGTATCAGCCTCTGGGACAGGGTGTTTCATGAGTCGGGGGTCTGCCATTCACCTGCTGTGTGACCTTGGGCAGATGACTTGCCCTCTCTGGTTCTGGGTTTCCTCGCCTGTAGAATGGGGATAGTAATCCCCACTGCAGAGGTGCAGAGGGTAGTTGGTAGGTAGTAGCTGATGGGTAAACGATAGCCATGGGTCCTCGTGCTGACATAGCCCACAGACAAGTGCATCTGCTCCTGGGTTCATCCACTCACTCAGCAAACTGTTACGGGCAGACAGAGCCAGCGCACAGGACTTCTCCCGCTCCTGGCTTTGTCCGTGCACGTGTTCAAATCAGCCATCTACCCTACCTGGGCCCAACTTCCCAGCACTTGTGAAGTGAAGCAGTCAGACAGACCTCCCTGTGCTGTGGGGATTGCGAGATAAGATGAGGCATCGTGGGAAGCTGCTCCTGGTGAGGTGGGCAGGCCCGTTCACTTCTCCTCCTTTGTGCTTGCATGTGCCCGCCTGCCTTCCTGTGGACCCCAGAGTCTCAGCACCCCTGGGTCAGCTCTGTCCCATCCTGGAGGCTCCAGCCGTCCCCTGGAGCTGGGGACCTCGTCCCCCAACACCACTCAGATACACTGGACCCTGTGAGTACTGTCTGGGGTGCTTGGTCAGGGTGGGGGGGCTGCCCTGCAGGGAGTGTTGAGCACATGGACCCCCTAACCCGCTCTTGCCCCACATCCAAGGATGGAGTTGGTAAATTCCTACTAAAGAGTGCTTGTCCTTAGAGTGCTTATGGGTGATTTTGGGGGGGTGGGGGTGGTGCGGGGGTGGGAGGGCGCTTGTCTGCGGTGTTCCTGACCTGTCCCTGCCAGCCCTGGGCCTTAAAGCAAGCCTCCCACACTGGGTCCCCTGACCTCCGTCTCCTCACTGCGTTTCCAGCCCTGAGGTCAGCGCGTGTGTGCACAAAGGGTGGGAACTGGTAGGACAGATTTGAAGGCACTGGGAGCTCAGAGGAGGTGGGGTTTGGGTGATTAGGGCTTGGAGAGCAGGGAGCAGGCCTGGGGAAGAATGCACTAAAGCCGGACCCAGTCGCCATCCCTGGAACTGGGCCAGGGGCTAATGGGAGCGTGGAGGGACGCTGGGAAATTCAGAGGATGCGGCTACCTTGGTTTTAAGACACTCCAGGCCTGGTCTGGGGAAGGGGTGAGGGCTCTGGTGGTTGCCATGGCGATGTTTCCTGCAGGTACCGGGCGATGTACCAGTACAGGCCCCAGAATGAGGATGAGCTGGAGCTGCGGGAGGGGGATTGGGTGGATGTCATGCAGCAGTGTGACGACGGCTGGTTTGTAGGTATGTGGGCTGGGGGCAGGTGTATCTCAGGGTGCTAGGGGGATGCTTTGGGGGACAGGCCAGAAGGGGTATCTCCGGGTCCTGTGGGGGATGGGCTGGGGGCAGTTCAGAAAGGGTATCTCAGGGTCCCTGGGGGGATTTGGGTGGCTGCTACTGGCGGCCAGTGCTGGTTCAGCAGAGGTTCACGGACTGACTATCCCCCACCCTTCCGGCCGGGCACTGGCTGCTTCCCCACAGCCAGCACTTCTGTTGCCTGCCTTCCTTCCCTGAAGAGGGGTGAGGCCTGGGAGGAAAGCAGACCAGCTCAGTTCAGGGTCATTGGCGAAGCCAGCGGGACTCAGGGCAGCACGGTTCCCAACCCCCAGGCCCCTGTTCCTTCCATCATACACCTCTGTCTCTGGAGCAGTCCTTGCAGGGGAAGGGTCCTATCTCCTGAGACACTAAGCCCCCGATGGAAAGGAGCAAGTCTCACACCTGTGTATCCCCACCCCCAGCTAGCAGCTAACTCCTCCCACCCCCAAGAGGAGAGAGAGGAGAAAGATCCCGGCTCTCGGGGCTGGCCCAAGGGCAGCTCAGGCAAAGGACTAAAGCAGGAAGCCTCAGGTTGGCCTTGGCCTGGTTCAAGGTGACCAACCCAGCAGGCTTTTTCCCAGAGTGGGCAGGCCCTGTCCAGGCCTCAGCTTCAGAGGATGAGGCTGTCCTCGGAGAGCAGTGAACATCCTGCAGGAAGCTCCCACTCAGCAGGCTGCAGGGCCTGAGGGGTTGGAGGGCTGGCTGCCTGAGGAGGGGTGGCCCCTTGACCTGGCAGCGCCCCCTTTCTCATCTGAATCCCAGCACCTCATTGCTGACTGAGCTTCGGACACACCAGTGATTATGAAGCACCACCTTGTTAACAGTCCTTACTTGGATGGGTGGGCTTCGGGGCACATTCTCATTTTACTCTGTACACGTCTACTTTTGCATTTTCTTTTTACAACTCCTAATAAAGACAGGAGGAAAAAGCACCACTTTCGTGGAATAAGCCACAAGTGCTTTTAGAGGAAAGGTCTAGAATGTTCGGTTTCTCAGTCACACTGGCACCTCTCAAGTGCTCGGCAGCCACATGTGGCTGGTGGGTATCAGTTTGGACAGTGCAGGTCAGGGAAGGCTTTCTGGAGGAAGTAGGGGAACAGGAGAAGGATTTGGGGAGGAGTATCAGCAAGACCTGCGGGCAAGATGGGCCTGGGCTGCTCAGAAGAGAGTCAGGATGGAATGGCTGCCTGCCGGGAACAGAAGGTCCAGGACTTTCATTTCATTTTATATTCCTGTGTCTTCTAGCATTTCCCCTCCTCTCCCCCAGCACACAGGTTTCTTTGGGGCTGTAGCAGACAGAGGCCTGGATTTTAGTCCCGCCTTTGTCTCTAAGCAGCTGAATGCTTTGGGGGAATTCATGTGGCCTTACCTGCCCCGTCTCTAAAATTAGGGTGTCATACTAGACCAGTGAGATTCCTCCCGACTTAAGTTCTGTGATTCATCTTCCTGTGTCCTTGCTTTCCCAAGGACGGGTGGGGTTATTCAGTGCTGTGTGCAGAGTTGTACACAGTTGTTCAGTGCTCAGATTTCGTGCATCATGATCGAAATCATGAAGTGTGGCTCGTCCCATCTAAGCTTCTGCCTCTAGGGGGCAGGAGTGAGAAAAAACAAATGCTCCCTGGGACCGGGAGTGCACTTGCAGTTCTGGGCACTGCCAGCAGAGGGCAGGGCTCTCACTCCCCCAACCCCATTCCTCTTGTAAAACGTGGGGAATTCTCTTTCTGTCTTTCCTATTTCAGGTGTCTCCCGGAGGACCCAGAAATTTGGGACATTCCCTGGAAATTACGTAGCCCCGGTGTGAATGGTCTCCGTGGCAACTCAGAGCCCAGCCAGGATGGGATGGGGAGCAGAGAACTTACGCGCGGGAGAGAGGTCGCCCCCCCATCCTCCTCCCCCAGGACCTGAGCCGCTGGCATCTGCAGACAGCCTCAGCAGCCTTTGCCACGGAACCTCCCTCGAAGCCCCCTGGACTGATTCCCACCCACAATTCACAAGCATTCCTCTAACAGCCCTTTTATTTCCTCCGCTACCCCACTCCCCAAATACAGAGGTCTGCTTTGAAGTGGAGACTATTTCCAGGCCCTTATTGAGACCAGACCCCCGCGTCCGCCACCCCACCCTGCTATGGCGTTTCCTCTAACAGGGGCCCGCTCCCAGCTTCACCCCCATGGGGTTCCTCTAACAAGGACCAGCTTCCTAACCTAATAGAGACCAAAGGCCGTCTTCGCCTGGAAGGGATTCCTCCCCTTTCACTCCAGCTTGCCTGCCATCCCCTTTGCCTTCCTGCCTCCAGCTGGGCCTGGGAGTGAGATGGGAGATGGACGCAGCACTTCCTTAGCATTCGAGGCCTGGCAAGAGGTCTTGCCCAAGGCTCCCTCTTCCCACAGGCTGCCGAGCCCTGGGCCTGGGTCCTGCTTATCCTCCTGCTGCTGTAGCGCCCAGGAAGGGTGGGGCCTCCGAGGACTGGCCTGTCCCAGATGTATTCCAGGGAGACTGATGTGTGCTGTCCTCCTGCCTGCCCAGCGGCCCCCAACCCCCAAGTCCCCTGTGGAAGAGAATGTAAAATAAATCTGGCTGTCAGGGACCTTGCCTTCCTGTCCTTTCCTTTGTGGTGGGACAAGGCTCCACCTGCTTAGGGTTATGGGAATTCTTTCTGCCGGAGGGAATCAGGTGGGATGTGAATGAGTGTGTGTGTGTGTGTAACGGGAGGCTGCAAAAGAACCATTATTATCTCTCAAGATCTCAGGTCTCAGGCACGATTGGGCAGCCCCAAGGGTTGGGCAGCTGCCTGGCAAGCAGTGCTGAGAGAAGAACTAACGTCACAGGGATGAGGGCAAGGCCTGACTGTGGGGAGAAACCAGAGATGGGAGCTGAATGTGGCCTTGTTTGCGGGCTGTTTGGTTCTGGAGCTGCCGTGGGGTTGCTGAACTAAATGACATTTCTGTTTGTTCTGCTCCTAATGTTTTCCTTCTGTGTGCTCCATTTCCACACCGAAGTTCTCGTGTGTTTGTTGACTTTCTTTTTTTGGGCTCGGGTTTTTGAGCAATCGATAGCAGGAAGCTGGGAGTGGTGGGGCACAGCTAGCCAAGGCGACTCTTCTGGGGCTTGGTGGTTCCTGTAGGGGCATAGTCTGGGCCTGGCCGCTCTAATCGGGAAGAAAAGCTCCATTCCTTGGCCACTGCTGGGAGATGAGCAGGGCATATGGTGTTACCCACATGTTATCTGATGTAAGCATCCCAACAGGCAGGTTATGAGTCCATTTTACAGGAGGAGAAACTGAGGCAGAGAAATTAAATTGTCTGGGTCACATAATTATAGACCTGAAGTCAGGTCTGATGACGATTGCTGCCTTTCTGCACAGTCTACCAAATGCCCGTGCAGTCCATGTCCAGAGGCCCTGGAGAAGGAACGTCATGCGTGAGGTCCGTGGGGCGGCCCCGGGCTGGGCCTCTCTTACATTCTTCCTGGCAATCCTGTCATCTAGGCCTGTCACCTAGGGCACCCGCACCCTAGGTGGGTGGAAAGAGGCGGTGGTGGCTAATTCTATCACGACAGGTGGGAGAGGCTTCTGAATGACAGGGCTGTGGCCGTCCCTGGCAGGCTCCTCGTGCCTGGGTGCGGCCCAGGCTCCACTGCTGGTTAAACAGCAGGTTGAAGAACAAGACCTGCCTTCACTTCTCCATCCACCCCAGTCCCCACCATGGTCTGTTGCTAGGTTGGCAGGCCCAGCCCATGCCATGGAAGTGACCATTCCTCACGAACCTGCTAGCCTGTTCCTGATCCCCCATCTCAGCTTCTTCAAGTTGCCTGATGCCCTCAAAAAGGACCTCAGGGTTGAGACTTCCTTTCCTTAGGGCAGAAACCAAATCCACACCCTCTCTTTGGCGGCGCCCTGGAGCCTCTGCAGCAAATCAACCCTATGCCCTGCCTGTACCTGACCCCTTCTCTGCTTTGACTTGGCATGAGGTGGGAGGGGCCGAGGGGGGTCAGAGCCAGAGGGACCTTAGGTCGCTGGGGATGCTCAGCCCAGCGAGGTGAGTGACTTGGCCACAGAGTTGCTAAGGGCAGAACAGTATGCCCTTCTGTTCCACAGGGACATGCCCTGGGGTCGGCTGACTTTGTTTTTGTTGTGAGTTTTGTGACTGCACAACCCACAGAGCAGAAATCCTGTGGATGAACCTGCAGATCTTTCTAGAGACTCTCCAAGGCAAAGTCTGAGCAGAAAGAGGTGCAAAACTGAGTCCCTGTTAGAAACTGGCAGGATGGGGATGGGCGGCAAGGCAAGGGAAATTAATCCATTTGATCATTCAAACAATATCCCTTCAACAAAATATTATGGAACACTGCAGGAATGGAGCAACAAACCAAACAAAACCCACCCTGCCCTCTGAGGAATGGGCAGCTTTAAAAGGAGGGCAGTGTGTACAACGGGAGTGTAAGCTGTGCATCATCCCCAGTTCACACAGGGGAAACTGAGACCCAGAGGGGCTGAGGAAATTGCCCGAGGTCACACAGCTGGGAAGAGGCAGACCTGGCACTTGAGGCAGCTCCCCCACCCCCCTGCCAGTGGTGCCTGCCCTACCTGCAGCTTCCTGTTCCCTCAGGGACTTCCAGTCTAGTTGGGGAGGCAGAACAGGTGCATCAGGCAAAGAGGCCACACCGGGAGGCCTGGAACTTCTTAGTGGGAGAGTGGCTGACACACACCAAGGACAGAGGGTGTGGGAGGCCAGGGACAGGGGACGTAGCTGCACTGGAGGCGGGCTGGTCCAGGGCATAGGTAGGCGAGAGGGATGGTGAGGGCACACCTTGCAGACAGAACTCGGAGGGAATGACTCACACCTGAGGCAGGTAAGTTACAGCTGTGCCTCCAAGCGGCCTCCCCTGGAAACAGGCCAGCCTGACAGAGAGTAAAGTGGAGACCAGAGGGAGATGGGAGAAGCCGGCTCTGGCGGGCCCTGAGGTCCCCAGGGTGAGGGTTGCCAGGTTTGGCTCTGGGGGAACCATTTGCCAGATGGTTCTGAGTTGACGCTTGGGGCCTCTCCTTGGCTGTCCTCTCCTGATGCCTAGAGCCGGGGATCCAGGTGGTTGGCAGAGGGCTGGGGGTAAGGGGGACTAGGGCCATCGGTGGTCGTTGGTGGTGGCCGGCTGCAGGCAGGGCAGCCAGGAACGGAACAGGCATCAATCAGCCCGCAAGGGACGTGTGAAGCCCAGGAGGGGGCCCGGTCACTTCCAGCCGGAGTCTCTCTTCATCTCTTCCTGGGCCTGGCATGTCGCCCTGAGTGGAGCAGGCTTACGGTGCATCTCAAGCAGGGAAGCTCTGCACAACCAAAGCGCCGCAGCAGTCCGCGGCCACCGCCCCGCGAGCGCGCTGGCCAGGCAGGAAGGCGGAGGGGCAGCCTCTGGGTTGGGATTTGTGGGTGTCGGGGCTGCATCTGCGCCAGCCTCGGAGCCTGGAGTGGGCGGAGGAGCCGGGCGGGCCGACCGCAGACAGCCCCAGCCTGCCCTCCCCCTCCCCCTCCCCCCCCCCCCCCGGGCCCTGGACTGGGGTTGGGGGAGATCAGGGCCCCTTTGAAGGAGGGCGGGCGCAGGCGACCTGGGCGAGCTTCGGGGGTCAGCAGGCTCAGCTGTCTGCGAAGTGGGACTCCGGGCCCGTCACCAGATCACCTCCCCTGACCTCGGGAGGATGGGGACACACCGGGGAGGACGGCCGCAGCCTCTAGGGGGCTCTCGGGAGAGCAGCCCCGGGCCCCCAGCGGGCGCGGGCCAGGTGGCAGCGCCGGGGCTGAGCTGCGCGGAGGAGGCGGCCTCCCTGGCCAGGGGCGGCGGCAGGGGCGGCCCTGGGATCACATGGGCGGAGGCAGGTCCCGTAGTCCCGGGCGGGCTCTCCCCAGAGTCGGGCAGACGGCTGCGGCGGGAACGGCGGCGTCTCCTCGCCTCCCTCCTTCCCTTCCCTTCGTTCCCCGGCCCGGCCTCCCAGCCTGACAGGTGAGCGGGAGTCAGCTGAGCGCGCCCACCTGCGTGCGGTCCGCACGGCCGGCGACCTCCCCGGCCCCGGCGCCCTCGCAGCTCTGCGCGCCCGCGGCCGGCTCGGCGCCCGGACCTCTCCTCCGCGCACGGCCGCTCCCCGCAGCCTCCCTGCGGTCGGCGCCCCCCGCGAGCTGGACTTTCCCGTCCCGGGTGCTCCTCCTCCAGCCCCCGGCGTGCGCGGGTACTTTGGTCTCGGAGCTCAGAAGGAGCCAGAAGTGGGCGAGCCGGGCCGACGGTCTGGGCACTTCCCCGCGGCCCCCGGAGCGGAGTCCACTGGCCGGCTCAAAGGTCTGGGAATCCAAGGCATCTGCTAGCCGCCAGCGCCGACCGGGGGCCTGCGGGAGGGACAGAGGCTGGGCCTGGGCAAAAGGGGAAGCCGGAGGGCCGGGAAGAGGGCAGACAGCCCCGCTGGCCCGGGCGCCCTCTCCCCAGGCTCCTAAACGCGGCAAGTGGCCCCAGTGTGCCTGATAGACTCGGGCAGCGCTTGTAGTCTGTGGGCCTCCCCAGGGGCGGCCTCAGGGTGGGCGCTGGGTAGGGTGGTGGCCCAGCCTGGCACTGCAGCTTCCTGCCTGAGCTGGCTCCTGACTCCAGAGCTAGAGGGTCAGGAAATCCTACAAGGGTCTGGTCTACAGGGACACTCCCTTGCCCAGTGGAGGGGCAGTGGGTGGGAGGCCTGGGGCCCCAGCTTTCGGGCAGCATCAGTCAGCTCGCCCTGTTGGCCAGAGCCCGGTGGTGGGTGTGCCCTGCTTGGCAGATAAGCCCGTCCTTGCCGGAGCTGCTCGGAGGGCAGTCGGCCGCTGGCGGAGGTGGGAAGCCCAGTCTTGCCTACCTGGACCACACGGCCAGGGGCGCGGCTGGCAGCCAGGAGGTCCCTCTGAAGACCCTGGCCTCACGTGGGCGAGCTGCCCCGTCCCCAGCCAAGTACTTGAGAGGATGTGGTGGTACCACCCCTTTCTGTGCTGTCACCTCTGTTCCCAGAGCGCTGCCCTCCCCCCGAGCGGGGAGGAAGTACCTTGTGCTGTCGGCTTTGGGGACTGGGGACCGGAAGCAAGCACTGGGGGGACTTCGCCCTGATGGTGGAGGAGGGGAGAGGGAGGAAATGCTGACATCTACCACCTGCCAGCCCCGCCCACCCGCCTGCCTGTTCTCAGCAAGCCCCTGTGTAGCACCCCACCGCTCTGCTGAAGACGGGGCAAAGGGGGAACTCTGAGTCCTCACTTCCCAGGGTGGGGGGAAGTGGAACTGGGGCATGCGGGAGAGGTTAGTCACTTCCTCTACCCACCTCCACCCCCCGCCAGCCCCTGACTGGCTGCTCCAGGGACCTGCCACCCGCTTCTGCCACCTCACAGAGTCCCTTGGGGGGCCAGGGGCAGGCTCCATCTCTCCAACCTTTCTCCCTCAGGTATGGCGCTGACGGTGGACGTGGTGGGACCCGCACCCTGGGGCTTCCGCATCTCGGGCGGCAGGGATTTCCACACGCCTATCGTGGTGACCAGGGTAAGGGCTAGTTCCAGGAGACGGGGAGGTACCCCCAATGTCAGAGTGTGTCCTGTCCACTTGGTCCTCACAGACACCTTTCTTTTTCTGTTTTGGAGCCAGAGGCCTGCTTCTGGGATTGTTGGCCTGGGCAGGGCTGGGGACCCGTTGCCATGGGGATGTGGTGGCCACTTCAGAAACAGGCTTCTAGAGAGTGAAAGGGAGCTGGGCCCAGTGCAAGGCCTTCTCTTTTCTCCTTGGTCACTAACCCCATACCTGCTGGCAGCCATTTTGGGTGATTATTAGAACAGGAGCCCCGAGCTCTTGGCAGTTTTCCCCTGACCCAGGCCCAGGCCAGGGAGTGTTCACGCAGAGGGCCTGCGTGCAGGCAGTACCTGCATGATTTGATTTGCACGGGCCGGGCTCTCTATCCAAAAGCATTTCCAAGCACAGTTCCTGAAATTCTGCCGTTACACATTCTTTGGGGAGCCCCGTTAGAATGCCAGTGCTGAGGTGGGTGGCAGGGGGCTGCCACTCCAGCTTTTGGAGGGGATTAGCTGATGGGCTGGGTGGACACCGGCAGGCAGGGAGAGAGGTGTTAAAGGGAGATGCAGGCCAGCCTGGTTGAAACCAGCTCCTGTGTTTCTTGGGCAGGACAAGGAAATCCCTTCTCCATCCCTACCTGAGTGTCACCTCAGACTACCTGATCCTCACCCCCTACAGGTAACTGAGCAGAGCAAGGCCGAAGCTGCGGACCTCCGGCCTGGCGACATTATTGTGGCCATCAATGGTGAGAGTGCAAACAGCATGCTGCATGCCGAGGCCCAGAGCAAGATCCGCCAGAGCTCCTCGCCCCTGAGGCTGCAGCTGGACCGGTAGGCCCTCCACCTCCGCTGGGCCTGCCAGCACTCTTCTGCCTTCTGCCAGCCCACTGCACAGTGGCCGCCCTCACCCCTTGCTCTCAGCTCCAACCTGGCCTTCCTGGGCCCTCACGGCTCATCCGTGAGAAGGTCCCAAGCTCTGGGGCTGCAGCAGGGTGGGCTGAGGGGTGTCCCTGTGCCCAGCTGGGCGTGCAGTCACAGGCAGAGCAGGCTGGCATCAGCCACCTGGACACCCGGGTTTGACTGGTTCCCAGGTGTGCGGGGTACAGGGTGTGGGCATGAAGTCGGTTGAAGAGGGGAAAGGTGTGCCTTAGGCTGGGTCTGCAGGGCCCCTGCCTCCAAGAGGGGAGGGGAGAACCTTTGTTCAGATCCTGGGGTGGTGAGGAATTTGGGGGCTCACTCCCCATAGAACCACTCCATTGCTCCCCAGGTTGCCTCTCTGGGCCCTGCTGGTGAAGGCAGATTCCCAGGCTCCTGGGGCTTCAGCCTGGGGGTGGGGGTGGGAACAGGTGGCTCCGTGGGGGTGGGGCATCCCAGTGAGTCACAGGGCAGGAATGCTGAGAGATTCCCCAGCCAGGAGAGCCCTCTGGGCGGGCCTTGAACCTGAGTCAGGTATCTCCGCTCCATGCCCTCTCCTCGCCCCTGATGCCCTACGTCACTGCAGAAGCCGGCTCCCGTGACGCTGTCACGGCCCCGGCCCTTCAGTGACTCTTTTGTACCAGTCTGGCTCATGAGTGTTTACAGGAGTGGGACCCAGAGGAGGAGGGTAGAGAATAGCTCATGGCATCTGGGAAGGGGACCAAAATCTACAAGAAGCTGCAGAGTGGGGCGGGGGAGGGGCAGGGAGCTGCTGACACCATCACTTCCTCTCGGGTCCCTCCAAGAGGGACCCAGCTCCATCAGAGAGGTGGGCCTGGCTGAGTACCCCCAGGCCTCCAGTTCCACGTGGGGCAGGTCAAGGCTCCCTGTCTCTTCTTTCTTTTGCCCAAACCCCTCCTAACCTCCCCCAGTTACCCACCCCCAGGAGACCTCTCCAGCACTCAAAGCCCCAGGCCGGAAGCAGTGCTCTGGGCGGAGCCAGAGCCCAAGCTCCCCAGCTCTGGCCCTAAATGCTCCCCAGGGAGGGAGGCTGAGGCTGTGGCTGGTGTGGCGTGTGGTGACTGAGGTTCCTGCTGACCTCTCTGGAGGCAGTCAGCCATCCAGAAACGGTGTAGTGGGACATGGTGGGCTCATCCCTCACCCTCAGCAGCTCCCAGCCCTCCAGTCACCTCCTGTTCGAGGCTTCAGCCAGGTTCCACTGGGCAGGGCTTTGGAGGATTGGGGGGGTCCCTGGGGAGTTGAGGGGGAGCCTTGGTGATTAGCGGGGGAGCTGGGCCGCCTTGTTCTCTAGGTCCTTCAGCTGCCTGTGTGGCAGGAAGTGGGGCTGGCTCTACCCTCTGGTTTACAGGGGGCGGGGTGGGGGGGAAGACTTTGGAAATCACAGGGAGGGATCCTCTCAAAGGCGGAGCTGATGGGGGACAGGCCCCTGGGGAAAGGGGGCAGCTGGCCCAGCCATTGTTGGCCTTTAGGAATTTGGGCCACTCGCTTTCCCTCTCTGGGCTTCAGTTTCTCCAGGGGTGGAAGATAAAGGACTATTTATACACAATCAGCCGTCCAAATCAATCTACAAACTGATGCTGACCAGCGACAAAGTCTGGATGAAATGCTCCCCCCACCAAAAAAAAAAAAAAAAAAAGAATAGAAAAGGAAAAGCAAAGGCGAGGCAGGGGGAGGGGTGATGATGTGAGGAGCTCTTAAAAAAATTTGAATTTATTGAACTTTTTGCTGAAATGATGTCCTTTCTACTTTTTGGTGCTAAATTGTCCTTTCTTTTAAGAAATGATGGTGGTCGTTGAGGACAGTTGTTTGCTGTGAATTTGACACAGTTAAAAGTTGGCACCCGATGTCCGAATGTTTTGGACACATGTTCCTCATCTGGAGAACCCGGTGACACTCTGTGTCCCTCTATCCTCTCCTCAGGCCTCAGGCCGCCTCTCCCTGGCAGACCAACGGGGAAAGCTCCCCCGAAGTGCTGGCCGCTCGCTTCCAGGTAGGACGGACGGTGCCTCGTGCTGCGAGCCCCGCACCCTGAAGTGATGGGGGGCTCCCTTCCCTGCTCTTTCCGGCCCCGCCCTTCCAGGCCCCTCTCTCCGCAGGGCTCCAGGACAACACACACCGACAGCCAGTCCTCCCTGCGGTCCTCCTGCTCCAGCCAGGCCTCCCTCAGCCCCCGGCCGGGCAGCCCCTTCTCCACCCTGCCCCCCGCCAGCCCCCAGGCCCCCGCGGGAGAGGTGGTGACCAGCCACAGGTGAGTGCAGCGGGTGGGCCCCCTGGCCACCGGGTCCAAGCCGGCCTCTCAGAGTCTCTGTAGCTGGGTTTAGGGGGCCCTGGGGTCACCTCTGTCTCCCGGGGCAGCCTGGTGGCGGGGCCCCCGGCACACACTGTCCGTTTCCCCATTTCAGTTTCCAGAGCCTGGCGTACTCCCCGGAACCCACTACTGCTGACCACTTGTCCTACAGGGGCCGCCCCGGAAGCCGACAGGTGAGGATACCTGAGGGGAGGAGAGAACCTCCCGTCCTGGCTGGCTGCTAGTGGTGCCCGTGGGGCTGCATGTGGCTGGTCCCACCTAGGCAGCCAGCACCACGGTCTCCTAGTAATAGGCACGTTCCTCTCTGGAGCCGGGAGGCCAGAGCTCTGGTGAGGGTCACACTCAACTGCACTGGCCCTACCCGTCCAGGCCCAGGTGCCCTTCTACCTCTTTCGCGCCCACCCGCCGCTGCCTCCCCCCTTCCTGCTGGCTTCCTCCCTTCTCAAGTGTTTCTCTTGGGCCGGGACCGAAATAGTTTAGCTGCTGTTGTTGGGATGATTCCCTTTGGCTGTATCTCTTGAACACATTCCTCCCCATTCCAAGCCCCATGCCCGCCCCCAACTCCCATCACCCATTCCCCCTCTTCCTCCTCTGACTCAGCCCCCGAGAACCACCAGAGAACCACCAGCCGGCCTGTGGTTCCGACTCCAGTTGCACTTGGCTTACTCTCTGTCTGCCCCCTCCCCTGCCCTTTTCCCCTGGACACCCCTGCCAGGTCCCACTGTCTACTAGTGACAGCCCAACGCCCCCTTGGTGGTATGTCTCCTCTCTAAGGGCAGGGATGGGGAGGTGAGGAGTGAGGCAGCCAAGAGTCCTGGGCCACAGCTGCTGGGGGCAGAGTTAGTGGGGGCATGTCCAGCCTTTGGGGTGAAGAGGATGAGGCCCAGCTGCTGGAATCCTACCTCGGGTAGATTCTGCATTCCAGGAAGCAGAGCCTTTGGAGATGCCTGGGGGAGGGTGCTAGAAACTGGGGGCTCTGGAGAAGGAAACAGCGGGGTCCTCTGGGGGCTGCATAGTAGTGGCTCCCTGGTGACCCTCTGTTGGCCTGCCCAGTGACCCTCCAGGAGACGTGGGCATAGAGATGTATGTATTCAGTGAGATCCCGTCTTTAAGGAATTAAACATGTAGTTGCAGAGATAGGATAAACATGCAAACCAATTTTGAGACAATTAAGCACTGAGCGGTATGATCTTAATTATAAAAGCAGGAGGCATTCTGGGAGGGGAGAGCTGAGTGTGGGCTGGGGTGGCCTGAGAAAGCTTTGTCAGGAATTTTGCTGGATGTCAGAGGCAGGATGGGGTAGGTTTCGGATTAGAGAACGAAGAGCTGGGGAGATGGGAACACAACGGTTACAAGCAAGACCTGGCGTGTCGGGGCCTGGGGGCCTTCTGCAGAGAGCTCCGGGCTGAGACCAGCTGGGAATGAGCTTGGTCCACCCTATCCTTCTTCCTCGCCACCGGGGCAAAGGGGAGAGGCGGGTGGGACAGGGAGTGGCTCTTAAACCACCAGCAGCACCTTGGAAATTGTTAGAAATGCAAGTTCTCAGGCTCCAGCCTAGACTTACTGAATCGGATGCAGGGGTGAGGGGTGGGGTGAGGGCACCCATCCCTGTTCTAAGGAGCCCTCAGGGATCTGATGCACGCACAGATTTGAGGACCACCCATGTGGTGCGAAGAGGAGCCCTGAGCCGGGTGGCAGGGAGACCTGGGTTAGTCCCACCTCTACTATGTCACTTTGGACAAGGCATCCTTCCACTCTCGGGGCCTCAGAGTCAGACCCGATGCTCTGAATTCCCTTCTTTCACCCTGAGGCCCCCGGTCATTCTTTCAGCAAATATTTGTGGAGCAGCTTCTTTGTGTCAGGCACCCTTCTAGGCTTTGGGGATGCATAGGTGGAAAAACAGAGAAATTCCTCACCCTGTGAAGCTTGCATTCTGTTCTACAAATGAGGCTGTGGTCAGACGGGGTGGGAGTCACCGGGTCCCACAGCTCCCTCTTGGGAGTCACCGTGCACTTGAGCACCTTAACGGCTCCGAAAAGTCCTGCCTGTGAGGAAGAAAGATGTTTAATTTTTTTTTTTTGGGGGGGGGGGTACGCGGGCCTCGCACTGTTGTGGCCTCTCCCGTTGCGGAGCACAGGCTCCGGATGCGCAGGCTCAGCGGCCATGGCTCACGGGCCCAGCCGCTCCGCGGCATGTGGGATCTTCCCGGACCGGGGCACGAACCCACGTCCCCTGCATCGACAGGCGGACTCTCAACCACTGCGCCACCAGGGAAGCCCTAATTTTTTAATTTCCTGAACTTACTTAACTGCAGAATTTCTCCAGGGACCCCCCCTGCCAATCGCTTATTAACATCCACACATTTTGAGAGGGGTTGGCTGGAGACAGCTCCTGATGGACAGGTGAGCAGCACTTCTGCTTCTAGAGATGAAAGGTCGCTTCTGTGAAGGCAGGTGTCACCTACAGGTGACTGGGAGGGAAGTGGGGAGAGGAAAGGTGAAGCTGCTCCACCTAAGGGCGTTGGGCTCTTCTGCACTGGGGTGAGGTGCTGTGGCAGGGGAAAGGTGGCAGAGGAGACTACAGATGAGGTGCCCCTGCCCCAGGCTCTTGTGGCCATGGCCTTGCTGCTGGCTCCTGAGCTGGGCCCAGGGCGAAGAACATCAACAGACCTTACAGAAACCGGAAGTTGCCCCCTCTGGAGAGGCACACGCTTGGGTGAGCAGATATAAAGTGAAAACCACCCCTGTCCCTCTGGCCGGCATGAGGACACGGCCTGAGAAGGGAGTCAGGGCGGATTTCAGCCCTCCCTCCCTGCTGGCCGGCGCCCCCGTGCAGGGCACACGCTGGCCTGTCTAGGACAGCGAGATGGGACATCGCTCTTGAGTACCTGGTGCCAGGTGTCCTTCCTGAGTTGACCGCATGGCAGCAGCTGGGCACCCAGGAGCCTAGGCGTGGACTCCCAGCCCTGGCTCCCACTCCCCAGGTGGCTTGGATTGGCCACTTTGCCCTTCTGACCTTTCATCCCCTTACCTGTAGAAGCCCAAGAACAGAAGAAGAATGCAGGCTAGTGTAAGAGGGCCAGTGGGGTGAGGGTCTAGGCCTTTTTTTTTTTATTAAAAAAAAAGTTTTTTTAAACATTTTTTATTCACTTACGGCATGTGGGATCTTAGTTCCCCAGCCAGGGATCGAACCCTTGCCCTCTGCAGTGGAAGCACGGAGTCCCAACCACTGGACTGCCAGGGAAGTCCCTAGGGCTGTTTTTTTAGCACTCTGAAGTTTCTGTTTTCAGGTTGAGAAGTCATGCAGCTTTTCCACTTGACCCCATAATTCATCCCCAACTTTGAACTTTCAAATCGAGGGCATTTTCCTTTCCAGGAGACCATGCCCTCAGCCTGGTGCACCTTGGCCGGCCTGGTCATCTCTGAGGCTGTCCTTTCCACTGGGGTTGGCCACGGAGAGGGAGCGGAGTGGGGGAGGGTGCGGGGGGCAGGCGGGAAACAGGGAGACCGAAGGCAAGATTTCCAGGTCGAGAGCGGGTGTAGGAGCCCACGAGGGACAGCACACATGGAGCAGGGGGCTCTGCTGTGGGAGCCTGGCTCCCCAAGGCTCTGTGGGGCAGGACCAGACCTTCCAGGGCAGCCGGGAGAGGCAGGTGAGCCCAGACCCTGGCCGTTTCAGAGGAAGGACCAGCGGGCGTAGGAGACAGGACTTTTGTGCGGCCTGAGCCCTGACTCCAGGAGGGGTCTCGGCCCTTTATGTTTCCTGTTCCTCACTGCAGAAGGGTCAGCTTCCTTTCTGCTTGTTCTGCCTGCCAGGCCCCAGTGTGCAACATCTTTGCAAACACATCGTGTGAGATGGCAGAGGAACGGTCATGGTGGCCCCGCACCCTCTTCTTCATCCTGCCCCTTACCCAGTCCCCTTAGGGCAGCAGGCTCAGCCTTCTAGAGCTGGGCGCTGGCCTCCCTCCCCTCGGGGACCCAGCAGGAGCAGTTGCAGGCGACTGCTGACCCCCCGGTTCTGCGAGCTGGTGGGGTGGGGCTGCTGGTCAGCGAGGGCCGGGGGCCCCCTGGTGGTGGGCCTGGGGAACAGCTGGGTTCGGCTGCCCAGATGGGTGTGCTGGCCCCGGGCCCGGCCGCTGACTCCTCCCCTGGTGCCTCTCCTTCCCGCAGGCCGGCCTGGGCCCCGCTGGCGACTCGGCTGTGCTGGTGCTGCCGCCACCGCCTTCCCCAGGTCCCCGTTCCTCCGGCCCCAGGCTCAGGTACCAGTGAGTTCTGGAGGGTGGGGTGGGATCTTGGAGGGCCTGGGAGGGGCAGGAGACAGACAGGCTTCCCAGAGAGGGATGGGGGGGTCCCCCCCTCCCTAAGCCCCGTCCACTTTCCTCTGGCCCCCAGAATCCCTTCCCCCGTCCCCGGGACACTCTTTCTCTGTCCTCATGCTCGTCCCAACCCCTGGGAACGGGACCCTCACTCCGGGCTGCCTCCTTCCCATCCCTGCAGCGTGGCCTCGGAAGGGGAAAGCCACCTCCTGAGAGAGGACTCAGAGGTCTTCAAGATGCTGCAGGAAAATCGCGAGGCACGGGTGGTCCCCCGGCAGTCCAGCTCTTTTCGGCTCCTGCAGGAAGCCCTGGAGGCTGAGGAGAGAGGTGAGCCCCCTGGGGGCTCGGGTAGGAGAAGGATGTTCCCCCAGGACACCCTGGACCCCCCCGACTGGACATGTTAGTAAATTAGTATTTGGTAAGTGCTCAGCACGGGAGTGGGCTCTGACTCGTAGAAGCCACAGCCCCTGCACTACAGGAGCTTACGGTCTGGTAGGAGTTACTGGGGTGCAACCCAGAGGTGCTGGCTGGGATCAGGGGAGGTGCCAAGGGAACGATAAATGTGGGCGGTGTGGCCTGGGTCTCCAAGGACGGCTTCATGGAGGAAGAAGAATCTGACTTGGCCCTTGAAGAAAGGTCAGGACTTTCACAAACGGCCTTAAGACGGTGGCCAGGAGCACTGTGGAATGTGGAGGCTGGAGCCGCAGGGCTCTGGGGTGGGACTGACAGGACACTGGTGGCCACGGAGGTTAAGTCCTGGCTGTGAGGCCTCGCATGCCAGGCCTGAGGGGCGTGTCAACCCAGGAGGGCCCGTTAAATAACACCAGGCGGTGTGTGAGGTGCCGGAGTGAGCAACAGAGATACAGGCTTCTGCCAGCCGTTCAGTTGTTCATTCGAGACGTTTGCCGAGTTGTCTGATGGACCAGTCCTGTGCTGTGTGGAGATTGAAGGTGGTCAGGACCCACGTCTGCCCCGCCAGGAACTCTGTTTATTGGGCAGACTGGCTGCCCAGCTCCCCAGGAGGGGGACCGTGCCGCAGGAGTTCGTGTGGGTGCATGGGGAGTAGGAAGTGAGGGGGGCACTGCCGTGGTCCAGGGGAGACATGAGGAGGGCCTGGGGGTGCCTGGCCTGGGCAGTGGTATCGGGGAGAGAAAGGATGGAACAGTCAGAAGTATTTGGCTGGCACAATCACTGGTACCTCGGGGCTGGTTCCAACTCGGATGTTTCGGAGACAAGGTGAGAAGCTTTAGAGCAGAGCTTGTCCATCGCTACCCTGAGGCCTCGGCAGGCCCTGGGAGGGGGCACGGGGAGAGGCGGAAGGGTGGGTTGAGGGCAGCGCAGACAGATGGTGACTTCACCCCTGGAGTCACGGGGTCCTCGGCTGCAGATGAGGACCATACCTGATAACGTCCGTGCTTCATCTTAGCATTGTTCCAAGGCTCAGGCACAATAATGCACGTGAAAGCCCTTTGAAAACTGTACAGAGGTGCTGTGGTGCTGTTATTATCTATTATTATCATCTCTGGATACCATCATCACTGGGTCAGGAGAGAGGAAATGCCTGCTTGTCCTGACATGTCAGACACCAAGCAGACACTGCTCAGGCTGCCTTAGCTTGGGCTAACTCAGCCTTGAACATGCTCCCTGCCCTTGACCAACCTCAGCCAAGGATCTGGGGTGATCACTTCCTTCCCCCGTGACCCCCTCTCAAGCCCAGGCTTACTTTAGAGGTCCGCTTTGTGCACCTTTGACAAGGGTCTCTTTGGAGCTGTGTTGGAGGAGGTGGAGTGGGCATCAAAAATACAGCCTGATGGCACTGCTGTGGGCGAGCTCTGATGTGTCTGTCTGTCCTCCCCACCCTCCTCCCCCACCCCCCCACAGGTGGCACACCTGCCTTCCTGCCCAGCTCGCTGAGCCCCCAGTCCTCCCGGCCCACTTCCAGGGCCCTGGCCACCCCACCCAAGCTTCACATGTGTGAGAAGTGCAGCACCAGCATCGCGTGAGTGCTGGTGGCCTGGGGGGCAGGGCACACCCTGCAGGGCGGGGGCCAGGGTCCAGGATGCTCTCAGGAGGGGCCTGCATGGACCCACTAGCCAGGGACCCTGCGGGGAGCATTGCTACAGTGGATCTGTGGTGGGCTCAGGGGTCACTTCAGCCTTCTTAGGATGCCTGCACTGGCTTTTCCCTGCTGTCTCTCCTCCTCCTCCGTTTCTTTCCCTGCCTCCCTGGAGGAGGAAGAAATGCTACTGCTTTCGATTTCTCTCCAACCATCTCAAAGCCTCTGCAGATCTGCCTCTGGATGAGGTGCCTCCTCTTGGAAACTCTTGCTATTCCTCCTCCGCCTCTTTGGAATGGGATGCATTTTCCAGAGGTAGGGCCAGTTTTCTCATTATAATGCAGCCACATTCTCTGGAAAATTGAACCCTTCCCCCCCCCCAAGATAAGTTTCTTCCGTGCACAGTGGTGAGGGTCAGATGACTCATTTTAGGCAAATCCCTAGCCTCCGTGGGCCTCCGTGTGTCATCTGCAGAACGCGACACTGCCCAGCCCTGCCGTGCAGGCCCAAGGAAGGGGTCCTATACGGTGTTTCTCAAAGATCAGCGGCTGGGCCTCTGAGGGGTTTCGGGCCCACACCCCCAGAGTGTCCTCTTCAGGAGGTCCCTAGCCCCAGAGTTTGCATTTCCAGTTCATCCCCAGATGATGTGATGCTGTGGGTCCTGGCACTGGGACCGCATTTTGAGAATCACTGCTCTATTAACAGTCCAGAAGATTCAGGATGGTGCTTGTCTGCCTTTGTGTGGGGGAGGAATGACTTTTTAAAAATTGGGATTCGGGGGTGTGGGCTGGGGGTTTGTTGAACGGAGATTCCTGAGGGCAGGCCTGGGGAGTCAAGTGACTGAGATTTGGGGACCTTACCGGGTCCTGACTCTGGGCTGGAAACTAGGTTCCCTGAGAATGGGAATGGTGGCTTCGTGCCTGGTGTTCCTGCCCCCCAAGGCTAATGGCTCTCTCCTCCCTGTGCACCCCCACCCCGCAGGAACCAGGCCGTGCGTATCCAGGAGGGGCGGTACCGCCATCCGGGCTGCTACACCTGCGCTGACTGCGGGCTGAACCTGAAGATGCGAGGGCACTTCTGGGTGGGGGACGAGCTGTACTGCGAGAAGCACGCCCGCCAGCGCTACTCTGCACCGCGCACCGTCAACTCCCAGGCCTGAGCGCCCGGCTGCGCTCTCAGACCGCCCTCCACTCTGCGGGCACCTCCGCACCCGGGCCGCGCCAATATCAAGTTGGCCTGGAAAGGCGGCGATGGGGGCTGGTGAGGCCCCTTCCTCCTCGCCGAGTAAGGCCGGAGGCTGGGACCTGCCTGTGCTGCGGGTGAGGGCAGCCTCACCTTCCCAGGCCTCTGCTGGATACTCTCGCGTCCCCCTGCTGGACAGGCTCTGCGTCAAAGTGCGAAGTGGGTGCTGCCTTGGACACCTTTGTGTACCAGGGGTTAAGCAGGCTGGGACGCGGAGAGAAGTATCTGGAAGGAGAGGGCTGGGCCAGAGGCTACAGGTATTCACTGTGTAAAGTTTTCAACATACGAGCTCTATAAATATATACTGATACGTGGACAAAATAAAGTAGGTGCCCCTCTTTTCTCTCCTTCCCTGCCCCAGCCCCTGGGGATGAGCTTCTCCCTACCACTGGGTGGAGAGTCTTCCTACATACAGTTTTTCTCCCCTCTTATTTCCGCCTCCCTCAAACCTCCACCCTACCAGATGCTTCACCACGTGACACTCCCGACTGAAGACACCCGCTCCTGTTAGTGGAGGGTCGTGCTCTTCCTGGACCCTCTTTTAAAGATGTGTGTTTTATTGGGATGATCCCTGGTAGAGGAATGAGTTTCTCACTGGGAGCCCGAGAGGGGAAGGGATGCTAGAGGGCTGGCAGCAAACAGGAAGCAGGCTCCTGCCCAGGCCCGTCTCCGTGAGACAGTATCTGCGCTGGCGCTCTGTGCCCCTTGCTCTACTTGGTATGGAGGCTGCTTGCCCTGCTGACGCACCCAGGGGAGCTCAGTGGGCCAGAGAGGGGGCAACATCTAAAGAACCTCCTGTGCTTGCCTGAGGCTGTCTGCGCCCATTTGAGAAAGCTTAACCTTGGACGGGGCTGTGAGTTAGCTTTCCCTGGGAGGGACAACCCTGCAGCGCCCCTACCCTGAGGACCACCACCCTCCAAGCCAGGGTTGGTCTGCCTGCCCGTTCCCCGGGAGCCCCAGCTGGCTTCGCTGGTGGTTGATTTGAAAGCTGCTGCTAGGCAGGGGGCAGTGGTCCTCTGCCAGATCTTTGGCTTGATTCACCCATCACTCCCAGTCCTAATCCCAGAGGACACTTCAGAAAGGTGCATGGGTGCTGCTGGGTGCTCTAGGCCTACCTTATTGCCCACTCAGCCTGAGGGAAAAGATCAAAGCTGGGCTTCAGAGGGTGCTTTGTGCTATCTGGCTCTTTTGGGAAGGAATCTTGGCAGAGACTGTGTGTATTGCCTCCCCAGGCACCTTGATGTAATTTACACCTTGGTATAATTGTCTCACCTTTTGCCTGGATGGCTGTCTTTATGTTCGTAGGGAAGATCAAGGCTGTCTGCGGCTCAGGAGTTGTCAGGCCAGAACTGTCTGGTCCCAAGTGGGATGGAACTGTCTGGTCCCACGTGGGATGAGCTCCTTGGCGCCACCTAGTGTCAGGGGTAGCCCTTGGCCGGGAGAATGCTCACAAAAGGGGATTCACTCCTCTGTAAATTCTCAGGTCCTGGCACAGTGGGAGTACAGAGATACAGCACTTTTCTGGCGTTCCTAAAGATAATAGTCAAGTGGCAGCAACGGAGATGGCATGCATGAAATAATGTTACATGGTAGTGAGCGTAAAGAACTCGTGCGGAACAGACAGGAGCGCCCTGAGAGTTCAGGGCAGGGGCCGTGGGTGCGAGAGGAAGAACAGGACACACACAGATGGAGGACAGACGTGCAGAGTGAGGGGGTGAGTGCAGGTGGCCTGATCAGCTTAGGGCAGCGGCTGAAAGCGACACTGAGATAAGATTGGAAAGGAAGATGGGAGCCTTGAATGTTGTGAGATATGGTTTGATTGGAAAGGAAGATGGGAGCCTCGGATGTTGTAAGATATGGTTTGAATTTCTCCTTGCGGCTCTGGGGACACTGAAAAATTTTCACAGGTAAGTGACAGGTGGGAAAAGGGTGTGTTAGAATCTTAATATGGTCAGATCTTCACCTGTAACAAACCATGCTGGGCTAGCTGTGCTCTAAGGAATGGAGAACAAAGGGGGAGTGGAGGCCCAGGGGAAATGGGTAGGCCAGTGAGCTGTTGAATGCCTTTCGAAGAGTGGACGGGGGTTCAAGCTACAATCCACCTCTCTGTGTCAGCCAGCTCTCCTCCCCGGGGCCAGAGGGTTTCAGCATCAGAGCTCCCTGCAGCCACACAAGGAGGCCGAGCTTGGGGGTGAACTTCTTCGGAAGACGGAGTTATTAGTCCATCTCATTTGTCAGCAGAGAAGGTTGGGAGCAGCCTTTGGTCTCTGCCCAGCTGGGTACACCCACCCCCTTTGACCCAGACGTGCTGGGGTGGGGAGGGGGCACCGCCCAAACATGCGGCTGTTCTTTGTCCAGTGCTGTGCCCTCTTTACTTTTTCTTCATTTGGGGGAATAACTTCAGAAATGATGACAGATTCGAGTTAGAAGCGACCTGAGAGAGCCTCTGATACAGCCTTCTATTGGAGATGAGAAAATGACTTTCCCAAAGTGACACCAATAGGTAATTCTAAAGTGCTTTAAACTCCAATCCTCATCATTCTGAAGTAGACACTGTTGTCGTGCTTGTTGTATAGATGAAGAAAGCGACGACAGGGAGGCTAAGCCGCTGGTCTGAGAGCTCCTAGCAGTAAGGAGAGGGGGCAAAGGGTGAGCCAGAAGCCTGACTCCTGGGTTTCTGATTTGCCCTGGGGTCTCTTGCCCTTCCCTTCCAGGCCATAAGGGAGGTCACCTCAGCTTCCAGCCATCTCTAATCTGGCAGGAGCTGCCCTAGGCTCTTGGCTTTGCCCTTCCTCGCACAGGGCCTAGCTCAGTGCTGAGCTGGCAGGAAATGTGCTTCCTGAAGCTGGGATTTCCCCGTGGAGGCTGGGAGGCATCGAGCATCCCTGGCCTCAGCCTGAAGGATGACTCTGCTGGGCTACCATGTGTCTCAGGAGCTCACAGTAGCTGCTCACCCCTCAGGTGGGCAGCAAGGGGGTCCATTCCTTGAAGCATCACTCAAAGGGAGATGATTCTCCTCCCATAGAAGGTGGGGTGAAGGAGAAACAGCCCTCTGGGCGGTAAAGGCCTGGCCCAGCTCCGGGCCTGGGGCTTGCCACAGTCAGGGCAGCAGAAGGCAGATGGGAAGGCAACATGTTGGCCCTCAACTGCGAGGGATCCCAGCCGCCCTGAAGATTCTGGCATATCTGCATGGAGAGGGGAGAATGGCCTGGAGGGGAGTGTGCCTAGTGTGTGTGTGTGTGTGTGTGTGTTCTGTGTGTGGTGTGAGCCCACACAGAGCCTCGTGCCGAGACACTGCATTCCTGCTGGCTGGGCTTCCTGCTCCAGATGCATTCCTGCCCCAGAGTCACCACGGAGATGGCTTGGAATCTGGCCCTACATTCTCCAAATTCAGGACAAGATCTGGCAAAGGTTCCCTCACTTTACCTCCCCATCCTCTGACTTCGGAGGGAGGAAGCCACCTGATGGCCAGCCCTCCTCCTCTCCTGCCCAGGGAGGCCTGGCGTGGGATCTTCACGGGCTGTTGGACTTGGGTAAAGCAGTTCCCCCAGGCCCAGGTTTCCCTCTCTGCACCTGGGAAAGAGGAAGGGGGGGGGGGCGGGGGGCGGTGCTTTCCAGGAGGGTAGGGTTGGGAGGGGGCAACCCAGAGAAGCCGCAGCTAGCAGGGAAGAGGTTGGCCTGAAAAATCAAGGTGTTAGGAGAGGCTCCCATTCTTCCCCGGGCTTAGCTGCAGGCCTGTTTCCCAGAAGTTAGAATGTTGTAGTTCGGGGCTCTGATTGCTGACGGCTCCTGCGTAGGGTGCAGGCGGAAGGGAAGGAGGGAGCTGGAGGTGGGCAGACTGTCTTCTCCCTCCCATCTAATAACCACTTGCTCCCAACGCCTCCAGCTCCAGCTCCGGCCCCCTCCCCCAGAGGCTCAGGTGCAAGTTTGCACGTCCGCCAGCTCCCTTATCTCCCTCCAGGGAATTTAGGTCCTGCTGGGAGTTTTCCAGCCTGGTGGTCGCCTTCCTCAGGAGGCTGAGGTTTCCTTAGAGGCCACCATCCCATCTGGTCACCAGGCTGTCTCACCGTCAGTGTCTGCCTGGGCTCCCAGCCCCCTTTCAGGGTGCTTGGGGGGTGGAATCCCACGGACCCAAAGAGTTTGGGGGCGGGGACCGGAGAGCATTTACACTTCCAGCACCTCAGGCTTGCCCTCCTGTCCCCCCTGTTTCGCTTCCCCGGATCCTGAAGCCCCCTCCCCCCGCGCCAGCCCCCAGCTTTAGGGTACCCGGGTGAGGAAGAGATGTGGGACGAGGAGGGGGTTCAGATCTAGCCCAGAACCCAAGGCGCTCTGCAGTTGTTGGAAAGGATCTTCCTGAGCCGGGAGTCACTTCCCCCTTTGATCGCGCCAGGTTTCTGAGAGCCTGAGTGACTTGCCCCAAGGCACACAGCTGGGAGCGCGGGTTCGCCGGTGTCCAGGTCCGCTCTCTTCCCTCCGCCTGCACGTGCGGCTCCATTTCCTTCCGCGGTCGCGTCCGGTCGCCGCCGCCCCCCATCCCCGCCCGGGTTCATTTCGGCGGCAGGAAGACAGACCCCGCTTGGAAACCGAGGGCGGGGTGACCCCGCGCCACGAACCAGACGGCGTCTCCGGGCAGGGCTCCCCGCTCCACGTCCGGCGCCGGCCGTCCGGGGCCGGCCGTGAGGGGCCGCCCGGGGCCCGAAGGACCGCAGATCGGGGGCCGCGCCCCGCGGGCACTGGGGGCGGGGGGGGTGGGTGGGACCAGGCCCCGCCCCCGCGGCCCCTCTCCGAGCGCCCGCACACCTGCGCACCCCTCCCGCCGTCCCTCCCCCATCCCCGCAGGGAGTGTCCGGGGGCCTCGCCCAGCCAGGTCCGGACGCGCACCCGACAGCGGCGCGGGGACGCCGGCCGGGATCGCTCCGTCCGGCTGCAGCGGCCACGGCCGGGGCGCCGTGTTGGGGACGGGACTGGGGCCATGCTGGGCCGGCGGCGCGTCTTCGCCGTGGAGCCGCTGGGCGGCCGGGGTGAGTCGCCCACCCCGGGGCCGGCCGGGACCTTTGGCCTGGAGCCGACTCCCGCGCCCGGGCCCCTGTCTGCGCTCCTCGCCCCACCCGGCACAGCCCGCCCGACTTCGCTGCACCCTCCTCTCTGCTTCCCTTAGGAAGGGCCGGGGGATCGCGCCTTGCCCGTTGGAGACCCTCTGGCTTCTGGCGTTAAACCGACCGCCACCTCCATCCCATTTCCTCCGGGCCCACTCCCCTCTAATTCCCTGTCTGGATCCTCCTCTGACCGGCCCCTGCCCCAGCCCGCAGTTGCGAAAATCTCTCTCCGCGGCGGCGGACCCCTTTCCAGAGGAGCCGCGCAGGGGTGGACTTCCTGGTCGACTTCCCTGCCCAGAGGGGCCTGGTTTGGCATCCCGTTCCAGCTCTCCCGCGTGGCGGGCAGGGAGACGAAGGCGGCCCTCCATCGTCTCCAGCCTCCGTTTCTGCATCCTTACAATCGGGGCACCCAGATCGCAGGAGAGCCTGGCACAGGCCAGGAGAGCTGTAGGAGAGGACAGCGGATGGGCGATCACGCTGCTTCTCCTCCTGCCCGCCTGGTTCCCTTTCCTCCGTTTAAATTTTTCCTTTTCAACTCTCCAAAACCTTCTGTTTCTCACTTAAAAGAACAAAAGTCCGCAATGGTTATAGCGATTGTTATTTTTACTACCCAGCTCCCCCCAGGAATTCCAGGACGGACTTCCTTTTGCATCCTGATGCCAGTTTGCGCCCCGGCTTCCCTCTTTGCGCCCTTCCCCCTCTCCCTGAGGCTGGGGCACAGTCATACTTCCCCATGGGGAGCAGTTGAAGAGGCTACCGCTCCCCAGTTATGGCTCAGAGGTCTTAGACCAAGCTCAGGGGCTGGAGCACGAGGGCTCCCTGGAAGAAAAAGTGCTCACCCCTCCAAGGCAGATATCACTAACAACTACTTTTGTAAAGGGAACCCCATTCTAACATCTCCCAGCCGGGGTTGGAGAGAGATCTGGGCGGGGCTGTGGCCGACCAGTCTCCTCCTGTCACCTCTGCCCCAGGACACTCCTCCTCAGGGAATGTCACCAGCTGCCAGGAATGTCGGGGGTGTTGGGGCAGCCTGCCCAGCCTGATGACTGACTCTCCTTGCAGATGGGGCTGGTGAGGACCTGGCACGTGGTTGTGTAGTGCCTGGAGTCACCAGCACCTACAGACGGATCACGGATGCCGCTCCAGGGTGGTCGGCAGACTCCTGCAAGGGGCATGGCCGGCTGAGAGCACCTGGGAGGCAGGTGCCGCTTCTCAAACTGGCCTCCCAGGACTCAGGAGTGGAGATGGCGGTTGGGGACAGGTCCCTAGCCACCTCACCGGGCCTTTCTCAAGACTCTCTGAACTCTGAGCCCATGCGGAGCGCTGAGCCCCTGGCCCTGGGTGCCATGGAGCCTCCTGCCCGCCTAAGCCGGCTTCTAGCCAGCCGTAAGCTGGAGCAGGTGCTGGAGCGGTCCCGCCAGCTCCCGGCTTCCTCTGCCAGCTTGTCACACTACCGCTGCCCAAAGCCGCCAAGCAACCCTGAGTATGAAATGCCCCTTTTTGGAGCAGGAGGACAGGAGGCCACCGAGGCAGAGAGTGACCTAGAGGCAGGCCTGGAAGAAGCAGAGGTGGTGAGTGCCAACTCTCAAGCGTGGGATGGAGAGGCCCCGCCCCCCAACTTCTTCTCCCTGGAGCTCTCTTGGGGTGGGGCTTTCCTTACCCCTCACTGATGGGTTGTGTGAGAACGTCTTACCTCACCCCGCCCCCAGCTGTGTGGAGGTGGGCAGGTCCAGGGCCTGCCTGGCACTTTGCCTGGCTGGGCACTGGGAGGCCAGCTGGGGGTGCGTCCCTCCTCTCACTCATCCTGCCCCCATCTGCTGGCCCCTTAGGGTGTGAGTCTGGTTGAGTTCAGAATTCTCCCCTGCCTCACTACGTCCCACAGGTGGGGGGCTTGGGGCCTGAAGCCTGGGCCTGCCTCCCAGGGCAGGGTCTTCGCTACCTGGAACACCTGTGCCTGGTGCTGGAGCAGATGGCGAGGCTGCAGCAGCTCTGCCTGCAGCTGCAGACTCAGAGGGCCCCTGGGGTGAGTGAGCTGTGGGCAGTCGGGCCAGCGGGCAGGCAGGTAAGTGGGGGATGAAGAGGATGGGGGGGACCCCTGGAACCAGGACTCCCTTCAGAACAGCCTCAGCCCTCTAGCCAGGCCCTGAAAGCCTGTCTCTCCTGTGCACAGGATCCTAAAGAGGAGGAGCCGGCCCTGGCGCCTTCACCTCCACCCTCTCACGCCCCGGGCAGTGAGGTACACGGGCAGTGGGAGTGGCTCAGCCAGACAGAGGAGACAGGTGAGGCGCAGTTGTGTCTCCGTCTGTATCTTGCCTGCCCAGGTCCCCACAGGCAGACCCCCTGAGCTCTGGGCTTGACGAGTGCCTTCCTGTTCCTGGCCTTGGGTAACTGGATTCTCTTTCCAAAGGAGCAAGAACAGCTTCACCCCCAAAGGTAGGGGTGCCCAGCGCCAGCCCTTCCAGGCTGTCAGAGGCCCTGGCAGAGCCAGCTCACACCTTTCCATCCTCCCAGGGGCACAGGGTAGGTGAGGGATGTACGTGGGGGCAGGTGACAGGATGCGGTGGAGGTCGGGGGTGGTTGGGATGTGTGCTAGAAAATGAGAGGGTTCCTGTTTGGAACAGGTGATTTGCCCTGGCTGTGCTGACAGCTATCTCTGGGAGCTTGGTCAGGGGTACGTTTTGGGGAGGGGCCCTGGGTGACCCTCTCACCCTCTGCTCAGCGGGATCTCTCCCACTGGAACAAGGTCAAGGTCCTGCTCAACCGGATCCGGTGGAGGAGCCCTCGACCTGCTGAAGCCGCTGCCCCTCCTGATGGCTCTGCCCCCAGGTGAGTCCTGTGGCCCAGCCCAGGGCAGAGGGAGGAGCCTGATGAGCTAGGATGCCAAGATTGTGCTGTCAGTTGTTATCTTCGTCCCTGCAAAATTTGAGAGACGTAGTCTTGGAGAGGGTGCTGGAAGAAACGGAAAGTGGTTAAAGCACCCCGTTTATGGGTGAGGAGGCTGAGGACTGGGCTGGGGAGGGAAGTCATCTTCCCGAGGCCACACGGTGAGTCAGTGGCAGAGCCAGGACCAAAAGATGGGAAATCCTCACGTAAGCCCAGCAAGCCCTCACCCCTCAAAGCTGAAACTTAGGTCACCTCCCTGGGTTTCCCCAGGAAAGCCAGGTAGGGCACACAGGATGCCACAGTGGATGCCGGGGCTTGGGGGGTAGGGGTCCTGACTGAATAATTCTCCAGGGGGGATTATCCCTGTCAATTAATATCCCCAGGGCTCCCACCATGCTTGGTCAACTCTGGGGCCATCGTTACCTTTGTTTCTTCCTCCTAGCCTAGCGCCTCCTTTCTTTCTCCACAGGATCGCATCAAGGGACCTCCCTGAAAGGCCTCCAGGCCGAACCCTCCAGAAGACCTTTATACCACCATAAGTGGTTAAGAAGCAACGAGCAAAAAACCTTACTGTATGCTGAGACTTCCTGGTGCAGGGATGTAACCCCAGCTGGGGGGAGTGCAGTGAAACCTTCTTCCTCGCCCTCTGCCCTGTTGCTGCTTCTGGGCACTGCCAGGAAAAGCTGTTGACGCTCAGTTTTCTCTCTGAGGCAAGGGCTGAGTCTTTCTCCTCTGAGCAGCCAAGGAACCCTGGGTCCCTGAGAGGCCCCAAGGCGCAGCAGCTCTCGGGCTCCTCCCTGGTTGCCAGAAATCCCTGGGCTTAGGCAATGTGAACTTACTGATTCATCTGGCGTCCATGGAGTGCGTTTGGCGTGGTGATCTGTTGGGGCCCAGCGTGTCGCTGGGGACTGTGGGACTGTCAGTGTTGTGAACTGGCTGAATCCAACCATCTCTCTGGAATCATGCACTCAAAGAGTCAGTCTTCAGGGTGAGGTAACTGCAGAACGATGGACTTGACCTTCACTCCTGAGCGGGCAGTTACTGATCTGGAGTCCTCCCTTCCTCCTCATACTTGCATGGGCAGCCCCAGGACAGAGAAGCATGCTCTCTTGGCTGCCTCTGCATTGAATCTTGCCTGAAGACTGCACCAGGGATGGGAGTCAAGGACAACATGAGGAACAGCAGAGTAATCTTCAAGGTCTATTCTCAGCTGCTTTACTCCTTACTAGCCTTTCCATGTCACAGCTGAAACCAGAGGTCCATACTAGCTTTTAGACCTTGACAAAAATCCCTTAACTATTCTGAGCCATAGCTTCCCACTTAATCTCCCAAATGGTATAATGATGCCTGTCCTACCTACCTCACAGGCTTGTTTTGAGGGTAAAGTGAGATTAAACTGTCTCAAAGCGCTTGGTGAATGTTAAATGAATAGGAAAGGGTGTTGGAGGGAGGCTAGACTGGAGGGTGATGGGTCAGAGGGTAAGAGGGGAACTGGGATTGCTAATGGGGACTAAAATGGCCAGTGATTAGCGGCAAGACTTTGAGCAAGTCATTTCATTGAAGTCGCTCAGGTTTCATAGCTGAGAATTAGGACACTAATTCCTGACCTCCTTATCCCCCAAGGGTTGATGTGAGGACTAAAGGAAATGACTGTGAGAACGAACTCTTTGTAAATGTATACCTAAATATTGTGGAGGTTTATCTTACTACATAGCCTATTAGGTTCCTAGCTCTTTGTTAAATGAGAAAGGGGGAAAGTTTAGTCTCCTGCAGGTACCCAGGAGGTGTGTGTGGAGGGGTGTGCCGTCAACAGAAGGGTAGGGCTAGGGATGGTTGAATCAGACACAGGGATGTCTTCTGGAAATGGCCACTGATCATGCATTCTCCTCCTTCAGTCGGGAGGAGGTCAGCTGGTTCTCCTCCTCCTCCTCCAGTCAGCTGGTTCTCTTGCTGCTGCGGTCTTGGGATCTGCCAGAATGAGGCACAGGTGCTCCCTTATGTTTGGGGCTCCAGCTCCAGCAGTCTTGGGACCAGGAACCAATTCTCCGAAGCCTGCTTTTCTAATGGGACACGTAAGAGAGGACACCACTGAGGCGCGGCTTCCTAACGCGCATCCGATCGGGGAAAGCGCACTTCCGCTCCCCAGTTGGAGCGGGATGGCAGGCCGGGGTGGGGGAAGGGACAGGTCAGTGGAGAGGAGGGAGGGACCATATCCGGGAGAGAGGCAGCTTCCGACCAGTGGTCGCGCTTCCGTAGAGGCGCTTCCGGTGGCGGCAGCAGCAGCGGCTCTGGTGGTTCCGGGTGTCTTTGTCCCCCCGGTGTCGCGGCCCTGGCCCGCAGGTGGGTTGGGGGGCCTTCCGCCGCCCTTCTGCCTCTTCGCCCCTCCCCTGGCCGAGGGGCTGCGAGGGCCGGGCCTCGAAGATGAGCCGGGCGCGGAACGGGCCGAGCCCCCCTTCGGCCTGCAAGTTCCGTCTCCCTGGCAACGGTCTCGGCCCTGGGGGCGGGCGGGAGGAGGAGAAGCTGCGCGCCTTCGTCCTCCCACGGTGGCCTGGCCGCGGCCCGCCCCGGGAGACTCGGCGCCGGCGGCTGCTGAGGCGGGAGCCGAGGGCCGGGGAGTGCGGGAGCAAGAGGGCGGGCGCGCAGCCGGATTCGCGTTCGGCCGTGCCACGGAGCTGTCTTCCCACCCGCCCGTCCGGGGAACAACGGGCCGGGCTTCCGGGGAGAGGGCCCACACCATCTCCTCTCCGGCAGCAGCCTCCTCCATTTTTCCGGGCCTTGCGTGGAGCTCTTTGGCGGATGCATTGAATGAATGAATGTCATCGGGGTTCTTTCCAACCCTCCACTCTCCCCAGCCATCTGAGGGTGGCGTGGCATAGTGAGAGGAGATCTAAGTTGTCGGGAGATCTGGGTGTGAGTCCTAGTTTTGTACCTACCTGGTTATGTGGCCTCGGGCAAGTCTCAGTCCCTCCGAGCTTCAGTTTTCTTTTCGTTGAAAGAGCATAACAGTATCACCCACCGCTAGATTATTGTGAGGGCCGACTGGAACATTGTAATTTCTCCAGTTCCTGCTCCTTTTCATATTCTCACCATCCGTCTCCTCCTTTCATTCTCAGTATCCATCTGTCCATTTTCCTTAAGGTCCTTAGTTCCTTTTTTGGGGTAGATGGAAAATTTCCCTATGAGCTGTTAATTCATTTCTTTTCTGATTGAAGGTTTTCCCCCAAGACTCTGAAAGAGGACAGCATTCCCAATGTCCCAGTTTAAGCGCCAGCGGATCAACCCACTACCTGGGGGACGCAACTTCTCAGGTGATCACCTTTATCTCTACCTGGCCTAGTACTGGGAAGTGTGTGTTTTGGAGTTAGTCTTTCACAGTGTGGCTTTTGGGGTTTCCCTGGTGGAGTGCAATTTGCTGCTGACTTTTCTCAGGAAAAAAACATGACCACAGTAGTTGTCGGCGAGACCCTGTGTGGGACATGCTTGGATCCACTTTGCTCTTTGGGTTTACCGTTTCCTCTAGCTGAATCTAGTGCTTAAGACGGTAGGTGCAGTTTCTGGATCGCTTCTGTGTTCCAATAGGCGCAGCTTCAACATCTCTTCTGGGTCCTCCTCCTGGTTTGCTCACTCCTCCTGTGGCCACAGACCTGTCCCAAAATGCCAGGCACCTTCAGGTAGGTTGGGCATCCTATCTAGTGAGTTTCGGGACTTCCCCAGCATGCATGGTTGCCCGAGGCTTTCAATCTTACATCACAGTGTTCATCCTTCCTGACGCTCCTGTCCTCGGCCAGTCCAGAGGCGACTAGACATCTGGGACTGGGGAGTCCTAGGTTCTGGCTCTAGGGAGATCTCTAGGGTGCTTCTTGGAATTAAAGAACTGGAAATCCTAGAAGAAGCTTATGACCCAAGAATCAGCATGACTCCCCACCCCCAGTAGATTGATTATGTCCACTGTACATATGCTTCCTTTTATATGTATGCTTCCTTCCATGGGAATCTGTGCAGTACTCTGATTGAGCTGGGGGTGGGGCGGGGTGGATGAACATGAGATGCTAATGGCAGAGCATGGACACATGCTCCCTATTCCCTTTAAACTGCACTCTTCTCTTATAGGGTGGAGAGAAGCAGCGGGTCTTCACTGGCATTGTTACCAGTTTGCATGACTACTTTGGGGTGGTGGATGAAGAGGTCTTTTTTCAGCTAAGGTAGGCTTGAGGCTGATCCCCTCTGGAAATGCTTATTGCATTCAGTTCTGTCACCATGCTGGTGGGTCCCCTGTAATGCCATTGCTTTGCTGTTGTCATGCAAGGTGTGGGAAATCTTGATGGCAGGGGCCTCATAGGGACAGTCAGGGTGGCTTGGCCAGGGTTTCTCTCCTGACTGGGTCTCCTGGCTTGTGTGCTGGCAGTGTGGTGAAGGGCCGGCTGCCCCAGCTGGGTGAGAAGGTGCTGGTGAAGGCTGCATACAACCCAGGCCAGGCAGTGCCCTGGAATGCTGTCAAGGTGCAAACGCTCTCCAACCAGGTATTCATCTCTCCTTGGCATGTTTATTGGAAAGGGGTGGGAGGGAACCTTACTTTGATCAAGGGGTTGGGGCTGCATCTTTCCAAGGTAGTGCACAGGTCAGCTATGGGATGCCCTGAATTTCCTGGTTACTGTCCTGCAGCCCCTACTGAAGTCCCCAGCACCTCCCCTTCTACATGTGGCAGCCCTGGGCCAGAAGCAAGGGATTCTGGGAGCCCAGCCCCAGCTGATCTTCCAGCCTCACCGGATTCCCCCACTCTTTCCTCAGAAGCGTGAGTACCAGTGGCATGGATATTGGGGCTGTGGCTTTATGGGGTACTCGGGATGAATGGACTTGTAACTGTTAGGTTGCTGCTCTCAGAATAGATGTGGGTATTTCACGCACTGGAAGAAAGGTACAGGAAAGCTGGGCAAATATTTAGGGGTTTTGAGTCACCAGCCATTTCCTTTCTGCAGCTCTGAGTCTCTTCCAAACATCCCACACACTTCATCTGAGCCACCTGAACAGATTTCCTGCTCGGGGCCCTCATGGCCGATTGGATCCAGGCCGAAGGTAAGAGGATGATCGAGCAAGAAAGGAAAGGTGTTTTATTTTATTTGCCTCTAAGAGAATGTCCCTTTTTTTTTTTTTTTTTTTTTTTGCCACCTGTTGACAATAACATTCTCTTTCTACAGCTAGATCCTAGTCCCTTTACCCTGAAATAGGCTGATACATTGAGACGTATATACAAATATCAGAACTTCATCAGCTGGTTCAGCAAGTAGGGATTTGGTGTAATTCATTTTTCAAAGTATCACATTGAATTTTTTTAATATATAATTTTCCTTTTTATTTCTCGTGCATAAGATTGAGACACCAAGAATCAAAACTATCAAGAAAATAGTAATTGTCCAAAAAAAGTAACTTTGTAGTGTATTTTTTAAATTGAAGCATAGTTTACAATATTATACCAGTAGATTGGATATTTTTATATATTACGAGGTGATCACCACAAGAGCTAGTTACCATCTGTCACCATACAGTTATTACTATGTTATTGAGTATGTTCTCTGTGCTGTATCCCCATGACTTGCTTTATAACTGGAAGTTTGTACCTCTTAATACCTTTTCACCTATTTTGCCCATTCCCCCCGACCTCCTCCCCTCTAGTGACCACCAGTATGTTCTCTATACCTGTGAGTCTGTTTCTGTTTTTTTATGTTTGTGTGTTTGTTTTGTCTTTTAGTTTCCTCCAGTGCATAATTTAATTCTTAGTATAGAATGTGTTTCTTTAATTACCCTGTACAGTTAGTTCAGTGGTGTGATAGACTGTGTGTGTTGCACTCTGCCCAGAAATCCAGGTCTGTGCCGTGGACATGCAGACATGGCCTTGTGTGGAGCAGGCGTGGTGGATTTGGGCCTTTGGGGCGTCCCAGGCCATCCTGTATCATCTGTGAGCGTTGGGGGCCGCCAGGAGGAGCACGCTGCCCGTTCTCTCTGCCTCACGTGTTCCTTATCCTGCCTCACTCTCTCCCTAAAAGCTTTTGTTTATATCCCTAGGGCTTACGCTCTAGACTAGTTTGCTTTTAAAGACTTTTTCTAGTTCTGTCCGTCTTCATTTTAATTTTTTATTATGAAAATTTCAAGTATAAGCATAGTAAGTAAAAAAGGATGATGAACCTTCATATACCCATCACCCAGCTTAAACAAGTATCCGTATCTGCCATTCTTTTTCATCGACTCCCTGCCTTGTACTTGATTTTTTTTTTTTAAGGTAGAATTTATTTAGGTTGATGTGCACAAATCTTAGATGGACAGTTTTGACAAATGGAAAATCCTGTGTGACTCTCACCCCTATTAAGATATAGAACATTTCCATCACTCTAGAAAGTGTTCTCATGTTCTAGTTCTCTTCTGAAATAAGAACTGTTCTGAGAAGGAAACAGCCCCCTATTCCCAGAGGCCAGTAGATTATTACATGGTAAGGGCTGAGAATGCAGTCCACTGAGAACATGTAAAAGGAGCATGGAGTTCCTCAGAGAAACAGTTCAGGCAAAGTGATGTAGCTAGTCTCTGTGCTGAAGCTACTGTTTGTTCCCTCGGGATAGGTCACGTGAACACTAAGGAGGCGGGAAAGCTTTGATTGTGTGGGATTGTTTTCCACAGTGTCTCTGCTTGCAACACTCTTTCATTCTCAAGTTACTGGTATACGTTTTGCATACACCCATCTTCTTGGTCTTCAGAATTTCCAAGGACTTTCCACCTCTCATTCTGTGAGTTTATTAAATGCTTCATTCAAAATCACAGCAGGTGCCCTCAGGGATAATGTAGCCTGGGTGAAAATCAGTGGCTGCTATTGACTTTCTGCTTTAGGTTCACTTCCAGCCTTTCTATATAGCCAGTTGCATTTGATTGTCCTGGACATGCCAAGCCCCGTGCAAGACCTATGTTCTGTTACTTTGGCCATAATGCTTCAGTGTCATGGCTTCTCGAGAAAGGAGACATGACCATTGGGAGGGAGATATTATCGTCAGTCAGTAGAGAGAATTTGCAGTCATTCTGCAAAGGGGGCAGTAGGAATGAGGTCACCCTGAGGGGGAACAACAATTTATAATGGAGTCACCCATGTTAGCGTCTGACTGGAAACCAGGTTTTACTTTGAACTTCAGGTTTTGGGAGGCAGGAAACAGCGTCTCCTTTGGATTGCTAATGCTGAACTACTGCGGTTTTTGACCAGGGCTATCCAGCTGGATATACCATCTCAGTATCCTGCTGAGGTTACGGAGATGGCTTCCACTGGTCATGCCTTATAACCTGTTCCTGGCAATTCACAATAAGGGGAGAAAACTGCTCGTCGAGTTTAGAGGATTCAGTGGAACATCCACTTTAACTTGAGGTTGACAGCATTTGCTGAAGAGTTCACTTCAGTCATGGGTGAGCTGAAGAGGGTTGTCAAAATGACTCTGGACAGTTCTTCTGTTAGAGACACAGAGGCACTGACATCCCACAAGGGCAAGATCAGAAGGCAGCTTTTGGAGGGAGATGCTATGAACAAGGAAATTACCCAGGCAGGAATATGAGAAAAGAAGAAAAACTTCGTGTTAAATATAATCAGGTTTGTTACTCAGGGGTGTAATGACTAGGGAAACAACCCAGGCAGGTCTAAAGGGAGAGCGTAGACACCTTCTGGTAAATACAATCAACTCAGCATTACCTCAGCACGAAGAATTGACAATTGATTTTATTTCCCTTGTGAGACATGGGGTTTTTTCCCCTTATCAGTATGGCATTTTATGGTGGTCTAAAGGTTTTTTCTCTTCTATTATTTTTTTTATTGCCCCCATAACATAGTGATACTATACTAAGTGATTTATTACAAAAATGTATAAAGTAGTACATGCTATTATATAAAGTTAAAAATACTATAAAAATATATCATTCCCTCTTTCCCTTTAAAGGTAGCCATTTAAAAACTTTTAAAGTATAGTTGATTTACAATATTGTATTAGTTCCAGGTGTACAACATAGCAGTTGTACTCCATTTAAAGTTATAAAATGTTGGCTATATTCCCTGTGCTGTGCATTACGCCTTTGTATCTTATTTATTTTGTACCTAGTAGTTTGTACCTCTTAATCTCTTACCCTTATCTTCCCCCCATCCCCAAGGTAGCCATTCTTAAAGACCTTTAGAAAATAATTTTGAAAAGCAAATTTACTTTCTGCCACTTTTTCCCCCCCGTGTTCTTTTCTAGTCTTTATCTATATATATATACATACTTTTTATAATTTAAATCTTTGAGTTCAGATTTTTTTATACGTTGTTATCGAACATCTGTTCCATATTGCACTGTAATCCTCATAATTGTTTTCATGGCTGTATGATTACTGTACTTATTTACTATGAAAATTCAGGATTGCTAGATACACATGTGGTTTTTTTTTTTTATATAAATTTATTTATTTATTTTATTTTTGGCTGTGCTGGGTCTTCGTTGCTGCGTGCGAGCTTTCTCTAGTTGCGGCAAGCGGGGGCTACTCCTCATTGCGGTGCGCGGACTTTTCATTGCGGTGGCTTCTCTTGTTGCAGAGCACGGGCTCTAGGCACAGGGGCTTCAGTAGTCGTGGCACGCGGGCTCTAGAGCGCAGGCTCAGTAGTTGTGGCAGACGGGCTTAATTGCTCCGCGGCATGTGGGATCTTCCCGGACCAGGGCTCGAAGCCGTGTCCCCTGTATTGGCAGGAGGATTCTTAACCACGGCGCCACCAGGGAAGTCCCACACGTGGTTTTCTTACTTGGCTTGAATTTTTTCTACTATATATATAACCTCTTTTCTTCTTCTGAATTAACTTCCTTGGGATACATTTTTTTTTTTTTTTTTTTTTTTTTTTTTTTTTTTTTTTTTTTTTGTGGTACGCGGGCCTCTCACTGTTGTGGCCTCTCCCGTTGCGGAGCACAGGCTCCGGATGCGCAGGCTCAGCAGCCATGGCTCACGGGCCCAGCCGCTCCGCGGCATATGGGATCCTCCCAGACCGGGGCACGAACCCGTATCCCCTGCATCGGCAGGCGGACTCTCAACCACTGCGCCACCAGGGAGGCCCGAGATACATTTTTAAGAGTGAAATTACTGGATCAAAGGGTTTCAGTATTTTTATGACTCTAATGTGTAGTGTTAAGGGTTTTTACCAGAACTGTCTCTTTTTTTTTTTTTTTTTTTTTTTTTTTTGCGGTACGCGGGCCTCTCACTGTTGTGGCCTCTCCCATTGCGGAGCACAGGCTCCGGACGCGCAGGCTCAGCGGCCATGGCTCACGGGCCCAGCCGCTTCGCGGCATGTGGGATCCTCCCAGACCAGGGCAGGAACCCGCGTCCCTTGCATCGGCAGGCGGACTCTCAACCACTGCGCCACCAGGGAAGCCCCAGAACTGTCTCTTTTAATGAAACTTGACAGAACCCGTAGCATGGTGCCATATGTATATATATCTCGGTAAAAAAAAATAATCAGTTAAATTCTTTTTCTCATTTCAAAAAAATTATATTAAATATAAGAAAATTATTCATCACCTTTATCTGTCAGAGGTATCCACCATTAATATTTTATTTCTTTTTAAAGCTTTTTGGGCACATTTGAGGCACTACTGTATATATAGTGTTCCATATAATTCTTTTTGTTTAACATGAATGGTTTTGTGTTATTAAAAGCATTTAAATATCCATCTTAATGTCTTTTATAACACTCTTATATGACCGTTAGCATGGCTTCTTTATCTTTAAAGTTGGGGATTCAGATTGTTTCCAGTTCTTTTTAGGCCAGTATGTACTGAATCCGTATGTAACAGTGTGGTCTCTTCCTTCTGGTAATGGATCAACCTCCAGCGATGACTATGACTCCAAGAAACGCAAACAGCGCGCTGGTGGAGAGCCTTGGGGTGCTAAGAAACCAAGGCATGACCTGCCTCCTTACCGAGTCCATCTCACTCCCTACACTGTGGACAGGTGAGTGGCGAGGCTGGGGTGGGGGCTGAGACTTGTAGCTGGTAACAGTTTCTCGTGTAAGCGAGATATAGCCTGGGAGTAAGAGTGTGTGTGTGTGTGCGTGCGCGTGTGTGTGTGTGCGCACGCATGCGTGTGTGTGCGCGCTCATGACCTTTTTGTTTCATTTTTGTTTTTTATTGTGACAGATTTTTTACTTCAAAATCTCAAGTTCTGACCAGCATAGCACCACTGACATAGGTACCCCTGATAGAACTTTATGATTTGATCACCAGAAATTGTTATGCCAGGCTATCATTAAGGCTTATCAATCAAAATCCAGGTGCCCAGTACCAGTTGTAAGTCAGGTAGAAACTGTGGGTCATAGGAACCCTGGGACTGGTTTCCCAGGGAAGCTCTAAATTAGTTTTTAAGTGCTGCAGCATGTATGAGGTCGCTGGCCCACAAGCTTACTTCTCACACGTAGAAACTGATGGACTGAGAGGTAGACGAGCAATTCCAGATTCCATCTAGCAGGGGAGATGCAGGGCTGCAGCTGCTGTGTTAGAGATAAGGCCCCAAAACCAAGTCCACCTACGTCCGAGCTGAGGTGAGGGCAGCCTCCTGGCACCTCCTCCTCAAGGTGGCAGGGAAGGAGGGCTGCCACTGCTCTTCCCTTGTCACCGCTTCCTCTCCCCAGGCCCAGGCAGGGCCTCTTATTCTCCACGCTGACCCACCTGCCTCCCAAGGTTAATCTGATGAGATACTGGTCCCCACATCATCACCACTGGAGGGGTGAATATAGAGCCTCCTCATGTGGTCAGAACATGACTGCTAACAATTAGCCACACACACACAGCTGTGGTTTTTTTCCTAAAACACAACTGGAAACCTATTGTACATACTGTTCAGCACTTTGCTTTTTCACTTGTCTTGGAATTTATTCTACGTTAAAGTTTATTAGACTGATCTCATTCTTTTCAGCAACTGCACAGCATTCTACTAAATGGATGGACCAGAATTTATTTAACCAGTTCTCCATTTTTAGTCTTTAATTATCCTAAACATTGTTGTAATAATAAACACCCTTCTCTATACATCTGCGTGGACAGGTGCAAGCATTTCAATTCCTAGAAAGGGAGTAGCTGGCTCACAGGTCTGTCAGCCTTGACAGATATTGCCAGGCCTCTCACAGAGGCGGTATCGGTTTACGTTCTCACACGAGGTGTGAGGTTCTTGCACCCCCAGCCTTTGCCAACACTGTGTTATCCAGCTTTGTGATCTTTGTCAGTCTGATAGGTGAAAAGTGATACCCTGATTTGAGTTTAATTATGAGTGAGATTGAGCATGTTTTCATGAGCTTCTAAGTCTCATTTCTTTTTCTGAGTTATCTGTTGCTGTCAGTTTTTCCAGTTTTCTCTTAGACTTGTGAACTTTGTTAGTGACTTGTGGGTTCCTTTTATATAAGACAGTGACCCTTTTCTCTGTCACATATTGCAGATGTCTTTTTTTTTTTCCTTCCCCAGACTGACTTTATTTTGCCACTAGAGGTTGTAACATTTTAGTGGTCAAGTCTGATCCATTTTTATCTTTTCAGAAGTGTCTTACTTAGAAAGCTCTTCTTTTCTCAGATTATAAAATAATCTGCTCCCTTTTTCTTTCAAGTCTTTTATGGTTCTAGTTTTAAAAATAATTTAGTCTTTGCTCAATCTGAAATTCCCTGCTTTCTTCCCATAGCTCCACCTGTGACTTCTTAGAACTCCAGCGCCGTTACCGCACCCTGCTGGTTCCCTCAGATTTTCTGGCTGTGCATCTGAGCTGGCTGTCGGCCTTCCCTCTGAGCCAGCCCTTTTCCCTCCATCATCCAAGCCGCATCCAGGCATCTTCTGAGAAGTTGCCAGCTCCAGACGCTGGTGCTGAGCCCACGCCCACAGACAGTGACCCTGCTTACAGTTCCAAGGTGAGTTGGCTGGGCTCCTGCCTCTTTGTCCTGTTGCTGGAGGCTGAGAAAGCTCTCGAGTGTCCCCTTTGTGCCGTCCCTACCAGGTACTGCTGCTCTCTTCCCCGGGGTTGGAGGAATTGTATCGTTGTTGCATGCTCTTCGTGGATGACATGGCTGAGCCAAGGGAGACGCCAGAACATCCTCTGAAGCAAATTAAAGTAAGAGCTGGAGCCCAGGAGGCAAGACTCACTCATTGATGATGTTCAGTTCCTGTCAGCTCAGCTCCTGCTCAGGAACTCATAGAAACGGGGTTTCGGGGCTGAGATACCAGTCGTTTTACCAGGAGGACAGCATGGCTGAGAGATGTTCTTTCTTATCAGAATTATGTGGGGTTCACATTCATGGGTAGAGATACCCCTCCCGCCCCCAGTGTGGCGGACCCTTTGTTCCCCACTGGTGGCAGGTTGCCTCCCTGTGGGAGACCCACGTGATTGGTTTTTCATTTCTTACCCCTGGTCTCTTTCTGCAGTTTTTGCTGGGCCAGAAAGAAGAGGAGGTAGTGTTGGTGGGGGGCGAGTGGTCTCCTTCTCTGGACGGCCTCGACCCCAAGGGCGACCCGCAGGTGCTCGTCCGCACTGCCATCCGCTGCGCGCAAGCCCAGACTGGCATCGACTTGAGTGCCTGCACCAAGTGGTGAGTGGCTGCCTGACCTGTTGTCTGTGGCTGCCCAGTGAGCTGGCGAGACCCTGTAGGGAGCCAGGCTTCTGCTGGGCCTTTCTGACCTGTTAGTTCCCGTCTGTTCCCTAGTCCCTGCTGACCACACACCCCCTCCAGCCCTCGCAGTGGTCGTGAGCATGGTGAGGGGTGTGTAAGTGTGTTGAAGGCCAGCTGACCCTCCAAGGCTCGTCAGATGTGGCCCCACAGCCACATTCCGTGCTCCTTCTTGTTGCCATGGCACCTCGGATAGTAATTGTCTGCTCACTTGTTTCTCCCCACTGACTAACCGTTTCTTGAGGACTTGGTCTATATCTTTTCTTTCTGTACTGTCAGAGCTTGGCACACAGTATGTGTTCATTAAATGCTGATTGGAAACTGAAGCCCTCATGAATGTCATGGGTCAGTACTGCGTTTTTCCTTTTGCTGTGAGCAGGTGGCGCTTTGCTGAGTTTCAGTACCTGCAGCTGGGACCCCCGAGGCGGCTCCAGACCGTGGTGGTGTACCTGCCGGACATCTGGACCATCATGCCTACTTTGGAAGAGTGGGAGGCCCTGTGCCAGCAGAAAGCTGCAGAGGCAGCTCCCCCGCCCCAGGAGGTGCCAGTGGTGAGGCCGAGCCTTACGAACACGTGGGGAAATTAGGGGCCCTAACCCCTGGACCCAGATGGTCATAGCTCTTGACTTTTCGTCACAGGAAACAGAGCCTACAGAACAGGCAGCTGATGCATCAGAGCAGGCAGCAGACACCTCTAAACAGAATGCAGAGAATCCAGAGGTCACTGCACAGCAGGAAATGGACACCGATCTCCCAGAGGCCCCTCCACCCCCTCTAGAACCTGCTGTCATGGCACGCCCCAGCTGTGTAAATCTGTCCATCCATAGTATCGTGGAGGACCGGAGGCCAAAAGAAAGGATCTCTTTTGAGGTAGGTGTAGGAGTCTGGGGGCTGTGGGGCAGGGCGTATAGGATGGCGGGGTTTGGAACACCCCATTTTTTGATGCCCGTGACCCCTTGTTGCCTCTTCCACCAGGTGATGGTGTTGGCTGAGCTGTTTCTGGAGATGCTGCAGAGGGATTTTGGCTATAGGATTTATAAGATGCTGCTGAGCCTTCCTGAAAAGGTCGTGGCCGCACCTGAACCTGAGAAGGAGGAGGCGGCCAAGGAGGAAGAAGCGGTCAAGGAGGAGGCCAAGGAGTCCAAGGATGAGGTACAGAGTGAGGGCACAGCTGCCGAGTCAGATGCCCCGCCGGTGAGTACCTCTGCCCCCGTGCACGGGCACTGGGGCTGCACATGGTAATGCTTTACAGAACTGGGGCGCTGTCTGGCACCAGCGCTGCTCGGAGTGCCTTAGGGGTCTCCTCTCATCACCCCTCGCTCGCTGCGCGCATGCTCTGTGACCCTGGTGTGACTCAGGTGCGGGGCGCTTAACTCTCCCACGTGGCCACGCAGCCCGGAGGTGGTTGGTGTACCTGGGAGAAGGGAGGCGGGCCTGGAGCAGCGAAGGGAGGCGTGGTTGACACGGCAGCACGGAAGTCCCCATTAATAGGAATGCTTTGACGGTACAGGTGTTCTGATCACCTGACGGTTAACTAGAACTGCATTTTCTTGAACATTTCTAAAGCACGTGGGTCTTCTTGCCTAAATGCTGTCAAGTAAACACATTTCTTACGGGACTGAGATTGACTCTTGAGGAAAGTCCCAGGTGTCTGGAGCTCGCCCCGGTCTGCTCTGTGACCCCCATGTAACGAAGTATGTTAAATGAGACGTTGCGTATGCGCCTTCGGCGCGGTGCCTGAGCACGGCTGACGCACAGATGTTAACCGTTGTTATTGTTGGTTAGTCACAGGGGCAGTTCCTCTCATCATCTTGGTCTGCTTCTCCTAGAAGGAAGACGGGCTTTTGCCCAAACCCCCATCTTCTGGGGGAGAGGAAGAAGAGAAACCCCGGGGCGAGGTGTCCGAGGACCTCTGCGAGATGGCCCTGGACCCCGAACTGCTGCTGCTGAGGGACGATGGGGAGGAGGAGTTCGGTATGTCTGGCGCCTGCCCCGGGTGGCGGCGTCCTCGCTGGCTCTGTGGCTCCCGTCCTGGCTGTGTGCGGAGCCAGTCCGGGCCTGTGTGCTCCCAGCTCCAAGTTCACCTTTCTGTAGCAGGAGCCAAGCTGGAGGATTCCGAGGTCCGGTCGGTTGCCTCGAATCAGTCAGAGATGGAGTTCTCATCCCTTCAGGACATGGTGAGACCTCTGTGCCTCTCCGGCTCTCAGTGACAGGGAAGCTTAGCAAGGCCTCTGACTCACTCCTGGGAAAGGGGTGCTTTTCCTGAATGACCTCTGGCATCTTCTGATTGACGAAAGACGAAAGGTGGTTCTTGGCTTACGGGATGGCATGCTCGTAGGATCCAGGAGAGCACTTCGGTATCTCCGTCAGGGCGGATCTGAGCGAGCTGTCTGACCTGGGAGCACCCAAGGTTCCTCTGTGTGTGACAGCCCCTGGGGCGAAAATGCCCCAAAGAGGCCTTTGGTTACAGGCCAAGGGACTTGCCTGGCCCAGGGTCAGGTCTCTAACTAACTGGAAGGGTGTGAGTGAGTGTGTCAGCCAAGCTGCTTGATTTTTTTTTTTTTTTTTAACTTTTCTTTTTATGTTGGAGTATAGCCAATTATCAATGTTGTGGTAGTTTCAGGTGCACAGCAAAGGGACTCAGCCATTCATGTACATGTATCCATGCTCCCCCAAACTCCCCTCCCATCCAGGCTGCCACATAACATTGAGCAGAATTCCCTGTGCTATATACAGTAGGTCCTTGTTGGTCATCCATTTTAAATATCAAGCGGCTTGATTTTATAAGGGCTTCGTCCTGGGTGATTTAGCATCAAGGGACCTGTTTGTAAATCCTGTTCTTCCTTGTTTCTCTTTTAGCCCAAGGAGCTGGACCCCTCTCCTGTGCTCCCTCTGGACTGTCTTCTTGCTTTTGTCTTCTTTGATGCCAACTGGTGTGGCTACTTGCATCGGCGAGACTTGGAGAGGATCCTGCTTACCCTTGGGCTCCGGCTCAGCGCAGAGCAGGTGCTTTCTCATGCCCCGCCCTAGGCCTCTCTGAGATGCCTCGCCCGACATCCTCGTGTGCATGCGCGGCTCGGGATGCTGTGGTTCTAGGTTCTTGCACGCCATTGTGGGGGGACTTGCACCTTCTCATCCGTGGGCATCTTGGGTGTGTGCTTCCTACAGGCCAAACAGCTGGTCAGCAGGGTGGTGGCCCAGAACATCTGCCAGTATCGGAGCCTTCAGTACAGCCGCCCGGAGGGCCCGGACGGGGGGCTCTCTGAGGAGGTGCTCTTCGGTGCGTACTGTGCTCTGCGGCCTTCTGGGGACGGCGGAGCAGGCTGCTTTCTCCCGGGACCGTCCCTGAGTCTTTTCACGGCCCTTCTAGGAAACCTGGACCTGCTACCTCCTCCTGGGAAGAGTGCCAAGCCGGGCGCCGCCCCTGTGGAGCACAAGGGCCTGGTGTCCCACAACGGCAGCCTCATCAACGTGGGGAACCTGCTGCAGCGTGCGGAGCAGCAGGACAGCGGGCGGCTCTACCTGGAGAACAAGATTCACACACTGGAGCTGAAGCTGGGTGAGTGGCTGGCCGCGCGGGGACCTGTCACGGCCGGGCGCAGACGCGAGGAGCCGAGCGGGAGGCCCGCCCCTCAGCCTCCAGGCCTCTGGCCCTACACTCCCCTCCTTAGCTTGGCAGTCTTTCCTGTCTTCCCCCGCCAGAGGAGAGCCATAACCGCTTCTCAGCCACTGAAGTGACGAATAAGACGCTGGCCGCAGAAATGCAGGAGCTGAGAACCCGGCTGGCTGAGGCTGAGGATACGGCCCGGACGGCGGAGCGACAGAAGCACCAGCTTCAGCGGCTGCTACAGGAGTTCCGAAGGCGCCTGACCCCCCTGCAGCTTGAGGTGCAGCGGATGGTTGAAAAGGTGAGCCTCCTGGGAGAGCCGGCCGCCGGGCGGGGAGGCTGGGTCAGGGCAGCCGGCACGGGGCCGGGCCCAGGTTCGCCTCGCCTCCGCCTCCTTCCTAGTTTCTTACGGAATCGATCAGTCAGCAGCTGGCACGCTGGAGTCTCCCAGGAGGAAGTGCTCAGTAGTCCTCGGATCTCGGCCCTTCCTCTGAGTCCTGATTCTCGTGACATCTGTTTCAAACAGGCAGACAGCTGGGTAGAGAAGGAGGAGCCAGCACCTAGCAACTGAGGGGCCTGGTGCAGGAGCTGCCATCCTGTGAGGTCAGCGATGGAGCCTGCTGAAGTTAGAGCCCTTTTGGTTCTAGAAGGAAGCTGGAGCAGGACCTGGGAGCCATAGGCAGGGGTGACTGACCCCTGCGCTCGGCCTCTGTAGAGGAGCTCAGGCCGTCAGGGTGGGGTCTGTCTGTGCCGTGTGGGACGGGTGAGTGAGGAAGCCGGTTCCACTTGCAACTAAATCCAACATCTTCTGCACCCCTCGAATGTCATTTTGCCCTCTACCTTGGGATTCCTCCTGGGGCCCTTTCGTCTTGTGCTTTCTCCTGTCCTCTTCCGGTTTAGAATAAGACAGGGGAGGAAAAGGCTTTTTGAGTCTGTCATAAGGTCTGATGCCAATAAACTGAAGAAACAGACGCGGAAGCTGGCTGGGGGTAAGAGCCCCTTCCTCCGGATGGCACAAATCCTGCCAGGTTTCAGGAGCAGGTTCTGGGGGGAAGGGTCTCCCGCGGCCATTGCAGGAACAGAGTCAGTCAGTGCTAGCGAGCGTGTAGCGGTGGGCAGTGTTCGGCAGTGAACACTGTTCCAGCCACCCCAGACTTGCCAGAAGAAACCAGCACCTCTTTTCCCTGGCTCCCCGTGTTCAGAATGTGGTATTGGCTCTGGCCCAGCCTTTTCCCTGTTCCCCATAAGTCTCGCCTCTTTCCATAATCCGTGGTTTCAGTTTGACTTTGTATATAAAGTGTTCTGTTTTGGTTTTTTTTTTTTGGCTTTTTGTTTTTTAAATAAACCAAAGTCAAAACAAAGTGTCCTCGTAACTCTCCCCTCGCTCCTCTTCTGGGTCTGCCTGTGCTCCGCCCTCCTCCCAACCCTCAGCGCAGTCTCTCCTCCATGCAGGTGTCACCTCCAGGTGGGGGGGGGCGGGCGGTGCAGCTCTGGGCTCTGCTGCCTGCTGCTCAGGAGAGGGGCTGCCGCGGGGTCTGGGAAGGACTCGGGGTGGCTCCTCCCCTCCTCTCTCTAGTTACGGCACAACAATATACGGACATTTTATTGAAAACTTTTTACTTGGAAAAATAAAATCCCAAATCATCAGGTGAGACATAAACCCACTGTTGTGGCTCTGAGGCCTGTGACTCGGTCTGTGACATTTTGTGGGGTAGGCTGTTGACACGCGTTGAGTCCCAGCTTCCTAGGGAAGCTGCAAGACTTGGGGCTCTGCCCTGCAGTTGACCGACCCAAAGCCTAGAAGTGGGCAGAGCCGGCCGCTGTCTTGCCGAGAGGCTGGGGTGAGGCGCCCGTTGCGGCTGGGAGACCGGGGCTTTCACGTTGCCCAGGGCAGTGTCGAGGCCTCTCCCAGAAAAGGCGAGTCTGAGGTGAAAAGGCAGCGAGGGTGGGTGACTCCCCAGGGTGGCCCTTTTGGAGGTAGACGTGATCCCAACCGTGCAAGCCAGGCTAAGACCTCAAGGGAGCAGACAAGAGCCCAGGCTCTGGCCCTAGGCCAGGATGCACTTTGGACGGTTCTTTAGGGACTAAGACAGTCTACACTGCTTACCTGTCTGTGGGTTCTTGCTACGAGTGGGGAGGCGAGAGCCTGCTCGGGGCTCCTGGTGCCAGGCTCATTCCCAAGGGCTGGGGTGGTGCAGCAGGAGTGCCGCTAGCCCTGTCCTCCCAGGCAAGGGCCCTTTGCTGCCTGACGCCCGAGCCTGAGCTCGTGAAGCGTAGGCTAGAGAGGCCGACTCGTGTTCCAGAGCCTTCGAGGGCCGGGCTCAGTCATCGGCCACGATGGAGAGGGCTCTGAGCTCGCTCAGTCTGGCCTCGTTCTCCCGCTCCCGCTGCTCGTCAGGACGGCCGGGCTGGGCAAGCTGCTGGGTCAGGTCTCCGAAGATCTTGTGCATTTCCGAGTAGTACGCGACCTGGGGTGGGAACGGGAGGAGGTGAGCGGTGGGGGCTCCAGGGTACCAGCCCCCGGGGCCCGGCGGGTGGGTGGGCGGAGGGCCGGAGCCTGTGGGAAGCGGAGCGCAGGGCTGGACTCCACTCTCCCTCCACCGCCGCCCCTCCCCTTGAGCTGCGTGGCAACCACAGACCCGGGTCCTTCAGGAACATTCACTGCCCGCTGCCTGGGTGGCAGAGGGAGCGACGGGTCCTTGGTGAGGGGCGGGGCGGGGAGGGGGCCTCTGCCTTCGAGCTCTTCAGGCAGCTGAGGGGGAAGGGCTGGGGGGGGGTGTGGGTCCTCGGCGGGTCCTGGGGGCGCCAGTGAGTCAGGCCCTGTGACCAGGGGCTAACTGCTTTACAGAAGCTAGGAGAAGCTCTCATCCGTGGGAGAAGGCACAGCAGCTCCCAGAGCCCTGGGCCAGCCTCAGAAGTAAAGGTGAGAGAGGGGACACGGTTCTAGCCTCCGTCCCTTCCCAGCTCATCCCACCGCCAATCACGGCCTTAGCTGCAGAGCCAGGAAAGCAGGGCCCCGAGGCCGGGCTCACTTCCATGTTTCCCTCTGCACAGACACCAGAGGTGGGATGGGAGAGGCGCACAGGAACGAGGCGGGGGCGGGCCGAGGAATGGGGGGACCCATGGGCAGCCCTCAGGTGGCTGAGGGCCGAGCAGGCCCAGGGGAGGAGGGCAGGGACCATTTCTGCCTCAGTCTCCACCTCACGACCAAATGAAGTCACGTACTTTCAAGAAAGTGTGCCACACCACTCAAACACCCCTGCGTGTTACCGTCTCCAGCTCCGAGTTGTCTCTGGGGAGAAGGAACTCTTCTCTAGCAACCTGGAGGGCCGTTACTGGCCAGGCCAGGCCATGTCTTCCACACTCCCGCAGCTGGGCTGACGGGGAGCTAAATCAAGGTCTCCAAACAGGGTCGTCACCTGAGGGGATGGGCCCAGGCTAGTGCTGGGGGGGGGAGCGGGATGGCCCCCCCACCCCCACAGCTCCCTGCCCTGAGCCGCACCGCGCAGGCTGAGTCACTAGGAATGCTCACTTCTCCAGTGACTAATGGCAGCAGCAGCCGCGGGAGGGGGAGGCTGGCGCTGACGAGGCAGTAAACAACCCTCCGCCACCCCGCTGCCTGGTTACAGGGTATCCCTGGCTCCCAACCTGGGCAGCCGGGAGCTGTCTCCTGCGAGCAACAGGGTGGAGGGGGCAGGGCAGGTGGCTGCGGGTCTGGGAGCAGCGGCACAGGACAGGGAAGTCACAGGTCTCCTGAAACCCACCGTCCCCGGCCCAGGGCGAAGCTGCTGAAAGGAAGCCCGCACCGCCAGGGGCAGTGCTCTGGGGGCAAGCGTGGGAACCTTCCACGTCCCTATGCACGTAGCTCTCTGCCTCGTTTTCCCTGAGCCCCTGGGGACACGGTCACTGACAAGTCCCGGATCCAACATTAATCCTGCTCAGGGGTCCCGATCCCAAGTGTCTGGATCCCATGATTCCCATGGGGTTTGGTGTTCTCGGAAGACACAGGCTGGGAGGCAGGAATCAGGCTTTCCCTGAGTTATCTGTGATTGTGGACTCTGCAAGAACGAGAGTGCCCACTGGAGGGCGCCAGACACTCAGGCCCAGCACCGAGGCGGGCTGGAGGCAGATGGGGACATGTTGAGCCTTCAGCTTTGTTACCCGGTGGGGAAGGTGGTAGAATGCTGAGCACCTGCAGCCACCTGGCGGGGGTGGGGTGGGGTGGGGTGGGGTGTGTGTTTCCCACGTGGAGAAGACCTCTTGGTTTTGGCACCTCAACCTTTTCTCTTTTACAGATGGGGAGAATACTCCCTGCTAAGGGCTTGAAGGACATGGGGGAGGGGAAGGAGGGCAGGAGCCACGCTTTGTCTTTACACCCCTGAGTAGCAGGAGGCATGGGGTCTCGGCCCCGGTGCTACCGCGGTGCACGTCCACATGCGCCCAACCCAAGCAGGCCTGCCTTTCCGCTGGAAGGTGCACCACGGCCTGGCGCCCAGGCGGGGGCCCTGCACATGGCTCTCGCCGGGTTTTAGGGACCCCTCCAAGGGTTGCTAAAAGTCAAGACACCCCGTAGTCTTCCACCAAAAGAGAAGGACTAACTAGGGAGGGCAGGGGGTGCAGAGTCCTCGGAAAAAGGCCCTCACCTGTGGCCCCCGTCCCTGACCTGGGCCCACCAGGCAAGCGACCTGCCCATCAGGGTGAGGCGCTAGAGGTGCAGCCTGGTTTCCTCTTGCTGCTCGAGGAGAGAGAGAACTTCAGCGAAGAACTCTTGCACATGCGAAAGTTGGGATTAACCAAAGAGCAACGGAGGGACTGAAACGGGAATTCCAGCCAACAACCGGGGGGGGGGGGGCGCCCTGCATTCCTCCCTCGGGGGCAGGGCTGGGGGCAGAGAGTGGCTGAGCCCCGCTTCCAGAGTGGAGAGCAGAGCAGGGCGGGGCTGGCATGAGATGGGTCTCCAAAGCCCGCGACTGCCTCCCGAGGGAAGAAGTGCTGGGCCATCACGCGGGGTGGCAGCGGCCTCACCTGTGCTCGGATCAGGGACTCAAAGCTGGGCTGGAAGTAGTCCAGTCGGCTGTTGTAGAACCGCGGCATCTCATCCAGGAGCTGCTTGTTCTTGGCCTCAAAGTCATCCCGCACGGGCCGCAGCTCTTCTCGGGCCTGAGGAGCAAGACCCTGGGTGGCACAGCTCTTGCTGGCTCATCCAGCTTCCTGACTGGGGCATGGGGGGTGGTGGAGGTGCTGTGTGTGTGTGTGTATGGGGGGCGGGTCAGGACATCTGATGTCTTGGGTGAAGGAGGAACCTGCTTGGTGGGACCACGTGGCCCCCTGTCCAGCTCCAGCCCCTTCTCCCCGGTACCTGGTGGAGTTTGGCCAGCACTGGCCCTGTCTTCTCCTTCTCCTCGTACTTCTCCACCTTGGCCTGCAACCTCCTGTAGTCTTGCAAGGCCTGCTCCCGCCGTTTCACGGCCATGTTGAGGCTCGGGAAGACACTGCCAAACCTGCCGGACGCAGTGGGTTGGAGACGGGCCTGTTCTTGGAGCTGCAGGCTGCTGGCAACTCATCACTCATTCAAAAATACGTATCGAGCGCCTACCAAGCGCCAGACTCTGTTCTAGGTCTTGGGGATCTTGCTGTGAACGGGATAGACGGGGCCCTGGCCTTGGTGGGGCACAGGCTGAGAATGTCGCCTTGGGGTAAGGCCAGGGGAAGGAAGACAGGGTAAGGGCCGCTCTGTTGACCTGGGTAAGACTCAGCAGGTCATGAATGCATGATGCCACTGATGCTGCCACTGCCCTTTAGCCCCCACCCCACATTTCAGAGACCTGTGCTACAGCATGGAGGAGCTGAAGACTCCTTGGAGTCTTTTTTTTTTTGACCCGGTACAAAAAGATTCAGGTTCTATTAATTAGCATCAGGCATCTCAGAAGAAACAAAAGACAGATGAGCTAGCAGAGCCAGGAGAGCTCTCTGGACAATCACGAAGGAACAGGGGTGGACAGAGCTCAGGAAGCCATTTGAGCAGATGGAGGCAGCACCCCTTGGGAGTGCGCCCGGACCCAGGGGTGCTCCGGGAGCTAGGCCAAGGGCAGCCGCTCTGAGGGCTGGTATCAGAAAAGCTGGGAGGTCAAGCTTCTGTCCAACATCTGCCATTAAAAAAGTGAAAAAACGGAGACCAGGGAGACGACATGACTTGTCCAAGGTCACAATTAGGTAGTGACGGTCCAGCAGATAACTCAAGTGTCCCAGCTCTCCCTCTGGCACCTCCCTACCACCTCATGCTGCCAACAGCAGGTGACAGACCTGCAACCGAAACCTACTCCCATATTACTCAGCCATTAACAACGAGGGAAGTGATGCCATTGCAGCAAGATGGATGGACCTACAGATTATGATACTAAGTGAAGTAAGCCAGACATAAAGACAAGTATCATATGATATCGCTTCTATGTAGAATCTAAAATATGACACAAATGAACTTATTTACAAAACAGAAACAGACTCCCAGACATAGAAAGCAAACTTGCGGTCACCAAAGGGGCAAGGAGTGGGGGAGGGATAAATGATAAATTAGGAGTTTGGGATTAACAGGTACACACTGCTGTATATAAAACAGATGAACACCAAGGTCCTACTATATAGCACAGGGAACTATATTCGGTATCTTATAATCACCTGTAACAGAAAAGAATCTGAAAAATACATATATATACACACATACACATATACATACGCATGTATACACACCTGTATATATACATATATATACAGGTATATACATGTATATATATACCTACAACTATATATAAAAAACGGAATCACTTTGCTGTACACCCGAAACTAAGACAACCTTGTAAATTGACTGTACTCCAATAAAATGACGACAAGCTACTCCCAGCCTTTTCTACCAACTCTGCCGGAAAAACAGGAATCCTCATGTTCTCCTGTTGAAACGGCCAAACCGTCAAACCAAGTGTTTGAGGAAAACGACTGAAGGAGCTCTTCCTGCCCGACCTGGACTAAAAGAACCACAGGGCAGTGCTAGGGTGGCTGTTCAGAGAGCGCAGCAGCAGAGGCTCTGGCAGTTTTGGCACCGTGGGCATAGTCTTTGTGACTAGGATCCCCTTTGACTGGGAGAGGCAGCACAGTCTCGGGGTGGACCCAGGGCAGGACCGCAGCCCAGGCAGGAATGCTGCATTCCCCTTGACGGACGCGTGTGGGAGGAGGCCGGGCCAGCCTGCAAGCAGGTTTTCTGGAACTGGACAGAAGATGGGGCAGCTTCCTTGCACACAAAGCCTGAGGGGCTGGAGCGTCTCCCTCGCAGCTGGGAGCCCGGAGTGGCCGGTGGAGCCCCGGCCTCAAGCCGAGGTGACGGCGCAGTGGTTATTCGGGGGGGTTGCGAAGCACACAGAGGGAGACCCAGGACCAGAAGCAGAGTCGGTTCTTCCCAGAGCAACTCAGAGAAGATGAAAGATGGGGCAGGAAAAAGCGTCAACAAATCAAGAGTCCACGTGACGTAAGAGTAATGAATACCTCTGCCAGAGAACAGAGGATAGGAACTTGACTGACGCAGAATGCCCCAAACAAAGCTAGAGGCCCAGGTAGCAGAGTTTGAGGAAACAGATAGAAAGGCCACTAAAGCGGATTCTTCTCACTTTCTGGGTGTCCGTTATGGGCTCACTACGTAGCTGGAGATGCTAACGTGGGCCAGACCACCCACGCTTGTCCGAAGCCTCAGTCGCAGGCCCCTATACACTGCAATCAAATCAACACCTGAATGACTGCTCTGCCGGGCAGAGGACGCAGGCCTACTCGGTGCTCTGCAAACTGGACCAGCCACCCCCAGGACACAAGGTCCCCCTGGGGTAGGGCTGAACACGCCTGGGACGGCTGAGACCCTCCGGGGGGGCTGGACTCACTTCACTGCTTTTGCCTCAGGCAGTGCCACGACGGGGTCTCGGATGCCGGGTGAGCCCCTCCCCCTCCCGGCGGAGAGGCATGTGGCTCAGGGGAGCAGGTGCACCTGGGCCTGGGAAGCCGCCACGCCACCTCCCCCTGCAGCCCACGTCCTGGGGGAGGAGGGCGGCACGAGTAAGGACGGGATGTGCGGGGCGTTCTACAGCTCAGCACGGGCGTCATCCCGCGGGCGGTCAAGCAGCTCTCGATACTCTGACCCCAGCAGCACTTGGACCAGTGCTCATAACCCCCTTCCCCCCCCCATAAAGTGCACTGGGCTTCATCTCCAGGGCCAGGGTCGGGGATACAACGGCAAGGCTGACTACAACATGCTGGGACTGGGCTGGCCTACAGAGGATGCAGAAATCCAGCCCCACGGCAGGTCCTGAGCCGAGGGGGAGAAGGCATGGATCCAGGGCTGACCGATTTCCAGGCGACCTCAGGGGACGGGTGTGTCCCCAGGACACTACCTTCAGCCTTCCGGAAGCAAGGCCACGTATCCTCTGGGGGGAGGAAGCGGCTGCTCTGTGAGGCCCCAGGGAAACTTTCTTCAGCACGCCGACTTCCACCTCCCAGGCAGACAGCACCCTCAGCTGAACCCAGAGGCCATGGAGGGCTCAGCTTGATGTCCGCTGCTGCCGAGGGACGTGACTCCTTGGGCCCTGGGCCTCGGGACCGCCGGGGTAGGTGTCACGCCCTTCTCACAGTAAAGCAGGGAAGCTAAGGTCAGGCAGGGGAGATCAGAGAGTGTAATCGGAGGTAGCTGACAAAAGGGGGGCGGGGACCAGAACTCTGTAATCCCTGGCTCAGGTCACTGCCCCACTGAGGCCACACCGCCTCGTTTTCCACTTAGAAGGAACAGGAGGAACTCTGCCAACTCCACGTGCCGGGGGGTATAAACACCAGGGTGCTGTTTGGGGAAAGGGGCTCCTGGCAGCAGACACCCCTCCTCGTGTGGGGTGTTTTAGGGCTGCCCCTACCTTCTCGTCAGGGCAGGGAAGCTGCAGGGAGGCAAGGACAAGCATAGTTTGGTCCCCAGAGGCCGGGCCCCTTCCAGACATGCCCCTGGGACCCGACAGGGTACCTGCTGACTTGACCTGACAAGGATGGGGTGATCCGGCTCTCCCTGGGGCACCAAGCCTGCACTTTTATGGGGCTGCCACGAAGGAGCAAGGCTGCGGGCCCAGAGCCTCTCTGCTCAGTGCCCGGCGTCCCCCTGATAATTAGTGGTGAGGGGCACATGGGAGTCCCTGGGCTAGGACCCCAGGAGGGACTCTGCCCTCCACATACAGCACCACTCCAGCCCACGATACCTCCCTCTCTGCTCAGGGGAGTGCCCGGCTCTGCCATTTCGAGAGTTCAGCTCCGTTCCTGCTTCCGCAGAAGGGGAAGAGACTTGGAGGCACAGGCCTGGCCTGTCCAGGGCTCTCCCCACTCCACTGCACCGCCCCACCTCGGCGGTTATCATTCTGGTCCGTTTCTCAGGGGACGCCGCATGGCTTCCGCGCTACATCCCGAGCTCCTAAAGTTTGAATCGCAGAGAAGGGAGGACAGGGCGGGGCCTACCCCAGGCGCTCCCGAAGCTCTGCCCGTTTCTTGCCTGTCCTAACGTGGGGCAGCAAACGGCTCCTCGTGGGGTGAAGACGCAGGGAGAGGCGGAGAGAAAGGGGGAGGGAGGGAGGGAGGCTGGCTGGGAGGTGGGGCATGCCTGCCATTCCTCAATCTGCGCCCACACAGCCGGCATCTTCCACCCACCAGGAAAGGGAAATTGAAAGCATCCCCATCCCACCCTGTGAACACGGCCCAGAGACTGGGGGATTAGAGGCCGAGCCCCCGGGGGGGAGGCCGGGGGCGGCGGGGTGGCCATGTGGCGATGTTCCTCATCAGAGGACAGGAAAGCTGCAGCTTCCTGTTTCCGGTGCTGGGGTCCCTGGGAGCTTCTCTCCTGGCAAGAGGCGGCAACAGGCAGTGCCGGGTTTATGTGGTTGGGGGAGATCGCATGTCGGCCACGGGACACAAAGAAGCCAGCCGGGCAGGCGGGCAGGCAGGCCTGGGGGGGCTCGGGCAGAGGTCAGCGGATCTGCTGAGGAGACGGTGGCCACCCCCTCGGCCGCTCACCCACCTTCCTGGCAGGTGGTGCGCGGCTGGAGTGGTGGGAAGCAGCCGGGATTTCTCTCCATTTGGGCTCCAGAAGCCAGGCATCAGATTTCAAGCCCGCCTCGGTGGTGGTGAAATCAAGGCGGGAAGTCAGTCCCCAGTTCTCTGGGCCGGTGTCCCCTGCCTAGCTCTGCCAGCCGTGGGTGTGCACGGCAGCCTCCGTGGCAGCCCCTGGGACCCCCGTGGGCACGGTCAGCTCGGCCCGGGGTCCTTCCCACCCAGCTCTGAACCCTCAGGCCTGGAGACGGGGTCACAGAGCTACAGGCAGCGGAGCTCCTTCCGACGCTCCCTCCTGAGCCACTGGCCTGCTCAGCACCCTGCTCCTCGCGTGACCCTGCGACCTGGGGCCGAGCAGGGGCTGGGGACGGGGTGGTGGTGGGGACAGGGGCAGGAGCGGGGAGAAATCCCTGCGGGCCAGGTTCTGCCTGCCCTCCGCGGCTGAGCCTCCAGACAGCCCAGCTTAGAAAGAGCTTTGCCTAACCCCACCCCTTGGACCTGAACAGGGAACAAGAGCTCAACAACCTGAACGCCAGGGGCCAGAGGATCAAAACCTGCTCTCTTCATCGCCCTCCGGGCCCTGATCCAGGCCTCATGGTAATTAGCACAGCCTCATTACCCAGGTCCTGGTGAGGCAACTGCCAGGGACCACCACGGAAGAGGTAATAAAATGCAGCTGCTGGGCTGGAGCGGGAGCCTCTCTAGGCCTGAGCCGAGCTGGGAGAGGCCAGGGAGGAAGATGAAGTGATTCGGGAGCTTCAAGGCAACGTTCCTGCCTGTCTCCCGCCCAGCGCCGCCCCCCTAGGGGACCCGGGGAATAGGCCTGTCTGATCACTGACCAGAGCCTGCTGGACAGAAGATGAGTCTCACAGAAGAATTTCTGACCCTGGCAGGTCATGAATCGGGGGACCTTCCCAGGCGGGACCCCGCTGCAGCACCCTTCCCCGTGTGCGGCCAGCCCCCCACCCACCACCCCACTGCTTCAAAAGCGGAGTGCGCCAGGCAGCTGCGTCTCCCAACCCGGCTGAGCGAGATGAAAGGCCTCACTCATCTCCGTGGAGGCCCGGCCAAGATCTCTGCTAGCTTAACTCCACAAGCTCTGGTCCCACTGGTTCTCGGTCAGGAACAAAGGGGCAATGGCAGAATGACCACAGGAGTGCCGGCTGGCCACCGTGGAGGATCAGACAGGCCCTGCCACCACTGAGCGTGCCTGGCCAGGCGGGTGCTCTGGAGCTACTGCGAGTGTCAACCCCAGGGCCACAGATCAGGGAGCCGGTGTCCCCTGGAGGTTCCTTCCACCCCATGTGAGTCTGGGGACAGGCTGCCAGAAATGATATTCGGTCCCCAAGTGGCTGGTTGACCTGCCTTTCCAGCAACTGCCCTCAGGCCTGTGGTCCCCCCGATGACCTTTACTCACTTTTTTAAGGGCTCAATCACAGTCTTTTGTATCTGGTTCACCTGTCAAAAGAAAAACCCGATGGTGTCAAAATTGGGGGCAAGCCAGGGCTTCCCTGGTGGTGCAGGGGTTAAGAACCTGCCCGCCAATGCAGGGGACACGGGTTTGAGCCCTGGTCCGGGAAGATCCCACATGCTGCGGAGTAACTAAGCCCGTGCACCACAACTACTGAGCCTGCGCTCTAGAGCTTGCAAGCCACAACTACTGAGCTCGCGTGCCACAACTACTGAGGCCCACGTGCCTAGAGCCTGTGCTCCGCAACGAGAAGCCACCGCAATGAGAAGCCTGCGCACCGCAACGAAGAGTGGCCCTCGCTCGCCACAACTGGAGAAAGCCCGCAAGCAGCAACGAAGACCCGACGCAGCCAAAAATAAATTAAAAAAAAAAAAACCAAAAATAACTTGGGGAAGCCAGACTCTTCCCAAAAGGGGAGGCTCCAAGTTCCTGAGAAGAGAAAGGGAGCAGGACAGGGGTACCCCGAGAACCCCAGGCAGGGAGGCACCCCTAACTGCCGCTGGAGCGAGGCAGAGATGACAACCGGGGAGCCTGAAGGGTGACAAGGCGCACTGGCCTTGTCCCGGGTCAGTTCTCATCCTGTGAAGCCGACCATGGCCTTGCTCAGTGAGGAGGCTGGGCGGGCAAGTCTGAGGGGCTACAGGCGTGGGTGGGCAGAGCCGGCCTGAGTCTCCCTCGTGGCCCCATGTGAGGGACGTGAGCTCGTGGGAGCCACGGAAAGCAGCCGGTGCGGGGGCAGGGCGGCCAGGGGAGAGCTCACAGGGCTGGGACACTCAGGTGTCCAGAGAGGAGACCAAGCCCCGCTAAGGACTCCATGCAGCGCTCCACCCAGACAGAAGCCTCGGGGAGGGGGAGACCAAGACCCCAGTCACCTTTTCCTGGTTGAAGGCATCCATCCGCTTCATGGCCGTGTCCAGGGCTGTCACCATGTTCAGAAAGTCCTGGTCTTGCTCGCAGAGGGGATTGGAGAGCAAGTCCAAGGATATCTTCACAGCGGACTTGGACATGGCTGTAAGAAGTCAAAGCTCAGTGAACCAATGACAGGGCAGGCTTCAAGGTCTTGTCCTCAGGACTCCCTGTCGTCCTAGGGGCCAGAGGCCTGCACCCGGACGACCTCCATCCATGGCCACAGGCCATAAACTACACAGTACCCCAGAGGCACAAGACACCAGTCCTTATGGTGTAATGGGCATTCCTGATACTGCTCTGGGTAATTCTTTTGAGCAGATTTACCGGTTGCAATGACTTATTTTCCAAACTCTGGATTATATCAGAATCATCTGGGTGGGAAGCTGTAAGAAATACGTATTTCTAGCTCCAAAGATTTATTTCAGTAAGCCTGGAATCCAGGAATATGCATTAAAAAAAAAAATTCTCCAGGCGGTTTAGATGTGAAGCTTGGTTTGGGGCTCCCTCACAGAAAGAGTAGCATGGTATCTACACCAGAGAGGCAAACCTACTGTACAGCTAGAGATAAGATTTTAGGCTTTCAATAACTCAACTTTGCCATAGATGACACCCAAAGAATGGGTGTGTTCCAATAAAACTTTATTGACAAAACTAGGCCGGATTTGGTGTGGCGAGGCAACCTGTTGGCAGCTTTGGAGTTCTTGGTCCCCTGAGAGTTTTCAGGCCTCCATTACCAGCAAACGAAATCCTAGAGGGGCAGGAAAGGCTGGAGAAGGGCCTTGCTTGCCCCACAGTGTCTGTACCAGTTTCAGGGGCTCACGGGAAAACGTGTTTTTGATCTGTTTCTTATTATTTTATGTCATTAAATTTAAGATGCTATTAACTGTAAGACACGCCATTACTGCATAAAGCGTGCAGAAAAAAAAAAAATGCTGCCAATGAAACCAGAGCACACTACTAAGTGTTATATACCTTGATTTCTCTTGAATCTGGGGGTGTGCTGCAGTCCCCTAGCAAAAGGGCAAAATATGAGAGAAGACTGGAAATGTAAACTTCCCAGAGATGTTGAAGCAACGGAGGGAAAAAACCCTCTTAAAAAAAAGTAAAGTGACTTTGTAGGCTTAGGAGCAAACTCACGTGTAACTTGGCTGGATTATGAAACAGTCACAGACTGCGTAATTAAAAGATAGAAAACAAGGACAAAACTGGAAATTTTTTTTTTTTTTTTTGCTGTACGCGGGCCTCTCACTGCTGTGGCCTCTCCCGTTGCGGAGCACAGGCTCCGGACGCACAGGCTCCGCGGCCATGGCTCGCGGGCCCAGCCGCTTCGCGGCATGTGGGATCTTCCGGGATCGGGGCACGAACCCGTGTCCCCTGCATCGGCAGGTGGACTCCCAACCACTGCGCCACCAGGGAAGCCCCACTGGAAATGTTTTTGAAAAATTTCTTCTCCTAATTTTTTTTTAATAGTTGAGGGGAAAACCCCCCAAAAGTCAGGGGTTGGGAGGGAAGACTTTCTTCCCAATTTTCCTTTTCTTTCCTAACGCCTCCACATCTCCACGCCGATGTCTCTTTGCTAGAACCATCTGAAGTCAATGAATGGCGAGAGTCTGTGGGGCGGCCCTTCGTCCGGGAGCCCCACCCCGAGGCATCACCGGCCTGCATGAACGGAGCAGCGCGCCGTGGCCTCCACTCTCCTCTGGAGCAGCTCACATCCCTTGTTCTACCTCTACAGGGACAGGGGAGGGGCATGGCCAGCCCAGCACAAACCGGGAGGCTGGTGGGCTTCGTACCTTAGGGAGCCCAAGAGTCTTGGACCCCACGTGGGTCTCTAGAGCCCTAACACAACCTGGGAGTGCAGGGGTCGACAAGGACCTGGCAGGGTCTGGTCATGCCTACTTGATCTTATTTTGGACCCACAGCTTTGGATGTGAGATCCCGTCCAGGCAGCAGCTCAGGAGTTTCCAAGACCAGGAAATGTGTAATTTGATTCCCCCTGACCGTGTGGAGCAGTGGTTCTCAAAGTGGGGTCCCCAAGCCTCACCCAGACCTGATGAATCAGAGAGTCTCGGGGTGGGCCGGGCGACCCACACTGCAGCGGGCCCTCACTGACTCTGATGCACCAGCCAACGGTGTGCGAGGCTCTCTGGCCTGGACTGGGGGATGCAGGCTTTGGGGTGGGGGAGGGCACCACTGTTTCAGGAGGGCTTCCGCTGCCCAGACTCCACGTCTGACTCGGGCCAGAAGCGGCCAGAAATCCTAGGTGCCAGGGGTCACCCGTTTGTCCTGATTTCTTTGTTAAAAACCTACTCTCTCTACAGCCAGACTCCAGTTCATGGATCCCTGACGTTCTATCCCTTCCGTTCACGCTCTGAGAGTGCAGCTGTGTGGAAAAGCAGCAAGGAAGAGAAGCACAGGCCACGGCATTTTCCTACTAGAAAGACAGCGGGCGCCACAACAAAAGATGGAATCCAGGCAACTCAGAACTAACTACAAAACAAATAACGGACAGACTGCACATCAGACCCGTGCTCTGCCACAGTCTGGAGACGCCGGGGTCAGAAGCAGGGGCGGTCGTGGCCAGACCCACCCGCCCCCCAGCCCCCGCCATCCTCTGGAGGAGCACTGGCCGGAGGCTCTGGGGCGCAGACCACGGGAGCTGCCCTCCACCCGCCAGTGGTGGCTGCTGCTGCCCCAGGGGAAGCAGGGAGTGGTGATCTGCTAAGTGAAGGGTGACCTCAAGCCGCTTCTCAGGGACATCTGCGGGGCGCCTACTAAGGGCACTTCCTTCTAAGCCGGCCCCAAAGGGCCTGAGCGAGGAGGGCGTCCACCTCTGCCCCTCCCCCGTCCAGGCCGGGCATGGGGACGGGCGCCTACCCAGGTCGGCGTCCGTGCTCTTCTTCATGTCCTTCTGCAGCCGCTTGGTCTGCTCCTCCAGCCTGCAAGGCAGGGGCATGGGCCTGGGCACCTGGCATCACCCACCTGCTTCTGCCCCCGTCCTGCCCGTCCCCCTGAGCCGAGCCCCACGCGACACTCAGGTCGCCTGCCAGGAGGAGGAAGGGCCTGCTCTGCGCGGATGTCCCCACTGAATGAAGAGCCACCGCGAGCCTGGCGTGAGGCACCCAAAGGCTACGAGTTCACGACTGTCACAGAGCCACCACCCCGGGGGAGAATTTCTGGCAGGTGGTGAACTGAGCTGCCCTGGACTCCCAGGGTGAGCGGACGAGGCAGCCCGGGCAGAAGGCTCTTTTCCTCCTCGGAGCAGCCCCCTCCCTGCCCTCCCTTCTGGGGGTGGACACTCACTGCTGCAGTTTTCCATACTCCCTTTCAAAGTCTCTTTCCACCTGTAAGGGAAGCGATAACTCCATCACTGGAGGAAATGACAGCAGGCTGGAGAAAAGCTGTCACCTACGAGACTCCCTCCACGCCCTCCCCGCACCCGCTTCTGCAGAAAACACCACCATCCAGTCCACACAAGCACCAGCACACCGTTCATGACACAGAAGCCCTGTGTTCCCAAATCAAGTAAGTGTTTGATTTAGGTCAAAGGACGCCCCTCCCAGACGGGCCAGCCAGGCAGGTACCAGTGGATCCCGGCTGGCTCTGTTCTTCCACCGCAGGGAGCGAGGCTGGGCTGGGCTCCCTCCCCTCCCCTGCGGGGTCTGGGTAAGGGGCTCAGAGTGTGATGGAAACTCATCATCGGGGAAGAGGCAGGGCGCGGAGGAAAGCGGGCGGGTTGGAGTCCGGTCCTGTCCCTGCTGCTCAGCAGCTCTGGGGCTGGAATGGCTCCCCTCCCCTCCTGGTCCTGGTTTCCTCACAGGTCCAGAACCTGCTGCGTTCAGGGTGGATCAGGAAAGACCAGGTATCCCCGCTCTGTGCGCTGGGATGCAGCCATCACAGATATGATTATCGACTCAGGCAAGGCCCTCTAAATTCTGGATGAGTTATCAGATTTCCCTGATATTTAGACCGAGTGGGTATGCGTCCTGACCCCAGTTCTTCGGCCTAGGGGGCAGGTGAAGCCAGGAAAGTCACTTGCACTTCTAGGGCCTGAATCTCCCCATCTGTAAAGTGGGGCCCAGGCAACAGTCACAGGAGAGTGGTCTGGGGAGTCCTGGTGTCTGAGGGCCGATAGGAGGATGGAGCCCCCGCCTCCGCTTTGTCCTCTTCCGAGGAGGCCGAACAGCTCCCTGCGTGCCTTGTTGAGGCACCACACGCCCCCATGACCGGCTTCTCCTCCATCACTCACCTGGCAGGCAGGTGCGCTGACGGCCCTCACCGCACTGAGGTCACTGGGACAGAGTGGTAGTCACCTGAGCAAGGTCACACCACTAGTAAGCGGCACGCCTGGGGTCTGAACACGGGCCAGGCGGCCTGGTTTCCAGGCCTGTGCCCTTTACCGTCATTCTACCTAAGGGGGAAACGCTCTGGCTGATGAACTAAAGCCATGACCTATGAGAGCACCTTCCTGGCGGCTGCCCGGAGACTCCCGCCAGGGAGAGCCGTAAATCCTACCACAGGCTGGAGGTGAAGGAGTGTGAATTTGCAGTGATCATCAAAGCCCCGCTGCGCCTCACCAGTAGTCTTCTAAAACCCCATTGGCCAATGCAGGGGACACGGGTTTGAGCCCTGGTCCGGGAAGATCCCAAGTGCCTCGAAGCAACTAAGCCCGCGAGCCACAACTACTGAGCCCGCGTGCCACAACTACTGAAGCCTGCGCACCTACAGCCCGTGCTCCACAACAAGAGAAGCCACCGCAATGAGAAGCCCACACGCCACAATGAAGAGTAGCCCCCGCTGGCTGCAACTAGAGAAAGCCTGCGTGCAGCAACGAAGACCCAACACAGCCAAAAATAAATAATTAAAAAAACCCCAAAACAGACACGGGCCCTGGTCGGGAGATCAAAAGAACAAACACACGTGACAGGGGGCTGCAGGGAGCCCCACGGAGGGCAAGGAAGGGCCCAGTGAGGCCTGACGCAGAGGCCCTACTTAGCATCCGACCTCAGGGCTTGACAATGGGGCTCTCTTGCATGGAGATGGCTCGCCTTCCTCATTTGAACTGTAAAACTTAGAAGCAGAAACACATGGTCTTCCCCTTACATTATGATCCTAGCATCTGGGACCTTCCACAAAGTTGTGAAGTAAAGTTCATCACTGGGAATTCCCTGTCAGTCCAGTGGTTAGGACTCCACATTCTCACAGACGAGGGCCCGGGTTCAATCCCTGGTCCCAGAACGAAGATCCCAAAGCCACGTGGTGCAGCAAAATCAATCAATCAATCAATCATCAATCACTGGTGCCCTAGCCTCCTGCCCTACAGTCTTTCCCTCTCTTTTCAACACACCCACTCTTTCTCCATCTGGGAACCCAACATTTTCATCATCACCTTTCGTATGACCCACCAAAAGATTCTCTCAAGAAAAAATTCATAATTCACTCCTGCTAAAGTGCATGTGCCTGATAAAGTTTAAAGTGCTCCCTAAGTCGGGGGATTTGTAGCTGGACAGGAATCAGAGTCTTAGCTGAAGGTCTGAACAGCTGCTGGTGTGACCGTGGATGGGAGATTTGTTCTGGAGCAAACAGGCCTCGCCCTGCCCTTTGGAGTCTGTACCGAAGTTAGTCTAGTCCTGTTTTCAACAGCGCCCGGGGGAAGGCGGTGGAGGGGCGCGAGCAGACAGAAGATATGAACTCTGATACTAGATGAGGAGCTTTAGAAACATTTCCAACATTTTGAGCCTCGGTTTCTTTTCTAATAAAATGGGACAGTTTCCCTTGGTCTCAGCCCATGGGAATTTCAGGTGGCTGACAAGGCAGTGGACTGACAGCATCAGCCTTGCTGGCTTGTTTGGAGGATTAACGAGCAGTATGTGTGGAGCACAGAGCACAGCGGCCGGCTTACACACGGGGTCTCCCTCTCCCCTCCACTGGGGCGGTGAGAGGACCGGGGGTCTGAGGAGGCAGACTGGTCTGTGACCCTCTGGCACAGCCCACTCAGTCAGCTGGCAGGTGAGGTGAAGCCTGGGCCCTGGGCCTGGGGCCACAGAGGGGCCTCCCTCCGCTGGACACGTCTCCTTTCCTTTCTTAACTTTGTAGGATGTGACAGCTAAGCTGAGTCTTTAAGTCGCACAAGTATTTTTTCTGCCGAAAAGATGAAGTTGAAATTAAGGATGCCTTGGCCAGGGTCCAGGTCTCCTGAAGACCAAGAGCAGAGAACAGGTGCCCTGGGGTGGGGGTGGGCGCGGCGAGAGGGGAGGCGAGGGCCAGGCTCCCTCGCTCTCTTGCGCAATCCCCAGCGAGCCGTGTGGGATGTCAGGGAACACCTGGTCTCCCGGGCTGCCACTGCTGGGACGTGCACAGAGAAGGACCGCAGGTTTCCAAGCGGCTGAGGAGAAACTCGGGGTCTCACGCTGGAAGCGGAGAAGTGTGTCGGGGTGCGAGCTTGAGTCTTCTGCTGTCCCAGCTCAAGGCCATCTGACAGCCTAAGAGAAGGTCAAGAACGCTTCACCTCCTTTGTCGGTAGCCCGCGGGGGTTGCTTCCACAGCTCACTGCTCCTGAGGTCTCTCTCCTCCCCAGGGGAAAGATCTGAGAGGCACAGCACCGGGATTCTAGGCCCTCAGACAACGGCTGAGGGAATCAAGGGACACACTGGAGTCTCGTTCCAAGGTATATCCGTGCAGAGGGAAGGAGCCAAATACAAAAGATCTGAACATCTTTGGATGCTTGATGCCTTTGCCAATAAAGGCAACTGGACCCCAGTCAACAATGCAAGTGTAAACACATGTGCACGACTCTCGGCAGGTCAGGGTGGGCTGGGTCAGGCTGGCGAGGTCAGTGCAGGGAGGCTCAAGCACGGAGACTGCCTCAGCAACCCCTACATTCTCGGAGGCTCAGGGTGGCAGGAGGGGCCGTGCTGCTCACCGCTTGTCCCCAGGGCCTAGGTCAGGCTGCCACACGGCAGGAGCTCGGTGGCTGTTAAGTGAATAGTGGGCTGAGTTCCCACCCACTCACACTCATGGTGAAGGGAAGAGGGAGGCCAGCAGGCAGGGCCAGGCTCTGATCCCGGGGCTAAGCTGAGCCAGACTGGACCTGAGGCAGAGGGAGCCCTGTGCCTTCTGAGAAGCTCCTCTTCCAGGGCGGCTCAGGGTGGAGAGCGGCCTGCCTTTGGTTTGTTACAAAGGGTCTCTCCACTTTGCACGTGAAAACCATTCTCAGGTGAAGGCGCGACCTGCCGGGACTCCCATCTGCCTTGACCTTCCAGAGTGCCTGCCTAGCTGGGAATCTAGGTGTGTGCGAGACCCAGGGAAACCCTTGCGCTTCAATGTGCGAAGTCTTCCATCATGCCGGTTGCAGAGGGAGGTACAGCTTCTCTTTGCCGTACCAAGATGCTCCAGCTCCTTTATGGGCTGGGGCAGCAGGAGGGGACTAAGCAGAAGGTTAGGACTGGGAAGTGGGGGAGTGTTTGTCCTTCCATTTCAGCCCCAGTGATCAGCCCCTGCAGAGAACACGCCCTTCCAGCCAAAGCCATGACAATACTGGAATCTGTATTAATAACCTGGGCACAGCAGAATGGGGAGGGCAAACGCACAATGCTTTCTTTGTGTCTGACGGTTGGGTGCCTTGAGCCAAAAACCTCCTGAAACTCCCTGAAGATAACATGAGCTTTTCTTCCCATGACAGGGGTGCCACGACTTCCAATAACCCAGACAGCCACATCTGCTCCCCGCCCCGAGAGTGCCTGGACAGGAAAAATAGAGTGCGTCACCCCTATTCGGGGGCAGCTGCCAGAGATGCTGAGACAACTGCACAGCCTCGGCCTGTTTGGGGGCCAGGAGGGGGCTTGTGCGGGGGAGGGGAGGGAGACTGCGAAGAGGTAGGGTCTTGCTACATAGGCTTCAGTGCCTCTGGGGAGTTGAGGAAGCAAAGGACTCTATTCCTTGTGAGAGATCAAAGGCCCAGCCTACCATTTCATTGTACTGGGGAATCCAGCTGCTTGGGACAGGCTGGGTCCTTGGTGGTTTATTAAGAGTCAAATCAGCTATCGTCTCATAATGCAGTTAATATTTACTGAGGGCTCACTATGTGCCAGGCACTGTTCTAAGTGCTTCATATGCATTACCTCATGTAAGATGCATAACACTTACATCAATGACATAGGAGCTAGTAGTATCATCCTCACTTCACAAAGGAGAAAATGAGGGCTCAGGGAGGGTAAGGAACTTGCTAGAGGTCACGGACAACACGTGGCAGGGCCAGGATGGGAATCCAGGCAGGGGACCTTCCAAATCCAGTTTCTTAACCACTCCTTGATGCCCAGTCTGTCTGGAGGAGCTGATGCCAGGTGTTAGAGGGCTACAATTCCATCCCAAACACGACGGATGCCAGGAAGGGAAGAGGGAGGCCGTGGGCCCATCCATAGGCACTGAGACTGTCCATCTGCCCTTCCTCCGGGGAGTCCTGGCCACCCCTTCGAGTAAAAGACCTAGAGACCTTTCCAGCAACAAATTCTGGCAAGGAAGCTAGAAACTGCATGCTACCCTATACTTTTCCGTGGAGAACAAAGGCTATTTCCATCAAGGTTGGGGTGTTAGGAGAAATTTTTGTTTGTTTGTTTGTTTTTTGGTAGTGAGTGCTGGGAATAAAAGACCCTTCTCAAAACCACTTCCCTTTCAGATCTGCCCTGGATTAAACTCTGGAGACTCAAAGCCACACCTTCCCACTTCCTGTAGCTGGCTGGAGCACGCCCAGATTCTTTGCGCTTCAGCTGAGAGCCTCCACAGCTGGTCAGCCTCTGCATGGGAGGTAAACTCGGAGTCTGTCCTTGGCCTGCCTTTGCTTGAAAAAAAGGGAGGGCCCTTTTAACATGGACCCATCGCCTTTTAAGTGACCTCACTTTGGATTTCCCAAAGATGGAGCCAGTGCTCAGATGCGTGCTGCACTTCCTCTCCCACCAAACCCAGTTCAGAGTCCGGAGCTAAGGAGGGCCAAGGTTATAAGACAAGAACTGTCTTATAAGCGGCTGGGATGACAGTCCAGGGCCTCCAGCAGGCTGACAGTGCTAAGCTTCAGATATAGTCTCTCACGTTAAACCCTCAAGAGCCTCACCCACATTGGTGGGTGAGGGGTTGGAGAGGCCATTCTTTTTTTTCTAATTAATTAATTAATTTTTGGCTGCGTTGGGTCTTCGTTGCTGCACATGGGCTTTCTCTAGTTGTGGCAGGCGGGGGCTACTCTTCGTTGCAGTGCGTGGGCTTCTCATTGCAGGGGCCTCTCTTGTTGCGGAGAATGGGCTCTAGGCGTGCAGGCTCAGTAGTTGTGGCACTCGGGCTCAATGGTTGTGGCTCGTGGGCTCTAGAGCGCAGGCTCAGTAGTTGTGGCACCTGGGCTTAGTTGCTCCACGGCATGTGGGATCTTCCCGGACCAGGGCTCGAACCCGTGTCCCCTGCATTGGCAGGCGGATTCTTAACCCCTGCGCCACCAGGGAAGTCCTGTGGAGAGGCCATTCTTGACTAGAATTCCAAAACCTCAGGAGACCTTCACAGCCCGAGTGAGCTCGCGTGAAGCTATGGAAAGTGTACGAAACGGAGCCTCGAACTTGAGTTCTAGTTCCAGCTCCGTCAGAATTAGGTTTATGACCTTAGAAAGTCACAGCAACTCCACGGGCCTTGGTTTCCTCATCAGGAAAACTCAGAAGGTTGGACTGGATGATCTCTAAGGGCTTCCAGTTCTTTTTTTTTTTCGGCCACACTGCGTAGCTTGCAGGACCTTAGTTCCCCAACAAGGGATCGAACCTGGGCCCCCTGCGGTGGAGTCCTAACCACTGGACTGCTAGGGAAGTCCCACAGTTCTAACTTTCTGAGAATCTAGATTCTCCTCCTCTTCCACTGTGGCGATAAAACAGAGATAAAAACTGTGGACTTACAAAGGGGTAGGATTCAATCATGCCCTCCCGGTGAGTGGCTCCGGGTCCTGGCTAAGAATGAATGTAGCAGCAGAGAGAAGGGGACCTGGACATCCCAGGGAGGCTTTCTGGCCTTTTACGCAGCCTGAGGGGGCGGGAGACAGAGGCCTGGGACGTGTCGTTGGCGGGAGCCTATGTCTCAGGAACCCTTTTAGGAAAGTGCAGACGGTCACGCCAGACCCCAGTGCTGGGCTGTTCAGAAGCAGGGTGTCTGTCCGCACTTTGTAACCCACCTCTTCCACCTGCCCAAGGAAGGGGAGGGGCCCAGGCTGACCTGAGGGAGGAAAGTGTCCCAGGATAGGAGGGCCCTATAAGCCCCCACCTGTGTGAGGTTCTAGAGCAGCACAACTGGGAATAATAAGGCCTGGGTTCTGCCTTCCCAGCCCCACGATGCATTGAGTCAAAGCTCTGGTTCTACACAAAGGCCACGTGAGTCTCGGAGTGAAAGAACTGGTTACTCACTGTTTTGGGGACAATCTGTTTCTTGGGCTGCCCAATCTTGAAAGGAATCCTGTAAGACAAAGAGTCAAAGAGGAAGGTTAGGAGAAATGGGGAAGGATGTGGCTGAAAAGACTTGATGAGGTATGGCCACTTCCCCCGCTAGGAGTGCCTCAGTCCCGGGACTCGTACCACGTGCCTGCGGGTCTAGGACCATCAGCAACCAGGCCGGGTTCCAGGAGAACGGTCCCCCATGGACAGAATCAGATGGAGGTGCCCCAGAGCATCTTTCTCTGTAATGTTTACATACATGGCAAAGGTGAAGGCAGGAAAGGTGAGATACTGTACTAGTAACAGTCACTACAAACCTTGTGTCTTGAGGAGCTGCGAAGTCAGAGGTTGCAGGCTCACCTGGACAGCTATCATCCTTGAAAACATGCCTTTAAAAGATACCGCAAAGCCCACTATCATCTGTAGCAGGTGCTTCCCTACTTCTCTATAGACAGACAGACTGTGGAGGGCTTCTTGTGGGGCTGGGGAGAGATGACGAATTGTAGGGGCACTGAGGACCAGTCAGGCTGGGTTATTTCCCGCGAGAACTGACAACATCTAAAGAAAGCTAGCTTGGAGAAGACTCTGAATCCAGCTCAAGTCTGCCTTGAACTTGCTGGGAAGCTCTGCACCTCACGTTCCCCACTCGGAAAGGAAATGGAAGAAGGCATGGCGTAATGGAAGGAAGGTCATGGTCAAGGAGTCAAACCCTGAGCGCTAACCCCGCCTCCACCCCTGAGGAGCAGGCTGCCAGGAAGTGACTGCGCCGGGACTTAATTTCCTACTCTGTGAAACAAGAGGGTTCAACTGGGTAATCTAGAAGCTTCCTTCAAGCGCTGACAATTCTACCATCCTACAGTTCTGAGAATTAAAGAAGCCACAGTGCATCCCCACAGCTACAGAAACGCGGGCTTCTCCCACCAAGGTAGGAGTGAGTTAAGCTTCCCTGGCTGGGATCAGCTCAGGGAAGAGCCCTGAGGGTGCAGGTTGGACCCCACTCTCACTGCTCTCCTTCCCCCCACCCCCTCCACCAGGCCCCTCCCTCCACAACGCCCTCTCCCCGGGCCTGGCCCGTACCGACCAACACTGCTGCTAAGCCCAGCGGTATAATTAACCACCGATAATAACCCCAGACAACGATCTGGTTGAGAGGATGGGCCAGCCTGAGTCACAGCAGTTTAAATTTAATTTCTGGAGGACATCCTGTTTATTGTTAACCCAGCCCCGTAATTTGGGAGCGTTAACCCTTTGGGGGCTGGCTGATTCACGTGGCTTCTGTAAACAAATAATCTCTGGCTATGTAATTACCAGGGGAAGGTAAGCTATGGAATTGAAAAGGAAAGAAAAGATGAAATTGCCATTTCCCTCTCTCAGACCTGAAGAAGAAGGGTTAAGGGGACAGGAGGGCCTCAGTCCCCCCTCACCACCCACAGTTACTTCTGCCCAAATCAGGGACTCGAGTTGACTGACACAATGGTTTTGGACAGTGAGCAACTGCCCGCAAGGACCAGTTTGGTGACAGTGCAAATGAGGTCCTGGTGGCATTGCGAACAGACTGATCCTGCTCTGTGTGAAGCATGTTGCCGTATAAAAAGCTCTGGACCAGGAATCAGAAACCCTGGTTTCGGGCTTCCCTGGTGGCGCAGTGGTTGAGAGTCCGCCTGCCGATGCAGGGGACACGGGTTCGTGCCCCGGTCCGGGAAGATCCCACATGCCGCGGAGCGGCTGGGCCCGTGAGCCATGGCCGCTGAGCCTGCGCGTCCGGAGCCTGTGCTCCGCAACGGGAGAGGCCACAACAGTGAGAGGCCCGCGTACCGCAAAAAAAAAAAAAAAAAAAGAAAGAAACCCTGGTCTCTGCCTCTGACTAGTATCTTAAACAAACTATAAAACAAAGGAGCTGGACTAGGTAGCCCTTTCAGCTTACCTAAAACTTGAATTCTAAACTGAATCTCCATTCCAAGAACATGGGGAACGGAATGAGCATTCTAAAGAGCCCTCAGAGCGGTCCTCAAAGTGACTCTAACGTGGCGTCTAGTACTACAGACTAGCTACAAAGGGATTAGGAACTTAGATTCCATTATTTGTGGTGCCACAGCCTCTCTCTAAATCTTAATTTAGAATCACAGTATTTTTAGAGCTGCAAGTTACCATAGAAATTTTTCCAGTTCAACCCTCTCATTTTGGAGATGAGGAAGCAGATCTGGAGGGGTTCGGTGACTAGCCCAGGGTCATTCAGCAACAGGACCCAGAACAAACAATCAGGGTTGCGATTTCTTGTCCAGTTTTCTCTCTACTACTCACAGTTTAATACTCTTTCACACAGATATGTCATATGTATCTGAAGGAACCAGGAAAAAAATCATCTGGTCAAGATACCTAATCTGGGGCTTCCCTGGTGGCGCAGTGGTTGAGAATCTGCCTGCCAATGCAGGGGACACGGGTTCGAGCCGTGGTCTGGGAAGATCCCACATGCCACGGAGCAACTGGGCCCGTGAGCCACAACTACTGAGCCTGCAAATCTGGAGCTTGTGCTCCACAACAAGAGAGGTCTCGACAGTGAGAGGCCCACGCACTGCGATGAAGAGTGGCCCCCGCTCGCCGCAACTAGAGAAAGCCCACGCACAGAAATGAAGACCCAACACAGCCAAAAATAAAATTAAATAAATAAATAAATAAATAAATAAATAAAAACTAATCTTAAAATACTATGGAATTTAGAAAGGGCTCATTGTTAAAAGACTGGAAATGAAAGAGGACCGTGTTATCAGGAGGAGGCTGGTGCTGAACTGGGTGCTTCTGCACAAATGAGAGGCCGTGTGAACTGTGTAGAAGGAACCAGGCCTCTGTAATCTCACTGCAGCTACTGACAATCACCTATAACTTTATCATATGATTCTGATTAGTTTTCACCTCACCTCTTCAAAAGCCATCTCCCTGCCTGAAGAATGTCTTAAAAAAAAAAAAAAGTAGCTTTTGATTTGAAAAGTTTTAGATGTACAGAACAATTGTAAAGACAGTACCTAACTCCACATATCCCACACCCAGTTTCCCTTATTATTAACATCTTATATTTGTATGGCATATTTGTCACAATTAGCAAACCAATCCTGAAATATTACAGTCTACACTTTATTCAGATTCCCTTAGTTTTCACCTAACGTTCCCTTTAAGTTCCAGGATCCCAGCCAGGTTGCCGCATTCCATTTAGTCATTAAGTCTCCTCAGACTCCTCTTGATATTTTTTCAGACTTTCCCTGTTTTTGATGACCTTGACAGTTTTAAGGAGTGCTGGTCAGGTACTCTATAGAAATGTCCCTCAACTGGGACTTGTCTGCTATTTTTCTCACGACTAGACTGGCGGTTACAGGTTCTGGAGGGAAGGAGCGATACTGAGGGTTCGAGCTATCAACCCGACTTCCTACTGCCGATGTGAGTCTCGGTCACTGGGCTGAAGCAGCCTTTCCCAGGATTCTCCACCATATGGTCCCTCCCCCTCCCCCCTGTGCCTCCCTACCCCTTTGGAAGGAAACCACTGGGCACAGCCCACACTTAAGAAATGAGGAGTAATACTCCACCTTTTTGCGGGCAGAGTATTGGCATAAGTTATTTGGGATTCTGCATGGGAGATTTCTGTTCTCTATTTATTCAGTCACTTATAGCAGTATGAATGCGTCGATATTTATTTTATATGGGTTATAATCCAATCCTACTTTATCCTGTTGCTCAGACTGTTCCAGCTTTGGCCACTGGGAGCTCCTTCAGTTGGCTCCTGTGTCTTTCTGACATACCCACATCAGTGTGTGTGCGTGCATGCGTGCGTGTGTGTTTTGTTTAGTACTTCCTTGTTTTCTGGACTATGAGATGCTCCAGGCTTACCCTGTACATTTCCTGAGCCAGCCCTAGAACTGGTTGAGGAACTTCCTAAACCAGCAGTCACTGTGCCTCTATAATATGGTCTCACCCCGCCTTTTAGTTTCCCTTCCCATTCACCCAGTACAACTACTCTGATTCAGCCAAGTGGCTGTTCATTTATCCCCCAAATCTAGACGCCTTATAAACAACTTCCTGTCCCAAAGTGGGAGGTCCATTTTTTAGTGCCAACGTGTCATTAATAATTTCATCAGGACAAAAGGCATAAAACTTGGACTGTCCAGGGCAACTGGGACATACGGCCACCCCACCCAGAGGGAACCTTTCCCTTCTCCTGGCTTCATCCAAGCTGTTCTGACTCCTGAACCTTGCTTACCTTCTTCAAAATGTCTACGACTTTATTAGGCATTTTAAAATATTCTACCTTTTACAGTTGATTACAGTTCATCTCTTTAAAAAGTAAAACACACTCATCAGAGAAAACTTGAGAAGTACAGAAAGCCTAAAAGAGAGAGAAGAGAGGGAGAGAGAAGACAGAGAAGGAAAAGAAGGAAAAGAAGGAAAAGAAAAAACTCCAAAATAGCCCTCAGTCTCATATTGAAAAGATAACCAAGGTTAATGTGTTGGTGTTAATTATATTTTAAACATTTTCAGAAAGAAAAAAACCTGAAGCAGATATGCCGCACGTTAGTAGCTAATTTCGGGCGGTGAGAATATGATTTACTGTTTTCTTTTTTGCACTTTCCATACCTCTCAAATAAACTGAAGAAAAAAAATCCCTTAAGTTTTTTCCTTGACTATAAAAATAACACCTGATCAGTGTCAAAAACTTGGAAAACCATAAAGGACAAACACACACACACAGAGATACAAATACACAAAACCCCAGAGGAAAAGTAATACCCCAAATTTCAGTGTAAGCATATGCATATTTACACAACTTTTAAAAAATAAAGGAAACATATATCAGGAGTGCTTTCATATGCCAATACACAAGTTTTCATCAGCCTGACTTTTAACAGCTACCTAGTATTTCATTAATCAACTGTATCACTAGTTTTCTTTTTGTAACCCACATGGCTTACGTTATCATTTCAACTGCCTCAAGTTTTTCTTCTAATATAAACAAGAAACAACAGCTAAATCTTTGGGCACATCAAGGATTAGTCACATAGGATAAATTCTTAGTATTGGAATTGCTCGGTGAAAGGATACATGCAGGTTCAAGGCTTTGATTTGCTTGCCAAATTGCCCCTGAGACAGACTGAAACAGTTTACATTTTTTAAAGGATTGAAATAATTTACCACCAGTCCCAGGATTTTTTTTCCTGTCTTAACGTTTACCTTTCCATTTTGTACATGTGTGTTTTTAATGTTCAGAGGCTTTTAATTAGTATGAAGTGAAACTGCCCAAATCTGTCTTTTTCCTTTATGATTTCTTCTTTTGGTGTCATACTGAGAAAGACCTGCCTCTTCCAACCCAACACAGAAAAATTTCACCTAGACCTACTTTTTACTTTTATGATTTCCTTCTACTAATCTAAGTTTTGCTCTTATCAAAGTTATACATGTGCATAGTTTAACAAGGCAACAATGTCTGCTAAGTAAAACGTTAGGTTCTAGGCTCCCCTAAACTCAATCGCCTGTGATGAGCACTTCTAACGTGGCTGGGTTTGTTTTGTTTTTGATACGTACCTTTGCATCTTTAAATAAAAATGTGTGCATTACCACCCTGTGATGATTAGGTTTTAGGCCCTAGCTACTGACTTTTTATCTTGGAAGAGGAAGATTTAACTAAACAAAAACAACACACACCTCTTTTGGGTCTTCACCCCTATTACCCAAAGGCACATTTGCAACTCTGCCTTCTCAATAGAGGTATACTGTGATCTGGTTAGAGCAATGCGAAATACACTATTAGGAACAGAACATGGTTTGTTTTCCTTCCTGCATGTGGCAGCCAGCAGACTGTTCAGCTTCAGCCAAACCTTCAGGAGACTGTGGAGTTCCCAAGCCAAAACCCCCAGCTGAGCCACTCCCAAATTCCTGACAATCAGAAACTGGTATTATTGTTGGGAGGCACTGATTTGTGGGGTAATCTGTTCCACAGCAATACAGGACTAAGAACGCTGCACAAGTTTCCCCAAAAATAATTTTTCCTTTTCTTTCATATGCTTAATCTTCTAGATGTTTATCCCTAATCCTCTCTCAGTCGTCTACATCTACTCTCAATACATTCATGCGTATCAGGTGTCCTATCATTTTCCCTTCCTGAAGCAGTCTCTACTGGAGCCTTGGACCTGCTCGGGTCTGGACGGGCTGCCTCCACTCTGGGCTCCCGTCACCACCCTCACAGGGATTCCTTCCGCCTCTCTCCTAGGATCTTTTCCGCCTGGATTCCGTGTCTTCTCCTTTCTTGGTTTACTCCTCATCTGGCTGGAGAAAAAGTGTGAGGGAGATCAGTTTTGAGACTGCACAACCCAAACCCTTTTTATCCTATCTTCACACGAGTTAGTTTTGACTGGGTATAGAATTATAGGCTGGACATGATTTCTTCCAGAATCTCAAAGGCACTGTTTCACTGGCTTCTCATTTCCCAGTACCGCTGTGGTGGTGAAGTCTGAAGCCATCTGATTCCCAACCTTTGTATGTGACCTGCTTTTTTTTTTTTTTTTTTTGCGTTATGTGGGCCTCTCACTGTTGTGGCCTTTCCCGTTGCGGAGCACAGGCTCCGGACACACAGGCCCAGCGGCCATGGCTCATGGGCCCAGCCGCTCCGCGGCATGTGGGATCTTCCCAGACCGGGGCACGAACCCGTGTCCCCTGCATCGGCAGGCGGACTCTCAACCACTGCGCCACCAGGGAAGCCCTGTGACCTGCTTTTTATCTTCTTCATGCCAGCTTCGAGGGTCAGATGTGTGTCTCCCATGTTGCAAAATTTCACAACGATGTACCTCGTGGTCTGTTTTTATCCATTGTGCTGGGGGATACACAGGACTCTTTCGCGTTGGCAATTTATAATCTTTAGTTCTGGGATTAAAGGAAACTTTGTTGCTATTGACCACTCCCCCCACACCCATTTTCTCTGTTTCTTATTTCTGAAATTCTTATAATTCTGATGCTGACCCTCTTTGGCTGGTCCTCTGATTTCTCTATTTTCAATGTTTCCTTATCTTTTAATATTTCTAAAGAGTTTTTCATTTCTGCTGCCATGTTTTTAATTTCCAACAGCTCTTTTTAATTTTCAGGATGTCCCTTTTTTTTTTTAATGGTACCCTGTTTTTATTTCTTGGATGCCTTATCTGAAAATCTTAATGATAGCTTTGAAAAAAGTTTCTTCTTCCTTTATAGCCTCAGTTTCCCTTCAAGTTGCTTTTTTTGTTTGTTTTAGTCTCCATTTTTCATATTAAACATGTCACTTGGATGAGTGGTAATTCTTGGTTGTCTTCTCCAATATATGACTGGGGACCAAAAGGCTGACTAGAAGCTGTAAGTACATGAATAATGTCTGTCTATTGTGTAGGATGATCTGGCTGAGAAGTTCTGTGGGGGATCCTTGATGCCAGTTTGTACTCTTTTCTCCAAGGGAGGTAAAATTCCCTAGAGAAGATTCTTCCACTGTCTTGCACTGGGAATAAAGGCCCAGCTCACTGTTCTGGGAGCTGAGTAGAAGAGGCTGTGTGTGTGTGTGTGTGTGTGTGTGTGTGTGTGTGTGTGTGTGTGTGTAAGAGGGTGTGTCAGCACTCCACTTCATCCTCCTGCCCTCACCTGTGCTTGAAGCGGATCTGGGTTTTGTGGGCCTGAAGCTTACACAATTTTGCATGCCCTTTAAAAAAAAAAGAGATTACAAAACTGCAAATATAAAAATAGGCCTGAAAGTGAATGTTTATTTAAACAGAGAAAAGAGCATTATAAATTACAAGCTATAAAAGCTGACAAATAACATGAACATCAGAAAATCAAGAATAACCTAATATTTTTATTAATCATCTGCCTGACACACCTTTAAATTTATTTCTCCACATTTTTTTTGGCTGCATAGTCTATGATTGCCTCTTCATGTGACACAGAGTTGATAAATCATTTCCTTAGAGAGAAAAGACAAATAATTCAGCCTTTTCTCTAGTAGCATTGATTGAAATTTGTTTTCTATTACTGACAGTTTAGAAAAGCTTTTTTTTCCAGTTTACTGGTAACATATAAATATAATATAAACTTTAGGATTGTTGTAAAATTTGGGAAAATCTCATGTTTCTCTCATAAATAAACTGTAAGGTTTCAGGCCACATTTCAAATTTTCTTGTACAATGACTAATCTTAAATGCTTCCTGAATTAGTGAGAGTAACTGGTTTGTCACTGATGTCCTAGTAGGAGGGTTATGAGTTTTATGTTATCTTTGTTATGTCTTTCATGTTAAATCCACTAGAAATTTAAATGTTTTAGCAGTAGGTTCATGGGATTTGCTCCTCCTCTTCATTAACTAGATCATCAGATAATCATCACTTCTATCTAAAACTGATCTTACTCTCTTAATGAATTACTAGCTTTTGGTACAATGTGGCAATGTTTTGTTGCACTTTACATGATTTCAGAGTAATATCTATTGATTTCATTCTCACCTTTGTCACTTTTGTTTTGTGTTCTACTTTTATCCAATTTTTCTCTTAGCTATAAAATACATTTGAAGATGATCAAAAAAGGTATCCTTTGTACGTCTCCAACTCAGGACTCGAATTTCTCACTTGTTTTATGTTTTCCAAAAATGTCTTTACAAACTGAAGTCAAAACAGCATACTCCCAATTCAACAACCCCCTCCAATCCTGTCCCACCCCAAAAAAGGGTCTAGGCTACTCCAAAGCTGCCTGACAGGAAGGGTAGTATAACGAAGAAAAAGAAGGACCTAGAGATTGTCATACTGAGTGTAGTCAGACAGCGAAAGACCAATGTCATATGATATCGCTTATATGTGGAATCTAAAAAAATGGTACAAATGAACCTATTTACAAAACAGAAATTCAGAAATTGAGTCACAGATGTAGAAAACACCCTTATGGTTACCAAGGGGAAAAAGCGGGGGGGGGGATAAATTGGGAGACTGCGATTGACATATACACACTACTGTATATAAAATAGGTTACTGATAAGAACCTATTGTATAGCGCAGGGAACTCTACTCAGTACTCTGTAATGAGCTATATGGGAATAGAATCTAAAAAAGAGTGGATACATGTATACGTGTAGCTGATTCACTTTGCTGTACAGCAGAAACTAACACAACATTGTAAATCAACTATACTCCAATAAATAATTAATTAAAGAAAAAAGGAGGAAAGGCAGGCAGAGATATTCTTAGCTGAGTGCAGTATAAATACATTTTCGAACTTTACAGAAACACAGGATCATTTGAACACATGGCTAGGGTTCCTTCTAGGGCCCTGGACAAGGTCCATGTAAGCGAGGGGCCCTGAGGCTTAAGCTTCATTAGTTTCACACAGTAAATCCACCTCTGTGTGCCCTAGTAGAGAAACTCCCTGCTTCGCACTCTCCAGGGGTGGGGCCCCTTCATTCTTCTGCTAGGGTGAGGTGGGGACAGTGTCCAGTGAAATGGCGTTGGGGAGGAGATGGTAGGACTCTCAACTTATTCATAAGCAGCTTTCAACCAATCCCCCTGTTTTGAGTGTTCGGCTTCAGCCCACTTCTAGGGGTACCTGGCGTCACCAGTTCCTGAACCTTTGAGGATTCTGTGATGTAAGTTCTTGGTTTTCCTAAATGCCAGTTCACGATCTGGCCTTCTGGGAACTGCCAAGTCAGTTACCCCATGTAACTGTATTCCAATCCCCAAATGTCGTCAATGTCTCTTCTATTCTCCCTGAATTGGTAGGTTTATGACTTAAAAAAAATCACCTCACTGTGCTTTGTGTGGGATTTCTGAGGGAGATAAAATAGATGTACATTATTATACATTATAATGTATAATGTGTTATACATTATAGATGTATATGTATTATATTATTATATACACCTAGTTTTATCTCCTGCACAAATCCCACAATTTGTCACCTTTACTCAGAAACTGCTTTATTTATTAATTTTAAATAACAACTTTATGAGATGTAATTCACATACCATAACATTCATCCTTTTAAAGTGTACAATTTGGTGTTTTTGCTGTATTCACAGAGTTGTGCAACCATCACTACAACTAATTTTGTTTTGGCCACGCTGTGTGGCTTGCTGGATCTTAGTTCCTCAACCAGGGATCAAACCTGCTCCCTTGGCAGTGAAAGAGCGGAGTCCTAACCACTGGACTGCCAGGGAATTCCCACCACTAGCTAATTTTAGAACATTTTCATCACCCAAAAGGAAACCCCATATCTATTAGCAGTCATTCACCATTTTGTAGTGTAGTACAAAGACACTTTCGGTCTCCATGGATTTGCCTATTCTGGACATTTCACATAAATGGAATTGTATAACATGTGGCCTTTTGTGTTTTCTAATTTTTTAATATGGTGTAGGTAAGGATCCTTCTTCATTCTTTTGCATGTGACTATCCAGTTATCCCAGTACCATCTGTTGAAAAGATTATTCCTTCTCCATTGAACTGGCATCCTTGTTAAAAATCAACTGACTGTCAGTATAAAGGTTTATTTTTGGATTCTCAATTCTATTCCATTGATCTACATATCTATCTTTATTGCTAGTCCCACACTGTCTTAGCTACTGTTGCTTTGTAGTAAGTTATGAGACTGGGAAGTGTGAGTCCTCCAACTTTGTTCTTCTTTGTCAAGATTGTTTTGGCTATTCTGTGTCCCTTGAATTTCCATATGAATTTTAGTGGTTTGTCTTTTATATTTAAATCTTTACTCCACGTAGAGTTTGAGTGTATGGCTAACCAGTTGTTTTAACATGATTTAAAAAATAATCCATCTTTGGGACTTCCCTGGTGGCGCAGAGGTTAAGAATCCGCCTGTCAATGCAGGGGACATGGGTTCGAGCCCTGGTCCGGGAAGATCCCACATGCCATGGAGCAACTAAGCCTGTGCGCCACAACTACTGAGCCTGCGCTCTAGAGCCTGCGAGCCACAACTACTGAACCCCACCCGCCTAGAGCCTGTGCTCCACAACAAGAGAAGCCACTGCAGTGAGAAGCCTGCACACTGCAACTAGAGAAAGCCCGTGTGTAGCAACAAAGACCCAATGCAGCAAAAATAAATAAATAAATTTAAAAAAATCTCTTTGAAAAATCATTTTATCAGCATTAAATACTTCCGCTCTATATCATAGATCTATCTACTCTTTTGCCAATAACACAAATTTAATTATTTAGGTTTGTAACAGCTCTTGATACCTAGTAAGCAAATCCCTTCTCATTACATTTCTTTTTCAGGTGATTTCTTGGCTATTTTAATTTTGTTTTCATATTTAAGAGGAAATTCAAAATCATCTGCTGTGTTTCCCCTTCCAAGTCAGGATATTAGTTACTGAAAATACATTATATTTATAGATTAACTTTTGAAGAACCTACATCTTTATAAATATTAGGTTTGCTCATTCAGGGCCAAAATATTTCTTTCCAGTCATTCAAGTCTTTTTATTATGTCCTTTAGTCTTAAGAGTTTTTTTCACATAGGTCCTCTACATTTATTTAGTTAAATATTAACATCCAAAAGTAACACTTATCTGTGAATTTTTTTGCACTACACACGTCTTAGGTACATTCCATGGAATTTTATATTTTTGGTTATACTATAAATGGATTCTCTTTTTCATTTCATCTTCCTAGTACACAGGAAAGCTACTGGGTGTTAAATATTTACCCCACAACCAATCACCACAGCTATACACCTAACCTACATAGCCCAAGAAATTTGGCTGGGGAAAAAAAAAAGAACTAATTGGGTTTTCCAAGTAGACAGTGATATCATTTGAAAATAATTGTAAAATTTCCCTCTTCTTCCCCAATATTTTTTTTTTTTTTTTTTTTTTTTGCGGTACGCGGGCCTCTCACTGTTGTGGCCTCTCCCGTTGCGGAGCACAGGCTCCGGACGCACAGGCTCAGCGGCCATGGCTCACGGGCCCAGCCGCTCCGCGGCATGTGGGATCTTCCCAGACCAGGGCACGAACCCGTGTCCCCTGCATCGGCAGGCGGACTCTCAACCACTGCGCCACCAGGGAAGCCCCCCCCAATATTTAATACCTATTTTTGTCTTGTATTACGGCATTGGCTAAAAATTGCAGAAAAATGTTTTTAACTTTAGTAAGAATACTTCGAGTTTGATCTTGCACTATAAAATACGAAGAGGGCTCCTGGTTTATTTAGGAGGCTAATGGTAAGGAAATATTTTTCTGTTTCTAGTTTAGTGAAAGATACAAAGACTGGATTTCTGAATTACATCAATGCCTTTTCAGCATGCATTTGGTGGACCAGTTGGCTCTCCTATGACCTAGTGCTGTGACGAACTGTGTGAATACATGTCCTAAGACTGAGCCATCCTTTCATTACTGAAGTGAGCTCTGCTTGGTTAAAGGTACAGGTTAATTAACTTTGATGTGCATACATCTTGCTTTCTGATTATGACACAAAGGGGTAGGGACTCAATGTTATGCTTCTCTGCAACTCCTGCCAAGTGCTGTACTAGGCACAAGGCTATTTTCAACCTTTTACTGAATGAACAGTCGGTAAATATGTGTTAGGGGCCTCCTTCATGCCTAGCACTACACGAGGTTCTAGGGATATCAGGATGAATAAGGCAGACTCATTCTATGATCTCATGGAGCTTACAGTCTGGCTTCATACACACAGTAAGCAGGGAATGGATGATTAAACGAATGAGTAAAATGAGTCTACTGGCCCAGGGGCCCTATCAAATACCATACTCTAATTTAGGGTTCCTGAAAAAAGCTACTCTTAGATCAGGCTATATAAAGAACAAAGAAAGGTAATATCATTGTCCTTGGTCTCCCAATCCTTACCTGAGTAAAATAAAACCTAAAAAGGCATCACCAGCTACAAGTACCAGCCTGGGTCAAGGGAAAGTAAATTCAGTGGAGACCGAGAGAACGGAGCTGGCCTTTGGCACCGGCAGTAAAGCCTGGCGAAGTTATCAGAGTATGGGTCAGGGGAAAACATTTTCAAGAGCCTGAGAGGAAATATGAAAGGAGAAGAGTCTCCTGGGTTTATTCTCAGGCTGCCAAATAGCAAATATACTCCACTCTGCCAGAGAAAGAGCCAGAAAACTGGGGCAGGTGCCCTGATGGAGGGATCGGATTCTCTGCCACTGAAGTGGTGGAAGATGGCAAGACGAAAGAGCAAAGCAACTGCACGTCAACTGACTCTTCTGCCTCTCCTTCTCCTTGACCTCTTGACTTCATCCTGCAGTCTAGGCCCCCGCAGGAACACAGTGATGTCCTCAGGACGTCCTCAGCTGCTCTGGAAAGTGTGTGGCAAGACTGCCAGTATCAGAGCATCTCAGAGCGGTGCTGTCCTGGCACGGCTGGGGCTCCGGGGCAGGGGCCGCTCACCGGGCTTCCAGACTTTTGTTCCTCCTCCTTCTCACAGCTTTCCTCAGGGCTCTCCCCCTGGAATCGGGTGGGTACGTAGAGATCCAGAGAGGAGACTGGGCTTGCTCCCCAGAGAACTTCTACGTTCTGGAAACCATCATGAAGGCTGTGAGCTCCCGGCCCCTGGAGTAGGATTCTTTACTTTGTTCTGCTCGCCATGCCATAAATATGAGCACCAGAGGGCAGGAGGAGGGATATTGTGGTCTCGGCAACAAAATGGAGAAAACATTTCTCTCAGCCCTACCCTTCTTCAACCCCCACCATGCCCCACCTCGAAAAAGAAAAAAAAAAAAGTTCTATGTGTACAGAGGGAAACGGGGGAAGAAAAAGGGTTCTATTTTCTTTCACAATAAAGAAAAGCCAACAGGATGTTCTCCAAAGCTACACATACACTTTTTCAAACAGTAAATATCTCTATTAGCAGCAGGATGCCAGTTGGCTAATTCTGTCTGTCTCAGGAAAACCTTTCCCCAAAAACTCCTGCCCTTGGGTAATGTCTATTTACAAAACCAGCTCTTGTGCATTTTCGATTTGCTAGGTTTCTCAATCTTTTGTTTCCCCACCCCCTCCACTGCAGAGGCAGAGAAGAGAGAGGCAGGCCCGGATGGCAGCTGGGTGGGGATCCCCCGGTCACCCCAGCAGATCCCCCGAGCCCCGCCTTCTTTGGAGAGTCCTCCACTTCATTACCAAGGACAGCTTAGAGAAGCTAAAACCTACCCCCTCCGCCCTGGCCTTCACTGGGCCTCCAGAATTTGTTTCTACTGAGCCTGAAGGGGCCGAGGCCTTGCCCGGGGGTGGCATGATTCAGTCTACCCCATCCTGTATGGTCCCGATATCTCCAGCTGGGCAAAGATCACAGTTTTGGGGGGTGGGGCGTGGGGGGAGGAGAGGGAGGGGAGAACGAAGGGAGCGCTGAGCAAAGAGTAGGAGGCAGCAGATAGTGGCTGAAATCCTGGCTCTCCGGGGAGTGGTCTGGGCCTGAGTCACTGTCTCGGCAAGAGCAGGAAGGTGGGCGAAAGGCAGCAGCTTCTGCAGGCTGGAAGGACAAGCCCCTCCTCCCCCATCCTTCTGTCACTCTATCCTCCGGTCGCTGCCTTCTCTGGTCTGAGGCCCCACCAAGGCTACCACCACCTTGACAATCGGAGAGAGAAAACAGTGGGCCCGGGCCAGGGCAGGGTTTATGGAGAGTCAGCTGGCTCCGGCAGAGCAGCTGCTTGTTGGATGCCCATCCTCTCTGAAGGGCCAGCTGGCCACAATGCCCGGGGCCAAGGAAAGTTCAGCCCAAGCAAGGACGTGAGAGACCCCATCAGAAGGGGAAATGGCCTGAGCTGTGAAGGATCCATTTCCAGTGCCTACGACTGTGGCCTCTCCAGCCCCACCTCAGTCCTTTCCCTAAGTTAGCTGGACCCCGAACCAGAGCACAGACAACACCACTCTCGCTTGCCACCAGTCCGAGGAGGTATGTGTGTGTTTAAAAATAAAAGGCACGACTCTGTGACTTGGCTGATTTGTTACTTGACCAGAACAATGGCCCAGCTCAGCTGTGATCCCTCCTTCCCCACGCTCCCCGGGCTGACCTCTGAAAAGGAAAGACAGAATGAATCACAGAATGTTGAGTTAGATCATCCAATTAAAGCGACCATTTATTGAGCATCTACTATTGCCAGTGTCTGTGCTAGGTGCTTCCGATATGTCAGCTCATTCAAAGTGCTGCCCTCCCGTATTTCACCCAAGAGACGGCGCATTGGATGAGGGGGTGGACTGTGGAGCCAGGCTGCCTGGGTTCAAGATCTGGCTCTGCCAACTGCCAGCTCTGACACTTGGATAACTTACCTAATTTTCCTGTGTCTCAGTTTCCCTGTCTATAAAATAGGATCATAATCTACCTATTTTATAGGGTCGCTGTGAAAGCTAAATGAGTTTAATCTTTAAAACAGTTCCCAGCCTACAGTAAGCAGCCTGGGAGTATCTGTCGTAAAGATGATGGTGGTGGTTATTTTGATGATGATGATCAAACTGAGGCCCAGATGGGGGACTTGCACAAAATTACACAGAGGTAAGTACGGTCAGGAAACCTGAAATGGTTGTTTTCTGTTTGGGGAGCACGCAGTGGTCCCTACCATAATCACCACTACCAGGTCCAAGTTAATATATTTGCTTTAAATTGAGTGCTGACTTCCTCGTGAGTAGTGAAAGGATTTGTGACACAAGTTTGGAGGCTGATGGAGCATCCAAAGGTCAAGAAAAGAGAGGAAGGAAGGCAATTCAGGGAGGTGGTTTGGATTTTTTTTTTTTTTTTTGGCAGCTCTTTAAGAAACTCCTTTTTTTTTTTTTTTTTTTGCGGTACACAGGCCTCTCGCCCTTGTGGCCTCTCCCGTTGCGGAGCACAGGCTCCGGACGCGCAGGCTCAGTGGCCATGGCTCACAGGGCCAGCAGCTCCACGGCATGTGGGATCTTCCCGGACTGGGGCACGAACCCGTGTCCCCTGCATCGGCAGGCGGACTCTCAACCACTGCACCACCAGGGAAGCCCAGAAACTCCTAATATTTGACAGACAAGTTACTACCTACTCTCATTCTAACCTGCTAAGATAAGAAGAGGTAGAAACTCGGTTTTCCCGTTTTATAAAAGGGAATCAGAAGACATCGAGGCGAAAGGCTTGTCCTGCCTACTGAACAAGCCAGAGAGAAGCCGCCTATGGCCTGCCTTCCACTCTGATGGGTTCACAGTGGCTGAGGGCAGACACTCTGAGAAGCACCAGACCAGCTGAGGCACCAGCTCTAATCTCATTCTCACTTCTGTCCCTTAGCAACCAGGAGTCTTAAAAAGAGCTTTCACTCCACCGTTTCCTCTTCTCTGCTGAAGGTTTGGCCCCTAGAAGCGGAAGGAGGGCTGGGATGGAAACCCACTTCTAGGCCCGCCTGCCTCGGTCATCCCCAGCTTTCGGCCACAGGAGGCAATAATTCTCCTGCTATGCGGTCGGCCTTAGCCATGACACTGGTCAGGCTAGGCATGACGATAGTTACAGAAATATTGGAAACACTCAGAAAATTATAGAGGAGAGCACGTACAATAAATACTCATGTACGCACCACCTAGCAGTGTCACATTCTAACGCTGAGCCATACTTGCTTCAGGTCTTACTCTTCAAGCAGTACACCAGCACAGACACTGCTGAAGCTCCCTGAGTGCTCCAGCCTGATCCCGTTTCCTTCCTTCCCTCTCTCCTGTTATCCTTGAGGTAGCCACTACCCCGAATTCAGTGTTTATTAATCCTATACTTTTGCTTCATAAGTTTGAATCCATAAGCACAACACAGTGTTGATTTACAGATCTAAACTTTATACAAATAGTACAGTATTGAATGTATCCTTTCCAAACTAGCCTTTGATGTTGGGCCTTATGTTTCTGAGATTTGCCCCTGCTGATACACATGGCTCACTTCATTCATTTTGACACTGCATATTTCACTACGTAATGACACCGTGTTTTATTTTCCCATTCTTCAGAGGCTAGACATGTATAAACAATGAAGCAGCGGACATTTCTGCTCAGGTCTCCTGCTGCACAGGTGCAGAAGTTTCTCTGGGTGGGGGGCAGGCCCGTCTTTGACGGTGTGAGGCACTGCAAAACCTCCCAGCGGTTGCATCAATTCCCCACCCCGCCACCCCACTCAGCGGATGCCAGTTCTCACCGCTCCTCATCCTCAGGTACTTGGCATTGCCAGGCTAAATTTACCATTTTTGCCAGTCTGATGGCTGTGAAATGACATTTCATTTCTTAATGTTGGTTTAATCGGCTCTCCCTGATTACTAATAAATGGAACGTCTTGATTTAGGCTTTTGTCCACCTGGGTTTTCTTTTCTAAATAAAGTGGTTGGCGGCTTTCAAATCTATGCAGTAAGTTCTTATGCAGAACCAGGCAGCGTTCTTTACAGCCGCCCCGTCTGTGTTCCTTATTTATAACCAATGACAAACAACCAAATAAAGAACACTATCTTCACCTGGCTGGAGTCACAGGTATAAGCTTCTAGTCTGAATATGTGTCATAAACTCCTAGATAAGTGTTTTTCAAACCAGGGTGTGTGGAACACCCACCCCTCCCCGATCATTCACACTGTTACACATCATTCCATTGTAAACACCTATCAAAATCAGTCATGAAATCAACTGAAGTGGGTCATTCTTTAAAAAACAAAATAGAACATAGTAGAAAATATCTGAGTGCATTGTACACATACAATGTGAAACTTATTTCCTCTGTGTGTGTGTGTGTTTGTGTGTCTGTTGATATCAAAGGCATTTCTGACTGCAAGCTGTGGTCAAAAAACTTCGGAAGCCACTGTCCAAGGTACCCCGCCCTCAACTCCATTCTTTCTCTTTTCTGAGTTATCCTGCAGACCGCTGCCAAATTAACCTGACAAAAATCATTGCTTTTGCCCTGCCACTTCCCTGCTCAAAAACCTTCAATTTTCAGAAGCCTAGGCTCAATTTCAATTCCTCAGCATGGCACTGAAAGTGCTTACAATATGGCCCCAACCAGAGGGCCAGCTTTCATCAATGAAGCTTCTACCCAAATCACTATTTACTAAACCCAAGCTGGCCTCCTGACTGCCTGCCCCCAACACTCTTCATGCATTCTGTCTCCACACACCTTTTTCACACCATTCTTCTAACCTGCACGTCCCCCCCAATCCTGTTCCCCACTGCAACAGGACACGCTCACTAAGTCAAGGTTCAGTTAAAATCACATCCTCTGCTTGAAGTCTTTCTTTTTTTTTTTTTTTTGCGGTACGCGGGCCTCTCACTGTTGTGGCCTCTCCCGTTGCGGAGCACAGGCTCCGGACGCGCAGGCTCAGCGGCCATGGCTCACGGGCCCAGCCGCTCTGCGGCATGTGGGATCTTCCCGGACCAGGGCACGAACCCGTGCGCCCTGCATCGGCAGGCAGACTCTCAACGACTGCGCCACCAGGGAAGCCCTGAAGTCTTTCTTGATGCTGCCACAGGGACGTTTAGTGATCTGCTGTCATTCTTGTGAACCTCTGGCACTTTCCATACACCGGCCGAAGACAAGGATGGATTCTTAAAGCATTTTGAATGTCTCCCAGTGTTTAGCACAGGCCCTTGTACATTAAAAACTGTTCGATATGCATTAGATCAACAAAGATTCATTGAGCACTATCTGTGTGCAACAAACTATACTGGGCTCTACTTAATAGATTAGCCACCATAATAATGGTTTTGGGAAAACAACTTTAATAGTTTAACTGCCAATTTGAAAGCTACCTCAACACATTTACTTAAAAGTATAATATACAAGAAAACACCTTTGACTGCGAAGCTGTGGGACTCAAGGTACTTGACTCTTTCCAGCTACTCCAAAATCGGGAAAAGGGCCCTTCCCCCCTTGTTACAAACGGCTGAAAGAAGAGTTTTACATTTGTTCCCCAAACAATGTTGAATATAGAATCTCATGGGCTCCTCATGGGGTCCCTGTCTTCTAGGCATTACTATGCTCTTTACACAGGAGGAAGAAGCTTGGGGAGAGCCTGGCCTGTCCAAAGTCACAGAAGCAAGTGATAAGGCTGCCCCATGCAGGGAGGCCCCAGAATAGGAAGAAGCTGAGATGGTCCAGAATACCTGGAGGTCTGCAGGACACAGTACTTGCTCTATCACTTTACCTGAGAAAACTGGTCACTTCCTGTAATTCACTACCAACCTGGTGGTGTCCATACGGCCTAGCAAAGTCAGACACCTTCCTCTGGGATCCAATCAGCTGGGGAATGGTCTTCCACTTTCCTAATGTTCCTGTTTAAGCACAGGGAATACTCAGGAGATGCAGGCTTCAGTTCCAGTTCTGCCAGGTGAGTGAATTCGGATAAGTTGTCAAAGGGAGATAATCGGACCTGAACTGCAAACTTCAAAGGGTAGATGTGGGGATGATATCAGAGATTGGATGGGAAAGTACTGTGCAGAGTTAAAAGCACTGTATGAACGTAAGATAGCACTGGTGATGCTAGAGGGAAAAGAGACTCCACCGAGAAGATGTCTGCAACTGCACGGGTGGTTCCCTCTGATCCAGCAGGTTACCGTCCTTCTTTATATTCCATCCACTTCATTTGACAAGTACCGACTAGGTACCCACTATGTGCAAGACAGTATGTGTACACACAGATGGAGAAGCTGTAGATCCTGGACTTTACGTGGGAGAGAGGCGCACGTTTGTGATACGTGGATAGCGTGGGAGTACTACAAGAGGAGCACCATGGAGCTCGAGAATAAAGGAGTTTGGGTGGGGGATGGGAGGGCAGAGAACAGAGACAGCCTCAGAGAGCCTCGGAAGCCACTTCTTCATGTTAACAATAGCACGCTTAGAGGCTCTTCACTTCAGGAAGTGGCCAGTAGCTTTTGCACATTTTTATCTTAAATTTTTTCCGGAGTGAAGGCAAGTCAGTAAATGGGAATAGAGTCCTCATTCATACATTCAGTAAACATTTACTGATTGCCGGGAACAGTGCTAGGGATACACTGGTGACCAAGAGACAGCCTCCGTTTTCAACAGCTCATGGACTAGTGGGCTGGCTGAAAAGTAAGCCAAGAATTCGAGGACAGATGCTAACGGTGGTCAGAGGAGGGGCACCCCACTCAGCTTGGCAGGGTGTGGGGGGCCGTTCAGGGAAGACCCTCAGAGGAGCTGAAGCCTGCCCGGACTCTCTAAGGATGAGTGGATGTTGGCCTGGGGGGATGGCGGGTGGGGCGGTGAGGGAGTAAAGGGCCTTTCGGGCAGGGGAACGGCACGTACAGAGGAGCAGGGGCACGAGAGACCAGGAAAAGCTTAGACACAGGAGTGAAGGGGGTACAGCCAGATCCAGAAGGGCCTTATAAGCCATGGCCCAGAGTTAGGCCTTATAAGCCACGGCCCAGAGTTAGGCCTTTATCCTGAAGACGATGGGGAGGGTATACGTGGTGAGAATGGGGTAAAAAAAAAAAAGAAAAAAGATGTTCCCTGAGGAATACCAATATTTAAGGGGCAGAAGAGCCCAGAAGAGTCAGAAAAAAAAAATAGCATCCGCAGGGTTTCCATTCTTTTCACAACAGGTCTGGGTGACAAAGTATCAGCTGAGCTTATCCATTCCATGTTATAATTGGAGAAAACAAGACAGAGGAAGATCAGGTGCCTAACCAGGCCACACTGTGAATGAGGGAACCAGAGCCTGAACTCAGCACTCCAACTGCTACCAATTCATCTGCACTGACTTTAATTTCCTTCCCTCTGAGTCACACTCCTGAACCTCTGGGTACAGGATGATTTCCTCCAGCAGTGCTCCTTTTTCCTCGTCACGGAAGCCTAAGATCACGATGAAGGTGTGTGGTTCCAAGGAAGGCTACGGGTCCTGGAGACAGCTAAGCAAGATTCAGGTCACTATCCTTAATTCCATTTAATTCTCCCTCCACACCAGAATAAAGACACACAACACACACACACACACACACACACACACACACACACGGTGGGGGTGACACAGAAGAGGAGGGGTAAGAAAGCAGCACTTGGCTCGGGGCCAAGAGGTGGATCAGTGATCTGAGATGTAAACATCAAATGCCTTCCTCCGAGCAGAGCCCACCACTGGGCCACCTTGCTGAAAAGCAGGTCAGTGGACGGATGGAAGAGTAGATGGTACAGGAAGGCAGCAAGTGCCCACTAAACAAACAGGCGGTGGGCGGGCTGCATGCACTGAGGAAGCAGAGAACAAAGACCTCTCACTCTTCATGCAAAGTCCACAGTGTGCAAAGGGCACCAATACTGGACATTTCTCACTGTGACATTTTGAAAGCCCAGCCTAGCCCAGAACAATGGTTACCCTCTGGGGACCATGGGCCGCGTACCCCTAGGCCTTATTCGACGATGGCTGGCATATCCCATGTGCTTGGTGAACTTGACCTTGGGCATCAGCCTCCCATGACGGCTCTACGTCACTCTGGTCTCTTCCCCCACTGAGAATTCCAATCTCGGATGAATGGATGGATTCATTCTGGGAGCAGGAAAACCACTCCAGGAGTGAATCAGAAGGACCCAGCCCTGGTCCCCTTGCCAGCCATTGAGCCAGGAACTGAGTGCAATTGTGTGCCCAGGCGCTGGTGCTGTTCCCCTCTCAGGGAGAGAGGGTCAGGGGCCACGCAAGAGATGACGTGGAAGCCCTCTAAGGAGGAAGAGAAAGGAACCTCAGCTTTGAGGGACAAAGCCACCCTTTTGGTTGTGACCCTCAGTCCAAGGAGGTGCCAAGATGTGTGTGTATTGTTTTTTTTTTTTTTTTTGCGGTACGCGGGGCTCTCACTGCTGTGGCCTCTCCCGTTGCGGAGCACAGGCTCCGGACGCGCAGGCTCAGCGGCCATGGCTCACGGGCCCAGCCGCTCCGCGGCACGCGGGATCCTCCCGGACCGGGGCACGAACCCGTGTCCCCTGCACCGGCAGGCGGACTCCCAACCACTGCGCCACCAGGGAAGCCCCTATATTGTTAAATTAATTCTACTGGACAAAATCTCAGCTTTGGCTGGGCAGTTACTTGTCAATTTCAATTCTCTCCAGCCTGAAATAGGCTACTAGTCTTTCAGAAAAAAGATTTCTGTAAGACAGGTAGAAACAATGCGTCTCAGATCACCCAGAGAATCCTCTACCTTTAGTGGTCTCTGCTCCACTCTTCTGATTTGTGAAGAAAAGATCGATTCATCCTTAAGAACTGTAAATGCCAGTCTAGGCAACGTAAAGCACCTGTACTGTCTGCTTTTTGAGACATTAGGTAAGAGAACTCCAAAGATTCAAGATGCAGCAGGCAAGAAGACATCTACATCACAAAGTAAAGGGACCCAGGTTGATCCTTTAAGGAAGTAATTCCTCTAGGAAGGGGAACTGAAGGATTGCCACTATGCCCATCACTAACTAGGTTATAACAAGACGCGAAAGTTAGCTTTTTAAGGCTCCAGCCCCCTATCGGCCTCCTGGAGCAAAGGTGGTGGGAAAAGGAGCAGCTCCTGCTGGGGCTTGTTAGGGGATTGCTCAGGGCTGACCCCCACGTGCTGGTGCTGATTGTCTGACATCTGTCGGTCAATCTTCGTCTAAGAAGCAGGGGGGAGGAGGGGACAGAAATGGCTTACATTTTACATTACAGGGCTGTCCCTGACACTGAATGACATCAGCTGTCTGTGGCCAGAGCTTAGTCTCCATTCATGGCCAAATGTGAGCCTGCAAGAGCCTTCCTAAAGAATATTCTACCATTTCACTCGTTCATAACTAGCTAACGTGCACTTTTCGTAAAGAAACAGGCTAGACTCTGAGGAGAGAGTGGCAAACATGTACCCTATGCTAACGTAACTTGGATTCCAAAAAGACTGATTCATCTTGTACATCTCCGGGGGTGAATGCATTCATACAAGCACACTTGAGTTGCATGCCCTGAGGTTCGGGTTGTGGATATCTAGGCCCTTAAGCCCGAAGGTAAGGTCCTTTGGGCAAACTGAGTCTTACAAAAGAAATCAACCATTAAACATTATCAAGTGTCTGCTATGAGCCAAGTATCGTACAGTTCCATAGCAACGCACGTGCCAGCTGTGGAGCTGTGACTACTACTCTGAGGCTCCCTGGCTTCTTTTCTCACGGCTTGATAGTTCCCATAACATTTAAGCTTACTTACGTTAATTTAACAGGGAAAGCAATGAGTGGGTAAGACCCTGGAAAAAAACTAGTCCAACCCCATAATGGGAGTGCGGGTGGTGGGTAATTCTGGCCCCTTCCGAAAGAGAAGCAAGTTTTGTCTCTTGAAGACTAAGTGGGGCAAAGGCTACTCATCTGAAAGCTAGGGGTCTTGATCCATGAACTGGGCTCAGACGGCCAGAATGAGGGCCACCTGGCAGTGGCGGAGAGATGCCCACGGGGGAGAGAGGAGTGGATATTTCTCAACGGATATTTAGGAAAGGAGGTAACAGGGGCGTCCCTCACTTCACGCAGCTGAGAGAAGACGGACGGGACCAGCACCTTGGAACAGAGTCAGGAAAGAGACGCGGGATCCCACTCTAAAGGAATCGCCTGCCCCACCTCCCGGTGAGGCCTGCCGAGAGCTGGAGCCTCCAGGAAAGCACCAGAGGAAGGCCCCTTGAACGACCCCAAGGGCTGGAGCCAAGCGGGCCCTGCTCCGGGGCGGAGGGTCCGCGGGCAGCGCGGGCCAAGGGACTCAAGTCGGACGGACGCAGGGCAAAGCGCATTGCAGGCCGGGGGCTCCAGCTGCCCCCGCCGCCTGGGCCCCACTCACCAGCTCATGGTCCCGAACCTGGCCCTGCCGCCGGGGTCCTCAGCTGCAACTCGGTCCTGGGGGATCGCTTCCGGATTCAGCCAGTCTCCAGGAAGTGACGCAGGCCCCGCCCCCCTCTGCCAGGAAGAGGCGGGCCGGGAGGGCGGGGCCAGACTCATTAACCCTAACGCTGCCGCTTGCTTTCGCGGAGTTGCCCTGGCCCGCGACCCTCGCGCCTAGGCTTAGGGGCTCCAGAGGACTTAGCCTGTGGCGGGGGCATGAGGACCCCTGGGTGCGTTTTGTGCCTTAAACGCTGACTTAGTAAAATTCTCCTCCACGGACTACACGTGTTGCTTAACCGGGGATTGCCTTAGTTTTTCAGTTTGTAAAGAGATTTCTCATCCAGGGACAGTAGCAGTAATTAGTTGTCTAGCGGGGGCAGGGGGGAAAGGAGCGATGAAGGAGTGGGTGTGAGGGAGACTTACATTCACTGTACGGTCTTTTGTATCTTTTAAATTTTGTACCCTGTACATAGTTACCTGTTACAAAGAAACAAATGGATCTTTTCGCTCCTCCAAAATGGCACAGGGCTCTGAATAGAAAATAGAATAGTGCTTTTCAGGTTGGAATGTTCTGTGGATTTACTCAACAAAAGAGGACAAAGAGTAAGGGTTGCTCCCAGTCTCGAAGTCTTCCAGTCTTCCCTCTGTGCTCGGCATTACAGAACCCGAATGATGTGGATGGTTCCATTTTTATGCTCATTCATTTAACACATATTCATTGGGCTCCTACAATGTGCCAGGCACTGAGCTAACTTCAAGGATACAACCATGAAAAAGCAGTACGGATCCTGCCCTTATGCCCTCCCAGGGCTACTTACCTGGAGAGAGAGATAAACAGGCAACAAAGCAATACTATATGATGGGAAAGACAGTGCTGTGGTAGCCTGTAAGGCCCCCCCCACCCCCAAACTGCACATGGAGTTTTAGTGAAGGCTTCTGGGAGGAGCCAATCAATGGGTAAGCCACATCCTGAAGGCAAATCAGGCTGGCCCGGTGAGTCTGAGGGGAGGGCTGGGGAGGGTCCAGGCAGAGGGAACCTATGGTGAATGAGAAGAGGACTGAGTTCCAGGCAAGCAGCTCCCTTGCTGTGGGTCCTTCCAAAATCCCTCCTAAGCTGTTCTGGGCCAAGTTGACTTCCTCACCCTCCAAAACCTCCCTGCCTTAGAAGAGAGAGCAGGAGGCAGTGAGGCTGCTGGTAACTGCTGGACACCCAAGGGCCTTCTCTCTAAGAATTCTGCTTCAAATGGGCTTTAGTGTTATAAAGGATGCTTGGGGAGTAGTTAAGCTGATGAACTAGAGCAAAGCAATGTATAGTTTGTTCTGACCTCCCAGGGCAGGGTGGAGGGCTTGGCCAGGGGGAATAGGGGAGCTCAGAAAATTGTCCAGGGGAGGTAGTCTCTCATTTATATTTTCTATTTCCATTCTTTTTTTTTTTTTTTTTTTTTTTTTTTTTTTTTTTTTTGTGGTACGCGGGCCTCTCACTGTTGTGGCCTCTCCCGTTGCGGAGCACAGGCTCCGGACGCGCAGGCTCAGCAGCCATGGCTCACGGGCCCAGCCGCTCCGCGGCATATGGGATCCTCCCAGACCGGGGCACGAACCCGTATCCCCTGCATCGGCAGGCGGACTCTCAACCACTGCGCCACCAGGGAGGCCCCCTATTTCCATTCTTGAGTGGGCCCCCAAGCACATCACACAGATCAGCTTCATCACCATTGTTACTCCTCAGGAAACAGGCCAAAATGAGCACTAGAGCAGCCTTGAAGAGGAAAGAGGAAGAAGAGAAGTCACCGAAGGGCAGCTGGGGCAGAGAGTGTGGGCAAAGGGAAGGACAGTCCTTGCTGCTTTGCACAGGGTGTGATACATGGACGGAGGGTGCAGTGTGTTTATGGAATTTCAGCGCCTGTGGATGGCTCCCCCGCCTGCTTCCTCCTTTCCCCCTACGCTGTCTCCCCTAGTTATTGGCCCACAGTGCTAAAGAATTTCCAAGTATTAACCTAGGCAACCGCCATAACCCAGGGCAAGTCTGCTTCAGGGCTGTGGGGTGGAAACCACATCCTGCAGGGCAAGAATGATGAGTTCTAGATTAAGAATCTGGAGGAGTACTGGGCTCTAGTTCTTTAACCCTACAGCTGACAGGTCCCATCTCCTTTCTGGGCCTTGGTCCCCTCATTTAAAAGATGAGTGGATGGATCACATCACCAAAGTCTCCAATAGTTTGAGAATCTAAGTCAACTCTCTTGTTGACTCCAGAGGCCCTCAGGAAACAGGAGGACGGGGAAGGCATGTGAGATGGGGCCCAAACAGAGAGGCACACCCAGAGAAGTGAGCTGGTCTGAGGAATCATGGATGTCTTGGAATGAAGCCAAACATGTACCTTCTGGGATGGAAGGATTCAGACTGAGGCCCTACTAAGGCTGTGCTGCTTACTTTCAACCCCAAACCTTTCATGTAGCCAGCAGGACTTTGGAGGGGACTAGGAAGAGTGCTGGCTTCCTGGGCGTCTGTAAGGAGAGTGCCTGCTCTGAGCTGAGCTCCCTCTCCTTACCTGTGACTCATTGGCTCAGCTCGAGGCCTACTGGGCTGAGGTTGGATGCTGGGCTGAGGCAGGCATCCTGCTATCCTGTGGACCCACAGGCTTCCCTCCGTGAGTGTGGCATGCCATGTATTGATTCCCGGGGAGCTGAGCGTGAGGAAGCACAAACACTTCCCACTGTTGGGGAAAACTCAGGGGCAGGGTCTCTAGACCCAGGGCTGGGAGCTATGTCTTTCTCTTCTGTAACCAAAGGACAGCACAACACAGGTTGACCCTTCAGCAGGTGGGGTGGAATAGAATACAAGCACATTCTAAGTGGAAGCAGAGAGTGGAGGAGCTTCAGGTAGAGGTAGATGCTCCTGGTTTCAAGCCTGGTGACTACTGCTTTCTCCCCAGAAGCCTAAGCCGGAAGTTTAATGAGTGTTCAGGTGGCAGAGATCTACTTTAGCGGACAAAGCTATTTACCAGAGGGAAAGGAGTTGAAGAACTACCAGCTCTGCCATCAGACCCCTGACTTCTCTTTGGAGCTTTTCACCCAGTAATTGGTAAGCAGCTGCTCCCCATTGACCCTCATCTCTGAGCTTGTCATATACTTCCTCTCCCAGCTTCCCCACACAGACATCTAGGGAGTGCTGGAGTGCTGTGCTGAGGATGCTGGGGAATCTTCTACTGATGGGGAAACTCTGTGATTGATTAGCCATGTCTGCCATGGATGAGTAAGGGCAATGTGATGGCATACATTCCAGTTTGTTATTTTGTTGTTATTATTTTTATGAGTGAATTGAGCGCTCATGATGTGGCAGGCAGTATTCTAAGCGGTTCCTGTTTGATGTTTACAATGACTCTAGGAGGTAGGTACTGTTATTATTATTAGCGTGACGCTAATAATAATTAGCAAAATGGAGAATCCAGCATGGGCAACCTGGCCCACGGCAGGGTTGGGGTGAAGGGAGGAGGCAGCACATGACCACACACCTAACTAACAAAAGATCCGGCCCTCCGCCTCGGCCTGGGAGCTTTTACATGCTTCCTCCAGTTTGGAGCACTCAGGACCAGCAGGTGGCAGCACCTCGCAGGGTGAGAGGAGAGGGCAGATCCCAGCTTGGCATGGGAGTCCTTCAGGGATCAGACAGCCCAGACGTCGAGGAAAGCAAGAACAAATGAGGGTGCGGAGGAAGGCTAGCCAAGGGGCCCAGAGGAGGAGGGACCGAGCCTCAGACCCACAGGGAGCTGCCACGGCCAGTGCTCTAGTTCCATCCGCAGCGCGAGTCTCTCAGCTTGCATTTCATGGTGCCTGCTGTGGGCTTTTTTTTCCTCCACTCTGGGAGAATGACTAACTTTAAGGACTAAAAAAAAAAAGTGTTTTGATTACACTGCCTTTTTACCAACTGGGAGCATTAGTCACCGTGGATTGCTGCAGATAACGGGGAAGGCAAGCAGCATCCCCCTCCTCCCCCTCTTGCTCCCTGATTAGCTCACAGAAGCCAGGGAGGAGACGCGAGTGAGGGAGAGAGAGAGAGCACACCAGGAGGGAAAACAATCCCCCCTGGACAGCATATGCCCCAGGCATCAGTCCAAGGGATGCTCTGTCAAGCCTGGGCAGCCCCCTGACGACTTGCCCCACAGTAGGAGGCGCCCACTGGAAAGAGAACTCGCGGGAGGAACACTGAGCCCAATGCTCCCGCGGTCCAAGTTGGCTTTGGGTGGCCTGTTCCTCCAGGTGGGTCCACCAAGGGGAAGTCAGAGGAAGTCCCTGAAGATGTGGCTCCTGAGGTGGGGCGCTGGTGGCTGAAAAGGATGAGGGAGATCACAGTGGAGTCATCATGGCTGTGATGTGGGGCTGGTACCCAGGCCATGGTGGGGTTAAGAAATGCCTTAGGGCTGGCATCCTCAGGGCTCGGATTGGGGTTGAGAAGTTCCTGCAGGTGGGGAGGGTACCCACTTTCCACACTCCACCCTTCACCATTCTCTTTTCTTCTCCATCCTCAAGGGGGCGGTATCTAGTACTTTGGCCTCATCTTTCTATCCAAAGTGGGCTTTGCACCTGCTGTGGTGCTGGTAGGGCAGGAGAGCTAAGGCGCTCTCCTGGTCTGGCCTGTTGGCCAGGGTGCCAGAGATGGGAGCTCTTTGCCTGGTTGGGGAAGAGAAATAGGGAGGGATGACGCTGGGCTGTGTCAGGGACTGGCTGGCCCTGTGAATCCTGTTTTCTCTGCCCAGCCCTGCAGCCCAGTCTCCCCAGCAGTGTTGTTCCACCCTAGGAAGAAGTCACTGCTCTGAGTGGCCCTAGTAGGTCACTCATGGATATCTGTGTGAAGAATTCCAAGGGTCAGGACAGATTAGCCTTGGACTCTAACAGTAAAGAAAAAAGCAATTTTATTTCTCCATCTCTCAAGATCAAAGTACTTCATCTTGATTTTGCTACTGCTGATTCTCTTTTACTTTTTAATATTTTTTTTAGATTTATTTTTGGCTGCTTTGGGTCTTCGTTGCTGGGCGCGGGCTTTCTCTAGTTGCGGTGAAGGGGGCTACTCTTTGTTGCAGTGCACGGGCTTCTCCCTGCAGTGGCTTCTCTTGTTGCAGAGCACGGGCTCTAGGCTTGCGGGCTCCATAGTTGTGGCTCTCGGGCTCTAGAGCGCAGGCCCAGTAGTTGTGGCGCATGGGCTTAGTTGCTCCGCAGCACGTGGGATCTTCCCGGACCAGGGCTCGAACCCGTGTCCCCTGCATTGGCAGGTGGATCCTTAACCACTGTGCCACGAGGGAAACCCGTGATTCTCTTTTAAAAAGAAAACATCCACAGGTGTCTGGTGTTCACTGATCTCAAAAAGCGTATATGGCACCACCTTAGAGCAAACGGGGTTAAAAGACGGAGAAGGCCTGGGAGAAATCACCCTCAGCCCCTGGGGCCATCAGTGCAATAGGAGATGTCCAGGTGCCAGGGTTGCTGTGTAGTTAGTCCCATCAGCTCTGGCCTGTCTCTTCAGGCTTTGCTCCCCTGGGTGTCTTACAACTGGCCTCTGGATGCTCCCAAGCCCCATTCTCTGCCCTCGGAAGTTTCCCATAATAGTAACTACCATTGACATTTAGTGGCACTGGGTTAAGCATTTGGCATGTATTAGATAATGTCTTTTTCACAGTAACTTGATGAGGAGGCTCCTCTGATTATCTCCTTTTTATTGATGAGGAAACCAAGGCTGAACGGATTGCCCAACGTTGTAGAGTCAGCCAAGTGAGAACGACAGGTTTTTAAAACCCAGGCTGTGTAAACTGCCTCGGAGTAGAAAAAAAAGTAGCAAAAGGTCAGGGAGCTGGCATTTATGGGAGACCTACTCTCACAGGTCATCTTGTCTGCCTCGTCCCTGAAGGAGGACAATGAGGCTTGGAGGGCTTGACCCCAGGAAAGCTTGGGCTGAACATCAAACTGAAGTCCTAGCTGCAAAGCCCGTGCTCCAGCCGTGGTGCCGTCCCGTGGTCAGCTTGCAGCTGCGGGAGGGTACCCACTAGGGACAGTATAGGGGGGACAGGCTTTGAGACGATTGTGGGCGATAGAGTGGCCTCCAGACTTTTATCCCCTGCCTGGGATGTCCACCCATTCCCAGCTGTAGCCACAGGGCCTCCCAGGTGGGCACAGCCCCCAGGAGAGCATGGCTTTAGTGGGGAATCCTTGCAGGTCCTATAGGTGGCAAAGAACAGATCTGGGGGGATGGGGAGGATTGCCCTAGCCTGACCTCGCTCCAGGCCTGGCTGCCAGCCTCCACCCCCTGCTGCTGTGGCCGAGACAGCCCCCAGACACCGGCAGGGCAGGTGGCAATTATCCCTGGGCACTGATTACACCACAGGGCCGTCCAGAGCCCCAAATAGCAGCTCAGCCTGACACAGGAGTGGGGGAGGAGAAGGGTTCCTCTGGGGAAGAAGGTGCAGGATTGAGAGGGTGCATATGGGGTGGATGTATTTGGAAGGACAGTGGGGTGGAGGAGGAGCTCACCACGTCAAGGCTTCTGCCTTTCGGGCAGGCGAGGGCCATCAAGGAAAAGAATGAGGTCCCCGCTGCCGCAGGCCGACCCAGAGGAATTAGATGGGGCAGACGCCACTACTCCAGCCTTCCTGAGGGTAAATCTGGTCACCCGAGAAGGTGGTACCCAGCATGAGCGGGGATGTAGAGGGGGTCTCACAGCATAGGAGGAGCCAGTGGCACCACTGAGGCCAGACCAGCTGCCCACCTCCAGCCCTGACCCGTGGCACCTCCAGATTGATCAGCAAAGGACCCCCAAAGAAGGCACACAGGGAAGGGAAGGGAGGCTAAGTGAGTGCGAGGAGGGGGTCGGGGGCACAGACTCCCCAAACCCCACAGGGCCAGGCCAAGGTCTGTGTGCAGTACAGGTCTTAGACCCTCCTCCAGCCATCCCTTGCCTCACATGGGACTGCAACTTCCCGGGCCCCATGGACCCCCCCTCAGGGTGATCTTAACCAGAAGTAAAGCCAGGTGGCTGCAGGCCTCAGAGGCCGGGCTCCAGGAGCCGGGGCCATGGGGTGCCCCGCAAGAAGAGGCTCCCCGCCCCTCCGTGTCTAACTGCCTTCCCTCTGCCCAAGCCGCTGCCTCTGGACCTCTCTGAGGTGTCACAGAGGGCTTGAGACCTGCGGGGCCAGCAGCTCTCCACAGCGAGGGCTGAGCAGGGTGGGGGTGGCGGGAGAACCCAGTTTCTCAAGCAAGTCAAGGGAAAGTCAGGCAGCTGGACCCTGAAGGCGCTTGGGTGCAGTGAGCTGCAGCTTCCTTTGGGGGCCTCTCAGATCCGCCACCCCCAGCCCTGGATCTGGCATCTTTAGAGGCTTGCTTGATGCAGCAGCATGAGTGCCCAGAATGGCTGAATGGGAGGAGCGTGAAAACAAAATAGAAAAAGAGCAATATATTCCCCAGCATGTACCCCATTTTCCTTCTTGTATAAGTATAGATTCCTCTGTGTTTATCTCCCCCACCCCGCACACACACTTTGAGAGTCTGCAACCATTGCAGCCTCCCTCCCTGTCGGCCCCGGGGGCTGAGCTGACGGTCCTTCCCCCACACCCAGGAGCTACAGCTAAGGGAAAACCAGGGCAGAGTTCTTCCCAATATATGCCACTCTGGGGACAAGGCCAGGCAGAACCTGGTTTCCCAGAAGCCCTTGATTGTTGCTGGTTTTTTGGGGGTTTTTTTTGGTGGGTGGGTGGGGGTCTCTTGGACCCACCGTGCCCAGCGTCTGCACTCCTTCCTTCCAACCTGTGGGACCCAGTACCCATCTGGCAGCACCTGCTTGAGGGCCACCTGTGAGTCCTCCAGGCGCAGGTCAGAGAAGGAGGCTGTCAGTGGCTCCAAAGCACCTCTCCCAGCAACTCTGCTAATCCAAATAAGATAGGGAAAAGGCAGTGGGAGGAAATGATAGTTTCATGGTTATTTTCAGAAAGGAAACAAAAAAAAAAAGATGCAAACAGGAGCACACCCTGCATTTTGGTGCAAAATCTAGGAGTCTTGGGGAAAAAGAACCTACAGTTCTTCTTTCTTGTCCTTTCACCAGATGCCGGGGAAGGGCTGCCAGGGCTGCTGGGGACCTTGAGCTGCTTTCGTTCAGGGGGAAAGGGAGGTGAGGAGCTTAGGGAGGAGCCTGCAAAGACCCTTCTGATAAAGGCAGGCTGGGGGAAGCTGAGGCATGTCTGTCTTGTGGGCAGCCAGGGGCCCACCCTTTTGGGGGTGGAGGAGTTGGAGGGATGGGGTGGAGGAGCGAGTGGAGAACTGGGAAATTCTGGAGCTGATGCTTGTAAAGCGCAGTGGCATGTGTAGGATCGGTGGGCTGGGAGGGTGTGTTCTAGGAGCACAGCGCAGAAAGAGAAATCGAGAGGGGGAGGGAGGGCAGGAGAGACTGCTTGCGGGAGAACTGAGTGAGGCCGCTGTGAGCATGTGTGCAGGGCGCGTACAAAGAGGGGAGACCCCCCGCCGCACACATACCCCCCTCTGCCCTGCCGCCACTGGGCTGCACACAGAAGGGACCGCTGAGGGCCCCGCCAGCTCCAAAATGCTGCGTGAACAGAGGCCAGAGCCCATCTTCTGGTCCCCAGAGGGAAACTGGGCTTTGCTCTGTAATCTCTGGGGTTCCCTGGACGATGCAGGGGGAGTGCAGAGGGAAGTGGTGGCCTGAACCTCTGGGGGAGGCGTGGGATGGGGTGGTGTCTGGAGGCCTGTTCTTGGATTTGTTTGGAGATTCCTATAAGAAAGTCTGGAGAGACTCAAGGGTAGGGCGATGTGGATGGGAGAGAGGTGGGAGCCAAGGAGGGAGCTGCTGGGAGAAGGCTGGTGTGCCAAGGATGGGGAAGAAGCGAGCTAAGAATCCCAAGTGGGTGCAGATGAGGTGCTGTTCTCAGAGTAGGGGCGAGAAAGAGCTGAGAATGAGCAGACCTAAGAGAACCGGAAGAGGACCTTGGGAAATCGGCTGGCCCAGGGTCCTGCCTGAGGCAGGCGAGGTATTATTATCCCCATTTCAGAGGTGTGTCATCTGAGGCCCAGAGAGGTTAGTTGCTGCGTCCAAGTTTCCGTGAGTACTCAGAGAAGGCGCTGCAGGGGAGAGCTGGGCAGGAAGCAAACTCAGGCGATCTGTTGGGTGGTCAAATGGGTGATGGAGGGGTCTATTTTGCTGACATAGGGGGACCCACCAGGTATCGTTCCAGGGAAGACAAAGGTAGGCTGAACATCAGGAAAATCCCAGTCCCAGGAGGCCCGTAGGGCCTCGGATTCTCCTTACGTGGGAGGGATGCCTCGTCCCTCCCAGCCTGCTAAACCAGACCAAGCCCTGGGACCTGGGAGAGTTGGGGAGGAGGTGGAGGTGATGACTCAACCCATCCGACACAGGCTTGACCCAGGGGTGGTTGGGAAACCCAGCAGATGCTCCAGTGGGGTGAGGGGTGGAATAAATAGGTGATGTTTAGATAAGGGAGAGAGGGTGTGCCGGCTGGGAGGTGCTGCTGGTTCCGGGCAGCCTGTTAGGAGGAGGATGGGCTTTGGGCTTTGTGGTTGGAAAGAAGGAATGAGGTTCCAGAACCTCCTGAGAGGTCTTTCCCGGTAGGAGAGGCAGAGGCTCAGGTGGTGGGTTTGGGGCTAAAAATCCCAAAATGGAGGACTCCCAGCAGTATGAGTCTTCAGGGTGGAGACCCAGAGGAAGAGCTTCTGAGCCCTCCAGGCCCTGCTGCTCCCTCAGCGGGGCAGTGGCTCCTGCCAGGAGCCGGCCACCCTCCGGGGCCTTCCAGTCCATGAGCGGGAGGCTGACCATCCACGCCCCTCAGGCCACTCTGAGAGCATTTGGATTGAATGGGACCCCAAACCAGGGGACCTCACTAAATGCCAGTTTCTACTCACTTTGCAGGCAAATCAGGGAGAGAAAGCGTTAAAAAGCACATTCCCCAAACAATCACAGCCAAAGAACATTCCCCCACCACAGACACAGGCCAGAAGGAACTATAGTCAGGGAACAGAGGGCCCAGGGAGCCAGTGGGGCTGGAGAGAGGCCGGAAAGTCTGAGCAGCAGGAAGCAGGATCATTAAATTCAGGCCCCGGAGGCCAGGAGCAGAGGTCTCTCCCGCGTCCTGCCGTCCTGCCGCTGTAGGCTCTGGCTCAGCCCCGCTGTGGGGAGGTGAAGGGGTGGGTCTTGTGTGTATTGTGTGCTGGTCCCAGAACATCAGAGCTGGGGGTGCTGTATGGATCTACCACTAGCACCACTCACTTTCCTGCTAGGACTTTAAGACCCAGAGGGGGACTGTGACTTTGCAGGCATCGTACAATTTTGTGCTAATCTCAGAGTCAAGACCAACAGCCAGATCGCCTGACTCCTGATGCAGTGGAGCCCAGAGGTGTACAGTTGTTTGACGAGATTCTCATTGGATGTAGATTTCAGCGCCCCAAGACCCAGAAGTTTCTGTGAAGCAGGGACCATTCCTGAGCTTGTCACCTCTGAGCCATCTGGACCCTGTGTGGTTTCCTCACCTGATCTAGTAGGAAGAGCTCAGACCTAGCTCCTAGCTCTGCCGGGAACATCTGCCTGGAATATTCACCTGTCAAAGGAGAAAAGCATCCCTCAATAGTCTTCTTCAGGTTTCTGGGACAGAATAGCTCTTTTTCACAATTTTACATAGCAGCACATCTGCTCGACAGCCCTGTGGAGAGTAAGGGCATTAACTCCATTGTACAGATGGGAGAACAGAGGCTCAGCCAAGTTCCAAGATTGACCTATGGTCTAACACAGAGGGAAAGGCAATGCTAGGGCTGAAACTACGCCTTTGGTCTTTTGGCTGAGAGCCTGAGCTCTTCCAACAGCAGCAAAGGAGAAGCAGGTGGGTGGGCTGAGAAGGGGGAAGGCAGAGGTCCGTCCATGTCTGGAATTGTGGAAGCTGAACTCTAAGTGCCCAAAAGAAAGAGGGTTTGGGGCGGTCTTTGCTCCCAGCTTACCGTCTCAGGTTCTGGGCTGAGGAGCAGGCAGGGAGGTCAGCTGGAGGGATGCTCTGCACGGACCGAGGAGAACCAGAAGATGGAACCCCCATCCTAACCCCTGCCCCCAGCCCTAGAAATGGCTGCCCTGAAGCAAGAAGTAGCAACCAGAATGTAACACAGGGAAGTGTCATCTGGGTTGGACAACCTCCACCAAGCCAGCTGGGTCTGCTCCAGAGATTCCAAGGTGCTATGTTGTTTCCTGGGGCCTGTGGGCCACTGGAATTTTCTCTTCCTCTTTGGGGAAAAGGACAAGAGAGTGAGCAGCTCTACAGGCCACCAGGTGAGCATCCCAGGTAGATCCACTCTACCTAGAGTCCAATGGGATAATTCACAAGAGACCTTAGCACAGCACTTGGCAGGTAGTAAGTTCTCAGTACCTGTGGGGTTTCATTATTATTGTGGGACCTGGGAGAGGACTTTCTAAGATCCCCCAGGAAGTTTCCCTCAACCCACCCTTACCTCCCCCGCCTCCCCCGCCTCCCACTAGGCTCTGATTTAGGTGCCTTGCTATCAGGAACCACCATCACATGACACCAGGCCCCATGTATTGAAATAGTCTGTTTATGCATCTGCCTCTCCCTTGACAGAATGGAAGATCCTTGAGGGTAGGGTCCGTGTCCCGTGCACGTTTGTCTTTGTACTGCCTGCTGTTTCCCTCCCCTCCCCGGGGCAGGCGCTGGACCTGCTTTTAATACAGTTTTGCTAAATTAATGGATAAATGAATAGACGCAAAGAAGCTCTGGATGATGCCAAGTTGCCACAGAAAGACAGAGACTGATGGGGGCTTTTGGAAAGCCACGAAGTGGAAGACCAAAGAAAAGGCAAGGGGAGGACATTTTTCTTCTCCAGAATGAAACTGCTCAGACAAGTGTATAGAAATGATGCTCCAGGACTAAGATTTGCAACAATCCAGGGAGCTGCAGCTTGTGGATGGGAAGATTGTGGATGAAGTGATTTCAGGAATGTCCCATCGTACACGTTCAGGGCTGGGGTAAGAATAGGATCCTATCAGAGGAACGTGGCCATCCACCAGCTCTTTGCCAAGGCAGGAGACATGGCCAATGCAGCCACAGCAGGAGGGAGCTGCCTTTGCAGGAGCAGTTTCTGAGACATGAGGCCACGGGAGGTTCCCACTCTCAGGTTGGGCAGCAGGAAGGGTCATCCATCTTGTTAGGAGCTTGCCACCAAGGCAGAAGGCAACGGGAAGAGAAAGGGTTCACGGGCTTTGGTTCCCAAGGGAGGCAGTTCTGTCTCTCTGTGGACAAGCTGGAGTTTAGGAGGCATTGGTGGCCTCTGAGAGGACGTGGAAGAAAGTTTAAGAAGACTGCAGTCACGGAGATGAAGAAGCCAAGCAGGGGAAGGGGGGTTTGAAGGCTGAAAGGAGAGGCAGCCTGGGCAGAGGGAGAGGACACCCAGGCACAGGTTGTGGCTCTCCCCAGGGGCTCGGTGGCGGGTTTGGGGGGGGGGCTCCCCCTGACCATGAGGCTTCAGATTGTGTTTGCTTTCTCTGTGATCTGGTCCCACACTACCTCTCTGACTTCTTCCTATGGCTGACCCCTTGCCTCACTCCTTTCCAGACACTCTGGCTCCACGTGATTCCTTGAATAGCCCAAGAACACCATCACCAGGACCTTTACACTCTCCAGCCCCTCTCTGCCCAGAGCGCTCTTGCCCAGAGGCCCCTGTGTGGCCAGCTGTGTCACCTCCTGCATCTGTGCACAGAGGCCCCTTCCCCGTGAGGCTGTCCTGGACCACCCCGTAATGTATGGTAACCTGCTCGTCAGCACTCCTCCTTCCTCTGCTGCATTCTTCTCTGCGATATAGATCACAGTCTGACTTAATATGTATCTGCTTGTTTGTCTTTTACCTGTTTCTGCCCTGGAGAAGAGAATCTTTGAGAATGGAGGGATTTTTGTTGTTCACGGCTCTATCCTTCCATAAATATTTATTAAATAAATGAAGCAATCAGCACCTTCTTATGGGACCCTCCACTGATAGTCTGGATCTGAAATCCTGGCTCTGCCTTTACTGGATGTGTGATCTTGGACAAGCCATGGGACCTCTGGAGGTCTCTATTTCCTTACCTGAAAAGGAGTGTTGGACTAAATTGCCTCTCAGGGTCCCCTGTGACTCTACAAATCTACGGGAACCCACCCAGGGGGGTGGGATTAGGTAAGGGCCCTGACATCCCTGATTCTCTCATAGAACATCACTGCCATTAAAGCCTTAGATGGCACTTCTGCTCCCAGACTAGGGTTGGGGGTGGCAGTGCCACCAGCCCTGGGGCTGGAAGCTGAGAACTGGCCAGAAGGCTAAGGTCAAGGACTGATGACTAAGAACAAGTCTCAGATCCAGGGTGAGGGACTGTCGGGGAAGAGCTGGGGCTGTTGCATTTTATTTAAATCCCTGGTGAGGATCAGGAAGCAGGCAGTAGCTCAATGACACATTAATTAACTTTGCAGATGATACTGGATCAGGAAGGTGTCACATCCACCCATCTAAGTGAGAGAGACAAAAGGACCTGGGAAGGGGTCAGGAACCAGGTCAAGAAATGGCAACAATGAGAAGCAGCTGTGGCCAAGAGGGGACAGGACTTGTGTCCTCTGGTCAGATTGGGGGTGGAGAGGATCCATTTTCAGAATACAGATGTCCAGTGGATGGCTGGGGTTGGGAGTGGTCGTGAGGACTGCAAGTTCCTCTGGCCGTCTTTGAACCGGTGTACCCATCCCTGGTGGAGCCAGAGCCCTCCTTCTCACATCTGGGTTTGGAGGATGGGGAAGGGGGAGGGGTGAGGGACAAGGAAGATGAGCAGCGTTTATGGAGCAGCCACACTGAGTCAGGCGCCAGACACATCACTTCTTGTGAAACCCACGAGAGTAATGATCAGACGGGAGGAAAGTGACATCCAGAGAGACTGAGAGACCTGTCGACAGTCACACTGCAAGACAGTGGCAAGAGGTGGGATTCAGATCTAGGATGGAGGTGGTGATTCCAAAGCAGGTTAAGGGCCCCAAAGGAAAATCTGGAGTAGCTGCTGGGTTATCAAACTGCCTCTCAATTTTCAGGACAGAGACCTGAGTAAGTAACAAGTGCCCCCAAGAAAGCTTTCCTTAGTACCCTAGGGTCATGCAGGAACCAGAAAATTTTCTGCTTTCCTGCTCAGATGGCCTGACCTTCCTAAGTAGTTGGGGGAAGGGAACAAGGAAGACTGGAAGAACTCCGGGCACCTGGAGGGGAAAAACCCTCGGGAGTAAAAGCGCCAGAGCTCTCGCAGCCTGTCTTTGAGAAGAAGCCAACGTTCCTGGGGGCCCAGTTCTGTTCTGGTCACTAATCTCCCTCCCTTTGGTGGAGACAAGGACCTGATGCATTCTGGGTAAGCGGTCAAGCCCTGGCGTGAAGCACCCCAGAGAACGCAGGGCCACAGACAAAGGTAACTTCCCCCATGGAGGGCTGGGCTGTCTCCAGCCTCAGGGGCGTTAAGCCATCTCTTTTCCTCCAGGGAGCTGAGAGATGGAAGCATTCCTGAGCCTCTCGCTGGGAACTCAGTGGGTGACCCCAAAGGGGACTCAAGTCTGCTGTTGGCCGGATTAGAAAAGAGCATCTGTTTTTGGTTGGGTCATGATGCTACTGTGAAAGGTCCAAGGTAGAGATGGCTGCAGGCCCTGGGCAGGCCTCATGGGGAGAGCCACCTGAAGGACTAGCGATCACGCTCCATGCAAATGAGAGAACATCACTGGAGTGATGATGGAAATGGAGGGTTGTAGAGTCCTGGAGGCCCCCAGGAATGGGTAAAGGAGGAGACTGTAGGAGCAGAGTGGGGTGCCTGAGGTCCAGGAAAGGCATTCCAAGGCCCAGAGATTGCCTTCTTTGTCCTTCATCCAGAGACCTTGAGAGCAGGGCAGGATCTCAGTAAACCAGCCCCATGTCCTTTTAAGTAGCCAGCACCGTCTAGAACCTTGTATTCTCTAATTCTTGTTTGCGGCTTTGCGTCCATGATCTGTTTGCATTACCTCCTTAGTAAGATTGCTCGGAAACCTTTCTTCTAGCCATCTGTGTGCTTGCCAGAAAGGAAGACATAGTTTTTTCATGCCCAGGTCAGTGGGCAGAGGAGCGCTGTGCCCCTGGTAGCCAGCAGGGGCAGCGGCAGGGATGACCCCAATTCCAGAGCCCAGATGAAGCAGTCGTGATGAGGATGGAGAGTCAGGGCCTGGTCCCTTCCTGCTTGGGCATGGACACGTCAGAGACTTTAGCACAAGTTGGGGAAAGCCCCGTGACACTGCCCCCAACCCTGGCCCACCTCTGTTCTTGTAGAGGGTTGCGAAAATGATCATCGTGGAAAGTATTAGAGGTGGCATGGATGGTAAACTTCAAGCAAAAGGAGCGGTCAAATTTCAAGACCTGGGATGCTGGGAGAAGCTGACGAGGCCAGACATGTTCCAGGCCTTCTTAGATGACTGATGGGGGAGTGATCATGTCCTCAGGGCTGTCCCAGGGACTGCTGTGACCAAGGGGCTCCAAGCGTCACTCAGATCTTCCCCCTTCTTTTGGAGACCTCATTCCTCTCCACACAAAGAGCGGGTTTTCTAAAAAGAACCACTTGAGATAGATTTAGGATTCTGACCTATTTTTAAAACCCCATGGCACCTTTTAGAAAGTCATTTTCCCCTAGTCGTTAAGGTTTTTGCCAGTATGATTTCTAGTCTTTGGGACACACAGAGGTCTCCTACTTTCCCCGGGTTTATTATTCCAGGACACAAGGGGAGCTGATCAAGGCTGGGAAAAGGCAGCTCACAACCCCCTCATCTATGGCAAGCAAATTCTGGACTAGCAAAAGGGGATCAGTAACGATTGGCCATAGCTACCGCCTACATTCACCGGAATCCATCTTCCTATTCCTCTTTATATACTTGTGAATAATACACACACACACACACACACACACACACACACACATACACACTCACTCACCACCACCTCACCACCACCACCACAACCACCACCATATAAAAATATAAGTAAGCTATTCCTTGCCCCCAGTTCTCACAAAGTATCTTCTCATTTGTATCCAATTCCATTTTACTGAGTACAATTTTGCAAAGAGTCATCACCTTCTGTAGGCCACTCCGGAGGGGTATGTGCATGGGGGGAGGGCATCCTTTCATTCACCCCCAAACAACTTAAGGTTTCCACACTTTTATGCCTGATCTTGTTCCTAGGCCTCTTCTTTGCAAAGCCTCCCTTGATTCCTTCTCATGATAGCCCCATCCAGGCCTTTCCTCTACCATACCCCCACTTCACCCCTAAGTTTCAGGGTTGAATCCCCTCTCCCCATATTTACAAAACCCAGGCAGGTTGGGTTGCTGGTGTGATGCTATCTGGGGCAGCCTTATCTAGCTACAAGGTGTGAATCAGAGATTACACCACACAGGGCTGGTGCCAGCCAGGCGGGCTGCCATATTGCCAAGTAACCCAGTGGTTGAACAAGGATGGGTTGAGCAATATGCACCAATGGGAAGTGAGTTTATTAATCATGCCGCATAGTACACTGTTGATGAAAGTATCACTCTGAAGGCCTGGCTTGATTGGAGAAGGTGCAGGTGGGGCTGAATGCTAACTGTGAAGACATCCAGTAAGCTATCTTCCTCTGACCATGTTCACTTGAAAAACACATAGAAATCTGGAAGGATTCATCCAGTTTAGCAAAGAGGTGAATTATATGCTCCATCATTAGGACTTTTCGGCCATCTTGGATTCCCTCTGTTAAAAAAGAAGGATACCTCCTTGTGGCTGTACACAAGGTTGCAGCTTGGAAGTTTCAAAGTTTCATGAGGTGAGAGAAGGGAATTCAAGATGGCAGCCAGTGACCTAGAACTGTGTGGGTGAGAAAATTTAAGACTGCATATTGCGTTCTTGTTATTGATCTCTTACTTCAAAAGCATTCTTTTCTAAGGCCAGAGCCCCCCTCCTCCACCCAGGTCTGCCTTCAACGTCTTAGTAACTATAGCCAACCAGAAAGACCACCCACATTTTTCACTGTGATGGGCCTACATGGAGGGCAGGATGCAGGGGTGGGGTGGGGGGCGGGGGGTGGTAAGAGCAGTTTCTGAGCAGGGACACCATAGTAGAGTTCTGTCATTGTATGGCTGGCCTGGATGGCACCCCAGGCGTTGAGACACTGTCCCCCATTCATAATGTCATGCTACATTGACATAGCTCTGTATCAGACACCAAGTCCCTAAATGTTGCTGAGGCAGATAATATGCAAAATGCATGGCTGAGAAACCCAAGCAAGAGGGCAGGCAGGAGAGAGAGGATTGATCTGTCCAAAGACTGTTCTAGAACAAGCCTCCCAATGATAAAGGATTCTAAAAACGATGGGAAATAAGGTGAAGGGAGCAGGATGGAGATGTGGACATGGGAAGGAAATGGAGGGTACATATCTCTTCAAGAGAAATGGAGAAAGCTCTAGGGCTGGCAAATAAAGTCAGTTAAGGAAAGGGAAGGTTCTGGAGAAGAAAGCTCATAGGGTAGGGAAGCATCACTTCTATGGGAGATAGAAGTTGCAAGATGGGAGGGATTACTGCTCTATAAAACATTCCCTGTATTTCTCCAAATTCCTGTGTTCTTTCTTCTCTTGTAAGCATCAGATCCTTGGGTAGTCATAAGAACTAGGACACCCTTTCCCAGGCAGCTACAAATAGTGAGGCCTGGAGAATCCTGTCCAAGTGGGACTGCGTTGTAGTGCTTTTAAACCTGATTTTTCCCAATTATCTGACCACCAAAAAGCTTTCAATCTTTCTGGTTATCTTGCCAACACTGAAGAACCCCCTCTCAAATATCCATCTGTTTCTCAGGCTTCAAAAGCTCTAGCAAGAGTAATACTCAGTGTGGCCGCAGAGACCACCGCAGGTCCTATTCTGGTGCTCCCTGCAGCCACCAGAGAAATAGTTCATAAGCCAGGAGATCCCCTCCCTTCTACTCTCAAATACCCATTGGAAACCAGAGAGAAAGATTCTAGAAGGTTCCAGTCATCAGCCCCGGCTCCCATGAGCTTATCTAATCTGTTCACCTAATCTCTCTGGCAGTTTGACGCTCCCAGAAGGGTGGAGGAGAATCCCTAGAACCACAGTAGAATTCTCTGAGAACCACAGTAAACACTCAACATTGAGTTTGAAACGCCAGAACCCGTACGAAATTCTAACCAACTTCTAAGAACACCAGACTCCATGTTTCCACGGTGAGGGGTTTCAGAGCAAGAACCACAAAAACCAGGCGTAAGAACCTATCAAACCAACCACCAGCCAGAAACAAAACAAGACAAAAAACAGGCCAAACCAAAACTTTATGCTATGAAAACAAGAAATAAAATAAGGAGATTTATAGGCCGGCTGATTGTCAGCAAACACAATATATTTACTGTATTAGCATTTGCTCACAGTGCAAATGGTACAACATTACACCATTTCAATATTTCAGTTTTTAAAAATGCTGTTTTCATTAACTATATTATATTGGCATAACAATGTGACAAAGGAGCAAATGAAATGTTGGTGAAGAATTTCACCTTTTCACGATAACAAGCATATTTTTTTAACCTTAGTATAAGGTACTATAAATCCAAGAAATAAAAACATCCACAAAATATATTACATCTGGTTTGTCTTTTTCTAAGTACTCAACTTTATACAAAAGTCTTTCAAAAAATATCATTCCCCATAGGTTTTCCTGTTTAAAACCTGATTTTTTTCTTTCAGTTCACATAAGTTAGAGTGCATTTTCTTTTGCTGTTTTTTCTTAAAACATGCAGACATATAAAAAATCTGGATAGCACAACCTTTTGGCAACAAAGCTATTTTTCTCTTAGTTTAGCTTAAATGTCTGAGAACAGTTTTATTAAAACAAAGGAAAACTCAGAGTTATCATGCAGTGACATGCACATACCAGAAGGAGCAAGGAAAAAATATTAAAGGATATCTGATTCCTCCTTCCAGCTTTGAAGTGACCAAAATTTTTGTTTTTAATAATCATCACATTATAAAAAGTATTCAGCAAAATACTGTCTCTGCAAAGAAAGATTTTACCCTTCAGCTGAAAAAATATGGGCCCTCCCGGCAAACTTCATCCACTTCTCTCTCCTTCTACAAAAAGTCCAAGTACCTGGAAGTCCACAATCCCCTGCTCTTTGATTTTTCCCCCCTTTCACTAGACTCCTTTAGTATTATCTATCCGCCACCAAAAAAAAAACGGTGCTTTTTTCTTTAAAAAAAAAAAAAAAGTGGGAAATGCATAAAGTGACTTTAAAAACAGACATTCTGTAAACTCCAGACCTTTGTTCCTTCTCTCTGGGCAGCTTACTGACCACAGGAGAAATAACGCTAACAGGGAACAGTACATTCAGGCAAGACTGCACTGGAAGCTGTGTCAGAGAGTAACCTTCCCTACAACTCCACTTCCAAAGAGTCACCCCTGTGTGGGGGAGGCTGGGGAGGAGGGGGTGCCTGAGAAGAGGTGAGGTAGGGTGGGGAGAAGGTGAGACTGGGGTATGGAGAAGATGTGCCTCATTCATCAACATGGATTAATGCAAACATCCCCATAGCTTTGAGGAAAATTTGGACAGAGATGTGTGTATATGTGTGTATATGGATGCATATATACATACTCACACACACATACACACATATGTAGATATAATTTCATCAGTTAAATTTTTCATAAAAAATAAATCATTTAAAGCTGTAAATGCCTACAAATTCTCTTTCTTCCAGTGCACTGCACTGGATAGCCAAGTACTTTAGAGATTTTATTTTACTAGGAATACATATTGTGTGCATGTTATATATAAATGTATATATATATGTGTGTGTGTGTAGACACACATATATACATACATACACACACACACACACACACACACCCCATATTCATAAATTTGAATTCTACCTGTTGGTGATGACAGAGAGAGAAAAAAAAGGCTGCATTCCCATTAGTTGTGGGAAGAGAAATGGGTATGTGAGTGAGAGAACAAAAAGATGGCAAAATGGGGTGGTTGGTTGAGGCCTGCCTTTTTGGAAAAAGGTTTGGAAAGAGATGGGAAAAGGCTTAGAGGGGAGAAGGGAGAGGAGGGGGAAAAAGGGCAGAGGGCAAACTCAGGAACAGAGATTTTAAAATCTCTGGGGCCGAGGAAACACATTTTTTTTTAAAGGCAGGTTCAGTGATGGCTGCTTCTTCTCCCCGAAGATCAAACTGCCCTGAGGCCTTGAGAGGGAGGCGCTTGGAAAAGGAGGGATTCTGAGGGGCCAAACCCTAAGCGGCGGTAGCAGCACCGCGGCGGCGGCACCCGAGGCATTTCTGTAAGAAACATTATTTCGGAGCAGATGGAAGACCGTCTCGTCCCGCCACGTGCAGGCCCCCAGCGGCCTGGGGACCCGAGGTGGGGAAGAGTTTGGGGTGGACATAGCCCAGTTCAGCTCAAGAGTCTCGCACACACACGTGCGCGCGCGCGCACACACATACACACACACACAGAAACACACACGCACACATACACTCACGCGAGCACGCACACTCGCGCGCATCCCCGCACGCAGGCGCGCGTGCGTGCGGCGGGCAGCAAGCTCTGCGCTTTGGTGCGCTCCTTACCCCCTCCCCCTCTCGGGTCTTCGATGGGGAACCGAGGGAGACGTGGGGGGAACCGTGAGGTGCTTGGGTCCAGCGAGGCTTGGGCGGGCCCAGCCTTCAGTCCCCCGCAGGTCCTTGGCCCGGCCCGGCGGCCCCTGGATCAAGACGATCCCAACTGAACAAAGCGGGCTAGACGCCACCTTTCCGCCCCCACGCCTTGGCTAATGGGGGGCAGCAAGGGGAAGGCGCCTCCTGCCCTGGCCCCCGACCGTTGGCCGGTGTGAAAGGGTGGAAACGGGGGACAGCGAAGGGAAACAAGGTGCCTTACGTCCATGGAGAGGCCAGGGCGCGGCCCCTGAGCCTCCGTGGCTAGCTTTCCGGCTGCATTCAGGCCAGCAGCCGGGAGACACTGAAGGGGAAAAGTGTGATCTGGGGGCCCGAGCCTCAGGCGCAGGTGGTGACCACAGGGGCCAGGGACACCGGGGCCGCCGAGGACGCAGAAGGCGCACCCCCCTTCTCCGCCTTCTTCTCCTTTTGCTTGAGGTGGATCTTGGCGTGGCGCTTGCGCTCGTCGCTGCGCGCAAACTTGCGCCCGCAGAATTCGCAGGCAAAGGGCTTCTCGCCCGTATGCGTGCGGATGTGAGTGGTAAGGTGGTCGCTGCGGCTGAAGCTCCGCATGCAGATCCGGCACTGGAAGGGCTTGTGGCCCGTGTGGATGCGCAGATGCCGGGTCAGCTCGTCCGAGCGGCTGAAACGGCGGTCGCAGCCCTCCGCCGGGCATGCGTGGGGCCGCTCGTGGAGCGGGGTCTTGCTGGGTCGGTTGGGGTACTTGCGGGGCCGTATGGGCTTGAGCGTGAGCGGCGGCTGGGGCAGGCTGCCAAAGCCCGGGTGGATCTGCTTGTCTTTGAATGCCTTGATGGTCTCCAGGGGGGTAATAGGGGGTGGGTTGACCCGGATGGGGTCCATGCCCTGGAAGGGCTTGTGCTCCGGAATGGAGCCCATGTCGTTGGGGTGGTGGTATAGGTTGTAGTCAGGAATCATGGGGAAGAGATTGCTGTCCAAGGCCGGTTTGGCCGATTGGTAATCCTGGGGAGAATAGGCGAGCCCGGGGTTGCCCTGGGGGTCATGGAAAGACACAGGCTCCGAGTAGAGATCACTGCAGTTAGAATAGGGGGGAAGCGCCGGATACATGGCCTCCACTTCCCCCTGTGGCGGCTGCACCATGCTGGCCGTGGAGGTTTGCGTGCTGAGTGCCCCAGAGGCCGGGGGCACCCCCAAGATGCCGGCGCTCATGAGGCTAATGATGTTGTCCTGGCACCAGTTGGAAGGGGAGTCGAAGGCGAACTTTCCCAAGTAGGTCACGGTCTTGTTGCCAGGGGCTGGCTGGAAGGAGCCCGAATAAGAGAGTTCCGGGTTGGGCTTCTCGTTGGTCAGACCGATGTCCATCACATTCTCTGCGGAGAGCGGGGGAGAGAGGGGGAAGGGTGAGTGACGCCGAGTCGGCTCCCAGGCCGGGGCGCCCAGGTCCTTGCCCAGGTGTGGAGGTGCGGCCGGGTGGAGTGCGCAGCGCATGGGGTAGGCTGCGCCAGGCGCAAAGCGGGCGGTGCCGCGCTCCCGGGCGCAACCTGGATACAGCAAAATACTACTGATCGGGGTGTGGAGTGGCTGCTGCACACACACCGCACACGCCGTACACACACACTCCCGTACCACACACACACACACACACACACACACACACACACACAGGCGCGAGCGCGAGAAGCATTGTTGTTATTCCCGAGGTGGGGCGGGCAGGTAGCTGTAGCTACAGGTAGTTTCAGACCCGGAGCGCGCCGGGCTCTCGCTCTCCAGCGCACACAACTCGGCCTCTTCCCCTAGCGCTGGCCGCGCCGGACCCCGCGCCTCTCCTGCCCCGACGAAGCCCCCGGTGCGCCCTGCGCCCGGGGAGCTGACCCGGAGGGCTCCGACGCTTTGTCCGCGGCGCGTAGAGGGGTGCTGTCCGCAAAGGGAGCTCTCCCGCCGCCTCCCCCAGCCCCAGCCTCCTCCGGGCCTGAAGGAGCTTTCGGCTTTTGCTGGAGGGGGAAAGCCCAGCCTCAGCTTAGCGAGAGTGGAGGGCGGCGGAAAACCGGCCGGTGTCTCCATGGCGGGAGTGGTCGCTCTTCCCAAGCTCCTCGGTCCGGGGATCGTCCCCCGTGGCAGCCCCCACGCGGGTGGCCCCCCACCTTCTCCCCTCCCCGCCGTCCCCACACCCCCACGGCTTTGCTGAAAGCCCTGGAAAGGCAGCGTCGCAGTACCTCTCCCACCGCGGGGACTCCACGCCGCACATGGCTCCATCCCGGGTGGGAGGCTGAGGGAGTAAGGGGGGAGAGCGCGGGTGAAAAGGGACGTTGGGCTCCTCCCGGGAAAGGGGGCGACAGCATTACGCCTTGCGCGCAGCCCGGCGATCGCGCCCCCTAAGTGGAGAACCCCAGAGCCGCTTGCACCTACCTCCCTTCGGTCGGCGGCTGCCCCCACCCGGGAGAACCGAAGCCTCTACCGTGGCGTCGCCAACCGAGCCTTCCCGATCGGGGAGGGCGGGAGGAGTGGGTGGGAAAAGCAACTCGCCCCCCGGAAAATTCCCAGCGCGCCCCCATCTCTCCATCCATCCATCCATCTATCCATCCATCCATCCATCCATCCATCCATCCATCCATCCATCCATCCATCGCTAGCTCGTTCCCTCCTCCTCTTCCTCTCTCCCTTTCCTTCCTCGCCGCCTCCCCGCCGCCCTTACCTGTAGCCATCTGATTGTAATGGGCTACCGAGTCGCTGCTGCCAGAAAAGAGGTTGAGCGCGCTGGGGATCTCCTCGGGGTACAGATTGTCAGGCAGTTGGTTTAGCAAACTGCTCATGGTCACCGGCAGCTTCTCGGCGAGTTTGCCGGTCATAGCACTCCCGAGCTGCCGCCGCCGCCGCCGCCGCCACCGCCGCCGCTCGCTCCTAACGCAGCTTCCAGGCAAGCGGCATCGGAGAGGCGATCCGTGGTGCAGGGGAAAAGCATGCGAGAGGGAAAGTTCGGGAGGAGGGGGGAGGGAAGAGGGGAAGGGGTGGGCCTGGGGAGGGGATCTTCTCTTTTTGGGGGGTGGGTGGGAGAGAGGGCAAAGGAGGGTAATCCTCTCGGGTGCCTCAGCTGGTGCCGTAAGAGGCTGGGTCGTGGCGGGGGGGGGGGGGGCGTGTGCGGGGTGGGTGGGTGGGTGCTGGGCTGGGGGGGGGATCTCGGCCCAAGGGGGTCGCACGCGGCCTCAGTATTGATATCACAAACAGACGCGCGCCCGCGGCCCCCCCGCCCCCCGATCCGCCACCGCCACCGCCGCCACCGCCGCCACTGCCGCCGCCGCCGCCGCCTCTGCCGCTGCTGCTGCCGCTGCTACCACCACCACCAGCCCCGCAGCTTCCTAGCAAGCTCACTGCTGCCCAAAAGCTCCCAGCCAGGGAACTCCACCAGCCTATTTATCTGAGCCCCGGGAAAGCTCCGTGACGTAGCTGCCCATATATGGACAGACAAAGCCCAGCCGAAGGGGCGCGACGTCACAATGGAAGCTCCTCACAATGGAACATTAGAAAGCAGGAAGCGGGCCGCAGCCAACGTGCGGCGCCCGCACCGCTCGCGGATCTTAAGAAAAGAGAGAGAGAAAGAGAGAAATACAAGAGAAGAAGGAAAGAAAATTCGAGAGGAGAGAGGAAAGAGGGGTGTAACGGAACGTGCGGCGTAAAGCACGCAGCGCGGGGGTGAAAGAGCAATAATCGCCTGTGTGTTTATTTGATGTCTGCACTAGGAGAGCGCGCTTGTAGGACAGGGGGCCGTAGGGTGGGGTCGTTCGCAAGTGGCCTCTAACAGCTCCCCAGCAGGAAGAAAGAGAACTGAAAACACCCGGCGGGGTCCCTTTGCAGCCTGGGAACTTCTGGGGAACCCGGAAGGTGTGCGTTCCGACCCTGCCTCGGCCGCTCTTCTCGCGTCCAGGATCCTGCCTGGGACTGGGACAAAGTCCCTCTGAGGAGGATTCCAGCGGGTCAGGGATCTCTGGTCCAGTATCCCGGGAACTTTTGTGCCGCCCTCCCTCCGATGCGCCGCCCACAGCCCTGCTGCTCCCTGGGCCCCTGACCCTGTGCTGACACCCGGCTGAGCGCAGTGGCTGGGAGATTTCGTAGCTGCGTAGCGGCTGCGCGGGAGGCGAGAACTCCTCACCTTGGGGGTCGAGGATGTGCAGTTTTGGTGGTGAAGGAGAAGGAATGGAGTTGAGGGGTTAGGGAACACGTGCACCAAACCCTCCATAGATTCCCTAATGGTTCCAAAGCACCCCTTTGGCCACGGGATGGCAGGAGGGCCCAGCAGGCCCAGACGCAGTCGCTGTCTATTGCTGCCTGCGAAGGGCCCGCCACTGAGCTGCGGGCAGGAGCCTGCCGAGCCACAGTCTCTGAGCCACCACGGCGACCTCCCCTGCTCTCTACCCTCCCCCTCGCCTTCCACAGGGCTGTCCCCATTGCTGACTGCCGGCGCCCTGCAGTCAAGGGCTGCCTGTTTGCCGACCCCGAGCGCTGTCACCTCCCCAGAGAGGCAGCAGATCCCGGGGGCGGCTATGTTCCCCGAGGCCTGTTTTCGGAGCGCGCGCGGCCGGGCCTCGGGAGAGGGGAAGGAGAGGAGGGGGGCGTGGGGGAGCGACCCCGGATCACACCGGCTCAGCGTGGGAGGAGTCCCTCCTCGTTGGCCGTGTGGGCGCGGTGGATCCCGCGTTCCTCGCTGGGGAGTCGGGGCTGGGGGAACGTGCATTTCTCACGGGGAGTGGGAGTATTGACAAGGAGGAGGAGAGGATCCCCGGGCCTCACTCCGTGGGAGGGCCACGCGGGCCGGGGACGTGTGGGAGGAACTCCCGAGCTGCACATCGTCGTGGGGGTGGATGACAACCTCTCTCTCCTCCCCTCCACTTCACTCGGTGGAGAACTAGGGGTGGGAGGGCCCGGCCTCCCCCGGATCTCCTCTGGTTCTTAGGAAAGGAGGGATTCCCGCCGCCGCGGGCCCCCTCTCACCCGCCCCTGCTGCCGCTCCCGCCAGGCTACCCACACCTATACCGGGGAGGCTCTGCGCCCCTGGGCTATCCTCCGCCCGCGCGGCGCGGGGAGGGAGCGCTCTGCAGCGGTCCCCAGCTCCGGCCGGAATCAGGGCATGCAGCGCCTCCCGCCCCCGGCTCCCTCCCAAGGGGGGGCGATTGGCCGGCCCGGGGGCGTGGGCGGCAGTGTGAGCCAGGCTGGGCGCGGGAGGGGCCCTGGCGGCTGCAGGGAGGGTCGCGGGGCGGCGGGCCAAGCCGGGAAGAGCCATACAAGGAGCGGATCCGGTGACGCGCCGGCCGCGCCCCTTCTCCTTCTCTATTTGGCTGCAGATTCCGGTCCCCGGATTTGCATATTTTGGCATCCAGTGGAAAAGGAAAGAAGAACGGAACCCGCAGCCTTTAAAGGAACCGCACAGGCTGTAGCGTCACCTAGGGAGGCGGTCTGGGGGGCGTGAAAAATTAGCCAGCGGCTCCGGCCTCTGGCCATGGAGCTTAGCAGCTGGGGGGAGGCGGGGAGAGGCGGGGAGCCGCGGCCACCAGAGAGCTTCGGCCGCTCCAGTCCCAGGCCTGGCCCCTCCGCGGCGCCTCCTGCTGCGAGTGCACCCGGAGGGTCTCTGCGGGTTCCGGCCCAGGACCAAGAGACGCCGCGAGGTCCTCGGCCTTTAGGCGAGCCGCAGGCCCCAGTAGTGACTGCAGTGCCCATGTTTCCCGGCGCGAGGCACAGCTCAGCCTGCGAGGGTGGCGGGGAGGAAGTTAGAGACCTCCCGGCCGCCCAGCTCAACTCTGGAGGACCCTACCGTGATGCACCCCCCTCCCACCTGTTGAGACCTCTCCCCGGAGAGGAGGAGATTGAGGAGCTGCAAGCCCCAGTCCTGTTTGATAGGGGCCTACATTAGGAAAGGCAGAGGCAGTGGGAGCATTTCGGATCCTTGAAAGCTTCCAGGGCCCCAAAGACCATGGAGGAGTGTAGCCATTCCAGAGATGACCTGCAAACACTTTTAGGAGAGCTGGACCTGTTGCATCCAAGCAGAACAAGTAGCAGGGTTTTGCAGGCCTGCTCCAAGGCCTTATGCCTGTTGGTGAGAATGGATAGGAGTCTTTTTGGGCAAGATGTCTGCCCCCTCCTTCCTACTTGTCCATGACCTAGAATGGGAGCCTTCAATTCAAACGAGTATTCATTCAAACTTCAGTGTGATGTTAGGCAAATTTCGGAATCTCTTTCTTGGCCTCAGTTTTCTTGTCTGTAAATTGGGATAATAATCGTACCTATCCCTTAGGAAGAATTAAATTTGATAATCCTCATGGAGTACTTTTGCCGGACCCCTAGCCAGCACTCAGTAAATGGCAATTATTATTGGTAAACTATATTTTCCCCAACCCTACCATGTGACTGAAAAGCCCTTTCCCCTTGTGTGTCTTAGGAGTGAGTGCAGTTGATATAGGGAGTAAAAAGGGCCAGGTATGACACTCTATCCCATATCAGCGTGATCATATACAGGAAGTCCTATTTGTGTGCCGGGTACCTGCTGGGCACTAAGTCATCGTAGAGATGGTGAAGGAATGGTCCCCACTCTGCAAGAACAGAGGGCCCTCAATAGCTGGTGGTGACATAAAGTAGGATACCAAGAAGTCGCTCAGTTGCTCTTTAACACTCTGGAGCATCCTTCTAGACTTTTTTGTGGTACGCGGGCCTCCCACGGTTGTGGCCTTTCCCATTGCAAAGCACAGGCTCCGGACGCGCAGGCACAGTGGCCATGGCTCACGGGCCCAGCCGCTCCACGGCATGTGGGATCTTCCCGGACCGGGGCACGAACCCGTGTCTCCTGCATCGGCAGGCGGACTCTCAACCACTGTGCCTCCAGGGAAGCCCCCCTTCTAGACATTTTATGGAGGTGGCTATGGCTCCAAGGTGGGGTGGGGGACTCAGGTGCCCTTCCTCCCCTCCTCTGCCCTGGAAGGAGCCATGCTGGGGAAGGCCTGCCTCTACAAGCATAGGTCCTCACTGCCTGGCTGCTGGTTGGGTTGCAGCCTGCACAGGTGTCCCCTGTCAACCTGGATGATGGTGGCAGATGGAGGCCAGGGTTCCGTGGCGGGAGGGGACAACCCTGGGTATGGAGTAGGGGTGGGGGGTTTGGAGTGGCCCCTTGTAGACTAATAGTATTCTCCCTTCTGCTGGCCAAGTCTTGAATTCAGCATAGAAAAAAGCGTTTTTCCTTCCCTCCCTCTTTCTTTCCTCTCTCCCTCCTGAACAGGGGCTGAGGGTGAGGTCTCACTTTTACTGACGGGCTCGGGTGAGATTACCTGAACTGCAGGCCCTGGACTTGTTGGAGAGTGAGTAGGCACTGGTTCAGGGTGTCCTTACCCTGGAGATGGTGAAGGGCAGGCCCCGCCCCTCTGCAGCAGAGCCAAGGCTGCCCAGCCCCCACTGCTTACCTCTGGGGGCAATGGGTGTGTTTGTCTTGATGAAAGGGTAGAGGAAGGAGGGGACGTGCCCTACAAACCCACCACAGAAAAAGACCAGGTTGGTGCTCCGTCTTGCTCCTTAGTCACCTCTGCCCTCTGAACTTGAGCTCCCTTTCACTAAAGATATCCAGTCCTTCTCTGCTGTCTTACAAGCAAGAAGCCCCCAATTAATTCAAACTGGGGTGCTGGCGACTTAATGCATTACCCATCCCAGCGGGTATTTGCCTTTTTAACAGAAAATGCTTAGAAGAGGGTCATATATAACCTAAAGGAATTAAGCCTACCATTAAGCAGGGTGCCTGGAAAATGGTAGGAACTCATATATGCTGGTGGGCTGAGGTCTAATGGTGGGATGTGAGGCCCAGTGCCAAGGAGTAAGAGTTTTGGGGTGCAGAGAGCGTCTGGGGCTCCTCAAGTCACACCAAGCACCCATGTAGAGGGCCCACCCTGGTGGGATTGCTCCTGAATGACAGCTCCCTCAAGGGCTTTCAGTTGCTTTCCATTTTGGGTGTCCCACCGGAGACGGACAGGTCGTTGGTGAATCTCTCTGGCCAGCACACCCTGGCATTCTAGAGGTCATTGCCATTCCTTCGGTAATGACAGACAGCTCTGAAGTGAGGTGGGTTTGGCCTAGAAGCTCGCGGAAGGAACTTGACAGCCACGACGACTTTGGGGGTGGTGGTCCCAGTTAAGATCATTGCGTGGGGACTGCTGGAGGCTTTGGGCTCACCGACCTTCTGTACCCACAGAAGATTGGGGCCTGTGGAGATACATCATCTTCTTCATTTTTTACAACAATCCTGTGAGGAAGCTTTTAGGGCTGACCCCCAATAGTTCTTAATTTATTTTTTATTTTTAAAAATTTATTTATTGATTTTTGGCTGCATTGGGTCTTCGTTGCTGCGCACGGGCTTTCTCTTGTTGCGGCAAGTGGGGGCTACTCTTGGTTGTGGTGCGTGGGCTTCTCACTGTGTTGGCTTCTCTTGTTGCGGAGCACAGGCTCTAGGTGTGTGGGCTTCAGTAGATGTGGCACGAGGGCTCAGTAGTTGTGGCTCGTGGGCTCTAGAGCGCAGGCTCAGTAGTTGTGGTGCACGGGCTTAGTTGCTCCGCGGCATGTGAGATCTTCCCGGACCAGGGTTCGAACCCATGTGCCCCTCATTGGGAGGCGGACTCTTAACCACTGCGCCACCAGGGAAGCCCTGTTTGTTTGTTTTAAATGAAAGATCTAAGGTGTTGGAAAGAGTCTGAGTAGTTAGTTGGAGGACCCTTGGCTAGGAAGTGGCTGAGCTGAGATTTGAACTCAGGGCCTTGTGACTCCAAAGCTGCTGCTCTTAATTCCAGCCTTTGTCCCCATTCTGGCTGTTAGGGAAAAGAAAGGAGATGGCAGGTGTGGGTAAGAGGAAGGAGAGGTATACAAACTGTGGAGAAGGCAATGAATAGAAGAAAGACTAGCTGGATCCGCTTCCCAGCACCCCTGGGACCCAGCATGCAGGTAGGGGAGGAGCCCCTGCCCAGGGGAGGGGAAGGGGTACAGCTCACAGGGAGGTCAGGGAGGGGCAGCATTTCTGCCAGGGCTCCCGGTAGGTGGAGTAGCATCTGTGCCACTCGGAGCAAAGGTCCCACTGCCCTAGGTTGTCACAGAGGTCACAGGCTCCTCGCCAAGCCAATCACACGCTTCCATTTGAAACATCTGCTTGTGCCTACATTCCAACGAACTCATTATAATCATGTTGAATCCGGGTGTTTTGGATAACTCTTCCAGCAATTTCAGGGAGAACCTGGTGACCAAAGGGAGAAAGTCTTGTTCCAAAGTAACGTTTGCTGGACGGTGAGGTGGAGACCCCTCCTCAGACACAAGTCCAAGGCAGTGAGTAACTGCCATGGGGGTCCAGAGATTGAGAGTTCAGGGCCGGGCTGGGCTGGGGCAGGGAGAGAAGGCAGGTCTTAGATATAGAAGGCAAGACTTGGAAAAAGTGTGCTGTACAGGTAAATGGGAAGAACAGGCCCTGGCCTGGGAATCAGGACTTCTGGGCTCCACCATTAATTATCTGTGTAACTTTGGGCCACCCTCTGGTTCCTGGGCTTCTGGTGGGGCTGGACTGGATAACCTACCACTGAGTTCCTCCCAGCTCCTTTGATCCATGAGTTTTGGATTCTATTGCGGAAAAGGTTTGGAGGAGACGTGTTAGTGTTCCCAGTCAAGTTTGGGCTTCTGCTTCTGGGACCCGTGAGGAGGAGGAGGGATGGGTCAGGGCATGAGGGCTTGTAATGGGAACTTTGCTGTCTTAGTTCAGCGGTGCCTGGAGGATAAGTGGAGTCATGTGCTCGGGGGGCCTGTCATGGCCCCTGGGGCCCACTGTGGGACAGCCCCTTCTCAGCTGGGAGGGATGGTGTCTCTGCAGAGAAAACTCTTGGGGGACGAGGCTTTTTGGAAAGAGGAACTTTGTCATCTGAAATGAACCAGAAAAGGTGTGAGTGTGGGGGGGCCGTTGGGGAGGCAGTCAGGGGGAGCAAAGAGGGAGTGAGAGAGAGAAAATGAGGGAGAGAGAGGTGTGAGCAGAGAGGAGAGCGGATTTCCCCCCACTGCTCCCCACGCAGCCAGCCTCCTGCTGGCTACAGGCTTCACCCATGGGACAGGCCGAGGATCCAAGAGGCTGGCAGGTTCCTCTCCTCCCTGCCCTGGAAGGAAAACCTCTGGGGAGTCAGAGAGAGCTGTGGTCTCTAGATCCTTGTGTCTCTTAGCTCCCAGTCTCAGGACCCTCCTCAGCCTAAAACAACTGGGCCCTTTGCCTCATCCACCAAGGTGAGGAGTTGGGGGCCGACCTTTGGCTTCTTCTTTCCTGTCCTATGCACTCAAAAAACCTGAGATGTAGGGAAAAGCAGTTAATGACTCTTTTGGGCCCAGAGTTCGAGGTCCTCAGTCCTGTCGGCATCCTCTTTCACCAGATGGCCTAGGCAGGGCTTCCTGACTTTTGTTATGCCATAGCTCTGCTAGAAAATGAGACTCTTTACAGCCACTGGAGTAAAGAACTAACAAACACTGCCCTTGGCCCATCCCATCACTCTGAGGGCTGCACAATACTGGCCAGCTGGAACCCAGTGGAAGTCTGCCCATCAGCCTGACTGATGGCATGAGCTTTTCTGCCAGGGCTCAGAGCAGATGGGCAAAGGAGAAAGGACATGATAGATTTCTCTCTCTCCCCCCTTCTTTCTCTTTTTGCAGAATTATTTGGGCTCTTCAGAATTATTTGGCCCCAGATCGCCAAGAAAGTTACTGGATGACAAGAGATGGTATCCGAGCTCCCTGGGGACAGGGACTGAGTCTTAGTCCTCAGTCTCCCCAGCACTCCCCCTGCCTGTCCCCAGCAGGTGCTCCATAAGAGGTTGTTGACCCAAGTGTCCACATGGGTAATTCTGAAACATGGCCGATTTGAGGAACGGAGGATAGACGGCGACTTTCCCACTTTGTCCTTGCATTTCTACCACCCAGCACCCACTATAGAAGATGGGGGGCCCCTTGTCCACCAAAATTCATTCCCCACTGGGGTGGAGGGGGAGGCTCCTGGGTCTGGGACTCAGCTCTCTTGTTTCAATGAGACAAACATCCAGGGTGCACTTCCTGTGGAGGGTATCAGACTGGAGGCCGGGATCCTGCGGTCTGTCAGGGAGCAGGCGATTTAAAGGGAAGTGAGGAATGAGGCTGAGGTAGAAGCCATCACACACAAGACACGATCCGTTCTGAAAGGAAGTGCAGGCAGGAAGTTCAGAGGGGGAAGGACTTGCAAGAGGACATGTTCAGGGACAGGCGAAAGCCTGATTGGGAGCGGTGGTGTTGATCAAGGCCTTGAGGATGGGCTGAGACCCATAAGTGAGGAGGGGGTGTATGAGGAGGGGAGAGAAGCGTGAGACAAGGGCAGGGGGTATTCAGTGTAAGGAGCTGTGCTTTCCCCCCTCATTTTCAAGTTAACTTTATTTATTTATTTATTTGTTTATTTTCGTCTCTGAAACTACCTAGAGCCCATTAGCACTGTCCTTCCAGGACTTCTCTGGCCTGATTATGGTTTCCTTGTGGATGAGTGAGGAATCCTAGAGGGAGAGAAGGGAGATAGCACCGAGGCTGGATCTGAGAGATGCCAGCAGACATTTGGGCATCTACTAGAATGGAGGCTCCAGGAAGGCAAAGGCCTGGGTCTGGACCTGCACTGCTGTATCCCCAGCTAGCACCTGGCTTATGGAGGGGATGGTGGGTGCTCCATCAGTATTTGTGGGAGAATGAATGTGCCAGATGCTCTACCAGGTCCGGTTCGGGATGCAGGAGCAGGAAAGGGGGCTAACTCCAGGTGTGAACTCCAGGAGAAAGCAGGACTCCGGGAGTCCAAGGCAACATGGACCCCAAATGGGGGGTGGGGTAGGATTCATCAGGCATAAACTTAAGTGGTAATAGCCCCGTTAATTGAGTGGCCATGATCCTTGGCATTTTTCATCTTCAAAGCCAGGAACAAGCTGTAATTAATACTCCCGCCACCCGGGGGCAGGGTGGAGGTGGTGTGGAGAATCTTGAGCCGTTGCTGCTCAGTCGGGGAAACTGAGGCACTGGCGGAGGAAGGGCCGTTAGGAGAGTGGATGCAAAGGCCAGCAGAGCCCGGCGTCTGCAGGGGTGCCGTGAGCACTCCAGAGCGCAGCCCCCTCCCAAAGCCAGGCAGCTGGGGAGCCGAGGTTGTGAGTGGGGCGGGGGCGCCGGAGACCCACACCGGAGCAGAGAAAGAAGTCTCAGCCGCGGGCCTGGCGAGCGTGGCAGTGGGCGATCGGTTTTGCCCGTGGCTTGGCCGACGGACAGCCTGCCGGGGCCTCGGCTGCCCGCGCTCCGGGGGCGGCGCTGGAGGGGCGCGCGGAGCAGGGGAGGGGACTCGCTAGTCCTTCGTGTCCAGTGGCCAGGCCGCGCGCGGCACACTCAGCCTGAGTCACTGTCGCCTCCGAAATGCCTCCCGGTTTCCTCATCGCCCGGAGGGAGTTTTTCATTAAGGTGATTACGCTGCCTTCATTAAGAGTCCGTAAACATCACCCAGGGACCGAGGGCGCGCAGCCGCCTCTAACTGCAGCCGGGGTCCGCAGGCCCCGGCCGCGGGCGGCGCCGCTCCGCCTCCCGGGCCACCAGTTCGAGCCACCTTCGCGGCCCCAACACCATCCTGCATCTAGCGTGACTTATTCTCTGGACCACGATGTCCCTGAGGGCATTCTTCCTTCAGTTCAGTCACCACCCAACCAGAAAAGGCTTTCCTCTGATACCCCTGGTCCAGGTGATGCACCAAACACCACTCCTAGTTTGCCGTGGTCCTACCTACCTTTTTACATTTGTCTGTGTAATCCTTTGATGGATGCCTGCCTCCCATCCTCCTGCCCCAAGTTCTAGAAGGGCAGGAGCCACTTCTGATTTTGCATCGTATTCCCACGATACGGCCCCCTCTCAACCCACCCCATCCCCACCTAGCGCTAGTGTCTGGAGGATCGCAGGACTCAGCATTTTTGAATTAGCAAGTCCTCATGAGGCAAGAGAACTGTTTGCTGACTGCCCCTGCGCCTGAGTGTCTTCAACATTTGACAGTTATCACTTGTGCACCTACTGTGTGTCTGGCACTGGAAATACAGCTGTGACGAAAAGAGTCTGTGGGGAGACTCAAGGCCTAATGAGGGTTCGGGGTGAGGGTGGGCAATCAGGAGATATTTACGAGGCGGTGGTCAGTGATATGAGAAAAAAGAAATGTGGATAAGGGGAGAGAGAGTGATGGGGAGTGCACGTTGAGATCCTGTTGTATGTAGTCATTGTTCCCCAATCCTTGCATTTGGAGCTAGCATTAGTGCCACTGACTAAAGTACTGAATCAGAAGATGTGGGTCTGTGCTGTTAGTCCAGCTAATTTTCTGGATGCTCTTTGAAAATTTTTATGTAAATAAGATCTTTGTCAAAACAATTACATCACAGTTCACGAAGGAAAGTCAGGCCTCTGAAGGCAAAGTCACCTGTGACTTGGCCCCTTGCTCCTGGAACAGCCCCTCTTCCCTAGACGGGCTTTCCTGCCTGCCACCAGGTCGCCTGAGAGAAAACTCTGACAGTGCCTGAGGACTCCTCAGAGGCCTCTGGGGAAGAGGTGTCAGCGGGCCAAGGGTGACTATGGCTGTGGCTACCCCGGCCCCGAATCTCAGAGCTGCACTGCCTTTCACACAAACCCTCTCTTGGACGGGCAGGAGAGCTTTCTAGACCCCAAATGAAAGAAAAAGTTGCTGCAGTGGAAACTCGAGCTAACCTTCCCTCTTGCCCCACTTCCCTCCCGCGGTCACACTTCCGGCAGCCGCCACAGGGTATTTTGGGTTCGAAAACAAAGCGTCAGATCTATTTGAGCAACATTTTTTTCCATCGGAGTAGAAGCCCAGGGGCCTGTGGCCACCCTGGGCTCGGCCACTTCCCCAGGGAACTGACGCGTTTCCCCTTCTCCACCGAAGACCAATTTAGCAAGTCAGACTGGCCACATTTTTAGCTTCTCCTTTCCCTGGCCTGGCAGCAGGCAAGGGTCCAGAGGTAGGGCTGCTGGGAGGAGGGTGTGTCTGAGAGCCTTCCTTGTGGACTTCAGGGGAAGGCCTGCTTCCCGTCCTCTGCCAGAACCTCCTCCTCACCCCTCTCCAACACTCCCCAAACTGCATGTGCTGTGCACGCACGTACACACACACACGCACACACACACACCCAACCTCCACCGCTGCCGCCAAAAATCCACTTGCTGCATCAGGAGTCTGCAAAGTGAGAGTTGTGGGGTTAGGGCTGGTCTGGTCCTCGGTTTAATCGCAAGGATGGTGTGCCCACGTCACTGGCGGGCCGGTGTGCTGTGGGTTGTGAATGAAGTGGGCGTGCATCCATGGACACTGTGTGCATGCAAATCCGACGTTTGCCACTGCCTGGGCTGGACAATGCACACCCATGCAGCTTGCATGGATGTCTAGAAAGAGCCTGGCAGAGGTGAAACCCTGCAGTGTCTAGCGGGTGCGTACACCATGTGATTTTGTGTGGGCTGGTGTATTTACAGTATGTGTGCAGGATGCGTATAGTAGAGGTGTGTGTAAGTGTGCGTGCACACGTTTGTATATGTGTGGACCAGCAGGGTCTGGTTCTTGGGGTATGGGGGAAGGAAGCCAGGCGAGCTCTGGACAGGGGTGACCAGCGTTCTCATGGGCGAATTCAGCTTCCTCCCTGGGGAGGTGGGGGTGAGTAGACACCTTCTAGGTTTCTTCTGTAGTCCTTTCAATTCTTAGCACTCAGCCGAGCCTCCATCAATACTGGGGAAGAAGTGACTGGATGCTGGCTTCACAGCCACAGCAAGGAGCGAAAGAATCTGTTGCCTTGTGGTGGCTTGAGTATACACGTCCCGCTGTGTCTATGTGCGTGTGAGTGAGTGAGTGCGCAAGTGTGTGAGTATGTGAGTTGAGCATGGGACGTCGGAGTCTGTGTGACTGTGTGTGAACGTGGGTGTGGGTGGAGGTGTTTGGACTCCTTTCGGGCACTACCTAGGCTCGCCCCTCTGCCCAGACCCTAAAGGAAGCCCCCTGAGCCCACTGTCTGCTTACTTCACGAGACTGGCAATGAAAGTTGCACTCAGGGCCCTGCTACGCCTGCCTTTCTGACAGGCTCAGCCTCTTTCCTTTGAGCCTTCTGCTTCCTGCACAGCTGACTTATGCCAGTGGGGCGGACTCCAGCTCCTGAGGAATCAAGAGGGCACTTCTGTGTCCTGCCCTCATTCAGGGCGGGTCAGGAGGCTCTCGAGTCATATTTCTACCCTCTGTGCCTGAGTGCTCATGTGCCCCTCCATCCTTCCTCTACTAGGGCCCCTGGATGGTTTCCCCAGGCCTGCAACTGGGGAGGGTAAGTTCTCTCGCTGGCTGCTGAATCTGGGAACAGGTTCTCCTGAAATCCCAGGGCCTCCAGCTCCCCACATTTGCCAGCTCCTCCCTAACCTCCTGGTAGGGTCTTCTGGCTCCTGTAGCCAAATGCACTTGGCTCTTTTTCATTCTTAGTCCCAAGAATGCTCGATGTACCCTGTTCTGGTGGCTTCCACTCACACCCACACCCCACGCCCCCAGCCAAAGGAACAGTGGTAGTGGCTTTCTCTACCGTGCCCCCAAATAACCATATAGAACTGTAGAACATTCAGCTGGAGGGGGCCTCTGAGAACACCCATCCCAAACTATTTTATAGATGAGAAAGCTGAGGCCCAGAGATGGCAGCTGACATGCCCAGGGTCACACAGCAGTGAATGGTAGCCCTGGTGCTCAAATCAGGTCTTGACTCCTGGTCAGTGGTTCTTTCAGCTACATCAGACCAGCTGGCCTTGTCCTGCTTTCCTATTTCCTTCTCGTTCTGACTGTTTCTCTTCCTTGCCTTTTCGACTGAAATATTTCCTTTTTTTCCTCTCTGAAATGCCCTCTCTGTGTTAAGCGGGATGGCTTGCATTTGGTGGTACCAAGGTTGTACTCAGAGCCAAGACCTCAGTCCTGGCATGGTTTTCATCAGTCCTCTCCAAAGGTTTTTCTCCTTTCTGGTCCCTCATCCCCCAAGGACTGCCAGGGACCCTGTCCCCTCCTCTCCCCAAGCCAGCCTCTTCAGCTCCTATTTCTCCTTCCAAGTACCCAGGAGGCAGATGAGAACCCTCAAGGAATTTTTTTCTTTCTCTAACCTTAGTTTCCTGGTCTCTAAAATGGAGCGAGGGTCTCTGCAGGGGAACCATGGGGACTTGTGTATGTGTGTGCATGCAGGTGTGTGTATGTGCGTGTGTGTGTATGTGCACCTCCTGTGTCTCCCAGCAGCTCCTGGGGGTAATGGGAAAGTTAATTAGTGCCAGGATGAAAGGTGCTATGGGGTAATTGCAGGTAATATCAGGACAGCCGGGAGGGTGGGGCTAAAGGCCCTCAGACCTCCTGGGGGTGGTGGGCGGCCCCTAGCCCCACTCCTGAAAACAGATCAGATACCTGGAGAGGAGGGGGGAAGGGGGCATTCTGAGTGAAGGGTCTTTGTCTTTACAGGGAAGTGCGTGTTAGTTGCTAAGGAACTGGGTTGTCTTTCCTGATCCAAGCCTCCCAGTTTTTTGCTGAGCTTGGGAGGGGCATGCCGGGCTGGGGCTAGAGGCTCCCTTGGCAGGTGGCCCTTTCCCTGGGGCTGCTGATACTCGGATGGGTCTCTTGGGAAGGACTCTTGTCTGGGGAGGGTGAGTGCTCCCATTACCCTCGGCCTCACTGCTTGCTCCAGCCGAGCTGGGGAGCGGGGCAGGTGAGGTGCAGGCAGGGAAGGATAGGAAAACACACAGGTACTGAACAGCCTGCACACCAGGCACTGCGCCGGGTGCCTTCCGTGCCATCTCATGTAACCATTGCAACAGATCTTTAAGGAAGGCACTTATTTACATTTTTCCCCCCCACTATGCTGTTTTGTTTTTGTAGTTGAAACACAGGTCCAGAACAGTTGAGTAAGTTGCCTGAGGTCAAAGAGCTATCACGTGGTAGAGACTCTGTGATCTTAGGTGTGCTAAGTAAGAGAAGTTGTGCTTTTTAAATTTTACCACCTCTTGGGACTTCCCTGGTGGCGCAGTGGTTAAGAATCCACCTGTCAATGCAGGGGACACGGGTTTGATCCCTGGTCCGGGAGGATCCCACATGCCACGGAGCAACTAAGCCCCTGTGCCACAACGACTGAAGCCTGCACGCCTAGAGCCCGTGCTCTGCAACAAAGAGTAGCCCCCTGCTTGCCGCAAGTAGAGAAAGCCCGCACGCAGCAACGAAGACCCAATGCAGCCCAAAATAAATAAATTAATTAAATAAATTTAAAAAATTTTTACCGCCTCGTGCATCTAGCCAGCTTTCTTCTTATCCCATGGGCGCTCAGCCCTAATGCTTGAACCCACCATCACCATTACCATCATCACCATCATCATCATCATCTTCACCATCACCACCACCAAAACCACCACCACCACCACCACCACCATCATCACCACCACCATCATCATCACCACCACCATCATCATCATCATCACCATCACCACCACCACCACCACCATCATGACCACCAGCACCACCATCATCATCATCATCACCATCACCACCACCATCATCATCATCATCACCATCACCATCATCACCATCATCATCACCATCACCACCACCATCATCATCACCACCACCATCATAACCGCCACCAGCACCATCATCATCACCATCACCATCACCACCACCACCATCACCATCATCATCACCATCACCACCACCACCACCATCATCATCACCATCACCATCATCATCACCATCACCACCACCATCACCATCACCACCACCATCACCACCATCATCATCATCATCACCACCACCACCACCATCATCATCACCATCACCATCATCATCACCATCACCACCACCATCACCATCACCACCACCATCATCACCATCATCATCATCATCACCATCACCACCACCATCATCACCACCACCATCACCATCACCACCATCATCATCACCACCACCATCATAACCGCCACCACCACCATCATCATCATCATCACCATCACCACCACCACCACCACCATCATCATCATCATCACCATCACCACCACCATCATCATCATCATCACCATCACCACCACCACCACCACCATCATAACCGCCACCACCACCATCATCATCATCATCACCATCACCACCACCACCACCACCATCACCACCACCATCATCATCACCATCACCACCACCACCACCACCATCATCATCTTCATCATCACCACCACCACCATCATCATCACCAGGAAGTCCTCCTATATATATATATCCTTCTCCATCTCTTTTTCAGCAGTTATTACACAGGCAAGGTTCTGGGAGGGAGGGGGTGGATTCAAAGGATTGAGGGTGGTAAACTGTTGGGGTATTTGCCTTGAGCAGTTGAGTTGGGTGGTAATGACCTTGAGCTGGGCCAGGCCATCGCTGTGAGTGTCCAGGAGCTGGCCCTCCCCCAAATCGTACTTGGTCTAGAATAGCTGAAGCTGGGGTCAGGGAAGACACGTCGGGGAGACTCCCGTTAAGTTCCTTTGGAACCTCCAGCCTTCCTTCTTGGCCTACCTGGCTTCTGAATAAATAGAAGGTCTGGCCTTTATTTTATGTAACCCGGAGAGTAAAATTAGAGTACCCTTTACCTGTGAGTACTGAGAGTGGGAAGGCTTGAGTTAACACCAGATTCTACCATTACTAGTTATAGAACAGGGATTAGGTTCTTATCTTGAGATTAACGTATCGGAATGTCAGTTTCCTCATCTATAAGATGAGAATCATGACACCTACATTATTCGATGCTTGTGACAATCGGATGAGAGAATATGTATGAAGGCCCTGGTAGGCTGTAAAGTTGGGCAGGAAGGCACTAACTGAGATGCCACATGTCAGGCATTTGGCACGGTGCCTGGTGTGCAGATAGCACTCAACAAATGGTATGTGATAATGATGATGATGATGATAATTGTGTCAATTCTCTTCATCCCTGTAAAGGGGTCACTGACACTCCCTTTCTTAGCTGCTTTGTTAGCAGTCTCGAAGCAGTCTACATGCTCATTTTGTTTCTTCCTGGAGGAGGCAGTGAAAGAAAAGGGGCAAGAGGCCCAAAGCCTTCTGCAGGCAGACAGCTGACTCGGGGGGCTTCCCCAAGGTCTCCTGTCCTCCTGGCTTCCCCTCCCGGCCACTGGGAGCTCCTTCTCTGTGGCTTCCAGGGACGTCTGACAGGGCTGGCTTCAGCCTAGAGCCTGGGCTAGTTTTGTTCTTTTTTCAAGTTTGGAGGCCAGGAGGGTGGGGGTCTCTCTGGCAGCTGAACTAAAAGCCCAAAACACCAGGGGAAAAGATAGGAGGGGTGGGGGGAAAGGGAAGGAAAGCAAGCCGATAATTTCCTCGAAGGATAAACATCCGATTTTTTTTCCTCACCCAAAATAAACATGCTAGCCACAAGGAATTAAAAGCAGAAGAGAGGAGGATGTGTCTCGATTTGGGGCTGCTCTAGGAAGCTGACCTGCTATTTATGCTGGCCTTGGGCACCGACCGGAGCTGCCAATTACACTCCAGGCCCGGTGGGGTGGGTGCTGCGGGGAGAAGGGCCCAGAGAGAGGGAGGTTCACACACACTCAGAGAGTCCCTTCCAGGGCTGCCTTCCATGACACTGCAAAGGGACACTTCCTTTTGCTTCTTCTTGTAGCTCTGCCGACAAGCCTGCCTGGTGGCCTCGAAGGGAGTAGGGAGTTCCTGCTGCCTGGACTGGCGTCAAAGGCCCTTCTGTAGCACAAGAGCTTGCTGTCCATCACCTGGGCAGGGAGCTGACTCTATCGGTGTGGGGCGGTAGGGGGGCGGCTGCACCATCCAATCCCCTGCCATCACAAACTCCGTCTTCCACCTCCTGGTGTTCTTCAGACGCCCGTCACTAAAATCTTCCCACTAGTCAAGAGTGTGCTGGGCTGGGCTGAGGGGTTGGCCTGGGCCCCTTGCCTTCCAGCTAATGCGGGGCACGCCTCTAGGAAGGTAATAACCCTGGGCCCAGGTGCAGCCTGCCCCTTTCATCTGGGGATCTCAGGCGCTTTGCATGCATGAGTCACCCATCTTGCTGTATTCTAGCCAAGGAGGTGGGGAGTAATTAACTCTTGGAGGGAAACTGAGCAGAGGGGCTTGTTGAGGGGGTAGGGGTGGGGATGAGGGGACTGGAGTTGAGGGTAGGGGAGTTTAGCCTATGAATGAGACCGTAGCAGAGAGGTGCCTCCAAGGGGGTTTTGGGTGGGAAAGACAAGAGACCTTCAGAGAACGTCCAGGGGCAGTCAAGACGCTGAAAACCCTTTCCTTGCAGACACCAAGGTGTTTCTTCACAGCTTTCTAAAAGCATAAATCAGATGATATCCCTTCTCCCCTCCAGTCTACGTATCCTTCCACGATTCCCCATCGCTTTCAGGGTACAGTCCAAAACGTGAACATGGCGGCAAGGCCTGGCTTGTTCTGGTCTCTGTGCATCTGTCCAAGTGGCCATGATTTTGGCCTTTCATTGCCCCCATCAGCCACGGGAGCTTGGAGGTGTCATTTCTCCTCTTCGTCCCCTGTCCCCACTCGTCATTAACCCCTACCCCACTTCTCAGCCTTGAAGTTAAACATCACTTCCTCAGGAAGAAGAGGGCTTTTGTTTTTGTTTTTTAAGTCAGCAGGCAGCTTTCTTCTATTTATTTTTATTTTTTAGTTATTTACTTTTGGCCGCCCTGGGTCTTCGTTGCTGCGTGCGGGCTTTCTCTAGTTGTGGCGAGCGGGGGCCACTCCTTGTTGCGGTGCGCGGGCTTCTCATTGCTGTGGCTTCTCTTGTTGTGGAGCATGGGCAATAGGCGCAGGGGCTTCAGGAGTTGTGGCTCGTGGGCTCTAGAGCGCAGGCTCATTAGTTGTGGCGCACGGGCTTAGTTGCTCCGCAGCATGTGGGCTCTTCCCAGACCAGGGCTCCAACACGTGTCCCCTGTATTGGAAGGCGGATTCTTAACCCCTGCGCCACCAGGGAAGCCCAAGAAGAGGGCCTTTTGAGCCTTTACCACCCCCCACCCCCCATCACAAAGCATGCCGCCTTTACACCTTGTAACACTTGCCACATTTGCTGGAATTTGCTTGTGGTCATCTGATAAAGTTTGCCCTCCCGTCGTAGTCTGGAAGCTCCAAGAAGGAAGCCTCCTGTTGGGCCTGCCCTGGTCATACATGTCACCCCAGCACCTGGCAGGAGGTCAGGCACATACCAGGTGCTGACAGTGTTTGTTAAATGAATGTCAGAGCTGGAAAGGACCATGGTAATAAACCAACCACCCCCTGCCTCTTCCTCCCTCAATTTCACAACTGAGGAAGCAGAATTTTAGAGAGGATAAGTGACTTGCTCAAGGTCACACGGTGCCTCAGTGATCGTTCAGGGCTAGAGATCCCCCCGCCCCAGCCCGCCTGTCCATCCTTCCCACACCACTTCCCCCTCCCACCACGTGCATTTACAGGAATGCCCCAGGCCCTAGTGCTGAACATCAATTGATTTCCTCCTCTTGGTTTTAGAAGGAGGACAGGTTTGGAAACAGAGCATCCAACCATTAAGCCCTGGATGATTTTTTTTTTTTTAATTCGGAAGAGAAAGGGTTCCATACCCGGAGTGGGTTCCATACACAGACCACGGGTGGTGAGCACTATGCACACACCTGCAACGTGAAGCCTGAGGTCTGGTGGGCAGTTATCTCGGTTCAGGTTTGTCCCCGGGCTCACTGCTTCCCCCTGGAGCCTGGTGATTTAGCGTGTCCTGGTAATTTTGGGTCATGAACTGGGTGCTGGCTTCAGGTTCTCCCAGGTGGAAGCGGCTCAGAAATCTGTCCATTTTCCAAGAGCCTGGAAGGACAAACAGACAAACAGGGAAGTAGTGAGAGAGAACTGTGGACTTCAGAGCTGGAAGGGGCCTGAGAGGGAGGCCAGCTGTGGGGAGTGGAGAGAGCAGGAGGCAGCTGTGGCCATTGGTCTGAGGGCAGCAGATGCCTGGGGGTGCCCTCTGGCTCCTGGCTGCAGGGGCAGCCTCTGGATGTTAGCAGCGTCTGGGAAGGACGCTTCCTGGAGGACAACGGGGATGGCCTTTGGTCGGTTTCTCCAGGACTTTATTTGGCACAACTCTGTCTTCTCACTCGTACACAGAAAGGAAATGCCCAGTCAGGTTGGCTGCCCACTTTCTCCACCCACCCCTCTTTTCCTGCAGGCTCTCCTGACTGAGGCCTGAATGCTTCTTTTCTTCATACCTGGTCAGCCCAGTTGCCGGGGCTGAGCTCGGCAGAAGTGTCTATGCCGTTCTTCCAATCTCCTCCCCAGAAGCCCTGCCACCTCCCCCGGAGTCCCAGGAGACCTTGTGCGACAGGGTTCCTTCCCTGGCTGTGGCAGAGGTGAGAGGCGGGGCATATGGCCAGGCTGCTTCTCCCTGCCCTGAAGACCTGGATCCCGGAGGGGAGCGGAGTGTGGGTGAGACGTTCCCGGCCTGGACCCTGGGGAAGTCCAGTGGGTGCCCAGGTCAGAGGGGGCCTCCTCAGGGGGAGAGAACACAGGGGCATAGGGGGAGGTGCATCTTCTGGGACAAGTGTGAACAGGCCTAGCAGCAGGGCAAGGAGAGCGAGGCCCCAGGCACGGGGGAGAGGCTGAGGGAGGTGGTCAGAGGCATAGTCCCATGCTCTTGTTTCCCAAACCCTGGACCTCAGGCACCCTCAGTGGATGGCTGCCAGAGAAAATACAGGTTGCCCAGTTCAACTTGAATTTCAGAGGAGCAACGAATACTCTGTTAGTGTTAAGTATGTCCCACATATTGCCTGGGCCATACGTATACCAGCAAATTGAATTGGGCATCCTGTATTTATTTATTTATTTATTTACCACCATCACTGCCTGCCCCCCAGTTTTTTTTTCCCCTAAAATCTAGCAGCCTTCCCTGGCTGGAGGGAGTACTAGGGGTAGAGCCTGCCTGGAGTGGCTGATATAGCCTGAACCAATGGAGAACAGTAATCTCTAACACACGGAGAGCAGGAGTTGAGGGGCTGGCAGCCTAGATTCCTCCCTGAGCCGCCTCTTTACCCACCTGTGGTCCTTGGTCTGCACCCACCTCCGTTTTTAGCAATGAAGAAGGCAAGCCCCCTCTACCTGCCACACACCCCCCACACCCCCAGCTGTTTGCATTTCAAAGATGGTCTCAAGGAGAGGACAATGTTTAAACCAAAGAAACAAAACAATGATAATATAATAATAATAGCCATAACCCTGATACAGTGCTTCCTATGTGCCAGGAACAGTTCTAGGGACTCCACACATATTCACCTAATCCTCACAAGGGGAGACTATTTTTATTCCTAGTGCACAGATGGGATGGTGGTGCTGAGGGTGCCTGAGGTCCAGGGTTTGGGAAACAAGACCAGGTTCTGGTGAGGAAGCTTCTCAGGGGCACGGATGGGGGAGAGGACCTCTACGGGTTCCCTCAGGTCTTATCTGGCTGTAATTGTGAATGTGGCTGTGCATTCATACTGGGCCTTTGAGGGCCTAGAAAATAGGTGCTTCGGGAGTTCTCTTGGGGGAAGGGCTGCATGGGATGGGCTGCTGCTGGGCTGTAGGACCCAAAGCTGGGGATTTTCCACTAGGATGGGAGGGAGGGAGGGAGGGAGGGAGAAAGGAGGGAGCAGGTACTCGCCTGGCTGTAGCCTTTGCACCCAGGGCACCCAGCGGGCTGGAAAAGAATTGTAGTAACACGACCCTGGGAAAGTGTGTGTGTCTGTGTGTGCACACGTGTGTGCATGCTTGTATATGTGCGTGTGTGTGTGCCTGCACGCCAGGGAAAAGGCCATGGGTGAACTGGTGCATGGCGGGCACGGGGACAAGGGGGCCTTCCCCACGGAGCAGGGCAGGAAGGAACCGGGTGTCAGGGAGGGAATTGAAACTCATCACGAGATCAGAGCAAGTTGACGGAAAGAAATCCCCTGCACCCAGGGAGACCTTGCTCGCCTCTCCCAGCAGTCTGCTCTCTTGATTGAGCTAGGAGTGCCCTGGGGGGCCTTGCAGCTCCTTCCGGGTCCTGTTTCCAACAACGCTGGGGTCCTTGGGCTTCTTGGGCAGTTCCGCAAACCCGCCCCATCGCTCAAGAGAGGGGCCCCAAGTGCCGCCTGGCTGCTAGCCTCTGCGGCCTCCACCCCTGGCTTGGCTGTGACTCCTTACACCTCCGTTTCCTGCCACAGAGGGCAAGAGGAACTGACCCTGTGCAAGTTCTAGAAGGAAGAGGGGTGAGTCAGGCCCTCAGGGCTGTGTGGGGAGAGATGAGGAGTTTGGAGGCTGTGGCTTCTGCGGTCACCGCTTTCTGTGGAAAGCCCCATCCTGTATGGCACTGCTCCAGTCCTTGAGCTGCAGGGGGGCTGCTGCCATGCAGGAAGAGGGTGGCACTGCTGCCTGTGCTCAGGCCACTCCCCTTGTACCCTGGACCCACCCTGGATGGGCTCTTCCTGGGATGAGGGCAGGGGTGGTGAGTACACTTCAAAGGCCTCTGTGGCAGGAGGCCTCCGGCCACAGGGAGGAAGGAGGAGGGTGTATCCTGAGCCAGGGGCTGGAGCACAGAGGCCTGGGCTCCTCAGGGCGGGGTTACCGCATATGATGTGCGGGTGGGTCCCTGCACAACCCTAGGGGGTGCTGCTTCCATCCAGCTAAACCATACGCAGAGGCCATTTGCTCACTTACTGGTCGGTACTGATGGGGAAGACGTTAGAGGTTAGAGATGTTCCAGACCTGGGCCCGGAGGCAGGGAGCAGGGAAAGTTAGGTCACCTCATCTAAAGCCATGGGGAGGGGGCGTTCTGAGCCTGATCTCTACGAGACGCTGGGAGAGGGGCTTCATAGAGACTCAGCCTCTGAGTTTGAGTCCTGGGGACTTCAAGGCTGGAATGTTCGGGAATGGCCCCGGGGCAGCTCCTGAACAGTTCATCTCTTCACCCTCAGCCTCCCAGATCTGTGGGGCTGGCTTACCACTGCTTGGGAGTGGCTCATCTCATGGGCTGGACCACCCCCATCGGGCCCATCAGGGTTAAGAGGCATCCAAGAGACTGAGAAGGGGATGCTACACCCAGTCTAGCAGCCCCCAGCCACCCCAGGATTCGGGAGAGCTGGGTAGACAGCACCTGGGCTAGAATTCAGAAGCTCTGAGCTGGAGGGAAATCTCAGACCCTGGGATCCAGGCCCCCCAACACTGACAGCTGCTTCCGGGGTCTGCCAGGCGTGGGGGAGGGTGGTTTTATCCAGGCGCCACTCCTGCCCTCTACGAGTTTATAATATAGGACAACTAACAATGGACTAATAAGAAGCTAGGCCTTCGCAGGGTGGCCTCAGCCAGCAGCACAGTGTGCAGCCCTGGCAGACGAGGTCCTATCCCAGCAGTGGTCCTGGAGTCTCTCCAGCAGGCCTGCTCTTAAGACTTCCAACAGCACAGGACAGTGTTCCCTTGTGTCCTTGCTCCCACCTGACTTGTCATCTGGTCCTCAGTGAGCCCTCAAGTGTCCCCCTCTCACTGGGAGGGGGGCCCCCATTCGGGTGGACTGGGAACAAGGGGTGGGGTTCTAAGCCTTTGGATGGGCCCCCTCAGCCTCTGCTGGGACTCACGGTGCCCGGCACCTGGCTTGGAGCCGCCCTGTCACCCCAGGCCGGGAGTTGCGTCTAACCAAGGCAGCCACGCTCTTTCCTGCCCTCCCCCTGTGCAGGGACACAAGTGCTTCCTGGCAGGGGACAGTGGCCCTGAAGAAAAGATAAAAATTGAACACCAGCCTAATAAGCGTCCCACTGAGCGCCCGGCTCAGGTCTGTAATTTGTCTGGCTCTTCGTGGGGCTGGCTGCGGTGATGGGAGTGCTGATGCCTTTCTGCTGAGATTAATGATGTCCTGGCGGTGGTGGGCGGGAGGCCCGAGCCTTTTATTTTTTGTGCCATTAAATGACATCCAGAGACTTCCACTCAGGAGCTGAAAAGGCCTCGTTCCATCACATCCAATTACTTCTGGAGAATATTTGCTGAGGGGCTGATCCCGCTGGCTTGAGAGGCTTGGGGCCGAGGGGACCACTTTGACTTTGGCGGGAGGTGGTGGGGGATGCCAGGGGGATTTTCCGAGGTGGGGAGGGGTTACCCCCGACGCCTCTGGAGAGGAGAACCCAGGAGAGCTGGAGAGCAGAAGTGCAATTCCTAACTATCCAGTAAGTGGATCCCCCAGGCCTCCTCCCTCCGCCCTGTGGCTGGGGGCAGAGGTGGGGAAGGGAGTGAGAAGAGTGGAGACTCGAAAGGGTCCATTTAGCCCCCAGTTATCAATTCCAGCGTTTGGTGGTGGTGACGGCTGGCTGGAGTCGTGGGTGAAATTTGGGGATTATCTGTGGTTTCCCGATGATCTGTTCAATACAACTTTGGGCAGTTGATGTTGGGCTCGACTGGGGCATGTTCTGGAAGAGGGCTGCCTGGGGCCTGTGGAGATGGCAGGCGGTTCCTAGCCAGGGCGCCTGTCTGAGAGCTGCCCAGGTTGGCCCCATCTGGGCCGCTGCCAGGCCCCCAGTCCTACCCGCTCTGCCAGGTGGGTGGGGCGCTTCGGAGGCAGAAGAAGGCTGCCTGACACAAGCCCACACAGTGACTCAGGGGCTGGGCCCCGGGGCTCCTGGGGCCTGGCCAGGTGAACCACCATGGGAGGTCATGGGGGGCGGGAGAGGGGCTGTTTGGCAGTGGGCTGTGTGTGTTTGTGTCTGTGTGTGTTGTGTGTGTTTGGGTCGGGCTGGTCTCCAGGCAGGGTCCCCTTCCCTGCTGCTTGGCCTGCACTGTGTCTCCCCTCACTGCCCCCAGGCCTGGTGGATTTCCTCCCAGCCTCCGTCCCTGTTGACGCTGCTTGGAGCTCGGCTGCCTTCATGGCCTCGGCCCGTGCATTCAAACATTTCCCCACGGCGCCCCTCATCTCAACCACCCACGGTGCCCCGCAGGCCTTTAGATGCCACAAGCAGGACTTCAACCCCACTGCGTGGCAAGTCTCCGCCTGTGCCTCCTCTCTGACCCCTGTGGGTGGGTGGCTCGCCCAGAAGCTGTTTAGTTCAGCTGCCTGTGCAGGGGAGCGGATTCTGGCTGCCTGGTCCGGAGCCAAGGGACCCTCCTCTGCCCGCCCCCCTGTCCCCCCATCCCATCCTGCAAGGAGCAGTCCCTCTGCAGGTCCCCGAGGCCAGCCTGGGGAGGCGAGACTGAGCCTGGCGTGGCCTGTTAGCTGCCCTGGCTCTGTGGCACGGTTCTGGGCTCACTCACGGCCTTGGAGAGGCTTCTGGATTGAGCTGTGGCACGGAGGGGATTCCCCTGGCTCACCCTTGAGGAGCGCGACGCGGACTCGTGACCCCCCTGGGCGAGGCGCTGAGGTGAGGCATGGCACAGACCACAGCTCCCGGGACTTGTGGTCCCCATGCGGCGCTGGGCCACAGCCCTCCTCCAGGGGAGGGGTGTGTGGGTGCCTCGCCGAGACCACCCAAGGCAGCGGGACGGCTTTGCTCCCTCTCGGTCCCCACACCAGGGCCCAGAAGTCTGGTGGTCGGGGTTGGGGGAGAGGGAATGTGGGTGAACGGCTGCAAAGAGCCTTGTCCAGAAAGCAGAAGGAAGTGAACTTGCTATTAACTGCAGACCCTTGGTCAGCCAAGCCACTCACTGCTCTGGGCTCCGGTCTCCTCCTTTGCCCTGGGGAACGGTGGCAGCTGTGCTGCCCACCCCACACGGTCGGGCAAGGGGCAGGTCCAGGAGGGGCAGGGCAGGCTGGCAGAGAGGGTGGGCATGCGTGGCCCCGCTGGCTCGGCGTTGGGACAGGATGTGGACACCGAAATCGTCATTTGCGGGCACGGTGCTCACAGAAGCGGCTGCCTATGCAGGTGTTAAAGGGACTTGACCGTGAGGTGTGTTTGTGAATGTGGGGTGTGAGAATATGCAGATCCGTGTGTGTGTGTGTGTGTGTGTGTTTGAATGGGCACACGTGGGTGTGTCCCCTATACAAACACATTCATTGATTCAAAGTCCACAGTGGGGGACTTCCCTGGCAGTCCAGTGGTTAAGACTTCGCCTTCTAGTGCAGGGGGTGCAGGTTCGATCCCTGGTAGGGGAGCTAAGATCCCACGTGCCTTGGGGTCAAAAAACCAGAAAACAAAACAGAAGCAATATTGTAACAAATTCAGTAAAGACTTTAAAAATGGTCCGCATCAAAAAAATCTTAAAAAAAAATAAAATAAAGTCCACAGTGGGCTGAGCCCAGAAACAGGTGGCAAAAAAGGGAACGTAAGACCAGAGGTGAGCTCGGGGACTTCCCTGGTGGTCCAGTGGTAAAGAATCCGCCTTCCAGTGTCGGGGACGCGTGTTCGATCCCTGGCCAGGGAGCCCACGTGCCACAACTATAGAGAAGCCCCCGCGCGGCAACGAAGAGCCTGCGTGCCGCAATGAAAGATTCCGCGTGCCACAACTAACACTCGACACAGCCAAAAAAATAAAAATAAATAAATAAATACTAAAAAAAAAAACAAAAGAAAAGATAGAGGTGAGCTCTTCCCTCAAGGAATCTCTCTAGTCTCATGGTGGAAGTGGGACCCAGGCAAGAGAAAAAGTAAAGAAATACAGAAGAGAGAAAAGCAGGTGACTGAGGGCGTGCAACAGGGTGTTTTGTGAGCCTGTGAGAGGAACAGGAGAGGGCAGGGTAGGGTCACCGACGGAGAGAAGGTGGCCCTGGGGCGTAGTTCTGAAAGGCGCCACGGACTGGTGTCCTGAAGGTGGGAAGGCGGTGCCGGTTTGGGGGAAGGGGGAAAACCTTCTGCCCAGGTCAGCCGGCAGAAGCAAATCAACTGTTGAGTGAGAAGGTGGGCAGGTTGACGTGAATGAAGAAGCAGGAGTCAGTGGGCATCCTGGCAGTGAGTGGTCCAGAAGGGTGTGAACCAACGCAGTGAGTGTGGGCCCTCTTCAGACATGGCCCCTCAAAGCATTCAGCTGGTTCCTCTAGAACCTGGAAGTCTGGAGGACAAATCCAAGGCTGCTGTGAGGAAGATGTGTAGAGAAACCATCGTGAATCCCAGAGGAGCCCAGAGGCCTGATTCTAGGCTTTGGGTGTGGAGGGTGGGGGTGGGGGGGATTGGGCGTGGGGGAGGGGCGTTAACTTGAAGGTCGAGGGTGCAAGTCCAGTGTATTACAGGCCCGAGATAATGCCAGCTCCAAATTTGGGAAGGTGAAGTGTCGCCTTTGGGACAAATGTCAGTGAAACTGGGCCAGCCCTTGTCAGAGGGCACCAGTTCAGGTTCTGTTGGCTTCAGTGTTCTCCCCCATTTGGGGTGTGGTCTTGCTTAAGCTATGTGGCTATCTCCCTCCACTCTCTCTGCGAACTCCTAGTATCTGCAGAGCTACACCAGGTGACTCCATACATCCACGGCAGCAGGGATGTACTTCTGTACCCATAGCACCTAGAACGGGGCCTCACACATACTTGACACTTAGCGTCATCTGAATGAACGCAGAGGGCATTGGTGAACCATGCCAAGCGTGGTGGGGAAAATGGCACGGGGAGGAAGGAGCTGTGGACTTGAAAGGCAGGATTTTATAAACTAGGAGCAAGGTAGCTCCAAATCCTCTTTCAAGGTCCCTGCTGTGGTCCCGGTGGCCCCGTATCTGATTGAAGACCTCTACTCAAAAGCGTGTGGGGTTGGTAGGGTGAGTCACACCCTAATTTATCTGGCAGAACTTGAAGGTGGGAGAGCTCGGTGAGCTGGGAGCAAATCTGTTCAGGGTCATTCACTGGTAGACCAATTAGTCCAACCCCTAGTCTTGATGATGGAGAAATTGAGGCCCAGGGTTGTGAGGTGGCTTGTCCAAGGTCACATGGTGAGAGTTTGACTGTCAAGATCTTCCATTTGCTGACCCCTTGTATGTCATCCGGGGGTCAAAGGACAAAGAGGAATCCTGGAGAGGGTTTCAGCCCCTGATTCTGAGCAATTCCACCTCCTCCACCCTGACCCCCAACACAGTCATACAAGTCCAATGAGAATAATCTCATGCTCCCGTCTCATCCTAAACTTGTCAAACACAACTACGTCCCAGAGAGAGAGGCAACCCCACAGCACTGGGTCAAGTTAACCATCCTCCATGGGTGCCCTTCTAGCTGGGTTCCTGCATACTGACCTGTCCCCTGCAGCCTCTGGACGTTGTTCCTGCTCGTTCGTCCAGGGGTCCCCTAACCAAGGCTGGCTATGGCATGCGTACCCTTGGACTCCCCATCTCCCTCCATGGAAAGAAAACTAGATCAAAGTAAGCCCCAGGGTCCATATTTCTTTTCAGGGCTCCTCATCCTGGCCTCCTGAGTGCTGGTCCAGCCTGGGGCACCTGGAGATCCCCCAGCACTGTGCAGGTGCTTCAGAGACCGCCAAGGCCTTTGGAATTCCGCCATTGCGCATAGGCTGCTTCTGCGGTTACAGTCGCCCCTTGGGTTCATCCACACCACACGTCTCTAGGCCTCTGGAGGCCTCCTGTCCTCTCGCTCTGGTCCATCCTGCCTACCACTCCAGTGCCGTCATCTCTAAAGAGTGGCTTTTGCATGTTACTTCTCCCACGGGCAATCTCCAGCAGCTCTCCAAGGCACCCACCAAAGTCACACCTGTGCCGAGCTTCTGAGATCCTCCACAGCCTCCTCCCACTTTCTCCTTTCATAACCATCACAGGGGGCCTCCTTCTCACTTTTTAAAACAATCTTTGCCTCTGCAGTTTCCCCAGCCCAGAGCTCCCTTTTTCCTTCACTCAAGGATTCAAATCTCTTCCTTCTCCAGGACCTGGCCCACGCCCGGCCTCCTCCAAGTAGCCTCAGGATCATATGGATTTGTAGATCATCTAGATCCAACCCCTCATTTTCTAGATGAGAAAACAGGCCCAGAGATATTAGCTGACTTGCTTAAAAGTCAAATCACTAGCTAGAGACTGGAAATCAACATTTCCTCACCTTGCAGTAAAATACCTTTCACTCTTCCTGGCTGAAGAGGGTGTGTCATCCTGGAGGAAAAGTGATCCTGGGAAGGGACGGGACTGTCGCTAAGTCCACGTGATCTCCAGTTGTCCGTACAGCCAGAAGTGCTTAATTATACGCTGCTCTGCATCATTATTTAAGTGTCTCCAAAGGAGATTTTAAGCCCCTTGAAGGCAGGGAGCTTTCCCCCTGTGCCCTGGATTGTGTTCTCTCCAAAGCCCTTAGTACGGGGTGCATGGAAGGCATCACGTGGTATGGCTGGAAACCCAGCCAGAGCTTTCATCCATGAGAATAATTTTATCATCTCCGTTTCTGGCAGCAAACGAAACAGCATGGAAGCCAAAGGGACTCTGCCCAGGGGCAAGTCCGGTTCCTAAGTTTTCATGTAGATGGAAGGGGGGTGGCCATGGGAGTGCACGACAAACCGTAGTTTGGGCGAAGATCCACAGGGACTAATAATGAGTTTCAGGCCCGATGGGTTTCCAGCTTCCCTGCCTGCTGTTGATATCATAGGAAAAGCACTCATGGCCTGGGAGGACGAGCCATGGCAGGGGTGGAAAATGTCTCTGGTGCACACACCCCTTTTCCTCCTCTGCCCCTTTCACTGCTCCTCCAGGCATCAACTAATGCTCCTTCCCCCTCCATCCCGCCCTCCGAGAGCACTCGGTCCTGTGGAGGCGCCTTCAGGGGACTGTTGTGACCCTGACATTTAACATGGTGCTTGGAGGTACTGCCCTAGTTTATGCGACTCCCACACGTGTGGGGAAGCATCATGGGCTGAGGTGCTAGTTTCCAGCCCCCGGAGATCACGGTGCTTGGACTGGCGGAAGGGGCCTCATGATGAGACGGCGACCCAGGGAATTGGAGAAACTGATCTTCACCTGGGCAAGATACGTTTTTCTTTCCTTTCTCTCTTTGTATCCAGACTTGAAAGTGTGTCTTTGGCAGAGCCATTTAAATAGATTTACAGATTGGCAAGGTGCTGGGGGCACCTGGGGAAAGGTTCACCAGTGGAAATGTTGCACCAACTCCGCTTCTAGGGCAGTCCAGAGCCTCCTGTGATTGGTGGCCCCTGCTCAGCACATCTGAAGGACTCCACACTCCCCTCCTCTCCTCCGGGGCCTGGGGCAGTAGGCTTGTAACAGTACCTTCTCCAGCTTCCCAGTGGGTGGAGGTTGGTTAGGGTCACTGGGTAAGAGGAAATGGCTGATGACACCCACCCACCCTCCTGTCAGCCTGGGGGATGTGCCCTTTGTGCTCTCAAGTTGGCATTTGTGCATTCCACATTCTCTTCCTTCCCTTATCTGGGGGGAGGGAGGTGGGGTGGGTCATAGAGTGCACAGGGGTTACTATATTCCCCACTTTGCTGAAGAGAAACCTAAGGCTCAGAGAGGGGGCATGGCCCACACAGGGTCAGGTGAGTCACCTGTGGCATCGGCATTGCAGGATGTGTGTCCTGGCCTCCCCAGCTCCCCAGCTCTGGTGGTAGGAGGACCAAGGCCAAGCAGCCTGGGTTAGCCATTGGGAAGCTATGAGAAATGGGTCCTCTGAAGAGTGCCGGGAGGGCTCTTCAGAGAAGCCAGTGGAGGGGGCATGGCCAGGGAAGTCTTCACCCCACCACTGAGATGGCACAGAGCAATTAATGACCAATGAAGACAGACTGGCAGGGTGGCATTCCACGGCCCTCTTGCCCAGATCAGACTCAACTATAGGGTACAATTGCCTGCAGAAGTGGTGTGGGGTAGCTGCCTGCACATGCCGTTTGAAACTACTGGGGGAGGGCTTCCCTGGTGGTGCAGTGGTTAAGAATCCGCCTGCCAATGCAGGGGACACGGGTTCGAGCCCTGGTCTGGGAAGATCCCACATGCCGCAGAGCGGCTAGGCCCTCACGCCACAACTACTGAGCCCGCGTACCACAACTAGTGAAGCCTGTGCACCTAGAGCCCGTGCTCCGCAACAAGAGAAACCACCACAGTGAGAAGCCTGCGCACTGCAATGAAGAGTAGCCCCCGCTTGAGCAACTAGAGAAAGCCCACGCGCGCAGCAAGAAGACCCAATGCAACTGAAAATAAATAAATTAATTTAAAAAAAGAAAGAAAGAAACTACTGGGGGAGATGCTTCTCTCTTAGGCTCCAGTTACTCCCTTTGTGACCCTGCCTTATAGATCCACCCACCCCGCTGAAGCCACCATCTAGGATGATGGAACTTGCTTCTAGGGGGAGACCATATCTGATGCCAACATCTCTTTGAAGACACTCATCCCGGTTTATTCTCAAGAAACACCACCCTTTGACTCCACCTCCAAGGCTCATGGGTATGGTCAGGGTCCTGACTTCCCCATGAATGCACAAAGCATCCACTTCCACCCCAGAATTCATCCTGGCTTTGAAGGATGGGAAGGCCTTACCTCAAGTTTTGTTTTCTTTAGGAAGGAGAGAGATGGTCTTTCCTTCCTGGAGATAGACGAAGAACTGGTAGCGATGGAAGCCACTTTGTGCTGGTGGGGAATGAGGCTGGTAGGCTGTGGGTAGAAAAACGAGAGAGGGTGGGCTCCACATTCCACAGTACCCAGGGGTTCCTGGCTATTCTGGGCAGGGGGAAAGAGAATCATTCTCGGTCCTTTTCATGGACCCCTCCTGGGGTCCCACCCACTGCAAACCATTAGGATTTATCTTTGGCAGGATCTCATCTTCAGCAGCTTCATTTAAGAAGCACATTATCTGGGGTGGCGGGAGGAGGAGGTGTGGGCTGGTTGAAGGTCTTGGGTGCTGGCCGGGCTCTTGGGCCTTTCTGGGCCAGCGGGTGTTGGCGTTTTTTTGCTTTAGTCTGTCCTGATGGATGTCCTCCCTCAAGAGAAACTCATCTTCCTCTGCGAGTGTTTTTGGCAGGGGATTTTTATTTATTTTTTCAGCATTTCCTTATGAACTCAATCCCCAAAGAAGCCAATTTCTTGGCTGGATCCGGAGGATCTGGAAGTGGTTACGGGGGTGGGTGGGACTCGGTTCAAAGGTTTGATCATGGAAGCTGTAGGATCTGGGTGCTTGGGGCGCCGGGAGCCGACGCAGGCTCTTCCGGAGGAGAATGCCTACCTCCCTTCCTTTCGCCCTTTGTGCGGGAGGTACTCTTTTTCGGGGGAGAAGCGAGGTGGGGACATCTCTCATCCTTCCCCCAAGTCTATGCAGGGCCTTGGGGTTTTGCAGGCCGACTTTTGCGGGCCATTCCAGCTGGGCCTCCTTCCAAAAGTGTGGGCCTCTTCCTCCCCCACTTTGCTCCCTTCATCTCCCTTTCCAAGGAGCCAAGCATCTTCCTGGGGGCGGGTGGGGATGAAGTGCTTGCAAGGAGGATGCTGGGGGAGGGAGTATGGGTACACTGTGGCCACCTCCCTCTCCTGATCGTTAGACAAGAGCCACTTGCTGCTCAGAGCTGTGGAAGCGTTCCTCATGGTGCACTTCTGGCCACTGGGGCCTCCGGAGTGCCCACAGCCAGGGGAATTCCTGACTATTCATTTCTCCCTGGGTTTTTGCATTGCAGAGCAGATGCGTGTGTGTGTGTGTGTGTGTGCGTCCACGCCTGCAGAATGAGAACAGCACAGGGTGTGCCAGGAGCCATGTGAATTTGTGTGAATTGGGGTCTACGCTGGGGCGGATGCAGGTGTTGGCGGAGCCGATGGGCATGGGAGCTGAGGATGTTTTGGAGGGTCTCTGTCAGCATGTGTGACACGTGGGTAAACGGATGCTTTTTTTACAAACACTGCCAACCAGTGAGGGAACTCAGTGGTTCTCTGCAGCTGAGAATTTATCCTCGGGGGAGATAGAGACGCAACCCCGTCTTACTAGGGCTTTCCTGAAGAGGTCTCCCTCCAGAAGTAGGGATGAGGAGAAAGGGAAGGGGCACACACTTGTTGAGCCACGTCTCGGGGCCAGGTCCTGGCTAAGTGCTTTCCCTGTGACATCTCCCTAATCTTCACCACAACTTGGTAAGGTGGGTGTCACGGCCATTTTCTGGATGAGGAAACTGAGGCTCTGAGAGGTGAAGTCAGGCCAACGGTCAGTGGTGGAGCTGGGCTTTGAATCCAGGCCCATCTGATGCGCGAGTCCACGTTGCTTTACGGAACCATGATGCTCGGTTGGTTTTTCTTTCTTTTCTTTTCTTTTTTTTTTTTTTGGTGGTACGCGGGCCTCTCCCTGTTGTGGCCTCTCCCGTTGCGGAGCACAGGCTCCGGACGCGCAGGCTCAGCAGCCATGGCTCACGGGCCCAGCTGCTCCGCGGCATGCGGGATCTTCCCGGTCTGGGGCACGAACCTGTGTCTCTTGCATCGGCAGGCGGACTCTCAACCACTGCGCCACCAGGGAAGCCCTCGGTTGGTTTTTCTTGCTCAACCCTTTGCCAGAGGCCAGCTTACCACCTGAGCATCCCCTTCAAGTTGAGTGGAGGGCATGCCCTTGCTGGCGGGATCCCAGAGAGAGGGGAGGTGGTGAGCTGATGGTGAGAACGGGGTGGGAAGAGGAGGGCATCCGAGAAAAGGGAGGTCCACGCAGCCACTCGCGGCCACACGGTGGGACTGGGGCAGGGGAACGAGAAGGGGGGCAGAGGGAAGAGAGCTACCTGCCAATCCCATGGAGCGGGGGGGGCGGTTCTAGTGCTGGGTTCTCTCCCAGCAGAGCCCCGCAGGTTACTGTGGGCTCCATCCCTTACTGGTTGTGTGACATGGGGCAGGTGGTTCTGTGCCTCAGTTTCCTTCTCTTTAAAATGGAGATATTGATGGCAGCGACCTTAAAAGGCAGTTGTGAAGATAAGATCAGAACGTCCAAGTTAACTGTTGGCTGAGCGCTTTGCACACTGTGAAGCGTCCACATAAACTTGTATTGCTGTGATTCTTGTGATCACCCCCACTGCCCTGGCTGGGGGAAGGGACGCTGGAGGGTCGTACTCACGTGATAACTCCTGGCCCTGAATCTTCCCTTTCTTCATGTCAGCGCCCTGAAAATAAGAGACAGGCACAGGCGAGGGTTACTACTGGGGCAGCAGGAGGCCACGCCATCACATTTAGTCCAGGTGGGCCCTGCTGAGTTCTTTCTCTCGGAGGGAGTAGGCTGGAAGAGGAGGAAGTCTGGCTGTCCTGGGGGACGCTGCCAGAACGGGCCGCGTGGTTTGGAATGGTGCCTTGGGGGTCTGGGGAGAGAGGGCAGGTGCAAACATGGCTGAGGGTGGCCTGGTGGTGAGGGATGGACCCCTGATCTCTGGAGAGCCTGACAGGACCCTTCCAGAAGGGCTGCCCCACCCTCACCATCTGGGCCCCCAGGCTGGGCCCAGGACGCACCTCTGGGGCCTGTGGGGTCTGGTGAGATCTAGGGCGGGGCTGACCATCCTCCCTGCTTGCCCATCCTCTCGGGTTCTCTTTGGGGCCTTCAGAATACTCGGCCAACGGCTGCCTGAGCAGCCAGAAGGGCAAGGAAGGGCCGGAGGAGGCCGGACTGCCTGATTCTGAGGCAGCTACTTCCCCCAGCCTTGACCGGACTCAGCCCACCACCCGGGGCCGGTGCGACAGCCTCAGTTTCCCTCTTTCTCTTCCTCCCCCTTCCCTCCCTTCTCCCCTCTGCTCAGTGTCTGTGGGATCATGAGGTGATCCCGGGGGGCGGGTGCTAATTACTGTTTGTGCAGGACCGGGAGATGCTCAGATGAAAGGCACTGGAGCTGGGGCCCTGGTTTTGGGCCACAGCTCAGGGCCCCGGGGCCACGCCAGGGAGTCCTGCGAGCCCCTACGTGTGGGGTTTTATAGCCTTAAGGATGGTGATTAGCGCGGCTCTTCACTAATTCTGCCAACACTTAAGTGTACCCTGGCCACCTTTCCACTGAGCCCTTGTGGTGCAGCCCCGGTTCCTTCCCCTTGAGAGAGGTGCTCAGGGTGGAGATGGGGGACGATGGGGATGGGGGAGCATGAGGTTTCTTCTCAGTTCTCTGTGGAGATTCTCAGAGTCACCTGCGTGGCCCAAACCCTGGTGTGGTTGACTTTTTACCAAATGTAAGCCCCTCCCCCCATTCCAGAGCCTCTCCCCCACCCATTCTCCCCTTTAGGCTGCAGCCTGCCCTCGGGCTGTTCTCACTTCGGGCCTTTTTTGCCAGAAAGTCCCTCTCCCCCAGGCTCCTCTGTGTCCATCTAGGTTACCTTTGGTCGGAATAAGGGGCAGGAGACTGCAGAAGGATGGACCCCCCCACTTGGAGCCCCCCTCCCTCTGTTTCCTTCACGTCCTTTGACATCCCTGCCCCTTCCCTCCCCCTGCTCAGGAGCATCCAGGAGCCCGTCAGACGCAGCAGAGCGCGCGCCCTCTGCCTGGCCTTCCCAGCACAGCCCCCTTCCCCTCAGTATCAGGCCGGGGTGTGGCCAGGGGGCCCTGGGGAGCCAGGACGGGGCGGGGGGGCACGGAGGCCCCTCCCCTGGACACCCTTGTCTCCCAGGAGAGGCGGGGAGGGCCCTAGGCCTCGCAGCCACTCTCCCCAAATAGGTCTCTGGCCACCCTAGCAAGACTGAGAGATGGGGGATGGGGGCTGAGGCCAGGGAAGCCCAGCCCAGCCCAGCCCGGCCTCCTCTGCGCTCCCAGCCTCCCCCTCATTCCTTTCCAAGTCATCCCGGCCAGCGGTTTGTTTAAACAAAACAATAGCAACCTAAGCTGGCTGTTTCTTTTCAATTCCCCACGGCTCCGGTCCCACCCAGACTGATAAACAGGCCTCTCTCCTGGTGTGAGCGCCGGCGGGGGTTTGAGGGTACGGATGGGCCCTGGGCCCTGTGAGGTCAGAGCAGTGTGGAAAGTCTGATGCGAGCCTTGCTCAGGGTGGAGAGGCTCTCCGTCCCTCCCTTTCACTCTGGGGACTCTTTTCTCCCCGACTGGGGCCAGCTTGGCAAAGACACACGCAAACCCTTGGATTCGTCAGTAGAGCTGGCGGCCCTGCCAGCCCGCCTTCCCCTGCCCGCTGCCCCTGAGCTCAGCTGAGGCAGCTGCCGCCAGGCCCTGAGCACAGGGCACTGATGGCCTTGAGAGCCTTTAGGGTCTCTCCGGAGCTTGTCCCATGGACAGGGGCTGGTCCTTGCTGGAAGGAAGAGCACGGAGGGAAGGCTCTGGGGAAGGACCAGGCCATAGAATGGCCCCCTGAGTGCGGTCAGCACGGCTGGTACGTACCCGCGTTGGGCTGAATATTGGCGAAGCTCCCTCTGGGCCATAAATCTTCCCTCCCTGGTCTGTCCTTGGGGGCCTAAAATTTCTACCACAGAATCAATACCTGGTGGGGGACTTAGGAAACTAAATCCAAAGGGGGAGAAAGTTGAGTCCACAAGGTCAGGCGACTTGTCCAGAGCCTCACGAGCAGTGAGTGGGAGAATTCCAGAATGTTCCAGGAGGAGGGGGCCCCGGGCCCTTCGACCTTGGACCTGCAGGGCTGACCTGTGCCTATTCTAGGGCATCATGACAATCCCATCCCTCCTCTAGGAGGTGTTTTGGGGAAGACCATTATTAACGTACACAGATATTACCCAGAGGGCTGGGGCTGCTGTGGAAGTGGCCTACCTTTCCCCTCACCCCATGTGAAAGCGTGAGGTCTCCTAAAACATCTTCGTGACTTGGAGTGTCTCATGTAGCCTGAAGTCACCTTAGAAAACTGGAAACCTCTGGGGACGGGAGAGATTCAGGGACATTTGGAAGTCAAGAGGGGGAAATCTATTGTTCAGCGCACTTCCCAGGGAGACTGGGCTGAGGGAAGTGCCCTGAGGGTGGCGATGAGCCCAGCATTTGAGGACCAGATCCCATACCTGTCAAGTCTGAGCAGAGCAGAGCTTTAGCAGGAGAGCCTCAGGAGGGGAGGGACTGCCTCACCTCCACCCCCTCCCCAGCCCCCAGGTACGCTGCTCCTCTTGGGCCCCGGGTACAGACAAGATTTCCTTTCCCTTACTATAGCTAAGACAGGTGGACATTTTCAAAAGGAACCGGTCTAAATGCTGATTTAAAAAAGGAAATACTGACCGAAATGACAAACGGTATAAAAGTAGTTGGATTTCTAATCCTCAAGACCACTGAGAAGCCCAGGATGGGTTTCTCAGGAATCAGGACAGAAGCACCGGAGGTGTTTGGTCAGTGTGCTTTGGGAGGATGTCCTGGGCCCTTCTAAGACACAGGGACTGGCTGGCCTTGGGAAGGCAACTCCTTTCCTTATCAGCATCCTCTGGAAATGGGGAGCCCGGTACCCATCACCCTCTTAGCAAGGAGAGGGGAGGAAGGGGCACAACATTGCTCAATCAGACCCTTACATGCTCAGGAGATAAGATAGTCTCTCCTTTTCCTTAGAAGTTGGTGCCCGATGTGTGCATGTGTGCGTAGTGTGTGCATCCGTGTGTGTACACGTGCATGTGTGTGTCCAGGGCTTCCTGGCATGGGAATAAGCACAAATTATTCTAATTGCGGAGAAGAATCTCAACTCTATGGACCCTTTGGGAACTTCCTGGTTTATAGAACGTGAGATTTCTTTTCCAGCTCTCTCCCACCTCAAGAACCCATTGCTGGCTTCCCTGGTGGCGCAGTGGTTAAGAATCCACCTGCCAATGCAGGGGACACGGGTTCGAGCCCTGGTCCAGGAAGATCCCACATGCCGCAGAGCAGCTAAGCCCGTGTGCCACAGCTACTGAGTCTGCACTCCAGGGCCTGCGAGCCGCAACTACTGAGTCCGCATGCTGCAACTACCGAAGCCCATGCGCCTAGGGCCCGTGTTCTGCAGCAAGAGAGGCCACGGCAGTGAGAAGCTCGCGCACCGCAAGGAAGAGTAGCCCCCGCTCACCGCCACTAGAGAAAGCCCGCACGCAGCAATGAAGATGAACACAGCCAAAAATAAGTAAAAATAAAATAAATAAATTAATACATATATAAAAAAGAACCCATTGGGTCTTGTTAAGCTAGTTTGGAACTGGCACATGAGATGCTTAAGAAAAGTTGAGGTTCAACGGAGAATCACAGCAACTCCATTCTTGGACCAGGGTGATGCAGACTGTCGCACCCGAGTTGTTCTGAGTGGCTTGTCTCAGAGCAAGTAAAGAGCACAGTGCTGGAAGCTGGGAGCTGCCCGCCCCCACCCCGACCCCCCATCCTACATTTGTAATGAGCTTTTAGGGTTTATTCTCCAGGTCACTGTCCAACCGATGGATCTCACAGCAGCCCTTGTGTGGGACGGGCAGAGATCGGTCTCCCCATTTGACTGGAGAGAAACCCAGAGAAGCTTCAGCTTTTCAAGGTCAGGGACTATATCTTTTCCATCTTTGTAGCCCTTAGGATGCTTTGCACATAGTAGGGGTAGTAGATGTTGTCCATGCCCTGGCCCATCCCCTGGCTCACCAGCTCCACTTTCAATCTGCTTCTCCTGGTCCCTGGGCCAGCACTGGCCTCTCGAGCTCACTTCACCCCCTGTGCATTAGGGCAGATGTGCTGGGGCGTTAATGTCCCCCGGCAACAGCTCTTAACCAATGGCTGATGGGAACTGGTGTGTAAGTGCTCCAGGTACCCCCAGTGGAACTTGTTTGCTCGTGAACCTTCCTTGGGTGCCTTCCTTTTCCTGTCTTACCCACTGCCTTACTGGTGCTCTCTCGTGTCCCCTTCAAAATAAACTACTTGTACTGATATCCTTGTCTCAGGCTCTGCTTCTGGGGGACCCCAAGCTAAGACAGTAAGGGTCCAATAAACATCTGTGGGATGAATGGAGAGATGAGTGAAGGCTTTGTCCAAGGTGTCCTAGGTAGCTGACTCTTGGTCCTGGCCTCTTCTGATGAGACCTCACTGCTGCTGTCTGGACCTGGACCCTTCTGCCCTCCCGGGCCAGACCCTAGAGTTCCCTGACAGAATTGGTCTCTGATATATTAAGCCCTTGGAAAACCACAAACAGATGAGCCAACTAGATGAAAGTCACCTCGATCTTTCATTTCTTGTCCCCTTGGGGACAGCCAGAGAGCTACATTCCCTGAGAATGAAGGGTCCAGAGATGCCCCTCCCCCAGGCTGGGGAACCCCTTAGGTAAGATTTGGATTGTGAGGTCTGGAGGGTGGGGAAGGGGCCTGGCTCAGCACTGGGCCTGGCTGGGAGGCTGGCCCAGTTTCCTCACTTCCCTTCAGTTACCTCCAGGCAACTGCCCGCCCACCTGGGCTTACGTGAAGGCCCCAGGTACTCGGGCTTGCTGACCTCTCGAGCAGAGGGCAGCAGCACATTTCCTTGAGTGCCAGGGAGATGATTTAATGTCTTCATCCACCTCTTTCCGTCTGGGCGGGAGGATGTAATCACTTCTCCTGCCTGGCTTCAAACCTCAGTCAGAGTGGGCAGTTTTACTTTTTGATCTCTGGGTGGGTGGGGTGGGGGGCATCGGGAGAGTCCTGAACTGGAAAGGTGAGACGCAGAAGGGTGTAGTGGAGACGAGGAAGAGCAGAGGGAGAAATGAGCAAAGCAGCAAGCAAAATTTGGGGGGAAAATGGGGAAAATAGGACAGAGTTCCAGGCTCTCTGACACTGGCACCAAACGAGAAAGCTCCCTGCTGTTTTACACAGCTGCCTGCAAGCTGCCAAGTGGCAAAGGATCTAGGAAAAGGCACAAGATTGGAAAGTGCTCCCCAGCAATCTGTGGATTCTGCAATTCACAAGGGGTAAGTAAGTGGAAGGCACTGACAGCGCCTGGGCTCTGAGATCCCCAGGGGCTGCGGCTGCCGGGCCGCCTAACATCCACCTGGAGAGGACCCAGCCCCGGAGACTGTGCCTGCCCCAAGGGAAAGGCTGCAATCAATTAATCCTATGGCCTGCTTTTTGGCCCTGGGGCTGGGAAAACGGGGGGCGGCCACCAAGGTGGGTGGAGTGGAATCCGTGGGAAGTGGTGAGAAGGAGGCACAGACGTGAGCCCTTCTGGGAGCCAAGTGCTTCCAGACTCCAGGGTGTAGGATGGCCAATTATTTTGTGCACTGTTTTCCCTCAAGAAGTGTCAACATCAAAGACCTGATAGTCTCCTCCTGGAACCTTCATGGGTGGTGGACTGCATGGCGTTTTCTTTTTCTTTTTTTTTTTTTTTTTGCGGTACGCCGGCATCTCACTGCCGTGGCCTCTCCCGTTACAGAGCACAGGCTCCAGACGCGCAGGCTCAGCGGCCATGGCTCACGGGCCCAGCCGCTCCGCGGCATGTGAGATCTTCCCGGACCGGGGCACGAACCCACGTCCCCTTCATTGGCAGGCGGACTCTCAACCACTGCGCCACCGGGGAAGCCCCTGCATGGCGTTTTCTAAAGATGGACTACACCATCTTTAGAAAACGCCAATGAATGGCCAGCAGATTCTGGTATTTGACACCAACCGGCAACAGGACCCTTGGGTTTTGATTCCTAGTTTGGCTTCAGATCTGGAGTCAGTTACTTCCCTGGGTCTCCAGATGCCAAAATGAGTTGGGTTGAGGTGGGATGTTGCTGGTCTGCTTCTTGGCATAAGTAGTTACCCAGATGGAAGGAGCTTCACCACTCTCCACAGCACTGAGTGAAGAGGCAAGATTTCCCAAGGCCAGGGTCAAGGTTGCTTGTGGTCTAACAAGTACAGGTTGTCTAAGCCCTTTGTTCCAGGCCATATGGAGGTGCGAGTGGTTCCCAAATAAGCCACCGTGTCTTGCACCTGTGTGTATGTGACAGTATCTAGCATAGGGTTAGCCCCGAGGCATGATGGTTGGGGAGATGGGGAGATAAATGAATCAATTAATGAGAACCCCTGTGAAATCGAAAATAAGAAATATGAATTAAGACACTTTTTATGGTATTGAGGAACTCATGGTCTAGTGGGGCAGATACATCAATAAAGAAATAACTGTATTATAGGTCTAAATAATTGCAGTCTATAGGAGATGTTGAAGGAGCAGAGAGGAAGGAAATTGTAATTGCTTGGGGGTAGTAATCAGGGAAAGCTACTAAAAGGAGGCTGTACTCGATCTGGGCTTTGAAGGGTATGTAAGAGTTTTCCAGTTTTCCAGTGGACAGGATAGGGAGGGGAGGGGCAGTTTACGTTGAGGAAACTGCATAAACAATCTATAAATATGTCAGCAAGGTGTGACAAGAACAGGTGGGTCTGGAAGAAGCTCAAGTTGAGGCTGGAAATGTAGGCTGGGGTTAGGCTTGAATGGCAGGCAGTGCTTCTGATTTCTGAGAATTGCAGCCATCAGCAAACCAAACTTTGGGCTTACAGACCCCAGGCAAGACTCTTTCTGTCTTCCAAATGCTCAGCAACTGTATCCCAGGAGCATCATCAAAGAGGATTGGTCAGCTGCCTCTCCGGTCAAGAACAAATCTGGGTGGGGTCAGGCTTTGGGACACTGCCCATATGTGGCAGGTCAGGGCTGGATGGAGCCGAACCCTGCGACCATGGCCTCACTCCGAGCAGGTGTGCCTGGGACCCCCGAACGCCAACCCATCCCTTTTACAAACCGTAACTTTTTCCGTTTTAGATCATTAAAGGACAGCATGTTCATTGGAGAAAAAATTTAAAACACAGAAGAAAATAACTGGAAAGAAAAAGAATGCCCTGGATCATTCTGCATAGAGATAGCTGCCCTGAGAACACCAGGGCTCTCTTCTTTGTGTCTGGGTCCCAAAGCTTTTCATCACGCAAGTGCCAGCTTTGAGCCCCTGGTTCCTGCTGGGGTCTGCGTTGGCCGGACTCCCATCTGCTTGGGGAAACGTGCCTTAGTTACTCTCAGTCTCTGAAGCTCAGAGACTGGTTTGGACCTCAGGAGATGGTGGACCCACCCCTCTTTGACCCTGGCCTGTCACAGGTCACCTATTCTCAGGACGTAGCATCTAGGTAGGGTTAGGAGGAGGATGGGAAGGAAAAAAGGGATAAAGAACACAATGTATGGTCTTATTAAACCTGTCCCACTTAGAAATAGCCAAGAAATATTAAGATAGATTGAGAGCAAATATCATGAGGTGATAGTTAAATATAATTATTATGCATCAGTGTCAGCTTAGGCTAAAGACTGCCATTTCTAGACACACGGAACGAACGCCGAAGCTTTCAGGACCGACAACAGGTTGCCGGAATGGCTCATTTATCTGGAATCATGTAGGGAATTGGGTATTTTTCATAAGAACATTTCCCTGATCTCTTGGATCTTATATTTTTAGCTCCCCAACGCCTTTCACCTTAACTATTTTGGATAGTGATCCTATTAAAACACTAGTTCTCATGTTCTTCAACACACACACGGATAATACCTCATGTAATTTTTTTTTTTTTTTTTTTGAGGTACGTGGGCCTCTCACTGTTGTGGCCTCTCCCGTTGCAGAGCACAGGCTCTGGACGTGCAGGCTCAGCGGCCATGGCTCACGGGCCCAGCCGCTCCGCGGCATGTGGGATCTTCCTGGACCGGGGCACGAACCCGTGTCCCCTGCATTGGCAGGCAGACTCTCAACCACTGCGCCACCAGGGAAGCCCTACCTTATGTAATTTTAAACACCATTGTGGTTGTCACAGTGAGTAGCCAGTTTTGTACCCTGCGACAGCACAAGACTGCAATGCTCAAAAACAAATACAAAGAACGGGCCATTCAGCCTTCCGCCTGCTCAAACCTCCTCAGGGTCCAATAATTTAATATTGACGCCGTGGTCAGTACATAAAGAAAGGGGAACCACCTCTTGCGGGGCGCCTACAACGTGGCAGGCATTCCGCCAGCGTCTTTACGATAGTTAGATCACTCCAGTCCCCGCCTCGCAGCCCATTTCCCGCTAAGGGGCAGTGATCCTCAGGACACCCATCCCTGCCTCCAGCACCGCCATTGGGAGGATGAAGACCCTTGGTCCTGCTGAGGGAGCTGAGCTTCGTGGTTTGGCTCCTGGCGCTGCAAGAACCAGGGAAATGTTGCCGTCTGGTTAAAAGCAGCCCCACTGGATCAGTGACTGAGCTGTTAACACAGCCGTTCCAAAGGGCAACCTGGGCTTCAGTCCAATGTCATTACCAATTAGCTGCATGACTTTGAGAAAGACACTATTTCCCAGCGTCTCAGTTTCCATACCTGTAAAGTGGCAGTGATAATGATACCTGCCCTGGTTTCCTCACAGACTCGTGAAGATGAAATTAGGAAATGGGATAGTCTGAAGTCCCGCGGTGCCATCTGAGGGTAAGGGTCATGACGGTTCCCTTCCCCGGGCTCAGCGAGGAAGGAGAGGCGTGAAGCCACTGCTGCCCAGGCTAGGGGGGGACACTGCCCCCAGCCTCCGTCAGTCCACCCTCAGAACCCATCCTGCGAGCTGTGACGGGCCCAGGAAGCCTCCTGGCAGGGTCAATCTCATGAGGCTAATGGCTGTGCCGTGGGCTCGGCAGTTACTCAGCTGTAAACGTGGGGCCCGTCCTGCTGGGCCTGCACTCACCCAGGGTGTGCAGAGCGCGTGGCACATACTGTTTATTAATATGCCTTGATGAGGGGCATTAGTATCTCCTAATGACACCGTCTGAGCCTGGCCTCCTTCCTTCTCTTGCTCCTTTCTCTCCCCCATCCCATGGAGACACACACCCACTCACAGACAGAGAAGAGGGTCCCTGGAGGAGGGACTTCCAGGAGGCAGGGGCTGGGATGGGGGTCGAGCCACAGGGGTCCGGCAGAGGATCCAGGATGAGGGAGGAAGTAGGATGCTGCTGGCTCGGCTGTCAGGTGGGAAACTGTCCAGAAAGTGCTCGGTGATGGGAGCAAAGCAGTGGCAAGACTTTTCCAAAACCGGTGGGAAGGAGCGGAGCGGCGCGCGGGGTGGGGTGAGACAGGAGAAGCTGGAGCTGGGGCGGGGCTGAGCCCTGGTGGGAGCAGGAGGGAGAGGACTAGAGGTCTGCGGGTCCCTCTAGGGCAGGGCGGGGCTGAGAAGGGGGGCGGGAGGGGGCGGGGTGAGAGCCAGGGGAGGGGAAACGGCGCTCACTCAGGCTCACGGGTGCTCACAGCCACACACGTCCACACACTCCCAGCACCCCCCATGTATGCACACATGCTCACACACACAACACGTGCACTCACGGGCACGCCCACAGATACATGATCACACACCCCTCAACTCACACATGCCCTCACATGCTCACATAGATTCGTGTCCACAGTCACGCACACGTTCACACACAGCCTCCACACCCTCACACACGCTCACACGTCCACACAGTCACACACACGCGCTCACTACACACGCAACACGCGTAGTCAATGCACACTCACATACACCCCTCCACCTACACACGTACGCACACATGCCCACACACACTCACACGCTCTCACACATACACACTCACACATGTTCACATGTACACGGTCACACACACAGAGCCCTCCACCTCGCACATTTATGCAACGCACATATACACACAACACACTTACAGGCACGCTCACACACGTGCTCACATGTACACACACAGTCACACACATGCTCATACAACATGCACTCACATACACATACATACACATGCTCACACTCTCACACATATACACTTAACATGCGTCTACATACACTCACGTATGCACGCTTGCACAGGCACTCATACACACATGTGCTCACACACTCTCCCTCTCGAAGGCAGCCTTTCATTGGTGGGTATGTCAGGGGCGGAGCCTGAAGGGAGCTGCAGGCTGCAGGGCACTGGGGAAGGGGGCCGGGGCAAGGCTAAAGCAAGGACCGTGGGATTAGGAGAAGTGGGTGTGGGAATCTCCAGGCAGAAGACCAGGACAAAGAGATGACTGAGGAAGAACTGAGCTGTTCTCTGTCCACCTCAGGAGTGTGAGCGCCAAAGGGCTGGGGATGCAGGGAGGAAGGGGAGCCCTGGCAGGAGAGGAGGTCAGCGTCCCTGTCCCTGCCCGCCTGCCCTCCTGCCTCTGCTGTGGTAGGACGCTGCAGGCTGACCCGCCCCCTCCCCCTAGAGCAGCAAAACGATTAGGAAACACTGCCGGTGAATCCCCAAAACAAACAGGGCTTGGGAGACGGCAGCCCAGCCAGAGGGGAGGGAGCTGCAGGGCTACCTCCTCAGGCCCACGCTTACCGCCTTGCATCTCTCATCTCCAGCATCTAGTCTTTCTGGCTGGGTGGCTGCAACCCCAGAAGAGGCCAGGAGGAACTGGGGAGGACCAATAAACTGGGAGGAGGTGATCTGCCGAGATCTTTGCTCCCCAACCCCAGCTGGACAGAGGGGGCCCAGCAGCCCCCTAGCCCCTCCCCGGCCTGGGGCGTAGTACCCCAGGGTTTGTGAGTGGTCAGGGAGTGCTGGCATCTGGAAGGATCCCAGGGTGCTTGTGAGAGCTACATGGGGGCTCCCCCAGGTTCACAGTGTAGGGACCACCTTCACTGACGCCCAAGGAGGCTTCTCAGGGTGCCTGGCTCAGCAGAGTCTCCTCTGGATCCTGGCCCGCCTGGTCCTTCCATCTCCTCTCTTTTTGCCTAAGACTCCTCCCGCCCCTCCCGTACCATCCTGCCCTCTACCGCCCACCAGGAAATGGCCAACTGCCTCTGGGCTACTCTGTCCTCCCGGTGGACCATCTATGGGATGCTGGCTGTCCTAGAGAATCCAGGCCCCAGAGGCTGGCGGGTGCTCAGGCAGGCTCCCGGGCTCTGTTCTCTGCTTTGTCTCCCTCCTTTGCCCTCTTTTTTGTTCCATACTTGGCTCCAAGGCATAATCTGTACTTTGGGGCCTCTCCCTGCTTCCCCACCAAAAGGGCCCAGGCCTGGGGCTACCTTGTGAAAAGGAAGGAAGGAAGGGAGGAAAGAAGGAAGGAAGGAAGGAGCGAGGAACTTTCTGGAAGGAAGCTTGGGGAGCAGGACTTTTGAGCAAGAAAAGATGCTGGCAAGATTTGGAGGCTCCATGAAACCCCGTGCTCCTTAGAAAGGGCGATAATAAGCAGAAACAGTCTTAAGTCTCATTCAAATCACATCTTGCTCTTTACGGAGGGACTGACAGTGAACTTGGCCCCAGTCCTCTAGCCCCTTGCTACTCAAAGAGGCAGCAGCATCACATGAGAACTTGTTAGAAATGCAAATCTTGGGTTCCACCTCAGACATAATGTGAATCAGAATCTTTCTTTTAACAAGAACTTGTGGTGATTCGCATGCACCATAAAGTCTGAGAAGCACTGCGGCAGCGTCCTGCTCTTAGCACCCTGGGGTCTCTGGACTGGGCGGGGGACTCATCAGAACTGTGGTGGCAGCAATGCCGGGAGCCACCTGAGCTCTTGTCCCTGACGCTGTCCCATTTCAGGTCTCTTCCAGGCTCAGGAGCCCCCATGGTATCACCCTTCCCTGGGCAGCACCTGGCTGACCTTTAGGTGCTGGGGTGGCCCCAGCTCTCAAGTCAGATTGCTCAGACTGGTTGGGCTCCTGGGCGATCGCAGGAGGTGGGGAGGGGTTGGGCCCCGGCTGGGACCGGGAGACATGAGGCCTGGTGTGCACCCTTCTTCCCTGCACCCCTGCTTGGAGCCACGAAAAGCAGGCCCGGTCCGTGAGTCTTGGTGGTGTCACTCACTTTTCTGAGCCTTTGAGTCTCTGGCCTTAGGCAAGGCAGCCCCTCCTGCTGGAGGGGGACCCGTGTAGCCACGTCTGGGTGCACTGTTTGCTGGGTGCTCCACGGGGTGTTGGATACACACCCACTGGTGCTTCCTTCCCCCCATCTTGCTCCCCACTCCCGACTCTATTTGAGGAGGGGGAATGTTTATTCCCCAGGTGTTTATTTATTTATCACTATTATTTTTTGGCCGCTCCGTACGGCTTGTGGGATCTTAGTTCCCCAACTAGGGCTTGAACCCCGCTGGACCCTTGGCAGTGCACGGAGGGAGAGCACGGAGTCCTAAGCACAGGAGCACCTGGGTAGTCCCTCCCCAGGTGTTTAGAAATCTCTGGGGAAGGAGGAGGTAAGAGATCCTTGCTCTTTCTTGCAGCCCGAGGACCAGAGGAGGGTGTGTGAGAGGCGCAGGTGGCAGGTCAGGGTCTGCTCTGGGGGGAGGGGGCGTGTCTGGTCCCAGCAGGAGGGCTGCAGTCACGTGCCTCCCTCAGCTTTCTTTCTTCACAGATGCCCATGAAAACTTGCCATCCCCGACCAGCTGCCAGGCTGCCCTCGTCTTCCTTGGCCACGCCATGGGTGGTGCGGTGGGCCTTCGTGCCCCAGCCTGCCTGTGTCAAGGCCAAGGGAACAGTGAACGTGGCCCACTGGGGCCGAGCAGTTGTCAGCCGGGACCAGGGCTTGCTCTCATTCTGTTGTGTCACCTTTTACAGTGCCTGGCAGGCAGATGCCAATCTGGGGAGCTTGGCAATCACAGTGAACAAACAACGGAGAGTGAGATCAGTAAACTCCACTCCACCCTGACCTCACACCTGGTCCCATCTGTCTCTGGAATGCTTGGAAACTGACATAATCCCAGGGAGAGGAAGGGGGATCTACAGCCCTCTCTGGCAAGGCCAGGTACCTTGGGTCACTACGCTGCGCCTTCAGTGAGTGTCACCTGTTTAGGGCCACTCAGCTGAGCCCCAGAGGCCAATGGGGAAGTTTGTGCAGAGGACCCTGGCTGTCTCTGGAAGCGGCACCCACCCTCCTCCCCGGCAGGTGGAGAGCTGGGCTCAGGGTAGTTGTGGTGCTTGGCTGCCGGCCCGATCGGAATCATCATCGGTCTCAACGTGTGTTGAAATGGGTCTTTGCACAACCTTGAGGAGGGCCCGGCAATTCCAGGTGACAGTGCCCAGGGCTATGAGGAGATGGGAGGAAAGGGGATGAGGTGACAGCAGAGAAAAAGCCCAAAGGGGGGGTTAAGGGACTTTCACAGCTGCTGACTCCCGAGGCTTCTGGGGCTGGGGCTCAGCCTGCCTCCTTCCAGCCCTAACCCATGTGGCTGGACCTCAGAGGCCTTCCACCCTGGGAGTCTGGGGTTCTGGGATACCAGGCCAATCCCTAGGCTATGCCACAGGGAGCCGAGATAAACTTCTCCCTGGAACTTTTCGCTGTGAGTCGTTAATCGCCCTGGCATCCGAGGCCGCAGTGCATGAGCAAGGGGCCTTTAATGAAAGCAAACGGCAGCTGATTTATCTGCCAGCTCCAGCCCCGCTCCTCTCCGTGGGGTCTGGCCACGCTCCATTCAGCCTCGCTGGCCTGCACCAGCGGGGTGGGCTCCAACCTATTACCACTGGCGCTTCCAGCCCTAATGGGGGAGAGGGTGTGCCCCCGCGCCTCCTCTGCCCTACTGAACCAGCCGTCCTGTCCTGCGTGAGAGGCTGGCCCTGGAGGAGCAGGCTTGGCTGGATGCTGTCCCTGGGTGACCCCCTCAGGAATGGGGCAGATAGCTGCTCAGTGGGATTTGTGTGAAGGGATGATATTTAGGAGGTAAAGTGGGAGTGCGGTCTAGACAACGGGGATAGTTTTTCAGTTACTTGCAGATTGTGGCTTTGAGAAAGCGGTCAGGCCATCAGATCATTCGTGCTGTGGGAGAAGGCAGAGAGGAATTGGGGCTAGGGGAAAGTCCCTCTTCCTACCCCAGTTCACCCGCCCTGGTTCCTGGGTAATGCCAACATAGCCCACACTGACTGAGTTCCTGCTAGGTGCCAAGTGCTGTGCCCGTGAGAGGGTGGCTTACAGGCTGGTGGGGACACGAGAGTAAAGAGGTAAATTACAGGTGAGATGAGTGCTAAGAAGAGGATTTACAGAGGGCCTAGACTGGGGCGGGGAGGGCTTCCTGGAAGAAGCACGAATCGGCTCTCCACCTGACAGTGGTGCTTGGCAGGGAAGGGGAGACCCATATTTTTGGACCCCAGCTGCCAGGCCAGGGCCCTTCCAGGGCCTCCTCATCCCCAAGAAGCCCCAGGCCCTTAACACCTACTCCTTGAGATGCTTGACCCTCCCCTTGGGCTGCTTGGCGGCTGGGGGAGGGACAATTGAAAGGGGCAGGAAAGGGAGTGAGAGGCGGGGCTTGGAGGCAACTGACCTTGTCCTGGGCAGGACCCCCTGCTGGGAAGCAGAAGCAGAGCTCCCTTTGCGGGAGAAACCCCCTCAGGATCTACAGCAATAAAAAAGGGGCCCGAGCTCTCTTTTGCTGCAGCCTCTAATGAAGGGGTTGGGGTATAATGAATATCTGTGTGCTCGTAAAACAGACTAATGACTGCCTTCATTTAATGGACCCCTTTTATCCTTACTTGTTCCCAAACCAGAAGGGACCATCCTGGGGGCTGAGGTCTGGAGCCTCGTGGTAGCCACAGCCCCCAGCTGTTTGGGTTGGGGGCCCACTGGTTACTGAGGTCCCTTGGAGGCTGCCTTTTCCTCCTCCATCCCTTATCTGGTTGAAACCGCTGGAGGAGTCTAGGGAGATGCCTGACAGTGACCAGCCTTAGGAAGTGGGCAGGGGATGGGGAGGGAGGAAGCATATACACCCTGATTCCTATGGACAGTGTCGACACTGGTAACACGTGGCTGCAGAGAAAGGGCATCTAGCAGCCGCTGACTGTACCACGCCCCCTTCCTCTGCCCCACACCGATACCAATCATCCCAGTGTCAACTCCTTCGCTTGAGAAGAGCTAGACCCCGGGAGGGAGGGGCTTGCCTGCTGATTCACCAGCAACACCTGTGTTTTGCTTGGGAGGTCTCCCTGCTTGGGACTAGCCAAGCCTGACCCTGTTTGGCTTCCTGGAGCTTGGTGAGATCACAGCCCTGGGTGTTGTGGCTGCAGGCTAGTGTGACCTGCCATGCAGGGAATATTTCTAAAGAGATACTTGCCCCGGTGTTCCCAGGATTAGCTCATTGAGAGACTCAAGTTGTTCTTTGGGTCCCGCCCCGACCCCATTTGATTGTAGAAAGCTGTCAGGGGAACATGAGTTCACTTGGGATAAAATGGGTAGTGGAAGTAAACAATTCAATACACTTGTCATGGAGAAGCCCCTGGTGGTGGCAAGGGGACCTTGGGTGGCTGGTAGCATCTGAGGCAGGTGGGATGGGTAGAATCAGAGTCCCCACACCCTGGAGGATGGAGGGACAGGCCAAGTTTCTTTCCCTAGAGTTCCGGAACTGTCTAACTGTGGTCTTTCGGTCAGAGACTGGAGAGGAGCCACAGGCCGTCATGACAAGGTCTGCCAGTGGCTAGAAACTCTGAGTCAGCCTGCAGCCTCAGTGTTCCCATCTGGGCGCTGGCCCAGCCCTGCCTCCAGGCCATTTGCAGATAATTGGGGTCAGAGGAGGGCAGAGGATCCCAGGAATGTAGGTTCCTGGGTCCCTGACCAACCTCCCATTTTCAGTGCCCTCCCCTTGGAGACAGTCGCCCCCTGACAATGCAGGGCAGAAAAAGCATCCCCCACCCCATACTTGGCCTCTCAGCAGGGGGCACCATGGTAGGAAAGGCACCTTTAGAAAGGCTCAGAGAGCAAGCAGGTGAGGTGAGTCACTCGGAGGTGGTGTCGTGGCTATTAGGCAGGAACAACCACCGTCCAATGCACGTGTCAGCCGCTCTCCTCTCTTGAGGCCTATCAGGTACTTTCATGCCATGGTATCATTTAACCCTCCTTCCCAAGGAGGCAGAAAGGACAAGTCTTATCATCCCCAATTTGCAGTTGGTGAACACAAGCTCCCAAGGGGTTAAGTGACTTGCCCAAGGTTATAGGATCGGCTGCAGATCTGGGCATGGAATCCAGGTGTCCTGGTCCATGATCTAAGCCTCCTGAGTCATAGTCCAAGGTTACTTTGCCTGTACCTCATAACAAAGGCGGCTGTGTTCAGGAAATCAGTTCTAGAGCGAAGAGATGGTTTTTTTCCCCTTGGCCAGAATTTCTTGGGTGACCCTGAATATGCTCAGATTGGGCTGAAGGGCCAGTCTAGATCTTCCTAAATCTCTCCTGGGTCACGCCCAGGCCTGGGGGCAGGAAACTTTTTGGACAGGAGCGGGTCACTTTTGCCGGTGTCCTCCTGACTTAGGGGACCCTGAGCGCCACTGTGAGGCCACTGAGAGGGGCGTGGGCTGTGATGAGTCAACAGTTCACTAGCTTTAGGTTCTGCAGAGGCATCGGCAACCTGATGTGGAGGTGGGATCTGGAGGAATGAGGAGTGGCCAGGTGAACTGGGGAGGGCCTGGAGCCCTGTGGCTGGAGGATTTACCAGTGAGATGCTGAGCGCTCTCCTCTGGCCCTTGGCTTGACTAATAAGAGTTGAGGTTCCCTGTGAGCTTGGCTCTGTAGTTTCTGTCTCAATGCCCTCCTCTGCTTCTCCTTATCTTTCCAGTCTAGTTTCCACTTCTTTTCCACTATGAAGCCTTCCTCAAGGGCTCTCTCCTAGTGCTTCCCCTCTGTAGTACAGAACCACCCCCCACCCCACCCCCCGGGCTAGACCCACAGCTGTTTGCTCTTCCGCATCTCCTCTGGCCCTGAGCTCTTCCAGAGCATCTTGTCTTGGCCCCCTGCTGCTGTGTCTCCTGCTCCTGTGGCAGAGCTACATACCCGGACCTGGAGGGGAGGGACTGGCACACACCCAGCGCAGCGGGCCTGGTCCAGGCATTCCACATTCATCAGTGCACTTGATCATCCCAATGACCCTTCAAGGAAGGAAACGGAGGCTGGGGGAGAGCAGCCACTTGTTCAGCTCATTAGGTGGCAGAAGTGGGATTAAACCCAGATATTGCTGATCTCAGACGTGATTCCCTTCACCCAGTTCAATGCTGCCTCTCAAATGCTTGCTTAGAAGAATGTGGGAGAAAGTGACAAAATGGATTATACATCTATGGGACTGAGTCAAGGTGCTGTCCCCTGGCTTGAAAAATGAACCCAACCTGTGGCAGAAGAAGCATTTGTATTTCATTAGATTCAGTTCGCTTGTTTGCTTCCTTCTTTTTTCCCAGGAAACATTTTTGCTGCAGTGATCTGTGAAAGGGCCTCAGGGCCATCCCTGTGAAATGTGCCCCTCACTCCCTGCCAATGGAAGGAGCTGCGCCATATCTCTGTGAATCCAGGAGCCCAGGTGTGAAAGCCACCGTGGGGGATGGAGAGAGGCCTGGTCACAAGGGCTGATCCATTTGGGGACAGGTTGGGCTCTTCAGGTCTGGAAAACCACCAGATGCCATATCTGTGGCCCCTGACCGTAGGGTCTGTGATTCTGTTCTCTGGCATTTATGGAGCAGGGTGGGGGAGAGTGTTGGTCTCCCAGATTAGGAGTAGCTGGTCAGCTCTCGACCACAGGATTTCCCTTGCTTTCCTCCCCTTCTCTCTTATTACAGTCTTCCTCCTCCGTTCTCCCTTCTCTCCAGTCTCTTCCTCTTCACCCCTCTCTTCTGCCCTCTTCTCCTCTTTCTCCTCCTCTCCTTCCTACGTGGACTTCAGCCTTCTATCAGGAAACCAATTTCTTCATATTGGCTCCCCTAGTCTACCTCCTCCTGATTGGCACTCTCCATCCAATACAACATTCTGTGGTGATGGAAATGTTCTAGATCTGTGCTGTCTTATATAGCAGCTGCTAGCCACATGTGGCTATTGAACACTTCAAATGTGGTTCGTGCTGCTGAGGAACTGAATTTTTAAACATTAAAAATTTTTTTGATTAATTTTAATTTTAATTGGCACATGTGGCTGGTAGCTACTGAGCTGGACACCAGAGCTCTAAATGATACGTAGTCCTGGACCCCCCTGGAGGTGCCCCTCCTTGTCCAGGCCCTGCCTCTCCCCCAGACCTCTGTGGCACCCAGCTTCCCTCCTGTGCTCAACTTCCTGATCTGTGACCTGTGAGAGGCCACGGAGTTCTGGGCTTGGAGCTGGATGACCCTTAGCGAGGTCTACCCTCTACCTTTTACTGAGGAAACAATTCAGGGCCGTGGCATCCACAGGACCCCGTATAGGCAGTGTGGCTCTGAAATCCGGTTCTCCTGATTCCTGGTGTGAGATACCTTATACCAAATTAAGTCCTTCATTTTCCCAGGGGCTTGGATGTGCATGCAGCTGGGATTTGGAAAAACTGACCCGGGCAGAATTTTCTCTTCTTCCAAGATCTAAGTGGATCATTCTGGGTACCTGGCTGGTGTTTAATAAATGCCTGTTGATGGACCTGTGTCTCCAGGTGAATCTTCTCTCCCTTTCTCGAGGAAAGAGGGGGCAGACCCTGTTGGAGCTTGGTTTATCCCTTCCCTGGTCTCCTCTAGATTTCCACTCCTGTCCGGCAGTTAGAAAAGAGGATGCCAGAGGACCCACACTCCCCCATCGCTAAGGGCACGCTTTGCTGTCTCTTAGCTTCCTGCAGCGCCAGGACCCGAGGCAAGGAGTCAGTCTAACTAGGGCCGCCACCCTGACAGAGAAATAAACAAGGTATCGGTATTGTATCGAGGGGAGAGGAATTACCTCAAAAGTATCTCAGAAAAGAAGAAAGCCAAATTTTTATATGAGGTGCATGGATCCCGGGAGAGGGAGAAAAAAAAAAAAGCCTGGTTAATTAAGTTAATAGGTTTCTTAAAGAATACCCTTGTGAGTGATGTTGAACACATCGAAGTGTTGACAAGAAGGTATTTAAGTTGACACCCACGCAGCGGGCAGGAGCATGCTCTCGGCTCCGACCCACCTTCTTTGTCTGAAACTTGTAGTAAAACTCAGTGCTGGGCTGTGAAATCTGTCCCAGGGAATCCGTGTTGCAGGGGGTCCAAGGTCAAGCCTCCTGCTTCTGGACAGAGCTGGGGTGGGTGAGGGTTGCTCCCCTAAACCTAAGTCCCTAGATTAGGAGAGCAGAGGCTGGGGTCCCCGACGCAGAAGCCCACGGAAGCTGATATTCTGGGGGTCCTGGAGGGGCCACAAGACTATTTCTGACTCTTGCAAGTGGTTGGAATGAAACTCTGTCCCTCCCTCCAAGATCCAGTTGCCTTGTGGACCTTGGGTCTGATACCCAGGAACATCTGTGCGGTCCTAGGGCTTCCCTAGCACGATGAACTAGTGGGATAATCTGGGTGAATTGGTGAATATGGATTTTCCCTTTCCCTTAAACCTGTATAGGGAGAGAGGCCCCAAATCACTGGGCTAGTGGAAAGAAGCCTTGCCTTGGAGGAGGAGGAAAGGGGTTGTGTGTGTGTGTGTGTGTGTGTGTGTGTGTATTTATTTATTTATGAATTATTAATTTTTTTTTTGCGGTACACGGGCCTCTCACTGCTGTGGCCTCTCCCATTGCGGAGCACAGGCTCCGGACGCGCAGACCCAGCTGCCGTGGCTTATGGGCCCAGCCGCTCCGCGGCATGTGGGATCTTCCCGGACCGGGGCACGAACCCGTGTCCCCTGCATTGGCAGGCGGACTCTCAACCACTGCGCCACCAGGGAAGCCCTGTGTGTGTGTGTATTTAAAGAAAACTTTGGGTTGCTCTCGTTTGAAAGCACAGGGGCATAAATTACCGTTCCTAAAACAAAGGAGCTTCTCCTTTTGCCAAGCAGCCTGCCTCAAAGGCCCCGGACAAGGATGGGGTTCCTTGCCTGCTGCGGGCTTATCAGCCTGCCTTTCTGCCCAGCTGTCATCCAACCCTCTTGTCATCAGCCATCTCTCATCCACCTTCTCTTTCTGTTACATTAAGCTCAGACTTATCGGGTGATCAGAGTTTTCAGGCTGGGACCTGAATTTCAGGGTCTCCGCCATTGTTACGGTGGCCAGGTTTGTAAAGTGGAAAAATGGTGACATGAATGTCTTTGTGAAAGAAATCTTCTTTCTTACATACTGAGCAAAACACTTTGAAAATAAAGTAACCTAACTCCACAGTTGTCTGGTCACCTTGAGGCCACGTAAGTGAGCAATGTGAAAAACCTGAATCAACATCCATGGTTAATGGGTTTCCAGCCTGGCAGAAAGGCTAGCACTGACCCTCACCTAAAGTCACAGACAAAGGCTGTGTGTGTCTGTGGATGTGGTGGGAAGAGTGGGGCAAATTGGAATTTTCCCTCATTTAAAAATGGCGGTCAAGGAAGGCAATCCCTTCTTGCAACAAGAAAGCCTGGGTGAGTGCTTTGCTCTTGTTCTTGGCATCAGCCCTTGTTCTGGGGGCTCATTTTTGCTTAGAGAAGCCGGTTCCCATCCAGGCAATCCCACTGTTCAGGAGATGTAGGATTCTGGGGTTTGCACACACTCCTAAGACATTTCCGTTTCCAGGAAAAGGGAACAGTTTATCATCTTTCTCCCTAATTCCTAATGCATTAGGACACAGTATTAAAGAAAAGGCTCTGGGTTGAGTAGGAGCTACCTGTTAATTTTACAGTCAAATTTCCCATTCCTCCAATACTCTCCCATCCCCATTCTCCGTCATGGAGACATATCACAGTGATGTCTCTCCTTTTCCTGATCGCCCAATTTGAGTTTCCTAAGAGCAAACTGAGAGGGTTAATCAGATTCCCCGCTTTCCTGTTTGACGCAGGCAGGTGGCCAGGGAGTAGCCCAGTTCAGCACACTCTTATTGAGTGTCTACCATGTACAGAGCCAGGGCTGGGGGCTATGGGACTGTAGTTCCTGCCCTTAAAAAATTTTCAGCTCACGGGAGGCGCAGAGCTGCCTGAATTATCCTTACAGTCCCAGAGAATGCACATGCCCTGCTCAGGGGCCAGGAGGGATCTGAGAGCATCCCAGAAGCAGACGGGTTTCCAGAGAAGTCACTTCCTCGCGAGATTCCCCATTTCCTCCCACCTCCCAGCATTGAAACTGGGGGCACCACGTGGACCTTGACAATGAGTCAACGCAGCAAGGGCAGACTTTTAGCTGGGACATCTTTTCACATCAAACCTTTTTTTTGAAAATAGTTTTTCCTTCCTTCGGAGACACCTGGCCAGAGCGAAGCAGACTCTTTAGTTGTGACCAAATACTGAAATCAGATCAGTGATATTGTAATGTGTTTCATAAGGACAGACGCTGCTGGGAGAACTAGAGAGCTGGGCAGCTCCCGTAGCTGCCCAGAGCCTGAGGTTGAACCCCAAGGCAGAGCCCTCCAGAGTGGCCACCTTGCCGAAGTCCTTCCCAGGCCACCATTCCTTGTGGAGGAGGGTGGAGGGTGGAAGCCAGGGCCCTGGGCTACTGGCTTTGGTGTGCTGGTGGGTGGGTGGGTGGGAGGGCGGAATACTGGCTTTTGGACCAGACTTCCCCACCCCTGTGTGGGAGGCGTGAGGGGTTAGAGCCGGGAGGCAGGAAGCGAGCGCAGATGGGCTGCCCAGACAGCTGTGTGGGGGACAGAGCACATCTGTCCGGGTGAGCCCAGTGGGGCCCCTCCCCGCAACCTCCATGCCAAGTCTACCCGTTCATCAATAGGGTGTGGGCTCAGTTTGGGTCCCAAATGGGGAAAATGGTGGGAAAGGAAAGTCTGAAGGCAGAAGCAGGAGCTAGGGGTTGCTGAGGGGGTATGTTCCCATGAGAAAAAGAATGTCTGAACTCTGGGGCAGAGGAAGGGACGAAGGGCAAAGAGAAACTTAAAAGCAAATGGATCAGATTGCATCTGCCCAGGGTGGGCTTGTGGCTTCCAGGTGGCTCCTGAGCGCCCGGGGTCCGGCGTCTCCTCTGAGAAGCTGCCCACCTCCTCGCCTCTCCTGTGCTCCCCAAATGTCTTACATTGCAGCAATTAAAGTCTCCGAGGTAACTGCTCCTTCTCCTGTCTCACCTATTAGCCCGCGGGTGTACTAAGATCAGAGACCCTATCTTCTTCATCACTGAATCCTCACAGAGTAGACACTCTGGAGAAGTTTGCTAAATGAGGGAGTGATTGCATGGCCTAAATCGACACAAGGTTTCCCATTTAATGCTTTAATTTTCTCTAATTGGCTGTAAATATTGCTGGGGAAGCTTTTCCCAAGTAGACACTCAGAGATCTTTGGGAGATAGAAACTGGATCAGATTCTCATCAGGAATTTGCCTGCGGGCCTGAGGGTAGTTTACCTCTTTAGGCTTTTTCTGGGGAGCTGAGCACAGGGGAAAGGCTCATTGTTCTAGAAACACACTGACTTGGCATCACAGCCACTTGCATGTCCTCCTTGGGGCAGCTGCTTCCCCCTCTGTGCAAAGCTATTACCTGCCTGCTACCGAACCAGAGAGGCAGGAATTATGGATCACGTGGACCTCCACGAGCAGGGGAGGCTTATAGCTTCCCTGCATCCGTCCTCCATCACCTCTCTGCCCGGTTTTCACGACGTAATAAAAGGAGATGGGAGGCACTTCCCCGGTGGTCCAGTGGGTAAGACTCCACGCTCCCAATGCAGGGGGCCCGGGTTTGATCCCTGGTCGGGGAACTCGATACCGCACGCATGCTGCAACTAAGAGTTCGTGTGCCGCAAGTACGAAGTCTGCACGCTGCAACTAAAAGATCCTGCGTGCCGCAACTAAGATCCGGCACAGCCAATAAATAAATAAATAAATATTCAAAAAATAAATAAATGAGCTTTAAAAAAAAAAAAAAAAAGCAGATGGGAGTTGGAGTTCCAGCTCTACTGTGTGGCCCCAGGTGAGTCATTTCTCCTCTCTGGGCCTCTGTGTTCTCATCTGAACAATGAAGGCTGGACTAAGGAACCTCTGAGATCTCTACCAGTTCCTAATGTCACATATCTGGTAGAATGATGAGCAGGGAATGTGGCCCTTGATATTATCACCGTCCCCCAGAGCCTGGGCCGGGGACTTTCCCTTAACTTAGGCTTGTGGGGGGTGGGGGAGGAAGGGCCCACAAAGCTACTGCTCCACTCGTGGACGCCTGTGTTCACCCACTTGGTGCAAAGGTGACTCTTCCTGGATGGGTTAGTCAAGTCCTGCTTGAAGTCAGAAAGTCTGCGTGAATGACTCTTAAATGTTTCCAAAGTTTCTACTCCTGTCTTCTATTACCTCGTGGGTGTAACAGAAGTGCCAATAGGGACAAAGGAAGGATTAAAGTCCCAAGGGCTTGGGCCCCAAATGGGACACGTGTACTCTTCTCTAACGTTATTTTTGCCATCATGCTCATCACCATCACTGTGACCCATTATTAATACTGTTAAGCATTTATTGTTCTTCATTCAGCCAAGAGCAGTGGGTGAGTAAATCAGCAAGAAACTCCGGCCCCAAGAAGCCTGCACCGTTTCGGGCATTTCTCAGGTCAAGGCTGGTTTCTCCAGCCCTTAAGCAGGGATTAAATCTGACCCTCAGCAGGAAACGGGGCCCGTGGCTTTGAGTTCCTTTACATGAAAGTGCTGTCCTTTCCGGAGGAAAGGTGTTATAATTCCAAGCTACTTTTGCCGCTGTGTATCTGTTTCTTAGTCACATTTGTAGCTCCTACAATGCCTTGAACAGGGCACGACCGAAGGTGCTTGCTAAATGCTTATTGAAAATAGTTAATTATAATGATGTCTTATAACAAATTAAGCAGGGGAAGTGGGCCTGGGAGGGCTCTGAAGTGCTTCTGAGCTGCCATGAGCTGAGAAACAGTGTAACTCCTCGTCTGGGGCATCTTCCCTGCTAACGCTTAGAGCCTGGAGCCCTCGGGTTGCAAGGCTAGCAAGGGATTGGCTAGCAAGGGGTTGTTTGGGAGGCAGGGTGGCCAAGACTCAGACAGGAGGTGAACAGCTGGCGCCTCCTTCTGGCCCTGCCGGGCTGGAGCGGGCCTGGGGAGGGCTGGTGCGGGAACCTCAGCCCCTTGGCTCCCAGAATGTCACCTCCCTCCCACCACCCCAGCCCCTTCACCCCGAGAGAGCCCAGCTCAGGAGAGCCAGTGGAGAGCAAGGGAGGCTGTTATGTAACTGATTTAACTCCTTGCCAAACTGGTGACTAATTCAGACCGTCTCGGCCAGATTGGCTCGGCAGATTTGGTGTCATCCGCAGGAGGCCCGGCTGGTCCGTGGCTGGTTCTCACACCCTCTGCTGGAAGGATCTCTCAGCTCCCTTGCTGGCCTGGGCCACCAGCAACCTCAACCACGGCTCCATCAGCACTCCTGCCCACCGGAGACCTTCTCCGTAGGCGTCCGACCCCCCAACTTCGTGTCCCTTCCTGCCCTCCAAAAAGAGGCCAGGAAGACAGTTCGTTTATGTCTGCCCCCAAGACAGTTCATTTATGCCTGGGGCTCACTGAGGCCCTTCATTTTGCACCTGGTGAGGGCGAAGGGCGCTGTGGCCTGCTGCCCTTGGCTGGCTGCTAAGGTTGGCACTGTTGGGTCCAGAACTCGGGGCCCCTCTCCACCACTGCTCGAGGGGAAAGGGTTCCAGGGAACACCTGGCCTCACCCTGTCCCCTGGCCTTGGACCCCGGGCCCTGCAGGTCACAGGCTGCCTGGGTGATGCCGGGAGAGGCCTGGGCTCACTGCTTCGGTTCTCACTTTTCTTTTTTAAGAGGGGGTGCTTGGTAAGCCCAGCCCGTCCCTCCTGCAGAAGGCCGTCCTGAGGGGGAACGTGGAGGGAGGACATTTGTGCTTATTTGGAGACAGTTCAGGGAAAAACACAAAGAAGTGTCCTGACAAGGCCCACAGTATTCATAGACATGAGTGCTGGGGATTAGTTTATTTAATCCTTAACCACACAGCCCTCTGTGGTTGGGATGATTCCCATTTTACAGGTGGGGAAACTGAGGCTGAAAGCAATTGGGTGGTTTGCCAAAGCTGGTAAGTGGCTGAGCTGGGCTTTGGACTCACTCCCCAGTGGCTTGGGAGCCTAAGCTGGTTCTGATACACTGCCTTCCCATGGCATTCCTGGGATGGGTTCCCGAGGCCGTTGAAAGACTTGTACATCTCAGCAGCTTCATGGCAACTGCCCAGCTAGACCCAGAAAATAATACTACCTTGTACTGCTGCTTCCTTCCGCCAAGCCCCACACAGACATGATCTCATTCACTTTCCCACAGTCCCATGTGGGCTAAGGAGGGGGTGGGGACTCTGTTTCCCAGGGAGGAAAGGGAGGCACAGAGAGGGACGCTGGCCTGTTCTAGGTCACAAAGCTGGCTGGCGGCAGAGCTGGGACTGGAAATCAGGCATCCCTGCCCTGGAGGGCGGTTATTTAGCTTGATAAGTATGGGCTAGAATCACCCCCGAGATACAGCAAATTGGGGTGCTTTTCTTGAGGGCTGACTCAGTGGCTGAAACAGCTCCAAGATAGCTGGGCTTGTGTTAAAAAAAGGAAATCTGAGATGCATATAAAGGCAATCTGTATGCCAAGAAAGAGGCGCTGGGACTAGTGGTCACCACACTAGCGCCCCTCCTGGCCAGTCCCGGCACCGTCTCTCTGCTCCCGTTCCCCAGATGCCCTGGGGCTCAGACGCAGCCCTGGTGTGATGGGGAGAACACTGGCTTTGAGGTCATGGAACCTGGAGAGGATATTCACTAGGGACCCATAAATCAGTCATCTCCCCTCTCAGCTTTTCCACTTTTCACTCAAAAAGTGAGGATACTAACTCCATGAAATAGACATTGTGTGTGAAAAACTTCATCAGCTGTAAAGCCTGCAGAGAGAGAGAAATTACTGGTGTTCCCTTCAGCCCGATCTCATCTCTACTAAAGACCTTTCTAAAAATGGCTTTGAAGCGACAGGTCACACAGCAGCATTGTCCTGGTCAAACGTCTGTCTTCCCTACTGTGGCTTTTCCACTTGGATCTCAGGTACCCAATATCTGGTCCCGAATCAAATGTTCCCCGGGTGGCCCCATGGGCTCCAGGGCAGGGCTGGCAAACTTTTTGCAAAGGCCCACGTGGTAAATATTTGAGGCTTCGTGGGCCACAGGTGATTTTGGTCACATGTTCTTTGTTTCTTTCTTTCTTTTCTTACAACTCTTTAAAAATGTAAGAAACATTCTTAGTTCACAGGTCTTACAAAAACAGGCCGATCTGGCCCACGGGCTGTAGTTTGCTATGCCTGGCCTAGTGTAAAATTGGGGGCAGGGGGAGTTTGGAAGTAGAAAAGGCCTAGACCCCGAGTTTTGCTGCTTGCCTGCCTGAGGGCCTTCGGATCACTCTTCACCCTCCCCGGGACTTAGTGAATTGTCTGCCTCCTGGCTGTAATAGTCCCTACTTACTTCAGAGGGCTGCAGTGAGGGTTCTCAACAGAAAGCGTCTACCCCGCAGCAGGTGCCTGAGAGATGCGGGGTGGTATCATCACTGCTCAGTGAGTGAGGGACGGCCCACCCTGTCCTTGGTGTGGTGGGGAGGACAGCACCCTCCCAGAGTCTGGGATATTCTACAAGGTGACCAACCAAGGCCCTGCTCAGAAGGCAGAGGCCCAGGGTTTCACGAGCAGAGGAAGACCTGGGGTTATGTTGAGGGGCTGGTTGCAGGGTTGGGACCTTGGTCCCACCACCAGCTTTGTCTTGGGCGGGAGGTGGCGTCTGGGAGTCTGTGGAGCTACAAGAGGCTCCCCACAGACCTGGGGCCCTGGGGGACCCAGGGCTTTGCCGAGAGGACGCTGGTGACTCACTGGTTCTCTTGAGTCCTGGCTTGTTGTCAAGTGCAAAACTAGAGAAGGAAGCAGTTGTGAAAAAAGTGTGGGTCAGAGCAAGCTCATTTCATTAATAATAAGAGCCACCATGTACTGAGCACTTTTGCGTCCCGGGTGCTGAGGGCTGTATGCCCATCCCCCCATCCCCCAGCGAGCCCGGGGCAATGCTGGGGCGGGAAGGGCGGTGGGGGGAAGGCTCTCAGCTGCAGGGCTGGAGCCAGGCGAGGATGGTCCTGCTTTCTTTGATGTTCCACTGCCTCCTGGGAGCCTAGCTCTGCCCGTGGGTTCAGGTTTGGGTGGATACTCAGGCCAGGGGAGTGTGAGATCTTGATTCTCTTTCTTTCTTTCTTTTTTTTTTCTTTTTTAAAAATTATGTGGTAGTTATCTTTAAGTACAAAGACTTTTCCAATCATGTCACTTAGAGATCATTTTATCCGCTGCTCTGTTTGCCGCCAGTCTCTTGTCTCTCTCCTCAGCAGTGGATACCCTTTCCACGAGGAAGAGAGATCCATGGTTTGTTGCCTTTGCCAATAACGAAAATGTCGGAGAGCCGGGTGGCGAAGCTATTGCCGTTGGCATCTTTCATATGAACTACATCAGAAGAACCAGGATGTCTCTCCAGGTTAGGGATCACACCAATTCTTCCCAGGTTAGCACCTCCAGTCACCGGGCACAGGTTACCAGTGTCAAATTTGATGAAATCAGTAATCCTGCCAGTCTCCAAATCAGTTTGAATGGTGTCATTCACCTCGATGAGGGGATCATGGTAGCGGATGGTGCGAGCATCACGGGTCACCAGATGAGGGATTCCTTTTGTCCCCACAAAGATCTTTCTCACTTTGCACAACTTATACTTGGTTTCCTCAGGTGAAATACGATGAACAGCAAAGCGACCCTTGGTGTCACAGATCAGACGAAAATTCTCTCCAGTCTTGTCAATGCTGATGACGTCCATAAAACCAGCAGGGTAGGTTATATCAGTGAGGACCTTGCCATCAGTCTTTTTTTTTTTTTTTTTTTTTTTTTGCGGTACACGGGCCTCTCACTGTTGTGGCCTCTCCCGCTGCGGAGCACAGGCTCCGGACGCACAGGCTCAGCGGCCATGGCTCACGGGCCCAGCCGCTCCGCGGCATGTGGGATCTTCCCGGACCAGGGCACGAACCCGCGTCCCCTGCATCAGCAGGCGGACTCTCAACCACTGCGCCACCAGGGAAGCCCCCCCATCAGTCTTAATGAAACGCTGCATGCAGATCTTCTTTACTTCATCTCCCGTTAGGGCATACTTAAGTCTGTTCCTTGAGACATGCCCTCAGCTTGTGGAGACCAGTAGATGGATGAGGAGCAAACACACCAGTCAGCTTATCCAGCATCCAGTGCTTTGGAGCTGCTATGTGCTTTAGGTGTTTCTTGGGACCGCGAGCCATGGCTGCGCTAGGCATGAAAAGAGAGCTATTCTTCTTTTTGAGAAATACAGTGAAAAGGACTAGTTCCTCGGCTGCTGGAAAAACCCCATCATCACCCAGCCATGGAACCTGGAGCACTCTCTTCTGTGTACTTGTGCTATCCCGTGGCTGGTTCTGGAGGGTCACCTGCGACCAGCCTCCCGGGCTGGAACTCAGCAGTGTGACTCGGTGCACAGGGGGTCATGTCTTCCTATCGCCAACACCCTGCTTATCTCTGTGCCCCTTTCCACCTATAATTCACTGTTCCTGTATCTAGAAAGCCATCCTGTTACTTCTTTACCTGGTAAACTTCTACACAGTCCTTTAAAACATAGCTCAAATGTCACCTCCTCCAGGAAGCCTTCCAAGACTACCCAGGCACAGTTAGTATCTCCCTCTTCTGCCTTCAGGCACTTTGATTGTTATACTATTTGGGGGTGGGGGACAAACATTAATCAAGCACTTAGTACATCCTATGCCTTACACTAGGCACTTTATTGAATTATGCCATTTAACATTCAAAAACCCGTGAAAGGGTCTTATCCCCATTTTACAGATAAGGAAACCAAGGCTCAGAGCAGCTAAATAACCTGCCCAAGGTGAGGCTGGGATCTGAATCCAGGCAGTATGACCTCAGTGCCCTCCCTCCTAACCACTAAATGATATTGCCTCTCTGACACTAGTTATAATTACCCCAAACTCTGATAATACGTTTATGGGTCTGTAAATGGCCCGTGAGCTGAGACCACGACTTATATATCTTTGCTGCCCCAGAATGTAGCGCAGTGCAGTGCACACAGTAGGCGCTTAGTGGTTGCTCATGGAAAGAATGTTGAATACAGAGCCTGTGGGGGCTGGGCCCACTCATGGAAGGTGGGGTGCTGGGAGCCGGGAAAGGAAGACAAGTGGGGGACACAGCTGAGTGGGTGGGGCTTGCTTGACCCTGGGGGGGAGGAAGTTCCTGCTGCCAGCTGCCATGCCATCTTGGAATCACGAGCCTGGCAAGAACAGCAGAATGATGTCCTGACACTGCTTAGTAAGCACCTTCAGCATGCTAGGAAGTGCTTCGCACAAGGGCATTCTAAGTCCAGGATAAAGGACAGCTAGTTCAAATCCCTAGACAGCTCACAAAGGCAGTGCCTTTGCAGGATGCACTTTGGCAAAGGATCATCCTGAGGCTGGGTCTGGACTCCGTGCCCTGTACGTTCTGAACCTTGCCGGCCCTCGGAGAAGCCGGGCTGTTGAGGGAAGTTGCATGAATTCCCGTGTTGGGGAGTCCTCTTTTGTACCATGCAGCTCTGTTTACAGTGGACTGGCTGCCTGGAGGAGCAGACCTTTTGGGTGAGCAAGGAGATGGGCATCAGGACACTTTCATCTCTTCCCGGCTCTCTCCACCCACAGGAGGTGGGACCCAGCCGGGGCCCAAGGCCTGGAGCCTCCCAGCAAGCCAGGTGGGCCTGTGAGGTCATGCTTCCTGCCAAACTTGCAGGTGGCCCTTTCCTGGGGCGCCAGCAGGTGTCAGGGGCAGGGGTGGTGTACGGGGGACCCCTTTAGCATCCCCAGTCCCCTCTGGGGGCTGGAGGTGCCCCTTGAAGCCACTGGAAAGCTCTTTTCTTGCCCGGAAGAGGTCCAAAGCATGCGTGGCTGCTGACACGGGGGAAGGGGGATGGGGGGAGTGGGGGAGAGCGAGAAGACCCCCCTGCAAGCCGCGTTCATACAAAATGCATTTCCCAACGTATCCCTCTGGCCTGTCGGAGCCCCTTCTGCTCACTGCTCTGTTTATACATGATAGACAACTAATTAACATCCAAACCTCCTGAAAGGTCTTTTCAGAGGTAATGTTCTGACAGTTTATGTCAGCAAGGAGCACTGATTTGTCTAAGCATGGATCACATTGTTTCAGATTGAATGAGGTGAATATTAAACTGCTTTAAATGTACTCTTCATAAAGTACTAATTACACACTCCCAAGGGAGAACAGCCAAGGAATACTAAACAGTAGAGAAGTCAACAGAAGGTTCTTTTTATAGTATGTTGCTGGGCTCTGTGTTTTTCTGTCTCCTTCTTTCTCGCTCTCTCTCTTTTTTTTACAGTAAAATCACAGCACGCGAAAGAATACACATTTATAGCACAATGCTTCTCATCTAATTATACGGCAATCATTAGTTTTAAGCTGGATGCATTATATTTTCTTTGATATATTATGCCTGAGGCACAACTCTGCATTTACTGCTGCTACTGGCAGATTCCAGTCCCCCAACCCCCTTTTCAAACCCCAACTCCTCTCTACCCCACGACCCTTTAACAAATTATTTAACCCTTACTGTTAGTTTGCTTATTGTCTCAAAAAAGAATCATTGCAATTTAAATTGGCAAAACTGGGGGAAACGACATACCCTTGGTTAATTAATTAATTTATTTGTTTTTAATTAAATAATTTATTTAGGGCTGCGAGATGCCACATGCGGGGTCTTAGTTCCCCGACCAGGGATCGAACCCGTGCCCCCAGCAGTGGAAGCACGGAGTCTTAACCACTGGACTGCCAGGGAAGTCCCCCTTTGTTACTTTAAAGCGGAAAAAATAGGAAAGGAAATCTCGTGTGTTTCTGGGAGCTGTGCAATTTTTTTATTAACCAGGTAATGTCCTGAATACACAGTCTCTGCTCCCCGACCCGGTGAAATTCCTTCATAACAAATTCTACAGGATCACACTGAACTCCCGGTGGCTGAGCTTCATTGTCCCTCAGGGAAAGAGATATTTATATGTATATATCTCTAAAAGCAACAGAGGGATGGAAAACCATGAGGCAGGGAGCAGTCCAGCAAAAATGCAGGTTGGCCCTTCAAAACGCCTATCTGCAGATGTAGCCAGAATTCTGCTCCAACAGTTTTTCTGGATATTTCTGACATCAGGCCTTGCCCACTGTTGAGAAAAAGCAAGATTAATTTTGAGATGCCCTAGATGGTCAGGTTCTCAGTCCTGAAGGGAGAAAAAGGCCAAGTTCCATGGGGATGGATGGCCTGATATTGACCCGACTGGTTTCTTCTTAGTCAGGCCTCTAATCATCATGCCTCTAAAGATAAAAGTGACGGCAGGGTCCCAGAAAGGTAGAATTCGCTTTTGTGTAAGGAGCAAAGTGGGGTCCCCTTTCCCTACTGTGGTCTTCCTTTTCCTCCCCCGACATCAAATCAGAGAACTGTGGGATCTTGGACTTGAAGGGGTTAGACATTTCCCATCTTTTACAGCTGAGGAACTTCAGAGCACAGAGCTGCCTGCAGTTCAAGCTGGAACCTGGGGTCCTGACTCCCAAGCTAGTACTCTTTCCACTTCAGATAGAGTAACTCCAAATAGCTCTTCTCTCACACAAATGACCCAGGGCAAAGGAATAAAATGACAGAGTGCTACGGACTGAATGTTTGTGTTCCCCTCAAATTCACATGTTGAAACCCTAATGGTATCAATGTGATGGTATTTGGAGGTGGGGCCTTTTTGGAAGTGCTTAGGTCATGAGATTGGAGCCCTCCTGATGGGATTAGTGCCCTTATAAGAAGTGACAGGAGAGACTTTGCTTCCTCTCTCTGCTCTCTTGGGGCCATGTGAGGATACAAGGCATCTGTCCAGACATTGGATCTGCCAGCCCCTTGATCTTGGATTTCCCAGCCTCTAGAACTTGGAGAAATAAATGTTTGTCTTTTGAGCCACTCAGCCTAGGGCAGTTGTTATAACAATCCAAATGGACTGAGACACAGAATTCTCTTCTCTGAGAGCTGGAAGAAGTCTGGAAAGTCACCTAGTCCACCCCTCTGTTGCTGCTTGAATCCCCTTCATGACGTCCCCAACCATGACTTGTTCACTCTTGGCTCTGGCGCCTCTGGGGATGGAGTGTTGGCGACCTTCTCCCAGAGTGTCAGACCATCTCTGTGCAGCTCTCATGGTTAAGTAAGTGTTTAAGAGCAGTGCACGCTGGAGCGAGAGTGTCTGGGTTTAAATCCAGCACAGCCACGTCGCAGCTCTAGGACCTTGGATAGGGGACTTGACATTTCTTTGCTTCCATTTCCTCTTCCTCTGTAAAATGGGAACAATACAAGTTTTGTGAGGATGGGTTTTGTGAGGATGACAGGAGATGATACATGTCAAGCAGTGCCCAGCCTACTAAACTAACCAAGCTTAGCTATTATTATTGTTAAGAAGTTCATCTAGCTCCCTAGCATAACTGCCATGGTTGTAGCTCTGCCTGGGGCCTGACGGAACAAGATTAACTTTTCTCCTTGTGTGACTGTTTTCAACAATTTATTCATTCAGTGCTCAGCTGTCACTGGATGACCCCTGCATGCCAGGTACTTAGTGCCAAGAGAAGAGAGAGATGTGGAAAAGACTTGCTCCCCGATCTCATGGATTTTTTTTTTTTTTTTTAACATTTGTTTTGGCTGCGTTGGGTCTTCATGCTGCGTGTGGGCTTTCTCTAGTTTCGCGGAGCGGGGGCTACTCTTTATTGAGCTGCACAGGCTTCTCATTGCGGTGGCTTCTCTTGTCGCGGAGCACAGGTTCTAGGCGCGGGGGCTTCTGTAGTTGTGGCGCGCGGGCTCAGTAGTTGTGGCGCACGGGCTTCGTTGCTCCGCGGCATGTGGGATCTTCCCGGACCAGGGATTGAACCCGTCTCCTGCATTGGCAGGTGGATTCTTAACCACTGCGCCCCCAGGGAAGTCCGATCTCATGGATTTTAAACACCAGAAGAATTCCCAATTTCTCTTCAGAGCTTCTCTTCCCCAGGGTACATGCTCTTTGGTTTCTTTGCCTGTTCCTCACTTAACTTTTTTCCAGCCCGTTTTCCTTATGTGAAATCATTGAAAGGACTACACCAGGGATGACAAAAAAATGGTGGCAAATCTGTGCTTCAGTCCAGGGCACACCTTGCGTCCATCATCCAAACATAAGAGACTGGGATTCCATGGGTGGATGGGACCAAGGTATGCGTTGTTTCTTTTTTTTTTTTTAAAGCTCCTCATTCTTTTTTTTTTAAATTAATTTATTTATTTTTGCTGTGTTGGGTCTTCGTTTCTGTGCGAGGGCTTTCTCCAGGTGTGGCGAGCGGGGGCCACTCTTCATTGCGGTGCGCGGGCCTCTCACTGTCACGGCCTCTCCCGTTGTGGAGCACAGGCTCCAGACGCGCAGGCTCAGTAGTTGTGGCTCACGGGCTTAGTTGCTCTGCGGCACGTGGGATCCTCCCAGACCAGGGCTCGAACCCGTGTGCCCTGCATTGGCAGGCAGACTCCCAACCACTGCGCCACCAGGGAAGCCCTAAAGCTCCTCATTCTTAAATCCAATACGTGTGTGTACGTGTGGGCATGTGTGTGTGTGTGTGCGCGCATGCGTGCACGTGCATCCCCCCACAGATGCATGCCCACAGCCCCTGACCCTGGGTAAGCGGAGGAGGCTGCCTTCGGGTCTGTCCACTTTTAGGGACACGCCTTTTTCTCAGGGCTGACTCCCGCCTTCTCCTGGCACCCCTCCACAAGCCCAGGATATTCTTGGCTGAGGTATTCCCCGCTACGTGAGGGTGCCAGCTGATGATACGTGCATCCTCCAGAAAGTATGACATCATTGGTCAGTCCCCCTGCCTATCCCGCACGTCCATCCCTCCCATCACTGATGCTGCCGAAGTTAACACTATGGAAGATACATGTGACGTGGTCACTCGCCTGCTACAACCTGTTCCGCAAGACTCTGTGTCTACGTCAGGATCCCATGCAAGTTCCCGGCCCGTGTGCACGAGCACGTGCGTGTCTAACCACTCCTCCGTGCCCGGCGCTGTTCTTGGGGCTTCACAGTGCCAGACCCGCAGCCGGGAGGGCCCCCTTCACAGCCCGTGCCCATCGTGGGCTTTGCACCTCCCCTTTTCTAAACCCTGAGGACACCACCGTGTTTCATCCATTGTTATCCCACAGCTTTCATGGTGCTTGAGACACAAGGGAGTGAACATATACTGGTGGAATTATGGCTGGTGCAGGTGCTATTTTTGAGGAAGCGCTCTTGCCTTGTACCAACAGATACAGGCAGCCAGCTCCTGGGCCTAACCTGATGGACCCCTTCAATATACACTCTTGGTTTTGAAGCCCAGGCATCTCCCCTTTCCCAGAATTAGGCCTTCCTCACCCTCCTGCTGGGTCTCTGTTGCAGTGTACCTCATTTGGTGATGAGGATGTCCTCTTTAGGGTCAGGAAGACCTGGCCATACACCTCTGAGGGACCCAGAGGTAATAGGGGCAGATGCCGTGCTGAGGAGAAAAGCACCCAGAATATGCCAGGCATAGTGGTAGGTGCTAGCCTGTAGAGTGACGAGATGTGATCTCTGCCTTCGTGGAGTTTGCAGCCTCGTGGCGATGCACCGGCTTTCTCAACTACAAATGGGGCCTCAGGCTACCCATGCCACGGGGTTGCTGTATAGACTGAAACAGTGCATATAGGGTGCTCAGCAGGGAGTTAACACTCTGTGAAGTTTCCAAATGGGCATTCTTCTGCACCCCAAGAGGGGCTTGAAGAAACTGGCCCTTCTGAGTCAGGAGGAAGGCCTGTGCACACCTCTGTAGGGATGTGACCTGGTGCCTGTGACACATCCCTTGGTGGTCACCAAGAACGGAGGAGGTGTGGGGGCCGATGGTGGCCAGACTGCCCTGATGGTGCACCTGCCGCTGGCTCTGGGGCGGAAGCGCTTGAACGACTATGAAATCCAATATGAAGGAACTCCCTTTTTCCTCTGGCACTTTGATTTATGGCCCGGGTGTCACCTTCCTCCTCGGCACAGCATCTGGCCCTTCTCCTTTCTATGCCTTTCTCTCTCCTTGCTCACAAATACCTGGTACTTCCCACCTACCCAGTTGAGCTTTGGAGGAGACTAAACTGGCCTTGAATGATTGCTTCTGAAACCTAAGAGTTATGTGGCCTTAGGCTAGTTATTTAATCTCCTCGAGCCTCAGTTTTCTCATTTGTAAAATGGGGCTAAGAATACCACCCTCCCGGGCTTCCCTGGTGGCGCAGTGGTTGAGAGTCCGCCTGCCGATGCAGGGGACACGGGTTCGTGCCCCGGTCTGGGAAGATCCCACATGCCGCAGAGCGGCTGGGCCCGTGAGCCATGGCCGCTGAGCCTGCTCGTCCGGAGCCTGTGCTCCGCAACGGGAGAGGCCACAACAGTGAGAGGCCCACGTACCGAAAAGAAAACAAACAAACAAAAAGAATACCATCCTCCTGACCTCCTTGTGGGGATGGGCAGTGGAGGCGTGGGAAAGGTTCCCCCACAGCGCCAGGCGTGCCGCCAGCCCCCAGCGTGCGTCTTTCCTGTGTCCCCATAAGTCACACTAAGGTAAGGTACTGTGGGTTTAATGGGTTCCCTCTCCTCAGGAGTTCCTGCATTTTAAAAGAGGACACTGGCGCTGTCTGATGCAGCGCAATAAATTGATTGCGTGAAACTTCAGGAGAAGCAGTGGGTTAGGGGAAAGAGATATTTTGGGGGCAGGAAATGGCCTTCCTTTTCTTCTGAAATCACACCACTTAGACTAGCAGCTCTCAGCTTAAGAGCTGTGATGCGCTGGCATGGTACCAGTAGTTGTGAGATGTATCACAAACAAATATGTTGCTAATAATGAAGTGCCACAGTTTTCGAATAATCCCCCCCAAACACACTTTGGGGGGTTACCTTAGAGGGAATTCAAGGTTAGCTCCATGATATGGTCATACCCACTCTCATTCTTACGTGACTTCTCGAGTGGGGTAGAAAAGAGTGCACCTGGGATTGGGCACAACCTGGGCGTGCCTGCACATGGGTGTCCCTGGCCACGTGTGGCCTGGTAGAAATAACAGTTGCAGGTCAGGGACCTGGAGAAAACCCTTGAGACACTTAGAAGCACTAGGCATGCTGCACAGCGAGAGAAAAGAATGAGCCCCTGACTTCTTTTTTTTTTTTAATTTATATTTTTTAACATCTTTATTGGAGTATAATTGCTTTACAACAGTGTGTTAGTTTCTGCTTGATAACAAAGTGAATCAGTTGTATATATACATATGTTCCCATATCCCCTCCCTCTTGCGTCTCCCTCCCATCCTCCCTATCCCTCCCCTCTAGGTGGTCACAAAGCACCAAGCTGATCTCCCTGTGCTATGTGGCTGCTTCCCAATAGCTATCAATTTTACATTTGGTCGTGTATATATGTTCATGCCACTCTCTCACTTCGTCCCAGCTTACCCTTCCCCCTCCCCGCGTCCTCAAGTCCATTCTCTGTCTGCGTCTTTATTCCTGTCCTACCCCTAGGTTCTTCAGAACCTTTTTCTTTTTTTAGATTCCATATATATGTGTTAGCATACGGTATTTGTTTTTCTCTTTCTGACTTACTTCATTCTGTATGACAGGCTCTAGGTCTATCCACCTCATGACAAATAACTCAGTTTCATTTCTTTTTATGAGCCCCTGACTTCTTCTGCAACAACATGGTTGACTCCCAGGACAGAGCACCATGCCTGCAGCCAGGCAAGGGCAAAGGAGCACCCCCTCGATGTGGTTCTATTACGTGAAGGCCCCAGCAAGCCTCATGGACCGTGACAGCAGTCAGAACTCTGTCGCCTTTGGGGTGGGGATATTGAATGGGAAGCGGGAGGCTTTGGGGGCACTGGAAATACTCCATGTCTTGACCTTGGTGGTGGTTACATGGTGAGTGGACAGAATGTTTGTGTCCCCCTAAAATGTGTATGTTGAAACCCTACCCCCAGTATGATGGTATTAGGCGGTGGGGCCTTTGGGAGGTAATTAGGATTAGATGAGGTCAGGGGGCTGGGGCCTTCATGATGGGATTAGTGCCCTTTTGGGAGTCAGAGAGAGCTTGTTTCCCCTCCTCCTCCTTGCTCTCCAAGGAAGCATACTTTGAGAAGTTGGCCGTCTGCAACCCAGAAGAAGGCTCTCACCAGAACCTGCCGTGCTGTACACTGATCTCAGACTTCTGGCCTCCAGGACTGTGAGAAATATTATAAGCCACACAGTTTATGGTATTCTGTCATAACAGCCTGAACTGACTAAGACAATGGAAGTTTTACACTTAATATCTGGGCATTTGATGGATATATTTGTAACTTAATAAAAATTTTTTTTTTGAAAAGCAGTTTGGAATCTCAGCCATACACCTGTCAAGGTTTTCCCACAGTGCGCCTTGGAAGGACCTTTACAGTAGGAGCCCAGGGAGCGCTGGGGTCACGTCAGGCCATCTCAGGCAGGCAGTGACTGGCCACGAGCTCTCCCTGGTGGCTCTACGCTCCTCCTGGCTGACAACTTTTCGGGGCTGACGTCTCAGCCTCATTAGTGCCCAGTGCATGGAGAGGCAGGACCCTCACCAGATCATCTCATTTCTTCTGGCAAGACAGCTCCCAGCAGAGGCCATGGTGTGTTGTGAAATGCTCCTTGCCTAGGATATCTGGGGGGCTGTCAGGTGCCCCCCAGAGCAGCCTCAGTGAGAGGAGTCCGGCAGACACCCAGATACCCCCTGCCATCGGTGGCCCCAGGATGCTGAGGTGACTCTCCCGGCCACCCATGTGGAGCTCATTTTGTTTGCTTTGTGTGTTACTTTGCACCCACCCCTTCGGTTGCCAAGGAAACAGTGACGCAGCCTCCGGTGGGGCCTCAGGCTTAGTCAATGTGGAGTCTTTTAAGGCGATGGCGGCTCAGTGAGGCGGTCCTGGTGCTGGGAGGGCTGGTGCGGGTGCAGGGGGCAGGGCCGACTGGGGAGGGGGAGAGGGGTGACCCCAACGGAAGAGGCGGCAGCTTTGCTGCTGGCCTGCTGGACGGTGCTAGTCAGGATGCAACTTTTCACTCGGAGCCTCAGGAGACCCACCCTTGGCCGAGTCACCAGAAGATACAAGGCAGATGGTTCTAGAGGCGAGGGGGAGCAGCCTTTTCCTGTCCTGGGTGTTTGTGTGGCCTGGGGCAGCTGGTCTCTGAGGCTCTGGCAGGTCCAAAGCCTCTGCAGGCCAGTCAACCTGGAGCAGCAGAATGGGTTTCTAGGCATTAACAACGTGTTTGTGGACAACTGGGGTTGAGGGGGTTGGCTGGGAACTAAGATTCAGGGCGACCCTTCTCAACATGAGAATGCCTCCTGTATCCTCCAGAGATGAGTTCCCCCGCTTTCCGTCCCTGCGCGGCCATCACCAATGGCACCGGGACCCTGGGACTTCCCTGCCAGCATGCTCTGTCTTCTGCAGCCTCTGCCGGCAAGGCCTTGGGCCTAACATCCTCCACTCCCCAGCCCTGCTCTCTGTCATGCATTAAGTTTGTCCTGGCGCCCCCAGGACCAAGCAGCCCAGTTCCAAGCCTGGGAAGCCCTGCTGGTCGTGGGCGGGTCTACTTCAGGGTCTTGTCTGGGTGCTTCTCTTTTAAACTCCCTGCCGAGAAAGACAGGTGAGACTGCAGCTCTGGATGGAGCATTGGTAAGGGTGTCCCGAGTTCTCCTCTTGACTCCGAGGCTGCCCTGCGGCCTGGTGAGCACAGCCCCTCTCAGGGCAGCTCTTCCTTTCTTGCTGCGGGAATGAATATCCTCCACTGTCTCACCTGAACGGGTCCCATCCCCACTCTCTAACCCCCCCCCACCTAACTTCCTTCTCCTTGTCATTTTCCCTATCACCCAGTCTCAAAACCTCCGAGTTATTTTTGATTCATCTTTCTCCTTTATCACCCTTATCTTGTCACTTATCAAATTCTGTCAGTTCTTCCTTCAAAACGTCTCCAGCATATGTCCCTTCCTTTTTTTTTTTTTTGCAGTACGCGGGCCTCTCACTGTTGTGGCCTCTCCCGTTGCGGAGCACAGGCTCCGGATGCGCAGGCTCAGTGGCCATGGCTCACGGGCCCAGCCGCTCCGCGGCATGTGGGATTTTCCCAGACCGGGGCACGAACCCGTGTCCCCTGCATCGGCAGGCGGACTCTCAACCACTGCGCCACCAGGGAAGCCCTGTCCCTTCCTTTTTTAAAATTAAGTTTCATTGTTTTTCTTAGTATGAAAGAGAACTATGCTCAATGTAGAAAACTTAGAAAATACCCATAACCAAAAAGAGGACAATTAAAATTACCCATAATCCTCCAGCCAAAGCTGTTATTAATTTTTGTGTGTGTGTGTGTGGTATGCGGGCCTCTCACTGTTGTGGCCTCTCCCGTTGTGGAGCACAGGCTCCGGACGTGCAGGCTCAGCGGCCATGGCTCACGGGCCCAGCCGCTCCACGGCATGTGGGATCTTCCCGGACCGGGGCACGAACCCGCGTCCCCTGCACTGGCAGGCGGACTCTCAACCACTGTGCCACCAGGGAAGCCCTCTACCACTTTCTAGAGCAGATCACTTATACCCATTTTCCTACCTGTAAAATGGGGATTCAGTAGTTCTCAACCCACTGACTTGTGAAAAGGCCTTGGAATCATATACATGATGGCATTGTGTTGATATAAACTGTGAAGCTCTGTCAAATGCCATTATTCTCCCACCTTCTGTCGTTCAGGGTGTGCTAGCCTTATGTTTTGAAATGGTGTGAGCAGGCTTGCTATGGTAGTGAGTATGCATCGGACATTTGATAAGTCCTTGTGGATTAGTTAATAACATGTCCTCAAAGTGCTGTATCTTTCAATAGAGGATTCGTATAGATGACAACAAAACTATATGCAATGAAAGGATAATATATAATATTGATAATGATAATAGAGCACCTGCTAAGAGCTTTTAGCATCATTGTCTCCTTTAATCTTCAAGGAAGGTACTATTATCACCGCTGTTACACAGATGAGGAAACTGAGGCTTAGTGAGATTAATAGCTTCTCCTGAGTTGCACAGCTGGTGAAAGGTATGGACAGGAGAGGAAACAGGGAAATAAACTAACACAGTGAGGCCATCCATGCCTTTGGAGGGTTAGAGATAATATTAATATACACAAAATCATCTAGAAGAGTCCCAGGCAAATGGTTTGCACTCAATAACTCATACCTATTATGACTGGGTTCTAGGTTCATTATAAACATTATTCTATTTGATCGAATCCTTACAACAAACCTGTGAGATAGGGATTATTCTGTCCATTTTACAAATGGGGACAACAACGTCCAGAGAGGTTTAGTGCCTCTACCCAGGCCACACAGCTGGAGACACAGAGGCCTGCCTGGGACTCAGGTCCCACTGTGCCCTTACTCCTGTGGTCAGCTTGGGTGGGGGGCTCACCAACCTTTCCCCAGAAACTCTCTGCTTCTTGTAATGTTGCAGGCAGTACTTCTACGAGCCTATCAGCTGGAGGCTCCTTGTTAAGGCCTTCAAGGCAACCTCTACTAGAGCCCACCGAGCTCTTGGAGATACCTGTACAGTTGGGATGCTGAGGGCTGGGATCTCAGAGCCAGCGTGTATCCTCCCTTTAAACTTCAAGGGAACGAAGACTTACAGAACTTATCTTGGCCCTCCCCACCCCCCCAAAGAAAAATGAAAGAATCTGATAATTACTTCTATCTACCACCCAACTGTAATAGTTACCAACCTATTTCTTCACAGTGTGACAGACACCAGCTCTGGAAAACACATAGAGATAAATTAGCACTAATTGGTTTTCCTCTGGCTGTTTGAATTAGTATTTAAAGCTCCGATTACAAAGCAGAATAATTGCTATTAATGTCCTATTGCCGTACAAAAGGCAGTTCTCTCGAGAACCAGCCCAGGTGTATTATTACTGTGATTACAGCATATTTAACCTGGCTCGTTAAGGGGGAGACACAGGGGACAGTTTCAATATGGTGGACCGACCACTTCCTGCAGGGTGGAAAGCTTGAAGACAGAACAGTGAGGAAAGGAAGAGGAGGGAACGGGAAAAACTGGGCCTGGAAGCCTGTGGGGATTCTTGGCAGGGGTTCTGGGGTCTCTTCCTGCTTCCCTGTCTCCCTGGGGACCTTCCTGGGTCCAGCCTACCCCGCTGTGTCCACAGCCGGCCTCCTCTTCACACCCAAGGCCAATGAAGTTCTCGCAGGCCTTCCTGGCTCCGGCGTGGAGGCCTGAGGAGCGAGGCTGCCAACTGAAGGATGCGTGGGATGTCCCGGATGTTGGCATCAGACCTGTCACCAGTGAGCGCGTGGAGGCCTCTGCCCTCCATCCACATCTCCTCCTCTCCAGTTCGGGGCGGGGGCTTTAGGACATGCCACGTGCTCCCTGCTCCCACTGTGGAGGATATTGAGTTTGCCCCCCTCCATCCCCTGACCCCTTCCTGGCACCATTTTCATTCTTGTTCCTCTACCGGGATCTTTCTGACTAGAGGACTGTGGGTGAATTAGGGAGGAGGTGAGCTCGGTGAGGGCATCTTTTTAATTAATTAATTAATTAATTAATTAATTAATTATGGCGGCATTGGGTCTTAGTTGCAGCACACGGGATCTTTAGTTGCGGCGTGCGGGCTCAGTAGCCCCACGGCATGTGGGATCTCAGTTCCCAGACCAGGGATTGAACCTGTGTCCCCTGCATTGGAAGGTGGATTCTTAACCACTGGACCACCAGGGAAGTCCTGGTGAGGGTGTTTTCACGGGCTTCTGTACAAAGAAGGCAGAGAGTCCCAGCTCTCCCACTCACTGGCTAGATGGTAAGTCCTCCAAAGTCCAAGAGCCTCAGTCTCTTCAACTGGAAAATGGGTACAACAACCTCCCTGGTCCTGGCTTCACAGAGCTGTGAGGATCGAATGGGGGTGGGCGTGAAGATCCTTTGTAAATCACAGAGGACTCTACCTAAATAAAGGGGCTTCTTTAATTCACTCTGGAACGGTGCTGGCTTGTGAAAAAGGCACTCAGGGTAGAACAGAGGTGCTTCTTGCTGGTCCTTTCTTTGGTCTCTTCTTCCTTTTCAGTAGCTTCCCTTCCTCCTCTTTGTCTCCTTCCCCACTTCCTCTTCCTTCCTCGAAGACTCCTAGATCTCATCTGTATCCCCATTCACGCTAGGATGTTAAGAACTCAATGAGTTACCCTTTCCTTGAGCAGCTGCATTTAAAAAGGGAGGGCTATGTTTAACCCAAAGAAATGAGTCACTAATGGTGAACTTTCAGGCAAACTGAGATGATATTTTGTGGGGGAGAAAGAGGATGTCACAGCGCTCCTCAGAGCCCCACAGGCAGCTGTCTGCTCACTGACACGCAGGTTTGGTGGGGCCCTGTGCCAGGGGAGGAAGGAGGCCCCGCAGGGAATAGGTGCCAGGAGAAAAGTCACCAACGGAGAGGAGGCCCTCCAAACCCGGCTGAGGCCGCTGACCCGGAATGTTCGGTCGGGGGGGCGGGGGGGCGGTGTTCTGGAGGCGCTGGCAGTGAGCTTCTCTGGCCCATCTGTCCCCACCAGGATGTAGTTCCTGGACAGAGCTTGGGTTGGGCGTCCCTGAGGCCATCCAGAGGAGCGCAGCCTCCCCACGGGGTCTCCGCCTTTACCTTTCTCTGTTGCCATCTGGGAAATAAAGCAAGCTGACTCTCACCCGTAAGGACGCCTTGGGGTCTTTCAGCCCTTCTCTGTCCCCTGCCCTTCTGGACCCTCCTGTCTCTCCCCTTGTCCTCCCCTGGACCCCCTCTTCCTTGGTCCTGCCAGCCTCTGGGTGCCACCCTCCGCCCTGTCTGGGGAGAGAAGCCACAGAGAAAGAAGCAAAGCGGTATCCTTGAAATGGAGAACCAGTTTTGGCCGGGTCTCTTCTAGGTAATGTTCTAGGGTTTTATGGCTCTCCTTCATTCTCTGCATCACCTGCTCTCTGATACGTCGTAAGCAGCCAGTGCCTCTCAGCACCATTCAGGGACTCCAGAGCCCCAAGACCTTTGGCCAGGGGGTTCCCAAGGTGGGCGATGAGAAGACGGCCAGGGCCCATCTGCCAGGGAGAAGCCTCTGGGTGGTCTCGGCCGGGTGGGCCCAGCTGTAGCAGCCCCAGGAAAGGAGCGTCACTGCCAACGAATCCTTCCTTTACAACCATGCTGGGAGGGACGTGCAAGGGCCCGTGGGTGGGTGTTCACGTAATGGGGGGGGGATTTCTTTTTAAGAGACAAGGTGGGTGGAATGGGGGAAGCCAGCTGGCTGTGGGCTCTATTTCTACTGACAAGGCTTTACCCTGTAGGTGTGAGGAATTCCAATTAAATATGCAGCCTATTTGTCTGTGTGTGGGAGAGGGTTTGCTGGGAAGGAGGGGAACGGAGGCAGCAGCGTCTCTGCGGCATACCAGCAAACCAGAAATTAGCTCCGTTCATCACAGGCACACGGGGCTTCCCTCAGCCCTCCTGTGCACTCACAGGAGTCGCGGGAAGGAGACAGACAGAGGAAGCGAGAGAGAGGTTGGGGAGGCGGGATCTCCAGACTCGAAGGGCTTCCGGAATCTCTGAGTGGGCAGGAAGGAGTGCCTGACTCCTAGACTCTTGGGGGTTGGGGTTTCCCGTTCTGGAGGCGCTGGCAGTGAGCTTCTCTAGCCCATCTTTCCCCACTGGGAATGACCGGGGTCCTCTGGGCTCACCCCCAAAACAACAGGGGTTCGTATGTACATCTGGGGGCATCTCCAACTGGGGAAGCAGGTGAGCCTGTGGCCACGGCTGCCCAGGGCAGAGGCCATCACCTCTGCAGGGCCCAGGGACCACTTGGATTCTCCCCCTCTTCACCCCTACGGCAGAGTAGCTCTTGGAAAGCCTCATGGGCAGTGGTTTCTCTGAAGAACAGAATCCTGAAATAGTGAAGCTGGGGCTCACGTGTTGGGCAAAAGGATCACCCCAAGGAGTTTTTTTGGGGGGTGGGGGAGTTACCTGGGCCTGCAGAAGCCATTGCAAACCTTTTGCCATCTCTTCATCCTTCCTTTTACTCATAGATGGAGGAAAACATGAGAGTTCTCTAAGGTACAATGAGCAATCCATGTTGAAGCTGATAGAGACAGCCTTTCAAAAGCAGCACAGTGTGGCTTTCGGGGGCTTTCCATGGGTGCCCCACCCGAGATTCTTGGAATAGCAGCTGGGCTAGCTGCACGCCCGCCGCCTTGCCCTTGGCCTTCAGACCACTGGCCTTTCATCTAGGCGGCCGCTCCATCCTCTCGCACCGCTTTCTCCATCAGTCCAGTCTTCTCTGCATTTTTCCTTGTCTTTTCTTGATGCTATTTCTCTCTCCATCTGCAAATGCTGATTCCTCTCTAACTCTGATCTCACCATCTACTTCCCAACTGGTTCAAACACCATCACTTAGCGACGAGCTTAGGAACAGGTTATGGAACCGGAGACGGAGAAGGGCTGGCAGGGCATTTTTCTGATCCAGGCACCCAAGGCGGTGGTTCAGTAACCCCAGCCAGCTGACTCTTCAGAGTACCCGAATGGGGCCTGCGGGTCGGGGAGGTGACCGGCACGTGGCCTCAGTAGCCAGGCCTACCTGAAGAACGGCTTGGGGGGCATGGCTCGGGTCGGGTGGGCGGGGGAGACGGGTCCCAGGGGAGGGCAGGCGTGGGTGGAAAGACGGGGAAGGCGAGGGGGCTGCCAAGGAGGCAGCCGTGCAGACAAGCATTGTGGGCCAGAGGGAGAGGCTGGGAAAGCTGTTCAGCAGGGCAGGCATGCCTCCTTCCTGTCCTCCCAGATCTTCTCCAGCCCTTTCGCTTCCCCCCTGCTCCATCCGCCTTCCTCCCCGCCTCTCCCCACGCCCCCCAGCCAGCTCTTCTCTCACTTTCAGAATGGCAGGGGGTGTGGCTGCTCCAGGACAGCTTCCCGGGATGGGACGGAGGGGACAAGACCTGCCTCTCCAGCCCTGAAGATGCTCTTCCAGAGTTCCGTGTTCGACACCAAAACGAGGACAGCTTGGGTTTGCACAGGAGGACAGTCGGGCTGCTGCAGCCCCTCACCTCTCTCTGCCCTCTGCTTCACCCCTGCCTGCCACAGAGAGGGGAAGGGAGACGGAGTGGCTTCAGGAAAGGCCTAGAGGGGGAGGGGAGGCCAGGAAGTGAGGGGCTCAGAGGAGGAGAAACGGAGAGAATGTGGAGGGAGAGGTATGTCTGCGTGGAGAATGGTCAAATCAGGTTGCATGTAACTATGTGTTTTGTTTTGTCTTTTAAACACTATTTCCTTAAATTAGGTATAAGGCAAGGAAGGCGAAGACCAAAGTGTCGGGCAGACTTAGCCCAAAAGGCACTTTTGAGTGTCCATGAGATAAATCAAACCTTTTGCTGCCAGACAGAACCTTGGAAGCACTGGGGGCTCAGATAGGTGAGTGCCTCGCCCGAGCCCCACAGTCATCTGCTGGCAGAGCGGGGACAAGGCAGTGTGGTGTGGCTTGGGCAGTGGATGGCACCTCCGCCTGACCCTTTTCTCTGGACCTGGGACTGCAGAGGACATTTCCAGAAAACATTTGGGTCTGCCCCCTGCAGGGCTCGCTGGGGCTTGGTGGAGACTCTGCATCGGGCTGTGTTGGGGGACAGGCAACCACGGCCAGAGGCTTGGCCCAGGTCGGCTGTCCTCGTGGACATAGTCACACTGAGAGGACCACGAGGCGGAGGGGCAGCGACATCACGCCTTCCCTGTGTTGAGCACCTGTGACACATGACATCAGGTGTGACGTGGATCCCGCACGGCACCAACACTTGCCTATAGGTCCTCGTAGATAGAGAAAACGCCTAGTAGGAAGAAGTTCCTTTCTGTGCTCCCTGAGACTCGGGGGGTTAAGCAGACCCTCTGGGCAGAAGTCTAGGCCTTGGGTCCAGAGTAGTGCACCTGACCAATCACTTATGTGTTCCCCTGAGCCCAGCCTGTGAGGGGCCTGAGAGAAGGGGGCGTGGCCCTGTCCTCCGGGTAACTCTGTACCTGGGAACACACGAAGCTCTAAGTTGCTGAGGGGAAACTCCCTCAGGACAGCTGTGGTCATGGCTTCGTGGAATCCGGGGAGGGGCGAGCCCAAAGGGACGGGGATTAAACTGGGGAGGATGAGGGCATGGGTGGGGTTCCTCTAGGCTGTGAGGACTGCCTGAGAAGGGAACACTTCAGCTTGGCCTGGGGTGTAAGAGGGGCAGAGAGGCAGTGGGGATGCAGCCCCTGGACCCTCGGGGGAGAGGCGGGCCCCGGAGGAGATGGGCAGGGTCTCCGGGTGGCAGCTCCCCCCCGGCTCCCAGCCTGCCCTGGTCCTGCCCTGAGGTTCCCGGCTCCCCTCCTCATCTCCCTGCATGGCACTCCTGTCACCCTCACAGCTGAGGGCGGTGACTGCGGCACGCATGGAGAAATGTTGTGAATGGCAGAGCTGCTCTGAGCTCCAGACTTCCTTTTGGGAGGCGGGGCGGGTTGGGGGGAGAATCCAACCGAGAGGCATTTTCCTGGCGCTGAGGATAACCTTGTGGGAGGCCGAGGAAATCCAATTAGATGGGAAGGCTGGGGAGGCTGCGGGTGTGTGGGAGAAGGTTTCTTGGCGCTTTCTGGCTTCCCCAGGCCCTAAATGAGAAATCACAGCCCGGATCCCTCACGGCAGCCCCCAGCTCCCCTTTCCAGGGCCAGCACACTCTGATTCCTGCCAGCCCCCATCCCCTCCTCGCTCAGGGTGGGACAGTTCCCCCAGGGGGGAAACACCGCGGAGGCCCCCTCAGCCAGCGGCGCCCCCAGGGCAGCCCCCTCCCTCTCTCTGGTTGTCCCCTGTGCCCCCCAGGCTGGTGCCCCTCTGGACCTGGGCTCTCCAGTGAGCGTCTATCTCACCCAGCTCAGCACGGATAAGGCGACAAGTGACCTCACTCCCCCAGACTGACAGCCTCCAGCGGGCCCCGGACAAACAAATCAGTGAGCCCTGGCCCTGTTGCCTCTGAGACCCCCTCTCAGGCTTCCTTAGAGGCAGTTGTGGGGGCGCACGGGAGCACGAGTGTAGCGGGCCTCCTGCAGCCTCCACCCAGGGCCCCGCACTCCTAGGAGCTGCCCTCCCCGACGGCTTCTCCCTGCCTTCCTGCTGTCCCCATTTCTCTCCTGTGATCCTGGGAGGGGAAAGAGGCCTCAGCTGATGGAGCTGGGCTGGGGCTGCCCTTTCTTCTGAGATGAACAGGCCTGGGTGGAGACCCTTCCAGCAAGCCTCTCAGGAGAAGGTTCTGGAAGCCCTGTCCTGTTGGGGTGCTGGGCACCGAGACAGGTTCCCAGCCTTGTCTCCCTGCTCTGCTGAGGTCACGGGGAGGGTGCCTCGGGCGGGTTGGTGGGGGGGCGGACAGCGCAGTCCTCGGCCCATCGTCGGCCCTGCTCCAGGGTCGGGGCCTGCGCGTGGCTCTGCGTCCCTGTCATCCCGTGGCAGGCTGTCCTCGGAGGGTGTGAGGAACTCCAGTGGAGCATTCAGACAGTCTGCCTGCGTGGGGGGCCCGGGCTGTGGGGAGGCGCAGTGACTAATCCTCAAGACACCAGTTATGAGCCTCTGGGGAGGAGGTGGTGGGAAGGTGGGCGGGGGAGGAGGGCAAGGCGGGGCCCGGGGTTTCCTCACCAAGTCAGCTGCTTGGCTGCCCGCATGCGATCCCGAGAAAGGAAACCTTTGGGGACCCAGACTCCCCGCAGGAGAACTACACCCCTGAGGGGTCCACGGTACCCCGTATTCGGACTCACCCAATATTTTCTGAGGCCCTCCTCACATGTCCCAGGCACCCATTCTCCCCACAACCCCGAGGTCGCTGGTACTGGCCTCAACGTACAGATGGAGAATCTGAGGCACACAGAATAAGGGACTTACCTGCCAGAGGTCACCCAGCTAAGAGGGGACCCGGCTCTATGCAGCTATGTCTCTGACTGCAAGACCTGTGTGTTTTTCCTGGGTGTCTCGGGAGCTGCGTAAAGAGCCCTGAGGGTCTTAGCAGATCATCTAGGGCACAGGCCACAAGTCCCCCCGTTATCTGAGGGGGACTGAAAGCCCAAGGGGTGATGGCTGGGGCTGCACTCCGGACCCTCGAGGCCTCTCCACGAGAGGAGGCAGAGTCAGAGTCACCCCTGGGAACGTTCATTGGCCCGGCAAGTACCCATCAATTACTTCCACAGGCCTAGCACTTAGCACCGGGGAGGGCGAGGAAGGCCTGGTCTCCGAGAGGAGAGATTCAGCTGAAATTTGACAGCAAATGGAGGAGATACTAGGATCCCAGAAGAAAACCTACATTGGCCTCACTGGGCCTGGGAGAAGGTGCGTTTGAACTCAAGTCTTGGGCGTGAGTACAGCGTGGGGCAGAACAGAACAGGACCTGCCAGTGGGCAGAGGGAAGGAGGGCGACAAGGGGTCCGAGATGGCCACGGCCTCTGCCGAGGGGTCTCTGCTTTTCTCCCTGGGCCTCTGCTGTGGAGTCAGCCCAGCTGCTCCAGATGCCTGGCAAGTCTGTTCCCGTGACCCAGGGGAACTCATTTAAGGGTCAGTCCAAGAGAAGCACTGGGGACAGTGCTTAAAAAGGAATGAGGGGCTTTCCCAATCCCTCAGACTTCTGGGAAAACATTAGGTTTCAGGCCTTGATTCCTAAATGATGTTTTGCTTCATATTTTGGGCTTATGAAATATAAGCATACAGAAGGGGATTAGCTGTTTTTATTTTCCAAGGAGGACACATGAGAGGAAACAGGGCTTAAACTACAGCCTGGGAATTTCGATTGGTCACGCGACCCTCCTGAGAGAGGGGACGGACGGCACAGAAGTCTGTTGGGTGTAGTTAAAAGTGGGGTTGCTGCCCGGGTATCCTTCTGCAGGTGATGGATTCGTTTCCTTCTTCCCTCAGGCCTGGTCACTTTCACTGATGACAGAGGCTCTTGTTCCCCAGACCCTTTCCATAGCTTTTTGAGATCCACGGGAGCTCATGCCTTGAAATCTATTTGTCTGGAGCAACTAGGTCTGCTTTACCCCCAAGGATGCGCAGTAGGGAGAATGGGGGAGCCAGAGGTGTCTGCATTTCTGTCTAAACCATTGATGGGGATTTTGGGGGTGATAACATCTCATCAGTGCTTTGAGGTTCCCGCTGATCCCCTGGGCTGCTCGAGAGGATGCCCTCCAGGCAGCCAGAGGGAGGGTCCTGAGAACTGGGAGAATACCCGGGGTGGGAAATGTGAGGCCTGAAGGCACAGGCTCACCCTGCCACATGCCCACAGGCAGAGAAGGAGCCTGGATCAGCCGCCTTTCATCAGCTGGAGGAAAGTGAACAGAAGCGGTGAAGGGATGGCTGGACCGCTTGCATGCCCGGTGAGTCTAATGACCAGCTGCAGACTTTCCCTTCCGGAAAAGGACAGGAGGGTCTCTAGGGTTCCTGGCTAAGGGGAAAGGAAACTAACACATGTCGAGCGCCTGCCACGGGTCAGCCTTGTGCCTGGAACTGCACACGGGTTGTCTTAGTTCATTGCCCCAACAAGTTTTGGGGGGTAGATGTTAGCTCCGATGTACAGCCTAGGAAACCAGCTCCAAGAGGTTCAGTCACTTGCCCAAGTTCACAACCAATGAGCAACCAATGTGTCGGGGCTCACATCTGGAACTCTTGTCTTCAGAGTGGAACAGCCCCCGATTCTGGGTAGGCAAATGACCCTTTGCCACCCGTTGGGCTGACTCGGAGTACCCTGTTCTGAGCAGAGGTCCCAGAGTAGCTCCAAGCGGACAGGCCCTTTCGGGTCAGGGAAGGCATCCCCTCCTCCGTGCCCCGCCCATCACATTCGGTGGCTCTTGGCAGTGACAGCCCCATCCGAGGACCGGGCCGGCTCCTCCTGGGTCCTGTGGAGGAGCAGGGAGTTCCGGGGAGAAGCGGAGGAGCCAAGGGCTGGTGGAAACTCCCCAAGGCAGCAGGAACCAGGCTGGGAGTGGGGAGGAGGGACATGGGGGTGGGCTCCAGGCTTTTCCCCGCACTTCCTCAGGGATCGCTTTACATAACCAGGGCTGCTTAGTCACCGCTTTTTACTTTTTTTTTGGAAACAATTTTCTCAGCATCACAGCTCCCATCTCCATCCCTTACTAGTCACCGGTGCTAGGGAAGTCCCTTTTCTTCCGTTCCCTAGGCAACCCGGCACATTTGCCTTTCAAATGATCCAAGGCCTGGGCGGGGGTAGGAGTTCCCTCCCCCTGTACCCAGGCCTCCCACACAGCCACTCCCCACCTCCGTTGGCACTGTCATGTGGCCCAGCCACCCGGAGAAATCTGGGAGACCAAACGCCCTGCCTGTCAGCCCCTGTTCTAGACCCTCACATTTTCAGGCCTGGAGTTTGGCTCAGGCTCAGGGCCCCCAGCTCGTTTCTGGAGGTGCCATGTTGAACTTTAGGCATGGCTGGCTCTCCTCACTGCTCTCTTAGCGGGGGAAGGTGGCAGAGCTGGGCCCACCTCAGCGAGGCGCGGGACACCCACGGCGGACACCGCGCCCTAAGAACAGGGCCTGCGGGCCCGGGCGCCCTGCTCACCCTCAATGTCTTGGGGCAGGGGAGGATTTGGCATGTCATATCCTTCCTTCCATCCCCTCTGGCTCCCTCCAAACTGCCCATGTCAGCCTTGACTGGATGGAGATGCCCAATGGCTTGGGAAACAGACTCGGTGTGGGAGTCGGGGTGAGGTGGGGAGTCCTCGGGGTCGGAGCTGGAAACACTGGGCAGAGGTGCCCAGAGCGCCCTCCTACATCCCCTTTCAAAGTCCCGATGTCAGTCCTGATGATATGAAGCCCTCCCTGACCAGGGGGTTCAATACCGCCACTGAAGGGTGATCGTGGGCATTATAAAACCAGCATGGCACCAAATCACACAGCATGTAGGACCATTTCACTCATTCACTCAACACCAGTCTGGAGAGACCGCACTCCATGCTAAGCATTGTGCAAACCGTCAGGTCCAAACCATCCATCAGAGAGTTTTAGAGCGCTTCAAATTGTCAGATGGGGTCCTTGGATCACATACAGAAAATCTTATCCCCACACACAGGAGTCCTAATTAGGAGCAAAGTCTCTTAGGACTTCTTTAAGCATGAGTTCTTAACCTAGGATTCATGAACAGCCTTGAAGGGGGGTCTGTAAATGGCCAGAGATTGCAAAATTGTATACATGTGCGCATGCTTGCCTGCATATTTCCCTAGAGAGAGGCCCAGCACTTTCAACAGATTGGGGTCTATGATCTTCCAAGGGTTAAGGGCCTTTCCTGTTATCACAGGCTGGCCCAGGTTTGGAAGCAGCTTGTCTTAGGGTGTCTGAGAGTGAACAGCACAGCGCGCCTCAGGATCAGTGTTGAATGACGGTGACCTAGTGATCACCTTTCCAGGATCCGGTGCTTGCCTCTGCCAGGGCCATGGGAAGCCCCCCTGGTGACCCCAGCTTTCCTGCTCAGACCCTAGGTTCAACCTCAGCCAGAGGCGCTGAAGGGGCGTTTCATGCACAGCCACATCCGGCCTCTCTGCTGAGCCAGGCTTGCCCCCAGGTTTGGGTCCAGGGATGTGGGCCGGGCTCCTGCTTCTCTGTGGAAGGGTTGGGCAACCTGGGGCTTCTCAGGGCTCCGTCTCCCTTGTTCCGACCTCACTTTGATTCCCTTTCTATATTTAGATCTTTTCTCAGTCCTTTCTTGAGAATAAGCGAATGATGCCTAGCAGTTCTTTTTGTGCTTTTAATCCTCTTTCCCTGTAAGGAGAGATGGGCATGGCAGTCCAATCAGGAGCGGCAGGAGTCTACAGAAGTGCCTCCTCGGGTCCCTACACCCTCTCCTTCTGGCCTCGGCCCCGCCTCAGCTTCCTCACCAGGCCAAGGTGCCTGGAGCTGCCCTGGAGGGATGCACGAGGGCCCGGGGCCCTCCGAGAGGGAGGCCTCGCCGCTCCTGCAGCCTCTCTCAGCTTTCTGTGGCTGGTGGTCGGGTGCCCGGGTGCCCGGGAGAGGCCAGAAGGCTCTGGGTGGAATCAGATTCCTGGATTCAACCAGGGTCAGTGTGCTCCATGAGATCTCAGAGGCGAGATCAGTATGATGCAGGGACGAGGGGCACTCACTTCACTGCCTGTTGTCTGAGCACTTCATGTGCACCAGGAGTGGAGCGGGCGTAGGTCTTGGAGCCAGGCCTGGAAGGCGAGGCCCAGAGAGACGCTCACTGCCGAGTGACCTTGGGAAGGCTACTTCTCTGGACCGCAGGAGGCTGAGGACACCGGGCCTCTAGGCCACTGTGAGGATGACAGAGATGGGTCGTGTGACGTGCCTGCCTGGATCCTGGCATGCAGCAGGCACTCCAGCTTTGCTGGTTTTCTTCTTTCCCCATCGCTGGTACCCCGCTACCAAAACTGAGTACCTAGTTATGTGTCAGAGGAGACGGATGCCATAGAGGGCTGCGGAACGCGTGAAGGAAGGCTCAGCGGAAGAGGCGGGGACCAGGTAGGATGGCAGCAAGAGTAAAGACAAACTACGTGCCCGGAGGGGAGAATGCGCTCAGGACCCCAAGGCAAGAAAAAGGGACCAGGACAGGCAGGAAGAGGCAGGCTGTGGCTATCCTGTAGCTCTTTTTAAAGATTCGTCATCGATGCCTTGTTTTTAAGGAAACTGAGGCAGTGCGGTGGCTGGACGGGCCTCCTAGCCTTGAATTCTGGCCCTGCTGCAGCCACTGGACGTGACCCCGGAGCCAACCTTGTATCCCAGGAGACGTGCCAGGCTTGGGTGTTGCCAGCCTGGTGCCCGATTTAGCACACGCCTTGTTAAGAGAAGCTAATTAACAAACCTGCATTTAAATAAGCAGCCGCCCGGGTGTTTGTAACCACCGCCTTATTGAATTGTGACAAGTTATTAGCCCTTGCATGTTAAATGAAACAGAAGCATCCAGGAAAAGCCCCTAAATCCAGTCTGCATAGAGCAGATTCCCGCTGAGAAAATGACGGCAGCAAGAACAGATTCACTTGCCGCTTTGGGGAGAACTCCAGACCTCCTTTCCTTGGAGGTTACATAATCTTCTGTCAATAGCGATGACACTAGAAGGACGGCAGGGGGAGGGAGGGGAGGGCCATCAGAGGTGCTTGGAGCCCCATCGGAGGCTCCGCTTCCTTTTTGGGGCGCTGGAGACACGGCCTAGGCCAGGGGTCCAAGGCAGGCCACGCAGCCCCTGCCCGCGGCCACAAACAGGCCCTGCGGGTTTGAGCTGCGGCTGGGCCTGCTTCCTCAGGGCCCCCGTGTGCTCGGAACACTTTGTCACCCCGTTTGGCTCTGCTTTGGGACAAAAGAACAGCTTAGCCTAGAGCCACGGGGACCCGGCCTCCCCATGGAGTCAGCTTTAATCAGGGAATGTCTCTCTGCATTTCCTTCCAAGTATAGGGAGACAGGATCAAGGGCCAGATTCAGTGATGTCTTGACTACTCTCTTTTTTTGAGAAAAAAGCCATTGACCCTCAGGTGCCCACCACCACGGTTACCAGGCCTTAGGCAATGGAATTGGGAGCTGCCCTGTCCTCATGTTATTTTTCCTTGTCCTTCTGGGGCACCTGCAGGAACCTGACCCACACCTTCCCTCAGCACCTCCTGCCCAGCGCCCAGGACAGCAGAACAGCCATATCAAGATGCTGAGCATCCTCCAATGAGGCATTTCCGAGGAGCCCACATCTCCAGGATGGGGTAAGACTGTAAAGGCAAGGATATGGTTGAGTGTCGAGGTGCAGTCTGGTTTGGGACCAGTCTGCTGTGTGATGCCCCACCGTGGACGTGGCTCCATATGTATCGGGGCAGGGGATTGAGAGGAAATCCCGGTTAGGGAGGCAGGGCCGGGCAGTGGTCCTGGCAGGGTAACCTTGGAAAGTCCTGTGTCTTCTCTGAGCCTGATTCCTCATTTATTTTTATTTATTTATTTATTTATTTAATTTTTATTTATTTATTTATTTTTTTTGCGGTACGCGGGCCTCTCACTATTGTGGCCTCTCCCGTTGCGGAGCACAGGCTCCGGACGCGCAGGCTCAGCAGCCATGGCTCACGGGCCTAGCTGGTCCGTGGCATGTGGGATCTTCCCGGACCGGGGCACGAACCCGTGTCCCCTGCATCGGCAGGCGGACTCTCAACCACTGCGCCACCAGGGAAGCCCTGCTCATTTAAAATGGGGACAGTGGCTACCATACCGGGTCCAGTGAGGGGCCCAGGAGATAACGTCTACAAGTTCTATCTGGCATCCGATAAGCCTTTGACGAGCGTGCAGAGGACGCAGCGACAGGATGGATGAACGTGGAGCGGAGTTTCCTGGGCTCGCCGCTGCTCCAAGTTGACCTGGAGCTGAGCTTACATTTCGGCTCAGCTCTGTACCAGCTACATGACCCTGGACGAGGGGACTAACTCCTCCAAACGCCGGTCTCCTCGCGTGTCCGTTAGCGCTGATGCTCATCGCGCAGTGCGGAGTGGGGATGGAATGAGATAACGGATGTGCAGACAGTGCCCAGCGCAGAGCAGAAGTGGAATAAATCCTGGCTCTCCGTCCCTTTCTCCCTCCCACTCGCTTCATCCATCTTTTCGTCTCCAAGCAAGAGAACCGCTAAATCGTCCATTCTGGAGGGTTCTGGATTAGAGATACCAAGGAAAGGGTACTCTAGGACAGCGGTCCCCAACCTTTTTGGCACCAGCAGCTGGTTTCGTGGAAGACAAGTTTTCCATGGGTTGGTTGGGGGTGGGGGATGGCTCAGGCGGTAATGCGAGCGATGGGGAGCGGCAGATGAAGCCTCGCTCACTCGCCCGCCCCTCACCTCCTGCTGTGCCGCCCGGTTCCTAACAGGCAGCAACCAGCACTGGTCCGTGGCCCGGTGGCTGGGGACCCCTGCTCTAGTACATTATAATATTTGGGGCATGTTTTCCTTAGAATTAGGCTGGGACCTACCTATGGGAAAAGGCTAGATATATTTCTGAACTTGAAAACCCATCTATTTGTGCCTTTTTAAAAGTTGCCACGGCAGGACTTCCTTGGTGATCCAGTGGTTAAGACTCTGCACTTCCACTGCAGGAGGCGTGGGCTCTATCCCCGGTTGGGGAAGTTCCACATGCCATGTAGTGCGGCAAAAAAAAAAAAAAAAAAAAGTTGCCACGGCAGTTAGACGGTGCAGAGAGGGAACAATCTCCTTCTCTCCTGTCCCTCTAACAGTCAGATCTTCAACTGACTAATCAAAGGTTATCCATCAGCGTTCACACTCCTTACATAGCTCCATGGCAGGCAGCGTGGGAAAGAGAGCCAACGGGAAGAATGGATGGCCAATGCCCTGGGAGTCGTGCGAAGGGAAGAGGGCTGGTCCCTCTAATCCCTCTAATTCAAGGTGGGTCCCTCCAGGAACACTTCCCAGATGCCTCTCTTGGCAGGGGTGCGGGATGTGCACAGGTAGGAAGAGGGGCAGTATTCTAGAAGAATGCAATCCAGTGAGTGGACTTGAAGAGTTGGCGTCTGTTTTTCTAGATATGTCAGTTAAGTGAGCGTGCAGCGTTTGTACTGCAGACGTGGTCAGAAGGGCAAGAATTCCACAGGGTCTTGAAATCTCAAATTGCTCTTGCCTGGTAGACAGACGTTCTCCAGGTCTGGGAATTGGCAGAAGTGGATGAAGTGGGGATACCAGCATTTTGTTAGGTCACTTTTGTTTCAACAGGACTCATATCCTCTCCTTTCAGCCAGAAATTATGCTTTGTACAGATTCCCAGTTGGCCGGTGATGGCAAAGAGGCGTTAACTAGTAACACTAACACTTGCTCTTCTCTGCCCTTTCTATTCAATCAAGAAACACACACTGGAGGGCTTCCCTGGTGGCGCAGTGGTTAAGAATCCGCCTGCCAAGGCAGGGGACATGGGTTCAATCCCTGGCCCGGGAAGATCCCACATGCCGCGGTGCAACTAAGCCCGTGTGTCACAACTTCTGAGCCTGCGTGCCACAACTACTGAAGCCTGTGCACCTAGAGCCCGTGCTCCACAACAAGAGAAGCCACCACAATGAGAAGCCCGCGGGCACTGCAACGAAGTGTAGCCCCTGGTCGCCGAAACTAGAGAAAGCCCACGTGCAGCCACAAAGACCCAATGCAGCCAAAAATAAAATAAATTAATTAAAAAAGAAAAAGAAAAAAAGAAACACACAGTGGAGATGGGGAGTAAACATGGAGTCTACTCCCAAGCACTTGAGTAAGAAAAATAAACCACTGCTACTCTTACTGCTGCTGCTGCTACTTGCACCCCTGTGCTAAGTTCCTGGATGGAGGAACGTCTGGGCCATAGTGGTTTCCGAGAGGAGATGGTCTCAGTGCTGCTTAAAAAGAAGGTTGGCACAAGAAGGCCTTGTGCAGGGGGACGCTTTTAAACTCAGCTTTAAAAGATGATCTAGGCAGATCATGGAGTTGAGCTGAGCGCTGGGAAGGGAAGACCCAAACGATCTGCTAGGAAGGAGCACAGGAAGGCTGCTACAGCTGGGGTGGGAGTCGGGGGCGGGGTGGGAGGACTGCTGAGAAGTGAGGCTTGGAGAGGAGGCCGGGCAGATCAGGGAGGGCCCTACTGGCCATGCCAAGGTGTGTGGGTTTACCAGTCAGCGGGTTAAGTAGGGGAGCGGTCCCACTCTTAGGAAGATTCTGGGGTGGCTGTGATGCTGTAGAGGAGGAAGGGGTGGGGCAGGGTGGCGGAATAGAGCGGGGAAGATACTCAGTTTGATCTTGAATGCATTGAGAGTGGGCTTGCAGAGCATCCAGAGAGACACACAGGTAATGGGCACCCAGATCTGGACTCAGGAAGAGGTAACGGGGTGTGCTGGAAGCCGTGGGAATGGACGAGCTCCTCCTGGGAGAGCCTAACGGGAAAGGGAGGCTGGGAGAATCTGGGAGGGAAATCATGGTAGAGGTGCATTTCAAAATGGTAGGTGTCATCTACTGGTGACAGAGATGCCACTGGGATGAGAACTGCCAAGTCACCGTCAGATATGGCAGTGAGAGGGTCAAAGCTGGAACCATTTCAGTGCAGGAAAGATGGGCGGGGGGCGGTGGTGAAGAGGGAGAAATTGCACACGCAGCCTGCTCTGAGAAGCAGCGTGGCTGGGAAAGGCAGGTGAGAAGTGGGGTGGCCGTAGCTGGAGCTGGGGGGCTCTGGGAGCCTCTGGCGGTGAGGACTGAGGTTGGCAGGGCTGGGTGGGGCCCACACAGCATCCAGTGCTTCCCAGCTGGGTTCAAAGTCTCCCACACACTTGCAGGGATGCTCGGGACACATACCTAGTCCCACGGCAACCTGGGCCTCAGGTTCCTCACCTGGAAGAGGAAGGGCCTGGATCATTGCAGTGCTAGGTCTTCTTTCAGCTCTCAAATTGGATTGTCCTTATGCTTGTTCATATGCTATGATGCTATATGGATTCCAAATTGACAGAAATTCTAAATTCTGGGTGGCGTTTTAGTAATATCTACCAAAAAGCCTTCGAACGTGTAAAACCTCTGACCTGAGAATTTCTTCTAACAAAGTCACGGCCTAGGTGAATAAAGAGAGTGGGTATTCACAGCTTTGTTCATTGTAGTGTTTGTGAAAAAAAGATACAACCTAATGTCCAATAGTAAGGAATCGGCTGAGTAAATTATAGTACATCCATATGGTAAACTACTTCTGCACTAAAAATCATGGTTTAGAAGAATATGTGTTGACATGGGAAAATGTTAATGATATATTGCTAAGTAAAAAAGCAGGCTACATTACAGAATGTACAGTATGATACATTCATTTTTAAAATTTTTGATTAGGACACAGACCAACTCTTTAATTAATGTCATTTTTTCCTTCTCTTGGCAAGCAAGTAGAGTATTATCTGGAATAATGTAACTAAAAAAACTAAACAGAAAGACAGAGTTATACACCACGTGTGTTCACGTGAATTTTGAAGTCATTAGGATGGAAAGTAGGTTGTCACGGAGTCGAGGAAGTGGAGATATTCTGCAATGAGACCATTTTAGAAGTGGAATTCACCCTAGAGGTCAGGGGGCCCAACCTCCTCACTTTTCAGATGAAGAAGTTCAAGCTTAGTGGAAAGTCTAGGACAGTCACTAGTCGGGGATGGGGTTGGGGGACCAGGTCTAGAACAACCTCCGGTTGATGCCTGCATGTGGCCCTCAGAGACCCCCTCCACTGAGGTCTACGAGGTGACTGCATTCCTACGTACTCTGGGGCGGGGGGGTTATGGACTCCTCTATTCCCTGCACACTCTGGGGCCCGGATTGCTCAAGGCTGCTCGAGGGGTGCAGGGCTGTCTGGGCTACTGCAGCATTTCATTGTCACCCAGCCGAACTGGGGGGAGACGGCTGCACTCGCCCTGTCATTCATGTTAATGCAGTAACACCACACCGTCTTTCTAACGCAGGCCAGAGGGGTCAGGCCTGGCTTCTTCTCTGGCCCTATGGCCCGCTTGCTGACCGCCACGGCCACTCTGTCATCCCTTGCCTGGGCCACTGCCATAGCCTCCTGACATGTCTCCCTGTTCCTACCCCTTGCCCGAAGCAGCCAGAGGGATCCTGCTCAAACCCAAGTAAAACACGCCCTTCCTCTGCTCATCTGCCCACCCACTGCCTCCTGGTACATGACATGCTTCCTCACTCCCATGCTTCCTCACTCCCATGCTTCCTCACTCCCCACCCCCCCACCTTCAGCCACACTGGCCTCTCAGCTCTTCCCTGGACACAGCAGGCCTGTACCTGCCCCAGGCTCTTTGCACTGCCCGGTCCCTCTCCCTGGAGGGCTCTCCTCCCAGATTTCTGCGTGCCTTGCTCCATCACTTCCCCCAAGTCTTCATTCAAATCTCACCTACTCAATGATCCCCACCCCGAGCACAGATTTAATCCTGCAAACTGTGCATCCCCCACTTCACCCCACAATCCTGTTCTGCATTTCCCGCCCCTAGTATTTCACACCTTCTAATACACCAACTCATTCATTTATTTATTAAGCTCATGGCTGCTCGTTTGTCTCCCTCCTCTAGAAAGTAAGTTCCATGAGGAGAGGGATCTTAGTTTCATGCACTGATGCAACCAGAGTGCCTAGAATAGAGGGACTCAGAGTAACTGCTTAAAATATTTGTCGAATAAAAGCAAAAAATGGATAAAAGTTAAGCACTTGGAAACATTCCCCCATCAGGAAAGCATAAGAGGAAATTTAAGACAGCTCTCAGTGAGAGGCACCTCGATGTTTAGGGGTAAGCATTGCGGATAAAGTCTAAAGTAAAGTTTCCCCGCTACACACCCCCATCTCTGACGCTCAGCCCCGGAAGCACAGCCTTCACTCCACCTATCTGGAAGCCTCTTTCTGTAGGCCTTCCACGTAGCCTTCAGTTGTGCGGGCTGTTAGATGATTCATTCATTCATTCACTCATTCATTTATTCATCGCACACGCAGGCACAGAGCCAGATGCTCTTTTGCCCTGAAGGAGACTGCAGTCCGGAGGGGAGCGGGGACCCATGGAACTGACTGCCCCACAGACATGTGGAAGCTCCTCGTAACGGGCAGACACAGGAATCAGAGGAGGTGGACCAGGGCGCCTTCGTAAGTCAGGGGGCGTCTGAAAGGTGGCTTGAAGGATGGACGAGCAGGTTAAGAGAGGGAAGAGGAAGAAAAGCATCCCAGAAAAGGCTCAGCAGTGGGAGAAACACTGGGAATACAGCGTGGCTGTGGCTGATTGGAATGATGAGTTCACGTGGGGTGGAGGGGGAAATAAAAGCTGGACTGGGGCCTGACCTTGAAGGGTCCTGTGGCTACCTTTGAAGGCTGAGTTTTCTAGCTCCGAATTTGTACATTTTACAGGCTTCTGGAGAAACGGAGAGTTGGCTCCCTTCTCAGCCAACAGACGGGGTTTAATTGCTGTTACTGTCAGTGTAGTTGCAAATATCATATAAAAAGGGCTTTTTGGCTAATTGTTTTTAGAATAAAAATTCAGGAACTATGTATAGATATTATGCATCCAGGGTACTTTAAAGATCAAACTGTTTACATTACCCTTAAATACAGTCCTTAGCAGGAGGCGCTGGGATCTGTGAGTGACTGGGACACGAAATGATCCCCCAGGGCTTAAGATGCTGGAACAATATGACAGCAGTGACTTTTTTACTGCAGGGGTGGGGGAGGGCAGTTGGGGAGGGTTCAGTCAGAGCCCTTTGATTGGCCAGAGGCCCAGAAGAATAGTCAGCTAAGCTGGGTAATTTCACAGGCACCATTAACCTAAACTACTGCCTTCAGGCAGACAACCAGCCTCCCCAGCACACAGAGAAGGCTGAATTCCACGGGCTTCTGGGGGGGTGGCGGTGGTGGGCGAGGAAGGGGCTGCGTTCCCATGGGCTCCCTGAGAACCTTAGGTGGTGGGGCTGAGGAGTGGGCCGGAGGCAGCCAGCTAGAGGCGAGCCTCGGCACTTCGCATCTGCAGCTTTCCCTCCTCAACCCAAATGGTACGGAGAGGATTTCTGAGCCACGCAAATAAAGCAAATTCATAACGAGTCATTGCCATCCTGTTTTCGTGCTCAAGCCTCTCTCAAATTTTAATTTGGGAGCTTTTAGAAAGGCAAATTTATCTGTGACACCATCCAACTTCTATTTTATTGGAAGCCTCATCTCAAAGGATGCAATTGACTCCTGAGAAAGCTGTGGGCTTCTCCTTTTGATATTTTCCCAAATTCTCTGTGCATGTGTGTGCGCATGCGTGTGTGTGCTCATGTGTGCACATTTGTTTTAGGGTTCTCTACGTATCTGATGTACAAACACATAATGCATATTCACAAGGCAGCTACGGAAGTATATATATATACGTGTGTGTGTATTTATCACATATATGTGTAATACAGCACAGAGTCCTGTATGCCAATATTTAAGCTATCATATTTAATTTATTCAACAAACATTTAATTAGCACTTCCTACTCATTAAACACTGTCCTAGGCCCTGGGGGGTAAAGTGATAAACAAGTTAGATAAAGCCCCTGTCTCTGGGGGCTAACATCCACTGGAGTCTTAATACAGGGTTTCCAACAAATGTGCAGAAATCTGTATCGAAAGCTGTCAAGTGAGCTGGTGGGATATATCAGTAGGTCAGTATCCTTTTAATACAGGAGAGACAGTCCATTTGAGCGGAACAATAGCAAGTGAGGGTGGCACTGGGATTCCCTGCACAGGTGACTTCTCAGGGCTGAAGGGCCATGCCCCACTAGAATACTTTTGGGTGGTTTTAAAGTGTAGGTAAAAGAGCCCAGGGAACGGTGGGTGGGACCCGCATATCCCACCCTTGTTTGTGGGCGTTTTTCAACATCTTTCTCCTCCCTGAAGCCTTCCCTGCTCACCCCAGGCATAACCAAAGTGTCCCGCTTATGACATCCTACTGTCTGTGCAATTCACCAGCCCTTATTATGTTCTGCTCTATGTTGATAGCTATCATTTTTGTTCTAAGCTTATTTTGCTCTTTCAAAGAACACGTGGGGGAAATTCTACTCAGTGCCTGGCCCTGTGCTCTGGGGGACACACAAATGAAGGACCCTAGCTTTGCCCATGAGGACCTGCCAGCCTAGTAAGAGGACAGGAGAGCAAACCGTAATTACGAGGGCCAGGTGTATGACAGAGTTGTGCACAGGGCACCGTGCGGGCAGGCAGTGGGAGGCTTGGTGGGGGAGCAAGAAGGTTCTCAGGCTCCGCATCAGAGATGATGCTTAAATGCTCCCCAAAGAAGCCACAGACTCCTTGGAATAGGGACCTCACCTAATTCTCTTTATATTCCCCCATAGCTGGGATGATCATATTCTCTTGCCCTGTGATTTAAAAATAGCATTTAATGTCTGATTATTAAAAAAATACATATTATAGAAAATTTAGAAAAAGAGCTAAGCTCAAAAAAGAATATAAGGATCTCTCATAACTCTACTACCCAGACCTAACTAACTTCTATGAATATTTTGGTGTGTACCCTTTCCAATTTCTTTGGGAAATTTTGGATTGTGCTCTGTGTAATTATTTTTGGTTTTCTTCTCCTTGTCCTGTGACAATATGGCACGAGTATTTTATTGATGTCCTTACACATTGATCTTCAGTCATTTTAATGGTTGCATAATATTCCACAGACCATAATATATTTGCCCATCATTGCTTTTGGACAAATAGATTGTTTCTAACTTTTCACCATTATAAGCAACACTGTTGTGTGGATAAATTGCTCCTCACATCCATTATAACTTCCTTAGTATAAATTTCTAGAAGGAGATTGCTGGGTCATAGGCTACGTACATCTTAAAGGCGTGTGATATTTGATACACACTGCCAAATAACCCTGCAAAAGGGTTTTTTAACAATTTACACTCCCATCAGCACTATGTGAGAGGACTCCGGTGTTATTATTATCATTTTTTTTTAAAGAAACAAACCCCAAATATTGCCAAATAATGGCTGCAGTTGGCGTGGGTGAGGGAGTGGTATCAACACTTTCTTGTTTTCATTTGCATTTCTGACTACCAGTGTAGGTCTTCATTTTTCATATGTTTATTCTGTGTTTCTTTTTAAAGAACTTCTTAAAAAATAAATAAATAAAAGAAAAAAAATAAAGAACTTCTTATTTCTGTCTTTTTGCCCACTTTTCTATTTATTACAAAATAAATTAATAACAGCTAACATTTATTGCGTGTATGTCATTTATTGAGGGTGTGTCAGGCATTGCCCTGAGTACTTTCTATACTGCTTTTTTTCCTTTGTTCCTTCAAACAGCTCATGAGTAACATACAATTGCAGTATTATCTTACTGATTTTTAAGTGACTCATATGTTAAAGATAGTAATCTTTTGTTGTCTATATCACAGTTTTTTCCAATGTGTTGATCGTGTTCCATTTTGTCTGAGGAGGTTTTGATCTGTGGAGGTTTGAAGGTTTTATGTGGTCAAACTGATCAACTATTTCACTTCTGTCTTTGCAAATATATGTTAAAAGGTCTTTTCCTATCTTGAGATCAGAGAAATACTAACAAATGTATATATAGTTTTGGTTCTTTTATGGTCTATTAACATTTAAATATTTAATCCATTTAGAATTTGTTTTGATTATGAGAAAGAGCTTCAATGTTATTTCCCGCCCCCCCCAAGATGATTAGCCAATCATCCCCATAACATTTATGGAATAATCAATTCTTCCCCATTGGTTTTAAAATGATTCCTTTATCAGACACTGAGTATTTTAATCTTTTTCAGATCTTTCTCTTCTGTATCAATGATATGTCTGTGTACATTCTCACCAGTACCATCCTTCTTAATAATTGTAGTTTTATAACATGTATTAATATCTAGAAGTAACCTTAAGTTCCAATAAAAATCATACTGTTGAGTTCCTATAAAAATCCTTTTTTTAATAGACAAGGAGCACATGTGAAAATTAATTTGGGAAATACTGATTTATGAACTTCTGATATCTCCCCATATATTAAAGTCTTTCATCCTCCCTGTGAAAGTTCTTTTTTAATTGAAATTCTTCACATTTATTGGACAGTTTATTTATCAATGAACTAGTGATCGGGTCTTCCCTGGTGGCGCAGTGGTTGGGAATCTGCCTGCCAGTGCAGGGGACACGGGTTCGAGCCCTGGTCCGGGAAGATCCCACATGCTGCGGAGCAACTAAGCCCGTGCGCCACAACTACTGAGCCTGTGCTCTACAGCCCACGAGCCACAACTACTGAGCCCACGTGCCACAACTACTGAAGCCCGCGTGCCTAGAGCCTGTGCTCCGCAACGGGAGAGGCCACCGCAATGAGAAGCCCGTGCACAGCAACAAAGGGTAGCCCCCGCTCGCCACAACTGGAGAAAGCCCGCATGCAGCAACAAAGACCCAATGCAGCCAAAAATAAATAAATAAATAAACGAATGATCAATACACCGGGAGGTGTCGTTTGTATGCTGAAATGTGAGAATTTCTGAGCATTCCTATGGTTAAGAGGGCAATCAGGAGGGAATATTTAAAATTGGAAACGTATTGGCCAAATCCCAAAGGTGTGATCTCTGAGCCCAAGGTGGTTACTACAGCGCCTACACCATGTTGGACACTCAGTATTTCTGATGGGTTCACACTGGCATACTGTCAGATATTTAGAGTGGAGCATTGGCAAATCCAAAGTAAGGATTCAAAGCAGTGACTCAAGTTGGCTCTTTAACCTATAAACGCACCCAGTTTCCTTGGCAAATCTCAAATGTCATGTATATGTGTATATACATGTGTAATTCATTTCCCCATTGAGTTTTGAGTTCCTTGAGGGCAGGAATTTAATCCTATTCTTTGAGAGCCTCCACAATGCCCAGCAGAGAGCTGAACTCAGAAGGCGTGTCCAGTAAATCATGGCTGAGTTGAATGGAATTCTCTAGCTATTATTACTATGGACAGTTTGGTCATTAGAAAGCAGCTGAGGCGGCTTCCTCTGGGCCGTGCTCTGCACTGGCTCCGTGGAGAGGACATGCCAGGCATAAGAGCCCTATTCTTTGCCTACATGCTGCCTAAGGAGAAATGGAGAGTGTCAGTACCCCAGATGGTTAGAGCTGAAAGGGGCCTAGGGCACCATGCTGGCCAACTGTTCATTTTACCTGGGATGGCACCAAGGTCCAGGGAGATGAATGGTTCAGCTCAGTCAGTGAACCAGGTGACAGGAGTTCAGTGTGATTCAGAGGTGATATAGTGGGCTTTAAGCAGAGTTTGGAAATTAAGGAGGCTTTGATTTGGGAGAGAAGGGAGAGGATCCTTCTGGTAGGGGGATGGCGAGAAGAGGTTTGAGGTGGGAGTCGGTGGCGAGCAGGAGTGGCCGTCAGTGGAGGGTGCGTGTTTGTTGGAGGAGGCTGTTGGCAGACGGCTGCAGGGTCTGTGTGGTCAGAGGACCTGAGGAAGAGAGCCTTGTTGTCGTCTGTCGGTGGGACGACGCAGTGTAGTGTGACAGCCTGGTCAGGGGATGACAGCATGAAAGGCGAGGTGGTCAGGCAAGTACCCCCGCCGGGAGAGTAGCTGGCAAGGGCTGATGCCAAGAAGAATGGCCATGCTCTGAGTAGAGGGCCAGATGTGCGCTGGGGCAGGAAGAGGGCAAGCAGAGTCTTCCCAGGAGGCTTGGAAACCAGGGCACGTGCCCTGGGACAACTAGGAAACAAGACAGCCTGGAATCCAGTGCTAAATTGCACGGCACAAAATGCTAAGTGGGCGGCCAGAGAAGGGGAAGGGCCTTGGAGCCACAGGGAAGGCACGCTGAACAACATGGATTTTGAGCAGAACTTTTAGAAAAGAGCAGCTTTGGGGGAGAAGGGGGTTTCTGGGTGTATTGATCATGTCTTTTATTTTCTGTATTTTTCTGATGCTTTGACATCCTGAGGGCTTGCTAATCCTGGAGACACTGCCCCTCCCAGGGCTAGCTAATTCCTAGAGATAGCAAACCACACATCTGCAAATACACCTTTCATTTACAAATCAGTCAACCCCGAGGCTGTACCCCCAACCAACTCTTCTGTCTAACTTTCACTCACCAAGCCAATATTCCCTTGTCCTAATCACCCCAAGGTCAGGTACTAGAGACCACCCCCATAGCCCAGAGTCTGCTGATATTATCCAAACTCTCCAATCCTAAAATTGCTCAAACTTGCCTACCCTGCCTCACCCATTCCTTCCTGCAGAAACCGCAGGAAAGGCCCTGGGCCATCCTTGTCTCTCACTCCTTCTGCCTCCTGATGGACACTGGTGCTTCCCCATGTGACCCTGCATGGCTAGACATGCCCCCTTCTCTTGGGGACTGTGAGTAATAAAACTTGTTTGAATGGTATTAATCTCTCCGAGTCATTACTCAGTCACTTCTATATCCTGGGTACAACCAAAACACGAGGGAGGGGAACAGGCATCATGTTTGGGCAGCTGGTGCAGAGGAAACAGCGTGGACCTTGGGGGGAGACGGAGCTAGGCTCAGAGCCCCCTCTTTTCCTCTGACTCTCTTTCTCTGCTCCATCTTCCCCAGACCTCACTTTCCATCACTGCCCAGGGACCTCCTGCTCTGTTTTCCTCTGAGTGGCCCAGCCAAATTCCAGTATCTTTTTTTTTTTTTTTACTGCCACTTACAGTTTGGGCCTTGTCGGTCCCAGTAAGCAGCCCTTTCAGCCTCACCTTCAACTGCAGGACGATGCTTTCCCTGCTATGAAGGAATTTCAGGCGCCTCTAAAGCCAATGGGGAAGAACATTTGGGAGGAAGACATGGATAGACTGGGAGAACGTTCCTGGAACTATTAAAATTGCAGTCCTTGGCTGGGACCAGGTGAAGCTCACAAAATGCCAAACTTCGATTCTGAGACAGAGAGGATGTGAGAGCTGGGAGGCCAGCAGGAATATTCCCTTTCTCCTTCCCTGGACGTGGTTCATCACCCAGTGACTTAGGCACGTGCCAGGCGGTGGCTTTGCTCATTCAGCAAGCTTGGGACAGTGACAGGAAAAGAGCAGTAGGATTAAAAGTTGGGACTCCCCAACAATTTTGGTCCACACTCTGCACCAACGAGCTTAGATGACTTTGGGCCTCAGCTTCTTCATCTGTAAAGTGGAGGAGGAGGACCACGTAAATCGGAGGGCCCTTCCAGCTCTGGAGATCTAGAAATCTATGAAGCAGGAAGCAGCCCCTCCTCCAGGCTGCCAACCCCATCCCAGCTTCAGGCATGTGTCGGGACCCTTGACTCCTCTGGGCAAAAGGAAAATAAAAGGTCCCCTCATGCTGTGCCTTCCCAGGGCATAGTCCCTGGGCAGGCTGGCTCCATCCTGTGCCTTCAGGGTACACGTGGCGGGGCTTCACAGGACTGGTCCTCAGAGCCCCTGCAATGGCGCTTCAGGTTTACTCCCCGGAACTGGAGCCAGACTAGGGTGGGCTGAGTGTCCTGCCCAAGGTGGGGCTGCAGAGGGCAGCAGACGAGCTTCTTGGAGCCAATATGCACAACTCCCAGCTCCTGTGGGAGAGTGCCAATTTCTTGTTTACCTTTCACGACTTAGGAACAGTCCAGAATTTGGCTGAGCCTGCCTCAAGGGGTGGATATACACTCCGCTTTCTTAGACATCTCCTCCTTGCTACCCCAGTCCTACCAGGCCTTCAAAGACCCGCCCACCCCTCCCCAGCTGCCCCCTCCCTGCCCGCTCCCTTTGAGCGGCTGTAGCTCTTCTCTCTACCCAGCTCACTGCTTCCTGGTGGGGTTCCTTAGCCTTCAAATCCTCCCCCTCCCCACCAAATGATGGTAACCTCCCTGAGGGCAGGTTCTTTGTCCTAACATCACAGCAGGCAGGAGTGGAAACCTATAGGATGAGATGATGCTGGGAAAGATTAACCTTGGCTTTGGAAAATCTTTGTCAGGTCACGGCTGTGCTTGTGGGGAGATACCCCCTTCCTCACCCCAGAAAGGAGGCCCATCACAGGGGGAGGGCTGGGGCAGATGCTCCACGTCAACCCAGGTCCTCACATCAGCCCTGTGTGTGGTGTTTTTTGCTTTTTACAGATTGGGATTCACGGAGGCGGGTCATTGGTTCAGAAATACAGAGCGGCCTTAAGGACCCAGGTCCACCCCGTGGCAGGATTCCCGCTCCCATCACTGCCACCTGCAGCAGAGGGCCCTGCTTACTGGCGGTGGGCCCCCAGGGAGGCACCTGTTCCTGACGTGCGGTTGAGGCAGGGACTGGAAGCAGCCCTGGGAGAGAGAGAGTCAGGGGTGGAGGCAGGGCTCTGACCTCTGCTACCTGGAGGCCAGTTCCCAAGGAGGCTGAGGTTTCTTTGGGGGACGTGTGTATTTCTTAGGGAAAAGATAGAACGTGAGCTTGCTCCCTGGGGAACGGTTTTGCAAAAGCACACGCAGACATCCCCACACGCATGCACACACGCACACGTGTACACACGCGAGCACACGCATCCACACCCAGAGCCGCAACGGCACGGCTCCCCGGCCACGTCGGCCCTCCCCCCCGCCAAACACCGCTCTCCCTCCTACCCTATATGTGCAATCTTGTGAAAACTCCACCACTCTTAAGGTTAATAAGGCTCATTTGCTTAAGATAGCACCTGTTTCTATGGTGACTCCTGCCACCCAGAATCTGTTCATCAACTGAGACAAGAAAACAGTGACTTCCACCCTCTTTGAAAGGAAAAAGCGAATTCTTAGCCAAGGGCTTGACAGGCCGGTAGCCCAAGGAGCTCTGGGCGCTGTCTTGCACCCTATTTAAGTCCCTGCTGGCCGCCCTTCACCCACACCCAAGCAGAGCCCCCGATTCTGCCTGAAGAATCTGGACTGTCGTTTCCTCCTCTCCGTCTGTCTGGGAAGCAACGGAGCCCACTGCGGGGAGGCGGTTCGCTTTTCCCTGCCTCCTTGGCCTCCGATCTCTCCACACCGGTGTCACTGTGTCTTTCTGGGCCGAGGCTGGCAGGAGAGCCCTGGGAAGCGCCGGGCCTTCCTCCCCTCCCGCTGCCCCGACTGGGGGCGGGGGGCGCCGTGGCTCACTCTGGGGCCTGCATCCCTGCGGACGCCCCCAGCACGCCCCCTGCCACGGGCTGGCTGATGCTCCCCGACCAGAGCTGTTCAGGCTCCACCCTGCCCACTGGCGCACTCTGGTTCCCTACGGTGTATGGCTGACGTTTGCAACACCCACCTGACACGGGTGCCGACCTTGGGGCCTAAATCACTAGGGAAGTAGGTTCCGAGGAGGGTGTTGCTAAGGACAAAGCTCCCGCGAGTGATTTACCTTTTAAAATAAACGGGAGAAGCTTCCACGTCCTCTCTCGAACGATCTCACTCTCTCCCGTGCTCGAAGCGCTTTGTTGACCGGGAGGGCAGGTACACGGGAAATTGCGAGGAACTTGGAGCTTGTTTTATGTGCCGGGAGGCCCAGGGGAGTGTGTTGCGCATGTGACTAACATTTTGGCGCAAAAAAGGTTGAGGACTGCCGATTAGAGGGTCAAGAATCATAGACTCCCGGTGGCGCAGTGGTTGAGAGTCCGTCTGCCGATGCAGGGGACACGGGTTCGTGCCCCAGTCCGGGAAGATCCCACATGCTGCGGAGCAGCTGGGCCCGTAAGCCATAGCCGCTGAGTCTGCGCGTCCAGAGCCTGTACTCCGCAACGGGAGAGGCCGCAACAGTGAGAGGCCCACGTACCGCAAAAACAGAAAAAAAAAAAAAACCAAACCCAGAAAGTCATTTTCATCCTCCTGTTTAAAATCCTCCAACAGCCCATGTGCCAAACTCCCTGCCCAGGCCTGGACACAGTTCTATTTATTTATTTATTTATTTATTTATTTATTCATTTATTTTTAAAATTTGATTGAAGTATAGTTGATTTACAAAGTTGTGTTAATTTCTGCTGTACAGCAAAGTGACTCAGTTACACACACACACACACACACACACACATATATATGTATATATATATATACATTCTTTTTCATATGCTTTTCCATTATGGTTTAGCACAGTATATTGCATACAGTTCCCTGTGCTCTACAGTAGGACCTTGTTGTTTATCCATCCTATGTATACTAGTTTGCATCTTGGTCAGTGTATTATTAAAGGCCTTTGAGACTCTGGCTCTGCCTGCCACACCACCTGCCGTGGTGCTCCTGCCAAGCTGCATGCGGTGTCTCAACCCTTCTGTGTGTCTCAGGCCGCTATGGACCGTTACTTGCTTGGACCCCTCTCCCTAAGAAGCCTTTCTGTAATCTGCAAACACTTAGTTGCTTTATAGGAGTTAAGATCTCTAGATGAATGACACCTTCGAGGTCCAAAAAGAGCTGAGATTTATGATCACAGAGTCACTTCGAGAAACAGGAAGGGAAAATGTGGATTCCTGTTGGTGAGTGTAATATCAATCCACATCAAAATTCCATAATAATTTAATAAGCAGATGGTCTGAGACAACAGAGGAAACACTGAACAGAGTCTGCATAGGCTCACTGAAAACAAGTCACTCCCGACCGCTTAGATTTCTTTGTTCATGAATGCAGTGGTCCAGTGGACCAGGAGAAAGCGCTAAGTAAGCACAGTACAGCTTGACCGACCAAGGCTTTAGACCAAGGCAATCATGGTAGCCTTGTGGGCAAATATGGCTTCAATGACTATGATGTTCGGTGGGTTTGTGGCTTAGTTAACAAACCATTCCTGAAGAGTGTTAACTCATAAATTAGTGTCAACCTCAAGGGCAGTCCCTAGTGACATGCCATGGGATTCTCCCATAGGCTCCACCTTGTTCAGTATCTTTATACATAGCATGCTCACTGAATTTGTAGGGCACCCAAAGTTTCAAGGAACTGCTAATATGAAGGGTGACATAAAACAGTTAATTTTGGCAAATTTGGAAGGATGGGCCTGCATTGAAAAAAATTAAACTTAATAGGGATTAATCTCAAGTTCTATAGTTAGCTTCCAAATTAATTGCACAAGCACAGAATGGGGAAGATTTGGCCTAGCAGGAGTTCATGAAGGGAAAAGATCAGAGGAGTTTTCATTAACTTTTAAGCTAATTTTAAGCTAATAATAGAATGTCAAACCATAATGCAAGAGTTAAGAAAGTTAATATAATCTTAGATCCATCATAGAAGTAGAGGCTTTTAGATCATTGAAGATTATAAATTCCCTTTTTCTGCATCAGTCAGACCACCTCTGTTCATTCATTCATTCCTTCATTCATTCCTTCAGCATGTGTTCAGCACATCTTAGGCCATGGGTTGCATGCAAGCACTGCAGATCAAATGTTTATAAAGTCAAATCCTTTGACTTGTGCCTTGTGTAGTGAGGGGAGCAGAGAAGTAAATCAATGACTACAGTACAGAGTAGAGAGGGTTAGGGTGGAGTTAAGTCCCAAGATCCATAGGAGAAGAGAAGGTGGGCAAGGAGGAAGGCTCCACAGAAGAGGTGACCCTCGAGCAGGGTAGAACCCACCAGGCGAAAGGAAAGGAAAGAAGGAAGGGAGGGAGGGAGGGAGGGAAAGGAGGGAGGGAGGGAGGGAGGAAGAAAGGATGCATCTGGGATTGATAACCACTGCTGTGGGGCCTTGTTTATTTATCTCTGTCCTGAGACACTGAGAAGTCACTGAAGGCTTCAACTAGGGGAGTAACATGATCCTATTTCAGTTTTAGAAACATCACCCATGAAGGAAAGATACTTTTGTAGGGGATGAGATTAAAGGAGGGGGATCCGTTAGAAGGCTTCTGCAATAACTCTCTAGGGAGAGGTGCTAAGGGCCTTAATTAGCTCAGCCATCTTGGCTTTTAATTCGATATTTACGATTCTTTTTTTCTACCCCATTCAAATGTCTGAGCTTTTGGTTATTCTGTTCTCTTCCCGGACTGCAGTCTCTTATATCCTTTGGCTTTTCCAGGCCTGCTCATAATTCAAGTCCCAGCACAACTCCTATCTCCACTGTGAAGTCATCACAACATGATATCACCCCATCCAGCCATCTAGTCACTTGCCCAGCCACTATCTATCCATCCATCCATCCATCTTTTCCTTCATTCTTTTATCCATCCTTTCCTTCATGCCTTCGTTCATTGATTCATTCAACATTGACTGAGGGCCTTCTATGTTCTGGGCACTGTGCTAAGTGCTCAGGATATGACACAGTTCTGCCCTCTAGGGACTCATGGTCTAATAGGGAAAAGAGACTCATAAATAATAACAAACTCATATGACGAGGACGCTAACAGAGGTTTGACTGAGTGTGGTAGGAGCCCAGGGTGGGACTGACTAACTCAGTCTGGGGGCGTCAGAGCAAGCTTTTCAGTGGAGGTGACATTTGAGCTGAGCCTTGAAGGAGGAGTAGTTGCCTCACTGTAAAGGGGAGAGTGATCTGAACTCTCACAGCTATTTGAGTCTAAAGGGCCCAGTTGAGTTGATGCTAACCCCCGTGAGTTCTACTCTCTGTTTCCTATACATGAGCCCCGTCTTTCCAACTGGGGAGCAGGAAAAACACATTTTAAATCCACCTAACACTTATTCATCCAATTATCTATCTATTATCTATCTATCTATCTATCTATGTATCTATCATCTATCTATCATGTGTGTCTTACATTATTATTTTTTAATAGCCACAGTGCTGAGCACAGTGCAGGTTAAACAGTTGGTCCCAGCACTTCCTGGTTAAGTCCTCTGCCTGTGATGGCTGTTTTCCCTTAAGGTCTTTTAAGTGATAATCAAGTGGACAGTTCATTCTCCAGCCAGGCCCTTTTCTACCTCTTGGGAGTGACATAAGCTCTTTACTGCCAAAGGCTCAACTTCCTAAGTTTCCTGTGGAGGATTTACGGTGATGGTAGGTAGAGGAGTAGGGAACCAGCAAGTAGGCAGAGCCTACTAAGTGCCAGGTGCTGGGTATTTCACACATTTTAACTCATTGTGTCCTCACAACATTCCTGCGAGTTTGATGCTAGTGTCCTCTTTTTTTTTTTTTTGACAAATGATATTTTTTGCTTACATGCCTATGTGGCTTATAAAATTCTTTTCTTTTGCTAGTGTCCTCTTTAACAGTTGAGGGAACAGACTCAGAGTGGTGAATAATTTGCTCACAGTTAAGTCGGAGAAGCTGCCTCCCAGATCCATTCTCTAAGGCCCAGGGTCAGAGCCGTGCTACGGCTGAGGTGGGCACGGCCAACAATGGAGGTGAAGGGTAGGGGGCCAGGAACCTCAAACCGCACTGCTCACACCAGCACCGCTGCCTCTTAGCAGCCACAGCTGGCCCTGACATAAGCTGTCACAGGGGCCAGGCCTGGGTAGCAGGGGGTGGAATCTACCTAAACTCTAGAGACCTAATGTGGTGTCGTGATAATGCGTGCAGGCTCTGCGTTCAAATCCCAGTCAGTCACTCACCAGTTGTGGGGTCCTGGACAATCACTTAACCCTTCTAGGCGTTAATTTTCTTGTCTAGATTACCTTCCTCTTTGGGCTTTTGTGAGGATGAAATGAGAAATCCATGAAAGCACAGTGCCCAGCACGACATGCTAAGTGTGCAAATATTTTATCTTCTTTTCTGTCTTCCTCTTCCCTTTCCTTTTTCTCCTTCCTTTTATTCTTCCTTCTTTAATCATTATTGTCGCTAACATGTTATAAGGATATAAGCTCTAAGAGGAGTATCTCTACCCAGGAGGGGAAATATGGCAGGTGGAAACACTGTAGACACCAAGGGGCACATCTTACAGGTCATCTGCTCCGCCTCCTGTGTGTGTGGTGGTGGGGGGGTTGCGGGGGGAGTATTCCTGGGTCACCCGTGACAAAGTACCTTCAGTGCTAAGTACTCCATCCAGTGCGGAGTACATGCTCAGTTCTTAGGCAGTTCCAAATCTTAGAAAGTTCCTTCTTATGGAGTCCAAACTGACTTCCATGTAAATTTCACCCACTGGTTCTAATTCTCCCCAGTAGAGCACAGCAGGACTTCCCTGGTTTCCAATTCGATTTCTTCAAATTTTAAAAGAAATCTTTAAAGGATCCTGGAAGTCGGTTCTCATGGCTTCCCTTGGTGGTTCCAACAGGCCAGCCATCCCTGCTCTCTTGCTGTGGTTTCTACAGAGCCTCACCCTTCTGGTTGTTGCACTCAGGCTGCTCGCTGCCTTTCTTAAAATGCTGTGGCCAGAACAAAAGACAGTGTTCCAGGTGTGGTACAAGCCACGCGCACCCACAGGACCTTCCTAGGATCAAGGAAGAATCACCATGTCGAATATGCTGCCGCTGGCGCCCTTTGTCTCTGCCTCAGCACATGTGCTCAGGGTGGGGGGCTGGGGCCCAGGGCACAGTGACGAGCCCAGGTTTCTCACGGCAGGGCAGGGGGTGGGCCTGGACGTCTGGTCTCAGCCTCAGCCATTTTACAGCTTTGGGGCATCTATGGGTGTGTGTGCGAATGAGGGGTAGGTGTGTGTGTGTGTGTGTGTGTGTGTGTGTGTGTGTGTGTGTGTGACAGAGAGAAAGGGAGAGAGAGAGAGAGAAAGAAAGAGTTTTCTGCCTGATCCAGGAATGCTCCTGGATGGCAGAATTGGTTTCCATAACGACTTTCTGATATAAACATATTTGATAAAAATAAGTTAACTGCGGAGCTGTGGTGGAGCACAGATTCTCAGAGTGCAGAGAGAGAGAGAGAGAGGGAGAGAGAGAGAGGGAGAGAGAGAGAGGGAGAGAGAGAGAGGGAGAGAGAGGGCTCTTCAAAGAACAGCATTTCCCTTTTTGTTCACCCCTCCCGGTCAGCCTCCTTATACACACTTTCCATAAATCACCTAAAAAGCTTTGTTTCCCATATTCCTGTATATCCTGGCCCCTTTCCTGCCTGTGCACCTAATATTCATATTCTCTCTCCCCCTTTCTCCTTAGTTACCTGAAGCACTACAGTATGTATGGGATAATATGATAAATTCATTTCCAATTCACTGCATTATCCCTTGAATATTTTAATGACTCATTGAATGGAGTAAAAAAAGCTGTTTCAAATGAACAATTATGCTGCATTAGTCTAAGGGCTGATTATATTTAAACAGTGCTCACATGGATAACAGGACACGGCGACCTCGGCATCCGAGAGCTAATTTGTCTCTTATCTCCAAATAATTTTACACCGCAAATTACCATGAAAACCTAAAGGGCTTTAAAAACATTCATCAAAAGATAATATTCCACTTTGTAGCAACATTTTATTTAAATTATTTTGAATGGGAGCGAAGGCATCTCTGTGGCGGGACAATGACAGCCAAGTGGAGATAGTGAGAGATAAGGAAATGGGGAGGGGTGCTGGGTTGGGTTAAAAATAAAGGTGGGGGGCTTCCCTGGTGGCACAGTGGTTGAGAGTCCGCCTGCCAATGCAGGGGACACGTGTTCGTGCCCCGGTCCGGGAGGATCCCACATGCCGCGGAGCGGCTGGGCCCGTGAGCCATGGCCGCTGAGCCTGCGCGTCCGGAGCCTGTGCTCCGCAACGGGAGAGGCCACAACAGTGAGAGGCCCGCGTACCACAAACAAAAACAAAAAATAAAAAAAAAAATAAAGGTGGGAAGCGTTGGGGTCCTGACAGTGGGAGACACACCATAGGCCTGACTGGCACTTGCAGCCCAGCCCGTGTGCCGGCTGTGGTCTGGGGTGACTCCAGGGGACCCTGATCTGGACCAGGGGGTCACAGGGCAATTCCCAGAGGCTGAGAGATGGGGCAGACTCCCTTTCCCCCAACTTCTTCCCCCACCAAAGTAAGTCTGGGTCAGGTTGGTGCCTCCAGGCTAGGCCTGGATCCATCTAGACTCCAGAGGCAAAAGGATGAGCTACTTTGGGGACTTCCCTGGTGGTCCAGTGGTTAAGAATCTGTCTTGCAATGCAGGGGACTCCGGTTCTATCCCTGGTCGGGGAACTGAGGTCCTACATGCCACGGGGCAACTAAGCCCACATACCGCAACTACTGAGCCCGCGCGTTTCACAATTAGGCACACCACAACTAGAGAGAAGCCCGCGTGTCACAACGAAAGAAAGATCCTGCGTGCGGCAACTAAGACCCGACGCAGCCAAAAATACATAAATAAATAAAAATTAAAATAATAATAATAAAAAGGCTGAGCTGCTTTTACCACATGGTTTGTGTGTTGGGACGTTGCCTAGAGTTCTTACTTTGCAAAACGTGAGTCCAACAGCCTAAGGAAAGTTGCTAAATCATAAGTGGCTGTTGTGGTCAGATCTCAGAGTTGGGGTGGTGGGAGAGAGAGTCACATTGACCAAGGCCCTACTCTTCTGTTCTGTGCCACGACGCTTAAACTCATCGAACATTGGGAAATAGATATTATTATCATGCCCATTTTAAGGATAAAGAAACTGAGGCTCAGAGATTCCCAACTGGAAGTGGCAGAGCCTGGAGCCTCCCTCAGTTCATCTGGGTGGCCACGTACACATCTGGTTTATAACCAGGGCCTCTGCACTGTCCCCATCATCCAACGCTCTTTAGGGCTCCTGGATCCAAACCGACATGCTCTTAGGCAGCATATGCCATGCCTTGCAGGTGTTTATTACTTAAAATGGACCCTCACGGGGCAGGGCAAAGCGTGCATGGACATGCGCACAAATAGCAGCAGCAAAACTAAAAATACAGGTCTAAAGAAAGAAATGAATTAATTAATCCTATTTCCTTGGTTTGACCTCTTCATCTGAACATGTGGTCCTGATGAAGACTGTTTATTCTTCTTCTGTTTATTTATTTATTCTTCTTCTGTTTATTCTTGCTTTGGAGCATACAGAAAATTGGATTATATAATTATATATATATATTTAATTTTTTTTTTTTTTTTTTTTTTTTTTTGCGGTACGTGGGCCTCTCACTGTTGTGGCCTCTCCCGTTGCGGAGCACAGGCTCCGGACGTGCAGGCTCAGCGGCCATGGCTCACGGGCCCAGCCGCTCCACAGCATGTGGGATCTTCCCGGACCGGGGCACGAACCCGTGTCCCCTGCATCGGCAGGCGGACTCTCAACCGCTGCGCCACCAGGGAAGCCCTATATTTAAATTTTTCTTGGATCTGCTGCTCGATTGATTAGGAGCGAGGATAAATTTGCCCCTTTATATAGTGCTTTTCTCTAGGGAGGCTTCTCCTTGTTGCATATGTAATTTCCCTTTTCCTGTCTCAATGCTGAAGAGCAAGGATTTGTGTCAGTTTTACAGACAAGAAGCCACAATTTCAGAGAGGTCAAGTAACTTGCCTGAGATCTCTCAGCAGTGGGACCAATAATTCCAACACAAGAGCCCTGACACATGCTAATCACCTAGCTGGAAAGCAAGGGGCTATGATCCCAGCTCTGTTTATTGGGTTACCCATTTATCTTATTCACCGAACATACTAAGAGGTCCTCTAAAAAAACACCTCTCATTATGGAAAAATCCAATGCTATAGAAAAGTAGACAGAATAATGAGCCCTTAAGGTCCTTTTAATTCAGCCCAGAATTGCTTGCACTTACAGCTGCCAAAGGTTGAGGGCACTGAATGAAAGGGAAACATGAACTTGCTGTTTCCTTTTCTTTCTTAAAACAAAAAAGATATTCAGGACAAATTTTAGAATCATTGACGGTTTCTAGGAAGATTTTCTTTTTTGGAAGAAAAAAGGTACCCTTGTCTCGTTAGTTGTTCTTGGTGTTCTTTGTCACCAATCATGATAGTCTTTGCAGAAAGTATTAATAGACCATCTTCCTGTGTTCGATATTCCCATTAACAATAAAAAACGTAATGAAAATATCTGCATGAAAAGCCCTGAGCACTAATTTCAGAGACAAATAGAAGATGAACCACCAATAAGCATTTCTTCTGAAATGAATGATGCAAATTAATTAATATCTTAATTAGGCTTTAGCACGAAGATTATTAATTAGATTGAATTAGAACTGAAAGCATCTTAAAGGAAAAGCTGGGGATGTGGCACTGGGGGGAAGGAAAGATGTTATGTGTCAATGTTCTGTTCGAAATCTTTTTCGCTCAATGAGAGATTTTCAAAGAGGGGACCCAGAAAGACAGCACTCTTTATTTATCAGTCCCTGCCTACCCTGGTCTGGCCAGGTTTGGGGACGAAAATCTAGTCTTCTCCCTGAGTGAATGAGAACCCACAGGTATAGGGAGTTCCGGCCCCAGCCAGCTCCTGGTGCCCTCATAACCCTACCCGCATGCTGCAGCCTCCTTCCCCTGCCCTCCTAGAGTAGAAGCCCTCAGAGGGCAGGGAGTCCCCCTATTTTGTTTGTGTTTGTAACCCCAGTGCTAGTGCAGGGTCTGACTTTGAGCAATCATGATAAGATCACAGCAAACAGTTACATAGAAATTCCTATGTGTTCTGGGTCCTGTTCTAAACACTTTACTTAAGAAAACTCGTTTAAGCATCAGTAACACCAGAGTGAGGCAGGGACTATTGGGATTCCCACTTTACAAGCGAGCAAATTGAGACACAGGTTGAGCAACTCCCCTCCGCCCACCCCCACCCAACCCAAATCACAAAGCTAATACTGGTGGATTCAGATTCGAACCACAAGTCCGGGTCCAGATTCCACACCCTGAAACACTATGCCATAACAAATAATGGTCAATCCACACTTGTTGAATGACATGAACAAGGGTGCCATGAATGCCTGGTCCCTCCTGCTGGACTTCTCTCTAGTTCCTAGTTTTTATTTAAGGACTAGAGCTTTACCCTACTCTGTCCTAGACCCCACCAGTCTCTCACTGGGGGCTGCAAATGTTTCACATATTCCTAAGGACTGGTTTATATTCTGTTTCAACCTGGACAGGCAGTCCAAAAATTGTCCCTACTGAGGGGCTCCCATGGCCATGGGGCAGCCCACCACCCAATTAGGCCTGAGTCCCTAATAACACGGCCAGCCTAGGTTCCACCAAGTTTGCCTCTGTGGCCATTGTGAATCGCAGGGCCACTGTCATTCTATATCTGCAGTGGCTTCATGGCATGCCTTATTGCTGAGGCTGCTTGCTGCTGAGGGTTATGATAATATGTAGGGTTTGCTTTTATGGGGGGGGTCCAAGATATTTATCAAGTGGATTTTATTTACCAAGACAGCATTCCCTGGGGAGGTTCCCTGGAAGCATCAACCTGTAAAAGGTAACCAGGAACAGAGCCCTGGGATGACGGGGGCTCTGTTTCTGATTATGCTTACCATTTTACAAAAAGGGCACCATGACATGCCCCTCGCCACAGTGGAGTTGATGAGAGAGATGTGGTGTGAAGCATGACCACATGGGATGGTGGTTTGGAGTTCGGTCGCCTGGATTGAAGACCCACCTCTACAACCCCCTAGCTGAGAGACTGCATCATTTGATCTCACCAGGCTTTGTTTCCCCATCTGTAAAATGGGGATAATGCCTGGTTCACAAAGTGATTGCAAGGATTAAAAGGAAATTGTGCAAATTGCTTCACAGATAGGTGATATTAACAGCAACCCAGGCATTCTGAATCTGCCGTCTTCCTTCCAGCTGCTAAACCCCTCCTGGATGCCTGTTGAATGCGGATGCCCTGTTCTGTCCAGACTGACCCAAGTGGTGCCCAGGCATCTGCATTTTAACAAGCTCGCCAGCAGATACGAACGTGCTCTAATGTTGGGGACTGACAGTTATCACCAACACACAGGAAGTGCTTCTGGGTTTGCTTAGAGCCCTCTCTTCCTTTGGCCGTGGTCCACAGCCTGAGACCTACACTGGCCTGGTTTTTCTACTGGCTGTGCAGCTGGCAGAATGCGGGGGCCGGCGGGCAGGCCGAGTGGACATAGCTGGGGAGAGCTGCTGCTTCCTGCCGGACCCTTGCATCAAGGCAAGTGGGTGAAAATGCGGCGGAAACCCAAGCTTCCTCCGGCCTGAGCGGGAAAGCTGAGGGCCGCACCCGGGCAGGTGGCCCTGGTAAGCTCTGTGGCTTAGTGGTCTCGCCGGCCAGCTGCCACCTGCCACCTGCCACCTGCTCTGCTTCTAAGCTGGGCTGCTGGGGCTAAACCCACGTTGGCACCACAAGGCTTGTGCGAGAGAACTGTCCTGTCCTGTATTGGGGGAGGGGAGACTTCAGGCTTGGAAGAGAGGAAGCCTCATGGCTCCAAGGTCCCTTCTACTCTGAAATGATTCCATCCGCATTCCATTTCGTTCCAGTTTCTGAAACTGGGACTCAGAATTGCCCAGTAGAACCTTCTTACAGGCAGCCCTGTGCATGGGGGCAGACTGTAAATATGATGACCAGAGCAGTATTCTTTTCTTGAGAGTTTCACCCCCTTGTGGCCACCTTGCGCCTGTGCTCTAATTTGGGGCAGGATCCAGTATCTTTCCCTTTTGTGCTCTCAGCTCCCCTCCCTCCACTAAGTCAGGTCTCTCCCCCAGCTCTTCCCTTTCGCTTGTTTATGGTGTTTCCAAGGCTCTCCATGAGGCCGAGAGGGGTGCTTGGCCAGGGAAGGGTGATGGAGCAATGACCCTACTTTCCCTCAACAGCCCGGCTCGGCCTCTGTCCCAGAAGCTGCTGCCGCAAGTCTCCCTGGAGGGAGCCCCTTCTTAGGCCGTAGCCAGGGCTGTCCCTGAAAACGGGCTGTTCCCCTGAGCATCCTATGAAGGGCCTGTGGTCACTGGGAGGGGTTGGTTGCCAGGGTAACCCCACACACACCACCACGTCCCCACTCCAATGGTTGTGAGAGCCCAGCCTTGCCAGGAGAGTCAATAGCTAGTTCAGACCAGCACCCCTTCTTCTGCCCCGTAGCTCTAGAAGGAAAAACACAAAGTCCTTATAGCTGTGGTACGTGCTGTGTTTTACAGAGTCATCTTAGGACACTGTAACTGGATGATCACAACAACCACATAGCAGAGGTCATGGTTCCCACCTTACAGATAAACACAAAACACCGAGAGGGACTCCATGACATGATGGATGTCATTGAGGTGGGAACCAGCCCAGCCTGGATCCAAACTTAGTCTTTCTAGGTCTGGGTTCCCACTGTCTTACAGGGTTGGTGCCTTTGCAAGTGTGATGCAAAGGCCATCGGCAGGCTTTCTAGGCAAAAGATGCGTGGATGCCTGATGCTAGTGTGGATTTTCCCAAAGTGCATTGCCACATGCTCGTGAACAAAAGATTCAACAGTCAAGTGAGATTGGAAAATAAATGCATGTTATATAATGCATACTAGGATATTAAAAGCTCTAAAAGGCCCTTCGGTGGGGAATGGGATAAATACATTTTAACCCAGAGTCTCCGAAACTTGCCTGGCAATGGAGCCTTTTTGTTTTTTGTTTTTTCACCTAATGCCCATTAACAAGCCACCACATTTGCGCCCCTCAGACCTACTCTGGGAAGGCTGAGCCTGGCTCCTTTGTCATTATGGCTGATGACAAAAGGACAAAAATGAGGGGAGGCCACTTGTTTCTGTACAAAGAAAAAGAGATCGCCATGCCTTTTCCATGCCCCTTGGCCCATCAGCAGGAGATGCTGCAAGAGTCCCCTGCCACCTGGACTACACAGAATCACCTGGTGCCCCCAAAATCCAGGCCCCTGGCAGTGGTGTGCTGGAGCCAATTGTTACATTTGCAGAAAATTTGTGACAGTCCTTAAATCATTAACTTGAAATTGGCCATGGTGGGAGTCTTTCTTTACACTACAGAAATCAGCAAACACTACAAATGGGGGCTTTCTCCCCGCTAATCCTGAGATAAGGATATCCTGATCCTGTGTATCACTGGTCCTGGGTCATTTTCTGAAATTATTAGAAAACATGGGCGAGGCTGTGACAGCTGGGTGGTGGGGGAGACCTGACACTGAAGTCCTTGCTCATCAGAGTCCCCAACGCTCAGGAATGAGAGCTGAGAACTGTGCAGAATGATAATCCTCCAGCCCCAATCTCCAGTGAATCAGAAAGTGCCTTCTGGCCTGCTTACCTTGATATCTGTCACCAGCCAATGTCTCCAGAATCGAGCTTTGGGAGAAGACCTGCTGGGGGCATCTGGATCCACCATCACCAGGATGTAGGTTGCACCCTGTAACACATTCATCAGAAAGAAGTGCAGCATCGTGGCTAGAATTTGGAAAGGAAATCTACAAGGTGCAGACTCTCCTTTTACCTCAATTCCAGCCGAGAGAGGCTGACCAACACCTAAAGCTTCCTACTCGATTCATCCCTGTTCTCATGACATTCCTCTTGTGTCACATGCTTATTCTCAGAGAAATGAAGTCTATTAAGTAGACAGCTTAATAGCTTGGCTTTCCCTTTATAAAGAAGAATAAATCAAACAAGCATATTTACTCGGCACCTAGAAGTCTGTAACATCATGCCAGGAGCTGTGGAGGAAACAAAGAAACCTAAAACAGGGCTTCTGCTCTCAGGAAGCTCACAGTGTAGTTGGAGCGACTTGTCCATTAACTCAGCAAATACAGGAGAGCTTACTCCGTGTCAGGAACTGTACCGATTGCAAGGAATGCTCAGATTCATTCATCTCTTCAATAAGCATTTACTGAACACCTATTATGTGCCAGAAACTGTTCTAGGTGCTGAGAATCCAACAGAGAACAAGCAGGTGTGACCCATACTTTCAGGAAGATTTTACTCTAGGTGAGAGACACAGATTAAAAAGAAAGAAAAAAAGAGCAGAAGCAAGAAGAGCTACAATCCTGCAGCCTATGGAACAAAAACCACATTCACAGAAAGAAAGACAAGATGAAAAGGCAGAGGGCTATGTACCAGATGAAGGAACAAGATAAAACACCAGAGAAACAACTAAGTGAAGTGGAGACAGGCAACCTTCCAGAAAAAGAATTCAGAATAATGATAGTGAAGATGATCCAGGACCTCGGAAAAAGAATGGAGGCAAAGATCGAGAAGATGCAAGAAATGTTCAACAAAGACCTAGAAGAATTAAAGAACAAACAAACAGAGATGAACAATACAATAACTGAAATGAAAACTACACTAGAAGGAATCAATAGCAGAATAAGTGAGGCAGAAGAACGGATAAGTGACCTGGAAGACAGAATGGTGGAATTCACTGCTGCAGAACAGAATAAAGAAAAAAGAATGAAAAGAAACGAAGACTGCCTAAGAGACCTCTGGGACAACATTAAATGCAACAACATTTTCATTATAGCGGTCCCAGAAGGAGAAGAGAGAGAGAAAGGACCCGAGAAAATATTTGAAGAGATAAGAGTCGAAAACTTCCCTAACATGGGAAAGGAAATAGCCACCCAAGTCCAGGAAGCGCAGAGTGTCCCATACAGGATAAACCCAAGGAGAAACACACTGAGACCCATAGTAATCAAACTGGCAAAAATTAAAGACAAAGAAAAATTGTTGAAAGCAGCAAGGGAGAAATGACAAATAACATACAAGGGAACTCCCATAAGGTTAATAGCTGATTTCTCAGCAGAAACTCTACTAGCCAGAAGGGAGTGGCATGATATACTTAAAGTGATGAAAGGGAAGAACCTACAACCAAGATTACTCCATCTGGCAAGGATCTCATTCACATTTGATGGAGAAATCAAAAGCTGTACAGACAAGCAAAAGCTAAGAGAATTCAGCACTACCAAACCAGCTCTACACCAAATGCTAAAGGAAATTCTCTAAGTGGGAAACACAAGAGAAGAAAAGGACCTACAGACACAACCCCCCCCCCCAAATTAAGAAAATGGTAATATGAACATACATATCGATAATTACCTTAAATGTGAATGGATTCAATACTCCAACCAAAAGACACAGGCTTGCTGAATGGATACAAAAACAAAACCCATCTATATGCTGTCTACAGAGACCCACTTCAGACCTAGGGACACATACAGACTGAAAGTGAGGGGATGGAAAAAGATATTCCATGCAAATGGAAATCAAAAGAAAGCTGGAGTAGCAATACTCATATCAGATAAAATGGACTTTAAAATAAAGAATGTTACAAGAGACAAGGAAGGACACTACATAATGATCAAGGGATCAATCCAAGAAGAAGATATAACAATTATAAATATATATGCACCCAACACAGGGCACCTCAATACATAAGGCAACTGCTAACATCTCTAAAAGAGGAAATCGACAGTAACACAGTAATAGTGGGGGACTGTAACACCTCACTTACACCAATGGAAAGATCATCCAAAATGAAAGTAAATAAGGAAACAGAAGCTTTAAATGACACAATAGACCAGATAGATTTCATTGATATTTATAGGACATTCCATCCAAAAACAGTAGATTACACTTTCTTCTCAAGTGCGCATGGAACATTCTCCAGGATAGATCACATCTTGGGTCACAAATCAAGCCTCAGTAAATTTAAGAAAACTGAAATCATATCAAGCATCTTTTCTGACCACAGCGCTATGAGCTTAGAAACGAATTACAGGGAAAAAAATGTGAAAAACACAAACACATGGAGGCTAAACACTACGTTACTAAATAACCAAGAGATCACTGAGGAAATCAAAGAGAAAATCAAAAAATTCCTAGAGACAAATGACAATGAAAATGCCAGGATCCAAAACCTATGGGATGCAGCAAAAGCAGTTCTAAGAGGGAAGTTTATAGCTATATAAGCCTACCTCAAGAAACAAGAAAAATCTCAAATAAACAGTCTAACCCTACACCTAAAGGAATTAGAGAAAGAAGAACAACAAAACACAAAGTGAGCAGAAGGAAAGAAATCATAAAGATCAGAGCAGAAATAAATGAAATAGAAACAAAGAAAACAATAGCAAAGATCAATAAAACGAAAAGCTGGTTCTTTGAGAAGATTAACAAAATTGATAAACCATTAGTCAGACTCATCAAGAAAAAGAGGGAGAGGACTCAAATCAATAAAATTAGAAATGAAAAAGGAGAAGTTACAACAGACACCACAGAAATACAAAGCATCCTAAGAGACTACTATAAGCAACTCTATGCCAATAAAATGGACAACCTGGAAGAAATGGGCAAATTCTTAGAAAGGTATAACCTTCCAAGACTGAACCAGGAAGAAATAGAAAATATGAACAGCCCAATCACAAGCAATGAAATTGAAACTGTGATTAAAAATCTTCCAACAAACAGAAGTCCAGGACCAGATGGCTTCACAGGTGAATTCTATCAAACATTTAGAGAAGATCTAACACCCATCCTTCTCAAACTCTTCCAAAAAATTGCAGAGGAAGGATAACTCCCAAACTCATTCTATGAGGCCACCATCACCCTGATACCAAAACCAGACAAAGATACTACAAAAAAAGAAAATTACAGACCAATATCACTGATGAATATAGATGCAAAAATCCTCAACAAAATAGTAGCAAACAGAATCCAACAACACATTAAAGGGATCATACACCATGATCAGGTGGGGTTTATCCCAGGGATGCAAGGATTCTTCAATATATGCAAATCAATCAATGTGATACACCATATTAACAAATTGAAGAATAAAAACCATATGATCATCTCAATAGATGCAGACAAAGCTTTTGACAAAATTCAACACCAATTTATGATAAAAACTCTCCAGAAAGTGGGCACAGAGGGAATCTACCTCAACATAATAAAGTCCATATACGACAAACCCACAGCAAACATCATTCTCAATGGTAAAAAACTGAAAGCATTTCCTCTAAGATCAGGAACAAGGCAAGGATATCCACTCTCACCACTATTATTCAACATAGTTTTGGAAGTCCTAGCCACAGCAATCAGAGAAGAAAAAGAAATAAAAGGAATACAATTTGGAAAAGAAGAAGTAAAACTGTCACTGTGTGCAGATGACATGATACTATACATAGAGAATCCTAAAGATGCCACCAGAAAACTACTAGAGCTAATCAATGAATTTGGTAAAGTTGCAGGATACAAAATTAATGCACAGAAAGCTCTTGCATTCCTATACACTAATGATGAAAAATCTGAAAGAGAAATTAAGGAAACACTCCCATTTGCCACTGGAACAAAAAGAATAAAATACCTAGGAATAAACCTACCTAGGGAGACGAAAGATCTGTATGCAGAAAACTATGAGACACTGATGAAAGAAATTAAAGATGATACCAACAGATGGAGAGATATACCATGATCTTGGATTGGAAGAATCAATATTGTGAAAATGACTATACTACCCAAAGAAATCTACAGATTCAACGCAATTCCTATCAAATTACCAATGGCATTTTTTACGGAACTAGAACAAAAAAAAATCTTAAAATGTGTATGGAGACACAAAAGACCCCGAATAGCCAAAGCAATTTTGAGGAAAAAAACGGAGCTGGAGGAATCAGACTCCCTGACTTCACACTATACTACAAAGTTACAGTAATCAAGACAATATGGTACTGGCACAAAAACAGAAATATAGATCAATGGAACAAGATAGAAAGCCCAGAGATAAACCCATGCACCTATGGTCAACTAATCTATGACAAAGGAGGCAAGGATATACAGTGGAGAAAAGACAGTCTCTTCAATAAGTGGTGCTGGGAAAACTGGACAGCTACATGTAAAAGAATGAAATTAGAACACTCCCTAACACTGTACACAAAAATAAACTCAAAATGGATTCAAGACCTCAATGTAAGACCGGACACTATAAAACTCTTAGAGGAAAACATAGGAAGAACACTGTTTGACATAAATCACAGCAAGATCTTTTTTGATCCACCTCCTAGAGTAATGGAAATAAAAACAAAAATAAACAAATGGGACCTAATGAAACTTAAAAGCTTTTGCACAGCAAAGGAAACCATAAACAAGACAAAAAGACAATCCTCAGAATGGGAGAAAATATTTGCAAATGAATCAATGGACAAAGGATTAATCTCCAAAATGTATAAACAGCTCATGCAGCTCAATATTAAAAAAACCAAACAACCCAATCCAAAAATGGGCTGAAGACCTAAATACACATTTCTCCAAAGAAGACATGCAGATGGCGAAGAAGCACATGAAAAGCTGCTCAACATCACTAATTATTAGAGAAATGCAAATCAAAACTACAATGAGGTATCACCTCACACCAGTTGGAAACGGCATTATCAGAAAATCTACAAACAACAAATGTTGGAGAGGGTGTGGAGAAAAGGGAAGCCTCTTGCATTGTTGGTCGGAATGTAAATTGATACAGCCACTATGGAGAACAGTATGGAGGTTCCTTAAAAAACTAAAAATAGAATTACCATATGACCCAGCAATCCCACTACTGGGCATATACCCAGAGAAAACCATAATTCAAAAAGACACATGCACCCCAATGTTCATTGCAGCACTATTTACAATAGCCAGGTCATGGAAACAACCTAAATGCCCATCAACAGCTGAATGGATAAAGAACATGTGGTACATATATAAAAGGGAATATTACTCAGCCATAAAAAGGAACGAAATTGGGTTATTTGTTGAGATGTGGATGGATCTAGAGACTGTCATACAGAGTGAAGTAAGTCAGAAAGAGAAAAACAAATATCATATATTAATGCATATATGTGGAACCTAGAAAAATGGTACAGATGAACCAGTTTGCAGGGCAGAAGTTGAGACACAGATGTAGAGAACATACGTATGGACACCACTGGGGGAAAGCCGCGGTGGTGGGGGTGATGGTGTGATGAATTGGGCAATTGGGATTGACATGTATACACTGATGTGTATAAAATTGATGACTAGTAAGAACCTGCTGTATAAAAAAATAAATAAAATTCAAAAAATCCAAACAACAACAAAACCCAAGGAAGTGCCAACTCGGGATTAGTTCTATGATTAAAATAAAATAGGATGGGGTTGGAGGAAGTAAGCGTCCCCAGAAGGGGAAACAACTGCTACAAAGGCCTTCAGGTGGGAACAAGTGAGGGTTTGAGGAGCAGAAAGAAAACCATGTGGCTAGAGGCAAGCAAGGGGAGGGGACAGGGCAGGGTTGGAGAGGTGGGTGGGGACCCGGCCACAGAAGGCTTTGCAGACCTGGGTGAGGAGGGGCTTTTATTCTAAGTGCAATGCAGAACTACTGGAGGGTTTTTGTTTGTTTGTTTGCTTTTGTTTTTAAGCCAGGAGAGTGATATGCTCTGATTTACATTGTTAAAAAGTTGTCATGGTGGCTGGGTGGGGAGTGAATGGTCGGCAGGAGGCAAGAGAGGAGGGTATTGCAGTGATAAAGGGCAGGATGATGGCATTTTGGACTAGAATGGTAGCAATGGAGATAGAAGCCAGTAGATGGATCGGGGAAGTATTTTTAGAGAGCATCAGTGGGATTTGCTGATGGACTGGACTGTAGGGCAGGGAGGAGGGGATAGGGAAAGAGAAATCGAGGATGACTCTTGGGGTTTTGGCTAGAACAACGGGGTGAATGGTGCCACTTAATGTCATGGAGAAGACTTGGAAAGGAGAATGTTTGAAGGGGGATATTGAGAGTTCTATTTTGGACATGTTACATTTGAAACGCCTCTTAAAGACAAGCAAGTATCAGAGTCAAGAGTTTGGGGGAGAGATCAGGACTGGATATACAATATTTGGAGTCACTGACTCCCAAGGACCAAAGATGGACCCTAAATCCATCGAATAATGAGATGATTCATGGAGAGATTAGACATGGGGAAGAAAAGAGGTCTCGTGAGTGATCTCTAGAACATGCTAAGGAGGAGAGGAGGAGAGGCGAGGTGGGTCTAGCAAAGGAGACTGTAGCCAGGGAGGCAGGGGAGCCACCTGAAGCACAGGTATCATGAAAGCCAAGACAGAAAGTGTGTCCAGGCGGAGGAAGTGGTCAGCTGTGTCGAATGCTGCTGAAAGGTAGAGCAAGATGAGGACACAGATGTGACAATGTGATCTGACAACATGGAGATCCCTTGTTTTCTTGGCAAGACCAGTGTCAGTGGAGTTGTAAGGACTGAGATTGATTGGAATAGGTGGCGAGAGATGGGATGCGAGGAACTGAAAATAGTTATTAAAGATGATAAAAGAGGAATTATAGTGTGAAGGACAGCTGAGACGCAGAGTGGCTGTTACTAGATGGGAAGGAAGAGTCAAGAGATTTATTTCTGTTTACATTTTTAAAGAGGTGGATGGCAGTCAAGAATGTCTGCAAGCCGATGGACGTGATCCAGTATGGAGGGAGGTATAGACGTCAGAGAGAAGAAAGGGGTTCGTTGTAAGAGCCAAGACTCTGGGAAGGTGGGAGGAGACAGGATCCAGAGCAAAAGTGGAGGGCCTGGCCTTTGGCAGGGGCGGAGGATACATGTTCAGATGCAAGGGTGCTGGAAGATGTGGTGAGGAATGAGGAAATTGGATTCCGATTACTTCTATTTTCTCAATGAGTTAGAGGCAAGGTCATCAGGGGAAGAGGGATTATAGGAAGTTTGGGGACAGACAAGGTGTGGAATAGTCATCTGGGGAGGTGAGAAATTGAGTATACCAGAGGTATGTAGTAAGGTTACTGGGTAATGTTACATTCCACAGGTATGCGCTTTTTGACAGTTCAAGTGCAGACGGGGAATAAGTCGTCATTGGGTTTAGCTTGAATATGGACAGACTGGTGAGCATGATGGAAGAGAAGGGAGGGAGAGTGTAAGAAGTGAGTAGATAAATAAGGAGGGTCCTGGGATTCCTCTTGCTCTGGAGGGAGAGAGAGGCATAGACATAACTGGAGTACAGTATGTGAAGGGCATGGGTAGAGGAGCATCTATCAGGCAGTAAGGGAGCATGGAGGAGGGAGCCTAAATCTCTCCACCTCAGGAGTCCAGGAAGGCTTCACCGAGTTGTCGTCTGAGCTTGATCTTGAAGGATGAGCTGGTAAGGGGTCAGGAAAAGGACTCCCTTGGCAAAGGGAAGGGTCTGGGCAAAGGTATGAGGGGTTGGGGAAGGGCAAGAAACTTGGTGTGCTGGGACAGAGGGTGTCTATAAAGGGATGGTGGGTGAAGGAGCTGAAAGGTTACTGGGACCAGATAATAGAAAACCTCACATGTCCTAAGTTGTTGAGAATTTGTTTTGCAACAGGACTCACTGAAATGCCTGCTTTGGGAAGGCACATGGTGAGGATGAGTAAAAGACTAAAAGCAGAGTAAAAAGAAAAAAAGAAGAAAATGGGGATACTCTGAAGAGAGATCATGAGGGCTTGAAAATTCACGTAGTAATAAAGATAGAGAGATTTGTGCCACAGAATCAACAGCATGAGGTGACTGGATAGGGCAGGTGAGAGAGGGAGAGGGGCCCAGGAGGTCTATGAGATTCTATCTTGGGCAATTAGGTGGATGATGGTACCATGACTATTATGAGTAGAAAGTCTGGGAGACAGTGAGTTTGGTGTTGAAACATGTAGGCAGAGATGTACCCTAAATGGAGCTATGAAGCCTGGAGCTCTCTCAAGACTTGGCATGTGGGTAGCGGGCATGGGGATGGATAAGATTATTGTGGAGAATTTACGGAGTGAGAACAGAACAGCTAGGGTGGAACTCAGGAACTAAGAGGGGTAGGGAGAAGAGAGACTGAGGGGAAGAGAGTTAGGAGGAGAACCAGGGAGCAGAGTGTCACGGACACCAAGACAAAAAAGGGTTCAAGGAAGGAGTGGGGATGGGCTCAGTATAACAGAACCATCAAGGAAGAGGATCCCAAAGCCGTACTGGCTGTGACAATTGGGGGAGAACAGGCAACTTTCCAGAGGTGAGTAGTTCAGAGATAAAACTACTGTTTGTTGAATGTTAAAATCCAAAACCACATATTAAACGCTATAGGAAATCAACTCAGATAATTGGAAGATAAAGCCCAAGGAAATCTCCAAGAACTCAGAAAAGAAGGATAAAGAGATGAAAATATTAGAGGGAAAGTAGGATCATATCCTAAGGAGCCCGTGTGTGTGTGTGTGTGTGTGTGTGTGCAAGCACACACGTGTGTGTGATCCCAGTAGACTCCCAGAGAGAAAAACTGTCTGATACAACCAAGAATTGGTTTTAGCCAAAGCAGCAAGAAAATAAAAACAAAGTGTAAATACTGTAAAAGAAGAAAAAAACCCATCTATGCTCTTTCTGTTTTTTAATTAATTGTTTTCCAAATGACATAATTGCCTACATGAGAAACCAAAAGAATCAGCTGGAAACAACTAGACTAATATTCCATAAAGTGAGTTTTTATGAAATGCACACCAAATCAGTACTTTCCTACGGACAGATAGTAGTCAGAAAATACACTTTTAAAATCCCATTTACCATTGTAATAAAAATATAAAATATCTAGGAATAAACCTGATGAAAAATCCAAGACTTACACCAAGAAACCAAAGCATTACTGATGTACATAAAAAGAAAACTTGAAGAGATAGAGAAAGACATATTATGCTTTTACACATCAAAGCCACCATTTGCAAATATGTCAGTAATCCTTTAATTAATTAGTTGATTTAACACAATTCCAATCAAAATCCTTAATAGATATTATGGGAACTTCATGGAAGTTCTCCAAGAGATATCCACACTCCCGTGTTCAGTGCAGCATTATTCACAATAGCCAGGCTGTGGAAACAAACCTAAATGTCCATCAAGGTATGAAGGGATAAAGACCACGTAGTTTATACACACAATGGAATATTATTCAGCTATGAAAAAGAGGGAAATCCTGTCATTTGTAACAACATGAATGAGCCATGAGGGCATTATGCTAAGTGAAATAAGCCAGTCACAGAAGGACAAATACTGTCTGATTCAATTTATATGAGGCATCTAAAATAGTCAAACTCACAGAAGCAGAGAGCAGAACGGTGGTTGCCAGGGGCAGAGGGAAGGGGGAAATGGAGAGTTTCTGTTAAATAGGGACAAAGCATGCATCACAAAAGATGAATAAGTCCTAGAGATCCGCTGTACAACCTTGCGCCTGTAGTTAATGATATTGTGTTGTACACTTTAAAATCTGTTCAGAGGGTAGATTTCATGTTCCTACTGCAAAAAAATAAAATTTTAAATTAAAAAGAAGACAGTAATCCTGCTTGAAGAAAGCAGGACAGAATCAACGCCCTCGTCAAGCATTCTGCAAATCCCAGACCTTGACAGTACGCTCTGCTGGCGAGGCGGTGGGGAAGCTTCATACATTGCTGTGGGAATGCAAAAATGGGGCCAATTTATCCTTTGGCTCAGCAATCTCACTTCTGTAATTTCTTCCCCTAAAGATACCTGCATATTTATGAACTGACTTGTGTATAAGGTATTCATTTCAGCCATGTTTATGATAGCAAAAGCTGGAATAACTCAAGTGTCCATCAGTTGGGGATTGGTTAATAAACATTGATACGTACTCACAATGGAATATTTTATAGCTGTGAAAAACAATGAAGATCTCTCAGATCTGATCTGAAAAGCTCTCCAAGGTAAATGAGTGAAAAATGCAAGGTGCAGAACAGATATCTAGCACCTTACTTTTACATAGGAAAGAAAAAACAAGCTATGTCTTCACATTGGTTTGTATTTGCATAAACAAACTCTGGAGAGATATTAAAAAAAAAAAGATGTGGGTGGTGGTGGTGCTATGGGTGGATGGGACAGAGGTGGGATGGAAATCTCTCCTACGTGCCTGTTCTTTCATTTTTATTTTTGAGCCATGTGAATTCATTACCTGCTAAAAATAAACTGAAATTATAAAATCAAGTGAAATGTGTAGTAATCACATAGTATTATCTTAGTTAGTCTCTAGTCTCTCTCTAGCTGGCTGAGAGGTGAAGAAGGATGGCTTTGCCCTTTGGTAGGGAGAGCTCGTGGAATCCTCATTGCATTTTTGGGGGTCAGTTAGGTGCAGGGCAAATGCTGGACCAGGGCCCTGGGCTCTGCAGCGCAGAGCATGAGCGAGGTATGGGAAGTCACGTCAACAGATCACAGTACCTTGACACGATGATGGCAACATAGAAGGAGAATTAGATCTGGGCTTGTCCATGTGAAGTTTTTTAAACAGCCATATTGAAGTATAATTTCCATACCACAAACTTCACCCCTTTAAAGCATACATTTCAACAATTTTTAGTAAATTAACAGCGTTGTGCAGCCATCACCATAATCTAAATTTAGAACATTTTCATCACCCCCAAAACAATCCTTGTGCAATTTGCCATCACTTCCTGTTCCCTCCCCCAGTTTCGGCCAACCATTAATCTACTTCCTGTCTCTATAATCTCCTTTTTGCCTTACCTGAACATTTCACATAAGTGGAATCATAGAATATGAGGTCTTTTGTGCCTGGTTTCTTTCACTCAGCATAACGTTTTTTTTGTTGTGTTTTTTTTTTTTTTTTTTTGAGGTACGCGGGCCTCCCACTGTTGTGGCCTCTCCTGTTGCAGAGCACAGGCTCTGGACGCGCAGGCTCAGCGGCCATGGCTCACGGGCCTAGCCACTCCGCGGCACGTGGGATCCTCCTGGACCGGGACACGAACCCGCGTCCCCCGCATCGGCAGGCGGACTCTCAACCACTGCACCACCAGGGAAGCCCAGCATAACGTTTTTGAGGTTCAACCATGTAGCATGCATCAGCACTTCATCCCTTTTAATTGCCAAATAGTATGCCATTGAATGGATATTGGTATGGCTTTTGTTTATCCACTTGATGGACATTTGGGTTGTTTCTACTTTTTGGCTACTATGAATCATGCTGATATGAACATTTGTTACAGGTCTTTGTGTGGATATTTTTTTTCAATTCTCTTGGGAAAATACCTAGCGAGGAATCGTTAGGACATATGGTAAATTTATGTTTAATATTTTTAAAAACTGCCAAACTGTTTTCCAAAGTGGTTGCACCATTTTGCAATCCCACCAGCAGTGTATGAAGGTCCTAATTTCTCCACCTCCTCACCAACACTTGTTATCATCTGTCTGTCTGATTGTAGCCATTTCTAGCAGGTGCAAAGCGTGAAATATAAATTAAAAACTCACTGAGTTTTTAATTTACATTTCCCTAATGACTAGTGATGTTGATGAGTACCTTCTCATGTCTTTATTGACTATTTGCATATGTTCTTTGGTGAAATGTCTGTATAAATCTTTTGCCCCTTTAAAATTTATCTTCTTATTATTCTAGAAGGAATTTTAATAGTTGTATCCCAACTGGGAGTTAGAGAAACGGTGAGCAGTGGGGAGAGTGGAAAGGAAGGAGAGAAGGTGGTCAGAGCTGGATTTGCCTCATCCTTGAACCGCTGGCTTCTGCCCTCATCCATCCTCTGTACATGGGGCTGTCTTCTTACTGTATCTCACCATGATACTGATTATTCCAGTAGGGAAATGTCAACCTCAGGAACAGCCACCAACCCAGGTAAGCAGAGAGCACCACTGACACTAACTCCCCCAGACGCTTGGTCCACTGATCCACTGGCCTCCTTCAGAGAAATCGTTGAGCCCCAATCTCCCTGTCTCCCATCCAGATCTTCTCAGTCAAAGACCCCCTGCACCCCGCCATCTCCTCCACCACACCATCGTGCCAAAATGCTCTTCTCTCTTTTCCTCTGAGCCAGTTCTCTATTCCTCCTCCACCTCCAAACCCTTCTACTCTGCCCTCTGGAAAAGCCACTAAATAACAAGCCACATCCCTTCCATCCTCTGTCTCTCCAAAAATTGCTCTGTCTACTTCCTTGCCTTTGCCTGGCTCTCCCCTGAAGAACCCCTTCCCCTTAGCTCCCTCGAGTGCTGACGTGTGTCCTCTCATGGCCCTTAAACCCCAAGAGGTGTCCTAGCTCCCTGCTGCCACATCCTCTTTGTGGCTCAAGCCATTCAACTATACACCCTCCTTCTGTCCTGGCTGCTGTCCCCTATGACCTCTTGATTGCTCCTGCTCATTCATCGAAGACACTGGCACCTGATCACAGTCATCTTTTCTTCCCTAGGTCCTGCTGTCCCCCTGGTGACTCCGGCAAACACGTGGATCACCCATCCAGCACCGTGGCCTCCCGCGTACTTTGCATCTCAGGCAAGCTTTTCTTCCTTTATCTCAACTATCGACTCCCACAGTCACACCTTGAAACTTGTCATCCCCCCAAACCGCTCCACCTCCCCATGTCAGTATTTCTGGCCACAGCCTCCTTTCTGTTCAGCTTGCTTCTTCAACTCTGTCTACCTCGACTAATCTCTGACCACAAGGGGACCTCCAGACCGTTGGTAAATGTCCCTTCTCCCAGCCCATCCACTCTCTCCTGTCTTTGCTTGTGTCCCAAATCGTCAACATGTAAACTCCCTTGTCCCTCTATCATGTAAACATAGTTCCTTCAAAAGACCCCAAAGCTGAGTAAACCCAACTTTCCTCTACTTCTGTGTATGATGTGAGCAGTGAGCCCACCAGGAGAAAGTCATATCCCAGGGAAGACTGGCCCTATACCTCTTTGGCCGCCAACTTCATTATGGGCCCTCAATACTGCTCTGCATTTCTGGCATCAACTTGATCTGCCACCCTTGGTAATGGCTTTCCAAGATTTCAAACCTTTGCCAGTATCCTTAAACCTCCAACCTCCCTCCACTCCCCCTAACCCTCTCTCTTGGCAGGTAAATTTTTCAGTGATAACTTCTCAGCGGAAACTGAAGCCATCGTAGGACAACTTCTTCAAGGTCTGCCTCCAAGCCTGCAAACCCTAACTGCATCCACACCTAACCTCTCCTTCTCCCCACTGTTCGTCTTGTCTCCTGTAACAGCCTCCTAACGAGCTTCCTCGTATCTGTTTTTACTCCCTGATCAATTTTCCACCCTGATCCAGAACATTTTTTCAAAACACAAGTGAGATTGTGTTATCCTGCTGCTTAAAATCCTTCCCTGGCTTTCCATGGGTCCTTAGTGTGTCTTACAAGGCCTTGAATAATCTGGCCCCTTCCCACCCCACCTTGTCATCTTGTTCACATGACCCTTGCCCTCTGCTCCACTCTCAGGGGCCTTTCTGTTTCTAAGGTTTGCCCTGCTACCTCCTACCCCACGGCCTTTGCATATGTTTCCCCACTCCCACCCAACCCCCTTGAATCTGGTGAACTCTTATTCATACCTCAGAACTCAGTTCAGGGTGACTTCTCCAGAGGAGTGTTCCCTCACCCCTGTTCTAGGTTAAGTTCCTTTTCTTAAACACGCTCACATTTCCTTCCCCCAGATACGCATCTCAATTTAGAGTCAATTTATACGTGTGTTGGCGTAAGTTTTGATCAACGTCTGTGTCCCCCGCAAGACTAAGACCTCCTTGAAAGCGGGGATTGTGTCTGTTTTGGCTCACCACTCTACGCCCATAGATTACAGTGTCTGGCACAGAGAACACACTCGATAAATATTTTTGAATGAGTAAATAAAACAATTATTGCAACTGGCCCAGGTGGTTCAATTGTTCACGTGTTCATTCATTCATTCATTCATTCATTCCACAAGCATTGACTGAGCCCTTATCATATACGCAAAGAATCCAAGCACCTCTGGGGCTCTAACCAGGAGCACTGCTGGCACTGCAGAAGCAAACCTGAGGAGGTGATTAACTCTGCCGGGGGTGACTGAATAAAGCCTCACAGGGGATGCTGCCTCTGAGCTGGGCCCTGATGAATGGAAGGTTGCCCAGGAGGGAAGGCCATGCCAGGCAAAGGAAACAGCGTGTACAAAGCCCTAGAGACACAAAAGAGAGCAGCAAGTTGTTCTGTGTCTGGACCTCAGAGTTCCCAAGGCCAAGGGACAGGGAACTGGAGGGGCAGTGGAGGAGGCCAGCGAGGTTGACGGCGAAGATGGGCAATGTTGTATATGTCAGGGAGGTTCATGAGAGGGGTGTAGGGATGACATGGTTAGAGACGGGTTATAGAGAGAGAATTCCTCAGGTGGTGGGGTGAGTGGTGGATCTGCATGGGCACAGTGATGTCCAGTTAGGGCTCTTAGGCTGATTCATGTGCGGGTTGGGTCAGCATGGCACAGAGTGGTCATTCTCAGGCTTCCCTGGTGGTGCAGTGGTTGAGAGTCCGCCTGCCGATGCAGGGGACACGGGTTCGTGCCCCTGTCCGGGAAGATCCCACATGCCACGGAGCGGCTGGGCCCATGAGCCATGGCCACTGAGCCTGCGCGTCCGGAGCCTGTGCTCCGCAACGGGAGAGGCCGCAACAGTGAGAGGCCCGCGTACGGCAAAAAAAAAAAAAAAAAGAGTGGTCATTCTCAGAGGGAGGCCAGCATGCCACACCCTCTGTAATGCAGAGATGCCTGGGCAGAGGGGTGCTCTGGGGTCTCCGAGGCCCCCTCCCTCCACCTTGCTATTTGAGCAGTCTGTGTGTGCCTGCCTTTCCCAGAGAGGAGGAGTGAAAAGTATTCTTTGGACAGAATATGATGGGACTTCAGTAGACAGTTCTGAGTCCTGGAAGTGCTGAGAAGATGTGGTCTATGTGAATCACACCTTTTATTTTCTGATGCTTTGACATCTGGGGTCTTGCTGTCTCTGGAGAGGCTACCAGTTCCCAGAGATAGTAAACACGTACCTGAGAGCATGCTCTTCAAGTGCAAACCTACCAATCCAGAGCCTACGCCATCTCCTTTATTGGGCTGAGCCACTATCCTCCTGGCCTACTCGCCCAGGGGTCAGGTTCCAGACAACCAGGGGCAGCTCCTGGGTTCCAGAGACCACCAGAACTATTCAAACTAGCCAACCCCAAGCCTGTCTACCCTGCTTATCCTCCTTCGCCAATGTTTTATTTTTTCCCACAAAAATCACAGTAAGGATTCTCGCCCATGCTTTCTCCTCACTCCTTCTGCCTTCTGACAGACCCTGGTGCTTCCCCATGTGGCCCTGTGTAGAGTGCTGTGATCCCTGTCTTTAGGGATCTGTGAGTATAAACGTCTTCCTTCATGATCATCATTTCCATCTGTGTGTCTTATCACATCTAATTAAAACGAATCCCAGGTACGTTTTAGAAGAGGGCCCTTGACTCCTTCTGACTCAGATATCCATCAAGACCATTTGAAGACTACAGGAACCTGGGGAGTATCTAGCATTGCGTTTCTCTCATGTTCTGATATGATTATGTCTGTCGCTTGTGGCCTACAGCAGTCACTTGTCCCAGAATGAAGGACTGGGCTGACCTGATACGGTTAAGTTTCACGGTCAAGTTGAGTGGAGAGCCATCCTCTCCAAAGCAGTAGTTCTCACCCCTGCCTGAATACTAGAATCACCAAGGGAGCTTTTCAAAGCTACCAAGGCTGGACCTTTGACCTAAGGGGTCTGGAGAGGGGCCCCGGCTTTAGTGTCGACAGGGAAATTTCCCAGGTGACACAAATGTAGAGTTAGGGGTGAGAACTACAATCCTAAAATCTGGTTCCCCCAAGTCCTTGACTGAATCTGCCACTGACTAAAACCCAGGTTTCTTTCCTCCTGTTTAATGTACTCTCAGGGAAGACCATGTGCCCTCTACATAAAGAGGACAGGCTTCCCCCGATCTTGGCTGGGTTCCCTTGTGCCTGGGACCCTGAAGATTAAGGGGCTTGAGCACTGAATCGAGAAACTGAAGTCACAAATACAAGTCACCATCCTCTCCCACTATTCATTATGAGGTTGGTTGGAGTACAAATTTAGCCTATAGTGGGTTGGTTGTGTTTGAACCTCCCCCACAAAGTTCTGTATGGGAAATCTAGTTAAGAGCCTTCTTCCTGGGGGAGGTTGAGTGTAACAGCTGTTCCTCACCAGGACCGATAGTCTCACCAGGATGCAGTCCGGGTGTTGCCCCTTGAGCCTAAAGCCTTTCATCCCTGAGGACTGACTCACATTTCAGGTTGGCATCCAGAAGAACAGCCTTTCTCTCCATAGCTGTCGACAAAGACAGTTCCTGGGCTGGGTGGACAGAGGCATGTCAACCTGGGAGTTGGGGCTCATGCCTTGCTTTCACACATTTGGGAAGAGGTATTGTGTAGTCACTGTGGATCAGCTATCCTTCTTCCTTGCTCTCCTCTACTTTAAAGGCTGGGGGGCTACAATACTGGATTTCTCATCCTCTCGTGCACTAAGGGGAGGTCATGTTCTGGCCAAGAAGAGATAGGAGAAAGTCCCTGGGAAGGGATCTCTTCCTGAAAAAAAGGCAAAGGCTTACTAAGAGAAAGCCCTTGTTGCCTTTTGTCCCTTTCCCTGTTCCCCTTCATTCTGCCTGGAATGTAGATGTGATGTTGGATGTGTAGCAGCCATTCTGTGACCAAGAGGGGACAAGCATGACGTTGAAGGCCTGTGTGCTCAAGATGGTGAAGCAGAGAGATGGAAAGAACTTGGGTCCTTGAGCTGCTGAATCTGCCTGCGATTGCCAGCCCCTAGACTTCTTGTTGCCTGAAACAAATAATCCCTTTATGTTCCTAGGGTAGAGATTTTTCTTCCTTGCACCCAAACACATTCCTATCGGACACACACATCAGTTGTCTGTGCTGGTTTTGGCAAGTGAGTGTCAGCGGCTGATCTTCAGAAAGGCATCCTGATATTGTGAAAAGATTACTCAAGTAAATGATAGAGAACTAGGATTCGAGCCCCTGCTGTTACTTGTATAGGCTGTGTGTTTGGAGGTAAGTCATTTACTCTCACCAAGGTGCAGTTTATGGATCTGAAAAATGGCAGTACTATGTGTCTCACACAACAGGGTTACTCTAAAAATAAAATGAGTTAAAAGTGTGAAAGTATTTTTAAGACTGTGAAGTGATGTCCATGGGTCAGGTTTCGTTATGTGAACAAATGCCCTCAGTGTTTGCTCCCAGTGGTCCCTGGAGTAGCAGTTACCTTGAGGGCCAGAAGACACCCTCCAAACGTCCTGTCACCAGCTGTCTGGAGGCAGAGAGGCTGGGCTGTCTGCATCTCTAAGTCTGGCCAGGGACACTAGTGCATGCGGAGACAGCACATTGCTTCCCTCTAACACTCGCTCTTTTCGTGTTCCCAGGGGGACTAAGTTCATCTGGGAGTGGGACAGATTACAGAATCCTGGAACGCTGGAGGAAGCAGGGGCCGAATTTCCCTAAGCAAACGTAGCCAGCAGCCATCCACTGTCTCCAAGGCGCTCCCAGTGGTGGGTGTCCCTCACTCCCTGGGGAGGCGACTCATTCAAATATTAGAAAGGGCTACGTCTCATGGAGCCCAAAACTACCCTTAAAACTCACAGCTGTTCCTCTTCTTTCTTGCATAGAACAAGTCCTATCCTTCTGGTACATGGCCCCCCTTCAGACATTTGAAGGCAATCACAGCCTCACAATGACCTTTTGTTCAGGCTAAAGAGCCCTGTCTCTTCAACTGGTTCAGCTACCTGGAGCTGCATCCCACACTCTGTCTATACAAAGATGCCCTTGTATGGGTCACAAAATAACAAGGGAGACAGACATGTAAACAACTACAGCACACTGTGACATGCTGGGATAAAGACTTACACAAAGAGCTATGGGAACATAGGACAGGGACCAAACACTTCTGTGCAGAATGGGGGTGAGGAGGTCAGTCTTTACAGAGAAGGCGGTAGTTGATGAGAAGAAGAAAGGATGATTTTTACAACGGCCAAATGTGGAGGGTGCAGGTTGGAGGTTGCAGGTGATATGGGTCCAAGTCTGTTAAGGCCATAATTTGCTGTGGCCAGAGTCACAATACTGGGAACAAGGGACCACTGCAGGGAACATCTACTAAATAGAGATTATTATTCTGAGTCTACAGATGGAAACATTGAAGCTCGGAAAGATTAAGTGGATCTGTCTGAGGCAAAATGCTTTAGTGATGTGAATTCCACTCAGTTGCTGTGTGGCCTTGGGCGAGTTGCCTAAACTCTCTGGGCTTCAGGTTTATCATCTCTAAAAGAGAGATCGTAATAATCAGAGTGCTTTTCTCTTAGACTGTTACTCACATTAAGTGAGTGAAATGGCTCAGATTGGTGGCTGGCACACGTTAAGCGATCAACAAATGCTAGCCATTGTAAGCAACTGAATGGCTTCTCTGGGACGTAAAACCATGTCCCTTGTCTCCCAATTCCACCCTCTTCTCCCTGCACAGAGGGCAGGCATAGGTCTGGAGGAAGAGGGACAGATTTGACGTTGACTCTTACTCACAAGAATATGGTATTTGTTTGCGTGTTGCAGATTCCTCCACACCTAAGTCTCTGGATGCTTGTGTAATTTAAAACATACATACTACAAAGATGTACTCGTTGGCAATGTGTTCCGGCATCTCTGAATCAAGTGCCTTCTGCCACTGCGCTGCCCAGTCCTCTGGGGACGGCGGTCCCTCCACAGCATCTGCCCACTCAAGATGGCTGGGGGAAGGGAGGCTCTTGGGATTCTGGCTGCCTGCCGGGGGGGACACGGGTGAGCCGAGTGGTGAGTTCAAATCCTGGCGAATTCACTGTACTACACCCACTCCCCAAAGCCCCCACTCTGGTCCACTGCCACTTTTCTGTCTTCATAAAGCTAAGGGACTTATTTAAATTTCAAAGCCTCACACGCAGCTAAGCAGGCAGCAGAGATCACTGCCTGTTGAGTGATGAATTGAGATATTATCCATACTGCATGGGAGGGAGGGTGGGAGGGAGAGGAGGGAACTGAAGGAAGGGAAGGGAAAAGGAGGGCTCGTAAGCAACATAGTGTGTGCAGCTCGTTTCTTTCATCGAATTAGTTATCGGACGGCTATCCCCACCTCCAAAGCTACATTCAAGTCCACCCTGCTCACCAGGTCCCCCTCTGACTTGCCTGTTTCAGTGAATGGCTCTGCCATTTTGTTAGCCACCAAATGAAACGTATGAATCATCTTTTGGCTCCTCCCTCTCCGACCTTGCCCCATTCTTTTTTTTTTTTTTTTTTTTTTTTGCGGTACGCGGGCCTCTCACTGTTGTGGCCTCTCCCGTTGCGGAGCACAGGCTCCGGACGCGCAGGCTCAGCGGCCATGGCTCACGGGCCCAGGCACTCCGCGGCATGTGGGATCTTCCCGGACCGGGGCACGAACCCGTGTCCCCTGCATTGGCAGGCGGACTCTCAACCACTGCGCCACCAGGGAAGCCCCGTGCCTCATTCTTTTTGATTTCCAAGCTTAGGGTCTCGCTAGAAGCCGTGCTCACTTTCCCTCCTACTCTCTGACACCCTGGGGTGAGGCCTGAACGAGCTCTTGCCTCAACTATTTCAACAGTTTCTTAACTGGCCTTCTTCCCTCTCTGTCTCCCTTCCGACTCATGTGCTGCCGGGTTGTATTAGAGAAATCCAGTGTGGACTTGGTTAGACCAGTTCTCTGAAATACAAACACACAAACAAACAAATAGCCAAAGAAAAACAAGCCCTGACTTGCAGCCTTTGCCCATTTCCATGGTAAATATTCACATTGTGGCCCATCCAAGCTGCCAACGTGAGGCCACAGAATGAGGGGTTGGAAAGAGGTGGACAGAGTTGGCTCTGGCCAGCACACAACTGTCTGAAGAACAGCTCCCCGTGGACTTAGGACTTTAATAGTGTACAAACTTCCTCACCTGGCAGAGGCCTTTGATAGCTTGCTGTCAGTCAGCCTGCCCAGCTGATCCCATCACGGCCTGATAGGGGCATGCAAACTGGGCGCATTTCTGGTCTCCAGTGTGATTCTGCTTCCCTACTTTTGTGGCTTTATTTGTACTGGTCTCTCTGCCCATCGAAAAATCCTTCCCATTCTTCAAGACACACCTTAAATACTACCCGTCTCCTCTATGAAGACTTCTCCCTAGCCCCTTAGACCAGATAAGATGTCCTTACTATTTGAATCCTGATAGCGTATTTTGTTTGTGCCTTTGCTGGAGTACTTATCACTGTCCGCTGTGTATCTGGTTTTACGTGGGCAGGAGTCACTTGGTCCCTCTTACTAGAACATGATTTTCTTGAAGGTAGGGACTATGATTTCTTTGTTGTTCCTGAAGTGCCTGGCATATTTTCTTGCACACAGTAGGTGCTTAAGAAATATTTGTTGAAGTAAAGTGACCCATTTCCTCCGTCAAGATAAGACATTGGTTTATTTTCCGCATTCTAGAAGAGGGAAGAGATTTCTTGTTCCAGAGATGGACAAACCCTTTGTATTGCTGGCCCTGACACTGCCTCGCCTGCTCTGGAGCCTTTGCCTTTGTCTTTCTGGCCTCGGCCTGGGGGAACCAGGCCCCTCTCCTACCCACTGCCCCCCAGGAGGTCAAGATCAGCTCAGTCAGACTTAATGCTTCCTCCCAAGAGACCCAAGTAAAGTGCTGGTTAGTTTGGCTCCTGGGTAGCGCTGGAGAGTTCAGCGTTTGCCTGAAAGCTGGGCCTGGGCCTGGGCCTGGGCTGACCCGGGAAGCCTGGGCAGTTGAAGCAGAGGTGGGGCAGTTCTGCTTGGCCTGGTGCTGAGCTGGGGCTTGGCTTCCTCTGCACTCGGCCTGGGCCGCCACCATCGCCAAGGCCCCTGGTGTGAAGGAATTCGAGTTCTAACTTTAGGTGGCTACGTGGCTGATGGCTGTGTTTGTGAATATCTCATTCCTACTTTGGTGGCCCAGCTGGTGGGAACAGAACGGGTAGTCATGGGACTGTCATCGTGTGCTGTCCAGGTTAACATGTAGCATTTCTATTACTATTAACAGACTTTCTGCTCCTCTCTCCATCTGTTCTCTGAAATAATTGCAGTTGTACAGACCATGCCTTCGCTACAGGCAAGCTCTGGGGAAGAGGATAGTGCTTTTATGAGAAAAAAAAAAGTGTTAAAAAATAACAGCAAACATGAAAAGAGAGTGGGAATGGAACTAACAGCAGGTTTCCAATTTCTTGCGGATTCCGGCCTGCAAAGGTGGCGTTTTCACACTTGTTCGGGGTGACAGAGCCCAGCCAGATGGGGGTGAGTGGCTGGGTTGGTGGCTTAGCCTTTGGGATGTGCTGTTGGTCACCAGGGATTTGGCCCCAGTTGAGGTGGTGGCCCCTTGGTCGGGCGACCCAACGAGGGGATGCTGGGAAGGGGTGAGGTCCCTAGGAAGCTAGAGCCAGGGGCGTTTTGATGGTGCAGCGTGTCCTGAGCATGGGGGCTTGATGGTATCAAGGCCTGGAGGAAAGGCTGGGTGAAGGGCTGGCGGGGAGGTGGAGGTTTTGAGCTACATGGCTTGTTCTGTCTGGGCCTCAGTTTCTCCACATACAAAATGGGAGAGGATCATCTCCATGACCTCCTTCCCTGAAGGGGTATTAGGAGAATGAACGGGTTACTGCAAAACGTCAAGAATTCTTCTGATGGAGGGTTAAACTACAAAGGATAATTAAGATGTGGTGTGTGAAATATAATAACTATTAAAAGCACAAACCAAATACTCGTGGATTTGAAGCACTCTGGTTTGTAAGGTTGTGTGTGGGGTTTTCGTTTTTTCCCGGGGTGCTAAGCAAGCATGTCTATGAGGACAAGGACCCAATGGGTCTTTGTTCTGGTGCCTTCCTTCCCACTACCTAGCTCGTCCACATGAGGGCCCAACCCTGAGTGTCACATCTCATCCTGTGAAACTGAAAATGGTGCTCTGACCCCTTTGCCCCACCACCGCCCCCCTTGGAATGGCCAAGGAGAAGGCACTGCTGAGATTTTTAAGAGTGAATTGGATGGAGAAAGAAGGAAATGAATTAAGGGAGTACAGCCATGTGATCGCTAAGTCTTCTTAAAATTCTAAGAAATGTTTTCATTTGAAAGAAACCCAGGAAATGTGACTGGTCAGCTGTGAATAAGACATTTGTTGGGGAAAAAAAAAAATTTTTCTTTTGGTGGACTCTATACTCCAAACCCATAAAATGATTTTAAAAAAAATTCTGGAAAGGCTCGAGTGGAGATTCAGAGGGACCATCATGTGATGATGATGATAGTATAAAATATTTTTCAGGTATTGAATAGATTTTACCTTTCTTTGCCACCTCAAATTACCCTCAGAAGCGATCAGGATGTTGTAGATCTACTTTAAAACTAGGTCCAGTGAATCACAGAGATTGGCAGGCCTTTAAGATTTTTCAAAATACACAGGTGTAGATGAAATGTGACCTGATAGGCTGGGTGGGGGGAGGTTGTCCCAAAATAACCTAGTTTTTGTTTTTGCGGTACGCAGGCCTCTCACTGTTGTGGCCTCTCCCATTGCGGAGCACAGGCTCTGGACGCGCAGGCTCAGTGGCCATGGCTCACGGGCCCAGCCGCTCCGCGGCACGTGGGATCTTCCCGGACCGGGGCACAAACCCATGTCCCCTGCATCGGCAGGCGGACTGTCAACCACTGCACCACCAGGGAAGCCCTAGAACCTAGGTTTTTTTTAATACAAGAGAATATTAAGAAATTTGAAAGGGAAGAATTTTAAGCTATTTCTGTTTATTGACACATTTTCATTGGTATCTTGTAAAAATCCACATCTCCTCCTTTGGCCAAAGACTTGATTGGAAAGAATGTGAATCAGTTCCTTGAGAGACTATCTGTGTTAAAAACTAGCTACACTATATTAGTTTTTGGTGTGTTTGTTTCCACCATCATCTTATGAGCTCCTCCAGGCCAGGGACTGGCGGCTGGCCCTTACTGTCCTCTATATACATGAAATGTACAGTAACGAGCATGCAGAATACATGAACAATATATATAACTGATGGTGCAAATAGCTGAGGAGTTTACCACCAAGTAAATGCCTTTCCATAAAAAGCAAACCCTGGATGTACAAATTGATGCAATCAGTAATAAAAGATTATCAAACAAATAATAGTTACCATTGATTGAAGCCCTATTATATGCCAACCATTCCAGATCCCTTGCCTCATTTAACTCCACAGCCAGCATACGAGGTCAGTTTTATTATTCCTGTTTAAAGATGAGAAAACTGAGGCATAGGGAAATTGAGTAACTTGCCCAAGAGCACATTATTAGTAAGTGGCAAAGGCAAAAATCAAACCGAGTTCTGTATGATTCCAAAGCCGGGGCTCTTAAGCTCTCTGTTCTGCTGCCCTTTGACAGGGAAGCAGTAGGATTTCTGTAGAGTGCAATCATGCCTCCTTAGTGTGTTATAGTTCTTTGAGGGGATACATAAATTAGTGGGAAGGAAAATTGTATTTAGTCTTTCAAAATCTTTTGACAAGGTTACTTTTTTTAAAATTAATTAATTTATTTTTATTTTTTTGGCTGCGTTGGGTCTTTGCTGCTGTGCACAGGCTTTTCTCTAGTTGCGGAGAGCAGGGGCTACTCTTCCTTGCGGTGCACGGGCTTCTCTTTGCAGTGGCTTCTCTTGTTGCAGAGCATGGGCTCTAGGCAAGGGGGCTTCAGTAGTTGTGGCACTCGGGCTCAGTAGTTGTGGCTCGCAGGCTCTAGAGCACAGGCTCAGCAGTTGTGGCGCACGGGCTTAGTTGCTCCACGGCACATGGAATCTTCCCGGACCAGGGCTTGAACCTGCGTCCCCTGCACTGGCAGGCGGATTCTTAACCACTGCGCCACCAGGGAAGCCCAAGGTACTTTCAAAATTAAAAACCTTTGGTGCTAAATATTTTGTTATTGATAGGGAACAGGTTAGAGACAGCAACAAACAAAGCAACAAAAGGATCTCTTTCTCCGTTCACTTCTAAATTAAATTCTTTGGGGGCTCAATTCTAGGCCTTTTATTCTACATTCTACACCTTTATATGAATTGTATGGGAGAGGAAGTGTGCAATAAAACCTCCAGGCAATCAGATGATCAGGAAATCCTTGGGCAGGTGGAAACGCCACCGGATGGGGACAAATCCAGGCTGACCCTGGGAGGCTGCTTGAGAGCAGAGATACGGGCAGATGAGTTCCCGGGCAAGTCCAGGCCAGGCCAGGGCCTGGGCAGAAAAAATCCTGGGTATTTCTGGGAGGACAGCTCAGGAAAGGATATCATAGTTGCTACGGACTGTTCCCTAAAGACCGCTGTGACCCAGAAGGACAACAAAGGTCGGGCTTAACTAGAAGGAAATCTGTATGAATTAGTGTGTGCATTTGCGTAGAACCATCTTATGCCCACGTGGAGGCACTGTCCTCAGTTTTGAGTGCTGCAGAAAGGGACCACTAGAATGGTCCAATATAAGGAATGGGAGCCAGAGAGGCCAGCGGCGGGCAGGAGAAGAAGATAAGAAATAGCAAAGTCCATCCATGTCTCTACAAATACAGAGTGAAGTAAGTCAAAAAGAGAAAAACAAATATCATATATTAACGCATATATGTGGAATCTAGAAAAATGGTACAGATGATCTTATTTGCAAAGCAGAAATAGAGACACAGCCATAGCGAACAAACGTATGGACACCAAGGGGGGAAGGGGGGGATGGGAGGAACTGGGAGACTGGGATTGACATGTATACACTATTGATACTATGTATAAGATAGAGAACTAATGAGAACCCACTGTATAGCTCAGGGAACTCAATGCTCTGTGGTGACCTAAATGGGAAGGAAATCCAAAAAAGAGGGGATCTATGTATACACAGAGCTGATTCACTTTTCTGTACAGAGGAAACTAGCACAACATGGTAAGGCAACTATACTCTAATAAAACTTAATTTTAAAAAAAGCAAAAACTGAGCAAAGTGTTTCAAATGACTAAGACCACAAATGTCCAAACACACTCTTGGTCACCAAATCCTTGAAGGCGGGCCTAAGGGGAACTCTTGACACGTGAAATGGAAAGCAATTCTTTGTCAAGAGCTCTTGACAAAGAAAAGAAACTGCTAACTTACACACTGGGGGGTAAACTCATCTATTTCATTACCCAAGAGATGAGACAGGTTGAAAATACAAATTGCTCTTTAAAAGGTTTGGAGCAACCTGTGGGCTATCGATTCACAATGGCTTCTTGGGTAGATTGTGACTTAAGGAGGAGATCCTGAAGTCCTGCTGGCAGAGAGGAGAACTGGGAGCATTCAAAGTCTCTGGGCGCAGTGGCCAGAGGCGGCATGCACAGCTGGACAGAGCATGGTTCGTTTCAACCCAGGGGGCCAATTCTGATGCTCTTTCTGGGCTGAAGGAGGTAAGAAATATTATGCTTATATTCTGAATAGACTGAATATGGTTTACAAAAAGTCATTCCTGGTTCCTACAATTATATGAGCCCTGCCTTTCAGGGGTCAACAGGGGGAGCCTTAAAAATCTGGAGGTTGAGTGTGTGGTGCTTTGGAAAGCGATTATGATAAAGTGGAAGGGGCGTGGCTCTGTCACGAGGCCAGGATCCCAGTAATCCTACAGAGCCAAAGGAAGCGTGTTCAGGATGCTTCTTACTGCTGTTAGGAGCCGGGCCAGCTCCCTGGGCCTGTGACCCATGCAGCACTGAGAAGGGTCGTGCATGGTTTAACGCGCTGTTGCCATCTTGAAATTCTCAATAATTTTCAACTAGGGGTCCTGCGTTTCCGTTTTGCACTGGGCCCCAGAAATTATGTCGTTGGTCCTTGTTAGGAGCTACTCAGCCGGCCTAACAACGTGGGGGGGGGGTGATGTCAAAGGAAGGTCAAGGAAGAAGGCCAATCGAGGCAGCTGGATCCAAACGATACCAGGAAGTGGAACACGTGTAAAATGGACAGTTTCCTAGGCAACTAGTTGCTCCATCTAAGTGTCACACACATGCTTTGCTAAAAGCATTTCTTAATGGCAGGGACTAAAACAGGAGCGATCAGGCCCAGGGGAGCCTGGGGCATGTCTCATGTTGCTCAAAGACCTGCTGTATGGCCAATCCCTTAGCAGAATCATCTAGAAAAGTGGAAAAAAAAGGCCTGGGGCCTGGTCTCAAGTAGGTGTTTTGAGATTGAATGACAGCCTTCTCCTTTCCTCCCAGACATTTGTATTTTTCGGAAACATTCTTAAGTAATGACTTGCACTTATGACAAGGGCCACTCCTGAGTTCTCTGGGAAGCTAGAAGAGCCTGGATTCTGAATCAAGGGTGTGGATGATACTATGGAAGGAAAAAGCAATAAGACACTCATAGGAGCCCTAGGCCAGGCTGTGCCTGTCCATGCCTCTCATCTCTCCTATCCCTACACTGAAGTGACATTTCTAACAAGTGCTTCACTCCTGGGACCCTCGGCTTCTCCATGTTCCGAGCAAGTTGCCTCAGATCCTCCTTAGAAAGCACAAAGGGGCCGGTTCTTGGCAGAGTCCTTGCTGGAACGGTTGGGAAAGAAAAAAAATAAAACTACAGAAATCATTAATTTTAGTGTTCACATTGTCCCAGAAATAATTACAGAAGAAAAACCAAGACGAGGTCCCAGAAATTCCCCACAGACACTTAGGCAGCTATCAGCTGGCATTTTTCATCTGAGAGAAAAGAAGTTACTGTAAATTATGAGGCCGTGCCACAAGGAAATCCCGAATCGCAAGGTTTTGCCTGGTTAGAATATTTCAAATATCCCAATAAAGTTGTGCAGGCTTTTTTCTCCCTTTTCAGGGAATGTATTCTGCTCCCTCTTTTCTATTCTGTTTAGAAAATGAGCTCTGATGGGGATAATCCTGGCTCTGGGTGTTCCGAGAGAGAGAAGTCCTTTCTAGCCAAGGGGTGTTGGAGGTGTGCGCCTAACCCCCTCACAGGGCTGCTGGCCTTGCCTTCAGCGGGAGGCCAGTGTATCTGAACCCTGACCCTGATTTCTTCTCTGGTCTCAAGCCTTGGTCCTTCGTTGACTGGACCACAGTGGACATGTGACCTGGGGCAGGCAACCCATAAACCAGCCAGTGCGTGCTCTGGCACAAGAAAAGCTGGGCTGAGCCAATCCTATTCTACCCTCTGCAGTACTCTGAACAAGGGTGCGTTAGCAGGGGGCAGTAGAAGTCATGGTCATGGCGAATCAAAGTCAGATGTGGCCGAGCCTCAGGAGGGGTCAGAATGACCGGGGGTGAGGTCGGCAGCACAGAGGGAATTCTGTTCCCAGGACCACCTGGGGCCCACCAGCCTTCTACTCCCTGTCTGGTCCTCACGAATCCCGCACACGAGCCTTCTTTTACTTGAAGGGTAGAAGCAGGTGGAAGGGAGAGAGGCACAGATTTCAATGTGGCCCCAAGGAGGAGTTTCTAGAGTCAGCGCAGAGCGGATGTGGAACGGGCTGCTTGGGAGTGGGTGTAGGGTAGGGGAGAAGGGTAAGCTCACCATCGCATGGGGAGGGAAGCTGGAGGGCCTCCTCCCATGCTGCCATCCCACGAGTCTGTACGTATTCGAAGGCTGGTCTGTTCTGTATCCAACTGTGTGGCCTATGGGGGTAATGCTTTGCCATCCTTAAGGGTGAGACTCTGTCCTAAACATCACGGTTACTCCACCCAGACTCATTCTGTTCCCCTGTCCCAGGAGGCACCTCTTACTGCTCACACCACCCCCAACCCATCATGAAACATCATTCCTTTAGGGCTCTGTCTTCTGACCAGGCTATGAGCTCCTCTGGGCAAGCAGCTCAGTTACCCTCAGGACCTGGCACCATGTTTGGCCAGGCATGGAATGAGTGCACGAATCCACACAAGGATGACTCAGGGTGGGACTTCCCTGGTGGCACAGTGGTTAAGAATCTGCCTGCTAATGCAGGGGACACGGGTTCGAGCCCTGGTCCGGGAAGATCCCACATGCCTCGGAGCAGCTAAGCCCACGAGCCACAACTACTGAAGTCTGTGCGCCTAGAGCCCGCAAGCCACAACTACTGAGCCCATGAGCCACAACTACTGAAGCCCCTGTGCCTAGAGTCCACGCTCCACAGCAAGAGAAGCCACCGAAGCCCGCGCACCGCAACGAAGAGTAGCCCCGCTCCCTGCAACTAGAGAAAGCCCACGTGCAGCAACCAAGACCCAACGCAGCCAAAAATAAATAAATAAATAAATACATACATTAAAAAAAAAGGAATGAATGATGGTGTTGGCGCACAGGCTTCCTGCTCGGATCACAGAGCCTGGGACAGGGGGGTGGACATGCCAGACAAATGCCCTTTGAACGGAGCTCAGTGCCCTTCTCCTAAGTGGACCCTGCCCTTGGGTGGGCGCTGGGGACCCCTTTCTCTTCTCCATGTCCTCAGAGTGTCACCCCCCTTCACGCACATGCAGATCAAGGTGTCTGGCCCCCTCCCATGCTCACCAGCTCCCCAGAGGTACGGGAGGAGGCAGATTGGTTCCATGGGAGGACAAGCTGGTAACTTTAGTCAAGCCAACATGGGCATCCTCGCCACCCCATCCTGGGAAATCCTGTCCTGTGCCCACCCCCACCGCAGGCCCACCTTCTCCACTAGCTGCTGAGCCAGCGGTAACTGAAGCCCGCACTGGGATTCTCACAGCTTGCTTTCCAAGAGAGAAGGCTAGAGGGGTGGGGAGCCTTGGTCTACACCCACCAAAGCCAGATAAGAGGCGTGGCTCTGATTCCAGAGCATCCCAACTCTGCTTCCTCGTGAGAGGGGAGCACGCTGGGCCTGGGGGCGCCCGTCCCCTGCCTGCATCTACCATAACCCGAGCTGCAGCAAGGGGACGTGATGCACAGGACGTGGACACGTAGCGCCAGCTCAGCCCTTGCCTTGGGCTCAGGCCAAGCACAGACTGCGCATGCGGGAGACGACAGAAAGTAGCAGAGGCAAAACGAAGAGGGGAATCTCGTGACCTGGGCCTCAAGACACAAGTAACATGGCTTCTATCCTTGTGAGTGATGTTCACCTCCATCCCCCAGCCCCCAGGTCATGTATTTTCTTTACCTCGTACCTTGATTGTAGGGAAGGTAGTCTGGGCCCATCCCTCTGGGGCAGAGAGAAAGGAAGGGGGAGGCTGGGAAGCGTGTTCAAAGGCCCACAGTATGGAAGTGATGCTCAGAACCGGAAGCCAGAGCTTGCAGTTTCTATGCCGTCAGACCCTGGCACACAATTCTTGAAGGGGTCTCTTTTGCTTTGGAGATTTCTGTCTTTAAGGCACATCCTTGGGAAAAAGTCCCCCACCCCACCCCATCTCTCTGGTCCCTTTAAATTCTCATTGTCTTCTGGTTTCATGAAGAAAGACCTAAGTAAACATTCTTCTGCTTAGGTTTCTGTCTGCAGGGGCAGCCAGAGCGTGACTGTGTGCTGGGAGGAGCATCCATCCCCGAGGGAGATGAGAACTCGTTGTTCGTTCTGGTTTGGTCGCTAACTAGCTGGATAATTCTGGGTCCCTTCATCAGTGAAAGGAACGGTTGGATGAGGTGATAGGCTAGGTCTTCTGCTCTTCTCAGGCCTGACTCGTTTTTTAAATTGAAGTAGAGTTGATTTACAATGTTGTGCTAGTTTCAGGTGTACAGCAAAGTGACGCAGTTATATATAGATGTAGATGTAGATATATTCTTTTTCATAGTCTTTTCCATTATGGTTTATTACAGAATATTGAATATAATTCCCTAGGCTATACAGTAGGACCTTGTTGTTTATTTATTTTATATATAGTCGTGTGTATCTGCTAATGCCAAACTCCTAATTTATCCCCCGTTTCCCCTTTGGTAACCATAAATTTGTTTTCTATGTCTGTGAGTCTTTCTGTTTTGTAAATAAGTTCATTTGTATCATATTATAGATTCCACATGTAAGTGATATCATATGGTGCTTGCCTTTCTCTTTCTGACTTACTTCACTTAGTATGATAGTCTCTAGGTCCATCCATGTTGCTGCAAATGGCATTATTTCATTCTTTTTTATGGCTGAGTAGTATTCCATTGTATATATATACCACCTCTTCTTTCTCCATTCATCAGTCGATGGACATCTAGGTTGCTTCCATGTCTTGGCTATTGCAAATAGTGCTACAGTGAACATTGGGGTACATGTATCTTTTCAAATTAGAGTTTTCTCTGGATATATGCCCAGGATTGCTGGGCATATGGTAGTTCTATTTTTAGTTTTTTAAGGAACCTCCATACTGTTTTCCATAGTGGCTGCACCAGTTTACATTCCCACCAACAGTGTAGGAGGGCTCCCTTTTCCTCACACCCTCTCCAGCATTTATGATTTGTACAGTTTTTAATAATGGTTATTTTGACTGGTGTGAAGTGGTACCTCACTGTGGTTTTGATTTGCATTTCTCTAATAATTAGCAATGTTGAGCATTTTTTCACGTGCCTATTGGCCATCTGTGTGTCTTCTTTGGAGAAATGTCTACTTAGGTCTTCTGCCCGTTTTTTTATTGAGTTTTTTTTGTTGTTGTTGTTATTGAGTTGTATGAGCTGTTTGTATATTTTGGAAATTAAGCCCTTGTCAGTTGCATTGTTTGCAAATATTTTCTCCCAGTCCATAGGTTGTCTTTTTGTTTTGTTTATGGTTTCCTTTGCTGTGCAAAAGCTTATAAGTTTGATTAGGTCCCATTTGTTTACTTTTGCTTTTATTTCTAAAGTCCCAGGCCAGACTTTTAAGTAAGTGCAAGAGCAGAGGCACCAGCCCCACGCAGCCTGTCCACTAGGTGGGACAGTGCCCCCAGCCCCTGTCCCCTTCCCTGTGGGAAGGGCCACCACCCATATTACCACTGTTCCATCCAATAGGGTGATAGCCTGGAACACCATCAGGGAACACTGGCTTGAGTGCAGGAAACCAGATGAAGGCCTGCATTCCATATGGAGGAAAACTCATGGTCTGGAGCACCACCCCCCAGACCCCTGAAATGTGCCAGGAGAGAGGCCTGAGGCTGAGGTGACCGACGGGACCCGAGCCTGCCACTCTCGGAGGGGGTAACTGCTAAACTCTGCGAGCCAAACACCTCAAAAGAGCTAAAATGACTGTAAATGCCTAAACATTTTAAAACAAGCCTTACAACAGAAGGCTTTTAATTTTTTTTTTCTTTGCCCCAGTGCTAAAGCTCTCTCTCTCTCTCTCTCTCTCTCTCTGTTGCTTTTTCTTTTGGGGGGAATTCAAAAGCCGTTTTATGCCTCATTACCTGCACACCGTGAGTGATGTCTGTCGGTCCATGTGCTGTAAATACCTTAAATCATGCTTCATTAAGAATATCTATGGTGCTATTAAAGGGCTATAATAGACAATGAGTTAACAGATGATTAAAGATGAATTCCATTTGTGTCAGTCACCAGCCAGAGAGAGATGAGGGGCTGGAAGTTCTCAACTCATTATCCTGGAGTGCAGCTCTCCCGGCCCCCCGGCCTGGATTTGTGAGGAGGGGGAAGGTGCGGGAGGGCTGTCTGCTAGCCTGGAGTGGATTCGGGCCCCAGGTTGGTGTAGTGGGCTGGACCAGGGGAGGATAAGCAGGTGGGACCAGCCAGAGGGGGATGGAGAGGGAATCCTGTGGGGAAGCGTGTGTGTGTGTGTGTGTGTGTGTGCACATGCACTCACTCCCATGCTCGGATGTCAGGAGCTGTGCTCCCTATCTGACAGCGCTGTCAGCTCTGCCTGGCTGTTTCCATGCAAAGAGTCAAATTCCACTTGGAGCCATGAGAACAGCTCAATCTCGAACGCCTGGTAGCCAGAGAAAAATAGACAAGTGGAAAGGAGGAGATGGGGTCCCAAAGGTGGAGACAGTGGATTTTGAGTAGCAGCAATGGCAGGTGGGGAGGAAAGAGAAATTTCCTTTCATCAGCTGTGTTTTTAGGCAAGAAAAAGTGAGGGTCACCAAGAAAGAAGAGGTTTGACAAAAAGGTAGGATGGAGGAGGAAGTGGAATCATTTCCCTTTAGAGACAAAAGTGCCCTGCCTCATCTCTGGGCTCTTTGCAGAAGCTTTAGCCAGTGTCACTCCACAGAGTCAGAAATACACTACTCCCTTTGTCCTAACACAGTCTACGGGCAGAGATCTGGAAAGCAGCAAGTATTTTTTTTTTTTGCGGTACGTGGGCCTCTCACTCTTGTGGCCTCTCCCGCTGTGGAGCACAGGCTCCAGACGCGCAGGCTCAGTGGCCATGGCTCACAGGCCCAGCCGCTCCGCGGCATGTGGGATCTTCCCGGACCGGGGCACGAACCCGTGTCCCCTGCATCGGCAGGCGGACTCCCAACCACTGCGCCACCAGGGAAGCCCGCAGCAAGCATCTGAATTCCCATCAGTGACTGCAGGCAGGAGTGGGTGGGTAAGATCATCATCAGAAATGAGGAGAAGCGCAGGGCAGGCTTAAGAGACGGCTTCAACATGCTCCATGGACACTACATTTTTGCTTTAGAAGAGGGTTGGAACTATTCTCCCATTTTATAAGCAGAGAAGCTGAGGCACTGAATAAACAAAGATTATGGCTATTGATTAGTTGAGGTACTTTGTGCCTCTTACCCGCAGACATGTTTTGGGCCTGGTGGAGACCAAAGGCCTTGAAGACATGGTCCTAGCCCTGAAGGCACTTCACAGGGTGGATATGAAGGTGGGAATCCCAGCACATGGGTGGGGGAAAGAAAGTCGACCAACCTGAGGTCAGTTAAAGGGCAGTGACATGGGGTGAAAGGTGTGCAGCTCAGAGTGTTGCTGGTCTAAGGCTCACGCACCGGCTCTTCCCGGCATCTTCTGACCCAGACGGTATTTCCATGCCCTCTGTCAAGTCACACTGGCTCCGCCGGAGACACTGATGTGTGGCATTACGCTATTCACATCCCTGGTGCTGCTGTCACGCTGTCTGACATCCCTCGTGTCACCTGCCATGCTGTCTTGAATGTGCTACTTGGCCTGGGGTGTTACTACAACTCTTCACTCTTCACATCTACTTTTTATGCAAAAAAAAAGTTTTTAAAAAAAAGATGTCAAAATCCAGTGCTTCTGATTTCTTTCACATGAAGCCAACCCCAGACGTCCACGTGTCTGTGGCTTTAGTCTATCTTCTGTTGTTGTGGAATGCACCCAGCCTGTGGGCGGGGCTTGGAGAGAGGACCCGGGTGTACTCTGAGAAGGAGGTGGCATGGGTGACCCTTTGATAAAGGCTGGATGGAAAGGAACAGGGAGCCAGAGAAGGTGGGGGGAACGGGTGCAGACAGACTTGGTCTGACCTGGTGCTTTGCTGTTCACCAAGTCCCTGACTCACTGGATTCCCCAGAAACCCTTGAGAGAAGAGGTATTATTATTATCCCCCTTGGAAGACAGAGAGATCTGTGGCTCAGGAGGGATAAGCAGTGGGCACAAGGACATGGGCCAGTGAGTGATGAAGCTGGGGTCAGTGCTCTTCTTGCTCCAAAGCCTCCCCTGGTTTAGAGTCAGGGTGGATGGGAGCTACAGAAAATGATGGCAACTGTAGAGGGCGGGAGGGATGGGGCTAGAGCCTATTGGCTAGTGTTTCAAATTAGACTAACAAGACGAGGGGACTGGCCAGCAGTGGGAAGGGACTGGAGCAAGAACTGGGAAAGGAACAAAACCAGGGCTCCTCCCTGGAGCGAGCCAGGCTGCCAGGAGAACTGTGAAGCGAGAGAAGAAAGTTGTGTTCAAACAGCCAGGAAGATAAGCAATGATGAGACAGCAGCTATGATCTGGCCCGGGGCTTGGGGCTGCCTTTTCAACAGAGTGATTCAAAGCTGTGCCACCTAGGAGGGGTTCTCCTTGGCGTAAAAAGGAGCACATCTTCACAGCAAGTGTGTGTGTGTGTGTGTGTGTGTGAGAGAGAGAGATGTTAGAAAGAGCATGGGCTATGGGCCTAGGTCTGAAGGTAGCATCTGCCACTTGTATAACAGAGGCACTCACGCCCTCCTCCCAACATGGTTTGAAGATGATGTGAACACATGTACGGAGCGGTGCCTAGCTCATAGGCAGGAAGGTTGCTGCGTGCATTCAGTGCTTACTAAGAGCCACTGCCTCCAGGACCCTTGGGGAGAGGTAGGAGGAAGGGGCCTCTGCTGGCCTCCCAGATCCTCTCATTACAATGGGATCCAAGTTTAGAAAGGAGTTGGAATAGACTGGGGTTCAGATTCCACCGGCTTCATGCCATGTCCCACTTCCAGGAAAAGAAACGGGCTTGTTGGAAAAAGAAAACAGACTCAGAAGGCATCCTGGGCATCCAACAGTTCTTGGGAAACAGCATTTGGGCAAACACCGTTGAATCAGCAACACTTGGATCTGGTTTCCATCAAAAGCTTCACAAGCTGAAGAGCGAAAGGCTGGGGACCTGGGAAGGCAGCCTCCAGGGGACAATGCCAAGTGAATCATGCCCTGGGTGATAGTCTCTACTTCCTCCTTCCCATCCAGGTCTGGTCTGCAAGGTGCCTCTAGTGAGTACTAACATGCAGGACTCCACGGAGATCGCTGGGCTGCCTGAGAAAGGGGATGCAGAAGACCCTGGGCTAGAAGCCCGAATACCTGGCTTGAGTTCCAGCTGCACCAGTTACTGGGTCCCGCAATGCCCTTTATTCATGGCTTTGTATTCTAGTTTCTCCTGAATTAATTTTTGAGACTGAACACACTCCAGGTCAAGGAAGTGCTTTGAGACCTTCAGTGAAATGTACTAAGATAGACGCCTTGGGATTTTAGAACTAGACTCTGAGACCAGAGATCATCTGGTATAACTTTATTGTTGTACAGAGGAGGAAACTGAGGCTCAGGAAGGTTAAGTGACTTGCCCAAGGCCACACAGCTAGAACACTCCAGTGCTCTTCCACAATTCCACCCACTGCACATCAGAGTTAGTTCTGAAGCTGACAATCTGCAGCTATGGGAATCCCATCACCCATAGCTGCCAGAAAAAGAGGACACGACACAGCTCTCCAGGAAGCACAGGCGAGGACTGGGGGGAAGGGGGAACATGCATCGGCCCTGATAATTGAATCTTGATGCAGAGAGACAGTCCCGCAAGCAGCAATTGAGTTAAGTAGAAAATGCCATTTCCGTATTGTTAGAAGGCTTCTCGGCCCAAGGCCCTGATCATTTACTCCAAGCACCTGGTGGTCTCGCACATCTGACCCCAGCTCCCAGCTGAGCCACGGGCCAGCTGGGATCAGCTGCGTGGGGCAGGGAAAGAAATTAATTTTCAATCCCCAGGGACCGCGGTTGGTAGCTCAGCAGCCAAGGATTATACAGACCTGGAGAGACTAGAGCACCATCCCTTTGGAGGAGTTATTGAACTCCCAAACCTGCTGGTGGGGATGAGGCGAGGGAGGGGATGGGGTGGAGGCTGAAACAGACTTTATCAGCAACCCCATCACTGAGACTTAATGGACATCTTTTGCTGGAGATTTTGCCTCTTGCTGATTTCTCTTCTGAATACTTAATTTCAAACTCCTGCCCTCCACCACCTAAGCATCAACCCTTAGAAAGTAGGAGAGCTGAGTTTATTTCTTTCTCCTTTTTCCCTCTATCTGTCAGTCTGAGGCAAGAAATTGCTTTTGTGAAATGGCCTTGCTCTGACTACACGAACACATCTGTGGGGTCCCCTCCTTCACACCTTCAAAGACCTTCAAAAGAGCACAAACCTCCTGATTTCTTTTCTGAATCTATGTATAAAGGAGCAAACCTTGGGACTTCCCTGGTGGCACAGTGGTTAAGAATACGCCTGCCAGTGCAGGGGACACGGGTTCGAACCCTGGTCCGGGAAGATCCCACATGCCGTGGAGCAACTAAGCCCGTGCGCCACAACTACTGAGCCCGTGTGCCTAGAGCCCATGCTCCGCAACAAGAGAGGCCACCACAATGAGAAACCCGCGCACCACAACAAAGAGTAGGCCCCGCTCGCCACAACTAGAGAAAGCCTGCGTGCAGCAATGAAGACTCAACACAGCCATAAATAAATAAATTTATTAAAGAAAAAAAAAAGGAGCAAACCTTGGTTCACTTTCCCTCTGAGCCCACCTTTTCTAATAGTTGGTAAATGAACAGCAGTTAGAAACACATCAACCACAACGGCCAACCAGAAAGAGCCTAGAAAAATCTGTTTCCCAACACAGACTTGGTTCCAGCAGAATCTTTTGTGAGTGTGAAGAAAATCTGAATTATGGTTCCTGGCCATGCAAAGTCCTCACTAAAAGGAAAAAACAGAAAGAAAATGCTACATCTGTTTCCGTTTCACTCGCTCACGTGTTTCATTACATGGATGAGACTTTGGTCTAAATTTACCAGATCCTAAATGATTAACAATGAAACGAAGGAAGGAAGGATGGAAGGACGGAAGGAGGAAAGAAAGAAAGATGAAAAGATGATGGTGACGTTTTTGAAAAATGCAGAAGGCTAAGACGTGCTGCGTTCCTGGACAGTCCAGGCGCTATGTGAAAAGCGGAGTGAGGCCTCAAAAAAGGAATAGGGCCTCATTAGCATGGTGAGATGCCCACCTCAGCCCCCAGCAATTACCATCCCCAGAAGCCTGCAGGCTGCAAGGCGCTTTCATGACCGGGGGAGTAACGGGTCGCTCCCCTTGAGCCCCCATCTTGCACTAAAGCATTTTCCGCGCTAAGGACTCCAGCTTCATTTAAATCTGTAATTGCTTTGATTTCAGTATGTGTGGACTATGGCGACTTCATGACTAAGAATTATATTAGTCAATAAGTTGGCTACTTATAGGCGTCATTAGTCAGCCCTCATTTTAGTCCTAGCCCACACTGGCCTGAACCAGTGTAACATTTCTATTTTACACCTGTAGGGATCAAGTGAAATTTCCCTTCAAGACCACCTGTTATAGGGATAAATAGTTTCTATGGGTCACAGAGGTGGGATGAAATTGGCGGATGCAAACAGGGAGGGTTATTCCTGATTCCACACGAAGGGAGGCCAATGCTGGGCACAGGAGAGAGTTTACTGCAAATTCCTGATTTTCATTAAGTTTTTAACTTTTCACACTCCCTAACGTCTATTAGCTCACGGTCCCTGAAGTAGGTAGGCAAGTACCCTTCTCTGTAGAGAGAGGGTCACCCACCACTAGCCCTGGGTACTTTCATGTCTACAACTTGCCTCATCGTAGATTTCTTCCACCGGAAGAAACCCAGTAGAGTGAACCATTGTTATGTCCTTTGGGGATTTGGAGACCAAATCCTGCACTCGGTTTCTTCTACTGCCTCCTAGAGGCCCAGCACTCCTTCTCTGGGCTAAATGGATGATGGCTTGAATCCATAGGTGGCTCTTATCTGGATGATTTTTGTCAGGGCAGAGGGAGAGGAACACTTCCTCCAGACTTTAGGAGGGACTGGGACCGACAGATGAATAGATCACAGGAGAAGCACCTCGGCTGGGACAATTACACCAACCACTGACTGTATTTGATAAACTGGCCATGGGTCCTAGTTTGCAAGAACCAAAAAACCTGCAACACCAGAGTCAAGAGATGACTGGACAATGAAAAATATTCATATAAGAGAAGAAAAGTATCCATTTGGCATAATTAATGCATGCAATGCCGTACATAGATGGTAGTATCAGAGCCTCGATAGGAAAAATCCCAGTGCATGATTCCAGGTGCCAGAGAATTAAACATGGTCCATTAGGAGTTTACTGAATGACAAAGTGGCTTGGAGATTAACAGTAGGTAAGGGAACAGTATTCATTCTCACTGCTGACTCCATCCCTGAGGCTCCGATTCCACAGGAGATGGATCTTGACCTGCAACTTTCTTTGGATTTCCCCACATCTCCCTGGACAGTTGTCTTCACTGAGGGCTCACCAACACCCGTTCATGACCTACCAGCCTCTGGGGCCCCATTAGGGCCTGGCACACACTCCTCCTACATGAATAGCATACACAGCAGCGTTGTAGGGGAAACTATGATAAAAATAAGTGGTGTTGCTGTAGGGACCCGTCTCAGGAACATTCCTAGTGGAAATCAATGTAACTGTGCCTTGGGGACACCCAGGGACAAAAATAACCCCAAGAGTGTCAGGAAAAGGCAGACGAAAAATCAGGCCCTGGGGCAATCAGGAAGCAGAAGGGTTAATGTCTTTTCGCCCGGGTCTTCACGTAGGGAATTTGAATTCTTGATCAAGCGATTTGTCAGGATTGTTGTACGTTTACTGTAATTACAGAACATCAAATGTGCATTGACGTAATTACCATAAATATGTGTAAAGACATTATAACGTGTAATTATGTCATATAATTATTTAATAAAGCATGTGGAAGAAAAATTACTCTGCACATGCTCAGTGCACATCTTTTTCTTACTTTTTCTACTGAAGGTTGTATTTGCTCCACTGCCCCATCCCCCTCTTCAAAATTACAGAGACAGTTTTTCCCATTTAGGATTAACCAGTAGAAGAGGGAAGTTAGAAAGTGTGTCCGCAAGCTTGTGTGAGCGAGTGTGTGCATGTGTGCTTACACACATACACACACACACAGGGAAGAAAGGCATTTTCAAACCCTGGCAGAGGTGTCACAACCCAGGTGTGAACAGCACACACATAGCCTTGTGGTCAGTGTTTCCGTAGCTGATAGTGGAGCATCGCCAGACTCACAGTGAACGGGTCAACCCCTCCATTCTCTCTCCCACTTGTCTGGGGTGACCTCTGGCCCTGCACAGGGTGGACGTGCCTGGTTTGGTGGCACTGAAAGCTCCTGGGAGAGGGACGTTTGGAAACATGTTGACATTATTCTGAACCCAGGGACCTTTTCTAAAGATTTGGACAAGAAGTTAAATCCACAGGTGAGATAACTAGGGATGTTGAAGCAGAGTCTGGACTTGTCAGATTGTCGCCGGGAGACTAGAACAGCCGTAAGTTCCCTTCCCAGCCCTTGGAGACTCTATCAGATGTGAGGTCTGTTTTCAGATTTACATTTTCCATATTCCCCCCTTTTACTCTCTGAGTCTCCTGTGAGTCTTGGAGAAAATGCATCCCTGAAGGCCAGGATTCCAGAGATAAAATAGATTGAAGTATTATGTTCCAAGGATTCAGAGTTAAATTAATGAGAAAGAATGCTCTAATGAGTGGGAAGGCTTCCCAATAGTAACATGAAAATAGAAATCATAGAGGAAAAACAGTGATGGATTAGACTATGCAAAAATGTACAATCCCTCTTCATCAAAAGAGAAAACAAAGAAAACACCACAGAGTAAAAAGCAAACAAAAGACCAAGGAAATATTTGCAACATGTATGACAAAGGGCATGATGTCCTTAATGTATTAAAAAGCTCTGACCAACCAATAAGAAAAAAATCTCAATAGAAAAATGGGCAACAGTGGACAGAAAAATCACAAAATAAATACAAATGTCCAAAAAGCACATCAAATAAATCCAACTTACTTCACGATCAAAGAGGGAGATACTGTTTTTCACCTACCAGTCTGGTAATTATTTTAACAAATTATAATACCCAGTGTTGTTAAAGTGTTGAAGGTATGGGAGTAGAAATTGGTTAACTTTCTTGGGGCCAATTTGGCAACGAATATCAAAAACCTTGAAAGAATACATACCCTTTAACCTATTAACTACTCCTCTAGGATTTTATCCTAAGGAATTAAAAATATAGTAAAAGGATTTCCCTGGTGGCACAGTGGTTGAGAATCCCCCTGCCAATGCAGGGGACACGGGTTCGAACCCTGGTCCCGGAAGATCCCACATGCCGCGGAGCAACAAAACCCATGAGCCACAACTACTGAGCCTGCACTCGAGAGCCCGCGAGCCACAACCACTGAAGCCCGTGTGCCTAGAGCCCATGCTCCGCAATAAGATAAGCCACCGCAATAAGAAGCCCGTGCACCGCAACGAAGAGTAGCCCCCGCTGGCCACAACTAGAGGAAGTCCGCATGCAGCAACGAAGACCCAACACAGCCATAAATAAATAAATAAATAAATAAATTTAAAAAAATTATATACAGTAAAAAATTTAGGTCTGAGTTTTCCTGATGCCAAATTATTTATGGTAGTGAAAGAAAAAAAATTCCCACAAAACAGCCCAATGTCCAAAAAGAAGAGTTGGTGAAATGAAGTCTGGTAAAGTCACAATCCCATGGAATGTCATTCAGCCATTAAAAATGATAGGTGAGTGTTTGATGACATGTAAAGATGCACTCTTATGTGGAAAAAATTAAAATTATAAACCAGTATATAAAATAAGATATAATTTATAGATATAAAAATGTGGAGGAATTTATACCAAGATATTGTTACTAATCATCTTTTAGTGCCAGAGTAAGAGCATTTCCCTCCCTTTTTCTTTCTTTCTTCCTTCTTTCCTCCCTCCCTCCCTCCCTCCATTCCTTTCTTTCTTTCTTAAAAATGTGGCTAGTCCAAAATTTTATAGTAAATATTTGGGCTACTTATAAAGCACACTAAGTGGTGTATGTGCACGCACATGCACGCGCACACACACACACTCTCTCACATTTTGGTTTAATGCCCTGATGCTCTCAGTAAGATTTCCCAATTTATAGATGAAACCTCCATACCGCATGGGGCTCCCACTGTATACCAAAGCTATACCCTTCTCTTTGCCTCTTGCCTCTCACTCATCCCAGAAACACTTATGGCCAGAGCCAAGTTCTTGAAGGACCACCAAGGGTGAAAGGCTGATGCTCAGTATATTTTGGCCTCCATGCAATGAGGAAGATTCACAGCAAGTAAGTAGCAGAAGCTGAGTTAGAAGCCAAGATGGTGGGCCAGGGGCTGGTCTGGTTGGTAGGGCCCTTGAGCCCAGGACTGAGGGGATGGATCTTTCATCTGAACTCTAGGTTGGGGAGCTTCTAGAGTTGATTCTAGTGGGATTCAGAGTCTAGAATCAAAGAGGGAGGTGGAAGTGGGTTACTAAACTGAGAAGCCAGTAACTGACCTCAAATACTGAATATTCCTAATGAGCTTCTTTCTCAGTCTCTCATTTTGTACATGTTTAAGACAGTGTGTTGAGTCAGGGAGCAGTGAGCCATGGAGATGGACACGACATGATGGAGAGGGTGCAGGAGGAGAGCTATCCATGAGAATTACCTGAAATAGGGGTTGTCCATGGCCTGGTGCAGAGTCCATGTTTAATGGACCAAGGACAGGGAAAGCTCTTGGTTGTTATCCTAAGCATCTTCTCCACTATTTTGTAGAGGGTGGGGCCCATGTGGTAGAATTCTTTGAGGTGACCAGGGTGGCCTATATCATTCTTTGCTCTTGCCGCTATTATAACTAAGGAGGGTTCCTCTCTGGGTCCCAGTGAGAAGCTGAAGCTTCAGGTGAACCGACAGACACAGCTGGTCAAAGCAGGATGGTGTGGGTAAGGAAATGGTGAAAGGAATCATCTAGATTCCTGCATTTCTTCTTACCAAGTTCCTTTCTCAGCTGGTGGGCAGCAAAATAGCCAGGGTATCCAAGGAGTTGAACTGTTTTTAGCACTGTGGCCCAAGAAGGGAATTAGCCTGTCTTTCAATGAATGACCACTCAGGTTAAGGCTTATTGTCAACCTCAGAACAAGAATTTTCTTCTGTTTCCATTTGGTAAATACAGGGATAAGAGGCATGCACAATACTCCCTCACTGGCAAAGGCTTAGTCCCAGCATTCTTGGAGAATGCATAGTATTATGTGTTCATCCTGTCATTCAGATTTCAAAGTACATCATCCATTCATCTTCCGGATATCCTTAGAAAGCAGGAAAGGGATTATTACATTCATTTTTGAGATGAAGAAACTGAGACTTAGAGATGATAACAAGCTTAAAAATCTTATGTTAAATAAGAAACAGAGCTACATTGAGAGGTCTGTTTTAAGCCATCTGGGTCACAGCTCCATCTAGAAGTCAGCATTACCCAGTGTGTCCTTGACACCCAAACACAAACATTACAACAAACTGAACTCCAAAATGTCCTAGACCAACTCATTTCTACTTTCAACAAGGAAGCCTTTTGTCTTAGACCTAAAAGAGCCCAGCTTATAACGCAAAGTAAGGCAGCACCTGCAGGTAACCCGATCATGTGGCCATCCCACTCCCCCTGTGGAGCCTGCACCTCAGGAGGAAGTCAGGGGTGGGAAATCCAAGGGGCTTCTGATGCACAGCTAGCGATTTGCCAAGAGTGGTGCTTGCAGCTTATGAATATTCAATTGGAAAGAAGTCAGGCTAATCAGACTGGGATCTCGTTGAGTTTCCATCAGGGCGTCTAGAACTTAAACACTCCCGCGAGGGTCAGTTCAAACCAAAGTCAGCAGAAGATCTGCCCAGAGGTGCCGGTGCCATGGGCCCCCTCTGGCCCAGGTGAGGTGGGCCTTGGGGTGTGCTTAGCAGAAGGGGTGGGGTCGGTGTAGAACTGGGCTAATGGCTTGGTACACTGGCCCACAGAATACCCAGGATGATCCTATAGTAGTCAAGGTTGAAGAGACTATTAGAAGACTCACCTCAGCGGCATGTGAAAGCAAAGTCAAAACTTTAACCTCCATACCTCTTGACATGGCATTTGAGGCACACTTGTCCTCCAGCTGACCTCATCTCCTGCTGTGTCCCAATCGTACTCCCTTGAACACGTCCTGCACTCTCTGCCTCTACCTTTCCTAACACCTTTGCTCTTACAGGTGTCTTCCTGGCTTTCCTTTTCATGAGTCATGCTAGAACACTCATAATATACAATTTGCCATCTTAACCATTCTTCTTCTTATTATTATTTTTTTAAAGAAGATGTTGGGGTAGGAGTTTATTAATTAATTTATTTATTTATTTTTGGCTGTGTTGGGTCTTCGTTTCTGTGCGAGGGCTTTCTCTAGTTGTGGCAAGCGGGGGCCACTCTTCATCGCGGTGCGCGGGCCTCTCACTATCGCGGCCTCTCTTGTGGAGCACAGGCTCCAGATGCGCAGGCTCAGTAGTTGTGGCTCACGGGCCTAGTTGCTCTGCGGCATGTGGGATCCTCCCAGACCAGGGCTCGAACCCGTGTCCCCTGCATTAGCAGGCAGATTCTCAACCACTGCACCACCAGGGAAGCCCACCATCTTAACCATTCTTAAGTGGACAGGTTGGCAGTGATAAGTACCTTCACACTGACAAGCAACCCAGCCCCAAAATGTCTCACAAAAATAAAACTCTTTTCCCATAAAACAACTCCTGGGCTTCCCTGGTGGCGCAGTGGTTGGGAGTCTGCCTGCCGATGCAGGGGACACGGGTTCATGCCCCGGACCAGGAGGATCCCACATGCCGCGGAGTGGCTGGGCCCGTGAGCCATGGCCGCTGAGCCTGCGCGTCCAGAGCCTGTGCTCCGCATCGGGAGAGGCCACAGCAGTGAGAGGCCCGCGTACAGCAAAAAAAAAACAAAAAAAACCCCATTCCCCTCAGCCGCTGACAACCACCATTCTATTTTCTGTCTCTATGAATTTGACTACTCTAGGTACCTTATATAAGTGGAATCCTACAGTGTTTGTCTTTTTGTGACTGGTACGATGTTCTCAAGCTGCATCCATGTTGTAGCATGGGTCAGAATGTCTTTCCTTTGAAAGGCTGAATGATATTCCATGGTACGTATATACTACATTTTGTTCATCCATTCCCATCTCTTTTGCCCTCTCAAAATCTGACTCTGTCTTCAAAGCTTAAAACCCAAGGTACCTGCTTCATGAAGCTTTTCTCAAGACTCTCGGTTATAGCCTGTCATTCACAAAGATCTTCTGAGCATCGTTTATGTAGCAGGCACTGTGCAAGACAGGGATACAAAGATGAGTACCCACAGTCTCCCACTCGTCCTCCCTTCAAGCTCAGCTCCTGGTACACTGCTCAGGAACGACTCCATGACAACACTGACCGTCCATGTTCCTGACACGCCATGCTGCCTCGAGGTATTCTTGATGGTTTCCACATTAGTCATCACCCTTGTAAATTCCTGAGGACCTGACCACATCTTATCTCAGCATCTCCAGGGCCCAGCACAATATACTGAACATGGGAGAAGACCAATAAACGTTTGTTCAAATAGAGTTAAATTTGCACCCCTTGGAGTGCAGGGCTTCTTGACTTCTAAGTGACTGACATAATGAGCTAGAAGGCAGTGCAACCTCATTGCCAGAGCTGTTACCTGATGCTGATGCAGGGTCACGGGTTGAGATTGGGCACTTTATAAAAGTAACTTAGCCTGCTGATGTCGGCATGTGCAGAGGGAGATGTGGAGGTTCCATTTGCCCATTTGCTAATAAAAGTGGTAGCTAAGATGTACAGAGTTCTTTCGACATGCCGGGCTTTCTAAGTGCTTTCCACAGGCTAACTGAATCCTCACCATAAACCCGAGAGGTGGGTTTTATGTAGGATAAGTAAATATCCTTTATTATGCCCATTGTACAAATGATGAAACTGAGGCACAGAGAGGCTAAATGCTTTACCCTATATCTACAAAGGAAATTACTAGATTTGCCGGAAATTTGCCTATACACCCCGGCAGGCAAATTCTTTTTTTTTAAAAATAACTTTATTTATTTATTTATTTTTGGCTGCGTTGGGTCTTTGTTGCTGCACATGGGCTTTCAGACTTGCGGCAAGCGGGGGCTACTCTTTGTTGCAGTGTGTGGACTTCTCATTGCGGTGGCTTCTCTTGCTGTGGAGCGTGGGTTTCAGTAGTTGTGGCATGCGGGCTCAGTAGTTGTGGCTCACGGGCTTAGTTGCTCCATGGCATGTGGGATCTTCCCGGACCAGGGATCGAACCCATGTCCCCTGCATTGGCAGGAGGATTCTTAACGACTGCGCCACCAGGGAAGCCCCCAGGCAAATTCTTCACACTACACTGTGCTGGTATGAACATCTTGCTTTGGCAAGATTTGATGAGGTATCACCCCACACAGGTCAGAATGGTCATCATCAAAAGGGCTACAAGTAATAAATGCTGGAGAGGGTGTGGAGAAAAAGGAACCCTCCTACACTATTGGTGGGAATGTAAAATGGTGCAGCCGCTATGGAGAACAGTATAGAGGTCCCTTAAAAAACTAAAAATAGCGCTACCATATGATCCAGCAATCCCACTCCTGGGCATATATCCAGAGAAAACTATAATTAGAAAAGATACATGCACCCCAATGTTCATTGCAGCACTGTTTACAATAGCCAAGACATGGAAGCAACCTAAATGTCCACTGACTGACTGATGAATGGATAAATAAAGATGTGGTACATATATACAATGGAATATTACTCATCCATAAAAAAAGAATGAAATAATGCCATTTGCAGTAACATGGATGGACCTAGAGACTATCATACTAAGTGAAGTAAGCCAGAAAAAGACAAATATCATATGATATCACTATATGTGGATTCTAAAAAAAAAAAGATACAAATGAACTTATTTATAGAACAGAAATAGACCAACAGACATAGGAAACAAGCTTATGGTTACCAAAGGGGAAAGGCGGGGAGGAGAGATAAATCAGCAGTTTGGACACTACTATATGTAAAACAGATAACAAATAAGGACCTACTGTATAGCACAGGGAACTATACTCAATATTTTGTAATAACCTATAAGGGAAAAGAATCTGAAAAAAAGATATATGTGTACTATGTATAACTGAATCACTTTGCTGTACGCCTGAAACTAACACAACATTGTAAATCAACTATACTTCAATTAAAAAAAGAAAGAGAGAGATTTGATGTAGATTACGGTTAGCAGAATCCACTGGAGAACCTCTTAAAACATTAAAGGAGGTGCTCTCTCATGTCACGGACCTATTTTCTGTTTTGGCTGGTCTGGAGTCTTGCATTCTGAATTTCCTTAAATCCAAGGGATGTCAACTTGATTACAAAGAGATATCAAGAACTAAGAACTTCTCTTGACAGAAAGGTGTGGGGTGGAGGTGGTGGGCAGGGGAAATAAAAAGAAATGGAGAGAAATTTGTTTCAGTTGCCATTTATAATAACCTGGACCCCATCTTTCACTTTAGTAATAAGATCTTAGGAGCAATGGGTTAGGTTTGACCAGCATACTGCCTGGACTGGGGGGAGGGAGGAGCAGTGAGAGTGATCCTCTCCCCGTCTCCCTACCAATTCTGCATCCTGAATTAATCTCTCCTGCTTGTTTAGCTAAGCAGCAAGTGAGGGGTGCAGAGAACAGATGCCTCTGGAACTGGAGGGATGGATGGAAGGGCTGCAGTGGTGACGAGGGGCATGATGAGCGGTGGTAGGGGAGCTTTGTGGCAGGAACCAAACAGGGTGGCCTTAAAGGGAGGGGTGGGGCTTGGGCAGTTGGGAAGCAACTGGGCGAGGGAAGGGATGGTTATGGTTCAGAGGACAAGTAGACAGGTTTGACTAAAACAGAAGGTTTAAGTGGGAGATATAGTTGGCAAGCTGGGTTTTCTCTTGTAACCTGTGGACCACCATGGAAAACTTCAAAAAGGAGGGCAAGGCAGAGCTTTGGGAAGATGAATATGACAGCGGTTTATTAGACAGACTAGAAGGAGGAGAAATGGCAAGGCCACTAGGGGACTGTGGTGGTCAGTTTTATGTGTCAACTTGGCAAGGCTACAGAATTCAGTGATTCAGTCAAATATTGGTGTTGCTGTGAAGGTATTTTGTAGTTGTGATTAATGTCCATAATCAGTTGACTTTATTTTATTTATTTATTTATTTATTTATTTATTTGTGCAGGGCCTGCATTCCTCTAACCTGGTCTCAGGTAATCTCATTATTTATTTTCTTATTAGTCATCCATTTTTGTTTACATCTTTACTGGAGTATAATTGCTTAACAATGGTATGTTAGTTTCTGCTTTATAACAAAGTGAATCAGTTATACATATACATATGTTCCCATATCCCCTCCTTCTTGCATCTCCCACCCACCCTCCCTATCCCACCCCTCCCTATCCCACCCCTTCAGGCGGTCACAAAGCACCGAGCTGATCTCCCTGTGCTAAGTCATCCATTTTATACACATCAGTGTATACATGTCAATCCCAATTGCCCAATTCATCACACACACCCCCACCTCCCACCGCTTCCCCTGTGGTGTCCATACGTTTGTTCTCTACTTCTGTGTCTCAATTTCTGCTCTACAAACCAGTTCACCTGTACCATTTTCTAGGTTCCACATATATGCGTTAATATACAATATTTGTTTTTCTCTTTCTGACTTACTTCACACTGTATGATAGTCTCTAGATGCATCCATGACTCTACAAAAACCCAATTTCGTCTTTTTATGGCTGAGTAATATTCCATTGTATATATGTACCACATCTCCTTTATCCATTCATCTGTCAATGGGCATTTAGGTTGCTTCCATGTCCTGGCTATTGTAAGTAGTGCTGTAAAGAACATTGGGGTGTATGTGTCTTTTTGAATTATGGTTTTCTCTGGGTATATGCCCAGTAGTGGGATTGCTGGGTCATATGGTAATACTATTTTTAGTTCCTTAAGGAACCTCCATACTGTTCTCCATAGTGGCTGTATCAATTTACATTCCCACCAACAGTGCAAGAGGGTTCCCTTTTCTCCACACCCTCTCCAGCATTTGTTGTTTGTAGATTTGCTGATGATGCTCATTCTAACTGGTGTGAGGTGACACCTCATTGTAGTTTTGAGTTGCATTTCTCTAATAATTAGTGATGTTGAGCAGCTTTTCAGGTGTTTCTTGGCCATCTGTATGTCTTCTTTGGAGAACTGTCTATTTAGGTCTTCTGCCCATTTTTGGATTGAGGTGTTTGTTTTTTAATATTGAGCTGCATGAGCTGTTTATATATTTTGGAGATTAATCCTTTGTCCGATGATTCATTTGCAAATATTTTCTCCCATTCTGAGGGTTGTCTTTCTGTCTTGCTTATGGTTTCCTTTGTGGTGCAAGAGCTTTGAAGTTTCATTAGGTCCCATTTGTTTATTTTTGTTTTTATTTCCATTACTTTAGGAGGTGGATCAAAAAGTATCTTGCTGGGGCTTCCCTGGTGGTGCAGTGGTTGAGAGTCCGCCTGCCGATGCAGGAGACACGGTGCCCCGGTCCAGGAAGATCCCACACGCTGCGGAGTGGCTAGGCCCGTGCGCCATGGCCGCTGAGCCTGCGGGTCCAGAGCCTGTGCTCCGCAATGGGAGAGGCCACAACAGTGTGAGGCCCACGTACCGCAAAAAAAAAAAAAAAAAAAAAAAAAATCTTGCTGTGATTTATGTCAAAGAGTGTTCTTCCTATGTTTTCCTCTAAGAGTTTTATAGTGTCTGGTCTTACATTTAAGTGTCTAATCCATTTTGAGTTTATTTTTGTGTATGGTGTTAGGGAGTGTTCTAATTTCATTCTTTTACATGTAGCTGTCCAGTTTTCCCAGTACCACTTATTGAGGAGACTGTCTTTTCTCCATTCTATATCCTTGTCTCCTTTGTCATAGATTAGTTGACCATAGGTGCGTGGGTTTACCTCTGGGCTTTCTATCCTGTTCCATTCATCTATATTTCTGTTTTTGTGCCAGTACCATATTGTCTTGATTACTGTAGCTTTGTAGTATAGTCTGAAGTCAGGGAGTCTGATTCCTCCAGCTCCGTTTTTTTCCCTCAATACTGCTTTGGCCATTCGGGGTCTTTTGTGTCTCTATACACATTTTAAGATTTTCACCATTGAGAATGATGTTTGCTGTGGGTTTGTCATATATGGACTTTATTATGTTGAGGTAGGTTCCCTCTATGCCCACTTTCTGGAGAGTTTTTATCATAATTGGGTGTTGAATTTTGTCAAAAGCTTTTTCTGCATCTACTGAGATGATCATATGGTTTTTATTCTTCCATTTGTTAATATGGTGTATCACATTGATTGATTTATGTATATTGAAGAATCCTTGCATCTCTGGGAAAAATCCCACTTGATCATGGTGTATGATCCTTTTAATGTGCTGTTGGATTCTGTTTGTTAGTATTTTGTTGAGGATTTTTGCATCTATATTCATCAGTGATATTGGTCTGTAATTTTCTTTTTTTGTAGTATCTTTGTCTGGTTTTGGTATCAGGGTGATGGTGGCCTCACAGAATGAGTTTGGGAGTTTTCCTTCCTCTGCAATTTTTTGGAAGAGTTTGAGAAGGATGGGTGTTAGCGCTTCTAAATGTTTGATAGAATTCACCTGTGAAGCCATCTGGTCCTGGACTTTTGTTTGTTGGAAGACTTTTAATCATAGTTTCAATTTCATTACTTGTGATTGGGCTGTTCATATTTTCTATTTCTTCCTGGTTCAGTCTTGGAAGGTTACACCTTTCTAAGAATTTGTCCATTTCTTCCAGATTGTCCATTTTATTGGCATAGAGTTGCTTGTAGTAGTCTCTTAGGATGCTTTGTATTTCTGCAGTGTCTGTTGTAACTTCTCCTTTTTCGTTTCTAATTTTATTGATTTGAGTCCTCTCCCTCTTTTTCTTGATGAGTCTGGCTAATGGTTTATCAATTTTGTTAATCTTCTCAGAGAACCAGCTTTTAGTTTTATTGATCTTTACTATTGTTTTCTTTGTTTCTATTTCATTTATTTCTGCTCTGGTCTTTATGATTTCTTTCCATCTGCTAACTTTGGGTTTTGTTTGTTTTTCTTTCTCTAATTCCTTTAGGTGTAAGGTTAGACTGTTTATTTGAGATTTTTCTTGTTTCTTGAGGTAGGCTTATATAGCTATAAACTTCCCTCTTAGAACTGCTTTTGCTGAATCCCATAGGTTTTGGATTGTCATGTTTTCATTGTTATTTGTTTCTAAGTATTTTTTGATTTCCTCTTTGATTTCTTCAGTGATCTCTTGGTTATTTAGTAATGTATTGTTTAGCCTCCATGTGTTTGTGTTTTTTACGTTTTTTCCCCTCTAATTGATTTCTAATCTCATAGCGTTGTGGTCAGAAAAGCTGCTTGATATGATTTCAATTTCCTTACATTTACTGAGGCTTGATTTGTGACCCAAGATGTGATCTATCCTGGAGAATGTTCCACGTACACTTGAGAAGAAAGTGTAATCTGCTGTTTTTGGATGGAATGTCTGATAAATATCAATGAAATCTATCTGATCTATTGTGTCATTTAAAGCTTCTGTTTCCTTATTAGTTTTCTGTCTGGATGATCTGTCCATTGGTGTAAGTGAGGTGTTACAGTCCCCCACTATTACTGTGTTACTGTCGATTTCCTCTTTTAGAGCTGTTAGCAGTTGCCTTATGTATTGAGGTTCTCCTATGTTGGGGGCATATATATTTATAATTGTTATATCTTCTTCTTGGATTGATCCCTTGATCATTACGTAGTGTCCTTCCTTGTCTCTTGTAACATTCTTTATTTTAAAGTCCATTTTATCTGATATGAGTATAGCTACTCCAGCTTTCTTTTGATTTCCATTTGCATGGAATATCTTTTTCCATCCCCTCACTTTCAGTCTGTATGTGTCCCTAGGTCTGAAGTGGGTCTCTGTAGACAGCATATAGATGGGTTTTGTTTTTGTATCCATTCAGCAAGCCTGTGTCTTTTGGTTGGAGCATTGAATCCATTCACGTTTAAGGTAATTATCGATATGTATGTTCCTATGACTATTTCTTAATTGTTTTGGGTTTGTTTTTGTAGGTCCTTTTCTTGTCTTATGTTTCCCCCTTAGAGAAGTTCCTTTTGTATTTGTTGTAGAGCTGGTTTGGTGGTGCTGAATTCTGTTAGCTTTTGCTTGTCTGTAAAGGTTTTGATTTCTCCATCAAATGTGAATGAGATCCTTGCTGGGTAGAGTAATCTTGGTTGTAGGTTCTTCCCTTACATCACTTTAAGTATATTATGCCACTCCCTTCTGGCTTGTAGAGTTTCTGCTGAGAAATCAGCTGTTAACCCTATGGGAGTTCCCTTGTATGTTATTTGTCATTTTTCCCTTGCTGCTTTCAATAATTTTTCTTTGTCTTTAATGGAGAATTAAAGACATGGAGAATTAACATGGAGAATTAAATGAGCAAAGGCCTATTTCCTTGAATTCCTGCTACCACAATGTACAAAGCTGCTGATGTGGGTGAGTCCCTCCGTGTCACCCTCCTGTCTGTGTATCCCCAGGGCCAACACACACTCCCATCTTCTGCACAGCCTGCTCCAACAGGAATGCATTTCAGGTGCTCCATGATTTTTTTGGTTGGAAAGCAGGGCCCTGAAACTGGGAAGGAGACTTCCTACAGCTTCTGAAGCTGCATTCATAGCAGTTGGCAGTGTTTTCTGATTCATGGTGAAAGCCCTAGATGAAGGGCTGGCTTTCTTTGGAAGTGAGCACAGGGCTTTAACTCTGATAAACAGTGGTTAGGGTCGTGCGTGCATATTTCCTACCTGCAGTTGAAGAATTTCCCACCCACTTTGTTTACCCTTATCTGATCAAAGCACCATTCATTGAACCAGCATTGAAACGGAGACTGTCTGCAGTGCTGCTAGTTGCCATGGCAGAGATAGAGGGTAGGTCCTGCCCTCCAGGGGTTCCAGGCATCCAGATCAAAAGAGAAGGGTGCCACCTGGGTGGTGATACCTCGTTGAATTCCCAGGGAGATGTTTGCCCTGCCAGCCTAACAGTTGGCCAGAGTGGGAGAGAGAAAGAAAAGAAAGAAAGAAAGAAAGAAAGAGAGACAGACAGAGAGAGACAGAGAAAGGAAGGAAGGAAGAAAGAAAGAAAGAAAGAAAGAAAGAAAGAAAGAAAGAAAGAAAGAAAGAAAGAAAGAAAAGAAAGAAAGGTTATGTCACTCTGGATTTCCAGTTAGGTAATTGTCAAACATATCTCAAATGCACCCTGTCTTCTCCACGGCACCTGGTCCAGGTCTTCATCACCTCTAATTGGTCTCCCGGCTTCCACTCTTATCCTGTCAAGCTCGCCCTCCTCCCAGCCACCAGAATGCTGTATTTAAAACTCTAATCTGGGACTTCCCTGGTGGCGCAGTGGTTAACAATCCACCTGCCAATGCAGGGGACGCGGGTTCGATCCCTGGTTCCCGAAGATCCCACATGCCCTGTAGCAACTAAGTCCGAGCACCACAACTACTGAGCCTGTGCTCTAGAGCCCGCGAGCCACAACTACTGAAGCCTGTGTGCTCTAAGGCCCATGTGTTGCAACTACTGAGCCCGTGTGCTGCAACTACTGAAGCCCGCGTGCCTAGAGCCCGTGTTCCGCAGCAAGAGAAGCCACCACAATAGAAGCCTGCGCACCGCAGCGAAGAGTAGTCCCTGCTCGCCACAACTAGAGAAAGCCCGCGCAGCCACAAACACCCAAACGCAGCCAAACAAAACAAAACAAAACAAACGAACGAACGAAGAAAAAAACCCTCCAATATGACTGGCTCCTTTCCCTTCTTGCACCAAGATCCTCCCCAGCCTAACACATGGAACATTTCCACCACCGGCAACTCTGAACTGTTTCTTTCTCCACCCTGTGTTTTGTTCCCAGAATGGCCCCTGCCTTTTTGCTCCATCAACTCCAATTCTCAATTATAGACTAAGCTCAGGTGGTCATCTCCTCCAGGAAGCCTTACCTGATTATGAAATAAGCCACTAACTGCCCTAACCCCCTTCCTCCCCGGCGGCCACGCCGGGTGAGACTTCTGAGCTCCTACAATGCTCTCTGCAGAAACAGCTCTCTGGGGCCACCTATTTGTACTCTAATGATTGGCTGCTACGCTCCCTTCTCCCCCAACCTCAGCTCACTGAGGACAAGGACTGTCTGACCCCTGAACTTCATCCAGGACCTGGCACTGAGCGTGAAGTAAAAGGAGAAGGGACTGGCCAAGGCAGAACCACCAACAGGCTGTAGGAAACTTGGGGTTCTGACCCCGGCTTGAGCACACCTCCATACCCTAACTCCGTGCCTCAGTTTCCCCACTAGGAAAGCGTGGGGGTGGGGAAGAGGGAGGAAGAGGAATCTAAGTTACTCTGGAGGCAGCAGCTTCCATTCATTAGCATTTGTAAAGGGCTCTGAGAGCTGCAGATGGAAAGCTGCTCCGGCAGGCAGCTTGTTAGAACTAAAAATAGACTTGTGTAGCCCCTTCCCGGCAGAAGCTCAGGAAAGGCTGGAAGGGGTGAGAACACAGGTAGCCAGAGGTGGAAGAAGCTGACCCAGTCCTGGAGCGCGGTCAGCGCTACAGTAAACTACCGCGGGAGACACCGTGGCCACCGCCGAGCGCCCGCTCAGCCTGACCCCCAGCAGCGCCGCCTGCGTGGGCAGGTCAGGGGCAGGTGGCCTGTCGTGCCCGGAGGCAGGGGGCAGACTGTGGCCTTTTCACAGTCTGAGGACGGGATTGCTGTCCCCAGATGAGCTGCCTTTGCAGAAACCGGGAGGGGGCGGGGGGACGGGGCGGGTGGGCAGGTATCCCAGCGGAGGAGGAGGGGGAGGGGTGGGGGAGGGGGAAGAGGAGGAGGAGGAGGAGGAGGCGGGCGGGGGCCGCGGCGTCTGGGGCCGCATCACGGACGGGGGTGTAGAGGGGGTGGGGTGGGGTAGAGAGCGGGGCTGCGGGCTGGACGAGAAAGAATCGCCGGGCAGGGGAGAGAGGGACCCACGATCTCCTGTGACTCAGGTCTGACTCAGTGCCATTTCTGAAACAGCCTAGGGGGCGTGGGGAAGGTGTCTTTTCAAAATGACGAAACAACTCCTTGCTCAGGGCAGCCCTGGAAGAGCTGCGGGTGGATGGGAATCACCCCGGGTCTCCCTCCAGCAAGTCTCCCGGCTGCCCACCCACGGGCGCGGCGGCGGCGGCGGGACCCTCGCGTCGCTGTCCGATTTCCACTCGCGCTGCCCTGCCGCCTGCAGGGATGCGGGGCGGGTGGAGTGTGTGTGGGGGGGCGACAGTCCCCCAACCGCGAGGCGGAGCGCGCCGCCACCCCCCCGGTCGCGCCGAGAAGGAGCCCCGGGGAAGAGCTAAAAAAAGGGCAGGCGCCGCGGCGGGTGGCGGCGCCGCGCCCGCCGGGGAAGGAATTCCCTCCGCCCGGCGCGCACGCGGCCCCCCGCCCCCGCCCCATCCTGCTCAGAAAAGAATCGGATTCTGCCGGAGAGTAGGAGGCAAAGGAAGACTCAGTTCTAGCCACCACCACCCTCCCCTCCCCGCCCGGATCCCGGAGAAGGGGGAATAGGATTCCGCCCCGCAACCGGATCTGGTGGTCGGAAGGATGGGTCCTGGGGGAAGGAGGGGGCGGCTAGTAACGGGGGCCCCGAGCGACGGTGGCGGCACCCAGAGGGGCCTGGCGGGTTAGGACCCGGGCCGGGATTCGGGGCACCCTGCACAGTGGCCAGCGCAGCCCTGGCTCTCCTGGCTCCGGTTCCCCAACACCCACTCCGCCGACTCAGAGCCAGTGCCCCGAGATGCGCCCAGGGTCCCGCGCGCGGACCGACCCCGGGAGGCGAGAAGCCCTGAGCCGCAGCGCGCACAGTCTGGCCTCCCGCTCGCTCGTTTCTTTCCCGAGAACTGAGAACATCGGTCCATGCCCAGTCCCCATTCAGAGCCGGAGAGGAGCCGTGTGAAATTAGGAGCTCACAACTTCACTTGCAAAGTTCTGCAGTTTGCAGAGCAGGTCCACCAAGTTGTCCTGCTTGTCTCACAATCACCCTGGCGTGTCCATGTAACAAATGATGAAGCAGGAGCCTCAGAAAACAATGTATTGTCCAGCTTTAGCTAAGAGAGGTAAGGCCGAGCATTTGCAAGGCCGAGCTCACAAATGCTTGGTTCTCTATTTCAGGAACTTTCATCTGACTCCTAGTTCTAGGCCTTTTTCTTCTTCTTCTTTTTTTTTTTTTTTTTTTTTTTGCGGTACGCGGGCCTCTCACTGTTGTGGCCTCTCCCGTTGCAGAGCACAGGCTCCGGACGCACAGGCTCAGCGGCCATGGCTCACGGGACCAGCCGCTCCACGGCATGTGGGATCTTCCCGGACCGGGGCACGAACCCGTGTCCCCTGCATCAGCAGGCGGACTCTCAACCACTGCGCCACCAGGGAAGCCCATAGGCCTTCTTTGGGGTCTTTCATGCATTTAACATTCTGGGGATGCTTATTATGTGCGAGCAAGATGCTGGGGACAGAAAGACCAGCGAGAGTCACTCTCTGACCTCAAGGAACTCACAGTTGAGTGAAAAAGCGAGAAAACAAAATTATAGATTAAAATTCAGTGTAAACCACACTGTTCTAAACACGGAAACAGAGTCCGTAACTTGCTCAGGTCTCAGAACTGTAGCTGTGCAGCCAGGATTTGAACCCAGACATTCTGACTCCAGAGCCCACCCACACATAACCACTATACTAAACTGCCCCCCCTTTTTTTGCTTAACTATATACCCTTAAGTGAGGGGGAAAAAGCAGATCACAAAACAGAATGTACAGGATGCTCCCAATTAGAATATATATAAACACTCAGAAAAAAAAAAAAAAAAAAAAGACCAGAAGAATATATGTCAAAATGATGGGTGATTTTTGTTTTCTTTATTTTTTTTATAAGCTCCATATTTTCTGCACTATGAATTTTATAAGAAAAAAAAGCAATAAATGGTATTAAAGTACAGCTTGAATGCAAAACTTCCAAAAGATGGTGATGCTTGCATTTGCCCAGTGGGAAGCCTAGGAAGGGCACCCCAGGGGAGAGGACCATGTACCCCAGAGGTTCAAAGGCATGGCAGGAGGACAGGCTGGCTGAAGAAACTGCAAGGAAGTCGGTCTGTGTGATAGGAGTGAAGAGGGGCCAGAGTGTGGGAGGAGAGGCCTCAATTGAATTTCTTGTCAAATCCCTGAAATAAAGAATTCCAAACCCTTAATATTATCCTAAAACCTTCCCTGAGGGTTAATTCCCGTGGGGATCTACGAGAGCAGTTCAGGAGTTGGCTGAGATTACTGAAGGTTATTACTGTGTTCTATATATTGTGTTCTATATCTTTTTCTGTCTTCGGAGGTGAGAAGGCTGGGTGTAGGACGTTAGACTCGGGTCAACATATTTGGGTCAGAAGGTGCCAAAGAGCTCGGCGGAAGTCATTGAGGATGGGTTGTTAACGATGCACATTTTCATTAATCTGGCCCTCTTTCGTAACTCAGTTTTACTGTCACTCAGATCCAAGCCCGCAAAGACATTCCATCAGTAACCTCCTCCCCGCTTGCTCCATGCTACCCAGCCCTCTGAGGTCCCTGGGCACACCAGTTCTAATATCAGCCTCAGCTTATTAAAGCACTAGATTTTCAGGTGGTGGATGGCAGGTCTTGTCCTCCACATCCAGCCCAGGCTGCCCAAGGTGCCCTGGTTCCTCTTTCCCTGCTGGAGAACCTGGGACAGAGGCCAGTTCACTGCTTTTGCCCCTCCTGGCCCCAGCCCTCTCAGACACATTCTGACCCCCTGGCCCTCCAAGCAAGAGCTGCCGCGTTCAGTACACAGGATGCAGAGATGCAGCTCCTCTGCAGGTTCCGAGTTCCAGGCTGGAAATAGAGGGGCCTTTGCTCACGTCATTGCATGAAATTCACCATCTGCCACTTGAGCAGGAGAGACTCGGGGATGTTTAATGTGAAAACACAGCTCTTGCTTGGGCGATTGACTATTTCAGGGTGAGGACCACAGCTGGCATGTTAACCCTGGGACCTGGGTTACTGATATGAGGAATTTGGCCTACTATTGATTTAATGTGGGGTTGAACCCATAGTCACAGTTCTCTTCCCTTTTGACAGCTAGCTCTGTGCATGCACGGGCCGCAGACAGCAGGACCCAGCCCAGCCTGGCCTGATCCGGGGTTGATCTGGCTGGGGGCAGAGCCAAGGGAGCAGAAGGGCTGAAGCGACGGCCCCTGCAGCTGCTGGGCCCCCTCTCAGCCTTCCTTCTCTGCCTTTATGTGCCTTGTGGGTGAATGGGAAGGCAAATGGACCAGGAGGGGCCCTTGGGATAATCTTCAAAAAATCTGACATGTCTGTGTTACTGCTACTGGGCAAGATAAAACACCCCCCTGGTTTCTGCTTCTTGCCCACTTCCTAGAAGTGAGCAGTCAAGAGGTTTGGGGGCTGCCTTTCATCTGATTTGTCTTCAGTGCAATTTTGGGTAACTTGGATTTTGTTCACCTGCCTTCAAGCCTCAAGGGAGGCTGGCAGGAGCTGCCTTCTGCGGGGTGGGGTGGTGGTGGTGGTGCCTGTTTTATGCGTTGCCCTCCCGCACTCCCTCTGAGTGCCCGGTGATTCCTGGACAAAGGTAGGGGTGGAGGAACTGGGTTTTATTCTTCTTTCTGTTACAGCTCTCAGCCCAGAGTCTTTTTTTTTTTTTTTTTTTTTTTTGCAGTACGCGGGCACAGGCCCAGCCGCTCCACGGCATGTGGGATCTTCCCGGACCGGGGCACGAACCCGTGTCCCCTGCATTGGCAGGCGGACCCTCAACCACTGTGCCACCAGGGAAGCCCCAGCCCAGAGTCTTATACACAAACTCTTCTGAACTCCAAACCCATCTATCCAACAGCCTACCAGATGTCTCCACCAAGATGTCTAATAGCACAAACTCAGCATGTCCAAAACAGAATTCCTGATCTATGTCCCCACGCCCCACCTCCTGGAAATTTGCTCTTCCCCATCTCAGTTAATGCCGTCCTTCCAATGGCTCAGGTCAAAAATCTTGGTGTCTTCTGTGATTCTCCTTCCTCTCACCCGCACATCAAATCCATGAGAAACTTCTCTTCTGATCGCTCCTCGACTCCACGCCAGCCACATCCTTGGAATTCCTCAGACACATCAGGCGCACTCCTGCCTCATGGCCTTTGTACTGGCTGGCCCCTCTGCCTGATCTCTCCGCCCTCTTGCATCTTCTTTGCTTAAATGTTTCTTTCTCGGTGGAGCCCACCCTGCCACCCTATTTAGATGGCAAACCTCCCCCATGCCAGCACCGCCAATCTCCCTTGTTCTTTTTTTTCACATTGTACTTACTTCTAAAAAGCTATATGATATGCTTATGTACATACCACAGCTGGTCTGGCTGCTTGGCAGCTCTTACAGGGAGATAAGAAGCTGTGAGTCTGCAGGACACATAGGAAGAGGGAACAAAATTGAATCGGGTCAAGAGAATGAGAAGACAAGTCACAGACTGAGAGAAAATCTTTGCGAAAGTCATAGTTGATAAAGGACTGGTATCCAAAATATACAAAGAACTCTTAAAACTCAACCATAAGAAAACAAACAACCTAATTCAAAAATGGGCAACAGACCTGAACAGACACCTCACCAAATAATATATACACATGGCAAATAAGCATATGAAAATAGGCAACATCATATCCTTACGGATTTGAAAATTAAAACAACAATGAGATGCCACCACATACCTATTAGAACGGGCACAATCTAGAAAACTGGCATCATCAAATGTTGGAGAGGATATGGAACAACAGGAACTCTCATTCATTGCTGGTAGGAATGCAAAATGATACAGCCACTCTGGAAGACCGTTTGGCAGTTTCTTATAAAATTAAACATACCCTTACGGTAAAATCCAACAGTCGTGCTCCTTGGTATTTACTCAAATGAGTCAAAACCTTATGTCCACACAAAAACCTGCACACAGATATCTATACCAGCCGTATTTATAACTGTCCAAACTTGGAAACAACCAAGATGTCCTTCAGTAGGTAAATGGATAAATTGTGATGCATCCAGATAATGGGATATTATTCAGTGCTGAAAAGAAATGAGCTCTCAAGCCATGAAAAGACATGAATATTAATCATGGATAAAGACAAATGTATATTACTAAGTGAAATAAGCCAATCTGAAAAGGCTACAGACTGTATGATTCCAATGGGACATTCTGGAAAAGGCAAAACTATGGAGATAGATAAAATAATGAGTGGTTTCCAGGGGCTGGAGGGAGGGAGAGGTGAGTGGAACACAGGGGATTTTTAGGGCAATGAAACTCTTCTGTATGATGCTGTAATGATGGATATATGTCATTATCCATTTGTCCAGACCCATAGAATGTACAACACCAAGGGTGAACCCTAATGTGAGCTATGGACTTTTTGGGTGATAACCATATCTCCATGTAGGTTCACTGACTATAATAAATGTAACATTCTTGTCCAGGATGTTGATGGGGGGGAGGCAACGCATGTGTGGAGACGGGGTGTACGGGAACTTTCTCCACTTTCCACTCAAATTTGCTTGAACCTAAACTTACTCTAAAAAATGAAGTCTACTAAAAAAAAAAAAAAATTCAGTGGGCCACAGGTCTTTGCAAGCAGTAGATTTGCAGGCTTCTTCTCACCTTACCAAAGAATCCCTTGGCCTCTGCCAGAGAAGGGGCTTTGTTCTGGAACAACCCTCACTCATCTCAAAAATCTCAGCATCAAGGATGGCCTTAGGTGTGGGTGCTGGGGGGACACCAGGAGGAGGCTTTACAGATGCCCTGGACTTGTCTGCTTCCTGCTCAACTAGGCAACAAGGGCAGGGACATAAAAGAGACTTCCTGTCGCTGCCCACATCCCCAGGCCCAAAGTCCTGGGGGAAGCAGGGCCCTTTAATCCACTGAAATGCTCATGGAGAAGCAAGGACAGCTGGGGTAGGTGACCCCAGAAATAGGAGCATAGGCCTCTGTCGAGAAGCCAAGGTCAAACAAGCCACTGGTTTTCTCTCCTCTCTTGCCCCCTCCTGTATGTAGCTGATCAGATCTCTTAGTCAAGAACTTCTGTCCTAAGGGCAATTCACATCCAGGCTTGGGCCAACGTTTTGCCACCCCTTCCTGTTGTAAAAACAAACAAACAAAAATATTATTTTCACTCCTGCTTCTCACAGGTACTAAAGGACCAAAAAAGCTTCTCTGGAATAATAATAGTCACCAGAGATTTAGCACTGCGAGATTTAAAGTATTATCTCAATTAGTTCTTATAGCATTCTTATGATACAGGTACTATTACGTATGAAATCAAGCTACTTGCCCAAGGTAGCATAGCTAGAAAATGGTGGAGTCAGGATTTGAACCTGGGTCTTTCGAACTCAAAAGCTACCATCTACTGCCAGCAGGGTTAAGCAATGCGTGCATTGCACAGGGGCCCCCAGGTAAGAGGGCATGACTGGGGGTTAAAATCCAGCCCCTGCTCCCTTTGCCAAACCATGCCTCCTGGCCTAGGGATGATCAGACCCAAAGACAGGACTCCTTTCTGCAATTTGGACAAAGGTACTGAGTATGCTGGCTGCAGCCCATATAGTTGCACGGAGCAGGTGAAGTCTGCTACCTGGGACATGGCAGGGTACCACGTGTGAGTTTTCCGATAGGATGGGGGAAGGGAAAGAAGTCAAAAGCCTTTTTTTATAAGGTACCTCGGAAAACGAAGGGGCAAAAACATATCATTTCCATGACTCTGAAGGAAGAAGTTGCCTCCAAAGGCCATCAGTCTCCCTGACCTTTTTTACTCAATGACTACTTTGAGTTCCTGGCCAGGACTGGTTCCAAATCCTGATTCCTGACTTCCAAGTTCTTTTTTGCTAGATCAGGAAAGACGACACAGAAAGGGGAGAATTCCTATAGGCAAAGTTAAATTACAGCTGCAACTGAGCAAGGTTGCACCAAAATCATCTTTCCCTGGGTGGGTATGAAGAGAAAGGGCCAGGAAAATCTTCCGAAGCTGGTACAGTTACCAGAGAGGCTGTACCTCGATTGCTCAAAGCCTTTCTTTCACTTCAGTGTCAGCCATGGAGGAAAGGCTGAGAGGAAAAGAAGTCTTAGGGGACAACGTTACATTTGTCCATTCCAGTTAAGTTTACCAGTATAGCTTTTTTTGGGGGGGTGGGTACGCGGGCCTCTCACTGTTGTGGCCTCTCCCATTGCGGAGCACAGGCTCTGGACGCGCAGGCTCAGCGGCCATGGCTCACGGGCGCAGCCGCTCCACGGCATGTGGGATCTTCCCGGACCGGGGCACGAACCCTTGTCCCCTGCATCGGCAGGCGGACTCTCAACCACTGCGCCACCAGGGAATCCCCCAGTATAGCATTTAAAGTAACTTGCGGATTAAATATATTACACTCAGTGCAACATCATCATTTCTCCCATTGCCCCCTCCCAAATTTTATTCTTGAGGAAGCAGTACTGTTCTTAACACACTGATATTTATTTTAATTCTCAGGGATGAGGTCACGTGCAGCCTGAGAGGTGCATGCAGAATGGGGAGGGGCAGTCCCAGATGTTGACCTTGGGGGTATTAGGGGAGAATTAGGGGTTGGCCTAATGTGTGAGCTTCAGGATTTGTCAGGTTGGGGCCCTTCCCTGCTCCTCTCTGGGGTCCCCACGACTGCCTGGTTACCATGTTTTTCCCTCCTTGGGGATGCTCAGCTTGCTAAGGTGAAAAGCCAAGCCCAGGTGAAAATGGAGGTGAAAAGCCAAACCCAGCCCAGAATTCCAGGTCTCAGGCCCTCTAACTCGCTGGAATTGGAGCCCATCCTGTGTCTGTGACTGTGGGGGAAGCATAAAGGCCATCAGAACACAGATCCCAGAAAGACGGACCCTGTGCATCTCAGGGGTTGAAGGAATTTCAATTAAAAGAAAATAAGATCGGAACAGGGGAAAGGGAAAGAAGTCAAAAGCCCCTTTCTAAGTCCCTGGGAAAATGAAGAGGCAAAAAAAAAATATTTCAATGACTATGAAAACGTGTTTTACTAGAAGATGGGGGATTCATCACTGACACTCAAAAGCCCAAAGAGCGATATCCAACACTATAATACCTCCGTCTCCATGCAGGGAGAATGAGTTATTAAATCGGAAGATGAATGTTTTGCAGTTCAGTTAACTGCATCTGTTAAAAAAGAAATAGTTATAAACTTGCCCTGGATCCCTGACCCCTCCCCGTGAAAGCTACCTCTTGCTAGCCCCCAACCCTCGGTATCTTCAAAGATCTCGACCCCTCCGCATTTCACATTGCTGTGGCATAGGAAAATGCAGGAGGAAGAACGGAAAAAAAAATCAGCAAATTAAATGCAAGCCAGAGTTTTTTTCTTAGTATTAAAAAAAAAGTTGCATATAGTTCAATTGTCACAAAGTGCGACGATGTAAATGCGGTGCATTCTTATGTATAACAGCTTTTCCTTCCGCTCCCATGGCAGCCTCAATAACGCTGCGCTTCTGTTCTGCATGAATAAATATGTATAAAATGTAACGCTGCAAAGAAATAAAATCTGATAACTGAAAGATACCATTTCTCAGGTTCTGGGGGCAACATGAGGCACCAGCTTTTCTGATTCTTTGGTGTTTATGCAAGGAGCCATTGAAATGATAATGTGGAATTTATTATTATTTTTTTTCCAGGGGCAAGTAATTTTCAGCTGTTCATCGGGGCTTTAAGAAATGGAGGTTTTGGTGGTCTTCCTCCTCACTTGGTGGGGGTCTATGGCTGCTACCCTGCTTCCCCATCAGGCTGTATACCCACAACGTTGAGATCTCTTCCCTTCCTCGCCTTGTGAGTCAACCTTGTTAGTGGAATAATGAATTTATCCCTCGGAGCCAGCTGTGCGCAGCCTTTGCACCAGGGAGACTCACATGCAAAGTGATTCTCAAGCTCTCTCAAGCCCTGAGAGAGGGCACTGGCTATTATGCATAATTCCCTGCCCACGAAGGCTAACTCCATCCCTTTCTCTCCCTCGTCAGGAAACCATATAGGACATTATTTTACTAAAAATCTCAAATAGGAGATGACTGGCTTTTGTTTTGTTTGTTTAATTGTTTACAAACTTCTGCACTTTCTTGCCCGTAACACGGTTCTTGGAACCCCAGCGACTTGCTCCTCTGCTGTCTGAGAGGGCTGAAGCTGGCAGCAATCAGGGGCCGGGCCCAGCCCTCAAGGGCCGCACAGTTCCGGCCCCCCACTTCCTTTCCTGCCCCTCTCCATTCACATTGTCTTGAGACCGGCTAAGTCTCATGCTATGCTTCAAAACACCTCCCAGGCTTTCCAGATCTTCTTGTCATTGCATTTACTCTTCCCTCCACCTGGAACACTCCTTCTGACCTTTCTAGACTTGGTCTTCTCAGCTTTCAAGAGTCAGCTCAGGGCTGCCCTGGTGGCGCAGTGGTTGAGAGTCCGCCTGCCGATGCAGGGAACACGGGTTCGTGCCCTGGTCCGGGAAGATCCCACATGCCGCGGAGCAGCTGGGCCCGTGAGCCATGGCCGCTGGACCTGCGCGTCCGGAGCCTGTGCTCCGCAATGGGAGAGGTCACAACAGTGAGAGGTCCACATACCGCAAAAAATAAATAAGTAAATAAAAGAGTCAGCTCAAATGTGCAGCCATTTCTTTCATTATCACGCAGCTCTTATGCATCCCATACGTACTACAGTAATGTGTCTGCTGATTCTTTCTGCCAAGTTCCTCCAGGACAGAGATGGCGTCTTAGGACTCTCTGCATCACCGGTAGGTACATCGTGTCCATGGTGAAGTTCAGCCAGGGTTTGTGGAAGGATGGAATGAATGCATTACCCAGAAGAGACGGCATCCAGCTCCTGCTTCGGCATCCAGCTCCTTCTTAGGCTTCTCGGGATTTGTCTCTTTAGACCCCATTCCAGGAAAGGATTTGCGTGAGATTGCTTGCAAGCGCTTGAAAACCCAGAAACTCAGGAAGGAGGTCACTATCCAGTGAGGAAGTTTTCCGTGCAGTGGTGACACATCCATCTCACCTCAGCTCACAGCCCAGGGGCCCACCACAGACTTGCTTCACTGATGAGTGTGTGTTTACAGTGCCTGGGTTGTGTAAATAAGCAGTACTTGAAGTATGTAAATTAGAAGTTAATGAATGAGCTAGGAATTGTTTCCTCAGCTATTTAAACAAAGCTACTTCTCAGGTGGGACATCAGCTTCCCCAGGGCAAAGCCAATACATTTTCTTGCTGACCAAACTAGGTAAGCAAATTTCTGTGACGTGAAGGGTAGGAAAAAAAGACTCCGAGTTTCCATGATCCTCTCTTCAGCCACTGTGTGACCTTGGGTCAGTTACTTAACCTCTCTTATCTTTAAAATGGGGATAATATGAATAAGAGTATCTGCTTTATACAGTCCTTGTGAGGATCTAAATGTAAATTTGGTAGCATGTGTCTGGAACAGAGAAGTCCTTCATAAACATGAAGCTTTTTCATGGTGGTTTGGTTTTCAAGGACTTTTTTCTGCTTTTACACATATCAAATGAACATCATGTTTCAGACTTTTATCTCCCCAAACCGGGTTCTCCTATTAGAAAACAGCCGAGAAGTGACAAGGCTTTGTGATACCTCTGTGCTGGGTGGGAATCCTTAAACTGAGCCCCTCAGCCTCAGGGATAAGGTTTCTGAGCCATTTGAACTGTTTTGGTGGCTCAAAAATCTTTTTCACTCCCTTCCTATCCGTGGACATATGGATCAGGTCAGGGACGCTGCTTTTCCTGACTTGGAATTAAACCCCAAGGGACGACGCAGAAGAGCTCATCTGGGCCTGCTGGGTGGTTTGGTCGTCCTGGGGACTGTCATGCCTTCAAGAGTCAGGTTTCTTTGCCCTTACTTAAGTAACCCAACCCACCCCAGGTACTGTGCTCCCGTGAGCGGCCAGCCAGAGCCAGGAGGCACTTACTACAGGAGAGGGGTACAGGCTCCAGACACCAAGCTGGGAAGCCCGAGGCCCCGACAGGCTTCAGACAGACACGCAGCGGGCGGCAGCAGGGAGGCCCCCAGTCCAGTGGTTCAAGTCCAGGAAGCCCACCCACCCCCCTTCCGGTCCTGTTACGAACTTGTCAGGGACGACCAATGCACACATGGGCAGCTGGGGGCTTTCCTCAAATTGACAACAGCTTCTTGTAACTCTGCAGAACACGAGCTGCTTGCATAAACACTGCCTCAGAGACACCTGCTGTGGGGAATGCATGGAGTTGGGGAGAGGCAGAAAGATACAGGGGTAGAGGACAGTTTCCCCACCCCACTACAGAGGGGACACTTATCCATCCATCCATCCATGGTGCACGTGCAGAGCCTCTGTCACCAGCTCGGTAGTAACTGGGAGGCAGGGAAGAACACAGTACAGTCAAAGGGCCTCACCATCTCCTCCCACACTCCCCTCCAAATGAGACTTGGCTGGGGAAAGACCTCTTGGGGTCTCCAGGGCTACTGCACTACTGTGGGCTGGGTGTTTGCCAGCGAATCCATTGCAGGCATAGGTGGCTGACTGCACAGCAACTCCTAGGGAGGGTGAGGATGGCGAGGAAGGAAGGGGCTAAGTCCCTGGCATGGAAGGTTGGAGAATACAGTAGTAAGAGGGGATTTGGGGGCCTCTACTTCAAACCTATGCTGCAGGTCAAATCCATAGGCAAACTGCAGATATTCAGGGAGAGGGCTCGGAGAGGTGGCAGAACTGGGTGTACTGCAGAAGCCTCCCGTCTCTGGGTGGAGCTTTTGCACTTTTCTGCTTGTCAGTTTACCTGTCGTGCCAAATTAGTGAGCCCGCTGCTGCTGCCTCCGGCAGCGGCGGAGGCTCTGAGTCATCTGGTTGCTCAGTTCTGATCACAAAGTACACGGGGGAGCCTGGTGGTGCTCCTGGAGTCGGAGCCAGCCAGGAAAAGGGCCTCTTGCCTTCCGCTCCCGGGACATGTACAGGGGCTCCTCACTCCTGGTCAGCCCTGGGCAGAGTGCAAGAACGAAACGGGCTGCATCCCTGGCTTCATCAGAGGAGGCTCGGAGCTCATGGAACAGAGTAGCGAACCGAGCACCCAGGCCCTTCTGGACGCTGAGGGAAGAATATCCCTCCCTTCCAAAGGTTTCTTGCTCTTCAACTGTAGTCGTCACAGTCAAGCCACCAAGGGCCGATCCCAGAGGCTGTAAGGGAGCATTTAGAATGGTGCTGATCTGATTTCTTATCAGAGAACCATGGGTGAGAGCAAGAGCTACAGATTATGGTTCTTGTTCCTGAGTGTGGCTCTGGGGCCCATCCACTGTATCTCCTCTGTGTACTTGATTTCTTGGGAAGGAGAGTTCAGGCCCTGCCCCAGGGGAAATGCTTTCCTACAGCTAATGCTCCATGGAGGTCTCACTACAGCTGATGGTGCCTCAGGGCAGGCCGGCCACACAACGAGAGTGCGAATCTCTGAAAAGGCACACAACATAGTTTCTTGTGATGTGTCTGCTTCTGGGCCATCCAGCCCACCAGACTGTGAGCCCCCCAGAGACAGGGTGGACCTCAGGTACCCCTGTGCTTCCAAGGCTAGCACTGAGCCTGGCACACACATGGCACTCGATAAGTGTGTCACAGACATGTGAATCAGTAGCAGAGATGAGATTAAAACTCAGTGCGGAGAGATGATTGTAATAAGAAAGAAGTAATCTGACTCCATACTGGATCTGTTTCTTTTACTGTAACCTTTGCCTTCTTTTGCTTATGCTACAAGAATGTTGCCTATAGATTGAAATCTGCAGGATTGCCCATTCTCAAGGCTCTGACCTTTAAAGGTATAACACTTTTCCATTCATATAGAGATAAAAAGTTGCAGAACAGAGAATAACATTTGTCTTGTTGGAGATTTACAGGAACATTGGGACCAGACCTACCCACAGAGCTGGAAGAACAAAGGATTCTGGCACCAAGAAGTTTGCACCAACCAACTACACCCTCTCCTCTTCTAGTATAAAAGAAGCCTCAGTTCTAACAAGGAGAAGATGGTTCCTTGGGACACTACTCCACCGTCTTCTTGGTCTGCTGGCTTTCCAAATAAAGCCCCTGTTCCTTTGCCCCCAAAACTCGTCTCTTGCTTGATTGGCCTGCCATGCAGCGAACAGTAAGAGCTTAGACTCGGTAACATGATCAGCTTTCAAGGGGAATGTCAACTCCAGGAAGCATCAAGGGAGGTGGAAAAAACCTTGAGATAATTGAGGTCCTACCCTTCAGCTGACAGAAGAGAAACCCGACGTCCTGAGAGGTTAAGCCCCATCCACAATCCCACACAGCTAATTCGGGGCTCCAGGACTGCCCCCCAAGTGTCCTCATGCCGCCCCACGCTGGTGGGGGAGGACAGGGGGCACGCCGGGGGAGGTGTGATTCCAGGCCTTGGGGTACACACACCCGTGAAAACAAAACTGCATGATTCAACACACATCTGCAGCAGTAGTGCAATTATCTCTGAGATCTAAGCAGTGATCGATGGGAGTTTTAATTACCAAAATCTCTTCATCCTCCCCCAGAGAAGAAAAAAAATATTTTCTGGGATGTTTACTTCATCGTAAAATTTGGTGAAATTCTACCTCCCTCAGATGGGCATGATGCATTTGCATAAAAGGGGGTGCTAAACATCATTTTTGTTGTTGTTGTTGTTCCCGCAGCTGAAAATATTGTTCTGACTTCTGCATACGCTTGTCTGGCTGCCAATCGGAAGTGCTGCTCCCACACTTGGGCCTGAGAAGGGGGCTGAGGGGGAGGGCACGGCTAGGCCGGCAGCTGGGCTGGGCTGCTCCTGTTTGGTCTCGATTGCTGGCTCCCTGAGTCCTGAGGGAGGCTGACCTGGTCACTGAGGGCAGCGGTCACCCTCTGCCCTCTGACGGGGGCCTTGTGCCTCCTCTGGTGTCTGGAGCTTTCCAACCTGCAGGCCTTGACACAGGGAGGGCCGGAGCCTGTCAGGCTGGAACCCTCTACGGCTACTGTATTTACCCGTTCACTTCCTCTCGTCTGTCCCCTTCCCTCCACCAGGCTGAGAGCTCCCTGAGTCATGGGCCTGGCCTGTCTCATTCTCCGTTGTGCATCCTCAGCGCCTAGGGCCATGCCAGGCATCTAAAAGACACAAGATAACTGGTGAAAGAAAAAGTGAAACCCCTTAAGTTCCAAACAGAGTTCTCCCCATGGGCAATGCCTTTCCTTGGGGGTTCATTCTCCCTCTTAGGGGTTCTCCCTCCTGGAATGAATATCTATTGCTTCTCGGGATACACTCCATCGAATCCTTTTTGGACCAACCTGCCCACGGCAGAGGGAGCAGCAGAGTGCAGTGAGTAGGAATGAGGCTCTGGGCTTGAGACCTGGCTCTTCACTTACTGCTTGTGTGACAGCCAGCAAGTGACTTAACCTCTCTAAGCCTCAGTTTCCCCAGCCGAACAATGGTGCTGAGTGGGGCTGCTCCATCTTAGGGCTGTTGTAAGAATTAAATAAGGTAGTGAATGTAAAAGCCTGGCCACCCCGAAGGGGCTGAATGCCTGTTACTCTGATGACCATCATCATCACCATCACTTGGGGAGAGTGTCAGCTCCACAGGATGGATGAAGGAGGAGGGCTGGGGGGCATTGGGGGCTTCTCTGTCTTTGCGCACGTCACTGCTTTTACGTGAGGATTAGAGACCCCCACCCATCTCCTTAGCTTTTCTGCTGCCTCTCCCCATCCTTTCCCCCAATTTTTCAGAGAAACAAAGCATTTAGAACTGGGATCGGTCCTATTTCTCTTTAGGGAAGGAAACTGAAACCCAGAAATGTGAAGCAGCCTTGCCATGGCCACGCAGCCCGTTATTGGTGGAATTGAGACGTGTAGGATTTCTGAATCATGATCTAAGACAGCCCCAGTCACGTGGCAGGTGCTGTCCACACCCAGGCAGCACCCCCCACCCCCGAGTGAGGAGAGACGGGGAAGAGCTTGGCAATGGCTCCATTGGTAAAAGGGTGGTGGGAGTCTTCCCTTCCTGACCCCACAGATCCTGGATTGGGGGTGGGTGGGTAACACACCGACACAACATGCTTTTGGTCACGTGCAGATGGTGATGTCACCATGCCCTGTTCTCATTAGGGGTCTGGGGCAAGGGATGGGGGAGGCCCCAGCCTGGCAGGAAAGAGAAGGCAGCTGATGGTGTGTGGCTTTGAACGTGTGTTCATCCATCATGTCTTTATTCTGTATTCTGATGCTTTGATGTCTTGGGGTCTCACTGATGCCAGGGGTGGGGTGTGGATACTGCCCCTCCCAGGGCTAGCTAATTCTTATAAGCAGAGCATGCCTTTCATACGCTAAGCAGACCATCCAGAGTCTTTATGTCGCCAGTCCTTCATCAGGTTCTCACTCTCCGGGCCACCATTCCCCTGCCTAATCACCCCAGGGTCAGGCACCAGTCCGCTGGGGACAGCCTTTATACCCCAGAGCCCATGAAGTTATTCAAACGAGCCAATCCTAAGCCTACTTACCCTACTTCACCTATTTCCTACCCATGGAAACTACAGTAAAGGCTTTTGCCTACAGTTCCCCTCACTCCCTCACTCCCTGACAGACCCTGGTGCTTCCCCATGTGGTCCCCCTGCCTGGTCTGCCTCCAGTTTCTAGGCACCTGTCAGTATAAAAACTTCTTCCTTTATGGCAGTCACTTCTGTGTCTGTGTGTCTCACCACACCTGCTTCAAACAAATCCTGGGCATCCTTCAAAGAGTAGGGGCATTTGCACAAAGCAGGTATGATGACACTTATATAGAAGTTTAGAGATTCAGGACCTGGAAGGATCCTTAGCATACCCTTAATGACATCCTTGATCCAAACCCTTTCTGATGTGGGAACAACTTGCCAAGAGCCAGCAAGGCATCCCTTCACTCTTTCACGTTGAGACTAATCTAAACAGTGTTTGTCACCATCACCGCTGTCAGCTCCATGGAACACCCCTGAACACATCCAGATTACACCCAATACTGGCCGCTCACTGTGCCCCAAGGGCTATGACCAGATCTCCGACTCCCACCCTGCATTCCTCTCCAGGGAATATGGTATCTGCACACTTAAAAAAAAAAAAAGTTGAGCTGAAGATGGCACAAAATTAGTTCCTTCGACAGACAAATTTGCTCCTGAAACACTCTGCCAACCTGCTAATGAGTTGTCTTGAACCTTGCGCGGTGTTACCTCTAATTTTGCAGCCTGCTAGGATTTGAGTTCTGCGGACAGCCTCACATTTGGTTTGGAATTATAGGCTGAATGGCTGCTCACTCCTATTATCGTGCTGTCAATCTTGTATTAGCACATTATAATATGGTACACTGAATGCATCTGTTCTGTATATCACGGGGCCTCATTGTCATTTCTTGGATCATTTTTGTCTTATATGATTGTTAAGCAATTGTTTCGTCTCGGGCAGCTTAAACTTTGATTACCGTATACTAGTTACGGGGAATATAAAAAGAGGGGGAAAACTCTGTCATCCGCTGATTTCACCAGTTCTCAGCTCGGGTGTTCAGAAGCATTTATGTTGAAGTGCAAAGGCTCCCTGACACCTAGACACACATCCTTGAAGGGAAGGGGACGGAATAGACCGATCTTGGCTCCGGGGCTGAAGAGTGAGCAAGTTTGGAGGCAATTGAACAGGCTGCAGAGAATGTCCCTCTGTTTCCCCATCATGGGCGGTTCCTCTTGCCCCCACACTGCGGAGAGGGGTCCCACACAGACCTCAAACCCAAAGGCCTCTTTAGGCGGAATACGAAATACGCCTGGTCCCACCACCTAGTTAGAAGGCTGAAGAGCTGCTAGCTGAGATTCGTTGCCCAAGTCTGTGAGATAGGCTCTCCTAATTAACAAGACAAGGAAGACTAGGACGTTGCTAAAGCTACCTGGCAGGACTGGGAGCCGCTGTCACCAACACGGATGATGGCATTTCCTCCTCTGAGGAGCCTATTATAATGTCAGGACGTGTGTTCTCAGATCCCAGTGGGATGGGGGAGCGCACTGGCTAATAGGTGGAAGCAAGTGCAAACTATGACTCAGGATCTAGGAGGGGGATTAATCAAGGAAGGGCCACTTGATGAGATTCACTCAGTTCACAACTGTTGAGGACCCCAGGAGGTGGGGAAGGGAGAAGGCGGGGTGTTCATTCTGAGGATCAACATCCGTCCCCTTGACTTGGACGTTCCCCTTCCTTTTTTCTCCTCTGAGCATGCTTCTCACGTATCCCCAGCTTTCACATGACCAGTTCAATTCCATACCATCCTCATATTCTCCCAAGGTCCTCTCGTTAATTTTGCTGAGTCCTCCAGTGAGAATTTTTGCCTCTGTGTCTTGGCTTGTCCTATTCCCCTTTTCTCTCTGCTCATGCAAGTCTTACCCAGGCTCACCTCTTCCAGAAAGCCTCGCCCTGCAGTGTTATCTTTGTCCTGAGTCACAGGGGCATTTATTTACTGTTAGATAATTACCAGGTTACATCTGCGCAGAGTTCACTGCACGCTCCCGGATGAAGTGTACACTTCTTGGAAGTGAGAATGTAATATGACATCTCTGCACATGGAGGTGCCTTGGGCAATGCAAGCAGAGATGGAGGTAACAGTGAAAACGGATACCACCTAGTCCTAGAAAATGTGCACCATTCTCGCTTGATGCTAGTCAATAAGATAGCCCTATTTATTGAGAGCTTATAAATGCTGAGTGCTTTATACAAATCATTGAATCTTCCCAGCAATCCTGTGAGGCGATTTCTCTTATCTCTCTTTTTTATAGATTAGGAAACTGAGGCTTAGTGAGTTTGGATGACTTGTTCAGGGTCACACAGATAGTACAGGGCTGAACCAGAATTCGAACTGAGGTCTGGCTGACTCCAGCCCCCTCCCTTTTCATCTGAGACCAAACACAAAAACCAGGCTGGCACTGGTCTCTTCCACGAGATGAGTGCCAAGCTCAGTGATGCCAGCTGCCAGGCCCTGTTCGTCCACCTCTCCCACCCCAGGTCAGGACACAACTGTGATCCCTCTCTGTTCTTCCAGGATGCTGATACTTCCCTTTTTGCTCAAGCAAAGGAGATGAACTCTCTAGTCTTAGGGTTAAAAAAAAATACCCTGAAGACACCCAGCTGAGAAGGACATAGAAGGACAGTCCATAGGCACTAATTACCTCTACTTTCTGGCTTCTGTAGTATTGCCGCTATTGAGGCTGCTCTGGCAAAGGTCGCCAGTGATTTTCTGAATGAAGTCAGGACTCACACATCCAAATGAATACTCCTCAGTGGTGTTCCCCAGGACCGTCCTGGGGATGCCAGTCCTGTGTCCCAGGCACACTGCCAGGGTGCAAGAGTGTGGGAACACCTGCGTTTGGGAATTGCTTTTTGTACCAGCTTATGGGTCACTCCCAGAATCTGCTTTACTATTTCCTAGTCACATACTAGGTAAAGAGCTGATTTATCCATCCATCCCTTCTGAGGAGTCAGGTTCACCTCTCTTGTGTGATCTTCAAGCATAATTAACATGGAATTGTAGATTAAGGAGGGAACTTACATTTATTTGTCGATTCATTCACTCACTCACTCATCAACCATTTCTTCAGCAATAAGACCCTTACTAGACACATCCTGCCTCTGCTGCAAATCAACCCTCTGTTCAGTGCTACACTGTCTACTGCTGCACTTTACAGATAGACGTGATCAGAGGCAGCCACCCACAGAGGGCTTCAACACGGCACCCGACTGCCTATGTGAGGAATCGTCAAGGGTTTCCTAGTCAGTGATCTGGCTACATGTCTCCCTTCTCTGTCTGCAAGTTGCCACATTTCTGGAACAGGCAAAAGACAACTCGTAAGTCCAGGCTGCTTATCAGGAGACCACTTCATGCAGCCCACAGCTATGTGAATCTGGCCCTCAATTACATGGCCTCTGATCATCCTTGGTAGCTGGGGGACCTTGAGGCTTTCTTACATTTCCTGAGCCTAGACTTTCTCATCTTTAAAATGCAGCTGGAAACCATGCCCACCTCATGGAGTTGTAAGGGTTAAATGGAATCATGTACAAAGCATTCAGCACTTGTGAAGTCTGGGGTCTCAGGTCAAGGCCAAGACGCAAGGGGTGAGGAGAGGTCAGCAACCTGTAAAATATCTCTGGAGGGTGAACACACACACAAAGATGGGTGACAGTGGTTGCTTCAGAGGTGGAGAGCTGAGTGCGAGAATCACTTTTTACAGTGACCCGTATACACCTGCTGACTCAAAACATTTAATAATAATGACGATGAGAACAAAAAAAAGGGAGTTAGTGTTCTAAGTTTAATTGCTTTCTACTTCTTTACATTTAATTGTCTTTCCCACGCAATACATCTTCAACTGACACTTCTTTAGAAATGAGCTATGGGGCTTCCCTGGTGGCGCAGTGGTTGAGAGTCCGCCTGCCGATGCAGGGGACACGGGTTTGTGCCCCGGTCCGGGAGGATCCCACATGCTGCGGAGCAGCTGGGCCCGTGAGCCATGGCCGCTGAGCCTGCGCGTCCGGAGCCTGTGCTCCGCAACGGGAGAGGCCACAACAGTAAGAGGCCCGCGTACCGCAAAAAAAAAAAAAAAAAAAAACAGAGCTATGGAAGAACCATCAGTCTCAGGCCCCTGGCTCCAAGTTTGGGACCTGTCACTGAGACGGCCGCCCGCCCGGGTCTGCCCACCTCTACCCAGCCCACCTGGTGCCCTTCTGAGCAGGGCTATGCCGGCTTGAGCAGGGCCATTGGCACAGCTGCAGGCACGTTCTCTGAGTCTCCATATTTTCAACCATGGTCTCACATCGCTGTGGCATAAATCTCCCTAAGCCATTATTTCTGGGCTAGTCCTGCACCCGGGAACCTACAACGCCGTTTCGCTGTCCCCGTCTACTCTCAGCTCTCTCCTGGGAGTCAGGGGCTGCCGTGCACTCAGGCTAATGTCTCCCTTCTCTCAGGCACACAGCCAGGCCTACTCTTCTCCCTTCAGGAACGTGCTGGGCTCCGCTTTGCTGACGTACATCCCTTCACCTTGATCATCCTGCCGCAGGGAGCTCTCTCATCTCTCCCCTCCCCTGGCTGAGCGAGGCCAACCCTGGCCATCCCTCAAGGCTGAGCTCAAGTCCTCACTCCTCCAGGAAGCTTCCCTGACTTCTGCCTGCCTGTGCTGTTCTTCCTCAAACTCCCATGAGCTCGGTCACTATTCAATTCAACTACTGATAAGTGCCTCCCGTTGTTTATTGGGAAGTACAGGTGTATCTCATTTTACTGTGCTTTGCTTTATTACACTTTGCAGATAATGGCGCTTATTACAAATTGAAGGTTTGTGGCAACCCTGCATGGAACAAGTCTGTTGGTGCCATAGTCCAACAGCTTGTGCTCACTTTGTGTCTCTATCACATTTCGATAATATTGAAATATTTCAAACCCTCCGCTGGCAAAAAGATTACAATATCACTCAATGGTGGTTAGCATTTTTAAGCAATAAAGTGTTTTTAAGTTAAGGTATGTACATTGTTTTATTTAGGCATAATGCTATTGCACACTTAATAGACTACAGTAAACGTAACTTATATGCGCTGGGAAGCCAAAAAGTTTGAGTGACTCACTTGATTGCTATATTTGCTTTATTGTGGTGGTCTGGAACCAAACCCAATAACTCCGAGGTCTGCCTGTAGCTTTGTTTTGTCTCCCCAACTGGATCACAGTCTCTTGGATAACCCAGTTCATGCATTAGCCTTCTTCCACATCCCCATAGCACCCGCTTACTGCCACACACATCTTCCAGCCTCAGAAATGACTTGATTTGGGAATTCCCTGGTGGTCCAGTGGTTAGGGCTCTGCGCTTCCACTGCAGGGGGCGTGGGTTCGATCCCTGGTCGGGGAAATAAGATCCCACATGCCGCACTGTGTGGCCAAAAAAAAAAAAAAGAAGAAAAAGACTTGATTTGACTTGGAGTCAGAAGATCTGGGTTTGAGCTCTTTGAGCCTGAGTTTGCACAGCTATAACATGGAAGTAATATTCCTACCACATAGAATGACTGAAATCAGGGCTTGGGAGAGAGAGACGTGCCTTTCTCAGAGGGCGGAAGGAGAGAAAGGAGGGTCCATGGGAGTGAGAAACAGCAGGAGGGGGAGGCCGGGCCATCTGAACCCACAGGAGCCCCCTCAAAAACTAGAACAACAGAAGGGGGCTGAGGATAGGAGGGTGGCTTTGGCGACACACCCCAGCCTTCACTGAGAGAAGACTCTGCCGCTTTCTCCTTCCTGCTCTGAGGCCCTGGGGAGCTTGGAGTTTAGGGAGATGGCAAGTGGAGAGAAAATTAAAGGCAAGAGAAGTCTAAGGAAGTCGTCAAAGCACAGCCAGGCGAACAGAACCCTGAAAAAAAAGGTAATGCCGTAAATTACAGCTTAAAAGCCTCGTTTTGGGCAAATTGCTTTTTAACAAGCAGACAAGCTCTATCAATAGCATCTACCGTATGTTTTTATAAAGTGCAGAAATATGTTTTTACAAGGCCAGTAAATAAAGTTCCTATCGATTTGAACTCAAGTGTAATCTGTTTTTCTGTCTGCCACCAACACTGGTAATAAAGCAGAATCATGTAATACGGTATTTCAGCTAATGTGACTATACATCACTGCAGGGACGCCCTGCTCTGCAGTGATCTATCATTTTCTATTGGTATTGCTTAGCTGCAGAATTTATAAACTTGCTCCAAATTGATGCAATGTTCAATTTTCTTTTCCAATTTATTTTTGGTTGAGCCAAGCAATATTGAGGTCTCTGAGCAGCGGCTGAGCACTACCAGATGTTACCTGGAAGACTTCACACTCCTGGGGAGGAGTGGGGAGATGTGAGCCCGCACTCACCACCCTCAACAGGCAGGGAGACAGAAGGCCCTGGAAGAAGATGGCAATGGAGAAGAGATAGCCTCCTGGCCTGGGAACCCAGCAATGACTGTGCTCTAGAACATCCAGGGGCTAAAGGGTGAAAGGCCAGAGAACATCCAGCAGAGAAGCTGTAGCAACGAGCGCTGGGAATTTTGCTAAGATGTAGATTCTGATTTGGTAGGTCTGGATGAGGCCCAAGTCTGTGCATTTCTAACAAGCTGCCAGGGGATGCTGATGCTGCTAGTTCATGGGTCACACTTGGGGTAGCAATTCTCTAGACCTCAAGCATCTTCAAGGCATAGACTTACAAATCTTGGAGCTGGAAAAGACCCCAAGAAGTAATCTGGTCCATTCCCCAATCCTCACGTGGGAAAGGTGTCATTAGCTCTATCTTTCCAACTCCCTGTTCCCCTCCTCTGTGCTCTGGAACACAGTGGGCACGCCTCTGCGGTTCTACATGCCACCTCACGGTGCATCATCCACTGGACACTGAGTGCCTAGACACCACTCATGTTTGGAGACTGCCTGGCAGATGACAGGAAGCAGTGCAATGTGGTGGACTGCGTGGAGTTTGGAATTAGATAACATGGGTTCGAATTCCGATTCCACCACTTACTGACAAGCATGCTTCATCTTCGGCAAATTACGTTTCCTCCTTGAGTCTCAGCTTCCTCACTGGTGTCTCGGGAATAAAGTTCTGCCTCAAATTCTACCCATCTTATTCAATGGGGTAACATCTATAAAGAGCTCGACACAGCCAGATGTTCAAAAAGGGCCAGTTCCCTTTTGTGTTTCTTCAGAATGCACTTGCCTAATGAATGAATGAATGAGTACTTATGAGACAACCGAGACAAACAAAGTGTAAGTGGCTCATATTAGATCCTGCAGTAGAGAGAAGCCAGGGCAGAAGGCTGGGTTGAGAGGGTTGGAGCCTGGTTCCTCCTGCTTTCCCTGATAACCTCACCTCATTTCTCCCACATCCTCAGCTGCCAATGAAACCCAAGTGGCAAATGCATGAAATACTCAGATGGTCTCTTGGTCTGGCATGAGTCATTCGCTGCCCAGAGAGCACAGCTATTTGGGGAACGAGGAGTCTGGGTGTGGGGATGGCAACGTGGTTAAGGCATGGTATTACCTCTAGCATACCATGGGACGTTATTTATGTAGACTTCAGGGTTATGGAGGCAAATATTAGAGTCATTTGGAGAGCAGTCTCTGGGAGACAACTAAGGCCCTTAATAAAGTCCAGATCGGTGAGACGGCCTCGCACAGCTGAGCAGGGGCAAGGATGGGATTATAACTGGGTCTTTCCACCACCTTTCCACCATACATCACAGCCTCTTTCATATCTTCAGAAACCAAGAAAGTAGAGGCACTAAGAATCACACTTAATTAACTCAAAGTATGAGCAATGGAAATTCAGTAGTCAGCTTATTTAGTGCTAAAGTAGTTAAAAATCATTTCCCAAGTAATGTATCTTCTGAATTATTTCTAAATGCCATGTATTGGTGATATATTTTAAACACTGTGGTGAAATACACCTAACATAAAAATTCCCATCTTAACTATTTTTAAATCTACAGTTCAGTAGTGTTGTGCAGTTGGTTGTCATGCAACCAATCTCCAGAACGCTTTTCATTTTGCAAAACTGAAATTCCATGTCCATGAAACAACTCCCTGTTCTCCCATCACCCAGCCCCTGGCAACCACCATTCTGTTTTCTGTCTCTATGAATTTCATTACTCTAGGGACCTCAAACAAGTGGAATCCTACAGTATATGTCATTTTGTGACTGGCTCATGTCCCTTAGCGTTATGTCCTCAAAGTTCATCCATGTTGTCTCATGGGTCAGAATTTCCTTCCTTTTTAAGGCTGAATAATATTCCATTTTATGGATAATACCATATTTTGTTTATCTATTCAGCTGTCAATGGACACTTGGGTCATTTCTACCTTTTGGCTATTTTGAATTATACTGCTCACATGGGTGTACAAATATCTCTTCAATATCCTGCTTTCAATTCTTTTGGATATTTAACCAAAAGTAGAATTGCTGGATCATACAGCAATTTTATTTATTTATTTATTTATTTATTTATTTATTTATTTATTTATTTTATTTTTTTTGCGATATGCGGGCCTCTCACTGTTGTGGCCTCTCCCGTTGCGGAGCACAGGCTCCGGACGCGCAGGCTTAGTGGCCATGGCTCACGGGCCCAGCCACTCCGCAGCATGTGGGATCTTCCCGGACCGGGGCACGAACCCGTGTCCCCTGCATCGGCAGGCGGACTCTCAACCACTGTGCCACCAGGGAAGCCCCAGCAATTTTATTTTTAATATTTTGAGGAACCACCATACTGTTTTCTATAGTAGCTGCATCATTTTACGTTCCCACCAACAGTGCACAAGCTTTCGATTTCTTCACATCCTTGCCAACATTTGTTATTTTCTTTTCTTTTCCTTTATAAAAATAGTAGCCATCCTAACAGGTATGTGGTGGCATCTCATTGTGGTTTTCATTTGCATTTACCTAATGATTAGTGATGCTGAGCATCTTTTCATGTGCTTGTTTGGCCATTTGTGTATCTTCGGAAAAATGTCTATTTAAGTCATTTTTTCATTTTTTAAATTGGACTGTTTTGGGCGTTGTTGAGTTGTAGGAGTTCTTTATATGTTCTGGATATTAATCCCTCATCAGATATATGATTTACAAATATTTTCTCATTCTGTAGTTGCCTTTTTACTCTGTTGATTATATCCTTTGACAATTTAAAATTTTTGATACAAATTTATCTATTTTTTCTTTTATTGCCTGTGCTATTAGTGTCATATCCAAGAAATCGTTGCCTAAATCCAGCTTTCCCCTGTTTTATTCTAACAGTTTTGTAGTTTTGGCTCTTAGTTTTAGGTTTTGATCCGTTTTGAATTAATTTTTCTATATGGTATAAGGTAAGGGTCCTAGGTTGTGTCTTTTTTTTTTTTTTTTTGCGGTACGCGGGCCTCCCACTGCTGTGGCCCCTCCCGTTGCGGAGCACAGGCTCCGGACACGCAGGCTCAGCGGCCATGGCTCACCGGCCCAGCCGCTCCGCGGCATGTGGGATCCTCCTGGACCGGGGCATGAACCCGTGTCCCCTGCATCGGCAGGCGGATTCTCAACCACTGCAGCACCAGGGAAGCCCCCCAGGTTATGTTTTAATGTAGATGTTTTTCATATTATTTTTACTATCGCTGTGACCATAGCAACGAAATATCAATCTCAAGTTCCAAAGTTTAGGAGGTTACATTTTGCCAAAGAGTGGCAGGAACATTAACAAGAATAAAATAAGTACACGGAAACGGGCGTACATTTTCTGGATTAAATTTCTGAAGTTTTGTGTGTGTGTGTTTTTTCCCCTCCATTTCAGGCAGGTGTTTTGATTGATTTTTATCATGATTCACAAATGTATTAATTTGGACAAGCTACTTACCTCTCTGAGCCTCAGTTTCCTGATAAGTGAACTAGAGATAATAATATCTCAGCCTCCTCCTAGGATTGTGATTAAATGAAATTAAGGTATAGAGTAGGTACTTATGAAATGTTAGTTTCCTTCTGTATCTTCAGCCCCTGAGCTTTGCTCCATGCCTTCATCTTGAATATTCCACCCTTTCTTCTTCTATATGATGGTACCAAGTAAACATCAAGTGGTTTAAAGGCTCATCTCTCCCAGGAAGGCTTCCTTGACTCAGGCTACTCATTCTAGTCTTCTCTTCCTTTGTATGTCCTTGGCATATAAAGGTGACCCTTTTGTTTCCCCTGACTACGGTAAACAAAACACAAGACAGGAAGCCTGCATTCTGCTTCTAAAACTGGTCTTCACAGGCAGTGGGTGATCAAATTAGAGACTGTATGTTGGCAGGTAGCGTGATTCAGTGGGTTAAGTGAGGGCTGAGGGACCCAGAAGATTTCAGGCTAAGTGATGGTTCAATTGCCAATTTAATTTAGAATGAGAACAAACTCAAATTTCTTGGGCTTCCGTTGTCATAGCTTGAAAATGAGCATGATGATATAGCTTTGTGACATTAATAAAAAGATAATTTCAAAAACCACTGGGACAGTCTGCTTTGCAAAAGTCTATAAAAAAGGAAAGAGAAATAATTATTCTTGGAGGAGAAATCCCCACACCTCAGGGGATTCTTAACTATTTAAAATCATAGAACCCTAAAGAGAATTTTAAAAACATATGGAATCCAAAAAACACTTTGCAGGAGTAAATTTGCAAATAATTTAGGGGGGTTGTGGCTTCCCCAAAGCCTAGCCAGGGTCTCCAGACTATTGATGAGCCCCAGGATAAGGGCTCTGCTCTGTACAATGGAGCATACCGGCAATAAAATACCTGAGGTGTGTGCCTCCTGCCCTCAAGATTTGCTTTTCTTCCTCTGCAGTCCCTTTCAGTCAAGCCTCGTGCTTATATCAGGTCGCTGACTCCCAATGTCACTGCTCGGAGATGAGATAAGAAATTATCAATAAAAGTGTCACCTTAACTCCTTTGGCTGACGGATGTGGCTGTACATGGTGGTCCCTGCTTGCACTGTCACCAGCTGAAGACCTAGGGACCACCCCATGGTGGTCCTGCATCCTGCCCTCCTGCATCTCTGGAACGTCTCTTCACAGTCAGCAAGAGTCCCACTCTCTCTAGACTGGAGATATTCTCATCATCACAGTGAGGATGTACCAGATTATAAACTCCACGCAAGGAGACTATTAAAGGACACAAGGTGGAAAAAGAATCCAGCCTAGTCCTGATAAATCATAGTTCTGTGCATTTCAGTTTAACTTCCCACATTCATCCTCTTCCTGAATCAGGCTCTTCTTTACTACACAGTGATTGTCACTTGGCACCGTCTGCAGCCTCCTGCAAGTGGACCATCCTGAACTGCAGAGGCTGGAAGTTAAAAACTACATTTCCCAGACTCCCTTGCAGTTGGGGTTCTGGATGCAAATTCGATTCCACCAATGAGATGCACCCACACAACAAGGTGAGGCAGAGGCCGTCTCCTACTTCCTGGGCTGATGCTGTTGTGAAGACTTTTGGGTTTCTCTGCAACAAAATTCCAGTCTTGGATGGCAGCTTCATGAGGGGAGAGATGCAGCAACAGAGACCTCCACACTCACTGTTCTCAAGTCCAGTCACTGACTTCACGGGAGCTAAACGTCTCTTCGGAGCTGGAGACAGCCCCCTGACCCCTGGATGCAGTGGCTGTGGTGTTTTGTTTTGTTTTTGCGGTACGGTGGCCTCTCATTGTTGTGGCCTTTCCCGTTGCGGAGCACAGGCTCCGGACGCGCAGGCTCAGCGGCCATGGCTCACGGGCCCAGCCGCTCCGCGGCATGTGGGATCTTCCCGGACCGGGGCACGAACCCGTGTCCCCTGCATCGGCAGGCGGACTCTCAACCACTGCGCCACCAGGGAAGCCTGGCTGTGGTGTTTTGAAGTCAGCAGTTCCAGAGACAGCGTCCTGATTCCCCAGCTTCCTCACTGGGGCAGAAAAAGCAGCTCCCCTGGTAGGCCAGCTCAGTGGTTTTATTCCTGGGGGAGTCATTCTTGGAGACTGAAACTAGAGCCCACTCCTCAGCCCATGTAACAATTTTGTAAGCACCCAATTTCCTGTAGTAAGTACTTCCCTGCTTAAAATAGCTAGAGTGCGGTTGCAGTTTTCCACAACTCAGCACTGACTGATGTAGCGTTTTGGAACTAGAAGAGGTTGCAGGCAGTAGACCCTCATATTTGGGGCTGGTCATCTGTCTGGTCCAGTCTGAAGACAGGTAAGAGTCTTCTGCTTCCAGCCAAGATGGCGTAACAGGGACCAGATTTACCCTACCACTTGAGACAACTAAAAAACGGAACAAAATATGTGCAACAGTGGTTTTCGGACTTTGAACAGCAGGCAGTGCAGGACAGTGATCAGTGAGAGAGGGAAAACAAATGAGAATCTTACGATTACCCCAGCTTACCGCCTGAACAGTTTCCAGGCTGCAGTGCAGGGAAGGGGAACCCAGGTGGAGTCTGACAGTCAATCTGCATCGAAGAGATAGGGCTGGGGGTCCAAGGAGGTCAAGGTGCCCAGAATTCACAGGTCAGAGAGAGAGAGAGCTGTGCAAGGACTTCTGGAAGTTGCAGAGAGTCCACCTTGAGTCTTCAGTGGAGTACTGATCAGAACTTGCATGTGAGGAAACTATGTAAGTCCAGGGAAAGAATTCCCAAAAGAACAGAGGGGAACATCTTCAGGGCTCACACAGGGCTAAGAACAGTTTGTATTCCCACCAGCCAGATTTTAAAAAAAGAAAAAAAAAAAAAAGAAGCCTTACAATTCATGGGGTAGTGGAATACACAGCAGTAGAGCAAAATTAACCCTAGAAAAAGGCTGCTCTGGTCCCCCACTAACAAAGCTTAAAAGCAAGCCTCAAAAGGATCAGTCTATTTTCAGTGAACCCAGCTACACCCCAGAACAACACTCAAGAATAATTACAAGAATATAAAAATTATTTCATACCCAACAGAGTAAAAATTCACAATGTCTAGCACCTAAAAAAAAAATTACTAGGCATGCAAAGAAGCAAAACAAGGACAAAAATCAATCAATAGAAGCAGACCCAGATATGACACAGATAGAAGTAGTAGACATTAAAATTTTTTATAGGGCTTCCTTGGTGGCACAGTGGTTGAGAGTCCGCCTGCCAATGCAGAGGACACGGGTTCGTGCCCCGGTCTGGGAGGATCCCACATGCCGCGGAGCAGCTGGGCCCGTGAGCCATGGCCACTGAGCCTGTGCGTCCGGAGCCTGTGCTCCGCAACGGGAGAGGCCACAACAGTGAGAGGCCTGTGTACCGAAAAAAAAAAAATTATTGTAACTATATTCCATAAGTTCAAGAAGGTAGGGGTGCTTAAATATCCCAAGAGAGATGGAGCATATTTTTTAAAACTCCAAATTGATCTGGAAGGGCTAAAAAAAAATACAATGTCTGAGATGAAAAATATACTGGATGGAATTAACAGAAGCTTAGCCACACTGAATAACGTATTAGTGAGCTTAAAGACATAGCAATAGAAACTATCCAAAATGAAAAACAGAGAATAAAAAAAACTGGGGGAAAAAATCCAGAATGGCACATCAGTTAGCTATGGGGCATGTTCAAGTAGCTAAATATAGATGTAATTGGAGTTCCTGAAAGCAGGAGGGAGGCAGAAAAAAATATTAGGAGAAATAATAGTTGAAAAATTTCTAAATTTCATGCAAACTATAAACCCACAGATCCAAGAAGCTCAGTAAAAGAAACTCCAAGCAAAAGCAACATGACATAAATGACACCAAAGTACATGATATCAAATTGCTTAAAATCAGAGATGAAGATGGGGGAACAGATTACCAATATAAAATGTGACACTGGTAGTCCATGATATTTACAGTAGTGAAAGATCCTTAATTGTCAAATGTGGTTGCTTAGAATAAAATGTCTATTAAAGATAAGAGTTTGACTGGCAGAGCTTCATGATAGTTGATTATGTTGGGACTAATGAATATAAAGACAGTGGAGTAAGATGCCTTCTTCTGCCTGAAGTAGAGAGATTAAAGAAAAAAATAACAAACTTGGGGATTAAATTCTTGACTCAAGGCACAATCAGAAGAGCAGGGAACACTTGTGACTAACCTGAAAGAAACTTTGGGGGAAAAAAAACAAACCCAGAATGCTAGCTACATCAGTGAGATGTGGGTTATCTTCAAGTAGCCTGCAGCTTCAGGGCCAACAAAATAGGAATCAGAAATGGAAACTGACCCTGCAGTTTGCCGAATTACAGCCTAAGTTCAGTTCAGGTCTCTTATGGGAGAGAGCACTGACTGGGAAAGATTGGGACCTTCTGAAGTGGGGTGCATGATTCAGATGGCTGAACCTCAGACCCCACTGCACCTCCCCTTCCAGCAGAAGCTACCTCTTCTCTCTGATAAGGCTGATCTTGCCTTGCAACAGAATACCTGTTCTTGATGCTCACACTGACAACCCTCATTGCTCACGACCTATTCTAGAGTCAGATTTCAGCATGCCCCATGGAGAGGTACAAGGTCTGAAACAGCAGACTTCCGCACAAAAATAATTGTCATTTGTTTTCTTATATTTATTGCCAGAAATCTGAGAAATATATGTGGGAAAGATACTAGATCAGAGAGAAAAGAAGATAATCTTAGACTGGGCCAGATTGATCTATATGGATTCTAGATCCAAAGTTAGCTCGATCATCTGGGGGTGGTTCTGTTTGCTCCGTGGGTTATATGATGACATCTGAACTCAGTGGTATCCTACACTAAATGAGACTGAGGTGACAGGAATTCCTTGACATCATATAAAGGAAAGAATCTAAATATGTAGAGAACTACAGAAATGTTGGCATAGGTTAACACATTTGCCCCCCTCACGTACTCCCTAACTGTGTCCCCTGAGAACATCTTTCCTTCATGAGTATTTAGACATACTTTGGTGAGGGGAATGCCAGCATTATGTTTTTCTTTGGCTGTCTTCAGAATTTTGAGAATTTCTCTTTATCTTTGGTTCTCAGCAGTTTGATCATGATATGTCTAGGTGTTTGGTATTTTGTTTAATCTTGATTACAGTTGTGTGAGCTTCTTGAATCTACGGTTTGTTGCCTTTCATTACTTAAAATATGTATTGGCCATTCTCTCTTCAAATATTCCTTGTGCCCTGTTCTGTTCCTTTCTTCTTCTGGGACTCCAACTACATGTACGTTAGAGCGTTTTCTATTGTCCCACAATTCTTGGACGCTCTGCTCTGTCTGTTCTTTTCTCTCTTTATGTGTGTTTAGATAATTTCTATTGATCTATTTCAAGTTCACTGATTCTTTCATCTGCTATGTCCAATTTGCTGAGAAGATCATCCTAAGGTCCATTTCAGTAACCTATCTAGTTTTCCTTGATGAAGGTTCTGCCTTTTTGCGAGATTGCCTCCTAGGGGATGAGACCTAGTCCCGAGCCCAGCCTAGTGGCATGGACCCTGCTTCCCATGGGCAGATTGCTTCATGCCATCCTGCTTGCCTGAGCTCCCAATTACTGCCTACCCGGTGCTTCCTCGGTCCTGGGGCAGGGCTGATGTGTGATGTGAGACAGCTCCCTGGAAGTTGCTACTGACGTAGTTGGGAAGAAGAGACATGATTCCAAAACACCACATCCTGATGTGGAGTGAGATAAATGCTCTTAGGATGTAGAGTAATGTGGGAGCCCAGAGGAGGAAGACGTACTAATCTGGGAGAAGAGACAGGGAGCTGAGTCATAACCTGAACGTGGCATAATGAAGGTCTGAGCTAGAGCAATGCATGGGTCAGGGCTAACATCCATTAGTAACCAGGAATTTTGTACTTGTTTTTGGAGTTTTGCCTCTCCTTACCTGTGAATTCTCACCCCAGTGGCTTATTTACCTGATGGTTGCGATGTTCAGTGGGGATATTACTGGGGTTCAAGTACCCTCCATCCAGGTTGAGTCTCTTTTGATCTCCCTTCATCTTCCAAATGATCAGTTTTCTTCCACCCCTCTCTCCATGGATTTCTTGGGGCTGAATCAGATACATTTCTACATTAACTTTCCTGACATTTAGTCCAGTAAGATTTTTCTAGTTCTGGATATCTAGAAAACCACATCACCTATTTCATTTCTCATTTTGTCCACCTGTCCTTGGCTTCTCTCTGCTTGTTCAAGCTGAGGGTCAGCAATTATTAAGACTCTCCCAATCTAATTTGCTCATTGGTAGAACCAGAATTACACTGAACTTAGGAAGTGACAGTTTATGACAGGACAGAATTTCAGAGGTGTCAGAAGCCTCAATCCATCTCACTGCCTGATATATGATGCCTAAAACCCCACCATTAGTGTCTCCTTTCTTTAGCTCAGTAGTTCTCAACTTATATTGATGCATAGCATATGATGGTTCTCTGTTTCTCTCTCTCCATATACACATAATAGATCAATAGATAATCTTTATACACAGATAGATATAAACAAATATATAGCTAAATCAAGTATCATGCATACTAAATATACTAAAAAATACATATATTATAAAGGCTTAATGTAGGCATTAATAGGGAAGGGAAAAGATTTAAGAAAGACTATAAAAAGTATGGGGAAAAAATTAACATTGAGTAAAGTCTATATTTTTCCACTAATTGAGAAAATACAGCCCTCCCCGCCCTTCTCCTTTTCTTTCTCTTTCTTCTTTAAATTTAAGACCGGTTCAGCCTTTTAGCGTGCAAAACCCCTTGAGGCAGATAACATTTTAAGCTGCTATCAGTCACCACACTGTGATGTGATGTGTTTGAGAAGAACAGACATAGATGGGGGTGGGTTGGAGAAGAAAGAGGATGCTGACATGTCTAAGGGGGAAAAAAGATGAGGGGAAGGACACGATTCGTGGAGGACTGAGGTACCAAAGACAAACTATGTCATAATTTTCGCCAGGCTTATCTCTGCTGTTTAACTTCCGAGAATTAGCTCTCTGGTTTTAGCATGCATAGGAACATCACAAGGCATTTTGTTTTTCTATGTCAAACCTTACAACAACCCTATGAGATGGGTATTACTCATCATCCCATTTTATAATTGAGAAAACTGTGGTTTGGAGACGTAAGTTTCAACTCCATTTCTATCTCCAGCCTGGACCTCTCTCTCTTTTCTTTTTTTTTTGCGGTACGCGGGCCTCTCACTGTTGTGGCCTCTCCCGTTGCGGAGCACAGGCTCCGGATGCGCAGACTCAGCGGCCATGGCTCACGGGCCCAGCTGCTCCGCGGCATGTGGGATCTTCCCGGACCGGGGCATGAACCCGTGTCCCCTGCATCGGCAGGCAGACTCTCAACCACTGTGCCACCAGGGAAGCCCTGGACCTCTCATTTGAACATCAAACTCTTCTGTATAAAAACTCACTCAACATCTCTCCCCGGATGTCTGATAACACCTCAGACTCAGCATGTTCAGATCAGATGGCCCGAGTTCTTGCACCCATCCCCTAAACATCTTTCCAATTTGCTATGGACTGAATGTTTGTGGCCACCCCAAATCCATATGTTGAAGCCCTGATTCCCAGTGTGAGAGTATTTGGAAGTGGGGCCTTTGGGAGGTGATTACGTTTAGATGAGGTCGTGAGGATGGGCCCCTCATGATGGGATTTGTGCTCTTATGAGAAGAGACTCCAGAGAACTTGCTCTCTCTTCTCTCCTTCTTCTCCATGTGAGGACACAGAGAAAAAGCAGCTGTGTACAAGAAAAGACAAGAGAGGTCTCACCAGAGACTGAACTGGCTAGCACCTTGATCTTGGACTTCCCAACCTGCAGAACTGTGGGAATATATTTCTGTTGTTCAGGTCACCCAGTCTATGGTATTTTGTCATGGCAGCCTGAGCTGACTAAGACACCATCTCAGAAAATGGTAAGTATCCTCCCAGTCATCAAACAGCTCAATCTAATATGAAGAACCTCAACCAAAGTGCTCTAACCTGTGGTTTAGGGTGAGTTTTGAAAGACAGCCATTGATGTTCTTACCCGAGAGAATCAGGTGTTTCCCTCATGCTCTGCCTTCCCAGGAGGAAGCAAGACTGGGCCCCTGGGATGTCTGTTAGGTCCTCTTTGCCTCTTTTCTTTCTCCTCTGGAGTTACTAAGTCTTTCTCAAGGGTCTGGGGTAGATGAGACACTGCTTGTAAGAGAAAATTTGTGATTGAAATACAGCAGCCAGGATGGAGGGCAGGGCAGGCTGGAGAGCCCTGCTGGTAATAAAGGGGTGAATTTTGAGGGGCTGAGCCCTGAGGAGGCTCCCTTACCCTCCAAAGTGGAGGAGCTGAGGAAGACAGAGAGGGACAGGCCTCAGCATGGAAACTAGATGAGGCAGGGAAACTGAACCCAAGACTCACTTTGCTAGTCCCTTCAGTGGATGTTTCCTCTGGAGGGAATGTGGCTTGGAATTACATTCCACTGTCCTAGACAATCAGTGAAGTGTGGTGGTTAATACACAGCCTCTGGGGCCAGATCACCCATGGGCTTGAAGGCCAGCTCTGAAGCTCAGCACCTGGGGCCAGCTACATACCTGTTTCCTCATCTGGAAGATGGGGATGATAATAGCACCCACCTCACAGCATTGCTGGGAAGATTAAAGGATGACAGTGCTTGAAGAACTTAGGACCGCACCTGACCAGTTAGCTCTTATCACGCCCTGCTCTCTGGAGGGAAAAGCTGCCCTCAGCAAGCTGGACGCAGACCTACAGAGCCAAGGGCTGCTGGGCATTTGGCCATCAGTCCCCCTCCCTTACCCATCCCCAGCCCAACCCGTCCCCTTTGGGCAAGAGCCATCCCCTTCCTGGGGAGTCTCGGCCCTGGGATGACAGAGCAGGGCTCACTCAGCTCATGTCCCGGTCTGAGGGGCCTGAACTGCTCACAGGAGATGGCTGGGCCTTCAAAACCGTTAATTCTGAAAAGCCCAGGCATGAGGAAGACTTGCTTTTACAGGTGGTTAAAAAAAAAAAGTGCTTGTTAGCTTTCTCCTCTGGAAGGTTTTTTGGGTGTGCCCTGCTGTGTACGGCCTGATGCTGAGCCCCCCGGATTCTGGATTCTATGGAGCGTCAGTCCTCTTGGAAAAGCTGCTCTGACTCCTGGTTGTTTTTCCCCTGTGGTTGGGGAAAGGGATAGAGGGAGGGGTGGGGATGGAGGGAAGAGGGCTGTCAGGCATCTCACCTACCCAGTGTCATTAGAAAGGGATTAAAAGATAGCCGAAAAATGGCAGAATTCACATGTGTACCACATGTGTACCACTTTACTTTTTTCAAAGAGCTTTCATGGGCATCATGTCTTTTGAAGCACCTGGGGCCTGGGACAACAGCTAAACCATCTTGGACCCTGAGAGACAGCAGGGAAGGCCAGGAAGGTTTTATTAGCCAACATTGCACATGAGGAAGTCAAGAACGTGGACGGGGAACCTGTGACAACAGGAGGGGCAAGGCACAGAGAAAGCAGGAGAAGGCCAGGAGAGCGGGCTTCTGGTGGGGGCTTCATCCCCCCTGCCCGTGTGACCTTGGGCAAAATCCTTAACTTCTCTCGGCTTCAGCTTTCTCATCTGCAAATCGGGGATCATGGTACAGGTTGTGCCAGGCCCAGGGGACCGTTACGAGACAAGGATGAGGAACACAAAATGTATAATAGGCTCTTTAAATGTGAGAGACAATAAAACGACTTCTCGGGAGGTCACCTCTCCCACGACCCCAAGTGTCCAGAACACGGCGGAACATCAGAAAGGGAAGGCCGAGCTCCTACTGTGGGAAAGTTCTCTGCAGTCAAATTGGTTCCTTTGACCATTTTCCTCTTTAATCCTCTCAAAGTAGATATTATCATCCGCTTTCACAGATGAGGGAAGTAAGGCTAGGAAGTTGAGAAACTAGTGAAGGTAGTTGGATACAGAACTGGAATCTGAACTCACATCTGTCTTTCTAGACCTCGAGCTCATGCTCTGACCCCCCCTGTGCTGCTTTCCTGAACACCCTCCCCCCCAACCCCCGGCTCCGAAAAATACACACAGAGGCATCTCATATACGTCACGGGGCTTGTAGGCGAAAACTCAGGCACTTGACTCACGTTCTCACTTTGAGCCTGTTTACTCTTGGTTTAGAAATAATTCTGACCTGTTTGGGTATCAGCTTTCCCATCCTGCTGCAGATCAGAAAGGACATAAGGATACCAATCATCTTTGACAGGAGCAAGAAATAACAGATGACAGGAGGAAAATAAATTTTAAAAGTAATTTTAGCCGCGTTGGGTGGTTTTGTGTAGAAACAAATAACCTTACAAATTTCTTTGGCCCCTAGAGCTATCACTCGTGAGTGATCTAAAAAAAAAGTCTGCCTTCCTTATGAAAATAAAATAAAACCTATATTCCTAAGGCAGAACTGGCTCCAGAAAAAAGAAACTCCGTGTTGGGCAGGGCAGCTGGACCACAAGCATCTCAGACTCCTGTTCCTCAAGATTCTTGTTCTTCTTTCTGAGTCCCTGTTCTGGGTATATTCCACCTCTACAAAGAGGGCAGAGCGCAGACACAGAATGGAAGCTTTTGTTCTCAGGACCACTGTGAAGAGAGCGATGCATCACAGCTTCACTGAAGACTCAGGGACAGCAAAAGGGAAGCTGATGAAGACATTAACAGGAAACCAGGTGACTGGTGCAACATAGCCATTTGCTTGTCAATTACACAATCAGTAACTATCGATCAGGCACCTGCCAGGTGCCAGGATAGTCCTAGGTTCAGGGCCTTCAGCTGCGAAGTTAACTTGACTCTCTCTCTGCCCTCTTGGTGTCGCCTGTGCCCTTGGAGGGAGTGTGTCATGTTCATCAGCAGCTTGCGACCCCTGGAGAGGGACGAGTCCCCTCTTGGTCTTGCCTAATTTCATATCAAGTCATCTGCAATACCACCCATCCACTCTCTACACTGTCAGACACAACTGTACCACAATAGGAAACATATATTTGGTCTTTGTCCTTGGTTTCTGGCACAGAGCTCCTAAGACCCTTGGAAATCTCCAGAGTGATTAAGAATGTCTTTTGTGTGTTAATGAGGTGACTGGTTGAGGGCAGGGATGGGGGGGTGGGGGAAGATGCTAGATAACTTCAGGATGGGGACTGGTCCCAGAAAGACCAAGGCATGATTAGAGGGTTGGAACTTTCAGCCCCGCCCCCAGACCTCCAAGGAGGGGAGAGAAGGTGGAGATTGAGTCAATCACCAATGTCCAACGACTTAATCAATCACGCCCTTGTAATGAAACCTCCATGAAAACCCTAAATGATGGGATTGGGAGAACTTCTGAGTTGGTGAGCACTTTAAGGTGCTGGGAGGGTGCTGCTCCAGAGGTGGCCATGGATGCGCCATGTAACCCCTGCCCCCATACCTTTCTCTATGCATCTCTTCCATTGGGCTGTTCCTTGAGTTGTATCCTTTATAATAAATCGGTAATAGTAGGAAAACTGTTTTCCTGAGTTCTGTGAGCTCTCCTAGCAAATTATTGAACCCGAAAGGGAATGTGTAGTGGGGACCGTAATTCTTTAGCGAAGTCGGAGAGAAGTGTGGGTACCCTTGGCACCAATACTTGTGATGAACGTCTGAAGTAGGGGATGGTCTTGTGGGACTGAGCCCTTAACCTGTGGAGTCTGATACTAAGTCTGGGTAGTTTGGTGAGAACTGAGTTGAACTGTAGGGCTCCATGTTGGAGAGACGGAGAGCTAGCTGTCGGTGTGGATAAAACCCCGCATTTGGTGTCAGAAGCACAGTGGGAGAAAACACTGGGGGCCCCTGAGGCAGCCTCCAGTGTTCTGATTCCCTGTCCTAGAGGACTTGTCATCAGGGCTACCTGCCCCCAGGGCCAGGCTGGACCTGCCCACAGGGGCGTGGCCTTAGCCACTAGAAGCCCCAGAAGCCCTGCTACAACATGACTCAGCAACTCCTGCTGCCACACTGAAGAAGCGCCCGTAGGTAGCAAGGTCACCGGCTGTGACAGATGTTTACAAGGATGACATGGAATCATTTAACAGAGGTTAAACTATGTTCGTTGGATTGTTTAAGAAGGCAGGGTTGTATGTAGTCTATTTTAGAGAGACCGCCATACAAAATGATTAAAATAAGAAGTTGGAGTATGTCAACGGGCAAAGGTCAATTATCCAGAAGGTGAGCTTAGAAAGAACGGCTCACTCTCCAGCATGGCATCCTTGCAGTGCCATTTTTTTCAAATGACTCCAAGCCCGACGTCATTTCCTGAGTAAACCACCCCAAGTTCCCCGGGTCCCCTGGCATGAGGCACAGTGTTCCCGCGGGCACTTGTGACCTCGGTGAGGAGGTGACAAGCCCCACCTGACACCTTCTTACCCTCTCCCGCAGGCTGCAGCCTCTCCCTACACAGCCTGGGTGACGTGGACACCCAATTCTGACCACCGCTGTCACGGCCCCAGTCTCTGTCCAGCTCCTTTCCCTGTACAGAAGGGACAGAGAGCCGTGTTGGCTTCCCTAGGGTAAGGAACAGCTCCGTCTGCCTGCCTGGGGTTCCAGTATTTCACAAATGTTCGCAGAGCCCTGTGGGTTTTGCTCCATAAATAGGTAAGGCAGGTTGACCAAAGGCAGACCCCAGGATCCCTGCTGGAGGAAAACTGTATATGACACAAAGTTTTTCCAGCAGAGCAGAAGTTCCAAACTCAGGGACCCTGGATCCCACTGGGCTCACACAGGCTGTGGGTGCAGTGGAGGAGGGCATCAAACCCTGCACCTCTCTCATTACGCTGCACGGACCTCATAAATAGGGAGAATCAGGTGACAAGGCTGAAGGAGCATCAGGTGAGACAGACCCAGGATGGCAGTGATATCTCAGGCACAAACGCCTGGGACTTGGATTTCATCTCACGCTGACGGTGCCTTACATTCTCAGAGCTTAAGTGGGAAGAATCACCCCAGGAACTCTGAACTGTGAAGAGCAGAGTCCATTTGCCTGCTATCTGAGAGGCAGCCATGATTTTGTGATTAAACACACAAATTTGGGAACCAGACAGCTGGGCTTCAAATCCCAGCTTCATCACTCACCAGCTGTGTGACCTTGGGCAAGTTGCTTAAACTATCTGTGCCTCAGTTTACTCATCTGTAAGACTGGGATAATAATGATTGTGAAAAGTAAATGGGTGAGTATTTCTAAAGCGCTTAGAACAGTGCCTGGCACATGTCACTGTGCTAAATCAAACAAAATAATCCGGCCAAGGCAGGGGATTGAGAAGATGAGGCATATCCAATAAATGTTTTGGAGGCTCAGATGCGTGGATTCTGTCTCCTAGCTGACTCCTTGCCCCAAAGGCAGCAACTCCTGAGTGGGGCTGTACGGGAGGGAGTGCACGAAGGGTTAAACCCCCAAGTGAACAGAAAAACAAGTTCCATCTGGTCCCTGGGACAAAGCGACAGCCTGCAAAGCCCCCAGCCCGGGCTCCTGCTCAAAGGACACATTGCTTTTTAAAATTCCAACTTGTGGCTGCCTCGATCTATAAATCAACCAGTTCTCCACACCCTAGAGCTCGGAGCAGGATTCACAAATGGCAGCGAGACATTCGTGTTCCGAGAATAGGCGTCTGCAAGTGCCTTTGCACTCGGGGTACCCAGCCCCCCGGCAGCTTCCTGAAAGGCCCTGGGGCTAGTGCTTCAGCCTCGGCTCCCCTTCAGAGCAGAGATTGCTCTCCAGGGGGTAAAGAGAAGGCAGGCAAGACGGCATGAGGTCAAGGCTCAAACTGGAGCTGGGATTTTGCTTAGATGCCTCACTTCAGCGAACTGTCTCTGGGACTCAGCTGTATCAGTTGTTTGCCCTACCTCCCCATGCCACTGCTGGGACCCCATCCTTAAGTGCCAGGCTGGGAGCGGTGAAAGGCTGATTAATGAGAACCCTCAGGACTCCACAAGGCAATGGGGGAACCCTTTCAGAGAAGCAGTGGGCTTCTTCTTGGTTCCCTGGCTGATTTGTGCATGGGGCAGCTTGTGCCCAGGCATCCCCTGGGGGACACAAGGTCCCTCCATATGTGGAAGGGGAGAGGGAGCCAGAATGAACCCCCGGGTCCTCCTGTGGGCCTTTGCCTGAGGCAGGGCCCTTCAGTTTTACCACCCACCCTGGACGCATGCCCACGCCTGCCCTGAGAACACTGAATCCAGCCGTAGCACTAACCCTGCAGAGCAGGGAAGTAATTCACAAAAAGTTGGGCAATTCAAAGTTACAGTTTCCACAGCAACCAGCACTCAGACCATTTGGGTAGCTGAAGCCTTTTCCTCTTAGCATTCACTTTTTTCCTCTCCCCAAATAGCATTTTTTCTCTTATTATTACAGTAATACACATTCACTGGAGAACATATGGAAATTACAGACAAGTGTAAAGGAGAAAATAAAAATTACCCTTAATCCCACCACTCGGAGCAATCCAATGTTAACATTTTGATGTATTCTTCATTCGTCTAGTTTTTTTTTTTTTTTTTTTTGCCTGCATGCATAAAAAGATATAATTTTTGAAAATTGGGACTATAGTGAAATTACTGTGTTATCATTTGGCTTCTTTCACTTAAAAACATATTGTGGGGCTTCCCTGGTGGCGCAGTGGTTGAGAGTCCGCCTGCCGATGCAGGGGACACGGGTTCGTGCCCCGGTCCGGGAAGATCCCACATGCCACGGAGTGGCTGGGCCCATGAGCCATGGCCGCTGAGCCTGCGCGTCCGGAGCCGGTGCTCCGCAACGGTAGAGGGCGCAGCGGTGAGAGGCCCGCGTACCATAAAAAAAAAAAAAAAAAAAAAAAAAAAAAAAAAAACATATTGTAAGACTTTCCAATAGCCTTAAATATTCCCTGAGAACATAATTTTTAATAGCTACGTGGTATTTTTTCATATGGATAGAACATATTCTATTTAACCAATCTATTGTTGAGCTTTTTTTTTTTTTTCTTTTTTTGCGGTACGCGGGCCTCTCACTGCTGCGGCCTCTCCCGTTGCGGAGCACAGGCTCCGGACGCACAGGCTCAGCGGCCATGGCTCACGGGCCCAGCCGCTCCGCGGCATGTGGGATCTTCCCGGACCGGGGCGCGAACCTGTGTCCCCTGCATCGGCAGGTGGACTCTCAACCACGGTGCCACCAGGGAAGCCCCTCCCCTCACGTTTTTAATGAACTTTCTTCTGTCTATAATCACCCATTAACATCCTTTGCCTCCTTCTTCTATGCGGTATTCATCTTCTTCTTATTGATTTATGAGCCCTTTATGCATAAAGATAATAATCCTTTGCCATATTTATGGCACATATGTTCTCTCAGTTTGTCGTTGGATTTTTATTTTGTTTATGGCATTTTTTAAAGTGCAGAAGTTTCAAATATTGTTGTAACTCACATCCATCCTTCTTTTCCTTTATGACTTTATCTTTTGATTTTTACGCCCAGGCAGACCTTCTCTAACCTGCAATCCGATAAATATTTATCTGTATGTTGCTTTTCTAGCCATTTTATGGCTCTGTGGTTTTGATTTCACACTGACTGCTCTAAAATGCCTGGATTTCTTATACAGGTGCGGTTCCGCATTTTCTTGTCTAATGGTCCTGAGGCTGGAGTCTGCAGGGCCAGGTTAGAGATGGTTGCCAGGGAGATGCAGGAATTGACCTGCTGCTCCTGCCTTTCAGGAGATCTCAGCCTTGCAGGCACCTTTCCATGGAGTCCTGGTTTTTGCTAGTGAATGGAAGAAATGAACAGGGAGGAGGAAATAGCTGTTCCACGATTACACACTGAAAAAGGTACACCTCACGTGGCTTTGTTTCCCATCTGAGATGGGGAGGTGGAGGATGGGGAATGCCAGATGCATGGAGAGCTGGCGAGCAGCTTCCTCCTTAACACGTTAGAAATCAAGGGAGTAGATTCCAAACCTGAAATTAACCATCACTCTACTTGCAAGAACTAAAGGCAGTCTTGCTGGCATTGCATTTCGCCAAATACCAGGTTTGCGTAAGGAAGAGGTACAGGGGGCTGGGGCGGGGGAGAGGGAACCTGGGACGTCAGCTCCCCAGAGCTGTGGACCTTCTCTTCAGTCCAATCACCCAAAGGGCCCCAAGAGTCAGTGAGTACCAGGCAGGATGCTGTGATCCCAAGCAGAGGGTGGTTAACTTCGGACGCCATCTGGGAAGATGCTGCCGCAGACTGTGCCCCCACCACCCCGTCCAGCCTCAGGAGATAACTGCCTTCCTTCCATTGTCCCTATTTCAATTCAACGCCCAAACCTTTTTGCCAAGGCTGTTTGCCCAGTTACTAAAGTCATCTCTGCATGTGCTGACAAGGCAAAGGATTTATTCATTCATTCCACAGGTTTACTAGGGTCTATTCTCTGCATGCCGCTGTGTCCAGCCATGGTGGTCTATTCCTTTCCAACGAGGGATAAAATATTTCCCTCCCATCTCCGGCTCTCTGTTATCTCTCCTTAAACCCCTAAAAAATCCTCGCAACCCTCTGCCTTGTATCCCATGTCTTCTAGTCACTGCCCTGCCTCAGCTTTCACGTTGCAGGATGCACTAGTCACCTGGGCGTTGGAGAAGATTATTATAACTACCACCACCACCATCACCATCATCATGTACTGAATGCTTCCTGTGTTGGCACCGACAGGCTTTACATACATGTTCTCTCGTAATCATCGTTCAATAATCTTCATTCAACAAGTATTTATTAAGTGTCTACGATGTGGTAGAGACTGTTCTAGTGCTTGGGATACATCAGCAAATAAATCAAAGATTCTTGCCCTCATGGAGCTTATATCCCAGCTGTGGGGTGGAGGCAAGAATAGGCAAAACAAACACATAAACATAATAACGAAAGAAACCGTGTGTAGCTTAGAAGGTGATAAATATGAGGGAAAGAAGTAGAGAGGGATAAGGAGGCTCAGGGCTGCCAGGGCCGGGGTTGGGGAGGCCTCCTTGAGAAGATGACATTTAAGCAGAGCCGGAAGGAGGTGAGGATGTGCGCCGTGACTATGTGAGGGGGAGGACAGACTCCGGCAGAGGGAACCACCGTGCAGAGGCCCTCAAGCATAGCTGCTGTGGTCAAGAAGCAGACGGGAGTATCTTCCCTGGTGGCGCAGTGGTTAAGAATCCACCTGCCAAGACAGGGGACACGGGTTTGAGTCCTGGTCTGGGAAGATCCCACATGCAGCAGAGCAACTAAGCCCGCAAGCCACAACTACCGAGTCCGTGTGCCACAACTACTGAAGCCCGCGGGCTGCGAGCCCATGCTTCGCAACAAGAGAAGCCTGTGCACAGCAATGAAGAGTAGCCCCCGCTCTCTGCAACTAGAGAAAGCCCGCGCGCAGCAACGGAAGACCCAACGCAGCCAAAAATAAATAAATAATTCATTTTTTAACAAAAGGGAAGTTTAGGATTGATGACTGATCGCTCATCTTACCAGAAATGGATCTTAGACCCACTTTAAGGTGAGGAAAAGGAATCTCAGAGAGAAGAAGTAACTTGCTCGAGGTCACGGCGTTATGAGCAATCAACTAGGATGTAAGACAAGGTCTGTGCAAAGCCAGAGCCCTGGATGCCTCTCATACCAGCCCTCGGGCTCCGAGCGTCTGTGAACCAGGGAGTCAGCTCCCACACCCAGCAGCTCCCAGTCCTGCCAGACGCTTCCTACTCTGCAGGTCAGGTCTGCAGGCAAGCAAAACGGGATGAACAGAGGGCCACCAACACAATTTAAAACAACTTTTTACTACCAGGTGGGATGTGAGGGGCGTTCTCTGTGTGCAGGTCTGCCTCTGCCCTCCTCCTTGCCTTCTAAGCAGCTGTTTCACCCACCTCAGTAGGGGCCTGGCCCCTGAGGGCATTTCAAGTTCATGGCCCCTAGTGTAAGGAATTCCAGTCCAGGCATATTTGTATTTGAATAGAAGGGTATTTCCACAGCCAGCTGGCAAAGGAGAGGTGAGCAAGGGGTGCAGAGGCGTGCACACTCAACCCAAGTCAGGGACCCTCTGTTTCTCCATTACCAGGCAGCCGTCCCACAGCCCTGGCCATTGCCTGCCTGTGCCTGAGACCCTGGCCGCCCGGCCCGCTCACCACGATGGGGCAGGAGGACGGTGGCCTATCGCCCCCTGGTGTCGGCTCTTGCAATTGCAGCTCCAGGAGGTAGAGGAGGCCATCGCCTTCCAACCAGCTGGGCCTGGAGAGCCACGCCTACCAGCCGGGCCTGGCCCTGCTCCCTCCTGGCCCTCTGGGCGTCGCCTGCCTCTAAGGGCGCGTCAAGGATCTCTGCATTCCCGACGTGGCTGGCAGAACTCAGGCCTGGGAATTAGAAGGTCCGATGGATTCTCCTGACTTTACCTTGGGTTAGTGGTACAGACCTGCAGGTGGGGAGGAAACGGGCCCTGATTTGTTCACACTTCTGCACGCCCCCCCCCCCCCAATCTGTCCCTTTGCTAAGTCACTTGACATTGCTGGGTCTCCATCAGCCCATGAGGGCTGATGAACAAGAGGAACTCCACAACCCACTTCTTCCCTGTGTTGGTTTAGGAACTGGCTTCTTCCTGGACCTGGAGCCTGCTGGCAGTCAGGAAACAGCTCAGGCCATTTGGGGTGCACTGCAGGTTACCCTCTACCGCTTAGGTGGTGGTGATGTGGTATGGTCAGGGTACGAGCTTTGGAACCCACACAGACCTGGGTTAAAATCTTGACTCTGCTGCTCATGAGCTATGGAATCTTTCTGTGCCTCAGTTTCCTGACCTGTAAAATGAAGGTAATCATCCCCACTGTGCTGGTAGCTGTAAGGTTTTAGTGCAATAATGTCCATAAAGCACTTAGCACGGAGTCTGGCTGCGTGGAAGACGGTCGGTAAATGTCACCACGGACTATATACTCGGGACCATCGGGATGGAGGGGGCACGGGAAAGAGCAGGGTATAGGGGCCAGAGCATTCGAGCTCTGGTCTCATCTCTTAACATCTCTGTGTGTTAGAGCAAACCGATGTCCACAAGGTTGTGATGATACTTAAATGAGGCCTCGGGCTCCCCATCGTGGGCAGAGACCCCTGCCTGGCCCACCTCTCAGGACTGATCCGAGATAAGGACTGTCAGGACAGGGAAGGGTCTTTGAAAATTGTAACACATTCTTGTTGCTGAGAGACAGCCCTGCCCCCAGCACCCTCCACTTAGCTCCACATCGGAGCACGAATCTCATGCCCAGGGAGTTGCCTATTTTCTTGCCTGTCTCTCAAGCATACAAAGGTCTCTGCCCACAGGGGGTTTACCTTGTAGCTGGAGAGACAGACAAGAAAACAAGTGGTGAGAACGCTGAACTTGACACCACGGGCAGGCGTAGGTGGGTTTTGTCCACTCCTAAGTGTCCAGTTAAAAAAAGCAGAACGCCCAGGAGGGAAGCTAAGCCACAGGACAACTGGCCACTGGCTTGGGGAAAGATAGACAGTGTTACCAAACTTTGCACAGTGAAGAAAGTGCTAGAACTGGAGCCCCGGGTGGTAGCCTAGGCTATTAATCCAAAAAGCCTACATACTGTGTGATTCCAACTATATGACATTCTGGAATAGGCAGACAATAAAAAGGTCAGTGGTTACCATGGGTTAGGGAAGAGGGTGGGATGAAAAGGCAGAACACGGGGGTTTTTTAAGGTAGTAAAAACACTCTGTATGATGCTGTAATGATGGATACTTGTTATTATACATTTGTCCAACCATAAAATGTCCAATACCAAGAATGAACCCTAATGTAAACTATGGACGTTGGGTGATTATGATGTATCAGTGTAGGTTCATCAGTTGTAACAAAGGTACCACTCTGGGGCTTCCCTGGTGGCACAGTGGTTGAGAGTCTGCCTGCCAATGCAGGGGACATGGGTTCGAGCCCTGGTCTGGGAGGATCCCACATGCTGCGGAGCAACTGGGCCCGTGAGCCACAACTACTGAGCCTGCGTGTCTGGAGCCTGTGCTCCGCAACAAGAGAGGCCACGATAGTGAGAGGCCCGCCCACCGCGATGAAGAGTGGCCCCCGCTTGCCGCAACTAGAGAAAGCCCTCACACAGAAATGAAGACCCAACACAGCCAAAAATAAATAATAAATTAATTAATTAATTTAAAAAAATATTTAAAAAAAAAGGTACCGCTCTGATGGGGGATGTTGATCGTAGGCGAGGCTTTCTGGGGGAAGTCTCTGTCCTTCCCACTCACTTTTGCTGTGAACCTAAAACTGCTCTAAAAAATAAAGTATTAAAAATGAAATAGACATATAATTTCTCTTGAGCTGTTGTTTCTGCATCTGTAAAGCAGAGACAACCATGCTTACTCTGCCGGTCCCATGTGGTCATGGTTAGGGGTCAGATGGGCTCTAAAAAAAACCCTGTGTGCTGGCGGGGCGTCAGGAGTTCCCTGGTGATGGAGAGAGACCCTCAAAGTCCAGAAGGCATGACAACTGCCCCGCCGGCCCCCAGTCCTTGCCCCCAGGAGGGCTCAGACTGCAGTGGGTACCTTGTCCCAGCAGCTGCTCCGCCAGCAGAGGCCCTCCCCACCTCCTCCTCTCCCCGCTCACCCCCAAGTCCGCAAGTGTTAACAAACAATAAAGGACATTATGACTCATTTAAAATTCCTCACAGGCTTTCCCTGAACTCCAGCCAGAGGAGGCAAGAAGTCCCTGCAGCGTTCAAAGTTCAAGTGTTTGTCCCTCTAAATGGCTCCGACCGAGGCCGGGCAGCTACTTAAAATCCAAGAAGCCTCTGCTCATGTTCCCAGCAGACCGCCAGGGACAGACCCCAATCATACGGCAACCCCCGCTCCACCCCTCCAAAACACACACTGGCTGAACGACCTTTTTTCTTTAAAGCAGGATGCAAACCTACTGGACTTGCCTTTCAGGCCCCATCTACCCGTCGGTGGAACAGCCCACAAAGTTTTTTCAAAGAAACATTATTTGATCTGAAAAACATCTGGAACCCATTTCCCCAGCACTTGACTGGAAGGTCGCAGCCGACATCACTGAGCAATTACTGCACAGATGCCCTTTTTGCCTGTGCTCTGAGGAACATCCCTGCGGACTGGGAACACGCGGCTTTACTGAAAGGTCCGACCAGAGGTTCTGTAAACCCTGGAGCAGAGGGTATAACGACAGGAAAGGTGGCGGGGGATACAGAGGACTGGAACTGAACATCAAGGCCAGGAAGCTCCCTAACGAAGGCACCCGGGAGCAAAACATTAGCCACACAAGCGCTTCTCCCGTCATCCTCTTAACAGTGACAGCGACTCGCATTCTCACCATTACGAGACGCCCTTTGTGGGCAGGGTGAGGATTTGTTTTTGTGTGTGTCCCTGGCTCCTATGACAGTGTCCGGTAGAGGGACAGGATCTGCTCCAGGGAATGGATACACGCATGACACCCCAAGTCTGGACATCAGGGCCAGTTCTCCAGGAGTTGGGGTAATTTGAGAGGGAACATTTCGAAGGTGAAAGAACAGCAAAACTGGAAGGCAGGAAACCTGCCATCTAGGGCTGGTTGTTCCACTCCCCAGCTTTGGTGAGCGTGTCCTTGACCTTGGGCAGCGTCCCCCATCCTGTAGTTGTGGGGATAATCCCTACTTTGCCTGGCTCCCAATGTTGCTAGGAGGATCGTGTGAAATCCTGCGTGGGACGTTTCTCTACGGCCTCAAAATCGGACTGCAAAGGCTAGAGGTGGTGGTAAGCATCGCTCCTCTTCTACCTGGTCCTGTTGTGGCTGGAGGTGCCCCCATAACAGATGGTGGAGTGGCCTGGGCTGGAGTGGGACACAGCTGGGTGATTTTAGCGGCCTTTGACTGAGGAGGAAGGTTAAAATGACACGGGAGCAGGCTCTCTTCCACGCATGCGTCCTTGCCTGGGTGCGGGGTGCTCTCTTCACCTGCCTGCCCAGGCCTGGCTCCACCTGTCAGCCCCCCTCTCTGCTACCACCACACTGGCTCCTTCCAGAGCCTCCAGAAGCCCAAACCCTTCTCCTGTGTCTCTTGCCCTTCAGGCTACAAAGCAGCCTCTTATCATATGACAACCTATACCGTTTATTATGCTCCTGCCCACTGCCAGGCACTGGGTTACAGTTACACCTCATCAGGTCTTCCCTAAAGCCTCACTATTACGTTGGTGAACCGCTGCCAGTGAACTCCTTACCCTGTCCTGACTTCACCTTTTTCCCAGGCCCACTGTCCTGAAACTCCTCTCCCCATTGCTCCAGAGCAGCGCCAGGGAATTTGGCAAATCGGACGGCTCTTCCCCAGCCCGGCCTTGAAGCAGCCTCTCCCTTGCCTCTCTGACCTGACCTCTGTGGGATGGCCGATTCTGGCCGCTCCATATCTTCTCCCCAAGGAGCCTGGCTACCTTGAAGAATCTACCTCCCCCCAGCCCGCCACCCCTGGATGCCAAAGCTGGGCCTCCAGCCCTGCCTTTTCTTCCCAGCATCAGACTGTTGATCCGCGTATTGGGTGCACGTAGGGGCCTCAGATTCAGTGATGCAAAGCTGCTGCCGCTGCCCATGGTCCCTGTAGATCCAGGCCTTCTCCTGTGTCCCTTGCGTGGGGACAGCACCAGCATTAGGGAGAGTGCCCAGTCACACCCTTCGTCCTGATCATGAACAGCACCTCCCCATTCACTCTCAAAAACGTCTTGTGGGGCTTCCCTGGTGGCACAGTGGTTGAGAGTCCGCCTGTCGATGCAGGGGACACGGGTTCGTGTCCCGGTCCGGGAAGATCCCACATGCCGCGGAGCGGCTGGGCCCGGGAGCCATGGCCGCTGAGCCTGCGCGTCCGGAGCCTGTGCTCCGCAACGGGAGAGGCCACAACAGTGAGAGGCCCGCGTATCGCAAAAAAAAAAAAAAAGTCTTGTTTCAGTGGATGAATTACAGGCCCAGCTTAACCCTTAGCCACCCACCTGCCTGTTGCATAAGCCCAAGGGTCATCCCAACTCTCTTCTTCCCTGCAATCCCCGTTCCTCCACAGTCACCAAGCTCCATGGATTCGACCTCCTTCACACCCTCAAGCTCAGGCCCCGGTCCACGCCATAGCCCTTCTGTTTCAGCAGGCGCTCTCCCGGACTCCAGCCTCACCTTTCTTCCATCCTCCCACCTGCACCTCAGTGACCTACCCAAGTGACCTTCCTGAATTGCTAATCCGATCACATCCACCAGCCTAAAAATCGAACGGTGACGCCCCCTCCTCAGTCTGGCTTCACAGTAAAATTCAGACTCCACACCAGGACCCACGAAGCAGCAACTGTGGCCCCTCAGAGCGTGGTCCTGCCCTCTCTGGAGGCTCATCTCACACCTGGCCAACCTGCTCCCCTGTCTATCCCCTGCCTAGTCACCAGCACAGGTCAGCTGGGGGTCACCCCCTCCTGGAGGCCGCTCCCGGCCCTCGTGGTACCTGAGGTTCCTGTCCTGAAGCACTGACACCACCACGTCCCTGCTATCCGTCCACCTGTCTGTCTCCCCACCTTAGACTTGGGAGCTCCGTGACGGTGCCCTTTATCTTTGAATCTCCAGCCCTAAGAAGGTGCCTGTGTGTTCCATCAGTATTTGTTAGTGAGTCATTTCATATCCCCAGCACCAAATTGCGTGCCGGCGGCTGTCCCAGGAGCAAATGCACTTAGCTGCCCCCGCACGCGTGCACGCTCCCTCTCGGCATCTTTTCTTTCTTTCTTTTTTTTTTTGCGGTACGCGGGCCTCTCACTGTTGTGGCCTCTCCCGTTGTGGAGCACAGGATCCGGACGCACAGGCTCAGCAGCCATGGCTCACGGGCCCAGCCGCTCCGCAGCATGTGGGATCCTCCCGGACCGGGGCACGAACCCATGTCCCCTGCATCGGCAGGCAGACTCTCAACCACTGCGCCACCAGGGAAGCCCTCGGCATCTTTTCCTGAACGAGCCGGGTGGGCCTGCCTCACCCATCAGGGGCTGCTCTGACCAGAACTACCCCGCGTGTCGGCACCCTGTGTCCTGCCTCTGCTAACTACTTCATGACGGCAGCAGCTCCCATTTTTCTGCTCTGTGCATGAAAAGAAGGATGGGAGATGGGTCGGGGAGCTCCGAGGTCTCTTTCATAGAGGAGTGTCTGTGATTCTACCACACGTGGACGTCTCCAGATTTCCAGGGCTCTATAAGATTTGTGCCCAAACTTGTGTCTCTACTTTGGGCCGACAAGGGCAGGGAGGTGGTCCCCAAAAGGCAGCCACACAGATGCTGCAGGCCCAAGGTGACGTGGGGACGTGCCTGCCCAGCCCGGGAGGAGGACACTCAGGGTCACCAGCTTTCTGGGGAGGAGAATAGGGCTGAGCTGAGTCTGACTGGAAAGGACAGTCAGAAAGGACAGGAAGGACAGCTGTGGTCTGTGTTCCTTCCTTCTAATGCAATGCATGTTCCCCACGTAACAGCAATTTCTTCCCTTCAAAAGGATTCCAGTGGGTTAAATTCAAGGTGAAGAATAAGCCCCAGTCGAGAAGCTTCTCGGGGGCCTTTCAGTCTTCACTGGCTTGAGAAGGGGTGTGTTTTGAGATGTTTGCCCCTTAATGTTTGCTGCAGCACCAGGGGAGAAAAGCTTCTTCTTACCTCAGCACCTCTCTCAGCCCTCAGCGGCTGTTGACACCAGGACCATCCACATTTTCCTGCACTACTTTGCCTTCTCGGGAGCCCACCTGACTTCCTCTTCTCTCCCTGCTTCCTCCTACCCACCCCAGACCCCATCCACCCTGGCGGAGGAGAGACTAGTGCTGACCCGGCGTTCTGCAGAGGCGCCAGGACACCCGGCAGCTTAAAGTGCAAACCACTGGGCTCACACACCTCAGAGCTCCCCCTCCAGAAGGCGTCCGTCCACCTGCCGTTCAGGCACTCCTTCATTCATTCATTCGGCCACCTGGCCACCCAGTCAGCCAACACGGGGTCTGCGATGCTGGTAGGGACTGTGGGTGGTTCAAAGAAATACAACACATGGTCTTGCTTTCCTAGAGCTTATAAACTGGTTGACGCTATTGGAGATATGAATAAGCAATACAAGACGGAGGCAAGTAAACACTGGGTTTGGAGGGTAGGGGAAAAACGCTTGGAGAAAGAAGAGACCTTACCGAGATGGGGGTGGGACCCGGAGGGAGGCAGTCAGGGAAGGCTTCTTGGAGGAGGAAGCATCTTGGTAGGGGCAGGGTGTCCCAGAGTACAGGGTCCAAGTCTGGGGAAGTGGCCTGAGCAATGGTGTGCAGGCAGGAAGACCCCTGCTGGGCACAGAGATGCTGTCCCTTGACCTCTGGGTCCTTCCAGGGCTTCGGGGCTTGTTTGGTGGGGGGGCTCCCTGAGCATGTCCACTGGCAGCTGCTGCTTTGGTGGCACTGCTTTAATCCCCTTTGAAGCAAGGCACTGTCCCCACATAGCCAGTCACCAATCTCTTGCTTTTTCCATCAGGCCCTGGCCCAGAGGAAATGCCTTCATTTTCTTCTCTGTTACTAAGGACTCAGGCTCCCCCACCCCCACTTTTGAGGGACCCTGCACCTTCTCTTGTTTTTCCTACCCAACATCCTTTCCCCCTTCTGATAACCTGCACCTTGATTCTCCTTTGGGGGAACCATCCTCTTCTGCTCTCAGCCCTTGTAGATTAAGTGGGGCTGCCCAGCATCACTGTTTGGGTCAGGGATGGTCATGTAATCCAAACAGGACAAGTCTTGGGACCTTTAATGGTTGGATGGAGTCAATCTATTGCCAGTGGGTTAATAAACTAGTAAAACATAACTCTGAAGATGATGAGGTCATCTTTGGCACCACAAGGAAAGAGTCTACTTACATAAAAAACAAGCACAGAAGAAAGCAGAGAAAAGGGACAGATAGATTCCTGGTGATGTTGTTTGAGCACCTGGATCCAGCCATGCCTGAAGTATTCCCTGGAGTTTTCAGTTTGTGAACCAGTAATACCTTCCCTCTTTTTTGGCACAAGCCAGTTGGAGTTGATTTTTGTCACTTGCTACTGACAGTCTTGACTAAAGAAATACTTAACTTGATGAGCACTTTAAATGAAACGACACATGAATAGTCTCCAACATAAAGTAAGTACCACATGATAAATGGAAGCTTTTGATACTTTAGCGGAACCTGCCTTCTCAAAGCGCAAATGTCCATAAACTTTAGTTCTATAGCAGTAGAATACTACTTTTTCTTTCTTTCTTTCCACCACTCTGACCAAGCCATCCTTTGTGAAATCTCTGCCTTCCTTGGATTTCTTAACCTCAGCTCTGCATCCTTCATAAATCTCCAGGTTTTCTTCCCTGCCCCGCCTCTGAGCGGAGACAGGATAGGAGATTTCAGGATCTGGAGGGGGTGATATCTTCTCTGCGTTTTGTGTCCGTACCCCAGGACAATCAGTACCAACTAGACTGGATCAAATGCAAAAGCTTCCCAAACTGGCTTTAAACTTGTCCCTCCTAGGGGCACCAGGTACTCAGGAAAGTCGACACTGCCATCTAGTGGACATCTGTAGCAATATCACATGGGATGGAGCTCTTGGCTTAGACTCCCTCTTGGGACAGTCCCTGGACTGTGAAAGTGTTTGGTCCAAACTCTTCACTCCTTAAGAACAAGTGAATTAAGGGTGAAGGCGACAGTCTTGTCCCATGGGAGAGCATTATACTCTTCCCTAGAGGATTAGGCTCCTTCCCTGCTCCTGTCCTGAGTTACAATGACCGAGGCTTACGTTTCCTCTGCTTGTCCTGCCTGTCCAGGGGTGTGACCCAGCCCAAGGGTTTCCGGTGGGGAGGGCTGACGTGAGCATGTGTGCACGTGCATGTGCATGCGTGTGCATGTGTGCTAGGCTCAGGAGGATTGAGGGAGAGGACACCCAGAAGGCCTCTTCGTGACTTGCTGGCTTAGCCTCCCAGAGGAAAGGATGTTTGTCACGGTTACACACACAACAGCCTGTCAAAGCTTCATGTTCTCAGCCTCATAACTTGAGACATATCACCACTTATCTGTTCCCTGATAGTGAACGGCAGTTAAAGAAAGAAAAATCTCGGGAATTCCCTGGCAGTCCAGAGGTTAGGACTCAGCACTCTCACTGCTGGGGCCCCGGGTTTGATCCCTGGTCGGAGAAACAAGATCCTGCAAGCCCTGAGGTGCTGCCAGAGGAAAAAAAAAAAAAGAAAGAAAGAAAGAAAGAAAAATCTTCCCTTCTGCTTCCTAGTAGTCTGTGCAGCTCCCCACCCTAGAACCTGTTATCTAGTTATACCTGTGTTGACAGCCCCCAGGCTGGGCCGACAGAAGGGAGGAGCCCTCTGTGGACTCTCCCTGCCACGATGAACAGAGGGGACCAGAAGGCTGGCCGCAGAGTGCATGTGGTCACATCCCGACCATGATCCTTCTGTCTCCACGCATTCGTGGCCCGAGTCCTGGACACATCACAGTCCTTGTGCCTAGGCTGACACTGGCACCTCTGACTAAAACACGCAGACAAAGCAAGGGTCACCCTCCACCCCTGACACTTTGGGGGCTCAGCCTAGAGTCAAGGAAGAAAGAAACATTGACCAGGACGCTGGAACTGCTTCCCCAGCAGCTGCAGCCCCATTTCCCAATCCCCAGCGCCCTTCCCCAGGTTTACCACATTGCCAAGCCAAGGGAAGCTTCCAGAACAGGATGGTACCAATCATTTTGCAGCAAAAGGAATAGTTATTTACAATTCTTAAAATGTTTCTATTTTTTATTTCCTACAACTCGGGGCAAACTTCTGAGCGAGTGTCATATTGCGATGCCCAAGAGTCAAGGGCACTGACCTCTGCTTGTTTAGCCTACGTGAGAGGTGCTGCCTGTTACGAACCAGGTCCCTCCCCATCCAGGTCAGTCTGAAAGCCCAGCCACTCTGCACCTTGAGAAACAACTCCCCACAGGCCCCTCTCTCCTCCTTCTCTCTGCCGACTCCAAAGTACACCCTGGCTGGTCGCCACATTGACTGAGGAGCCAGGCTCAGGGGCCCAGGAGAGGGAGAGGCCCCGGCGGAGCGGCCCCTGAGCCCCACCAAAGCTCCCGCCCGCAGCCCTCCTACCCACCCCAACCTCCTTCAAGGCGGCGGGGCTGCTCTAAAGAAGGCACATGCTTATGGCAACGGCCATCTGGTACCACCAAAGCAAACCCAGCTGGTTCTGCACGTGGCTTCATGTCGCCCAGATGAGCAAACCCAGAGGGAAGCCGAGACCCATGACACTCCCATCCAGCCAGGCTGGCTCACTCACGTCCAAGGCCTCAGGGAACTTGACGATCGGCTCGGTCCAGTAGGTGATCTTCTGTCTGTAGTTGTTGCATTCCGGAACAACCATGCAGCTGAGGTTCCCCAACTCTGGGTAGAAAACCTTAAGGCCCCTATGGAGAGAGGGAGGTGGTTGGCTCATCTCAGGATCTTAGGGGAGCCCGGGGTGCGTAAGGCTTCAGTCTGACCTGTGTAGCCTAAGAGTTACTTGACCACTTGTGCCTCAGTTTCTCTACCTGTAAAATGGGGACACTAATAATACCTATTTGTAGGGTCGGTAAGAGGAGTAAAATGGTCATTCGTGTTTACAACAGAGCCTGGCAGGTCATCAGGGGTCAGAAAGTATTCATTACTGTCAGTGTTTACTTCTCAAAAAATATATACATCCAGAGGCAAACCTGGTCAGTGTCTTTAAAGTAGGACTGGGCGTATAAGAACAATATATTCACATTGCTTTTCTGGAATGTTCTTATTACATAAAGAAAGGTTTAGCAAGTTAGCACAGGCTTCTTCATGGGCACAGACTTCTCCGGCCCCTAAATAATCAAGATCCTCTCCATACCTGCAAATCTCACCAGTAATTAAATAACCCACTTCTTTGGGTGATGCATTGCCCCTACCCTATGCTCTCAATCTGCCATTCATTGTGCTTTCAAAATGCAAATATCTCGGGCTTCCCTGGTGGCGCAGTGGTTGAGAGTCCGCCTGCCGATGCAGGGGACATGGGTTCGTGTCCCGGTCCGGGAAGATCCCACATGCTGCGGAGCGGCTGGGCCCGTGAGCCATGGCCGCTGACCCTGCGTGTCTGGAGCCTGTGCTCCGCAACGGGAGAGGCCACAACAGTGAGAGGCCCGCGTACGGAAAAAAAAAAAAAAAAAAAAAAAAGCAAATATCTCTCCGGGGGTAAAACATCTAGTCACTAAGTCTGTGGTGTGCATCCATTTATCTACTTTCTCCCTGAGAAGCCCTGAACTGCACAAGTGCCCTGAGAACTGGGCTTGCCGTGCAGGCTGATCCCACACCTTCACCAGGGGTAGACGTAAGAGCTCACTTGTATTTGAAACTCAGGGATGGAAGCCAGGCTTGCAAATAGATACAGGAAAAACATCTCTGTGTCAACTTTGTTTTGTTTTTTGCTTGCCCTTGTTCCCTATCCTACTGTCACTCTTTATCACCAAGGCCCGGGGTCATTTGGTTAAGATGATTCACTCAGCCTTTCCAAAAGCCCAGCATGGCAGGCCAGCTCCACGGTGGCCAGTGGTCACCCGGAGCTGGCCACGTTTCCTGCTGGGGGTGATGCCTGAAGGGGACCCCTGAGAATGTCACTGGGAGAGTAGATCTGGAGGGGACCTCCCGAGGTCAGGACCCGGCAGAAGTACAGGGATCACCTCCTGCTGGAGAGTCCCTCATTCCCCCTCCCACCACCCCACCCCTTCCAGTGCTTCCTGAGGTCCTGCCTTGGGCAGAGGTAGCCTGAGTCTGCAGACCTGGCAGACACAGGATGCTTCCTCAGACCGGCACCCCGAAGGCCAGGACTCAGGCCCCTTGAAGCAGGACTATTCACTGAAGCCACTTTAACTCCTTGCAAGTTTACAGTAGTGCCTTTCCAATGGCATAGTTTTAATAGCTCTTAAAGAAGTTTTAGAGGATGGGTTTTCATTTCTCATCGCGGCAGCATTTTAAGGACTTTTTGGTTTGTTTTTGCCACAACTCCCTGCCACTGTAGCTGTCGAGATCAAAGGCTGAGAGAGGGGACCCTCTACTGGCAGAGAGATGGAGATTCAGCCCACAGCCCGGAACTGGGAGAGGCAAGGGGTGGGGAGGAGGGAGACTGAGGACCAGAGGGGCCTTCCCCAGGGAACAAAAGTGCCTCCTCTTTTTATCTCAGTAGAACTGCTACAAATGTTAAAACAGTTAAGCAAAATCACCAAGTTGACGTTTGGTGAGTGGGCCTAAAGCCCCAGAGAGTGCCTTGATAGGGTACATGCCAGGGGACCAGGAGTGAGGTCTGTCCCCCCAGGCCCCCGTCATACCCACGGAGCGCTGCCTGCCCAGGGATGGAAGCCCACATGTTGCCTGCAAGTCACATCCTTCAGATGAGACTGCAGCCCCAGCCAACAGCTGGACTTCAGCCTCCTGAGAGCCTGGGCCGGAGGTGCCCAGCTGGGCCATGCGCAGAGAAACCGAGGCGATAAACGTGTGCTGCTGCTAGGTTTGGGGTACTGTGCTGTAGGCAATAGAGAAGGGCTGCATAGTCTTGTCTGCACTTCCCTGTGACTGGATGGTCACAGAAGTCCCTTCAGCATTGTAAGAACCAGATCAGGTATGAAAAAGGCTCCGAATCCCAGCTGCCCAAAAGCGAGGGAGACCAAAAGGCCCATGGAGGGAAGGCAGCCTTCACAGAGGCGCCTGGGGGCTCGGGGGGCACCCCACCCTCTGCTGCGTGGTTCTCAGTGTGGGTCTGTCTCCAACTGACTCTTCTCGAAGGCGGGGGCCCAGAACAAAGCCCCTAAGGAGGAACTGAAGGATGGGAGGTGGATACCCAGAGAAGAAAGAGCAGCGGGTGAAGGCGGGGGGCATGACCTCTGTGTCCAAACAGCTGAAGGACCCTCCAGAGGAAGAGAGACTAGATTTGTTCTATGCAGTGCCTGGGGGCAAAACTAGGAAGCATGGGGTGAAGTGAAAGAAAGGCAGGCCCCGCCTTGACATAAAGGTGTTCCCTCTGAAGGGGGAAGCTTTTCAGCACAGAAGAGAGGGCTTTGGGAGGCAGGTCCTGGTCCCTGGGAGAGTCCACTGAGGCCACCAGTGCGGAGGCAGCAGGGAGAGGGGTGTTGAGTAGATTCACCCATTGGGTCCGGGTTGGACGACTATGGTTCTTTCACTTCTGAGGCCGAGCCTAGGGTTCTGACTCTCAGAGTTTTTGTCAGTCTAGTCTGGCTTTCTCAGGAGGGGGTCAGGTATTATTCTGGAAGAACTTTTCTCTTAACAATGTTTCCCCACTGCTTGTCACAGCACAAAAAATTCCTCCCTTATAGATTAATATCTTTAGGTATTGAGTCCTAACTTCAAGAATTCCCTATTAGACTCTAACAATACCCGTGAGAGGAGGTGCTTTTCCGGGGGGGAGTCTCTTGATGAAGTCAGAAGCCTGAGCTGAGCAGGGCTCTTGGGGAGGGGGCTCCAGCATACTGATCTCTCCTCTGGGGTCTGATATGTCCTTGATGTGTTCTCATTCAGTGATGATCTTTTACAAACAAAAGCCTCCCTTGTGCAATGATGATTTACAATCAAAAGCCATTGTCCTAGCATGCAGGCTTAGTGCTGTAAGTCCATGTTTCTCAAACTGGGGATCTGCTGGTGTCTTCTAAGAAGTCCTGAGAATGACTCCTGCAATGGACTGAAAAATTGTTATGTTGAAATCCCAGCCCCCAGTGAGATGGAATTAGGAAGTGGGGCCATTGGGAGGTGCTTAGGTCATGAGGGTGGAACCCTCATGAATGGGATTAGCACCCTTTTAAAAGAGTCCCCAGAGAGCTCTCTCACCCCTTCCACTCTGTGGGAAACAGCAAGAAGATGGCCGTCTATAAGTCAGGAAGCAGGTTCTCACCAGACACAGAATCTGCTGGTACCTTGATCTTGGACTTCTCAACCTCCAGAGTGCTGGGAAATAATTTTTTGTTCTTTATAAGCCACCCAGTCTGTGGCATTGTGTTATAGCAGCGCAGATAGACTAAGAGAGCTCCCCTTTACTTGAGATGCTCTGGGCCCTGGAGGAAGGTGAGCAGCTAAAGGTGGGTGGGGAAAGAGCATGAGTGTAGTCACACGAGGGGGGTTGAATCCTAGCTCTGCCACTTGTCAGGTGTGTGAGCACTGTGGGCAAGTTATTTAATCTCTGGGGATTCCTCATCTGCAAAATGGGGATGATAACACCTACTTGGTGGGTTATGTTAACAATGAAGTAAGTGAAAGATTTTAAATCACCAGCAGAATTCCTGGCATGTACCAGGCACCCCAGAGCTCCGCATGTGCCACAGGCCACCAGGGTGCCAGTGTGTGGATGTCTGCAGGGCTGAGCCTGGGGCAGCTGGGGTGCAAGCTGGTCTCCTCCAGGGACCGTACACATGTGACATGTTCTACGTGTTCCACAGTGAACTTACACAGATGCTCTGTATGGGGCTGTGATCATAGCCCGGCCTGGCCTTGCCCCGGGCCTGCTGTCATCCCCACCTTGCGGGGCTTGACTTGCCTGCCAGAGGGAAAGGTCTGTCCGCCCCTGGGATGGTCCCACTCAGCAGAGCACCCAGAGCATTGGTGCCCACATGGCAGGGGCAGCCGTTCCCTCCTGCCCCACGCAAAACTGCACCCAGGACTGCTTCACCAGAGTTAAAAGATGTATTGATAGGAACAAAATCAGTGTCTATTTTTTGGGGGGGGGAGGGGAATTCAACTATCTAACTTTTTTTTTTTTTTTTTTTTTTTTTTTTTTTTTTTTGCGGTACGCGGGCCTCTCACCACTGCGGCCTCTCCCGTTGCGGAGCACAGGCTCCGGACGCGCAGGCTCAGCGGCCATGGCTCACGGGCCCAGCCGCTCCGCGGCATGTGGGATCCTCCCGGACCGGGGCACGAACCCGCGTCCCCTGCATCGGCAGGCGGACTCTCAACCACTGCGCCACCAGGGAAGCCCTATCTAACTTTTTTTTAAGGGAAAACATTTTTCTTTCTAAAAGTCGTGTCTGTAAGAATTCAAATGTACTCAAGGAGACAGCGTAAGAAGTGATAGTCCTTGACCCGCTCTCACTTCTGATGGCCTCAGTGGGATGCCAGTGTCCTCGGCCACCAGGCTGGCAGAGGGTGTTGGCAGCAATGTGGCCTGGGCAGCCCTCAGGATGGCCCATGACTCCAGGACAATGAAGACTGGCCTTTCTGACCCACAGCGGGTGAGGAGAGAGCTGACCTCCGACGCAGAGGGGGGGGAAGCTTGCACCGTTGGAAGGGACACAGCCAGCCTCCCACGCCCAGCCTCTCCTTTGAACGACGTCCAGTGGCCACACTCCTGCCTACCCTGACACTCCAGGGGCCTTGTTAGAGAAAAGCAAACAACCACCTCTCACAGGGAGGGTCCCATCACACACCGTGTGTCAAATGCCACTTTTCTTTAAAATGCCACTTTGTTGGGGGGAAGGAGCCTTCAAGGCTGTAGGCAAGGATGGTCTCTCTTGGGCTCCCAGCAGGGAGGGTGAGGCCAGCCCCACAGGGCCCCTCCGGTTTGGAGGCCCCAGGGGGAGCCGGCCAGAACCGTGTGCCCTCCTGACCCTGGAAGAACCGCCCTCTGGACGGACGGCCCGGGCCTGTCTCAAAGTCCTTTCCTGGATGCTGTCCTCCAGCCAGGTGGCCCCAGAGCTGACTCATGCTCTGCCTGTCTACAGAGGCCGCCTTGTGAGGCAGTGGCCCTCGGTTCCCGGAGCCCTCCTCCCTCTGCCCTCTGGGGTAGGGGGGCCGCCCAGCCTTACTTGCAGAGGACAGCGTCGTTGTCAGGCAGGGCCTCATACACGCACGGGTCCTTGTCCCCCTCGTCTCCAGTGACCACCATCGTGAGGCCCAGGAGCAGGGCTGCCACGGCCAACCTCATGGTCCAGCTCTTGGGCACCTGGAACGGAAGGAGCCCGTAGTGCTGCTGGCCCTCTGCAGGGGGCGCCCTTCCCACCCTGCAGCCCCCAACCCCGGGGACCCACCTGGTGGGACAGAGCCCTCTGCTCAGCAGGGAGAAAGGTGGGCGCAGCCTGGGCTCCGGCAGCTAATCCGCCACCGGACACAAGTACCTTGGGAGGCCCTGGGCCTCCTCCCAGCTGGACTGAACGGACAGTCGCGGCCGAGGCCCCGCCTCCATCAGAGCAGGGCTGTGCCGTCACACTGTCCTGCTGCCAGGGCACAGAGCAGGCTGCAGAGCGGGAGGGTTTATACAAGCCTCTTGCGAGGCCCTCGTCCTGCACACACACACACCCCCAAGTTGCCCCGTGCGCGGTCAGTTGGCTGAGGGCCAGCCCGCTCCTTTGGCTTTAAGGCAAACCCTGGGAGGCTGGTGACCCCCGGCTTCGGGTTCTGGGGGTGCTGATGAGGGCCCCGACTTGCTGGGCTTTCTAGGAGCAGGAGTGAGGCTGGGCTGTGCCCCTTGCACGGCTCTGCTTCTCCCGCCCACAGCTCCTCTGCCACGTGTCTTGACAACCTCGGGGCTGTCGGACGGTGGCCGTGGTTGGACGCGGTGACCCTGTGTAGGAAGGGCTGCTGCACGAGGGGTAGGGCCGCCGGGCCCCGGGCCAGCTCCGGAGGGCCAGCTGAGGACAGCCGGGCGCGTCCGGCTACACCTTGCCGTGGTGCTGAACTCAGCACTCTCCCAAAATAATAGTCCCTGGAGAAGAAGGCCAGCAGGGCTGCTCGGGAAGGGGGCCGCGTGCACAGCGCTGCGCTGTGGGGAGGGGGTGCCTCGGGGCTGAGCCGCACCCCGAACCACTAGGCTGGGACCGCAGGGCGGCCTGCATTCCCTAGGGAACAGGCCAGCACGGGGCAGGAGTGTGTGGAGCTCTGACTGGATCCAGAGCGGGTGGGAGTGGGCGCGATGGGGGAGATCAAAGACAGTTCTCCCACCTTGGGGGGATGGGGGGACTGAGGACTCCTGGGTTCTGCTCTGAGCTCCGCCACAGGGCTGGAGGGCCCCATGCGTCTCTAGAACACACCACATTCCTCCTTCAAAAACAAGTGATCCCGTCGCCCTTGGGCTTGGCTAAGGAAGATGCGATCGTAGCTCTGCAGTCTATGCAGCTAGATCTTTAGAGAAGCCGTTTTCAGCTGAGCTTGCTTTCCGCTTGAATTCCTGCTTCCAGGATCCCAACTTCCAGCAAAAAGCCCTTCCTTGAGGTTACAAATGAAACACATTTCTCAATAATCAGACTCCCTGAAGTATGACCAGGGCTCCCCCATAGATCCTTCCCAAGGTCTCCCCTACTGGAGAGTGTCTCCTAGCAGCCTCCCCACAAGATCTTTGTGAAAATGAAATGAAATGAATTATGTAAGGCACTTAGTAAGGTGCCTGGCACATAGAGAATGCTCAGTAATTAATGGATAGTGTAAATATTCTTCCACAGATCCATCCATCCCTTCATTCATTCCCACACAATCCATCTCACCAGCAGGTAGAAGCACCTCCTATGTGCTGAGCCCTGTGCTGGTCCCCGGGCATAGGCTGACCATGGTCCTCATGGAGCTCACAGGACAGCTGGAGCCAGAGGATGATGGTGCCAGAATGGTCATCCAAGGCCAAGAGACTCCTGTCTTCAAAGTGGCAGCCACTAGAGATGCCAGAACTTTCGTGGGTGCCAACAGCTCTTAGCCCCAGTGACGAATGCCTGTCGGGAGGTGGGGGCCAGTCCATGGTGCAGGCTTGTTCCTGTGGAGCCCACTCACGTCAGCAATTCCTCCCTACTCAGTGAGCACCAGGCTTTTAGTACTGAATCCTCATGATGATGATTTTCTGAGGTAGGTACTATTATGATCCCATTTTACAGAGGGGGAGCCTGAGGCACGGCGAGGTTAGCTGACCTGGGTCACAACGGTAGTAAGTGGCCGACCTGGGATTTGAACCCTTCCTGGATGACTCCATGCTCCTTAACCATTTTGCTCTACTGCCCCCTCTTGCGGCTCTGCTGTGCCTCCACTTACTCCCCCTCTATGCCCTTTGTTCTTGGAATAAAGCCCCGAATCCTCCAGGTGTCCCACAATGCCCTGCAAGATCTGGCTCTTCCTGCCTCTCTAGCCACGTCTCTCTACTCTCCGCCTGTCCTCAAACTATTTCCTGCCCCAGGGCCTTCCTATGCTCCGCCCTCACTTCCCAGTCCCTCCTGGGGGATCCCGAAGGGTCATGTCTTCAGAGAAACGTGCCCTGACACCGAGACTCCGTTAGATTCCCGTTATGCAGAATCAGAGCAATTTACTCCTTTTCTTATTGTTCTTATATGTTCGTAAAATAGTTTTGTAGTTATTTACTTAGTGATTTGCTCATAGTCTCCCCATCCCCCAGCCTACAAGCTTCTCAGAGGCAGTACCTAGTCTGTGTCCAGCTTTCCCTGGTGGGCCTAGATGCTAAATAAATTCTTGTTTGAATGCCTGACAGACTTGCCACTTCTGTTTCTGATCTTGCTTATTTCACTTAATAGCTCCTAACTCTCTATAAATATCAGAAGGAAGCTAACCACTCGGGTTGGCCTCGGGCCCTGGATCCCTTTTGCTTATTTATCTTTCTTTGGCTTGTTTTTGTACGGAGAGATCTGACAGAATGCAGTGGTTCTCGGTGTTTTTGAATCTGATCCTTTCCTTGGGGAGTTACAGGACTTGGCTTTGAACTCAGAGTCCAAGATTGGAGAGCCACATTCAAGCCTGGGGAGCACAGCTCCCCATTTCCATCACCAGCCTGTTTTGCTCAATTGCTTCACTCTAGAGGCACCATCTGCAGACCCCTGGTGCCCACCCCTGAAGCTGCCTTCTCTTCCTTCAGGCACCTGGGCTGAGACCACCTCCCAACACCATCAATAAGGCCAAATCGGTTGGCTTCCTGAGATGTCCTCGTCCCTCCAGACACCCGGATCTACTGGACCAGTGCTCCTGGAGCACTTTACCCCCCTCCCGTCCCTCCAGGCCTCCTGTGCCTGACACTCCCCTATCACTGCCCAAGTGTCCCCTCCTTTCTCTACCCAGACACAGACCCTCATGCTTTCCCTCTCTCCTCAACCTTTCCATTTATGCCTTCTGGAATCGCTGTACTGCAGTGACCAAATTCCCCCTCATCCTTTTCTTTTATTCCTCATTTTAAAAAAAATTGAAATATAATTCACATACCATAAAATTCACTCCTTTAACGTGTACAATTCAGTGGGTTTTAGTATAAAAATTACTAAAGGATGTGCAACCATCATCACTAAGTCCAGAAATTTTTCATTCACCCCAGAGGAGCCCAAATAACTCATTAGCAGTTGCTGCCCATTCCTTCCTCCCCCAGAACCTGGGAACCACTAAATCTTTCTATCTTTGTAGATGTGCTTATTCTGGACATTTCATATAGATGGAATTATACTATATGGGTTCTTTTGTGACTGGTTTCTTTCACTTAGCACAGTGTTTTTAAGGTCCATCATGTTGTATCATGTATCAGTATTTCATTCCTTTTTATGGCTGAATAATCTTCCACTGTATGGATATACCACATTTTATTTATCCACTCAGTTGATAGACATTTGGGTTGTTTCCACTTTTTGGCTATTACTAGTAATGCCTTTAAAAACATTTGTGTACATTTTGCTTTGTTTTGCTTGTGAACCTATATTTTCAATTCTCTTGGGTCATGCCTAGGAGTAGAATTGTTGGGTCATATGATAATTCCATGGTTAATAGTTTGAGGAACTGCCAGTCTGTTTTCCAAAGTGGCGGTTACATTTTACATTCCTACCGGCAGTGAGGGTTCTAATTTCTCCACATCCTCAGTAGTGCTTATTGTTTCTTTTTTAATTATCGCTGGCCTAGTGAGCATGAAGTGGTATTTTCTGTCATTTTGATTTGCATTTTAATAATGATTAATGATGTGGAACATCTTTTCATGAACTTTTGGCTATTTGTGTATCTTCTTTAGAGAAATGTCCATTCAAATCCTTTGCCCATTTTAAAAATGGGTTGTCTTTTTATTGTGTAATATGGGTTCTTTATATATTCTGGATGTTAGACACTGACAAAAGTGTTTTGATATTTATAGCAAACACCTTTTAACCACCCCTGAGTTTATGTTAATGAGGTGACTTTTGGAAAGCACCTAAGCTGGTTGCCAGGGGAACCAACCACATGATTGGAGGGTTGGAACTTCCAGTTCCTCCCACCCCCTCACCTGCATGGAAGAGAGAGGGGCTGGAGATTGAAGCAATCACCAGTGGCCAATAATTTAATCGAGCATATCTATATTACGAAACTTCCATAAAAACCCAAAAGGATGGGATTCAGAGAGCTTCTGGGTTGGTAAACTTGTGGAGATTTGGGGAAAGTGGCACACTCAGAGAGCATGGAACCTCCACGCCCCTTCCTGCATACCTCACATTACACATCTCTTGTATCTGAGGCTGTTCCTGAGTTATATCCTTTTGTGATAAACTTGTAATCTAGTAAGTAAAATGTTTCTCTGAGTTTTGTGAGCCGCCCTAGCAAATTAATTAAACCCAAGGAAGGGGTCGTTGGAACCTCTAACCTATACCCTGTAGGTCAGAAGCCCAGGTGACAACCTGGATTTTGATTGGCACCAGAAGTTGGGGTGAAGTCTTGTAGAACTGTGCCTTTAACCTGTGAGAGCTGATGCTATCTTCAGGTAAGTAGCGTCAGAATTGAGTTGAACTGTAGGATACCCAGATGGCGTCAGAGAATTGCTTGGTGTGGGGGGAAAACCTCACACATTAGAACTGGTGTCAGAACTGTGGACCCTCATTGGATATTTGATTTGTAAATATTTTCTCCAATTCTGTGGGTTGTCTTTTTATTTTCTTTATAGTGTAGTTTGATACACAAAGTTTTTAAATTTTGATGAAGTCCAATTTATCTATTTTTTCTTTTGTTCTCTATGCCTTTGGGGTCATATGCAATAAATCATTGCCAAAGCCAGTGTCATGAAACTTTCCTCCTATGTTTTCTTCTAAGAGTTTTACAGTCTTGGCTCTTACATTTACATCATTGATCCATTGACTTAATTTTTGCATCTGGTGTTAGGTAAAGTTCCAATTTCATTCTTTTGCATGTAGCTATCCAGTTGTTCCAACACCGTTTGCTGAAAGGACTTTGCTTTCCCCACTGAAACCCCTTTACCTCCACCTCCTGCCATAACCAGAGCCTCCCTGTCCCCTTGAGAAGCTGCTTCTCCATGTATCTCAGGTTTGGGAGGTAAGGTCAATGAGCAGCCCCCCCTCCCCTTTGGTGCTTCTAGACCATGACCTCTCAGGCTTCTTGTCAAGATCTAAACTTCATGGGGCTTATTCCATCTGAAATAGTTCTAATCAGTGTCCTCTGCCTTCCTACCACTCCTTGCTCACTGAAGACATTGCTACTTGGCATGGGGACTTTGTTTCCTGCTCCAAGCCTTGCTATCGACCCTGGGTGACATCTATATCTAGGGGTCACCTCTTCCAACACCTCCCCCCTCCCCTCCAGACTCTCTTCCCATGGCGACTTCTTAGACACTGTCATCACAGAAACCATCCCATGCCGAAAATCTTAAATTCAAGCAGCCATTCTGATGACAACCTCTTCTCCTTCCTAGTCACTCATTTTGTTACTCCCACTGCATCTAGTCTTCCATCTCATTCTGAACTTCAATCTTTTAACCACTCTCTTTTCTCCTTATCTATGCTGGTGCCTGGGTCCTGGGAACGTTCATTTCTACTATTCACTTGCCAACATCTATATTGCTACCTCCTTATCCTCATGTTGTGGCTGTTGAGTGTAACTCCAGTTTTGGACGAGTCCAAGGGTCTACCTGTTCCACTCTGCACCCTTGCTGCTCCCCACTCCCACTTATCTTTTTGGTACATTATACCTTCTACAGAGCCTGGTGCAGGGGGATGAGGAAAAACACTGCGCTAAGTGAAAGAAGCCAGTCACCAAAGACTACATATTGCATGATTCCATTTATATGAAATATCCAGAGTAGGGAAATATATAGGGAGAGAAAGTTGATTAGCTTAAATCTGGGGGGGGGGCGTTATGGGGAAGATAGGGGTGATAGCTAAAGGGTATGAAGTGTCTTTTGGAGGTGATGAAAGTGTTCTAAAATGGACTGTGGTGATGGTTGCACACATCTGTAAATATACTAAAAACTGTTGAATTATACACTTTAAAAACCATTAAATTATACACATTTAAATTATACATACATACAATTTGGTGAATTGTGTAGTATGTGAAACATGTCTCAATAAAGCCGTTTAAAAAACAATCCAAGTGGGACTTCCCTGGGGGTCCAGTGGTAAAGAATCCACCTTACAATGCAGGGGATGTGGGTTCGATCCCTGGTCAGGGAACTAAGATCCCACATGCCGTGGGGCAACTAAGCCCACGTGCCAAAACTACTGAGCTCACGCACCTCAGTGAGAGAGCCCACGTGTCACAAACTACAGAGCCCATGTGCTCTCACCCTGTGTGCCACAACGACAGAGCCCACATGCCCTGGAGCCTGCGTGCCACAACTAGAGAACAGAAAACCTGCACGCCGCAACTAGAGAGAAGCCCGTGTGCCACAAAGAAAGATCCTAAGCGCCTCAGTGAAGATCCCGCGTACCACAACTAAGACCCAACGCAACCAAAAATAAAATAACAAATAAATAAATAAATAAATCTTAAAAAAAAAAATTCAGGGACTTTCCTGGTGGCCCATTTGATAAGACTCCACGCTTGCAATGCAGGGGGCCTGGGTTTGATCTCTGGTCAGGGAACTAGATCCTGCATGCATGCTGCAACTAAGAAGTCTGCAGGCCACAACAAAGAAGTTTGCATGCTGCAACTAAAGATTCTGCATGTCTCAACGAAGATCCTGCATGCCGCAGCTAAGACCTGGAGCAGCCAAAACAAACAAACAAAAAATAAATAAATAAAAACAATCCAGGTAACATAAGCAAAATGATGGACTAGGAAGCTCCAAGCTCTAATTCCTCCATAGAAGCTTCAACACACACACACACACAGGCACACAAAAACAACACACACACCCCAAAATCAACAAACCAACCAAACGAACAAAATTCCCCAACTGACTGAGCTAACTTTATGAGAGACTCTGGAAAACAGTCAAAGGTTGAGAGCAACCAAGCGAATGCTCAGTTAAGAAAAAGCTACCTTCATGACACAAGCGTATGGAAAGATATACCATGTTCTTGGATTGGAAGAATCAATATTGTCTAAATGACTATACTACCCAAGGAAATCTACAGATTCAATGCAATTCCTATCAAATTACCAATGGCATTTTTCACAGAACTGGAATAAAAAACTTTTAAATTTGTATGGAAACACCAAAGACCCTGAATAGCCAAAGCAATCTTGAGAAAGAAAAATGGAGTTGGAGGAATCAGGCTTCCTGACCTCAGACTATACTACAAAGCTACAGTCATCAAAACAGTATGGTCCTGGCACAAAAACAGAAATATAGATCAGTGGAACAGGATAGAAAGCCCAGAAATAAACCCATGCACCTATGGTCAATTAATCTACAACAAAGGAGGCAAGAATATATAATGGAGAAAATTGATACAGCCACTATGGAGAACATTATGGATGTTCATTAAAAAACTAAAAATAGAATTACCATATGAGCCAGCAATCCCACTACTGGGCACATACCCAGAGAAAACCATAATTCAAAAAGACACATGCACCCCAATATTCATTGCAACATTATTTACAATAGCCAGGGCATGGAAGCAATCTAAATATCCATCAACAGAGGATGGATAAAGAAGATGTGGTACATATGTACAATGGAATATTAGCCATAAAAAGGAACAAACCTGTGTCATATGCAGAGATGTGGATGGACCTAGAGACTGTCATACAGAGTGAAGTAAGTCAGAAAGAGAAAAACAAATATCATATATTAACACATATATTATATGTGAAATCTAGCAAAATGGTATAGATGATCTTATTTGCAAAGCAGAAATCGAGACACAGACATAGAGAAGAAACGTATGGATACCAAGAGGGAAAGGGGGGTAGGAGTGGGATGATTAGGGAGATTGGGATTGACATATATACACTATTGAGACTATGTATAAAATAGATAACTAATAAGAACCTACTGTATAGCACAGGAAACTCTACTCAATGATCTGTGGTGACCGAAATGGGAAGTAAATCCAAAAAAGAGGGGATATATGTATACATATAAAAAATATATAAGCAGTCGATTTTAAAAAATTGAATCAATGGAGATACACCTGTATATCTAGTTGGGACAGTTACCTGTATATCTAGTTGGGACAGTTTAATATTTTTTAAAATCAGTTATCTTTAAATGAATTTACACATGTAAAGTAATTCAAATAAAATTGTTTCATTTTTAGTGCAAGTTTTTAAAAAGTCTAAACTTCATTTGGAAGAATCAATGTAGCAGAATAGGTCAGGAATTTTTTTGAAAGAGAAATTTATTGGGATGTGGAGTGGAGAAGAGCATGTCCTATTTAATTTTTCCCTAAAGCTACAAGAATTAAAACATTATATTGGGCCTCCCTGGTGGCGCAGTGGTTGAGAGTCCGCCTGCCGATGCAGGGGATACGGGTTCGTGCCCCGGTCTGGGAGGATCCCATATGCCGCGGAGCGGCTGGGCCCGTGAGCCATGGCTGCTGAGCCTGCGCATCCGGAGCCTGTGCTCCGCAACGGGAGAGGCCACAACAGTGAGAGGCCCGCATACCACAAAAAAAAAAAAAAAAAAAAAAAAACATTATGGTTCTGTCACAAGAATAAACAGCTCAGTGAAACAGAGTTGAAAGTCTTGGAACAAATCCAAGTGTGAGTGAAGATTTAATATATGATAAAATTGGGATTTAAATGAGGGAAGTACAGAGGCTAGGACAATTGACTATTCAGAAAAAAAATTTCCAGACAATTCAATTAGTTAAACATGAAATACAAAGCTATAAAAGAATGAGAAAATAATATAAAATATTTATATAACGTTGGGGAGGGAAAGGCCTTGCTAAGATTAAAAGCAAAGAAAAAAATTTTTAAAAATGGATGTTTCTTAAGAGATAAAAATCTGAAATTTTTGAATGTATATACACAGCATAAAATGATTAAATGCCAACAAACAAGATAAAAGTCAAACAACAAACTAGGAAATAATATTTGTAACAGATGACAAAAGACTAATATTCTTAATATATAAAGAACCATTATAAATCAATATAAAAGTATCATTCCACTGAAAAATGAGAAAAGATCATGAACAACTCACAAAAGAAGAAATAAATATATGACTAAAACAATGTTCCATCTCATTAGCAATCCAAGAATGGAAATTGAAACCAGGTACATTCTGATACATAATGCATATCAAAGCTTTAAAAATGTTTGTGCAGTTTAGACCAGAAATTCTACTAGGAATTTACCTTAAGGAAATGCCCACTTCTTTGCAGTGTTATTTATAATAGTTATAGGCCTGGAAACCATGTAAGTCTAACAAGGAGGAATTCGATTTTTTTAAATGATAGTATTTTATACAGGGGAAACCACCACTAAAATGTAGGAAATACACTGTTCAAAATAATGTAAAAATACTAAGTGCCATCGAAAGATGCACACAATTATAGCAGTCAGCATTCCTGAAGGAGCTTGATGGTACACTCAAATTAGGATAAACTGAGCAAGAATCAATAAAAGGGCTACTTACAAAGATGAGGGCAGGGTGTAGGGAGAAACATTACGGGTGGTGCAATACACTGGGACTAGTCACAGCAAAATATTTCTAGACTTCCAGGCATTCAGGGAAGGCGAGGCAGAGGCTAGGGTGAGATAAGTGAGACACCTAGAATGAAAAACGTAAGGACACATTCACCTTCAGGGTTGTGCAAGTGAAAATGAGTGCCTTTTTATATTTTTGCATACTAGGCACCTCGTCATCCCCTCCTAGGGTTGACCCTGGGGGAGGAAGCTATTAAAGGAACATGTGAGGGGAATCCTGCAGAGAAGCCTGCCTGGAGAGAGCAGTGACTTTTAATAGGGTACCAGAGACAGCCCAAGGTGACCCCTCAGAAAGGCTTCCTGAGATAAATACCCTGTTCTTACTCTCCTCCCATCCTCTTATCTCCTGCAAGGCCTCCTCTCACCAGACCTATCTGGAAGCCAGAGGGCAAGGCTACTCCACAGTCTGTCCCAGCCTCTGGGACAGACAGCAGGGCAGAGAAAGAAAGAGTGGATTCAAGGGGCACAGAGACATCCATGGAACAACACAGCTAAGCGAAAGAAGCAAGTTCCAAAGCAGTAACTATCAATAATATCTGATACCTATTTTTACATGAATATTATATAGTAGTATACCTGGGGTGTAATATCACATTATGGTTGATTTCTAAATAGTTTTTGCTTTTATGTATTTGTTAAATTTAATAGAATGTATGTCATTTAAAAAAAGAAAAGAAGAATTCCAAAAATTACATATAAGTTATGGCCTTAAGTTGAAGTAAAAAGCTTGGATGGGAAAAAAAAAGTTAAAATATTTACAGGGGTTGCTTTTGGGTTATGAATGTGTATGTTTATAGAGTTAAAAAGTGGTTATTTCTAGGGGCAAGTGTTGTAGGTTTTTTTTTTTTTTAATTTAATTAATTTATTTATTTTGGCCGTGTTGGGTCTTTGTTGCTGTGCGCGGGCTTTCTCTAGTTGTGGCAAGCGGGGGCTACCCTTCGTTTCTGTGTTCAGGCTTCTCACTGTGGTGGCTTCTCTTGTTGCAGAGCACGGGCTCTAGGCATGTGGGCTGCAATAGTTGTGGCACTTGGGCTCAGTAGTTGTGGCTCATGGGCTCTAGAGTGCAGGCTCAGTAGTTGTGGCGCACGGGCTTTGTTGCTCTGCAGCATGTGGGATCTTCCCGGACCAGGGCTCGAACCCATGTCCCCTGCACTGGCAGGTGGATTCTTAACCACTCTGCCACCAGGGAAGCCCAAATGTTGTAGTTTTGTTTTTGTGTTTGCATCTTAATTTTTCTTTCCTTCAAAATGTTATAAAGTGAACATATGTTTTGCTGTGATAAATCCAGAAGATATTCAGTAAGTAGGTTGGGAGAGAGGAGAATAGATAGGTATATGATGGAGAGAAGAGAGAGAATAGATAATAAGAATCTCCCGAAATGGTCACACTGTCCTTCATGGGGGTTGACATTCTCAGCCCAACTATGTATATCTGAAGATTTTATTCAAATGTGTAAAATCACATTATGATTCCACAAGATCCTTTTCTCTAAAATTCCCTTTAAAGAAGAAACACAATTCTTACCTAACAGACCTCATAACCTGCAGTAATAGTCATGAAACTGAAACTGAGCAGGACCCTGTGGGGCCCTCCCAGGTACAAATCCTTTCCACGGTCCCTGTTTCTTTCTTTTTTTTTTTAACATTTTTTTTTCAGCTTCCCTGTTTCTTGTTTGCAGGAAATAGGCTTCATTCACCTCTGAGACCTTCCCTAAGTGCCAAAGGGCAGATTCAAGCAGTTGTTAATCAGGGAAGCGAAGGAATGCAGAAACAAAAGAGAAGCAGTCAAGGAACAATAGTGCAGAGATAAAGCAGGGTCCTGGTTCCTCCTCAAGGAGTATACAGAACAATACCGTTAAGTCTTTTGCAGGAACTAAGGCCCCCACCCAGGTAGAGGATGGTAACTTCAGGCTGAGCCCAAGATTCCTGAACACTGACTGCCCTGTTACCTCACCTTGAACCAATCAGAGAAAGTCTGCACAAAGTGGAAGATAATGAAGACTTTTATCCCCTCCCCAAATGATTCTCCCTTTAAAAACTTTCATGGTTGAGCAGAATCTTAGGAGTCGTTTGTTTCGGCTGTGCTTGCAGGATCTTAGTTCCCCCACCAGGGATCAAACCCATGCCCCCTGCAGTAGAAGCATGGAGTCCTAACGGCTGGACCTCCAGGGAATTCCCAGGAGTTGGTTTTTGGACACAAGTCCATCTTCTCCCCAGGTTGCCACCTCCTGAATAAAACAACCTCTCCTTTCCAACCAACACTTGTCTCTGGAGTATCGGCTTTCGAGCAGTGAGCAGGCAAACCTCAGCTCAGTAACGAGACAAGACAGACAAAAGTATGGCTTAAATAAGTAAAGTACAGACATGCAGGAGGAGTTGGGAATGTCAGTTCTCTGCAGAGCATCACAACTGACTTCTAAGGGTTCTGTTCCAGCTCCAAGACATACTGCCCTCTCTGCTTCCCTATGGAGGCCATGTGCTGACCTCCTAATCACAATTCTTCACTCCCCAAGGACTCTGAAACCCAGCTCACTGTCTTCTCTACTCAGGTCTTAACATCATCTAAGTCAGTTCATCATCCCAAGTCTGAGTGATCCAACATGATGGCTTCTTAGTTCCTTACTACCTCACCTTCTAAGAGCTTTGCATCCATTTTATCTTTGCCACCCTCTCCCCAGGGCACACTGCTCCACTTCTGCTATCTGAAATCTCACATTCCTTTCCAGCCCCATCCTTCCAGCTCTCTCATTCATTGACTTCCTCCTGAAACTGTGCAACTCAGATTGGGACTTGAACCCAAGGTCTTTTAACTGAGATCACACACCTGGTCTCAGGACTTAATGAAGCTCAGGTTCTTGATGTCTTGTCACAGAAAGAATTCAGTGAGAGACAAAGTGATAAGTAAGAAGTGGATTTATTTAGAAACACACTCCACAGACAGAGTGTGGGCCATCTCAGAAGGTGAGAAAGGCACCAGGGTTGCGGGTTGTCAGTTTTTATAAGGGTGAGCAATTTCATAGGCTAATGAGTAGGAGGACTATTCCAGCTATTTTGGCGAAGGGGGGGTATTTCCAAAAATTGGGCCATTGCCCAATTTTTGACCTTTAGGGTCAACCTTGGAACCATCATGGAGCCTGTGGGTGTGCCACTTAGCATGCTGATGTGTTACAATGAGCTATACTGAGGCTCAAGATCTAGTGGAAGTCGACTTGTCTGACTTGTCCGCCATCTTGTACTTATTTGGTTCTAATCAGTTTATGTTGTATCCTTGGGCTATGTCATTGTTTTAAAGGTTGTGCCCTGCCCCCTTCCCTCCTGTTTAACTCCCACTAAAACTGTTTCTCAACCTCATGAAACACGTCAGTCCCATAGACTGATTTTACAGGAAAACAAGCAAACAAAACCCCCAAAAGCAAAAACAGAAGTTATGAGACAAGGACTACCTGAATTCCTCTACTTTCCTCCCAACATAATGGGAAAGGTGTCCCTCCCTAGGTCAAAGACTTACCCTTCTTACTATATTTTAATCCTCCCCCTCCCCTCCTCATTCAGCCCGTCAGCTGTTCCTTTGCTGTATCTTTAATCCCTCTCCTTCAACTTGATTCTTCCTACCAGCACTTAAGTATACTTACGTCTCTTCCATCTTTTTTGTTTTTATAGATTTATTTATTCATTTTTGGCTGTGTTGGGTCTTCATTGCTGCACACAGGCTCTCTCTAGTTGCGGCGAGGGGGGTTACTCTTCACTGCGGTGCGCGGGCTTCTCATTGTGGTGGCCTCTCCTGTTGCAGAGCACAGGCTCTAGGCACGCAGGTTTCAGTAGTTGCAGCACACGGGCTCAGTCATTGCACGCGGGCTCTAGAGTGCAGGCTCAGTAGTTGTGGTGCACGGGCTTAGTTGCTCCACGGCATGTGGGATCTTCCAAGACCAGGGATCTCAACCATGTTCCCTGCACTGGCAGGTAGATTCTCAACCATTGTACCAACAGGGAAGCCCCTCTTCCATCTTTAAAAGGTCCCTCTGTAGTGGATGCTGTGATGCATAATCCAGATGCCCCTTTCTGCACTGAGACATTCATTCTTCCAGCTGCCAGGAGTGTTGGCTGTTGACAGCTTGCAGCTCAAGCCCCCTCTGGGAATTGCCACAGGGAGCTGCCTTGCCCAAGGTGACACCCATTCTCCAGGGCAGGCCACAGCCTATGGCTGGTTAGTGCTGGGGCATTTTAAGGGTACTTGGGATTTGTTTTAAGCGGGTATAGTAAGACATGCAGGCATGGAGATGACTGTCATGAAGGAATAGGTTTATACTCATAGATCCCTAGAAACAGGAGGCATGGCACACCATGCAGGGCCACATGGGGAAGCACCAGAGTTGGTCAGGAGGCAGAGGGAGAGAGAGGAAAATAGGGGAAAATGTGAGAACCTTTAGTATGGTTTCCATGAAGAAGGCAAGGTAAGACAGTGTAAGTGGGTTTAGGATTGGTCAGTTTGGATAATTTCATGGGCTCTAGGGTATATGGATGTCTCTGGTGTCTGATCCTGAGATGATTAGGGCAGGTGGATAGTGGCCCGGGTGTACGATCTTTATAAAGGAGATGGTTGGGGGGTATGGACTCTGGATTGGCTGATTTGCATAGGAAAGTCATGCTCGCAGAGGAGTCATTTTCTATCTCTAGAATTAGCTAGTCCTGGGAGGGGCAGTCTCTCCAGAATCAGCAAGGCTCCAGATGTCAAAACAACCGAAAATACAGAAAATAAAATGGCATGATTAATACATGGGGTAAAATGCCAAGCCCCCTTAACTTGATTCTGGGACATCTAGGAAGGGCCACCCTAGCTCCACAGCTCCCAGAGGGCTCTGCCAATGCCTGGATCGCTGCATCACAGTTCAACTCTTCCTCTGCTGCCTCACTCAGCCCCCACTCTCTGGAGGACTCCCCAAGAAACTTCCTGCCTGCAAACCTCCATCGCATCATCTGTTTTCCAGGGAACTGACTTAAGACCCTCTCTGAGCCCCACTAACCCTCATCCATTGCTCGCCGTTCCTTCACAGCCAAGCTTCCTGAAAGAGCAACCTCTCCTCATTGTCCCCACTTGCACAAATCCACTTGCACAGCGTTTGCTCCGCTGTTCTCAAACTTCAGCATGACTCAGAATCATGTGGAGGGCTTGTTAAACCACAGATCGCAGACCTCCAGCGCTGAGTTCCTGATTTTGTAGATCTGAGGCAAGACCCAACAATCCACTTTCCTAATTTGCTCCCACGTGAGAGAACCCCTGCTTTCACGGTCCCCTATTCTGTCAGGACGAAGTCCAAGCTTCCTCTCAGGGCCCTTCACAGGGTGGCCTCTGTTTCCCCAACAGCCTTGTCTCCCCTTGTGTGTTTCTGGGGTTTTTGTTTTTGTTTTTCTTTTGGTCTCACTGCGCAGCTTGCAGGATCTTAGCTCCCTGAGCAGGGATCGAACCTGAGCCCCCTGCAGTGGAAGTGCAGTCTTAACCACTGGACCACGAGGGAAGTCCCCCCTCATGCATTTCTGAATTTACCTTCCTGTGACTCTGCAGTAGCTGTGGTTTCTCATGGACATAGGCTCTCCTCTTGCCTCTGGGCCTTTGCACATATTTTATTTGCACCTTGACACTCCTCACGTCTTTCCCCTGCCTGGGTAGCCCCTTTTCAATTTCTGGTTGATAGGGACAGAGTAAAGGGACAAAGTAGGTAATTAAATAGTTAATCCCATTAGGGAATTGTAAGTAAAGAAAAAGGATGGGAGACCCCAGTAAGTTAATTATCACTCAAGAAAGCAGGTTCGCTTAACCACAAAACCAAGCAGGCTTGCTTAGCAACAAAACCATGCAACAGAAGCGTGAGCTAGGGCTTCCCTGGTGGCGCAGTGGTTGGGAGTTCGCCTGCCGATGCAGGGGACACGGATTCGTGCCCCGGTCTGGGAAGATCCCACATGCCGCGGAGCGGCTGAGCCCATGAGCCATGGCCACTGAGCCTGCGCGTCCGGAGCCTGTGCTCCGCAACGGGAGAGGCCACAACAGTGAGAGGCCCGCGTACTGCAAAAAAAAAAAAAGAAGAAACCTGAGATATGCCCCAAAACAATAAAACAATGGTGGTGGCATGAGACTCACATCCTGCGCAGTGAGTTCAGTAAGTTAATGACCCCTAGGACATGCTCTCTGCATGCATTCAAAAACAATAATTTATGGAAAGGTGACATTTCAAAGTGAAAGACCCTCACTGTACTGAAACCTAAAATAATTTTTCCATAGTGCCATGACAGTCGTGGCTTGACCATGTAGGGACAAGAAAACTCCCCTGCCCAACCTGGAGGATGAGCTGATGATGAAAGCATGACGTCTACTCAAGAATGAGGAGGAAGGTGGTCTTTTCCCCCTCCCCACTTTTCCTCTGATTATAAAACTCTAGCCCACTAAGTTCTCGGGGCGCGGCATCTTCTCTCCCACCCATTTGTCAGCCTCACGAGCATCCTATCCTAATACATCACTTTCTCTTTTTTTTTGGACTAAAGGTACAATTTGTTGTTTTTATAAGTTCTCTTTTTGCAGCTTAGCACAGTAGGTGAAACTAATACCTTATAACATGTGGCCCAATTTGGTTATTTGGGGGATTTTTTTGTTTTTTTACATCTTTATTGGAGTATAATTGCTTTACAATGGTGTGTTAGTTTCTATATTTTGGGTGTTTTTAATAAACATCTTTATTGGAGTATAATTGTTTTACAATGGTGTGTTCGTTTCTGCTGTATAACAAAGTAAACCAGCTATATGTATACATATATCCCCATATCTCCTCCCACTTGCGTCTCCCTCCCATTAATAAATCACTTCTTATCTATCACTTTGCCTGTCTCTGAATGCTTTCCTTGCTGAGCCCTAAAGGACCGGAGTGCCTTGGAGCCCCGCCCCCCCGCCCCGAGACGCCGCCTAGCGGTTCCCCCGTCTCTTCTCAAGTCACTTGCTCAGGAAGTCTTGACCCTCTCCCTGCCTGCCCTCACTAAGCCATCACAGAGTGAATGGGGAAATGAACAGTGGGGGAGACAATTAGAGAGGTCTCTAATCATAGAGACCCCTCCTCCTGGCTGCAGCCAAATGGCAAAAGAAGAGGCCCTGATGGGGTGAGCTGGGCCCACTGGCAGCTCCTGGAGACAAAGGGGAAGAGGCTGCGTCTGCAGGACGAGGGGCACTTCCTCTGGCTCCAAGCCTAGGACAGCGCGTGCCCCCTTGACTAGTACTCTTGTCCTGCTCTCCTCAGCCCCTGCAGCCCCCCCACCTCTCTCTGTCCCTCCCAAACCTCTCCGCTTGGGCCAGATGAGCCCCACATCTTGCACCAGCTCTCCCAGGGGAGTCACCTCCCCACCCCTGGTGGGAGTCTTGTGATCGCTTTGGTATGCGTGACAAGCTCCCCAGAGTGATGCTTTGAGGGGTGACCTTGCCGTCCAGGAGAGCCCCTGTCGAGTTTGCTGATGTACAGCTGGGCTGCTTTCTGGGCCTGAGGGCATGGGAGGGAAGGGAGGCAGGGTCAGGGGCAGACTGCTTTTTCTCCATAGATATTTAGCCCCAGTTTTCAAGCCCAGGTTACATAAGACCTGCGGAGAACTAAGCTCCCCTGTCACCCACACCTTTCCCTTTCTGTGGAGCATTTCACAAGTGCAGCTGCTTCTCAGAGAAGGTCTATTTTGGGAGCTGTTTCCATTTGACCTATATTAAGCACAGTCACAAGGCAGAGGCAAGTCGCGGGGTGCAGGGTGGCCTGCTTGCTCTTTGTGCTTTTTTAGTGTCATGGGTGAGGGAAGCAGACAAGCTGATGCCCATAGATTGGAAGCTGAGACTCAAGTGGCTCATGGGCCTCCCCAGGGCAGCAAGCTACAGAAAGCTCTAGACTCGGACAGCCTACCTGTAACTAGTTCAGGCCCAAGCCGCCATCCCACTTCACAATTTTGATTTGCCTCCCCCTGAGGCCCTGCTGACAGAGAATACCTGAGTCACTGCAGCACTGGTCAGGGAGGAATTCAGGTTCCCTGCAGGCCTAGAATCTACCAGGCCAGGCCAGGATGAGTCCCAGCCTAGGCCTGTGAAAGGCAGTTAGTAGAGTTTTCATGGGCCATCAAGTGCCTCCATGGGGAATTCTCTTTCCTGAGTTAATGATTAAATCACATGACCAGCAGGGGGAGAGAAAGGGTTGCTGGGAACCACTGGCCCAGGTACTGAGCACAAACAGGTATTACCTGGAGTTCCCACCACTCTGAGGGCCCGTGGACAAAATGACAACAGAAGTGATTCACCCACTAAGCACCCCATTTGCCCATTTTCAATGGGGGTATTTCGTGGATTACCATTTTTTCCCTTGAGCCTCTTCTCATTGTATCCCTGGGAGCAGAAGTCTGATTCCAGGGTCTAAAACTGGGCCCCAAGTTGCTGACCCCCAAACCTACAGCTCTGTGCTTCCTGCCTCCTGGGAGTCAAGCCAATATCTCCAAACAATTGTCCCACTGAGACGTCACAATCAAAAATCTCAAAGCAAAACCTCACGCCTCCCCCACATCCAAATTAGCCCCACCCCTGGGATGCTGCCGGGTCCGCCTTGCCACGTGCTGCCCGCTGTTTCTACCTTAGAAGGACAGAATGGACACTGACCTGACGGGGACACGTCCAGCCAGCTGGGAGACGCTGATGTTGCGTCTCCTCAAAACTGCTGGAAAGGAGTCCTGGCTTTGCAGTGTGAAGCAGACAGCAGGGTTCCTGCCCCAACCCCTTGTAATCGAGTTAGTGGAGGGCTCCCCTCAAGACACTGGGTTTGGCCTTCACAGCTGACTCAGAGCTGGCTGCAAGCACCTGGGGAAGTGGGAGGGGGCTCCCCTGGGAGAGTTGATGCGCGAGTTACTGAGAAGCGGGAGGGATGGAGAGAGCTGGGTGTGAGTGAAGAGCAGAAGTGACAGCAGATTTTAAAAACTTGAGTTTGGCCTCGAGGAGTGGCTCTGAGGTCTGGTTGGAAGAGAGGATGTGTAGTGCATTCTAGGCAGGGACACAGCCCTGAGAAATAGCAGAGCAGGGCCAAGCAAAGTACGGCCATCCCGCTGTACTATGTGGGCTGCTCTTGAGAATATGGTGAAGAGTGGGTTAGGAGAAAAAGATGGAACCAGCTTAGGGAGATCCTTCCCGTTTGGTGGCCCCTTTCCTCCCCTTGTTTCCTGTCCTTCCCACTCCCTGCAGTGTAACAAGTCCTGGCTGCTCCTCACCCAGAGGGGACTCCTGGGGTGGGGGGGGATGGAAACTGTAGAACACTTTCTGCAGGATGAGATTGAGACAGTGCAGACCAGGCTGCAGACAACCTAGCGGGTCGCAGGCAGCCAGCAAGAGGTGAAAGGCCCATCTCTGCCCTGGGGGCAGGAATGCTCTGGAGGTGGGAACACTGGGACCAAAGGATCAAAGGAAAGGACGGTGGAAGCAGAGCCAAATCGAGGCAACAGAGGGACTTGGGAAGAATAATCTGCTTTGATCATCAAGGAATAAAGAAAAGTCCATGTTATTTTCTGCTCAGGGAAATACCAAAAAGGAACACAATTTTTTTAAAAAGGGAGAAATTCCGAAAGAGGGGATATTGTCATTTTCAGCTGGTAAATGTCAAAAGCATTGTTTCTGTTGATACAGCATGATGGGTAGAACACATTTTGAGGGGGGAAGGGAATAACAATATACATATCAAGATGCAAGCTCCCACTGTTTGACTCAGTATCCCCCCTTTCTACTAATTTAGAAATGTTCCGATGAAAAAAAGGCTCCTTGTCCACTGACCATATGCTACACAAAGGCAGGAAAATGACTTTCACCCCGTCATTCCAGCACCCAGCACTTGGCTGGAACACGGTAGGTGCTCAATAAACACTCATTTAAAGAACAAATTTGCAAAAAAAGAAGCTCCTTGATAATTGCAGGTCAACTTTAGAAGAATTGGTTAATTTCATCCAGTGATGGTAATATTAGGCAACTGTTCAAAAGGTCTGAGTAAGAAAAAAACTATAAAAGATATTGGGGGAGTGGGGCTTCCCTGGTGGCGCATTGGTTAAGAATCCGCCTGCCAATTCAGGGGACATGGGTTCGAGCCCTGGTCTGGGAAGATCCCACATGCCGCAGAGCAATTAAGCCCGTGTGCCACAACAACTGAGCCAGTGTGCCACAACTACTGAACTCTGTGTGCCTAGAACCCATGCTCTGCAACAAGAGAAGCCACCACACAAGAGTAGCCCGCGCTCGCCGCAACTAGAGAAAAGCCCGTGTGCAGCAACGAAGACCCAACACAGCCAAAAATTAAAATAATAAAATAAATAAATTAAAAAAAAAGTTATTGGGGGCAATTTGGGAAATACGAATATCAACTGGATAGTAGATGATATTAGGAAACTTTTGTTAAGATGTCTACAAGTTATTTTGAAAAGTTTTAGCCAAAAAAAAAAAAAAAAGAAGCACAAAGGAAAAATGTTAACAATTGTTAAGTCTAGGTAATGGGAATATGAGTATTCATTGCACTTTTTTTTTCAATTTTTCTGTATGTTTTCAAATATTTATAATTAAAAAGTTTATAAACATAAAGGACACCTTACAACATGAGGCTAGAAGAAAGATAAGAAAATGTGATATTTTTTATGATTGATAAATAAAATGCAAAAAATACATATAAATGTATAACACGGAGGTAGAAGAACTGAAAAGAACTGTCAATCTGATGTTGAAGTCATGGAAGATATCTTTTCCTTAACTTCCTGTATGTCTTCTTATCTTTGGAAAGCAAGTTTAAAAGCTATTTATAATAAGCAATTCACTGCTTAACTTCTTACATCTTTTGTATATTGTCATGATATATAAATATATATGTTTATATCTTTATTAGAGTCTTTTATACCAAGTTATTTAACATACCAAGTTGAAACTTTATGTTTCAAGTTGAGTTACATTACATTTTCTTTTATCACTGACCGATGGGATGCAATAAAACAATTAAAATACTGATTGGGGCTTCCCTGGTGGCGCAGTGGTTGAGAGTCCGCCTGCTGATGCAGGGAACACGGGTTCGTGCCCCGGTCCGGGAAGATCCCACATGCCGCAGAGCGGCTGGGCCCATGAGCCATGGCCGCTGAGCCTGCGCGTCCGAAGCCTGTGCTACGCAATGGGAGAGGCCGCAACAGTGAGAGGCCCGCGTACCACAAAAAATATATATATAAATAAATAAAATAAAATAAAATAAAATACTGATTGTACCTTAAGAAAATAATCCACCCTTTGGGGCTTCCCTGGTGGCGCAGTGGTTGAGAGTCCGCCTGCCGATGCAGGGGACACGGGTTCGTGCCCCGGTCCGGGAAGATCCCACATGCCGCAGAGCGGCTAGGCCCGTGAGCCATGGCCACTGAGCCTGCGCATCCAGAGCCTGTGCTCCACAACGGGAGAGGCCACAACAGTGAGAGGCCCACGTACTGCAAAAAAAAAAAAAGAAAAAAAAAGAAAAAGAAAATAATCCACCCAAATTTATTGCTTTAGTGACATTTTACAAGTGAAAGAAAAGACCTGGCAAAACATTTCCTTCCTTCTTTCTTTCCTTCCTTTCTTCCTTGCAAATTAATTTGTTTACTGTTTTGGTAAATAATTACCTTTTGTGCTTCTCTTCCCCCCTTCCCCCATCAGAAGATATTACAGACTTACTTTAAAAATCTGGAAGGTATCAAAATATACAGAAAGAAAATTTTAAGACCCTTCATTTCAACCTCTAGAAAAAAACAGTTTACATTTTATGGTATTTCTTTCTATCCTTTTTCTCATGTATGAGTTTCTCTTAACTGAGATCATACTGATAAACAATCATGTATCTTGTGTGTGTGTGTGTGTATGTGACAGAGAGAGAGAGAGCATGCTACACACATTCCATCTTATGGACATAGCATCATTTATTTAAACCTTCCACTATTGTAGGGCACTTAGTGCAATAGACTGAATGTTTGTCTTCCCCCCAAATTCATGTTGAAACCTAATCCCCAGTGTGATGGTATGTGAAGTTGGGGCCTTTGGGGCAATGACTAGGTCATGAGGGTGAAGCCCCCATGAATGGGATTAGTGGCCTTATAAAAGAGACCCCAGAGCTCTTCCTTCCCCCTTTTGCCATGTGAGGACACAAGGAGAAGACAGCTGTCTATAAACCAGGATATGGGCTCTCACCAGGTACTGAATATGCCAGCACCTTGAGGTCCCAGCCTCCAGAACTGTGAGAAATATTTTTCTCTTGTTTATAAGCCATCCGTTTATGATCTGTTATAGCAGCCTGAATGGACTAGGATAGTTAGTTTATTTTTTTTCTTCATTTTTTCCCTATTTCTAGTGTTGTGAACATCCTATATGTACATCTTTTCCTCACTTCTTTTGTGCTTAGAATTTTCTTGGATCGAAGTATATGAATTATTTTCTCTTAGTATATATGTAGGAGAGGAAAAATATAGCTTTTCCTCTACCTTCTTAAGTTTAGTAACTGAGGCCTGTGAATTAAATCAACAAGACAGATTAACAGGGGAAAACGTTTATTTGGGTACACGTGACTGCCAACAAATGAAGTAGCTGGCTCATTAAATGGTTAGAGTTAAAGGCTTATGTACCTTACTTAGTAGGGGAAAGGGTGGGAGGAGTAAAATGCTTCTCTGGGAAGAATAAATAGGTTTCTTTGGGTAAGAGAAATGGATTTTCAGAACAAACAAGAGATAAAGTTTGTGATGATATTTGTCTATACAGGTATGAGGTGTGTCAATGAAAATTCAATTAACTATCAAGACGAAAAAAAAGGGAATTCTATTAGAGCCAAACTGAGGATTAGAACCCAGGAAGCAGATTAAGAACTGTTCTGCCCGTTGGAAGTCGAAGGTACAGTCATATACATTTTTGAGACAAAGGATCAAACATCAAAATGATGTACTGGTATTTTACATAAAGGTTGCCAAGGATACATAGTCCAGGTAAACATGTACAAAGCACAAAGCAAGCAAGCAGCAAGTCATCATGACCCCCTTCGGGGCTGGGAAAGTTACATTTTAAGAAGTTACATTGATAGCATCAGAAGAAAGAAAAAAAAAAAAAAAAGATCATTAGGGTTGAACAGGCACTCCCATCTTTGAGGGGCTCTGGTTAATGTGTAATGCAGACGCACAGGGCATATCCGGGAAGGAGGAGGCCCAAACAGACACAGAAAGAGAATTTTATGTTTAATTTTTCTTGTCCTGCCTTAAAGTATAAATTTTATTTCATTAGATGTATTTCTGTTTCCTTCAGGTTCATACAAATTCCCCAGAAAAGGGATGTGGGGTAAGTTTTATTTGATCTATTTGAGGAATAGGTCCACCCTGAAGAAATAATTTATGGCAGACTTAGTTCCTAGAGATTTCTGCTTTTAGTCAGATAAGGGAAGCTCTAAGAGGCTTCTTTCTGCATCTGTTGCATCTTAAATGTCTTCAGCTTAAAATAATCTTTATACCAACTCCTGGACTTTGAGTGGGTCCTCACATGTATCATCTGATTATTTTCCAGGACTGTTTTACTAATTTATGCTTTCACCAAGCAAATGGAGTTTAGTAGTCTCATTTAAAAAAAAATCCTTACTGATTTGATAAATTAAAATTGATCTAATTTTCAATTTTTAGAAATAACTGAGGATAAGCCTTTGAAAAAAATGTTTGCTTCTATATTTATTTCCTTTTGAAATGAATTAAATTTGTATGCTCTTTATCTATTTTTATTTGCTAAAAGAATTTACTAGTAAATTAAAATCCTTCAGATTTTAAATACTCAGTTGGTACACTAGAATATTTATGAGGACAGACTGAAAAATGTGTATTTATCTTACCAGTGTGAAGAGAAATAAGAATTCATTTAATCGTCAAATTCCTTAATAATTTTGAAAAACAGAAGGGTCAGTTCATTTAATCAGGACAATTTTGATTGTTATCCTAGCCATCTTCAAAGTGAAAGTCTGGACTAAAGTCCAACACCAAGTTTTTTTAAAAAACAAACTCTGTGGATATTTAAAATTAGTGCTCCAAACTCCATGGAAGCGAATTTTCTAACAGCTTTGTGTGATGTCCCAAATACTTTAGCAATCCCAAATTACAAATTTGTGTTTCAACTTGATCGCATTAAGTTCAGTTCACTCCATAGCTCTGACCCCAAAACAATGTTTTTTAATTTGCTCAAATTTCCTATATTTAACTTTCTTTTTTAGCCGTAGCCAATCAAAAGAAAACACTGCATCACTCTAAGCTGCTTCTTTCAAGTGTGATCCATTATCTGTTTGTTGAGATTAAAGCAAAAGAATTTGGTCACAATTTTTCCAGTTCTAAACCACCTACTGATTTTCCTCTGAGATTTATAAATGTATTTTCTAGAATTCTACTGCAGTATATACAAAAGGTCTGCTTGTCAGAATATATTTTTTCCTTACAATCTCATCTTCTATCACAAAAGCAAGTTGTCAGTGCTTGGCAAAGTGCCTGCCGTAAGTAACCAGTTCCATAAATGATTATGTTGACTGGAGTTGATTCAACCACTGGTAAAAGTGAAACGGCTCTGTAACTCTGCTTGTGGTGACAATGATTTTCCAACCTATGCTGAACTATATCGCTGACAGAAAGATAGGGCGCTTGGGGCCAATCTGGTGGAGTTGCCCCCAGCTCATTCCCAGCCGTGGCAGCCTCCCGAGCTGTGGTGGCCACCCTTCCCCCAGCCTCACTCTTCTTTGCTTCACTGGAGCCGTGAGATGCTCTCCTCACTAGGGCAGCCCCCTCGAGATGGTTCCAAGTAGGCTGGTTTCCAGAGCAGAGCCTTCTGCCAACCAGATTCACGTGAATAAGCCTCCACGTCCCTGCCAGGAATTCACAGCTGCAGCTGGTACAGGTTCTTCCTGTCGCATTGGGGTGGGAGTGGGGTGGGGGGTGTGGAGGGGATGTCAAGGGTGAAAGGGGACAGAAGTGAGGTACCATCTGTGCCGTCCGCAGCCCCTTCCTCCTCCTACCTGCCCCTGGAGCAACTCCACCTGCTCTCCAGCGGGGTGCAGAATGAGCAGTGGGCCCACTCTAGCTGGACTGCTCTTAACGGCGCAGTGCTGGCTTCTGCAGGGGAGTGTAGGGCCCAGGCTTGGCCCCAAGCCCAGTCAGCTGAGCTCTAGCTGCCGCAGCACCACACTGCTCAGCCCAGGCAGCCCACTAGCTGGACCACTTCACACTCCGGTGCAGCTGGCGCCCCTCCCCCCACGCCCCCAACCCCTGGCCTCCCCCCTGGGATCTCAAAGGCCCCAGTCTATAAATGTTGATGTCTGTCACTGGAGAGGCTAAAGCATCAGGACCTGCCCAGGCATTTCTGCAGCAGAACTAGAAGAGAGAAGCCTTCCACTGCTCCCAGCTCTGTCCTCTCACCATTCCGCCCAGCCCACATGCAGGAAAACTCAGAGACTACTGGCCTGAGGCCATCACCACGGTTTCCATCACGCAGGCCCAGGGTAGTGTCTAGGCGAGATGGCAATGTCTGTTTGGAACTCCTCTCCCAGTGCCCTGGCCTTTCCACCTGCCAGGGAGGGCTCGGCTGTCCTCCCAGCTGTCTGCTGCTTCCTCTTTCTGCTCACTCATTCTCACGTCTTTCTAGTGTACCAAGGTGGAACTATTTAGCAAACCAGACTTCAGATTTTGGGGCCAAGTCCAACTCATTGTTACAGATAGTCTTTCTTGGGGATTGTGAGGCAGCTTCCAGCCGCATAGTGGGTATCTGGTTGATTAGCTCTGCCGGCCACATGCCTAAGTGGGAATAAAGGTGACATGTAACATGTTTGCACCAATATGGACCCTACTTTTACACCAATCCAGTGAAATAGAGCTCAGAGAGTTTCGCCAAAAAGGGCTGAAAGTCTGAGGTTCACAGTTTGGCCATAGCAAAGTGTGAGTAAAATGTGGGGGGAAAGTATTTGGTTTTGGTGATGATGATCATAGCCCACGTTTTTATTTTCTACGTTAAGGAAAAAATGTTTTTGGTATAGGTAGGACTTATTTATCATCTAAATAACTGATTTCTGTTATACAGCAGAAACTAACACCACATTGTAAAGCAATTATACTCCAATAAAGATGTTAAAAAAATTACAGATTAAAAATAAGTAAGTAAGTAAGTAAATAAATAAATAAATAACTGATTTCATGTACTTTGGATGGTTCCATAAAGTATTCAATAATCCAATTTGTTTTTGTGGGATTTGCTTGGGCCCACTTCAAATTATGTTGGGTTGCTGAGGGTCCCCCTCACAATATGCTTATTCCATGGGATGCACATGAGTCTCTTGCTGACCAAGGAAAGGTTAGAAAGTCTTTGCACTGGTGGGGGTAATGACCATGATCTGGAATTTTCTCAGCAGTGGAGAACTCTGCTTCTGAATAACCAGCTGGAATGTTGAGAGGCACATTGAATACTTTCAAAGTAGCATAAATACACACTATTTTCCTTTATTTTCTACTTTCTAAATGAGCCTGTATAATCAGAAAAAATAAGATATAAAAAGGAATGTAATGTTATATACCTGGAGTTATACTATGTATTTTTTACAGCTATATCTATTGGTAGTGAAAATTTTAGTGGCTTTTAATTTTTCATATTTTCCAAGTTTTCTGCAATTATTAATATTTATTAATGAGCACTTGTTAATTATAGAACCAGAGAAATATTTTAGAAATAAAACACTTGTTTTTTTCTTAATGAAAACAAACAGAAAACCTAATTGATAAAAATGAACTCAGATGGAGATCTTAACAGGAAAGGAAACTTAACGTGTTTGAGAAAAAAATACAGAAAACTATATTTATTACCTTAGGATAGGAAAGGATTTCTTAATCAAGACATAACATACACTAGCCAGGAAAGAAAACTTGATAATTTCAACTGCAATGTAATTAAGAATGCATGTTTATCAAAAGCCACCATAAAGGGAGTCATAGGGTTTCCCTGGTGGCGCAGTGGTTAAGAATCCGCCTGCCAATGCAGGGGACATGGGTTCGAGCCCTGGTCCGGGAAGATCCCACATGCCGTGGAGCAGCTAAGCCATTGCACCACAACTACTGAGCCTGCGCTCTAGAGCCCGCGAGCCACAACTACTGAAGCCCGCGTGCCTAGAGCCCGTGCTCTGCAACAAGAGAAGCCACCGCAATGAGAATCCCGTGCACCGCAACGAAGAGTAGCCCCCGCTCGCCGCAACTAGAGAAAGCCCGGGCACAGCAACAAAGACCCAATGCAGCCAAAAATAAATTAATTAATTAAAAAAGAGAGAGAGAGAGTCATAGCACAAGACATACTCCTGGAGAAAATAGTTGTCACACATACAGCTGAAAAAGTTAGAAATATTTTTTCTATATTAAAATATATAATGTTTTATGATATATAATGTTTATATTACTAAAAAATATTAGTTCCAGAATATATAAATAACTCATACAAATCACTCATGATAACAAATTGATGGTGTCCAAAGAATGGGCAAAGGACATGAGTGGGCAAAGGACATGAGTGGGCACCTCATAGAAGAAGAAACACAAATGTACCAAAACGTATGAAGATAACCACTCAGCCTTGTAAGTAATCAGAGAAACACAGAGATACCATCATGCATCCAACAGAGAAGAGGCAAAGCTGAAGTCTGAAAAGGCAAGTGGTGATGAGAATGTGAGCAACTAGAACTCTCCTACACTGCTGGTGTTACAGCCACTTAAGAAAACACCTTGGTGTGATCTTGTCAAGTTCAGCGTGTGCGTACACTGTAACCCAGCAATCCCAGTTCTACATATCTACCCAATGAGAAATGCTTGAACGTGTGCACCTGAAAACAAGTTCAAGAAGATTCAAAGAAGCTGTTTTCATAATAGCAAAAAACTGGACAGCAGAATAATATGCTGTAGCCCTGGAAATGACACTGCAGTGGAATTGATGGAACCCAGCTGCACACATCAGTGTGGCTGTATCTTAGTAACATAAGGCTGAGAAAAACACAAGTCCAACAAGATGATGTACATACAGTACAACACCACTTCTCAAAACTTTGAAACAAGCAAACCTGAACAGTATATTATTTAGGGATGCCCACACTATATGATATAAACATTTTTAAGTCATCAAGGAAATGACAGATACGAAATGGAGATCAGGGGTCCCTCTGTTGGAGAGGCGGGCAGTGGGAATGGGGAGTTACACATTTGTAGCTTCAACCATGCAGTGTATTGGTTGTGTTATACTTTTTAAATTGAGTAAGGGGTTCACAGTTATTTGGGTCCTTGTGTTTTATAGCTTGGATACGGGTAACACTTTAATATATCATATATCACATCACTTAGAAATGTAACAACTACAGAAGGAAACATGCAGCATGTCCAAAGCCTGTAAGTTGAACTCCTTTGATATGAACTCAGTCTTGACTCGGGATTCCAAACTCTTAAACCTATCTGGTCATGATATATTGTTGCCTTATGAAAGGTGATTTAATTTGAAAAAATTTCCTGATTATAATCATTGGTATGGGTATGGAGGCACAGACTCATTCCCTTATCCCCACGCTTTACTTCTCAACATCTTCCCAAATGATCATGGTCCCTCGAGGGTACCTAAGCGGGAGGAGGTGGGATGAAGGCTGACAGCACGCTTCTCTAGGGCCCCCTCCAGATGAGACCTACCCTACCAGCGAATAGGGTACTGGCCAGACCTCTGGGCAGCACCTTCACTGACAGGCCAACCCTCTTGACCTGAATTCATTTTGGAGGCTAGACCACAGAATCCTTTCTTTCTCAACAGAGCTGCTGGTAGGGACAGGGTGGGACTGTGAGTCCTGGGCAGCTGGGGGAGATCAGAGGTCAGGGGCAGTCTGATGAGGGGATGGGAAAAGCAATTGCCTTCTGGAGAACGGAGAGGAAAGGGAGACACACTAAGCAAGCAGCCACTGCAAGCTACTGCGCACACATCAGAGACCCCAGGAGGTGAGTGCTGTCAGGACCGTGGGAATCCTCTCCCTTTTCCCCCATGAGACACTTAATGGGGTGATGGCTGACCTGGAAATGAATCTAGCTCTTCAATTCCCAGCCCAGGGCACTGTCATGACAACCCTCCCTTTTCTTCTCCACAATCCCACCCACGGGCAGTCCCTTACATAATATTCAAAATGGGGAGGTAACAGAGTTCAAGCCGTTGGGAGTGATATGGATGCTTCATCAAAGAAGTAACCAGGCTGTTGTTCTTAGCATTTAAAATTAGGGGCCGTCAAACCTTTAAGACTCACAAAAGGGTAAACCGAGATCCAGAAATCCAAGAAGCACAGAGGTCGGCCTAGGTTTTTGAACTTCCTTGCTCCATCTTCTTGAGTTTCCTGGCTGGCCAGCCAGGTATGTCTAATCACGACAAGCCAATAGCTTTCCTGCTGTTTGTTTTCCACCTGTGTGCAGGTGAGCAGAAGCAGGAAGAAAGCCTTCCTGTCCAGCCCCACCCCAAACCCCGGGTCCCCCCCTGCATCCCCCCTTGCTTCTCCAGCCTGGCTTCCTTTACCACAACTCTATATAGCCTTTAGCTCGGGGAGCCAAAATTAATCACTGGGGGGGTTGGAGCAACAGCGTTGTTCCTTGGCTCCAAGCCAGGCTCCCAGGATGTGCGTCAGAAAAAAGCTGGTGGGTGAAATTCCAAAGCAATCTGAGTCACTGGGGAGGAAGCGAGACCAGGACAGAAGTCACAATGAGAGCCCGAGGGCAGACCAAAGCAGGACCCTGGGGGCCAGGGGCTGGGCGAGGCATCAGGAATGCTCACCTGCCCAAAGATGGGTTATAGGACTCCTACCCAAGTAGCTTATCTCTGAGCTCTGCACAGCCCTGGGTGGGGCAGGAACTGACCAGCAGGCCTGCCTGCTGGTTCCACCCCTGGATACAGTAACCATGCCCTTCACCTGGCTCCCCATAGGCTGGTGTTTGGATCCCAGCCCTTAAAAATCCCTGTGGTTGTTTCTTCATGCATTCCCTCTCACTGACCTGGCCCAGGACACTGCTTCCGGACAGGGAATGGTGACAGGCCAGTCGGGCCCCAGAGGAGAGACAGCAGGTAAGTCCATCACTCATGTCCCACTGGGCCCGAGACCACCCTGGGCCCTTTCTCTGTGCCTGGGGAAAAGACAGGAGCTGCGGCGCGCCCTGGCTGCCCCACCTGTCCCCACCTGTGCTCACCTGTGCTCACCTGGTTACTCCTAGCACGCAGTACAACGCAGGGTTCTCAGAATGTGATCTCTCAGAAGGAGGGAGGCGTGAAGTCAGCAAGAGGCGCAGGTGGGTTAGGCATCAGGTGTCTTCCCTATCAAGGTGCAGCAGCCCCCTGACGGTGGCCCAGCAACCAGAGGCAGCCAGACTCAGGGCAGGAAGCAGGGCGGGCGGTGGGAGTGGGGGGCGGGGGGAGTGTCTACAGGTGCCATGTGCAAGCAGCTGGCCTGGATCCCACGTTCTCCTTGTGAACCTAGACAGGAGGGAGGGGAGGCAGGGGAAGAAAGCTCCCGCAACAGCCTGTTTCATCCTGATCAATCACAGTGGCCACTGGCCAGGATGGAGCCCAGGAACAGCCTGTGATTCTGGGGCCACCCTGGCCCTCAGGCTTACTCTATCTTCTGCAGTCTGAAGGGCCGCTGCCCATACCAGGGATGCCTCCACTCTGCCAGTTACCCTGAGCCTGGCCTTTCCTTCAGTCCTACCCCCCAGGTCCTTGTGGCCCCTTAATGACCCCCTCCCCACTCTGGGAGCTCCCTGATTTTTCAGGCAGTGGGATCCATTTCTCCAAAAAGAAACTGAGCGCATCCCTAACCCAACGTTTCACCCTCCCACACTCCCGGCTCACCCAATTTCATTCTTTTTTTTCTAGTCACACCTGGCCAAGAAATCTCAGGCTTGCTCTAGGAATTCCTTCCAGGGCAGCCGAGATGCCAGGCCAGCCTGCTGTTACTTCCTTGCAAAGCTTTGCGCAGCAGAGTGAGGGAGTCCTTTTGTTCTAGGAACCAGGCTGAGAACAAGGCCTCTTGGGACTCGAGGGTGTGTGGAGCTCACAGGTGGGCGGCCATGGGCCTTGGCAAAAGTGGAGGTGAGCACAGCTTGGCTGAGAGGGGCCATGTGAGGTCACCATTTAAGGGTCCGGGTGATCATGTTTACAGTTAGCCTTTGCCCCAAGCTCTAAGGTCCAGTAATTTTAGGTCTTCTCTTTGTCCTCAGACCTCTAGGACTCTAGGGCATATTTCCTCATTTCTACCTGTTAAGACCTGTCAGTTCCACTGTTGGAGATTATATTTAATATATATACATTATATACACACGCACACACACATCCCATCAGCTAAGTTAAAAACCCATGCCTTGAGGCATGAAAACATTTCCACATTCTTGACTCCCTGTGGGGCAAGCTGGAGTAAGTATGGGCTGGAGGGGGACTTTGAGGCAACTTTCAGCTGGTCCATTCCTGCTTCTGTGCTTTCTGTTTCCCTAAAAACATCATACGATAACATCACACAGTCAGAATTTCTAAACTGGGGGAACATCACCTAACAGCCCTGTCTGGTCTCCCGCAGGAGGAAACTGAAGCCCAGAGATTAAAACATGGTGCAGGGGCTAATAGCCTGGTGGGGCCACAAACTCCCTGGGTGGCTTTCCCAGGCCGTTTTCTGCTCTGGGCCTCAGTTTTCTCATCTGTAAGAGGAAGAGGGTTATTTTTAAATGAATTAAGAACATGTTAATGCTCTAAAATCAGGACATGAGGTTGGAAGGGGCTCAGGGGCTGTGTGGTCTGCCTTGACAAGTCACACCACTTCCTGAAGCTTCAATTTCCTCATCTCCCCAGTGGAGATAATAATAGTTACCTCCTTACAGGACGGTTTTGAAGTTTAAATAAAGTAGTACCTGTAGCCCAATAGTGGGCATGTAATAAACTCTCCATAAATTATTATTGGGACTTCCCTGGTGGTCCAGTGGTTAAGACTCTGAGCTTCCACTGCAGGGGGCACAGGTTCAATCCCTGGTTGGGGAACTAAGATCCCATGTGCCACGTGGTGCAGCCAGTAAATAAATAAATAAACATTTAAAAATAAATTAATTAATAAAAATTATTATCATTATAATTAAACTTAAATCCCTGGATGGCATCACTATCATTTTATAATCCTCACAGTCCCCAGCAGTGTCTGGCTCTAATAGGCACTTAACATGCATGTGATAATTGAAAGAAAGGCTACACGAACGAATGAGCAAAGAGGTCTCATTTTTTTCCAGACACCCAGGATATATGATGGGATTTGGGTTGCACGGCAGGTCCTGTGCCTTCAGCCTGGCAGGGCTGTTAGTGACCCACGTGGCCTCTGCCTGCCAAACGGCCACCACACGGGCCCTGCAGAGGCAGAGTGCAGTCTGGGCTCTGACTGATGCCCCCCAGCACCAGGGGTCCCCAGCCCTCAGTGCTGTGTGTATCAAATGGTGGCTGGGGAGGATGTAAGTGAGGTCCGCTGAAGCCACCCTGCCTCCCCAGGGGTTCCCTGTCAGAGCGTGGAGATGGCGGTGCAGGGTCTTCTTTTGGGGCTAGGATTCTACCCAGAGCTCCAGCTCCCCAGGAGCTTTCTGTGGGCCTCCCCTAAGAGGAAGAAGAGGGATGGGTTGGCAGAAAGGTAGGGTGACCAGGGCTGAACGTTCCAGAGAAAGTGGTAAGCCCCAGACTACCAGACTAAGCTGAGGCACGTGTTCAGTGGCCTCTGAAGTGCCTGGACTGTGGTTCCAAGTGGCCACATAGCAGCAACCACCGTCCCTGCCACTCTGCCCAGGGGCCTGTGTCACAGGCTGTCATGGGCTGACCTGTTCTCTGGGAAGCTTCCAATTCTGAGCACCACGGTCCTTTACCCTCTGTGTCCTCCTGTCAGCCCCACTGTGCCCTGGTCCGCCACCCTTCTCCCCAACTCGCTCCATGTCTTGCCCTGGGGGTCCAGTACGCGGGAATGACCATGCCCCGCAGAGCAATGCTCTGGCTGGGACAAGTCACATTGGACTCTCCACGCCCACCTTCCCCCTTCTTAGCTATTGAGCCCCTTCTCAACCATGATCCTGGGAGGGGCTGCAACTTCCCGGGGTAGCTGGCTGCTAACCCTGACTGGTTGGAGCCTAAGAGAGGGCTTTCGGGTCCAGAGAAGCCCAGAGACAATGCAATTGCCTGGTTGGTCCCTCACCTCTGTCACCACCTCAGGAAACTTCTGGTCAGCATTCCCTGGCCACCCGCCCCTGAGGACCATGCAGGGTTGAATAATGGCCATATGGCATTATAATAATGTCCAATAATACCTGGTGGTTCACTGGCCAGTTGTCCTCCTCCTCTTTGACCAAGCCAGAGCCACGTGAGTGTATTCTTATAGAAATCTCTGCCAGGAGGTGTGGGGAGGGAGAGGAGCAGATGGGGAGACAAAGAAGAGGGGGAAAGAGAGAGAAGCAGAAAAGAAGGAGAGAGAAGGAGAAAAGAAGGGGTCTGTAAGTGTGGATGGAGTGGGTCCTTGACAGATCCCAGACTTTGTGGGGACAGAGCTCCGGGGAGCTGGGGAATTCTCTGTCTCTGGTTACAAAAAGGCAGGGTCAGAGTTGATCTTCCAGGTCAACACCCGATTTTACTGAGAACCCCGAGGGCATGGGAATCCAGCTTTGACCTCCAGTGCCTTTCACACCGTTCTCTTTCTTGTGTTGTTGGAATCCGAGCACCAAGAAGGCACCAGGACCAGGGCAAAGGGTGCAGGGTGGCTCTTCAGGGAACTCAGGGCGCAGAGGAGGACCAGGTCCTTTCCTGGATAGCCCCGCACAATCCTTTAACCTGGGTCAAGAGCAGCTCCAACCCCAAGCTCAGGTCTGACTACTGACATGCAGCAATGCCCAAGGGGATGTCTGTTCAGGCTAAGCTGACCTTGACAAGAACACTGAGCCCTCTAAGTGTTTACTAAACAAACCCTGTCCTCTGAGTCGGGCAGCCAAATTTAACCCAGCCTCATTGCCATGCGATTATGTTTTTAAGATGCTCCATTCCTTTATCTGGAAGCAGGAAGCAGTAATACATGCTCACAGTGGACCACTTCTGAGGGACAACAGAAAACTTTGCCATCCCTGACACATTATCTCTGTGAGCTCTAGCACAACCAGCTACCGAGGGAGAAAATTGGGTCAGAAGAGGGGAGATTGGGGGCTCCTGGACACACACCTCCCCTGCCCTTCTCTCCTAGACCCCTCCCTTCCCCCTCTCGAGCACTGCAGCCACATGGAAACCTGTGGGGAACAGTTGGGGCTTTTTATAATTTTATTTGTTAACAGTTCAGCCTATTTTTTTTCATGCTGCAAGTGATGCCAATGCCTCATGAAAATGTTGTGAAAAAAAACAAGTCTATTTTGGGGTGATCGGCCTCCTCAGAGCTTCTCACTTGTAGCTCTGCAGGCTCCAGGAATGGGCCTGCCCTCTCTCAGAAGCTCTGCAGCTTGCCTGAAGTTCAGGATCTCGGGCCCAGATGCACTGGCTAGGGGATGCATTTTTGTCCCCCTCTTGTCATTTTCCTGCCTAGAAAGCAGGGCAGAAGAAACACCATCTAGCTTCTTTCTGCTTCCAGCTGGCCTGGCAGTGACTTCCGGTGCACTCTCCTGAGAAATGAACATCCCAGGAGACTCGGAGTGGATCATGTCTTTCCCCCATGGCATTCGTGGTGATGGTACTTGCAGTTCTTTAAAGGCATAAGCCAACAAGTGCTCCAATTTCTCTACTGAACGAAGCGCTGTTTCAAAGCTGAGATATATGTTTCATGGAGGCCTCAGCCAGCTGTGCAGGGCCAGGGTAGAGGGGCTTGGGTGGGTGGGCAGAGGGGTCTACATGCTCAGAGCTCTCCTAGCAAGGCCTGGCGGTAGCCTGGCCAGACCTGAATGGGAATGGATTCTTCAGTTCCTGCTGGAAGCAGCCCTGCCAGCCCCACAGTGCGGCTGTAGGAAGGCTGCAAGGACCAGCTGGGCTTGGAGGATCTCAAGCAGAATTCACTGCCTCACCTGGTTTGTTCATTTTCTCAGGACCACCCCCCCATCCCTGCTACCCCCCAGGCGCTGGGCCAAGGTGGGCCTGAAATTTTCCAACCCTGGTAGGTCAGACTGTCAGAATTCCACCCCCCGATCCTCGCCCCATGCCCTCTGTGCTGTCTGCTTTTCTTAGGCAGCCCTGGGGTGCACAGGAACACATGGCACGGGTCCTCCGTTCCAGCGTAGGTCTGTGATGGAGAGAAGCCAGAAGTGGAGGAAGAGTTCAAGGGACCACACAGTCTCTGATCTCAGCCCGGGAAGATGAGAAAATCATCTAGCCACCCCCTGACTTCAGGCAAGGAATACTGTTACCCTCAGTGGGAGACCAGAGAGATGAAGTTCCTTGACCAAAGTCCCATAGCCAGTTCCTGATGGAGGGGCTTACTAGAACTGAGATCGGCTCCTCCTCTGTTTTGGTTTCCTTCACTCTGGGCTCTTGGGGCTGCTGTGGTCCACATCTCTGCCCTCACTGGGCTTGGGGGGCCTCCTCTTCCCTTTGCTTCCTTCTGTCTTGTCACCACCTTGCCCCTAGGGGGTTGTCACAGAGATACCCTTCCATTACCCTGAAATGACACAGTGCCATCTGTTTCCAGAGGTCTATGGCTGGCCTCTCCAAGCCCTTTCTTCATCATTCCCTATTTCTCCGGAAGTTCTAAAATTTTCTTTGGCTGAATTGGTCCCCAAATCGTGACTGACCACTTAAGGAAGCTGAAAGCGGGGAGGATGGCGGAATGAGGCTCTCTCTCTGCCTCTTGCCATGTGTCTAATCCCTCCATCCTCCAGCCCAAAATGCTTCCTTCTGTGCTCAGCCTTGGCAGCCATCAGCTGATAGTTTACTGAGTCCCAGTTTGGGTCAGGAGCTGCTCCAATGAAAAGGACAGCCAATTAGATATAGGCCTTCCATGTTAGGAACTCATATCCCATGTCAGTGCTGGAATGAGCCTCAAAGGTCACCTGACCCAACCCTTGTACATGAGAAAGCGGAGGCCCAGAGAGGTCTGGGAATTGTCCAACGTCACACAGCTGCGTGAGGATGGAATCCAGGCCTCCTGATGAACAGCAGACCGACCTTTCCAAATTACCAAACCAGTTCAGAGTGTGCAGATGCCTGCAGCATGGGATGGCCCATGACCCCAGTTCTCGCCCCTCAAGGAGCCCCTTGTCTCCCTTTGATGGCCTTTCTCTTGGCCCCAGGGCTGAGTGTCTCAGACCATCAGGCCTGGACAGCAGAAGCCATGCTCTTACCTTGAGGAGGACCCTCTGTTTGGGCTGATCGACCTGGTGGCGCCTCTTGGCATTACTCACGGTGTGCTCATTCCTTCTCCCACTCTCTTCCCCTGCCCTGCCCCCTTCCCTTCCATCCAGCCCAACTGGGAGCCTGGAGGGAGCACAGCAATGGCAGCCCGAAGGAGAGGCCAGTACAGCGTGTGGAAGCCCTCTCTGGACAGCATGTGAGTAGCCACTGGGTGATGTCCACTCCTTCCCCATCAAGTTCTGTACCCCCAACATTTATCCACGCGTCCAGGATTGATTGAGTCCCTTCTGAGTGTCTGTTGCCAGCCGCTAGACCAGCGCGAATGGTACTCTTTTGAATAAGCATAGTCCCTTCCCTAAAGCGTCCTCAGTACTGTGAGGGACAGAGAGTCCCAGTGATACAGCAGGGTGACTGATGTTCTTAGGGGAGTGTAGAGGAAGGGCAGGGAGCCTAGACTTTGCAGGGGATACTCATGGAAGACTTCCTGGAGGAAGTGACATCTAGGCTGAGATTTGAAGGAGGAGTAAGCATTATCCAAGTGAAGGGGGTGGAAAGAGGAAGGGTGTTCAGGCTGAGGGAGTCCCTTGAGCAAAGGCCCAGAAGATTCCTGTCTCCTCGCAGAGACCTGAAATTCCCCCCAAGCCCTGGGCAAGGAGGCTGAGAGACTCCAGGCTTCCAGATTCGGCTCCTTCACCCTGCAGGGGCTCTGCATCTTGAGAAGCCTCTGACTCTACGCATTGCTGGAGATAGGGTCAGCCCACGTCAGAAGGCCTCTGGGGTGGGCTTCACAGAGGCTCGAGCGTTCCAGGAGAGGGGCGGAGAGAAGACAGCCTAGCAGCCCACAAATAGTTGAAGGGCTGAAGCTGCTTGGGAAGCAAATGGAGCATGCAGGTTGGAGGAAGGCACAGCGGGAGGGGTCTGCATAGCTTGGGCTGGTACCAGGGAGGGACTTTCAGAGCCACAGGGAGAGGAGGGCTTGGTGGCACTGGCTGAGAGCCTGCTGCATGGGTGCATTCCTGAGAACCAGATGGAGAGTTCTCTCCCCAGACCAGCCTCCTGCTCACAGACTTCAGGAAAACGGCAGCGCTTGATGTCCTGGAGGAGGGTGGTTATGGGGATAGATGGAGGGGGTGACTTTGGGGGACAAGTTCAAGGGATTTATGTCATTGGGCAGGAGGAATCACAAGAGGACTGTGGTAAGGGAAGAGATTTTTGGGGAGGCGGGAAACTAGCAGGGAAAGAACCCCTCAGGCTGCAGCCAGGCGCTGTCCCCTCAGGGCAAGTAAGCCTGGCGAGGAAGGTCCTTGCCTGGGCCACCAGCAGAAAGGCAGTGTGGACACCCAGCCAGCCAGTGATACGGAGGAGTCAACAGCCGGTCCTGAAGTGCCCCAAAGAAACACATAATGGTTCCAAGCTGCAGAAACTGGGAAGAGGGGGCTGGTGTGTGTGTGTGTGTGTGTGTGTGTGTGTGTGTGTGTGCGTAACAGAAGAAAGCAGGAGGCAGAGAGGAAAGGCCAGGAGCCTTTCTAGAAAAACTTCCCACCCAGGCCTGACTTGAGACATACAGTTGACCCTTGAACAACAAGGGTTTCCACCGTGCGGGTTCACTTATAGGCAGATTTTTTTCCAATAAATATGTATACGGTTGGTGCTTCATATTCACAGGTTTCTGCATCCGCAGGGAAACCTGAGAATAGGGAACACCAACTGTATGCATTGTACTTTGCCATTTTATATGAGGGACTTGAGCATTTGAGGATTCTGTTATTCCCGGAGGGCTCACGAAAGCAATCCCTAGCAGATACCAAGGAATGACTGTAATCTGAAGCGAGGAAAATGGACGTCCCAGGGCTGGGGTGGGTGGGGTGCAAGGTGAGGGGGAGGGGCGCAGGCCGCCTGCGCTATGAGAGGCTGCTGAGGGCTGGGAGCTGGGGCCTGGGACAGGGGGCTCAGAGCGGGCCACTGACAACTCCTTGGTTGCTGGCGAGGGACCCAGCCTCAGGGAATGGCCCTGTTTTCCATTGGAGGGCTGGCAAAGATGAAGCAAACATGGGAGCCAAGATCTTGAGGCTGTCTTGAGTAGGTGGGAGGCGTGAATTGAGGGCCAGGGTTGGGTGGGAAGAAGGCCTGGCATTGGCCACAGTTGGGGCAGAGGCTGAGGGCTGGGTCTTGGTAGTGATCTGCCTCTTGAGTTGAGAATCTTCAGTTGCCCTGATGAGGAGAAAAAGCTGAAATCTGGTGTCTCTTCCTTCAGAAAAGAGAAAGGGCGCAGAGCTGCAAGCCCTGTTGCCCCATGACTTTGGGGAGAGGTCAGTTCTCTTTTCCTGCTCTGTGCTGCACTGGGGCTCTGCCTGTTGCTGGGATGTGTGAAACATGAAGCCAACAGGCTGGCGCTCTGGAGTGGGTGGAGGGATCAGGATGTCAGACACCCTGGCCCCCCCCATGGTGCCCATGCAGAGATCTCATGCTGTGCTCTTGGCGCAGAGGATGGGGTGAGGCTCTTCAACACCAAACCTGTGGGAGGAGCACAACTGTACACAGCTGAGTTTCTTTCCTAAGCTTGTGTTCAAACCATTACTCTGTTTTATGAAGAGGGGATCCTAACTAGTAGCACCCTCGATCATGCTTAATCTCTTTTCCAACTCTAGGTAGATTCAGAAGGAGGTGGGGGAAGCATCCCTTACCCATCACGCACTTACTGAACGTGGACCAGGCCGGAAAGCATGAACACACCTTGGTGGGCAACTTCCAATTATATGCATTCAGAGATGGGAAGCATGCTTGACAATACAAAATTCATTTTTTATTTGGCTTTATTTTTTGGCAATTATATGTTGCAGAAACTAGTATTAAAGTGGATTTGCATTCTCAGAGCACAAGTTGGAGGTGTGACGGAGGGGGTTAAGTGGGAGGCACGTCAATCTGGGCTTTAAAAATTGTCCAGAGGTAATCGACAAGATGGATAAAACCAGACTGAGCTGACTACTGTAATTACTAGCAGTCAAGATCCTCATAATCAAACTAGCCTTGAACATGGAAACTGCCTTTGAGGACCACTCACATTACAGATGTCATCCCTTGTAATCTATTTTTACAGAATTTTGAGACAGAGAGCCCAAAGTTTCCTTAGGTAATGTCTCCAGGGCTAGTGTCTTCGTGGCATTTCTTTCAGAGGGCAGAAGATACTGGTGAACGCCAGGTGGCAATAGGATGAATGTGGGATGGAAGTGGAGCCTGCTGGAGAAGGGGGGTGGCGGGGGAGGCTTAGACGGGAAACAAGTGCAGGTGGTACAGGGCCCCACCCTGAAACTCATTAAGGGCCACGGAAATTGGAGACATAGGCTGTAGCTGCAGGGGTGATGATGGAGGGAGGAAGGCCCTCCAATGCCAGAAAAACGCCCCTGCCGGCAGAGGAAACGCTGTCTTCCTTTTCCCATGGGAAGCGGTGGAGGCCTGGGGCTAAGTAAGGGTCAAGGCAAAAATGTTGAGTTCTCCTTCCCTAACTCGCACCCCTTTCAGGGCGGACTAGGATGCTCTAGGAGTTCTTTCTCAGCCTTCCGGAGGAAAGGGGGGAACCCCGTGGCAGTCCAGTGAGGTTTTGATCCTCGCCAGGTAGAGGGATGCTGCCCCAGCACGAGGGCCGAGCCGAGACCCTCTACGCCGCTTCCCTCCCGGAATGGGCGGAGATGGGAGGAAGAAGAGAAGGAGTGAGCGGCGTCGCGAGGCGGGGCAGGGGGCGGGGCCTCCGAGACGCCCAATCCCCTTCTTTCTCCGCCCCTTCCCCGCCCACCGACCGCTTTCCACCAACAGAGCGCCGAGATGGGCGGCACCTGTCACGGCTGGCGTCCTGGGTACGATTTTGCCCCACCTTTTTTTCCTGCCTTCTTTCTTTCTTTTTTTTTTTCCCTTTCTCTTTTTTGTGAATGAAAAAAGGAGGTCGCGAGCGGTCCCTGGGACTGCGGCGCTAGGCGTCTTCGTGGCCGCGCCTTCGGAGCGGGCCCGGGCGCGTAGCAGTGGCGGCCTCGCCACTCTAGCCCACTCCTGCTCGCCGCCTCCAGCCTCCTCAGCCAGAGGACCGTTGGCGGTGGCGCGGCCCAGCCGCGGAGGTCGGAGCGGCCGCCAGCTGCCCGGCTCCGGCGCGCCTCCATGACACTGGGCGCCGGGGGCGCGGGGAGATGCTGATCCGGAAGAGGCAATGGCTGCAGTGCCGCGCGCGTGGCCGCTCCCTGCCCGCCGTCCGGCCCGGGCTGCTCTGTCAGAGTTTTTGATCTAACGCGAACCGGGCACGGAACCTGAGCGGCAGCAGCGCGACGGCGCCGGCATCGTCCTAACTTGCACCCGCGGAGTGACCCCAGCCATTTCACTAAAATGAGCGTGCTTAGCAGGAAGAGATGTGTTCCTTACACTAGAAATTACCCCGTCACATGTAGCGGTGTAAGTAAATGATTAATTTCTGTTATGGCTGGGTTGCAAGCAGCCTCTGGAAACGCGCCGCTTACCCCCTTCTGCGTCCTCCCGGGCCCTCTCTGCGCCCCTCCTGACTTCCCTTGGGCTTCCGCTCTTGCCTGGGCTATAGCTTCGGCTGCTGGGGTCTTAGGGGACGGGGGACTAACATTTTATTGGTTTATCTAGGGAACGGAAGATGACTTGATTGTCGTGGCGTGGCGTGGCCTTCCCCCTTTCCCATTTAAATTTTAGAAAAAATTTTATTTTGTATGTGTGTGCAGAACAGCGTGCAGGAAAAAAGGTCCAGGGTGTTGGAAATGTTTCCTTTAAAAACCAGTGGAATGTGTTTTGCTCGCTGTTCTGGAGATGTTTCTTTCAACACACTCCACTGCAGTCTGTGCGTCTGAGTTCTGACAAACTACTGGGAGAAATCCTTAGGGCTGTTTGTTGATGTTTGAAGAGGCTTATTCAGTGTTTAGGCTTGTATTTTTTGTTAAGATGACCATTCAGGATCCCTTTGGGCCCCGCTGCCCATCGGGTCTGTGGAGGGGTTCATCTCTTTGCCTTCCCCCATGTTACAATGTCAGTGACCTGGGTGGGAGCCGCTTTTAATTGGAAGGCCACCCTCTCTGCTTTTCTCTTCCTGGTCGTATACATCCTCCTTGATTTTTACCTTCATTTTCAAGATATTTTGTATTTTGTGTAAGATGCAGGATGTGGGATATTGGTTGCTAGGAGACAAAGCAGGCTCCCAGGGAGATTCTCTTGTTTCCTTGACAACTAGACTAGGGCAGCTACAGATGAACAAGCCTCCTATCCGCTGTGGGAGGGAAAGAGGGGCTTTTCTGGGCTCTGCAAAGAGTGTGTGTAGGTGTGTGGGTGTGGGACTGGGAGCCCGCGAGTGCTGCAGCTAATCTGAGCACACCTTTCATTTTGGCCTGTCCTGAGTTCAAAGAGCTGGGAGAGCAGTGGGCAGGAGGCCGTTTTTGGAGAAGGGAACAGGGATTGTGGGATGGGGTGGGAAGGGAACACCAACGTGAAGCTGGGATCACTGAGGGAAAGGAGGAGTGGCCTGGGGGTCGTGATAGCCAGAGCAGGGTGGCGAGGAAGCCATAGCGTACGGAGGTTAGTCAGGAGGCTCAGAAAAGGAATGGGGATGAGGCAATTGTGCAGAAAAGTCTAGAGTCATTGAAGGAGAGAGTGCCAGAAGGAAAGGGGAAGTTGAGAAGCTTACTGAGTGGGTTGTGCCATTGTACATAAGCAGTGATACAGTAAAGTAGCAATATTCTTGAGCAAAAATTACATTACTGTTGGCAATGGCACCATATCTCCAGTACAGGTCCTTTTAAAGACAGGCCTGATTAGACTAGGGAGTTCTGCTGGCTTAATTGGGCCAGTGTGTATCTTAAAGAGAGATATAATTACACATATAGATATGTAATCCAGCATTATATAATACCACATTACATAAGAAGGCAAATACCTCCTTTCGGCCCAGGCTCTCTTGGCATGGATTTACCAAGATTCAGGAGACTTTCTTCGGGAGCCCTCATACCCATTTTCCAGAAGGGCAGATTGCGGCCCAGAGAAGTGAAGTGATTTGCCCTTCCCCAGATCTGACAATGAAGTTTGCCAGTCAGGTAGTTGGCACAGGGGTGGAGTGGGTGAGAATGATAAAAATCAGGAGGAAGTCAAAGGACAAGCAGGGGAAGGACTCAGGGGCAGCTGGGGAATGAATGGGGAGGGGCTGCTCAGCTGGAGCTGCACCCAGCAGGTCTGCTGGCTAAACTCACAGCACAGTGTCTCTCTCCTGCTTGTTGCTTAGCTGTCCCCGCTACTTAACCATAGAGGTGCATAAGGTGTGCCTGAGTGTTTGAGTCATAGACTCGATGATCTTGGACCAGCACTGAACTGCTCTGCTGGTGTTTTGACGTCCTCCTCGCCATCCAGCTGCTCCTGGATGTAAGGACTGATGTGCCTGCTCCATACCTCCTCATCTCCCCCTTCTGCCTACACACCTCCATGCTGCTGGAATCTGAATTTGAGAAAGAAGTTCTGTGGGCTAGTAGGTTTTTATCTTTCTCCTACAGCTGCATGTATTTGTATTTGGGATTCTATCTGTTTTGTTCTTCAGTCGATAAAACAGAAACCACAACCCAGAAGATTCCTTCTAGCGCCAACACATCCTCCCCGCTGCCTGACTTGAGACCAGGAGCTGTCAACATGGGGTCCCCGGTCCTCAGTTCAGGAGAGAGAGCAGCGGGGAGGCAAGATGGTCGGTAGAATCGAGGTTGCTTGCTGGGGAGGGCGAGCAGGGGCAGAGGAAGGAGAAGGAATGAGGCAGATGGTTGCGCTGGAGACTGGTGGGGGGGGCGGGGGGAACCTGCACAGAGACCCCTTGTTGTTTAGATCCTGTAAAATTCCAAGAAGGGGGAGGCGCTTGTCTCATTGAAAAGTCCTTGCTGTACTTTTTGCTTAGGTGGCTGCGATGCATCTACTCGAGCAAATCCCAGTTGCCATCATTACTTGGATATTTCAGGTCTGCATTCCTGCATGCTGGCATCCAGTTACAGCCAGCATGGTGGCCTGACTCTTGGGCTGGATGGCTCAGCAGTGAGGGTGCCTGGGCAGCCTCCAGGACTCCTCTGAGTTCAGCCTTCCTTGGCCTAGGAAGGATTCCTCCAAATTGCTCCAACCCCCGGCTGACTTCAGGCCCACAGGGAACGTGAGCAGGAGCAGGCCAGTGACCCTGGCAAAACCAAGCTTCCGAATAACGCCTGCACCTACCCCTACCCTCTCTCTTCAACTCTTCCAGGAGGCGGATGCCAACTGGGAGGCTGCCAGCAAAAGCCCCTTCAAGCCTAGGGCCCCCTCCTGGTGACAGCTGTTTAAACACTGACATGACATTTTGACTACAGAAGAGACTTCTGTTTGTTAATTTGAGCAATCCCTCTCTGTGGGTGGGCAAGCCACTTCCTCTCTACCCAACACAGAAGGAAACTAAGGCAAATATTTGCCCAGAAATTCAGGCCCAACTTTCTGACTCTCTGCTTCCCCATTGCCCATGCAGTCAAGTTAGCGAGCATCCTTCCAGGGTTGCCAGTGTCTGGGGGCTTCCAGCCTGAGAATCCTCCTCCCCAGGATGGAGAAGTGCGGAAAGGAGTGTATCTCACTTCCCCTGAAACTGGATGCAGGATGCTTGGAGGGTAGGCCTGGGTAGGGGATGGGAAGGCCCATTGGTCTATTAGCCGTGGGGTGTATCATCCCAGGCCCGTAGTTACCCCCACTGCCATCTCAAAACAGGGCCTGCTGCTGAGTGAGCCACGTAGGCAACGGGACAGATCCAGAGGTGGAGAGGGGAGGCCTGTGGACTGCTCAGGTGCATCCGGAAGCCCCCTCAGCCCAAAGAGCCTGGGCTGAAAAACTCTGGCATCTCCATAAAGGGGGCCGGGGTTAAAGGATAGCCATGAGCAGGCTGGGGCTTGGAAATCCACAACCAGAGAGGGAGAGAGACAAAGGTGGAGGCCAGGAGAGCTGCTGCCCAGCTTTGACAAGTCCATTAAATTTTAAAGCGGCCCTGCCCTCGGGCATGCTGGGAAGGGGTGGGGACCTGGCCGTGACTCCGCTTCTCTCAGCTGTTTGTTGTTCTGCTGCCACAGCCCTGCTGGCTGGAGAAGGAGAGCGGATGATGACTGAGCTTCCTAGGCAGACACTTCTCTTCCCGGGAGGGTGGGGACTGGCCCTGGGCAGACTCCGCCTTGGCATCTCTCTCAGGCATCACCCCCATCCCGAAGCCCCACCGGAGGATGGCGGCAACAGGAGGGAGACCAGAGATTCACCTGCTGGAGCTGCGCCTCTCAGCCTGAAGGGGCTCCCGTCTCCTCGGCCCCTGCAGGGCTCTTGGCCAGAAAGCCGCCCGCTCCTTCCTCCTCCCCTCCGCTCAGATGCTTGGAGAGGGGGCAGCCCTGGCTGAGGAGATCAGCTGGCCCCGGCCCTCGGGGGGCTGGCATGCAGAGCTGTCTCCACCGCTTCTCTCCTCTCCCCCAGGTCCCAATTAATGGATTCTGACATGGATTATGAAAGGCCAAACGTAGAGACCATCAAGTGTGTGGTAGTGGGGGACAACGCTGTGGGCAAGACCAGGCTCATCTGTGCCCGGGCTTGCAATGCCACCCTCACCCAGTACCAGCTGCTCGCCACCCACGTGCCCACAGTTTGGGCCATCGACCAGTACCGGGTGTGTCAGGAGGTAAGGCTGGGCGTCCACGCCGCGCATCTGGGCTTCTTCCGCAGGGATCACTCCAAACGGGGCCTGTGCTGAGCTCACGGAAGCCCCTTAGGGGTCGGGTGGAGGCAGCCGAAGAGCAAGGAGCCCCGGGAGGGAGGCCTGAGAGGAGCCCCCCCCTCCAGGGGAGGGGTCCTTGGCCCTTTGTGTTTTGCACGGCTGAGCTGGTGCCTGGGGCGTAGCATCTTGTGTAATCATAGCCCCCAATAATGGGGAGCCCTGAAGGGGGGAAAGGGGTGGTGCTTTGGAGAGATGAGAGCTGGCGGTAGGAAAGAAGCTGCCAGCTAATGATACCAAAAGATCAGAGGCTTGGAAGTGTCCAGTTGGCAGGTACAGTTGGGAACAAAGGCAGGCTCCCTGAGAGGTCCCGTCCGCTGCCATAACGGTCTGCCCTCTGAGAGTCTCTCACCTCCTGGCCAGCTCTTGTTAGTGGGTCTGCAGAGATGGCACCTGGATGAAGGTGTTTTAAGGCACACGTTGGAGGCACTAGCTGTCCCTCCAGCCCCCACATTGCAGGACCCTCAGGAGTGAGCAGGCACGCAGGGCCTCCAAGAACCGTTGCCCTAGATTCCTGTCCCCCTCCCTGCCCCCACAGGTGCTGGAACGTTCCCGAGACGTGGTAGATGATGTCAGCGTGTCCCTCCGCCTCTGGGACACCTTTGGAGATCACCACAAAGACCGTCGCTTTGCTTATGGGAGGTAGGGAAGGCCCCCGGCTGCCTGTGGGGAGCCAAGTGGATGGCTTTTCCCTGCTTTCCCCGAGGTATGAAGCGCCTCTGTGACACTGAGCCTGGCAGGAAGGAGTGGAGAAAGCAGCACGGGCAGACCCGCGAGGGGGCAGCAGCCTGGGTGGCTTGCGATCAGGACGCCTGGTTTGAGTCCTACCCTGTTAAGCAGTGGCTCTGGAACTCTGAGCAATTAGCAGAGCTGTTCTGAGATGAGTTTTCGCAGATGAGATAAAAAGTGGTCATTTCTAACTCACAAGAGAGCTGTGAGGTCAAAACAAGAGTCTTTGGAAGCTCTAAAATGCTAAGTTAGGGGGTGCATAAACTAGAGGTTCTGTTATTATACGTTTTGGGTAAGATCGTGTGAGCAGATCCATATGACAGACGTGGGACTGTAGTGTAGGGGGTGCAGGTGGGTATGTGTGTTCTCCCTCGTTCCAGGGGCAGGTAACCTACCACTAGCTTTCTTTGCCTGTAACCTCACTCTCCCGCCGCCAGATCCGATGTGGTGGTTCTGTGCTTCTCCATTGCCAACCCCAACTCCCTCCACCATGTCAAGACCATGTGGTACCCAGAAATCAAACACTTCTGCCCCCGAGCACCTGTCATCTTGGTGGGCTGCCAGCTGGACCTGCGCTACGCCGACCTGGAAGCTGTCAATAGGGCCAGGAGACCCTTGGCTAGGTAGGGGGTGCTGGTGCCTAGGGAGGGGAAGGCAGCAGATGGGGGGCGGAGCATGTCTCTAGGCTTCCTGCTCAGTCCTGAGGGAATCCACTAAGCCTCACATCTCTCCCTCCATTTGAAGCGAGCTCATGTAGGGAGACAACAGGAGTTCTCATTCTTTCATTCATCCATCCATCCAGCTATCCATCCAGCTATCCATCTATTACACACTGAGTGGGCCATCCTGGGCTAAGCATCATGAGGAGAGAAGAAGAGGGAGTCTTTGCATGAAAGGAGCTTATAATCTTGCTGGAAGTTGAACTTGATAGGTGAACATGTTAAAAACCAACGTGGAATGTTGCATGCTAATTTCCAGACAGGTGGTTATCGCTACCACTGTTTTGAGCTGGGGAGATCACCAGGGCCTGGCATAGATATGGAGGGCTTCCTGAAAGAAGAGGCGATTGGAAGTGAGCCTTGAAGGACTAGTAGGATTTAGTGAGACAGAGGAGAAAGGGAGTGGAAATGAGCAGGGCAGGAATGGGTCTTAGGACACAGATCCTGAGCAGAGACCCTCCAGCCTGGTGAAAAACAGACGGGCTCTGGAGAGCTGCCTTTCCCTGCCCCCAACTCTCTACCACCAACATGACTTTGGCTTCCCTTCTTGAACCTGCCAGGCCCATCAAGCCCAATGAGATCCTTCCCCCGGAGAAGGGTCGGGAGGTGGCCAAGGAGCTGGGCATCCCCTACTACGAGACCAGTGTGGTGGCCCAGTTCGGCGTCAAGGACGTCTTTGACAACGCCATCCGGGCGGCGCTCATCTCCCGCCGGCACCTGCAGTTCTGGAAGTCCCACCTCCGCAACGTGCAGCGGCCCCTGCTGCAGGCGCCCTTCCTGCCCCCCAAGCCGCCTCCCCCCATCATTGTGGTGCCCGCCCCGCCCTCCAGCAGCGAGGAGTGCCCCGCCCACCTCCTGGAGGACCCGCTGTGCGCGGACGTCATCCTGGTGCTGCAGGAGCGTGTGCGCATCTTCGCCCACAAGATCTACCTCTCCACTTCCTCCTCCAAGTTCTACGACCTGTTCCTCATGGACCTGAGTGAGGGGGATCTGGGGGGCCCCTCAGGGTCAGGGGGCCCTTGCCCGGAGGACCACCGGGGTCACCCTGATCAACACCACCACCATCACCACCACCACCACGGCCGGGACTTCCTGCTTCGGGCAGCCAGCTTTGACGTGTGCGAGAGCGTGGAGGAGAGCGGGGGCTCCGGGCCCGCTGGGCTCCGGGCTTCAACTAGCGATGGGATCTTACGGGGCAATGGGACAGGGTACCTGCCTGGGAGGGGTCGAGTGCTGTCTTCCTGGAGCCGAGCTTTTGTGAGCATCCAGGAAGAGATGGCAGAGGATCCACTGACTTACAAATCCCGGCTGATGGTGGTGGTGAAAATGGACAACTCCATCCAGCCGGGGCCCTTCCGGGCTGTTCTCAGGTACCTGTACACAGGGGAGCTGGACGAGAATGAGCGGGACCTCATGCACATTGCCCACATTGCTGAGCTGCTCGAGGTCTTCGATCTGCGCATGATGGTGGCCAACATTCTCAACAATGAAGCCTTCATGAACCAGGAGATCACCAAGGCCTTCCATGTCCGCCGGACCAACCGGGTTAAGGAGTGCTTGGCAAAAGGCACCTTCTCAGGTATGGAACATGCTCAGGAGCTGATGTCCAGAAGGCAGGGGAGTTCCCTCCAGGAGCCTTCTGAGGTCCAAGTAGCATTCTAAGTCATCTCAGCTGCTGATGTCCTGGAGATACAGTGGCTCTGCCCCTGCAGCCCAGTGTCCCCAGCCTGAGAGCATGGTCACACAGTGCTGCACAGCCTGTGGCTCAGAAGCAAGCAGGTTGTCTGGGCGCACTGTTGACCCTTGGGGTTGGTTGTCCCACATTCTTTCCCCACGTGCTCACGTGATGCCTCTTCTCCACCCGGACAGATGTGACCTTCATCCTGGATGATGGCACCATCAGCGCCCACAAGCCCCTGTTGATTTCCAGCTGTGACTGGATGGCTGCCATGTTTGGGGGGCCGTTTGTGGAGAGTTCCACCAGGGAGGTAAGGCTAGGATGGGAATGGTTGGGAAAGAGAGAGACTTACTCCCTTCCCATCTGAGGCATCTGTCACTTAATGGTGCTCTCTTCAGCCTTGACTATGTGCAAGCCACTGAGTGATGGGCCCGAGAGAAGGTTATGAGATGGTTCCCACAGCCAAGGACTTTCCAGTTTACCAGGCTAGGGAATTACGGTAACATCTTAACTCTACAGTTGAGAAGACACTTTGGATTCGTTGTCTTACATTGTCTCACACGAGACTCTTACAGCGTAGCCTTCCACTTTACACGTAAGGAAAGTGAGGACCTGAGAAGTTAAGCGACTCATGCAAAGCTCTGTAAGTAGAAAGGAGAGGGTAGGACTTGAACTCAAGACTTCTGATTCCTTGGCTGTATACATTGTACGTTGCTTTCTCCCGGACCCACGTGAAATAACTAGAAAAATATTCAGTTTGTCCCAAACTGAATCCATCACTGTTTTTAAATGTAGGTTTTATTATAATTGAGGTATGGTGAAGCCAACAGATCAGGAAAAAACTGCCATTAAAAAGATAGATTGTTGGGGCTTCCCTGGTGGCGCAGTGGTAGAGAGTCTGCCTGCCGATGCAGGGGACGTGGGTTCGTGCCCCGGTCCGGGAAGATCCCACATGCCGCGAAGCGACTGGGCCTGTGAGCCATGGCCGCTGAGCCTGCGCGTCCGGAGCCTGTGCTCCGCAACGGGAGAGGCCACAACAGAGGCCCTCGTACCGCAAAAAAAAAAAAAAAAAAAAAAGATAGATTGTTATACTCACAGATCTCAATGGGAGGGGCACACACAGCATCTGGGGACATGCAGGGAAGCACCAGGTTGGGTCACAAGGCAGAGGGAGTAAGGGGAACTGTGGGCAAGAGACTTTATTGTCTCTTCCATGGGAAGGAACAGGTGAAGCAGGGTAAACAGGCTAAGGGTTGGCTAGTTTGAATAATTTCATCAGGCTCTGGGGCATAGGGGCTATCCTGAGTCATCTAGTACCTGGCCCTGGGATAATTAGGGCAGGGGGAGAGTGGCCTGGAGTGTGAGAGCAGATAAAGGAGATAACTGGGTGTGTGGGCTCTGGATTGTTTGGTTTGCATATGAAAGGCATGATCTCAGCTGAGTCCTTTATTATCTCTAGGAAGTCCCTCTAGGGTCAGCAAGGCCCCACATTTCAAAGCATCAGAATACAGAAACTAGAAAGAAACACTTCATGCAATCACCCTTCCCTTAATCAGGGCCATTCCAACCCCCTGTTCTCACTGATACCGCTGCTTTCTTGGGCACCTAGACTGGAAACACAGAGTTGGAAGGGGCCTATCAGTGTGTCCTTAGAAATATCCTCTTAAGTCTATTCTCTCAAGTTTGTTCTCACCTTTCCATTCTCCCAGCCAAGCCGAGCAGCCCAGGCCATGGCCCTGTTCTCCATCTTCTCTGAACTCCTGCAACATTGACTGTCCATCACTCAGCCTTGCAGTTAACAAGGTCCTTCTTTGTGCAGTGGCTTCAAGTTCTGAGGGTCCACACCCCGTTTCCCCAGATGGTTTGTGGTTTCTCTTGAGTGTAGCAACTAGGTCTTTTACTTCTGCTGAGTACCTTCCTCAGCGCTGGTCCCTTAGTCAGTGCTCAGCAAACACTTGAATGAAAAGCTAGACGAAGAACAGTGCAGCAGAGCATCCTATGATACAGAGGAGGGATTTCCTAAAATTTCTGGGAAGGACGTCCTTCCGGTAGGCGAAGTGGAGGGATTCAGGTTTGAGTCGTCTCTGCTTCTTGAAGCGTGAGTTGGGTTGGGATGTGTAAAAGTGTGAGGCTGGGGACTCTCCAAAGCCGCGGGGCCCACCACTACCACAGAAGCAGCTGTAAAGCTCCAGCAGATTCCCAGTGTAGCCTGGAGAGACCGGCGTCTGATGAGAAAGCAGTTTTTGTGTTGGTGCTGCTCTGAAGAGATCCCAGAGGCCCAGAGCAGCAGCTTCAAGCAGCCCAGAGACACCAGCTGGTGTCTGCTTTTCTCGTTCGCATCCCACTTGCACTGCTCCCTGAAGGGCTGGGAGGGGCTGGGTGCAGGTGACCAGAAGGACTCCTTCACACATCCTCCAAGCTGGAAGGATGCTAGCAAGAGTCCAGGTCCTTTTAAAAGCTGTTGGAGGGCTTCCCTGGTGGCGCAGTGGTTGAGAGTCCGCCTGCCGATGCAGGGGACATGGGTTCGTGCCCCAGTCCGGGAAGATCCCACATGCCATGGAGCGGCTGGGCCCGTGAGCCATAGCTGCTGAGCCTGCGCGTCCGGGGCCTGTGCTCTGCAACGGGAGAGGCCACAACAGTGAGAGGCCCGCGTACCGCAACAACAAAAACAACAAAAAAAGCTGTTGGAGCCCTGCTCATAGGTGCTCAGCAGCTGGGCTCAGCACAGGCGGTTGCTGTGGGAGACCAGCCTCTGGGGAAGCGGGGTTCTGAGCAGGTCCAGGGGCCACGAAGGGGTGGCTGCCTGTTGGGAGTAGCGCAGCTCGGTGGGCCAGAGCCTTCTGAGTCCCTCGGAACCGAGTTACTCTTTCCCTAAAGCTGGACCTCGCCGCAGCTGCTCTGTTCCTTCCCACCCGCAGGTGGTGTTTCCTTACACGAGCAAGAGCTGCATGAGGGCCGTGCTGGAATACCTGTACACCGGCACGTTCACCTCCAGCCCCGACCTGGACGACATGAAGCTCATCATCCTGGCCAACCGCCTCTGCCTGCCACACTTGGTCGCCCTCACAGGTAACTAAGCCCCGGGGCCTCCCGGGAGGAGGAGTCGGGGACCCCCAGGAGTCATGATTTCTTCTCTCACCTGTCTCCTCCTAGAGGACAGGCCATGAGCACCCAGGGAGTACATTTACATAAAGTGAAATACGTCGGTGCGTATTGGGGTTTGGGTGAGGACATGGATGTAAAGAAATGCGTGAGAGGGATGCTCAGTAGGATCACCTTATAGGCTCTCTCCAGAGGGCATCTTGGCCCAGCAAAGTGGCTCCAGTAGATGCCAGGGCCTGGTATGCTTATTAGCCTGGCCGCGCTCACGCAAGCTTAAGAAGTCAAAAAGAAAAGAACACGTTCCTCATCTCTCCCCTTCCTCCTTCCTTTCCTTTTCCTTTTCCTTTTCCTTCTCCTCCTTTCCCTCTTCCTCCTTCTTCTCTTCCACCTTCACTTTCCCTTTCTTCTTCTAGAAATAGACAGCAAACATTGACCTGCCGCTCCTAACTCCTTGATTCCTTGTAGATCCTGAGAGCTCGAGCTCAGCTTTCAGGATGGACCAACCCCAGAGATGGGTTGGAGCAGGGACTGAGGCAGGAGGGAGACCAAGGTGCAGGAGCTCGGGGTCCAAGGGCTGGAGGAGAGATGGTGCCATCCCGGTGAGGGGTGTCTGGGGCCTGCTGACGTTGGAGTCGACATTTGCATTGTGTTGGTATCGGCGTTGTTACCTGTACTGGTGTTGATGTCGAGGTTAGTATTCTTGGGCGGGTCAGGGGGCAGAGAGCAGGGCCTCAGATACTGAGTTGAGGTTCAGGGAAGGACCCGGTGTCAGAGCTGCTGGGACCCTGGGCAGATGATCAAGGCTGGGACTGAGCTATGAGGGAAGCCGTGATCCCATGATGAGAAATGAGTTGGAAGGTGGGACATGGTCCCAGGAAGAAGGGAGAAATCATTGATCAGAACCACATGTTAAGAGCTGAGCCTTAACATTCAGGAGCTTAACTCCCTCTGCAGAGGGAATCCAGGGGGCACCGAGGGCTTCAGGGCAGGGAGTGAGAGAGAGGCCTCTAATGCTTACAACTGCAGAATTCCCTGGCAGACCAGTGGTTGGTTAGGACTCTGCACTTCCACTCCAGGGTTCGGTCCCTGGTTGGGGAACTAAGATCCCACATGCCACACAGTGTGGCCTGTAAATAAATAAATACATAAATAAATAATAAAGATCAGAGCTGCAACAATATGTCATCCATGGCCATCCATGAAAAAGTGCTGTGGCCTTCCCAGAGCACAGAAAACTGTCCAAACTCTTAGACCGAGTAATTCAACGTTTGAAAGGCTATCTACAAAGAAATGACCCACATGAAAAATACGTATAAAGGTGTTTAAGTTTGTTTCATCATGGCAGGCGATCAGAAACAAGTCAAATAGGCACCATGGGTTAAGCACACATGGGTAATTTTCACAAGGTAGCGACTAAAAATGTTAATCACTGCTGCGTGGAAAGGCTTATAGAAAATAACACTGAATGACTTTTCCAGTGAAATGCTCCATACGTGCCAAGAAACATATTTTAAAAATGTGTTGTGTATGTACCTTGTCAAAGATCAGTGGAAAATGCCAAGTATGGTGTAATAAGTGGTGCTTTGTGTTTAGTGATATATGCTTCCTATGAAGTTATTAATTCAAGCTTTAAATTTTTTTTTAACATTTATTTATTTATTTGGTTGCACTGGGTCTTAGTTGTGACAGGTGGGCTCCTTAGTTATGGCACATGGGCACCTTAGTTGTGGCTTAGCAGTGGCAAGTGAACTCTTAGCTGCAGCATGCATGTGGAATCTAGTTCTCTGACCAGGGATCGAACCCGGGCCCCCTGCATTGGGAGCATGGAGTCTTAATCACTGCACCACCAGGGAAGTCCCAAGCTTAAATTTTTTTTAATGTTAAATATAACACAAATACACATAATATATAGTCAGCTTAATGAAGTATTACAAAGCAAAGGGACCCTTGCCGGCCATACCAGAAGCCCTTCACCTGTCCCTCCCAACCACAGGTCCTTCCACTGTCCCCAGGAGGAACCACTCTGCCTATTACTCTTTTTTATGGCCTCACTTCCTTACACTTCCCCATAGTTTTATCATCCAAATGTGCATCCTTAAACACTATAGCATGATTTTATTTTTTATATATCCTTTAAGTTTTTTCTTTTTTAATCTATAAGTACCTTGTCCATGAAGAAAACTTTCCCTTGCAACTTGTTGGAAAAACCCCACTGATCTAGGAAATCTAGATTTTTTTTACTGATTGCGTTTCTATAGTACACCATATTTCCTGTAAACTGGCCATTGGATCTAGAGGCTAGATCAGATTCACGTTCAGTTTTCTTTTGGCAAGACTACTTCATACATTGTTTCTGTTTTTCATCAAGAAGCATAGATTGTCTGCTTTTCTCTCTTTTTGGGACATTAGCAACCATTGAATGTCATTGCCTGGATCCGTTAATTTATTAGGTGTTGTGAAATGGTAATATTCCAATTCAGTCATTTTTTTCTTTATCTGTTGGGATACTTCTAAAAAGAGAGAAACTTGCCCTCACCTACTGTTCATTTACCCAGTGGTATAGTTCATATATAACAGGCAGGTGAATGCTTGATTCTTTTATTTACCAGTTTTCAAGATACATTTGTTTTCCTATCATCCTTTGAGAGTGACCAGTTAGTTTCTTATTATTAAGTATGCTTATGAACTCTCAGATTTGAACATACTCAGTTGGTTTCAAATAACTGCAATTAGCTTTATGGAAGCTCAAATACCATACTGCTCCCTTAGCCTGTAGGAGTCTCTTCAAGTTGGCTGCAGAGTCTCTGAGCTTTCTGATTATCTGGAATGACAAGATGTTCCAGGTTCCTCTTGTACATTTCCTGCCCCAGACCTGGAATCAGCCATTTCTCTAAGACGTCCTGGTTTCTTGTAGTTGGAAATGGGATTTCAAGGCTGCACTCTGTGCGTTAGAGATGCTTTTGCTATTGGGATGGCTCTTGTTTCTAGGCCTTTTCCATGGACTGAGCTGGGAAATATATTTTTAAAGATAAAATACTTTATGAGTTTATAGTGATACAGTTAAAATTCAGGACTAAGAGTGTTTACTTCTTCCATAGAAACGTTTTAACATGAAATGCAAGGTTAGTACAAAATTTGTTACCAAATTTAAATCAATACGAACAACTTGGTTTAATCCTTAGTTCTAATTCATAGTTCTCAGCAAACCTGAGGTTTAATACCCTCTCCCATCAGTTTCTGTGGCTGCTCTGGGGGGTGGAGGCTTTCACCCCACCTATGTAACTACTTGGTGCAATATATGTAGCTTGAAAAATCCTTTTAGGTGATTCTGATCGCCTTCACTTTCCACCTCCACTCCACCTGGAAAGTCTTGCTCTAATCCCAGTTTCCTCACTGGTAGGAGCAGACATATCTCCTGTGGCCTTTCCTGGCCTGTTGGACTTACCCCTTTGCCCTGCAATGGGCTCCTGCCAGGGGGGATAAGCAAGTGCCTGTCCACTCCTGTGGTTCTTCAGCCCATTCCTGGCTGTGTGTGTGTCACAGAGCAATACACAGTGACCGGGCTGATGGAAGCAACTCAGATGATGGTAGACATCGATGGGGACGTCCTTGTGTTCCTGGAACTGGCTCAGGTAGGATGGCAGGGGAAGGAATCTCTCCAACATTCTCAGCTTTGGGCTCTGTCTGCCCATTTGGCAGCGAATGGGGAGGGGCTGGGAGGTGGTGGGTAGGAAGGGAACCCATGGTCAGACTTTGTGCCCAGAGTGGGCAGAGCCCATCTCATCCTCCAGGCCAGAGGATACACCCTACCGCGCCCAGAGGAGAGGCTGGCCATGGGGGGAAGGGACGGAGACTTCAGGAAACCGTAGGACAGGGGAGGGAAGCCCAGAATCATGTATAGACGTGGTTGCTGCCTGCCGAGGTCAGTTAAGGCACACTGTGGACTCTCCATCTAAAATGAACTTCCCGCCTCCATTTTCCCAAACAGGCAAGCAAAATCTCCCACACTGGCCCTCAGGGTGCCAGAAATTCTACCAGTAAAGGTTAGTTTACGAAGTTAAAGCATGGCAGACACACCTGGGAAGTCAGTTTTCTAAGCCTGGTTGTCAGCACCTTAGTTCAGGCTGCTTTGGTCCCTGACAGTGGGGAGGACGAGGGGTCATATCTGAGCAGGGCAGACACAGCAGGATGCCGCCACATAGGAATGCGGATTTCTGGGGCTGCCGGGGACAGGTCAGAGGTGAGGTGGTGGTCGTGACAGTGCCAAGGAGCAAATCCAGCGTCATTCCCTTATGGTTTTATGTGGCCTTGCCTCTCGAGGTGCCCCTCGAGTCCTTATGACTCAGGGCCTTTGCCCACCTGCGCCAAAGCTTTGGCTCCGAAGGCAACTGTAGATGTTTGTGTGCAGACCCCGCCCCTGGGGTCCCAGCACAGATGCGCTCCCATCTGTTCCCAGTTCCACTGCGCGTATCAGTTGGCTGACTGGTGTCTCCACCACATCTGCACCAACTACAACAACGTGTGTCGCAAGTTCCCTCGAGACATGAAGGCCATGTCCCCAGGTGAGCACCCCCGGCTGCACCTGTGCTCTTCCGTCTGCTTGGGTCCAAATCTCTGACCTGACCCCAGGGCACCCGGAGACTGCCAAAGACCCTTGGGCCTAACTTGACCTTGTGGGTGGGGAGCAGCCTGCAGAGGCGCATCCAGCCAAGCAGAGGGGGGCCCGGGAAAAGTGCTGGCGTGGAGGGCAGGGCTCCCTCGGGGACCTTGGGCAACTCACTTTGCCCCTCTGGGCTTCTGTTTCTCATAAGTAACAGTCAGACTAGAGTTGGTATTTTTCAGACCTTTTTGGATCAGACTCCACAATAAGCAATACATTTTATCTTGTGACCCAGTACACATATAGAAACATGTCTCAATTGTTTTTAATGCTGCTCATGACCCATGACATTAATTTCATAACCTAGGAGTGGGCACAAGTCACAGCCTGGACAGCACAGGTCTGGGTATCCTCTGGGGTCCCTGCAGCTTGGCCTCTGCTTAATTGATGTCTCAGGTCCTGGGGCCCACAGGAAGCGTATGGAGTCCAGGGAGAGGTGTCACTGGCCTCCCCGAGTTCCTGCCGCTCCGTCTTGAGGTCTTCACTGGGCGCCCTCCACTCTGCTGTGACCCCCTCCCCGCTGACAGCTTCTCGCTGTACCCTGCCAGTTCTCCCACCCCCATTCTCTCCTCTTCACCCTTCTAGCATTTTCTTTCTAAAGCACAGCTCCAATCGCATCACTCCCCCGGTTCCAAACTCCCGTGGTGCCCCGCCGGCCTTCCAGAATAGGTCCAAAGCCCTCAACCCAGCCTCCCCTCCCGTCTGACCTCCTGCAACACCCCCACGCCCAGTTGCCTCGGAAACCCCAGCTCTGCCAGCCACCTCTGCTGTCGCCCCAGCCAAGCCGAGCATCTTCTCGCCGACAGCTTTGCTTGCCCTTTCTCCCCCATCCTTTGCCTCAGCCTACTTTATTCTCCGCACACACTAAAGCCCTGTGTAGATCTTCCCTCTGTCTTTGAAGAATAACACAAGTGGGGATGCCTTTCCCCGGCACGTACCGTCGGCCCCACTCCCTGGGCACCTGACTGTCTTTAGGGGGCTCTGTGAAGGGATGTGGTCCTTGCAGGACCGAAGGCCGTCTGCAGGTCCCATGGCAGCAGGGCAGGGGTGGGAGTCCCTCCCGCCCCTTCTCCTGACACCCTCCTCATCAAGCCCTACTGCGTTCTGCTCCAGAAAACCAGGAGTATTTTGAGAAGCACCGGTGGCCGCCTGTCTGGTACCTGAAGGAGGAAGATCACTACCAGCGGGCCCGGAAGGAGCGTGAGAAGGAGGACTATCTCCACCTGAAACGGCAGCCCAAGCGGCGCTGGCTGTTCTGGAACAGTCCTTCCTCACCGTCCTCTTCAGCCACCTCCTCGTCATCCCCATCTTCCTCCTCGGCTGTGGTCTGAGACGCTGCCACCCTCTTCTGACCCTGCTGCTGTTGCCCCCACTTGTTCTTGTCCCTCTGCTCTTCTGCATCGCCCCCTCCACCTTCCAGGGACAAAGGACTCACATAACCGGGACCCTACGGGGAGGAGCTGCTCTCACCAGCCAGCATAGCTCAGCAGAGAGAGGAAGGAGCCGGGCCTCGTGGGTCGGAACAGGCGCCCGGGCAGAGGTCCCGATTCCACAGCAGGGCAGGAGACGGCTCCTGGGAGGTGGGGAGCGGCGAAAGGGCTGAGGGTTGTGGCCTCTGGTCTCTGGGTCGGAGAGCCCTAGAGTCAAAGGGAAACTCCCCCAGCCGTGAGGCCGTGTGTCTCGGTCTGCGGAGGCAGCCTTCTCCCCGTGAGCGGCCGTGAGCAGGCAGGGTCCTACCTCTGTTGATCGTGTGTTTGCATCAGTGGACTTGGAGGCTTGCAAATGTTTTGTGGGCATTTGCACGTGGAACCTACTCAAATCCTCACTGGAGAAGTCAGGGTAGAAATTAAGCCTTCAGAACCCAACTCAAGGTTTCCACCCCTGGGGTGCAGCTGCCAGAGGCCGCAAGTGGAAGACTGGCCCTCTGCCAGCATCCCTCCCAGGGCTGGGGGCGTCCAGGCCTGAGAAGGGCGGCAGAGGTTGCTCAGAGCTGCAGGCCTAGAAGCAGCGCCTCTTGGTGCAATGAGACACTTCTTCCTCCCCGCTCCTTCACGGCTCAGATTTGGAGATGGAAACCAAAGGAAACAGCTGGAACAGGGGGAGAGAAGGAAGGCAGTGATGGGGGCCTGGGTACAGCAATCCCGTGATCCTTTGGGCTCCTCCCCCTGCCTCTGGTTAGCACGGCTTCTCATGGGGTAAATTTAGCAAAAAACCCCAAACAACAATGAACAGACTCACCACCAACAAAAACATTGTCGCCTCTATCCCCTCAAAGGAAGAAAAACAGAAAAAGACCCTGTGTGGCTTACATTTCTATAAAGCCAAACAGGGTTCCCCATGTGGATGAGGCAATGGTTGAGGCGGTAGAAATGACTCCAGTGCTTTTCAGGAAAGCAGTGTCACCGGCTGTGACCGAGGACGCTCCGGCCCTGCTGGTTGACCCTGGGCAGCACGTTGCATGCCTTCAGCATGCTGGGGATGAGGTTTGGGGTGGGGGGAGGGTGGGCTCAGGAATCGCTGTGGCGTTGGAGCCATGTGTTCGCCCGTCATGAGAATCAGGCTATCCTCACCTTCATCGGGTAACTCCGTAACATATGAATGTGTTGGAGGGGTGGGGTGGGGTAGGGGTCAAAGGTCAGGAGAAAGGCACTGACATGGAGAATAGGAGACCCTGTAATGAAGGATCATAGCACGTGACCTTACTCAGTGCTGGCTGGTGATAAAAGGGAAGGAGAAAAAATGGGGGAATTGAACAGGAGCAAAGCCAAGGTCAGTCCAGAGAAGAGGAGGGAGGAGACTGGAGGACTGGAGGATTAAGACAGTAGCTTGCAGCCCCATTGGGGAAAAGCTGGGTTGCAACTGACCCTCTCCGCATTTTCTAATCCTGATTCGTATTTCACTCCCCACACCCTTGGTAGATTTAGAAGACGGAGCCCTTCTGATGAAGGTGGAGCTAGAGAGACTGAGCTCCTGGCCTCAGAGCTCAGGAGTCACCTCGTCTAAGAAAGATGCTTTAGGAAGAGGAACTGGTTTTCGGTCCCAGGGTCCTAGGTGGGCTCCACCACCAAGAGGCTGGCTTTAGGTCTGGGATAGAGCAAACCCAGAAACAGTGGAAACTCTGCATCAGTTTTTTGGTGCCAAGACCTAGGGATTTGAAATTAAGTCCTCGTCAAGAGAAGGAGCAGGAGGTGGCAGGTCAAGCGGGTCTAGAGTGGCTGTGCCCCGTGTTGTCGGAGCCCCAGACTTGGAGGCCATGGCTGCCTCCCCTCCAAGTCCTTCTCCTGGTGGCGGGCTGGGAAAGCAGACGTGTGCTGCCCTCTAGTGGCCGGTTAGCTCCCTGCCGCTGAGCTGGGGCGAGCCTGAGGAGCAATGGGCGGGGCAGAAGGGGAGCCTCCAAGGTGGGGGGGTGCAGCTCTGACCCCAGCACCTTCACTGTTGGGGGGGACAGAGGAGGGGCCGGGGGGCCTCCTGGGAACTCTAGGTGGGTGGGAGAGCCAGGGCCTGAAGTCCAATGGCAAGGGAATTGGGGCTCCAAGAGGTTGCAGGGCTGAGCCACTGGGCCCACGATGAGGATGCAGAAAGGCCAGCGGGGACAGAAAGGGAAGGTGGCCCAGGAGTTGCAGGAGGCCCCCAGGTGAGGGGTCACAGAATGACCCCAGCAAGCAGGGCCCCACCCCCCCTTCCCAGCAGCTCTGTCAGAGCCGGTCTGCACCTCAAGGGAGCCCAGCAGGCCCAGGTGTGGCCCAGAGACATCACCTGGGGAGGCTGTGGGGAAGCCGGGCCAGGCTGGGGTCCCTCCCCCAGGGGAAGGGCAGGGAGGAGAGGGAGGGAGGAGGGGCTGGACTCCAGCCCCCCAGGAGCCTGGCGCCCGGAAATCCATGAGTCAGAGCAGGAGACACACCCATGCAGGGCAAGCTTGAGCCCGAGGCATAAAAGGGAGAAGGATGGAGCGGGTCACACAGCAAGAACACACACCCCTGCACCCGGGTCACTCAGCACTGCTCCAGAGAACAGTAGGATGGGGGAGGAAACACACACACACACACACACACACACATGCCTCTTTTTATATAAAATTGCATATTTAATTTGGTCATGAATTCATAAACACATGAATATTTTGTACCTAATGGCCTTTCTTGTATTGTTTGATATTTCCAACAAATTCTTCCAAGGTGGGAACTTCCAATGGAGAGGAGCATGAAAAGATACCCAACCACTAATGAAACACTTATTAAGTGCCTAGCGTGGGTCAGGTGCTATTTGGACTGGATATAAAACAAAAAAGACAACTTCATGCTCTCATTCAGCTTACCTTAAATAAATAAACATGACAAACACTGACAAGGCTAATACTTTAGATGGACACCTAAGGAAGTCCTCCAAGAAAGGAACAAGTGAGGTGAAACGTGATTGGCAATAATTCATTTATTTCTCCCTCTGAAGATGAATGCCGAGTGTCCTACACAGATGGAACAGCAAAGGCAGGAAACGCCTGACTTCCAGGGAGGGGGGGGGGCAGCAAAGTGTGGCTTCTGGAAGGAACAGGGAAAGGGCTGCCGCCCCAATGCCACCGAGGTAGGACCCCTACGAACCTCCACTAGAACACCATGCCCTGAACATGTCTAAATACTCAGCCAATTCTAGTTTGGGCCCAGCCATGCCACTCTTGGACACACAAAGTTCTGAGATGGAAAAGACCAAAAACCTGAGAATTATTACTTCCATAACATTATCTTGCCACGACTGGAATACTACAGAGATAGGTAGGGTGGAAAGAGGGCTGAAGTGGTCACAAAATATTTTTTAAAGTAAGAGAAAGTGGTCTACCACCCCTCAGCTGAGGGTGCTGCCGTGCATCTTCCTTGTTTAGGCAGAGTAGTCAAGTGAGGAAACCTCCCACCAAGCGCTGGGAGGGGCAGATGGAGGAGAGGAAGAATCACAAAGAGAAGCCAGCTTGCAAGCCTTTATTCTCAAAACAAGATTGCAATATAGAGATTGACCAAGATAGCAGAGTAGAAAGACCCTGAGCTCCTGTTCTCTCACAGGCACCCCAAATTACAACTATTTGCAAAACAACCATTGATGAAAAAGATCGGAACCTACCAGAATAGATCTTCTGCAACTAAAGACATAAAGAAGGAACCACAGTGAGATGGGTTGGAGGGGGCAGACTCACAGTATAATCAAGTTCCATACTCCTGGGTGGGCAACCCACAAACTCGAGAGTTATATTGCAGAGGTTCTTCCACAGGAGAGTTCTGAGCCCCACATCGGGCTCTTCAGCCCGGGGGTCCTGCACCAGCAAGATGAGCCCCCAGAGCATTTGGCTTTGAAGGCATGCAGGGCCATAATTTTGGGTGTCCCAAAGGACTGGGGGAAATAGAGACTTCACTCTTAAAGGGCACGCATAAAATCTCATAAAATGCACTGGGACCTAGGGCAAACGTAGTAATTTGATAGGAGCCTGGGCCAGACCTACTTGCTGGTCTTAGAGCACATGCCAGAGAGGCAGGGCGTGGGTGCGGCTCACCCTGGGGACATGGACACTGGTAGCAGCCATACTTAGAAGCTCCTTCCACTGCTGGCCACTGGTGCTGATAGGCATCGTTGTGGGATCCTCCCTCTAGCTCATGAGCCCCAAGAGCTAATGAGTTGGGTGGGGGTGGCCAGCCCCACCCAACAGCCTGTAGGCACCAGTGCTGGGATGCTTCAGGCCAAACAGCTAACTGGGCTGGGACACAGCCCCAGCCGTCAGCAGACAAGCTGCCTAAAGACTTCCTGAGCCCACAGACACCTGTAGGCGTGCCTCCAGACATGGCACTGCCCACCAGAGGGCCAAGACCCAGCTCCACCCACCCGTGGGCAGGCATGGGCCCTGCCCTCCAGGAAGCCTTCACTAGCCTCTGGACAGCCTCACCCACCAGGGGACAGACACCAAATGCAAGAAAACCACAATCCTGCAGACCCACAGCAGGCAAGAAAGACCTTGTCCTGGGACCAGCTGGGACCCAGTCCTGCCCACTAGCAGGCCAACACAAGCTTCAGGACACCCCAGACCCCAGACCCAACTGTGTCAGGAACTAGCTCCCCTGCACCAGTGATATGACACCAGCTCTGGAATTCCTGGGCCCTGCAGCTAGACCCCAGGACACAGCTCTGCATGCCAGTAGTCTGGCACTAACCCCAGGGCCTGGCTTCAGCCACCTGACTCAGCACTTAGTGGCCTGGCAATAAGCCTTGAAGCAATGCTCTAGTCATCCTTTCTACCAATATGCCTGACACAGAGTCCTTGTGCAGCCAACGGGATCCCAGGAGGCCTCACAATGCACCCGCCCCAGCCTGCAGAACCCATGATAATGTGGTAAATTTCCCATTTAGCACATATCCAATATGGACTAGGTGCCATTCAAAGGGTTCAGTGCAAGTTCTTTCCACACCTGGCATTGCCCAAATATCCTGAGCCCTCACTGGCAGGTGAGCACAAATGGACTCGTATGCACATGAACACTGGGATGCCACTGGCTGGAGCCAGGACCCTGCACAGGAACTCCCTTCCCAAGATGATCTTAGGAGGCCTCAAGAAAGTGTCTTCCCAGCATCCACACCTGTCTAGGCATTGCCTCACTCCCTGCCTCTGGCCATCCCTCTGGCTGGAGCTCTACCACTGAGGTACCACCACACCTAGCTCTGTGTCCACCAGCATCAGCCCTTAAAAGCCCAGCAGTCTCTGGACGGGGGAAGATAAATATTCCCTCCCTTGGTGGCAAACTCGGCTATGGGGTCTCAGGCAAGGTTGCTCAGGCCCCTGGCTGTCAGTGACTCTCCACAGGATCAGGGGAGCTCAGGCAGTTCAGCTGGAGTAGTAGCCACTCCACTGGTCCTAAGCTCCTATTTTCCTCCCAAACACAGCAACCTCAGGCTGGCTGGGCCCTGGGGTCCTCGCCTTCATACACCATATTGCTGGAGTTAGGTGATTCTCTGCCCCTCCTGGATGTTCTCAGACCTCTAACCAAGGGATCCCAATCTCATCCACACAACTGATGGACCAAATTTCATCTCCAGCCTAGCTAGTTTCCCCATTAACTGAAACCAACTTAGTGCTCAGTATTATCCTGGTTTAATTGCTTTTTAAAGATAAACTGAAGCCTAGTAGGGTTAATTAGCTTTTCAGAGATGACATAGGTAGAAAGTAGTAAGAACAGGAATTCAACCCTTGACCTCTCTTGAGAGAACTTGAATATCTTTGTTCTTCCTACGACTGCAAGCTGTGCCCACATGCCTGTTAGTCTGTCTGACCTCTCTTCAGACACCTGGGAAATACTCACTCCGACCTGCCCCCAGATTAAGCCCCAGAGACCCACTGCTGAATAGGGAGACTAAGGCAGAGGTGGAGGGAAAGGGCTGAGCAGAGGACAGGAAGAGCCAGGGAGCCTGGGAGTAGGGCCTGGAGGATCACTGAAGTCATTGGCAGAGAGAGGGACTTGAAAGGTCTGTCATCAGGGACTCCCTGCCCTCCCAAATGGTGCACTGGCATGGGCTACTGGTGCTCACTGCCAAAGTCAAGCACTGACAAGCTACAGAGGTGAGAAGAAACTAACAAAAATCAACTAGAGGGTTCCAGTTTCCAGTCTGGGATATAAGGAGCTTGGAAGTCATCACTCCCATCCTCAAAACAAGGAAACTTGAACACACTGAAAAGTCAACAACTTTTCTTAGACTCATCAGGGAACTGAGGTCACAGGGCAAACCACTGCTCTGAAAATTGGCGAAACAGGCAGATACACAGCGTCACAGCTTACTTGAGTGAAGCCCAGGAGTGGAAGCTAGATGCCAGAGCCAGTAGTGGTGCAGGAGAACTTACATTTTAATTGATGAAGTGCTGGAGGCTTGACGTAAATGAGCTTGAGAGTTAAAACTCCAGAGGAGTCCAGTTGCAGAGAGGCCCCACACTTTCATGATTTTTCCTTCTGCAGCCTTATTCAAAGTGCAGATCAGAGAAAATCTCTTCCTGCTTCCAGTCGGGGGAAGGGGTGGGGGGAGGGAGAATGTAACCATTTTGAAATATGCTCTGAGCATTCTATTCTACTTAACAAAAGCCTGCCCTCAAGAGAAACGATTTAAACAGAACGTAATCTATAGGGTTGTTTTTAATAGCCTAAGTGACTGTGGAAAAAGGGTAATCCCCAACTCCATCGCCCTCAACTGTTCCTGTCTCAACTCATGGAGGGAGTGGTACAGAGAATCAGTTGTGAAGGTCTCGAGGTCCATGGACACAGGCTCACAGAGACCTAATTACAGACTACAGAATATATCCTACCCACCACAAACCTCACCACCACCTCTAATAGAGCTCCTATATAAGAGGGGATTACAACGGAAGGAAACGCATACCTTAGACCTTATTTAAGAAGTCTCTAGGGAAGTCCAAAGACAACAGGGGGGACAAAAACATGGGTATGAGAAAAACTTTTATCCTCAGACACCTATAGCTATGCCAAATAGTAAGAAGAGTAACTACCAGCCAGATAAATATAAAATCTCACACTAAAGGCCTCTTTACTTCCGTTTCTTTCACTCAGTCCACCACGTCCAGCTTTCGACGTAAAGCTGCAAGCCATAAAAAAAGACACACACATAAAAAAACAGTTTGAAGGACAGAGCAAGCATCAGAAGCAGACTCAATTATGGCAGACATATTGGAATATTCAGACCACGAATATAAGATAACTATAATACTAAGGACTCTAGTGGAAAAAGTAAGCGACATGCAAGAACATATGGGTAATATAAGCAGAGAAATGAAAAAAATCTAAGAATTAAAAGTAAATGCTACAATGCAACATTGTAAATCAAATACACTTCAATTTTTTAAAAAAAAATTTAAAAAGTAAATACTAAAAATAAAAAGTACTGTAACCACAATAAAGAATTCTTCTGATGGACCCATCTGTACACTGGACACAACCAAGAAAAGGATCCATGAGCTTGAAGATATGCCAAAAGAAATTTCTAAAATGAAATGTGAAGAGAAAAGGGAATGAGAAAACACAACAATGTATCCAAGAATTGTGGGATAATTATAAAAGATGTAATATATGAGTAGTGGGAATACCAGAGGAGAATAAAAGAGAGAAAGGGACATAAAAAATATTTGAAGTGGGCTTCCATGGTGGCGCAGTGGTTGAGAGTCCGCCTGCTGATGCAGGGGACACGGGTTCGTGCCCCGGTCCGGGAAGATCCCACATGCTGCAGAGCGGCTGGGCCTGTGAGCCATGGCCGCTGTGCCTGCGCGTCCGGAGCCTGTGTTCCACAACAGGAGAGGCCACAACAGTGAGAGGCCCGCGTACTGCCAAAAATATATATATATATATTTGAAGTGATAATGACTGAGAATTTTCCAAAACTAATGACAGCCATCAAACCACAGATCCAGAGATCTCAGAGAGCAATAAACAAGATAAATACCAAAAATTCTACACTTAGGCGTGTCATTTTCATACTGCAAAAAAAAAAAAAAAAAAAAATCAAAGATAAGGAGAAAATCGTGAAAGAAGCCAGAGGGGGGGAAAAACACTTTACCTGTAGAGGAGCAAGGAAAACAATTACATTGGATTTCTCTTCAGAAACTATGCAAGCAAGAAGAGAGTGGAGTAAAATATTTTAAATGTTGAAATAAAGAAGCCACCACCATAGAATTCTGTATTCAGCAAAACTATCCTTCAAAAGTGGGAGAGAAATAAAGACTTTTTCAAACAAACAAAATTTAAGGGGTTTTTTTTGCCAGTAGTCCTGCCTTGCAAGAAGTGTTAAAAAATAACAGAAAATCAGATCAATATAAAGGAAGGAAGAATTTTGGAGAAAGAATAAGTGAAGGTAAAATACAAATGTTTATTTTTCTTAATCAATCTAACAAACATCAGTTTGTTCAAAATAGTGATAATAACTATGTATTCAGTGACGGACTATAGCTTATGGATGAATGACAACAATGTTATAAGGAAAAGGAGGGAAGAATTGGGAATACTCTGGTACAAAGTAGTTGCACTACCCATGAAGCAGTATAACGTTATATGAAATTGAACTTAGATTAGTTGTAAATGTATAACGCAAAATCAAGGATATCACTAAATATGTGTATATATATATATATATATATATATATATATATATATATGTATGTATATATATACACGAAATATTGAGAGGAGAAAAAATGGAGTCATAAAATGCTCAATTAAAATAAGAGAAGGGACCAGAGGGTAGACAGCAGAAGCAAGAAGAACTACAATCTTGCAGCCTGTGGAACAAAAACCACATTTACAGAAAGATAGACAAGATGAAAGGGCAGAGGGCTATGTACCAGATGAAGGAACAAGATAAAACCCCAGAAAAACAACTAAATGAAGGGGAGATAGATAACTTTCCAGAAAAGGAATTCAGAATTATGATAGTGAAGATGATGCAGAACCTCGGAAAAAGAATGGAGGCAAAGATCGAGAAGATGCAAGAAATTTTTGACAAAGACTTAGAATACACTAGAAAGAATCAATAGCAGAATAACTGAGGGAGAAGAACAGATAAGTGACCTGGAAGACAGAAAGGTGGAATTCACTGCTGCAGAACAGAATAAAGAAAAAAGAATGAAAAGAAATGAAGACAGCCTAAGAGACCTCTGGGGCAACATTAAATGCAACAATATTCGCATTATAGGGGTCCCAGAAGGAGAAGAGAGAGAAAGAACCCGAGAAAATATTTGAAGAGGTAAGAGTCAAAAACTTCCCTAACATGGGAAGGGAAATAGCCACCCAAGTCCAGGAAGTGCAGAGAGTCCCATACAGGATAAACCCAAGGAGAAAGATGCCAAGGCACATAGTAATAAAATCGCTAAGAATTAAAGACAAAGAAAAATTATTGAAAGCTGCAAGGGAAAAACAACTAATAAAATACAAGGGGGGCTTCCCTGGTGGCGCAGTGGTTGAGGGTCCGCCTGCCGATGCAGGGGACGTGGGTTCGTGCCCCGGTCCAGGAGGATCCCACATGCCGCAGAGCGGCTAGGCCCGTGAGCCATGGCCGCTGGGCCTGCGCATCCAGAGCCTGTGCTCCGCAACGGGGGAGGCCGCAGCAGTGAGAGGCCCGCGTAATGCAAAAAAAAAAAAAAAAAAAAACCAAGGGAACTCTCATAAGGTTCACAGCTGATTTCTCAGCAGAATCTCAACAAGCGAGAAGGGAGTGGCATGACATATATAAAGTGATGAAAGGGAAGAACCTACAACCAAGATTACTGTACCTGGCAAGGATCTCATTCAGATGCAATGGAAAAATCAAAAGCTTTACAGACAAGCAAAAGCTAAGAGAATTCAGCACCACCAAACCAGCTCTACAGCAAATGCTAAAGGAACTTCGCTAGGTGGGAAACACAAGAGAAGAAAAGGGCCTACAAAAACAAACCAAAAACAATTAAGAAAATGGTAATAGGAACATACATATCAATAATTACCCTAAACGTGATGAGATTAAATGCTCCAACCAAAAGACACAGGATTGCTAAATGGATCCAAAAACAAGACCCATATATATGCTGTCTACAAGACACCCACTTCAGACCTAGGGACACATACAAACTGAAAGTGAGGGGATGGAATAAGATATTCCATGCAAATGAAAATCAGAAGAACGCTAGAGTAGCAATACTCACATCAGATAAAATAGACTTTAAAAAAAGAATGTTACAAGAGACAAGGAAGGACACTACCTAACGATAAAGGGATCAATCCAAGAAGAAGAAATAACAGTTATAGATATATATGCACCCAACATAGGAGGACCTCAATACATAAGGCAACTGCTAACAGCTCTAAAAGAGGAAATTGACACTAACAAAATAATAGTGGGGGATTTTAACACCTCACTTACACCAACGGACAGATCATCCAAAATGAAAATAAATAAGGAAACAGAAGCTTTAAATGACACAATAGACCAGATAGATTTAATTGATATTTATAGGACATTCAATCCAAAAACAACAGAATACACTTTCTTCTCAAGGGCGCATGGAACATTCTCCAGGATAGATCGCATCTTGGGTCACAAATCAAGCCTCAGTAAATTTAAGAAAATTGAATCATATCAAGCATCTTCTCTGACCACAACGCTATGAGATTAGAAATGAATTACATGGAAAAAAACATAAAAAACAAAAACACATGGAGGCTAAACAATACGTTATTAAATAACCAAGAGATCACTGAAGAAATCAAAGAGGATATCAAAAACTACCTAGGGACAAATGACAATGAAAACATGACAATCCAAAACTATGGGATGCAGCAAAAGCAGTTCTAAGAGGGAAGTTTATAGCTATACAAGCCTACCTCAAGAAACAAGAAAAATCTCATATAAACAATCTAACCTTACACCTAAAGGAACTAGAGAAAGAAGAACAAACAAAACCCAAAGTTAGCAGTAGGAAAGAAATCATAAAGATCAGAGCAGAAATAAATGATAGAGAAACAAGGAAACAATAGCACAGATCAACAACACTAAAAACTGGTTGTTTGAGAAGATAAACAAAATTGATAAACCATTAGCTAGACTCATCAAGAAAAAGAGGGAAAGAACTCAAATCAATAAAATTAGAAATGAAAAAGGAGAAGTTACAACAGAAACCACAGAAATACAAAGCATCCTAAGAGACTACTACAAGCAACTGTATGCCAATAAAATGGACAACCTGGAAGAAATGCACAAATTGTTAGAAAGGTATAACCTTCCAAGACTGAACCAGGAAGAAATAGAAAATATGAACAGACAAATCACAAGTAATGAAATTGAAACTGTGATTTAAAATCTTCCAACAAACAAAAGTCCAGGACCACATGGCTTCACAGGTGAATGCTATCAAACATGTAGAGAAGAGCTAACACCCAACCTTCTCAAACTCTTCCAAAAATTTGCAGAGGAAGGAACACTCTCAAACTCATTCTATGAGGCCACCCTCACCCTGATACCAAAACCAGACAAAGATACTACAAAAAAAGAAAATTACAGACCAATATCACTGATGAATATAGATGCAAAAATCCTCAAAAAAATACTAACAAACAGAATCCAACAACACATTAAAAGGATCATACACCATGATCAAGTGGGATTTATCCCAGGGATGCAAGGATTCCTTAATATACACAAATCAATCAATGTGATACACCATATTAACAAATTGAAGAATAAAAACCATAAGATCCTCTCAATAGATGCAGAAAAAGCTTTTGACAAAATTCAACACCCGTTTATGATAAAAACTCTCCAGAAAGTGGGCATAGAGGGAACCTACCTCAACATAATAAAGGCCACATACGACAAACCCACAGCAAACATCCTTCTCAATGGTGAAAACCTGAAAGCATTTCCTCTAAGATCAGGAACAAGACAAGGATGTCCACTCTCACCACTATTATTCAACATAGTTTTGGAAGACCTAGCCATGGCAATCAGAGAAGAAAAAGAAATAAAAGGAATAGAAATTGGAAAAGAAGAAGTAAAACTGTCACTGTTTGCAGATGGCATGATACTATACATAGAGAATCCTAAAGATGCCACCAGAAAACTATTAGAGCTCATCAATGAGTTTGGTAAAGTTTCAGGATACAAAATTAATGCACAAACATCTCTTGCATTCCTATACACTAATGACGAAAAATCTGAAGGAGAAATTAAGGAAACACTCACATTTACCAATGCAACAAAAAGAATAAAATACCTAGGAATAAACCGACCTAGGGAGACAAAAGAGCTGTATGCAGAAAACTGTAAGACACTGATGAAAGAAATTAAAGATGGGGCTTCCCTGGTGGCACAGTGGTTGAGAGTCCACTTGCCGATGCAGGGGACATGGGTTCATGCCCCGGTCCGGGAGGATCCCACATGCCGTGGAGCGGCTGGGCCCGTGAGCCATGGCTGCTGAGCCTGCACGTCCGCAGCCTGTGCTCCGCAACGGGAGAGGCCACAACAGTGAGAAGCCCGCATACTGCAAAAAAAAAAAAAAAAGAAAAGAAAAGAAATTAAAGATGATACCAACAGATGGAGAGATATACCATGATCTTGGATTGGAAGAATCAATACTGTGAAAATGACTGTAACACCCAAAGCAATCTACAGATGCAATGCGATCGCTATCAAATTACCAATGGCATTTTTTCAGAACTAGAACAAAAAAATTAAAATGTGTATGGAGACACAAAAGACCACGAATAGCCAAAGCAGTCTTCAGGGATAAAACGGAGCTGGAGGAATCAGACTCCCTGACTTCAGTCTATACTACAAAGCTACAGAAATCAAGACAATATGGTACTGGCACAAAAACAGATATATAGATCAGTGGAACAGGATAGAAAGCCCAGAGATAAACCTACGCACCTATGGTCAACTAATCTATGACAAAGGAGGCAAGGATATACAATGGAGAAAAGACAGTCTCTTCAATAAGTGGTGCTGGGAAAACTGGACAACTACATGTAAAAGAATGAAATTAGAACTCCCTTACACCATACACAAAAATAAACTCTAAATGTATTAGAGACCTAAATGTAAGACTGGACACTATAAAACTCTTAGAGGAAAACATAGGAAGAACACTCTTTGACATAAATCACAGCAAGATCTTTTTTGATCCACCTCCTAGAGTAATGGAATAAAAAGAAAAATAAACAAATGGGACCTAATGAAACTTCAAAGCTTTTGCACCACAAAGGAAACCATAAACAAGATGAAAAGACAACCCTCAGAATGGGAGAAAATATTTGCAAATGAATCAATGGACAAAGGATTAATCTCCAAAATATATAAATAGCTCATGCAGCTCAATATTAAAAAAACAAACAACCCAATCCAAAAATGGGCAGAAGACCTAAATAGACATTTCTCCAAAGAAGACATACAGATGGGCAAGAAGCACATGAAAAGCTGCTCAACATCACTAATTATTAGAGAAATGCAAATCAAAACTACAATGAGGTGTCACCTCACACCTGTTAGAATGGGCATCATCAGAAAATCTACAAACAACAAATGCTGGAGAGGGTGTGGAGAAAAGGGAACACTCTTGCACTGCTGGTGGGAATGTAAATTGATACAGCCACTATGGAGAACAGTGTGGAGGTTCCTTAAAAAACTAAAACTAGAATTACCATATGACCCAGCAATCCCACTACTGGGCATATACCCAAAGAAAACCATAAGTCAAAAAGACACATGCAGCCCAGCGTTCGTTGCAGCACGGTTTACATTAGCCAGGTCATGGAAGCAACCTAAATGCCCATCTACAGATGAATGGATAAAGAATATGTGGTACAATATACAATGGAATATTACTCAGCCATTAAAAAGGAATGATATTGGGTCATTCGTTGAGACATGCATGGATCTAGAGACTGTCATACAGGGTAAGTAAATCAAAAAGAGAAAAACAAATATCATATATTAACGCATATATGTGGAGCCTAGAAAAATGGTACAGATGAACCTGTTTGCAGGGCAGAAATTGAGACACAGATGTAGAGAACAAACGTATGGATGCCAAGGGGGAAAAGTGGCGGGGGGGTGGGGGTGCGAGTGTGATGAATTGGGCGATCGGGATTGACATGTATACACTGATGTGTATTAAATTGATGACTAATAAGAATCTGCTGTATAAAAAATAAAATAAAATTCAAAAAATAAAAACATGGATTATTTAGAAGTGTGTATCTTTTTTTTTTTTTTTTTTTTTCCGGTATGTGGGCCCCTCACTGTTGTGGCCTCTCCCGTTGTGGAGCACAGGCTCCGGGCGCGCAGGCTCAGCGGCCATGGCTCACGGGCCCAGCTGCTCCGCAGCATGTGGGATCTTCCCGGACCGGGGCACGAACCCGTGTCCCCTGCATCGGCAGGTGGACTCTCAACCACTGCACCACCAGGGAAGCCCTAGAAGTGTGCATCTTAATTTCCAGACGTTTGGAGGCTTTCTACTTCTCACTCTCATTTTTATACAACTTGAAGCTTAGACTTTGGACACAGTGGAATAAAATGCAATTATGTTTGTTTAGTTACTTTATAGAGGTCCTTCAAATATCACTGAAGTGAAGTTTTGAAATATTAATTTTACTTAGTAGTTCTCAGTCTTTTGCACTTGTAACCATAAGTGAATTCCCAAAAAATATGTAACCCTGGCTGCTGGAGCCCTGTTTATCAGGGGAAGTTCACAGACACAGGAATAGTGGGGAGTTTGTGGGTCCCCACTTTTCTGGGCCAGCACACAGGGATCCTGTATGGATCCAGGGTCCAGGAGAGGGACCCAAACTTTGGGCTCTGGTGCTTTATATGTCCATGAAGCCTTGAGGAAGGCTGGCCTTCCTCCTGCCGGGAGGCAGTCTTGAACAAGTTAGCCCTGTCCCCTCACTACTTCAACAACCATAATTTTCATGACTCCCTCTTGCTCCCCAACCCCACTCAGATAAAAGCATAGTTTCTCGTGGGGTTGCCAGCCTTTCATTTTTCAAACATTATCAACATTGTTTCATAAAAGGAAGCACATTCGAACCCCAATTAACTAAGAAGCACATAGTGCAGAATAAGCTCGTTTGCCCTAAAACAAGACCCTTAGGTATTTCCACGGACCCTCCTTGATTTCTCCATTATGCTGCTGAGTAGTGCAAAGTTGGTGCTCAAGAACCCCTTGGATGACGGTGTGCTATCAACAGCTGCTGTGAAAGAAAGAAGATGGCACCCTCGGTGGCTATATGGACAGTGTTGAGGAGACAGTAGGTGATGGCTCTGTGCTGTCAGTGAGGGCTGTCCTCTGCCCGAACCCCTTTTAATCCCTTTGTATCCCTACCACCTGAAGAATGAAGGCAGTGATGAATTATTGGCAGAATTGCCCTGTCTGATAAGAGGGTCACCTGCAAGCCAGAGGGCCCAAATCCTCCCTGGAACACATCACTCCCTACCCACCACTTAACAATTCCCTTCAAACAAAGGTGCAAATTTGTAATAGTTGTACCGTTAAGATACGCAGTCTGGGATTCGGAAAATTGTGACTCCTTTCAATATTCCTTTCAGAAAATTGTGCCCTGTTCTTGGAGAAACATGACATTTTGTAGGGAGAATCCAGGCCAGGTGGCCAAAGTCTCTGTCAAGTCTGTTTCTTCAGCCAATACTTTGATTTCAAGTGAGGGTGTTGGAGATGAGTGCACCTTCACCATGATAGCCTTTCCCTGGTATCACTGGCCAAGGTTCCCTTTGGTGAATATTACGTACAAAAGCTTGCCCAGCCCCTGCCTCGCTGCTGCTCCTGGGATTAGGCACTTCCTTTGCACATCCTGTGGATGGTGGTCCTTTCTCTGATTCTGTGAATGTGTCACTTGTTAAACTATTATTTCTTGAGGCCTGTAAACTATTATTTCTTGATGTCTGTGCAAGTTTCAATTCTGCAATTTCTATTTCATTCTTCTTACGGATTGAAAAACACTAGTGAAATTCCTCATCTTGCAATCTATGCTCCTTAACATTAACCCTAGTCTTCTTAAAGGCCTTGGTCTTACTCTCTCAGAGGTTTCCTGGGGCTTGATTCCAGTGGGCTGGTGAGGTGGACACCACTGAGCTTGACAACATGCCATACTCCACCCAAGCCTGGAGATCTCCGGTGTCTGGGGGAAGAGGCAGGGGCCGTGAGACAGGAGACAAGAACGGAGGTAAATTCAGGGGTAAAGCCCAGGGAAGAGTCCATATGTCAGTTGCAGGTCAGCTATGTGCCCTCTGTCCGAGAAGACACCCCTCAGTGTGGGATGACCAGCTGCTCTCAGAGAGCGAGGCTCCTGGGCCCGGCTTCTCATGTGATACTGGGCGGATCCTATGCACAGAGGCTGTGGCTTGCAGGGGGCGTCTGTCAGCACCTCTTCAGGGGTGAGGGGCCAAAGGGGGCCATGGGCAACCTCTCCCAGGAGAAGTCACCTGTCCTGGGGCTGGGGCATCAGTCCCTCAGACCCACACCATCTACCTTTCTACCTGGGTTCCAAGCCCAGCAAGGCACAACCCTGACTTCTGCAGTGTAGGATTTCGCCACTGTGTGACAAGCCAGGCTGTGACCACCTACCCCGAGGGTATAGGTCAGCAGGGCAAAGCCCGTCACTGCCCCCTGGTGAGGCAACTACAACAGAAAGGTGAGCTTTTGAGAGCAAGGGTCAGGTGTCAGGGAGGAGAGGCAGAAACCCAAGAAGGGACCCATCGCCTGAGGCCACATCCTTGTCCACCTCTGTGGGGTCAGTCAGCCTCCAGTGTCTGCTCTGAGGTCACAAGACCCCACAGTACTGGCCATCACAACCACCTGCCTCAGAAGCAAACAAGAGGGCACGAGAGCAGGAGGCCCATATGAAAAGTGTGGTCCGTTGAGGAGGTGCTCCCTGGGCCAAGTGACAAGACATGGCTTCTCAGGGCACAGCTTCCCCCAGACTCAGCATAAATGTCTGGGCTGTGAGCCCATTGATTCTGGGAAGGGTACCAGCACAAGGTGAACAGATGCTCCATACTTTGAGTCAGGCAAGCCAGGAGCTAAGCACTGACAATCAGCCTGCGTTACACCCTCATGTTTCACAGGGCAGGAGGCTCGGGGTGGGGTGGGGGGAGGGATGGGGCCTGCCCTGAGTTCACAGCAGAGGAGGTTTGCTGCTGGAGGGCCAGACACAGGACAGCTGTATACAATGTGATCAAAGGCTCTCTGGTGCTTCATGCCATTCAAAACCAGGGGCTCTTAAACAGCCTGAGGGTAAGATACCGCCAAATCCTTGCTGAAATTTCTGAGCCCATCCTCAGATCCCAAATTTTGCACAGATTGCCAAAAGTTTCATGGGCTTCTGGTCAAGGACCCGATTCATCTGGACTGCTCAGTGCACAGCAAGATTGCCAGGACAGGGCCTAGGGATCTTGCCCACACAACCGTCCCTGACATTTGCTCCTGGAGAACCACCTGCCCAGCTACTGACATCTCCTCCTTCCCTCTAATCAGGCTAAATGCAACTGGGAGAAAGGCAACACAGAAGGAGGCAAATGTGGAAAAATAAACCCGACAGTGCTGTCTCCCCGAGCCAAGACTAAGAGTCCATGAGTCTACCCACTGCACTCACCTGAAAGCCCCCCCACATCACCAGGAGCACAGAGAGCACACAGGCCATCAGGTACACCTGACCTCAGTTTCCTCCTGAGAGAGCACTCAGGGGCCTCCCTGGGATTTGGAGGTGTCAACAATTCACTGCATTGTGGCTTATGCCACAGAGCAATTTTGAACAAGGATTATAGTACCAGTAAACTTTAAGCCCTGCTTTAAGTCCAATCACTTTACGTTTAAAGAGAGAGGAACTGGGACTTCCCTGGTGGTGCAGTGGTTGGGAATCCGCCTGCCAATGCAGGGGACATGGGTTTGATCCCTCGGCTGGGAAGATCCCACATGCCACCGAGCAACTAAGCCCGTGCTCCACAATTACTGAGCCTGCACTCTAGAGCCCACGAACTAGGACTATTGAGCCAGTGTGCCACAACTACTGATGCCCGCATGCCTAGAGCCCCTGTTCCGCAACAAGAGAAGCCACCGCAATGAGAAGCCTGCTCACCGCAACTAGAGAAAGCCTGTGCACAGCAACGAAGACCCAACGCACCTAAAAACAAATAAATAAATTAATGAATTTAAAAAAAGAGAGAGAGGAATGGAATATTTTAAACAGAGATATATGAGCCCTTTAAAGCAAAAAAATATTGCTTGCAACTTTTCAAATGGGAAAGGAAACAAAAAATGACTGGGTTTTCTGTTTTCCTTGAATTTGTCTAGTACTAGCACTAGATAATATTGACGATCTTCATGCTTGATCACAAACAACATGATGCTGTAATGTTCAAACTGTTGGTGAAGCTTTTTTAATCTCATGATTTGCTCTGGAACAATTGTGTTGACATAGGTACTGATGGTGCAAAAGCAAAGGTGGCAGAAGTGCTGGCACCTTAACCCAAATCAAGGAGTGGCACCAAACTGTACTAGTTGGGCTTGTATTCACTATCATACACTTGTATTACCAGTGCCAGTTCCAGTTAAGAATGTTCTGTCTTCAACAGTAAAAATGATTTATGTTAGTAAATCTTGACCATTGAAATTGAATATTTTATAGTGTATGATGAAATTCAACATACAAACGTCACACATCTGTATATCAAAGTGAATGGGAAGAATTCAGATCAGATACTGATAAAGAGGAAGTGGATGACATGGATGATAGATGTGAAAAATTAGCTAAAATGTAGCACAGAAAAGAAACGGTCAGAAATTATGAATGAGAAGTTTATGGACCTAGAGTCTGCTGGTGGCTTGACTGTGGACTTTGCAGCCTCCAGAACTGTGAGAAATAAACGTCTGTTGTTTAAGCCACCCAGTCTGTGGTAGTTTGTTATAGTCCCTTGAGCTAAGACATATTTTGGTACCAAGGAGTAGCAAATACCTAAATATGTGGAAGTGGCCTTGGAATTGTATAGTAGGTAAAGGCTGAAAGAGATTTGAAGTGCATGCTAAAAAAAAGCTGAGATCACCATAAAGGCCTTTCAGCCCTTACCTATTAAAAGTGATTCTGGCGACGGCTCAGAAAGAAAAGAGGCACACTGGAGAGAAAATCTCCATCTTTGTAGAGAATACAGAAATAATCATGAACAGATAGAAATATGGACGTTAAAGGCTATTCTGGTGAGGTCTCAAACAGAAATGAGGAACACGTTATTAGAAATTGGAGGCGAGGCAATTCTTATTATAAAGTGGCAAAGAACTCGACTGAACTGTGTTCTAGTGTTTTTTGGAAGGTAGACCTTGTGAGTGATGAAACTGAATATTCATCTGAGGAGATCTCTGAACAAAGTTTGGAAGAAGTAGCTTGGTTCCTCATCACCGCACACAGTAAAACACATCAGGAGAGAGAGAAGTTGAAGACCAAATTGTTAAGCAAAAAGAAATCAGAACTTAGAGATTTGGAAACTTCTCAGCCTATCCATATCTGAAAGTGAGAAAGCTTGTTCTGAAGAAAACTCGAAGAGTGTAGCAGGTGTGCTCTTAATTTAATTAGTCATCTCAGCAGAGGCCAGGAATAGAGAAGGATTAAAGCAGCAGGGACACTGCCAGTTTGAAGTAAAGGGGACAGGGAAAGCCAGGCAGAATGGGGGAAGGCTGTCAGAAGTCTTGGATTCTACAGAATGGGAGACTAGAGCAATTCAGCTGTGCATGTGTACTCCTCTTGAAGAAAAGGGAAGAAGGACCCCAAAGGTGATTCCGAGGTCATCGGGTCTGTCAATCCCACCGCAGGCCCAGGGGGCCTCAGTTTCAAAGTGTGAGATTGTCGCCCTCACAGAGAGTCATGGTATAGGTGGAGGCCCTACAGAGAGCGGCAGTGTGGGTGGCACCCCACCAAGCTGAAGGCGGGGGGCTGCCCCACCGAGCTGTGGGGATGATGTTGCCACCCCAGCGGGCCTGGAGGGCAAAGCCTCAAACCAAAGAGGATTATTCTCGTACCTTAAGATCTAATGGGATTGGCCTTGCTAGACTTTGGACTTGCTTGGAAACTGTCACCCCTTCCTTCTTTCCCATTTCTTCCTTTTTGTGTAAGGATGTCTATTATATGCCTGTCCCACCATCGTATTTGGAAACACTTAACTTGTCTGGGTCACAGATTTACAACTACAGAGGAATTTTGCCTCAGGATGAATAGTACCTCCAGTCTCCCCCATATATGATTTAGATGGTGTTTAGCTCAGACTTTGGACTTTAAATTTTACAGTTGATGTTGGAATGAGTTAAGGCTTTTGAGGCTGTTGGGATAGAATGAATGTATTTTGCATACAATAAGGAAACGAATTTTGGGTACCAGGGGCAGAATGCTATGGATGTATATCCCCCCCCCCAATTCTTATGTTGAAGCCCTAACCTTCAATGTATTTGGGGATAGGGCCTTTGGGAGGTAATTAGGTCATGGGAATGGAGCTTTCATAATGGGTTTAGTGCCCATTAGAAGAAAAGACACAAGAGAGATCCCTCTTTCTCTCTGCCGTGTGAGGACACAGTAAGAAGACAACCATCTGAAAAGGAGGAAGAGAGCTCTCACCAGGAACTGAATATGGCACCTTGAGCTTGGCCTTCCAACCTTCAGAACTGTTAAGAAATTACCATCTGTTTTTCAAGCCACCAGGTCTATGGCATTTTGTTATAGTCGTCCAAGCTGATGAAAACATAGAGAATATATATAAGATGGTCTAATATACATATATCCAGGGTTCTAGAAGTAGAGACAGGAGAGAATGAGTAGAAGTATCATTCGAAAAAGATAATATTATGTTCTGGATGAGATGAAGAACGTGTATTATCCGTTAATGAAGCAAAATTGATCACATGGAGGATAAATTTTTTTAACCTGAAACTAATCACACGTCAAGAAACTGGAGAACACAAAAGACAAAAGACAACCTTAAAAAAAAACAATTAGCAAGGAAACTGATCACCCACCATGAAACGGTGTACTGATGGCATAATTTCAAAAAACAGTAACAAAAGCCATATTCGATGGAATAAATATTCAAAGTTCTGAAAGGAAAAACTTTTCCTCTGGAACTGATTACCTTGTCACATTATGATTTATAAAAGTTTACCAACAAGGGAACTGATAAATTATTTTTAATGTATGCATACAATGCAAAATTATAAATAATTAAAGAACATCCAATATATCAGTTTTTCTTAAAGTAAGAATGTTGAAAGAAGCCAAAGGCAATATGATTTACATGACACATATATAACCAAAATATTATTATACATAATTTTGATTATCTACAGCTGTGCTGAAAGCATAAACATTTTTATAAGATGGATATATACCAAGTTCTTGATGGTGGCTATCTTTCTCATTGTTGGTGGGAGTGTAAAATGGGACAACCCTTATGAAACAATATGAAGTTTCCTCAAAAAATTAAAAATATAACTACCATGTGATCCAGCAGTCCCACTTCTGGGTTTGTATCCAAAAGAATTCAAAGCAGGATCTCAAACAGATATTTGCACACCCACATTCATCGTAACATTATCCAAAATACCCAAGATGTAAAGAAACCCAAATGTCCATCAACAGATGAACGGATAATGGGGTCTATAAATACAATGAAATATTTCCTTCCTTGAAATAAAAGGAAACCATGTCTCATGCTACAACATGGATAAACCTCTAAGACATTATGCTAAGTGAAATAAGCCACTCATAAAAGGACATATCATAGCCACTCACATGAAGTATCTACAGTAGTTAAAATCATAGAAACATACAAAGGTGACTGTCAAGATCTGAGAGAGGAGGAGGGAGAATTAGGGAGTTTCTGTTGTCCCAACCCCCGCCTGGGTCCTGGGGAAGGAATCAGAACTCAGAAGCAGGAGAAGAGGCTTTGGCCAGCAGGGAGAAGGCCTGGGGGTGAGGCCCAGGGTGGGTTCACAAAGGATCAGAGCATCTGAGTGCGTTAGGAGGAAGGGGCTTCAGAGGTGGACCAGCACAGGCCATGACGGGGGCTAAGCGGGCCGCAAGGGGGGCAGTTCGGGGAGACAGCAGGGGTCTGCGCCCTGCCCCTCATTGTTTGCTCGTCTCACCGTTATGAGCGGGTCATTTCCTCTGCTCTGATGATTCGAAGTCTCTGCCGGCACCCACAGGACGGTGACTGAGGCCTCCACACTCCTCAGCATGGATCCCAGCTCCCACCCAGATCTGGGGCCACAGACACCTCTCCCCCACCCCTGCCGCCCCTGTGAGCAAGCTGTTCTTGTGAAACGCGGTCATAGTTTGTTAGGAGGAACTGTTTTATATGGGAATACAAGCCAGTGTTGATACCAATACACACACATGTCCAGCCATGGGTGGAAAGGGAAGGGACAGTAGTTCTGGGGTGTCTTTGCAGACCCGTAGGCCCCTAAGGCCAGTCCCCACAGCCACAGCCAGATGGGTCCTCCTCCCTCTTGAACGAGATGCTGCTGCACAGAAATCCCACAAGTTCCACAATGGGGCCCAACTCTCATTTCCCTTATACACACCTTTCGCGGGTGCCCCATGAATTTCCCTGCACCCATTCCCCTTGCTCCATCCTCAGTGGGATTAAGAGGTAGCTGCCTCCACCACTCTCCACATTGCAATAATCCCAGTGGGACTAGAGGATGCTCCCGCTACGATGAGGCAGACAGTCCTGTCCCCATGGCCAAGACTTTTCCTCTCTGGTCAGGCCACCCACACAGGAAACGCTGGATGAGCGGAGGGTCATCCCAGTGCCGTCACCTGGCCACTTCAGGGAAGCAGAGAGAAGCTCCATAATGACAAGGGCTGTCTCCAGGCTCCATCCTAAAAACTGGTGAGTGTCCAGAGAGCTGAAAGGCACAAAAGCAGCTCTGCCATCCCAAAAGGTTCAGGGATGCAGAAGATGGTACAGATGCCCCAGAAGGCCCCTAGCCAAGCAGGCGTTAGAGAAGGGGGTGATGAGGGGGTCCCTGGGGAAAGTGAGAGCTGTACGTTCCCAGGGGCAGCCTGAGGAGTCCTTGTCTATGTGGAGGAAAGGTGTGGCCACCTGTAGACCCAGAGCTCCTGTGACCTCCCTCATCCTTCCTTCCTCTCAGGATCGCTCTCTGTGGAGCAGCTCAACAGTGGCCTGAGAGCATTTCCCACGAAAACGATCTTTGTTCACAATTTACATACATCACGCCAAAGGTCCTCCTCCCACCCACCCCTGGCCACACCCACCTCCCCCACCTCCCTAACCCCCCACAATCCCGCTCCCCCTCCCCACCCTGGTGGTCCTGCCCTCCCTCCCTTCCCCCCACATCATCCAGGATCAGCACTGGGAGGAGGAGGAGCCCTAGGCTCCCCTGGGGGCTGCCCTGGGGCCTCGCCCTGGAGGGCCGGCCCAGCTGTTCCCTACTGGCTGCAGGGCTTCTTCTTCCTCCACCCACGCTTCTCTGTAACAAACGGGTCACGCTTTCTCTTTCTGGGCTGTGACGGGCGAGCCAGCCCCAGAGCCAAGGCTGGCCTCCCAGAGACGCCGAGGCCAGCCCCGGGGATGGGCAGCTTCTCAGCAGCGGCTGGGCGTCCCCAGAGAGCCCACTTCCTCGACTTGGGAGCGGCTGGTGGAGCTGGGCTGAGGCTTCTTCTCTGAGGGGAGGGGGCCTGGGGAGCACTCTGGGCCCCCCAACCTCCAGGGGCGGCCAGGCCTGAGGCACGCACAGGACTCTGGGACAGCCAGAAAGGAAGCAGGCTCTGCAGAGAGCCAGAGAGGAAGGCCAGGCTGGAGAGCTCCTCCTCGTCCTCACTGGACCCGTCCCTGGGCCCTCGGGCCTCCCGAACAGGAGAGGCCTCTCTGAGAACAGATGCATCCCTGGGTCCCTGTAGAGGGCCAGTGTGCCTTTGACCCTGGGGACGGGAGGGCCGTCCGGCCCGGAATGGAGAGACCTCCTGACGTCCTCGAGAGGGAACAAAGACTTTGGGCCTGCACAGGTCAGTGTCTGTTTGGATGAGCCTATGAAGAGCCTCAGAATCAGTCTCTGGTGGGCAGGCTTCAACACTGACCGCTAGATGGGGGTCTTGGTCGTGCCTCTGGGCACCTTGGCCGGCGTCAGACTCAGAAGGACTTGAGGCCATTCCGGGTGCACTGTGACTCGGGGCTGCCCGCACACCCTCGTCCTCTTTCAAGGCCAGGAGTCGTTTCTGCACCAGCTGGTAGGAGGGAGGAGGACAGTGACGGCTCCACACACACGTGTGAGAGGAGGAGCACTGGGCAGTGGGACAATGGCCCTGGGGGGGAGGAGGGGACGGGCGACCCCAGGACTCGAATCCAAATACAGACGCTGTGGCAGTCCTGCCATCCTCCTGCACATTATTCCCAGCTTTGTGACCTTCCCTCCCCTCCCGGCTCCCCGTCCTCTCCTTCCTTTCACCCTGCACTGCACCCACCCTAGAATGGGCCCCTCCCCATGCCAGGCGTCCCAGGCAGGGGAGGGATGGACAGCGCTATGTGGCCCTCCTGTTCTGGGGCCCTACCTCTGCCCTGTTCACTGGGGTCCCTCCGTGCCCTGGTCTTCCTGGGTGTCCCTTGTGTCTCCTGTTCTACCGGGGATCCGTCCCTCCTCTGGCTCCCCTGGGTCATCTGGGTTCCCCTGTCCCCTGGATCACCTGGGTCCCCCTCCCGTGGGGTCCCCTGGCTCCCTGAGTGTCCCTCTCCCTCCCCTGACTCACTTCTTCGGGGGTGAGCCCTTCCTCCTGCTCCAGCTCCTTCTCTAGGGCCAAGAGATCCAGCTGTGGGTCTGGGGAAAGCAAATCTGCCAGGAATCGAGGGTGAATGACTGCCTCCACCACGGACAGAAAGAAGAGGCTGTGAGCATCCTTGGCCAGGAGTGGCCTGTGAGACAAGAAGGCCAGGAGGGAAAGTGAAAAGCAGAGACCCAACCAACTCTCCTCCACAAGGCGGGGATGGTCAGCACACACACACATACACACACGCAAACATGCATATACACAGTCACACACAAAAGAGCACATATACAGAGGCACAGACACAGACACAAAGGCATACACACAGACAGACACAAACATATACACACAAACATCCGTGTACACCTCCCCTAACACCAGGCTCAGGAACAAGGAGCTGAGCTTAAGTCCCAACGGCCTGAGCAGAGCCCAGATCTTGGGTGCTGAGTGTTCCATGCCCTGGCATCTTGTAGACCCCAGGCTCCAGGCCTAGCCTACCTTGGTGACAAAGTCCTCCTGGGAACACAGCTTGTCAATGTAGCTCAAGAAGCCCGGGTCCGAGTAGGTGCCGTCCTCTTCCTGCTGCAGCTCATGTCCGTCCTCTCCCCATTCTACATCTGAGTCGCCTGTGGCTGAGTGGACGGGCCCCACCAGTGCCTCCATGATGTCCATATACTCCCTCACAGCCTCAGGGGTAATCTCCTCGGGTGCCTTGGGCTCCGGGGGTCGCTGGGACCTGTGTGGCGTCGGGCGGGAGGGCTGGGCCCTGGGGCCGGACATCCTGGGAGCACAGGCTGAGGGAGAGCAGGAGGAAGGGAAGGAAGGTGAGGGACCCCCGGTCCACCTCCTGACCACCGAGCGCACGCTGGTGAGGGCACTGTTGGGGGACATTGATGTGGTTGTGGGGGGGTCAGGACCACCTGAAGCCTCATGCACAGTTGGAGGGGGAGGTAAGGGGGCATCTAAGAGAGTCACATGTAAGGAGGTGGGGAACCTCCAGTTTTCCAGGGGTGTCCCCATCAAGCCCACTTCTTAGGCAGACTTTGTGTGGTGTCCTTTGACAGGGAGGTGTGAGAGGAGTTACAAAACTGACCGAGTCAATACCCCGCAGTGACAAAGGGCAGCTGAGACCACAGCCCCCCATCCCCTGCCTCGGTGGCTGTTATGGTTGAAAGACCAATGCCCCTGTCTTGAAGGAAAAGGATCCACATGGGGACAGTGGCCAACCCTAGGCCTCTGTTACCTGTGCCTTCAACTCCAGTGGGAACCTGGGTGGCTGGCTGAAGGCTCACTTTCGGGGCTGGGGGCCCCGGAGGATCCAGCTTCGGTGGGGCTGGAGGAGGCAGGCCCTGTGCACACTGCATCCACTGCAACTGCTGAATTGGCATCTCCTTCTCGGCCTCAAACTCCATGAACCTGGGGGGTGACAGAGGCACAGGACACCCTGAGAAAATGGCCTGGGTTCTGGAGCCCAGCAAAGGCAGCCAAGAATGAGGGATTGGGAGAGGATGTGCCTTGGGGCTGTCAAGGCCCTGTGAGGTGCTGTCCACAGCAGAGAGCTGCTCCTGGAACTGATACAAGATCTGGGACCGTTCCTGCTTCACCAGCACTGGAGAGCATTCAACAGCATAGACCCAGGTCGCTGCACTGAACCAGGTCAACGGGAGACATGGCTGACCCAGGGGGCACCCTCCTCATCCCCCACGTCCCCATCCAGAACCACATGAAGGGCTGACAGCCAGAGGCTGGAACAGGCATGTGTTCCCCACAGGGGTCCTTGCCCGAATCCAGGACCCTGGGTTGGGACTGAGAGTCCTGGAACATAGACCTGGAGACAGGGCTCAGGAGAGGCTGGACGATGTGGATGCTGAGCTTAGAGGAGAGGCCTTCCTTTCCTCTGAGAGGCGCTTGTTTGTTTGGTTTTGTTTCTTAAACCAAGGGGATTACCGTGGAGCAAACACCGGAAGGGCCAGAGACCCTTAGGCTGATGACAGCTGGCTTCCCCAGCCTCTTCAGGGATGCCAGGGTACCCACTCAGGCCACTTTTCATGAGGAGAGGGTGTCCCAAATCTATGTCAGTGGCCGCCAGCCACCCACCACTAAGGAAGCAGCAGGCTGGCGGGTGGAGCTCTTTCCCCGGCCCAGCCCATATGGCCGGAGTTGGACCCCTACTGGACTCACAGCTTCACCCTGCCCCGTCCTGAGACCTTCATGTCAGGACAAGGGTAGGCCAAACTCAGGGGAAGGCAGAGCTCCTGGTGGAGGAAGGACAGAAGACCCAAACTCTCAAGGTGAGGGAGGGGTTTCTGGAGGACTGTAGGGCCTCTGGGCTGCGGGGCCCCTGTTCTGAGCGACAGCCCTTCTCCTTTGTCCGCTCTGATGAGCACCCGCACGGCCAGACCTGCTCTCACCCACTCGCCTCACCCTCCACGCAGCCCCTGGGCCCAGGACGCTGACTCACTTTTCCTCCATCTTGCAGTGGATCTTCCGGTCAATGTCGCTTTTGCGCTGCCATTCCTGCACGGCCCTGCACAGTCCCTCCTCCAGCTTCATGGTGGGCTTCAGGCGGGCCAGGGATCGAAGCACTGGGCTGTAAGCACTCGGGGTCAGTCTCCGTGCCCAGCCCAGCCCCCACCTGCCTGACCCCACCCGCCAATGTGGACCACACATCACTCAACACAGCATGACTGAGCAACAGAAGGGTGAGAGGCAGGTGTCTGGGAGGGCAGAGACAAGCCCAGAGACAGTCCCTTCCTTTCACGTCTTTATCCACCAACCTAGGTTTTTTTTTTTTTTTTTTTGGCGGTACGCGGGCCTCTCAGTGTTGTGGCCTCTCCCGTTGCAGAGCACAGGCTCTGGACGCGCAGGCTCAGTGGCCATGGCTCACGGGCCCAGCCGCTCCGCAGCACGTGGGATCTTCCTGGACCGGGGCACGAACCCGTGTCCCCTGCGTCGGCAGGCGGACTCTCAACCACTGCGCCACCAGGGAAGCCCTGGAGCTTTTATAATGAAGGAAAACTTAAATGATTTTCAACCAATAACTTCATACTAGAGGAATGGTGAGGCAAAATATTGTACCCAGGCACTTGAGAAAGGCAGGCTTCCTTGTTGCTTCCTCCCTTTGTTCAGTCATTCAACCAATTATTTACAAGATTCTCACTCATAATTCTGATACAGTATTTGAAGGACTCTTCTCAAGGCCACTGATACAAAAATTGCACTGTGCAAAAATTAGCCAGTCCCAATTCTGCAATCACTTTTGTAATACTTCAAAATCCTACACCCCACAGACAGAGATAATCAAATTAGCCCAAATGTAATTTGGGAAGACCAGTCACAGAAGGGAGTATCTAAAAGTCCTTTGGATCATGATCTCTGACTATTCCTGCACAGAGGCTGGGGGCAGGCATTGACTACTGAGAAAAAACACCTCCGGACATGCATCACAAGCCTCAGAAGACAGTTCATCTTCCACTCAATCACGAAACATTAAAGAAACGAAGAGATACCATGTTTGTGTCTTGTGGAGTTTTCAAGTCTGTGCACTTGGAGGCGCTTAGTGCTGTTAGATGTGAGGGGGTCTTCAGAGGCATCCTGTTGAGTGAGAAATCCTCTAATCTTGCAATTGACCAGAAAGCGGATCTGATGATTGAAGTTTCTTTGGGAAGTATTACAAAGTCAGGTCAGTAAGTTGATCCCGCTACTATTTTTGTTGTTGTTGTTGTTGTTGTTTTTATTGTCAATTGAAATTCTGCAAGATATTATAAAAAAGGAGGGAGGGAAAGTAAAATTGTTCCCATACTACCTGCTGTGTTGAAATTGGCCCAGATTGTCAACTCTTTCTCAAAATTATTAAAAAATAAAAACCAAAACCGTACAAAGGAAACACCTATGAATCAACACTTATTGAACAACCTCCATGTATTAAATACACGGAGAAAAAATATTCTAGTAGAGTAAATGCGTTGGAAAAACTCTAGGAACGGAGTCAGGAGACAGTATCTTAAGAGTGCTTCCCAGGTCTGAAATTCTTTGCTAGCATTGTTCTTTAACGGAAACTTCAGGTTTGCTAGGAAAAAGGACCTACCGTTTTTTGAAAGGCATTAACAAGAACCAAGGAACTGCAGTCCAAAGGGCATGAAAGTACTTGCCCCAATTTGAGGCTACTGTGCTTACAGCGGAGCTCTCCAGAACTCTTTCTAGCTAAGTGCATGGGTTTCACGAGTGCAATATAAAACTCACGAGTGCACATCTCACAAGAGCTGGTTTTAAGAAGAGACCGTCACGAAGGTTCCCGGCGAGGAGCGTCGTCACAGAAGTTCCGCAGCGGGCCCGACCCTCCATTTCTCTCCTCTCCTCTCCGGCACAGACTCCCTAGGCCCGCGCGCCCCGCGCCTGCACGCCTGCGCACGCCTGCGCACGCCCACTGGGCGGGGCTCTCGGGCACGCGGTCCCTCGTCTTCCAACGGCTCCCGGCGTCTGCTGGGGCAGTTTGCTCCGGAAGACAGGAGCGCATGCGCGAGCGCGGAGGGTGGGGCCCCAATGGCCGTCCGGCGGGGGAGGGGCCTGTCATGGCGGCCTCTAGAGTCAATTATAGGAATCCTGAGGTAAGGGGTACGGGGACTTTTCACTCCTCAGGTGTCACTGCTCTGCGCTGTTGTTCACCCTGTGGGTTATTTGTGCCGTTGTCCGTGTAAGGAGACTCCCCACAATGTGGATTCACGCCCCCATAGAGCTCGATTCCCTTGAGATGTTTACCCCAGGATTATTGGCACCACTGGGGAGCCGGCTGCATGAAGGGTTCAGTGATTGCGGGGCCTACAGTGGGGGCTAAATAGTGTGTGCGAGCTATTAAACAGGTGCCGTTCTAGTCTGCGCGTTGTGAAGAGTACAAAAGCTAGAGGGACGTTCTTGCGAGTTGAAAACCCTCATCTTGTTCCGAAGGTGTAGCTCAGGTGATTGGAACATGAGTGAAGCTGGAAGGAACACACTCACCGTTTCACTAGTGTCTTCCTTCTTATCATAAAAACATCAGTCACCACTTATGTTCAAACTGCATTCTTTTGTCAGTGATGCGAGCAACTTTGCTGAATGTGGTAATAAACATGTATTTGTAGTCTGGTGTCAAATCATGATTGATTTGCAAGCATAGATGGGGTCTGTACATATTTAATTGGTTGGTGGGAATCTGATATGTAGTCAAATGTGTGGGTTGGTTTTGTCTGTGGATATTTGTGTTTGAAGGGAGGTCATGCCTGTGTTTTTTTGAGAGTGTGTAAGAGTGAGTGTTGTATTTGGAGGGTGTTGAGATGTGACGCAGGCATACTCAAGGAGTTGGTGGTTAGGTGTGTGTAATTTGGTGTTTGGGGAATATGTTTACATGTGTTTTTTTCACCCATGAATTTGGGGATTTGTGTGTGTCTAGTGGTGGATTTGGAAGGATTATCTGCATATGCATAAGGGCAATGTCAGGAAAAGTAGTGGTGTATATTACTTTGGGTGTCCAGTCTGTTAATTTTGTATATTTGGGGAATGTAGGCTGATCATTTGTGTATTCAGGGCATGTTATATGGTTATGGGGTGTTTGTGGGTGTGCATTTTCAGGAGCTGTCTATGTATATTTGGATGTGTAGAGGGCAAGTCTGTGACTATTTTATGGGACTGGTGGATGTTGAATGTGTAGGTATGTTGTGTTTGTATGATTCTGTATTCTGCAAGATGGCAGAGTGAATTCTGTGTGAGAGGTTGGGAATGTGGGGTTATGTATATGCCAGTCGTGTGGTACTGTATGTGTATTTGGAACAAAGGGCGTATAGGGTGACATTATTGCCTATTTGTAGTGTACTGGGTAATTGTGGTTCTATTTGGGACTTGTGGAGAGTTGTGTGTTAAAAGAGTTTGCGTGTGTGTTCAAGAGGCATGGCCACTTGGAGGAATATTTGCTGAGGCTGTGTATTTGTAATTTTCAGTAGGAGCCTCTTAGGCTTATGTATTTTGGAAAATGAGTATATGTGTATCTGATAGAGAGGTGGGGTTTTATGTTTCTACAGGGAAGATGGACAATTGCATTTATATGTATTAGAAATATGTGATACGGGTATTTGTTAGTACTTGCATATGTGTGAGCTGGCTCCTGATAGCTAGGGATAATTTGATATATGGAAGTTGTTTCATAAATGGTTTGCTGGAGATATTTCCATGTATCTTACTTGTGTATTCTAATCCGTGTGCGTGTCCATCATCAGGTGCATGCATTATCAAAGTTTGTTCATAAGGTATGGAGTTGTTAAGAGTATTCAAAGTGTATTTCTTTGGAGAATGCTAGGGTGTTTATACATGTGTTTGGTAGGAGTAAGAGGTGGTCTGTCTATATATTCAGGGTGAGGGTAGAAATATATATATACACACACATATACAGTTTATATGTTGGGGTAGTGGTGGGGAGCTTGTATTCTGGAGAGGTAGCATAATGTATAGTGTTTGGGAGGGGATCCATATGTTCAAGGGTTAGGAATATTTGCATGTGTGTGTCCATAGGTGTGTGAGAATTGTGTATGTATATTAGACTGCAGAGGTTGTCGGTGTTTTTCTGTTTTGAGTGTGTCTGAGCATTTGGGGTGTATACTTATGAGTAGTTTGTGGGTGTGTGTATTTGTGATTTGTGAGTGTATCAGGAGGCTTAGAGTCCTCTATGTGTCTAGTTTGAAATGTAATGCCTGAAGAATTTAGTGGTGTTGCTTGTATGTGTGTTCTCGGTGTTAGTGAGGTGGACTTATATGTACAGTTGACCCTTGAACAACATGGGTTTGAATCACACGGGTCCACTTATAGTGGATTTCTTTTTCAGTAAATACTACAGGACTACTACAGGATCCATGGATGCAGAGCCACTGCATGGAGGGTTGGTGCCCTAACCCCCAAGCTGTTCAAGGGTCAGCTGTATTTGATAAGTATAGGTTATTTGTGTCTGTGTGTGTTTTTGAGTTCCTGGGGCTTTTGGGGTATGTATTCTGCGGGATGTGAGAGTTTAGTTTGTGTGTTTGGAAACCAGTAGACTGTGTAGGTTATGTGTGTGTGCGGGAATCCTGGAGTATATGTATTTTAGGGCTGTGGGATTGCATATGGGTCTTTTTTTGGGTTGCACATGAGACAGTTGTGTACTTGGTGAGCCTGTGTGTTTAGGTACTCAGTGTGTACATTTGGATGGCATACTGGTTGCACAGGTTTGTTTTCAGGCCCATGTTGTGTGTGTATATATAGTTGTGAGAGTGGAATGTGAATATTCAGGGTGAGTAAGGTTTCGTCTGTAAAAATTTAGGTAGTAAGAGGTGGTCTGTTTGTGTATTTATTCAGGGTGAGGGTAGAAATGTACGTGTGTGTTCAGGATATATATATATGTATATGTACAAACACATGTATATGTGGTATCCTTTTGGTTATATATCTGTGGTGGGAGTTGAGGGTTCTACTTGGGGTGTAAGTGGATTCTGTGCACATATTCATAGGAAAAGGTATAGGATGTGCTGGAACTGGTTCATACTATCTTGGGATAGTCAATGGTGCATATCTCTTCCCAGCTCTGTGTTTAGTGATGTCAGGTGGGTAGCTTGAAATTGGTCATGCTGGGAATATTTATACCATGTAGATACCATAAGTGAAGTCTTTCCCGCCTTTCCCGGAGAGCTTTTTATCAAGCACTTACGAGTGTACCACTGATGTGCGTGTTTGGATGTATGTATGTATGAAGCAAGAATATTTGGGCATCGGTGGGTACGTACGGGACACTCATGTGAATTGTGAGTGGGGCATCTGGGGCTATGGGCCCTTGTATATGTACATTGACCCTGGTAATTGTGAATCATTGCATTGCTCGTATCAGGTTGGTCTGTTCTTTAGGGCCAGAGAATCCCCATAAATGTTGTTGATTCCCAGTAGAAGTCATGCAGATGGATACAGGGGTGTCTGTACCTTAGGCAGGTGGACACTCCCTCAGCATTTGTGTGGTCCTAGCATCTGGGTCCCTAGAAGGGGAGGCCTGGTGGACAGATGGCCATGCAGGGCAGAACCTTCACAGGTACTTTGCAGTGAAAATTGATTTGTATATTTTTTGCCTCTGAGTCCTTGTGGGATTTTTTTTTATTCAAACAGAAAGTCGCAAAAATTATAATCATCCTCATCAGTTCACTCAGTCCCATGTAATTAATTTTTTATCATCTTTTATGAATTCATCAGTTTTACATTAGAGTTCTGAAAATGCTTATTCATTCAGTTCAACAGTGTAGTCAGTTACCAGAAACCTGTACTTGTCAGAGTCTTTTCCATGAATGCCTTGAATATGAAACCCTTTTATAGGAACATTTTTGCGAAAGCATCAGAGTACACCCAGAACTGTCTGTAAATGACAAAAGACTTAAAAATGACCACGGTTAAAGATTTGATGAAAGTTCATAATAATGCAATTGACAAGGAAATTTAGTTATTGCTGAGATATACATTTTAAAGTAATAACTAGAATTATGACTTATAACATTATACCAGAACATGTAAGATTTTTAGAAATTTCAAGTAATGTCTGAAACATTTATATTAACATATTTCCATACAAATAACCTAAAGAAAGTTTACTATTAGTTGTTTTTGTTTGTTTGTTTGTTTGTTTATACTGCAGGTTCTTATTAGTCATCAATTTAATACACATCAGTGTATACATGTCAATCCCAATCGCCCAATTCAGCACCCTACCATCCCCAGCCCACCGCAGTTTTCCCTCCTTGGTGTCCATACGTTTGTTCTCTACATCTGTGTCTCAACTTCTGCCCTGCAAACCGGTTCATCTGTACCATTTTTCTAGGTTCCACATACATGCGTTAATATACGATATTTGTTTTTCTCTTTCTGACTTACTTCACTCTGTATGACAGTCTGTAGATCCATGCACATCTCAACAAATGACTCAATTTCGTTCCTTTTTATGGCTGAGTAATATTCCATTGTATATATGTGCCATATCTTCTTTATCCATCGTCTGTTGATGGACACTTAGGTTGCTTCCATGTCCTGGCTATTGTAAATAGAGCTGCAATGAACATTGTGGTACATGACTCTTTTTGAATTATGGTTTTCTCAGGGTCTATGCCCAGTAGTGGGATCGCTGGGTCGTATGGTAGTTCTGTTTTCAGTCTTTTAAGGAATCTCCATACTGTTCTCCATAGTGGCTGTATCAATTTACATATCCACCAACAGTGCAAGAGGGTTCCCTTTTCTCCACACCCTCTCCAGCATTTAGTGTTTGTAGATTTTTTGATGATAGTCATTCCTCAGTCTTTTAGTGAGCCTCCACATGTGGATTGTGCATCTCACACCTACTTCTCAGTTCCTTCTCCTCCTCACTTAGGTGGGACAGGATGACCAGCAGGATAGAATCGCATATTTCCATTCCCTGGGGTCAGTTAAGCTCTCATAAAACCCCAGCTGGTTAGGCTCTGGTTAAATAGTTTCTCCTGACAGCAGAACTTGTTATGGTGAACACAGTGCTATGGTGTATTTCAAAATGGTTGTTTTCCCCTCCTCCTGCTGGAAGCATTAGGGAATTTTTCTCTGATATTCCTTGTGAGAATCTGATATAGCTCTGAGAGGCAACACTCACAAAAGGGTGTTTCACCAACATTCCCCCCCTCCACCATACTGGAGTTTTTATCTCTCGATCTTGTCCACACTGAGCCTCCATCAATTCCTCAGTTATGGTTGAGATTTCCCTATCCAGTACTGGTTCCCATGGAGTTTGTTGCTGGCAGGTTTTTGCTCAGTGAGTTGTGAATCTTTGTACCTGCCTGTCTGTCTCTTCAATTTTGGAGACAATGGTTTGCCCTATGACCTCACTTGTCTTACAGATCTCAGAAGAGTTGTTGATTTTTTTTTTTTAGTATGTTCATATTTTTACTTATTGTTAGGATTGAGTGGTGACTTCTAAGCTTCTTACATGCCATGACCAGAAACTGGAAGCCCATTTAAAACCTTGTAATAAAGAAAACTGCAGGTCCAGGTGGTCTCACTTGTGAATTCTATGCATAGTTATGGAAGAAATAACACCAATCTTACACATATTCTTTCAGAAAATATGGGAGAAAGGAATACTTCTTCACTGTTTTATGACGCCAACATAACCCTGATTGAAAAACAAAGCAAAAAATCCCCCAAACTGACAAAGCCATCGTTCACACAAAAAGAAAAATGCTGATCAGTTTCCTCCAAAACATAGATGCAAAAATCCTTAGAAAAACAATATGTAATAGAGTCAAAATTATTAAAGAAAACAATGTATCATGACCAAGTGGGAATAATCCCAGGATTATTAGTTAGATTACATCTGAAATTAATTAATGTTATGCACTATTTAACAGTGTGAAGGAGAACAACTATTCAACATCTTAATAGATGTAGAAAAAGCATTTGACAACATTTAACACCCTTTCATAATAAAAGCTCTCATATTAGGAACAGAAGGGCATTTTCTCCATCTGATAAAGGGTATGTATAAAAAAGCTACAGCTAACATCATTTATAATGGTAAGATACTGAATTTGTTCCCATGAAGTTTGGGAATAATACCCAGGGTGTTGGCTCATCACATCTATTCAACAATGTAGTCAGTGTCCTAGCCAGTGTAGAAAGGCAGGGGAAAAGACAAAGATTGGAAAGAAAGAGAATTATCTTCATCTGCAGACAATGGATACTGGATTTAGTAAGTGACTCTAGCATGTCACAGGACACACTGTCCACATACAGACATCAATTTTAGTTCTATGTACTAGAAGCAAACTGTGGGGAAAGCAAATTTTAAGTTTCTGTTTAAAAGAACATCAAAAAACAAAGTTTTGAAATTTAATTTGGAAGAATGTCAAAAACATAAATCATAAACATGCAGGACCTCTAGAGAGAAAACTACAAAGCATTGCTGAGAGAAGTTAATGAAGACCTAAATTAATAGAAAGTCATTGATCAGAAGCTCTATATTGTCAATTCTCCCCTAACTGATACATAAATTCAATGTAATCCCTATACCAGTCCTAATACTACTAGAGTTTTTTGGTAGGATTTGACATGCTGACTATAAAAATAATTTGGAAATACAAAGGTCCTAGCTAGCCAAAGCAATACTGAAAAGGAAGAAGAAAATTAGAGGACTGTCTCTATCTGACTTCAAGACATTTTATAAAGTGACAGTAATTTAAAACAGCATGGTACTGTCCTAAGATTGGAAAATTAAATCAATGGAACAGAATAGACGGCTGTAAAATGGACCCAAACTTGTATGTTTCTTTAATTTTCAACCAAGGTGTCAAACAATTCGATGAGGAAAGAAAAGTATTTTAGCATATTTGATGGAACAGTGGATATCCACATGGAAAAAAAAGCATATCATCCCTTCAATCATTCCATACTCAAAAATTAAACATAGATCATTACCTGTCTATAAAACCTAAACTAATAAAGCTACTTATTGAAAACCTAAGAGACTATAGTTGCAGCTTGAGATTAGTCTTAGTTCTAATGCAGAGCATGCAAAAAAAAAATTAAAGAAAATTGATAATTGGGAGTCTGTCACAGTGTTAAACCTCTCCTTATCATATGACATCAGTAAGAAAATGAATGCAAGCTACAGCCTCAGACAAAATGTTTGCAAAACAGCTTCTGAAAAAGGTGTAAAGAACACCTATAACTCATTGATTTAAAACCCAGCCCCCCAGTGCAAAGTTGTTAAAGCTTTGAACAGGCATTTCTCAGAGGAAGACATAGAATGTACTGGTATGTGCAAGGGAAAATGAACCATATATTAACCATGAGGAAAATGCACACTAAAACGACAATGAACTGCTTTTACAGACATGGTGGATGAGCTAAAATTAAAAGGACTGACAACAGCAAATGTTGGTGAAGATGTGGAGCAATTGGAACTTTCCTACGTTGGTAATGGGAGCATATAATCGTACAACTTCTTATGAAAATATTCTGACAGAGTCTTCTAAAATTAAATACTCACCTGACCTTTGAGCCAGCGATTCCTCTTACCCCAAATAAATGAAAACATATATTAACAAAACTTATAAAAGAACAATTCATATCAGTTTTAATCATAATAGCAAAAAACTGGAAATGGCCTAGGGTATATCAATAAAAAATAGAGAAGCACTTGATGGAATTGGAGTATATTTATACAAGGAAATACAATGGAGTATATTTATACCATGAAAGTTATCAACAGAAAAGAGCAAATTGCTTGTACATAAAACAGCATAGATGAATCTCAAAAACAACATTCTGAGTGACTGGAGGCTGACGTAGATGCACTTATTTATTTAAGATTTCAGTACTGGCAAAACCTAATCCACGGTGGAAAGAATAATTGCCTCTTGGGCCGGCCTTGCAGATTAGAATTTCCTGGGAATGGACTTCCCTGGTGGCGCAGTGGTTAAGAATCCGCCTGCCAGTGCAGGGGACATGGGTTCGAGTTCTGGTCCAGGAAGATCCCACATGCCACGGAGCGGCTAAACCCGTGATCACTACTGAGCCTGTGTGACACAACTAGTGAAGCCCAAGCGCCTACAGCCCGTGCTCCACAACAAGAGAAGCCACTGCAATAGAAACCCACGCGCCACAAAGAAGAGTAGCCCCTGCTCGCCGCAACTAGAGAAAGCCCGCGTGCAGCAACAAAGACCTAACGCAGCCAAACATAAATAAATAAATTTATTTTTTTAAAAAAAGGGTTACCTGGGAAGGGGCAAGAGGGAATATTCTGTGGTAATGATAATGTTCTATGATAGTGTATTAGGGTTACATACATGTATGCCTTATATCAAAACTCATTGAATAGTACACTTAAGAACTGTACATTTTACTATTTCTAAATTTCACCATTAAAAAAAAAACGGAACAACTTTTGAACTCTAGTTAGGAAATATACTCTAAAGTATTAAGAGAAGTGTACTGGTATCTGCAACTGATATTATAAAAATGAGATAAACTGATGAATAGAGGGATGGAGAGAGAAATAAATATGTGCTAAAGCAAATATAGCAAAATATTAATTATAGAATCTAGGTGGTAATTATACATAAGGGAGTTCATTGTACAGGTCTTTAAATTTTATCAAGTGCTTGAAAATGTTCATAATGAAATGTTGAAGGAAAAAGCCCAAGAGAGGAAAACCAGGGAAGACAGGAGGGAATGGGATTGTGAGGTCAGAGAAGGGAGATTTGACTGACATTGCGTGGACACAGGAGGACCAGCCTGGAAAAGGGAGGAGTTGAGGGACACGCGTGACCTTAGCTGTCCCCAAATACTTGACAAGCTTTTATGGAAGAGTACTGGATTTTTTTTTTTTTTTTTTTGCGGTATGCGGGCCTCTCACTGTTGTGGCCTCTCCCGTTGCGGAGCACAGGCTCCGGACGCGCAGGCTCAGCGGCCATGGCTCACGGGCCCAGCCGCTCAGTGGCATGTGGGATCTTCCTGAACCGGGGCATGAACCCGTGTCCCCTGCATCGGCAGGCGGACTCTCAACCGCTGCGTCACCAGGGAAGCCTGATTTTAATCTTCTCTAGATCCAGGCACTTGAACTGGGCTCAACAAAAATTGTCTTTATTTTAACATTTTTTTTCTTGAAATCAACTTTCTACTTTAAAACACTTTGAAATTAAAGTTGCAAAACCTTACAAAAAGGTTTTTCCTGAATCATTTGAAAAATAGCTGCTGAAAAGATAAACAGTATTACTGAATATCCAGTGTGTACTTTCTACAAACAAGGACATTCTCCCCCATAACCACAAAGCAACCTTCAAAATCAGAAAATTAACATCCATGTATGACTTCTGTCTCATAATGAGAGCTACTCAAAGTTCTCCAGCTGTCTCCATGCTGTCAGTTATAGCACAAGATCCTGGTCTGAATCCATGTGTTGATGTGTCACTTTTTCTGTGACTCTTTGGTATTTAGTGGGGCATTGACATAGTCCTTTGCGGGAAGCATATGAGGTTGCTTTCTAAACCAGAAATTCATTATTTAACATTTGATCTTGTAGCCTGATTTTTTAAAGTTTGCATAATGTATAACCTTCAGTTGTAAAAATGTGTGTGTGTGTGCGTGTATGAGAGAGAGAGACACAGAGAGACTATTCATACATATGGTCAGATAGTACTAAAAGATGAAAAGAACCCAATGTTTGTTTCTTTGGGTTTATTTTTTCTTTTGAATAGGCTATACTTTGTTGTTTCTTTGTATACCTTGTGATTTTTGTTGTTGTTGTTGAAAATTGGACACTTAAATCTTGTAATGTGGTAACTCTAGAGATCAGATTTCCCTCCTTCCCCAGGGTGTTCCTTCTTGCTGTTGTTAGCACAGAGGGTCTGTGTGCTGAGAGTTAAGCCGAGGTGTACACTTAAGGTCTTTTCCAATCTTTTCTGAGCCTGCACCTTTCCCTGGACATGCACAGTGACTTTCCGAATTCTGCACATATGTGGTTTTTGAATGTTCTAGTCCTTAAATATGTGATTCCTAAAAGGGGAAGTAAAGAAAAATGAAAGTAGTGGGGGATAGGGGGAGTAAAAGGCACAAGTCATTTAAATCCCCTGGAAGTTTCTTCAACCAGAAAGGGAGAGGATTACAACAATGATGGTGAGGGTTGCAACAATGGCTTCAGTGCAACAATGGCTTCAATGAGCTTCTGGCTGGAATTCCTCTTTCAGGAATGGGTGTGTCTTGTGATCTAAGAAATTTATAGTAATTTTCTAGGTAGTGCTTCTTATAAATATTTGATTTGTTGGGAGAAATATTTACATAAGAGTAAATTTTCTCATACTAAAGCTTCTTCAAGAAAAAGGGCAGAACATTGTATATTTTAAATTAATATATAAGTTAGACAAGTTTGCTGTAGAACATTAAAATGATACATGTATATTTTAAAGCCCCATTATTTCCCCATTGTCTAGATTTTTACTCTCAACTCATTAGTGCATTGCATTAGATACAGACAGATGAATAGAAAGAAGGAAGGGAGGAAAGTGGGAGTGGATTTGGGATGATTCAATGATGACTGGTCTTCAGTGTAACCTGTATATTCTAATAGTATTTATTACTGCCTATAAACTGCCTGAGAATGCTGCAGGTTAAAACCATAATCTGTAATCCATTTATGAGCGTCAGGAATTAGGAGTGACTTAGACAGGTGGTTCTGGCTCAGGTGACCATGTGTTTCTGGCTCAGGTGACCATGTGTTTGTCTTCCAGATGTCAGCTGGGCTGCAGTCATCCGTAGGACTGACTGGGGCTGGAGGGGCTATTGCCCAGACAACACAATCACAGGTGGTTAATGAAGAAGCCTCGGCTCTCGGCTGGCTGTGGGCAGGAGGCCTCAGTTCCTCATCACAGGACTTCTCCATAGGACTGCTTGAATGTCCTCATGGCATGACAGCAGGCTTTCTCCAGAGAGGGAGCCAAGAGAGAGAAGAAGGAGGAAGCCAGGATGCCTTTTATGATCTAGCATCACAAGTCACATACTGCTACCTCTGCCATATCCTATTTATTAGAGGTGAGTCGCTAATTGCAGCCCATGTTCAGCTATATATCTTGAAAGAAAAATATCAAAGAATTTGTGCACCTGTCTTAAAACCACCACATGTAAATACTATTAATAATCTTATTTTTTCCACTTAACATATTTTGAACATTTTTTAATTTCATTAATTATTTTGCTACAGTATTACTTTTAATAATTCCCTAACATACTGCATGAGTGTTAACACCAGTAATTTAACCAGAACCCCATTGGGAACATTTTAATTATTTTGAAGTTTTTGACATTTGAATAATACTACAAGAAACATTTTGGTGTGCATATGTTCCTATAATCCATGATTTTTTAACTAGGCTAATAGGTAGATTAAAATGGTCATTAGTGTGGAAATGGTTTCAGCGACTCAGAGAATGGAGCAAAAGCCATTTAATAAGACATTGTTTGGACACTCTCCAGGGGGAGGCATGGGGAGGGGTGGAAATCCTGGGAAGTGGTTTGGATCAGCAAGATTCCAGAGCTCCTACAGGATTATAAGGGTAAGTGGAGGAGAGAGACAGCTGTAAAAATGAAAGACCTTTTGCAGTGACTCAGCAGGGAGAGCATGAGGTGCAGCCACAAGGACAGAGAAGAAAGAGGAAACCTGAAGAACAGCAGGCCAGTGATGAGAGGTGGTAAAACCTGGGTATGAGGAATCCAAAAACGGCAGAGATGACTCAGGACACAGGAAAGGGGTGGGTGAAAAGTCACTTAATGCTTTTGTGGAAATCTATTTTTTTTTTTTTTTTTTTTTTTTTGCGGTACGCGGGCCTCTCACTGCTGTGGCCTCTCCCGTTGCGGAGCACAGGCTCTGGATGCACAGGCTCAGCGGCCATGGCTCACGGGCCCAGCCGCTCCGCGGCATGTGGGATCCTCCCTGACCGGGGCACGAACCCGTGTCCCCTGCATTGGCAGGCGGACTCTCAACCACTGCGCCACCAGGGAAGCCCAGGAAATCTATTTTTAAAAATGAGTTTTCTATTTTCTATTTGTCCAATCTCAAGATATTGTGGGTTTAGAAGTTTATATGTATTTAATGAAATTCCAGAGTGAATGTTTAACATCCAGGCCGGGAGGCTGTGTTATCTTCTTTACTGCTTGGCACCCTGGTTATCTCCTTTACTACTTGGGATGAATTTCTGGCCTTTCATACTATTGTTTTTCATTTATAAAATGGACAAGATGACATTTTTCAGATTTGCTTCAAGTTTAAGCTTTCTGAGCAAAGATTGTGGGCCACTTTGTTTAAAGGCTCTTTGAGTGGTAAACATGCCTTAGAAGGTAGAGATTGGCTACCTCCCTGGAGGGATTTAGAGGCTGTCCCCTCCCTGTCAAGGACATGTGCTCACATTCTAGGCTTCTCTCCTCCAAGAGACTTTGTTTCTATTGCAGAGTAAGATATATGATCTTTTTTTTACTGAGGAGGAGAGCAGGGGCAGATGTGTCAACCATCTGTATAAGCTCTGAGTTTCATGATATGGGATTCCTCTCCAGTGGCATAAACCCCACTGCACGCTCAGGAACGTCTGCCTCCACTGCCTCACTCCATGGAGACCTGGGGCTTGGGTAACCGGGGCTAAGTTTGCTTGGCAACTAAACAATCTGATCCTTGATCCGGAAATTGCACGACGTGATGGTGTGTGTATAGTCTGCTAGCATGTATGTTTGTATACATACGTATACACATGTATACATGGACACAAATACATACATATACACATGTATACATGGATACAAATACATACATGCTACCCAGGTCTACACAGACACACAAGGACTCACATATATAACTGTGGCAAGGTAACTTGTTAACTCGCTCGTAGGATCTCAGACCTGTCAGAGTTTCAAACAAAATATTGAGAAATGGGACAGCAGAAGTAGCGGGACGTCTCTTTGAAGATCAGGGTAGAAGGACGGTGACTGCAGCCACCCTGACACTCCCCCAGTCTCTCCCTGCTCTCTCGCTCTGACGAAAGAAGCTGTTATGTGGTGTGCAGCCCTATGGAGAGGCTCACAGCACAAAGACCGAGGGGAGCCTCCTGCCAACTGCCCCCAAGAACTGAATCCTGCCACCACCTTGTGTGTGAGCTTGGAAGCTTGTCCTTCCCCACTCAGGTCTTGCAGTGACCACAGCCCCAGTCTTGTGAGACCCAGAATCAGAGAACCCAACTACGCTGGGACTGGATTCCTGATCCATAGAAATGGTGATGTAATAAAGGCTGTGGTTTTTAAAACACTAAGTTTTAGAGTAATTTCTACTGATACGGGCTTTTACGTATCCTGCAAAACTGCTCAGGTTCACCCCAAGTGGACTGTGAAATAAAGCCTATTGACTGTGGAATATTGCCCCAACACCTTCACCTTCTCACCCCGCAGGCTCCAGTAAAACTTTGACAGACACAGAAACAGATGGAGGCCCAATCAGACTGCCCAGTTCAAGGACAATTCAGATGATTCAATACAAGGGCCTCATACAGGCAAAATTACTTTTCAAGAATTTATTTTAAAGTAATTATAAATTCACCTCTTACTCCTGATTTGTGATCTAAAGTATTTTTCTTCCTAATCCTGATGTAATATGTAATAACTCACAGGCATGGGCAGTGGCAGGAGGGAGGCCCAAGGGCGTGTGCAGCTCTGCACCCAGCACCTTCGCTCTGGGGAGGAGGACAGGGGTGGGACCACGGGGCCGCCCAGGAACTCTAGGTGGGTGGGAGAGCCAGACCCTAAGGTCCAGGGGAAGGGAATTGGGGCTCCATGAGGTTGCAGGGCTGAGCCACTGGGCCCACTGATGAGGATGCAGAAAGGCCAGCGGGGACAGAAAGGGAAGGTGGCCCAGGAGCTGCAGGAGACCCCCAGGTGAGGGGTCACAGAATGACCCCAGCAAGCAGGGCCCCACCCCCCCCTTCCCAGCAGCTCTGTCAGAGCCGGTCTGCACCTCAAGGGAGCCCAGCAGGCCCAGGTGTGGCCCAGAGACATCACCTGCGGAGGCTGTGGGGAAGCCAGGCCAGGCTGGGGTCCCTCCCCCAGGGGAAGGGCAGGGAGGAGAGGGAGGGAGGAGGGGCTGGACTCCAGTCCCCCAGGAGCCTGGTGCCCGGAAATCCATGAGTCAGAGCAGGAGACACACCCATGCAGGGCAAGCTTGAGCCCGAGGCATAAAAGGGAGAAGGATGGAGCGGGTCACACAGCAAGAACACACACCCCATACCTGTGTCACTCAGCACTGTTCTACAGGAGGACAGGAGGATGGAGGAGAAAAGCACACATAAAATTAGATAAAATTGCATATTTAATTTGGTCACGAATTCATAAAAATGCATATTTATATAAAATTATAAAAATTTTAATATAACATTGCATAATTTGGTCACAAATTCATAAACACATGAGTATTTTGTACCTAATGATATTTCTTGTATTGTTTGATATTTCTAACAAAATCTTCAAGAAGGGGTCCTCTCATTGAGAAGAGACTTCAACAGACATCCAATTTTCAAGTAAAACTTCAAAAGTATCATATTTGCACTGGCATAAGGCAATATAGGATGCAAGTTCGTGTTTCTTAAAGATTCTCCTTGGTAAAACACACAGTAAACATGTGAACAAGTGAATATAGCTGACAAACACTGGCAGGGCTAATACTTTAGATGGGCATTCAAGGAAGTCTTCTGAGAAACGGACAAGTGACCCAACACTTGATTGACAAGAATTCATTTATATTTCCCTCTGAAGATGAAGGCAAAGTGGCCTGCACAGAAGGAACAGCAAAGGCAGGAAACACCTGACTTCCAGGAAAGGGAGGGACATCAGGGCCAGGGGCATATAGCACCAAGACCACAGGATCAGCCTTTCTATAAACTCAAGTGGACTCCACATGCTATATCCTGATTTGCCTAAACACTGACAATTCCAGTTTTGGCCACATTAGCCACATCAACCTTAGGGAAGACAACACACAAAGCTTTGAGATGGAATAGACCAAAAACCCCTGAGAATTGCTTCCACCATTAAGTTTTCCTGCAGCAGTTAGAACACTATGGAGAAGGGTTTGATGGAAGAAAGATATTTTTAAAAAGCAGTAAAAGGACCAAACCTTAATATAGCAGCCATTTTAGGTCAATTCTCACAGTATTTAAGAACTGGTATTTTTGGGTGAGTCTCTTCTGCAGAAGGCCAAAGCCTCCAAAGGGGCTAAGATCCTTTATATAGCCAATTCAGATGAACAGGAGGAGGCCCAGGCATGACAGCCCAGTTCACAGACACCAGATACAGGGCTGCACATGGATGCCACTTCTCCTCACTCTCTGCTCACTTGTAAACTCCTACCTATAAAAAATGTTAATATTCACACAGCTATAAAACTGACATGTTTAAAGTGGGCCCTGGAGAAGTCACCAGGCATCCAAAAGTGACCAAACTTCCTTTGAGGGAGAAGATGCTATCAGTGCTCTCCCCACAGTGGGCTTTTTCTCCTTTCCTTTTTTTTTTTCTTTTGCTTTTTTTTTTGTTGTTGTTTTGTGTTTGTTCTTTTGTGCTTTTTGTTGTTGTTGTTTTGTTTTTTTTGCCTCGCAGCTTTTGGTATCTTACTTCCCCGACCAGGGATTGAACCTGGGCCCTCAGCAGTGAAAAACACAGAGTCCTAACCACTGAGCTGCCAGGGAATTTCCTCCTTTTGTATTTCTAATTGTTTTTGATTGCCAGCCCTCATCCAGGTAACCCACATAAGCAACCTATAAACTATATTTACAAAAATTTTTTCATACTTATATAAATACCTACATATAAACATAAATGTACGAAGATTCACAATATGTTTGCACTTTAATGATGTGTATTATGTTACACATCATTAAATGCATACATATCAACATGAATGACAAATACAAATAACAAATACAAATAAAAAGTGCACGTATATTAGGATAAAAAAGTGTCTTCAACTGAAAGACTGAGGTCCTCAAACACTCAGGACACAGCAGAGCCAGCTTCACCATCTTCATAGACATACTTTCCCGAGTCCAGCAGGTGGTCCTGAATTTTCTGCTTTGCCAATCTTAGCCCCAGCTTTTCCAAGGTGTCCAGCAGGGTGTTGACTGAGGCCTCCCGTCCCTTGTTGCTGACCCAAGTATCCAGCATTTCATACAAGGCATCCCGAGGGACCCGGACCCCTTCTCTGACCAGAAGGATCTCATTTTGCGTGAGGCCCAACTTTCTCATGAGTGAATCCCAGGAGTCACACGGCACGATGGTTGCAAAGTCATCAAAGAACCGCCTCAGGCCTAAGTTGGGGGAAGTCACAGAGACAGAATTGGGACAGGCTTCAGAAAGGGCAGAGGAGGGGCTTCCCTGGTGGCACAGTGGTTGAGAGTCCGCCTGCCGATGCAGGGGACACGGGTTCGTGCCCAAGTCCAGGAAGATCCCACATGCTGTGGAGCGGCTGGGCCCGTGAGCCATGGCCGCTGAGCCTGCGCATCCGGAGCCTGTGCTCCGCAACGGGAGAGGCCACAACAGTGAGAGGCCCGCGTACAGCAAAAAAAAAAAAAAAAGAAAGAAAAGAAAGGGCAGAGGACCCTCAGTCAGGCCTAGACCCAGGGTGGGACCTGAGGAGCGCCCCCTGCTGGTGAACCTGCTGCTCTGCGTCCCTGACATGCTTCCCATCAGCAGAGAATCAGGCCACACTGCATGGGCCTCACCTGTGCCCAAGGCACTGCAGGGAGTCCAGGTCTCCAGAGAGTCCTGCCCTAAGGGGGGATGAGGGCCCACCAGGGAGGGGAGATGGACATTATGGAGGGAGAAGGCAGTCTGTGGTAGGAGACAGAGGGCGGGACACAGTGGTGCAACAGACCTCAGAGGAGGGCACCTGCCGTTCTCAAGAGAGTGAGGTCCCCCGGCTGCCACCTCTGCAATGGGGACAGAGCAAGGGCCTGGAGGGAGGAAGGTCTCTGGCCTCACGCCCAGCTCGGCCTCGCTGACTGACACTGTGGCAGAGCTAGATGGGGACAGACTCGGAGCAAGAATTTAACCCATAAAATGGAGCAAACACCACCCACCTCACGGGACTGTACTGGGGATTCAATGAGTTGTGTGTGAAATGCAGTGCACACCACCGTCCATAGGTACATAAGGTGGGCACCGAATACAAATTTGTATTTTCTAACAGCTACACTGAAAAACGTAAAAAGTAACAAGTAATAACTAATTTTCATAAAATAGGGTACTAACTCAATATATTCTAAAAATTTTCGTTTCAACATGTAATCAATATACAACAAACTGTTAATGAGACATATTACAGTCCTTTTTCCTACCAATTCTTTGCAATACAGTATCGAGTTACACTACAGCTCATCAGATTTGGCCACAGGTCAGGTGCTCCACAGCCTCCTGCGGCCACTGGGTGCCCTGCTGGACGGCACAGCCCCTTGGATGCCTCAGGGTGGGCCAACCTGGCCCTGAGCAACAGGGGAGGAGGGAGGATGGGGGGGAGGGAAGGACACGGAGGTGTTAGGGGACACTGCTAGGGGACAGAGGGCTGCAGGGTGGGGAGAAGAAGAGGGGGCAGAGAGGGAATTAGAGTCCCGAAGGTCCAGTGACGAGCCATCCCTGCTCTGAGTTGCCCTAACAGCTATGGGGACAGCAGTTAGGACACTCTCCCTCCTCCCTCCACTCCTGCTCCACTGCCCAGGGAAAGCACTCACTTTCAGTGGGGTCTGCACCGTTTGCTGGAACCAGCAGCCTTCTTCTCGTGTGAGACCCTTCAGCTTCTGCTGGTTCCTGTAAAACACAGTGGAGAACAGCCTTGGTCTTAATCAGGGGTCCTGGATTCCAGAACTGAGCCTAGCAAACATTGTTCTGAAATTCTGGCATATGCAGCCATAAGTGAAACAAAAATACAATGTAGGATATTTGAAGGGAGAAGACAAAATAGTCATTATTTGACATATGATTGTATTCTTACAAAACTCTAATGGTTTAGCAACAATACTTAAATGTGAGTGTATCGATGGATGAATGTTAAAAATTGTAGCAGATAATAAATTATATAAAGAATTACAAGAGTCAGAAAAACTCATAAGGTTACAGAACACTTGTAGTACAAAGACACAGCCTCAATAAGAAATAGGAGAAATTTACCAAAGAAAAACACACATCTAGTTGAGGTATTATAAAACCCTTGACTTGAAAATGCTACCTCTCTTCATAAGAAAAATACAGAATATCTAAAAGATCTCAGTTCTTCCTAGATTAATTTATAAATTAAGGTAATACTGAAAAAATCAGCAGCTAAATCGAGTATAAGGAATGAGATGGTAACTCAGAACAATTCAGGGAGCTCCTCATGTCTTATTTATCACAAAATAAATTCCACTTAGCTTTTTTTTTTAAATTTTATTTCTTTATTTATTTTTGGCTGTGTTGGGTCTTCATTGCTGCATGTGGGCTTTCTCCAGTTGCTGCGAGCTGGGGCTACTCTTCGTGGTGGTGTGCAAGCTTCTCATTGCGGTGGCTTCTCTTGCTGCAGAGCACAGGCTCTAGGTGTGCGGGCTTCAGTGGTTGTGGGATGTGGGCTCAGTAGTTGTGGCTCGTGGGCTCTAGAGCACAGGCTCAATAGTGGCCCATGGGCTTAGCTGCTCCATGGCATGTGGGATTTGCCCGGACCAGGGCTCGAACCCGTGTCCCCTGCATTGGCAGGCGGATTCTATGCTACCAATCACATCATTTAAAAAAAGCCTACCTGGGCTTCCCTGGTAGGCCCGTGCACCGCGATGAAGAGTGTCCCCCACTTGCCACAACTAGAGAAAGCCCTCGCATAGAAACGAAGACCCAACACAGCCAAATAAATTAAAAAAAAAAAAAAAAAAAGACTACCTAAGAATTTTATCTTCTGTTTGATGGACTTTTTTTTTTTTTTTTTTTTTTTTTTGCTGTACGCGGGCCTCTCACTGTTGTGGCCTCTCCCGTTGCAGAGCACAGGCTCCAGATGCGCAGGCTCAGCGGCCATGGCTCACGGGCCCAGCCGCTCCACAGCATGTGGGATCTTCCTGGACTGGGGCACGAACCCGTGTCCCCTGCATCGGCAGGCGGACTCTCAACCACTGCGCCACCAGGGAAGCCCTGATAAAGGACTTTAAAAGCTCTGAGCAATGAAAAATAAATGTATCGATAGATTTAATTAGTTAATATATAAAATTCTGCACATTAAAATACTAAACCAAATGAAAAAACACACATGCATGTACTCATGGGCACAAGAGCATGTCTGCTTAGAAAGACTCTTAACAGACAACAGTCATCTGAAAATAATCAAAACAAAAAACATACAAGTTTAAGTCAGTTTTTTGCTTGTTACCAAAAAAGAAATATATTAATCTCATATCAAAACTATTGAAATGATATGACCCCAAACGTCTGTGTGTGTGTGTGTGTACAGTGAAAAATACTTCTATACGTTGACAAAGAGATTCTACTTCTACTAGGAAGCCACCCCACAAATATGTCTATTCATTGAGACAAATACTAATTTTCAAATAGATTCAACTTAATAATAATTTTGAAATAAATGTGAAATTCCTAACGTGATGAGGAATGGCTTAAAAGCATGTAACAATCACACAGAAAAATATCATGTAGCTTTAATTCCGTCACTGAACAATCATGGGAGTGACCACTCTGGCTATTCTAGACACCAGGAATGTGGTGAGAACAAGACAGATGATAAGTAGCGTAAGAGCTGCCAGTCGACCATAGCAGGGGGTGGGCTCTCTTCCCCTCCATGACCATGATTTCCCTCCGTCACCACTTCCCCATGGGACGGGAGACCTGACCAGCATCAGCCTTTCCCTGTTTCTCCCGTAGTCCTGGGCAAGCAGAAGGGCCAGGGCACCACACTCACCAGCAGACGCTTTGCTTCCCCCTGGGACTGGGCCGTGACATCTGTTGGCTTCACCTGCTCTTCTACCTCCTGCTCAGGGACCAGATCAATCAGCGACTCTCTGTTGATCAGCATATTGTTGTGGGCATTGTCCAGACTCCCAGGACCTTTTAAGGGATGTGAGCGCCAGAAGAGGACCTTGGGAAGGCAAAGAGCTGACTCAGGAGTCCATACCCACAGATCCATGTAGTGTCTGCGGGGGACATTGTGGGTTTTGCCTCTCCACCTAATCCCATGCTGTGCCCCCCAGGTGGGTACAGGCTCAGCACATCCAGGGCTCTGCTGATGGCACCTGGACCCTAGTGCTGTGCTCAGGGGGGTTCAGCACCCCTTCCTGACACCCTCCATGCCCCAGGGTGCATCCAGCGTTATGGGGTGAGGGTGCCTCACAAGCAGTAAGAGGGACGGGCTGCTAACCAGCCTTAGGGTTGCTCTCAACAGGCCAGTTGCTCTCCTACAGTCAGCCCAGAGCTCCTACGCCACTTGAGAGAGCCAGGGACAACAGCATAGGACAAATTGGGGACTGTGTCCACCCAGGGCCAAGCAGTTACTGAGGGCCTGATGCCACCAGGTCCTGGAGAAACCAACTCACTTTGTCCATGCACTTAGGGTCCACACCACGACCTAGAAGAGAAGAGGCATCCACCTGAGCAGTGGGGAGGGCCCTCTTGCAGCACCTCCCTCCCCAGGGACAGTGCTAGGGACAGGGTGTGGGCTGGGGGCTCAGACACTGAACAAGGAGCCCCGGGCCTGGTGACAGGGAGCGGGCCATTCCAAATCTGGAGAACCCTCGGGGAGGGAGAAGAGAAGGGGGAAAATGAAATCCATGTAAAATCTCTGTAGGGTTCTGCTGAACGACCCTCTCCCCTGACTCTTGTCACCCAGTCAAGGTGCTGACCACCTCTCTGCCCCGGCTGGGGGTCCTAAAGCCATTAAGAACTGACCCTGCCCCCAGCTACACCATACTTGGCCAGGGGGAAGAGGGGACCGTCAGCTGAGATGGGGGACTCATGTGATCCCGGCTTCGTAGGAGCAGGTGAGGTGGGAGGTGGAGGGGGATCCCGGGGAACAAGATCAGAGCCAAGCCAGGGGGAACAGGAGGATTGGGGAGATGGAGCAGGGGGCCAGCACCTCCCCCTTCCCTCCTAGAACCTCACCTTTAATGAGGAACCTCCAGATAACAAGTCCAGTCAGCAGCAGGACACAGACAGCCACACTTCCAGTTACAGATTCGATCACCAGCTTTGAAGTGCCTGAGGAGGGAGAGGGAGTGGTGGACAGTCTTGGACGCATGGTCACTGTCTCACCAGGAACCGGGGCCTCCCCACTGGCCTGGGTACCTGATTTTCGGTCCATACATTTGAGGTCGCTGAAGGGGCTACAGGGCGTGGCCACGACCATCCCATCAGGGCACCTGGGTACAGACACAGGGAGGATATGAAGAGGATCCGTCAGGGAAAGCTGGCCAGATGAGGAGAACGAGGGAGAAAACTCCCACCTGCAGTACCCTGACCAGCCAGTGCAGGAGGGACAGGCTTCTCCTGTCTGCAGGGCTGGGTTCCCTCACTACCCCTTGTTGGGTGGGAGAAGGATCTGGGCTGTGCACTTCAGGCCCCAGGGCTCCTGCTGAGTGTTCAGAGCTGCCCCTTCAGGAGCTGGGCCCCTGGGAGGGGGCATCTCATCCAAGTCAAGGGTCAGAAGGGTTTGGGCACAAGCCAAGCCTCATCCTCCAGTCAAGCTTTAATACAAGGACCCTCTTGTCCTCCACCTGTTGACTCTTCCTACCAATCACAGCCAGCACGGGAGCATCAGAGAAGACCTAATTACTATTGGCCTCTAAATCCCCAAATAGGAAAGATTCAGATCTTATTGGGGAACAAGGGCTGGATGTGAGGCCAGCTGAGTTGGCTCGGGTTTTATGGGAACCTTGAAGGAGCACACATATGGCCTCATTATGACTTTTGTCTGTGGTGGACACTTGTCTTTCTAGGCTCCTTCTGAGGAGGTGTGGGAAGGGGGCCCTGGGGAAGGACACACAGAGTGATGAGGAGGGGCTGCTGCATGCTCAGGAGACCCCACAGGCACAAGGGAGCCCTGAGGACGTAGGAGGGGCTGCATGGAAACTGGAGAAAGGGGTACAAGGAAACTGGGGGTCTCTGTGGGTTGGGAGCCCCCTAGGCTCCCATGTCTCACCGGGTGCTGCACTTGTAGCAGAATTCAGGTGCATCTTCTCTACGGAAAGTGCCAGGTTTGCACTGACACTCAGTGTCCTTGGTTGAGGTGCACGGACTTTTCTCTTCTTCCCCTGGAGACCAAAGATAAGGTTTTGGGGGGGTGTTTCCCTCACGTGTCTCTCAACCATTCTTCACCACCCAGATCTCCACCCACTCAGTTCTACTCAGTTCAGGAAGTAATTTGGGGGCCATTTTCTGCAGCAACACACACAGACCATCCAAAGGACAGCCACTGTTCACGTGTCACCAATAGAGGCATATAAAAGGGACCATGTGTCATTACAGATTACATCAGGATTGGGAAGAAAAAGGTTTTAGATCACAAATCAGGAGCAAGAGCCGGGGTGGGGCGGGGTGGGGTGTAATATGAGACACTCTGGATGGAGAGGACCACTTGGGTGACTTCCCAACACCTGGCCCTGCTGGTCATGAAGGCTGAGAGAGGCCGAGATCCTGGAGCAGAAGTCACAGGGCTCACAGGGGCGCGGCCCAGAACCAGACTCGCCACACAGCTCAAACCCAGCCCTGTCCCACTCAACCAGGCCTCCCGTGCTGTCACTAACCAGCCCCTCCGTCAAGGGACACATTACTCCCCGCCTTCCAACTGATGCTCTGAAAGACTTCCCTACCAGGTGGCATACGTTATACAAATAATTTCTGTTTTCATTTATTTTACTGACCTAAGACAGGGTAGGATGAAGACCTAGCTGGGCTGGAAATCAGGTTTCTGACTCCCTGTTCCATTCAAATCCCATCTCATCACCCAAATGTAGGCATGGGGACATGTTCTGTACCTGATTTGCAAATCCTACAGAGTAAGCAAGAAGAGAGGGTGTTTGAATAATTGGTGTAATCCACCTTATCCGTGCACGGTGTACAACCTCCACTGGCTTCCTCCATATGGAACCCTGGGAAGGAAGGGAAAAGCTGGTGAGTAAATCCCCACAGGATTCCCAGAGGCTGGCAGTGTGGACAGCGCTGCCTCTTTCGGCCATCAGTGGAATCCACACGGGGAACTCTCCTTGACCTGGCTTTAATCTTTTGATTCTACATCTACCACATACCTTAGACCAGTACTGCCAACAGGAATATATTACAAGCCACACATAAAAGTCACATTCATAGTTGGCACATTAAAGAGTAAAAAGAAAGAGGCAATATCCAACATAGTATCATTTCAACGTGTATCAATATAAAAGAGTGAGATTTTTACTTACTTTAACACCTCACTAAAAAAATAAAACTCATGCTCCCTTCACAGTGTTCAGGGTCTGTGGCCTCCTCCCACCTGTCCCGGTGACCTCTCCACCCTCCACTCACCCCAGCTGCCCCCTAGCTTTGCTCAAACAAGCCCAGCCCTGCCCCCTGGGGTGACAGTTCCCGGGGCCCTCTTAGGAGCACTCTACCTGGCTCTCTGCACCAAAGTCACCATCCCCAGGAGGCCTCACCAACCCCGACTCTGTCCCACCCATCACTCAATTATCCTCATGGTTCCTATCTCATCTCTCTGACTGTCACATTTGTCCATCTGTCTGGGTACCATCCTAGGAGGAGGGTTCCAGGAGGGTGGGGGTCTCATGCCCTCCACTGGCACATGGAAGACTTCCAGTAAATGCCTGTGGAATAAGAGCCAGGAACTGCTGGGGTCAGAAGACCAGAAGGACTTGGAGACAAGGGTGGGGTAAGGGTTGGAGATCAGTCTTAGAACGTACCTGGTGCACACAGCTTCCCTGAGGGGCTGCGTTTCCATCCCTGCAGGGCAGTTAATTGCTGGTGAAATTTTTCCTGCCTTATGGGCATGGCTGAAGCAGCTGCAATCTGTGGAGACAAAGCAGGGACAGGCATGAGTGGCTTCCAGACTCTCATCCCTCCCAGGATGCATCCCACAGTCCCTTGACCACAGCCTGCAAGACGAAACAGAACTGGGGCCTTTCTTCCAGCTATAAACTCTCATTCTTTTCATGTTTGTCCCCTGGCCTTTTGTGCTACCAAGTAACTTACACTTAAATTTTTTTCCTGGTATTCCTTTCTCTTATAATAAAATAAAATATGTTTATTCCAGAAAGTATGGTCAAGGAAACATTTTTTATAAGAAGACAGAAACCACAGGGATCCCCCCAGTTAGAGAAAACATCCATTATTTTGTGTCTTTACTTCTTCTATTTGACCATATGTGTAATACTCTCAGGCTCTCTCTCTTTCTTTCTCACGTGCGCGTACGTGCGCGCACACACACATTTTCACAAATGAGTCTTACTATGCACACACTTTTTCAAAATCAGGATACAGAATCACAGTTGAGTAAGGAACTTTTGGCTTTAACCGGACAAGCTGTCCTGGAAAGGAAGCTGTTAGCGTTCCACATAATGAGTCACACGGAGGAAGAAGAAATAGCAATACAGGGTTTTGAGATGAGTCTCCGTGCAAACAATGACACAATGGGGCCAGTCGAAAAAATTTGAATGGGGTCTGAGGATTTGATGGGGATTAACGTGTTGATGTTAGTGTTCTGATGTTGAAGGCTGTGTTGTAGTTTTGGGGGAGAATGTCCTCATTTGTAGGAAATATACATTCAAGTATTCAGTCATGGGCTCTATCATATCAGCAGCTATTTTTCACATGGTACAGGAAAAAAGGGGGGGCGGTTTGTATAGTCTTTGCAACTTTGCTTTAACCTGGGAGTGACAAAATAGAAAGTGAAATTAAGGGAAAAAGAAAAAGAAAGAAAGAAAAACACAGTTCAGATGAAAACAGCTTATGTTGAGCCCAGTTCAACTGCCTGGATCTAAACAAGATAAAATGCAGCTCTCTTCCACAGAAAAGCCTGTCAAGTATTTGGGGACAGCTAAGCCCACATATGTCCTCTAAGTTGTCCCTTCCCCAGGCTGGGCCTCCTCTGACTCCCCACAAGTTGGTGGAATCTCCTTTCCCTGCCTTCACAGTCCTATTCCCTCCTCTCTTTCCTGGTTCTTCTCTCACAGGCTGTCTCCCTCAATGTTTTATTATGAACATTTTCATGCATCCAACAAAGTTTAAAGATCTGTACAGTAAACTCTCATATACTCACCACCTAGATTCGGTAACTAATATTTTGCTATGTTTGCTTTATCACATATTTCTTCCTTTTTTTAAATTAATTAATTTATTTTTATTTATTTTTGGCTGCGTTGGGTCTTCGTTGCTGCACGCAGGCTTTCTCTAGTTGTGGCTCTCGCGGGCTCTAGAGCGCAGGCTCAGTCGTTGTGGCGCACAGGCTTAGCTGCTCCACGGCATGTGGGATCTTCCCGGACCAGGGCTTGAACCCGTGTCCCCTGCCTTGGCAGGCGGATTCTTAACCACTGCGCCACCAGGGAAGCCCCATATTTCTTTCTTTATCCATCCCTCTGTCCATTCTCCTATGTGTCTTATTTTTATGATGAAATTCACGTCTGCAACTCAATACTTCAGCATTGTCAGTCACTTGAGCTCCATATTTCTTTACAGTTTTTTTCAGTGTTAAGATTTACAAAGAAGGAAATGCATAATTCTTAAGGGTACCATTCAAATAGTTTTTAAAAACGCATACACTTGGGAAACCCAAACCCTCTATCTAGATCCTGGAAATTAGCATTACTACAGAACATTCCTTCACACCCCTTTCTAGGTTATCCTAATCTCCTATGTGACTCCAAGAGGAAGTGGCCTTCATCAGGTGGAGGAAGGTCTCTTCTGCCCTGACATAATGAGAGGTTTTATCATGACAGGGAGGTTAAGTGTTGTCGAATGCTTTTTCTGCAACTGTTAAGCTGTTCATATAGTTTTTCTCCTTCATGGTGGTAGCATAGTGAAACACACTGATTCATTTTCAGATGTTATTCCTGTGATAAACCCCACTTGGTCATGGCATGTTTTCTTCTTTAAATATTCCTGAATTTAGTTTACTATTTGTTTTGTTAAGGAATTTTGCCTCTGTTTTTAGGAAGGATATTGAAGGGTATTAATATTTTTCTTTTCAAATGTTTTTGTCAGGTTTCACTATTAGGGTTATACTGGGCTTAGAAACTACTAAAGCACTCTTATGTTGCCTGAAGGAATTTGTGTAAGATTTTTGTCAGTTCTTTTACTGTTTGTATTTTTGCCCCCTCCCCCTGCTGCCTAATCTGGGGTCTCCTGGTCATTCACTCCCCGTCTCAGAGATCTCATGGCTCCTTGAAAATCTCTACTGGCACTTGAGGAATCAAAACCACAGCACTGTGGTGCCCCATTTTTACTTCTTAGACTAGCAAAGAATTAAAGTTTAGTGTGGCAAAGGCGTAGGGAAACAGGCACACTTGTGGACTCTCGGTGTGAGGTAAAATGGTCCAGCCTTCTTTTGGAGGCCAGCTTATCCTTAACTAAACAAAAGTGTAAAATTAGCTAACCTGCTGACAGCAATTCCACTTCTAAGGAGTTACCTAACAGACAATGCGCATGGCCACACGGATACTTGACAGTGCCTACAGGCACCCAGAGCCATTCGTCAAGCAGTGTTCAAGTGAGTCCTACCTATGGTAAACTGATATTTTAAAAACTAATTCTATATTTTTTTGTGAATACAAAACGTTATTTCTTTTCTGATTTTTAGTACTAATTTGTACCATGCAAAGTACACATTTTCATGATTCCTGTAACCTTGTTAGGCCCTTAATTTTTTTTTTTTTTCCTGTGAACATATAAGAAACTTCGAAAAGAGCCTCAAACAACCTGAGAAAGCAGTGGAAGTAGGCACATTTTTTTTCCATAGTGAGTTTCTTTAGGATGCACACCGATAGTGCTAAATCGCCCCCAGAGCCTCCAGCTAGCCTCCTAAAGAAGTGGGGAGGGGGCTTCCCTGGTGGCGCAGTGGTTGGGAGTCCGCCTGCCGATGCGGGGGGTGCCCCGGTCCGGGGGGATCCCGCATGCCGCGGAGCGGCTGGGCCCGTGAGCCGTGGCCGCTGAGCCTGCGCGTCGGGAGCCTGTGCTCCGCGGCGGGAGGGGCCGAGGCGGTGAGAGGCCCGCGTACCGCCCCCCACCCCAAAAGAAGTGGGGAGAATCTGGTCCCAACTGTGGGTTGATTGATGGTTTCTACACAGCACCCATAAATTGCAACAAACAGCAAGCAACGTTAAAGGTTGCTCCCCTTTCAGGGAAAAGGAAATTCAAAGGTGTTTAAGGCAGTGGTGGGGGAAGGCGGGGACCTACACGGTTAATCGATTTACAAAGGACACGTTTTAAAAGTTAAACGTAGTGCAAAATAAAAAGAAAGAAAGAGTGAGGAGGATCGGAGGAAGGAAAGGGGAAGAGAAAGAAAAGGCGATCTGTCTGTCGCTCGCTGATGCTCCCCTGGGACCAATCTGGAGGCCAGACCCTCCAAGGACCCGGAGGCGGAGAGCGGGCTCTTCTTCTTCGGGGCCGCAGGTAGACGCTGCCAGCCCCGGATCCGCACCCCGCCACCCCCTCACCCCATGTACTTGGACTTCGCCCGGGCGGGTCCTGCCGGGACATGCCCAGCCGTGTCCCGCCGCCCACCCCTCGCCCCCGCCCTTTTCCGGCCACGGAGAGCGCCATGTGGAGCCGGGACTCGCGGCGGGGACTCACCGACAGCAGGACAACCCGGACGACGAAGATGAGAACCGAGGTGCCCCGCAGCCGAGGCCTGGGATCGAGAGCGCGCCCTGCCCGGGTGCTCGAGACGGCCTGTGTGCTCTGTGCCCGCTGCCCCGTGCGGTCGCGGGGCGCTCGCTGTCCAGGTCGCCGCGGAGTGACAGCTGGCAGAGCCATCAGGAATGAAAGTGTGCTTCGTGGAGCACGGGATCGTCCTGCCGCCTGCGGGTGCGCGGGGCAGGGTAATGACTCAGTCGGACGCTAGCTTTACACCGGCCTGGGGTTGCGCCACCCGCGGGGGCGAATGAGCTACGCCTTCCGTCGAGTTGACGTAAACATTCACCACTTTAGCCAATCGCGTGTGGCTCAGGAGAGGAGCCCAGAGACCTTGAGGGCCCCTCTGTTTCATAGAGGAAACTGCCTGCTTTGGCGGCTGATACCCGGGGATGCGGTTTTTCATCAAGGGTAAGGTCTGTGCCTTTGGGAGGTGGGGACAGGGCACTTCCCACAGGCTCTGTTGTGACCCGGGCTGTGAGATTCAGAATCTGCGTTCAAGGCGGGTCCTGACCCTGCCCCTTTGCGGGGCAAATGCCTCACCCGTTCATAAACCCTGAACCACCTGTCTTCTGACTACCGCTTTCTGCCCACTCTCAGCTTCTGCTCCTCCCCGCCCCCCCCTCCATTGACCAGGGCCCCAAGGAGGCCAGAGAACAGGCACTCCCAAGAAGGAGACCCCCCGAGAGTCTGCGGAGCGCCTCCAGCCCCGCTTGGCAAAGAGTGGATGCCCTGCACGTATTGTAGGGGTGTGAACTAAGAAATCTTGAATTGTTAGAAAAATCAGTAGACTGCCAGACTCACTTGCACTTTCTGAGATTTAAGTGCTTAGAGAATGAGACAGACCTGGAGGGATTTTTTGCCCTGGGCCTATTCGCGTAATTAATGTTAATGATCAATTTACTATCGAATTGCAAATAAGTATTTATTTAAAGGCAAAGGATACACACTATATTTTCCTGTTGCGAACTCTACTTTTTAAGGACCTTAATTATCATTAGCATGGCTGTATAAATTTACTTTCATCACGTTTGTTTTATAAACCTGAAGTTCTACCTGATAGAACATTTGGACCCTGGTGAATACCCGCTCAGGGTTCCCAGCATCTTCCTCTACCCTCTCTCTCACCCTCCAGTGTCTGGGTTGGGCCTCTGATATCTGTGGGCTCTTGCCGTGGACTCCATGGTGCTGTTCCCAAGCCCGAGTCTGTCCCCCATTCTTCACTGGTGCTGGGCTCTCTATCCTAGGGGTGTGTGAGCATTTACGACACAATGCAGGTACAAATACTTTGTTAGAAAAATAAAAAAATGTTCCATCAAAGTCTGTTATGGCACCTTTCAGATATAATGATGCAAAATAAAGAGAAAGGAACCTTTATTATGAAAATCTCTTCCACTGAAAGGAATAATCTATTCACGGTGAGCCTGGTTCAGAGCAGAGTAAGTCATCCTCCTCTTCCCTCTATGCCTTTCCTTTCTTTCCTTCATCATTTTGCGCCACAGGCCTACTTCCTATTAGGATGTTGCAGATTGGGAACCTGTACTGTTCTGTCCTGTGCTGCACGGTGGTAGTGGTGGGGTGAAGTGGTGGGGGGGACCACAACAGGGAGGTGTTCAGGAAGCTGCCCCCTCAGAAGCCTGGTGAGGGCCCAGAAGCCTGGTAGGGAAGTGCTTTTGTATTTGCTATTTGTCACAGCAAGGCCCCCAACCAGACCCTATATTTGATTTTTTTTTCTTTTTTTTAAATTGCAGACCAGAAAACCAACATGTCCACTGGAGACCTCTGGGTTCTAATCATCCCTGAGTCAATAAATCCCTGTGTGACTTGAGGAAAGTTTTTTTAAATTAAAAACATTTAAAAAATATTTTACACACTGCCCCTTGACCCTGGTGGCCTGAGGCAGGTCTTCTAGTAACAGTCCAACTAGAGGAAGGGGAGTCTAAGCTGGTCCTGGGGAGGGGAGCTGCCAGAGAGAATCCAAGGCAGATTGGATGGAACTGATGACTCAGGCTGGTGGAGGTCTTGGGTACCCCCAGCCTCGTCACCTACCATGGCACTGAGAACAAGAGGAAGAAAGAGACATTCGAACCAGCCAGAGGAAATCCTCCCCAGCCCCTGTGCTAAAGCCCACAGTCATGGAGCTGTCTCTGAGTCTCTTAACTCTCCGTTTGCGTACAGTCCTTTTTTCTTTCCTTTTTGCCTTTTGACCCTCTTCACCCATTTCTCCACCCCCACCCCCAACCTGCCCTCCCCACCTCTGGCAACCATCAATCTGTTCTCTGTATCTGTGAACTTGATTTGGGGTTTTTTGGGGTTTTGTTTTTTGATTTTTTTTTAAAGATTTTATATGTAAGAAAGATTATATTGTATTCTCTTTCTCTGTCTGGTTTATTTCACTTAGGATAATGCCCTCAAGGCCCATCCATGTTTTCACAAATGGCAGGATTTCATTCTTTTTATGGTTGAATAATAGTCCATTGTGTGTATGTGTGTGTGTGTGTGTGTGTGTGTGTGTGTATATATATATATATATGCCACAATTTCTTTATCCATTCATCTATTGATGGACACTTAGGTTGTTTCCATATCTTGGCTATTGTAAATAATGCTGCTATGAACATGGGTGTGCAGATATCTTTTCCAGTTAGTGTTTTCATTTTTTTCAGATAAATACCCAGAAGTAGAATTGCTGGATCATATGGTAGTTTTATTTTTAATGTTCTGAGGAACCTCCATAATTTTTCATAGTGGCTGCACCAATTTACCATCCTACCAAGAGCGCACAGGGGTTCCCTTTTCTCCACTGCCTCACCAATACTTGTTATTTCCTGGGTTTTTTTGATAATAGCCATTCTAACAAATTTGAGGTGATATCTCATTGTGGTTTTGGTTTGCATTTCCCTGATGATTAGTGATATTAAACATCTGTTCATGTACCTGTTGGCCATCTGTATGTCTTCTCTGGAAAAATATCTTTCAGATCTTCTGCCAATTTTTTAATTGGATCGTTTGGTTTTTCTTATTGAGTTGTATGAGTTGCTTATATATTTTAGATATTAGCCCTTTATGAGATATATGATTTGCAAACATTTTCTCCGATTCAGCATGTTGCCTTTTTGTTTAGTTGATGGTTTCCTTTGCTGTGCAGAAGCTTTTTAGTTTGATGTAGTCCCACTTGTTTATGTTTGCTTTTGTTGCTTTTGCTTTTGGTGTCAGATTCAAAAAATCATTGCCAGGACCAATGTCAAGGAACTTACTGCCTATGTTTTCCTTCTAGGAGTCTTATGGTTTCAGTTCTTATGTTCAAATCTTTAATCCATTTTGAGTTAATTTTTGTGTATGGGGTAAGATAGCGGTCCAGTTTCGTTCTTTTGCACGTGGCTTTCCAGTTTTCCCAACACCATTTAGGAAACAGAAGTCCTTTCCCCATTGTATATTCTTGACCCCCTTGGCATAAATTAATTGACCATATATGCATGGGTTTATTTCTGGGCTCTCTATTCTATTCCACTGATCGATGTGTCTGTTTTTATGTCAATACCATACTGTTTAATTACAATAACTTGGAAATATAGTTTGAAATCAGGAAGCAGGATGCCTCTAGCTATGTTCTTCTTTCTTAAGACTGTTTAGGCTATTCGGGGTCTTTGGTGGTTCCATACAAATTTAAGATTATTTTATTTATTTATTTACTTATTTATTTAATGTTTATTTTAATTTTTTATTACTCGTCCATTTTATACACATCAGTGTATACACGTCAATCTCAATCTCCCAATTCATCCCAGCCCCACCCCCACCCCACCGCCGCTTTCCCCCTTGGTGTCCATACGTTTGTCCTCTACATCTGTGTCTCAATTTCTGCCCTGCAAACCGGTTCATCTGTACCATTTTCTATGTTCCACATATATGCGTTAATATACGATATTTGTTTTTCTCTTTCTGACTTACTTCATTCTGTATGACAGTCTCTGGATGCATCCACATCTCTACAAATGACCCAATTTCGTTCCTTTTTATGGCTGAGTAATATTCCATTGTATATATGTACGACATCTCCTTTATCCATTCATCTGTCAATGGGCATTTAGGTTGCTTCCATGTCCTGGCTATTGTAAGTAGTGCTGTAAAGAACATTGGGGTGCATGTGTCTTTTTGAATTATGGTTTTCTCTGGGTATATGCCCAGTAGTGGGATTGCTGGGTCATATGGTAATTCTATTTTTAGTTCTTTAAGGAACCTCCACACTGTTCTCCATAGTGGCTGTATCAATTTACATTCCCACCAACAGTGCAAGAGGGTTACCTTTCCTCCACACCCTCTCCAGCATTTGTTGTTTGTAGATTTGCTGATGATGCCCATTCTAACTAGTGTGAGTTGATACCTCATTGTAGTTTTGATTTGCATTTCTCTAATAATTAGTGATGTTGAGCAGCTTTTCATGTGCTTCTTGCCCATCTGTATGTCTTCTTTGGAGAAATGTCTATTTAGGTCTTCTGCCCATTTTTGGATTGGGTTGTTTGTTTTTTTAATATTGAGCTGCATGAGCTATTTATATATTTTGGAGATTAATCCTTTGTCCGATGATTCATTTGCAAATATTTTCTCCCATTCTGAGGGTTGTCTTTTCGTCTTGTTTATGGTTTCCTTTGCTGTGCAAAAGCTTTTAAGTTTCATTAGGTCCCATTTGTTTATTTTTGTTTTTATTTCCATTACTCTAGGAGGTGGATCAAAAAATATCTTGCTGTGATTTATGTCAAAGAGTGTTCTTCCTATGTTTTATAGTGCCCGGTCTTACATTTAGGTCTCTAATCCATTTTGAGTTTATTTTTGTGTATGGTGTTAGGGAGTGTTCTAATTTCATTCTTTTACATGTAGCTGTCCAGTTTTCCCAGCACCACTTATTGAAGAGACTGTCTTTTCTCCACTGTATATCCTTGCCTCCTTTGTCATAGATTAGTTGACCATAGGTGCATGGGTTTATCTCTGGGCTTTCTATCTTGTTCCATTGACCTATGTTTCTGTTTTTGTGCCAGTACCATATTGTCTTGATTACTGTAGCTTTGTAGTATAGTGTGAAGTCAGGGAGTCTGATTCCTCCAGCTCCGTTTTCTCCCCTCAAGACTGCTTTGGCTATTCGGGGTCTTTTGTGTCTCCGTACAAATTTTAAGGTTTTTTGTTCTAGTTCTGTAAAAATGCCATACCTAATTTGATAAGGATTGCATTGAATCTGTAGATTGCTTTGTGTAGTATAGACATTTTCACAATATTGATTCTTCCAATCCAAGAACATGGTACATCTCTCCATCTGTTGGTATCATCTTTAATTTCTTTCATCAGTGTCTTATAGTTTTCTGCACACAGGTCTTTTGTCTCCCTAGGTTGGTTTATTCCTAGGTATTTTATTTTTTTTGTTGTGATGGTAAGTGGGAGTGTTTCCTTAATTTCTCTTTCAGATTTTTCATCATTAGTGTATAGGAATGCAAGAGATTTCTGTGCATTAATTTTATATCCTGCAACTTTACCAAATTCATTCATTACGTCTAGTAGTTTTCTGGTGGCATCTTTAGGATTCTCTATGTATAGTATCATATCATCTGCAAAGAGTGACAGTTTTACTTTTTCTTTTCCAATTTGTATTCCTTTTATTTCTTTTTCTTCTCTGATTGCCGTGGCTAGGACTTCCAAAACTATGTTGAATAATAGTGGTGAGAGTGGACATCCTTGTCTTGTTCCTGATCTTAGAGGAAATGCTTTCAGTTTTTCACCATCGAGAAGGATGTTTGCTGTGGTTTGTCATATATGGCCTTTATTATGTTGAAGCAGGTTCCCTCTATGCCTACTTTCTGGAGAGTTTTTATCATAAATGGGTGTTGAATTTCATCAAAAGCTTTTTCTGCATCTATTGAGATGATCATATGGTTTTTATTCTTTAATCCGCTTGTCTGCTGATGGGTGGGGCTGGGTTCCCTCCCTGTTGGTTGTTTGGCCTGAGGTGACCCAACACTGGAGCCTACCTGGGCTCTTTGGTGGGGCCAATGGCGGACTCTTGGAGGGCTCACACCAAGGAGTATTTCCCAGAACTTCTGCTGCCAGTGTCCTTGTCCCTTGGTGAGCCACAGCTGCCCCCCACCTCTGCAGGAGACCCTCCAACACTAGCAGGTGGGTCTGGTTCAGTCTCCTATGGGGTCACTGCTCCTTCCCCTGGGGCCCAATGTGCACACTACTTTGTGTGTTCCCTCCAAGAGTGGAGTCTCTGTTTCCCTCAGTCCTGCTGAAGTCCTGCAATCAAATCTCGCTAGCCTTCAGAGTCTGATCCTCTAGGAATTCCTCCTCCTGTTGCCAGACCCCCAGGTTGGGAAGCCTGATGTGTGGCTCAGAACCTTCACTCCAGTGGGTGGACTTCTGTGGTATAAGTGTTCTCCAGTTTGTGAGTTACCCACCCAGCAGTTATGGGATTTGATTTTATTATTATAGCGCCCCTCCTACCATCTCATTGTGGCTTTGCCTTTGCCTTTGCATGTGGGGTATCTTTTCTGGTGAGATACAGTGTCTTCCTGGCGATGATTGTTCAGCAGTTAGTTGTGATTCCAGTGTTCTCGAAAGAGGGAGTGAGAGCACGTCCTTTTACTCTACCATCTTCCTTACCTCAAGTGTCAAGATCATTTTTTTCTATTTCTGTGAAAAATGCGATTGAAATTTTGATAGGGATTGCATTGAATCTGTAGATTGTTTTGGGTATATGAACATTTTAACAATATTGATTCATCAATTTCATTAACATTTACTATTCTTCCATTTATTTGTCTTCTTCAATGTCTTGTAGTTTTCAATATACAGATCTTTCACTTCCTTTGTTAAATTTATTCCTAGGAATCTTATTCTTTTTGATGCAATTGTAAATGACATTATTTCCTTAATTTCTCTTTCTGAGGGTTTATTATTAGTGTAAAGATATACAGTAGATATTTATATCAATAAAGATAACTTTATTGAATTCATTTATTAATTCTAAGAGTTTTTGATGGAGTCTTGAGGGTTTTCTATATATAATATCATGTTCTCTGAGAATAGTGACAGGTTTTTGGTTTTTTTTTTTCTCTCACTGTTGTGGCCTCTCCTGTTGCGGAGCACAGGCTCCGGACGCGCAGGCTCAGCGGCCATGGCTCACGGGCCCAGCCGCTCCGTGGCATGTGGGATCTTCCCAAACTGGGGCACGAACCCGTGTCCCCTGCATCGGCAGGTGGACTCTTAACCACTGCGCCACCAGAGAAGCCCCAATAGTGACAGTTTTACTTCTTTCTTTCGTATTTGTTTTTTTTTTAACATCTTTATTGGAGTATAATTGCTTTACAATGGTGTGTTATTTTCTGCTTTATAACAAAATGAATCAGCTATACATATACTTATATCCCCATATCTCCTCCCCCTTGCGTCTCCTTTTCTTTCCTATTTGGATGCCTTTTATCTCTTTTTCTTGCCTAATTCCTCTGGCTAGGACTTGTAGTACTATGTGGATAAAAGCTGTGAGAGTGGGCATCCTTGTCTTATTCCTGATCTTAGAGGAAAAGTTTTCAGATTCTTGTGAATTATGCCACGCATAGAACTTCCAGATAAGGAAGACACATCTAGATCAGCAAAGGGTAACTACTGCCCTTTAGTTACAATTGAAAAACATTACACAACATTCAAATACCACTCGGCTGCTCTCAGACCTCTCTTGTGAGCGAACTATGCTTTCAAAAGCCCAGTCATATGTGGAACCCTCCCCTTTTGGGGAAGGACACAGAGAGGAAGCCACAAGAGTGAATCTACTTTTCAGGAGGGCAGTAGTTGTGACGCTCATTACTCTTTCTCCCGGGGCAGACGTGACTCGGATGGGTGACCTCATGTGTCACCCCATCACCTCTTTTGGGCATCTTTTCATGGACAGATTCCTCCCTGTCCTTAGCTGCAGTCAAGAGCCAACCAGGACAATGCTGGAGAGAGATTTCTTCTAGGAACATTTATGTATTATCTGATTGTTGCAATAATGGGACATTTATTTTCTACAATATGTACACACAAATTTTGATGAGACTTATTTGAGAACTGTTGCTAACAACATTCCTGTTCATCTTAAATTCCCAAAAGAGAGGAGAAAATTAAATGCATGGTGAGTGTTGAAGGGGTTTTAGGTTCTCCATGAGGAAGGTGACCTAGGATCCTCCAGAACTTCTTCTGCCTGGATTATTGGCCAGCTAGAAGAATCAGAACCACGCAAGTGTAGAGAGCACCTCACTGGAGCCAGTGGGCATGAGTTCACCCACTGCCTCCTACCTCTGGCCCTTTCAGGCCTGCCTGGTGGTCAGGGTCTGAACAGCCTTTGTGGGTGCTGTAGGAGCACTGCTGAGTGCTTTGGCCTCGGAGGAACTCTCATGACGTTCCTGCGTATGCTGAATGTCACCATCACTAGGCCCCCTAGTGCCTGCGTGACACAGGGAGTATGTGGAGAGAGAAGGAGTCTGGTTGGAGATTTAGTGGACGGAGGATGCAACTAATAGAAACAAAGAGTGCCATCCTATCCCTTTGTCCACATAATGTAGCCCAATCAGGGGGTGACATCCCATCACCTTGGCATTTTCTTGGTGAGAAGCAAGTCAGATTCTGTCCATACCCACAGGTGGGATTACACAGGGCTGGACTCATTGGTGGTCATCTCAGGGTATGTCTGCCTCATGGATTATTTTAAAATCAGAAGAAAATTTAACACAAAAGTAACCTAGTAATGGATCATTAAAACATGTACAAGACAAGGTACGAGAATAGAAAGGGTTCCAAACTGTAAAGCACAAGTTTGATGAGCTGGTTGTTTTCCTAATGTAACACTGAAATATTGGATATATATTGTGCCTGACTTTTAAAATGAAATAAGAATCCTGCATGTTCTCCCTTAAACATACCTTTGGATATTGTTAAAGATCCCACCTGTTGGCAGTACTGCAATATTCTACATTCTAAATGGCAGTAAGGTAGATTAGGACTTGGGCCCATATGACAGAGAAAAGTGAGCAGATATAGATGGAAGATGTTAAGTGTAAAGTTAATGATCAGGTATATATATAATTGAATATTTTTCTCCTTTAAATTGATACACTAATTTCAGCACACTTCTTTTCTTTGAATAAGGGAAGTTAGAATAACCATAATGGTAGTAATGATTGAACAACTCACAAGACAGCAGTGGGTGCAGGAAGGGATTTTCCCAGGGAAACCTCAGGAGCCAGGAGATGTATGTCCCTGTCCCAGGGCATACAAGATGGAGGTGAGCTTTGTCTGGGCCACTTCCCTTCCAGGGATCTTCCCGCCCTGTGGTGAGGACATTCCCTCCCTAAGGATGCCCTGATCCCTCTCAAGGTGTGAATACTTTGCCAGGGTCTGTCCTCATCCACCTGCAGGGCCCTGAAGAGCTCTGTGAAGACCTGCCGCTTCCCAGCCCCAGCATGACCCTCTGCCTTCTCAACCCCAGTCTTGCGCCTGACCTTCCTCCAGCATGGGGCTAAATGAGTGCACGGAATCAATTGTGAGGAACCCTGACCATAGCTCCCCAAAAATCTCCAGACCAAAATGAATGAGCTGTTGGTAGGAACCAAAATAGTGCACGTGTGTGTGTATGTGTGCATGCATATGTGCATGTGTGCACATATGTGTGTGTATGTGTGTGTGTGTTTGTGTGTGTGTAGAGGAAAAAATATCTCTACAGCTTAACTCAATATTCCACTTGTTCTAGGGAGTTACCTTAAGAACATGATCAAGAATCTAACTGAAGATATATTTTGAAATATATTCACAAGTTCTTGGCTATCAGGATGCTGGTGATTGAGCTTTGGGGGAGGGGATGGTTGCAGGGCTCCAACATAACAATGGACACTTGCCACCTTGGGAATACAGGTTATCTTCCTCACCTTCAGAGGTGACACCACAGAAGGTTTATTGTCTGTGTTGGGGTGGGGAAGTTGGGGCAAAGGTGAAATTCAGGAGAAAAGGTACAGGGCTGGAGAATGGGAATGCCCTATAGTAAGAGGACACCTAGTACTGGTTTGGAGCAAAAGGGAAGGAGAAAGGGGGATAATTGAGCAGGAGCAGATTGTGGAGGAGGGGGGAGATGGTACTCGAGGACTATGGAAGATTAAAACAGCAGGTTGTGATTTCTGTGGCTTCAGGGTGAGGCTGAGGTACCAATGGGCAGGGGCAGAAAGGCAGCCTCTGGGGGTGGGGGATGCAGCTCTGTACTCAGCACCTTGGTTCTGGGAAGGGAACAGAGGTGGGACCATGGAGCCTTCCAGAAACTCTAAGTGAGAAGGAGAGCTAGGGCCTAAAGTCCAGGGGAGAAGAAATGGGTCTCTGTGAGGTTGCAGGGCTGAGCCACTGGGCCCACTGATGAGGATGCAGAAAGGCCAGCGGGGACAGAAAGGGAAGGTGGCCCAGGAGCTGCAGGAGGCCCCCAGGTGAGGGGTCACAGAATGACCCCAGCAAGCAGGCACCCCCCCCTTCCCAGCAGGTCTCTCAGAGCCGGTCTGCACCTCAAGGGAGCCCAGCAGGCCCAGGTGTGGCCCAGAGACATCACCTGGGGAGGCTGTGGGGAAGCCGGGCCAGGCTGGAGTCCCTCCCCCAGGGGAAGGGCAGGGAGGAGAGGGAGGGAGGAGGGGCTGGATTCCAGCCCCCCAGGAACCTGGTGCCTGGAAATCCAGAGTCAGAGCAGGAGACACACCCATGTAGGGTGAGCCTGAGGCATAAAGGGTAGAAGAAAGGAGCTGGTCACACAGCAAGAAAACACCCCTGCACCTGGGTCACTCAGCACTGCTCCAGAGGAGAGCAGGAGAATGGGGGAGAAAAATACATACACACACTTCTTTTTATTTAAAATTACATATTTTGGTCATGGATTCATAAATATGTAAATATTTTGTAGCTAATGGCCTTTCTTGTATTGTTTGATACTATCGACAAACTCTTCAAAGGGATAATCAACTGCTTCCCTTTCAAGGAGAAGAGATAAACCAGGGACACTGTGATTTCCTAAATCAATTCTTCCACTCCCATGCACATGCAGGGGCTACCTGCCCTGTGTTCTTTTGTCCTATCTTCAAGTTCACTGATCCTTTCTTCTACCTATCAAATGTGCAGTTAAACACCTCTAGTGTGGATTTCTCACTTCAGCTATTTGACTTTTCAGCCCTACAATTTCGTTTTGGTTCCTTTTGATATTTTCTATTTTTATGGACACATTCCCTGCAGTAATCCTCACTTCTTAAGTGTCTGCTCCAGCTTTGACAGCTGTATGCAGCTGAGCAGTTATCACCCAATCAAGACACAGAACATTCCCAGCACCCCACGCAGCTCCCTTCTGCTCCTTCTAGTCCTTTCTCACCCACCCCATCAGGAGACAGGCACTCCATCCCAGGCTATATGTGACTCAAGTGAAGAATATATACGAGGGCACTTTGGAAAATAGAAGTAAAGGTTATACCACAAATGCAAAGGTGCTTTGATCAGTAATAATGTACCATATCAATAATCTAAATAAGGGAATGAAAGCATCTGATAGTCTCCATGGAAGGTGGAAAGACATTTGGTAAAATTAAGCACCAATTTTGAGTTTTTGAAACCATCTCAAAATTGGAGGCTGCATCCACAATGACAAGAATTTCTTCATGAAACCAAGACCCAACTTCATTCTTTTTTTTTTTTTTTTTGCGGTACGCAAGCCTCCCACTGCTTCGGCCCCTCCCATTGTGGAGCACAGGCTCTGGACACGCAGGCTCAGCGGCCATGGCTCACGGGCCCAGCCGCTCCACGGCACGCGAGATCCTCGTGGACCGGGGCACGAACCCACGCCCCCTGCATCGGCAGGCGGACTCCCAACAACTGCGCCACCAGGGAAGCCCCAACCTCATTCTTTTTAAAAAATTTTAATTTAATTTAATTTTTACTGAAGTACAGTTGATTTACGTTGTGTTAATTTCTGCTGTACAGCAAAGTGATTCAGTTATTCATATATATAATTTTTTAATATTCTTTTCCATTATGGTTTATCATAGGATATTGAACATAGTTCTCTGTGCTATACAGTATGACCTTTTATCCCCAACCTTGATCTTAATGGTTAAATACTAAGGGCCTCTCCAAGAAAGTCCATTCAATATGAAAACACCTGCCTTTTCTAAGGATAGTTGAACATTATTCTGAAAACTCTAGCCTATGAAGCATGTTGTGAAAAAAAAAATGAGGCAGATTCTTGGATGGAGCTGGTAAAACAGTCATTATTTTAGATATGACTGTAGAGTTTAAAAATGAATCAGAAAATTTATTACAAGAGGGTCCAACTTACAAAATGCTTTAAATACAAAGAAAACAGCCTTGACAAGAAAATGTAATAATTTATGTGAAGAAAAGCATGAATCTTAATTGAGTTATAATAAAATACAGTTGAACCTTGAACAACACAGATTTCAACTTTGTGAATCCACTTATATGTGGACTTTTTCAAAACATATACAGCCAGCTCTCCATATTTGCACATTTTGAAATTTCTATCTGTAGTTGGTTGAATCCACAGATGCAAAACCCATGGGTATGGAGGGCTGCCTTTACCATGCCATTTTATATCAGGGACTTGAGCATCTGCAGATTTTGGCATATGTGGGAACTCCTGGAACCAATTTCCTGCAGGTACCGAGGGACAACTGTACTTGACTTGAAATTCTATCTTCATAAGAAATATGTTGAATATTGACAATATCTCAGTTCTTAATAGATTATTTTTTAAATTTTAAGATAAATCTAATAAAAACTTCAATGATTTTTTTGGGGGGGAGTTGGAGGAAATCTTGTGAAACAATTCTAAATTCTGCCTGGGTAAAATTATAAGTTTTTTAAAAGTAAGGAAAAGGTATTTGCTCTGTTACATACTAAAATATATGAGAAAATTTCATTGGGAAGAGTGTATTACATAATATAATGTCTTGCATGTAAAAATATACAGCTATACATATGCATATGCATATATACATGGCATATACATAAAGATTCTGGCAAACAATCACAAGAAATTCCCTCTCTTAGTTACTTGAAATAAAAAGAGCCAGGGGGCTGGGAAAAGAGTGAAAGAGGTCTCACTATTGTCTGAGAACCTTTCTGTACTATTTAAATTTTCTCACTTTGAATGTGTATTGACCTCTTTTTTAAAATATCAAAGTAGTTAATCAGGATGGAGGGATAATTGACCTTTTAAATGTTTGTTTTCTTTCTTTTTTTTTTTTTACATTCACTTTATTAAGTTAAAATGTGTATTGAGCAAGAAAAGAGCAAAAAGGAACTGTCTAGGCAGAAAGAGACCAATGTCTGTATAAACATTTGAACTGTGATCAAGGACAGACCAAAAGCAGAGAGAAATAGGAGAATCCATTGCTAAATGGGGTTGGAAGAACCAGAAAGTGACTCAGAACAATTCAGGGAACACATCATATCAATCACAAAATAAATTCCATTTAGGTTATAGCTATACGCTAAAAAAAATAAAAATTCTCTATGGGATTAGAGAACTTCATCTTATATGGGGTCTCTCTAAGCTTATAAGCAATTAAAAAGTGTTGTATCTACAAATTTCACTAGTCAAAAATGAAAATTTCTGTACACTAAAATATTAAACTAAATAAAATGATAACAAAAAATTAGGAACTTATTGTCTGTATGTGAGAAAATGCACAGGCATGATAGCTTGTCTTCTTGGAAAGACTCTAAGCAGAAAAGACCAAAATCATAAACAAAAATAATGAAAATAAAGAAATGCAAGTTTAAACCGATTAATTTTTTTGTAGTTAGCAAAAATGAAAAAAGGCCCACAACATAAGATCAAAACTACTGAACTATATGAACCAAAACCAGATGCACATGTGCCCACATGAGTGTGTGTATGCAGGTCTATGGTAAAAATATACTTTTGCAGGTTGACCCAGATTCTATTCTTCTAGAAAGCCACCCTACTAACATGATCAGAAAAATATATATGGATTTATTTTCAAATATATTCAATGTAATAATAATTTTGAAAAAAATAAAAAATTCTTAGTGTTATGCAGATTATTACTAAATTATATAAAAACCACACAGTGGAATACTATGCAGCCTTTATTTAATCATTCAACAAACATGGGAGTACCCACTCTGTGCTTGCCTGTCTTAGGTTTTAGGAATATAGCTAGTGAAAACAAGACAGATAATAAGTAGCATAACATCTCACAGAGCTGCCAGTCTACCATAGCCGGGGGCAGGTTCCCTTCCCCTCCATGACCCTGATCTCCCTCCTTCACCACTTCCCCATGGCACAGGAGACCTGACCAGCATCGGCTTTTCCCTGTTTCTACCATGGTCATGGGTAAGCAGAAGGGCTAGGGCACCACAGGCCCATCACACACTCATCAGCACATACTCTGTTGTTTTTCTACTTTCAATTTCATTACTTTCTGCTCTAATCTGTATTATTTCCTTCCTCTGCTTACTTTACCTTTTGTTTGTTCTTCATTTTTCAGTGTCTTACAGTACAATATTGGGTTATTGATTTGAGATCTTTCTTCTTCCTTTAAAGTAGTCATTTACAGCTATAAATTTCTTTCTAAGTTTTCAGCTACTTTAGCTATATCCCGTAAATTTTGGTATGCTGTATCTTCAATCTCATTCATCTCAAAATATTTTCCAATTTCCTTTTTGATGTCTTCTTTGACTAATTGGTTATTTGGGAGTGTGGGCTAATTTTTACATAGCTGTGAACTTCCCCAATTTCTTCCTGTTATTGATTTCTAATTTCATTCCATTGTGGTGGGAGGGTATACTTTCTATTATTTCTCTCCTTTTAAATTTATTGATATTTGTTCTATGAGCTCACATATGGTCTAATCTGGAGAATGTTCCATGTGCACTTGAAAAGAATGTGTATTTTGTTGTGGTTGACTGAAGTACTCTATACATGTCTGCTAGGTCTAGTTGGTTTATAGTATTGTTCAAGTCTACTATTTCCTTGTTGATCTTCTTTCCAGTTCATTATGAACTCTTTTTTTTTTTTTTTTTTTTTTTGCCACACTGTGCAGTGTGTGGGATCTTAGTTCCCTGACAAGGGATTGAACTTGTGCCCCTCGCAGTAGAAGCTCGGAGTTTTAACCACTGGACCACCAGAGAAGTCCCCATTATGAATTCTTATAGATTAAGGAAATTACACTTCTAAGTGTGCTTTGTATTCTGAGTATTTTTTTCTAATTTGTTTTTAACTTTGTCATGATTTCTTCCATGCAGCTTTCTTCTTAATTTTTATATAGTTGACTTTAGGCAAGTTTTATAGTTTCTTGTCATACTGAAGAAGTCTTTCCCCTCTCCAAACTTGTACGAATTTTTTTCTCATATTTTTGCAGTACTTTTTTGTTTCATATATTACAATTAATTCATTGATCCATCTAGTCTTAGTTTTCTAATATAAGAACAGCATAAGGAAGACACTATTATTTTTCGGAAGTCATCCTAGTTGCTCCATCACCATTATTGAATAGTCACTTTTTTTATCATTGATAGGAAGTGTCATCATCATAACATATTATTAAGGAAAGGTTTTGAAAGTTGGTTTTTTTAGAGTATCTTTCATTACTGATAAATATGAATTAGATGAGAATGACAGATAGATCCTGCAGGGAAGAGTGAGGTCACCTGAAGGAGGAAAGCCTGGAGGTGAAGGTCAAGCCTTGGGACATGGGCTCCCAGGTCGTGACAGCTCCTGCAAGTCTTCAGCTCAGTTCCTGGAGAATACCTTTGCATTCCAGAGCACAGAACCCCCTTTCTTTGGGTCACCGTTTGACTCTTTGAGGCTTAAATTTTTTCCTATTGTTTTCTTGCTGGGGCAGATGGCATGAGCTTTATCTGAAGGCTTTTCCCTCCTTATTGTATTACTTCTGTGCCTCTTTGAGTCTTCCATTGACTGGCAGCTCGTTGAGGACAGGGATTAGGACTTTCTTCTCTCAGTTCTAGAGACCCAGGTGGTGCTGTCCAATACAGTAATCATTAGGCCCATGTGGGGATGGAGCACTTCAAATAGCTTCTCTGAATCAAGGTGTGTTGCAAGTGAAAAATACACTCTGAATTTCAAAGACAGTATTTAAAAAAAAAAAAAAAGTATCCCAATGTTTTATATTTCTTATATTTTCCATCTCTTTGTTGAAGCTCTCACTGTGTTCATTCATTCTCCCCAGTTCGGCAAGCTTCTTTGTGACCATGACTTTGAACTCTTTATCAAGGAACTTACTTATCTCCATTTCATTAAGGGATTTTCCCTAAGGTTTTATCTTATTTTGTCATTTGGAACAGATTTCTTTGTTTCTTCATTTCGCTTGACTCTCTGTGTTTGTTTCTATTCAGTAGATGAAACAACCATCTCTCTCCCAGTCTTGAAGGAGTAGCCTTGTGTAGGAAATGAATTTTTTGTTCAGCCCTCCCCCAGCTCTTAGTCATCTCTCAAACTTTTGGGATTGCTGAAGCAGCCTATTATATTTTTTAAGTGTTCCCTGTAGTTGAGCATGTGCCAAGACATGTCCTATCCCAAAGGAGAAGATCTCAGTGCCTAGATTCAGGATGACTGGAAGCCAGCCACACACGCACAAAGAAAATTACAGGCTAATATCCTTGATGAACATAGATGCAAAAATCTTCAACAAAATATTAGAAAACTGAATTCAACAATACCTTAAAAGGACCATGCAACATGATCAAGTGGGATTTATTCTAAGGATGCAAACTATGGTTCAAAATCCACAAATCAGTCAATGTGATACACCACGTTAACAAAATGAAGAATAAAAATCATATGATCATCTCAATAGATGCAGAAAAAGCATCTGACAAAATTCAACATTGATTTATGATAAAATTCTCAACAAAGCAGATATAGAGGGAATAGACCTCAACATAATAAAGGCCATATCTGACAAGGCCACAGCAAACATATTCAATGGTGGAAAGCTAAAATTACCTCTTCTAAGATCAGGAACAAGATAAGAACACTCACTCTTGTCACTTTTATTTAACATAGTATTGGAAGTCCCAGCCAGAGTGATTAGGTAAGAAAAAGGAATAAAAGACATCCAAATTGGAAAGGAGTAAGTAAAATTGTCACATGTCACAGATGACATGATATTATGTATAGAAAATCCTTAAAATGCCATCAAAAAAACTCTTAGAACTAATAAATGAATTCAGTAAAGTTACAGGATACAAAATCAATATGAAAACATCTGGTTGCATTTCTTTACACTAATAACAAACCAGCAGAAAGAGAAATTAAGAAAACAATCTAATTTACAATTGCATCTAAAAAAGAAAATTCCTATGAATACATTTAACCAAGGAGGTCAAAGTCCTGTATATTGAAAACTACATTGAAGAAGACGCAAATCAATGGAAAGATAGTCCATGCCCGTGGATTTAAAGAATCAATACTGTTAAAATGTTCAGACACCTAAAACAATCTACAGTTTCAATGCAATCCCTATCAAAATTTCAATGGCCTTTTTCACAGAAATAGAGCAAAGAATTAAAATTTGTACTGAACCACAGAAGACCCTGAATAGCCAAAGTAATCTTAAGAAAGGAAAGCAAAGCTGGAGGCATCTTGCTTCCTGATTTCAAACTATATTATAAAGCTATTTCAATTAAACAGTATGTTATTGGCATAAAAACAGACACATAAATCAGTGGAATAGAATAGACAGCCCCAAAATAAACCCATGCGTATATGGTCAATTAATTTATGCCAAGAGAGCCAAGAATATACAATAGGGAAAGGACATTCTCTTCAGTAAATGGTGTTGGGAAAACTGGACAGCAACATGCATAAGAATGAAACTGGACCACTATCTTCTACCATACACACAATCAACACAAAGTGGATTAAAGAGTTGAACATAAGAACTGAAACCATAAAACTCCTAGAAAAAAACATAGACAGTAAGCAACTCGACACTGATCTTGGCAATGATTTTTTGAATCTGACACCAAAAGCAAAAGCAACAAAAGCAAATATAAACAAGTGGGACTACAAAGCTTCTGCACAGCAAAGGGAACTGTCAACAAAATGAAAAGGCAACATATTGAATGCGAGAAAACATTTGTAAATCATATATCTGATAAACAGGTAATATCCAAAATACATAAGGAGCTCATACAACTCAATAGCAAACCCCCCCCAAACAATCCAAGTTAAAAATTAGCGGAAGTTCTGAATAGACATTTTTCCAAAGAAGACACACAGATGGCCAACAGGTACATAAAAATATGGTCAACATCATTAATCATCAGGGAAATGCAAATCAAAACCACAATGAGATATTGCCTCACACCTGTTAGAATGGCTATTATCAAAAAGACAAAAAAAGAATAAGCGTTGGGGAGGATGTGAAGAAAAGGGGACCCTTGTGAACTGTTGGTGGGAATGCAAATTTGTGCAACCACCATAGAAAACAGTATGAAGATTTCTCAAAGAATTAAAAATATAACTACTATATGATTCTGCAATTTCACCTCTGTGTATTTATCCAAAGAAAATGAAAACGCTAACTAAAAAAGATATAAGCACCCCATGTTCACTGCAGTATTATTTACAATACTCAAGATATGGACACAACTGAAGTGTCCATTGATGGGTGAATGTATAAAGAAATTGTGGTATATATATATATATATAAACACAGTGGAATATTATTCAGCCATAAAAAATTAAATCTCTCCATGCATGACAACATGGGTGGACCTTGAGGGCATTATGCTTGGTGAAAAAGTCAGACAAAGAAAAATACCATATGATCTCTCCTATATGCAGAATCTAAAAAAAAATTAAAAAAAAAAAAGCTCATAGATACAGAGAACAGACTGATGGTTGCAAGAGGTGGGGTGGGAGTGCAGGATTGGTGAAATGGATGAACTGTTTTTTATGGTTTTGGTTTTCAGTTTAAATAAATTGAATAATATTTTTTATTTTAAAAATTAAATAAATTAAAGATCCTATCTACAAACATAGTCTTATTCTGAGCTACTGTTGGTTAGGATTTAAACATATGAATTTGGTGGTGGGGGAGCACAATTCAGCCCATAACAGGCACGTAGGAAAAATACAAAATCATCTAACATACATGTAAATAAGTAAATAAAATAAAAAGGAAGTTGACAACCTGTCCTCAAAAATAGTCTGTCAATTTCCCACTAAATATCAAGGAGTCACAGAAAAAGATGAAACAGCAATTCAGGATAGGATCTCTGTGCAATAAATGATATCATAGAGACAACTGGAGAAATATGAATGGGGTCTGAGGATTAGCTGATAGTACCCTTTGGATGTTAATTTTCTGATTCTGAAGGCTGCATTTAACTATGGGGGTAGAATGTGCTGGTTTGTTGGAAACCCCCACTGAAGCGTTAAGGGGTGATGTGCATTCTGTCATTGACTTGTTCTCAGATGGTTCAAGGAAATGTGTTTAGTACGGTTTTTGCAATTTTCTGTAATTTGAGAGTGTTTTAAGTCAGGAAGTTAAATTTTAAAAAGAAGATTGAACCAAAAACAAGTTATGCGGAGCCCAGTTTGACTGGCTGGATCCAAATAAAACAAAATGCAGCCCTCTGACACATAAAATTCTTTCAAGAACTTAGAGACAGCTATGCTAATGTGTGTCCCTCTAGTCCTCCCTTTTCCAGGCTGGGCCTCCTCTGAGTTTAGGTAATGGTTGTGTCCTCTTTTTCTGCTCACACAATCCTATTGCCTCCTATGCTCCCAGACTTGCATGCTATGACCTGCTAGATTCACTTAGTTCTAGCAGTTGTTCTCTGCAAATGAATACAGTTGGTTATTTCTTCCTTTCCGATCTTTATGCCTTTCTCCTCTGACTTAGAGCAATGTCCAAGACCTGAGTACAATCACCTTGTACCTGTTTTGCTAAGTAGTATTTTTCAAGGAATTTGTCCATTTTATTCAAGTTGTCGAATTTATCAGCATAAAATTATTATTCATAAGATCCCCTTATTATCCTTTTCATGGCTGCAGAGTTTGTAATAACATCCCATCATTAATTCTTGATATTGGTTTTTTTTTTTTTTGGTTTTCTTTCTTTTAAAATTTGGTTTATTGATTTTATTTTATTCATTTTGTTGATTATTTCAAAGAATCAATGCTTGGTTTGTCAATTCCTTTAACTGTTTGTATTCTATTTCATTGATTTCTACTCATATTATTATTATTTCCTTCTTATTCTTTTGAGTTTAATTTGCACTTATTTTATGGTGATTAATGTGGATCTTCCAGTCACTGATTTTATTTTATTTTTTATTTTTTAAAATTTTACTCCCCATTTCTCCCAACCCCCTATTCTTTTAATAGAAGGAAGGTCTTTAATTGCAAACTACACAGTTTACTCTAAGCACTGCTTTAGCAGCCTTCCACAAATTTCCATGTGGTATATATTCATTATTATTTATTTTGAAATTTTAAAAAATTCTCTTGATTTCATCTAAGAACCATGAATGCTTTGGAGGTATGTCGCTTTAAGTTCAAATTTTGGAGTTTTTTTCTAGAGATCATTCTTGACTAGTAATGTAATTTCATTGAAGTCAGAGAACAGAGTCTATATGATTTCATTGCTTTTAAACTTATTTAGACTTTTAAAAATTGTCCAGAACGTGGTCTATGTTGATGAAAGTACCACGTTCGTCAAAAAAGAAAGAGACTTCATTAGATGTTGCAGTGTGCTCTCTGAATGTCAATTAAGTCAAGGTGGTTGATAGTTTTTTTTTTGGTTCGTTTTTTTTTAAGTTTGTTTTTAATTTGGTCGTGCCGCAGGGCTTCCGGAATCTTAGTTCCCCAACCAGGGAGTGAACAGGTGCCCTCCGCAGTGAAAGCACAGGGCCCTAACCACTGGACTGCGGGAGAATTCCCATGGTGGTTGATAGTGTTACTACCCTTTTTTCGTCTTCATTAAAGGGTGATATGATAGTCCTTTAATTTCATCAGTTTTTGCTTTATGTATTGATATTTTAAAGCTCTACTATTAGGCACATAATATTTATGATTAAGATGTCTTCCTGATGAATTGACATTTTTAACACTACAGATGGTGCCTTTTTAAAAATCTTTGGTAACATCAAGTGAAAACTTGAAATTGACTCCATGGTGCCTTTGGACCTGGGCAGTCCCTCAACAGGACATTCAGTTACCTCTGTTCTGTTCCCAACCTGCCAGTCATATTTCCCACCACCCACATAAATACCCCCTAGAACAGGACAAGGACATCATACCAGCGTTAGTGCAGGCATCTTAGAACCCATGTGCGTTCAGGGGAGGCACGTCTGGAGCTTGCTGAGCAGCCCTGTGCAGGGACAGTTCCGGCCATAGGGAAATGAGGCAGAGACACAAAGATCCCCCGCACCCCCATAAACACCACCAAGGTCACCAAGGTGAAAAGAGCCTGGAGGGGCTGCAAGACAGAGGTGACAATGCTACGGGTGGCAGGGACACTGGTGGACATGGAGTGAAAAGTCCACACGGACAGGAGCACAGACAAGAACGAAGTCAAAGTAAAAGGGGGAGGGGGTGGGCGAGGAGGAGGCTTCCTAGTGTGTAATCCCCACTGCACCCTGTTTCAGGGACCTGGGTGCGGTGGAGATCTGAGGCTTTGCCGACCCACAGACGTGTGTGTCTGTGGGGGCGGGGTGTGTGTGTGAGAGAGAGAGAGACAGAGACAGAGACAGAGACAGAGGAGGGAGACAGGAGGGCGGCACTGGAGCAGCAGCGTGGGACAAAAGAGAGAAGGAAACGAGGGAACTTCCCTGGTAGGCCAGTGGTTATGACTCCCCGCTTCCCCTGCAGGAGTAAAGGGTTTGATCCCTGGTCAGGAAACTAAGATCCCACATGCTGCCGGCATGGCAAAAAAAAAAGAGGGAGGAAATGAGAAGGAAGGAGGAGATGTGGAAGTGTGTTAATGTTGAGTCCTGTGTAGACTCTACTGACCCTGCTCTGCCCAGAGATGAATCATGAGCAGGGATTTCCCTCTCCTGCTTCCCGCCCCCGTCGCTTCCCACCCTACCCCCCCCCCCCCACCGGCCCCCCTTAGACTGCAGAACAGTCTAGTTTGATCTTCACTCTCTCTTTTTCCTGTTAAGAGTCAACCAAACAAACACTACTCTTTGCTTGCCGGGACAAACACACCCTAAAGCTGCACCGTTACTCTTTTTTTTTTTTTTTTTAAGATTCTTTAAATTCTCTAGTGCTTTACAATTTTCAAACGTTTCACACACGTGATTTCATATAATCCCATAACAACCCTTCTTTTCCCCTTATCCCTATGTTGCCCCTCCCTGCTTCCCTCTCCCCACTGGTAACCACCACGTTGTTCTCTATACGCGTGAGTCTGGTTCTTTTACTCTTAACCTGAGCAGCTGTGACATAGTGCGTCAGACTTGTTCTCAAGGTCTTCTTGTGGTCTGAGGTCTGTTTCTTCTGAGATTTTTGTGGGTTTGGATGGTTGTTGTACCGGTAAAAAGACAAGCTACGTTAACACTAAAGCCTTCCGCCTCCTAGCTCAGGGCAGCCATTAAATAGTTTTTCCAGGATGCACACCTTACCTGTTTCGATCTCAAAATGGAAATCAAAATAAAAGCTTCACACCCTTTCCTCCTAAACTAAAGACACAGCCCCTGGGGTCAGCTGTATGATTACTGGTGGTTTACCCTGTAAGCCCTGTATGTTGCTGTGGAAGAAAATGCCCGGAAGGAATTTGGCAAATTGCTCACAGCAGCCAAGAAGGGGTGCTGAATGCAAGGGAGGATGGGAAAGCTACTTATCTGTAAAAATCAATGGGAAGAATAGATGCAATGAGCATGTTTTAGAATTTAAACAGAGGCATAAAAGAGGGGAGGGGAGGGGCGAGGGGAGGGCGAGGGGAGGGGAGGGGAGGGGAGAGGAGGGGAGGGGGGAGGGGAGGGGGAGGGGAGGGGAGGGGCGAGGAGGGGAGGGGGAGGGGAGGGGGGAGGGGGAGGGGAGGGGGAGGGGAGGGGAGGGGAGGGGAGGTGGAGAGGGGAGGGGGAGGGGAGGGGGGAGGGGAGGGGAGAGGGGAGGGGAGGGGAGGGGCGAGGAGGGGAGGGGGAGAGGGGAGGGGGGAGGGGGGAGGGGAGGGGAGGGGAGGGGAGGGGAGGGGAGGGGAGGGGAGGGGAGGGCAGAGGGGAGGGAGGAAGCTGGGAAGGAAAGGAAGGGAGAGGGAGGAGAGAGGGGGTGCGAAGTGGAGTATGGTAATGAGAGGGAAGGGCCGGGCCACATCAAGGCTTGCTAAGGAGTTTTCAACTCTTCTCTCTGGAATTTACTTCTGGGGCAGCCAGACAAGCCTAGGAACGCGGGCTTTTCTCCTTCTGGGCCCCGGTCGATCCTGCCGGGTCATGACTCTGCTCCTTCTCCCGACTCTGCCCACTGTTGGTCCCGTTCAGACAACCCGGGCCGCAGGTGACTCGGGCAGGCACCCCACCGTGTCCCCCACGCCCCGCCCCCCCCCCTTCCCCGGCCGCCAGACGCGCCTTCCGGAGCCAGGACCCGCGATAGGGACTCACCGACAGCAGGACACCCAAAAGGACGAAGATGAGAGCCCTGGGGCCCCGGAACGGAGGCCTGGGACTAGGAACCGAGGCCCGGGAGCCCGAGGCGGCCGGCGCGCTATGTCCCCGCTGCCTCGTGCGGTCGGGGAGCGCTCGCTGTTCAGGTCGCCGCGCGGTGACAGCCGGCAGAGCCATCAGGGATCGAGAGTGTCTTTTGCGGAACGCGGGAAAGTCCGCTTCTGATTGCTAGTTGCTGGAAATCTGCGGGATGCCTCAGTCCCGACCCACTGCTCTCGCGGGTTTGGAGTGAATGAAGGGAGCGGGTGGCCCCGCCTAGTCTTACGCTGGTATTGCGTAGTCAGTGCCGGGCGAATAAGAAGCTCCGTCTTCCTCTGAACTGGAAAAAACACAGAGTAGGCGTTAAAAACCCTTCCTGAAGCGGGTCCTTTACCAGGGCCAACGACGCTCTCTGAGCTACCGCTCTGGGCTTCTGACCACAGCCTTCTGCTCACTCTCAGCTTCTGCTCCTTCCACCCTCATTGGCAGGGTGGGTGCATGGATATCACTGCCTTCAGAGTCACTTTGCAGCTCTGTCCCAGTGCCAAGCTTCTGAGCCAGAGGCTTGATCTTAACATCTCAGTAACCAGGTGCTTGGCTGCAGCAGACACTCAATGAACACGTGGGTGGACAGAATGAGGGTCGCGGAGGCAGCAAGCGGTGGATCTGAATTCAGGTCACCATTGGGCTCCCGACCTCCCCCATCACCACCTTGCATGTTCCCGTAATTCCAGGTCTGTCATCTGACTTTCGCACTCAGGACTTCATGCCATCTCTTCTTAACCCTGCTGCTCCTGCAGTCAGGCAAGCTGGAGGAATCCACTTTATTAAGCCTTTCTTCGGGGTTTTCCTTCTCTGTAGATTCTTTAAAGCCCTTGGGAAACAAAACTGCTGGAGACTAATTGGCACGTGAAACCAAATGGGCCAAGACGGGGGTCCCTAGGTGGGTCAGGCCCTTCCAGCTGTCCCTACACACTGGGCACTCTGCTGGGCCCAAGTTATGTGGAGTCCAGTATTCAGAAAGCGGCACAAGGCTAGGTCCTGCTCACAGGGTGACTGAAGGGCTGGGGACTGCGTAGGAGAGAAGGGAACCTGGGAGCCTCCAGGTCCACCCCTTGTATCAGTTTTGTGAGGCCAGGGTAGTAGGAATTAAAATTCATTTTTCTCCATATGTTTCTCCAGTTGTTGCAACATCATTTATTGAAAAGACTCTCTTTTCCCATTGAATATTATTACTGCCTTTGTTGAAATTCAATTGATTATATATATGTTCCATTTCTGGACTCTGTATTCTCTTCCATGGATCTATTAATTTTCTACCTTATGCCAATACCATGTTGTCTTGATTACTGTAGCTCTATACAGTGTTGAAATCAGGTAGTTTAAGTCCTCCAACCGTTTTTTTTTTCCTGGAATTTTTTGCATTTCCATATAAGTTTTACATAAATTAAAATATTCAATTCAAAAATCCTCTTGTGAGACCTACTAGAGAATGGACTTGAGGACACGGGGAGGGGGAAGGGTAAGCTGGGTCGCAGTGAGAGAGTGGCATGGACTTACATATACTACCAAATGTAAAATAGTTAGCTAGTGGGAAGCGGCTGCATAGCACAGGGAGATCAGCTCGGTGCTTTGTGACCACCTAGAGGGGTGCGATATGATAGGGAGGGTGGGAGGGAGGGAGACACAAGAGAGAAGAGATATGGGGATACATGTATATGTATAGCTGATTCACTTTGTTATAAAGCAGAAACTAACACACCATTGTAAAGCAATTATACTCCAATAAAGATGTTAAAAAAAATAAAATCCTGCTATGATTTTAAGTGGCATTGCATTGAATGTGGTGATTGATGAGAATTGACATTTTAACAATATTGTTCTCCAATCAATGAGATGGTTTTGTTTTAGATCTTTCTTACTTTATCTTGACAATATTTTGTAAGCTTTCTGTGTACAAATTGTACACATCTTTTGTAAATGTATTCCCAAATGTTTTTGATGCTATTTTCAGTGGAATTGGTTTAGATTATTTTATTTTCAAATTGTTTTTGTGCTGATGTTTAGAAACACAACTGATTTTTCTGCATTGATCGTGTATCCTATGATATTACTAAATTTATACATTTCTAGTTGTTTTGTAGATTGTTTAGGATTTTCTACATAAGCAATCATATTGTCTGCAACTAAACGAGTCTTACTTCTCCTTTTCCAGTCTTTATTCCTTTTGTCTTTCTTGCTTAATTGCCCTGGCTAGGACTTCCAGTACAATGTTAAATAGAAATGGTGAAAACAGAATTGCTTGTTTTACTCTTAATTTTAGAGGGAAAGCATCCAAAATGTCACTGTTACATATGAGGTTAGTTGTAGCGTTTTCATAGTACCATTTATCAGATTAATTAACTTCCGTTCCAAGTTTGGTATAAATTTTTATCATGAATGAGTTTTGAATTTTGTCAAATGATATTTTTCTACATCTATTGAGATGATCATATGGCTTTTCTCCTTTATTAAAATGATGAATCAAATCGATGGACTTTAATATGTTAAACCTACCTTAAATTTTTGGGCTAAATTTCACTTGTCATGATGTATTGTCCTTTTCACATATTTGCTAGATTTGATTTGCTAACACTTTTCTTAAGGATTTTTTGTGTCTGTATTCATGAGAGATAATAGTCTATAATTTTCTCCTTCTATGATGTCTTTGTAAGGTTTTGGTATCAGTCTCAAGCTGGCCTTATAAAATAAGCTCAATTTTCTTGAGACTTTTATAAGATTGGTATTATTTCTTCTGTAAGGGTTTGATAGCATTCACCAATAACACCACCTGGACCCGAAGGCTATCCGTTGTTGTTTTTGTTTGAGTATGTGTGTGGTTTTTGATAATAAATTCAAATATTTTTCATAGATATAGTGCTATTCAGATTTTCTATTTGTTCATGTATTTGTTTTGGCAAGTGACGTTTTTCAAGGAATTTGTCTCTTTTATCTAAGCTGTCAAATATACTGGCATAAAGTTGTTCACACTATTCTCTTATTATCTTTAATGATCATAGTGATATCCTATTATTCTGACTTTGGTAATTTGAGTTCTCTCTCTTTTTCTTGATGAATTTTGCTAGGGATTTATAAACGTTATTAATCTTTTCAAATAACTATGTGATCTACATTAACTTTCTTTCTTTTTCAGCTTCATTTTCTGTTTCTATTTCATAGATTTCTTCTCTTTGTTTTTATCTTTCTTCTACTTATGTTTATTTTGACTTTGTCTAGCTTCTCAAATAGCAAACAAGATCATTGATTTTAACCTTCTCTTATTTACAAATATAAACATTTACACTCTCTAACCCTTGCTCTAGCTGCTTCCCATAAATTTTGATATGTTGCAGTATCATTATCATTCAGCTTGAAATATTTTCTAATTTATGTGTAGTTTCTCCTTTGATTCATGGATTATTTAGAAGTATGCTCTTTAAATTCCAGATATGGAAGTTTTAAAAAAATATCTTATTGTTTTTGGTTTCTAATTCAATTCCTTTGCAAACAGAAAACATACTCTGGTACAATTTCAAACCTTTTAAATTTATCGAAACTTGTTTTATGGCCCAGAATATGATCTACCTTTGTGAATATACCATGTGCATTCAAAAGGAATGAGTATTCTACAGTTGTTGGGTATAGTGCTCTATAAATGTTAATTAGGTCAAAGTAGCTGAGGAATTTTTCAGAACTTCGATGACTTTACTGATTTTTTTTCTCACTAATTGTTCTATGAGTTGTTGAGCAAAGGGTGTTAAAAATTTCTACAACTGTAGATTTGTCTATTTCTCCCACTAATCATGTCCATTTCTGCTTCAAGTCTTTAAAGCTCTGTTATTAGGTATACACATATTTTTGAGCATTATGTAATTCTGATGCACTGACTCTTTTATCATTATGCATCTCTCTTTATCTTTGCTAATATGCCTAATATTGAATCTACTTTGTTTGAAATAATGAGAGGCACACCGGCTTTCTTATACTTACTGGTTGCATTGTATGCCTTTTCCCATCTTTTACTTTCATTCTATCTGGAATCAGGAATTTGGGATTAAAATATCCACACTACTATATATAAAGTAGATAACTAACAAGGACCTAATGTACAGCACAGGGAACTATACTCAAACTCTTGTAATAACCTATAATGGAATAGAATGTAAAAAAATAATATGCATGTATATTTGTTAAAAAAAAATAAAGTCCCTTTGCTTTAGACAGCTTATAATTTCAGCTGGCTTTTTTTCCAGTTGGAGGATCTCAGCCTTATAACTGGAATGTTTATTCTAGTTACATTTATCGTTGCAGCCTTATTTGGAATATAGGATCTGCCACAATTTCTTCATTTTGCCCTTGTTTTTAAAAAATATTTTCACTGGATATAAATGAATCATGACTCAGCAGGTTTCTTTCACAGCTTCAAAGATTCTGAGCTCCACTGTTTAAGTCAGTTGTCATTCAGTGGTCTTACAAATGCAAAAAAAAACTTTTTTCATGCACAAAGCCACTGACTATGCTGTGCCCAGGTGGTGTCTTCTTTATTTTTATCTTTCTTTGGCATTTTCTGAGCTTTTTGAATTTGTAACTTGGTGTTTTGCACTACACTTGAGAAAATTACAGCCATTTTTTTTCTCATTTGTTCAGCCATTTCTTTTCAGTCTCCAATTCCAAATATATTCCATGGTATTGTCCCAAGGGTCACCAAGACTCTGTTCCTTATTTCCTTTCAATTTTTTTTTAACCTCTGCTCTTCAGATGGAATGGTTTCTATCAAATCTCTCTTCAAGTTCACTCATTCTTTTTTCTGCAGTGTTCAAACTCTGTTAATAACATTCAAGTGAATTTATTTCAGATAATGGAATTTTCAGCTCGAGAATTTCCTTTTGGTTCTTGTTTTATAGTCATCACTTGTATGCTGAGATATCCTACCTTCCATTCATTTTAATAATATTTTCTATAAACCAAACATATATTTTAAATCTCCATAAAAGAGACTCTATCATGAATTAGAGTTAAGAACCACTGGAAGACATAAATTTTACCTGGAAGGAAGAGATATGTAATGGGAAGTATCAGTAGTAGACAATGTGAAAATGTTTTTTAGCCCCTGCATACTTAATTTTATAACTATTTATTGAGAATTGATTATGTACCACACATAACACATACAAAGATTAAAATATGCAGTACCTCCTCCAAGAGACTTGCAATCTAGTAAGGTTACAGTAAAACAATTGTAATAAAGTGTGGTATTGACAGGACATATTAAAAATGTTCACATCACCAAGGACTTGTATTTTTACTTTGGAGGGAAAAAACCTTGGGATAATCAGGAGAAAGAAGGTAGAGGAGGAGAAGAGAAAGGAAGAAAAATGAATAGAGAAGAATAAATAAATACCTTATTTACAAGGAAGGCTTAAGGGAAACCCAAAGATGACAGAGAATAGATAAACAAGCACAACAGATGAAATTATAGCCTCTGACAGCAACAGCTATGGCAAATAGTAAACACATTCTAACTCCTAGCCAGACAAAAATACAACCTCACACTAAAGGCCTACTTAGCTCAGTTCTTTTAACAGGTACATCATGTCCAGCTTTCAACAAAAAATTACATGGCATACTAAAAGAAAAAAAAAAAAACCCATAGAGTTTTAAGAGTTAGAGCCAGTACCAGAATAAGACACGGATATGGGGGAGATGTTGGAATTATCACACCAGGAATTTAAAACAACTATGAACAATATACTAATGATTCTAATAGAAAAGTGGACAACATTCAAGAACAGATAGGAAATGTAAGCAAGGAGATGGAAACTTCAAGAAAAAATTTAAAAGAAATGCTAGAAACAAACAAACAAAAAACCCTCCACTGTAACAGAAATGAAGAATGCTTTTCATGTGCTCATGAATAGACTGGGCATGACCAAGGAAAGAATCAGTGAGCTTGAATCAATGTCAACAGAAAGTTAGAAGACCAAAGTGCAAAGAGAAAAAAAAAGAACAAAAAGGGCAGAATAGAATATTCAAGAAGTGGGACAATTAAAAAAGGAGTAACATATACATAAGAGGAATACTGGAAGGAAAAGAAAAGGAAAAGGAAAAGAAGAAATATTTGAAGCAATAATGACTTCAAATTTCCCAAAATTAATGACAGACACCAAACTAGCAGAACACAGAGCAGGATAAATACCCCAAAAATTCTATACATAGGCATATCATTCTCAAGCTGCAGAATACCAAAGAAAAATAGAAAATCTTAAAAGAGGCCTGAGGGAAGAAGTACCTTACCTATAGAGGAAGAAGAATAAGAATTATATTGAGCTTTTCTTCAGTAACCATGAAAGCAAGAAGGAAGTGGGGTAAAATATTTAAAATGTGAAAGGAAAAAAATCCCACCAACGTAGATTTCTGTATCAAGCAAAATTATCCTTCAAAAGTAAAAGAGAAATAACAACTTTCTCAGACAAAAAAAAAAAATTGAGGAAGCTTGTTGCTAGTAGACCTGCCTTGCAATATACGTTTTAAAAAAGTTTTTTTTTCAGAAAGAAGGAAAATGATATAGGTCAGAAACTCAGATTTGCATAAAGGAAGAGCTTTAGAGAAGGAATAAAACAAGGCAAATTAAAATCTTTTCTTTTACTTCTTTTTTTGTATAAATACCTTTCAATTTATTTAGATCTTTGTTATTGTTTTAATATTTATTTATTTATTTGGTTGCTCTGGGTCTTAGTTGTGGCTCACAGGCTCCTTAGTTGTGGCATGCGAACTCTTAGTTGCGGCATGCAGGTGGGATCTAGTTCCGTGACCAGGGATTGAACTCAGGCCCCCTCCGTTGGGAGCATGGAGTCTTAACCACTGTGCCACCAGGGAAGTCCCTACTTCTTATTTTTTTTTGAAAGAAAAGTTTTACATTCAGCTGTTCTTTATTGAACACTGACTATGGACCAGTAACTATTTAGACTCTGCACACCCAGGGAGAACAACAACAACAACAAAAGACTGTCATCATGCAGCTTATCCACTAGTAAATATAATTATAATACACTTTCTGATTCTGCAGTGACAACTGTTTTTTAGTTATATTGCTATAAAATTTAACTACCTCATTCAGATTAGAGACAAACTATATTCTAAGGTTACTTATTCTTATTTGATCTAACAGATAACAGTTTGTTCAAAATAATTCTAGCAAAGATGTATCTAGTGATTGTAACTTCTTGATAAGTGAAATGAATGAAAGCAGTGTTATAAGGGTTGGGAGGAAGGAATTGGGATGACACTGCTATAGGGTACTTGCACTACCTGTGAAGTGATATAGTGTTGTTAGAAAAAGGACTTGGATTAAGGTTTTTTTTTTTTTTTTTTTGGCTGCATTGGGTCTTCGTTGCTGCGCTCGGGCTTTCTCTAGCTGCGGCAAGCAGGGGCTACTCTTCGTTGCAGTGCGCGGGCTTCTCATTGCAGTGGCTTCTCTTGTTGCAGAGCATGGGTTCTAGGCCCACGGGCTTCAGTAGTTGCGGCACTCAGTCTCAGTAGCTGTGGCTCACGGGCTATAGAGCTCAGGCTCAGTAGTTGTGGCGCATGGGCTTAGTTGCTCCACGGCATGTGGGATCTTCCCGGACCAGGGCTTGAACCCGTGTCCCAAGCATTGGCAGGCGGATTATTAACCACTGTGTCATCAGGGAAGTCCAGCTGGATTCGTTTTAAGTGCATATTGTAAACCAAAGGACAACTACTCAGAAAGTTTTAAAAAAAATGTAAAACTTATATGCTAACAGAGGTTAAAAATGAAATCATATAAAATGTTCAGTTAAACCCATAGAAGCCAGAAAAAGTGGAAGTCAATACAAGAAACAAAGAACAAGGCAATGAATAGAGAATAGTAACAAATATCATAGATATATAATTCAACTATATAAATAATAATTAAAAACATCAGTGGTCTAAATACCCCAACTAAAAGACAGAGACTGACAGAGTGGATAAAAACAAACAACACTCAACTGTATGATGTCTGCAAAAAAAGAAAAGAAAAGAAAAAAAGCGATGTAGACACAGATAGACAAAAAGTAAAGCTGTAGAGAAAAATATACTAACATTAAAACTAGAACGGTGGAATGCCTATATTAATTTCAGACAAAGCAGACTTTGGAGTAAGGAAAATCATCAGGGATAAAGAGGGGCAACATACAATGAAAAAAAAAAGTCAGTTCTCCAAGAAAACTTAGCAATCCTTAATGTGAATGCACCTAACAACAGAGTGTCAAAATATACGTGAGGCAAAAATGGACCGAAATGCAAGGAGAAATAAATGAATCTACTATTATAGCTGAAGACTTCAGCAGCCTCTATCAGTAACAGACAGATCCATCAGGCAGAGAATCAGTAAGGACCTAGCTGAGCTCAACAACACCATTAATCAACTGCATCTAATTGACATCTATAGTCTACTTTATCCAACAGTAGCAGAATACACATTCTTATCAAGCTGACATGGAACATTCACCAAGATAGATCACATTCTGGGCCATAAAACACCCCTTACCAAGTTTTAAGAAATAAAAATCCTACAATGTCTGCTCTCAAACCACAATGGAATAAAACTATAGAAATCTATAACAGAAACATCTAGAAAATCCCCAGATACTTGGAAATTAAACAATAATTGCTAAACCACACATGGTCGAATGAGAAAGGATTGAGAGAAATCAAATATTTTGAACTAAATGGAAATAAAGATAAAATTTATTAAACTTTGTGGGCTGCAGCACAAGCAGTGCATGGAGGGAAATTTATAGCAATGAATGCACATATCAGAAAAGAAGGAAGATCTAAAATCAATAATCTAAGATTCCACCTTAGAAAACTAGGGGAAAAAAGAGCAAGTTAAATTCAAAGTAAGAGGAAGAAAAGAACAAATAAAAATTAGAGCAAAAATTAATACAACTGAAAACAGGAAATTAGTAAAGAATATCAACCAGACCAAGCTGGCTCTTTGAAAAGATCAGTAAACTTGAGAAATCTCTCGCAAGTTTGAGGGGACGGGGCGGGGGGGAGAGAGAGAGAAACAGAGACCATAACTATTGATCCCAGGGATGCTGACAGAATAATAAAGGAATAATTATGAACAAGTCTATGCCTATAAATTTGATAACCCAGATAAAATGGACAAATTCCTTGAAAGAAACAATCTACCAAAACTTACACAAGAAGAAACAGACAACCTGAATTGGCCTATATCTATTAAAGAAATCAAATCAGTAATTAATAAACTACCCAAACAGGAAGCATCAAGCCCAGATGGGTTCACAGGTGAGTTCTACCAACCATTTAAAGAAGAAATTATTCCAATTCTCCATAATGTCTTCCAGAAGATAAAAGCAGAGGGAATACTTCCTAACTCATTCTGAGGCCAGCATTACCCTAATATCAAAACCAGACAAAGACATTACAAGAAAAGACAACTACAGACCAATATCTCTCAAATATAGATGCAAAAATCCCCAACAAAGTATTAGCAAATCTAGCCAAGCATAAGAAGAATTATACACCATGACCAAGTGGGATTTATCCCAGGTATGCAAGGCTGGTTCAATATTTGAAAATCATTCAATGTAATCCACCACGTCAACAAGCTAAAGAAAAAAACTGTATGTTCATATCAAAAGATGCAGAAAAGCATTTGATAAGATCCAGCACCCATTCATGATAAAAACTCTCAGCAAACTAGGAATAGCAGGGAAGTTCATCAACTTGATAAAGAACATCAACCAAAAACATACAGCTAACATCATACTAAATGGTGAGAAACTAGAAGCTTTCCCCCTAAGATCAGGAAAAAAACAAGCATGTCCCCTCTCACCACTCTTTTTCAACACCATGCTGGAAGTCATAGCTAATGCATTAAGAAATAAAAGGTATACAGATTGGGATGGAAGAAATAAAACTGTCTTTGTTTGCAGATGACATGATTGTTTATGTAGGAAATCCAGAAGATTCAAAAAAAAAACCAAACAAACAAACAAAAAACCCTCAATGGAACTAATGAGCATTTATAGCAAGGTTGCAGGATACAACGTTAATATATAAAAGTTAATTGCCTTCTTACATGCCAGTAATGAACAAGTGGATTTTGAAATGGAAAACACAATACAATTTACATTAGCACCCCCAAAATTGAAATTCTTAGGCATAAATCTAACAAAATATATTCAAATCTGCATGAGGGAGACTACAAAGCACTGATGAAAGAAGAGCTAAATAAATGGAGAGATGTTCTATTTTCATGGATAGGAAGACTCAACATTGTCAAGATGTCAATTCTTCCCAAATTGATCTATAGATTCAACATAATCCCAGTCAAAATCTTATTTTGTGGATATCAATGAACTGATTCTAACGTTTATATCTTGGTATTTACCCCAAATGAGTTAAAAATGTATGTCCACACAAAAACGTGCACATGGATGTTTACAGAAGCTTTATTCACAATTCCCCAAACCTGGAAGCAACCAAGATGTCCTTCAGTAGGTGAATGGGTAAATAAACTGTGGTACATTCAGATAAGAGCATGTTATTCAGCAATATGAAGAAATGAGCTGTCAAGACATGAAAAGATCCTGCTGATGAGACTCCCCTTCCCCCTCCAGTTCTCATATATCCAAAGACTGTACTGGCCAGTGTCATTTTATTTTTGCCCTCTTGACAAATATTCTAGAGGCTGAGGTAGGACTGTATAGGTAGATCCATACTGTATGATATTGTTTTAGGGGCTAAAGGGAGAAACTGAAAGCATTCTACTCTTTTTTCTACAGTGTTGACCTCTTTCTAATGTATCTATTTTTCTTGAGAAGAGTAAGTAGTGACTTCTTTCAAACTGTTAGATGCCGAAACTTTTAAATCCCAATTTTGTCCAGATCTTACCAGATGCTATTGTACTTGAATGGTTAATAAAACTGTGTAGTGCTGGTGGAAAAAAAAAGTTTCTCTTGAAGGCAGGCCTTTAGAAAAATCTAACACTACTTCAAAATGATACTTTCCCCCTTTCCCTGCAGAAAGCAAGAGGTTTCTGTTTCTGTTTTTGTTTTTGTTTTTAATCTTCACTGTGAGAACCTGGTAGAGCTCCTGGAAGTAAAACTCACAATAGTTTGGGGATTCCCTCTAAGACTGGCCTTCCTTGTTGTCTTTAATTTTCAGATTTATCCACACATACAGTTCTGGTTTTCCTACTTTGATACTGGTTCCCAAGGAGCATTTTGCCTGTAGGTTTCTGCTCTAGTAAGTTGTGATTCTCTGTATCTGCCTGTCTGTCTCTCCAATTTTTGTAGTAGAAGTTTGCCCTTTGATCTCAATTCTCTGATGGATCTAAGAGTTGTTAATTTATTGTTTTTTCAGCTCTTTTCTTGTTAGGACAAAGTGATGACTTCCAAGTTACTTACATGCTGGACTGGAAATATAGAACAATTTAGAAGGAGAGAGTGGAAGAGAAGACAGTGAGATTAAAAAGGGATAAATTATTCGGGGTAAAACTGAATAGTTTCACAAATGGTCACTGAGGCATTCTAGAAGATCGTGGTTGTTAATGAGTAGATAGCAACTGTCTCCCATGGTTTGCAAGCTTTGAAGAAAGAAGAAAGGGGATTTCCCACATCTGTGATTGCTCTAACCCCTCTGTCTGAACATGCAGGCAATTAAATTTAGAGGGATTTCAGCCCAAAACAGCTAAGAAACAAATAGTCATTCAAATAAATAAAAGATTCAGTTACTGTATTAGTACATTATACTTGGATAAATATTCTTATGCTGTAAAGGATAGGCCTTGATGAAATTGTTTCTTTACTTGTAGTTTGATCAATTAAATTCATTCATTTATTCATTCAACAAACTGAGTCCTTAGGATGTACCAGGCACTGTGCTAGAAACAAACATAATTAAGAACACTGTCCCTACCAGGAAGGCACTTAAGCTAGTCAGAGAGACAGGCACACAAATAGAAACTTAGAAAACAATGTGGCACTTTAAATAATAGAGAGGGACACAGGTTATAGAAAAATAAGGAGGGACACCCAATCCAGCCTGGAGCTGGAAGGAAGAGGAAACAAAGATTGGGGAAATCTCCCATAACACAGCGGTGCCTGGCTTCTTCCCCTATAAACCTTGTGGGCTAAGAATAATGTATTTTCCTTCGCAGTCCTCTCTTAGCCAAGTCCTAATGGCTGTAAATCGTAGAGATAAGAACTAGAAATAACTGGATAATGCAACAGGGCATGCATATTGCTACAAAAATGATGAAGCATCCCCAATAAGCAGGTGAGATGACACAGAGCATCGTGCAGCATGGAGGCATTGCGGTAGCATCTGCAGAGTTTGTGCTTTATGGCTGAAGTGAGGCTGCTTCGGTGTCCGGCCAAAAACATATTGGAGCATCAGTAAGTACATATCACTGCCATGATATGCTGATGTTTAGGTGGCATTTTGTTCTTCAGACTCCGCAGAACTAAAGAACTTCTGCAATCACACATCTACAGTAGATATTACATTCAGAAGCAGAAGGTGGGCGCTAGAAAAAAACTCAAGATCGTAACATAGAAACCTTTAATTCACAGAGGAGGAATCTGAGAGGAAACCTGCTTGTCTGAGGCCATGCAGCTCTTTACTAATAGAGATGAAACAAGAATGCAGGTCTAGGTGATTTCTTTCTTTCTTTATTTTTAAAATGAATAATATCTAAGTGTCGAGCTATGTGCTGGGTACAAAATATGAAATTTATACTCAGATATTTCTCTACTGTCCTCCACTCAACCTCCTGCCACAAGTATCATAAGTCTCACTCATAAATACTTCAGATGTATCTATAAGATATACTTTTAATAAAACATAATCACCATATCATTGCACTCAATTTGCTAATATCATCAAATACCCAGTTTAATATTGAAAGTATCTAATGATCATAGATGGGTTTTTATGATTGTTTGTGTAAATTGGACCCAAATCAGATCTAATAACATTGCCCATTAAACGTCTCTTTGTTGCCATTATTTTTTTTGAAGAAACAAGGTCATTATCTAATAGAATACCCCAGTCTGGATTTTGCTAATTGCAACCTCAGTTTTCACGAACATGCTCCTCTACCTTCTGATTTTTTTTTTAACCTCCATCAACTAGTACTTAGATCTAATGCCTTGATCAGATTAAGGTTCAATTTTTTGACAAAAATACTTCACAGGTGGTTCTGTGTACTTCCCATCACATTACTTCGGGAGGCAAGTAATGTTGGGTTGTCTTTCCTTTTGTGATGTTAAGATTAACCAGCAGGTGTTGTCAAACTGACCCATCCATTCTAAAATGCCAAGGGGCTTCCCTGGTGGCGCAGTGGTTGAGAGTCCGCCTGCCGATGCAGGGGACACGGGTTCGTGCCCCGGTCCGGGAAGATCCCACATGCCGTGGAGCGGCTGGGCCCGTGAGCCATGGCTGCTGAGCCTGAGCATCCGGAGCCTGTGCTCCGCAACGGGAGAGGCCACAACAGTGAGTGGCCCGCGTACCGCAAACAAAAACAAAAACAAAAACAAGGATATCTAAGATGCCAAGGGTGCTATGTTAGATGGGGTGTTCAGACAAGGCCTTTCTGATGAAGTGACCTTTAAGCTGTGACCTAAGGATGAAAAAGAGCCAGTCCTGCAGAGCAGAGGAAGAGTGTAGCCGTTGGAAGCCCGGCAGTGTGAAAGAGCTCGCCATATACCCAATCGCCCCCTCAAGATCAGCAGAGCTTTCTTTCCATTCTCCACCACTCCCAGTAGCTCTTCCAATCTCCAACAGGTGGAAGCAGAGAACTCTGCGCCCAGAGGTGTCAGGAACCCAGTGGCTCTTTGAGATACAGATGGTCACAGGTGCACAACTTTGGTCTCCTGAAAACGCTTAGGAGCAGGACTTTTATCAGACTCAGAGACCTAGGGGACAAAACAACCTGGTCTCTCTCATGACACAAACCAACTGGCCATTTTATAGGACATGAGAGCATGGCCAAAATATGGCTCTCAGGGTACAACTCATTTGCTCACATTACATACTATTCTTCTTTTCTGGAATGTTCTCCACCAGACTCAAAATAGTCGTGGTTCAAGTTTCTCTTCTGAAAAATGGAAAAAGTGCCAAAACATCTCACAGGGTTGTGTCAAAGTCTGGTCTTTGTTTACAAAGCCAGACGCCAGTTAAAGTGCTCAGGATAGATTTTAATCAGTAATATACTACTGCAATAGAGAAGAGAGTCCAGGGTGAACTGTACTCAACTTTCATTTGTACAGAGGTGACTGGGCTCTTTAAAGGGAGAACGAGGGAAGAGGGTGAGGGTGTCTCAGTAGGGTCAGGGCAGTGAAAAATTACAAACTACAGGAAGGGAGGGTTGATCCCTGTAAAACTCATCTGGGTTTGCTAACTAGGGCTTATCAAAGTAAGACTCCTCCCCTCCCACAGAGGCCAGGAGACAGGAGCCCTGTCTTCGGGTGTTGGCTGGAACATACAGTAAATTTTTTGACAACCTTGAGTTTTCCCAGGTAGGCATGTTAAGGGGGGCTAGGGTCATCCAATGAATATGCCTCGAGCTGCCAGAAACTATGTTAGTGTTTGTTCATGTCTTTATGGGCCAAGGTGGACAGGTATAGTTAAGAAGAGGCTTCAGAGGAGCCTGTCCAGAGTGGGGTCGAGGAAAATTTTTGTCAGTTGTTACGAGTATTAAATGAGGTACTGACTGTGAAAGTACTTGTAATACTATAACACAACACATTAGTATCAATGGACACATTCATTCATGTAACCAATCATATCCCTTCCCCTCCTTTAAAATGCTTATTAAAATTCTTCCTTACACTGAGTCCCAACTACTAAACATCCTGCCTCTCAGTGAGAGCACCTACTACATTATGTGCTAGGTATTTTACATACATCATAACATTTCCTTCAAACAACCCTATTAGGAAATACTATTTTACAAAAGAGGCTCAGAAAGTTTAAGTACTTGATCAAGGTCATACAGCCAGTAAGAAGCAGAAGCCAAATTTACATTCAACTCTGATGACTGTTACCTGGTTCCATTAAACAAGAAACTCCTTTCACTCTTTTTTTTTTTTTTTTTTTTTTGCATTTCATCACTTATTTAATGTTTAAGCTCTCACACTAGATTTTTACAAGCTGGTGAACAATGACAAATTATTTCTCCCACAGAACTATAACCACATGTTCCCAGACAGTATAAATATATGGCTGAGCTAACGTTAATACACATCACCATTTTATCCATTACATAATAAAACAAATTGTCAGGTATCCAAATATTAAGTTACAGAGCTCAAAAGTCATATAAAATATTAAACGTCTGCTCAATTCGTTAGCAGAGACCCACTTCTTTTTTTTTTTTTTTTTGCAAGAGAGGTTGGGAATCACACTTCAAACAAAAATAAGTTGGTAAACAACTTCAGGTAAGTATGAAAAAAATTACAAGAATTTCAGAAATTTTATGATTAAGAATTGTTTTAGCTACAATAACAAAGTATTTCTACCCCCAGAGTGCAAACATTAAAATTAACTATAAGGCTTTTTTGTCTGGAGACCTTAAAAAACATGTGCTTCTGTACAATGCAGATTTTCAAAATGGAGGTGTTCTATAACAGCACAAAATGAGATTTATAGACAGACATTAAATAATCACTGTTTCTAAGCACTCTTATGGGGGCATCTTTGTGGAGTATAATGAATTTCTACAGTTCACTTGTCTGCATAGAGATCGTGCTGTGCCTGGCAGTAATCTCCACTGCCCTTCAGAAACTCCATAAACCTGTGACCAAGAACACCACAGACCTGAGGAATATGTCTACTCATTGAAGACTGTGGCCTTCATACAGCTGGTCCCGAGGCGGCGGCGGCAGGGCAGGGGCGGCGGTGGTCGTCGCGGGGCGGCGGCGGCTTCGCAGGCTTGGGCCGGGGCACCGGACTCGCTCCTGCAGCGAGCGGCTCCGAGAAGAGCGCGCAGCCTCGCCGCCCCGCAGTCCCGAGAGCCAGTAGGCGTGCGGAGGCCTCCTTTCGCCTTTTAAGTGGTTCAGTTAAAAAGAAAACCAATTTATTCTTAACACACTGGACGTGTTCCTTGCTCATGAGATTTTTTTTGTGAGACTCGAACAAGATCCTAAGATATTAGAAGGGCAAGAGTGAAGTTCCTCACCTTTCAGTTTATGAAATATTTCTACGGAACCACTATGCGTGGTAGATATTTAAGCCATTGCTTAAATATCAGGACACAGACTAGTAAATGCTAAATTGTTCAGTCCAGGAAAGAGATCATCAGGACAGTCGGAAACGGTTCCGAGGAAGATTGGGAGAGGGGGAGGGGGAGGCGCCGCGTGGTATGTGGGATCTTAGTTCCCTCACCGGGGATGGAACGCATGCCCCCTGCAGTGGAATCGCGGAGTCTTAACCACTGGACCGCCAGGGAAGTCCCTCAAGGACGATCAGAATTGAGCTGGATCTTAAGGGATCCATAGGATATTGATTCTGAGAAGGAAACAGAGGGACACTCCAGAAGGTGGGGAGCAAGTAGAACCTTATATATCCCTGTAATTCGGCGTATATACTGTCACAGAGCTTGAGTGACCAAGAGTTTCGTTTATCCGCGGATATTACCGTAACGGAAGCTAACTTGGAAGTTTAAATTATATGTCCGAAGTAAGAACGCCTGGTCGAGGAGCACTAAACGGTGAACCACGCGGGCGATCCTGGCGCCTTTGGCGCCCCTTAGCGGGACTCTCCAGTCCTACTACCTGAAACCACCGCAAGTCTGAGCGTAATCGTTTGCCTCTCTACAACACCATGCCAAACTCCACGATTACCGGGGGTCGCGACACGCACTTACCCGCCGCGCAAGCGCTACGTCCTCCTTTCCGCACAAAAGCTGCGGGAGGAGGGGTCGGCGCAAGCGCTCTGAGTTTCTCGGAAAATAGGGTCATCATCCCGCCTCCTGGCGCAAGCCGGTAGAGAAACGCATGCGCTGTGAGGAGGCAGGGACTTATTTCACGCGGCGGTGACGTAATGACAGAGGAGGAGGTGGCCCAGGAACGGAAGCCGGGAAGGAACCAGAGCGGAAGGGGACTAGGGCCAGGGCTGTGTTCGGAACCTCGGCTGGCCTGGGGTTCCAATGTGGTCCCCGGAGCGGGAGGCCGAGGCCCCGGCCGGGGGAGACCCGGCGGGCCTACTGCCCCCCGAGTGGGAGGAGGATGAGGAGCGCATGTCCTTCCTGTTCTCCGCTTTCAAAAGGAGTCGCGAAGTGAACAGCACCGACTGGGACAGCAAGATGGGCTTCTGGGCGCCGTTGGTGCTGAGCCACAGCCGCCGCCAGGGGGTGGTGCGCCTGCGTCTGCGGGACTTGCAGGAGGCCTTTCAGCGCAAGGGCAGCGTCCCGCTGGGGCTGGCCACCGTGCTGCAGGACCTGCTGCGGTGAGGGCGGGCCCGTTCCAGGGGCGGGGCGGCTCCCCGCGGGCAGGGACCCAGGTCGTTCTCCGTAGCGCAGCGCGACCAGCCCGGGGTCTGGCCTCCAGGAGCCGTCTGTGTCTGCTCACTGGGCGAAGAAGGAGGCCGGGTTAGGGGTGTTTGGAGGGAGAGGGAGGCGGGGTATGGGGGGAGATTGAGGGGCCAGGATAGCCCCTCAGTTAGAGGGAGAGATTAGATGAGATCCAGACGGTAAGAGGAGAAGCCAGCCTGGCGGAGGTGACAGTGATTTGTCTGGACTAGAATCCCGTTATGTAGTTATTTCATCGGGGCTTCCACATTTGAATAACCCCGGAACAGAAGGTCTGTGAGACAGGATTTATTGAACTAAGGAAGGGCAGAGCTAAGAAGAAGGTAGTGGTGGGGAAGAGGCCTGTACGGGTTTTGCCAGCAGCCTCCATCCCATCCCCGCCACAGGTCATGTGTCTGGCCTCTCTTGGTGACCCGAGAAGGTCCTGTAGGTGCTACCTGTACGACAGGTGCAGGGTTTTGGAGGTTCCTGAGGTGGTAGCATGCACGTGAAACAGACGTACTGCACTTCGCAGCGTGCAGGTATTATGCGTACACCATCTGGCTCCCTCAGCAGTCCTGTGTGTGAGGTGGTAGAATTATCCTCAGCAGACAGAAGAGGAAGCTGAGCCACAGAGAGATCGAGCGACTTGCTGGGGGTTACACAGCTAGATAGAGGCCATGCCGGGGCTGGACGCCGGGTCTTCTGATTCTAAAGCATTTGCAATTCACGTTGTATATGTCATACCCAGAGCAGCCTCCCTAGCACAGTGACTCCCTCCGTGACTGAAGACGAAAGTCAACTTTGATATGTTGCTTTTAGCTCTCTGCTCTTCCTGGTTAAGAGATCTCCCTTCTCCCCAGCCCCCTTCCCTTGGCTGACATTAATGGGGCAAGCCATTTCTGGAACTTCACCTTTCGAGGAAAGTGTACTGTGGACAGTTTCAGTTCATGCCCAGTGTGGGGAGACAGTAGCTGAAAAAGTCAGTGAGGGGCAGGAAGAGCCTGGGCTTCCTTATTACAACAGGACCATCCTCGGCCACTTCCCACCCAGAGACCTTTAGTACCTCAGTTTCTCCTCTCCTGACTGCTGGCACTCCACTGATGCCCCTTGGGGCTTGATGGGGTCTGGGACCTGAAGAATTTCTCAGGGAGATATTTTTCCATAGAAGCAGCATAGCAGAGTAGTTAACAGCTTTGCACGAGGACCAGATGGCCTGGGTGCAAATCTAGGCTCTGCCACGTGCAAAATTACGTGACAGAGGAAAAATTATATGCCCCTCCATAAGCCTCAGTCTGACCAGTTATAAAATGTGATGATAACTGTACTTAGGTTTATTGTGAGTATTTGAAGAGATACTCCTTATGTAGCCCTTAGCATAGTGACTGGCCCAGGGGAAGCATTCAGTAAATTTAGCTACTTAACACTAGTACCGTGAAATGCTTATGTCGTATCTCCACCCAAGCTTAGGAATAGCAGAAAACCCTTTCTCTGAATGTCTTTGTATTCTTCCTCATGTCTTGCTCTTGACATTAATCCATTATCGTTGTTTTCATTTTATCGTTTTGAGCTCCGTTTGTAACGGGAAGTCTCAACATAGGCTGTGTGACCTCCGGTGCCTCTCTGTACTCTTAGTGGAGAGCTTGCATTTTGGAGCCAAATCATAGTTTAGCTTTGGCCTCTGTCATCTTCTCAGTCCCTCAATTTCTTCTTGCAGAAAATTGTGAGGCTTAGAGCTGGAGCGTAAACAGTACCGCTCACAGTAGCCGGCACGGAGTAGGTGCCCGGTAAATGGTGTTTATGATGATGACCAAATTCCTCTTTGGGGGTAAGGAGGGAGGTGGGGACACTGCAGGAATCCTACTACGTGTCTTTTTCTTTCTTTGCCTGCAGTCGAGGGGAGCTGCAGCGGGAGTCAGACTTCATGGCCAGTGTAGACAGCAGCTGGATCTCCTGGGGGGTCGGAGTCTTCCTGCTGAAGCCCCTCAAGTGGACTCTTTCCAATATGCTAGGGGATAATAAGGTTCCTGCCGAGGAGGTGCTCGTGGCCTTGGAGCTTCTTAAGGTGGGTGCTCAGAAGCCAGAGGTCTGGGTGTCATCTGGGGTGATGGCAGGACCCTCCACGTTCCTTGGGTTGCTTGGGTGAATGGTTAGAAAAAGAACGGATCTTTTTTACACAGTGACAGAGTTGATAACTGAGTTTATCTAACCTCCCTTTTGCTGTACTTTGTAGTATTTAGTTGTTAGTTGGACCTGTACATTTCAAGGGTGAGCCTCTGTCTAGGAATTGTCAGTTAACACACAATTGATTCTTTTCTGTATTTGTAGGGCTTAATGATAAACTAAAGTTTAGAAAATGCTTTGCCTTCTGTAGTTTATGTACAAAAATTTCTTTCTGAGGGCCTTAGACTTTCAGCTTTGCCTTCCCCTAAATCAGCGAACTGGGCTCAGAGGTCCTCCTTTTGTACTTACTTACCTCCATCAAAGAAGCCACCAGGCCCTTGATCCCTTCATGCTCTCCTGGTCAGTCAGCTTCCTCCTGGCCTGCCTTCTGTCCGCAGCCCAGAGCATGCAGCTGATGCTTGACTGCTTCCCATATCAACACCCTGGGGCGCCTCTGCAGTTTTCGGGCCACACCAGAGACACCAGCAAATCAGCCACCTTAGATCAGCCCCATGGTCCACCATCCCTGCCAGAGAAAATCGCTGTATCGCCAAGCCTGGGGCCCCTTTCAAGGTCCCCAGCTTTAGGAGGGCCCTGGGAGCCACTCCGCAGCCCAGTGTTCTCGTCCCCTCCCTGGCCCTCCCACACGCCTTGCATTCTCTGCAGTCACTGCACTGAGAAGGTAGAATCCCCTTAGCCATGCCTTCAGCTGTCCGTCCTCCCACCTCCAGTTTGACTTCCTCTGAGCCCTGCTTTCTCCCCAAGCTCAGAGGATGAAGTGTCCTTCCTGTGTCCCACGTGTGCTCTCGAGCCTCTCCCTCCCCTTTGTGGCACCTGTGACCCTCCAGGTCTGTATATTCCTTTCCCCTCTCTGTCGGTACTCTCCTTCTTCAGCCTCTAAACCCACTCTGGTTTTCCCATCTCAGGATGACTCCTTGTGGGACCTGGGGCCCCTGCTAGTCACCACTCTGTCTCTCCTTCTCGGCCAAGCTTTGTTGTCCCCACGTCCTCACCTCCACACACCCTTTAACCCAGGGCAGACCTGCTTCACCCCCATCATTCCACCCGATTGCTGTGGGCGAGGTTACAGTAACCTTAAGTGTGTGCGTGTGTGTGTTGGTAAAGTTCACTGAACACCAGGTGGCAGGAGTAGACTCGGAGACAGTGGTTATTTTTGAAACTCACAGACCAAGCCCAACCCCAGGGCCCTTGCATAGCCCTGGAGGCCTCCACACTGCCGAACGCAGGTCGGAATCCCCCGCCTCCGCCCCATGAGAAGCTCCAGTTTCTCCTCACCTCCACAGACACCCCCCCAGCACCACCCTTCGGCCTGGGGAGCAGGTCTCCAAAATCTACCAGCTCTCTGTCCCCCCAGGAGTTTTGACTGAGCAGCATGCATTTTCTTCAGGGGAACACCTCTCCCGCTTTGCGCTGCACCCCCTCCCTTCCCAGGGCCCTGACCTCCAGGACCTCCGGGGCTCAGCCAATACCCCACAGAAACCGTGGGGTGTTTTAGGTGGTTCTGGGCCAGCTCCATCCCTCCTAGCGGTCTTTTACCTCCGGTGTTCTCCAGTCTGGAGCAAAGAGAGGTAGACCCACTTATCCCCACAGATGTGATTTTGGACTCAGTCTTTTGAGAGCAAATGCAGAGATGGGGGTGGGAGTGGAATTACATAGATCTTCTAAGAACCAACAATAATTTCTAACAGCAAAGTAGTCTAATCCTATTTAGGTAGAAAAATAAATTTAACTCTTCAGGGGCATGGACTGTTAAATCTGTACCCAGCTTACATCACTAAATAGAACACTTAACACTTATTCCCTTTCGGTGACATCTGCTATCAAATATATGGTGACTTCAAAGATATGGTTTTCTCCTGGTTAGAGACTTGTTTTCATGTGTGAAAATAAAGGGTCTTATCTGGATATTTTTATAAAACAAAAAAGCCTGTTTCTGCGGTAAATTGATTTTCCCAAGTCTAAACACAGAAAGCAGCCAGCAACTTTTAATTTTATTTGAAAAAAATACCAAAAAGTAAAAATTGCCCATACATTTTGCTATTTAAAAATTTAAAGAAAGAAATTAAAGTTTCCTTTCTATTCATCCCATTTCCATCTCTTTGGGTCCATTCCCTTCCTGCTTGTGTCTGTAAAAACACACACATCTTTTCTTATTGAGCCTATTATATTACTTTCCATTGTATCTTCTTGTTGGCATTTAATACTTCCTGGAAATCTTATTTACTTGTTTACTTATCTACTATATAAGCTGTCTCCCCTACCAGAAGGAGAAGTTCCATGGGCTCTGGGAACAGTGCCTGGTACATAGTGGAGACTCAGTAAATATTAGTTAAGTAAATAAATGAATATACACATACATACATATGTATATACATACACTCCATTTTTTTTCCAGAAATGGAATCTGCTTTCACCTATTGGTCTGCAACCTCCTTTTTTTTTTATTTTTCACCTTAGTATATCATGAGCATCTTTCCGGGTCCCTACACAATATAGATCTACTTCATTCTTTTGGATGGCTGCAGAATAATCTATAAACACGCCACAGTTTATGCAATAGTTACCAAATGGATATTTGAGTCATTCCAATTTCTCCCTACTACAAAAAGATACTTCTTTGACAGCCTCGTGCCTACATGTATGTACTTCTACTTTTATTTTTATGGAATTGATTTCTAGAAATGCATATGTAATTTTAAATTTTAACAGAAATTGCCAAATTACTTTTCAAAAGTTTGTATAAATTTACACTTTCATGAAGATTGCATTAAAGTGTCCAGGCTCTTCACATCCTTGCCAGCGCTGGATAACAGCAATCTTTCAAATTTTGCCAATTTGATGAACAAAAATGATACTTCCTATTTGTGATTTGAGCATCTTTTCACCTATCTACTGGCCATTTACATATTCCTTTCTGTGAATTGCCTCTTTATATCCTTTGCCTGTTTTTATTTTGGATTCTTTGTCTTATATATTAATTTGTAGGAGTTCTTCATTAGGGATAGATAGATACATAATATATTTAGTATTAGGGATGTTAATATTGTTTCCCAGTCTCTTGTTTGCTTTTCATTTTTATTTATGATGTCTTTTACTATATAAACGTTTTTATATTTCTACAGAGTTCTCAAATTTTCCTTTATGGCTCTTGAATTTCTGCTCTTGCTTAGGAAGGCATCCTCTACTTCAAGGTTATCAGATTTTTAAAATATTTTCTTCGAAGTATTTTATACTTTCATTTTCTCAATTTAAGTTTTAATAATTCGGTATGTATTTTTGTATATGTGGTAGAGAAAAACTGTTTTCTTCTAAATGAGTAGCCAGTTGTCTTAACATCATTTGTTACTGTTGTGTACCATTAATGTATGTGTGTGTGGACAACACACCGTTCTTACTACCGTAGCTTTGTAGTAAATGTTTTTATTTGACAGCACAGTCAGATCTAATGAAAGCTCTAGTTTCTGTCTTATTAGACTCTTCTGCTGCCTTGGATACTGTTGACCACTCACTCCTTAAAATTTTCCGTTACCTTGACTTTGTTGTCACTACAGTGCAGGTTCTCCTTGGTTCTCCCCAAGCAGTTTCTGGATTGCTTTTTTTTTTTTTTTTTTTGGCGGTACGCGGGCCTCTCACTGTTGTGGCCTCTCCTGTTGCGGAGCACAGGCTCCGGACGCGCAGGCTCAGCGGCCATGGCTCACGGGCCTAGCCGCTCTGTGGCATGTGGGATCTTCCCAGACCAGGGCACGAACCCGTGTCCCCTGCATCGGCAGGCAGACTCTCAACCACTGTGCCACCAGGGAAGCCCTCTGGATCGCTTTTGTGAGTTCCTTCATCTCCTGAACATTTTGAACGTTGGTCTTCCTTCAGCTTATTACTTTGCTATCTGCATTCTTGCGATTTTAATTACCTTCTATATGCTGAGGACTTTCAGATTAATATATCTCCTGTCCTGGCGTCTCCTTCGAGCTTCAGATTTTTATATCCAATTATCTCCTGTACAATCTCAAGCATCCCAAACCAACATGTCCAAAATGGAATGTTTTGTCTTGCCTTTAAAGTATGCTTTTCCTCCTGAATTCTTGCTGTTAATCCACCCAGTCACTCAAGCCAGAACCCAGGAGTCATCCCAGATTCCTCTTTTGCCTTTCCCCCCAGACCCAGTTACCATGGACTGCCAGTTTTATCTTTTAACTTTTGCTTGAATCCCTGCCTCTTTGTCCCTATTCCCATTGCCCTGTTCAGTCCCTCGTATTCTCTTGCATCAGTGGTCTCCCTGCCTCTGAGCCTAACTGCTACAATCCAACCTTTCCCCGTTGTCAGCTACATCTCTGTTAATCTAGCCATGGCCTTCCCTTCAGGGACTACCCACCATCTGCAGAGTAAGGACAGCATAGAAGATACATTACACTTTGTATGAGGTAGAAGGGCTTCTGCTGTCTCAGCCCTTCCCACCCGCATCCGTAAACACCACGCTGGACTCAGACTCCCGGCCGTTGAGGGACTCGTGACCATCCCTCTTCCCACGATGCCTTTCCCACCGACTTCACCTAATGACTTATTCACCCTACAGGATTCTGCTCAACAATCTTTTTTTTTTTCTGAGCCATTGCTCAACTCCTTGGGTATTCCTTCCCTGTATTTTCATAGCATTCTGTGCATACTTCAGTAAATATTTCTTGTTTACAGAAGACCGAGAGAGTAATTTCCGTGAAAGAGGAAGACAGTGGCATTGTTTTTTGGAACTTGTATTTCTTAGACTTCTCACCAAAATCCTATCCCACCCATTTGTCACATAAGACTATAGACTCAATAATTTTCCGGTTTGCAGGATTGCCATTTGGCATAAAAATGGAGAGACCAGGATTGGCAGGGAATTTAAATCTCATCTCATCCACCTTCTCCAGTTGGTGAGTGGGATGCTGAGGACCAGTGAGACTGACTGGTCCAGGGTCACACAGGCTAGATCAACCACCAGGCCTTGGCTCTCATTCCCGGCCATTGTACCCCGCCACACCACCTCATTCTCCCCTCGGGGGACCACGGGCCAGGGAGCTGCAGAGACATGAAGTCCTAGCTGGAAGGGCAAGCACACATCTGGCTCCCAGTATATGACGTACCTCATTTCGTCCGTGTTCCCCAGACTTTCCTCCGAGGTTTAAAAAAACACAAATCCTTTTTCCATTTCCAAAGCTGAAGACAGGGTCGGTGCTCCTCTGCTCTTGCCTTGTGTGATCGTGGATCTGAAGCACGGGGTCAGGGCTCTCCGGGTTCCGTGGGCAGTGATCAGGGCCCACAAGCACCTTTCACTTTCCCTGCAGGAGAAGGCTGAGGAGGTGTATCGTCTGTATCAGAACTCCCCTCTCTCCTCGCACCCCGTGGTGGCCCTGTCAGAGCTGAGCACCCTCTGTGCGGGCTCCTGTCTGGACGAGAGGACCTTCTACTTGGTGTTGCTGCAGCTGCAGAAAGAGAAGCGAGTCACCGTCCTTGAGCAGAATGGGGAGAAGGTATGGAAACTCGCTGTTCCTTCCCTGACTCACTGAGGACTTGTTCAGTGTGTACTGACATGCCCGCCAGCATCCCTGCCTGGTGGTTTCTCAGCATTTGGGGTCGGGGCAGCTGTAATTTGTCCCTGTCCCTCAGATTGTGAAGTTTGCCCGGGGCCCACATGCCAAGGTCTCTCCTGTCAACGACGTAGATGTCGGGGTTTACCAGCTGATGCAGAGCGAACAGCTGCTGTCGCGCAAGGTGGAGTCCTTATCCCAGGAAGCAGAGAGGTAACTCCCCCTGAGCTGAGCACCTCTGACCTCCACCCTGGCCCTTAGAGCTGGTGTCTGTGGGTGCTTAAAAAAAAAAAGGTTATTATTATTATTTTTTTTTACTCATTGTGAAAGTACTGACTGTTCAGTGCAGCCATCATGGAAAGCACAGACTATCACAAAGGAGAAAAAAATGAATTCCTCCCCAAAGAGTACAGCTTTTCACACTATGTTTATGCTCTTCCGTGCTAGTATCCATTTAACCAGTGTTTATTCAGCTAGGCCTTGTCTTGGGGACTTGGGGATAGAGTAGTGAACGAGACAGGTCTCTGCCTTCCAGGGGTCTTGCTGAGGGACCTCTGCTTTTCCCCTCCAATGACTATGCAAGGCGTCCCTGCTAAAGGCACATTACCACTTCTCCAAAAAGTAGGGTATGTAGACATGGAATTAGCATGTGCTTGTTCACGCCCTCTTACAGTGGGAGAAACCCCATGTTGTGGGAAGGCCAGCGTCATTGGTGGTGGTAGGAAGTCATTCCCTACCATTTGTCTTCAGGGTGCCTCGTCAGCATGTTTGCACACCCCCACACCCGCCCCTCCCCCGCTGTGGGTTGAAACAGCTTTTCCTTGGTCCTTTGCCTTTCCCACGGGCAGACCCGCCCAGCCCACATCTCAGCTTGCTGCAGGGGTTTGGCGGTGGGCTGTTGGGCATCGTTTTTCTGGCCATTGGGTAGTATGAATTTGATCTTCAGATTTGAAAGTACCTTCACTAAAAGTGCTAGTCTTGGGGACACTTCAGGACCGTGCCACCCGCATCCTCTGGCCTCGTCATCTTGAGCTGTCCCTTTGTTCATAGGTATAAAGAAGAAGCCCGCCGGGCATGCCGAGCAGGAAAGAAGCAGCTGGTGAGTTCTCTGTCTTCCCCCCACAGCTGTGTGCCTGTGCCCACAGCGAGAGGAGCCCCAGTTCAGGGAGTGACCTTCTCGAGGGGAACAGTCTGCGGGTGGCCCAGACACCACAGCTTGTTTTACAAACCTGGGATGGTCTTATCATCTGGGAAGGGCTCTCTTCCTCTAGCCCTTTTGCCTACCCGGTCTGACCCTGACTATGACCATGTCTCCACACCCCGCCCCCCCAGGCCCTGAGGTCTCTCAAGGCCAAGCAGCGGACAGAGAAGCGCATCGAAGCCCTGCATGCCAAGCTGGACACTGTTCAAGGCATCCTGGACCGGATCTATGCCTCGCAGACAGATCAGATGGTAGCCACTGCCCCTCTGCCCCAGTGCTTGGCTGGTCTCTGCGGTGTCCACCGCTCATCCCCTCTGCTGTGGCTTTGCTGTTTGGAGGAGGCCTGGGTTCTTTCAGGATATGCTTGGGACTGCCTTTGCCTCTTCCATTGGGCAGTTTTGGCCTCAGTGGACATGGGGTGAATCATGCATGGGTGGGGAAAAAAAACCACAAAGCTTTCTTTTGGAGATGAAACAATATTGTCTGTATTTTGCCCAGTGTTCTTTATCTGCACTGATAACTTTGCTTTCTCTTTAGGTTTTCAATGCATATCAGGCCGGGGTAGGAGCACTGAAACTCTCCATGAAGGATGTCACCGTGGAGAAGGCAGAGAGCCTTGTGGATCAGATTCAAGAGGTACAGGAGGGGGTGGGAGGACACACCTACACAAGGCGGTTCCTGAGGACAGAAGTGACATTGTCATACTTCCTTCTTTCGCAAACTGTTTACCTTGTGAACTTGAGGATGCTTTCCTTGATTCTCCAATTGGGCAGCATTACTTTGTAACCCTGAACACTGAGACCCCAAGACCATTCAGAGTTCAAGGCGTTGTGCTTTTCTCTTACAGCTGTGTGACACCCAGGACGAAGTTTCTCAGACTCTGGCTGGTGGGGTAACCAATGGCCTAGGTGAGTTGACATGGTGATTCCGTCTTCTTTCCTCTCTAAGGTGACTTCAGCTCCTTGTGCTGTGATAGGTTTCGCCGTGGATCTGCTCTTTTTGGTGCAGGCAGGGCTGGCCCATCCTCCCCTCTCTCTGGGGCTTCTCCACAGGAGTAAGGAGAAGGAATTGGCATTTCCTCCTTGATAGGCTGTGCTAACGACCCCTTGGTGCTCCGGCGTCCCTTACTCCCTAGGCCTCTTCAAGGGCAAGGAGAAGCAGGGTCCATTCCATGGTGTCAGCAAAATACACCTCCTTGATGACTTAGCTCTGTGTATGGAAAAAGCATATCTGCTTGAAGGTGTCCTCTGCCTCCCAACTCACACGATTTTTTTAATAAACCTTCAAGGAGGCCTGGGCATCTTTTGTAAAGCCGAGCTGGGTTTGCAGTCCTCAATCCTTGACTCATTAATGCGTTTCCTCCCTGGACTTTATGTGTCCTTATGTTGTCTTTTCTTTCCAGACTTTGACAGTGAGGAACTGGAGAAGGAATTGGACATCCTCCTTCAGGACACCACCAAAGAACCTTTGGATCTGCCCGACAACCCCCAGGAGACGTTTTATACCAACAGTGTGCCTCACCCTAGGATCTCGGATGCTGAACTTGAAGCTGAACTTGAGAAACTGTCCTTATCAGAGGGAGGTACGGAGCTGTATTCCCAGGGCTGCTGGTGGGCTTGTGGTCCTCTGGCTGACAGTAGCGAGGCTCGAGGTTAACGTGTCCCAGCCCCATTGCCCAATCTGCCAGGGTACCGAAGTCGGGTGAGGGAGTTGTGGGCTCATTATTCAGACTCGGTCCCTTAAACACTGGGATGCTTTCATCTCAAAGATCTACCTGGGGGGCTTCCCTGGTGGCGCAGTGGTTGAGAGTCCACCTGCCGATGCAGGGGACACGGGTTCGTGCCCCGGTCCGGGAAGATCCCACATGCCGCGGAGCGGCTGGGCCCGTGAGCCATGGCCGCTGAGCCTGCGCGTCCGGAGCCTATGCTCCGCAGCGGGAGAGGCCACAACAGTGAGAGGCCCGCGTACCAAAAAAAAAAAAAAAAAAAGTTCTACCTGGTATAGAGTTCAGTCATTTCTTCTCCTTGCAGGTTTGGTCCCAAGCAGTAAATCTCCAAAAAGACAATTGGAACCGACTCTATAAAGCCATTGTAGGACCCTCAAGTGAAGGACCCTCGTGTCAAAGAGAGACCAGGCTTGTGTGTGTGTACATAGTTATTTAAACGAGAAACTCTCGGAATGTGTTGGAAAGAGGAGGAAGGACCACCACTCTGATGTATCTGGATGCTACCACTTACTACGGGACAGATAGAATTTCTGGAAGCGTGCTCGCGAGGCGTGCTGCCAGCTGGGCTCGTGGCCCTGCCTTCTCATCTTTATAGTGCCACAGTTTATACAGTTCTGTGTTTGCCCTGTCGTCTCTCAGAGCCTGCGGCTTCTGTCACGGGCTCAGTTAGGTTTGTCTTCCCCCACCAGCTTTGTTCCAGCCAGCGAAGGCGAAAGATTCGTGCAGCTTTGCCAAATCAAAAGCTGTCCTCGTCCCCCACCCTCACTGTGTTCAGAGGAGTTGATTCTGTCAGTAGGTCTGTTACACAGCTCTTCCCAGCCCCTCTCTGTTTCCACTGGTAGCAAGAAGAAGGAGAATCAAACAGCTGCCACGTTATGGAGAAACACACAGTGTGAAAGGTTCTCCTCTGGGGTTCAGATTCTCCAGGTGTTCAGAAAGAGGGGTAACCCCCGAGTGGCTCAGAGTCTTGACAGTTGGAGAGGGGCCTTGTGGGGTTGGTGGCCACTGCCGCCTCTTCCATCTTATGCAAAAGAAGATCTGCTGACTGGAGAAATGGTTACACTTGGTCTTTTGAACTTGACGAGGAGAAGCCCAGGGGACTACAGGGCCCCGGGTGTCCAAACCCCATATGCTTTCTTAAAACGGCATCATCTATGCCTTGCCCCCGTGGTGAATAAATTAAATATAACTTAAATACATAAATCAGAAGAAGCCACACAACAGCACACCTCCCCTTCTTGAGCCTGGAAGACAACAGCAGGTTGTTTGAATTTCAGAAGCATGTTACGTTGTAGCCCGCCACTCGGGGCAGGGGATCTGAGCCAGGATGTGCAATAGATGCAGAAGACAGTGGCCTCTGTCACGTCTGCTGTGTGCTTCCCCTGTCCTGCGCTGCGCCCGGCCCCGCCTCTTGAAGGGCCGTCCTTCTACTTCCTTTGACGAATGGGGGAGGATGGCGGAGGGGGACAGGCAGGAGAAGGCCTGAGTGCGCTGGCAGCAGGGAGAAGAGAGCAGCCATACTGCCGCTCTGCTGCGCAGTCCCGGACACCTGCCTGGCCCTTGGCCCTGCCCTTCCTGCTTAGGGTGACGGAGAACAGAGGGGAGGAATTTGCTCCAGGCCAGGAGCACAAATCACTGTTCAGCAAGTTTCTCTCCCACTCGGCCTTGGGAAACTGAAATGTTGGGGGTGAAGAGAAACAATCACTATTTTTTCTTTTTTTATCTGGTAAATAATTAAAAGAAAAACCCTGAGCGCCTCGTCCTCGTCTCTTTTTTAGGTTGTATAAAGTGCCTTGTTCCTTCCTGCATCCCCACCCTCACCTCCAGCACACACACACACACACACACACACACACACACGGGTTCTCTCACTGACACCACAGGAGAAGGCTGACTGGCTTCCTAGCGGGAGTCCCTAGCTGCTGGGAAAGTGGGCAGCCTACCTGATCGCTCTCACGCCGATGCTGTTATTAAATGGCCTCTTTTGTTTAAGAATGCGTCATCACTTTCCTTACTCTTTTCCTTTCCCTCTTCCCTCTAGATGACCCACTTTCCTCGGCCCGTGTGATCGTACCATATTTTAGTCTGGCACCAGTATTTACTCAGCGCCTGTTACATGCGTGGGGTTTGCCGTCCACGGCGGGAGACAGGTTTTGAGACTGCGAGCAGAGCTAGAACAGGCTAGAAGATCTGCCGCAGCACTTGGTACGTTAGCAGGTGAACCAACCAGGAAAAGGCGACTGGAGGAGCCAAGGGCAGAGACGGTTTGAACAGAACAGAGTGAAGATAGGCCGGGGCGGGGTGGGATGTAGTAGGGAACCCTCTCCGCCCCCCAAAGTGTAAGTGCCTGGACTTGGAGCCTCTTATCTGCTCTCTTGTTACTCTTTCTCTCGCTGACCTGAGCTGATAAGGAGTCCTTGCTCCAATGTTTCGTCCTGGTTCTTTGCTGTGCAACAGGAAATTAAGAGGTTGATCCAGGGCTTGGATCAGAGTGAAGACAAGCCGCCGTCTGGTGGTGGCTGCATTTTCGGCATTGGATTCCCGTGGGGGGCCTGGGTCTGGCCTCAGAATTCTCTCCTCTTGAAGGAGTTGACTCGGTTTAATAAGGGAGCTGGTGAGTTTTCTTCTATGTGCAGAGAGATCAGGCCCAGATGAATCAGGTTCAGATGCTGTCCTATTGGGAGTGAAGTTCCCTATGGGGTCCAGAGACACAGCAAGGACATTCAGGGAACAACTATTTCAAGTTAAGGGCTCAGGGAGGGCTTCATTGAAGAGACGACGGCCAAGCTCTCATTCCCCTTGAATATTTCCTTGGGGTTTTTAAATCTTGTCAAGCAATCTACAAGTTTTAGAATATCATATATCCTTAATTCCACTGAGATCAAGTAGGGAGAGAAAGTGTAGCTCATCAGGTAGGGACTGGTCCTGATGTGGATCAGGAAACCTGGTTCCAGTTCTCAACTCCGCCACTAACTGGTGGCTTTGGAAACACGGGGCCTCTTGTTTCTCATTCATAAAGAGATGCAGACAGACAGGGTGATCCGGAAATTCTGATGGTCTTAGGGTCCTTCTGAGCAGTCTGCTTCTCCCTTCTCTTGAAACCTTGCTGCCTCGTGACGGGAGTCAGGGCAGTGCCACAGCAAAGCCACGCCTGGAAAGGTGGCTGGAGAGTCCCCAGTCCCTGTCCGCTGGGGACATGAATGTGGTGTGCGGAGGGCAGGTGGGGGTGGGAGGAAGGGAACGGGCTCAGCCTCAGAGTCTGCTGGGCCTCCCAGAAAGCGGCTCTTAGCCAGAGCCCTGCGGCTGCGTGGGCTCCGAGGTCGGGCACCCTGTTATGAGAGGGCCCAGGAAGGGTGAAACTGCTGTGATGATCGCTGCCTGCCCAAAGGGCAGAGAGGGTGTCCAAGGTTGAGCAGACCCCAGGAAGAGGTCAGGATATGCTGGTTCAATCTGCTGGCAATGTCATCAAGGCCATCGGAGAAGAGAGAGAGCTACCAAAGCTGTTCAGAGGGGCGAGGCCACTGGCAGAGCTGCTGACGCACAGGAATCCAAAAGCAGCCTGGCTTTGGGGTTGACGGGGGAGTTCGGCAACTCTCTTGTCTTTTGAAGTATTTCACTGTTTTCTCCACCAACGTTTCATTTTACTCAAGTTGCAGCTACTCTTTGGGGAAAGTGTGGTTGCTTTCCTCCTCCTGCACAGAAACAATAGACACCCAAGCATGAGAGCTGGAAGGAGTCTCAGCAACTGGTGGCAAAGCCTCCGTTTCACAGATGAAGACATGGAAGCTTTGGTGACTTGCCCAAGGCACAGAGTTCACATGGGAACTTAGGACTGCTGTCTTCCGGGCTGGTAGTCTCTCAGTACACCAGGCTCCTCTTAAGGCAGGCTCTCAGAAACCATGTAACTCCAAAGTACACTACTTCTCATGGTCGGTGGTGGGTGGGTGGTAGTCGGGCGTGTCAGTGCTTTGAGCTGGCAGCTCAGCTTCCTCTGGCTGTCAGTGCTGTGATTGCACAGACTTCTGTGTGTAGAAAACCACCTCCTAACTGGCTGGCCAGTTTCCAGTTTTTAGGGAAACCAGGACAGTCTTCACACTGTTCCTTTGCTGATATGCACCATAATGGTAATCTTTCTTTTTTTTTTTTGCGGTACGCGGGCCTCTCACTGTTGTGGCCTCTCCCGTTGCGGAACACAGGCTCCGGACGCGCAGGCTCAGTGGCCATGGCTCACGGGCCCAGCCGCTCTGCGGCATGCGGGATCTTCCCGGACCGGGGCACGAACCTGTGTCCCCTGCATCGGCAGGCGGACTCCCAACCACTGTGCTACCAGGGAAGCCCATGGTAATCTTTCTTGACTGGTATTTTATAGCAGGCACATCAACTGTGCAGAAAAAATTTGCAGCTCTGGGCTGCCTTGAACTTCCTGAAGGAGCCAGACTTAGGGCCCTTGTGAGATAACCAGTGCTGTGATTAGGTGACATGATACCCCCAAGGGACCCCCAAAGCATTTTGTGAACTGCAGGGCAGATCAAACCTCAGCTAGTGGATTCCCATCCTTCTGCACAGTGTAATGAGTGTAGGCCTGCTTATTGCGCTAGCCTAGGATAATAATGGGCTAGCCTAGGATAATAGAAATGTATTTAGATTATACATGTTGGAAGAGAATTCAGCCACACAAAAATACCATGCTGAAGTTCTCGACCCAGGAAAGTTAAAAATTAACAAACTCAAGGGACTTGCCTGGTGGTGCAGTGGTTAAGACTCCTAGCTCCCAGTGCAGGGGACCTGGGTTCGATCCCTGGTCAGGGAACTAGATCCCACATGCATACTGCAACTGAGAGTTCACATGCCACAACTAAGGAGCCAGTGAGCCGCAACTAAGGAGCCCGCCTGCTGCAACTAAGACCGGTGCAACAAAATAAATAAATAAATAAAATTAAAAAACAAAACACAAACTCAAGTGATGTGCCTATTACATGTGAGCTAACAAATCAGAGGAGGAAAGAAGGAAGCTTTAGTTTGGGGCCCTGCCTTTCAGGAACTTAAAGTCAGAGGAAGGGTGTCTTAGTCAGTGCAGGCTGCTATACCAAAATGCCATAGACTGAGCGACTTACAAGCAACTGCAATTTATTTCTTATAGTTCTGGAGGCTGGAAGTCGGATATCAGAGTGCCAGCATGGTCTGGTTCTGGTGAGGGCCAGCCCTCTTCTGGGTTGCAAATGGCCCCCTTCTCATATTCTCACATGATGGAAAGAGGGCAAGGGAGCTGTCTGGCATCTCCTTTATAAGGGCGCTAATCCCATTCATGAGGGCTCCACCCTAACGGCCTGATTACTGCCCCCCAAAGGCCTTACCTCCTAATACCATTACATTGGGGGTTAGGATTTCAACATATTTCAACATATGAATTTGGGGAAGACACAAACGTCTATAGCAAAGGGTAATTCCAAGGTATTGGCACAATGAAGGTTTAGTATAGTACTAGGAATTTGTAGAGCAGGGGTTGGATGGGTTGGGAGGAGAATGCCCAATCTTGGACTATGGTTCCTATTTTAATGCAATAATTAAAAAAATGAACAGTGGCTAACATTTATTGGGTGCTTACTGTCTGCTGGACACTACAGGTTGGGCTCTTCAGAAGCAGGCCTGGAGACAGAGTTTGGGGTATCAGGGTCACCACCTGTGAAGGAAAATGGGAAGAAGCACGATTAGGGAGAAGAGGTCAATCTACAGTGCAGGCCCCCTAAACTCTTGGTCACACTGGTGGAAAATTCTAGAGCAAGTATTGTCCATGAATATCTCGTATCAAGCAGAAACAGCTAGGCCTTTATCCATCCCTACCCTTCTCCCTCAGTCATCAGATACTCCTGGCAAGGGCCTGACCTCAGCTTGGTGGCTCTCTGCAGCTGGGGCAGCCTAGAAGGAGCTGACAGCTGGCTGGGAGGCTGTTGACCACACTCCCTGCAGCTGGGCAGCAAATCCTTGAAGGGCGCCCTGGACAGTGCATCTCCATGACTCTCTGGCTGTGCTAAGATCTTTGAATGTATTTAATCTTCCCAATGAGCCAGGTACTGTTACTTCACAAATGAATTAACAGAGGCTTAGAAATGGTAAATAATTTGTCCAGGGTTACCAGTGGATGATTGTGATTGTGATTTATAATAAGAAATATATATGTGGTCTTTGTCCCTGTTTCTGGCACAGAGATCCTAAAACCCTTGGAATTTCGTAAGCGATGAGAACAAAAAAGATGTCTTGATATTTATAAAAACTTCTTTCAGCCATACCTGAGTTTATGTTAATGAGGTCACCAACCACGTGATAAGAGGTTGGAACATTCATTCTCCCCCACCCCTGCCCCAACCCCCAGAGAAGGGAGAGGGGCTAGAGGTTGAGTTCCATCAGCAATGGCCAATGATCTAATCAATACTGCCTAGGTAATGAAGCCTCCATAAAATCCCAAAAAGATTCAGAGAGCTTCCAGGTTGGGTAACCAAAATGTCTTCACATGCCACCACATGGGGCCCCAAATTCCACAAGGATAGAAGCGCCTTTGTTTGAGACCTCACCCTATGTATCTCTCCATCTGGCTGTTGATTCGTATTCTTTAATAGCCTTTTGTAATAAACCAGAGCAGGTTTTCTGAGTTCTGTGAGCTGCCCTAGCAAATTAATTGAACCCAAAGAGGGGGTGTGGGAATCTCTGACTTATAGCCAGTCTGTCAGAAGTATAGGTAACAACCTGGACTTGTGATTGCCATCTGAAGCTGGGTAGGGGAGGTCATTCTTGTGGGACTGAGCCCTTAACCTCTGGGATCTGATGCTATCTCCCAGTAGATAATATTAGCACTGAGTTGAATTGTAGGACACCCAGCAGGTGTCCAAGAATTGCTTGATGGTGTGGGGAAAACTCCCCACCTCCCTACACAGTGCAGTTGGGTAAAGAATCCCTTTTAATGATGGAGAGAGGCTTTAGCTGGGTGAATCTAATTTTTGCATTCTTCTTTTCCTTTCCTCTTTTTCTGCTCTAGTCCCAATTAGGGCAAGAGTTGGCTGTGATTCTGATCATCCTACCAGATTTATGAAGCGCACACACATACCATGTTGTTTCTTGAAAACTGCAGCTTTTCTGCAAGTTTCATATGAATAATTCCCTTTGATTGTAGGAGAGGACTGGAAGAGAAACTTCCAGAAACCAGAACCGAATTTGTTTTTGTTTTTGTTTACCAGGAGCACCAACTAGAGCTTCTGGGGGTGGGGCCCTTTATAGAATGGACCCAAATCTCAGCTGTCTTTACCAGTTTCCAGGATTAGAAGCGAGCTGCAGGCATCGTCCTGGGCATTAATGAGAGGACGATGGGGAAGAGGTGAGATTCCTTAGCGCCCTGTTCTGATTCTCTGTCACTGATACTGCATACGGGGTTCTCTGGCGTCAGGATCCCCCAGGCCCCTCCGTCGTCTCAAAACACCGCTATAGCAAGAGGACATTTCTTCTGGTCCTCCAGAGTCCAGCGACGAGCCATGGTGGGAAGAAGTGATCCTTCTAGAAAAAAAGCTTCCAGAGTCGGAGATATGTTCAGAGTCGCTCTTGTCCAGTCTCTACTCGGTGGGGTGCCCGTGAGACTGGTAGGGGGCGGGCACCTGGGGAGGCGGGAAAGGGGCGGGGACTCGGGGAGGGGTCGCGGAGGGTCCTGGAGCGCGCGCAGTTAGGCCTCTGGGAGAGCCGATCCCGTCCCTACTGGCGCTTACTCTGCGACGCAGGCTCGGGGCAGGAGCGGAGCGCAGCTCTGGGTCACCGGACCCCCGGGGAAGGAGGTGCGAGCGAATCCCGCGCTCCAGAGGAAGTGGGCGTGTGGGTACCCGGCCGCGGGGCTCTGGAGCGGGGCGCGTGTCTCGTTTTGCTGCGAACGCTGGATGCCAGGCGCGGGGAACCCGTCGGAAAAGTCTCCGGAGTCGGGTCTCCGGAGTCGGGTCCTCGGGGGAAGGCGACCGAGCAAGACGGGAAGTCCGCTCTTATCGGATCCTTGCGCCCCCGGTCGGGTCCTGCCTGTCCCTCATAACGCTTCCCTCTCCAGCCGTTTCTTGCGCCCAGGCCTTTCATGCCCCCACGTCGGTCCCTGGCGCAGGCTCTGGGCCCTTACTGGGCCCGTACTGGCGTCTTCCTCGACGTTGGGAGGAGTCCGGGAACCACGGATCAAGACCTCCCTGCTCCCTTCACCGGGTAAAATCCAGGACGTCCTATTCTTTGCGCTGTGCAAGGACCTCCTCCAACAGCAGGATCCTGCCAGGGGCACCTCTTCAGCGCAGGGAGAAGGACCCCGCAGGAAGCCTGGGGTGCATTTGGTTGATTTTAAGGGAGAAGGCTGGTGCCTCCGTCCTGGCCTCACGACCTGGCCTTTGTTCCAAATCTCGGCCCTGCTCGGAAGCCTCCAGAACTCCCAGCCAGGAGGCCTTCACGGCGGCACCAGAGGTGACCAAAGCCCTAGTCCAGCAGAGGGCAGAGCAGGGGTGAGTCAGGCCCGCTACGCGTTGGCGTCAGTGCGGGGCTCCTCTGATTTCTCACCTGTACGCTGCTGAGAAACGTCCTGGTGTGTGCTGGCGTGTTGCACTTTTGCCACCAGCGTGCACAAAAGGTCATCTTGGACCTCCTGGTGGCTCTGCTGGTGATGCCTTGGAAAGTGGCAGCCCAGGCAGCTGGCTACTAGCCCTTTGGGGACTTATGTGACATCTGACTGGCCTTTGGCATCGTGTGCTCCACCGCCTTTATCCTGCACTTGTGCCTCAGCAGACCAGCCCCTTCAACTACCTGCAGCATGTGACCCCCAGGGCTGCTTTGGTGGCCGTTGCGGTGACTGAAGGTGACACTTCAGTTTTCCTATCTTTCATCCCTGGCAAATGAAGCAGCTGGCATAGGGCAGAGCCCAGCCTAACAGTACAGAGCTCCCTATCTGGGTTCAAAGATGCACCCCGAGCCTCAGCTTCACCTGTGCAGTAGCCTGCTCAATGGTGGTCATAGTGGCAGCAGGCTGAGGGCCCTCAGAGCCAGACTGTGTGTGGACAGCGGGGGCCCATGCTCAGCCAGGACCCACGGTCACTTGATTAACATTGTGACATCCTCCCTTCCCCTCATAGATTAAGGGTTGGGCAAACAGGATGGAGTGGCCCTTTCTGATTTTGTCTACAAATTGTATTGGGTGGTAGAGAAAGGTCACCACCTAAGGCTGGCAGCAGGACCTGTGATTTTCTGGCCCTGGACCCTGGGGTCCGTGGCTAGAAGAGACCAGGAGAGCCTTTGATCTGGTTCTTTTGGAGCTGGAGTTCCTAGAATGCCTCACCTGTATGCAGGGGGTCCCATCTCCACCAGCCTTATACCGTGCTAGATGCTTTACGTGGGTTAACCTCATTTTGGATTAATTCATCTTTGAGGCCTCAGTGAGGCCAGAGCTCTTATCCCCATTTCACAGATGAAGAAACTAAAACAGTTAGATGGTTAACCAATTTGCTTAGAGTCACACAGCTAACAAGTAATCAAACCGGTATTCGAACGGATAGTCTGACCCCAATACTTGCCCTGTTGACCACTGTGCTATGCTAGGCTAATGGGAGGAGGGAGAGTTTGTGATGGAACGCCTATCTTTTTTTGGTTATTTTATTAAATTACTTAGGACTTGCTTCCTTCTTATGTGTTTATGGAGGCATGTACACATTCTGTACAAAATACAGTCGTATGTGTCCTCAGTCTGGCTTTTCTGTTGTTCCACGGGCAGAGATGCATGTTTGCTGTCCCTGCGGTGGGTGGGTGGGTGGGTGTTTGGAGCCACCCTCCTCACTGGGGACAACTGTGGGCTGGCTTTCTGTGTGTGCAGGGATGGGCCAGCGTGACCCAGTGCAGGCAGGAGACGAGAGGTCTGAGTTCTGGCTCCATCACTGCACGGAGGTGTGACGTAAGGAAAGATCCAATGGAATAATTATTTCTGTTTAGCCTGCCTCAAAGGGAGGTGTTGCAGAGAAATGGGAACTTTGTAAATGCTTTTTGAAAGTATCAAGTGCTGCATAAATGAAGGGCATCGTGAAGGTGGGGTTCTCCAGACTGCCTCCTCGAATCAGGGCCACTTCCCCCAGGTGGCTGAGCCATTGTCTTATGAAACCTCAGTCTCAAACACAAATCAGGCATCTGCCCTGCTGTGGCCTGACCCCCTCCCTACTTGGGTGTTTGAGCTGGGCTCCGGAAGGGGAGGAAAGGTTGAACTGGCTCTGCCATTTATTAGCTGGTTGAGCTTGGGCAAGTCACTTAACCTCTCTACTTTAATGTCTTCATCTATAAAATGAGGATGACAATTGTACCACCACATAGCACCGTTGAGAGCAATGAGTTAAATTATGCAAAGGGCACAGAGGGTGCCTGGTACAGAGTAAGCCAATTCAACACGTGTTAGCTCTCAGACCCTTATATAGGCCTTGTTGTCCTCCAGACAGGTCCACCCAGGGACCTTCTGAGTTCATTGTGGAACTCTCCTCTCTTGCCGGTGGGCGACTGTGTGGGATG